>NC_135370.1:65451062-68241062 GCF_049243985.1 Paroedura picta
AACCTGTGGTCCTCCAGATGTTCATGGACTACAATTCCCATAAGCTCCTGCCAGTGTTTTCTGGCAGGGGCTCGTGGGAATTGTAGTCCATGAACATCTGGAGGATCTCAGGTTGACTGCCCCTGCACTAAGCCACTTATGCAATATTTAGAATGATATACACACTGGTCACTAAACATACAGGTAGATCTGAAATGAATGTGAGGATTGATATAATGGCCACCAGTGTCACAGAGACCTTGACACAACAGTGATAATTCCCCTTTGTGGTTTCTAGGGGGGAAAGGAATCTGGAATGGAGACAGTCTCAGTTAAATGCAGGCTCTCAAAAAATGATTTATTGTTTCCCTCTTCTTTCTCACGAAAAACACCATGCACAAGAAGAAGAGAAATAAGTTGCTCAGTGAATTGATTAGATCAAAGCAGAACTTATTGTACATAGCCATTCTGCCTTACAAAATAAATTTCTCTCTTCTTGAAAGGATTAAGCAGAGGGCTGTTAAAGAAGTCTTAGAAATACAGAATGCTGTTCCAGCCTCTGTGTTGGGAAATCTCACAAGGGAATTTTTTTCACATCTGGAAACCTAGGAAGCTGTCCCAGAACATGATATATACCATGTTATCAAGCAGGTTGTGTTTTATTTTTTTACATGGTCATCTTCAGCACTCATGTTGACTCTACAATTCTGCCTGGTTGTGGAGGTTACCTGTAGTGAGGCAATGGTACCATATAACTTGTGGCGAACAGGCTACATAGCTGTATGTAGGACCATAAAAATTCACATATACCCCGGACAAAAATGTCTTTGGTGCTGAAAATCTTTTCCTTCTTCAGTGCATCTTTGTCTTGGAGTTCTCTCTTAAGTCCTCTTTGCTTCTGCAAGATGTCGATTACTACATTATGTTCATTATGTTTCTTTCCTTACAGGATACAGATCACGAGGCTCGTGTAGAAGAGGCAATAACTCGGACCCTGATATGTGCCATCAAATCTGCAGACCAACTCAGCACTTCAGATTCCTGGCTCAACCCCACAGAGGTGACATTTCTTCTTCTGTTTCTTGCCATGACATCTACAACCTTTTTTGCCCAATGATATTTTCTATCAATTATACTACCGGCTATTCAACCCTGCAAGAATTTTTTTAGCATCTCTAGAGAAACAGGACATAGGTTTGCATGGTCACAACTTCTAGCTCACCACTTCTGGGATTTCTCAAAGCTTGAAGGATGTTTCAGAGGTTTCTCAACATTAAAAAGTTGAGAAAGGCTGACCTACAGAATATAGCACAATGTGTGAACTCTTGCCCAAGCAGATGTTCAGAATAGCAGCTATTTCTCCTCTGTTCAAATTTCTTTGGATGCAACTAAATAGGCACTGCACAGATGTTTTAAAATCACACAACCCAGTGCCTATTAGCTCATAATCTAAATAACATGAAAGGCAGAAGTAACTGGAAATAATGATGACTGGTTAATATAGTCATGTTATTTGACAAAAGTCTGGCAATGCTTCCTGAAAATGTGGAAAGGCCAAATGGACTGGATCTCAACTGGTAATACAATCCTGAATCTAAAGCCTCACAAATGGAGAACAGAAGATAGAGATCATAGTTTGGACAGAAAGGGGGTAAACCAAAAGGACATGATGTCAAAATAAAGTAAAAGTCTATGTACAAATAAGTACTAAGAGTAACAGAAGATGTTAGTTCAATGTGTGAATATGTTAATTTTTTATATTTCAGACTGAAGTAACATCCCACAAAACCAATCTTCAGTACTTAAATGCAGCTGTATCTGGATATCTAGAACATCAGAAGATAAATAAAACTGAACAGAAATATCCTGAGCCTTATAATACTGAAGGGGCTTTTGAAGACTCACATAAAAGAAGGAAAGTCCAAGTGGATGCAGAAAAGGGCTTCAAACTGATGCCCTGTGAATCTAATCTTGCAACCATCAAAACAAAAAAGGTGGGGGAAATCATTTTTGGGCCGAATCTCTTTAAAGTTCTCCCTCAGTCTCAGCAAACAAACCCAACAGGAACTGCTGAAAGTGACTGCAAAGAAAATGAAGGACACTTGGGGAAACTGCACTGTGCAGGGACAGTATCTATAACGAGTAATGACTCTGGAGCATTTGCTGATGAGAAGGATCCACGCAGCAGAGTGAGCTCCACACAAGCAGGCATTTGTACCAATGACTTGCTAGACTGTGTCCTAAATCCGCAAGTCATCAGTTTAGTGGCTCGGCTTCTGTTGGAGAGAGCAAGGTTTGTTTAGCGTCAGCCTACTTGTCGTTTTGAAAATAGGGCTCTAACGAGAAGCATTGCTTTAAAAAAAGCTGCCGTACTAAGTATTGTCTTAGAGCATTTTCTAAAAGCTTCGCTTTCATTCGGCATAGCAGCAAAGTATGTCAGCACTTCAATAGCGCCCATACTTCGAGGCATATAAAACTTGTGTGGCAGAACTAATGCTTGACATACATCGCACTTCGCACACATTATCTCAATAATGTTTATTACTGTCATGGTCATTATTATTGTTATCCCTGTGTTGCTGATGCAGAGAGAGAGCAGACCGTCCCTGAAGTTCATAGCTAAGCCGGGGTCTGAACTGGAGGCTTGTAGCTCATGTTCTGAACCATTATGTTGCCCTAATACTGTCACATCCCCCACTTAGCCAATTGATGTGCCAAATATCGATGAGTTAGAGAAATCTAGGACACAGCTGCACAGAGCTTTGTTTTGTCATTTACTCGGGGATCAGGTGTTCTCCTTGAGCCCCTCTGAATCTTGTATTGCTTCCCAGCCTGTCTGTGCAGCAGAAGGCAACTAGTTGGACTAGTATGTCCCACGGTATCTTCACAAGGGAATGGGGTATTAATTCAAGACCCTGGTTTGCTATGTCTTTAGCTGTGTGTTTGTTTAGGAAGGAGGAGATTTCTTCTAAGCTTCTCGTTTGATGCTAAAATCCTAAAGTCTGGATTTGATCTTCATCTACAGCAAAGCAGTCCAGTCTACTGTACCTTACTGCCACGGGGGTTGAGATCCACACGCCAATTTCCTCCATCCACAACGCTAAAAAGCAGCACAGAGGATTGCCATGCTAATGAGCTGTCAAGAAATATTATCTTCCCTTTAGGCACCATGTTGTTTATCTAGCAGGCTACCCCCGGAGTTTCATCTGTGCATCTGTTCAGAAAGACACTTGTTCTCAAAAGCAACAAACAACGTGTTTACCAATCCGCACAAAAACCTTATATCTTATTGCAGCTCCCTTCTTCCACTAGCATCTGCTTGATTTGCAGAGCAACTTCCTAAAATTCCACCCTGTGCAAGGGCTTGCTGCACATACGTGGTAGAATCCAATGCTGTGTAGAGCACAGCAGGTCTGGAAATCTTTTAGCGCTGTAGCGATTGGTTCAGGCGTCGTGATATATGCCTCTGGCAGATTGCCAGAGAAAGAAGAAATCAATGGGTAGAAGAAATAGGTACATAATTTTGTCTCTGGCTTACAGGAAGAGTTTTTCCCTAGATGTTTTGGAAGTTGGATGAATTGTCCTAGAATGTTAAGAGTAAAGGGATTAATGTCCTGTGACCTACTAGTTATTCTTGTCAGGGAGATATTGCTGAATAAACTTTGAAATAGTTTTGCCATACAAGGCAGTAAGAAACTGTTATGGTCCTCTGCAGAGTTTTACATTTCTTGCTTTACCTGCACCAGTGGTACTGAATGATACTGGCCCCAATCAAAGTTAGCTATGCTTTAAGCTGGTGGTTTTCACTGACATTTAAATGTGCATCATAGTGCATTGCATTGGATTATGGTGGCCATTGGAACTAGCCTTTTAAAATAGAATTCTCATTAAAAAGGGAGCCTACCATGGTGTAAACACCTTGTTGTAAAACATGGAATGCTACTGTGCCTTCCAGTGGCAACCTGAAATAAATTTTCCTGATGTCTTGCGTTAGCCATGTTTACCATGTGTAGCTGATATTTATTGACTTCAAGGTATGTTTGTCCATAGCTAGCGAAATGATTTGCAAGAGCAGCACCCTCCCACTAGACCAGTGGTTCTCAACCTAGGGGTTGCGACCCCATTTGGGGTTGCCTGGCCCCTTCATCGGGGTCCCTTGGTTGGTTGCTGCCGCGGCTGGCAGTAGCAGCGGGCGGTGGGGGGGGCAGCGGCAGATGGCCAGGGGCAGTAAAGCATTCACAATGATCGCTTCCACGCTGCCCAACTGTTGTGTGCGCGCGCGCACACTCACACGCTGCCCATGCACACGCCACCACCGCCAACCCTGCCACCACAGTTGGGGGTCACAACATGGGAGTGGTTGAGAACTGCTGCACTCGGCTTTTTGCTTGTGAATTGGAGCTTCTTTGCCGACCTGTAACATCAGACCCATCATTCTTGTTCTTGCCATTCTACTTAGCCAGTTAGCCTAAGCACATGCTTTCGTATGTTGATTTCAGCAATAAATAAATAAATCTTTGGCAGTATTCACAGCATGCGGATTATTGAGACAGGCTTTCCCCCCAATTGAGGGGACCTACACAGCCTCATGATTTTGAATTGTTAACCTTACCAAGGTTACAGGGTAGCAGGTGCAAAGGTGCAGAGGCTAGTTTTGGAGTGAGCAAGGACAACAGGGATCAATGAGGCAGGAGTAATATATAAATAAAGAAGATTCTTTCCTAACAGGTTGTTTTTAGAGACTAGATCAGCAGCATGGGGCTCCAGACAGTCAAGGGAGAAGCTTGACTGAGGCACATACATTTATGCTAGGGGTGGCTTTAGAGAGTGGTTTGAATTTTCTTTCATGCTTTTAGGCACAAACAGGTTTTTACTGTTTCGATCCATTCACACAAGCAGGATTCCAGACAGAGTAGCCTGTCCTTTCCCAAGAGTCAGACTAAATGGCAGGAGGTCTGCTCGTCACTAGAGACGGGCCTAATAACCAGGAACTCTGTACTCTCTCAGGGCTAGAGCCAAGAGAGCCAGTTTGGTGTAGTGGTTAGGAGTGTGGACTTTTAATCTGGCAAGCCAGGTTTGAATCTGCGCTCCCCCACATGCAACCAGCTGGGTGACCTTGGGCTCACCACAGCACTGATAAAACTGTTCTGAACGGGCAGCAGCAATCAGCAATTCCCTGGGTAAGCAAGGAAGGGACACAAGAGACGAACGCTGGCACATCCCTTCCTGCCCACCCACTCACAATCTGCCTAAGTTCATAAAATCAGCATCTCTGTCAAATGACTATCTAGCCTCTGCTTAAAAACTTCCAAAGAAGAACAACCCACCACCTCCCGAGGAAGCCTGTTCCACTGAGGAACTGATCCAACATTTCTTCCAGATATTTAGCCAAAAATTCTTTTAAATTAATTTCAGCTTTGGTTCTGGTCTGAGCCTCTGGGGCAACAGAAAACTACTCTGCTCCATCTTCTATATGACAGCAGTTCAAATATTTGAAGGCCTGAAACAAACCTGAAACAAAGCATAAGAATTTAAATATGATGTGTTAAATGGTGTAGAAATGACATAGTTAGAGCATACTTGAATGATAGGCAACAGTAATGTAGTATAAGCCACTGTAGTGCCTATCCCTTTACAATTGTAGCTTCCTGAACCAATACATTAGAGTACAGTTTTATTACTTGTTCAAAAAAGACCTCTTTGGTGTAGTGGTTAGGAGTGCGGACTTCTAATCTGGCATGCCGGGTTCGATTCTGCACTCCCCCACATGCAGCCAGCTGGGTGACCTTGGGCTCACCACAGCACCGATAAAACTGTTCTGACTGAGCAGTGATATTAGGGTTCTCTCAGCCTCACCCACCTCACAGGGTGTCTGTTGTGGGGAGAGGAATGGGAAGGCGACTGTAAGCTGCTTTGAGCCTCCTTCGGGTAGGGAAAAGCGGCATATAAGAACCAACTCTTCTTCTTCTTCTTCTTCTTTATCTGGCTCTGCCAAGTATGTGTGGTCTAGGTAGGAAAAAACAAGAAGACAGAAATCCAGAGAAGAGGAGAGCCTCTGAAGGGAAAGAACCCCAGGACTGTTGGTCTCATCTTTAGAAGGTGTATACTTTTTCTTTGTAAATCCATTTCCCATTGACTTCAGGGATTAAAAGCTTTGAATTGGCTGAGCATTTCAGACAGCATTCCATCCATATATTACTTGTCCTGTTGTAGAACCTTGATGTAGCAGTGCTTTAAAAAAAAAAGACTAAAGGGAAACAGCCCTTATTTACTGCCTTAATTTTTCAGAGGCATGGTCTGTTTTAGGAATCATGCAGTGTGTGGCTTACGTTGGTAAAGGATTTTTATTTTCCTGTTAAGCACGAGGAGCTGATTTAAGAGACTACAAGGGGAAAGCACGGACTTTTAACTGAAAAGACATATTGATTTGCCGCAGGATGCGGAGCAAAAGAATTACCACTCTTCAAGGGGGGGGACGACACACAACTTAGTTCTGAAAGTCACATCAGTTTTTCCCCATGCGTTTATGAAGATTTGACATCTCTTGCACACTGAAGATTCTATAAGCCTGAATAATTGCTCTAGTTAGACATGGCTATTGTAGGTACTTTTCTGTGCTTGCTTTGTTTTATCGAATTTTTTCCTGTATACATAAAAGAGAATACAGCGCCTCAAATACACTTTGAATTATGCCAAAGAAACACACACACACACACACACACAAAGAAAAGAATTCTCAGAAGAAAAATGAGAAAAGAGAGCCCATTTACCCATAATCAACAGACCCATTCTCAAAGCAATAGGTCCTTTGCATCGACTGTAAATATGAATCATTTTGCTCAAAGATCCTTCAGACGTCAGAAAACCTGATATTAAACAGAGGGAGTTCATTCTAAAGTGAGTTTCTTTCTGTTGTTAACAATGGAAGAGATCTTCTGAATCAGACAAGTGGTCCATCTTACCTACAATTGTGTCCCATAGAGTGATCAACCAGTTCCTAAGAGGTTCCAGAAGAGGGTGTAAAGGCCGAGGCCTTCCCCTGAAGTCACCTTCTGGCTCTGGGATTCAGAGGTTTATGGCCTCCAAACAGGGAGATTCCCTTTCGTAACTGCTAAATCTGTGGGTTCAGGAACACAGATACGGCAAGTGCATTCCAGCTCTTTACTGACCCCAGCTCAAGGATACATACTAAACTGGAAAACTACTGAAAACACCCCCTTATATACAAAACAAACAATGGGAAATTCTCACCAGTGCACACTATTGGTTACTTTTGGTTTAAACTGATTGGATCCTGCAGTCGGGATCTGTCCACACACCGGCCAATCATAATTGTGACATTATGATCAACCAATTTACATTGGTTGTAAAACTCCAGTCGTCGGCAGATTTGCATACACAACTGACTATGTCTAGTGTGAAGAAGTATTTTGTTTTGTCCTTCATGAACCTAGTATTTTCGGAGAGAGAAAAGTTCTCTTCATCTATTGTTCTCACTCCGTGCATAATAGTATAAACCTCTTTCATGTCATCTCTTCTCTAAAAATTGTCAAACTCTCCAACCTTTCCTCATAGTGAAGATGCTCCAACCCTCTAATCATCTGGGTTGCCCTCTTCTGTCCCCCTCCTAGCTCTGTGTCCTTTTTAAGAAATGATTATGAGGATATGATGTCTTTTTTAAGATAAGGTGACCAGCACACAGTATTCCAAATCAGGCCACACCATAGATCTATATGGCATCATTATAATGTCCCTGAAAAACATTGGATAGCCCCTGCTACCCTGCTGACATACTACCTTCATAACTGGTTTAATCATTTAAAGGTATTCAAGAATGAAATAGGGTGCTTATCTGAACTTGTGTATATTTCTGCAGCGGGAAGACTAATGCAACATGCTACCTTAAACGATGAGGAGTTTGTATGTTTGTTCTCTAGAGGGGTTCTCTCCTGCATCCCCTTGCCTTCCCAGGCTGAACTCTCAGGCTCAGCTCCCCTGTTAAAAACCATGTTCAAATCACTGGTCAAAAGCCCCAGGAGGTAGCCTTACAGGAATCCTGAGTGCCTCTTTCAGATCTCTGTTTTACAAATGAAGGCTGTGGCTCTGCCCCAGGAGCGGGGAATAGTAGGCAGCTGACTCACTTATTCAAGCATAAGCCCCTCCGAGCAAGACAGGTGCTTCTAGTGTACTCATCAAATGCTGGAAGGATATTTCACACAGACAAATCCCAAAAAGCTTTAAAAAACCACACAGAACCTCAAGCAAACATACACACCCCTTCACCTCTTGCACCAAAACCAAGCTCAACTCCCTTGTTAGAAATCCTGTGAAGCACTGATCACAACTCCCAGGAGCAAGCCCCACTGGGATCCTGAGTACTTCTTACAGAATCAACCTTCTATTGACCTCTCTATTTTGGGTTCTGTTAGTAAATAAAATCCAAAGCTCTTTAAAAAGCAAAACCAAACACACAGCTTTTCTCAGTCTCCATAATATCTTCAAAAATATTTACATGGCCACTTTTTAATATCACAAGATATCCAACATTTAACATTTGCATTCATATATCTTTATTTAAATTATCCAAAGAATAATGACATTTTAAAATCCATTATATAACTGATTCTTTATAAGAACCAACTCTTCTTCAATTTGCATCCTGAAGTTCCACTAATGAATTAGAAAATTCTTTCCTATGGGGCCTTCCAAATTTAATTTAACCATGGTGTATATATTTGTGAAGTAGTTTGTAAATTAGATGTTTTGAGTCATTACAGGTTCATGGTCTTGTAAGATTGTTTTAAGAATTTCAACACGTATGGTGTAGCTGTCTTGTATCTCTGCTGGATCTTGCATTACTTGGAACATATTCCTCATCAAATGTCTAGGAAAAAGGAGATGTATGCACAACTTCAAGACTATTTTGAATGCAAACAGTATTTTCAGCATTTTCTCCCTTCAGATGGGCTTGCCCCTGTTTGCGCCCCAATTTGCAGCGCGACAAGAAACGGAAATCAATTTTTTGCGATTTCCTTCATCGTGGCGCAAACCGGACAAAAACGTGTGCCAATTCCTGCATAGCCACAGGTTGCTGCTGACATTACGTGGAAGCAGCACTAAAAACGAGAGGTTGTGTAGGGGAAAATTCCTCATGCGGAAATGGTCAGGATCGTCACAGAATCATGTCTGTGAAAAGAACTGATTTGTAATTTAAATATATAATTTCAGCCCTATAGGTGCAAACATAGATATTCATAACAAAAAAATAATTTATTGTTTTATGACATACTAGATATTAAGCCCGCTGCGGCCAAAATACAGCGGGCCCTAGCATGGTGGGTGGGTGGAGGGATGGGGCGAAGGAAGGAGGAAAAGGAGAGAGACAGAGAGAAAGACAGAAAGAAAGGGAGGAAGATAGAGACAGAAGAAGAGGGGAAAAAACAGATAGCCAGGAAGAGGCAGATGGGAGAGAGGGAGGAAGGAAGAAAGGAAAAAACAAAGGGAAAGGTGGGAGGAAGGGAAGGATAAAGGGAATGGTCGGAGGAAGGGAGGAACAGAGTAAGGTAGGTGGCCTGAAAGGGGACTTTGCAGCCTTCTGCTGGGCCCAGGGGCAGGCTCGGTTGACCCAGGGCCCGGCAGAAGGCTCCGGATGGGGGCGGCAGGCTCTGCGGCCTAGTGCCGGGCCCAGGGGCAGGCGAGGCTGCCCCAGGGCCTGGCAGAAGGCTCGGGAAGGCGGCAGCAGGCTTTGCGGCCTAGTGCCGGGCCCAGGGGCAGGCGAGGCTGCCCCAGGGCCCGGCAGAAAGCTCGGGAAGGCGGCAGCAGGCTTTGCGGCCTAGTGCCGGGCCCAGGGGTAGGTGAGCCTGCCCCAGGGCCCGGCAGAAGGCTCTCTGGGCAAGGGGAAGCCAGCCAGAGGACTTACTGCTGGGGAGGGCTTCTTCCTCAGAGCGGCAACTCCCTGGCCAGCCCAACCATTGGCTGCTTGACACTCAGAGGGCCCAATCAGGGTTTTTATCCCGGACAGAACCCGCCCTATCTCTTCCCCTTTATCCCTTACGCCTATATTTAATCCGCTCCACAGGAGCGGTTAAAGATATGTTGATGACTGGATGGGTGAATCAAGAGGAATATCTTCACAGTAGAAAAACAGAAGAAAAACAGTGCTTAAAGGTGGGTTGCTATACAATTGCTAAACAAGCGGCTGAATTGATAAAATACGTCATTGCCTCTAGCACCCGTTTCCTCAAAATCAACTGACATTCTTTCAAGTGGTATATTTGCTGATGCCTTTAAAAATGCAAATAATCAGTAACAAGGCTAAGGGCCCTCTTGATTCTGCCTACAGACTGCATAGAGCTCCAGACAGACCTGTCAATTTCAATATGTGAAACGGGACATTAGCAATGCTTGCTGCAATGAATGTGAACAATTCTTCCTGATAAACACATCACATGTTACACTTATCATATAATGAAATTTGAGCAGTATCAATTGGTGTTGAGTAAACGGCCCTTTTTCTATGGCTCTTTGTTTTTTTCCCCACTCTAGTTTCATTTTTGCTTTCATGGCCATGGTGTTAATCTAGCTGTGAAAATCAAGTTATTTTCTGCTTCGCTAAACCTGTGCTAGTGAGCAATTCGCTGGGCATATGCTGCCATTCCTTCACAGTTGTTTGCTAGCCAGGGCATTACAAACAAAAACCTGCAGGTCTGCCATCATTTAATGGCAACACAATTGTTAATTTTCCACAATGGACATGGTAGGAAGAAAGGTTTTAAAGCCCTTACGGTGGTGGCTTGTCAATTGTATGCTATTCTGATAGCTCTGATTCCTGTTATGGGTATTGCTTCTGTGTCTTTGGTCAATTTCACACTGGAGAGTCTTTCATACTTGATTAGAAGTCATCCTGGCCAATAGTAACATCATTTCTATTTTTGCTGCCATCCCTATGTCTACACAAAAAGTAAGAGCTTTGTGGATCTGGAAGTACTAGAGAACTCAATCAGCAATAGACTTATGAAATCAAATCCTCCCCAAATAGTCAACTTTGTGCTTGTAATATTCTTCATTCAAATATTGAATGAGAGATCTTTTGAAATTTTTGAGATCCAGTGTGATGTAATAATTAGAACAGACAAGAAACAATGTTTTTAAATTGCTAGATCGGCTTTTGGTCTGGCTAAACTGGTGCCTTCTTATACTCTTAAATAATCAGGATGTAGATTATAAGAACGTGTATGAAAGTTCATTACCATATATGATGAGAGGATATATGTTAACTAGGCATGTCAGTATGAATATGGCCCACTTTTCAACATTGATCAATATACTTGGAATAAGAGCAAAGTCCAAATTAAAAGTGGGTGGAAGAAAGGCAGAGTAGCACAACTAGCAAGGTGGGCCACCCAGGCTAGCACAGCGGAGCAGAACCACCTCCATCGCCCTCCCAGCAGCAAGAAGGGTGGGGAGTGCCACACAATAGATACTTTTGATCAGAAGTGTCATGTGAGCTCCCTGCTGGGAACTCAATACACAATTGTACAGGGGACTGAATTGCATTGGGACCACAACCCATGCTTGAACCTTGCCCTCCCCCATGTTGTTTTCTCAGCCTGAAATGGCTCTGGGGGCACTATTTGTCCCTTCGGGGATAATTACTTCTACTTCAACCATAGAGGTGGAGTCCTCATTGAGCCAGATAGCACCCTTCAGTAATGTTTCAGAAGAACACCTCAAGGGACAAGGCTTCTTATGCCTAATCTCCTGACTCACCCTGATCCCATTCCAAATTGCCTGCCTCCCATACCTAGGAAATAAGTTCCAATAAGGAACACACAGAACAGATGGGTATGATATGAGGAGTTGAGGACTGTATATCATGGTAGTTAGGCCCCCTGGAATGCCCTGAGTCTGGCAAACATGGATGCTAGTAGATCTTGGGAAAAGTGACAAGTACCCTTACCTATTCAGAAGGAATACTAAGATTTTTTGTATAATTGTTTGATTACCACAGTCAACAACCTTTAGCTATTATAGATAATAGGAAAGGTGGGTAAGAATTATTAAAAACAAATAAATCTGGTCCACATGAAAACAGAAATAACAGAGAAAAATAATACAAACAGGCTAGAGAATGAACTACCCAAACAGTAAAAATGGTATCAAATGATAACCCTTCCCCAATGTACAACCCCACATCAAGATCCAAATATTCCAAGAATCCACACTGAACAGCATACTCTATTTAATAGGGATAGGCAAAAGGCCAAAGAGGTAGACAACTACAGCAATCTGTGCAGGACTAGCAAGAGTCCTGAATTCTGGGCAGAGATCCCAGCATTTTGACAGCAAAAGAATCACAAAGTAATCCACAAGCACAGGCAAGATCCATGAACTGTCACCACTTTATATTATTATCAAATATCCACCATTTTTAACAGCAAGAATTTTAACATCAAGAATGCAAGTTATATTCTCCCGCCAGAGAGAAGGTGATGACTTTGATACAATTTTTAACTTAAATTAATAGGATTAATTTATATGTAGGTATTTTATAGAATGTTGTGGGTCGCCCTGAACCTTCAGGGAAGGGTGGCAAATCAATCTGAAAATAAATAAATAAGATGGGGAATTAAGTTTGGCTCATTTTGTAGGAAATGCAAATGTAGGTACAGATGTTTCTTTGTGAGGATGCTAATGTTGCAGCATCTTTCTGCAGCTAAAGGCACACTGGCTAATCATTGAGAAGCCTTGATTAATGGTCTGATAGCCTGATACTGGGAGAAAACAGTTTTCTTCCTGGAAGAGCTACTTTCTTCAATAAGTGTGATGTGGTTAGCTGCAGTCCTGCTGGCTTTCTATCAGTTCTCTCTAGAAGGTCTGTTAGTTTCCCTGATGTGACTTGAAGAAAGGGGCTAGAGCTCGCTTTAAGATGTGAGGCGGGAGGAGCAAACCCAAAGGGGGGCTTGAAGGCCTTGGAAAGATGTATTTATTTATTGGCAAGTTTCTTTGCTACCTCTCTAGGGAAGCTACCTAATATAAAACATGACAAAACTCCCCCACCCCCACCCCTGTTCAGTCTCACCCAATTCATGGCAATGTTGCCCGTAGGGTTTTCAAGGCAAGAAACATTCAGGGGGAGTTTGCCATTGCCTGCCTGCATGTCATGACCCTGGACTTCCTTAGTGGTCTCCCATCCAAATACTAGCCAAGGCTGGGCTGCTTAGCTTCCAAGATCTGACGAGATCAGCCTAACCTGGAACAACAACAACACACACACAAAAAATCATAAAAACTCAGATGTTCAAAAACATAGCCAGAGCATAAAACAACACAAGGTAGAGCAGGGACTTAAATATCTCTCAGCCTACAATAGACTGTAAAATGATTTTTAATTAAAAATATAGTAAATGAATCCCTCAATTAAAAGCATGTGCAACAGGTTTTGGCCTGGTGCTGTGTGATTCAGCTGGTGCCTGCACCCCCCCCCCCCCGTGGCACAGTGCTGGCTGCTATGGGCGGGAACGGTTGCTTCAGCTGCCAAATCGCACAACCCTAGGTACCAGGCAAGCTGCAAAGCAGTTCTACAGGTGAAGCACCACCACTGTCGAAGCCCTGCCGCTGAAGTCTGGGCCGCACAAACCTTCAGAAGATCATTCTTTCCAGACTCACCGGTATTATTTGGTGTCCTGTTTAATTACTCTAACAGCATTCAAATATTTATTGTATTAATTTGTCAGATTCTGAAATGCAGCACACAGCTGATGTTGATGAACGGTTGTATCTGAATTCTTCTACCATGAGTAGAAGGGGCTCTCTAGCTACCTATCGCCCAAACACAGCTGCAGATCCTCAATTCCAAGGAAGTGGAACAGGGCATTAGCAACACAGACTCCGGTGGAGGGGAACCATGCTTCTCCACAAGGATGACATCTGTCACTACATATTGATCATCATAATCATTTTACTTTCTACGCACATTATCATTTCTGCCAAAAGGTCAAATGGCTTGACAGCATCTCCTGTTCCACTGTGGTAATTCTCCTTAATTTGAAATTCCCTGCATCATTACCATAATGAATTGATAGTTCCATCTGTGCTATGGAACCCTCTGTTCATGTGGGCATTCTGTAGTTCAGGCAGGTGAATTAAGAGGAGTGATCTCATCTCTACTTGGGTACATTTTTGAAAAATGCCCATACACTATGTAAATAGTACCCTATTTGTTTTGGTCTTCTTGCACTTTAATACAACATCTTGAGCTACTCCCCTGCTTCTCCCAAATACAACTGCAATACAAGTCTGTTTAAGTCACTTATAGAAGTTCACTTCCACAAAGGATGTGACAGCATTTTTTTAAGTGGACAGATGAATGCAGGCCGAAACTATCAAAACTTATTAAATATGTAAGCTTACTAGAACCTGCATATACTGGAAGATGCACCTTACCCTAGATCTACAGGTGCTAGGATTTTTTAAAATGTAGCATTTCCCCACCTACAAGAAGCCAGGCTAGTAGCACCCAACCTTTCCCCAGAGTACCTGGCCACATAGATCCAAGGAATGGTTACTTTCAGCCTAGAGTTCTGTACCTTGCTCCATGTGGCCCTACCCTTATCCTTGACCCCGAAGTTACAGTTGGTGCAAAATGCAGCTGCAAGGTCATCTTGGAGGGTCCATATCCAGCCAGTGCTGAGGCAGCCGAATTGGTTCCTGATTGCATTTTGGATCAAGTTCAAGGTTTTGGTGTTGATATTTAAGGCCATCTGTGATCTGGACCTCACTTAATTTCATGAAGAACATCCTTCCTGCACTCATGGTAGAAGAATTCAGATACAATTTTGCTTTTATCATTTATAATATTATTAATTATTATTTTTGCTATTACTGATCACTGTTGTCTAATATTCATTTTCACAAATATATTCCATGCCCCCAAATATCGGGGTGCATGCACATAATTTAAATCACTGCTTTATTACAGACCCAGCAGACTTTATGCATGCCTGGAGATTCTTTGTCCTCCATTGATTCAGTGCAAGCACCAATCTGTACATTTCTCTCTGTGTAAGGAGTGTACCCCTGAGGGCTTTTGCATGGATACAGGAAACATATTATCTCCAGATTGGAGCAGTACTGTAGATTATGAACACAATACAAAATAAAAGCTTAAACCAGAAGGTCCATTGTCTGAACTTTAAAAAATCCAACATAATGTATTTATGCAGGCACTGAGATCCCAAGATTTAAGTGTCCATTTCTCTGCTGCACTAAACTTCCCTTATCAAGAAATTATACCTGCAGCCATTTCCTCCTATGCTAAGGGAGAAAAGGCACAACAGAGTAATATGAATCACTCATATGCTGGATTATGTATGCTTCCCCATTCCTGCAAGTCATAAGGGATGATTAATAAAAAGAGGGCCTCTTAAATGTCTTTCTGAACTATGTAAATAATTAATAATGACACAGAAATTATAAACTGTGTGTACTGAAACCTACTGGCTTGTGGGAGTAGGCAATGAAAAAATATTTAACCAGGTTAATCATATGCATGGTACTAGGACCGTTCTGAATTATGCTAATGGCAGCATCTGGGGAAATTTCATCTTCATTAATTGGTCTTGATTGCATTGCTTGGGTTGGCTGGCATTCCTGACTTTAGCCCACAGGACACCAATGGAATGCAGCTGATGTGGTCAGTCTAATTAATTCTCCCACGAACTAATGATAGGATAGTACTGCTAGGTCTATATCCCCTCCCTCTCTCTAGCTGACACAGTGTTGTTTCCTGGAGAAGTCTTTCTTTCTCCATAAATCTTTAAAAAGGTAAAGGTAAAGGTATCCCCTGTGCAAGCACCGAGTCATGTCTGACCCTTGGGGTGACGCCCTCTGGCGTTTTCATGGCAGACTCAATACGGGGTGGTTTACCAGTGCCTTCCCCAGTCATTACCGTTTACCCCCCAGCAAGCTGGGTACTCATTTTACCGACCTCGGAAGGATGGAAGGCTGAGTCAACCTTGAGCCGGCTGCTGGGATTGAACTCCCAACCTCATGGGCAAAGCTTTCAGGCGGCTGCCTTACCACTCTGCGCCACAAGAGGCTCTTTCCGTAAATCTTTAGCTATCATTAATATTTGATTTAAAGAATGATGCCATTTCAACGGGAAGGTGAAACAAAGAGAGTAGATTACCCTCATTTTATGGATAAATGAGAAACTCACATTACCAAGCTTCATAAATGTTTGTGCATTGTTGTAACTTAGTCCCTATCTGCTGTTAATGTATTTTATTTGATCAAACTCAAAGGGTTTTATATTCCCTACCAACCAAACCAAATTCCAGGGACAGCCTTATACAGGATTAGCTTCCTTCCTTCCTTCCTTCCTTCCTTCCTTCCTTCCTTCCTTCCTTCCTTCCTTCCTTCCTTCCTTCCTTCCTTCCTTCCTTCCTTCCTTCCTTCCTTCCTTCCTTCCTTCCTTCCTTCCTTCCTTGAAAACACTATATTCTTAAATATGTCACTGTGATTGAAGCCTCAGAATTATAGACCTAGTGTTGGCTGTGCTTTTGCTCTTGCATGAGAGCAAGATGAGACATATGGACTACCTGGTTTCTTGTGCTAGCTGAGCAGTCTGGTATCACCCAGGATTTGAGCTGTGACCGTTTGCACCCAAATCTTGGGGTGGGAGGCGCAGGCACCAGGGCACCAGCATGCGCACACATACAGGCACAGAGCTCTGCACCTGCATGTGTGAGCCGGCCGGCACACTGGTGCCTCCCCCCCCCCCCCCGAGCCATGGCACTGGCTGCTTTGGGTACAAACGGCCTCTTTGGACACCAAAGCGCCCAACCCTAGTTAGGGTATTCCTTATAAGGAAGAAAAGGTGAAATTTCCGAGAAGCCCTCTCCCCTCAGAAGCACTCCTTTGTCTAAAAACTATTAATATTTTAAGTAAGGAACTCTGCTGCTATTTGTATCCTGATGCCTTCCATATGCATGAAAAGATGCCAGAGACTTCTGTGAAGGACTGATCTTCTTCAAGTTGGTGCTTCTTCAAGGGACTGCCTGGACAGAAGTCAGAAAGTCTGAGGTCTTGGTCTGCCCAAACACAACAGACCTGAATTGTTAACTACTAGTTGCTGTTAGTTGTAATGAATATTGTTCCAAAGATGATATCTGTTGAAGTTGGGTTATAGCTATTTCCATAAACGCAAATGTCACAAGGTGGGATCACATTGTCATAGATCTGAACTCTCCCCTTCTTCAATAAAAAAAGAAATTATTTTTGATGTTGATGTTTAAACTGATTAGGTTATACGTGCCCTGGTAACAGCTAAATTAAATTGCTGTAATGTACTGTGCTTGGGAATGCTCTTGAAAAGTGTTAAGAAATTTCTATTGATACAGAAGGCTGGAGCCACTACACTAACTGGAGTGGGTCATAGGGAACATATAACTCCAGTCTTGGCTACCTACATTGGCTCCCAGTTTGTTTTGGGGCTCAATTCAAGATGCTGATGTTGACTTCTAAACTCCTATACACCTTAGGACCATCATATCTGGTGACTGCCTACTTCCATATGAGCCTACCCAAACACTAAGACAATCTTCTAAGGCCTTCTGAGATTAGTTAGGTAGCCACATGAGAGAGGGAGATGGAGAACCATCGTAGCCACCACTGTCTCCCACCAGCCAGTGAAAAGTCTTTTTGTTTCATCTGGCATGCTTGCCTCATCTCTTAATTACTGTTTTATGTGCTTGTAATATATATCTTAGTTTTTGTTTTAATTGTTTTTATAATGTTTTGTTTCAACTATTAGCCATCTTGGTAGCCATGAACACTAAGGCAGCAAATCAATTTTGCAAATGAAACGAATGCACCTGGGCCTGGGAAATGTCTCAGTAGCCTTCTGCTGTATATATACCAGCAACAAGCTTATACTGACATAGGATCACCCTTTACAGAGAAGAAGTATTTCCTTCTCCTTTGCCTTTGTATAACTATTTCTCCCTTCCTCACTAAAACCAATATGGCAGTCTAACTCTTGAGTATGATCCAACTTGGGGAGGGAGGACAGTCAACAACTTGATCCTCTGATGAGTCCTTCAACTTTAACCTACAAATTAATAACATATATGGCCCTCCCCCATAAAACACCCCCACAGAGAAATATATATTCTGGAGATTTATGGGCAGTGTATAATTACCTAAATGCTGCTACATTGTACTTATGTTTTTATCATGTTTTATACTGTTATTGTTTGATGTTGGTTTTTATTCATTGTTAATTCTTAACTGTATTATGTACACTGCCCTGAGCCATATTGAGAGGGTGGTATAGAAATTTAATTAATAATATAATAATATTTTCCCACAGCATGCAGATAATCCTCATCACTTGTTAGGGTCCATAGCACAAACTTTTATTAAAGGCATTTGAACAGGAACAATGAAGAAGTTGGCAATTCTAAACATAAGATGAAGAGCTAGGTTTTTGTCCTGCGCTTTTTGCTACCTAAAGGAGTCTCAAAGTAGCTTACAATTACCTTCCCTTCCTCTCCCCACAACAGATACCCTGTGAGGTAGGTGAGGGTGAGATAGCTCTGAAAGAAGAGACTGGCCCAAGGTCACCCAGCTGGCTGCATGTAGAAGAGAAGTGGAGAATCAAACCTGGTTCTCCAGATTAGAGGTTGCTGCTCAGAACCAACACACTAAGAAGGATTTAAGTGTAAAATCAGGGGGAGAGGGAGAACGGTAGCTGTTCGCAATGCAAAGTGAGGAAAAAAGCTGAAGAATAATTCTTAAAAGGCAGCTACTCTACACTCCTCCTGACACTCCTCTGGACAAAGGATACCAGGGGGGAATTCCCAGAGGCCCCTGCTTCAGCCCATCACTAAATGCCATCCAGACCAACTTAGTAGTTGTAGCTGAAACCCTGACGGCTGTTTCACTCTCAGTCAATGCAGCCATGGCTCAGGAATGCCAGGATGTTTCAGTGAACTATGGCTACTCAGAGGAAAGTGCCAATTTTAACTAGGGCAGGGGTCCTCATGTTTTTTGGCAAAGCTCTGAAGGAAAATTCAAAACACACGGATGAGAAAACACAGTAGCCCTCCACAGGAAAAATGGAAAAACTCACTTAGCATGCAGCAGTTCTTAGAAACTAGTTTATTGGTGTTTTCTCATTTCAGGCTGCCATACAGCTCCTGCTGCTGAGCTCTACACTAATACAGCACTATTTTTCATTTGTGTGACAGTTTTTTTCGGCAGTTCAGCAAAGCCTTTATACTAATTGGATTGGATTCCTTTGCCAGAAAGAAAACGAGTTGAGCTGTTAGCGTCAGTTGGGGGTTGGGGGAGCCATTTTCCGTTGCCTAATGTTCCTAAATGTATTTGAATAGATACTCCAGGAGAAGGAGGAGTGGGTGAAGGTCACTGCAGTAAGGATATGAGAGATTTTACTCACCAAATTCAGTTTAGCTGTTACTAAGGAAACACAAACGTGTTTGGCCAATGCAGATTGATTTGAGCAGGAGAGAAACCCCAGTTAAGGGAGACTTTCCTATCAAGTCAGGCTTGCTGGCAATTCTGGGACGCTCTATGTATGGATCCAATTTGATGATGCAGCAAATATATATATATTATCTGGGAGGACTGTCTGTTTCTGTATTCCCCTGTGCAACTATATGCTTCACTCTATGCTGCATTTTATTGTAAAGCTCTGCCTGATTTTGTCTCTGCTCTTCACTGTTGGGCAAACCCAGGCTCTGGGCAGGGTCAAAAGGTCAGTCTCTGGTCTCTGTGTAATCATCAGAAAGACAGGGTTTCTGCAAATAGCTGACTGACCTCCTAGGAAACCTTCCTGTGTGAAGATAAGCTATACAGCATCTTGAAATTTGATAACAATGAAATGTGTACATAACTAAGCTTCTGCAAACCTTGTGTCCATTGATGTGTATTGTGGAGTCTGCTCTCTTCAGCTGAAAAACAGATAAAAGCCTAGCACGCTCAAGAGGGCTACCAGGCTCTGGAGCAGGCGAGGACAGAGAGAGATGGAAGCCTCGTGTCTTTCATTGCTTCATTTTATACTCTGTATGCTATGCTTTTTATGACCGGTCTTGTACCTTCAGGTAGAGAAAAGTGGCGTATAAAAAACCAACTCTTCTTCTACTCCTCCTCAGGCAAGCTGGCCCACAAAGAGTCTGCTGAAAGTGCCACATTACAAATAAGTAAGGTCAGCACCTTACTTGTTTGCAAGGTGGCACCTTCAGCAGTCTGCTCAGGCGAGCACAGCTGTCAAAGTGGAGCATATCAGAAGAGGAAATCTTTTATATAAGTAGGTACTAGGGCTTAAAGGGTTTTATAGATGACTAGAGGCAAAGCCCATTGTATCCGGAAATACAATGGGCGCTAGCCTTTCCCTGCAGGGAGCCCCCGGCAACCGTGCTCTGCGCGACTGCCGGGGGCTCCCTTGGCCGGCAGCCTGACGCGGTGAGAGGCGCTTCGTGGCTCTTGCCACGTCAGGCCCCCGGCAAGGGAGCAACTGCTAGTCGCGCTCTGCGTGGCTTGCAGTTGCTCCCTTGTCGCCAGGGCTTTGCACCTGCCGATTGGCCTGGCCAATGGTCTGTCCGGAGGAAGGGGCCAATCGGCACCCTTCCTCATCCCGGACAGAGCCTGCCCTAACTCCTCCCCCTAAGCCCTTACAGCTTTATTCAGTCCGCGGCACCTGTGGCGCCGCGGGCTGTGTAAAGATAATACTATGAATTGAACCTGAGAAATAAGTGATAATCAGTAGAAGGTAAATATGCATATTTCTAGTTTCTGATAATAAGCATTTTGTAATAGCTGAGAATGAGAAAGGCGGGATTCATGAGAAAGGCAGGACTAGAGGAGTCACAAATTGGGATAAAGATTGCAGGGAGAAATATCAACAACCTCAGATATGCAGATGATACCACTCTAATGGCAGAAAGCGAAGAGGAACTAAAGAGCCTGTTGATGCGGGTGAAGGAGGAGAGTGCAAAAGTTGGCTTGAAACTCAACATCAAGAAAATGAAGAGCATGGCATCCGGCCCTCTCAATTCCTGGCAAATAGATGGGGAAGAAATGGAGGTAGTAACAGATTTTATTTTCGTGGGCTCCAAGATCACTGCAGATGGGGACTGCAGCAAAGAAATTAAAAGACGCTTGCTCCTGGGGAGAAAAGCTATGGCAAATCTAGACAGCATCCTAAAAAGCAGAGACATCACCCTGCCAACAAAAGTGCATTTAGTCAAGGCTATGGTATTCCCAGTTGCAATGTATGGCTGCGAAAGTTGGACCATAAGGAAGGCCGAGCGTCAAAGAATTGAGGCTTTTGAACTCTGGTGCTGGAGAAGACTCTTGCGAGTCCCTTGGACTGCAAAGCGAACAAACCGGTCAGTCCTAGAGGAGGTCAGCCTGGACTGCTCCTTAGAAGGCCAGATCCTGAAGATGAAACTCAAATACTTTGGCCACCTCATGAGAAGGAAGGACTCCCTGGAGAAGAGCCTAATGCTGGGAGCGATCGAGGGCAAAAGAAGAAGGGGACGACAGAGAATGAGGTGGCTGGATGGAGTGACTGAAGCAGTAGGTGCAAACTTAAATGGACTCCGGGGAATGGTAGAGGACAGGAAGGTCTGGAGGATCATTGTCCATGGGGTCGCGATGGGTCAGACACGACTTCACACCTAACAGCAACAACAATAGCTGAGGTTTCCAGGCATGCCTTTGATGGCAGACCTAGCTTTGAAGTTACTAGTGACATGGTTCCACATGGCCAGTTCAGCCTGGTCTAGGAAGGTAGCCATCTTTTGGGCTAAATGAAGAAGGTAGAAATCAATTTTCGACACAAAATTAATGTGCTTCTCCAGCAACAATGCTGGGTACCTGAGTCTGAAAGTGTGAACTGAACTCCATCAAATATGGAAAACACAATAGTCCCCAAGGCCTTCCCTACCAGTATCACCTCTATGTTTTCAAGATTCTTTCATTGCTTACCTTCAGCCATTTAACCATCACAGCCAGGCATTGACTCAGGACCTCTACAGCAGCAATGGTGCATTGAATAAAGAAAAATAGAACTGGGTAAAGTCAGCATATTGATGACACCCATCTCCCAAATTATTTCTCCTAAGGGCTATACAGAGATTAAATAGTATGGAGGACAACTTAAATGTAGCTGAAGTCTTACCTTTTGTAAACACTATTAATTTAATGTTCTGCATGACATCGTAAACAGACCGCAAAACTCCCGCCAAACTCCAGCAAACAATCGCAATTTTATAGCGTTTAGGGGGAAATCCAGAAAAGTAGATTCCCCCTGAAAAAACTGCTACACTTCTGAGCACAAGCCGCAACACATCAGTGAAAGACATGTGCATTCTCAAAATAGCAGTAGAAAGAATGTCCCTCCTTAGCTCTCGCCCCCGAGCTTCCAGAGACGTGATCGCCATTTTTCTCCCTTTAAGCAACAAATAAGCGAGGTTCTTCGGCTGAATTCCCTCCACAGAAGTGCTTAACAGTAAGATAAAGCTCCCTTCTGTAATTGTCTTTAAAGTTTCCGAGCAAAATACAGCCCCCTGTTCGACACTGCCCGTAATTTCAGCCAGAAATTGCACCCATCGGGGGGGGGGGATTAATTTTTTTTACTTGAAGAGCGTGTAAACGATTAAGCACCAACTCCTATGCCAGCGAAAAAGGTCTTTCTGAGTCACTGAATGAACAAATATTCGTTGCTACTGGTGTTTTCGGGTTTTTTTAAAAAGTTTTTAAAGGGAAAGGGGCTTTTCGGTTCATTGGCTGTTCTGTTTGATTGATGGCCAGGGGCGGGAAGAAGTGCCTCCTTTGTTGCGATTCTAGCGAGACCGGAAACCTGTGTGGAATGAATAGACCGCTACTGGGACTTCAATATTCTGCTAGAATTGAAGGTGTGCGGAATGACGAAATTCCACTATTAAATATAGCATTTCTGCATACTGCAAACATTTAGCAACATTGGTTTTGTGCAGAATGGCCCTGGGACTTGAGGAGACCCAAAGGACAAGTCCCACATTGATAAAAACCGGTATTCAGGATCAGCCCTCTGAGTCCAATACCTAAGGAATGATTTAAACCAATCCAAAGCACCTCCCTCTGATACTGACTTCTCAACCAAAATATCTCAACAAAATTATATATTTCACCATAGAGAAGTGAGCAGATGAAACAAACAAGAGCAGAAGGAAGTACAGCCCTTTTTTGTCAGCTAAAGCTAGCAGTACCATCTTTGTCCCATAGCCCGGCCTGAAACCAGAAAGGAGGAGTTATAAGGCCCATGAGACATCCACAAAAGCCTGTAGATGTTCTGCAACTGGTCATTCAATCACTTTATTGAGAAAAAGCATATTAGAAACTGGACTATAATTGATCACAAAATCTTCTCTTGTGGTTTTAAAGTAGTGGATAGGTAAATGCCTCTTTTAATGATAGAACAAAGGAGCCCTGATGCAGTAACTAAATTATGATGGACATCAGGGGCTCATTGATGGAATGGGGTCCAAAGTAGTGGCATCAAGTTCCAGTCAACATCCCTCATAGTAACTGATTCAAAATGATCCATAAATGGCAGTCGGTAAACTGGACACTTCTACTACCTGAGCTGTGTTAGAATTAGCATCCAAACCAGAACATACTTGAGAAATTTTATTGCAAATGAAAAGTTTTATTCCTGTTACATGTTTTAAATATCCACTGAGAAGGCAGGATACAAGAGTTTTAATTAAAAAAATAGAATTGTGCAAATCAAGCCTATATTCATATCAGAGTGCATGTTAAGTATCTTGATTCCATATTATTTTATATGTGGGACAGAAGCATAGGTGAGATGCTTTTATCACATAGAACTATTCACTGGCTACTTAGGTAAGGAAACTAGCCTTAAGTCATTTTTGTTTATCTATTTTCCACTCCTCTCCTTATACCTTCCCATAACAAGGACCTTCCTTGAAGCAAGCTGAGATGTATTCCATAGCTGATTAATTTCAAGAATGGTACAACTCTAGCAAGGTGTAACTTCATATGGATCATATGAGCTAATCTATCCAAAATATCAGGCATACAAGGAAAAAAACTAAACAAGTCTGGGAAGGGTTAAATTGCTGCCAGCCACTTAATAATTTTGTTTTTTCTTCCCCACACTTGGAGCCGTTTAAAACTAATATTTGATTGTATACATCAGCCAGCTGTGGGGTTCAAATGGCTAATAGCCATTTAACTGGTTGCTTTTACTCCCCCCCTTCAAAAGGTGTGTGTGAAACCAAGAAATTTAATGGATCACAGACATTTAAACCTAACAGTTGACTATATCCGCCAGACAACTGCAACATTTAAATGGCTGGCAGTGATTTGTTGGGTTTTTTTCTTCTTCCTTTGAAGGAGGGGGGAACAAAATTGAGGGACTTAATGGTTTGCAGCCATTTCAACCTTTGGTTTCACTTCCCACCCCTTTCAAAGAAATGGGGAAAGCAAAACCAAAGGGTTAAATGGCTGCCAACTAGCCATTTAAACCTAACAACTAACCAGCAGACCCTGGGCTGTTCAGCTGTGAGGTTTAAATGGCTGGTCCCAAATTGACCAGAAATGTTCAGGAAAGGCACCTTCCCCGAACATTGGTTTGTGAACTCCGAACTGGCCTAACTTTGGGTCAAATCTCAGTTCATAGACCAGTTTGTACCCATCCCTATCAGTATTATGATGCATAGGAGGAACCAGGCGTGATCTCTTTTTTAAAAGGGAATGTGGAGCTCTCTTTGCCTGGAGCCATCACTTCAGACATGGGAGCATTGCCCACAAAATCCCAGACAAACTTGCATGTTTAAATTAAGGGTTGAATTAGTTATGTATGCTATTTTTTCTACATTTGTTGTTTTACTGGTTTCTGTACAAACATGATTTTGATTTGTTCTTAGTGTAAGATAAGAAAGGCAAGGTAGCCATTTGTATAAAATCAATACAATATTAATTCCATGTTTATTCTCCGTTCTCTTCCTTCTGTCATCCTTTGTCTCAAAATGTGTTCTGTATACTCCTTGCAGCAGGAACCTGTCTACTTTTGCTCTATAAATTAAATTGATGGCACCATATCAACATGAATGAGAACCAATGACAGTGCAAAACCACAGCATATGAAAATAATCATTTCCAAGGAACCACAATTACCGATAGGGACCAAGCCCTATGAAGATAGGTTGAGGGACTTGGGAATGTTCAGCCTGGAGAAAAGGAGGTTGAGAGGGGACATGATAGCCCTCTTTAAGTATTTGAAAGGTTGTCACTTGGAAGAGGGCAGGATGCTGTTTCTGTTGGCTGCAGAGGAGAGGACACGCAGTAATGGGTTTAAACTTCAAGTACAACGATATAGGCTAGATATCAGGAAAATAATTTTCACAGTCAGACTAGTTCAGCAGTGGAATAGGCTGCCTAAGGAAGTGGTGAGCTCCCCCTCACTGGCAGTCTTCAAGCAAAGGTTGGATACACCCTTTTCTTGGATGCTTTAGGATGCTTAGGGCTGATCCTGCGTTGAGCAGGGGGTTGGACTAGATGGCCTGTATGGCCCCTTCCAACTCTATGATTCTATGATTCTATGATAAACAAAAGCCCATACATTTCAAGCTGGCTATTCTATTCATTTTCTGAATGAAGCTATACTTTCCTTCTCTCAACTTATCAGAGCAAGATAATCAAATGTATGGTAACTATTAAGATAGAAAGTTAAAACTGGAAATCAAGTGAGAAATATTTGAAGCAAGAGATTTAGAATGCTGGAAGTAGAGAATGAAAGCATATCTCCTTGCAGAATTCCTTATGTTACACTATTCTTGGCTGGTTTTTGTGAAACACCATTTTTGTCTGTAAGTATACCTTTCTTTTTATTTTTAAAAATATTCTATTTGGATTTTTAGGTTTCCTCGGAGTTTTTGGAAGGAAGGAAGGAAGAATGGAAGGATAGTCCAAGCTTGTACAGCTTTTCTTGTACCCATGAATGATGACTCACCAGCAATTCCACAGACTTGGTTTTTCTGACTTCTTGAAACTGCACAAAAAAGAATGTTGCTGGGTTCCTGGTAAGCAACAATATGGAGGACTCATATGGGATAGTCTCTTCCATTGCAATATCTGTTTTCTGAATATTGGTCTGGTGCTGCTGTATTGGCCATAGGGAATTCCAAGTACAGCAATTTGATTAATGCACATTCTTCCTCCCTGTTAAGTTAGGACAAAATGAAAAAGGCACCCACAAAGTATTTCCATTAAAGTTCATACATTGCTTTACCTGCATAATAGAGAGAAGGGGACATGTTGCTCCTGTGTCAGAAAAAAGTCCCAAGTGACAACATATAAACTGGAATTACATCTTTTTGTTTTTGTTGTTGTTCACTTTTTATACTTCTGTGCTGATGTACCCATTGTTTCTTTGCATTGCTCAAAAGAACTAAAGAACAGCATCCAGAAACACACAACAGCTCCTTTGTCTCCTGTCATAAAGGAGCAAAAATAGTCTTGTCTCGGGTTTAGCATGAATGCAAGAAAAATAGCCTCCCTAAGCCTCCATTTATCAAAAAAGACTGAAGGGCTAACAATGAAAAAGCTATGGAACCCCCCAGCCTTTTCATCTTGTACTTTTTGTTTATATTACAAATCGTGTAATTACAAGGATTGGTCTTTCTTGCTATATATTTTTTAAACCAATTCTGACAAATGCAGAGTTGTCAAGAGTGAAGAAATGCTTTTAGCCAAGGGAAGCAAGGGAAGAAAAGACACTTGACGTTTTTTACTGGAAGCATTACTATTTTTCATAATTTCATGAGTTAAAAAATATCTTTTGTGCCTCTTAGTTCACTGGCAACACTTGGAAGATTTTAGAGGGGGCAGGTTGTTCACAATTTGAAAATATATCAGATTGATTAGTTCAATGCTCTAAAAAACATCAGCTGGCATTGGCTTTTTACACAGAAATAGCCTTGATCTCATGCTGCATTGGCTTGTTAATGTGGTTAGGCCAGACCACGTGAGCATTCCCTCTATGGGCATCAACCACCCCAGTGGAGGAGATACTGTTTGGTTGTGCTGATGTGCTATATATTCATACGTTACAGGTGTGATATGGTATCCGAACAAGGGGATCACAGTAGGGTACCCAGGTTCCCCCCTCCTCCCGGCCTCTGGCAGGGGATGGGGAGATAGGGTTGCCAGATCCAGGCTGGGAGACTCCTAGAGATTTGAGGGTGGAGCCTAGGAAGGACAGGACCTCAGTGGGGGACAGTGTTATAGAGTCCACCCTAAAAATCATCCATTTTACGGAAGTAAGCCCCAAAATTCACATAGTCATTGAACCACAGAATAAAAGGCCCTCTCACCCACTTCTCGGCAGCAAAACAGGAACATCTGTATAACCTACTTCACAGAATTCCCCCTGTACAGTCCGAACTATAGGGATGAATCCTGTCAAAAATATCTGTTCATACAAAGCAGTTAGTAATTTTGTTGTCGTTGATCCTTCTTTTGGCGGAAGCCCTTCAACTCTTCCCTCATGTTGCTCCTGAAAGTTCCATCAACCTACAGGAGCAGAATGGGAGGTGGGAATTGGGCTGCCACAGGAGGGGGAAAGGGGGGCAGTCACACTTCTATACACTGAAGTCTCTGATGTGCAGATCTTTCTGCAGGTTCCAACACAGTGCGTACCACAGATAGAGGACAAATATACCAGAATACCAGCAAAACAGTAACCCAGTGTAATGGCTGAAGAGCTGAGCTATAACCCATGAAATCTGTGGTTCAAATATTACTTCTGTCATCAGCGTAGTAGGTGGAAACCAGCTAGCTTAGCCTCACCCACATCCAGCTAGAGAATATTGTCAAGGGGTCCCTGTCCAGAGGACCCTGAGATGGTAACCAAAGCACACTTTGGCTCAGAGTCTCCTGAACCCCAGGTTGGGCTGGCACCAGTTCCCCTAACTCACCCTAAAATCAGAGACTGAAGAACCAAGTTTCCAGTCTTATCCAGCTGTTAACCCGAAAGCCAACCCTGCAAGTAAAGGTAAAGGTAAAGGTATCCCCTGTGCAAGCACCGAGTCATGTCTGACCCTTGGGGTGACGCCCTCTAGCGTTTTCATGGCAGACTCAATACGGGGTGGTTTGCCAGTGCCTTCCCCAGTCATTACCGTTTACCCCCCAGCAAGCTGGGTACTCATTTTACCGACCTCGGAAGGATGGAAGGCTGAGTCAACCTTGAGCCGGCTGCTGGGATTGAACTCCCAACCTCATGGGCAGACAGATTCAGACAGCATGTCACTACCTTACCACTCTGCGCCACAAGAGGCTCTTCACTGCAAGTAAGAATGTCAAATTTGGCCAAGATCCTGATTCAGATGAAAGACCAAACTCAAGGAAACACCACATAAAATGATTTATTAAACTAGAATTAAAATATACTTTTTAAAGTTGTGCAAGACAATAAGAAAACAAGAAAGCTTTGCTAACTAAACGTTCTAAATGTGCCTGGCAGACTTCTGTCCCTCAAGTCCCATTATGACCTCAGCATTCCATGCTGTCCGGCTCCAGCACTAAGAGCCACAGTTGCCCCATAGCCAAAGTCCAGTCCCAAGACCAGCTCTCTCCTTCTTTCCTTCCTAAACCATACTGAAGACTGCATGTTTGCATGCCCCATTGTCCAGCAGCAACAAGACGGGCTTCAGGAGCCCTGCCACATACATTTTTTGGTTCTTTGCAGCTGAATCAGATCTTGTTAGCAAGCCCCCATCAGGGTTAGTTCTAATGAGGCCATTGATACCAAGACCTGGGCACGTTTTTCCTTCTGGACACAGCCTCAACACAGTCTCTGTATCAGGACACCTCTGTCTGTCTTAGGAGGCCCAGCTTCCCACAATTCTCTTTGCTAGGCCTATCAGACAGGCATAATTTTATTGCGAGCAAAGCTAGTTTCTTTACAAATATCAATCTGCCTTATTATGAAACGAATACATGGGAAGCACTTGGGACCTTCAGAAAGTGCTGTATGAATGATAGATACTATTATACATCAAGCTAACGAGCCAAGCTAAATACTATGAGGGAATTTCCTAGTCTTTCATGGGCCACAGTCCATATGTTGCTTCATTATCTTGGATCTGTCCCATTTATTGTAGTTTTATTATTGGGGAGTAAACACGGATTGCGGTTTTCTTTTCAAATGGACCAAATTGTTCTCTGTCCAGCATGTCTTGATATTGGGCTTCTTCTTCAGTAAATTATTCTTCTAGCAAGCTGTGCTGTATTGTGAGTTGAAATCCTCCTTAACGCACTGCCTGAAACAGTCACGTGTACCATTATTAGAGGAATTAAGTAACCCAAAGAAATAGCAGTTTAATGTGATCATGAACACAAACGAACACAAATGATTTCAATACATTAGACATTTGTTCTAGCAGCTGTTGAAATCCATCATCATTACAAGTGCCCTCGGGTCAAGCAGTCCCTTGGCATATACCTATTTATCAACACATTCACCTTTATGGTTCGGAGTTTTAATTTCTTTCACCACTGCCAATTCCTCCTAGTCTAGTACTATGTACTGTGTGCTATACGTGTTTATTCAGAAATCCACTGCACGTGCTTTATCTTTATCCAGAAATCCCCTGGATACTTTGAAGATGTGCAGGTTCAAAACTATTTACATTAGAATAGCTCCATTCATTTTACTGGAGCTATTCCAGAACACACAGTGGGCAGTCTCTAAGCACACCGCTTAAAACTCTCATTCAGGCTGAAATAAGAACAGGCTTCACGTCAAGCTGCCTAATTTTGCTTTAACTTGAGCACATCCGGCTAATTCATTTTAAATGAGAAATGTAGCGCTTTTATAAAGATATATATATTTGGCAGTGAGCAGTGGTACAAGGGGATAACATGATTCATTAGAAAAATTGGGAAAGGGAACCATGAATTGAAGGTCATGAAAATGGATAGGAAGTTTAAAAAGAAAGGGAGAAATGCTGTTCACTTAGTTGTTTCCAAAAATTTCACTTCAAGCTGGGCATTCAGGCCTCCATAAAATGAACTCTGCCACTCAACATGCAGTTCTTAGCCAATGGGCAACAGGGGCAGCTACCACCGGCCCCATACTTGGGAGGGCCCCAACCATTCCTGGCCCCAGTCCCCAAAGGAGGGGGAAAGGAAGAAGAACAGAATCTGCCTCTTGCTTGTACTTGCCCCATCTGGGGCTCCAGCAGCGAACTTCCAGTGGTAGCGATGGCTCACGCATGCCTAGTACATTGGAGTAACGGTGGTTCTAAGGCCCCATACTGGACTTCAAAGCAGGGCTTTGTTGGTCTTAAAGGTGCCACTGGATTCAAACGTTGTTTTCCTGCTTCATACCAACATGGCTACCCACTTGAGTCTATCTTTGCTGTGAATATTTATATCTGCTCAGCCTGTACAGGATGTAGGATTTACAGATCTGGTTTGGGAAATCCCTGGAGATTGGGGGTGGGGGGTGGGGGTGGAACCTGAAGAAGGGGGAGTCTGGGGGAGGAGCTCAGCAGGAATGTGGTTTCATAGATTCTCCCCGCCTAAGGAGATTAATTGTAATTTTGAGAGAACTCCAGATCCAACCTGGAGGGTGGCAATGCTATTGTATGGAAATTACAACTGAGCACTCTACCCTTTAATCATGGGCCTCATTTACTGGGAATTAAGAAGTTATTTACTTTCTGAATTATCCAGCAAGCTTTGTGTTCGAATGAGAGTTTGAACCTGGAACTCCCAAGTCCTAGTTCAACACACTGGTCAGGTTATTTAAACCATATACACCATCTATGGGCAACCTAAAGCTTTTCCTGGAGTTCTTTATGTCTTTTTTAAAGTTTAAGAGCCAATTTAAAAGAACAGAATAAATATATATTTTTATTTGGCAAGAAGAACATTTGTGGCACTCCATCCATCTATCCCTCCATCCATCCATCCACCCATCCATCCATCCATCCATCCATTCATCCATCCTTCCATCCATTTCCTTCCCAGTGCTGTGCAGAGAGGTTCCACCCCCCCACACACACACATTGTTGTATTTATTTCCCGCACAATGGGAAATAAATATAACAACAACAACAACAACATATGTAACCCAGCACATACACACGCTACAAATGTCATGATAAATTTCACATATGTTTATTATTACTAAAGACATTTTATTTGACTGCAAGATCAAACATTGCTTCACTTCATATTCAAATCCCACTTTTGAAGTATTATTCATTTACCTACTATTGTAGTTGTGAATTCCTGCATTGTGCAGGAGGTTGGTGACCCTGGAGGTCCCTTCCAACTCTATGATTCTAAGACTTGTTAAGTTCCAGAATCTTGATCTTTTAAAGAGGTTCCAGGAACTTCAGTAAGTGGCTTATGATTCAGTGACATCCTGGTTTAAAATTAATTTGTCCATTTAATTTTAATTAATTAATTTATGGCATGATACTCAGACATGCCCATAACTTAAGTGCCAGATTTGCTTTTGGCTGCTTACTTTTCCAACCCCTATCCAAGTCTGATAATCACAGTTTAAGCAATATAATGGATGTCCAATAATTACAGAGAAGAATCTCTTTTTAAATATCAATTTTAAACTGGGCTGTAAAGAAGCTTGTTAAACATTGTACAATATTTCTTGCTGTATTGTTGCTTGAATGTGGACATAGACTTACACTTGAGAAGCCATTACACTAGTGCTCCCAGATGTACACTGACCTCGTATTCCTAGTACAACTAGGCAACTTTGCTGTCACATCCATTCGGACAACACAATCACTGGACCTAACAAACATCACCTATACCATCATAGGCTTATTCACATGCTCATCTTCTAACATTGTATATGCCATTAAATGCCAACAATGCCCTTTTGTTCTTTACATAGGTCAAACAGGTAAAACCCTCCACCAAATAGTAAATGACACATGTCTGACATAAAAAATCACAGGACTGATAAACCTGTAGGAGAACAACCTTCTAGGACCTTCAGTAAGGGACTTCAAAGTAGCTGTTTTATTGCAAAAGGGAGATTGCTGGAAGGGGAGATGCAAGTTATTACAACGCTCAAAACAATGGAATTCCCAGGATTCAGTAGGGATATTGGTTTCTTATCATACTACATATGCTAACCTCATTCAACTCTTATATCTATATTCCTTACAATCCCCTCTTCATTTCATTTCATTTCATTTGGGACAATGGGACTATAATGTGATGTATGTATGTAATGTAATTTAGAATCTAACTCTCTGGTTTTCAGACAGGAGAACAAACACCGAAGGGCTTGTCACTTGTGTGGATGCTTCCATGCTTGGGTGGAGACAGATGGGGCTAGCAACAGGTCTCTTTTAATTAGTTTTTTCCATACCTGGGAAAGCACCTGCCATTAATCACTAACCTTAACATTTTTATTCCCTCTATGTTTTTGTGATTGACAATTGAACCTAAAGGACTGATTTTGTTATTCTAGCATGGAATTATTCAACCTTTGTTATCATGCTGCATATCTGTGGATGTCTTTGTGGTGCTGTCTACTAATTTATTCTCCCCTTATATCTGTACTCTTATTATTCTTGCTCCATTGCTTGAGGAAGTGTGCATGCACACAAAAGCTCACAACTTGAATAAAATTTTGTTGGTCTTAAGGGTGCCATTGGATTCAAATTTTGTTCTGCTACTTCAGCCCAGCATGGCTATTGCCCTGAATCAAACTATTCTTGAGTGACTGCAGTTTTGAGCAAACCCTTTCCTCCTTTTCTGCTCACAATTGTCCTGTCCAGCTGCGGGAGGAAATAGGAGAAAGCATTTTGGAAGCTGGATTTGAGCAGAAAAGTTAAGTGTGTGTGCATACACATACACACAGAGTTCCCCTCTCAAGACTGTAGCCTTCTGAGCTTCCTTGTTATTGAAAAAGTGTCAGGAGAAAATTACATGTATTTGATTGTAACATACAGTTTACCCCTTAAAAGGATTTAATAGTAATGACTGTGTTTCTTGGAAATTATAGTTAAGGGTGGAAAATGTGATTTAGTACAGATTTCTTAGGATGCTCATCATGGTGTGATTATGTGGAAACTTTGAACAAATCCATAACAACTTGTACTGGTTCAATGTGTTAAAGTTTTCTTGGCCCACCGGCCCACAGAGTACTGTGACATTTTATCCAAGTGGGTAGCCATGTTGGTCTGAAGTAGCAAAGCAAAAATTGAGTCCAATAACACCTTTGAGAATAACAAAGATCTATTCAAGGTGTGAGCTTTTGAGTGCATACACTCTTCCTCAGACTAAATGGACCAAGGATCATATGAGTACTGATATAAGGCAAAAGTAAATTAGGCAAATTAGTAAATTGTGTCATAATATCAAAATTATGCAGTCTGGTAATTCTTTGCTAAAAATCAGTCCTTTTGACTTCACTTATAGTGAGGGCACTCACAAAAACATAGGAGAAAAATGTTAAGGTGAGTAATTAATGGCAGAAACTTTCCCAGTTGTAAAAAGAAATAATTAAAAGAGACTAGTTCTTTGCCCCATCCCTCCCCACTCAAGCATGGAAGCATCCCCACAAGTGACAGTGTGCTCAGTTTGTTGTTTTGTCCTGAGATCATAGAGTTAGATTTGAATTATATTACATATACTACTTACACCACATTACATTCACATTGTCCCAAATAAAATAAAAAGGAGAGGGTATTGTAAGGAATGTGCTTATAAGAGTTGAATGAGATTAGCATATGTTGTTGTTGTTGTTGTTATGTGCGAAGTCGTGTCTGACCCATCACGACCCCATGGACAATGATCCTCCAGGCCTCTACCATTCCCCGGAGTCCATTTAAGTTTGCACCTACTGCTTCAGTGACTCCATCCAGCCACCTCATTCTCTGTCATCCCCTTCTTCTTTTGCCCTCGATCGCTCCCAGCATTAGGCTCTTCTCCAGGGAGTCCTTCCTTCTCATGAGGTGGCCAAAGTATTTGAGTTTCATCTTCAGGATATGGCCTTCTAAAGAGCAGTCAGGGCTGATCTCCTCTAGGACTGACCGGTTTGTTCGCCTTGCAGTCCAAGGGACTTGCAAGAGCCTTCTCCAGCACCAGAGTTCAAAAGCCTCAATTCTTTGACGCCCGGCCTTCCTTATGGTCCAACTTTCACAGCCATACATTGCAACTGGGAAGACCATAGCCTTGACTAAACGCACTTTTGTTGGCAGGGTGATGTCTCTGCTTTTTAGGATGCTGTCTAGATTTGCCATAGCTTTCCTCCCCAGGAGCAAGTGTCTTTTAATTTCTTTGCTGCAGTCCCCATCTGCAGTGATCTTGGAGCCCAGGAAAATAAAATCTGTCACTATCTCCATTTCTTCCCCATCTATTTGCCATGAACTGAGAGAGCCGGATGCCATGATCTTTGTTTTCTTGATGTTGAGTTTCAAGCCAACTTTTGCACTCTCCTCCTTCACCCGCATCAACAGGCTCTTTAGTTCCTCTTCACTTTCTGCCATTAGAGTGGTATCATCTGCATATCTGAGGTTGTTGATATTTCTCCCTGCAATCTTGATCCCAATTTGTGACTCCTCTAATCCCGCATTTCTCATGATGTGCTCTGCATACAAGTTAAATAGGCAAGACGACAGTATACAGCCTTGCCGAACTCCTTTCTCAATTTTGAACCAGTTAGTGATTCCATGTTCAGTTCTCACTGTTGCTTCTTGACCTGCATATAAATTTCTCAAGAGACAAATAAGATGCTCTGGTATTCCCATCTCTTTAAGAACTTGCCACAATTTGTTGTGCTCCACACAATCAAAGGCTTTAGCATAGTCAATGAAGCAGAAGTAGATGTTATTCTGGTACTCCCTAGCTTTCTCCATGATCCAGCGTATGTTGGCAATTTGATCTCTAGTTCCTCTGCCTCTTCGAAATCCTGCCTGTACTTCTGGAAGTTCTCGGTCCACATATTGCTGGAGCCTAGCTTGTAGGATTTTGAGTATAATTTTGCTAGCATGAGAAATTAGTGCAATGGTGCGGTAGTTTGAACATTCTTTGGCATTGCCCTTCTTTGGGATTGGAATGTAAACTGACCTTGTCCAATCCTGTGGCCATTGTTGAGTTTTCCAAATTTGCTGGCATATTGAGTGTAGCACTTTTACTGCATCGTCCTTTAAGATTTTGAATAGTTCAACTGGAATGCTGTCACCACCACTAGCTTTATTGTTGCTCAGACTTCCTAAGGCCCATTTGACTTCACATTCCAGGATGTCTGGCTCCAGGTCAGTAACTACCCCATTTTGGTCATCAGGGATGTTAAGCTCACTCTTGTATAGTTCTTCTGTATAATTTAGCCACCTTTGTTTAATCTCTTCTGCTTCTGTGAGGTCCCTACCATTTTGGTCCCTTATCATACCCATCTTTGCATGAAACGTTCTCTTCATATCTCCAATTTTCTTGAAAAGATCTCTGGTCCTCCCCATTCTATTGTTTTCTTCTATTTGTTTTCACTGTTCATTTATGAAGGCATTCTTATCTCTTCTAGCTTTTCTCTGGAATTCTGCATTCAATTGGGTGTATCTTTCTCTTTCTCCCTTGCCTTTCACTTCCCTTTCTCTCTGTGAAAAATCACAGGCTTTTCAGTCCTGTGATTTTTGATGCCAGATTTGTGCCCTTTAATTCTTTGGCAGAGGGTTTGATCTCTTTGCCCTATGTAGAGAACAGAAGGGCATTGTTGGCATTTAATGACATATACAATGTTAGAAGATACACATGTGAATAAGTCTTTGATGGTGTAGGTGATGTTGTTAGGTCCAGTGATTGTGTTATTGGAGTGTATGTGGCAGCAAGGTTGTCATCTAGGTTTAATTGCAAGCTCTGGTACCTGTGTCCATGTTCAAATTAGATGTTGCAATGTTGTGGGTAAGGAGTTGTTTGAGACTGAAGGGTTGACTCTGTGCAAGAAAAGGTTTGCCTTCCAGTACTTGGGAAAGAGAACTGTCATTATTCAGTAGAGTCATCATCAGTTGCAAGTCACTGATGATGCGCTGAACTGTTTTGAGTTGATAGCTATATTTAACCACTAGTGGTGTTCTGTTATTATCTCTTTTGGGCCTGTCTTCCAACAGGTTTTCTATTGTTAATCTGTTTCTTGGCCTCATTGGTCAGGTACGTTAGTCCCAAGAAGGTTTGTTGTAGGTCCTTCAGGTGAGAATCTTTGTCTACAGGACTGGAGCAGATGCAGTTGTAACATAAAGCCTGGCTGTATACAATGGATTGTTTGATATGTTTAGGATGGTAGCTAGTGGCATACAGGCATGTTTGTTGTTCAGTAGGCTTTCAGCATAAGGTGGTTTCTAGGCTTCCATTGTTTATTTTTACAGTAGTGTCCAGAAAATGTATTTCTTGCACAGACTGGTTCATTTGTCAAGTTGATGGTGGGCTGAAAGTCATTGCATGCCTAGTGGAAAGTATCCAGGGCTTCTTTACCATGTATCCAGACAATAAAAATGTCATCAGTGAACAACAGGCATAAGAGAGGTGTGAGCGGGTAGGAGTTTAGGAAGCATTGCTCCAAGTCTGCCATGAAGATGTTGGCATATTGAGAGGCCATGCAGCTGCCCATAGCTGTACCATAGCTGAAGGAACAAGTTGCCACCAGATCTGAAGTGATTATGGGTGAGAACAAAATGGCACAGTTTGGCGGCTGAGTCAGCTGTGGTGTTGTATTCCTAATGGCTTGTAATCCATCTTTGTGTGGGATGTTGGTATACAGGGATTCCACATCCATGGTGGCTTAAATAGTATTCTCTGGAAGGTTGTTCAAAGATTGTATTCTCCTCAGAAAGTCTGTGGTGCCTTGAATAGAGTCCATATAGCCAGATAGTCCATGGTGATAGTTTTTATGCCTGAGACAATGGGGTGCCCTAGGTTGCTAGGTTTGTGGATTTTAGGCAGAACATAAAAGGCACCTGGTTGATTTTCCTTTGGTGTGTCTGAAAGGATTTCTTCTTGAATATGTGTGGTTAATTCCTTGAATCCAGGTGTTTGTAAAAGGTGGTATTTGTGGTATTTTATGGCCCTCCAATCCACTGTGGTATTAATTTCATAGGCAATAGTTAATTGATGCTAAATGACATTATGACCAATCCTGTCAAAGCAAATCACCTACTTTACTACATGTGAATTTCATAAAGGAGGTTATAGTTTATAAAACTGTTCATGTCAGAGTAAACTGTTTAGGCCACTTTATTTTATATCATTAGCAGAGGTCCTTGCCTCTAATATAGTTCCTAAATGGCCCTTACTTTTGATATTTATACCTGGGAAACTTACATTTAATAGAATGGCTGTTCCCTCTATTGAGCATGCTGTCATGGCTCCCATTTAACTTCTGACAAAAGGTCACTGAAATAAGTTCATCCATAACAAAGCAAGTGGAAGAATATATGCATATCAAATTACTCCCACTCCACCCCTGATGGTGCAAGCAAAGCTTGATTTATAGCAATTTCTGACATATTGTGTTATATTTGTGTGTCTATCACGTTTTTGCTGGTTGTTATTCTGGTGTCAGCAATTCACTTGAAAATTTCACTGTACTAAGGTTTATTACTTGCTCATAAAAATATTCTTTATGTTACAATGAACCTTGGCAGTGCTTTTCTTGAACTGTATAATTTCCTATTCTGAATAAATACTTACAAAACCAAGAATTCAGATGAAGGCGATTTTTTTTTTTTTTTACATTCTAGTTTGTACTTGCTTTTGCAGGTTCGGGCACTGACAACACTTCAATAAGAACACTGGCACCATTCTCTTGGCAAAAACTTGGCTACAACTTTAATGAATAATTGAGAGTTGTGGTCCGCTGACCGCAAGGCAGCCCTCATACTCCAGCCAGCCACTGCTGTGAGTCCATCTGGAAGTCCTGCTGGGATCTCCAGGCATCCTGGCCAGCTGGGCCTAAGGGAGGTGGCTGATGGTTGGGAACCCGCCAGGTGTTAATCTCTGTTGGGTTCCCCCGCTACCCAGAACTGTGAAACAGCCATCAAGCCCACCCACCCCTGGCCCAAGAGTGCAGGCCACTCAGTTCTGTGTGCTCCCAGCCACTGATGGAAGCCTCCTTCAACTAGGTAGTCCAGGTCGCATGCTTGGCCTGTTAGACTTTGTCTGTTACTAAGAATCAGCCACTGACTGTCAGACAAAGGGTTAATGTTTATTGACACATTGCTGTGGGAACAAGCATAGTGGGTCATGTGATTTGTTTATTGATATGCAAAGTGTTGGCACAGTTCAGTATGTGCTTGATTCTCATGTCTGCAACTGTAAATGGAAGAGAAGGAATTCCCTTCCAGCCTTTGTTCTCTGAACTACCTTTAGGCAGAGAAGGGGATCCATTTTGAACTTCCTCCATGTGACAGCTTAGGTGCAGAGCTCCCGTAATGAGCTATGTATTTTTCTTGTTTTATCTACCCAGTTTTTCCTACCCTGATAATTCTAGTAAAATAGCCTTTTTAAATCCTTTAATACTTGCTTTTCTAGTCTCATCATTTATATATTAACTCTGCTATTTTTATTGAAAATATGCCTAACAAGGCCTACCCCCAAAAAGGCCTACCCCCTGCCCCATGCTCCAAGCCTGCAAGTTGTGACAATAAGGTAACTTAGAAAAACATTGAGTATTTTACTAATACGATGGGGGGAGGGAAGTTGGCAAGGTATAGTTCGATCTTGTCAGATCGCAGAAGCCACCAAGGAAAAACGCAGAGGCACGCAACACCTATGCTGCTTACTGACTTCAAAAGCCTCTTAGTCAGGTAGTCTCAGTTGTTGGCCATGACTTAATTGCACTTCACACACACACACACACACACACAGAGTGAGGGGATCTGTTTTAAGAGTGTTTTGTGTTTTTATTGCTTGCTGAACTGTGATTTTAAGAATGTAAGAATTTTTATTCTCTTCAGTACATACATTGTGAATTGAATTCTATTTGTTCAAGAATGTCATTTAGACCCAGTATCCATTAGCATCACAGTTCAGAGAAAGAATTATATTTGTATCTCATTTGTGAGCTGCCTTGAGCATTTTTTAAAGTGGTGAGGAAGGTGGTATTATCAATAGCCTGAAGAAATGCCGTAATAAGTAATTGGACATTTTCATGCGTGCTTGTGACTGTACCTGTTGCCTCCAGGAAAAATAGAAAATCAAAAGAGCTTAGGACTGCCACAAGCCCTCCTTGCCAATACAAATTTAGGAAAGGGCAGGCAAGATGGAGTGGAATGGTGGATCGGGGTGACAGCAAAGAGGCAGCAGCCCATGCTGATTCGCCTGGGGTTGCACAAATTAATTTGGATTCGATTCAAATTGAGCCCATGTTCCTTTCTTTGAATTGGGCCCAACCTGAAATCAGCTGATGGAACTCATTAATTATTAGTGATATGTCAAAGCCTGTTCTGATCCATACATGGGGTTACCAACCCCCATGTGACATCTGGAGTTCTTCCAAAAGGATGTCTTGTCTTCTAGGCTAAAGTGATCAATCCCCTCTGTGGAAATGGCAGCTTCAGACTGCAGGGCATCACAACTTCATGGAGTTCCTTCTCTTCCCCAAATGCTGCCCTCCATAGAGACCTCCACCCATTGCCAGGAATTTCTCAAGCTGGAGTTGGCAACCCAATCCTGCACACAAACCACATATTCTATGCAGCAATGCTATTGTATACATTGACTATTTCTCCCTTCTTTTAAAGAAGTGTGAAGTAAACTTTTAACTTCACAGGATCACCCATTTAATTTTTTATTAGCCCACTTCAAAAAACAAGGCTGTCTAGGGACACCTATGTCTCCCACAGGCCTGTTTTGTCTAGACTTTCCTATTTTTTAGGGCTCTGGAAGTGGAGACTAGAGCATTAAAAGCCTTCAATTTACAGCAGTAACACTTCAAAGCTGGCACTTTGGTGACTTATTAGATGAGCTCTCTAGAGATGACAAATTTATTTTACTTTAAAATGCAAGATCTTGAGTTAGTACTCTGTGCATTAAGTTTATCCAGAACCATTGACTTTTAAAATCTATATGCATAAAGTTCTCATGTATAATACACAGTAATAGACTTTAACTGCACCATGCCTAGGTGGAAATTGGATTGTTGGCAAATCATCACTGCTGACCTTGTGCAGCTTTTCAGGAGAATGTTAATGCAATTCCAGTTTGTTCAGTGAATCGACTTCTTCATGGAGATTGCACTAAATATTTGAAGCAGCTACAAAACAATATTCTTCCTTGAACAGGGAATAGCCTAGGGGTAGTCAAACTATGAGCCTCTTGTGGCGCAGAGTGGTAAGGCTGTTTGAAGCTGTCTGCCCATGAGGCTGGGAGTTCGATCCCAGCAGTCGGCTCAAGGTTGACTCAGCCTTCCATCCTTCCGCGGTCGGTAAAATGAGTACCCAGCTTGCTTGCTGGGGGGGGGGGGGGGGGTAAATGGTAATGACTGGGAAAGGCACTGGCAAACCACCCCGTATTGAGTCTGCCATGAAAACGCTGGACGGCGTCACCCCAAGGGTCAGACATGACCTGGTGCTTGTACAGGGGATACCTTTACCTTAGTCAAACTACGGCCCTCCAGATGTCCATGGATTACAATTCCCATGAGATCATGGGAATTGTAGTCCATGGACATCTGGAGGGCCACAGTTTGACTACCCTGGTATAGCCATACAAAACCATATTTCTAAAAACTGGTTCCCAACCTCGTTTCTTAGTCACACAAGACTTTCCCTTCTTCACTTGCCGAGGAGATGAAATTCCAGAACTACCTTTTTATCTACTAAGTGAATTGTTGCCATTATGTGGGAGAAAATGTAAATAGGTAGTGAGATTTGGGGAAAATATTCTCTTACCCTTGGGAAAGATAGATCCAAGTGAGTAGGTGTGTTGGTCTGAAGCAGCACAACAAAACAAAATCAGAGTCCAGTGGCACCTTTAAGACCAACAAAGATTTACGGTATTCAAGGTCTGAGCTTTCTGAGGAAGAGTGCTTGCACTCAAAAGCCCATGCCTTGAATAAATCTGCCTTGGGAAAGAGTCATTTGTACATCCAGCACAAGAGAAATGATACTTAAGTCGTATCTGTAGGCATTTGCACATGCAGATATACACTTGAGTTTGGGCTTGATCATTGGCACTCAGTTCTTTCATATACAGTGGGGACATATGAATGAAAGTGCTGGCACCATGCTGGCAGGGGCTCATGTAAGTGCAGTCCATGGACATCTGGAGAACCACAGTCTGGCCACCCCTGGTCCAGACCAAGATTCCCTCACCCTTCAGCCTGCAGGCAGCTGTGGAATTCTGTTGAAAGGAGGAGGGCAAATGGGAAAAAAAATGGCTGCTGAATGATACAGACAACTCCAAAATGGCAAGGAGTGAGGTTAGACATAATAACTCTTCAACATTTCAGACAGAAGCTCTGTTTAAGAGGATGTCTTTTCATCTGCACATCAGATTGCCTGTCCCCAACTCCCTTTCTCAAACCAAAGTGTACCCAGTGACTCCTGAAGGAACTGTCATAACTTCCAGGGAAAAGCCAGAAGTTGCATCAGTCCTTTCTAGGAATTGTGGAAACTCTATAGTTTCCAGTGATTCCAAGAGAAGTGTGACATCACTGATGGCTGCACCCCATATCACTGCCCACCCACAATCTTCTGCTGGTTGGCACGCCAGGTCTAGCAACCTTGTCTGCACAGCCAATCTTTTCTCTAGTGGCCAGTCAGAAGTCTTGTGCTGGTCAAAAGCCCCACCCAACCCTGTCTACTTTCTAAAAACATTTGGAATTGCCAGGGCACCCATGAGCACCACACTGGAGATCCTTGGTTGAGACAAATAGTCAAGTTGAGTAACAGGGAATTAACACACAACTTCTTTCACTATGATGTACTCCAATGATCCTGCTAATGACCATCAAAGATTCTTGCCTACTATCAGCTAAGTCATCAAAAGACAAACAAGCACACATTTAAATGGTTCATACAATTAAGGTTTCTGAAGTTATTATCCAACCTCCTTTGGCTAAATTCTTTGCCTTATATGTACATATCGCCCTGTTCTGTCCAACTCGGCATTTATTATTTACACAATCATTTATTGCTGCTGAGCTTTTGATTCTCTGCATCCTATTTAATTCTAATTCATTCTAATTTATACTGCTTTGAATGTGTCAGAAGGCAGAATTAATCAAGAAGTGATATCTGGTTGTGTAAATAGCATTAGGGGATTTACTGGCTCTTCTTTAAACAGCATCTTTGGGAAAACTTTTTATTCCATCCCATCTGGTAAAAAAACATTCACTTTATAAAACTCACTAGGTCTCACAGCCATTACTGAAGGAGTGTCATCTGTACTACATATGCTGTATCTTCATTTTGTCAGCATGCCTCAGCAGAGAGATTTGTAGACGTCTCCATCTGTTCCTTGCCATACACAATTTCTCCATAGCCCATTGGCCTCAAAACATTTTATTGTCTTTCACCACTATGTGACTCCCTGGGTATTTATTCTTTAAGTCCTCAGGGGCTGTTGCAAATAAAACTTATTTTATGACACTGTATGACAAAGGCACTTCCGCAGATAAAATCGTCCCATTATTGCGCAGTTTTTGTTCTCTGTATGGAATACTTTGCTAGCTTGACACCTAAAACCCATTTTAGATTCAGACAGTGGCCATAAAGATACCTGCAGAATGTTAACTCCCATGATACAGTGAGAAAGTACTTGTTTTTTTTAACAGTTTGCTCAAGGGGAAATAGATTCTAGGATAATATGGAACAACAGCAAAGGTAATATACAGCTGTGGAGTGAACTTTAAAATCTGTCCTACCTGTTTCAGTTCCAAAATTCTCCTTCCATTGCTTTGTTGGTGCCTTTCCAACTCAGTACTTGTCTTGTTTCAATGGAACTGTAAATCTACCCTGGGCTGTTTTCCAGTTATGACACCCATTTATTTTGTTCAAACATACTTATGATCTTGGGATCACAAGTGGAACTGGAATACTGAATAGCACAAACGTCTGCAAATTGGCTACAGATTTTCTCTCCTGAGCTGGAAGAAAGAGGAGGAAGAGGCTATTTATTTCATGAATCAAGATATACATTTCTACCATTTGTTACCAGACAGGAAATAATCTACTTCTACATCATACACTAGCCAACTTGAACAGTGTCATTTGAAATGTTGTGCTACTGCAGAATACCTGGGGAACTATTCTATTTTAACAATCACTTCTAATCCCAAATCTGACCTGGAGGTACTAGAACACTGTGAAGATTTTCACATTACTGTTCCAAACTGGCTTTTATTTGTTGTTTTTGTGGTAAGTGATACAGGGAGGTGGGTTTCATACAGCGAATTCCATTCCATTAATGAGCTGTCTTTGAAATTCAATGCAATTAATAGAATCAAGACATCTCAATGGTGCTGCTATAGCACTGAGATGCTATATTGGTTTAGTGCTATAGAGCTCAACTTAGAATATTTCTAAAAAGTCCACAGAAGATCACATGATGAAAAAGGGAAAGCAGCACTGTCAGAAATGCTATGGACATTTTAAACAGCATGCCACAACAATTCAAAAGTGAAACAAAAATAGCAGTTTCCCTCAAAAGAGGCTCATCCTTGCTTTGCTAACCTTATGCAAGCAGGTAAATAAATTCCACTAGCTGGCAGTTACCAAAATGGGTCCATCTGAAATGGCAGAAAAAATCCACTAGCAACCAGTTACTAAAACAGAATACAGAAGCAATTGGAAAATGTCCTGTGGCAGCAAATGCCTCCCAGAAGACCTGATAGGAAGGGATAGCCAACGGCAAAATGTTGAACATGCCATGACCAACACTGTGGGAAGAAGCAAGAAAAAAGTTCCCAGAAAAAGAACATCTGTATTATCCCTGTGAAATGGGAAGCCACACAAGCAACAAATGTAAGATAGTCATTCAGACACCAATATCTTGAGTAACACTTCCACAGAGTGATGCTATACACTTTTTATTTTTCTAGCCACTGAGTTTAACAGTTTCAGTTACCGTCCAAAGCACCAAAGAACAAACTCTTGCTTTGTTATGTAGCTATCCTACCAGGATTAGAAGTCCTTGCAAAAACAAGAGATAGTCTGCCAGTGCAAGATTGCCTGATCTACTCAGGAGCACAAGTTCTGTTGCCGTTTCAAGTCTCATTGTGCAACTAGACCACTGGACAATTCACCTGCGAATTCCTAAGCAGGTCAGCATGAACTAAACACTCCTTGAAAATTTCCCAAACGAAACATGTTGCCTCTATGAGCTACACACTTGCTGAATTCTTGTCATAGAAACAAACAGGAATAACAACTGAATCCCCAAATTATTTCCAACATTCAAATATACACTTTAAAGTTTATATTGTAGCTTTTGTTTTTATTTGCATTCTGCTCTGTTGCTAAAGTTTGGGTTAAACCACATAAACACAAAAGTCAGCCCGCAATTTTCTGTTTCCCTAATCTTTGAAGTAATAAAACACAGAGCGCCTAAGGCTGATTTTAGACATTGCCGGAGATGCTTGGCTGCCACTAAAATGAAAACTGCAGCCCGCCGCCCACCACTGCCCAGCCAAGTCTGAAATCTTTCTCTTGCCCAAGGAACTTCCTCCTGGCAGACATGGCCCCTCCTTGAGCCTCTTCCATCGGAAAGGCTCCTTGAACTGAAGGAACACTTCACACTTGGCTTAATCAAGCAGCAGGATAAAAGCCAACAATTCCACATCTCTTTCCAAAGTTATTGTCCTTTGAGTTTCCCTGCAAGCAGAGCCAATGAAGTCAAGTGGGTCAAACTTTGAGTGCCATAGTGTCTCTTTTAGTGCACATTACAAGTGAAGGGGTAGGCAGGAAAAGTAGTATAGCTGCTGTTTGGGGGGAGGCAGTTGGGTCTCCACTGCTTATCTATCTGCTGCCTGAGATTTCATTTCATCAGATGAAGTAGGCCATGGCTCATGAAAGTTTATACTGTAATAAATCCGCTTGTCTTTAAGGTGCCACACAGTTAGTTTTTCCTGTTCCTGGTAGAAACCCAGGCTTAGGACCACAGCAAACCCTCCTCCTCATATTTAACATCTCATCTTCAGCTGTAGTGATTTCCCTGCCTCCAAGGAAGATTTATATTCCTTTCCCCTCTTATTTCATAGTTGAAGTGACACTTTTGCCAGGTTGGCACAGGTGAACAGCTAGACCCTCTTGGCATTTTTTGTCTTCACTTTATATCTTGCTCAATGTACCTTCCTTCCCTTTGCAAAGCCTCTGACAGATTCCAGTCAAAGCAGAGAATTACACCTAGTTGTATCCCTGGCAATATTAATAGTCAGGAATACTGCTTAAGTTTGAAGAAAATTAGTAGCGTTAAGTGTGAATTAATCCAGAAGACAGACAAGTATGTCACTGGAACCATTTATCTGCTGTTCTCCCTGCTCTGGGAAGCAATCATTCATGTCCTCCTGACTTATTACTTGGGCAAGTTTCTAGATGGTGGCACTTCATGGCTATTTGCTTTAGGGGAGATGAGAGGCTGAGCAGAAAGACAGTGATGGGGAAAACCACTTTAGGAACCTGCTATTTGCCAGAAAAGAAAGATTATCCATGTAGGTCCTCTGTGATTTGTCGACAGAACTCAACAACCAACAGGAACTTTGCAGCCATCAATCAATTTTGCTTTTATCTGTAGCTGGGGGTGTTTATGGCCTATGGCCAGATGTCGTGGTAGATGGGAAGCCACCTCTGACTATACTGTTGCTGCTATGGGGCCCAGTGCATTTTGTAAAAGAAGAAAAGATGGTCCATATTGAGAGTCTTTTGTGCTACAGTACATTGAGGAAAGCAATAAAACAGCGTTTGTTATGCCACATGCTAACCAGTGGGTTCTTCTGACAATATCAATAGAACAAATTCAGGAGTCATAGCAGTCAAAGTGCTATTCAGGGTTGAATCAGTCAAAGTACTTGGTGGAAGAGAAGAGAATACAGCCTCATGCTTTGGGAGTATCCTTTTTTTCCTTATTGAAAGCTGAGAGGGATTCTGAAGTAAACGGATCATTAGCCTGAACCAATATTATATATTTGATTTGAAGTTCTTTATGCTGGTTTTTAATGTTTTTTGTTAAAAAAAAATAGGACTTGAGAGGGGCTGCTTAATAGGATGCTTACCAATTTTAACAACACTGTGTAGGTATACCTGAGTGGAGAATAAGGGTCAAAATGTTGCATTCTGTCACTTAATTACTTCTTGGTACTATGTGATGCCACATGATTATCAGATTATTATTCAATTTAAAATGCCATCAGAATGCCCTGTATTGTAGCTCCTAAATATGCTTCAGAGACAATATCATCTTAAGGCAGAGGATTAAGCCATGTAAGTAGGTAATTTAAATGGACTAGAACTAAAAATTGGAGTTCATTTACACTTACATTCTGGGTAATTATATGATAACACAACCCATTACAGTCTTTGATATGAAATGAGAACGCTCTCTCTTGGTAGAGTGGCTGTTCAAAACTGCTTTCCCAAATAGTGAAATACCCAAGTTCTACCACTTTTGTGGAACTTTTCCTCATGGCAGGTCATTTCCAAAGTGGGGATGTAATAATAATGTTCAAATCAGTGAGGAATTGGTTGCAGTCTTGCACATTTAGATATTTCCATAATCCTACAAAAGAGGCAGATATACAACAGAGACTGGAGTGTGCTAAGAATGCCGGGTACAATCAGTCAGTAAACCTTTGTTGGTATCTAGAGTGCTGGGTACAGGATAATCGTAGGAAGGAACTCAGAAGTTGAGCTGTACAATAAAATAATCTAAAAATTGTAATTATTTATTATAGGTAAAGGTAAAGGTATCCCCTGTGCAAGCACCGGGTCATGTCTGACCCTTGGGGTGATACCGTCTAGCGTTTTCATGGCAGACTCAATACGGGGTGGTTTGCCAGTGCCTTCCCCAGTCATTACCGTTTACCCCCCTGCAAGCTGGGTACCGACCTCGGAAGAATGGAAGGCTGAGTCAACCTTGAGCCAGCTGCTGGGATTGAACTCCCAGCCTCATGGGCAGAGCTTCAGAAAGCATGTCTCCTGCCTTACCACTCTGCGCCAAAAGAGGCTCTTATTTATTATAGTGCACAATTAAAAACAGAATAATGCACAATTAAAAATAGCGGTCAGAATTGTAACAATACACTCTATGTAAAATGTCTAAACTCATTATTAAGTGTAGCTGAGTGGTTGAATGGGATCTGTAAATTATGGTTCCAAAGAATATATGTAAATTTTAGACTTTTTGGAGACCACCTCCTATGGCATATGCCTAGGCTCACCACTCTTTGCGATTATATAATTCTGTGCTGAGAGTGTATCTCATGTGTGTCAGAAAAAAAATTCTGACCACTGAGGAAGACCCAGTAGGGTCAAAACGCGTTTGGTCTTATGTGCTGTTGGTTCGGTATAGTTTTTATATAGTTTTTATTCTGTTTTTAATTGTGCACTATAATAAATAATTACCATTTTTACATTATTTTATTGTACAGCTTAACTTCTGAGTTCCTACCTGTAAATGTTGGGTTGTGTTCCTTTTTTGGTTTAGGTTTTACAGGATAATTGTGTTATTTGGCTTGTGGTCCAGTTTAATGCTGCCAGCCTCTTTCCGGAGGCAACCATGGTATGTTGTTTTCACCTTTCCCCCCTGCTCCCCTTAATGAGGATACTCAGATCTGGACTTAATTCAGTATGAGCATACTTAGTAGAATGTTGCAGGAGATCAATCTGATGACACCAGAAGGTACTAGGTATGCAACTTAAATACCAATTTTATGTCCCCTATTCAATTTCAATAAGAAAATGATTCCAGGATTGAAAGCTATCCATTTGAAGTGGACCCATGTGGAGAAGGTAACTCAGAAAAACAACAGAAAGGTCAGAAGCCAACTGGCTGAGAAATAAGAGTCAGAATCTCGTTTTTGAAACAGGAATATTCAAATACATAGATATTACTGAGAAGACAAAGACACTGAAGGTGAATCCCCATGGCTACTCAATAAAACATTGGCCAAAACCTTTTCTTTTTTTCCTGTTTCTTTTCACATCTTTTCTTTTTTGATGGTAAAAGAAAACGATGAAATAATTAAGAACTTTCCAGGGCATTCAGACTTGGGACAGCCATGGAAGCCGTCAAATGGGACAGCTCCATCCGGAATTGGAGACTGGAACATTTTCTTTATTTAGGCTGCAGCCTCATGGAATGCTTGTAACTACTGATCAGTCATTCTAATTGTTATCATTTATCATTTGCTACATTTGTGAAATTATGGTTAATACATTGATATAATAAAATGGGTTTTATTCTTATCTGACAGCTTTACTAGTATAAATTCATTTTGCTGAATCTGAAAACTGGACAATATTAAAAACAGTAACTTGAATCCAGTTAGTTATGGTTATTTTAATCTAGCACAGTCACACAACCCATAGATGTCACTATACCATTGAATCCAATAGCATTTCAAAATGGCATAGCAAATTTTAAGAGCAGACCAAACAGCATGCCTAATTTTGTGTTGGACTGCAACCGTGGCCTTATTTGCATGTCTGCATATACATCCATGATTCTTGCCTAACACCAATAATGTCAACAACTTCCCTAAATGGTTTAGGTCTGGGTGCATTTGCTCCCCTAACTATGGGTGATCTGTAAAATAATTTTCACTTGAGAATGCTTTGACTTGAGCATCATCCTCTGTGGAAATTGAATTCTGGCGATAAGAACTGTCAGGCAGTCATCTGTGCAGGTCTACTCCTATGTAAGCATCATGTAAGCTTACTGGTTTACTCCCAGGAAAGTGTCTTTAGAATGACAAGCATCCCAGATCATTATTTAGCAGTCCAAAGTTGCTGAGTATTGAAGCCTTAGAAAATTCGGAATAATGTTACTGAACAGTGTTCACCGGAAGGAGGAAGCATTATAGATGTAACAAGCATCAAGATAATCTCTTGAGCAGGACCTCAAGCAATCCAAATCCATATATGAGCCAAATCACTTCACATAATCCCAGATACTAAACTTTTTATAGATTTCTGTGGCTCTTGGTATTTGTATACATAGCTGACCAAATCCATCTACAGCTAGTATCTGTCCATGGCAAAAATGAGACCATAAAAAGAGAGCACATTAAAAAAAGAAAAGAAAAGAAATGGGGGAGGGGGATGGAAATAATGTTGCCACCACATTCATTTTTGCAGACATGAAAGCAAAGATGAAAACATATGTATAGAAGAACCAATTAACTTCTAAATTAAGGAGAAAATAGAGACAAACAAAGAATGTTTGCCTATTGGTCTGCTGCAGAGAGCTGTGCTATGTTAACAAGGAAACTCTGTGGCCACTATTTGCATTTTGATTAGGAGCGGATTGAGAGCCGGCCAAGAAGATGGAAAGTAAATAGTCCATAAAAGGTGACCTCCCATGCTGCACACCTCCTGCAATTTGTTTCAGTCATTATGGGAAAACAGATGTACATTCATTAGCCATTCTTCCTTCCAGAAGTTTTTGTACTGATTGCAAACAGGTGAGCAGATTGGTGGGATCCAAATTGATAGGAACAAATTTAAAGCATTCCCGGTTCTGTTAGACTATGAGGGAAGAAGAGAACATAGATTGGAAATGTGCACATTTATACGAACCAGCAATAAATGAAATCAAAGTCCTTTCTGTCTTCATCACAGAACAAATAATTGAAAAGAAAGTGAACAACCATGTTTTTGAGTCCACATATTCAAATGACGTAGACCTTAGAAATGAGGCTTTCAAACTTTTACATTCTTCCAACTCACCAAGAGCAGCATAATTTAGGCAGATCCATTTACCTGCTGGACTGCTACCTTGAATCTTAAGTATGTCCAATTTTTGTCAGCAGATTTCAAAATATGGGGTGCAGTTTAGACAACTCTCGGAAGTTCAGGGATATTGCAATGCTTAACAGCTACAGGTATAAAGCTCGTAACCTCAGATCACTGAGAATCATCGTTACAGCATTTTAGCCTTTTGTGTGAAGAAATGCTTGCCGCTTGAATCACAGCGTCTATTTCTTAGCCTCTTTCTTTTTTTGCCATCACATTATAGTAGCTGACCTATGGTAACCCTGTAGGGTTTTCAAGGCAAGAGATGTTCAGAGGTGGTCTTCCTTTGCCTGCCTCCGTGCCATGGCCCTGGGACTCCTTAGAGGTCTCCCATCCATACATTAGCCAGGACCAACCCTGCTTAGCTTCCAAGATCTGACGAGGTTGGGCTAGCCTGAGCTGTCCAGGCCAGGCCAGTTTCTTAGCCTAATTTTTCAAAATTTTCATAGGTCCTGACATGATGTGAGCAGGACCCTTCCAAATTAATGGAAATTGTTCAAGAACAGATTTTCTACTTGTGAACGGTACTCCCAAAATATGAATAATCCATAAGAGTTATGAGCAAGCAGTGACCCCCACTCTCTAATCACAAACCAGTCTGATTAGGAGGAAATTGCTTCTTAACCATAAAGAATAAAATATATTTTTTTGATTCATTAAAACTTCTGAGTAGTTAAGCTGCCATCCTATGTACACTTGCTGGGAAGAAAGCATAAGTGAACACCATCAAACCTGCTTGTGAGTAAAAACGCACCGAATCAAGCTGCATGGCCAGTTAAGCTTCAGCTAAGGATTTCATTGCGGGCTGCAGAGTAAAGAACGGATGTCATTTGTTTTCCTGAGACTGTCCAGGCTCCTTTAGTGGCATTAATCATATAATTTCAGTTAATGGAGCTGAACTGGCTAGTCTGAGCTAATGCGTTATTAATGAGACCGTGTTAGATTTGGAGGATCCCAAGGATCGTGAGTGAGATTTCATCTTTTTGCATCATGCTCCTTTCATTCATCTCATCTCAACTCAAGAACCACAAGGGGCTGGTTTGCTTTCCCCTTTGCACCCCTCGTTGCCAATGAGGCGCAGCTTTGCCTGGTATCAGTTAGAAGGCAGAGTGGAGTCATATTTTACTTATGATACTGTACTTTCTCAAAGAGGGGGGGGGAATCGATGGCTGTTTATATTTCCATTTCACAATCCCCTGCTTTAAAGTAATTCATGACAAGGCTGAAGCCATTCATTTTATTAAGCTGTTATTAGTGGGTAGATATTATTCTGCTCCATTGATCCTGACGTGATGGAATTGCTGCTTATTAATTTAGGGCCATATGTTTTGGGTTTCAATTTTGCTTTGCAGCTTAAATCTTTGGGTTCTTTTTTTTAAGGATTGGTACTGCAGCAGATGCATTACTTAATGAAGGGCACCATCCTAAGCCTAATGCTTGTGTAACTTTGAGAAATGACATCTCCTGACAATGCCCTGGTGCTTTGCTAATGCAAGGCTGGAGTTAACTCTGGCACAGAAGTGTGCAGTATCAAGGGAGTGGATGGAGTATGTAGTGCTTGGCCAACATCCTAAACCATCTCTGTTGCTCGTACGTCTGTGACCCACCTCCACCATCCTAGTCACCCCAAGGCCAGAACTGCTTGAGTGTGGATGGCATTGCAGGATGGAAGATACCTCTTCCCTTGTATGAGCACCTGGCAACAGGGAACACGGTTGCAGGAAGGAACCACAAACCTTCATATGTGGAATTCCAGGTTGTGCTTATGCCAGGAACACTCCTGCTCATGCCATCTTATGGTGGAGGATGTCAGTTGTCTTTTGATCCTTCCTTTGTGGTTTGCAGCAGTCTGATATCTGGTCATGGTCACATCTGTATTCGCTCATCCGAGGGTTCCACCTCTGCCTGTCACAGGGGTGTTGTTGCACACTATGCCATAAGTAGTGGGTTGCAGCAGAGTTCTTTGGGACTCTGGTGCAACTACTACACTCTTTGCACCTTGGCCTGGGATCATTTATTATCTCCTGTGCTAAGCAGCAACAGGATACTGACTAGCCATGCTGTGCTGCTTAGAAAGTAATGAGAAGGGGTCATGGTGGCAAAGTGGTGCTTTCTCTGGGGTGTTAGAAGAACACTCTGAGTAGGATCTTGTGTAAATGTGCAAATGCATAGGGATCTTGTGTGAGCTAGGCTGATGGTTGTGTAAAGTAGCTAATTTAACACAGAGACTGGTACCCTGGGTAATGTTCCCTTTGCATGCTATAAATGTGTAGCAACCCAGGGTTTTTTTTTTAAGGTCACATTCTGTGGGTAAAACCATCACAGGTAAGTGCCTTTGTCTCACTGGTCTCTCATAAGAATCCAGCTTAATATGATGAATCAAGACTAGTTCCTGAGATTCCTTTCAGTCTTGCAGAGTTTAAAAACAAATAGCCACAATTCACTCTCCCATGGGAGAGTGACTTAGTGAACATTTAAAATTCTGCAGAAATAGCACAAAAAAGACAGCGCATTTGTATAAGATATATATCATGCGGTATAACAAATACATTGCACAATAAATTTAATACATTTTGTATTCAAAATGATGCATCACCGTTGGAACCAAATTTATCACCACTTCAGTTTCAATTCACATACTGAAACAGAGTCGCCACCTACTTAATTAAAACCTTCACCTGTGGTTTGCTTACACCATAAATCAGGTCAACCCAGAATTAAATATGTTGCCTATTAAATCCCATTCATCAAGCTGCAATTTAATTATAAAATAAATGAAACCCTTATGAAGATGTTCCAAAGGAGAACCCTTAGTGTCTTCTAGGGACACTTCCACACAGATAAAACAAGCTACTGAAATGCATGCCAAACATGTGCTGACATACATATGGCAGAGATGATGGATAATCAAATGGTGAGTGGGCATTTGTCCAGCACTTAACTATGAGTCCATCTAGAAGTTTTCTTTTGCTGGAATCATTGAAATTAACAGGAGTTGTGCAAACACACTGTAGTGTTGCAAGCATAACAGCATCCTTGCATGGTTAACTGCTATTTATGTCTATAGGATTTGTGCTAAATCTCTAGGTAGAATTTGTGCCTTGAATTGTGTGCTTTACGTGCCTAACATTTGTTTATAATTATTTTTGTTATACATGCATATTGTGCACAAGTTTCTCGTGGTGATCTAGACCATCTCACTCCCTCCATAGTTCCCCCCTCCATAGTTTCTGACATTTCATGTTTAGAAGGCAGGAACATACAACTAAATTCACAAAATCCTTCTATATATACATACCAAGGGATTACTTCTCTCTAGAGGTATCTCTCTCTTCACTGGACAGAGATTCTCTTCACTAGAAGCTTTGCCCTTTTTCACTCTGAATGAGGATCTCCTGTGATCCTCTTACACTCCTTTGCTTTCTACCCAGTTAGTGCTAAACTGTCTATTCGGCAGATTCCACATGGGCAGAAAAGGCCAAGAGGGCGCTCATATGGAAGCAGGGCTAATCTCCCAGGCCTACTGTCGATAAGGCCCTTATTTGCTAAGGCAACATGGGAGAATCCCTGTTCCCTTAGCCCACTGTGAGGGCCAAGGGGGCATGTCCCGTGGCAGACCCTTATGGACAGGGAAGAGCCGGGCCAGCATGGTATAGTGGTTAGAAGTGTAGACTTCTAATCTGGCCAGCTGGGTTTGATTCTGCACTCCCGCACATTCTAATCTGGCCAGCTGGGTTTGATTCTGCACTCCCCCACATTCTAATCTGGCCAGCTGGCTGACCTTGGGCTCGCCACAGCACTGATAAAGCTGTTCTGACCGAGCGGTAATATCAGGGCTCTCGCAGCCTTACCTACCTCACAGGGTGTCTGTTGTGGGGAGAGGAAAGGGAAGGCAACTGTAAGCTGCTTTGAGACTCCTTTGGGTAGAGAAAAGTGGCATATAAGAACCAACAATTCTTCTTCCTCCTCCCCCCTGTCCTACAGTGGCCCAGAGGGGGCAAAAAAATACTCCAGTCAGCTTTGTGGCACTTCACTGCACCACAGGGCTGGCCAAGGCATTATTTTATTTTGCAGGAATGCAATCCCACCTTCCTGCAAAATAAATTCCCCCCACAGGACCTGGGGGCCACATTTCAACACTGGATCACATCTGCCCAAAGAGCAGAAATAAGGCTGGTGCAGGCTTATGCTACTCTGTCCCCCCTCTGCTGTTGTTACAATGAGAGTACTTACCTCTCTGGACTCCAGTTGCTACCGTGTGCAATGAGCCTTAGCCCGCAAGGATTTGTATGGCTGGGGCCCCTTATAGCAATAAGGGAAAGAGAAGAGGTACCTCATGATAGTAACATCATGCATGGATTTGCTGTGGGGACATCTTGGAAAACACAGTGACATCCTAAAACATGTGTGTAGCACTATAAACATGGACCCATCTTAATATTACCTCCATGATATGTTTCAGTATTTTGGATTAAATTTATGTATATTTATGGCAGCCCACCTTATGCCGGGAACAAGCTTTCCTTAGCAAACCTTTCTCTTTCCCTCAGGTACCTTACAGTGTTTTTGACTAAATCCATGAGACAGAGATAATGCATTTCTCCTATGTTAGTGTCAGGAACCAAGCAGTTGAGACCCAGTAGACTCACACAATAGACATCACTCTCGGGCTCCAGGCTGAAGCTTTAAGTAGAAGTCCTTATTTGGGGAATCAGGACATAGATCAGCACTTCGCAAACAGCTCACAGACAGGAATCTTGACAGAGACATTAGGGAAGGGGGTTACATAGATTATTTACCTTGGAAGGGGAAAGGGGGGCACAAGGATTGCTTTTGGTGGGAACACCGATTCACACAGAAAGGGCAATATAGTCTCCTCTGATCTACAAGTTGCCCAAACAGCCCATCTGGCCATCTGATATTTGAGCTCCCAGCAAGGCCACCCTTGCGAGAGGCGATAAGCAAAGGGAACGTGGGAGGATACTTTGAAATGCAAGAGGGGGGTTGGAGGGGCACTTTCAAGTGGGTCCAGGAAGATGCCACAGCTTCAGGGGAGATTCGGGAGCACAAAGGAAAAACCAAACATCAAAAAGGGGAGAAAAACTGGGGTTCGTGACAGCTAGATAGGTAAATTAGAAATTGCATTTAGTAAATTCTCTCTGCTTCCCCCAACAAAGCTATGCTGCTCTTTATCTACCTTTTAATCTCACCTGCTAGTTCTCATTTAATTACATCTTGACAGTTAGCACATGACATAACTTCTCTTTAATTAGCACTCCACCCCACAAGGTCTTGTTCATCAATAATTCTCTCACACAGATATATTCTTAGAGTTTTCCCTGATGACTCTCTTAACAGAGACACAAAGAGAATGCTGCTGACACCATATCCACCAGGGGACCACCAACCAAATCAGCCATATTTATATTTGAAATCTCTCATACAGTAGAATTCATATTTTGATTGAAAATACTAGGGCAGGGAAGGAAAGGAATAAGTCCCTGGGGAGGGATCAGCTATAGAACAAGCCCACCCTCTTCAATCTCCCATATGGCAACATATAATGTGTTGGCCTGGTGCCCAATAACCTGGCACTCCAGTAAACCTGTGTTAGCTTATAATGGTGGATAGGTTGTCTACATTCTTGGTGGGGATAATTCCAAAACCAGTTGTGGGTTTTACCATGTTCTGGTAACACAGAATGTGCTCAGTAGTGTTTTGAGGCAAAATCTGACAGGAAGCATCTTCTGACACTACAGAAGCCATCAGATGAGAGAGGACAGACTTGAGGGGAAAGGTGTTCATTTCTTCTGCATGCATGCATGTTGTTGTTGTTGTTGTTGTTGTTGTTAGGTGTGAAGTCGTGTCCGAACCATCGTGACCCCTTGAGTGTCTCCATCCAGCCACCTCAGAGAGTGAGGTGTCATCCCCTTCTTCTTTTGCCCTCAATCGCTCCCAGCGTTAGGCTCTTCTCCAGGGAGTCCTTCCTTCTCATGAGGTGGCCAAAGTATTTGAGTTTCATCTTCATAATCTGGCCTTCTAAGGAGCAGTCAGGGCTGATCTCCTCTAGGACTGACCGGTTTGTTCGCTTTGCAGTCCAAGGGACTCGCAAGAGTCTTCTCCAGCACCAGAGTTCAAAAGCCTAAATTCTTTGACGCTCGGCCTTCCTTATGGTCCAACTTTCACAGCCATACATTGCAACTGGGAATACCATAGCCTTGACTAGATGCATGTTGCATCACACTAGTATGCACTGGGTATGGTGAACCTCTGTGTGGTATTTTTAACATGGACAAAATTTTGCGTAACTGTCTTTGATGCTCTCAATGGCCTGATAGGTGGCAAGGAAAAGCTGATCAGCTGCTGCTGAGGGTGGACTGTAGGACATGATACCCTACTGAGGTCACTCTCCAACCATCCTTCACCAGGCTCCATCCCCAATATCCACAAATTTTCCAACCTGGAGTTGGCAACTCTATATGGCAGTATTATTATTCATGTCTATTGATAATTCCAGATATCTAGTGGCACCTTAGAGACTAGCAGAATGTTGTCTTTCATGAATTTTCCTAACATCTTTTAAAACCATTTAAACTGGTATTCCCCATCACAATCTGTAGTTAATTCTGGGCTGTTTGCAGTGATGTCTTCTAGACTACTGCTTGTGTTTTATTGCATTTCTGTTGCTTTTAACTTAGTGTATCTTATATGTTTTACATATTGATTTGATTGGTCAAGATATCTTATCAAAATGTTTTATTATTGTTTGTTGCAGCCACTTTGGATACCCTATGGAATAGGAAAGTGGGGTACACATTTTACAAATAAATTAGTTTACTTAGGCTGCACAGTTAAAATTTTGCCTTGGCTCTTGCTTTTCCTGGTCATGTAGGGGTTCTGGACATAAATTCCTTACAGTTGTTCTTGCTAAAAATTACAAGTCTGCCCTGGTGAGCTTGATTCCATTCATTCATTCATTCATTCATTCATTCATTCGTTCACTCGTTCGTTCGTTCGTTCGTTCGTTCGTTCGTTCGTTCGTTCATTCATTCATTCATTCATTCATTCATTCATTTATTACAACAGTCTTTAAACTGCCAGAAACCGGAATGATTACAAGCTGCTTTCAGTAAAGTTGCTCCATGGTTTGGGACATTGAAGCATTTGGCCTGCCTGGCATCCATGAAAGCTTCGTAGAAGCATAAATCTATATCTCCTTTTGTTTTGAAACTGTTTTCAGTAAGATTCATCTGATCCCAAGGATTTCCTGTGCCTGTGAAGTTCAAAACACTCCTTTGGCTAGGAAGTATGGCCTGGCTGCCCTCACTAGCATTTATAATCAAAATAAATCGAGAGACTGTCAATATCTGATGGAAGACTGACTGCCACAGACCTGGAAGGATGCAGTTGGGCTCTTTCTGACGTAGTTCCGGATGATCGAAGTCAGAGGAGATGTCCTCCCAAGTGAGTTATTTCACAACCATTGTTTGTAGCCTTGCCATTAATATTCATTGAAATACAAAAATCAATTACTCTGTGACACTTCATAGATTATAAACATAAATGATGATATCTTCATAATTAATGATTATGAGAGAGCTGCTATAATAGTTTTCTTCCTTAGGAGGGGCTTGCTTCCTAATCTGTGACGATTACTGCTGGTGAGGACAAAACTGGTAATTGGGATGTCTTACCTTTGGTACATCTGGCTGGCAATTGCCTTTTGAAACCACCAAAGAATGCTTTTAAAAAATCAATAAATATCCTCCTAGTAAGGATTTGAAACCATTCCGCAGCAATACTGATATGACAAACAGGATTGAAGGAAAATGGGGATCTTCCCAAAGGGAAGATAATGGGACCATTTCTGCACGGAGGCAAACAATGTGTCCTGCCTCCTGCTTGCAAACACATAATTGTAAACAACACGTTTGGCCGCTTCCTGATGGGAGACCCCTCCCGCATTATCCTGCTATCTCATTGCAGATTTCTCTTCCCAACAAGGCAGCAGAGAAAGTGGGTGAACTGTAAAAAAAAAAAAAAATAGCAAGAGTAGGGGCCATTTCGCACGGCTTCAAAATAACACAATGGTTGCTAATTGAAAACGCTACTAATTTGGAATAACCCACGACGTCGTAGACAATCTGCAACACTCCTGAAACCGACCCACAAAAAGCGCTTCGTTGTAGCGCTTTCAGGGGAATCCCAAAAAGTGGATTCACCCTCCGGAAAGCGATACACTCCTGCAACCAATCTGCAACAATAGCGATAAAGACCTGTGCGTTAACATTGTTGCGGTTTCTTCAAAGTCCCTCCTCCTGAGCCTGTCCTCCAAACTTCCGGCGAAGCGATCGCCATTTTTTTTCCCCGAGCGAGTGGAGATCAACACACCGGCGAGCCTCCGTTTAGCCAGTGAGGCTTCCCAGGCTGCAGTCCCTCCTCAGAGCTGTTTACAGTCACTAAGCACAAGAAGCCCGCAGAAGCCCGTTTGCTGATGTATTTTCCCTTTATTTTTCACACTGTTTCGGCTGAAAATCGCGCCCGTGAGGGGGGGGGAGGGGGGGATTTTTTTTTTCCCACTCGGAGGCAGCGTGGCCACGATCAAATGACAGCTCAAACAGAGGCTTCCCCGGCTTCAGTCCCTCCCCTTCAGTCACTAAGCACACACATTTCACACATTCCATTCAGCCGAAAATCGGGCCCGTGAGAGGGGGGGGGATTTTTTTTTTCACTCGGGGGGGCGTGGCAACGATCAAACGACAGCTCAAACACACCAGGCAGCTGTATGGGTCTCTCCGTTGCAACGAATCTACCTAGATTCGTTACAATGGGTGTGTTTTTTTTTTAGAAAAACCTTCCTTAAAGGGAAAGGGGCTGTTTGGGAGCATGCTAACGGCTGCCCATTGGCTGCTTGATGGCCAGGGGCGGAACGAGCTTGGCAATAGCGCTTCCTTTCTAGCGATTTCTGCCGAGACCGGAAGCCTGTGGGAAACGCTAAAAAACGCAACTGATTCCACTACAAAGCCAGGTATGCATAACGATGAATTCCACTATTTTAAATGGCGATTTTTCATTCAGTGACCAATTTGCAACAAAGATCCCCGTGCGAAAAGGCCCTAGGGTTTCTCCCTCCAGCTGTTACCGCTAGGCTTTCAGAAAGCCAAAGTAACACTTTAAGCAACAGGTTTGGGGCCTGAGCCTCTTGTGGCGCAGAGTGGTAAGGCAGCTGTCTGAAAGCTTTGCCCATGAGGCTGGGAGTTCGATCCCAGCAGCCGGCTCAAGGTTGACTCAGCCTTCCATCCTTCCGAGGTCGGTAAAATGAGTACCCAGCTTGCAGGGGGGTAAACGGTAATGACTGGGGAAGGCACTGGCAAACCACCCCGTATTGAGTCTGCCATGAAAACGCTAGAGGGCATCACCCCAAGGGTCAGACATGACTCAGTGCTTGCACAGGGGATACCTTTACCTTTACCTTGGGGCCTGGCTCTTCAGTCTGATTGAGCCTGGCTGCAACGGCATCCCACTATAATATATTTTACTAAAAACCATTAACAGCATTAGAAGTCCCTGAATATAGAAGAATACTCACTCTGGCATGCTTGGATGTCTCAGCCTTTTTGGAAGGCAGATATCTTTGTATTCCTTGTTCACAATGGCTGTGTCCTTGCCAAATGGGAAAGGCTGAGACTGTAGAGAGCATGTACTATTGCACCGCTCCTACTATGATGACATTTGCTCAGAATATATTGCACCAGTGTTAGCAAGCTCCCCAGGAAGATCAGAGCAGTTCTGCGTCTCTCAGATTCCTTCTGATCTCTCTTCAGAAATAAAAATGTAACATCGCAAAATTTTATTTAAGGGCATGCAGCATACATAAGCAGATGGTTAAGTTCTTAAACAAGACTGAATTATAATGACTCTGTCAAATGCTGATCATAGGATTATATGTTTCAAGCTTTTTAAAAACTGGTTTTACATCAAAATGAACTGAAACTACCTGAATGTGATCTGGGTAAATGGTGAGGAGTCTGAGCAACTCTGTGCAGGATCATGCGCACTTAAATTACAGTATGCAGATCCTTTTCAGCACATGTGCACCCAAGCTGAGTGGGCCTGTGCTTAGAAATGGCTGTGAATGTGCTGCACAGATTTTTTCTGGTGTTACTACCTGTCCATACTTATCTATTTTTGCTGATTTTCACCACTGCCTATTCTGTTATATAGCAGTAGGATAACAATTATTTTTGCCAGATGGAGAAAAGTTCAGATGCTGGGATTTTGAATGTCACCTGGGAAGTATTAATTTGGGTTCTTGGTATGCAGAGACTTTCCTCCTGTTAACCTTTTTCTTTGCAGTAAAATTCCTGTGGAAATCTGCAAGGTATGCTGTTCAACGTGAAACCCGTCATTTCCCCCTTATTAGATCCTTCCCCTTATTTGATCTTCCTCATAAATTTTGAATGACAAAAACTTATGGGCCTTCTGCTTGCACCATAATGCCTTGCATCTTTTATCTATATAAATCTAAAACTGATGTGTGACACACACACCCTATCTGTTGATCTCTAAATCCACGGATCAGGCCCACGTTGATACTAAACAGATTTCCCCCAAAACTTGGGGGGGGGGGCAACACAGGTTTGCAGAAGAACCTGAAATCTTTAAAAAACAAGTTTGGAGTCAAATTCTGCAATGTCAGGAATTGCTCAAGGCCTGACTGTGGCCATGGCAGTGGATACTGGGAGCTGTCTCAGGCCTGTCCGTGGAGGAGGTAGATATCAGGGACAGGTCCGGGCCTTGCTGCTGCAACAGTAAATGACAGGAAGTGCTCCATGCCTGAGCAGCTGAGCCTCAGCTGTGTTTTGTACTTTCTGTGAATCCCATTTAAAGAGACTGCAGTTCTTTTCAGTGGGGTTTGAGGGGCCACAGGCCAGTTTGATTCAATTCATGGTTCGAAACAAAGACATGAACCACATTTTTCTGGTTCATGTCCATCCCTAAATATAGTCAAGCTGGTTGAAAAAGGTTTTGTTTTCTTTTGATGACAAAGGACTTGATTATTTTGGCTGCAACAAACTAATATGACTATACTTCAGGAACTTGTCACAGACATTTCAGAATCTTAGACTGAATTCAGCCTATTCTTGGTGCTTATTTAGCTGTCTGTGGCATATTAAGATTATATTTTCAATGAGGTGCTGTGGTTATCAAGAAGATAAAAATGCAAATCTAGGATGAAGTAAAGGCAAGCATGTTAACTTGTTTGTTAAGTGTTTGAAAAGTGACTCATCTATTGTACATAATCAGAAGAGTCTGAAGTTGTGTGCTTGACACATAATGTAATGCGTCAGTACATCAACACCACACTAATGTGTCCATTTATTATCATTATAAGTTGGGGGGGGCGGGACAAGGCTGAAATGAGTCCTGTGAGTCCAAGCTGCTGTGCATCATGTTATTAGCTGTAATTAAAGTTAAGAAGGGATGTTTCTTGGAAACGGTAGCAAATCGTAGCTTTTTCCTAATGAGGATGCACTTTTCAGACCTGACTGTACAGCTGGATATAGTCCCAATTACTTTTAAACCCAATGTTGTCTGGAGTGCTCTTTTGCTGATGGCTTCAAAGGCAAGGGAACAAAATTAGACCATTTTCTGGAGTTGATGATTGTTGGCTTTTTAATTCTTGGAGATCTTTAGCACAAGACTGTACTACGAACAATGCTAAACATTCCCTGAACCATGAGCGTTTGGGAGAAAACATCCTGATGTAAATGGAAGGATTGGATCTGCATACTCTCTACACCAGGGGTAGTCAAACTGCAGCCCTCCAGATGTCCATGGACTACAATTCCCATGAACCCCTGCCAGCAAATGTAGTCCATGGACATCTGGAGGACCGCAGTTTGACTACCCTTGCTCTACACCATTACTGACCCTTGTAATCTCAATCCTTTCATTTTCAATTTATTGTGACTAATAAACATCTCATTCCTGTTTTTGCAATTGATGCACCCTATTATAAAATTAAGGGGTCTGAAGTCACATTGCCAATGTATGAAGTGCTTAGTACTAACTGGCAGGATTGTCCTCTTATTTTATTCCCACATTTAATAATTTAGAATAAGAGTAGAATTTTTCATTCAGTGTAGAAAATCTAGAATGAGAGAGTTGATGTGGAAGTCTCATTTCTGGAAACTGGAAATGGTCAAGGAAAAAGGAATCAATTCATAAAGGCCAGTGCACAGAAAACAGACGGGTTGTGAGAGATCTTTATTATTGCAATGCTTGATTAACCCCAGTACCTTTGGAACTTCACAAATATTACATACACCATACAAATTGGCTCATCAAATCAATTTATCGGGGGAGCCTAATTTAATCTTGCTCTTTGATGCCAAGGGTGTCTATGCAGACAAGCATGGCCATAATGATTTGCTCTGCTTTATCTTGCTTAAAGAGCCAAGAATGCCGTTCAACATAACTCAGGGGAACCATAATGGGAAGTCGGGAGGGAGAAGACGGAAGTGTCAGCCCGTTGACAGCTTTATCTAGGTGGAGCTGCAAGAGGAGTCAAGAACAATAGGGGAGACTGAAGAGATGAAATAAACACAGGGGGCAGATGTCATCATCAGTTACAGTCAAGTCCAAGCGACTGCAACCACCAAACCTCTGTACCGTATAAATCATTAACCAGTCAAGGGTATGATCCCAAACACTTTTATGTGGTTATCAAATTGCACCAAATGTATTATAACTTGGCAGGTAGGATGTTAACATCAGAGTAACAGAGACAGGAGATAGTGTGGGTTAAAACTTTCATATTGTTAAAGGTTTTTTAAAGGTGTTGGAACTTACCAGTTGTTTTTTTTTTTTGCCAGTCTCACCCAATTTCCCTCCTTATTAAAGCCCCCAGCTCACATGGCTGATCTCACATGGCTGGTCTCATGATTCCCAACATAGCCTTTTTTGTAGTCAAAAGAGATTCCCTCCTCTAGACATCTAGATGTAGTGGTTAAGAGAGGCGGCCTCTAATCTGGAGAACTGGGTTTGGTTTCCCACTCCTCCACATGCAGCCAACTGGGGGATCTTGGTTTAGTCACAGTTCTGTTAGGGCTGTTATTACAGAGCACTTCATAAGGTGTCTGTTGTGGGGCGAGGAAGGGAAGGCAAGCCACCTTGAGACTCCTTTGAACAGTGAAAAGCAGAATATAAAACCAACTCCTCTTCTTCCTTTTTTCACTAGGAAAAGCTAGTTTGGATCCAGCCCAAACAGGTGTCTAAGTGCATGGTTATACACTGATGGCAGCACTCTAGCTCCATAAAGAGTACCACATTTATGGTACCATGAACTTTCATCAGGCACATGAAATATTATCCTCACTTGGTATATATACATATACGAGTAAAGAAAATAGACAATGTCTACAGCTACAGGGAACAGCAGAACCAAATGGCCCTGAAGTACATTTTCTAACATGTTTTTCAGTAGCAGATTTTATCCTTACCAAGCACCTCTTCAGCTAAAACATTTTAATATGTATGAGCTTCCCCAGTGGTGTAGAATATTAGGCTGGAGCTGGCCTGCAAACAGAGATGGAGAAATAGAAAGAAATCACATGCTAAGTTCCCAGAATTCTGTGAATGTGCTATCTCCTGTCACAGCTGAACTGTGCCAGAAAATGTCGCAGCAGCCAAATAGCTAAAAGAATCTTGGGACCATGAACTGGTTTGCTACCCATTTCATTGCCAGATTTTCAAAACAAAAAGAGTAAAGCAAATATGAATGGCATGAGACTCTCTCAGCTCATGACTGGGGTCTTCTCCTCAGTCTCAGTACTTCCTCCCCCAAATTACTGCTTGATCATTTTGCAGTCACTTCCTGCAGCTCCAGAAGAGACTGGGATGGGACTTTGGTGAAGCATAACAAGGGAAAATTCAGATAAAGAGGATCTGCAGAAGAAGCAGGCATAGTGAAAACACCTTTTACGTCTTTCTGACCTTTTCCACACCTTGTAAACCTTTCCACTGTTTCCCAGCAAGTTGAATCCTCAACTGATGCTCCAGAGTTGGGGCACCCCTTCTGGAAAAGGGCATTTAGTAGGGGAATTTTTCCTTGAATTTGGGTTCGACCCCCGTGTTTTCCGCACTTTCTTTGAATAGTGGTTGTGCAGCCATGTCATCATGTACTTTTTAGTGTCAGAATCTGTTTTTGGGGGGGACACATGTGCAGTAATGTTGTTGTTGTTAATTATTATGATTTTATTTGATTTCTTACCCACCACTCACAGCATGCTGGCTCACTGTGGTTACAACAATACAACCCCATAATAAAAATATAAAACAGTTTCTTCACAAAACCATTTACCCTCCCAGATGCTGGCCACTAAATGTAGCCCCCCTTCCAACATATCTCATTCAGTGCCTCAGGGATGCTGGGATGTAACTGGGGAATAGGGTATTATTCAAGCCAAGCTGAGAAGCTGAGGCCTTAATCTTAACTGTCCCAAACTCAACCAAATGCCTGGTGGAAGAGCTCTGTCTTGATGCCCCTATGGAAGTGTGAAAGCTCCATCAGGGTCCTTAGCTCTTTGGGGAGCTCATTCCACCAGGTTGGGGCCAGGACCAAAAAGGCCTCACCCAGGTTGAGGCCAGGTTCCCTTTAGCTGAGGACCACCAGCCCAGCCCAGCTGCAGGACCAGGGCCACTGTGACAGTGCCAAAATCCAATTTGACCAAAGTCAGGTCTGAAAATCTCTGAAATGGAAACTGGGGGTGGGGGGTGTATTTCTGCAAGGACCACAGAACCAGTGCAATGAATGCATTAGTTCCGAGCAGCAGAACCCAGGGCACCATGGTGGTGAAAGCCAGCTCAACAGGACTATGGTACAGAATCACAGTCCCAGGTAGGGGGAGGACAGCAGAACAAGTGTGGCTGTGGCACTGCCAAATAATTGGATTAAATTCACATCTGAAAAATTCTGAAGCAGAAACTATTTCTGCAGAATTGCACTCATGCTGCTGTCTTTGCAAGCCTCTTCCCCCTTGCTGGAATGGTGATTCTGTGCTGCAGCTCTGTTGAGCTGGCATTTGCCACGAGGCACTGGGTTCTGCTGCTGGGCGCTAGCACATTGATTGCACTGGGCCTCCTGCCCCTGCTGAAATGCCAGTGTGAGGCAGAGCCACAAGCCCAGACAGCCCACCCCCTCCTCTCTTACTCCCTGCCCAGTGCACTGGACTCAGACGTGGAGGCTGGCAGGGAGCTCCCCTTGCCTTTGCCTTGGACTTGCCCAGGCTTCTTCCACAGTGCCAGCCAGTGGCTCAGAGCCTCTCTGGCATGTGCTCCTGGCACCTGGATGCCACTGCCTCCTTGACAGAGAGCTGAACTTCACACACTGAACCCTCCTTCGACTTTGGATGTCCCCTGCCTAGTTCCAACGTCATAACAATGGGAAAATAAAGTTGTATTTATCATGGGGGAAAAGTTTGGTTGCTGCCATTTCAAAGTTTCCCTGCTCCTCCTGGTAATCGTTGAACTGGATAAGCAATTAAATAATTATGAAGCATGCTAAATTTGTTCTCATATACTTTGTCAGTGATGTATTCTCCTTTTTCGCATATGCAGTAATGCTATAACATCATAACACTGTTAAAAAGAAAACATACTGGAAGCTACAGTGAAAGAGAAAGGAGGAGAACACTATAAGTGTTTCTTACTTACCCGTCCTCCCTCCCAAGAAAAGAAAGAAACTTCACGGATGGGTAATTGCTACATAAAACCTTGCTGCCTGTTTTGTCCCCATGTTATTACATTGCTATAATTTTTTAAAAAAATTGTCATAACACAATCAACATTACACTTTAAAAAACCACAACTGGGTTGCTCAGGGGACAACCAAGGGGGCAGGACGGTAGTAGGTAGGGTGAACATGCAACACTCATGACTCAAAATGGTAGTGCAGTGGGAAGCCAAATTCAAATTTGGGGATTCCACACTGTAAAACTGCAAGTTAAGAGCCAAAGGGGAGCAAATTGCTATAAAGGAGAATTTGGAAACTGAGGGGAGGAGGGCAAGGGTGTATGAAACTCAGACCTTCTTCTGGGGAGGCAAACTTTTGTGTGGACAGTTTTGTATTGTTTGTTTCTTTAAGAACACCAATGCGGGGGTGCGCTCTTATGTGGAAATGGTCCTTCTGCTCTAAACAGTCTTTTGTCAAAGAGCTTTTGAATTCCCTGTGTTGCAGAGCCTTTTATGACCAGTGTTATACAGTGTTATACTCTTTGGAAAGGTCGAACATCTTCAGCTGTGTGATTATATGACCTTTCCAGTTCTACAATTTCATTTTTGCTCAGGATAATGTGCCACCGCAAATGTGACATGGACTGCATTCAGACATCACAACAAGCTGTAATTAAACTATGATTGGGCACAAATTCGCTTTCTTGCTGCGCTCTCCGCCATGTCCTTCCTCCACGTCTTTATGAAGAACATGATGGAAAACTTCCTGAAAAAGACAGGACACAGAAAATAGGGGAAGAAAAGGCAGAGAAAAATAAGAAAGGCATCTGGCGGTATCTTCATAATGAGCTAGATGAGACACTGAGACCCCCAGTCTTCTGTAAATGGCCCACAAAAGGCAAAATTGCCTCAGCATCTCCCAGTCAGCAGCTGACCTTTTTCTGGGCAATGGGTTCCAGCAATGCCCAAATATGTTGACTTCTGATGTCACATCGCTGGGCTTGATCGGAAGAGAGGCAAGTCTACATTCTTTAAAATAAAGCAAGTGACTTCATTTGAATTAGCATTGCGGATGTAAGAACAAGCACACACCACATCATGTAGGTTTTTTTTCTTTGCTTTATCGGGCAAAGTATTTTCTGATTAGTGGTGGAGGCAGATCTGAATTCGGGTGGGATTTGTGTCTCCAAAGAGAAACAGCCATTGTGTGTGTATTCAGCCAAACAGAGATCTTCTAGTATTCCATACAACTTAACCCAGCTGAGTTTGTGTAGCATTTCCACTGCTCTTTCTTAAGATGGCCGCACTCTGTTCTCAATGCTTTGTTTTTGCGTAACGTCCATTAAGTTATGGTGAATGTAAACATTTGTTCTCTTTTTGTGTGTGTGTGAGGGGTTTAGTTTATATGATACCTAAAACATATTATAAATACAATAAATAAATAATAAAATAAACATGATAACATCAGATTCAAATGGGTAGCCGCGTTGGTCTGAAGTAGCACAATAAAATCAGAATCCACGAAGGGTGCTTGCACTCGAAAGCTCATGCCCTGAATAAATAACAAAGGAAGAAGAGTACTGAATGTGCCCATTAACAATATTATACACTGTACCACCCAGGGAACGCATGGGCTTGAAAAATAACTGTTTGTTTTTGTCCATGTTTTATGACTCATATTTCTGCTGATGCTTTTATCACTGACATGTCAGTCATTACAAAACTTACATAGAAAAAACCAATGTGTTCAGAAGCCTCTAAGGGTTCTTCAGTAATCTTTAAACAAATAATGATTGCTTAAAAGGTATGATTTGAAAACAGTTTTGATGAGGTTCATTGTTGAAATGAGATAATATCCAGTTTCCCTTAAATACTGTAATATCTCTGATATTAGTCATTATGCATTTTGTTTGTTCCTTGGGTGGCTATGGAATTGCTACTGGACATATTTGATAATCTGTCTTTTCACAGACCTTTATGACTCCTTTTATGTTAAATGCCCATTATTCATTATCTGTGTTTTATTTATTACACAGCTTATCCTTCTGAGCCCCGTGAGATTTGTGTGGATGTGTGTGTGTGACTGTTTGCTTAATAAATATATGCCTGTACATGGATTTTTTCCACTAATATATGTATATGGATTTTTTCCACTAATGGGCCACAATGGCTGCCTACAAGTGGATTTGCATTATCTCTAAGCTACATGAAGGACAGCTCAAGCCCTTTTTATCTTCTACTGTAAATTCCAAAGCAATAAATACAGTGGGTGCCGTGGCTGGGATCCTGCTGCACTGTGGAATCTGGCTGTTGAGTCTGTTTTATTTGTCAGGATAACATTAGTTTTTAAAACCATGTATTACTTCTCTCTCCCATGACTAATTACAGCAGTGAATGAGAATGTGCACCTGAAAAAAATCACACCGCATATAAAAGGACTCTTTTATTATCTTGGAGGGATACTGTTAATTTAAGCTCCAAGGGTGTTACAATTGGTGCTAACCTTACTGATATTTTTATTCCCTCTTAAGAAAGACCTTTGGAAATGACATTGTTTTTAAGAATATCTTTTTAGGGCAACAGAATCATGTTCTGCTGATATTACTATTAAGCCCTTTATATTCTGATACTCGCATAAAAAAAGAAAATGCAGCCCATAACTTTAAGTCATTTGACACAGTGTGTTTCAAAACGAAATGTCCAGTACAAAGGCATATAAAAATGTAAATGTTCCAGGAATTTAAAGTCATGTCTGCTTACCATTTCTGAAATTCATCTGTTCTTTCAGGCCTGGGATTTGGAATGGGGGGGGGGGGAGAGAAAGAGGCCTATTTTCTATTAATGGCTGAATTTGGAAGCCACTCAGAAATCATCATAATAGAGTGATTCAGCTGTTGCCGAGTTAATTTGCGCTATATCATAAAATAAATTAGGAAAACCAACACGTTTCCTGAAGCACAAAGAATATGCAAAATGATCCCTAAACACGGGGACCATAAGAAAAGGAAGAAGAACACAATCATAGAATAATAGAGTTGGAAGGGACCTCCTGGGTCATCTAGTCCAACCCCCTGCACTATGCAGGACACTCACATCCCAATCGCTCATCTACTGTAACCTGCCACCCCTTTGCCTTCATAGAATCAGCCTCTCCATCAGATGGCCTTTGTTTAAAAATTTCCAAAGATGGAGAACCCACCACCTCCTGAGGAAGCCCGTTCCACTGAGAAACCTTTCTAACTATCATGAACCCCTTGCAGAAGTTTAGACAGAATTTCTTTTGAATTAATTTCATCCAATTTTTTCTGGTCCATCCCTCCGGGGCAAGAGAGAACAACTCTGCTCCATCCTCTATGGCAGCCTTTTAAATATTTGAATATGGTTATCAGATCCCCTATCAGTTTTTTCCTCTCCAGGCTAAACAGACCAAGTTCCCCCAACCTTTCCTCATACGTCTTGGTCTCTAAACCCCTCACCATCTTTGTTACCCTCCTCTGGACATGCTCCAGCTTGTCTACATTCCTCTTCAACTGTGGTGCCCAAAACTGAACACAGTAGTCCAAGTTAGGCCGACCCAGAGCAGAGTAAAGCAGTACCATCACCTCCAGTGATCTGGACACAATACTCCATTTGATATAGCCCAAAATCCCATTTGCCTTTTTAGCTACTGAGTCTCATGTTCAATGTGTGGTCTACTAAGACTTCTAGATCCTTTTCGCACATACTACTGCCAAGACAAGTCTCCCCCATCCTATATTGGTGCAGATGGTTTTTCCTACCTGAATGCAGAACTGTACATTTGTCCCAATTAAATTTCATTTTATTCAATTTAGACCAGTTCTCGAGCCTATCAAGATCATCCTGTATTCTGATTGTCTTGTGTTGTGTTTGCTACGCCTCCCAGTTTAGTATCATCTGCAAATTTAATAAGTATCCCCTCTAATCCCTCATCCAAATCATTTATAAATATGTTGAACAACACAGGCCCCAGAACAGATCCCCGGTCACTCTTTTCTAAGAGGATGCGGAACCATTAACAAGTACCCTCTGGGTACAATCTGTCAACCAGTTATTGATCCACCTGACAGAATTAGGATCCATACCGCATGTTACCAGCTTGTCAACAAGAATATCATGTGGGACCTTATCAAAAGCTTTACTGAATTCCAGATAAACTATGTAAATATAGAATCAAGTAAATATCTAATCTTATTTAGATCAAATAGAAAAACTTTGCTTTTTATAACTGGTGGATTATTTGACCTCACTAGAAAAAATTTTCTGCCTTCTCCCCAGATTGCTCTCTTGCAAAGCGTAGCACAATAATGTAGTTATCTTTGAAACGTAAGTCAGTGTGTAACCTTTAGCCGTTCTTTTAGCCTGTGGTTTGAATGCTGTCTTTAAAAAAAAAATCCTTGCCCAGATCTATTTCTCTGTGCTATAGATTTATTTTTAATCCCACTGTCCTGTAAAAATAATTGAGGAGACAAACGGTAAGTGAGGTTTCTTTTGTTCCTGGGTAAGCACCCATGGACCATACAGTGGTTTTCCATTGGCCACGATGAGTAGTACCCGTTCCAGAATTGTTTCAATAGCACAATAATTGTACATATTACACACATGCTTTCTTTTCTGATACATAATTTGTACATACCAATATTGTTTTTCAAACAGTCCTTTATTAAAGATTTGTTTGACTGACACAAAGATAGGTCACAGTCCACATGAGTGTTTCAGGGTTAGAATAGTTCTAGAGTAGTAAAATTGGCTCTCATATAAGGCTTTTATTTATAGAATTGTATGGCTATATTCAGTGGCTTAGGAGCCATGTGAGGTTCTTCTGAGCACTGTGCTCCAATATGGCACCCGCTCCATTTTCCAGGGAAGTGGGCAAGTCCCTTGCTTAATGGTACTTGTGGCTGGCAAGTGGTTCCCATCTTGAAACAGCAGCTAGTGGGGAAATGGGAAGGCTGGAAGCCATCCCTGAGGCACAGGGATTATATATATATATATAATCTCATTACAGTCTAATATGCAAGGTAGTTAAAATGAGGGAGTGACATTTGGCAAGCTTTGCTTCATTTTTTAAAAAGCTGTTGTTAGATAAAGTGCTTAACAATGCTTGGGATTGTACAAAAATTAACAATAAAATAGGCTGTGCCCACAAGCTTAGTATCTAAAGGTAAAGGAAATATATATTAGGAAATCAAGGAAAGGTAACCTGAGGAAAGGTCAATTGGTAATCCCAAGGAAAACACAAAATTCCATATTAAGAGATGAACTACTAATTTTAAAATGTTACAAAGTATTTTATGACATTAACAAACAGGGTACTATGCCTAGGGTCCTACATATTCAAATTACTCCCTCACAACACAAACTCAATCAACAGGAAAAGTTGGCATATTGGTTTAGCCTTTCCTACCATCTTAGTTCTCTGTATACATGATAGTGCTTTCGTGGTATAGCACAGCATGTCGCACTTAGTCCCCATGTGTGTCCTCCTGAAGTCGTATTGTCTAGGAAGGGCTGTACCACATGTTTCTAAATGTGTAGCTCAGCACTGGGTAGAAACATACATGCACCAGACCCCTGCCCAGCATGGCATAAGAAAAAGAACTTTTGTGAGCAGACTGAGTTCTCTATATTTCCCTGTTCCAGTTACAGTTTTCATGCCCATCTCCCGTGCATTGGTTTCAGGGCCGTATTATGGCTTTCATAGGCATTAGGCACTTTTGCTTTCATGGGCTCCTTCCATCATAATAATATCAAGATTATGTATGTCAATAATGGCCTTACATTTAAAAATAGAATTATTAAAATTTATTTTGATATTACTTTAAATACTTCAACATTCTGTTTGGCAAAATGTAATGGATTTTTGGGGACCCTAAAGGTTTCATTATTTTCTGATGATGTGAGGGAGGAGGGATTAAAACTGAAAAGTCCATTTTCTGATTTCAAAATAAATTATAACATTTCCATGGGCCTTTAAAAGTATTGTGGGCCCTAGGCACTGTGCCTACTGGATAAGTTGCCCCTGGCAGGTTTTTTGGACACTATGTGAGTTTTAAAAATCAGTGGAGACTCCTGGTTAGGAGGAGATCTGAGGAATCCTGTAAAAAAAAAAAAAACAGCAACCTGGGAAGAAGTATACACCCCCTGTGGCTTTGGTGTGCCAGTAGTAGCCCAATAATGGGGACACAGAACAAGTGGAGGAAAAAGTAATTTAAGCAAAACATCTTTTGACTATTTCATATTTTCTTTTAACTTGTAGGACTGGAAAGTACTTTAGTTGATGCCTTACTCATTTGTTCTTCAGCATTTTTGTTTGTTCACTCTTTCTAGGGCTTCAGTTAAATATAAAGCTGAAAGAACTATTCGTAATAACCGATGTGGGCAGACGACATAGGCACATTTAAAACTACATTACATTTATCCTGAATATTGCTATTTCAGCTATATTCTGGGGAAAACAGCAAAAAGTCCATTTCCTAATTATAGTTTTGTCATTTTTTAGAAGGCCGTTAAAATGTCTCTTCAGTGTCCATAGCTATCTTATAGCTTTGTTTTTTTCGCTGTAAGGCCAGTCATGTTTATATTGCTTGCTGAATCTTGTTTTCTGTCTTTATCAATTAGGTCTTCTGTGTTGGTACTGTGGTAAAAATATCCCATGATGGAGAAGATGACACTCACAACTAAGACAAGTGCAGCAAATAAGGCAAACTCAGCCCACTAGAAAGAGAGGGGGAAAAAAAGATAATTACATATTTTATTTATCAAGGTAAATTTGAAACACTCTGATAGCCCTAACAAAGTTCCCAAACAGATGAATAAGTCAGACCTGGGCAGAGTCTGCACTTACTTTGTTTATTCCATTGTCAATCCTGTTGAATTTAGATCGCTTTGAACTCAGATCTTCCTCTCCCCCCCCCTCCCCATTGAAACAGGAAAGTCTTCTGCACGTGGTTAGGGTAGTTCAAAAGGGGGGGGAGCCAAGCCTATTTCTTTCTTTTCTTGAAGGAAGGGGTTGGGGGAGAGGAGCCAGGCAGGGAGCCTCTTTCTTTTCTTGAAGAGGTGGGAGAGAAGATTGAAAAAGGCAGAGGAGGGAGGAAAAATCCAGGACCAACAGAAATTGAGAGAAATTAGGGGCTTCTCCTTTAAGGCAAGCTTGTCACATGACCAGGTGTGGCCTATCAGAGGTTCTCTACCATGGAGCTTGGTTTCCCAATACAGATTTTAAAATATATTGAGCATTAAAAGCACTCCAAGATATCGCACAATAAAGATAGGGTCACTCCGGATCAATCCTTCTTGCTGCAGAAGGAAAATTTAAATCACCCAAAATACAAACGGAAATCACATTCTGTGTAGAGGGCAGGGACTGAATCGATCTGGGGTTGGAATAAAAGCTCCGTGCAGTGGCCACGAAATTCTGTCCGTTTCTACAGGGTTAACAATACAGTCCTATGTACATTTATGCTAAAGCAGGCTCCATCAAGTTTAGTGGAGCTCACGGTGACTCTAGTAAGTGTGTTTAAACAGCCTAACAGGACAATCTCAAAGGCCAATTCTGCATGAGTGGAAAGGCCGAGAGGATGGTCATATGGAAATAGGGCAAATCCCTAATTTCATATGATGTTTCCACCAGGCCACCGCCCTCCCAGTCCTGGCATGGATCAGATCCCTGAAGCCCTGGGTTAAGGGAATTCAGATTCCTCAGAGTTCCCTTAGCCTACTGCGGGGGCCAACGGGGCCTGTCCTGTGGCAGGCCTGCATGGACAGGGAAGAGTTGAGCCTGCAAGGTCAACTCTTCCCTGCCCTGCAGTAGGCCAGAGGGGGCATAAAATGCCCTCCTTGGCTTTGCGGCATTTTGCCGCACTACGGGGTGGACTGAGATTTATTTTTATTGTGAAAAATAAGAACTCCCACACACACACAAACACACTTCCAATGCAACAGAATGAATCTACTACTGCTGTGTTTCCCGGGGGGACACATTTCAGTGCCAGAACAGATCCAGTGCTGAAATGTATCCCCTGTGTTGGCACAGACTACTGCGGAGCATGCAGCTCTGTAGCAATGTACTGGTGGTGGCCCAGCACGGCCACCACCTGGCAGAATCACCCAAGCAGAATTAACAGCCTTCTAAGCCAACTGGCTTCAATGGACTTAGAAAAGTGCAACTCTGTTTAGGAGTGCACAATAAGTGTGTTGGAATTTCTCCACACAGTCAGAAATTCTTGCTGTATTTTATGGCAAGCCTCAGGAAAAGGCCTCAGTCTCTATGCCCTGAGTAGTCACATTCCAGGGTAACTGGCTAGCTTCTATGTGAAATAGGTTGCTGGTTTTCATAGACCACTGGTCTGATCCAGGAGGACTCTTATGTTCTTAAATCCACTTGTAAATGGGAGTAGACAATTTTGAGTTGGTAGCCGCATTGATAAACACATAATTACCTAATGGTTTGCCACTGATAGATCATCTAAACACTTTATCACATATCTGGGCTGATTCATTTATTATTATTATTATTATTATTATTATTATTATTATTATTATTATTATTATTATTATTATTTCCCGCCTCTCCGTATAGGCTTGAGGCGGGTTCCAGCAGTCTCAACTAGGATTGTGCAAAGGAATCCCGATTTGGTTAGATTCAGGTTCAGATGAACCTAATTCAGAACGATTTGAATCGATTCAGATAAATTTGGAGCCATCTGAATCGATTTGGAGCCAATGCGAGGCAATGGAGTCATTGACTTGCATCGGAAATCCTTCCCCCGTCTTTCCCAGGGGCTGAGGGGAGGGGGTGTAATTTGCACCCATGAAACGTTTTGGGCAGCTCAGGGAGGGTCTTCCCTGACTCAGGGGTCCCATCGTAGGGGCTCCCAAAGAGGGTGACACCATTTCTCATAAACTTTAATGGCGGGGAAAATATTTTCAGCAGGTTAATTTCCAATTTCCTGGTTAAGTAACCTACTGAAATTATTTTTCCCACCATTAAAGTCTATGGGAAATGGTGTCACCCTCTATGAGAGCAGGACCCCCTGGTCCAATCTTCTTGAAATTTGCAGGGGAGCTCGGGGGGGGGGGTCTTCTCTGAGTCCCCTGCAAGTTTCAGGAATATTGCACCAGGGGGTCCCATCCTAGGGGCTCCCAACGACCATTTCCCATAGAAGTCTATGAGGAACCAAGTTAAAACCAAAGAATCTAACTCTCAATTATATCCAATGGAGCGCATAAGGGTATCCTCTTTGGGAGCCCCTAGGATTGGGCCCCTTGGTCTAATCTTCTTGAGACTTCTTGCAGGGAAGTCAGGGAAGACCCTCCCTGAGCTCCCCAAGAAGTTTCAGGCGTGCAACGTACATCCCCTCCCCCCCAGCCCCCAAGAATGGTGGGGAAAAAACAGAAGCAGCCAGGAAGCCGCAGCAGCCACGAGACTGCAAATGGCTTGGCGATTCAGCCAAATCAATTAGTTTCGGCCATGATCTCTTCGATTTGGCCATTTTAAAAGTAGCAATGGTCCAATTCGGACCGTTTTTATTAGGGAACGTCCGAATCGGCACCGATTTGGCCGATTCATCTGTTTCCGAATCCGAACCACACATCCCTAGTCTCAACCCCATTAAAATCCCCATTAAAAGACTTTAAAAAATACCAACAAGATGGCAAAAATCCTTTAACTTCATTTAACCTTTCAGTACATGGTAGCTAGTTACAAATTCTGTTTATTTCCTTTGTTTTAGTTTCCATTGAATACTAATCAGCTCCCAATGCAGCCAGTCCCTTATGTGACTCCAACTTAGATATGGGAAAAAACAGGAAAAACCCATTTCTCATCCCCTATTTTTTAAAGGCCTTTTTTCATTTTTTGCAATGGAAAAAAATGGAAGAAATTGTGGGGGGCACTGATAAAACTGCTATTGATTATTTTCTCTTTTAGAATGCATGAAATGCTTTTAAAGACCAGGTAGGCATGCCATAGACATACACAGTTCTTAAATTCAAGATGTGCTTCTGCACCTAGAAAACTACTGAAACTTCATGAAGTACATGAAGGAACATAGAGGGCTTTCATTGCTTTTCAAAAGGTGTATGTCTTGTACCATCCTTCTGACCTGGCACTGATCTTTTCAACTCCCTCAAACCACAGCAGCACATTTACCCACAAAGTGGACAAAAAGTAGTTTATTGCTCAACTTGGAGAAGGGAGAAAAACCATGAAAGGAGGTTGAGTAGAAAATTCCATAAATATGTCTAATATTGCAATTTTATATGCTGAGTTATAAATCATGCATTTTATGTTGTTAAAGCAGGAAATTTATTTTGGGTCTGATAGGACAGCAAATATTACATATATTTCAATTCTTCCCAAATTTTTGTGTTTTTTTCCTAGAAAAAATGGAAGAGAGTCTTTCCCCTCCCCCACAGCTTCAAAATTTCCAGAAATGTCACTCCAATTGCAATATGCAAGATTTATTTTTGGCATGCCACCATAAGAATTATTTTTAGTGATTTTATCCTGTTATAATACCAGATGATGAATGCAGTCACTGACTAGGCCTACAGATTTTCAAGTAGCACATATAGGACTGTCAAATAGTTTCCCTATTAATACTATATGTATCTTTAGAAGTGCTGAGATCATACTTGCATATGCCTGGAAACACAGAAATCTTAGAAAAAGGAGCAGAATGCTGTTCTCTTGAAAAATGGCACACCACATCAGAGCATTAAGTCAACCAGCTACCATGGCCCCTCAGGCCCAGATCACCTCACAATGGTTATACTTTATCAGTTTTAGCCTCAGATAGTCCACCATGTGGAGAAGTTGTTAATGTGTGAAAAAACAACAGGTTTCCTCAGTGCAGTATCAAGAGGTGGAATTACTGCATGAACTAGAATTGCATACATATTTTAGTATCTGAGTACTGCAGTTCTGATTCTTGCTGCAGAAAATTTGGGAGTGCTGTGAGACTGTACCAGTTGTTACAATTGCATGTGGCAGGGCAGGCAGAGACTTCCTTGGTGTAATCTTGAAGTACATAAGAATGTCACTGCTGCACATATAAAGTGGTCCTTGGCTTCAAATTAAATTTAGTTTAGTTCTTTTCAATTACACACATTTATTATTACTGGTACAGATTGTAACTACACATTGCTCAGCAAAATGCCCTGGCATTGGGGGGGGGGCGGTAGTCATTAATTTGGAAGTGAGGACACTAAATGGAAGGGATGGACCACTGGTGTGATCCATGGGGGCTCTTTGTAATGGCGGGGAGGCAATATGGTATTAGTCTTCAAATTAAGTCAGCCATTGTTTCACAATCTAACATATCACTGTTGTGACAGGAAGAAAAGCAATAACTCATTTATGTTACCCTGTGGACAGGTGGGATGCAAATGTTATTAATAAGTATATTAATAATAATAATAAATAATGTAATAATAATTAATGGGTATCCAACCACCTGTGAACCTTGTAAAGCAGGGCTTTTTATTGCAGCCCACTGAGTCCTGGGATCAGCAGATCTCAAGGCACAGCATAGAAGGCAAGGTGGGGTTCTGCAGTGAGAGGGGGAAATAAGTGGAAATAGACATCCTTCTTCTTAAATACACTTTAAGCCTTTGGAACTACAAGATTGGAAACATGTTAATGTGTTCAGGCAGCACCCAGTCAAGACAAGGTCTTAGTCACGTGAGCAGTTTATTAAGTAGGGGCATGTGGGAGTCCTAAATCAGCCTAAGTTATTCAAGCCCTTCAACAAAGAGAAACCCTGGGTACATTGCCAATAACAATAGATTCCATGCTTTGTTCCAGTTATCAAGCATATATTTTTTAAAAATTCTAACTTTAATCTGCTCCAGACCATCCCCACCATAACAGATGCCAGTTTCTGGCAGAGTGGTGTAGTGGTTAGGAGCGCTGTCTTCTAGTTTGAGAGAAGGGTTTGATTCCCCGCTCCCCCACATGCAACCAGCTGGATGACCTTGGGCTCACCACAGCACTGATAAAGCTGTTCTGACTGAGCAGTGATATCAGGGCTCTTTCAGCCTCACCCACCTCACAGGGTGTTTGTTGTGGGGAGAGGAAAGGGATGGCGATTGTAAGCCACTTTGAGCCTCCTTCGGGTAGGGAAAAGTGGCATATGAGAACCAACTCTTCTTCTTTTTTTAAAAGGGGCAGCAGACATTGTGGAATTCCCTTAATGGAATTCCCTGCAAGTGTTCCCAGTATCCCCCGTACTAGTGCTGTCAATAATACATTCACTGTCATACCTGTTTCAGAGGGGCAGCCTGGGCAACAATGAGCACAATAGCATTTCCAAAGGCTACAGTCAATAACCAGCCTGCTTGTAGCACTGACTTCATGCTGACAGGAGCCTGAAAAAAAAAGGGGGGGGGGAGAAAGAGAAGTGGTAAATACAGTCCAGACACTGGGAAATTCATTCGTTCGTTCGTTCGTTCGTTCGTTCATTCGTTCATTCATTCATACCCTGCCTTTTCTTCACAACAGGAACAAAAATCTGATTACAACATTCTTCAGTCCTGAATAACCTGGTGGGGTAGGCTGGCCTGAGAGGACTCAGTGAGCTTTGGTGGTAGGGCGGGAAATTGAATGTGGATCTCTCAATTCTAGCCCCACTATATCCCACTCCATTTTGTTTCCTCAACATAAGTAAGTTCAAAAAGATGCTAAACAAAATATTACGTTTGTTTATTAAAGCATTCCAAATTAACTTTGATGACATGTTTCGAATATTACGTTTGAGGGTTTTCAACTGCCTCAATTAAAGAATATCTGTACTTGCAATGTGACAGGCAAAGATATTTGCAGCAAAACCCCTTCTGGTGCTGAAATTCACACAAGTACAAATGCACAGTACTTGGATATTTTTTTGGATGCTTTAGGATGTTTTCGGCTGATCCTGCGTTGAGCTGGGGGTTGGACTAGATGGCCTGTATGGCCCCTTCCAACTCTACAATTCTATGATTCTATATTCACCTCTGGATGAGTTACCACAAAATTGATTTTATTTTAATTTCATTTTAGTCCTATTTTTAAAAGCACTATGTCTAAGGTGAATTGATATAGAAGTTCTGTCTGAGATTTTTGATTGACTGTATCTCAATCACATGTGACTGGCACAAATGATCCAATGGATGTGGCTGATCAATTCCAGGCCTTCCTGAATGAGGCAAATTGTTTAGATCCCTTCCAATCTGGTTTCAGGTCTGGTTATGAGACTGAAACAGCCTTGTTCACACTGGTGGATTACTTTCACCAGATGTTGGACAGAGGGAGTGTGACTCTGTTGATTCTCTTGGACTTCTCAGCAGCTTCCAATACAACTGGTTCTTGTATCCTTTTGAACCCCCTTCCTGAACTTGGAGGCTCAGTTCTGCTGTGTTTCTGGTCCTACTTGGAAGGTAGGTTTCAGAAGGTGGTGCTGGGCAACTGCTGTTCAGTTCCTTGTCCTTTAGTCTATGGGATCCCACAAGATTCCATCTTGTCCCCTGTGCTTTTTAACATTTATATGAAATTGCTGGATGAAGCCAATTGGAGATTTCGCCTGGGTTGTCACTAATATGTAGATGACACATCTCTCTCTTACTTCCAGCTACTCCCCAGAATGCTGTAAAAACTCTGAAGCAGTGCCAGCAAACAGTTTTGGAGTGAACATGGGCTAATAAACTGAAGTTTAGTCCTGAGAAGTTGGAAGTGCCATGGATGGGCAGAAGGGCAGAGTCTGCACTTACTTTCTTTATTCCATTGTCAATCCTGTTGAATTCAGATCGCTTTGAAGTCGGGTCTTCCTCTCCCCCCTCCTCCCCATTGAAACAGGAAAGTCTTTTGCACATGGTTAGGGAGGCTCAGAAGGTGGGGGGGGGGCTCTTTCTTTCTTTTCTTGAAGCCTCTTTCTTTCTTTTCTTGAATGGGGGGGGGGGGGAGAAGCCAAGCAGTGAGCCTCTTTCTTTTCTTGGATGGGAGGGGGAGAGGATCGAAAAAGGCAGGAGGGAGGAAAAATCCAGGACCGACCGAAGTTGAGAGAAGTTAGGGGCTTCTCCTTTAAGGCAAGCGTGTCACATGACCAGGTGTAGCCTATCAGAGGTTCTCTACCATGGAGCGTTCTTTATTCAGGATTAACAGCAGTCTCAGATATGGCACAATAAAGGTAGGGTCACTCCGGATCAATCCTTCTTGCTGCAGAAGGAGAATTAAAATCGCCCAAAATCCAAACTGAAATCAAATTCTGTGTAGAGGGCAGGGACTGAATCGATCTGGGGTTGGAATAAATGCTCCGTGCAGTTTACACCAAGGAAAGGCAAAGGGCTTTTTTTTTGTTTATTAGCAAAGCTCTTTCTCCAGGAAAATTCACCTATCCCCTTCTGTTGATTTCCTGTGCTAACAGTTGAAGACTTTTGTGCATATGCTTGGCATTCTTCAATGATCTTCCTTCCTAACCCATGTTTTCTGTTTTGCATGTATTTTAATTGTTTTTATGTTTATTTTAGCTCCGGCTTTTAACTCTTTTGTTCTAATGAGGCATATTTGGAAGAGGGGGTTTCCTTTAATGTTTTTATAATTTAAGGACTAGGGGTTGTGCCATTTCCCTCTGTAGATGATTGGATTGTTACAGCTCCCTCCCAGGAACTCATGAGGACTCATTTGAATGTGATCCTCTATACTTGCATGAAATTTGGCTTATTAGTTAATTGGGAGAAATCTTGCTGGTAGCTTTCCCACTTGGTTCAGTTTATTGAGGCTCCCCTAGATTCCCTGGAGGTGAGAGCTTTCTTACTCCTAGATAGGCTTATGCTTTTCTATGAAAAAGGTGACAGTCTATCAAGTTTATCCATTGCCTAGTAGGCCTTATGGCATCTACCATGGGTGTCATTCCCCTGACTAGACTGCACATGTGTGGCCTCCAGTTATGTTTTATTAGGAAGTATGACCCTCTCCTCCTGGGTGCTGTTTTTCCATTCCCAAAGTTTGAAGTTTCTTAATTTGGTGGACCAAAGATGCTAATCTTTTCACAGGAGTCAGAATTTTCCTCAGGGCTACCCATATAGCAGGAGTCCTGAGTACTATGGCCAACAACCTAAGCAGAGTTTATCAATCACATGGTCAATTCAGCCCAGATATCTTCAGGGAATTTCTGAGATATGGGGAAACCCTCAGGTGGGTACCCCTCTTTGCCATGTATGAGACAAGGAAGGCACAGGATTTTGTTCCCTAGCAGGCAGTGGTCCGTTTCATTGGCAGATGCATTCCAAATCTCTTTGTCAGGGACTTGTTCTGCACCTTCCCTTCATTTCCCCTCTTGAGCAGGGTTATTGAGAAACTGGTAGGAGAGGGTTCAGATTGTGTTCTGATAGCCACACCACATCTGGTTTTCTGAGCACCTCCATCTTGTGGGGCTGGAGTACATCACCCTTCTGTCTGCCTTGGATTTGCTGAGGCAGGGGCACTTATTCTGCACCACAATGTGTCCATCTTACACCCCATGGAGGGGAGGATATGGCCCATGTCAGCCCAATATGACTTCTTTGTTGAGGTTCTAAGGAAAAGATTTGAGGGAGCCCAAGGCCCAGGCAAATATGCTCTCCATTATTTTTCTGTTCACGTTGCTACAAGCCTCATATATTTCTAGACCTTAAGGTTTAAAGGGATTATTCAGAGTTACTTAGTATACCAGAACTATAGATTTTCTTCTCACACAATAAATTGTAGGTCAGCTATATTAAACTGAGATAGCCAAAGCTAATTTTTCCATTTACTCATGGAACCTTTAATATTGTCCCAGAGGGTAATTGCTCCCAGAGCACTTGTGCAGAGCACATTTCCTATCTACTTGATCTAATTTATACTCAACACCATTGTTTCTCATTATACTTTATCTTCCATCCCTATGATAAATGAATGTTCGTATGAAGCCACATATCTTCTTCCCGTTATATACTTTTAGACTTGGATTAAATTGCCTTTGTTTTGGGAAATGATTTTCTCAAGCCAAACCTTTGAATCGTTGTTGCTGGGGGGGGGGGGCTCTTTCTTAGTCCTTCTCTTCATTTCATTTCATTTTTTTAAAAAATCATGGTTAGGTATAAAATGTCAGCACAAGAAGCAACAATAATTTCACTTGTGCTCTTTGGATTACTACTATTATGGTACTGTTTCTGTTTCCCTGGTAAGATCTTGTATAAATTGAATGAAACTGAGTGGGCCTTTAAGAGAAAATATGGTAGGATCCCACATGGAGAATAGCACAGTGCTGCAATAGGAAATATGGGAATACCAAGGAATATAAAAAAGGTCTAGGGGATGGAAGTATTGTTGAACAACATGGCCAAAGATGAGCTGACCTACTGTCCCCTTTGCCTGGAGCAGTACAAGGGAGTGGAAGATGAGGGAGACACATTTTCTGAAGCTTACATTTACTTGAAGAGAATCCAGTTTTGTCCATAACATTTCCTCCCGTGTCTACCAAGACTGGAGTGAGTTTGATCCCCTAATGTAGCCCTGGATATAGTCTATAGGTTCAAGTTCACAAGTATATTCATTCAATCAAACATTTTCGTCATCGAAATCCACAACAAACCAAATCTTGCAGTCTAAAATGCTGAACAAGTTTGGGTTTTAACATAAATATCTTGTGTATTTTTAAACACATGACCCACACTACTCTAATTACACTGTGGTAGTCCTAGTCACTGTGATGGTTGTAATAACAAAAGTAGAACTTTGGTTCTACCCTCCCATTCAAGGGTTGGCAGGGTCATCACTCACATATGCCAGGTTGCTAACATAGGGCCCCCTCACACCAGCCTTTTGTGTCAAGATGATCTTGCAAATCCAACATTATTGGATTTAATTTACTGTTCATCTCTGCCACTTTCAGGTCTGGTTTACATATGCAGAAGAACGAGACAGTAGAATGTTAAGGCCCTTAAATGGACTGTACCACTTCATATTCAGGTGTTAGAGTCTAGTTTTGAATGCTCCTTTCCTTTAAGAAACTCCTTGACATGGAAAACTAGCATAGTTGGAGCAAAGGTTCTCTCCCCTTTGCTTAATGAGTTGTCCTTCTTTTCTCAGGGAGGTTTTTTTTACATAGGAAACATTCCAAAACATAGCCTAATGTGGTACGATGCACTCTATTACCTCATCTTTTAGCACCTTATTCCACTTCATTCTCTTTCATGTGTAAATTAGGCATTAGTGACACATCTACTAAAATGTGAGTATGTCCTCCCGTTCACCTATTCCTGCCAGTTTTCAAATATTTTCTTCTGTGCACTAAGTTCCATGTATGTTACCTGAGAATAGGAGAAAGAAAGTCCTGTAATGGAGAATATCACTTCCCCAGCTGATATTAATATGTACTGTGGAATCTGCCAAGCTATATGTATATTATTAGCTGATATGTCTTCTAACTTCCGTGCTTCAGGCAAACTTGCAGAATTCTAAATTAAGGAGGAAAGATGACAAATTAATTACTGATGCCATACACAGCCTGTATTTAATTCAGGTGAATACAGATGATTGTATCATCTGATGACTGAAACAACTGGCCTTCTGAGCCTAGTAAACAACAATGAATTCTGTTGGTGTACTAAAATAAAGTCACAATAAAAGCATCAGCAAACTTTGCTTTTACCAGAAGGTGCTGGTGTGGTTTACGAGATGCATTTAATCACCATAAAGGGAGAGACAACAAGAAGGCATGTTTTAGAAGACTAAAAGGAACTAATGGTAATTATGTGCATTACTCATTGGACTATGGAGAAATGTCTCAAACACCTTCAAAAGGAAGTTGACATTAACAAAAGCTTAAGCATAGGAAATAATGATCCCAGTGATTTACATACTGCATTTTGGCCACATTACGGCACCCGTATGCATCACTCACAATGCACAATAGATCTGGATGCCAAACAAAGCATAAGATTTATTACAACAGACAGCCTGGAAAGGATCAGTCATTTAGTCAATGGGAAGAAGAATAGGTATATAATAAAAGCAAAGATATTTCCAACAACAACAAACATCAAAATAGGGCAAGAGAAGTACCATAAATGGCAGTTGCTTTAGCATCTTGATAGGTACAAATGTACAAATGTATTCTTCATGCAGTGCATGTTTAATTGAATTATGTTGGCTTTTGATCTACCATAGCTATGATCCCAATCTAGTACATAATTATTTGGGAGATCAAGGGTATACCATATTATGCAAGTTACAGCAAATGCATATTTGTAAACTGCATGTAGATATTTACTGGGATGAGTAGGGAACTACTTTCCTATTTCCATTGTCTGTTCAGTGTGTTTACAATCCAGGAGAAGACATGATTGGGCACAGTCCCAATCATGTATACTTGCCACACACACACACCACACAACAAAGCAGGGAAGGGGGACTCTGTGGCTGAGCCTCACCTACAAGCTATTCTGCAGTTGAAGCTGGCAGCATCCCTTCCCTTCTTGGGCCCACACATGCTGAGGAAGAGGCCTTTTGAGGCAGTGAGGAAGAGTGGGACATGGGTAGGAGGTCAGCACAGGGAATCCTTGCACAGAGCACTGTCCCATGTTCCAGAGCACTGGATGAGCCTGGGGTTGTCCCATTCTGATAGGCGCCTTTAAAAGGCAGGACCCATGGCAGCTGAGGAAGAAGGGCAAGGCTTTTTTTCATTGCCAGGAAGAAGTGTAGTAATGTAATAGGAGGGGTAGGACTCAGTGAAGGACCAGACACAAAGCAAGCAGTAGGGCACTGGGATTCCAATATGGTACATCAAATATTATCAAATATTATAATATAATAAACAGACTTAGATTGTTCTTCTGAATTGAAGTTTCTAATTGAAATCAATTTGAGTATGCATTCATTACATTGGTCAAATATATTCTTGTTATACATTTACTGATTATTTTTGAATAATCACTAATTATAAAAGGTAAAGGTATCCCCTGTGCAAGCACCGGGTCATGTCTGACCCTTGGGGTGACGCCCTCTAGCGTTTTCTTGGCAGACTCAATACGGGGTGGTTTGCCAGTGCCTTCCCCAGTCATTACTGTTTACCCCCCAGCAAGCTGGGTACTCATTTTACCGACCTCGGAAGGATGGAAGGCTGAGTCCCCCTTGAGCCGGCTGCTGGGATTGAACTCCCAGCCTCATGGGCAGAGCTTTCAGACTGCATGTCTGCTGCCTTGCCACTCTGCGCCACAAGAGGCTCTAATCACTAATTATACTTTTGTATATTTTCTAAGAATTTATGTTCCTTGATATAGCTACCAAGTGAAATGCGTTGGGATTTATTTAGAATTCTGGATATTAAAGAATCAACTACAGTTTGAAGACTCCCTGGAAGTATGTTTATTATTATATTGTAATATTTGATTTGATGTACCATAATGGAATCCCAGTGCCCTATTGCTTGCTTTGGGAAGAAGTGTAGGCAAGATGACTGAGGCACCTCCAGCAGCCCACCTTGAAAGGACACTGGAGGGCATGGCATACACCTTTTTTCTCTTCATATTAAGCAATGCTTAATCTGTACCAATCTGTACCACCCTAAACAGAGTTACATACTTCTAGGTTCACTGACTTCAATGGGTGCAACTCTGTTTAGGATGGCATAGTAAAACCAGTGTGTGCTTGCAGCTAATTTGCTAATTACTTTTTATTTGTTTTTGAATTTTACCAAATCTGTATACATACATACGTGTGTGCGTGTGTATCCTTCAGTGGTTTAATTCTAGTGGGTGCTGGGACATAAGGCAGCATTTTTAGTAGTCAAGAGATCAAGGCTAGAATGTCAACAGTACCTAAAATTCAAAGATCAACTTACATTCCTTATTATAACAACAGTATACAAAGCTCCAGAATCAAGCAGGCCAATGTGCAAGGTGGATTCTTCTCCTGTTTCAGTTTGGCATCTCACATTGTTGTATCTAGATAGGAAGAGGAAACACAACAGATCCTTGTTATCCTTTCATAGTCAAAAAGCCCAAGACATTCACAAATATCTTCAGTTGATTTAGGGCAGCCTTTCTCAACTTTTTTACCATTAAGAAGACCCTGAAACATTCTTCAGGCTTTAAGAAACCCCAGAGTTGGTGCAATTGTGCAGGATATGGTTAGGAAGCATAACGATGTACACGCCCGTCTATGGCCCCTCCTACCCCCATCTCCAGGATCATCATTGGCTATTATTGGGTGGGGCACACAGGTTGACATAACCATATATGGTCATATCACCTGATAAACACATTTCAAAAATATATTGAAAATTAATTAAATCCCACCCATTCAGGAAACTCTTCCAGGGCTGACAAGAAATGCCAGGGTTGCACAAAACCTTGGTTCAAAAAGCCTGAATTAGGGTAATGACCCATGATCCCAGTTCTTGCTAAATACTGCACACTACTAGTATTCTAACTTTAAGAGATATATTTCTGGGAATAAGTAAAGGACATTGATCAGAATAGATCTTACACTGAATAATAAATGGCTAGCACTGGGTTGGCTTCACTGCAGTGACCTTGCAAAATCTACTTAAGGATCCACCTTTCCCACACATACTAGGACACTAACTAGCAAGATGAAGCATGCAGTTGGCATGAAGGCTATACTTCAGTGGCAGGATCCACCTTTCCCACACATACTAGGACACTAACTAGCAAGATGAAGCATGCAGTTGGCATAAAGGCCATACTTCAGTGGCAGAGACTGTGTTTGGCATGTAAAATTTCACCAGTTCAGTCCCTGACACCTTAAGATTAAAGATCTGTGTGAGTAGGGACAACAGAAGGCCACCATCAGCTGGTGTAGATAGTATTAGGCTGCAAGGGCTTTTGGCTTGACTCAGTAGAGACAGCAAAGATCCTTCCAAATGCTGTTTCATGTGCAGTTTGTCGACTCTATGTATCTCTTTTTCAAATACACAGTGGTTGTGGTAAAAAAGAGCACCAGGAGAATGAACAAGAAATCATACTGGTGCGTGTCTTTGCTCTTTCCTTGCCAGCAAGGATTCTGAGTAGTAGCACGTGTCCCTTCAGAAGAGCTTGTATTTTGGATGGATAAAACAAGAGCCAAACAGGACGGTTTCAAAGTGAATACTAGAACAGAACAAGAAACCTTTCCTAAGGCAAACAATAAACCTTATGAAATCAAAAATAAGAGCAGTCTCTTCTTGTGTATTCTTTCTTTGCTTATTCTTTATTTGTCAGGACTTCTACAAGAATAGCTTCCTGGTAATGTCTGTTTTCAATGGAAAACAACTTTCCTCATGCTCTCCCCGTACTGTCAAGAGCTGTTGGCCATTTGTATATGATTACTAAGAAGGTTTAAAACAAGCTGTTGGATAGTGATCCACTGCATTAAGAAAACTGACCTTTTGGATGGATAAAGCAGAGAAGAGCCACTGTGAATTGCGATGAATGATCTGTTCTTCTCCTCATCAATGGTGAAGCTGACCTGAGGTGAGCTAGGACTGGGTGGATAGCTGAGCACAGTACTTGGGATGTGCCTGCATGGTGCCTGCATGGAAAGGCCCCAGTCTACAGCTGAATGCAGCAAAAGGTATCACACTTACTACTGCTCGGAAGTATTGTTCCTACACTGCCTAGCAATGATCTGCAATGTCACTTCTGACTGGCTTTCTGGAATGGAACAGGTATGAAGGAAGTTTTCTAATAATTTCTTCCCAGGATCTTCCTTCAACATCGTGCATAATCGGGAATTAGCCCCGCAGCCCTGTCGCCGCCTACCCAGCCCTTCTGCCCCATGCATAATTGGTCTGTGAACATCATTCTTTAAACCAATGGAGTTCTGGCTTCTTGGAGCACTGGCTCTCTGCTAAGTTTCCTTTTCCTACCAACAGCCTCTTGCTGGGTGGGTTATCTGCTGATTGCACATTGGTATTAGAGTGAGTTGATATAATTGATGGGTGTGGATGAAACTGAAAGAACTGATTAAGCAGAAGCCACTTTAAAAGTTTACTTGAACAAGTCAGAAACAATATCAAACATACCTCATTTTCTTTCTTTACCTGTGATGAATGTAACAAAGAATATTTCCAAAAGTGAACTCCCTCTGAAATAGACCTAGAGGTGCCACTGATAGGCTAAGAGGGTAAATGGAGGTCAGTTAAGCAGGAAAAGCTTCACAAAAATCTCACCTTCCTCTCTCCACTATCCAGTAGTCCGAAGCACTGTAACTTTTGACAAACTCTTCTTTGTCAAGAGTGATGTTGACATCTTGAGCCAAAGTATTAATGAATCTATAAGGAAACTTGACTTTATCATGACAGAAAATGAATACAGAGAAATAAAGCATCAGAGATTTTACCGGAGGCATACAATCTATTTGAAGGCAGTTCATCTTAATTTTTATGGCAAGCTTACCAGCCAAAAATACTTCCAATTTATCATTGTTTCCCATAATCATATATGTAACCTCAATACATGCAATGACACAACCTCCTTTCTAGGAGAAGGAAAATGATTGTTGCCATTAATCCTAAGAAATTCAGTAGAATAGAGTGGCTGGGGGGAAGGATAAGCATAACTCTCCTTTATAATTTTGTTTCACAAATAACTCTTTCCTAAACCACTTCAATAGATAGGCACATATTATTTTAAAAGATGCTGCTAACTGCCTGACACAGCAGTGATGATACGAAAACTTATAGCAACAACATTTCAATGTTCAAATACACCATGCCTTTACTATATCAAATATTACTTATTTTGAATATCTTTGGCCACCTCATAACTGAGGGTGTCAAGCAGAAACAATATAACAGTACAATAAAAATCTGTAAAAGTCCAATATTAATAGCAATTAGCAATTATGCCATTTCAAATAAACCTAATAAATTATCATAGCAATAGTAAGCTACTGAAAATTTCACCATATCTAAATCTAAACTGATATGCTTTATATCAATGACAAAAACTCCAGAAGAAGACAGCCTGCAGATAAGGGAGAGGTATCTACATTCTTGGGTATTCCTAGAGTATGCTGAAAAATACTGAATAACGGGCAAATAAAATATCCTCTAAAATGACTTGGTCCTTACTGAAAAATACTTCAAAAGGGATGGAAGGCTGAGACCCCTTCAGAATCATAGAAAGAAAAAAGAGGGCAGGGTGTGGAAACCAGCCACCTAGAGCTTAGACTCTTGATGGGGAGATTTAGAGCTTGGGTTAGGGATTTGTTTGTCTGTTTGTTTTCTAGGCTGCCCCTCTCCAAAATGGTTAGGGGGAGGGGCTTACAACAAGTTCATAGATTAAAAAACCACATATAATAAAAATATATAAAACCCTAAAAATTATCTGTTTAAAAGTTTTTACAATTTCTAAATTGCCCCTCTCCTCTATGATTGGTTATACAACGTGAATTGAATACCCTGAAATAAGATGATGAAGGCAATAAAACCAGCCTCCCCACCCTAAGAAAGCAAAGATCTTTACATACCCCAGGGGACTCTCCAGGCATGCAGAAAACATTTGTTTGCAAATTAGTCCAAAGAAAAACAATCAAAATCTCAAAACCTGGCCTGCTGAGAAACTGGTCTGGTAAATATATATTTTGATTTACTTAATTTATATCTTGCCACTTATACCATGCCCAATGGGGACACAAAATGGCTTATGACATCTTTCTCTCATCCATATCATGTGTTCTAGAAAGGATAAAATATGGAAATATTTGAATGTCAGTTAAAGGGGAAAGGCCAGATGGCAGAGAGGGTATGACAGAACAGCCTGCTTAACCCCTCAGAATTCAGAAAATCCTGGGTGAGTGTGGTAGAATTTCCAAAATGGTTCTCTTTCTCATGATTACTCAAAGGCCTCCATCTTGTATAATCATGACAGGAGTGGTTAAAAAGAAAACCATAATAATTAACATCAGTTAAAATAAGTTGGCTTGAAACTCAACATCAAGAAAACAAAGATCATGGCATCTGGCCCTCTCAAATCCTGGCAAATAGATGGGGAAGAAATGGAGATAGTGACAGATTTTATTTTCCTGGGCTCCAAGATCACTGCAGATGGGGACTGCAGCAAAGAAATTAAAAGACGCTTGCTCCTGGGGAGGAAAGCTATGGCAAATCTAGACAGCATCCTAAAAAGCAGAGATGTCACCCTGCCAACAAAAGTGCGTTTAGTCAAGACTATGGTCTTCCCAGTTGCAATGTATGGCTGCGAAAGTTGGACCATAAGGAATGCCGAGCGTCAAAGAATTGAGGCTTTTGAACTCTGGTGCTGGAGAAGACTCTTGCGAGTCCCTTGGACTGCAAGGCGAATAAACTGGTCAGTCCTAGAGGAGATCAGCCCTGACTGCTCTTTAGAAGGCCAGATCCTGAAGATGAAACTCAAATACTTTGGCCACCTCATGAGAAGGAAGGACTCCCTGGAGAAGAGCCTAATGCTGGGAGCGATTGAGGGCAAAAGAAGAAGGGGACGACAGAGAATGAGGTGGCTGGATGGAGTCACTGAAGCAGTCGGTGCAAGCTTAAATGGACTCCGGGGAATAGTAGAGGACAGGAAGGCCTGGAGGATCATTTTCCATGGGGTCGCGATGGGTCGGACACGACTTCGCACCTAACAACAACAAAATAAGTGAAAAACAAAAACCAGCTAAATAAATGCCTGGGGGGGAATCTTAATCTGATGTCTAAAACTCAGGGGGGTTAGTGCCCAGCAAATGGATGCAGGACAGAAGTTCCATAGACAAGGCACAGTGGACTAACCCCCCCCCCCCAAAAAAAAACCCTGTCTATGTGGGTATCTGACCCATCTTTCTTCTGAAGAAGAAGAAATAAAGAGAAAGGCCTTTTTTCAATAAATAGCTGACAAAATTGTATGGGAGAGATGACAGGAAAAGACCATCTCTATCCTGCTTGTGATTCCTCACAGGGGCATCTCTCTAAATATTCCCTGTGGATGGATGCCAAGCTAGATGAACTGTGAGACTTGTTCAGAAAACCATTCTTATAATATATGGCAGATCTTCATGTGACCTAGAAGAGGAATGCAGACTACAGTCCTTGCTAGCTCCCAGTGCACATGCACCTGATCATTTCAGGATGCCGAACAAGCACATTGTCTGAAAGGGCCAATGCACATATTTTGCAGATTTGGTATTTTGCATTGCAACACTACCTGTGTGTGTGTAGTGAAGCTGCAAATATGCACATTGCTCTTTTCAGACAAAATGGCAATTATACATACTGCGATGATTGCATATAGCTCTCACAGTATGCACAGTTTGAGTGCCAGAAGCATAATGCCTGAAAAGGGCTTCTCAGTCAGATAAACCTTGTACGTGTTTGGTATTCACTCTATTTTTGCAGTCTTGGGCAAGCAGCAAAACCAGAGAGATTATCAACCCCCAGTGCTTGGTGTGCAATTTTTGGCTTGATAGATCATAAACTGTGCTGATATTTGATGATTTGAAATAGACATTCTCCATAAGCTCTTCCTCTAAAAGAGCAAAGTAGAACTAGTAGCTCACCCTAAACCTGAATAATAATTATTAGTGGTTTTTCTTGAATGAGTTCCTCCTTTGTGAACAATTTAGCAATATATATAAATATATGTCTCCTCTGTTTGGGATAATTAAATACATTCCTTTATCTAGTCCATGTTTTCATTTTAGGTAACAAAGCAAAAATGTTTTAGATAAATCTGCAATAGGAACATGCTTTCTGGGAAGAAGCTAGTATTGTGTTTGCACACACAAGGGTCTACATTTAGTCTTTACCAATTAAAGGATTGTTGGACATGGGATGAAGACGAATCTCTAGCTAAGATACTGGAAATCTACTTGTCTGCATATATTGTGGTGGGCTCATTAGAATGTAACTTCTTTCATAATTCCAGTCTGGAATCCAGAACTGCAAAGGGCAGCTAAAGATTAACCTCTCCCTTCTAAGTCTCATGTCCTATGACCTTCCAGACTTCGACTCATATGGGTCATCTTGAGGAAGAGGTGGAGTCGATGCCTGAACCCCAGCATGGGATCCTCTGCATACCACAGAATCTGTTGGGGGGTCAGCAATACTTCCTGAAGAAGCTTGGAAGCCTGTAAAAGAATCTGTACTAACATATGTATTTATTGTCACACTTTTAGCCCACCCTTCCTTGAGGGCTAAGCATGGATTACAAAAATATTAAAAATACAATTCAAACATTTAAGATTTGAGCACTGTTAATTATAAAACATAAAATAACATAAAACACAATAAAATTAAGACTAAATATAAGACAAACTATACAGTTTACCCTATTCTGTCTCCTGTTGGGAGTCTGTTTGATGGAGTCTAGATGGGAAACGGGCAGGGAGGCCAGCTGAAATCAGATGTTTCCCGGGCCTCAATGATAGGCCTGCTGAAACAAACTCTGTTTTACATGCCCTGATGAAACCTGAGAACCCAAAGCATGCTTGTTGCAGCCTTCTTCAGTTCACACTCAGAACTCTGGGTGATCAACCTTTTGAGCTCCATGTTAGAAGGCGCAGTGCCTGCGTTATACAGACAAGCCTCCTTGCTCTTAGCTCTTTTTCTGAGGTGCAGCATGAGTTCCAGGAAGGGATGGAGCCTCAAGGCCAACTACAGGCCTCTTAATTGCTGACTGGACAGCTCCCCTGTAGTTTCAGTCATCCTGCTCTGGATCCTGCCTCTTTTCTGGCTGGACAGCTCCCTTGCCTTTTACCACTTCATAATCTCAGTTTTGGCCAGAACAAGGAATTAGGACTAACAGTGACTGCCAGAAGTCCTAAGGAGTGTTTTTTACTAAAATAAAAATCACTCCCCCCCCCCCGGAAAAAAAACAACAACCCTAAAACATGCCACTGGTTTGGGGGTGGTGATGTTGAATTAGAACAATTTAAAGATATATTCAAATGGGTAGCCGTGTTGGTCTGAAGTAGCACAATAAAATCAGAGTCCAGTAGCACCTTTAAGTCCAACAAAGATTTATTCAAGGCATGAGCTTTTGAGAGGAAGAGTGCTCATGCCTTGAATAAATCTTTGTTTGTTTTAAAGGTGCTACCAGACTCTGATTTTATTGAACAATTTAAAGAATTTTCTTATCTCAGAATCTTATTTGTGTCTAATCTAAACTGGGCTCCACATCAAAACGTAGTGAGAAACAAAATCAAACCCTGTTTTGGGGGTATTGTGACTTTTTTCAAACAAGGGGAAGGAGATCTGTACCAGGGGCTATTTACCCTTGTTACTCCAAAGGTAGTCCCTATAATCTTATATGGAGTGGCAATAGGAAATAAGGCATTGACTTCTCCACTTCCTTAGAAAGTTGCTGAATGCATCCCCTGTGTTGCTGGTGTTGCCTTGTGTATTGAATTTGGTCAGCCATCATTGGAGGCCAGGGCATGGATACTTGCATTTAATAGGTGCTTAAAGTTACTTTTCAGCAACAACAGTTACCTGGCCTTATTAAAGGAGTATTCTTATAATCATCATGGCTTAAGATCATGGAGAAGAAATTGATTTTACCACAGAAGCTATCAAGGAATTGGCGCTTGCTGAATCAGCAGTTACAATTAAAAACAGGCTAGGTTGATTGATTACAATAGTTCATTCTTCGTGGGGGGGGGGGTTCCCAAATACTTCCCTCTGATTCTCTTCCCTCCTATGCTTATCATCTGACCTCACCTGGTCCATTCATTCAACGGGGGTTATGAGAGGTCACATTTTGCATTTCCCTACTCTGGTAGAATTTGCTCTTGCTCCCATGGTGAATATTTTTTCTTATTCCTTTTTACTTTGGGAAATAGGAATTATAAATGAAATTCCAGAATGTTGTACCATTCAAGGTATTGAAATATAGAACTTTTATTGGATAAAGGAGAGGGACTAGGAAAGCAAAACTTAGAGAAATGTTGCTCTATTTCTCCTTGCATAATGTAAAGAAACAAAAATATTAAGGTCAAATGATTAGAGAACTGAACAGACTTTATCTCTTGGTCTGCGGGAATGTTTTATATTGAATTGGGGCTTTGGTTCCCTAGTGGGTATCCTCTGTTTTGTGTACTTTTAATACAACAATAATTAGAACAGGGGGAAATAAACAATGAATTAATTATTGCAATCAGTTAACACATTAACAAATGGCTTAAACATGGATTTTGAGTTTAATCAGGTAGGTACTCTTCAAAAATTGGGTGGAAACATTATTGGTAATAAGCAAGCTGTGTACGAAGTGATAATGAAATAAATTATACAAGTTGTTGTTTAGACAGGGTTGCTTTTTTCTCTTCATGAATATGAAGGAAATTACATTCCACACAATAATATTAATAATATTGATTATTAATGTTATACATATATGACCAAGTTAATCAAATTAAAGCAAGCCAGACACTAATAGTAATAAGAAATAATATTAATATAGCAAACTTCTAGCTTACTGTAGGTGCAACAGGTAAGAATGATTGGTTTGGGTAGGATAAGCATTTTTTCAATTTCATTTCTTGACTATTCTGGAACAAACATTTATTTATTCATTCCCTGCTTTGCCCTCCAATGGGGACTCAAAGCAGCTTCCAACATTATTTTTTCCCTCATCTGTTTCATCCCTACTGCAACCCTGTGAGCCAGGTTAGGCTAGAGAAGATTGGCCAATGACACACAGTAAGTTCCCCCAAAAGAACTAGTATTTGAACCTGGGTCTCCTGTTTCCCGAGCTAAGACTCTCACCAACATACTACACTTGCTGACCCCAATCTACTCTGCATGCCAGGTACAGCACATGCACTATGGCTCACATACAACTGAACCATAATATCTTATTTGTGGAGATTTCTCTGAAAGCCACATTACACATTTGGTGGCAATTGTGTCTGTTGCAACGACACTGGACTGGTGTCCCCATGTGAAACATCTGTCAAGCACTTGTGCAAATTGAAAAGCATCTTGGAGAGTCCTGTTTGGTGATGGCTCCCAAGAATCTGTCTACCTCACCTTTAGGAATAGACGTCTAGTGTCCTTAACCTTTTAGCTATGGGAAATCAGGATAGTCGGTGTTGGCTTAAAGAGGTTGCTCAATGAGTAGAAAGGGCAAAGGGATAAGCCACCATTCAAATGTTGTGACTAAGAGGCAGGGAAACCCCCTCTGCAGCCAGCACTGTGGAGATGTGCAGCAGCTGACTGGCTGGGATTTGCAGCATTCAGTATGAACTACTGACACCCATACACATGCTAGGCTCTCCTAGCCAATCAGCCACTACAACCCTGTCATCCAGTGCTTCCCCATGTCTTTATATCTCCTGCTAGCAAGGGTAGGAGTGGTCCTTTCTACTTCAGTAACTGCACAATAGTAGCAATGTTTTCTTACCCCTTCCTGTGATTCCCATTGTCTTACTAGCTGCTGCTGGGTCTAATTGTAATTAAAATAATTGATACATAAAGCAACCTTCACATGAATATACCAATGAAGTCAAAGTCTAGCTAAACGGGGGGGGGGGGGGGGTGGCTAATGATTTTGGTACAATCAAACGAAAACATCAAAGCAACAAATCACACATAATCAGTCCCCACCTTATTGCTGTCATGCCTTCTGATGGCTTTTCCCTCATGTCTTCAATCTAGAGAGAAACAGACAAAATCAATACTCAATTTCTGCTTACATGAAACTTTCTTACAAGCAAATGGTGTACACATGAAACATGAATTCCGAACATGCGCCCACTGAACAGAGGGAGATGTCTGCAATAGGCTTGATATCTATATTAGATGGCTTGACTTCTGGTAGGTGGTCCTCTCCTTATCAACTGTCCAATCCAGGGCTCAGTCACAGGTGGAGTAACTTTTCCATCCCCCTAAAGTTGTATTGGCTGCAGCTGGACTCCATTGCCTCAGACTCATTTTGTGATAACAGAAGATGCTTGGAGTATAAGGTAAAGGTAAAGGTATCCCCTGTGTAAGCACCGAGTCATGTCTGACCCTTGGGGTGACGCCCTCCAGCGTTTTCATGGCAGACTCAATACGGGGTGGTTTGCCAGTGCCTTCCCCAGTCATTACCGTTTACCCCCCAGCAAGCAAGCTGGGTACTCATTTTACCGACCTTGGAAGGATGGAAGGCTGAGTCAACCTTGAGCCAGCTGCTGGGATTGAACTCCCAGTCTCATGGGCAGAGCTTCATAAAGCACGTTGGCTGCCTTACCACCCTGCGCCACAAGAGGCTCTTAGCTTGGAGTATAGCAGGTGCCAAGAAGAGAAGGGGGAAGATGAGCAGGGCAATTGGAAGAGGAGGTGCCAATCTGAACTCCTCCCAACAATTTGATCAAATGTAAGAATCCCCCCTTCACAAGTTAAAGGTTCATAATGATGGTAGAGATTTAACCTTATGGAATATGCATGCATATCCCCCCCCAAAAAAAAAGCTTCAGTGAAGGGAATTAATTAATTAATTCTTATCTACCTTCAGTGCTTTTCCCAATGTGGGTAAAGGAATCTGAGCTCTAAGATAAAGACAATCAATATCCTGTGATTAGTTCAAGGCCAAGGAGTGGAAGAAAGCTTCCCCTCATATATGGAAACTGAACAGCTGTTCATTCAGCCTTTCCCCTGCTGCATATCTTTGACCCTGTCAAAGGGTAGCTGAGGCTATGGTTTTCCCTGGAAGGAACCAGGAAATATTGGGAATAAAGGGGGGGGGGAATGTCCCCATTTTGTAGTGAGAACGTCGTTTCCAAAGTATTTCATATCTTTACATGCCTTCTTTCCTTAATTTTAATGTCTTTCAGGATTATGGTTTCTTCTCAGCCCTAAAATTATCTCCTTCTACTCCTATAAAGGCTGTTGTGAATGTGATATATTGGTAAACAGAAAATAAATTGTAAAACAGATAGTAGATAAACATGATTAATAATGAACAAATTGTTTGCAAACAGACAACAGCAGCAGTTCCCTTGGTAATGAATTCAGACTTGATTAGCATCACATTAGTGTAGACTGCCAGTTATCAACGCTGACCTACACTGATAAATTTTTGATAAGAGGCTATAATGCCATCAAATATATGAGGAGTATGGATCTCTCTCTCTCTCTCTCTCTCTCTCTCACACACACACACACACACACACACACACACACACACACACACACAGACATCAGCCCAGTTTTAAAATTAAAATGGCTTTTTACTGGTCTGTATTTCCAGCTTATCTGGAAGGTAGATATTACTGGGAACTTGTAGATCTAAGGCTATGTGTCTGTGGAGAACCAGCTGTAGAAAATCTAATTCTTTATGTGCTTCATTGTGCTCTCTACCTAGGACCAAGATCCACATTTTAGGGAGATGTGCTTGTTATTTGTAATGGGCATACAGAGGATGAAATATTATGCATGTTGTTGTCTGACATAGACCCTTATATGACCTACAAAGTAGCCTTATTTGCTTTCACTGCAAGAAAAATCAGGGACAGATTTTTGAAACATAGTATTATTTGATTGATCCAGGTGTTGTTATTCTGCATTAATGATTTCCATGTATGATTTCCATGTATGTCGTCTGTATAGTTTTAAAGTTCCTTAATGTAAGGCTTGCAATGGCCATTGGCCATAAGCAATAAATTCAACTGAACTGAACTAGTCATATCACCTGATAAATGTTTAATGAATTTCCCACCCAGGGCCATCAAGGAAACCTCATGGTTTGACAAAACACTGGTTGAGAAAGCCTGGCTTAAGGCTATGCCCAGTAAAGCCATATGAAGGAAGGGAGGAAGGAAAGGAGGGAGGGAGGGAGGATGTATGTGGGATGTTGGATTTTCCCATTTGATTTCCACACTTACTAGTCTGCTTGTTAAGTTTCCTTCTGCCTTGTAGACAATTAAGCTGTACAGCAACTTTTCCTGGACAGTATGATTAAATGTGAAAGATGATCCTTGATACTGTATCCTAAAAGGAAGGCTTTGCTGAGCACCACTTAAAATTAATTTTGAGTAGCCATCAGGGTCCTGATCAAACGGAAAGGGAAAAAGGGGGAGGGAAATCAAACAAAGACGTTACATATTACAATATACACAATGAAAAAGAAAAAAAACCCTGTATGCGACTTGGCAATCTTTATAAATGTCATAGCCCAGAACTCCCATATAAATCGAGTGTGGTGAAAACCGTGTTGTTGATATTACATAGGAAATACATAGGGATTAAAAAGTATGTGCCCCCTACTGGTGGCAACTAGTACTTATGATCTCAAAGGGAGGATTCTTACAGGGCTTCATCTCACTTTTCCACCTCAGGCACCCATCTGGTGTGGGTACTTCCTTTCTCAGCAGCAGCATTGGAAGCAAGTCACAGAAAGGGGGGAGCATGCAGGAAAAGACAGCATGTTGCAGCCAAAAGCCTAAGAAGGAAGTCATGCAATTCCCTCCTTTCGCAGGCAACCAGAATAAGGGAACATCATTCCCAAAGAGGAAGGAAGCTAAGGCACTGCAAAGTCCAAGCATATGTCCAGCTGGGAAAACATTCAGTTTGTTGGTATGATGCTCACACACACAATGCAGCATTGGGAATGCAGTTGTGTTTGGTCTGCATGTGCCCTAAAGCTATTCAAGGCCAGGTCTGGGTTTTGGGGGTGTGTGTGCCTGGGCCCCCCTTCTGCCCACCCCCATGGACCCCTACACACTCTCCTTCCCACCGCCACACCTGCATTCCTCCCACCTGTCTATGCATTCTTCTCCCACTTGCAAGCCCTCCCATTGCCCATGCTTAGTTCCCCACAGTTTTCCCAAACAGCACTGGCCAGTATATGCAGCTGAGAGTGCTGTTGCCATTTCCACAAGGAATTCCACTGCAGTGCACCACCCATATGCAATTCCTCAATGGTACTGGGCAGTAGGGAGCACAGGTAGACGGGATGGGGGAGGTGTGTGGGTACAGGTCAGCAGTAATGGGCCCCACCACAATTTCTGGGTCCTGGCCGATGCCCCCACTTTGGGTTTGCTGAGTCCAGCCCTGAAGTCGAATTTGAACTTTGGCCTTCCTTGTTCAACAGGCCAGTCCTTAAACCCACCATGCTACACTCTAAGTCTAAAGCCACTCATGTCATGCACAGGTGCAGTGGTAGAAGCTCAAAAGAAAAGGCAGGGAAAGGACAATCCATGAAAAACAACAGCTTACGAATTTGGTCTAGTCCTTCTTAACAGAATACAATGTTTTCCAGAACAAACCGAACAAATCTAAAAGGTACCAAAAACAGTGACCATCCAGGAGATGTTCTAACGGTAGCACCATTTCTTTAAATTAATATCATTAGCAAGCCATGGCAAAAAAGCCCTCATCTGCCAACTGGATGTATTCTCCATACTTGTGTTTCCTTGTAACAGAATTTATGAAAACAGGAGATATTCATATTTCCAAATTGGTTTTTAAGATAATTGCCCCCTGCTTGATATTATTCTCTTTCTTTTGAGTAGTCCACCCCACCCTCTGTTCAAGTATGTTCTCTTCAAATCCAAACAACATTGAAATGCTACTTGAATAAAATCAGCAGGAAACATAGATTGCATAAAGAGACCTTTTTTGGCATGCATTCATCCCAGAAGAATTAACCTTTTTCCCCTAATTACAAGGAAATGTAGCCAGCCATCTGTGCCTTTTCTGCTGAAATGCACCAGGGGTCCTCTGCTGTCAAAGGCACAGTGCCCTGTAGATGTGGTGCCACTGCTCCATGTGGCAAAAGAGGCAGTAAGAGGAGGAAGGTTGACTTTTGTTCTGAATACATATCTGAAAGGACTGATGCTTCCTTTATCATGCAGAAGTCACAGCACAATGACTGTCGGCAGGGGAAAGGATCCATCTACTGGGAAGCAATGTACAATAACAAATATCACATGCACTTTGCACTGTGGTGGTTTGCTGAGAAATTTACCTAAGGCTCATTGAGTTAAATGGATCCCACGAGAACACTGCTCTGATTCAGCATGGAAACAAGCAATAAACTCACCTGAAAAGGCTCAACAGACAGCTGAAATCGGTCACGATGTGGAACTGCCACTTCAATACTGCTGTCTGCCAAATTCAGGACTTGAACGTAACTTTCTTTTGGAACTGGATCAGGCATAGCATTCTCCTAATAAAGAGAAAACATTTTACTGCAGATAGTACAGTGATAACACAGGGCACTGAGTCTCCATTCCCTCCTGTCCAGATGCCATACAATTACAGAACCCAGCATCTCTGACCCAGTGACAATGAAGTAGCTCACGGCATTAAATGGCTGATTTTCATACATGCACAAAACTTGTTTCCATCCAATAAAATGGTAATGTCTATGGGCTGAATCAAGAGACTTCTTCCTCACTAACTTCCATTTGCACAAGATGAGGAAGGCAATTTTTACCCAATTCCCCTCTCCATTTCAAACTCCTATACACCCCCCACACTGTTTTCAAGAGTCCCCCAAAACGGATGAACAACCTTTTGGGGTACAAAAGTGAGTGGCAGCGGAAAGACAGGGGCAGGAAATATCCATTCAGTTATTCATTCTATAATGACCAGTTCTCTGTGGTTGGCTCCTACTATGCAGGGGTAATTCTTGCTATGGGAAGGTAATACGGAATAAGGCAGATGGCAAGGTTAATTTCCCAAGGCAGTGCTACCAGAGTTCTACAGGGCTGGTATGGGAGAGAATCACAAGAACTACCTATCCCTTATGCTCCTTTTCTTCCAAATAGTAGCAGCTGAGCATGGGACCCTGGCATATATTACTGCAACAGCAACAAAAAGATAACTAAGAACTGGCCCTTGGCATTAACCCTCATATGATTCCATGCTGGTATGAGTTCCAAGATGATGACTGAGAAATTGAGAACCAGAATGCAACTTTCCCCTCTTTTGGAGCTGGTGTTGGCACAGCATTTTCTTCACTAGACCATTATGCTGACAAATTATGCCAACAGTACAATTACAGTCATTCCATGGATCTCAGCATAACTAACCAAAACCTGAGCCAAACACAAGGTGTTCGTTAACCATGTAAAGGTAACTAATTCAAATGAAATCCCTCCAGCTTTCAGACCTGAACCAACCACGTCATTTCTGGTCAATTTAGAGGTAATTGAGACCCGAAATCATCATCATCATCATCATCAGGTTTTAATATACCCCACATATGGGCTTGGGGCAGTGTACAACATGTGTCACATGTACAGTGTTTATAAAATCACAGTTTGAAGAAGAAGAGTTGGGTTCTATAACCTGCTTTTGACTGCCTGAAGGAATCTCAAAGTGGCTTTCTATAGTCTTCCCTTCCTCTCCCTACAACAGACACCCTGTGAGGGAGGTGAGGCTGAGAAAGCTCTGACAGAACTGCTCGGTCAGAACAGCACTATCAGGGCTGTGACAAGCCCAAGGGCACCCAGCTGTGGTGGAGTGGGGAATCAAAACCTGTCTTGCCAGAGCATGCATATGGGAGAGAGCCTTACAGAGGCTGTGCTCCATTCTCTGAAACCAGACACAGAGGGTGGCAGTGGGGGAAGAATTGTCATGGTCCTATTAACTCCCTTGTGGAGTTCCTCAGGGTGTGGTCCTCTCCCCCACTTTGTTTAGTATCTTTATGTGCCCTCTGGCTAAGCTGGTCCAGAGCTATGGGCTGGGTTGTCATCAATATGCAGATAACATCCAGCTCTATCTTCTAATGCAGTGGTCCCCAACCTTTTTTAGGCTGGGGACCGGCAGGGCATTGGGCCGCGCCCGCAGGGACCGCGCCCGCGCGGGCCACGGCCACACTTCGGGCCGCGCCCGGCCGCACCCGCCGGCCGCGCCCGCGAGCCGCGCCCGGCCGCGCCCACCGGCCGCACCCGCGAGCCGCGCCCGGCCGCGGCCGCGGATCGGGCCGCGCCGGCGCGGCCTGCACGGGCGCGGCCCGGCCCTGATTCCTTCTCCCCGCCCTCCCGCAGTAAGTAGCTTCCCGGGCCGCAAGCTTGCGGCCTGGGAAGTTTTTTACTGCGGGGGGGGCCGCGGAGGGAGCCGCGGCCCGGCGCCATGGCCTTTGCGGCCCGGCGCCGGGCCGCGGCCCGCAGGTTGGGGACCACTGTTCTAATGTACAGCTGCCAGGATACCCCTCCCAGATACATTTGTCAGATGTTCAGAAGTTGTAGCTGGATAGTTAGAGCAGAGTTGCCAGAAACTCAACTCCTCCAAGACAGAGGTCCTGTGGCTGGGCAGGAAGGCAGCAGATCAGGAAGTGCAGCTTAACATCATGCCCTCCACCAGGTATTTGTGGGTGATTTGGATGCCTCCCTTTCCAGGGAGGCCCAGGTCATGGGGGTAGCACACTTGGCCTTTTCCCACCTGCACTAGGTGAAGCTACTAGCTCACTATCTGTCCCTGGACTGACTGGCCACAGTCATCCATGCAACGGTCACCTCCAAACTAGAATTATGTAACTCACTCTACGTGGGCCTACCCTTGTCCCAGAAATTGCAAAATGCAACTGTTAGGATCCTCATGGGAACATCCTGACCCATATCCAGCCTGTGCTGAGGCACATTTTGGGAGTGGCAGTATAAAAGCTGAAATATCAATATATAAATAAAGCTAAGGCAGTGGGGAAATCTCAGCTCCCTGCCACCCTGGCTGATCCTCGGGCTGATTTCTGCAGTCCATAAGCCTGTCCAATAAACATTGCTTCCACCTTTCCATTGGTTTTGGATCCACCCAAATTTCCTGAATATATCTGGGATTATCTCAGGATTTCCCACTGGTTTTCCTGAGAAAACCCAGATATATTTGGCAAAATAGAGCCCCCAAATACCATTATGATATTTTTGGCTCGTGTAGATCCAAATGCACATCTCTAGAAGAGACGGGCTACCACTGGTGGAAAACTCCATCTGTTTGCAGAAAGAATGCTTCCCTCCCTCCCTCCCTCCCTCCCTCCCTCCCTCCCTCCCTCCCTCCCTGAATGCAGCAGCTTGGAGCTTACCTCTATCTTGAGTTCTACAGCAGCTGCAGCTGCAAATGCCATACCCGCAAAGATCATGCCGGTTGCCATCTTTTTAATAGGCCTGATAATAAATAAATGTAGTGTAATTACAATATACATGCAGTTTAAAATGGATCATAACATTCCTCTGAGCCCAAGATCAGCTCACATTAAGCCACAAGAACAGGTAGCATTTCAATTAGGTACTGCTGTATTCAGCAGTCCTTTAACTTAAAGCCTGCATGTTATAGTACTATGAACAGAGCACTGAGGCCATTCAAATTGATATGCTATTTAATAATTTTCTGTGCTTGAAGGATTCATGCGGTCTTGCACTCAGCTCTTCTAGGAGGAAGCTATGCCTGGCATTTAATTAATTTGTGAGGAGGAGGAAACCACCACTGATGTTCCATCTTCAACTCCTTTTGGAAAGGGGGGCAAAGGAGAGAAAAACTGTCTCAGGTTATTGAGCTACAAGAACTGAGGAAATGTAAGAAGAACTGCTGTTCATTGATGTGCAGACACATATTGGGATTGAGCCTGCACAGGCCAGCTGTGGACATTATGTTCCTAGTTTAAAAACTCTCAAAATGGGGGCACCCTGAGCCAATGGATGGTTTTTCCCACCACAGGCTTCATGTGATCTGTGGGTAGACCACCCCACTCCCTCAGTTCAATGCCACCATGAACTCTTTCATGGAGTGGCCAGCTCTCAGGAACATCTGTCATAATTATAGAGTCCAGACTAACTGCAGTGTCTGAACACCACTATCAACCTGGAACCACTCAAATACTTCTTAGGAATGAGAGTTCAAAGAAAGGCAGGCAGGCAGGCAGCCATCGAGTGGGGAGAATTCACCTTCACCTCCACTGGGCATGGCAAACCTGCTGATTGGTAACAGGAATGGACAGCAGCAACAACCTACCTGGAGATGGTCTGGGATGAGGCAGTCCTACCTTTTCTCGGGCCCCATAACTAATCAAAAGTGATTTGTCTTTACAAAAGCAGTTTGTCCTGTGTAAATAATGATGGCACACCTGACATCTAACTTGTATAACTTCTTCTCTGCCTGAGAGCTATCCTGGACTAAGTGAAATTTGGACACCAGTTTGGGTAAAAACTAGACTAGGGTATAACACCAACTTGTTATCACTTTAAGAAGAGGGGGGTACCCTTAGTGCAGCTAGTTCACTTACATGTCTCACAGATGTGATGACTACCAGAAAGGCTACTTTCCTAGATGGCAGGGCCAATGAAACTGAGGCTAGCAGTTTGAACAAGGCTTTCATTAACCAGGCCAATACCAGCTGTAATAACCAGTGAGGAACCCACTGGGGAGCAGGTGGGAACATGTGTGCTAGACCCATCAAAAATCATGGAGAGAGTATATGGCAAAGGAGGAAGAACCTTGAACTTCTTCATGGAATGCAGCTAATGCTACAAGATGTGTTTTAACAGAGGAAACCCAGAATGGACTAAATCTAATAGGGAAAATTAGATCAGATCACATGAAAGGGATTCGAATAACCCCATTCTGGCCTCACCAGATTTGGTTTTCAAAGCTCCTGAAGCTATCCAAAAGAGTATTCATTCCTCTAGCTATGGCACCAGATCTATTAACTTTGGGCTCTACCCTCCACCATGATATCTCCTATTAAACCCAGGTTGCTGTCTGCAAGGGCATAGAATAGTGGGGCTTTTGTTGATCCACTCAAACGCTTCCTGGATATCTAAGGGGTTGATCAACCATTCAAAGTTGATCAACCTCTATGAACTTAAGAGTCCTCTACAGAGTACCCTTTGCTGAGCATGTCTGTCTGAATGTTCGTATTGCCTGTGATTATGAATGGTCCTCAATGTAATTCTGAGGGTTCTATGGTTCAATGCCACTTTCTGGGTAGTTAATGCCTCAGAACAGAGGGACTGGGACCCTCCTGCTTATTGAGGTAATACCTAGTAGCAGAATTGTATGTTTGGATTAAGACCTTCTTGTTCCTCAAAATATTTGTGAATGAGGTAAGGGGTAAATATAAAGTATTGGGTTCTAATATGTTAGTGTGTAGTTCAGACTTGGAGCGAGACCAGCACCCTTGAATCAAAAGGTCTCCACAGTGAGCTCCCCATCCAGGCATCAGTGGTTAACTCAATTTGATGTACTCAAAACCCAAAGTGAACTCCTGGGATTAGTTTAGAATCAGAAGTCCACCATTTAAAGGACTATATTATGTCCCTAGGAACCAAAACTCAAAACCGAGGGGAATGGATCCATGGGTTGAACTTTTTAAAAAACCGTAATGCTAAGGACTGCAACTGAAGTTTGGCCATAGTAAAGTCTGTGGTAGTAGAGCCCATTAAGCCCAGTAGATATAGGATATTTCTAATCAACTGCTAATAGTTACATAAAAATTGTTTACCATAGCATTTATGTATTTGTAGAAAGGCTTTCCCCTCAATCAAATCCAATAAGGCATGGATACATACTGTATGGGCAGGAACCATGTATGATTTTTCACAGTTAACCATTAGTCCCAAAGACCAGCTAGTTGCTCTCAATCGGGGATGACCAGGAGCCAGTCATGCAAGCAGGGAAATATAGAACACATGCAATGCATTCCCACCATAATAGCTATGCACGTGGTGAAAACCCCAGGGCCTGTAGCTAGCCCCAAAGGAAGGGCAATAGAGGGGAATGCTTAGAAACTGTCTGTGAAACTGGAAAATTGAAATATGAAAATAACTGTCTTTAAGGTCAAGGAAAAGAGCCTCTTGTGGCGCAGAGTGGTAAGGCAGCCGTCTGAAAGCTTTGCTCATGAGGCTGGGAGTTCAATCCCAGCAGCCGGCTCAAGGTTGACTCAGCCTTCCATCCTTCCGAGGTCGGTAAAATGAGTACCCTTGCTGGGGGGTAAACGGTCATGACTGGGGAAGGCACTGGCAAACCACCCCGTATTGAGTCTGCCAAGAAAACGCTGGAGGGCGTCACCCCAAGGGTCAGACATGACTCGGTGCTTGCACAGGGGATACCTTTACCTTTACCTTTAAGGTCAAGGATCACAAACCAATCTCTTAGAGAGAATCACCAAATGGTTGGAGAGGGCTGCAGACCACATTACTGATATTAGTGGGCAGTATGTGGCTACTAGAATACACAAGGTGCCTTTCTGTTTTGGATCTATGTATGCCTGTGTGTGTGTGCAGGCATGCATGCATAGGTGGATCCATGTGTAAATCTGTGCCAGAATTTGTACTGAAACAATGAAAACACCATAGCATTAGTACTTAGAACTTACGTGAAATTAAACTTACGTGAAATTAAACTTGCACAGGTTTATCAAAGGGTAAAGCCCCAAATCAAAAACTGGGATGAAGATGAGGATCAAGAGAGGATTTAAAAACTGCAAAAGCAAACAATGCATGAGATTAGCAATTCATTGTTACTAAGGATTATTCTTTAGGAATACCAAGAAAGGACTCTTGAAAAAATTTCAGAGCCACCTTTTAAAACCTATATTTAGTATTGCAGGAATTTCTCCTACTTTTTGACAATGTGACTGCTCATATGACTATACCATCAACAACCCAGTGCAGCTGGAACACAAACATACTGTTCTGTGATTATGTATATGACACTGTAAACTGTTAAGCAACTAGATAATTGTTGCGACATCAATGCAATCAATGGGAGGACAGATATAGTAATCCTGGCTAATAGTAATTGCTGTACCTGCATCTGGTCAGGTTGAAGGACAAATCCTCCCTGAAATAAAATGACATTGAAATTGGTTAGCAAACAAAATAAGGTAACTGCGGCAGAGATGACAGCAATGAAGTAGACAGCCCACACATGTGAGGTTCTTAGCCACCGAAGTTTTTATTTTTATGGTTGACTCTGTTCTCTTTGACATGAAAAGAACAATGCTTTAGAAGTAGGCCATCTGCAGGATACAAGAGAGATCTCAGAGCATAGAATATCCTATTTCCCCTCTTAGATATTAACATCTCTAAGCAGCAGAATTACTCATGCACGTTTTTTACAAAAAGATCTGTATTCATTTCATAATGGCTTTGTGTAATTATAATTAATCTAATTCTTCATTCATATTTTACTCAGAGCTGGATTTATGCATAACCTAAGTATGCTGCAATTGAGGTCTTCAGACTTTGAAGGGCCTCTTAAGTATAATCACCTCCCTAAAAATGACTAAATTACCATTTTCTGGTAATGCTATTTGTCCTGTTAAATTTTATATAGTTTAGGGCCTTAGCATGTCTTAATCTAGCCCTAATTCCACTGGCACATTACCCTCCTTCCTGTCCTTTTGTTTGCAGTTTCCTAGTTGACTCTCAGTTGTAAACACATGGACACATGAAGGAGACTTATACTGTGTCAGACCCTTTGTCCACCAACATCAGCATTTTCTACTCAAACTCACAGGGGCTCCCCAGGATCTCAGGGAGAAGTTTTTCATATCATCTACCACCTGACCCTTTTTGCTCGAGATGTTAGGAACTGAAGCTAGGACCTTGTGCATTCCAAGCAGATGTTCTACAGCCAACTATGGCTTCTCCCCAAAGATGTTGTTAATCTACAATGCATTTATTGTGTAATGTGGATATAGCTGCATGAGTAGTTAATTATGTCTTGTTTTGAGAAGCTGAATCTGAAATCCATGCCCCCCTTCAGTCTAAAATTCTGAATTGTTCAATTGATATATTACACTTTGACTCACATTCCCTAACACCTTGTGACTCACTGGTAGTTTTAAGGTTTGTACCAGAACAATATTCTTGTCCATAAGCCCATGGGCAAACTAATACATGGGTCATCCTTGGGATAATGCTGCACACACAGTAATTTTTTGAGGATTAGGAAATACTAATTCTATTGTGCAATGGAGCCAGCATGATGTATGATTACACTGTTCTGCCATGGAGCTCAGCTAATGGCTTTAGACAAACAAATATTTTGCAGCTGTTCTTTCTTTGCGGGATGATGTGGTATGTAAATCCAAGAAGGAATCCTTTAGCTTCCCAGCAAAAGGACAAGATATAAATCTGACATCTACCAATACCATCATCACATCACCCCTCTACTACTACTACCACCATTACCACCACGACTACCAATAGTACTAGTAGTACCAGTAATATTACTGGTAGTAGTGGTAGTAGTAGAAATGGTAAATGTAGTATGAAACAGTGCTGGAGCTTGCATACTCATAAGAATACTAGGAATTCTGCGGATCCAAAATGTATGTGGGGTTCTATCCAGACAGGGCTTTTTCATTCCATCTCATACCATTCCTGCCTTTCTGCAGTCCCCATCATATATTAGTTTTGTCCATTCAAGGTCCTGTTATCCACAGCACAGTCTTTTTTGATGGTCAAAGGAACCTCCTCCTTCCTTTTTTTTTAACTAGCAGAAATGCTGGACGGATACAACTAATTATCAGCTTTTGTTCCACATACTGTATTGGCAGGGGCCATGACTCAGTGGTGTGGCACATGCTTCGCTTATAAGCCTTATATGTTCAGTCCCTGGGGTTTCCCATTAAGAGCCTAGGTATCCTAGGTAACAGGGTTAGGAAATATCTCTACTCAAGACCCTGAGTACTTCTGCCTGTCCAAATGGATAATACTGGAATAGATAGACCAAACATATAATTCAGTACAAGACAGAATAATATATTTAGTGTTCTAACTTTCTCAAATTAGGCTTCCTAATCATTATGGTCACAATTATTATACCTAATGGAATGTTTATTTTTAAATTAATTGAAATGTCAACTTTTATTATACTGCAGGCCCACTATTTAGAACATTGATTTAAAATGAGAGGTGTCATTATTTTGAATAATCTTATGCACTTACAAAATCAGTATTCATTTTAGTGGCTTGGAGAGTCCATCTCGAGCCCTAAGGGAAGAATAATAGGAAAGAATAATCATAAATACTATAGTTTACTGAATGCAAAGAGATAACAAATTATGCAAGCAATGGCTGAAAATCCTTTTTCGTTCCCACTCCCAGGACATTTTATTTTTTATTTTCTTTCTTCTGATATATCTATATTTCAATTTTTTTATCCAGACTTTCATCAAAATGGCTGAACATAGAGATCAAAGTTGAAAATAAAACAAAATTCCACTATAAAGTGACTGTGAAAATATTATGCTATGATTATGCTATGATATTATGCTACTTCATTTAGGATCATATATTTCTGAATCCCCATTGCCTGGGAAAGACAGCACTGAAGTATTGAGGCCTAACAAACAAATACCTGTTGGTCAAACAGTGCCCAGAACATCGGCAGTGGGATAAAGAGGAAGAGAACTCGTGTCACCATTTTCACTTCAGTGATCAGTTGGTTCTGTGAAGGGGAATCCAAAACAAACACGAGAAATGCAGGACAAAGCCTTTTACACACAAAGATCTGCTCCTGGTTTTCAGCTATGGGACAACATTGACTTCAGACATAATTTTGGCTACTTCATAGAATCATAGAAGCATAGAGTTGGAAGGGGCCATACAGGCCATAATCATAATCATTTGCTTGAAGTCTGCCAGTGAGGGGGAGCTCACCACCTCCTTAGGCAGCCTATTCCACTGCTGAACTACTGCTGAACTACTTTGACTGCGAAATTTTTTTCCCTAATATCTAGCCTTTCAACTGAGAAAGTCAGGTCAAGCTCAGAGACTGACATGTTTTGGCCCCCTCCATAATGTAGAATGTCAGATGTCAGAATGTCAGAAAGGAATGCAACCCAATGTACTTGTAAACCTGTCTGTCAAGCAGGTGTACTCTTCATAGAACTGGAACTGGCTGTAGCTCCTTGACTTTACAATAGCAAACTTATATTAACGGCTATGTAATGTGTGAAATACCCTCAGCCTTGTTTTTAAAAATATGTGTATTGAGACATGTTCGTCTTACTGGTTTTAATCTGGATCATTGGAACCAACGGTTTTGTCATACAGTCTGTCAACTTTACACAACATTCATGACTATTGCTGGGGGTGTATTGTTGGATGATGGCTTTGCTAAAACATGTTTAAAGGAAAATAGATTCCCACCTTGACTACACTGATAAGCCTACATCTGTATAGATTTGAATATCTGAACATACTTCCAAGATGTGACTTACTGAGTATTTTTCTGATGCCCAGTCTAGCCAGTGCTCCCTCTTGGGAACCTGCCGGGAGCGATTCTTTATACGGTTTGTTAAAGCAAACTACAGGGGAAAGGAAGCAATTGAGAGAGATGTATGGATTAATATGGCAAAGGCAGCATTCAGACATTATATCTATTTGCAACATCGCATGGGCCAGGATTCTAAACTGGGGTTAAACGAAGGTTCAGAATTCCAGATTATGTGGAGAAAAACTAACTCCAATTGACCGAGGTACATTATGGTCAACTGGAGCTTCATTATGTCAGGAACCCAAATGTTGAACAAAAATATTAAAATTAGATACATATTTATTACTTAGTACACATTAAGAAGATTAAAAATAGGTTTAAAATGTTAAAATATCTGTGCAGTATTGCATGTACAATATTAGTGATTTCACTATAGACCAAATGAATTTTAACCCTAAAGAGTCTTCATCAGTAATTAAATAAATTATAATATATGCACGCATATAATAATAATAATAATAATAATAATAATAATAATAATAATAATAATAATAATAATAATAATAATAATAATAATAATAATAATAATAATCCTGGCTGGTGACATAAGAATTCTGAAATAAATAAAAATATATTATGAGGATTTCCAATTTTGTCTGTGTTAATAATTTTTCTGCCTGGAGAGACGGAGAAGATGTCTGTTATGTTAAACTGGGATTTTTTTTGTTGTGGCTTTGTTTTTATATTTACAGGCAACAGACATCTAGAGTATTCAGGAAAAATGAAACTTCAAGCAAATGGGGACTTTGGGGGGTAGAGGGAGGGATGATATTGTAATACTGTAATCAAAGATATTTTTCCTTGTTCTTTTCTACATAAAATTTTTAAAAATATATATTTAAAATAATTTTATGCCTATAAAACGATAATGTACACTGAGCAATAAATATCTGTATTCTAAATCTAATATTTTTTTGTTCAACCTTCAGGTTTCTGACCTGTTTTCACAGGTTGGGTTTTTGTTTCTTTTCTGTTTTGCAGCTGGAGCTTGATCATACCTGGTTGTTTTGCATACAACTTTGCATGTGAAATTAGGAGGTTGGTGCACAACATGTGGGAGCATAACGAATTGCATTTGGGACCAACTGGCATTTGCCTGCAATTTGTCATGATGTCCAAGTCCAGAATTAATGATGCTTTATGCATATGAAGCCTCACATTCTCCCCTTCCGGCCCAACCATTATACACAATCTCATGAACATTTTTTTTTAATTTCTAAAATTAGGTACTTTCATTTATTTTAGGTCATTTGTACAGCTCAGCTTTCTCCTAGTTATTTGCATCCTGGACCAAGCTACTCTGAAACTCCAAGCTCCAGGAAGACATACCTGTTCCAAACACCCACTCCCAATACACTTGGCCTAAGTACATTGAAATCTATTTTAGAAAGATGGATCAGAACTGTAACTAAGAAACGAGCTCACCAAAATGCACTTGCAAACTTCAAGTAAGATATTTCCTTGAGGTGGAGTCTTTTTGTACAGTCTACTTCCAGCAATAAACACAACTGAAAAAGAATTGCAGTTTAAATGTAGAAAGTTTTCACACTGCTCTAGACCTCTGTGAAGGAAATGCCTATTAACATGTTCATGGATAGATCAGGAAAGATGCCTTCTTTCATCAAGATGTCCCCCCAAATTGATTGCCATTGTCTAGGAGTGAATGAGAAATGATGGATGAAGCTGCATTCAAGGCAGCCAGCAGGTTCTGCATAGTGTGCTGCTGGTCCATGCCAGGAAGAAATGCAGTCTACATCATCATTGAGGTGTCATGCCAGGCACACCTCTCTCCATGGTTTTCATTTGAAAGTTTGTGACTTCATAAACAAGTATAACTTTTCCCAAAAAATGTTGGAGAAGGGAAATAAAATCAAAAATTTGAGCTAGTCCTAAAATTACCCCTGTGTTTGTATATGGATGGTCTGATGGCAAATTCTACTCAGCTTTCAAAGGACTAGAACAGTGGTCCCCAACCCCCGGTCTGGGGACCGGTGCCGGTCCGTGGATCAGTCGGTACTGGGCCGTGGCTCCTCCTCGTCCTCCTCCCCAGCTGCTGCCTCAGCGGCTGCCCTGCTACTCTGCTCATCTTTGGTGCTCTCCAGCAGACACCATGGCTGGGGCTCTCCCTCGGCATGGCACTGCGCAGCTGCTGCTGGCAGGGTCGCCCGCAGGAAAGCAAGTGGAACAGGGGCTCAGGCGGTGGCGGTGATGTCCCTCGGCAAAAGACTACCCCCCCCCCGGGCCTCAGTAAAATTGTCAAGTGTTGACCGGTCCCCAGTGATAAAAAGGTTGGGGACCACTGGATTAGAACAACAGCACTAACAATATGTATTTGAGAAGATTCTTAAAAAGGGAACTATGGCCTTTGTTTGTATGTTTTCTGCTTCTGTGATCACTTTTCAAGCACTAGTATCAGATGACATCCACAATGAACTGATGCAAAGAAACCGCATGATATATTAGAAGTTTCTGGAATTCTGAGGGAAGGTTGTTTTTGAAAGATAAAACAAGTTTAAAACATTCCTGTAACATCAACTGCTAGCCAGTTCTGGTATCTGTAATGACCCTCAATTTAATACCACAGAAAATGATAAAGCATTCTTGGCATTTTCTGGAATTATTTTAATGCCAGTGTTTAAAATAAAACAGCTTCAAATATTCATATTGGTTGTGGAATTGGTGATGGTGAGGAGAGGTATCTTTGAAACAAGTATAGGTTTGAGGATGGAGGTTATATGACTTTCAAACAGAATTAAGCAAATATATCACTTCCCTCAATAGCTAACATATTTTAAGAGCCAACTGTGAGCTCACACAGAGTTACTTATGTCTGCTGGCCTACATTGACAGAAGGAATCTTTTTCTGCATAGCTGGGGTCACATAATCCCCAGATTTGCAGGAAAAGCTAAAAACCTGGGAAGAAGTGGAGGAGGTATAAGTCCAGCATCATTGCCACAGCCCCAAGACCTAGCATGGATGCCAGCACTAGTGCTATAGCTAGCGTAGCTCTCTGGACCAGACACGGTTCGTGGGATCACTGCTGTAGCCAGTATGTCTCCTGCCATTGTTGTGACCACCTTGAGCTTAGCATGGCTCCAGGCATTGCTTCTGCAGCCAGTGCTGCTCCTGCCATTGCTACCACAGCCTCTGGGCCTGGCGCAACTCTCTGGATCACGGATATAGGCAGAAAAGTTCCCAGCCCATGTTCCCTCTAACTTTTTCTCCCTACTGAGCACATCCTGAGCTGGATATCACTGCTGTACTTTGGGCAATGGGCAGTGCACAACCCTGCATAGCTCTAGATTGCCGCTGGGCAGTGATTCCTGTGTTAATGAGCGGCCACTCATACACACAGCTTAGAGGGAACAGCTCTCCACTGTGCCACCCCACCACAAGGCATGCTGACACCTGCAGGACATAAAAGGCATTGAGGAAATAGTGATAAAGGTGTTCAGTGCTAGGAACCTCAGTTGCCATCCTCTCTAGAGCATCACATTCGTATCTCCAGCTTCTTGCTGTAGCCTTTCATGTCCCCAGAAATGCTTCCCCTGCATTCAAGTGACTCCATGAACCTGAAGTAGGGATTTGCAGGAGAAAGGAGAAACTGACAGAAGTTGCATTCATCTACCAGAAGAGCTCTTGTGATACATATAGATCGTAGTAGGATCTATCAATAGGCACCTAATCTGTGCTACAACCAAACCCAATCTCTTGGCTGGTAAAAACCTTTCAGTGTTAGGCAAGACATTCTGCAGATGCTTGGGTTAAAAGATGTTTCTTAACAAAAGAGGGTGCCCTTAAAACCAATATTATCTCAGCATGTGGAAAATGCTGAGAGTTTGGAAAATTACAGAAATTACCAAACAACAACACTGTTTACCAACCAGCTGGCCTTCCACTGACTCACAAATGGTGATGTAATCTTGACTGAGGTGTTTATCTGTTTCTATGATGTGTATGTTGTGCCCTGCAATTTTTTTAATGTAAACAATACAGTACAAAATGAAAATAAGGACAATATGAAATGCTGAAGTGTAGAGGTTAACACTGCCATTTTATATAGAGTTACACCCTTCTAAATTCACTCAGGCATGTCTAGAAGGGTGTAACGCTGCCTGAGATTGCACTCTCAAACACTGGGAGATGCTAGTGTCTTGCCACTTTCCATAAACTTATTAGTTAAACTTACACAAGTCATTCTTCCTCAGATTCAGCCTGCCATAGAATCATAGAATCATAGAGTTGGAAGGGGCCATACAGGCCATCTAGTCCAACCCCCTGCTCAACGCAGGATTAGCCCTAAGCATCCTAAAGCATCCAAGAAAAGTGTGTATCCAACCTTTGCTTGAAGACTGCCAGTGAGGGGGAGCTTACCACCTCCTTAGGCAGCCTATTCCACTGCTGAACTACTCTGACTGTGAAAAATTTTTTCCTGATATCTAGCCTATATCGTTGTACTTGTAGTTTAAACCCATTACTGCGTGTCCTTTCCTCTGCAGCCAACGGAAACAGCATCCTGCCCTCCTCCAAGTGACAACTTTTCAAATACTTAAAGAGGGCTATCATGTCCCCTCTCAACCTCTTTTTCTCCAGGCTCAACCTATCTTCATAGGGCTTCTATAAGATTTGCGTTCCATGGGTGTCATCATATTAAGAAGAAAATGAGTGTGAAATACTTTGTAAGTGCTCTTTGAAACTCCTTTTTTTCGTGTACATCTTTGATCTTCTACCTATCCAGCTAATATTTCTCTGCTTAGGGAAAGGTATAGCTCCATCACAGAGTAAGCTGCCCTGAGCCTGTATTCAGGGAGGGGCAGCTAATAAATCTAAACAACAGCAACAAGCTGGTTCAACAGCAACAAGCTGGTAACCACAGTTGAGTTTCGTGGGCAGGGGAGAAGTACAAAAAGATAATGGGATATGGAAGGGTTTGTGTGAATTCACAGCATTATGGAACATTCAGGATTAAACAGCAACTGCGCAGGTAGTTCTAAAAGCAAGGTTGTCTCAAATGATATTGCTGTCCACATGGGAAATTAAAGTTGCACCTTGTTACATATGGGTTTGGAAGTGGAATGGAATGTATTCCCTCTTCCAGATGTTTCCCAATTTAGTCTATTTCCTCTGTTATATAAGTGACCAAACAGGAGAATAAGCAGCAGTTTGGAAAGCATGGCAGGAGGGGCAGATGCAACCTGTCCTAGACACTATTGTGCAAAGTTTCTGAGGTAGGAAGTAGCCCTTGAGAATTTTTCAGAGTAACCTGGTTCAGATACTCAAGGCAGTTGCTCTGTGCAGCTGACTCTGTTGATGAACATTTATCATGTTTACCTCTTTAAGCATCTCATACTAAACAGATCATTCATTGAGGAGTATTCACAAGTGACCTCAAATACCAGTTCCCCACCCTTGCCCTTCTAAATGATAATCTTGCAAGCTGTAGTTGTTTGATCTAGGCTAGAGAATCTCAAAAACAGAATTCTTAGCATACTAACCCAAATTAAAATCTTCAAGATTCTTCGTGGGAAACCATGTCTACTGGTATAAAACTAATACAAGTTTATAACATAGATTACTTTATAGATGCTTCATAACAGTTGGCAGATGGATTTGCTTAACCCAAGCTCTGCCAATAGTCCCTGGACAGAGAGCTGCCAAATCATTAATTGTCTTGGTCAAATCTAGGAATGTTGTAGTAGTAACAATTGGGTGTGAATCAAATATTAAAGACTGTGTAAATTGTTATATTGTTTGTGCTGTGACCATTACAATAAATTTAATGTACTTCAGGAAATATTAGATTGCCAAGTGATAGATGGTAACACTGTCGATGGTGCATTCCTGCACTGAGTACTTACCAAGAGCTACAACCATCAGAATAGCAGGAACTCCAAAAGCCAGAGCATAGCAATCTCCTCCAAAGCACTTCACATCTCCTAAGGCAGTGAGAAAGAGGACTCGATTTCAGATTTGTGTTCCACCACTTTCATCCTTTACCATAATTAACTCCCTCCAACTCAGGTCATAACCTTCTATTTTCTACTGGATTTGCATGCATCAAATAAGTTACACAAACACCGGTGTAGATACAGATCTGGAAATACCATGTCTAGGTTCAGATACATTTAAAAAGTTTTCAAGTTGGGGCATTACAAGGATGTATGGAATAATTCAGAAAACTAGTTTGACACAAATCCATCGCTATTCAATGTGCTGATTTCAACCTTGGGAAACCTGTTATGCCGATCTGCAGAATGTTATGGTCTGTTTGACCTGGATGGGTTCCATTGATAACACTGATACAGTTCTAGCTGATGTTCTGAAGCAATCACACAGATGCACCACTGTATAAATATGCCACACTGGAAAAAGCCAGTGTTGGTCTGGTCACTGCCTGCTTTATCTTCTATAAGACAGACAATAGCCAGAAAACACAGTCTGAAAGCAAAGCATCAACAATCCTTCATGTGAATAATCTGGCACCTTGCATCAAGCGGGATTTCAAACCATTGCCTTTACCAGAGTAATTATGTTACTAAAACAATCAGTCAGTGAACAGATAAAGGAGTTGGGTAAGTGATGTGTTACCATGTTGGAATATCTAGCTTCCAGTTCAGTAGCACCTTAAAGACCAACACAATTTTGGGGATATAAGCTTTTGAGAGTCAAAGTTCCCTTGGACTTGAATCTAGTTGTTCTACTGCAAGCCAATACAGCCACCCTCTGAAACTATCAGAATATGTCACCCTCTATGTCAAATCTTTTAGGCAGGGACATTTCCGGGTTTGGACAGAGCCCCTCTCCCCTTTCTCTACCATCAAGTGCCGCTCCTACCCTTCCTTTCCTGCCCATACCATATACCCTGCACCTGCCTGTGTGCTCTGCCCTTGCCTGCTCATGACCCTACCCATGCTCACACTTTCAGTCACCTGTACACCCTTTCCTCATCAGTACATGGAGGGATGTGTAAGTGGACTGTTACTGCTGCTACCATAAGGAGCATCACTTGTACCACCTACATGCTCTTCCCTGGTGGAGATGGGCCCCAGGCAGCCTGGAGTACAAGGCAGGGAGCATTTGCAAGCAAGTGGGTAGGGGAAAGATAGGCAGGTAGGTGGTATGGAAAGTGTGTAGGTAGGGGGCTATGGCAGAAGGCCTTGCAAAAATCTCTGGGCCCTAGCAGATGCCCTGCTGTGGGGTAGACGGGTGCTGGCCTTACCCTTAGGTGTGTAAATTAATGGTTTCAGTGATCTGGCCTCCAAAAAAAAAGACAACATAGCATTTACTCCAGAATCCCTCCACATTATCTTTGCTCTGTTTATGGGAGTGGGTATAAACTTCAACTTGGGAATATCTAGCTGCAAATATTCTTAGTAGAAATATTTACAAAACTGGGATTTAACAACCACCACACTGTCCATTAGAAAACAGGAACAAATGAAAACACACATTCTTATATGGTTGAACAACCAATGGGATAAAAATTCTGATAAAATATTGATTGTTTTCACTGTGTTACATCCTTCTATCAGCTTCAGAACTCTGACTTGATGTGTGTGCACAATATTGTGTCACTTTGTTTGCAGTGGGATTAGGTGAACTTTGGCTGTCCAGGAAGTAAGACGTTGGTTTGTGACTATATAATTTCTGATTATATTATTTATATTATTATAATAATTATATTATTATTATTTCTGACGCATGATGCCGCTCGGGATGTTGGATTTCTCAGCACAGTTGCCATGCAGGTCACACAAAAATGTGACCAAGAGTTTAAGGAAATGGAATGTTTGCTCTCATAAAAATGAATGCTAAGAGAGCAAATCCCCACTACACTCCACCCCATGCCACAATATTTGGCTAAGCAGTGACCTGTGTGGAACCACAAAGCTTTACAGAAACTGGAGTTTCACCCAGTGTCAAAATGTAGTAGGTGACAGCAGCTTGCCATTGTTAACTCTGGTAAACAAGTTTAATTTCAGCCTTTTTACTACAAAGATAGCAGCAAGGAGATCTTCATACCTAACCACATCAGTCATAATGAACAGATTTTCAACTGTACAAGTACAAAATAAAAGAGAACAACCTTTGTGTGACAGAAAGACTTATGATACTGTCATCTGAAAAGCAAACCCAGGGAATGATTATTTTGGGGCACATGTATTGTGCCTACATGTAGAGAGAGTCTCATCCAAAACCTGCCTTCCATTCTCAGATTACACAGGGGCTCAGCATGCTAGACCATTACGGGGTACAAGAGGTCTATATGTATCCTGCCCTCCTCCTGTCAAGGAATGGATACTCTGAGCTCAAGATTCTTGACCAACTGGATGGGGAAAGTTGTGGGGGGCCTCCTTTTCACAAGCTTCCATCTGTCAGACTGTTCTGGTGCAATATCTTCATATGTCCTTTGATGGTGTTTAAATGACAAGAAGAGTGAGTCAAGAAACCTCTGGCATGCAATGAGGATTAGTTCATGTATATGCGCTGTGCCTGCATGGGGCAAGATTGGGCCCACTTTGGACAGTGTTACCGATTTTGAACATCTGCTGAGCATTCTGAATAGCAAGGTCAACAAGGCCAAATCACAACATCCTAGAGCAGCTTTCTCAGCCAGTGTTTCATGAAGCCCTGGGGTTTCTTGATGGCCCTGGAAGGGTTTCCTGAATGACTGGGAATTAATTTCTTTTTAATATATTTCTTAAATTTGTCAAAAATTTATTGGGTGATATGACCATAAATGGTCATGTCAACCCACTCCCATTGATCGGCCTGGATATGGTAGGAAGGGTAGGGCCCCAGGGTGGGCATGTACACAGGTGTCCCATCCATATTCTGCATGATCACACCATTTCTGGGAGTTCTCAAAGACTGAAGAATGTTTCAGGGGTTTCTCAATGGTAAAAAAGTTGAGAAAGGCTGTCCTAGAAGTTCCAAAGGAGCATGTAATATCCTTCATTCAGAAGCTAGGAAGATAAATTAGCTAAGGCAAAATAGTCATGGTGCAGCCAATTCCCATAACTGAAGTCCACCAGACCTTTAAAACCAACAAGATTTACAGGGTTTAAGCTTTTGTGAGGCAAAGCACTCTTTGTTAGAGAGCTTTAAGGTGCAACTGGACTTGAATTTTGAATCTTGCTCTGCTACGGGAGACCAACATGGCTGTGCCTGAAACTAATTTCCATAGTTGTTCAAAATCAAGACTAACCTCTCAGCAAAGGAGTAATGAAAGTGGAGAGCAAGCTTCCTGCATTAATTGATAGGTAGAAGATAGAGAAGAACTTGCTCCTTTCCTGAGCCTAAAATGAAACAAGAGCACATAAACACCACAAATTTTAAACAAACCTGGCATCAGATTTGCACAAAGGCCTCTCTCAGTTCATTGCTGGGAATCATACATTCATCCTGACATCAAAGAATATACAAGGATAAAATAAAGACAAGATGGCAGTCCTTTACCTCTCCCATCTATATGGATGTATACCTAATTGGAAGAAAAGTTTCCCTTCTACTTTTGTACTGAAAAGGAGGGGGTGCAGTTTTCAAAAAGATATTCAGAATAAACCTTATAATTTAGTCCCAATGTAGCATCAACCAATCCAACTTGGCAGGACTTGAAAGCTCATCATGTCTAGACAAGATTCTCGGCAAAACATACTTAGGAAAAGTAAAATAGAAAAGAGTGGGAGAAGTTAGCCAAGTGAGAAGTCCTCATTGGGAAGACAGTAATTATACTTTAGTCATTACATTCACTTGGTAACATTATCCCATTTAATGCAAGGGAACATAGTTCTGAATGCAAGAAATGATACCCTTTTAGGTGAATTCAAGATACCGTTAGGTTTGGCATGTTCTACGCAGGATCAAAGTAAGTGCTGTTACATATTGGCATCTGTCCTCAGCTTTTGGTTCCATGTCCTTTCATGTTCAGGGCCAGGTTTGCGCATGTCAGAATGTATAGATGGTTTGGCAGATATCTCTCGGAGCAGAGACTAAAGAAGCATTGGCATCCACTAAACCACCGCCTTCTTAGCTTATGCCTGCCCCTGCATAGTAACCCTGTACTTCCTTGGTGGTCTGCCATCTAAATACGTCCCTGGTTGACTTTGCTTAGCTTCTAAGAGATGATGAGGTAAGACTAACCAATTTAGCTTCTGTTAGAGGGGAATACAATCACCTGGGACAGAACAGAAGTATGGCTTTGCTGGATTCTCTACACAAAGCCCATGACTATCCATTAGCTCAGTTACAAAATGGAAACATTGCCCCAAATATGGCCATGATTAGTATTCTGAATATAGCAAATATAATTTTGTTCAGTTACACTTGACACTTGCATCATTAATAACATAAGCAAAAGGACACAAAACAAAAATGTATGGACAGTTTTGAAAAAGGTTGTTTGCCATAATTCCCTTAACAATAGTGGTGCCCCACCAGAACCTGCACATGAAACATCCCCCAAAGACTAGCTTTGTGTGCCTCACTATGTGCCTGTATTGTTGGAGGCTTTGATAGCTGACCATAAGTCTTCTGGAAGCCCCTGGCAGATTTCAATTCACTGCTGACATCTTACATCTGCCTCTGGAATGACTGCCAAAAATCAAGGCAAAGTGCTATTTGGAATTATGGAGAGTGGGTCTCCTTTGGCAAGTATGATTGAGCTGAATGGTAGAAGTGATTGGGGAGTTTAAAGCAGTTTTGTGTCATCCCCACATTAGTCTGTAAGCCAGACCAGATTGATGAACTTCCTTCTTCCAAATCAGTACCTCATTTGGTGGAATCCAAGAACAGAAGCATTTTCTAGCCAATTTATGTTAGCAATATACAACACTGGTGAAAAGGAAGGTAAAGGTAAAGGTAAAGGTATCCCCCGTGCAAGCACCAGGTCATGTCTGACCCCTGGGGTGACGCCCTCTAGCGTTTTCATGGCAGACTCGATACAGGGTGATTTGCCAGTGCCTTCCCCAGTCATTACCGTTTACCCCCCAGCAAGCTGGGTACTCATTTTACCGACCTCGGAAGGATGGAAGGCTGAGTCAACCTTGAGCCGGCTGCTGGGATCAAACTCCCAACCTCATGGGCAGAGCTTTCAAACTGCATGACTGCTGCCTTACCACTCTGCGCCACAAGAGGCTCTTGTGAAAAGGAAGGTACTCCAGTGATATAAAACATAGAGGTAGGCACCAAGGAATCATTCTGCCATGCTTTGCAGAAGCATCTTATATGGCCTCTGGCACACATGTCAGACCATGATGGTAGTTGGAGAGGTCTGAGAGGTTTTTTGTTGTTGTTGTTAATTTACTTGGTAGCCACTATACATGGGAGATAGTAAAAAGCCAGGCATCATCCATGAGTTGTTGGCTCACCGCCTCACTGGAGCCGGGATTAGGGCTGGTCTACAATGGCTGGTCTCCTTTTTCTGGAATCGGTCACAGGGGGTTGTTGTGGGGGATGAGTTATCCAATCCTGTGGGGCTCCCTTGTGGGTTCCATAGGGGGTGTTCTCTCCCCCACATTGTTTAACATCTACATGCACTCTCTAGCCGAGCTGGCCTGGAGCTATGGGCTGGGCTGTCACCAATATGCGGATGACACCCAGCTCTATCTCCTGATCAATGGCTGGCTGAAATCCATTTTCCAGATATTTGGAAGCAGTAGCTGGATGGCTCAGGCAGAGCGAGGACCTGTGGCTGGGGAAACAAGGGCAGGACCAGGAAGCGTGCCTCCCATGCCTGTATGGGGTGTAGTTGACACCTGCACCCACTGCCGGGAATTTGGGGGTGATCTTCGATGCCTCCCTTTCCATGGAGGCTCAGGTCACACAGGTAGCCCAATCTGTGCCAAGCACGGCTACTAGAACCCTACCTGTCCTCTGATCAGCTGGCCACAGGTCCTCGTCACTTCTAGGATAATTACTGTAACTCACTCTATGCGGGCCTACCCTTAGCTTTGAGGTGGAAATTACAGCTGGTACAAAATGTGGCTGCAAGGATCCTCACTAGTACATCTTGGAGGACCCATATTCAGCTAGTGTTATGTCATCTGCACTGGTTACCAGCCTGTTTCTGGATCAAGTTTAAAGTATTGGTTTTAGCCTTTAAGGCTATATACCCCTTGGGTCCTGTGTGTCTGCGGGACCACTTGTCTGCCTATGGCCCCCACAGGTCACTCTGCTCTGCAGGTATGAACTTGCTGGTCATCTCGGGCCCCCGGGACATTCAACTGGCCTCAACCAGGGTCTTTTTTGCCTTGGCCCCAGCCTGGTGGAATGAGCTCCCAGAAGAGCTAAGGGCCCTGCCGGAATTATCAACTTTCCGCAGGGCCTGCAAGACGGAGCTCTTCCGCCAGGCATATAGTTGAGGCCAGGCTGAGGTCCCGGAGTTACTATCAGTGGATCCTCTAGAATCAGTGAGATCAGGACCCTCACTCCTAATGAAAGAGCTCCTGACTGCAGCTGGACAGGGGATGGAAGATGGGGAGTTAACTCCAATGAATAACCATCTTTTAATGTATTGAGAGGTTTTATGGGTTGGGTTGTTTTCTTCTTTTATTGTAAACCTCCACAAGTCTTTGAGAGCGGTGGTATATAAATTTAAATATAAATAAATCAAATGCTCCTAACACGCCACCACCAGAAGTCATCCTTGTGGAAACCTCTTACATAGAAACACCAATGGCATCCATGGATGCTTTCATACATTTTTAATTATCCCCATCTAGTTTACTACTAGAAGGAGTGAAACAACAACTGTGGGCACATGCACAATCATGGAAATCCCATCTGGCACTCCAAAATCTTCCCCTCTGGGATTCTCTAAGTTTTTATGGGCTTGAAAGAGTTGATTCCCCATACTTTCATGCAGTTGCTCCAGCCTGGTGCCAGTCTCTTCCAGTGCCATACCCAAGTAGCTTCAGATGTGGCAGAATTTTTAAAAACCAAGGAGGAGAAAGATGAAAGAAGGCAGCATAGAACAGGACATGAGACTTTGGCTGGAGGAAGGAAGTGGAGAGGATATAAAAAGGACTAGAAGAGAGGGTGGTGGAGGATAACATCAAGGAGGAGTAACCTGGAAGACAGGTTAGAGACAGCAAGGAGAATAAGTCTAGGTGGGAAGAAAGGGAGGAGAAAGAACAGAAAGCAGGATCCCAGCGGGGATCAAGAAGGTCTGAAGCAGCCAGTCACTGGGCACTCCAAGAATTCAGGACCCATCAGGGGTAAGCGTAAGAAGCAGAAAGACTTCTGGTGCAGAGGAATGGGGAAAGCACATATCACCGGCCTCAGTAAATAAGCCTTAAAACCCCAAGTTTGCTGGGGGTGAGATTGCCTTTGAACTGTCCAACATGAGGTAGGGACTGTTCAACATACTCCTGGCCATGAACCAACACAGGCAAAAAACATTGGGAAAAAATCTAAGGCTCAGATAAAATAACAAAAAGGAGATGATATGATACCCAATTTTACTTTTTGAACTGAAACATTTTTCAAATGAGGACTCCTTTTTTGCCTTCTGTGCAAGGAAGGAGAGGGAGGTCTCCACATGAAAATAGCAACAAGCCATGCGTTTCACAGCGCACTGGAACTCAAATCTGCTGTGGGTCTTGAACCTGGGGCCTGAAGGAGGGATTCAGGTTGTGTGAGCTACTGCCTAGCACCAGATTAAGGCCATACGTGACTTGGGTCCTACTTACCTGCGAGACCGTTTGGTTGCTTATGCCCCCCACAGGGCTCTCCGCTCTGCGGGTATGAATCTACTGACTGTCCTGGGCCTCGACCAGGTCCAGGGCCTTTTTGGTCCTGGCCCCAACCTGGTGGAATGAGCTCCCAGAGGAGATAAGGGCCCTGTAGGAAGTACCATCTTTCTGCAGGGCCTGTAAGACAGAGCTCTTCCACCAGGCATATGGTTGAGGCCAGGGCAGAGCCCGGGTTCCATCCAAGATCCCTAATCCATCGGCCAGTCTTTCTCTCCTCTCTCTCTTACAGGATTAACGCCCGACCTCTCTCTGAACAGGCGGGGAAAGTGGGGAAAGTTATAGAATAGTATGCCATCTTTTATTGTCATAATGGGGTATTTATGGGATTTTATGTGATTTTACTTTGATTTTATATTTTATTGTGAACCGCTGTGAGACCTTTTGGCGAATGGCGGTATATAAATCCAATTATAAATAAATAAATAAATAAATAAAGGAAAATTGTTATACATGAAAGAAACCCTCTTACCAGTAAGAGGGCAAAGCAGTAAAGTATGTGATATTGTTTATAAGATTTTTACATCCTATTTCCTTTTTAGAGCCAGTTTGGTGTAGTGGTTAGGAGTGCGGACTTCTAATCTGGCATGCCGGGTTCGATTCTGCGCTCCCCCACATACAACCAGCTGGGTGAACTTGGGCTCCCCACAGCACTGATAAAACTGTTCTGACCGGGCAGTGATATCAGGGCTCTCTCAGCCTCACCCACCCCACAGGGTGTCTGTTGTGGGGAGAGGAATGGGAAGGCGTCTGTAAGCCGCTTTGAGCCTCCTTCGGGTAGGGAAAAGCGGCATATAAGAACCAACTCTTCTTCTTTTTCTAGGTTGAGCAAGAGCAGCCTGCTGTTCCTCAGTCCAGTGGTAGATTGCCTCCTCTCCCCTCCCCTCCTTGGCAGGAGCTGGATCTGTCTGGCCTGACCCTTACTTGCATCTGAAGTCCATGCATCTTCCCATATGACAGATACATGAGTTAAGGAGACTCATATGCTTGCTTTTTAAAATTTCTGATAATATATAAATAGAAGGCTGGGGCAGAGGATCAAAGATAACTGACTTCAGAGACTGGCAAAACAAGGAGAGTAACTATTTCTGAATTCTGTCTTTAGTATTTGGATGTGAAACATTCACAGGCTGCTCAGCTTGGTTAACTATTGGCCCATAACAACCTCAAGAGAACTTCTCAGCCCAGCAAAGCAAAACTTAACCTCAGACAAGACAGCTGTGATTAACCAGCTGAAATTTGTAAGGCCTTTTTACATCAAGTACATTCTTGTTATTATAATCACACTCTAATTACTATTAATTAGAATATGATATAAACAATGACTAATTATTATTTTTCATAAATGTTGGGCTGATAGGGATGATGACAGCCCCCAAGCGCTGCTGCTGCTGCAAGATAAGTGATAGACGTTTCCTACATTCTTTATTATACAATTATACTTGTTCTTCCATTTTTGGCTTGATTGATTCTGATGTAATTCTGATAGTTCTCATCAGCGAATAAGAATCCCACTTCATATTTTTAATATTTTGTTCTTTTATTCATGTATTGATATTGTTTTCCAGTTTCTGGTAAAAATGTAAACCTCAGAGCGGATACGATATAGTTGCGTGGAAAACCAGCATCAAAATGCTGCTCTTCTAACTAATAATAGAGAGTTTCTTTGTTGTCTCCGCAGTTCAATTGCAAAGTCACAAACAACACATTTTCATTGCAATTGATTGTGCATTAAAACAAAACAAAACAGACAGCCCAGTTTCCAATTCCTGGGGTAGAAGCTTTTACTCATTGTTTTATGTATAATGTGCTTCCATGTCTGCCATAGACCATAGGCATGCATGGGACAAAGGAGGTTGATACTGTGTTAACTCTAAAGCAAAATAACAATACGGTGATTTTTTTACAAAAAAAAGAAAAAACAGGATTAAAACACTACATGGAGGAAATAAACTGAAGTCTTACATGCTCCTCTTCAAACTGGTCTCCACCGAAGGCTGACACGCAGGGTTTGATACCTCCCGTTCCAAGAGCAATGAGAGACAGGCCTGTCATTGAGAGAACCCTTCAAACAGGGATGAAAACCTCAGCACCACCGAATGACTTGGAGCAATAGCAGAGCCCCCTCCCTATCCTGGACACTAGGAACCTTTAAGTCATTCCCATTTATTGCTAGCAAGAGAACCACTGTTCTATGACAACCATGGCACAAAGTGCCTGAGCATAGGAAACACATGGCTAAAATCAGAGTACAGTGTGCTTCCTAAAATTAAGCGCCCCCCCCCCCCCCCCGTGTTGGATGCATCACCACTGTACAAGTACTTACAGGTGATCTGGAAGGTAAGTTTTTTATAACTTGCTTTTCTCCACACTAGCATCAATTTCTATTATGCTCATAATGGTAATCACACCCCCTGAGATGAATCCCTATCTCTACCCTTAGGGCAATATGCTTTGTGAATTGGGGTCATTTCCCCTGTCTCAGCTGGCAAATGAATTTGTATAGGCAGGAGAACTTTACCACATGGTAACCAATTCTGATACTCCAGTTCTGCAGAGGTTCCCGTGGGTGAACTGTTGCTACTTGCCTACATGTGCCTTCTGTTTTCCAAGTACAGGATATCATCTCACTGATCACAGAAAACACATTATAAAACTCCAATAAGACACTATTCCCCCTCCCCCACACACACATCTGCATTTGCAAACTAAACAAAATGTAATTTTATAGGAATATAAATGGCTGCTTAAACCTTTGGATCTGAACATAGATTCACTTGCGGCTCGTTTGTGAGCTGATTTCTGAAAAGCTGCCGCCTTCCCAGCAATTCCTTGCTTAAGACTCACTGAAATTAATTGGGGAGGGGGGAACAAAGCTGGGTGCATTGTATCCTCAGACTCAAGACAGCTGAATCTCTCTAACATAAGGCAGCTTTCAGTGCTTGGATGTCCAGACATGATAGGGATAAAAGCACATTGTCCCAAGGTAAAAAGACCTCACATAATGCTTATTATAATGTGCATTCAAATGCTCTCTAAATTAATACAATTAATAATCATGTTATCAAAATACTGCAGGCCTGTCTTACCACTACTTACACATGAACCATTTGGTTTCCCACCATTGGTATGGCCCCGATTGACTTGATCACATGCCCAATCACATACACAATGGAGAGATAAATGATTGTTCTGTAAAGGAAAAGAGAAAAAAGTCAGAAAACACTATCAGCTGAATGCAGAGTCTTGATTTATAATCCGAAAGCAGAATGTGTGTCTGTGTTTCCTGATAGGAAAGGTACAAGCATTTTTTTCATTTCCCAGTTTCCACCAGAAGTGTAATTCCTCTTTTTCCATCATTTCTCACAATGCAGTGGGAATGAAAGGTATGACTGAACAGAATGGTGAGACAATTCTGATGCACACAGTTACTACAGCTGCCATTGGCTGCTTCACCCCTCCCCTGCTTTTATGGTGGTTTCATGGGTCACCTGAATCATTCCTAATAAAAAGCAGAAGGGCCTGACTTTAATCATGCTTCAAAAAGTGTTTGATGGATTGTGTACTATTGTCATAGATGCAATTCAGACAATATTAAATTAACCTAAATGTCATTGAAAACAAAATACACAATAGCCTTATTACATGTTCAATTTCCCTGTGTCAAATAGGGTCAAATGGATCAAATAGGAGGGGTGCAGCTCAATGGTAGAACATCTGCTTGACATGCAGAAAGTTCCAGGTTCAAGTCCTAGCATCTCCAGTTCAAAGGATTAGGTGGTAGGTGATGTGGAAGATCTCTGCCTGAGACCGTGGAGAGATGCTGCCAGTCTAAGTAGACTCAAAGGGACCAACGGATGGATTCAGTATAAGGCAGCTTCATGCGTTCATGTGTATGGTATGTTCTGTGCCCATTTGAATCAAGGGACCAAGCCCTATGAAGATAGGTTGAGGGACTTGGGAATGTTCAGCCTGGAGAAAAGGAGGTTGAGAGGGGACATGATAGCCCTCTTTAAGTATTTGAAAGGTTGTCACTTGGAGGAGAGCAGGATGCTGTTTCTGTTGGCTGCAGAGGAGAGGACACGCAGTAATGGGTTTAAACTACAAATACAACGATATAGGCTAGATATCAGGAAAAAAATTTCACAGTCAGAGTAGTTCAGCAGTGGAATAGGCTGCCTAAGGAGGTGGTGAGCTCCCCCTCACTGGCAGTCTTCAAGCAAAGGTTGGATACACACTTTTCTTGGATGCTTTAGGATGCTGGGTTGAGCAGGGGGTTGGACTAGATGGCCTGTATGGCCCCTTCCAACTCGATGATTCTATGATTCGATGATTCTATGAATCAGGACCATGACATAAACAGCAGTGGTCAAACTGTGCCTCTCCAGATGTTCATGAACTACAGTTCCCATGAGCTGCTGCAAACATGGCTAATTGGCAAGGTCACATGGGAATTATAGTCCATGAACATTTGAGGAGCCACAGTTTGGCCACCCCTGGCATATGAGATGAGGAAGCTGAAGCCTTCCTTCCTAGCAATTTTTCAAATATGAAAATGCACCAAGTGATGCTATTTGACTCACTGGAGCAGTGGTTCTCAACCTGGGGGTCAACCTTTCGGAGGTTGAATGACCCTTTCACAGGGGTCGCGGCAGGGCAAGCAGCTTGGCCGGAGGGGGGGGGGTGCTGCCACTGTTGCCGCTCTTCCTGCAGGTGTCCGCGCTCAGCCACCAGTCACTCCAGCAGTGCCTCCAGCGCAGCACAGTCTCCCTCCATGTGCTCCAGGTGGTGGCGCAGCTTGGCGTGACAAGTGGCAGAACTGAACTGAGATTCCCCGGGAAAAAAACCATTTATATACAATCATGAACAATGGATCAGTTGGTCAGTTTTGGTTTAATTTCTGTGAAAGAATACTTGCATAATTTGATGGTTGGGGGTCACCACAACATGAGGAACTGTATTAAAGGGTCGCGGCATTAGGAAGGTTAAGAACCACTGCACTGGAGAAATGTAGATCTTTCCCATCAATACATGGAGATCCCTCAGGTAGGTGAATGTAATCTATAGTTAGACTTTCAAATGCCTCTAATGTTCTTTGAATTATACTCCAGCATTGCAGTATTGACTACTATCCCACACAGATAGTTTAAAGTTTTATGAGCAAAACACCAGCTTTTACCTGCAGAAATTGATTTATTCTGTTTGCTCTGACTGGGGCCGCCATGAGACAGGAGAAAAAAAAAACCCAACCCAATTGATTATGAGCAGAATAAATTAATATCAGAAATAAAATAAGGTCCTAACAATGCTATCTAATGTACATTACTTTTTATAAGAAAGTCACTATATTATTTTTCCTGCTCCGAGATGACTGAAATCAGCAAGATCCAGCTGCTTACTCACTTGTGTCATTCTTTTCAATAGGATTTGGTTTCACCCAACATTTTGTGGGTTGTTAAACCTTTATCAGACATTTTGACCATATACGGTCAAGACCCATACATATTTCTTTTTCTCTGTAACACTAGAAGTCACCCATTGATAGATTGAGGACAGGGAAGAGGAAGTTATTCTTCTTGAAAGGCATTATCAGTATGGGATTTTCTGACTCAGGTGTGGAGATGGGCACTAGTACTTACAGTTTTAAAAATTGAATTAGTCAAATGTAAGGAGAACTAGTTTGTCAACAGCTATTGACAGCCAGATAGGTCAGAGGCAGTATATCTCTGAAAACTGGTCGCTGTGTGGGATAACATCATTAGCCCAGTTTCTAGGTGCATAGGTCTTGGTTCTGAATTGGTGCTTTGAGGTTGTGTTCAAGTAGCAGAACAAATGGAAGTTGATGCCAGGCAAGACAGAGTTAATGCTGGTTGGGAAAGCTGACATTCTAGAGGGACTGAATCCATTTGTCCATGATGAAGTGATGTTGGCTTTTTTAGTGCAGGTTATTTGAAAAGCAGGTTTGCATGATGGCCAGAAATGCCTTCTAGCAGCTTCCTATGATCTACCAACTCTCTTGATGCTTAGACTCAGCTGATCTGACTTCACTGATCCATGCTTCTGTAACCTCACCGTTGGTTGGATTACTGTAACATGCTCTATGTGGGGCTGCCTTGAAGACTACCTGGAAACTGCAAGTGGTACAGGGATACAACCAGTCTGACTACTGTCAGGGCCTAGGTGTCAAGAATGTTGTCCATTTTGAAACAGCTACATTGGCTGTCAGTCTTTATCCACGTTTAATTCAAGGAACCTACATAAAGGATTGTCTTCTTCTACATATTCCTGTGTGCCAACTATGTTCATCAGGCAGTCATCTGTTGGCTATCCAACCACATAGTGTGTGGCTCTACTGGCTTCAAGAGGGGCTGCAAGGCCTGCCTGCTTGCCAGGGCTTTTTCAGGAGGTTGAAAGGCAGGCATCTTTCAGTGAGATTTGGTTTGCTATTTTATTTTTGGTTTTAACTGCAAATGTTTTCAGTTATTATTGCAAGCTGCCTTGAACTGCAAGGCAAGGCAGGATATAGATGTCTGAATAAATCCATTAATAAAATGTCTTCATGCCCAGATTATGGACTTCTCAGGGTCAAAAGGTTAGTCACCCCAATAAACTAGATGGTGGATCTTAATCTGATTCAGCAGGACTCTCCTTATGATCCTGATGATCTTCTAATAAAGGTACCGGTTTGTTACACAAGAACGCCAGTCTTTTGTTTTCTTCTTGTTTCACGACCATAATTTATTGTTTTGTAAGAAATAGTAAAATTAGTGTAGCAGTTACTACACAGTCATTGATATTTACAGTTGTTTTGAAGATGACATATTGTTGAAATACGTTGGGCGTCTTTTCAACTGCACCAGTTTGAGGTCTGCCTGTTTTTTCTTTTTTAAAACGAACAAAAGAAAATCCCCTTTGTTACCTCCTCCTAAGAGATGCAATATCTTCTTCCCTTCCTGCATGCACAAAATGTTTGGACGTACTGAATTGTACCAAACAATGCAATACCATTTTACCTAAAAACTGGATCACACAATTTATCACTACATAAAGGCAGCAATTTAACACAAAGGTTTCAATCCAGTTGGAACTATACTTGAACAAATATCTATAATCCTCTGACCTGATCCAGCTGCCAGACCTAGATTATGTAGCTTTCTAAAATCCCATCTATCAATTATTCAGAAAAAGAGCAGTTTTGGATTCAGTCACTTTCCATCATCAGTAAAAAAGCCACACTGTACCATTTCAGCACAGGACTGCCAACAGGCCTGTTAAAAATGCTTGTTCCTTTAATAGAAATTTAATATCCTGAAATGGGCAGCTGAAAGTTTATTTCACAAACAAAAGTAGAAACACCTAGCAAACAACATTCCATTAATCCTTTATTAAAGGAAATCATCTATTAAAGAAACCGTTTTTTGTTTTTTCTCTCCAGGCAGCTAGCAACCCTAATACCCTTTAATATTCCTACACATTAGGAGTCAAATGTGGTTTTGGTTTGGATCTTTAAGGCTCTTCACGATCTGGGACACACATCTCTGAGGGAGCGCTTGTCACCCTATCGCCCCCACAGGGCTCTGAACTCTGCAGGTCCCAACTTATTGATAATTCCTGGCCCTAGAGAAGTATGCCTGGCCTCGACTGTACAGTTTTTCCCCCTAATCTGAATTTCTTTACACTTATATTTGCTTACAGCAGCCTTTCTCTTTTACCATTGAGAAACCCCTGAAACATTTCTTCAGGCTTCAAGAAGTGGCACAATCAAGCAGAATACGGTTGGGAAAAATATTCGTGTACATGAACACCAAGGGCCTTGACCGTATATGGTCAAAATGTCTGATAAAGGTTTAACAAATTTAAATAATATATTGAAAATTAATTAACGCTTACCCATTCGGGAAACCCTTCCTAGGCTGTCAAGAAACCCCAGAGTTTCATGAAACCCCGGTTGAGAAAGCCTGGGGGTTTCTAAAGCTAAAGGACCATGTGCACACAGCCCTGAGCATTTATACCTTTCCAGGCCCATTAATGTCAATGGATTTAGAAGGATGGAACTCTGTTGAGGATAAGAGCAAAGTCTGAGTCCAGGGAGCACCAGTAAGACCAACAAAATTTTATTCAAGTTATAAGCTTTCATGTGCATGCAGACTTCTCCAAATACATGTAAATTGAAGTTACTGGTCCATACATAGAAGTCGAGGGTGAGCAGCAAATTAGCAAGGAGCAAACTGGGATAACAAGTTTAGTTTATATGGTCATCATTCCTTTGTGCTTAATTCCAGGGGAAAACATATTTAAAATGCTGTACTGTTGCATCCATGCTTGAGAGGAGACAGATGGAGCATAATAATAGTCTCAGTCCACCCCTCTCAGCTTCCCACAATTAAGGGAATCTGCCTATCAATCTCCATTTTTGATATATTTGTTTCCTTCACTATGTTCCCCCCAGAATTAAACATAAGCGAATAGTGATCACATAAGCTAAGCTTGTTACTCAAGTTTGCTCTTTGCATCTGTGAAATACCTTTATTATGCTGTATGGCAGCTTCCATTTCGATGTATCTGAAGAACTGTGCACTTGAATAAAAATGTGTTGCTCTTAAAGGTGCCACTGGACTCAAAGTTTTTTCTACTGTTTCAGACCAACATGGCTCCCCACTTAAATCTGTTTAGGATAGCACCGTTAAGCCCACTGATTTCAAGTCAATGACATACAAAAGTGCAGTATGATGAAAACAACTACGTAGAAATTTATGATGTCTAAATATAGCAAAGTACACTAGGTTGTGGGCTATACTCATGAAACACTTTACTATGACTCAATGGCAAACGAAGACAAACTTGTGAGAATGCTTTAAAACTAGCAATACTAGTTCATAAAATGGTAGAGGGAGCTGTAACTTCTGCTTAATGGCAAAAAGTCTATAGACATGAAGTAGTGCATTTCACTCTTACTTGTATTTTCCCAGCCAAGAGTCGGCAATAATTGCTCCGAAAACAGGTGTAAAGTAACACAAACTGGAGAAGGCATGGTACACTGAAGTGGATGTATTCTCATTCCAGTGGAGGAAGTAAAGGAAGTACAAAGTCAAAACAGCTGAGGTAGAGAGAGGGAGAGAGAGAAAGAGATTTGACTTGGGTCAATAATGTGTCCAGTTCAAAGTGTTGTGACACCACCAATAATATCACCTTCCAAGAAGTCTCCCATCCAGGCTCCGACTCAATCTAAGATTCACTTAGCTTCAAAGGGGTCATCATATTGTTCCACCATATTCTTACACCAAAAATTGTAGCAGATACAAACTGCAAGGGCCATTCCGCACAACTGACAATGTAGCTAAATGTAAGCGCTATCGTAAAGCGATATAATTAATAGTGACAGGCCTTGATAACACACACAGCCATTTCTAGCAGAAAAAAAGGCTCTCCCACTAGGGCTCTTTTCGTTATCCACAAGTTTCCGGTCTTGTCTGAATTGCTACAAACGAGACATAATTTGTGGCGTTTCTGCCAGCCTCTGGCCGTCAATCAAACTGAAGAGCCAATGAAATCAATATCCTAGTGCCACCAAAAAAACCTTTTCCCTTTAATTTTTTTTAAAAAACTGAAAATACAAGTGGCAACGAATATGTGTTTACTCATTGCTCCATAGAGAGCTGACTTTCGGTTTCTCTTCCCAAAACATTCCTTTATCGAACAAAACATGCCGCGCTCGCGTGTATTCGTTGATATGCGTTTCCATTAAATATATATATATATATATATTTTAGAGCAATGATTGTTGGTGACGGCGCTTGGAAAGTTTTAATACATTTGAAGAAGGGTGCTTTCTGTTTGGCACTGCTGCATTAGTTGTCCAGGAACTTCGGTTAAATAAGCTACGTGCTCGTGTATTCATTGCTATCAGTGGCTTGAAGGGGAAAAAAAGCCTTCCCCATCTCCTGGAAGCTTGGGGGTGGAAGTCAAGGAGGAACTTTCTTCCTACCGCTATATTGAGAACACATATGTCTTTTTCAGATGTGTTGCAGGTTGTTCTCAGGAGTCAAGTGGGTTTTTTTTAGGGGGAATCCACTTTTTATGATTCCCAAAAAAGCGCTACATCGAAGCGCTTTTTGCGGGAGTGTTGCAGGAGTGTTGTGGATTGTGTATGACGTTGTGCATAATGTTAAAAAAATAGCGTTTCACAACAGTTATACTTCAGCAACATTAACGCTGTGCAGAATGGTCCCAAGAATTTAGCTTTCACTAACTTGGAGCTGCCATGATGGAGTAGATTCCACTATACACACACACACACACACACACACACATGCATACAGCTGAACATGTGATACAACACCCTGTATGGTTTAGGACCAACACACCTGAAGGACTGCCTACTTCCTTATGAACCTGCCCATTCACCAACCTGCGTTGGGTGTCCCTGCCTTCTGAAGACTTCTTTGTTATGTTTGGTATTCAATCAGTGATCCCTCCTTCCTGCCCAATGTTTTAATCATTATTTTTTTGTTTACATGTACTTAAATTTGGTTTTTCATTCTTTTAATGATGTGTGTTTTTGTGTGAGTAGGTGAGTTGGTTTGAAATGGTTTTAAAATATGATTAGACTATGTAGCTGCTTTTTTAAAATTATTATTTAGCTGGATTTATAGATCCAGCCTTTATTAATTTCCAGAAGAATACATAAAATACATAAAATACTAAGGAACTGCTTTGATGGCCCATCCGGGAGCAGAAAAGAAGAGTATACACTATGTAAATAAAATAATAATAATACATTCAAACCCTATAGTTATCCAGGTACTGGTCCATGATTTCATTTGTAAAGTGAACACGTTAACTCTCTTACAAACAGATGTATGCATGTGCAGGCAGGATGTGTGTGCATTCATTGTAACACATAAATGGCCTGATAGTGCTGTTTTGATCAAGCAGTCCTGTCAGAATTCTCTCAGCCTCACCTACCTCACAGGGTGTCTGTTGCAGAGAGAGGAAGGGAAGACGATTGTAAGCCACTTTCAGACTCCTTCGGGCAGTGAAAAGTGATGTATAAAAACCAACTCTTCTTCTTAAGTCTTCCCATGGATAATGACTTTTTAAAAAGAAAAAGCTTCCCCTGATGAAAAAAAAAATCTTTGTTGTAGTTGAAGTAAGTTTTTCCTCTGTTGGTGGAAGGAAGACATATTTATCCTCCTACCCCATCCCATCCCTTTTACATCTATCTTTCTCCATGACCATGTAATACAGCTGTCATCTTTGTTAACAGTGTTCTGGTGTTGCTTCTACTACTGTCATAAATGGCAAGGGGTGGGATACAGGCAGGGGTATCCTTATAGCCCTTCAATCAGCCTAGCTAGCCTGTGAAAGATAGGTATGGAATTGATTCATTTGAACTCTGGTGTTGGAGAAGGCTTCTGCAGGTTCTATGGACAACAAAAGTCACGAACAAGGAAATACTACAGTGCATAAAGCCTGATTTATCACTGGTAGGCAAAATCATGAAACACCAGTTCACTTATTTTGGCCATATCATGGGATTCAACTCATTGGAGAAAGCAATCATACTAAGATTAGTCAGTGGGAAAAGGAAACCAGGCCAACAAAGAATGTGTTGGTCAGACACGATCAAAATGGACATCGGCCAAAACATTACACAACTAAAAGAAGCAGTGCAAGATTGGAAATCATGGCGGCAGTTGTGCCATGGAATCTCCAAGAGCTGACTGAATGGCTAACATCATCATCATCATCATGGGTGGAATTTAAGGCCATTCAAGATATTATGGCAAGTAACCATAGTAATAATAAGTAGCCATTAATATTTTTCTTAATAATTTCAAAAATGAATTCCCTTCCTCCAACTCTTACCTTGACTAAAGTCAAAACAGTTGCATGGGGAGATGAATTTTCCCCAGAAAAACTGGTGAAAAATGACCAAAGATATATCACGCACCTTTCAGGCCATAGTAGGAGAAGCGCTCACAAAATTCGTTCACCACAATGAAGGCAATGCTGAGAGGATAATTGGTGCCACACATTTTCTACAGGAAAAATAAACAGAAAGAGACCATGTCCTGTGAAAAACATTATAGATACAGCTGGCATAATGATGCACACAATCTAGAATTCCTTGGCTGAATACACACAAATAGATTTCAAATTCAGAACAGGACAGCTGGCCCTGAAGAAGAATCTCAAGGGAAATGCAAAGCTCAACATAACTAAGGATGCCCCTGAGACTGCCAAGAAACACAGTGAGTGAATGTCCAATGGAGGTGAATAAGCTTGAATGCATATTTTCCCTACATACGTTTCCCCTCTTTATATTGTCATAGATGTATCTATAGAAGCTTTGAAAATTATGCAGAAGTCCTAATACAGAAAATCCAAGTGTACATTATGATATATGAAGGTGGGGGGGAGGAGGTGAGACATCATCACAAATATTTAATTAGAGAAGCTTTGTGCGTGCATTAGAAGACTGTTGAATCAGAGTGATCAATGTATGCTGTTTTCCAGAAAGTTCCTTTTATTTCACCAAGCTCCCAGCTCTTCTAATCCAAATACAGGTCAACGTGTGTGTAGTACATATTTAGCTCCCTCTTTTGTATGTTGTTTTCACATCCACAAACTGCTCCATGAGGTGGCTGTTGTCTCTGTTGGGAAATCTGCGTGTCGAGGAATGGGAAGGTGACTGTAAGCCGCTTTGAGCCTCCTTCGGGTAGCGGCATATAAGAACCAACTCTTCTTCTTCTTCTTCTAATAAATGTGATTTTTGTAATGGAGCCAGTAGAGGTTCCATGGGATAGCTTGCAGGCGTAATAGGGAGAAGGAAACTGGTCACGGATTTATTAATTACAGATCAAGGAGCATTGCAATGGCATGGGGCTGTATAACAACATCGGGAAATCCACTTGCTGTCTGATGAGTCCAAACTCCTCCAGCCCACCTGCTGGGGAGCAGTAGGAATTGTGATTACCACATGGGAGGTTGCCACGGAATGGTTCCCCCTGCCTCCGGATGGTAAGCCTGCAAACAGCCTCTGAAGTGGGGATGCCACATAATGGCTCAACCCCCTAATACCTCTTAAGGGAGTCCCCAAATGAGTGAGGTAGGCATGCAGGCCTGTCCCCCCGCCCCGAAAAAGGATCTGTTACAATGCCCAAACTGCTGAAAAATGTGACAAGATACAACCTTTGAAACTGCAAAAAAAAAAACCCAAAAATGAAAAAAAGGGAGGGAAGGAGGGAGACCAAATTAAAAACCACCCTGGGTGCTTTGAGAGCCAGCTTGGTAATGGTTACGAGCAACAGCCACTAATTTGGAGAACCAGATTTGATTCCCCACTCCTCCTCCATCTACTCCCAGCCGGGTGACCTTGGGCCAGTCACAGATCTCTCAGAGCTTTCTCAGCCTCACTTACATGACAGGGTGTCTGCTGTGGGGATAGGAAGGGAAGGCAATTGTAAGCTGCTTTGAGACTCCTTCTTCCCAGCAATGTAGCCCCCTGCATCAGAGCATGCCTTAAGTGGACCGGTCCACCTGCTGATGTGGGTAGCTCTCCCAGTCCAGGCAGCAATTGTGGTCAGTGGTAAATCCTGGCCAGTGTTTGTGGATGTGAAAACAGCGTGTGCTTGTTCGAGGCTAAGGACATTTCTCCCTGAATGCTGTGGTCACAAACAGACACAGACGGTATATATCTGGGAGGCACAGAACTCCCGCCACACATGTGATAGATAGGACATGTGCTGTTTCTCAACAAACATGAGTACTTTGCAATATGTAGATGCAGTTTGCCATTCTAATAGAGAAAAAGAGGGAAAACAAAATGGCAATTTCAGAGCTAGGACTCAGGTTTCCAAGCCTGAAACTATGAGACTTGACTACGTGACTGAAAAACAAACTGACACGAATATTTCTTTCAGAGCATTATGCCAATAAAGGTATTCTCTCTCTCTCTCTCTCTCTCTCTCTCTCTCTCTCTCTCTCTCTCTCTCTCTCTCTCTTTCTCTCTCTCTCTCTCTCAGAGCCAAGCCTCTTGTTCTCAATTTTGTGAAGCTTCACTGTACAACAAGGAAACAATGCTCACTGGCAGATGTCCCAGAGTACTGTTGCATCATCATGGTGTTATCCCAATATATAAAGGAACATAAGCCCATCTGACAGTGGAAAGGAAATCCAGAGCTCTTATCATGGGTGTGACAGCAACCAACCGTGCCTCTCGAGATGAATTTAAGGTCCACATTTTAAACCCCTAATACCAGGTCCAGTTCATCCATGTAGCACTTGTAGTACATGTGATGGGCCTGCACTTCCAGGACCCCACATGGTGCCTCCCCCCCCCCATGGATAAGGGCCGTAGCCTCCCTCCTTTTCCCTCCTTAAGGACACTCAGAGTGACACCACTTTCCACTTGGGGGGATCCCTCTGTCCCCACTCTGGCTGCTGTCACCATAATTGTACTCTGCTAGGGCCCTGCGAATCCTTCAACTGGCTCTGGTGTTATGGGCCCCATGAATTCTTAAATCACTCTTGCTTAATACTGAAAACAGGCACCCACCTCACTGAGACTTGCACTTTCTCAAAATGATATTGTATTGGTATGTAAAAGAGAATACTCTCCAGGAAACATGTGTGTTCTCTTCCAAGGAAGGGCTTACTTTATTGAGTGCATGCAATCATACTGTTAAAATGAATGCAATATAATATAATCAAACTGAACGATCAAGCATTAATTCATTCTGTATCATGCTTGGGCTCATTTTCTCATTATTGCAGGAAACAATTATCTTCTTTCAGTGAACAATTATCCTCTCACCAAATAGAGGGCTTCTGTCTAGCATCGCTAAATGCATTGTACACCTATAAAGCTAAGCAACATGCGATGCTCAGTTGCACATTGTTCATCCCTTTTGTTTTTGTTGTACAAAATGTCACTGCAGAGGCTGAAAAATAAAGCAGAAGACCAGCACATGGGGGAAGGGGTTCTTAACTCTTTCCTTTCAAGCATTTATGTTCTTCTAAAAAATGACACAACTCCCCTATGCTGCAAGGCAAAACATCAAGCAGAGAGGGGCTGAGGAGAGATTTCAATGGATAAATAGCACAAAAGAAAGCTTAAGAAAGATTCCACTCTGCACCAGCATTCTGCTTTTATTATATTTTTTATTATTGAATTTCTAACCTGCCACTCCTATAAGAAGCTCATGGCAAGGAACAGAACATTTCCCAATAAAATTACCATTAACCCCCCCCCCCCATTTTACAGCATAAAATAACCCACCCTGGCAGTGATTAAAAGACAGAGAAAGAGTAACAATATCCCTCACAGAGCCTCCTTTCTGCTGGTCTCTCAACTTGAGCAACCAAGATGGGCAGGGATCAAGGGAGCAGGAGGTTGCCCTCACCGACCCTAGCAACTTGTCCACTTTGCTTTCTGAGAGCTGCCTGAAGCCATCAAACATGTTCCCCTAAGAAGGCCAAGGGGCCTCTAGCTCCCTTTCTGTATCAAAAGTGTCCGGAAGGTCTCAGTGAAGAGAAAAAACCTGATCCACATAAAAGCTCGCTAATGCTTCACAGCCTAATTCCAATTCACTTTTGGTGAATTTTGGTGCCTTGAGGACAGTAAGAGACTGAACTACCCGAAATGATTTTGCTGGGTGAGAGCTTGTGGACGTGACAGAGGTAGCATAAAACTCTTATTTAGCCACCTTCGCCACCATCTCATATGCCTTCATAAGCATGCACTAAGATGTTCTTTGCAACTTCATCACGAGATTTCCTCTACCCTTAGTCTAGCCATCTAGCTTCCCTCTTCCTCTCCCACAGCTGTGTGGTATACCACGGAGCTAGTTTGATGCGAGGGTGGAGGGGGCGTCAAGGAGTGATCTTGTCAATCGCAGCCACCAAACAGGACTGTTAGCCCTCCACTAGTGCTGCCAATGAGTCACTGGGAGGCATTCAGGAATCCCGTGGGATCCATTAGTCTCCAAGGGCGGGCTAAAAATGCTTGCTGCCTACACAGAGTGGGGGTGGTAACCTAAGCCTTCAGGGCGTAGTGGTCTGACTATGGGAGAGGATCAGCTGCCGGCATATCCACCTCTACCCCAGCACCAAACATCAAATTGAATGTGTGGCCAGCCTGATGTGTGGCCAGTCCAGGAACAACTGGGAGAACCCCAGTGTCACCATGGTTGACACCAGGTCTGAGTCTAACCAAGAGGACAGTGAATCAGCATGGGCATAGAAGTCCCCGAGGATTATAAACCTGGGGTATGCAAGAGCGTAAAGTTATAAAAGAACATTATGTATGAAAAAAATCTAGTGCAAGCAAGTCCAGCTAATATTACTGATTTCTGCAATGTGTGAAGGAACAATGTTTTTCAGGTCCCTTTACAATCAATAGGTTGGATTCAATAATTACAGCCATGAATTATAATCAGCAAGAAAAGTATGCACACTGAATGATTGGAAAGTGTACACTTGCTCCCTGAACCACACATAGGGAGCAGATTTGGGCAGAAAGCATCATCTGAATCAGCCCAACTAAAGATGCATGGGAGGAACTCATCTTTAAACCATGAGAGCGGTATAAATAAAGCAGTAAGGGTCCTTAGGGTGTCCAAGATGAGGAAGGGTGCCCATTGGCCCCTTCCCCCGGACTGACAAGCAGAGGGGTGCAAAGCCTCCTGATTGGGCCCTCCGCTTGTCAGTCCGAGGCCAAGGCGCCAATGAGCAGCCGTGAGCAGCGCGGTTGCTGATTGGCTCCTTGCCCCAGGACGGATCAGTTGGGAGGCGCAAAGCGCCTCTAACCCACCCAACCCCCCACGTGGCCAAACCTTTGCCCCACGGCGGCCATTCTTCTGTTGGTCACCGAGAGGGCAGGTAGGGTCCCAGGCTTCAGGAAGCAGCCCTGGGGGTGGGAAGGCCTTTGCTGCCGGCCCAGGAGCTGGCCCGGTGCGTCCCAGATGCACCATGCCACCTCCTTCCCTGCTCGCGAAAACGGGAGGCTGCTCCGGCAGGGGGCGGAGAGAGCCTGGCCAGGGACGGGAGGAGACTGCTTCATGTGTGGCGAAGGGGCTGGGCAACGTGCCAGCCCAGCTCTTTCCCCGCCCTTAAAGCAGCCCAGCTAGGGTGGGGAGAGCCTGGGGAGGGAGGGGTGGAAACTGCTTCACGGGTGGGGAAAGAGGTGGGCCGCACGTCGCAGACACGCCATCCCAGCTCTTTCCCCGCCCATGAAGCAGCCAACCTGGGGCGGGGAGTGCCAGGGGAGGGAGAGGAGGAGACTGCTTCACGGCCAGCGACTGAGCCGGCCCAGTTCTTTCCCCGGCCGCGAAGCAGGAAAGCTGGCCTGGGAGGGGGCAGGGAGAGCCTGGGGAGGGGTGGGAGTGAGCTTCGCAGCTGGGGAAAGAGCTGGGTCCAGCTACTTCCCCAGCTGTGAAGCTGGGAAGCTGTCCCGAGAGGGGGCGGGGAGAGCCTTCCTAGCACCCACTGTTTTTCAAGTACAGCGGGATTTACTAGTTTTTTTTAAAAAGCAACTGTTATAAATTATTTAAGTTTTGCTTATTGAAATGTTTATATCCCACCTTTCCTCATAGCTCAAGTCAGCTTACAATTAAAACATTACGATTTCTAACTAACAGAACACAAATTCTGGTATCTAGTCCACAGACTTTTTCAAGAGGTCACGTGGATGTTGGCCTTAAGAGAAACAATACAGAAATTGACAATTCATTCCTGGGATGTCGGCCAATGAATCTCCTTAGATAACAATGAATTTCCTTCAGATGCCAAAACTGCATTGTGTGAAGAAGTTTGTCTCGAGAGTGTTATATCAGAGTCCAAGTTTTTAATTTGATGTCTTTTTCAAGATGATAATTTTTTAATGCAATAAGCAGGCATGTACTACTTATTTGTTGCACACGCCAGTTTTATGCATGGAATTGTTGTAGGTTTCTGAAATTTCTCCCAACACTCAAGATACTGTACTTAATACAGGCTTTCTCAACCAGGGTTTCGTGAAACTCTGGGGTTTCTTGATGCCCCTGGAAGGGTTTTCTGAAATAATGGGAGTTAATTAATTTACTACATATTTTTAAATGTGTTAAACATTTATCGGGTGATATGACCATATATGGTTCTGTCAACCCACTACCCCCTCCCAAAATGGCCAGTGATGGACCTGGAGGGGGTGGGAAGGATAAGGGCCCCAGGTGGGTATGAAGACAGCTATACTTCCCAACCATATTCTGCATGATTGCGCCACTTCTGGGGTTTCTTAAAGCCTGAAGGATGTTTCAGGAGGTTCTCAATGGTAAAAAAGAAAGTTGAGAAAGGCTGACTTAACAGCATATTCAGGGGACCTTCTTCTGAAAGTGAAGAATGATGATTTATAGTTTTCTAACTTTTTGTTTTCATGGCTATTTCATTGTTGTTCAAAGCTGTTTCATGACTGTTTTGATCATTATTTTGTTTGGACTTGAATTTGTTTTTGTGTTCATTTGAAGGTGTTTTTGTACACTACGAGGAAAATTCTTTGGTATTGAAATGCTGGGGGAGGAGGGATGTAGAAAGTTTTAAAGTAAATAAATATCTTGCAGCTGAGGAAACTTAGGTTCTCTGTGACTTATGCAGTTATTTCTTTATTCACCCCTTCTCTTAGAAAAATACTTCAGGGAACAGTAAAAACAAAATACATCAATGAACTACCATCACTATTGCAAATAGAATATTACACGGCAAGTAGCAATAGGGTTGCCAGCCTTCAGGTGGAAAAGGAAATTTCACGGAATTACAATGGCTCCCTAGACAACATACATCAGTTCCCATGGAGAAAATGGCCGCTTCAGAGGATGAACTCTATGACATTAGACCCCAATGATATCCTTCCCAAACTCTACCCTCCCAGACGTCACCCCCTAACCTCCAAGTTAAGTATTTGTGGGGAGGGCCTTCCAGAGAAAGTCCTGTCTCCAGGAACTTTTCACCTTGCCTATGAAGGGGATATACAAACTGGGCACCATATTCTTTGCTCCAACAAATGCTGTGAAATCTGGTCATAGGTACCTGTTTGGATATCACTGATTATGATATACTAGTAAATAAGCCCGCTGCAGTCAAAATGCAGCGGGCGCTAGCAGGGCGCACCATGAGGGCGGCGGGGCTGTGCGGCCCTGCTCAGCAAGGGCGGGGTCATCCTGTGGGCCTGGTGCCTGCCTGGCGTGTTGGCGTCGCAGGAGCTGGGTGGCTGTTGGTCCGTGGGGCAGGGCACAGCTGGTGGTGGTGGTCCCGAAGCTTCCAGTGGCGGCGGCTTCTGGCTGGCTGCGCTGGGGGGGGCGATGTGCTGGCGGCAGCGGCAGGCGGTGGCCTGACGCGCCAGGAGGCGCTTTGCGCCTCCCAAGGTGCCAGGCCGCCAGCCAGGGAGCACCCACCAGCTGCACTACGTGCGGCTGGCGGGTGCTCCCTTGCCGGCAGCCTGACGCGCTGGGAGGCGCTTCGCACCTCCCGACGCGTCAGGCCGGCGGCAAAGGAGCAACTGCGAGGTGCGCTGCACGCCCCTCGCAGTTGCTCGGGGCTGGAAATTGGAGGGACCAATTGGCAGGCGCTTCGCGATTGTCCGCTCCGATTGTCTGCCCAGAGGAAGGGTCCAATCCGGACCCTTCCTCATCCCAGACACATCCTGCCCCTAAAGCCCTTATTTAGTCCGCGGCGCCCGCGGCGCCACATCAGCGCCCAGCATTTTTGTACAATGTTTGCCTTTTTAAAATGTGCTTCTCAGCTATACTATCTGTTTTCAGAAAGTTCACATATTTGCCTAGCTCTTGCTTGAGTGCACTGTGATAAACAGCAAGGCTATTCAGCAACTAGTAAACCATGAGAGCATAGGGGACATGATATAACTCTAATGGTGCTGGATTGGGACAAGTAGTAATATAGTGCTAGGAATAAAATCTGTATTTTTCTAATAATCTAGAAAAATCTGGAAACGTTTGCCATTGGAGAGCAAGGGAAATTAAAATAAAGGTTGTTTTTAAAAGTGTGGAAGTGGGCACTAGGCAAATGATTGTTGCTGGCCAGCTGAACTGAGGAACCGCTTCCACTTTTGAAATACACTGAACACAAATGGGTGTCCACCACCACCACCTCCCTCAGCCACTTATGCCATTCCCTTTTACTTCAATGAGAAAATGTTCACAATGCCTTTTCCCGGCAAAAAAGCAAGAAGTGCTGAGGCAATTCCCAAAGAAACCATTGGCTCTTTGCCCTCCTTGTTTGTCTGAGCTGTCTTTTTAGCAGATTAATCAGGTAAACAAAAGAGGATTTCATTTTGAACTTTTTAATGCTAATTCCAACATTAGGCAAGAGGCAGTGGCTGTCTGTCTGAGGCAGAGCACACCAGGGAGGGGGACAAGAAAAAGCTCTCCGGAATTTTCCTAAGCAGTTAAAAGAAGCAAAAATCAAGTTGGCTGTAATACTTACCGGGGATTTTTTCTCAGGAGGGCAAATACCTTTGGGAGGATTCTTTCCTGTAGGGATAAAAGTGAACGCATTTTCCTTAGATTCTGTTTTCTGAAAGAGGTCCATCCTGTTTTTGCACTGCCTCACACACACAACAGTTTGCTGTCGTGGTGAGTTGGCTGGGAAGACTTCCAACCCGTGTGGCTTGGAGTTTAGTTCCGATTAACCCTGATTGTGCATATTTCTGCCGTGCTGGAGGAGGACAGTGATACTGTGAGGGGTAAGAGCAAAGGTTAGGGGACTTAGTGAGCTACCCTTCAATTACTAAAGTCATAGGGCTGTCATCAGCACCTGTGGGCAGGACTGTTCAGTTGCTCTGACACACTTCAGGTATTCTGAGCAGACAGCTGTTGAGTTAAGCAAGATGCAGACCGAACAATAATTCCTGTTCCAAATGCTGCCGCTCATAATCAGGTGCGAGGTTTGTGGCTTTGGGCCATCTCTGCTATAATAGTAGGCTTATTCTGCAGGAACCACAGGCATCCCTGCTTATTTGGAAGGAGCTGGCTGAAGCAAAATGATGCATTGAGTGTGCAAAGCAAATGAGCTCTATGCAGCTTATACCCTTCTTTCTGGCACTCATTTCCTCTCGAGATTTTTGCTCCTAAAAAGGTTCTGGTGACTGACAGCTAGATGCTTTCTCAATGAGACTGCCAAAACAGCAGCAAGAAGTAAGGGAAATCAATACCTATATATAATAAATACATGTGAAAAAAGGTTTCTGCACTCTGCTAAATCTCTCATGGACCGTTTACGCACTGGAGGTTTCATGCCAGGCTGCAGGCAGGAGTTTTAGTTGTAGCAGGTTGCCCCACCTCTTCCTGCATCCACACGGGGGAGCATTTGGCCCAGTGCTCCTCATCTGCCCCTGATTTGTGCTCCTGCATGGGAGCTGGGGCAGTGAAGTTCCCAGTGCGTAAACGGTCTTACTTGCCTTTCATCCATGCAGAAACTGATGCTGGTGTGGGTGTGAATGGGTCTCAGTGCACAAGGTTTCTTTGTATTTGTGTTGGTGAGAGCCCATAAATAGGTCCATGCATTTCAGTTTTTGGATTTATAGGCTGCTGTATTTTCATAGGCTTAAATAGCAACTGTGCTGCCAAAAAAATATCCACTCTCTGAGTGGTTTATAATCTGAACAAATAACAGAGACAAATAAGGAATGAAATAAAAATTACGGTATTTTTGAGCAGGGAAAGAAGTTCAACTACTATAATAACAAAGAGAGAATACAAATATATCTGAACTGTCTACTTTCCTGCTACACACTGCTCCAAAATTTGGAGTAATTTACCCATGTTGCCACAAATATTTCAATATCATACTGAAGTCACATTCTCCGCATCCATTCCACTTTTAGCTCAGTTTTAAATAAAATTAAAACATCTCACTGCATCTTGACTCTCAGAACATATTAGAATTTTAAATGACAAAACAATACCTCTGATTCATGTTTCTATGGCGGAGGAGAATAGGAGTGAAGAACACATGACTGACAGACCTATAAGGAATGTTAGAACTACTGCTGTGAGAACTACTGTTAAGCCTGCTAACATTTTTAAAGGAGAATTGCTGGAATGATTGTGGTTTTTGGTTCTAGTGAACTATTTTATATGCTGTCACCATTGTAATGACAGCTGCTACTATTATGCAGCCAATCACTTCAGTTCTCACTGCTAAACTTCTTCAGACATAACAGAGTTTGAATCCAGTGCCACCTTTAAGACAAATGAAGTTTTATTCAAGGTATAAGCTTTCCTGTGCTAGTATGTTCTACAGGGCCTGAATCTTTCCTCAGACATAGAGAGGAACAGAAAGCACTCACTGACTTAGGAATGCCAGCCTCCAAGTAGGACCTGTGGATTCCCCAGACTACAGAGATCAATTCCTCTAGAGAAAATTGATGTTTTGGAGGGTGGAGCAATATTCCGCACTGAGTTTCTGTCCTCCTTAGGCTCCATCCCCTAATATCCAGGGGTATCCCAACCGGGATCTCGCCACCCTACCCCCCATCTCCTGCCAATGGCCAGAGGGGCCAGGAAACCCTACAGTGGCTTCACCATGACATCTGTGCAATCAACCAGATTCCTTCCAATGATACTCTATGCACATAGGTGTATGTGTGTGTTTTCAGCTCTTAGAGCTCAGGGCTTTTTTACATCAGTTCTGATCATGTGAAGGATCCTATGAACATACCCTTGCAAGGATTTAGGGGTTTGCTGTAGATGTTTGACAGAACTTCAGTAATGCAGGCAGTGGGTGTAAATTTGACTCCCCTCTATTTATGTTCTACTAAACAGCAGACTAATGTTTGAAGAGGGTGAAAAATCCCAGGTTCTGATCAATGTTTGTGTTACCTTGTGCATAAATTCTCAGGCCTCTGCTCATGCACTGAGAAGGAAAGAGGTTGCAAAAGTAAGAGTTCTTCTTTGGCTTACAGTTGTTACAAGGAGACAAATTACATGCATCTACCTGCCTAAATTAAGTTACAACATGAAGTTCATAGCCACCCATTTGTTATCAGAGTTGGGATTATCTCCATAGCCATACCAATATGGCTTCCCATTCCCAGGAAATAGGAGATGAAACTGAGCAGACTGGCACTATTTGTTTTTAAATCATGATAATTGTATTATTAATTTTATATTACCTCTATTATATTGTACTGTGTTTTTAATTTTGGAGGGCTGCCCTGAGCTGTCAGGGAAAGGCGGCATATAAATTTAAATGTAAATAAATAAATGGAGGGTGGGGGGAAATTAGTTCCATTGTATACTGTTCACTTCAGGAGTAGTCAATGGACAGCAATCTTTACATCAGAGTCCCCTCCCCCATTCAATATATGACTTCTGCTTAGCATCACTCCCTCTTATCAGAAGCTTCAAAAACCTTTGCCAAACATACACCAATTTTGGCTTGTGGGTCGATCATAAAAGCTTTGAGTGACTTCTTAAAAGGCAGACTTATAGTCACAAGCTATCCTAGGGAGGCCCCAACTGACACTTCTGGTCTTTTTGAAGGTTTTTACTAGCTGTTATCGATCAACAGTTATAAATATCCAAACTAAAAAGGCAGTTCACACACAGCAATTTAAGAAGGTCATCCCAGGGGTGGAACTGCACATTCAACACTATAGAGCTGTTGCAGAATGTGGCAGCCCCACATTAAATTCTCCCCCTCACTCTTGTAACGTCATGGATAGACCTGCACTGTGATTCCCACCACCACCACTCTGTATCATTGGCTGCCAAAGGAAGAAGGGGGTATGGGAAATACACAATATGACAGCACAGCAGAAAGGAAATGTGCTCCAATGGGTCATATATGCAGGTTGTTTGTATTTCGCTCAAGTGTTTCCCAAAACAGAGAAAATAGTAGGTCTCTCACCCCCATGTCATGGCCCAAGAAACACATTTATGAATCTCCCACCATCTTCTCCAGCTTGGCTCTAAGTGAGGCACAATTAACAAATTATCTCACCAGCAAGTCAATCAGCCTAGAGTGCCAACCAGCCTCCACCAGTAGTTTATTAGCCTTCCACAACTGCTTGTGAGTACTGTGACTTTAGGGTCTCATCACTGTGACACTTCTACAGATTGAAAAAAAACAACTGAAAACATTGTGATCCAAAGATCCATTCATACAAAAGGCCCAGCTGAATGCAAGATAACCATAGCGGCTGTCCATCCACATAACGCCATGTTTCTAGGTATGCTAAGCAGTATACAAATTGCAGATGTACAGACTCTTTTCTTCGTCAGTCAGTCAGGTACACTTTGTTTAAGACTGTAGAGGCATCATCACACATCTGATTCCAGGGCACAAAACCTTATTCCATAATAATCTGTCTTTAAGATGTCACAAATCTCCTTTTTGTTTCTGATTTAGAATAATAAAATCCTAAAGAAATGACTGGGCCTGCTGGGTTATTTCTCCACTGTAACCACACGACAGAACTCAGCACTTCTTTTTGAACAGTACACACAAGAAATCTGTGGAGGAGAAGAGCTGCACAGAGGCAAAGAAATATTCATGCAGAATAGCCTAACCTGTCAAGGTCAAGTGGGAAGCTTATTTGTCTTAGAGCTCTGTAGGCACAAAGAAAGGGGCACTGAATTACAAACGTTTGAATTGCGAGGGCAGGAGGGGGAATCCTAGAATAATCACTAACCTGTTTGCTCCTCTTTTCCTCCTTTGATGGTGGTGTCTTCCTCAGCCATTTCTGCAGATTCCATTGGACCACGCAAATCCAGCTCTGTGCTAGCAGATGAAGATTTCCTTTGAGACATTCTATCTCTCCCTTAGACTTGTTAATGGTTTACTGTACTGTATTGACCCCTTGGCTACATAAAATATACAGGCAAACTCCCCCACACGTCCCTCTTCCCCTAGCTCAAGTAGTTGTTTTTTTTAAATCTGCAACATTTACTCAAGTTACTGATTCTTGGCATGGCCAAATCAAAAATCCTAAACATACAGGCTGTATTTGTATTTAAATGATGGCTATTGATAAAAAGGGCTTTGAGGATTTCATTTTTTCAGAAACCACCATTAGTTATACCCATGGTAGTTTTTAAAAGTTTTTTGTATTGTTGCAGAAACAGGATATTTGCTCCAGATTAATTAGGCTCAACTCTATGCCTGGAGTAAATTGGTAGAATTTCCTTGAGTTGGATGAAATTATGCTGTTTTACACCAGTGGAAGGTCAGATCTTTCATTTCTCCATGTGACAGTCATTAATTCTGAGAGAGGAGGCCAATGTCTTTCAGTTTTAACAAGCTAGCTTTTATTCCTGTTCTTGAACAAGATATAGGGTTGCTATCACTCATAATTTTTATGGTGGATCATTTCAGGCATATTGTTGTCTATAATGCATGGAAAACATATTGTAAAATATTTATAACAAAGCCATTATTGTCATCCATGTTATTTATTTTAAAGCATTTCTATGCCACCTTTTGATCCAATTCAGAGCCCCAAAGGCAATAACATTTAAACATTTCAGACATTAAAAAGACCATTTAAAATACACACACATGATTAAACAAAACTCATAAATATACAACCAGGGGAGTGGGATAATAAGAGTTAGTAAAAGAATGCCAAACAAAACAAAGAAGTCTTTACTCGCTGGTAGAATGCAACATTCACGGGATTCAGATGAATCTTCCTCAGAAGGGAGTTCCAAAATTTCAGTACTATGACAATACAGTGTTCCAGCAGCTCCTAATGTCCCCTCACCCCTTCTGTCACCAGGTGGCAGCCATCAATGGGCAATCCAAGAGGGCATTGTGGATGGAACAAGATTGGAGTACTATGGTTGCTGCCACAAGTGAATGGAGAGGTGAGACTAAGAGAGTGTAGCATGGCTAAAGCCTCTGGGCAGTGCTGAGGCTCTGGTAAGATGTAATCATGGCCTTTCTGATTTAGAACTTAGGGACAAGCTACAGGAGATGCTGGAATTCTGCAACTGAAACGCCTCCTGTACTATTTGAGCCTAAAAAGCAACTGTAGGGTTGGGTACCTACAAGGATTTATAACACTTCAGTCACGTATCTTTGGCAGTGATGGTGGGAAGAGATTTCCCTTCCCCCAACACTGCAACCCCCTTGTTATTGTTAAAAAATTATATCTTACCTCACTGTATTTCAGGGCAGTTTACTTCCGTCTTCTGTCTTGGCACCCCTTGCAAGGGGAGGAGTGGGAGAGAAACACAAGAGCAAACAAGCCACACACTGGCGTCCACAGGAGGTGAAATCCTATCTACTGGAAGAAAAGATAGACTGTGAACATTAAAGGATATTTGTTTTGCTGTTCACTTTAGTGTTGAAAACCGACACCTAACAAAGTCCTCCATTAATCTCACTCTCTAATATCTATCAGCTATAGCAGAATCATGTACCTTCCCATCCTCAAGGTTTGGCAGCAATGAAGAAAATAAAATAAACCAATGTTCAATGCAATAAGCAAAATATTAAAATACTAAAATTACAGACTAAACAATGTGGCTACACAGCAACAAAAATAAAAGCTATCAAGTCAGGTTTATGCCCGTTTAGGAATAAAAGCATAGCCAGTCTATACAGGAGTTAACCAAGGCATGGATGACAACTGCAAAGTCTATGTAGTATAGTGACTTTTCCTTCAGTAACGTCAATATGAGGCACAGATTTGTTTTAAGTAAATAGAGGGTTGTTTTTAAAGATAACAATTGCCAAATCTATGTAGCAACTTTCCCCTCAATAGAGGGCAAACTTAATACAAATACGTATTAAGTAAATAAGTGTTTTTAAGGCTAAAAATTGCAACATCTGTGCAGTGACTTTTCCCTCAGTAGAAGAAAATCTGAGAATAAATATGTATTACTAAGAGTTTTATATAAAGCACTACGTCATGTGGGAATTTGTCTTTTTGAGAAAGTACCCTGCACCACATTTAACAAACAAAGCAGACAATAGCTAATGGTTGGGACAATGAGATAAGACAGGGGTTCCCAGTATAGGTTGTAGGCTTGCTAAGTTCCAGGTGGGCCAACAGAAACAGAAAGGTTTGTATAAACCTGGCTACCTAACTTAAAAACACAGAACATACAAGGTCATTTTCTTCTTCTTTTTCAACAAAAATCTATTAATGAACAATATATTAAATACATAGACAAATATGGATTGTAAAGATGGTTCTAATGAGCCAATAAAATGCATACAACAGGTAATACAGTAATAAACAATCCATAGCAGGTTAACAGCATGTCAACACAGTTTGCCAGTCTAATATAAAGGGTAGCTGTTATCTTCTCAAAACAAATACTATTAGAGGAGAATTCACACCCAACATGGGTTTCGTCCCATCAGGCTTCTTCAAGGGCAGATCTCCAAAAACAATATTATAAATATTACAAAAACATAAATATGCCATGTTTGAATATATAAAATGTTGAGATAGAAATATCCCCAGGCAGAACAATGTCTTACCAGTACTAAAAATCAGGGGTAGTCAACCTGTGGTCCTCCAGATGTCCATGGACTACAATTCCCATGAGCCCCTGCCAGCATTTGCTGGCAGGGACTCATGGGAATTGTAGTCCATGGACATCTGGAGGACCACAGGTTGACTACCCCTGCTATAAATCTGTATAAGTCTATGAATCAATAAAAGCTTCTAATGTTGTGACACACCAAAAAACAAAACAGACTCTAAATGACAAAAGTGTTGGTGACATTATATATGCAAAAATAATTTTAAATAGAAAAAATAGTGACCTTACCAGTAATTAATCTGGAAGAACATGATCATTTTAGCAAAGTTAAACTGAAACATAAAAAATGATGTCAAATTCATGGATAAGCATAAATGCTAAGAATAAATGGTTGCAGCCCAACTTAAAGAAGGAATTTTTTTTTTAGAAACTTATCAATGAAAATTGCCTTTTTGTAGGAAAGAAACCTCAGCATGGACCTTTTGGTTTCTGATTTAGTGCATGGTCTGTGTTCCCTTTGTCGATTGTTTAATTTCCAGGTGGAGACTGGAGTACTCCCAGAATTACACCTAACCTCCCAACTACAAAGATCATCTTGCTTGGGGAGGATAGACAGCATAAAATTACATCCCGCTGAAGTGCTTCTTCCCCAATCCCACCCTCCCCAGCCTCTGTTCCCAAATCTCTAGGAATTTCCCAAATCATGGTTGGCCGCACTAGATGAGATCAAAAAGCAAGCTGCAATTCTCTCACAGAAGAGCTGGGAGGACTGGGGGGGGGGGGGGGGAGAGAAACAGGGTGAGCTGGGAGAGGAGGCTCTGGATAGTACAATGGCAGTTTTGGTTTGTTTCTGCTAGTTGTTTGAAATCTATATACATAAAATCATGACCAGACACCCTGACAAAATGCTGAAGATTCTGAAGACTTGTATTGGTGAAATCTCCTCACTCAGGGCCAATTGCTGCTCTTGCTCAGGATTTCACAAAGACACCCCTTCCCTTCAGGCCTGCTGTGAAGGGAGCCTCTAACAGCTCCTGGCTTAGGCTAGAGATGCCTTTCTGAGAGCAATGCAGGGGAGTCGGGCTTGTGTGTGCTTTCTTTTTCAGGAGGGAAAGCTTTCCCCTTCTGCCTAACCGTTGGCTGACAGGGAAGCCACAGAAAAGCCCCATCTCATTTAAAATACTGCTGTGGCTGGCCTCACGGCTGGAGAGAAGACACAGCCAAGCCATGTGTGTCTCTTCTCTACCACTCTCTGAACATTTAAGGCCTACTGCACAAGGTTGTTGTGCAAATGAAACTGGGAAAGGGGTTTGTAAGCCACTTTGGGACTCCTTCAGGTAATGAAAAGTGGAATATAATAAACCAGCTCTTCTTCTCGATGACTAGGAGCCATGATGGTTACAGGAAATCTCCATGTTCACAGGCAGTGCACTTTTGAAATCAGTTGCTAGGGTCAACAGCAGTTCAACCGATACCCTCTTTCTCTGCCACTGTGAGAAATAAGATGCTGGGTTAGATGGGCCTTTTGGTCTGACCCAGCAGGCCTTTTCATATTCTTAATAAGATATATTTTTTTAACCATCAGGCCCACTTCTGACCCTAAAAACCCAAGATCAATTTGAAATGCTCAGACAGTTGTCCTTTGAATATTGTTTGAAAGTACATGCATTAGAACAGTACATGTTACCAGCTTTTCAATTTATTTTCTTTTTATCTGCTTTTAGATTTAACACTACATACACTTTAAACCATTTCTGAGTGCAAGACATTTAAAATATAATCCCCCCACCTTTGGCACAATCGATAAACCATTGTACAGTGTACAGTTAAGATGAAGGTCAGCAACACACCATCCTTTAAGGCTTTCTGGAAAAGAAAGAAAAGAGAATGGCAGATTTTACAAAGAGCAAAATTAACTAAATAGCATATTGGAAATGAGACCAAAGTATGCCTTACAGAGTGTTAAAGATGTATGCCCCTAAAAACTGGAAACAAGATTAACATTTCATGGTCATAGCTCAAATGTATGTCTGTAAGAACAGAAACCTGTCCTGCGAATATTTCAAGGCCAGTAACTGAAGAACTGGGTCACTAGCACAGATACCCAATGGTTGATTCACTTGTTATGATGTCGTCATGGCAGTTGGGCGGATCTTCTATTGAACTTGTGCCTAGTGTTTCCTATTGAGAACTTAATTCTCAGGAGCACATTGGACCAGATTGTGTTAACTGGGACTGCAACATGTGGGGAGTAGCTTCCTTCTTCCTTGTGTTGTTTTCTTGACCTGAAATGGTTCTGGAAAACTGCTATGTGCCTATTGGGGAATTTTCTAATGTAAGTTCCTTCAGATCAATTCTGCACCAGCAGTGCCACTCCGGGCTGCCGGCAGTACATAGCTGCATAACTGTATGCTCCACAGCTTTCTGTGCCCCTACAAGGGACATATTTCAGTACTGGATCAGCTCCCATAGGGACACATTTCAGCGGGGCATGTGGTCCACCACTGAAATGTGTCCCCCCAGTGGATGCAGCCACAGTGGACAGGTTCTGCCGTGGGGGGTGGGGGCAGCAGGTTTTTGGTTTTGCAGGAAGGTGGGATTGCGTGGTTACTGTTCCAAGTGTAGGTGCTGAGGAATTTTTTTCTATTAAGAGAATAGGCTATCTTCTCTGTGTCTTGCTAGTCCATGGTTTGTTCTGTGTTGTAAAAAAATTTGGAAACATACAACCACAAATCTGAGTAACATCGACATAGATCTGTCTGACAGCATAAAATGCAGGCTTAAAAGTTGTTATTGTTGTGAATGGCCATCTGGCTTTCCACATTTGAATCTCCATAGAAACTTGCTGGGTGATCCTGTGTCAGTCATACACTCTCATACCATCCTACCTGGCATGAAGGTTCAAGGGGTGGCAGGTTACAGTGGATGAGTGATAGGGTTGTGAGTGTCCTGCATACTGCAGGGGGTTGGACTAGATGATCCAGGAGGTCCCTTCAAACACTATGATTCTACACCTCACAGGGCTGTTGTGTAGATAAAATAAACACATGAACATACATGAGCACATGAAGCATCTTTATACTGAATCATACCTTTAATCTATCAAGGTCAAGATTGTCTGCTCAGACTGGCAGCGGCTACACTTTTACATCAACTATGACCTGAGCGTTTGCAAGCAGATTTAGTAATTTCACAGAGTAAAATCCAGTTACAAAGTGCATTGAAAGTGGATCAAAATTGCTTTATTCAGTGTATGTGAAAGCTCGTTTCCCCTTAGGATTTGTAACTTGAATTCAAGATGGCTGTTGCATTGCAAGGCATTACAGTCTCTTTCTATATCTATCTGTCTATCTGTCTGTCTGTCTGTCCGTCCGTCCGTCCATCCATCTATCTCTATAAGAATTACTTCATTGGTCACCAAAATATAACCACCTTTGCATTTAAAAAGTGTTAGATAGTTTGCTAGTGAAGAGACCTGTTGTCTAAGAAGACATGCTTCAGGCAAGATGCCATCTGTATCCATCTGAGAGAACCTTAAAGTTTATGGCCTTACCTACGAAATTCACATTAAAATTTATTTACTCCACATAATAAAGTTTAATGGTTCTATGAGAATAGCGGGTTGAATTTTCTAGGCAATAAAAAGAAAACCCTGCATCAGTGGTGCAGTATCCCACCTACGTATTATTTCCATGCGGGAATGCTCTAAAGAAAAAAGAAACAGATAAAGGGGGAAGGTTTGTTGTTTGCTCCACACCAGTGCTGTGATGAGCACTAGTCAATGTGCTATCTTGATACTTCCACAACTAGCTGAAACTACAGAAATTATCACCATACCTCTTAGGTTGACATAACTTTGGATAGGATTGCCCTATAAATGTTGTTACCAGCTGACCAATCATGCATGGAGCAGAAAGGCTGGGCCAGTGGCATGACAGTGGGGCTAATCCCCACTTATACATGACATTGCCACCATCTCAGTCCCCTCCTGGCCCTGGCCCAATTTAGGGCCTCTGATGGCCCATGGCAAGGGAATGCTGATTCTTCAGTGTTCCCTTTGTTGCCATGGCCACCATCGGAGGCTAGGCCGGGGCAGGCCCATGCGCACAGGAAGAATTGGGCCTAGAAGGCCTGGCTCTTCCCTGTGCTACAGTGGCAGGGGATGGAACAAATACGCCCCACTTGGCTCCACAGTGGTGCATGGTCAACTGGTACTTTATGCACCATTTTGCAGGAAGGTAGGATTGCAGTCTCCCACAATCCCACCTTCTTATAAAATGACACCCCCCCCCCCAAACACAGCAGACCCATTCCACTGTGGCGGTGTTCCCTGGGGAAACACATTTCAGCACAGAGCTGGTCCATTGCCAAAATGTGTCCCCCGCAGGGACACAAAAAAGCATCATGCCAGCTTGCGTTGCTTTACAGCGTCCCCCGTGCATCCTCCGTAATACTCCAGCAGCGGCCCAGCACCATGGCTGCAGCCGTGCATAATCAGTCTCTGGAGTATATCCATGGCTTGGATCTTAAGCAGCATGAGCTACCTCCCCATCACTGCAGCCTTCTGTGCCCCACCACCCCAATTTTGCTCCTGTGGGTCAATGGACCAAAGAAATAGTGCGGTAAAGAAAATCGGCCAAATAAAAAAAACCAAAAAACAATATTGCAAATTACCTCACACTGTGCAACTTTTATCACTCACTCAAGAAAGGGAAGATTAGTGATCAAACAGGTAAGGCCAAAGGTCAAAGCAGGGATATCTGAGCAGGTTCTCTTCAGAGATTAATTTCCTAAGTCAAGTGTCCAAACATCCAGGAAGCAAGTCTTTCAGAAGTTAAATCAAATTGTGAAAGCAGTGAGTGATAAGGCTTACTGTGATGGCAAAATGAGTAGCAGGATAAAGATATGTGATGAGGTGCCTAGAACTGGGAAGCCACCCTTGGCTCACACATGGATAAGCCTGTAAGAAAGGGGTCCCCAACCTGACAATACCTTTCTTGGCATCTGCCCCATATAACTACCAGATGGCGGTTTCCCCCAGCAGGGCCTCTGACTGGCTGTGTAGATTTTCAAAAACCCTACCTGCCATCACTACGGAAGGATTTTTACTGTGCAACTGAAGGAAAGCTGTTTGTATGCAAGAAATATATATTAAGAAATACATTCATTTTAAAAGGCATCTTGTTAAACAGTTTCTGACTGAAATGTTAAAAAGTATCAATTAGAGTCATGCCATCAACAAGATCTGATCAATTGGCCTGAGCCTTCTGTTCATCCACAGTGTAGTACTAACTGCCCCTCCTTAGTCGAGTTTATTGAAGCGGACGTGATCTTTTTTTGTTTTAATCAGAGATTATGGACATGTTGGAACCCCTGAGATGCTAGCTTTTGGAAACTGAGGATGTAACATCAATACAAGCTCCTGCTCTACTGTTGCTTGTGAACACCATTAATAAAGTTTTCACTAAAGGCTGCAGTAGTGGTGGTTTGGCAACTTTTATCCATTAGAGTAATGAACAACCTCTCTCCTGACATTTCGTGTTTGGCTGTGCCTCATACAGAAGTCACTTTGTGCTCGCACCCAATTCCCTATGTCAGAATTCCAAAAGTGCCCTCAGATTCAAAAAAACCTGGGGGGCTCTGTTGTAGGAGAAACACAGGGAAATCATAAGGCAGGACTGAGCATCTGAAAGCACCACATTCAGGGCATCTGGCCAGGAAGAACTAAACACAAGTGCAGCCCAGCCCTGCACAATTAGGAGACAAATTCTGGCTCCAAATTTGGGGACAGAGGCTAGAGTTCCAAAACAAACAAAATTTCTCTGCAAGTTTGTAGAGTGAGATGGGGGAGTCAGGTGGAGTAACAGGTGCACAGGTTGGGGTAAAGTTAAACTGCCCGATCCTGGGAATTGTTCCAAATAATAGTCATTTGAAGTAACCTTCCAAAGCCCAGAACAAAGTAATAAGCAACAGCATATGAGACATTAACAGTGTTGCCCAGCCATTGCTCTTGGATCACCTAATCATTTTACACCCAAGAGCTCAGTTATTATTTTGATTAAGTACTGAACAATCTTGACTGCCCGCCAGGAAAAGGGAGATGCTTGGTTTCTCTCTGAGGCTGCTGTTGCTCCCAGTGAGGTGATGACTTTGAACAGGGATTACACCTTCCACTTCTCTCGTAGGCCTCAGCCTCTATATTGTAGATAGCTTCAGACTAATTTTCTCAGCCTCATGTCTGACAGGGAACACCTGGCCTTGCCCCAAGAGTGGGGGGGGGGCAACGAAAATCAGCAGAAATGGAAGCTAAATGCCAACATTGTATGAACTAAGGAAATAGCCATATTATCCTGGTGACAAAAAGTTCATTTTGAGTGTCCATAATAATTTAATTTGTCAGTTGCAGAAGCATTCCTTGAGTCCACGTGTCTGGTTTCGCCACAAGAAATACTGGCTATTTATCTCTCAACATAATTTGGACTAGCTGTCTTTGTACATAATCCAAAATTGAGTCATCAGCGGCAGCATAAAAAACTTTTAACAGTGTTGGCCAGACACTGAGCTTGGATCATATAATCATTTTATATCCAACAGCTCAGTGATCATGCCACTGATGGCCGGTTCGTTACCTGTTATGGATCACTGAAGAGCAATGTGTTAATCATGTCAGAGGAAATAAACAAGTCATTATGGATGGTTATAAATGACTACAAGGGGAATTACAGAACATGATACAGTGCTGTCACAAGAAATCTAGAGTTAACATTTATGGACTCGCTCAATGTCCAGTTTAATATAATACAACAGAGGAGAGGCACCTCACTTTCCACAGTATGGCCTTCCCCTCCTCTGTTCCTCCTCCTGGCAGCCCCTCAGCTTTCCCTGCTATATCATCACCTTTCCTTGTTTGCTTTTCTCCTCCCTACTAATCAACCAACCTAAATTTCTCCACAGTGTGAAGTAAAACCAGCTGTTAGGAATGTTAGGCTGAGAGTGCACTGGCCCAAGGTCACCCAAAAGGCTTCCGAGGCTGAATGGGGATTTGAACCTGAGTGTTCAAGATACCAGTCTGAAACTCTAGCTATTACACCACTCTGGCTTTTGTGTGATGGTTGCTGTTGACTCCCTTTTTGGAAGCCAAAACAGCCCTGGAAATGGCCTTTCTCTTCACCCAGCTTTCACTGAGGAAAACCAAGACTTAAAGGCTGGCAATACTCTTATGGTTGTCTAGGAAGAGCTTCATAGAACATTTTCCCCATCTATGTACAGAAGGATAAGCTTCCCAGTTTTCTTTTTGTTTAAGATCTGAGATTTTTCTTCACACCTACAGCATTTCTATCTTTCTTGGCCTTAGTCTTCAAATGTATCCACATATCTGGCAAGCTTGAGACTTGGATATATTGATTGATGCTTATTTGAAATATACAAACACAGGATACTGGAAACAAACAAGTCTCCCAAAGTAAACCATTAACCTTACATCAGACACATTAAAAGTGTTACTACTCCAAATTACTTCTTAGCTAACTTTAGCTCTCTTTACCCCAGTTCAAACTCGCATCTGGTGTAACTCTTCATTTCCCAGCAGGTTAAATGCAGAGGCACTCCAGAAGTCTCAGATTTGTATCCATAAAACCTTTTTTCTAAACTCCAGATCATTTGTCCATTATCAAGTGACAGGCCCATTAACAGTAACCAAGGCAGGCAAAACTGATAATTGCATAAAAATATGAAATGCCTTCCACATATTAGCCTGTGAAACTATGTTTTTAATAATATATCTGTAGATGTATAACACTGGAATTACCATATCACCACAAAAGTTTTTTTAAAAAAACAGATTGCTAATTCTTTTACTCCAAGCAAATATCCTGTAGCTGCAACATCAAGTACGTCTCCTCTAGAACTTTTTTTTTTTTTTGAGACAAAGACATCGGTTTAGTCCACCAGAGATTTCCATGGATGGAAGGGATATCTGACCACAGACCAGAACTTTTTCTCCCCCTGCAGCCCAGAAGGTTCCATAAAATGCTAGGAAAAAGGGGATCCCTAAGAACCGCTTAAAAGTGATTTGAAGGTAATGAAATAGGGGCAAGGAACTGGCAAAAATGACCTCCCTTTTCCATTTGCAGACAAATCATACTGGAAAACGTGTGTGGAAAATTAGCTCTGATTTGTTGAAGTACATGTATTCAGTCATCACAGCAAATCAGAACTTGATAAAGCTGTGTATTCAATAAACATCTATGCACCAGAAGGAGGGAAGAAGAGGAGGATAAGTAAGTAAATAGGTTTTCTCTTGCAGCCTTATGGCATAACAACCATAACAACCAAAGTAGAACAATTAAAACAAGTGTGTTAGCAAATAATAAATAAAATAAATTCAGACGAATTTATGAATGTCTAGGAGTCATTCATTGGTTATTTTTAAAGTCCTCTGTTTTACCTCCATGCTGAAGTCACTTCAGAGCCACAACGCAAGTTTAGCTGGAAGAGCTCTGACCCAAACAATGTTCATTTGCTAACATATCAGTGCTCCATGTACAAGCAGAAAAATTTCAGATAGTCAGGAGCAGTCAGAAACCTCCTGATCTGACCGCTCTTGCCCCCGGCTGCCTGATCTCATTCTCACGGCCAGGGGAAGATGGGAGGTGAAGTGAGGGAGGGAATGACATAGCATTTGTGCCTGACAGCAATATTGTCCAATCAGAACACTTAATCAGTCTTGCCACAAAACAGGATAACCCCAGCTGCTGTTTCTGTACATTCTGTTTTCATTTTCTGTCAATCATTATACCATCTCAGTAGTTTTGGAGGGCTTTCTTATTCCATATAAGCAAGACTCCTACTGGCACTGATTTCTTCATTTTTTGATCTGTGATTGCTAGGCAGGTTTGTTGCCTGTACTTACTTGCAGAAAGGCAGAATATTTGGAAAAGAATAGGTGCAGGGAATCACGGAAGAGGCTTTTAATTTTCCTGTCAGTAAATGACTGCTCTGGAGCAGTTTCCTGAATTTTTGAAGCCATTTATCAGGTGATATGACCGTATATGGTCATTCATAGAATCATAGAGTTGGAAGGGGCCATACAGGCCATCTAGTCCAACCCCCTGCTCTACGCAGGATCAGCCCTAAGCATCCTAAAGCATCCAAGAACAGTGTGTATCCAACCTTTGCTTGAAGACTGCCAGTGAGGGGGAGTTCACCACCTCCTTAGGCAGCCTACTCCACTGCTGAACTACCCTGACTGTGAAAAAGTTTTTCCTGATATCTAGCCTATATCGTTGTACTTGTAGTTTAAACCCATTACTGCGTGTCCTCTCCTCTGCAGCCAACAGAAACAGCAGCCTGCCCTCCTCCAAGTGACAACCTTTCAAATAAAGAGGGCTATCATGTCCCCTCTCAACCTCCTTTTCTCCAGGCTGAACATTCCCAAGTCCCTCAACCTATCTTCATAGGCCCCAGATCATCTTCGTCGCTCTCCTCTGTACCCTTTCAATTTTATCTATGTCCTTCTTGAAGTGAGGCCTCCAGAACTGCACACAGTACTCCAGGTACATTTCGACCTGCCAGCCCCCAATGGCCAGTGATGGGCCTGCAGGGGGTGGGGAGGGCCCCCTGGGTGGGTGTCTACACAGCTATGCTCCCCAACCATATTCTGCATGATCACGGCACACACACAGCTACCGCTGCTAAGTGCTATGGAACCCCTCCACCACAGCTGCCTCGTGTGGAAGCCATAATCCAGGGCAGATTAGGTCTGGTGGGGAAAACCTTCCCATGTCTGGATCCGGGAAGCAGCAGGACTAACTGCCCTGTTGCAAAAAAACAGTGGGGGCCCAGTGCGGCCCCTGCCATGCAGAATGAGTCTGAGAGGAGCTAGCCATGCTTTCCTACCTTACCTCTCTGTGTTCTGCTGGTTAAAACTCCCTCCCCGCCCAGCTAGCCATCTGAGTTGGAAGAAATTCAATAAGAGAAATAAAACACAGTGGTATAAGGCAAAGGTGTCAAACTCATTTGTTACAAGGGCTGGATCTGACACAAATGTCACTTTGTCGGACTGGGTCATGGGTGCCATAAACCGTAATGCCAGGCACTGGAGATGTAAACTTTCTAAAGGATACAGGAAACCCCAACTAACAATATTATTTTTTACTCAAAATACAAAATGTGTTTTAAATATTAATATTCTTACAGTATTTCCATGATGTCCACCCCACCCCCTTCCAGATGTCTCTGTCATCTGGAAACAAAGGCTATGACCAGTTGCTCACAGGCTGGATAAGAAGATGAAGAGTTGGTTCTCAGACTACGCTGTTCTATCTGGCAAACCCCTTTGTGGACAGTTGTGGAGAGGCTGGGGGCTTTTTCTTTCTACCATCTTGTGCTTGTGACTTTTATAGTTTCAGGGGCTTAAAGGGGTTTAATGGGTTTTATGTGGCATTATCATGTGATCTGCCTTGAGTCCAAGGAGGAAGGCGGAGTATAAATTGAATAGATAGATGATAGATAATATGGCATTTTTCTCTGCCTGAAGGAGTCTCAAGGAGGCTTACATTCACCTTCCCCTTCCTCTTCCCACAACAGACACCCTGTGAGGTAGGTGAGGTTGAGAGAACCCTGATTTTGCTACTTGGTCAGAATAGCTCTGGTTGCATGTGGGGGAGCAGGGAATCAAACTCGGCTCACCGAATAAGAAGCCATCACTCTTAACTACTACACAACACTGGCCCCAAGAGCCCTGGATGGGCCCCTGGGCCAATGGATCCTTGCTTTGGATTGGTGAGCTGACTGGTCCTTCCCCCTGGACTTCTTCAAAGAGCTGGCTGTTCTGTTCAGTCCTCTGAGAAAGTCAGTGCTGCCTATTCTGCCTCCCGTTTGTCTGAACTCCTCTTGGTCTCAGTACCAAAGTTATCTTTGGTAGGTAGGTTGACTTCTGCTGCTAAGCATGCCACTGGTTCCTTCAAGCTGGCCGACTCCCAAAGAGACTGTCAAGGCCACAGTGTGCTGTGACCTGACAGACAACTTGCCCAGCAGTAGGGCTTACTGCCGCAGTGTACCTTTGCTGGTACAGGTTCCTTGAGGTAACTGTAAGGATGGAGGCTTTGACCCTGGATGCTGGACCACTGTAACATGATCCATGTGGGCTGTCTTTGAAGGTGTCCTGGAAGTTTCAACTGACACAGAATGAAGATACCAGATTCCTCTCAGGGCCAGCCACTAAAATTGTATCACTCCAGTGCTACATCAAGTGCATGGGTTACCAATTTGCTTCTGGGCCCAATTCAAAGTGCTAGTTATTACCTTTAAAGCCCTTGACAGCCTAGGGCTGTCATACTTATCAAATTGTATTTCTCTGTACAATTACACTCCCCAGACAACCTTTTGGTGTCCTGTTTTAAGTGTGTGCATACAGCAACAGCTTTCTCTGTGGTAGGTCCACTCCTCTAGCATCGTTTACCAGAGTGGGTACAGAGGACACTTTAGGAATACATGTAAGACAATTTATTTAAAAGGGCATTTGTTGGAAGGTAAGTGGTTAGGTTTTTAACCTGTGCACTATTTTTAATTTTCTTAATGGACTGTTCTGATTTTGTTGTCTTGTAACCTAATGTATGGTTAGCCACTTTGGGTCTATGTAGATAAGGTGAGAAAGAAAAGGGAAAAGGAAAGGAAAAATTCATTCTAATTATGGGTTGTACATCTAGAAATGTGTTTTCCACTGAAACCAATGGCAATGCCTGCATATCCCATAAATAAACTTAACCTAAAAATTGACAAGCATAGATTTTATAATTACGGCGTGGTAGGAAAATTAAATGGACACCAACACATTGTGAAAAGAATATTTTGATAGCTGAGCATCATGTACTAAATGAAGAAATCTAGACCTAGGTGAGCATAGGGTTGGGGTTGTCTGAATATTATTTCTTATCCAGTAATGTACACATGCTAGGAAAGTGATACAAATTACATTCCTGTCTTTATTGAAAAAAAAGACCTCTTCCACTGACCACAATCTCTTAGAACTCTCTTTTCTATTGGAGCCCAACACATATGAGAATCTTCCCTGCATGGTGTGACAGCAGGAATCAGAGCAGCCACAATCTGTAACTAAGACTCTGCGCTTGCTTATGTGGAAGCTACCTCAGTCACATCCATGATCAATGGATTAGATTTGGGAGCTGATTTGTTTTAAGCTTCTGGCCTCGAATACTTGGAAGCTGTGAAATGTCCCTGGGCAGTGTAATCAGTCTCCCTTTTTGCTGGCTGTTTGTGTCCAGGAGCAGATTAGTTTCAGTGATGAATGGGTGCTTTTCTTCCCTTGTTTCAGAAGGCTGGTGATATACCCTTCTCCTGAGCAGTCTCTTTTTGGCCAGGAGAGAAAGTTCTTGGAGAGGTGGAAGAGGACACTTTTTCCTACTTGGTGGCCCTTGCTTGCAGTCTCCAGGTATCTTCTTCCTTTCTGAAGTCACCATCTTGTTTTTAGTACAGGGGCCATTCCACTGAACACCCGCCTTACTATGTTCATCAGGCATCCTATTCTGCCCCACTTGGGATGCATTCCTCCTGCTATACAGCTTTCTTCTCCCAATCTGAGATTTGGACCACCTGCCACATGGCTTTCTCATCCGAATTGGGGACTCTTTCCTTTTCAGTGGTGGCCCTTTAATACGACAGGTAGTCAACTGTGGTTTGGGAGCCTGCTTACCCTGTGCAGAAGCCTTTTTCTTCACATCACGCAATTCCGTTCTCTTTTGTCCAGACCTCAATGTAGATTCTCCATTCTCACCTTGTAGTTCCAGCTTTACATTCTTCTGCTCATTTGTTCCAAGAGGGCCTTCACTTTTCATAGTTTGTTGCTTGCTTTCTTCACAATGTCGGCCATGTTTCCCAACACGAGCTTTTTTATTTCCAGCTTGTGAAATGCATCCAGAAGCTATCTTTTGTTTCATAGGAGATTCGGAATGTACAGGGTTAGATATCTTGTGAACATAAGTCTCCTGATCTGGCCTTTGAAATCCATGATGCTCCTTGTCTACATGGGAACATCCCTCATCTGGCTTGGGTTGCCCCTTATTTGTCCTGACATCTGGGTCAACATGTTCCTCATCTGGCTTAGTAAATCCAGGGTTGCCCTTGTCTGACACAGGATGTCCTGCCTCTGGCCTATGTTGCTTTTTGTTTTTCCTGACATGTATTTCTTCCACACCAGAATTCTTTTCACCAGGCTTAGGAAACACAAAATATCCCTTTTCTGGCTTGGTGAGCTTCTCCTCTAGCCAAGATTGCCCCTTATTTGTCTTACATTGCCTCTGATTTAGGTCAGGTTTCCCTTCCCCTGGCATGGAGAATGGTGGATGCCTGCCTCCTGGCCTAGGGCAACCCTTGTCTGATTTTGAATGTTCCTCATTAACCTTTGAATACTGTGCATCTTTCTGGCAATTACTAACACCAGCTTTAGAAGAACACTTGTTTTCTTGGTGATGATTCTCTTCAGCCCAGTCACGGCACTCTTCTGCCCAGTTTCGCCATTTTTCTGCCCAGTGGCGCCATTCATTGGCCCACCGACGCCTTTCACATGTCCAGATTCTCCACCTCGCTGGGTTCTGGTGCCCCTTGTCCAGCTTGTAATTCCATTCATTTCCTGTTGCTCCATTAATTTCTCTATCAAAAACAGGTATACCTGTAAAGGAACTAGAATGTATTAGTCAAACAAGCACTGTTCTATGAAGTACAGTATAAGAAGAACAGTAACAATAAGCCTATAATCCACCCCTCATTTGCTTCTTTATTGGCCAGAAGAAGCTCTAAGTCAAATGAACCTCCACATAACAATCAATCAGGTTTGCAGGTTATGAGGTAGCCTTGTGGTACAGAGTTTCATTACTGTCACACCACTTTTAAAGTCATTGTTGATGCTAGTTGAAGAGAATTAGGTTTAGGAAAAGATGTTAATGACTATGGTTCTTGTAAACTCAAAAACAGAGATTCTGTCATCAGTGTGACCTATTTACCCTTAACCTATGTTGGTAACAGAATTTCTAGCATTTTAGCCTAATAAGGAGGAGGCAGAATAACATTTAACTTGCATTGGCCATGCTCATTAATGAAAATGTATCACATACCTCTTCTTCAAGCAAAAGTGACTAGAAATCTTAAGATTGTTTGTCAAAAACACTTACAAGTAGGACCATCAAATCAGTCAATTTAAATATCTGGAGGGAGGCTGGCAGTAGCAAGCAGCTATTCCTCCAGGTGAGCACCAGCCAATAAATTGTCCCTGTGGTGGCCAGGTGCTGGGCAGCAAGAGACACAGAGATGAAGCCTTAGAACTGGAAACAGGAAGCTGGGAGTTCTGACCTTCTCAGTGGGCAATTCTATGGAAAAGTCAGTGGTGGCAATGGTTACCTAAGAGAGGGAGAGACAGAGAGACCGAGAGACAGAGAGACAGAGAAAGAAGCTTCTTCAAGAGTTGGCAACCCCCTGGAGTAGGCAGGGTGGAATAGAGTCTGTAGGCCGAAACACACCCATTTTGCCACATTAGTAGCAGTCCCATTAACTTATTATTATTGTTGCTCCAAATTTGGCTTTTCTGCATATTAATTGTCCTCACTTGTTTCTAGTTCTTCAGGAGGTGGGGTCTGTTCCACATCTGTTTTGCTCCCACTTTGGTCCATTCAATATTACAGTAATTAAAAACAACATTAAAGTTAAAGGTATCCCTTGTGCAAGCACCGAGTCATGTCTGACCCTTGGGTTGATGCCCTCTAGCGTTTTCATGGCAGACTCAATACAGGGTGGTTTGCCAGTGCCTTCCCCAGTCAGATTATTTAAAAAAAACATTAAAAGCAACACCAGAAGCAAGGAGGAAGAGCCAATAACAGAGGCATGCCAAATGAAACAAGTCTTTACCTGCTAAAGGAAGACTTCAATAGAAGGAGGCAGATGAAACTTTCTGGGGAGAAAGTTCCAAAGGTTAGGTGCCATGACTGAAAAAGTCCTTTCTTGGGTCACCACCTTTTAAATCTCAGGTAGTGGTGGCAACCAAAGCAGGGCCTCTGAAGATGATCAGAGTGAGCAGGTAGGGTCTGTTGGTCCTAGGCCATACTTGTGAGCCTTTATGCTTTCTTAAGAAGGGACAGTGATTTCTACCAATTCTTCCCTCCTACTGGAGTCTATATGCCCTCCAAAAATGTTTGGTGGGAGTCAGTGGACCCTCAATGACAGCTTAGCAGGGGTCTTTAGTGGGAGGGGAAAACAACAGAAATTGTAGCCCCTCTCTTTTAAAAACTTACATGCGCTTGCTTATGTGCATATATGGATCTGATCATTGTCAGATCCATATATGTTATGTGTATGCTGCAGCCCAGAGAAAGAGAAGGAGCAGAGCATTAATTTAAGAGTTATAGTTCAGATAATGAGGAGCTATGCCTGCATCTTCTTTAACCTTAACCTTAATTTAAGGAGGAGGAAAGTGACTTAAAGACACAGACAATTTATGGTGACCCTGTAACGTTTTTAAGACAAGAGAAGAACAGGGGTATTTTGCCATTGCCTGCTTCTTTAGAGCACCTCTGGACTTCCTTGGTGGTCTTCCATCCACGTACTAACCAGGGCTGGCCCTGCTTAGCTTATCAGATCTAATGAGACTGGGTTAGCCTGAACTTCTCTTGTCTTGAAATCCCAATGAGGTTGCCATAAATCAGTTGTGACCTGACAGGGGGTAAAAAAAAACAGGAGTGAAATTCTCAAAATGAACATAAAAGTCCTAACCTTTAATAAACCAAACCCATTATTTTCCCCCCACTGTCATTTCAGCTCATACTTTCATTGTATTGGAAAGTCATAGCTGACTTATAGCAACTCTCTTTGGGGCTTTCACAGCAAGAGATGCTTAAAGGTGGTTTGTCACTGCCTGCCTCGTTGCAACAACCCCAGTATTCCTGGGAAGTCTCCCATCCAAATACTCGCCAGGCCCAACCCAGCTTAGCGTCTAATATCTGATGAAATCAGGCTAGCCTGGGCTATCCAAGTCAGGGCCAGTTTATGTATTGCAAATATTTATTTAAGGTGGGCAAATGTTTTCTTATTTCCACTGTTCATTTTGCATTTACATTTCCTTGTCACAAAATATGGTATGGTTTGAGATGGGGTTTCCTTTTGTTTTGTTTTTTTGCAGAGTTCAGCCACCCATCAGCAGAAGGTGGCTTTGCTATTTTTCCCAATGACATCTGCAAGGATTTAATTTAAAAACAAAAACAAAACCTCTGAGCCAGATTTTTCTGCCTCTGTTATCAGGAGTGTTTCTGAAACTCCCCTGTGCCCCATGCATATTGAGAGAAACATTGAACACTAGACTTATACGGCGTATTTTTTCTCCATTCCACTTTACCATTAACATGGATAGATACCGTCTTCCCGTCCTCTTCTACTTCCAGGTACTTGCTTTCATTCTCAAGATGTCTGAAGAAAAGGGGGGAAAAACATGCTTATCCCATGCTTCCCTTGATGATTTAGGGGAAAAGATAAGTCTATATATTGTGACCTCCTCGTTCTTGTACTCACAAGACAATACCCGTACGTTGTTCCATTTTATGCAATGCTGTTCCATCCATGTATAAGAGCTCTTTCTCTCAGGGCTTAGGTAGTCAAGTTGTCACACAGTTGGATACATTGAGTTTTGTGTGGGAGGTATTTGTCTAAAAAACCCAGCTTTAACACCTTATAGATGATTCTAATTTGAAAGCCTTATCTCCTGACAACTTAATTTTCATATGGATAAATTTAAGGCAAGTGATCTCCCAGGTAAAACTTTAGGTGATAAAATATGTATGAGAATATATGATGAAATCAGCCTTCAACCTCTGCTTCTCTGTGTTGTCTCAGTCATACAACCCATTCACACATGAATTATGTGAGGCTGATACATGAAGGCTTTTAATGTGAAGACTTCCTGCCTACACTCTTGGAGGAATAGGAACCATTTGACACAGTCATCTGCTTACCCCTCACACACATTCCTCTGTGTCCTCCATCTCTGAGGCCTATCTCACAGAGTTCCCTGCCTTTCATCTTATATACAATGAGCTCCTTCATAGAAATACATCCTATCCACTCTGTGGCAAATCTTCTCTCAAATCTAATAACGTTTCTCTTTATATACAGTGATTTTATTTACTACAAACACTTTTCCTTTACTTACCTAAGTTCAAGTCCCACTCATACGATACAACATGAAAGCCACGTATATGACATACATGTTTCTCTGGAACCGTTTCCACACTGGAGGCTTCCCGCTGGGCTGCAGGCTGGAGTTTGAGGTTACCCCTCCTCTTCCTGCTCCTGCGCAAGGGTGCATTTGGCCCACTGCAACTTGTCTGCCCTGGATTTGTGCTCCTGCGTGGGAGCTGAGGCAGCGAAGTTCCCAGTGTGGAAACAATCTGGGTGGGTGATATAGCTCACAATCTCTAATGTAAGAGTGTGACCTATTGGAGTCTGTCCTGCCCCTGAAGGGGAAATCAATGAGAGTGCTGCTCCAGCATTCAATCATTTTCAGAAGGGGATGGAATGGTGGAAGGAAGCACAGCAGCAGTCTTTGTTTGGGTCTGCCTCAGGGAGAGACAGGGAGAGCTCAGGTCTGACTCAGGAAAAGAGCAGGCAGAATGAAGTGTAGCTTAGTCTGCTAGTATACCAAAGAGGTCTGCCTCTGAGAGAGAACAGAGTACCTGATTGTTAAGCCTATCTCTGATAATGAGAACACTTTGCACCATTGAGTCTGACTCCTGGGAAAGGGCAGGCTGATGTGGATGGGATCCTGTGTGTGAGAGGGGATCCAACCTAGTGACTGGGCAATAAAAGCTTGTTTGTGCCTGAAAGCATTAAAGAAAATTCAAGCCCCTCTCTGAAGATACAACCAACTTAAATGTATGTGTCTCTGCCATTTTTTTCCTTTGTTTACCTGCTGATCTGTTCTTTGAAACCTGTAAATTGACAAACCTTCTGTGTTGTTTATATAAAAATCATGGATTCTACATGCGCAACACAACACTGTCATGGCAACAGACCCATTCCTAGGCATTTCTACCTTATGAACAATTGGTAACTGAGGAGAAGGTTTATAGTTTTAAACAAACCTGGTACCCCAAAATCATAACAAGCTGTGTGAGTCCCCTCAGTTGGTAGAACAGGCCTGTCACATAGTGTTTCCTTAAGAAAGACACAAATGAAATCCTTAGGCTCACACTCACTGCAGGAAGCCAGATCTGCACTGACCATGCAGACTTTGTTCCTGCTCCTCCCAGTGAAGAGGAAGATAGCAGTAATTATTGTGGGCTGAAGCATCCTTCCACCAGGCTGGGAGTCAGAAGTGTGGAAACAGGCCACCTGATCTCCCAAATCAGAGCTGTGAGAGTGTGGTTAAAAACTTCCACAACCGAATCAACAATCAGCTGTCTTTCCTATCGTGCTAATTAATAGACAGCCCCTGTAGTGCACTGTTAAGGAGGAGTGGTTTAAGGATTTGTGGCGCCTGTAGCACCATAGCAAGATTAAGGATTCGTGGGACACTAGCAGAGTACAATTGTGGGGAGAGTAGCAAGACTGGGGGCAGAGGGAGCCCCCACTGTAGAAAGGGGGGTCACTCCAAATGTTCTTATAGAGGGAAAAGGCAGTGTGGGGTCTGTAGCAGATGCTACGTGTGCTACTTCGATAAACCAGCCCTGCTGTTAAGATCTTGGAAATTCACATTCTTGCCACTGAGCTTGCTGGGTGAGATTTGGTCAAAACTATCCTTCAATATAACTATCTCCTTGCTTACCGGGATGATAAAATGGAGAAGGGAGAACAATTAGGAGACAAATAAGAGCTGGGTTTTTGTACCACACTTTTCACTATCTGAAGGAGTCTCAAATTGCCGTACAATTGCCTTCCTTTTCTCTCCTCACAACAGACACCCTGTGAGGTAGGTAAGCTGAGTAAGACAGCTGAGAAGGGCCCAAGGTCACCCAGCTGGCTGCATGTGGAGGAGGGGGGAATCAATCCCAGTTCTCCAGATTAGATACCACCACTATTAACTTCTACACCATGCTGGTTCTCACATAAGTGCTGCGTTCTTCAGTGGCAAACTGGGATGAAAATATATTAGTCTCTATTCCTGCAGGAAGAATTACACTGGCTAAACATCTGGAAAACGTTCCTGACAGAGCAGTTCCTCAGTAGAACAGGCTTCCTCGGGAGGTGGTGAGTTCTCCTTCTTTGGAAGTTTTTAAGCAGAGGCTAGATAGTCATCTGACAGAAATGCTGATTTTATGAACTTAGGCAGATTGTGAGTGGGTGGGCAGGAAGGGATGTGCCAGCTTTCGTCTCTTGTGTCCCTTCCTTGCTTACCCAGGGAATTGCTGATTGCCACTGTGGGATGGTGAATTTCCTCCAGGCAATGCTGGATTCTAGAGATTTTTGGTGGGGGGGGGTCACTTGGCCATTGGGATCACTGTGGATGGGCAGGTAGTTGTGAGTTCCTGCATTGTGCAGGGGGCTGGACTTGATGCCCCTAGGGGTCCCTTCCAACTCTATGATTCTATGGAAGGCCATGTGTATACAACATCTTGACTTGGGGGGGTTCACAATGTTCCACACAGAGCTTCTGAGCCTACTTTCTCATTACAAATACAAGCTTTGTTGAGATGACATGACCTTCCAGGCAAACAAATTTGGTAGATGAACATGCCATATTTGATAGCCATGATCACTCATGCACTGAGTCTCAGATTTGTTGTACTGAGTCAAACAGCTATGCAGCAGTTTTGTGGCAAAGAAGTAGTTGTAGTGATAGTGTTTTATTTTCTTGCCTTCGGCGGGGGGCTTTTACCTTTGTGAAGTAGGGTGAAAATAACCCCCCTCCAGGGTAATCGATTGTCAGGTCTGGAAGTTAAACTATGCTGGAGGGGAAATACACCTCCCGTTAGGCTATGTGAAAATGTGCATGCGCAATATAACCTTGATAATATAAACAAGCACCATAAGGCTTTTTTACTGACTGGTTTGCTGTCTGTTTATTTATACAATTGGCTGCCAAGCATTATGTGGAGATGACAGATCTGTGGGGATGGGGGGAAGCAAGAACTCTCATGTATGAAATACAGGCAATTGCCCTGTACTAAATATAATAGCCCAATTGACAGGTTTGTGAGCAGCAATGTGATCAATGAAAAACTGGTTCTTGTCTGCAACAGCTGAACAGAATGTGAGCCAACTGGCAGGTGTTCTAGTATACCTTTATACAGTATACAGTTATACAACACAGAGATAAAAAAGCTTACGGGAGAGGGGAATGTTCACTCTCTTTCCTTACCTTTTAGTTGTGATTTTTTTGCCATTGATGAATGCAGTCATGATGGAAAAATGGTGGAACCTTTTTGGAGCGCTGAAGAAGGATACAGAAAAATCTGAAACACAGGTTGCCAGATGTTTGTCAAAAAGGTTTCCAGGCCACAAATTCCTGCACTATGCCCCTCCCCTATATCAGGGGTAGTCAACTTGTGGTCCTCCAGATGTCTATGGACTACAATTCCCATGAGCCCCTGCCAGCAAACGCTGGCAGGGGCTCATGGGAACTGTAATCCATGGACATCTGGAGGACCACAGGTTGACTACCCCTGCCCTATATGACATGAGCTCTGAATTATTTTCCATCCTTTCCCCCCAGTCATTCTAATTAAGCATCCCAGTAATATAAGTCATTGAGCCGAAAATGATCCATTAGTGTTATTGACCTCACTTGCAAAGATTCAAAGATTCTATATTTGCTTCCACCTCTAAGGCATCCGTGACAGATTTCTTCACCAACACCATGTATTTGTTTGTTTGTTTAAAATATCTACCTCCTGGGCTCTCAATTAAGATACTCAAGGTGGCTTATAGCATAAATATAATAAAATCTATATAAGCAATAACAAAGCAGAAAACAAAAGCTAGAAGCATAAAAACTCAACATAAAAAGTGAACCATGAAAGTAAAAGTTTTAGTTAATAAAAGTCAACATAGAAAAAGTAGTATTCATAAAAGCAAATTATCACAACAGAATAAAACATGCACTGGCAAAAAAATGGTTATTTTTTTTCACCAAATCACCAATTGCCTAGAAAAAATGAAAACATCTTTGGTTGACATTTGACCAGACAAGCAGATATGAGAAAGGAATCCCAAAGATCGTCATCTCTGAGGCCAGGGATGCACAGAACAGGAGATCTGAAGGTGACCTCAATATCTGGGCCGATTCAAATGAGGGCAGGCATCTCATCTAGGTAAGAACGAGCACACTGAATGGTTCCAAATTAGCAACTGGTAAATGATCAAATCCAGTGATAACGTATTATCTTTTGTTGCTAACCCTGCAAACAGGCATTGCTTTCAGCCTTCCATCAAGCATCACAGCTTTGTTTGAATGCTTCCAGTTTTTCTACTGGTGCAAGGTGAAGGAGGAGCCTATTTTAATATCCCCAGCAGGGAGCAAGCAAAACAAGGATGGGGGGGGGGATTCGGCAAAGTCATACCTCCTCCCTCTCGCACAAATGTGGAAATGGGTGGCACTGAGCCCTTTGTTTCTTGCTAGTCCTCATTTTCAGTTTGAGTAAACATTCCTTAAATCTTTCAAAAAGTCAGGCTATATTGCTCAAGACAGAAGGCTAACCACAAATGAGTTATTTGGCACCTCAGTTAGATTGCTACACAGGATTAGGGATTCACAGGTAACTGGCCTTCCAGCTAAGATTTGAAAATTACCCGAAGAGGAACGTTTTCCTGTGAAGAATATTTTGATGCCATCCTGATCAAACACAGACAGGTGTTTCTCAGCCTCAGATTTCTCTATGGAGGAGCAAAGGGAGAAAATTACAAACATTTTCCAGACCCTGTAAATGAAATGACTAAAAAAAAAACCCACTAAAAACTTCACCAAAGCTGTTGCATCTTCTTCAGGGATCAAGGATGGGAAGAAAAGCAACTGTGAGTGGAAAGCAGGACTGATTACTTTGTGCAGTACAGTCTCCGTAACAGTATACTCTAGAATAGTGTTAGTGCTTGCCTGAGAAGCAGCAGGAGAAAAACAGTCCGTCCTTAATCTGGGCTGTTTCAGAAGGAGTTTCCTATAGGTTACCATAAAGGAATGGAAACAGTCATATTGGTTTAATCTGCTTGACCCTGAAGTGCTAATGTCCAACATTGACATCTAGTACCAGATCCACACAGTTTTACAAGGCAAGGCCACTCCATGTTCCATTACCTACTCTTACTTTCTAACAACTCTTGCCTCTGCCTCCAAGGTCCAAGACTGTCTAAATTTCACAGATGATTAGCTAGTAGAAGGGAGACTCCCAAGGATATTTTCCATCTTTCAGGAACTGTTTTTTAATAGAGTGAAAGCCTAGTGAATAACTTCAAACATCCTATTGCACTAGGCTGTAGCCCCTCTTCGGAGAAGGAGCAGGAGGAGGAGGAGAAGGAGGAGCTGGTTCTTATATGTGGCTTTTCTCTACCCAAAGGAGGCTCAAAGCGGCTTGCAGTCGCCTTCCCTTGCCTCTCCCCACAATGGACACCCTGACTGCATGTGGAGGAGGAGTGGGGAATCAAGCCCCAGTCCCCAGATTAGAGGCTGCTGTTCCTAATCAGACCAAGCTGGCTCTCAAGAAGGATAGCCCACATGAACACATATTATGTTTGTACTCACCCAGTATAATTTTAGGAATGGAAGCTTGTTCCAGTTTCTTAAAACATATATGAAATGTTTTCACCCCTATACACCTAGAAATAATTCTCAACTCTCAGGGTATGAATGGAAAACCATTAACAGGTATTAATTTTTAAACAAATTCCTGTTTCAGCCAGTGAATTCTTAGTGAAGTCATTAAGCTTGTTCAGACAGAATGAGACCCATCTTTTCTATGGAGTACTCACTTGCTCTTCTGAAAATATCTTTGCTGTTTTCATCATATAGGATACGTGTGCTTTCTGGAATAGAAGACAAAATATGAAGAGATTTAGAACAACATACATCCTACTCTTTAACTTTGAATTATTTCAGATTTAACCATGCTCTTTAGAATAATAGCCAGCTGGTTTTTAAGCTTGGAATTTCTTGGCTTAAATCATATTGTGGCCGTTATCTCAGTTATGTTGGAGAGCAACTCAGCATTCCTGGACATTAGGGGGTGCTACATCACCCTAAATGTGTAAAGATGTTATCTCCTTGAATGGGGTGACTCTTTGTCATAACCTGGGAGCTGCTATCTGATGCCTCCTCTCATTTTGTTCTCTCGCTCCTTCCCCAAGCGTTCCATGGAGACATATCTCTGTAGATCTTGTCTGTAGATACAATGCTCCCATATTCCAAAGTGCATAATGTTGGACAAGCTGGTATTTGTGATACGGAAAATACTCTTAAGCGTCTTTCTCTTCTTTTAATTGCAACCTGAATGTGAAGTAGATCTTCTTGAATAGATGTAAATTTACCTTTTCTTCTTGGGAGTATACTTCTTGGGAGATTTATTTCCTGTGTCTGGTATTACAGTTTTATGATTGGACAAAACTCTGCTATATTAATCAAATATCCCAGTAAATTGGTGGCATTTAAGAAGACAATTTCAGCTTAGTTTAGGGAGCTATTAAGTAGCCCATTAAGGGGTTTACATTTTGGGGCTGTAGTAAAGATTGCCAAAATAATGTGTGTTAAGTGAACATGAATAGTGTACCCCCACTGTATGAGTGGAGAAATACAGATTATGTAGTTTTATTCTACAGATTATCAGGTAAAAGGTATAAGAAACTGAGCAGTGGTATCTCTATATTTCTTTAGGATCTACTTCCACCCACAATCAGCTTCCTCAGACTCTCCTTTAGTTTAAACATGCATACAAAGCAACTTTCTTAATTAATGCATCAAAAGTGACAAAACAATGGGTTAATCCTACATTTCAAATATTAATTTTGAAACCTGAAATGTTAGTGATTATGACAATGATACTTAGTGGCTCTTTCTTTGAGATGCTGTGACACCTTTATGAAAGTAAGCAAGGCCTTTGCCTGATAAAGATGGTGGCTGGCAGGTGGCTTCCAGTTTGAAACAGCCCCCAGTGGAGCAACAGGTAAATTACCGCTTTCATGCCAGGGGTAGGGTTGCCAGCACAAGACGAGCAACTGGCTGGAGACTTACTTTTGGGGTGAGATCTTATCAGTGACACAGTGATGTCTCTGAAAACAGGCTGATGTCACTTCCTGCACAATCAGAAGTAATGTTACTGCATTGCTAACAATGTTCTAGCACTGGGCCCAAAATGTATGGTGTAACCAGAGAGTTTTGACTGAATGCTAGAGCATCACAGTGGCATCACTACCAGAAATAATATTTTCTTATTAGGAGACTGGAAATCACTCCTCCCCATTTCCCCCTGTTTCCCCCTTCTGCCCAGCTAAGTGACAATGGAAGAGCCCACTGGGGTCAGAGGTTCCCTGTCCCCAACGGAAACACGGCAACCCCAGCCACAGATGAAGTAAATGTGATTATTTTGGCTACTGGAAGTCTCTATGAGCCATTGAGCGACTACCACAGGATTATGAAAACAATCCAGGCTTTTGAATCCGGAAAAAATGAACAACTCAAATAAATTGTCAGAAATGCCCTGACAATTCTATATATTGAATGGGTGACTGGAAATAGCTCTCTTACTGTATTTTAACTATTCTGATTATATGAAGGAAAAGGTGGTCAAAATGTGTTCAACTTGTACATCTGGGGTCATGACACTGAGCATTATAATTTGACTTTCCTGATGTTTTAATTGAGAATTAATCCTGGAGACACAAAGAGAGAACAACAGCAGAAAGGCAAAGAAGACGGGTGTCTTACCGTCTGATAGGACTTTGTAGGCTTCCATAACCTCTTTGAACTTCTGTTCAGCTTCTTTCCTGTTATCTGGATTTTTATCTGGGTGCCATCTCAGCACTTTACTCCGGTACCTGTATAGTTGCACAAGATACAATTACCTTTACTGGCTAAGCATCCACCTACTCTAAAACCAAGAGAACATCTCCTATACTGTTTTTGCCATTCTGTTCAGGCTTCTTTTCATTCCCACATAATTCCTCCTGCAAATAACAGCGGGGGAATCCTTTTCTGGCAGTGCTTTCTTGTCACTGCTGTAGTCAAAACTTTTGTGAAACAGCACAGGATACTAAGAGGACCCCCTCTTAGTATCAGGCCTAGGTATCAAATGTTGACAGTGAGTGGGAAAAAGCAGCCAGAGTCAGGATTGCATGGCTGAGGTTATGAGAGGCAAAGGAGGATGACCTGATGATGAATTTCTCTTACGCTTTTTTAATATCTTCCAAAGAGGCAGTTTGGGGAATATCCAGAATTTTGTAGTAATCCACCATGGTGTACATCCATCCAGTGAAAGGCCACCAGGGAAGGTGAAGAAGAGATTAAGCAGTCAGATACAAGAGGGATTGCTTTCTTTCTCTGAAAATGCAAAATACACATTTAAAATTGCCCTGAGGTAAGCAGATATAGGATTTGCACAATAGTAGCAGATTTGCCATTCCAGTTTTTGCTCAAAGGTCAAAACATCAATCTCCTGCTCTTCTGGATAAGTATTTCCCCATTAGTTATTTATGTGAAAATGTAGGCCCTGCCTTATCCAAAATTCAAGGTGGCTTTCACCAATCAATTTTTTAATTACAATTAATCTAACAACAAACTGTGATAAAACCAGTCTTCATTCAATCAAAATCCATCTAGATCAGTTTGAGATTCAGATCTGATTTGGAAATGGCCTTTGTTGCCCTGAATGACCATCTTTGCTGAGGGTGATAGGGAGAGTGCAAACCTGTGGATTCTCCTGGATCTGTTAATAGCTTTCAACCCCATTGGCCATCGTATCTTTCCAGAGACTCTATCTGGCATGGGAGTGGGGCTCACTTTCTTTTGGGAAGTTTCACTCTTACATTTTTGGCTGTTTCCAGAAGAAGAAGAACTGGAATTTTTTATCCCATTGTTTCCTACCTGAAGGTGTCTCAAAGTGGCTTACAATTCCCCCACAACAGACACCCTGTGAGGTAGATGAGACTGAGGGAGCTCTGAGAGATCTGAGTCAACCAGCTGGCTGCATGCAGAGGAGTGGGGAACTAAACCTGGTTCTCTAGATTAGAGGCCTCCACCCTTAACCGCTACAAGACTGAGCTGAGGGACTGTCACTTGGCCCCATCCATTTGTCCCCTGCACTGGTTAGCATCTATGTGAAGCCAGTGGTAGAGATCGTCAGGAGATTTGCAGTAAGGTGTCACTGATATACAGATGACACATAGCTCTCTTTCTCCTTAACAGCTGAGGCAGGTGGAAGTTTTGAACTGGTGCCTGCAGAAGGCAGAAGAGGAAGAGGAGGAAGAGTTTCTTATATGCCGCTTTTCTCTACCTGAAGGAGTCCCAGGGCCTTTTCGCACGGGGATCTTTGTTGCAAATTGTTTGCGGAATGAAAAATCGCCATTTAAAATAGTGGAATTCGTCGTTATGCATACCTGCCTTTGTAGTGGAATCAGTTGCGTTTTTTAGCGTTTCCCACAGGCTTCCGGTCTCGGCAGAAATCGCTAGAAAGGAAGCGCTATTGCCAAGCTCGTCCCGCCCCTGGCCGTCAAGCAGCCAATGGGCAGCCGTTAGCATGCTCCCAAACAGCCCCTTTCCCTTTAAGAAATGTTTTTTTTAAAAAAAAAACAGACCCATAGCAACGAATCTAGGTAGATTCGTTGCAACGGAGAGACCCATCCAGCTGCCTAATGTGAGCTGTTGTTTGATTGTATGATCGTTGGCACGCTGCCTCGAGTGATAAAAAAAAAATCCCCCCCCCTCTCACGGGCCCGATTTTCGGCTGAATTAATGTGTAAAAAATAAAGGGACTTTATTTCAGCAAACGGGCTTTTATGTGGTTTGTGCTTAGTGACTAAAGGTGAAGGACTGAAGCCAGGGAAGCCTCTAAACAGAAAGAGGCTCGCTGGTGCGTTTATCCCCGCTCGCTCGGAGAAAAAAAAATGGCGATTGCTTCGCCGGAAGTTTGGAGGACAGGCTCAGGAGGAGGGACTTTGAAGAACCCGCAACAGTGGTAACGCACAGGTCTTTAGCGCTAGTGTTGCAGATTGGTTGCAGGAGTGTATCGCTATCCGGAGGGTGAATCCACTTTTCTGGATTCCCCTGAAAGCGCTACAACGAAGCGCTTTTTGCTGATTGGTTTCAGGAGTGTTGCAGATTGTCTGCGACGTTGTGCGTTAAGGCAAATTAGTAGCGTTTTCAATTAGCAACCATTGTGCTATTTTGAAGCCGTGCGAAATGGCCCCCAAAATGGCTTACAGTCGCCTTCCCTTTCCTCTCCCCACAACAGACACCCTGTGAGGTGGGTGAGGCTGAGAGAGCCCTGAAATTACTGCTCGGTCAGAACAGCTTTATCAGTGCTGTGGCGAGCCCAAGGATGCCCAGCTGGTTGCAAGTGGGGGAGCACAGAATCAAACCCAGCTCGCCAGATTAGAAGTCCACACTCCTAACCACTACACCAAGCTGGCAGTGGATGAATGAGCTGATAAGCTGAAGCTCAGGCCAGACAAGACTGAGGTGTTGTCAGTCAATTAGAAATCTGTATGAGGATTCAGGAGTCATTCCACCCTGGATGGAGTTGCATTCCCCCTGAAGGAGCAGTTGCATAGCTTGGGGATGCAGTGGTGAATCCTGGCCTTTTGTTAGGAGGCTCAGCTCTCCTCTGCAGCCCCGTTTTAAAGCAGCACTGGCTGACATACCAGCTGTGTGGTCATGACTAGAAACACATGATTTGGCCAGGATGATCCATACTCTGATTGGATATTCGATTACCTAAATGTGCTCTACATGCCACTGCTTTTTAAAACAGGCCAGACATTTCAGTTGGTTGTGTGTCTTTTGCCTTAAGAGTCGCCTATTGCTATCTTACTATCTTCTGGGCAAGCCAAAACATTTCTTTTTGCCCAGCCTTTTTGTTAAGGGGTTAAAATGTTAAAACATTTTTAATAGTCTGCTTCTGCCCCCCCCCCACTCCTCCCAAAATGTTTATGAGGCTTGTTTTAAGCTGCTAAGACTTTTGCTGCATTTTTAATACTGGATTTTTAGTTCTTTTGATCATTTTAAAACACTTTTTTGTTAATTATATTTTAATGCTTTACTTTATAAGCTGCCTTCAGCTCTTTGTAGAGGTAGCATAGAATTACTCTAAATAAATGTATAAAATGAATTAGTCACAGACACACATACACTCAAACTGTTTGTGGACTCTGAGAAAAAACGATTTAAAAGGTGCCTTCCACACATCCTCTGGCAGGCCACTTGGAATGACTACCACTAAGAAGGCACATGCCTTGCTGTGGATATCCGTAGCCACCAATCTAGTACCCCTTTTTCTCTCTTTAGACTTGACAAATAAGGGATGCAGCCTGCAGGCCAAAAAAGGATGCCAAGAGGACACAGTCTAAAACAACAACAAGAACAACAACAGTGTAGTGAAGTAGTTAGAACAGGCTTTCTCAAATAGGGTTTTATGAAACCCTGGGGTTTCTTGATGGCCTTGGGTTCCTGAATGGGTGGGAGTCAATTAATTTGTTATATATTTTTAAATGTGTTAAACATTTATCAGTGATAGAACTATATATAGTCATGTTGACCCATCCACCCCTCCCACAATGGCCAATGATGGGCAGGGGACGGGGCTCCAGGTGGGCATGTACACAGCTCTGCTTCCCAAGCTTATCCTGTGTGATAGCACCACTTTTGAGGTTTCTTGAAACCTGGAGAATGTTTCAGGAGTTTCTTAATGGTAAAAAAGTTAAGAAAGACTGAGTTAGAGCGTTGGACTAGGACTGAGAAGATATGGGTTCAAGTCCCTGTACAGCTATAAAACTCACTGGGTAACCTTAGGCCAATTATTCACTAACCTAAGATTCAAAGGGTGACTGAAGATAAAATGGAGGAAGAGAAAACTACGTGCCCCAGTATTAGCTCCTTTCAGGAATGGCAAAATAAAGCATAGGCATAAATTTGTATGGCTTTGTATACTGAGAGAGGCAGAATCTAAAAAGAAAAGTCCCTTGTGCAGAGGGAATACTTATTAAAAAGTATATGAAGCCTATGGCAAAGTTTGGAAGGGACCTGCTTTTCTGTAGTCAATTTACATTTTAAGGGACCAGCCACTCCATCTGATGCCATGAGGTAACCCCATGCCAATATAATAAATGGGGGCACTAAGAGGGTGCACACCCCTATTCACTGTGGCCTGGTAATATTTAACAGGAAGTAACATCCTTAATTCACATTCACCTTACTTTCCAGAAACAAAATTAACAAGTCTAGCTGAAGTATCAACAACTCTCAAACCTATGACTGTACGTGCAATTGCAGTTGCTCAAGAGTCTGGGCTCCTCCGTTATGGTCACACCAGTGAGCCGCCGGTGTTCTGTTCAGCATTTGAATCTGATGCTTCCGCAAACTGCCAGACAGTACATTCCTTTCTAGAAGTATGCATTGTGATTGGTGTTGCACTGGCCAATCACAATGTGTGTGGTATTCTTTAGATGGCTTTAATGGTCAACAGCACACTGTATAATTTTGGTTCGTTGTAGGGCCTGAAACCAGTGGCACCAGAAATATGAGATCCTGGGAAGGTGCTAAAAAGCATCTTCCTTCTAAATCAAGGTAAGTACTAGCTGAGAATACTATAATAACTCTTAGACAGGGGGTTTCTTCCCAAAGATAGTTTGAATTAACATTGTATCTAATGAAAGACTTTAGTGACTTTCCCAGTGATATTAATTTTTGTCTTAGAAGTAAATATACACTTTAATATCACCAGTATGGCTGAAACCTACCAAAATTTTTAAATTTCTGGGTAAGAGCTGCTCTTTTTGGTCACATGATTCTACACAAACTGAATATTTTAGATTGAATTATTTCTGTGCACTAGAGTAATTAAACGAGGAATGAAGTAAGAAATTAAACAAATGTGATAAATATAAAATTAATTAATTAAATACATAAATAGATCTTATTCTTTCTACATTTCATGAGATGTGTATGCAGAGACTGAAATTCATACTCTTAGATAGGGTGTTTCTTCCCCAAAATGGCAACTTGCAGCTCTTGAAAGGGTCTGTTTTACACCTACGACCAGTGTCAGGAGCTTGGATGTAATCATTGATACTTATCTATGGAGGCCAGGCATTCTACCAGCTTTGCCAGGTGAGACAACTTGTGCCATATCTGTCATCCAACCTAGCCACCTTGATCCATGCAATGGTCACCTGCAGACTAGACTTCTGTAACTTGCTCTATGTTGGGCTGCCCTTGAAGGTGATCTGGAAACCAGTTGGAGGTCCAGAATGCAGCAGTTCGAGTCCTTACTGGAATCCAGTGGAGAGCACATATTACACTAGTGCTCTCCCAGCTCTATTGGTTCCATCTTGGAAACTGAATTACCCAGTAAATTAAAAGTTTTGACTCTTACATTCAAAGCCCTAAATGGTCTAGGACATCTGTATTTATGGAACTGCCACTTCTGCTCTACCTCGCAAAGAGTGTTAAGGTCAAGTGATCAGAAATTGGTCCAGGTCCTTGGTCAAAAAGAGGTAAAACTGGTCTTGACCAAGGCCAGGGCTTTTTCAGCCCTGGCCCTGGCTTAGTGGAACACTCTTCTCTAGGTAAATCTGGGCCCTCCAGGACCTCAAACAGATCTGGAGAGCCTGCAAGACAGATAATTGAGGAAACTGCTGGCCTCCCTGCCCTATGAAACATCAATCAACCTATTAAAGCAATCCCTTCTCTGTAATGGTTTTAGGAGGCAGCTTTTAATGGTTTAATTTTAAATGTATATATAACTTATTTTAATTATGTAAACTGTATTATTGTATATTTTATATTATTGTCACCCACCCTGAGCCTATGAAGGACAGACTACAAAAATAAATACTACTATTATAATTAGCCAAAATGAGCCTTGTAAAAGGAGCTGAAGTTTCAGATCTCTGCAGAATACCTTGTCCATGTGTTTCCAGTCAAAGTCTGCTCAACTAGTTCTTCTGTGTTTACTTGAACTGTCTGGTTGCTAGGACTTTGGGCCAGAAGTCTGAGCAGAATAAACATCTACCTCTTGATAGATCTAGATGGCTAGCCATGTTGGTCTGCCTGTAGCAGCAGAAAAGAGCAGAGTCCAGTAGCACCTTAGGGGCTAACAAAATGTGTGGCAGGGCATGAGCTTTTGTGAGTCACTGCTCACTTCTTCAGAATGTGAGTCCATCCATACTATATATAGGAAACTGGAGTGAATTCAGATGCTGATTGACATTAGCAGGCAAAAGACAATCGCAGGTGAATGAAAATAGCAGGTGGGATGGGATTAGATGTGATATGCAGAGGGATAGTAGGCATGGAGAAATCAGCAATGGTAATTATTTTGCTCTTTAGGACCTCCAAAGAATATTCCCCCACCAATTCGAGCCATTTTATAATAAACCTTTGTTTTTATAGCTTGACCCCCAGTCATTCAGTTGACACAGTACAGTATTTTCCTATTTGCGTATTTCTTCCCTTCCCTTTATACTTTCTTTCTTTTAACCATTAGTAACCTTCTGGGTATGAGCCTCTTGTGGCGCAGAGTGGTAAGGCAGCCGTCTGAAAGCTTTGCCCATGAGGCTGGGAGTTCAATCCCAGCAGCTGGCTCAAGGTAGACTCAGCCTTCCACCCTTCCGAGGTCGGTAAAATGAGTACCCAGCTTGCTGCTGGGGGGTAAACGGTAATGACTGGGGAAGGCACTGGCAAACCACCCCGTATTGAGTCTGCCATGAAAACGCTAGAGGGCGTCACCCCAAGGGTCAGACATGACTCAGTGCTTGCACAGGGGATACCTTTACCTTTACCTAACCTTCCAGGATTTTCTATGTCTTACTTTTTCTCTTACCACTGGGTAGTTGGGTCCATTCAAGATGTTCTCGCTCTCTCTTATATCACTGGAGTCAGTTCTAAGTGATTTTTTCCTGAAATTCAATTCATTCTTCTGCTTGTCTTAAGAGTGATAAAAATTTATATCTATTGTAAAATTGTGAATAAAAAGCTGATTGCAGAAAGTAAAGACAATCATACACTATAACGTTAACTAGCTCAATTGCACTGGATCGCTATTTAAAAGACAATTTGTCTTATCAAAAGAAAAGCGATTTCAGTTTCTTGTTAAGATAATTGCCATAAAAATAAAAGCTTTTTATTACAACGGCACTGATAGGTACGGCGTGAAGCTATATACCTTCATTGCCAATAGTTTTATTGGCAACAAATAATATTCATTATTAAGCCAAATCTTTCTGCTGAGAGATAAAGGCACCAATCTCTTGTCTACAAAGCAAGCTCAGAAAAAAGTTTACCAGGGACCAACCAATCAGCTGGGTATGAGAAGGGGGGGGGGAGAATAAAATTCAGAGGCAGCAGAGCATATAGTTCTTCGACACTGTGTGATCAGGCCGGGACTTCCAGGGGCCTGACAAGATGCCACCCTGCCATGGATCGTTGCTATAACCTCTCTTATCCCCCCTTTACCCTCTTTAAGAAAACTTGGAAGGACACCTGTTCTTTCCACTGTTGGGGGCTCTTCTGCCCCCAGTCTGGCTGCTCCTGTCACAATTGTACTCTGCTAGGGCCACACAAATCATTAAACTGGCTCTGCTGCTATGGGCCCCACAAATCCCTAAACCACTCCTGTGTGTGGTGCAGAATCTTCTTCAGAGCTGAGGAAGAGTTTTGACCAAGGGATATGACATCACTCACATGCATTAAAATCACAGTTCTTAAAACAAGATGACTCTTTTGAGTGGTAAGTTCAGGCCAATCAACCCTAACCTTGTTCTCCACTATTAACACTATTTCTACACTCATCAAGACCTTAGACAATGGCATTCTGCATTTCAGTTTTCGCCAACGTTTTTGTAAAGTCCTGACATATAATGATTCATTGGACTTCTACTGCACACGCAGTATTACTCATTCAGGTGTGTGAACTGGGCATGGCTATTGCCACATCTGGTATGGAGGAGCAGTTGGCGACCTGACACCCTTTCATTACTCCCCTTCCATTTTGCTGCCTTTCTTTTGTGCCCTTTTCTCTCTCTGGGCAATAAAAGCTGATAAATGGGAGTGGAAAGCTTTTACGTCTCAGAATGTTAATTTTTGCACCATTACTGCTTTGAAGCGGGGAAATGTGTCCTTGGATCACTTCCCTCTGCCACCAGGCCTTATCCCAGCTGCAGTAACAGGTGAAGTTTTCTTAGACAGCTTCAATGCTTTTGGAAGCAGAAGAGGATGAATTAGGAGATCTTTAAATGGACATGGTGGGAATCATTTGACTTTTCTGTGCAATCAACTTCCTGTGCTTGGCTTCCTGCTCCTAGAAGTTAATTCACTGGGCTCAGCTACCCCCGTTCTCCTTCAGATTCATCTTTCCAACCCTCATCCTCTCCAGCTATTTAAAGGAATCCCCCCACCCCCCACTATTTGTTACCAGGAGTAGATTAGAGAATGTTTAAGGTTGACACATAATAGGGCTAGCCCTACTATCATATTAACAGGAAACATGCTGTTTTGGTTGCTTGCCTAGATTGTCTTGAAGATGGTTGCTAGGAGAAATGCCTGCTCCAGACTGTTCTCAACCTCATTTACTTTTGTCTGTGGACAGAACAACACACTCAGCAGCATAAATGCGCCTGGAGATCTGAACTGCTGCCAGGCAGTGGTAGGGGGGAGAGTGTCGCTGCTTTCCCCCGCTGTCCTTTGCATCCAGTGATTTCTTTCTGTGAAGTGGAGGGAGGAAATCCTGCTAAGGGACTACTACTAGGGGACAGGTAAAAGGCGAAGCAACCCACATGCACAGACATCAGTTGTTCCTGGCTTTCAAACATTGCCCTCTGTAACACTCTTGAGCAATGACAGAAGGTCCCAGGCCTATGAGTGTCCAAATCTCTGGTTCTGTCCACTGGCCTTTAAGGTAGAGAGGTAAATGTAGAAATGGGCTGGCCCGTCATTTAATGGAAAGTGTGAGGTCTGCCTGAGGGGCCAAAGGCAGTCAGCCACATGCCAAGTTGAGTCCTAGCTATAACTGTGTGCTGTGCTGATTGGCTGGAAACCGCCAACATCACAAACTCATCTTGCTCCTCCTTCCTCTCTAAAGCAGTTTTCAGTGTTTGCAAAGCTTCTTTTAACACACATGGTGGACAAGTATATATTTAATAGAATACATGTACATGTGGCCTTTAAAAAGTAAAGCAAAAACAGCCCATTAGATGCAAGGCATACACTGAATCAGCATGCCATTCAGCCAGTGTATCTCTTAAATGCTTTCAAAGCTGAAGGAGTCCTGGTCTGATTCTGCACTTACTTTGTTTTTTTCTGGTGTGGATCCTGCTGAATCCAAATCGATTTCAACTTGGTCTTCCTCTTCCCCCCCCCCCTCCTCACTGAAACAGAAAAGAGTTCTGCACGAGATTAGGGAGGCTCAGAACGGGAAGGGGGAGCCAAGCCCAGACGGAGCCTCTTTCTTTCTTTCTTTCTTTCTTTCTTTCTTTCTTTCTTTCTTTCTTTCTTTCTTTCTTTCTTTCTTTCTTTCTTTCTTTCTTTCTTTCTTTCTTTCTTTCTTTCTTTCTTTCTTTCTTTCTTTCTTTCTTTCTTTCTTTTTTTTTTCTTTCTCCCTTCCCTTCCCTTCCCTTTTCTTGAAGGGGGAGGGAGAGAGGACTGAAGACAACAGAGGAGAGAGGGGGAAAAAACCCACGAGGCAAATCTCTACCCACAGAAGTTACTGCTTCTGGAGCTTCTGGGGAGAGAAAATTAGAATTTCCCCTTTAAGAAAAGCTTACAGCTTGGGCAGCCTGGGCAGCCTTGGCCAATCAGGGCTTCTCTACCACAGGAGTCAGCCCTGAACAATCAGGGCTTCTCTACCACGGCAAATGTGATGCAGCCGGAGATCCACATGCTTTCTCAATCTGATTCTGTAAATATTGAGGATTAAAAGCACTCTAAGATATTCCAGGATAAAGGTAGGGTCACTTCGGATCAATCCTGCTTGTTGCAGAGTGAAAATTTAAATCACTGAAAATCAAAACAGAAATCACATTCTGTGTAGATGGCAGGGACTGAATCGACCTGGGATTGGAATAAAAGTTCCGTACAACTTACACCCCGGTTTATCTGTTTGTACCACAAAGTACCCCAGTCATATTTTATGCTGGTTTTGTCCCAGAGATTTACCATACATTTGCCTTGTCTCCTCTGACTTATTCCATTGCTTCTTAGCTCTTTGAAGCTGACCCATCTTCAGTCTATATCTTCAGCCTCAGCACCACATTGTCTAAGTGGTATCAAATGTGAATTTTCTTATTCTAGTGACTGTACATATGAAGCCATGCCCAGGATTACCCCGATAAGCAGAGTGGATGGATTTTCCTACCTATCTGAATGTTCCCTTAGATTATCCAGCCTTATTTTTTTAAGGGCTTTTGTATTTCACATTATTTGAATAACCCAATCCAGAAACAATGTCGAATGGGAGAGACTGGGGCCTGCAAAGCAGCAAGAAAAGCCAAAGGGACAACATTGGCTCTGGACACCCTTAACAGCTAGGCCCTGTAGGTCTCCCACCCAGCCATCCACACACCCAGCCACCCACATGCGGCACAATCCTCCTTACAAATAATTATAGGCAGCCACAGGAAATGGTTACAACATCAGCATTGACTTGCAGGTGGGCATGTGGGCTAGGACTAAGGCTCATACTCAATTCCAAGTTTTTTGGAAAACAGGCCACTACTTTATTAACCATGTGTTGGCTGACAAGGGGATATGGAACTCTAACACCGCCATTCACCAGGTCATCCGACCCAGTTCCCTAACCTCAGCGGTGCCCTGAGGATCCCATCCTGGTCCCCTGCCAGGCCCACAGATCCCCTTGCTGCTGGGCATCCCCCAGTAGTCAGGGAATGCTTCAGGGAGCATAGACCTCCTTCTGCCCATTCCCTTTCATCTGCTCTACTGGTGTGATCCTGGGACCTTCCCATCTGGATCGGTCCACACCCAGCTGAGCCTTTCCAAGGCACCTCATCTGGGGAGTACTTTAACTCCCCCCTCCATGTTCCTCCCCCCCCTTTTCAGGCCCCTTGCCCTTCCCCCCCCCGTAGTTGTGACAAATAAGAAGTTCAAATAATCAACATAACAGCAGTTGAATGACACTTTTTAATAGCTAGTATACCCTCCCAAACATAACCACAACCTCAAGGTGGGAGGGAGGGAAGCTCTCCACTCGGCTGCCCTGGGAGGAGAGGCCAGTCCTGGCTCATGTTGCACCTTATAAAGGCATCATGTGCCCAGCCTCTCCTCCCAGCTGCAGGGCACATGTGCCCTGCCTTCCTTTCCCGATTCTCCGTGTGGAGTGCCTTCCTCTTCCATCCGGCCACCACTTCTTCAATGGCGGCCGCCAGGTAATTTGCAGCCGTGCTTAAGAAAAAACACCATGGCTTAGCTGGCAAAACCAACCAAAAATTCAAGGGTGCATATAAAGGTTGTCTTCTTTTTTTACTCCAGTTGTATATATTATTCTGTGATGATATGAGACAAGGTCTACATACTGGATCCACTCTGCAGGTTACTACACTGCTTGGGAACAACAGTTTTTGTCTGCGGAGGTGAAAGAAAGTATTCACTACCTGAACCTTGTTGCATATCATTGGAGAATAATATATACAACTGAAATAAAAAAGAGGGCAACTTTTACATACAATCCTCCTTGCATCAGCCAGTATGAGTTAGACCAAAACTTCGCTGCCCCAGCTCCCCTGTGGGAGCACAAATTCAGGGCGGACGAGATGCACCGGGCCAAATGCTCCGCTGTGAGGGAGCGGGAAGAGGCGAGGCAATCTGCCTCAACTCAAACTCCAGCCTGCAGCCCGGTGCAGAGCCTTAGTGTGGAAATGGTCAGAGGGACAAATGCCAGCACTGCCATGAGTACACTGTTTCTTTTCATGTCAGTGAGGATGTTTGGCCATGTAACATTTACCTGGTGATTGTGCTCATGCTGAAGTTCATAGCATGACTTGATTCTGAAGTGAGGGGGAAGAAGTGAATTCTATATTATATCCCAAGAGTATCTGTCAGTTTTCACTATATACTAGAGAAAGAGCAAACGTAGAGACCTAGGTTAGAATGTGAGACCTTGCACATATGCTTTGGCCACCATCTTCTTCCTCATTGAGTGGACACTAGATTGGACTGGGAAGGAAGACATGAAGGTGGGGGGGGGGGGTTTAAAGCACACTTCATTGTAAATATGAGGCAGAAAATATGTTGCTGCTAAATTTCTTTGGGTAGGCTTAAATCTAGTGAAGCATTTCCATGGTCAGAAGGATTTCTAGTATGTTGTTAAAATATACAAAGAGACTGAAGCATCAAACTGATTTAAAGAATAAAAGTTTTATTTAGAAGAGAAACAACTTTGTATAGAAAAAGAGGAGCGATAGTCCTAACAGTCTGCTCAACTGTTGTTCTTCATCCATTATGTTCTGTTCTGAAGGCAAGTAGGAAAGAAGTGTGCTTAAAGGAACAGTTGAGCCAATGGGGACAGGAAGAGACTGAAAAATATGAGGAAGTTACTTTCTAACTTCTCCAAATACACATCTCCTCCAATGCCCCTGTAGGATATCCCTCATTTATTTTTATTTTTCAATTTGTAAACTTTCCCTTCCAGCATTTCAGCCTGGAGCAGTTTCCAACATTTTCATCTATAAAACATATATAGTGAAATTAGAGTTTGTCAATAATTTAAGTTAACATAATATTAAAACCTTGAAACCATTACAAAAAAACTTCCCCGTATGCTCTTGAATCATGCAGACACTAGATCTTGAATATTCCAGCATATTGTTGGAGCCGGGGCGATAAGGAATATCTCCCATGAATACAAAAAGATGGTGTTTGCATAAACGCCTAGTAATACCGTGTAATTTTAAGAGCAGTTTCTAGGAAGTGAAGGCTTCTTGTCTGGAATCTCAGAACAAGGATATTGACAGTCTCCTTAATATGTAAGCCATACAGAATCCTTGGCCTCATATTACAGTATATGTACACCCAGCAGGCCTTCAGTTGCTCAACAGAGAATACTTGCCTCATGCATCATTTGCTTGCTGATATGGTAACAAGTCAAGCGAGGGTCAGTAGCACTGGAACAATTCTGACAGCTCTCCTTTTCTATTCAGGGAATCATACAACAGCAAAAAACATACTCTCTCCTTTCTCCTTTTTTTGTTGTTGTGGCTTCTGGAGGTACTTCTGAACCAGCAGGAATTAAGCCGCTTCAATTCTTAACCTTCTTTATCTGTCCCACATGTACAAGTCACCTCCAGCAATGCTATTAAATTATTACACTGAATTTTCATATGAACATTGTTCCTGTTTTCAGAGAGATGATAAGCTTTCAATTAACTGCAGATTTAAACAAGCTTTATTGGGAGGGAAGCCAGCCTCATTTCCCACACAAGCAGAGACTAAGCGCGCTTTCTTCCTTTTCTCTCTATTCTACAGTAATGATGAAAAGGAACATCTTTGTTCATTATTAAAATGACTTTGATTCCATCGAGCTGGTTAACCTCCAGCTTGGCTTATTATCACTGATTTGTAACTTTCACAACTGGCTAGCAGAGCCTTGCTTTGTGAGACACCCGCTAACATAAGGAATATGAGAATATTAAAAAATATACCAGCACTGCTGAGGAAAAGGCAAACATATAAGACGCGGGGACCGGCACAGATTTTAATTACAGATTTTGACCAGAAATCCATCTAAACAGAGATTAAACTCCTAATTGCTTTTTAGAAGAGCAAATAAACAGTCATCAAGATGAACAGCTGTTTTGGTCCCTTTGCCTCTTTTTGAGAAGATCTTGTACATGTAATATTAAGTAAATGTGATTATTTAACATGAGTCTATACTGCCACACTGCCATGGCTTTTGTAGATAAGGGAGGGAATGCTGACCTTGAACGGGTTGAGCACATTCCTCCACACTCAACTTTTATCTTTGCTCTTCCATGAAATTTACTAGGTAACCTTGAGAAAATTTGCCCAAACTACCTGAAAGGATTGCTGTGAGAATCAAAGAAGATAATTTCATGAACATTAACACGAGATCCTTAGAGGAAGGGCTAGATACCAATAAGACTGATTAATGATTAAACAACATTCTCATACACCTGAGGGAGGGGTCATGACTTAGTGGCAGGCACCTCCTTTGCCTGCATTAATTCCCACTGTCAACCTGGCATCATGAGTTAAAATGTCATGAAGCACATGTTAAGAATGACCCTTCACTCCTGGAGAAACTTGTGGTAATATTAAGACTGAATAACACTGAGTTAGTTGACATGGGCAAACCTTTCTCAACTTTTTTGCTGTTGAGAAGCCCGTGAAACATTTCTCAGGTTTCGAGAAACCCCAGAAGTGGTGCAATCATGCCAAATGCAGTTGGGAAGCATAGCTGTGTACATGGCCACCTGGGATCATTCCCCTTCCCACCAGCTCCAGGCCCATCATTGGCCAGTTCGGGGGGGGGGGGGGAGTTCAACATGACCATATAGGGTCATATCACCTGATTAATGTTTGAACATTTAAAAAAATATCTTTAAAAATTAGCTCCCACCCATTCAGGAAACCTTACCAGGGCCATCAAGAAACCCCAGAGTTTTACAAAAACCTGGTTGAGAAAGCCTGACACAGACTCATGTCCTGACTCTGTACAAAGTAGATGTGTATTTGTGTATCCAATACTCATCTAGCCGTAAAACTTACTAGGTGGTCTTAGGCAAGTCACTGTTTCTCAGTCGGATCTATGCATGCTACTCTTAGCTCTTTGATTGTATTACATTCTAGAGCTGTTGGATCTCTGCTTGAAGCCTGAAGGATTAGAACAAGGGCCTCAAGCTTTTCAAGCCTGCAGAGACCTTTAAAACTCTGTTGTAGGGCTGTGGCTCAACCACAAAATGGCTGCCACAGTAAATGGGGCCAACATAAAATGTCAGGAAGTGCAGTTATGCATAATTCTTAACAGTAACTCTTCAATATGTCAGGGAGAAACTCTTTTTAACAGGATTCCTTTTAAAATGAAAATATTGTCAAAATATTTTCTTGCAGGGACAGACTAGGGCAGAGTCTGCGCTTACTTTGTTTATTCCATTGTCAATCCTGTTGAATTCAGATCGCTTTGAACTCGGGTCTTCCTCTTCCCCCCCCCTCCCCATTGAAACAGGAAAGTCATCTGCACGTGGTTAGGGTAGTTCAGAAGGGGGGAGAGCCAAGCCTCTTTCTTTCTTTTCTTGAAGGGTGGGGGGAGAGGAGCCAAGCAGGGAGCCTCTTTCTTTTCTTGGAGGGGAGGGAGAGAAGATCGAAAAAGGCAGAGAAGGGAGAAAAAATCCAGGACCGATAGAAGTTGAGAGAAATTAGGGGCTTCTCCTTTAAGGCAAATTCATCACATGACCACCTGTGGCCAATCACAGGTCCTCTACCATGGAGGAGAGCCCTGATTCAAAACAATGCGATTTCGTAATATATTCAGGATTAAAAGCACTCTAAGATATCGCACAATAAAGGTAGGGTCCGGATCAATCCTTCTTGCTACAGAAGGAAATTTTAAATCACCCCAAATCCAAATGGAAATCGCATTCTGTGTAGAAGGCAGGGACTGAATCGATCTGGGGTTGGAATAAAAGCTCCATGCAGTTTACACCTAGGTTGGGTTGTTAGGCACAGCCTATAAACCAACAGGAGACTAGGATGGGGACAGGGAGGGCATTGGCCAATGGTATAATATCACTTCCAGTCTTCTCTAGGAATCTAGAAAGATGCTTTGGTTTTATCATAGAGGTTCAGCTAGTTGCTAGACAAACAAGACATCATTTCCAGGTAGAGTTTCCTGAGCAATTCCTGGAAGTTTGAGGATGGAGCTGGGGGATGGTGGGGTTCTGACAGAGGAAGAACCTCAGTGCAGTATAATGCTGTACAATCCACCATCCAAAGCATCCATTTTCCCCAATTGAACTGCTCTGTGTAGGCTGTATTGATAATGTATTTTCATAACAATGGTCACATAAAAGATACCTCATGTGACCATTGTTATGAAAATACATTATCAATATGTGCTATGTACATGCATACCAAATGCAAACATTTTTTTACTATAGAAAGTGACTTTCTTCATTGAAATTTCTATTATGATTTTCAAATATTAAATATACAATAAACATCAGAAATGCTTTTCAAAACAGAAGTGTAATTGAATATATCCATGAATCAATCTTTTTCCTGAAAGATTCTGGCCCTCATGAAATGGTTTCCCTAGTTTTTAGTGTGTTTTCTCTGTCTCTCAATAGTTTGCTGTCTCATACTAAGGAGACTTAAACTGCACCAAAAATGAGCATTCCTGCATTCGGAGAAGAAAATAAGGACACCTTCACAAAGGAACTTTATGAAGAGCCTCTGTTCCCTTTCTTGGAAAATCTTAGAATTCTTATAATGCTGCTGCCACCTAGAGGTTATATAAATTATAAATCTGATACTGACTTGGTTTTTAGAAATGCTGTATATCAGGATTAGAATGTATACTTTTTCCTTGAAGAAAATTTGTATAAATCAACATCATATATGTAAGAAAATTATTTTCTAAAGAAATTATAATTAACAAATGGAGGAAAATGAGACTTAATGGCGGGATCCCATCTCTTCACCATCATTAAGCCCAGAGCAGCTGCAGGCCTCACCACTCACCTTGGAGTCAGGCCACAGTGACAGTGGTCTCTGGGAAGGGGTCCAATTCCAGAGCAGTTACCAGTGTCTTCCACAGCTGTTGCCGGGCTCCAAGTGGCCCCCAGCTTCACCTGTAGAATGAAAGTAAGTCTGATGTCTAAGTGTGCATAGACAATACATTTTTAAAATTTGGTGATGATTTAAAGTCCCAGCCCCCCCAAGTTATCAGAAAAATCTGTTTCGTGTCAATGTGGCCATGATCTGTGGATTTAAATATCCATACACTATGTGTGTATGTGTGTGTGTGAGACACATCTTTATTAGCCATGTAGATTCTAATTTTGTATTCTAAGAAGCTTTTTAATTCTGTATTTTATTTATTTATGTAATTATTTTTATTTATTTTATTTACTTCACTTATACCTCACTTGGGTCCATTAGCTCAGAACTATCCTATGAGGAAGGTTAGACTGAGAGTGTGTAACTGGCCCAGGGTTAACCAGCAAACTTCCATGGGGAGTCATAGCTGGGTCAAGTTCCTAGGTCTAATTGCTACACAATACTGGCAGTCTATAGCCATCTATAATCTGCCTTGCACTCTGAGACTCAGGGTAGACTCAGGCAGCATATGACATCCCATATACAATGCAGTATAACTAGGCATGTGTAAATACTATAATGCAGAAAACTGATTACAAAGGTAGAAGATTAAATTAAATCTGTATTTGATTATATGATTAACTATATGAATTGATACCCCATCTAATCTAAAATGGGGAGTGCACTCAAAATGACTAACAACAAAATATAATGGCATTGTATCAAATAAAATGTTAACAGGATAATATAAACGATCATAGTATACAGAATATATACAACTGCTAATGTGAACAAATACCTCAAAAATGTAAGAGTTTTATGGTTCATGCCCAAGATTTTTGTTGTTAAAGGTAGGGATGGGCATGAACTGCATTTTGCTGTTCGGTTCATGGCTGAACCACGACTGTATATGAACTGGGAGATTGATTTGTGAACCAAACTGGTTCACATGGGTTCATGACCCCTGCTTTCTGCTCTTTGCCATTTTTTGCAGGGAGCAGAAAGCAAGGGTTTAAATAGCCCTGAGCTCAGCTGAATCCAAAACAGTCAGGAAGCAAAAGCAAGCTGACCCCATAGTTCAGCTGTTTTGGTGACTTTCATGGAGAGGTCAAAGGAGGGGGTTAAACTCCGATTTTTTGTCCACTGTGAACCCATGAACCTTCACTGCTACCTCAAACGTTCAAGGAGGTTCATGACCAGGCTGCAGTTCATGAACAAGGGTTTGTAAGTTGATTCATGTCTATCCTTATGCTGTGGTGAACCTCCTTGAACAGCATATTTTAAAGGGCTACTAATAAGAAAGTTCTGATTCATTCTTCTGCCTATAAAATCATTTTAGCAATGGAAATCTGAAGCTGGTCTCCTCTAGCAGATCCTTAAGGGATGCATGGAGTGATTTGTTGTACTTGGTGATCTATTTTCTCATATGGTAAGCCATTTTAAGTCTACATTCAGTAGAGAAAACTGGGCTAAAAGTATCTGAGTAAATAAAACAAAAACAAATGAATACAAATATATATTCCATGTTCATGATTGCAAAAATGATTCTGCTATATAGACACACATTCCATATATTATAAAATGTAAATCCTATATACATTAATTGAATAACTGAAAAACATACAACTTAAGAAACAATGAAAAACAGCAACAAGTGTGTTTACTTTGAAAATGTTCAAATGAAATTATTGTTGTGTTTCTGAAATGTAACTACCATTATTGGTTATCTTCCTTTATGCTGACAGATTATGTTGATAGACTACAAAGAAGTCACTGCCAGCTGGAGTACATATCTGTGTGTATTGCAGAGAAAATTGTGAGAAATGGTTCTTGTTGTTTGTTCTAAATGCCCATAATTTTGACCAATCCACTTAAAGAAAATATCTCACCATTCAGTTTTGTCCTCAACAGGCTGAGCAAAGCTTATGTTTGTTAGCCAAGTTTTAATTAAAACAATTGAATTGCTTTGGATTTGATAACCATGTTTGCATATAGATTAACAACCTTCAACAAAAATAGGGAGGATGCGAGCCAAGGAAATAGAAATGCAGAAAAGAAAACTGGCAGCCATTTGATATGTAAAACAGCTATCACTGAACTGCTTCTGTTCAGTCAGCATTAATAAACCTGAGGAATTTTTAAATTACCTCATAAACTGGGACCCAAGTGAAAGTACATATTAAAGACTCAAAAGTATAATTTGCTGCTGTAGATCAATGTGATGCCTTATTAAATAGAGAGAACATCACCCCACAGCACTTGTGTGTTATTATTTATTAACGTGGCTTTACTGCTTTTGTGATTGTGGTTGGTGTTATGAACTTTAATGACATTCTATTGCGTGGATGTTGTTGCTTATATATCTTCAGTGTACTCAGTAGCTTTATTTTTAGCCTCGTTTGGGTGGGAAGTGCCACAAAGCTGACCTGTGGCAAACCTGCGGGTTTTCAAGGCAAGGGACGTTTATAGGTGGCTTATGATTGCCTGCCTCTGCATCACAACCCTGATATCCCTTGGTAGTCTCCCATCCCAATATTAGCTAGGGCTGACCCCACTTACCCTATATACTCGGGTATAAGCCTAGTTTTTCAGCACCATTTTTCACACTGAAAATGCCCTCTTTGGCTTATACGCGGGTAAATACGGTAATTGAAATAAAAGCCTGCTCCAGCCAGCCAATCATTGCATTGCCTTTTGCAAATGTGTACTGCAAGCTGAGCTTGCTCTGGCAGCTTGTAGGACATCAATGGTTTGACTGAGGGACTCTGATCTTTATTTTCCTTTTGCCTTCAATGGCAAATGGAATGGCAATGCTGGATGGGGAGCACCCTCGGCTTATATGTGAGTCAATAAGTTTGCCCAGATTTTGTGGTGAAATTAGGTGCCCCGGTTTATATGCGGGTTGGCTTACATGCTAGTGTATACAGTAGTTTCTGAGATCTGACAAGATTGGGCTAGCCTGGCCTATCTAAGTCAGGACTACAACTAGCTGGGTAAGCAAAGAAGTCACATTGGGGAGTAATAGAATACTTATAATACTGGCAATGCAGAGCAAAATTTGAGTCCAGTGGCACAGACTAACACAGCTACTCACCTAAATGCTAACAATGAACATGATCAGATTTCTAGAAATCCTTCAAGAGATTTGGGAGCCATTATCTAAGCCATGTGGCCCTGTTTCTATCTAAATCAATGTCCTTTAATTTTGTACCTATGAAAGCCACCAGAACAATTGAACTATAGTTTAGCCCAGTTTTGTCTAATATAATTTTCATGTTTCTGTTCTTTTCTAAGACCACGCCATTAAGCATGACTTTTGAACATTATGCCATTCCTTTATTATATAGAAAACATCTGTGCCTTTCCCATGTTTCCTTCAACTCTATTATTAGTGATCTGTAAAAGATTTGTATTTCAATAGCAAACAACCACCAAAATCTATAGTTCTATTATTTTCCATGTCATTTGAGATATCATTTAGGTATTCAAGGGCAGGCAAGATTGTTCATGATGGCAGACCATAATGTCATTAACATGTAAAAAAGCCTGTAGCTAATAAATGAATTCCACTCAAACAGAGAGTTATTTTTATTTAATTTTAATAGGACAGCAGCAAAGCTTTTGGAATACCATTCAAAGCAGGCCTTCAGGTGAATCTGCATCTTTTAAATATGTTCAAGTACTATAAAGGAGGAGGGTTACAGACACATCTCTGTCTGCCATTAACAGAGCCAGGGGCATTTCCCAACAGTTTAAATTTTTCTGATCCATATTATAAATCTGTCTCAGCCATCTAAGCCCTTCCTGTACTCTTTGTAGAAAATTTAATCAGACTGGCTTGTAACTTTTATCACCAGGGCTAATGAAGCTACAAGAATGAAATTGGGTTACAGTTCAACCATCTTGCACTTAGTTTGCTTTATCTCATGAATAAGGGTGTGTATTCAGTTGTATCCAAGCTGGATAAATATCCCAAAAATACCATATTGATATTTTTGGAGTATTTTAAAAGTCAAATACAGATCAGAGAAACTGACCAGCTACTGATAGAGCTGGTTCTGAATACCCCCCCTTTGCTTTTACCAGGACTATCTCCTCACAGAGGGGTAAAACGCAAGCAGCTTCCTGCTTGCAAATCCAAGATAGTAAACCTTTGCAGTCCTTCTCACAGGAGACCTCTCCAACATTTTCCCTCTGACCTATCTTGGCTTTTTGCCTCCTGATGAGGCTGCAAGGGAAAGCAAAACAAACTTTTCCCTCCACTCCTTGACTTGTCAATCACAGCAAGCCACCAATCATAACACAGCAGTCCTCTCACGGACTGAAATCTCCCCACCCCAAGCCCCCAAATTAATTATTTTTAAAGGTACTTCCGCATTGCTATGCAGTAATGCATTTTAATAAAAATCAACACTGTAGCATTCCTATGGAGAAACGCCAGAACAATAAAGCATTCCCTCCCCTTTTCAGGGATTCGTGTTCTTTTGGACTTTATTTATGTCTGAGTAGATTTCTGAGAGGGTGAACATGGTCCCTGGAAGCCAAAAAGACATTTTGTGTAAATGGTTGGCTTAAAAACAAAATGTTCAGACCCCTAAATGATCAGGAGAAGGATGCTTGATCACCTGCCCCTCCCCATGCTCTTTCCCAGCTAATTTCCCAACTCCAGATAACAGAAACAGGGCAGCCTGCCCGAGTTGTGAGAATGCTGGGCATGGTCCCTGGAGCACAAAAAGACATTTTGTGCTAATGGTTGGCTTAAAAACAAAGCACTCAGACTCCTGTATGATCAGAAGAAAGCTGCTTGATAACCCCCTCACCACTGGCTGAGTTGCGACAGGGCAGCAGGCTCCTGGGCACCCAGAATCCTGGGCTCCCTTGATCTCGCCTTGTCCTCTGCCTGCCCACAATGAGTTGTTTGTCCACATTCTTGAGCAACAGCTGAGTTCTTACCTGTCCAGTCGTGTGTGGCCTGCTTCTGTCTCTCCCTGGCACAACTGCTGGCCAGACTCTCTCCATCCATCCATTCATCAAAAAGGCACCAGGAAAGCCCTCACCTCTATCCTGCGACAGGCATCCATTCACATTTATTTGTTTGTTTATTTATTTATTAGATTTTTATACCTCCTTTCTATACAGCACAGAGCCGCCACCTGCCCCCTTATCCTCTCCTCCCCCACCATCAGGCCTGCTTCTATGTCCAGCCTCAACTTTACTGTAGAAATGTACCACTATCCTTGGGCCCAGTTGCACGCGCGCACGCACACACACACACCAATGTGGCACTCAGGCACATACCCTGCTCACCCTACCCCAGATACGCTGCTACTGTACACAAGAAAATGTTCTATCATTTTCCTCAAAACCGTGCATAATTTTGTAAATCTTAATATGCCTTACCTATATAATAGAAACTGCTTCCATCAGTTTATTCCATCAGAAATTTATTAGCAGCCTTTTTCTGTAGGTTTGAAATGTTATTTCATCTGTTCATATTACAAAAACTGTTTCAGTTCCTATTCAGACAAGGGGTTGGAATGGAAATCCACATGTGTTAGAGTAGTCCTCACCCATTAAAAGCTGTTCATAGGGAGCTTTTCATTCCCCCATCAAGTTCCAGACTATATACACACTTCAGTGTGGGGACTATTTTGCAAAGTTGTGGATCCTGTTTGAACAAGAATATGTTATGGAGCTCTCATGGTGACTTCTACTCAGGGCCAGATTTTCCTATAAACTAACTAGGCTTCAGCCTAGGGCCTCAAGATCAAGTGGGGCCTATATTCCACATTTTTTATAAAGGTTAGCACCAATCACATGTTTCATTTAACATATTGATATATATCACAGTAATGATGTATTTTATTATCTCTCATGTAATTTACAAACTTAAAAATGGGAGGTGAAAGGGCCACATAAGTGGAATAGCCTAGGGCCTCTTTTCATGTAAATCCGGCCCTGCTTCTACTAGAAAATATGACTCTTCATCTCTTGGTGCTAGAGGATCTGAGGCTTTGAAGAGACCCTCAGTCCTTTTGTCTAGTTGCCTGGTGGACATCTCTGCACGTGTTGCTTGCACAGTAGCTATATTTGCTGTCTGGAGCACGTTCTTCCATTATGCAAGACTCAATACCCTGGGAATAAAAAGAATCCCAGACTGAAGCAAAAAAGAAGGGGGGGGAGAGGAAGAAGTATGAACAATAAAAATAATTGTATTAAAATATATACTACTGAGAGAAGAGCTTTACAAGTTCCGTAATAAGAAGACAAAGTAAATAAGAAATTTTAAAAGAGCAGAAGGAGATATTGAACATCAGATGCTACGTGTTTTGTTTTAAAAAAAGAGAAAAACAGCAGTCTTCAAATGTGATTCTCAATAAGCAGAGAACAAATAAAAATTGTGATGATGAAATCAAAAGGGGAAATCATTGTTTTCACTTGATATGATAAGGTTTATGAAGTAATGAGAAAGGGAAGGAAAAAAGACTGGATTCGGAAGGAAGGAGAGGGTGGCTTTGAGGTTTTACATGGGATCCTCTAGGATGAAGACAGATAAGTAATAACAAGAAAATAGAAATGGAGATTGTTTGGGGACAAATTCTGCACTCGTTATTTTGAGATGGAACAAAAATTAATGAAAACACAGTATTGTAGTTCCTAAAGAAAATGAAAAGGGAATAATCGAAGAACCATATGAAGGAAGCTACGCTAAGAGGATTGCCACCAATGTTTTCCTGACAGAAACCCAGCAAGGGCTACCTTTCTTAGTTGGAACAGGCAGAAAAGTTGCTTCTGTTGAATTTTTGCCCATTTTTTTTAAAAAAAGAAGAAGCTTTCTCCAGAAAAAAAGTTGGGCACCTAAAACAGAATAAGATCTATGAAGATTGAAGTCTGTAAAAAAGGCAAGGAGAGTTGTGATAGGATTATAAGGAGTTTTGACCCAGTCACTGGAATGCTGCTGTGGTATTTCTTCCATTCTGAGGTGCAAAAGGAACAGAGAGGCCTGCAAGCATCAAGGGATCCAGAGAGTGAGTGGAGAGAAGAAATAAATATGTTTTACTAGGGCTGCTTCCCTTTCTGCATTTCAAAAATGTGTCGGGAAGCTCTCAAAAATATGAGGTAAGAAGTGGAGACCCACAAGAAATGTGTGGGAAGGGGCATACCCCCATCTTTGTTTCCTCCCTTTTCCCCCTCCATCTATGTCTCAACTTTCTCCAAACCCCCCCCCCCCCGTTTTACTGTCTCTCCCATGCCTGTCACTCTCTCTGCTCCCTACCCCACACAACTTCTCTTTCTGCCCCCTTCGCCCTCTTTTTCTATCCTCCGCCCCAACAATGTTTTTCTCTTTCTTTCTGCCCCTCACCCCAGCATTCTCTCTCTCTATCTACCATCCCTCCCCTTCCTTGCCCGTTCACCCAGAGCTCCTCCAGTAAGGCTTGCCAAGCTTCCCTCCCCCACTTGCCACTTTGGGCAGCTTGCCCCGAGTTGCTTTGGGCAGGCCAGCTGAGCTTCTGTCCCCTTCCTCACAAGTCTGCCTGGAGCAGCTCCAGGCAGGTCCCCTGAGTTCCTCCTCCCACCGCTCTTGGCTGCTTGCTTAGAGTTGCTTAGGGTAGGCCTGTCAAGGTTCCCTCCCTCCTGGCTCTCAGTGGCTTGCTCAGAGCTCCTCCAAGCGCCCCACTGAGGCTTCTACCGTACTGCTCTCAGCAACTCACTCAGAGCTGCTCTGGGAGAGCCAACTGAATTTTGCTCCCCTCCTTCACTAGCTGGCCTAGAGCAACTCTGGGCAGGCCTACTGAGCTTCCCTGTCCTGCTGTTCTTGACGGCTTGCCTGTAGTTGCTCCAGGCAGGCCTGCCAAGCTCCTGCGGCTCCCAGCGGCTCACCCAGAACTGCTCTGTGCAGGGCCATTGAGGATTCCCTCCGTGTGCCCTCAGCCGCTCACCTGGAGCTGCTCCAGGAAGGTTAAGTGAGCTCCCCTGCAACTGTTCCAGGTGGGCTCATGACCTCTCTAGCTCTTTTGCCTGGCATGACTGCATGTGGACTGGGCCTGGTTCTTAGGCTCTGTCGCCACGGCAATAGTGGCCTCTGCCTGAACTTTCAAAGGTAGGTGCGTTTCTGTCTGTATTCAGACAATGCTTTTTATTGGATTTTTAAAAACTTTTCAGATTATCTGACAAACATAAGGGGTCACTCAAGTTTGCAGAAAAGCCTGTTTGGGGTAAGCAGGCCCTCTACCTGTGAATTTAGATATCCACAGAAAGCAGGCACATTTGAGAATTCGATATGTAGATATCAAACCTACATTGTTACATAAATGCCCCTTATTTTGATTACCTCAGCTGCTGATCATCTTTCTCACCTAATTTTTTCCCACCTAAATGAAACCCAGAGTCAACATGATAATCTGTCCAAGACAACAGATGTGGACTTACCTTCCTCTTTGTTTGCTTTCTCTTATGTATCTTGAGGCAGAGTCATTTGGAAATAGTGTGACCAGTGATTTCTTCAGCATGTTTGAAAAAACTACATATCTCTCTCTCTCTCCCTCCCTCCCTCCCTCTCCCTCTCTCTGTTGATGAGAAATAGCCTCAGAAGGGTTTTTTGCACTCAGTTTATTCCCTTGATCACTATTCCTAGATTGTGTGGGTTGTTATGGCTACTCAAGCACAGAAAATAGGTTTTGAGGTTGCGCACTCATAAACTGGGTCACATTAAGCGGGGGGGGGGGGGAGGTTAACTGACTTCAGCTGCTGACTTAGCTCTAGGTTCAAAACACATGAAAGTGCAGAAAGCGGCAGCATAAAATGCAGTACTCCCTTGAGACGAAGCTGTTATTGCTAGTTTCTGGCCCTATGGAGCAAAGAGGTCATGAGGTGTTGGGCAGCAGGAGCACTGTTTGAATTCAAGTTCCTGGGTTCATCCACAAAGATGTTCACTGTGATGCATGGAAACTTTCCTGTATGTTGGACTCCAGCATGTACAGACTTCCCATCTGTTCTGTGCAGGACATACATGCCCTTTGTCTCCCTTATAAGAGAGGTCGATAATACCTTTTGAGAGAGGTTGGGGTATTTAGTCAGTATAGTTACCACATATTATAGGGGAGGCAGGAAGAGAGGCACGAGAGCCATCTATAGTAGTCCCCTTTTGACATGAGATCCCCTTGTAATCCTAGTTGTGTGTTGTGCATCCTTCCACAGTTGGAGGAATGGATTAAAAGCACCCGCTGATTTTTCATTCTGGAATGAGGCTCAGTTTGCCGATCCAGGAGCAAGAAGACAAACAAGGCTGGAGAAATAATAACAATGACATCACATAGATATTGCATAGTAAATTGGCCACAGCTTTATTGTCTACAACTACATGAGCATTGCCACAGCATAGGGATGGATCCTGTATCTGACCTGCCACTAGATATACCCTGGTCCACCTGTTGGGGGGGGGAACCACGGGGCCACACAGATATTATCCAAAGTGTGGTGAGAGCCAGCTGGGCATACTGCTACATGACTCCACCCCCAAGACCCCTTAAGAGAGTCCACAAAGTGGGGGAGGTGGGTGCACAGGCACAGCCTCCGCTCAAAAGTATCCAGCCCAATGGCCCAATGCCCAAACCAACAATGCTCCTACGACTACAGCCACAAGAGCAACCCATTTCACACACAATGGAGTCAACTGTCCATACCCCATTCCAAAAGAAGCTCCGTCATCCCTGAAAAGGGCAGTACATCTAGAGGAAATTTCTGGCTGATGAATCAAGAGTACACCCACTGAGATGATATAACACTGTGCAGATGGCACCCTACCATTCACAACATTCCAGCCACTCTGACCTTGGATGAGCAAGACATCTAGGGGGCCCTGATGAAATACTTGGTGGGAAACCACAAGCAACAAAGAGTCCCAGTGCATCTATTGCTGCCCAATCCAGGTGACCTGCACACAGTCCATGAGGCCCAAGGATTCCCAGCCGGTAGACGCAGCATAAATCCTTGCCCAGAACACAATACTGTGACTTCAGAGACCTGGCCTAGGCTGGAGTCGTATGCTCTGGACCAAACATGGTTAACCTGGAGATGCAGATAGAAGGAGAATGTGCATGCCCTGCCTCTGCTGGTCTGCTTGTCCAGCATCACGTGTGTGGGAATATTTTATTTATTTTATTTATTAAACTTTTATACCACCGTTCCCTTAGGCTCACGGCAGTTTACAAGATAAAAATTGCAATAAAACCCATAGTTAAAACCATTGAACCCAATCCACAATATCAATGTTATCATAGAATCATAGAATCATAGAGTTGGAAGGGGCCACACAGGCCATCTAGTCCAACCCCCTGCTCAACGAAGGATTAGCCCTAAGCATCCTAAAGCATCCAAGAAAAGTGTGTATCCAACCTTTGTTTGAAGACTGCCAGTGAGGGGGAGCTCACCACCTCCTTAGGCAGCCTATTCCACTGCTGAACTACTCTGACTGTGAAAAGTTTTTCCCCCTGATATCTAGCCTATATCGTTGTACTTATAGTTTAAACCCATTACTGCGCATCCTCTCCTCTGTGGCCAACGGAAACAGCATCCTGCCCTCCTCCAAGTGACAACCTTTCAAATACTTAGAGGGCTATCATGTCCCCTCTCAACCTCCTTTTCTCAACGTTAGGCAACAGGCGAGCACTAACTAACCCCACTACCCCCCCAACTGCCCCACATTAGACGAGAGACATCAGGTTGCTAATACTGTAGTACTGTAATGTGGGAATATGGGACTGAGGCAATCAAATCATTTAGATGAACCCAGGGACCCCAGATCTAATGTCGGGACCACCCGCCCTGGCCTCAATCATATGCCTGGCGAAAGAGCTCTGTCTTGCAGGCCCTGTGGAAAGCTGTTAACTCCGGCAGGTCCCTTAGCTCCTCCGGGAGCTCATTCCACCAAGTTGGGGCCAGAGCCAAAAAAGCCTGGCCCGGGTCGAGGCAGGCGAACATCCCGAGGGCCCGGAACCACCAGTAGGTTTGCACCCGCAGAGCGAAAGGCCCTGCGGGGAACATAAGTGTCAAACGTACAGAAAACTCACAACAGGCTTCTTAATGAAAGAAAGCTTTATTGAAAAAGTACTATACGCTAAGGACTGAAAAGTCAAATCTGACCAGAGTTCAGATTTGCCTCTGCTTATCAATACAATTCTCCCGCCCAAAACTTGACAGTTCCCAAGGGGGGGAGAGAAGAGAAAAGACATATGTGTAAGAAAAACAGGAATTCATTCTCACAACCTTGAGGAGGTGACAACAATCCCAAGAGCCCACAACATGCGATAAGGTTAACATAACAAAGCTTTTCACTTTTATGGCTAGCAAGGCTACAGGTCCTGGAGCAAGCAGGCGCCAAGAGATATAAAACAATATAACTGACATGGAAGAACTCAAGCTAATTTATGACAGAGATTCTACAATCCTGACATCCCTCCGCACTAAGAGGACCTCCCCCACCCTAGCCCGCATCGACAGGGCGAGGACAATCGGGGAATGCTCGGTGGAAAGCCCGGAGAAGGCGAGGCGCTTTTACATTCTCTGCCTCTACCCACTCCTTGTCCCCTGAGGGGAAATCCTTCCAATCAACCAAATATTGGAGGCGGCCCTTGTGCACACGAGAGTCCAGAATCTGGTTGACTTCGTAGTGGGTGTCTTTATCGATGTAGATTGGCACCGGCGTAGATAGGGGGGGTGCCACACATCTGGAGCAGGGGCTCTCCGCAGCAGGCTGGAATGAAAAACCGGATGTACATTCCAGTAAGTTTTTGGCAAAGCCAGTTCTACAGTTACAGCATTAATAAGTTTTACAATAGGGAAGGGCCCCACATATTTGGGACCAAGTTTCTTGGACTGTTGTTGGCAACGCAGGTTTTTTGTGGACAAATAAGCCAAGTCCCCCACTTTCCACGCGGGCGCAGGTGCCCGTTTCTTGTCTGCCTGGGTTTTATAAGCCTGTTTTGCGTCCTTGAGGCTTGAAACAATTGCAGGCCACCCGGCACTAATAGTCTCTGCCCATTTGGTGACTTCTGGAGCCTCGGACAAACTTAGTTCCCATGTGGGGGCAGCCACCAAATCAGTCCCATACACCACCTTAAAAGGTGACACCCCTGTGGAAGCGTGAGCCCCGTTGTTATAGGCGAACTCAGCCAGAGGCAGCAGGGCAACCCAGTCATTTTGCTGATGGTTGATAAAACAGCGCAAATATTGTTCCAGGATTTGGTTCACCCTTTCGGTCTGGCCATTCGATTCCGGATGGTAGCCCGATGTTAAGGCTTGCTCCACCCCCAACAGTCTCAGGAGCTCCCGCCAGAACTTGGCAACGAACTGGGGGCCCCGATCCGTGAGCAGGCGTCTCGGGATCCCATGTAGGCGTATTATGTGGGTCACAAACATCGAGGCCAATTTGGCTGCTGAAGGCAGGCCAGCACACGGGATAAAGTGGGCTTGCTTGGAAAATGCATCCACTACTACCCAGATGACAGTTTTCCCCTGGCTGGGGGGTAAGTCCGTGATAAAATCCATGGTGACATCGGCCCACGGGCGGGAGGGAGTGGGCAGGGGCTGTAGCAACCCCCTTTTCTTCCCACCAGCAGGCTTGGAGACGATGCATGTGGGGCAACCCTGCACGTACTTTTCCACATCAGAGCGTAAGGTCGGCCACCAATAATGTCTCCTGACCAGGTGCAGGGTTTTTACAAACCCAAAATGTCCAGCGGTTTTTGCATCGTGGCAAAGTTTCAAAACGTCTCCGCGCGCCGCCGCCGGGACATAGAGACGCTCCCCCTTGAAAAACAGGCCCCCCTTCTCGAGTAGGTCGGGGCGGAGGGAACCAAATTCAGAGTCCTGTGACACCTCCTGCTGTACCCACCCTCCCGGGATTGAATTTCCCTGCTTGGTTCGGCTGCGCGTCACTGCGGCCATTCCCAGTTGGGCGGGGGTAAAAACTGTGTCCACCAATGGGTCTCGCTTGCTATTGTACTGGGGCAAGCGAGAAAGAGCGTCCGCCAAAAAGTTCATTTTGCCCGGTAGGTGCTTAAGAGAGAAGCCGCCCAAAACTTGACAGTTCCCAAGGGGGGGAGAGAAGAGAAAAGACATATGTGTAAGAAAAACAGGAATTCATTCTCACAACCTTGAGGAGGTGACAACAATCCCAAGAGCCCACAACATGCGATAAGGTTAACATAACAAAGCTTTTCACTTTTATGGCTAGCAAGGTCCTGGAGCAAGCAGGCGCCAAGAGATATAAAACAATATAACTGACATGGAAGAACTCAAGCTAATTTATGACAGAGATTCTACAATCCTGACATCAAGCAACCAAGCGTAGGTAGGCAGGACCCAGGCCACGTGTAGCCTTAAAGGTTAAAACCAAAACCTTGAACTTGATCCGGAAACAAATTGGCAACCAGTGCAGATGTTAGAGTACCGGCTGAATGTGGGCCCTCCAAGGTGTTCTAGTGAGGACCCTAGCAGCCGCATTCTGCCAATTGTAACTTCCAGGTCAAAGACAAGGGCAGGCCCGCGTAGAGCGAATTACAGTAGTCTAGTCTGGAGGTGACCATTGCATGGATCACTGTGGCTAAGTGATCTGAGGACAGATCACTATGAGGGTGTTGTATTTACAGAAGAGATCTGTATCTCCATGGAAGGCCATGTGCAAAAAGTAAGAGGAAAAGAGAGATAGAGGAGTCAGAGGGCAGCTCTCAAGTTAAGGCAAAGAGAGGCGTCCCACTGGAGAAGATAACACCTATACAAAGAGTGATGTAGCACCCCCCAAAGTCCAGGCATACTGAGTTGCTCATCCAGAATATGCACTGTTATCATGTGAATTCACCTGGATTCCTTCCTTTTCAACTAGGATTCAGAGCATAGGCTCCGTATTAAATTGAGAAATGGCCGTACAAAAGAAAATCTTTAAGGCATAAAGAACTTGCATGGCATCTAGTTCTAATATACTGTCAGAGGTGCCGCTCCAGAAAATTCAGAAATGATGGACTCCACTTTTCTCAGTCTCCTCAACTACACAATTAATACAATTCCATTAACTTCCAAAGGTATTTTAAATAGTAATGTGCTGTGCCATTAATCGTAACAATGTCAGCATGCTCTTGCTATGACATTTACCCTAATTAGTAGTACAGCCTGTTATTTAGCACTAGCTTTCACCAGAGATAATTTATACCTGGGCTCCATAATCAACAGAGGCACTTTGGACTCCCGGTGGTGAAAAAATGGGACCAACATCCAGGCAGTGTCTCAAATGGTTAGGAAGCCACGATAAAGAAAATTGCTGATCAAGAATAAGCTTGAGAAAGTAAAATCCATAAAGTTTCTCTCTGGAAACTTCAGTTTGGTGGTTTGCTTTTGCTTCTGTCTTACCCTCCCTCGGATTATTTCATGGATTAATAAATAATTTCCCATACCTGGGTTCCAGGAACAAGAGTTCTTGCTTAGCCTACCACCAATTCTCACACATTCCTCTGGCACAAAGAATTTCCGCTGATACAAGATATTTTTGTGTTGCTGCAAATTCATTTTGTGTTAGTAAAAGTTGTTTTGGACCTGAAAACAATATAGACACTGATGGAATGAAATGGTAAGATCCAAACCATGTACTTGTTCGATTTTTGACTTGCAGCCGGGCATTCTGCTCAGAAAGGAGACGCACACTCCAAGTAACATTTGGCAAAACAGGCCACAGCTTTTATTAACACAACCAAAACACTAACATTGTGTTGGCCAGCAAGGGGAGAGGGACCCTGACCCTGGCCCTAAGGCCCTTTTTCCCAGACACCCCACAGCCCCTGGAGACCCCACCAGAATCCCCTTGGATCTGCGGGGCTCCCTGCTGCAAGGTTTTTTGGCCCATGGAATGGATGCCTGTGATGCCTCAGGAGGCGTGGACCTCCCTTGGCCCATCCCAGGTCATCCACCTCTGGATCCCGTTGAGCTACCCAGCCGGGTAATCTCAACCCAATTTTGCCCCTCACTCCTGAGGTGGCATTACTTCCAGGGAGTCCCTTCTTCCTTCTAGACTCCCTGACCCATCTTCAGGCTCCATCCCCTTGCTATCCCCGCCCAGCTGTGACATTTTTTCCCCCAAACAACATAACTGCCAACATGGCATGCCAAAACTTAGGGAGGGAGGGTGGGTTGTTGCTCGCTTCACTGCCGAGGGGAAAAGGCAGGGCTCACAGCACGTGGCGCTTTTTAAGGTGTCGCGAGCCCGTGTCTTTCACGTGACACAGCTCCTCGAGCCGCGCACGCTGCCCTGACGCTCCTGGGAGCATCCTCCTTTCCCTCCCCCTCGCTGCCGCGTCAATGGCAGCTTACGGTAAGTCTTCAGCCGCTTTTTGCCTCTAATCAGTTTAAATTGTTTGCTTGTAGCTGTTGCTCATATTTATTTATTAATAACATGTTTTTAAAAGAAAGATGATAGTTCTTCCTCATTTATCACCATAAATGCAATCTGTGCAACGATTCTAATGATTCAGTCCTCTATATAGTGATACACCTGCTAAGCCTATAAATGTCTACAGGTTTAGAAGAACCTAGAGGGCGTCACCCCAAGGGTCAGACATGACCCAGTGATTGCACAGGGGATACCTTTACCTTTACCTCTGATTTTAGAATTTTCTAAACTAGAAATAGACTGAACTTCACTGAAAACCAATGCTGTTCATCAGTTGTGAGCAGTTAATCTTTCCGCCAGGTATTAATGAATTATACAACTCTGGATCCACTTAATTACAAAGGAATAAAAGAACTGGAAGATGCTTAAGAGATCATATGGGGATTATGCAAAAATCTGTTTTAGATGTTTATGAGGGATCTTAACGCGTGATTACATTCAGTCTATAGGACTGCCATATATAACTATCATAATGTAGCCATTTTTTTCCAGGGAATTTGTTTACATATGCCGTTTTGCAAAATTACTGGGTTGGATCCTGACTTAACTGGCAACTTCTCCCAATTCCCTGATCCTGCTGCAGACTCCCTGACATTTCACCTTAGGGCTGCAGTGGAAAGAAGTAGGCAGGGAAGTTCCATTCTGCTGACAGAAAATTTCCAATCCATTATCTGAGTCTGTTCCTATGTTAATTTAGTTGGTAATCTTTGATTGCAACCACATTTCATTTCATGCAATTATTTCTAATATATTTCTCCCCATATATCATGTAGGAGAAATCAATATGGTGTTATGGTTGGGCTTGGGAATGAAACACAGTAGATTTTCTTGATACTCTTTCTTAGACTGCTTCCGCATTACAGCAAACCCTCACATGGGCACTCTTAGTCTCGAAGAATGCAATCATTTCTGCACCAGATTTTGCCTTTCCAGCAGTAGACCTCAATGTTGGTCTAACTTATCCCATGGTTTCCGAGAGCGCCGTTATTCTGATCTTTTTTCCTCCTTCAGGTTTTAACTCACTGTTTTTAAGTGAAGAACTGTTGCTTTTGGTTCCCAACCAACCACCCCTGGCCATGCCACATATTAGGAATGTCACTATCGTGTCAACAACATCAACGTTGGGTGTTCACGCCCCTTCCAAACTGACCCAGACTCAGTTTTCTAGCAAGATATTTGCCATTTCCCATTACTAATACAGTCAACAATTATTGCCTTAAAGATACGGCTGGGATTATAATTTAGACAGATGTTAGGAATAACTAACCGATTGGATGTATTTGAGAAGAATACTCAAGGGGAATAATGGCTGTTGTAGTCAGCTGCTTACGACAGTCTGGGGTCTGATTGCAGGGAAGCCATTCCAACAGCAGTAGTAGTACATGTGCGTGTGACCTCTGTTGCAGGTTTCCATGTTATAGCTAGATTGTTGAGATAGAAGAAGAAGAAGAAGAAGAAGAAGAAGAAGAAGAAGAAGAAGAAGAAGAGTTGGTTCTTATATGCCGCTTTTCCCTACCCGAAGGAGGCTCAAAGCGGCTTACAGTCGCCTTCCCATTCCTCTCCCCACAACAGACACCCTGTGGGGTGGGTAAGGCTGAGAGAGCCCTGATATCACTGCTCGGTCAGAACAGTTTTATCAGTGCTGTGGCGAGCCCAAGGTCACCCAGCTGGTTGCATGTGGGGGAGTGCAGAATCGAACCCGGCATGCCAGATTAGAAGTCCGCACTCCTAACCACTACACCAAACTGGCTCTCAGTATCAATCACCGTTAGCCACAGCTCAAAACCTGCTAAATTCTTTGTTGAATTTGGATGTATAATCTAGGAAGAAAAAGTGGAAACAGGTTCTGCTTAAAACTATTTGAATCTCTGGAAAATGTCTGTTTTAATGAGGAAAACATGATATATAATTCAAATAAATTATATGGTTTCTAAATCAAAAGAAAGAGGCAGTAAAGGTATCATTACATAACTGAAATTGTAATCACTTGATCATTAATTAATTATACAATAATAAATTGAATTTGGGAGATAAGGTTGCTACCATCAAGGATTTTATAAATATAGTTGCCACATACCACAGTGCAATCCTTTCTGGAGGATGGGGTTCTGTTATGATGTCAACTGTGGCTGAGGGAAGTAAGATCTAATTAGATTAAACAATGACGTGTCTCACGTTTTGCCCAGATTTGCCTTGGGATAAGGGAAATTGCAAAAAGTGGATTTGCCACATTTTATCTCACATTGCATTGGTAAGCAACCAGAGGCAAGCCCGTATGGAGAGGGAGAGGCGCAATAGTCTCTACAATATTGTCCTGCCCTCGTACCCGGCCTTTCCTCTCCATTTCCTGCTCTGGGTAATTTTTTTTTAATGGTGTGGTCTGCATTCCAGAGCGACCATGAAACTACATTGTCAAAGGTAAAATAAAAACATCGGCAAAGTGTCCACGGTCTTTTTGGGATCAGGCAGGCAAAACACAGTCCCGTTTCTGTTCCCTGAGGTGGGAATGAGCTGGAAAAGCTGCCTTCTCCCAATCATACGGGGGTCTGAGCACTTTGTTTTTAAGCCAACCATTTGCACAAAATGACTTTTTGAGCTCCAAGGATATGTTTGGTCTCTCAGAAATCCACGCAGACATAAATAAAGTCCAAAATAACATGAATCCCCCCAAAAGGGGAGATGTTGTATCATTCTGGTGTTTCTCCGATGCAGAAGTGCCTTTTTAAAAAAACAAATTAATTTCAGGGCTGGGGGTGTGTGAGGATGTTTCAGTCCACAACTGCTGTGCTGTGATTGGTGGCTTCCTGTCATTGATAAGCCAAGGAATGCAGTGTGGGGAGTTCAGCTTGTTTTCCTTTGCAGCCTCCTCGGGAGGCACAAAGCCATGACGGGGCAGAGGGAAAATGTGGGAGGGGTCTGTCTTGAGGAGGGCTGCAAACGCAAGGTTTACCAACCCACATTTGCAACAGGAGGCTGCGTGCCCTCCGTGTAGAAACCATCACTGTGTTCTCCCTCACTTATCAATGTCACCCTGGGTGAAATTATAGGGCTCAGGTGCTTTTAAAAAATTCTGCTAGAACCCTAGTGCTCTGAGGAAGGTGGGAAATTTCACAAGTGAAAATCTTATGAGGTGGTGGTATCACAGTGCCAAAGATAATTATTTAAAAGGTACCATCAATATTGATTATTACATATTTTAATATATATCAAAGATGGACAACAGATTTTTTCCCCCTATTTTCTTTCTATTCACCCACACTCAGGGCAATCATCTGTATTGTAATGTATTGGGCCTGACTAGTCACAATCCAGTAGACAGGGGAAATGGACTACAGTTATTGGAAACTAGTCTTCCCTTGTCAGGAGGTGAAATTGATAGCAAATGGTAAAAATTGATCATTCCTAGGTTCATAGTGTGGTATGCATTTCAGCACTGGAAAAAGAAGGTTCAGTCCTACAAAGAAATTGGTTGGGTTTTTTTTTTAAGTTCAAACCATGGTAATAGCTGTACAAGGAAGAGGGGAAGATATTTTTTTAAAGTTCCTGTAGGTGTGCTCCTGCACCGGAACTGCACATCAGAAGACTTGGCCATGACTAAATCTGGTCTCTTTAAAAGCTCAGGAAAATGGTGTGGCATGGCAAACTGGTGGGGACATCCCATATCACTGATAATATCATAGGAACGATCCAACAATTGAAAGTTTGATATTATTCCACTTACACTTCCAATGGAAGAACAGCTTGTGCACTGTGTGTTTAAAGTGCTGTCAAGTTTGCAACTGAGTTATGGTGCCTCCAGCAAGGGGCTTTCAAGGCAAGCGAGTAACAGAAGCGGTTCGCCCTTCCTCTGTAGGGTCTCCTTTCCAAGTACCAACCCTGCTTAGGTTCTGAGTTCTGAGTAGGCTGAATGATACCATGCTGCCTTCCCTTTGACGGAAAATACAATTTTGATTACCATAGCTTTTATTTATGTCCCTCGATACAGATCCAAAGCAGTTTCAACATCAGTGAAGTTCCTCCTGTTATGCTCAGAACAACTCTTTGGTAGGCTAGGCTGAGAGAGAATGACTAGCTCAAGGTCACCCACAAAGCGTGTGTGACTGAGAGTGGATTCAAACCTAACTTAACCACCGGCTATATTACATGGTCCCAGAAATTCTACCCTGAAAAAAGATTCTGTCCCCTCTCCGATACCTCTGAGCAAAAGTAAGAAATATGCGTTTATTTCACACATTTGGAAAAAAAGTGCCTGTTAAGCCCTCCTCCCTGTCTTTGATCTTGATTCTGGTAAAGAAATCTCTCTTGAGAGGCAGAAACTGAAACAAATCCTTACATTTCTGTGCAATGCTCAGTATCTAGACTCCTGTGCAAATATAGGGGCCTGGTCAGGAAGACTGACAGGCCCTTTTCAGAGACTGTAACTTATGAAATATTCACCAGACCTTAGAAACAGAGTGATAGAATATATTTTGGAGGAACAGGAGAGCAAAACCACAGCAAAAACATTTCTTTGTGATTCACCAGCTTTGATCTGCATTGGGCACAAAAGTTACGACCTGCTAAGTCACAAACGTCACACAAATCTAACCCGTACCTTATGAAGAGATGCAATTTCCTGGAAGATAAAGCACACGGAAGAGACATTGTAAACAACCCAGAAGGTGCCTTTGAAAGTACTTAGAGCACCCCAAGGATTCTGGTACATAGGTCAAGCTACCTTTATTACAGCATGTTACGACAATGTCTGGCTCTATTTCCCTTAGACAGCACCACTCTATGAATACTGATATTCCATCAAGGACATAATTACGCTCTCTTTAAAAAAATAAGGAAATCTAGTTGAAGGCAAGGCTTATTTTAATAATGCAATCTATGCTGAAGGATTTATAGGGAATTATTATCAATAATATTAATGGGCATGTCAGTCAAAGGCTGGTCTGTCCTTTCAAGGCCTTGTACACAGTTCAGCCATCAACGGGAGACCCTTGAGTTGACAGCAACTGCTTGTTTGTCCCAAGCAATGCTGTAACTATTGGTTTTAGAGATGGATTAGACAAATTCACAAAAGACAGGTTCCTCAGTGTCTATTAACAACACAGATCGAACTCTCCATGCAGGGAATGCCAGGTCCCGCCCACTGCCAGCCACTGGCAGGGGGGGCCTATGGTTATCATCTCTGGGTTCGGAAAATCCTGGAGATTTAGAGGGAGAGCCTGGGGAGGACAGTCATGTATATTGCTATACAGTCCACCCTCCAAAGCACCCATTTTCTCCAAGGAAACTGATCTCTATAGTCTGGAGATGAGCTGTAATTCTGGGAGCTCCTCCGGCCCTATCTGGAGGCTGGCAACATTGCTTAGTATGCCTCTGAATACTTGGGGGAGGGCAACAGGCTTTGGCCTTTGTGCCCTGTTAGTAGACCTTCTTGGAGCCAGTGGCTGGCCAGGGCCTGAAACAATATTCTTGGCAGCTGCTATCTGCAAGGAACCCAGACCCATCTTGTTGAAAAATGCCTTGTGTAAAACTTGTGTAAAACTTCCATTTGCACAGAGGTTATTTGCAAGCCACTGACCTTAGAGAAAGAAAACCTGCACTCTGCAGCAGAGATTCTAGCTCACACAGAACTTATCCATAGAAAACAAGTCACTATAGATAAACATCTGAAATGCCTGCTGCTTGTGCTCCTTTCACATAGCACAAAGGTTTGGATATTTATTACTAGGACAATATTGGGAAGGGGTGTAAGTGGGCAGTGGGGGCCATGCTGACACACTAAAAAACGTTCACTTTCCTGCAGGGTGATGGAATTCAGGCCAGTGTTAATTTGCCTCACCCCTCACCCCTTTGAACAGCAAACCTCAGATAGATGGACAACTTTTAAATAGATCCATGGACAGAGGAGGAGGATATAGACAGAAGGAATAAAGTAGTAAAGGAGTAAAACTATTTGAATTTCACTCTAGATAGCAGAGAAGTTTCACTTTTATTTCAGTTGGTCGTATCTGAGAAAATATGTAATGGTTTGTGGCTAAAAACACCTTTCCATTTGGGAACAGATCTGAAATTATTTAAATCAGAATACTTGTTCATGTGTAGAAACAGAAAATCTGTTTCCATTGACTCTTCTGTCTGAGCACTACAGCGGTATTAATTAGGTCATAATTAATAATCTAGATGTTCCTACATCTTTTCCTATTTGAAATATATGCTAAGTTGCCCTGTAGTATATTCAGGTATATTTTATTTCCTCCTATTTTGCATGAAAAGCTCCTCTCCAACAAGGTGTCTAGATAGGGGGGAATCCGTGTTATCCTTAGCAAGTATAAGAGTGCCAGTGAAGTTTTACATTTCTTTAATTGGTCCATTAATTAATTAAGTGAAAATCAATTAATGAATACTCCAGTCTGTTGCAATTAATCCCCTGTGACAGCCAAGCTGCAATATGTTTCACCTTCTATCAAGCATTATATGCTTTGTGTCATACTCAAGGAAAACTACTATAAATAATTATGGGAAATAGTCATTAAGTCCTAATTTTTATCTAAGCCATTTAAACTCTTACAGTTCAGGAGGGGATTACATGCAGGAATATAAAGCACTGCATACCCCCTGCATTGGAAAGAGGGCATTCCTGATAGGAAATCAGATCCTCCACCACTGCGGCCTTTTTTGACAGACAGCATAAGTGACAGAGAAGGGATATGGCTCAATGGAAGAGCATCTGCTTTGCATGCAGATGGATCCCAGGTTCAATCTCTGCATCTCCAGTTAAAAGGACAAGGCATTCAGTGATGTGAAAGACCTCTGCCCAAGGCCCTGGGGAGCTGCTGCCAGTATGAGTAAACAATATTAACCCTGATGGATCAAGGATTTTATTCAGTTTAAGACAACTCTGTGTGTGTGTGTGTGTATGAGAGAGATCCACACATTGTGCAAACAGCACTGCAAAAATATTCAAGCTGTCTTCTCCATTTGAATTCCAACTGTGACCTGATGGCCAACCCCCCCCCATACTGATAGCCCCCCCCCACAAAACAACCCAACAACAACCCCTCCCCCCACTGAAATCCAGGGTTTATTCCGGTATGAACTTTCCGTTTTATCTTCAGAAGTAAACTCTGACTCATGAACGATCATACTGGATTAAGTATGCTTAGCCCTTAATGTGCCACTGGATTTCGTATAGTGTTTTTCTCCCCCATTTGACGCAGCAAAAAGGTGTTGGTTGAAAGACAGCCACAGTGGTGCTACCATGTGAGACTTGGCAGATGAGATAAGAGGCTCTGTCAAGTATTTCATCTCACTGACTGCCTCAGAATCAACCCCTGCAAAGGAAAGTTTTCTGGTTGGATTTCCTCATCACCGTGTGCCTTAATCTAGAGCAGGGGTAGTCAAACTGCGGCCCTCCAGATGTCCATGGACTACAATTCCCAGGAGCCCTTGCCAGCATTCGCCAGCGAATGCTGGCAAGGGCTCCTGGGAATTGTAGTCCATGGACATCTGGAGGGCCGCAGTTTGACTACCCCTGATCTAGAGGCTACCCTGCTCACACAGAAAGCGTACACTTGCCTAACATTTAATTGCTTGAATTTATACATCAAAGTGTGTTTTGACAGCAAAAGTTGACAAAGGCATCTGCCAAAAGAGGGGGGGGAGGGTCAAACTGGATTAAAAATTGAAATTAACTTGATGTACAAATCCAGTCTAGTAGATTGGTTTTTGTTGCATTAAGTTGCATGATGGTGATGGCATGACCTTGGTGAGGCAAAAAGTAAAAAGGAATCTTGTAGCACTTTTAAGATTGACAGAATTATTGAAAGATAAATTTCCATGAGCTAGAACTTTCTTCGTCAGATACATGAGATGGATTCTCAACTTGTGGAAACATGGACATAACAGGGAAAGGGGAAGCAGGTAATAGTGGGCTCAAAGGCCATGATAGGAAAGGAAAAAAATTTCTGATGTTTCTATGTGGGGGAAAAGTTACAACTAGAAATGGGTTCTGAAGGATTCTTCCTCTCCAAGACTCTGCCATCTGGTTGCTACTTCATTGCTCTGAATATGTGAGCCAGGCCTTAGATCTTTAGTCCCAGTCCTGCCTAACCTCAGAAACTAAGAAGAAAATTCCATGTCTTTTTAAAGAAGCCAGAAAATAGTGCTGCTGAAAGCACTACAGCCCCCTCAGTTGAACCACTACTCTACCATTTACAACACTGACTGCACATACTGCTCTGAGTATGTGCAAGTTTCTAACATTACATTAATGGCCACTTCCCTTCTGGGAAATTGGTTTGGGTGTTTCAGTAGAACATTTTTGCATTGGTGTAATGTAAAAGCAGGGTGACATTTTTTGGTTTGTTTTTTGCTAACAGAAAATTAGGGGAAGATAGATATTGCAGCGTTTATTTCCTATTTGGTAGTGCAGAATATGGAAGGAGAGGAAAGGGAAGGCGACTGTAAGCCGCCTTGAGCCTCCTTCGAGTAGGGAAAAGCGGCATATAAGAACCAACTCTTCTTCTTCTTCTTTTTCTTCTTCTTTCCTATGAACTATTTTACAGCTTCCCCTGAAAAAGGTACATGCTGGGAGTAGGGAAACAGAGATGACATAAGATTATACTACACTAGAGCTTGAAACAAATCCCAGCAGTGATTGCTGGGTAGAGCACCTCTCCTCTGCCTCGTGGCTTCCATTATGGCTTTTGCTTGCAAGAGTGGTATGAGAAAACAGACGCGGGAAATTGCTGGAGATGTGGGATGTGAAAAGATTACTGCACAATACTTGCACTGGATGGGTTGCATTCCCTCGTCCTTCTGTTGTGTTCCTTACTCCCCTCACACTCTCATTCACACACATACCACTTTCCCCTCCCTCAAGTGCATTCACATACAAAGAGGACCTGAGCCAGACGGGAAGACCAGTCATGGGGGAAAGTGAAGGGGTGAAACAGACATCATGCGCAATAGAAGCAGATTTTTTAAAAATTGATTTTCTTTCTTTTTTTTTTGCTTTCAAAGCACTCAAGGGAGGCAGCCGAGGGGAAAACTAATTTAGACTGGGAGCTAGGAGGGAACTGGAAAAGGAGATGAATTTGTAAAAAAAAATATATTTTTGTGGTTGTTGTAAGGGGAATCTGCTGGGAAATTGACTTTTGAACGGGGAAATTAATGTAACGTGGTTCCCTGGATGGTTAAAAGTTCTTGGGGTGGCACGTATCTAGGCTGGTTCCCTTTAGAGGACAAAACACGGGAGACGTACCATGTTTTTGCCATACTCACTATTTACAAAATAGTATTTAAAATTAATAGATCACAGTAGGAGGCAAAGAAGCAGTCTCACAGAGCAGCAGGTCTGATCTCTAAAAAAATATCTTGCACTCTCAAGGTCCTTCAGACAGAATTTAAGCTGCTGCTTCTTCACAGAAAGACATTTCTCCTCTGCCTTCATGGGGGGTGGAGATGGGTTACAGTAAGACACCAGATCCAAAACATTAATTTGGAGGAGGGGATCAGGGTGGAAAGCTGATTTCATGGAGAGAATTGATTTTCAGGGGAGCTGGGGGAGAACTTAATCTTCAAAGAGACAAAATTTGTTCAGTAGATGTTCAGCTGGGGCACAGGGGAGGTTCTGCAGTTATGTGAAAACATTCAATAATCTCTGCTTGATCAGACCAAGTTTTAGCTTTCTATTTTCAGCAGCGATCAATCAAATAGTTGGTTATCATGGGTAGTTGCTGTTAGTAGACCTGTTGTTGATGATTCTCTGTAATCCTTATCTTAAAGCAGTCTAAAGCAGTATTATTAATTGCATCTCCCAGCTGTGAATTTTGTGAATTAATTATATGTTATGTGAAGAAGCTATGTGTGCAATCTTGCATTGTAAAGCTGCCTGCATTTTTGTTTTGTATTTACTTCCTGGGAAGTATGAGGGGTGTGTGAGGGAGTGTCAGAGCATAGCATATTGCAGCACTGAAACACATGCTTAGTAGTGGTACTTTTTGGAAGGCGCAATGGTTTGGCGATTTGTAGGGCTCTATCCCCATCACTGCCTTATATTCTGACTCTGCCTTGGATAAATCACTTGCATCAAACTAGTCCAGCACTGTGTTTCCTACAATGAGTCAACAAAATCTAGGAAGTTTCCATGCAGGGCATGGGGACACCCATATATCTTTGTTTGTCCTCAGTTTTGTGAGATGTTTAGAGTTGTCAAGTCCTATTCCTCACCCCCCCCCCATGGCTATTGGTAGGGGAAGAGGAGTAGGACAGATCCAGGTTGGAAACTCATGGAGACTTGGGAATGGAGCCTAGTGAGGACAGGGACCTCAGTAGGGTACAATGCTATAGAGTCTATCTTCCAAAGCATCCATTTTATCCAGGTGGGATGATGTCTGTGTTCTAGAGATGAGCTGTAATTGTGGGGGATTCCCAAGGCTGGCATCCCTAGACATGTGCTTCCTTTAAACACGAAGGTCCTATAGAATGGAGCTGACAGGTGTCGCTTTAGATTGGTGGAGATGTAGGTAGATGTGATGGGAGTGGCTTGGCAGGAGAGCTCGGACTTGTAGCCTCCATACTTTTGAAGAAGCCAACCACCACTGATAAAGCCAAACTACAACAGCCTTTGATAGGATTTCTAGCAATGTGTAAAATTAACTTTCAGTACTTTTGGTAGGAGATTACATAAAAGCAACCCAAGAGAAAGGAAAATCTTATACACTTAAATTGCAATCCTTTGAAAGATCCCTAAAATATAAACCACAACAAAATCCTGACTTTTTCAAATGAATGAACATGTCTTTCCAGCTTCTAGGCTTATAAGAATTCAGGTCATCATTCAATTGACAGACTGGGGAGTTAAGATAAGACTTGAGGAATGAAAAACTGCACTCTCCCTTGGAAGCTTATTTGTCAATGACATAAGAACTTACATAATGACCCACAAGAGAAGAATCAGCACTCATGCTGTTGACGATGTTTTGTCGTTTGCTATGGAGTAGTTCAAAAGACTTACGCACAAATGCTAGCAAAGCAGCTTGGGAAACCTCTGTGTAGTGACATTGAAAGTGTAGCTAAAATCACAATGGCAGCTATAATAATAGCATATGTTGCTTAATTCTGGGGCTGTTTAAGACCTCACCCATCCCATTTTGACAGGATCAGTCACTTGGAAGATCGCAGTTTTTTTTCATCTGGCAGCAATATTTTCTTTCTAGAACTTCCTAGCTTGTATGACATTCAGAAATTATGTTCAGTTCATGGAAAGTTTTGTGAAAAGAAAACTAATGAGGAGGATTTATTCCAGGAGCTATTGTGTATGTATTGGCTTTCTCAGCAGTCAGTTCACCAACCCTTTTAAATCATCCTTTAAAAAAACATGTTTAAAACATTCCCATTTATGTATGTGCTTTGATACTGCATTGTTTTTTTTGGGGGGGGGCACCAATTATGCATTTGAAACGGGAAACATCCTTCATTCTGCTACAATGTCACCTGACTGCCACTCAGGTGCATACTGCTGGCAGGGCCTCATGGGAATTGTAGTTCATGGGCATGGAGACTTTAGAACAAGAAATTTCTGTGGGGACACACAGTCTTTTTAATGCCAAAATTACCACCTTTCCCACTCTGAGGTATACTGCTCCTCGTAGAAAGTGGGCAGGATGCACCACAGCAGACCACAGGTCCCCATGCAAACTTAAAGCCCCCACCATGCTATCCCCTCCCCCATGAAGGTTTTTTTTTTAAATATTGGCAAGCCCAAAACAGGAGCCTCCGCCCATAGCCTGAAGCAGCTCTGTTTCCTCATTCTCCCACAAGATCTAACTGGCATTTCATAAAGCCACTGAGCCTGCAAAATGGCCCACAAGGTGGCAAGGGGACAGCCCCTCCAGTTCACCAGCCTGAACTGCCTTCAACTGCTTTAAGTGAGAATGTAAGATATTTAATATGAGACTTCCTTGCTCTACCAATAACCCCTTCCCGCAAGTGTATGTGAATATTGGCTTAGATCTATTAGGAACTTCCTTTAAAAAAAAAGATTTCAGTGTGTGAAGCATGACTTTCTTGCTTCCCTGTCTTCCTGTTCCAAAAATACCTCCAGATGCTGTTCCAAAGGGACATGAGACTACCAAAAACAGTAAGAGGAGGGAGCTGAAGATCTTTTGAGGGAGAGGGAAATTGTTAGAGTCCACTTATCCTGCAGGGTAATGCCCATAAAGTTAGGAGACTTGATCCTTGCAACATACCTAGGAGGTAGGTACGGAGAGAAAAGTGACTTGTTCAAGACTACTTTGTGAGCTTCATAATTTCCAACCAGAACTCTCTCCATTTCAACACACACACAGACTTTATCCTGAGTGTCAGGAAAAGACTGCACCAATATGCTTATGCTCCTTTCTCCTGACAGGATTGGCCCTTGCACTCTGCTTGTTTTTCTACAGCCAATGCAAGCAGCAGCTGATTGGTCTAATACTCACATTTTCCTTCATAGCACCAGACTAACTGGGGTTTGTTATCTATGTGGTCATTCTATGCCATGGACTCCTATGCAAATGAGGGCTTGGGAACTGAAGACGGCCTATTATGCACGGCTGCTGAAACGGCGGCATGAACAACGAGGAGGCGGAAGAAGCGAAGCAAACCGCTTACGCACAGGACGGGACGCAACGGCGGCAAAACCCAGAGTAGCCGATTATGCACGTGGCCAAACCGGAGCCGCTGCTGGTTGCGCCCTGGGCGCCCGGGAAGCTCCACTTTCTTCCGCATCTCACTAATGCAGCTTTTTCGGCAGCATACGTTGACTCCCCCCTTCAAGGATCGCTGCCTTGTTGTGGCAAGGGGGCTTGCGTAGTTCAGTGAAGCTATGAACTATGCCGTGCAGGGCCACCCAAGACGGACAGGTCATAGCTGAGAGCTCTGACAAAAGGTGATCCACTGGAGAAGGCAATGGCAAACCACTCCAGTATCTTTGCCATGAAAACTCTATGGACAGTTCCAATAGGCATAACGATATGACGCTGGAAGATGAGCCCCTCAGGTCGGAAGGTGTCCAATATGCTACTGGGGATGAGCAGACGGCTAGTACGAGTAGCGCCAGAATGAATGAAGCGGCTGGGCCAAAGCCGAAAGGACGCTCAGTTGTGGAAGTAACTGGTGGCGAAAAGACAGTCCGATGCTGTAAAGATTTTTATTCCATAGGAACCTGGAACGTCAGATCCATGAATCAAGGCAAGCTGGACGTGGTTAAACAAGAAATGAGAAGACTGAACATCGACATTTTAGGAATCAGTGAACTAAAATGGACAGGAATGGGTGAATTTAATTCAGATGACCATCAGGTATACTACTGTGGACAAGAATCTCGCAGAAGAAATGGAGTAGCATTCATAATCAATAAGAGAGTAGGAAAAGCAGTCTTGGGATACAATCCCCAAAATGACAGAATGATCTCAGTTCGAATCCAAGGCAAACCATTCAACATCACAGTGATCCAGGTCTATGCCCCAACCACTGCTGCTGAAGAGGATGAAGTTGATCAGTTCTATGAAGCCCTACAACACCTTCTAGAAGCAACGCCCAAAAATGATGTGCTTATCATCATGGGGGATTGGAATGCTAAAGTAGGAAGCCAAAAGATAACCGGGATAACAGGCAAGTTTGGCCTTGGAGTACAAAATGAAGCAGGGCACAGGCTGGTAGAATTTTGTCAAGAGAATACAATGGTCATAGCAAACACTCTTTTCCAGCAACCCAAGAGACGACTCTACACATGGACATCACCAGACGGTCAACACAGAAATCAGATTGACTATGTGCTCTGCAGCCAAAGATGGAAAAGTTCTATCCAGTCAATAAAAACAAGACCAGGAGCTGATTGTGGTTCAGATCATGAGCTTCTTGTTGCAAAATTTAGGCTTAAATTGAAGAAAGTAGGGAAAAGCACTAGGCCACTCAGGTATGAACTAAATCATATCCCTGACGAATACACAGTGGAGGTGACAAATAGATTTAAGGAATTAGATCTGATAGACAGAGTGCCTGAAGAACTATGGAAGGAGGTTCGCAACATTGTACAAGAGGTAGCAACTAAAACCATCCCAAAGAAAAAGAAATGCAAGAAATCAAAATGGCTGTCTGAGGAAGCTTTACAAATAGCTAAGGAGAGAAGGGAAGTGAAAGGCAAGGGAGAAAGAGAAAGATACACCCAATTGAATTCAGAATTCCAGAGAAAAGCTAGAAGAGATAAGAATGCCTTCTTAAATGAACAGTGCAAACAAATAGAAGAAAACAATAGAATGGGGAGGACCAGAGATCTTTTCAAGAAAATTGGAGATATGAAGAGAACGTTTCATGCAAAGATGGGTATGATAAGGGACCAAAATGGTAGGGACCTCACAGAAGCAGAAGAGATCAAACAAAGGTGGCAAAATTATACAGAAGAACTATACAAGAGCGAGCTTAACATCCCTGATGACCACAATGGGGTAGTTACTGACCTGGAGCCAGACATCCTGGAATGTGAAGTCAAATGGGCCTTAGGAAGTCTGAGCAACAATAAAACTAGTGGTAGTGACAGCATTCCAGTTGAACTATTCAAAATCTTAAAGGACGATGCAGTAAAAGTGCTACACTCAATATGCCAGCAAATTTGGAAAACTCAACAATGGCCACAGGATTGGAAAAGGTCAGTTTACATTCCAATCCCAAAGAAGGGCAATGCCAAAGAATGTTCAAACTACCGCACCATCGCACTAATTTCTCATGCTAGCAAAGTTATGCTCAAAATCCTACAAGCTAGGCTCCAGCAATATGTGGACCGAGAACTTCCAGAAGTACAGGCAGGATTTCGAAGAGGCAGAGGAACTAGAGATCAAATTGCCAACATACGCTGGATCATGGAGAAAGCTAGGGAGTACCAGAAGAACGTCTACTTCTGCTTCATTGACTATGCTAAAGCCTTTGATTGTGTGGAGCACAACAAATTGTGGCAAGTTCTTAAAGAGATGGGAATACCAGAGCATCTTATTTGTCTCTTGAGAAATTTATATGCAGGTCAAGAAGCAACAGTGAGAACTGAACATGGAATCACTGACTGGTTCAAAATTGAGAAAGGAGTTCGGCAAGGCTGTATACTGTCGCCTTGCCTATTTAACTTGTATGCAGAGTACATCATGAGAAATGCGGGATTAGAGGAGTCACAAATTGGGATCAAGATTGCAGGGAGAAATATCAACAACCTCAGATATGCAGATGATACCACTCTAATGGCAGAAAGTGAAGAGGAACTAAAGAGCCTGTTGATGCGGGTGAAGGAGGAGAGTGCCAAAGTCAGCTTGAAACTCAACATCAAGAAAACAAAGATCATGGCATCCAGCCCTCTCAATTCCTGGCAAATAGAAGGGGAAGAAATGGAGATAGTGACAGATTTTATTTTCCTGGGCTCCAAGATCACTGCAGATGGGGACTGCAGCAAAGAAATTAAAAGACGCTTGCTCCTGGGGAGGAAAGCTATGGCAAATCTAGACAGCATCCTAAAAAGCAGAGACATCACCCTGCCAACAAAAGTGCGTTTAGTCAAGGCTATGGTCTTCCCAGTTGCAATGTATGGCTGCGAAAGTTGGACCATAAGGAAGGCCGAGCGTCAAAGAATTGAGGCTTTTGAACTCTGGTGCTGGAGAAGACTCTTGCGAGTCCCTTGGACTGCAAGGCGAACAAACCAGTCAGTCCTAGAGGAGATCAGCCCTGACTGCTCTTTAGAAGGCCAGATCCTGAAGATGAAACTCAAATATTTTGGCCACCTCATGAGAAGGAAGGACTCCCTGGAGAAGAGCCTAATGCTGGGAGAGATCGAGGGCAAAAGAAGAAGGGGACGACAGAGAATGAGGTGGATGGATGGAGTCACTGAAGCAGTAGGTGCAAACTTAAATGGACTCCGGGGAATGGTAGAGGACAGGAAGGCCTGGAGGATCATTGTCCATGGGGTCGCGATGGGTCGGACACGACTTCGCACATAACAACAACAACAACAACACGTTGACTCTGCCACTGCCATTCCACCTCGAATGTGGACCTTCCCCTCCATGCATAATGGGCCAACCAAAGAACTGCTCCCGTTTAGGTTCTTTGGTGGGCATTCCAAAATGTATATAAGTTCATGTTGTGCCTATGTTCCTTGTTCAGTGATTGGATTTGGTGTTGGATTGAATAAAAGAGCTGTTTGATCTGTAGAACCATGGTCGGTGTTTACCAAACCTGCAGACTCATGAGGGTTGTTTTACAATCAGGCAGAAATGGCAGAGATCTACCCAGACACCTGTCTTAGAAACTTACAGGCCAACTTAACAGATAACTCCATCACCTTTCTAAATATATTCTAATTGTATTCTCATAGCGACATATCCTGGCATTTCTACTCATAATCAGCCTCATCAAATCTGAAAGACTTCCTAATAAATCACACTGCCAGGAAAGCAATGGAAAATTTAAAGAAGAAATATTAAAATACGCATGTGTTGTTGGGGGAAAATGGCACATGGCTTATTAAAAGGATTCATTCAGTGCTGATTAGCAAAGTAATCTGATGACTGAACTGAATGCTATCAACTGGTCCACAGTGACTCTACTCCAGCCATCGACAGATTGCATTAATCGTAGTGGCCATGTCATGAAACTAGCCCTGCCAAGTTGGTTATAGCAACAATCACAGGCTCCCCTATTATATTTTGCCAAATGAACTAAGCCAATCCAACTCCTGATTCTCTTTTTTCCCCCCAACTATAAATAAGCAACATGCAGTCATCTTTTTTCATTATTAGCATTTTGCTTGACAGCCATTATAAAGCCAATGGAATGAAATCCAGAAACATTCCAAGGACATTGGCCCACGTTGGCCCCTGAATGAATAATGACTGTGAGACGCAGCTCCCTAAATTGTTGTGTCATCAACATGCAGAATGCTTTGTGGCCCTACCAAGCATGATATAGTACGCTTCCTTTCAGTGACCCTCAGCTGAGATAGAGGACAACCCCCCCCCGAGAAATAAAAGCCCCAATTATTTGATGTCTGAGTGCTTTTCTGGCCCACTGCCACCCTTGGGGTGGTAACTATCAGCACCAGTGCCAGATATTTCACAGAAAACACAAAACAACATGATAGGACAGTGGTAACCAACTGGCAGCCTGTGAGTCAGATCCAATCCTGAAAAAAAAAATTTCTGGACCACCAAATAGTAAGTAAATAACAATAAAAAGCTTGTCTAGAGTTTTATTCCTAAGGACCTCAGAACTGTACCTAGAATTACAAGAAATTGGTTTGCTGGTACTGTTTAATATTCCATTGCTCTTCTGGGTCCTTTGTATGTAAGGATTTGGTTCTGCACATGCTTAATAACTACTAAAGACACATAACTGCATTACGGAAACTGACACACTTTGTAAGAAGGTAAAACCTGTGTCAGCCCCATAACAAAGATGAAGCCAGGATTCTGTTCTCCCTGGCCTCTAAAAAGAGGTCCGCTATTCCTGTCCTAAAAGAGCCTCTTGTGGCGCAGAGTGGTAAGGCAGCTGTCTGAAAGCTTTGCCCATGAGGCTGGGAGTTCAATCCCAGCAGCCGGCTCAAGGTTGACTCAGCCTTCCATCCTTCCGAGGTCGGTCAAATGAGTACCCAGCTTGCTGGGGGGTAAACGGTAATGACTGGGGAAGGCACTGGCAAACCACCCTGTATTGAGTCTGCCATGAAAACGCTAGAGGGCGTCACCCCAAGGGTCAGACATGACTCGGTGCTTGCACAGGGGATACCTTTACCTTTACCTTTATTCCTGTCCTAAATGTTACACAGAGACAAGTAAATTCAGTCTATTTATTAGGCCTCTAGCTGTGTCACTTCATCTCCAGCAACATCATCAACCCAGAAAAAGATCTCTTGTTCTATAACTGCAGACCTTTGCCTTAATTCAGTGAGCTGTCCTGAGGCAGCAGTCCTAAACTTTATTAGTGAACAGGTTTAGCTGAACTCAGAGAAAGTTAGAAAAGCTGGTGATTTATTTCGATGTTTATGTTCTGCTTCTCCAATGGAGACCCAAAGCAGCTTATAATATCATTCTGTCATTACCCGTTTTATCCCCCCAACAACAACCCTGTATGTTATTTAGAGCGTAACCAGCCCAAGTTCACCCAGTGAACTTCATGGCAGAGGCGGGGTTTGATCTCCTGGGTCCTATTCTAAGTATTCTGGCCACTAGACTGTTCTAGCTCTTCATCGTGCACATCACCAAAAAAACAAACAGAGGTTGGCCAAACTTCTTCAATCCATATAGGTATGGCAACATAAAGAGAAATTTGTCCCACTACAGACATATCTTAAGTCCAGAAAGTGAATCTAACAGAACCATTTTTATTTTCTGCAGTTGGTGGTTAAGCACACACATAGAGGTGAACTTGAAACGGGCCAAAATATCCATTTGGATTATTATTTAAGGGCAAACTATGCACATCTGCACAGTGTTTGCTGTTCTTTGGCTGAAAAGAAGAAGTATTATAGCTTTCATTTTTGGATTCTGCTTTGGACAAATGCAGCTTGGTGCAACAAGAGCACTTTCCCCAAAGGTTGTGGGCCTCTGTTCTCCAGAGTTGGAGCACAGTCTCCAGACATGCGCATAATCTCTGCTGCCATTCCTCACCCAACTAAAGCTTTACATAGATGGCAGTATACTATACTGTATACTATACATTGATGGCAGTATATTCACTATACTCAGTATAGTGACATGGTGCCATAGGTGGCAATGGAGCACTGATTACCATGGTGAGCTGAGACTGCAGAGCACAGGCCCCATGCTCATCGATGCAGCAAAGGACAGTGTGCCTTTTCTTAAATCTTTATCCTTATCAAGGAAGACATGATGTAAATACAGCCATTATAAATGAAAAAGGGTCCAGCAGGAGAGATTGTTACAATGGTAAAATATGCACGAGAGTTTTGTGTATACTGATGAATATGAGAGGCGTACCCAAGAGGACCAACACTCCAGAACGGCCTGAGGAAAAGCAACTTAACAAGCCAGTGTGAAGTAGCATTAACATTCACACTAAAGCAGTTCAATATTTGTATTTGGGATGAGAATTCATGAGAACTGTCGGCTTTTCCAGCACAGATTTGGTTCGTGAGCATTAATGCATTTACAGGCTACTTTATGCATGGACCTTGTTATCGTTGGAGACTGATCATTTAAGCATCTCCAGAAGATAATTAAAGCATGTACCTCTGTTCATTGTGTTTTTATTTGTATCACATCAAATGAACAATCGGATTTTGTGGCAGCTCAAAGACTGATAAATTTGTTATGGCTTTTGTAAGCCAGAACCTATTTTATCAAATACATGGCTCACAAAAACTTATGCCATAATAAATATGTAAGTCTTTAAAACTGCCACAGGACTGTTTTGTTACTTTGGCTGCTGAAAACTATCGCTGCCATTGGCTGGGAATATGAAATGAAGGTATTTTGTGTACAAAGTGCAACATGCATACACTGAAGGAAGAAAGCATCTCTAAAAATTTTAGCCCTGGCTTATTAATAATTAAATCTCTGGAAGATCACTCCAAGATGTTATATTCTGCTATCTGCCTGTTAACACCTGAACCAATTTTCACATTAAAATCTCCACATAGGATTACTTGGGCTTTAGGACACTCAAGCTTCCAAGCAACTGAAACAGCTGAGCCCAGAATTTTCTTTTATCTTGTGCCAGTGCAAGTTTAGGAGGGATATAAATGTTTATACATAAATATGTTCTGATTTGTTTACCCTTAAGCAATAAAACTTGCACAAATGCTGAGCTATCGTAAGTTATTGCTTCAATTTCAGTTAATAGACCTACCGCTATACATACTGCAAGGCCCCTGCTACCCTGGCCTTTTACATGGGTTGTAATCGCCTATGTGTCCTTAGTTTTAACATATATGCTGTAAGCTGGGTATTTGTGTAGCTGAACTTGGGAAACAGGGTTAGAGTTTTAATTGTTTTAACATATATGTTTGTTATTTCTGGTATTTTATGTTTTTTCTTATTCTCTGTACGGTTGTTTGTCTATTGTGAGGGCCTTTGGCCATTGACAGTAAATGTTGCTACTGCTGTACAAAGTGCACTCATATTGGATTCTTCAATACACACGGAAGTATTTAGTCTGAAATGCAACACAGTACTATAGATTTATGTTCTACTAGCATTGTCTCTAAGTGCATAACTGGTGGATTGAAGAAACAACTCTCCAGCAATGTGTAAAGAATGAAGCATAGAAATCTATACAGAGCAATCCAGCAGAGGGCACCATTTTCTTATTGTTCAAGGCTATGTAATTTACACAGCAGAAAAATTGACCACGTTTGGCACTATTGTGTTTCATCAGTACAAAATGTATTCTAATTGGAACGAGAGGCAAATTTTTGTAAGCATCAGCAGATGGAGATGTAGTAACTTGCGTGAAAATACACGCATTAAACTGTCAATTTATTAACGCACTAAAGAGCTTTCTATACAGTCTTGATGTGTATGCATCACATGCGTACCAGTTTTATTCAGTGCCTCCATAGTGAGGATGCTGCATTTTCTCAGTATTCAAACTGCATTACTCAGAGAGCATAGATTTGTTGTTATTGACTTGGAGGGAGCTTAGAAAAGATGGGAAGGAGGTCACTTGCAGGGGCACACTGTAAGATTAAAAACCTTCTTCCTTCCCCCACTGATTCTTTCCTGTACCTGTCTCTCCTCTCCCACTGATGCAACGAAGCAAAGAGCCTACATACATTTCTGCCCCAATCTGTAGTTCTGTTCTGGGATATTTTGTAAAATGATTACACACATTTAGTTCTCTCAACTGCTATTCACGATGACAGGTAAACAGAACTGACATAGATATTGATGAAATACTTCTTAAGTGCCAGATACAGGGACAGACAAGCACCTCCCCACTGCTATACTTATCAGAAGTCTTGGGCTAGCCATTGTTGTGGGCAGAATGCTGAACTAGATGGTTCTTGGTTTAGTACAGAAAGGTAACTTGTAGGGTACTAAGTGGACTCATGTGGCTATTTAGATTCTGTGGAGTGGTGAAGAAACAAATGGCCCACATGTTGCTGCCACCACTATCACCACTGAGAGCCAACTTGGTGTAGTGGTTAAGAGCAGTGGCCTCTAATCTGGAGGACTGGATTGGATTCCTCACTCCTCCACATGCAGCCAACTAGGCAACCATGGCAAGTATAACACACAGACATTCTCAGTTCTCAGGATCACGGAGTTAAGCGTTAAAGACCAAAAGCCCATTTTACTGTTTGCCCTCCTAACTGTAAATATTATGCAAATTCTGGTTTTCTGTCTTTAAATGCTTTAATTGGAATATTTGTGCAACAACTTTAAGTTTAAACATAATCAATTAAATTGACGTTAATTTTTTGTTATAATTCTGCACTAGCAGGGCTGTTGTTGTTAGGTGCGAAGTCGTGTCCGACCCATCGCAACCCCATGGACAATGATCCTCCAGGCTTTCCTGTCCTCTACCTTTCCCCGGAGTCCATTTACGCTCGCATTTAAGCTCGCACTAGCACGGCTAAAAAGGTTTAAATCCCAGATAATGCTGAGTTTTCCTTTGCTCTCTATAAAAAGGTGTTCTGGTTGCCTTAAAAACATGCTAAGAATGCCCCAGGTACCCCAAGCCCTAGCACAGATGATTTAATCCTTATGGTTTTGAAAGCTTGACTGGGGTCAGGGAGAATGCAAAGACTGAAGTTTTAACTGCATTTTAAAATGAGATAGTGTTCTGTATAGTTTGACCAGTAAAGTTTCTACCAAATGTACCTGATAGGCCATAAGTAGCTTCTGAAAACAGTCATTTAATATGAGCCTTGAGGCAAACAGGAGAAAAATAACTTGTATTAACTTTCTTGAATGGAACAGGGTAATTCAGTAAAGGCTTGAAACTACATGCAAGTATAACACACAGATGTTGTTGGGCTCACAAAGTTGAAACAGTTCCATTATCAATGGTGGAGTGCAAAGAGCTGCTTTCAGTCAAGCTCAGATTGCTGAGCTGAATCTTTGGCTTTTCCCCAACCTTAGGAAGCTATAAGTGTGACCTCCTGCTGGAAATTCCAATAGCTTAGTCTGCGGGAGCCAAACTATACATCAGTGGCCCCCAACCTTTTTATCACCGGGGACCACTCAACACTTGACAATTTTACTGAGGCCCGCTGGGGGGGGGTAGTTTACTCCTCTACTCTCAACCACTGCCCTAACGCTCTCTGACTCTGGTCGCTATGGTAATGTTTAAACATCCCTTCAGCCGTATGCAATCAAGTGAGCGCTCCTAAGCACTGGGACTCCGGGGGGGAGGGGCAGGGAAGCTGAGGTGGCGCTTCTGCTCAGGGAGGTGGGGTGGCTGGGGTGGGGGAGGGAGGCACAGCCGTCGGCATGCCAGCGAGTGCAGGTGCGGAGCTCTGAGCCTGCACATGTGCGCCTGCCAGATCGGATCGTTGATGAAGTAAAGGGCCGGGGGGGGGGGGAGAAGGCGTCCTTCGCAGCCCACCTCCAATTAGTCGACGGACCACATGTGGTCTGCAGCCCACAGGTTGGGGATTGCTACTATACATGACAGCATCTCCAAGTCTACCATGAGGATGCTTCTGCCATTTTAGGGAGGAAATTCCCTCTGTTTCCAAAACCGGCAGGAGTCTGTCCGTGATCAGGATTGTGGTGTGTGTGTAGGGGAAGTGACTCCTGTCCTCCCACGCCATATTCAAGAGCCCAAACACCTGACATTTGGGCTCTTGAAAATGGTGCATGGGTGGTTGACAGGGCCCGCTCCCCTTGCTGCGGTGTAGTGGTTAGGAGTGCGGACTTGTAAACTGGCATGCCAGGTTCGATTCTGCGCTCCCCCACATGCAACCAGCTGGGTGACCTTGGGCTCGCCACGGCACTGATAAAACTGTTCTGACCGGGCAGTGATATCAGGGCTCTCTCAGCCTCACCCACCCCACAGGGTGTCTGTTGTGGGGAGAGGAATGGGAAGGCGACTGTAAGCCGCTTTGAGCCTCCTTCGGGTAGGGAAAAGCGGCATATAAGAACCAACTCTTCTTCTTCTTCTTCTTCTTCTTATCAAGATTGGCCTGACATACCTTTGGTAAAAGTTATTTGAGACAGGATCTCTCCACCCTAACACTCTGAAGATGCAAACCCTAACTGACCAGAGCTGATAGGGTAGCTGACAGGGTAGCAGATCTCTCTCTCTCTCTCTCTCTCTCTCTCCCCTCCCATCTGGCTCCTGGTTGGCTGTTATCAGATCTGCACACACACAGACCCCCCCCCCAAAGAGGAACACAGGAGACTGGTGGGCAGGACCCTTGCCCATCTGTCAAAGAAATCTAGACTTGGGGGTTTTAAATACTGGGCTAGAAAGCACCCTGCCCCTTCTCAGAAGCTCAAATTGTGTACACCCCTTTTGCTCTACCTCAGGACCAAGCCTCATTTGAAAGCTTTTATGAGTGGCAGGACTTATTCCACAACCTATTATTATCCCTGTCCATAGAGTTTTCATGGCAAAGATACCTGAGTGATTTGCCATTTCCTTCTCCAGTGGATCACCTTTTGTCAGAGCTCTCAGCTATGACCTGTCTGTCTTGGGTGGCCCTGCACAGCATAGCTCATAGTTTCACTGAGCTACACAAGCCCCTTCGCGATGACAAGGCAGCGATCCTTGAAGGGGAAGAAATGGAGGTAGTGACAGATTTTATTTTCCTGGGCTCCAAGATCACTGCAGATGGGGACTGCAGCAAAGAAATTAAAAGACGCTTGCTCCTGGGGAGGAAAGCTATGGCAAATCTAGACCGCATCCTAAAAAGCAAAGAAATCACCCTGCTAACGAAAGGGCGTCTAGTCAAGGCTATGGTCTTCTCAGTTGCAATGTATGGCTGTGAAAATTGGACCATAAGGAAGGCCGAGCATCAAAGAATTGAGGCTTTTGAACTCTGGTGCTGGAGAAGACTCTTGTGAGTCCCTTGGACTGCAAGGCGAACAAACCGGTCAGTCCTAGAGGAGATCAGCCCTGACTGCTCCTTAGAAGGCCAGATCCTGAAGATGAAACTCAAATACTTTGGCCACCTCAGGAGAAGGAAGGACTCTCTGGAGAAGAGCCTAATGCTGGGAGCGATTGAGGGCAAAAGAAGAAGGGGACGACAGAGAATGAGGTGGCTGGATGGATGGAGTCACTGAAGCAGTAGGTGCAAATTTAAATGGACTCCGGGGAATGGTAGAGGACAGGAAGGCCTGGAGGACCATTGTCCATGGGGTCGCAATGGGTCGGACACGACTTCGCACCTAACAACAATGATTACTATCCCAAGAAGCTTCTTATCTTACAGCTACAGTGTTTGGCCAAAGGGCAGGCAGAATCCATGTCTGATTTCCTTCAGGTCCAAGCTTTGGAACTGGATTTCCCTGGCTCCAAACTATATCGATCCAGTGTCCTTACAAATAGTATTTACAGTAATCAAAAAGTTGCTTCTGTCCAGCAGCCTTCTTCTGAGAGCTTAAGGTAGAAGCATGTTAACAATAGTCTTTAAAGCTATTATCGTGAAGACAACAGACTGATGCAGCCCGACAACTGTGTTTTTTCCCCCTTGCTTTGCTCAGCTCCTCATCCCTATAAATAGACCTGGAGCCTTATTAAAAAGTTAACGAGTTTCACTCTCAGGGAGTTCAATTACTCACCTGTGAGGAACAAGCGTTTCATCATCACCAGTAGCAAGGGAGTCCAAGGAGCCAGGAGACAGAGGGAAAGGCTCAAAGCAGAGAACAAATACTTCGTTTAAATAATCAAGATTATTTGGTTTCCTTTTTTTTTAATCCCATAATGTTCAGGATATCCTGTCCAGATGGCACTTTCTAAATTGAACTTTTTTTTTTAAAGCTCTTTGTGGTAAGAAACATCCTAGATTATATAAACATCTCATTTGCCGCAATGAGGAAGCACGCACTTGTCAATACACCAGCTATTCATGATCTCTCAATAGATCTCTCATTTTCCTTGGCTGATTAGAGCAGAAAACATGCAAAATACAGCTGTTGCATTTGTCAGTTGAAAACACTTGTAACAAGTGTTTATAGAGCAATCAGTGTGGCTCAGCAATGTCTAGCCTGGGTGAGGTATGGGCTGACAGCAGTCTTGCATGATTGCATTTTTTATTTTAAGGAGAATTCATGTGGTCGGCACACCTCTTATATATCTAGAACTAGAGGCTCTCTTGAAAAAAGTCCTAGCGAATCCATGCTACATTATCCTACATATGTATTCTTGCTCCACCTTGTCCAGCATTCTTTTCAAGACTCCCAGCAATTAAGAGGTGCTAGGTAGTGCGCTGGGAAAACTGGATCATGGTCTACTTTCAGTTTATGCTGGGCCAACGCAAATTGTTTGACTAAAGCAACTACCAGGGAACTGTTAGTGAGCAGGTGGCATCTTATAGGAAGTCAAAATATCCCCAAGGACATGAATATCTTGTTATCCAGAAATGTCACTCCAGTGACTGTTCTGAACATGCCTAAAATTTCCCCAAAATACCTCTGGGAATATATCCTAGCTCTAGGTAAACTCTCCTCAGTCATTGTTGAATATGAGTTTAAAATACTGTTAGAGATAAGTTATTATTGTTATGTTATTACTGTTATCACCTGTTACTATATGTTATCTGTATCTTTTCCTGTAAATCACCCTCAGCCCTCGGGGAGGGCGCTATATAAATATAATAATAAATAAATAAAATAAATGTTAAAGTCACCATCCAAGTTCCCTTGGATCTCTTTCAAGTGAACCTGTGTATGTGTAGGAAGGCTTAAAATGCCAGCCTGAACATTCTGGAGGAAAGGCAAGTCAGTGTATTCCAGTGGAGAGAATAGTTATTGTTCTGGAAAATCCATCAGCTTAGTAGAGTCACTCTCTCCCAACCACAGTGATAAAATGAGAGTAGTGATCTCTCTCAAAGGGAGTTGTAGCTGAGGACTTCAGTTCGAGGTGTTACCTCGATAGTCATTGTCATGTTCATTTTGCACGCTGAACTTTGTTGCTAGTGTGTATCGGTCACTGCAAAGTCCAACACATTCTTTGTTTCTTGCCTCTGGCTTATCATATTTTGGAATTCATCAATGTTTGTTTACTGCTAAAAACTATAGTAAGTGCAGAACAATGGGGAAAAGTGTAAATCTCTTCCCGATATAAGAAGTAAAGTTGCAAGATCTAGAGGAATACAAAATTCAGGGTTTCCCCCCCCCTTTGGTAGTGAGTCATCTGTGCAGAAATACCAGGAAAACAATGAGGAAGAAAGAAGTGTGAATACTATTAGTGGCATATAAGGGTGAATACTATTAGTGGCATTTAATGGTGAAGTAGTGTATTGCTTAGACAAGTGTGGGTGTATAAGGAAGAAACTAGAACACCACTGGATAATACCAGAAGAAAGGGATAATTCATTTCACTTAACCATCGATTTTCTGTATTGTCATTCAAGCAAACTGGTCTCTATGACTTTGAGTTAGTCAGATTTTTTAAAAAGTCAACCGTAAGGTGATTATTTACTTTCTGAAAAATGGGAAATGAGAATGTTATGAATTTATACTACTTTGTTTTTAATCTGAACATGAAACGACAAAAAACTGAGTAAACGCAATGCTTAAGCATTTGTTTTCAATGCTTTTAAAAATGCTACTGAAGAAAACATCACTGTCAGTCCATGCCACCTCCCATAGTTTGTTTTGTTATGCAAGCATTTTTCATGCTAAACAAACATATGGACAACAAAACCAAATCTTTTCTTCAGTCCATTTTCAGTTTATCCGAACCAGCCTGGCCACAAAACTATTAATAAACAGTTGATCTAAAAAGCATAGAATAAGAGCCCACAAAATATCTTTTTGGCTAGAGGATAACATTCAAACCATGCCTTCTGGGTATATGTCAGCACTGGGTATATCTCGGAATGTAAACTGAATGCTGAAGGGTGGAAAATCAATGCAGAAGGGAGAAGAGCCCTATATACCTGTGCTTGGAAAGCAAAATGAAATGTAGAAGGAACCCACCCCCCTAACAGGAATGTGAAAGCAAAGGAAAACACCAGTGCAGAAAAGCCCAATGACAAACAACAAGACAAACTGGCTACAGCTTGCTATCATTTCAATCTGTGACTTGGATTTTGGCTGGAATTTCAATATAACTCCATTGTACTCATCTTTCATGTTTTCTCTCCAGAAAGATGCTTAGGGAGCCAAACCTTGATATAAAGAATTTGTAATCCAAAACACAGATGGATGGTTGTGAAACCATGAATCATGTCATAATTTTTAATGGTATGATAGTTCCAGAATACTTTTTAAAAAGTCATAGTATCAGCCAAGATTAACTCAGAGTGTTAATACAAACACAGTGATCCAGATATGCAAAATGTACAGTGCATACCCACTTTGCTCAATGTCCACTATGGCTCTCAAAAAATGAAAGAGCTGCTTAAAGTATATAAGGTAGTCAGAGAGTTAAGCAGACAAGTATTTTCAAGACTTTGTCAACGAAACAGGTCTTTGAAATCAGCCTTTTGTCCTTTGTTATATAAATATGCTATGATTACTTGATTATTCAGAAGCATTAAGCATAGCATTACTAAACAAGGTTATGCACTTGCCAGCAGTTTATATTGGACAGGCCTAGGGTGTGAGCTGGTATATCAAACATATCATTAGCACACACACCCAAAGCAAAGACTAATGTTTTTTCTGCTAGAGAACAATTATCTTGTAGCTTTCAGAAACCTGACTGAGCAGTTTAACCCTGCTTCCTTTATATAAGTAAAACAGCTTTGTCTAACATGAGAGGTCCATGGCATACACTGACTTCCATTCTTGGTCTATAGATTGTGTAAGGCCAAGGAAGATCAAACCAAGTCAACAAGGCAAGATTTAAATAGTAAATAAGTAATGCAAACACATCCAGATAGAGAGGTACAATACATTGGGTTGGAGGCCAGAAGAAACTCACCTAGATATTTTATCTGTCTGAAGTACAAGACTTAGTGTCAGCTTCATTTGGTTTAAGTAGATTATAACAAACCCAGACAGACAATTCGTAAGCATGGTAATGAAAACAGGGATAGTACATAATGGAGTAAACAGTAAGCAACAGGCTTTTTGTGATGTTTATACAACACCTGTATCACTGTATTGATCCCATATTCATAACTGCCACCCCCTTTCATTCACAAGCTGGATTACAAACAAAGCACCTCAGCAAAGTCCTGCTAACAGGCACATGTAACCCTGATAGCCCATTCAGGATATACTTTTAACTTCATATTTGCTTGCAGGCTCAGGCAGTAAAGGTATTTTGCCTAGTTCTTACTTCATAGTGGACCTGTCAAGCTGTGAGGATGAAATAGCTGGCAGCAATTTCTGTGGTCCATTTTGCTTCCTCCTTTTAATGTCTTGGAAGATGAAATCCCTAAAAACAGTGGCAGGAAACTAACTCTAGATCCATTTTGCAACCTCTACTCCGTTGGTGTTTGTAACAAGATGTAAAAAGTTCTTCAGTATTTATATGAAAAAACAATGGACCATTTATCATCTTAAAAATCCATAGAGGACTCTATATGTCAGTTCCTTGAAGAACCATTCCAAAAAGAGTTACGTTCCAAAAGCTTACCCTTCTATTACCAGGAATAAAAGAAAATGATTAAGATTTTAAAATCTTTTTAATATGCTACTGAAAACTGACAACTCTTAAGGGCAGGAGAGGTTCCTATTAGAGCAGGTTTGGTGTAGTGGTTAGGAGTGCGGACTTCTAATCTGGCATGCCGGGTTCAATTCTGCACTCCCCCACATGCAGCCAGCTGGGTGACCTTGGGCTCGCCACGGCACTGATAAAACTGTTCTGACCGGGCAGTGATATCAGGGCTCTCTCAGCCTCACCCACCCCACAGGGGAGAGGAATGGGAAGGCGACTGTGAGCCGCTTTGAGCCTCCTTCGGGTAGGGAAATGCGGCATATAAGAACCAACTCTTCTTCTTCTTCTTCTTCTATTAGACTTCAAGAAGGGTAAACTTGTGGAACCTAACTTTTTGGAATGGTCTTAAAGGAACAAACATGGAGTCCTCTCTCCATATTTGGTTATGAACAACACTTAATAAAGCTGCTTGGAGTAGAGGCTTTGAAATGGGTCTATTGCTAGTTTCCCATCTATGTTTTTGGAGACTTCATCTTCTGTGACTTCTGTGACTACACTGGTAATTTTGGATATTTCTTCTTTTGAGACATCTGTGACTGCACTGAATGGACATTCTATTTGCACTGATATGTATGATGTCTTTACTCTTGCTCTAAAGCATCTAATGAATGGTTAAATAAACACATTATTTTTCCAGACATATTGGCTGGTGACATTTGACCTATTAATTTCATGTAAGAATCTTTCAGTATTTGTTTTGTTTCTGATTGACACTGAATACATGTTTTGACTTTTTCATTTCTTGTGTCCTTGGTGCCTTTACCCAGTTTTTGTCTTTTCACTGTTGGTTTTTGCCTAGAAACTCTGTTTATATTTTCACAGTCAGCTGTGAAAAGTAGTATGCCAATTCTTAAATAGTTTAGCCTCATCTCCCCTCCCCTCAAAAGGGCAGCTTTCTCAGCCAATTGTATTAATTGAATAAATAAATGGGCAGACTATTATGCTGAACTAGTGCTTCTTCTTGAGGCTGTGGAGCAGGGTAGAGCTCTTGGTGCAAACTTCACCACAGATGGGCTGGTGCCATGGAAGCAGGATATACCATATATTACCCTACAAGTTACCCCAGGACACTTTGCATACATCCTTGCAAATTAATATTAAAAAGGAACAGATATGAATTGATATAGGGACCTTTCAGATATGTATATGAGTAATGGCCTGAGAAACAAGTATGAAATTGCACTTGTGTACTTATACATTATCTCACAAAAATTCTAATACATGGTTTCTCTGGGCAGTCTGCCAACATCTATTAAGGATCAAATCAAAACAATGACTCCCATTGAAGTGATAAATATTTTATTAAGTTTGTGAAATCTTCCCCAAAGGAATGTTGATCCAAATAGAATTAGAGAACACACGTTGTGCAACTACCTAGCTAGCAAGATGAAGCAACTATGTCGATCAAAGTTTATTACAAAAGGCCCAAGCCTATCAAATCCTATTTGACAGACTGCAGACTAAAATCTGTACTATACAAGGAAATTAAGAATTTGTTAATGCTATTGCTGAACAATTACACAACATTATTAGATAGTTGGCCATATTGTTTGGCAATTTAACATAATTAGCCACAAGGATTTTAAAAATATAGATCAACAATTTGTTCTCTCCTACTTAAACATATAAAGTTTCTTATGTAAACTTTAATCAAAAATGTGTTTACTATAAACAAGAACTTACTCCATGTTTACCTTATACATAGTAATTAGCCGACTGAAATTTTAAGTACAGGAGGTAGTAGTGAAGACTAGACTAGGTCTGACTAAAAATAATAATACCAAATTCAGATATTCGGCAGAGCAACATTAAAACATGGAAAGGAGAATGCTGCTGAACTTGATTCCAAATGACAGGATCAGAAAAATTAAGTCAGCTTTATTGTCCAAGTTGGTAATATTCGTCTACTTGGTCAGTATAAACTTAGTGCAAAACAACTGTCTTTTGATCTTCAACAAGGGAGGGAATGCATTACTGTAATTCCAAAATGTTCTCAATCGTCACTGTCGCTTCCAGATTCACTTAACTGGAGATCATTTCCTAAAATCAAAGAAAAGTCAAAATGTCAACTTTGTTTATCTCCACGCAGCAGTGAATCTAAGCATGCCTACTCTGAAACAGTACCATATGTTAGCAGTGCCTTATGTCACCTTCAGAAACTGTGATCATATGATCAATTAGGCTACCACTGTTTCTAACACTAGCTTGCCTTACTGTCCTGGAAAGCAGCTCTTCCTTGCCAGTAAGAAATATCTGCAGCAAAAATGACAGAAGGCAGCAATTAAATGGAACTGCAAATCATGTTCAGACAGAGATAAAGTTATATGTGCATGCTGCAAACACACTGAAAGTCTCCAGTTCTTAAAAAAACAATATTTTACATCATAATGGATAAAAATCCCCCATCATTCTATACATCTTTAAAATCCCAATGTAAACTCTCAGTGTAAATGTACAGCAGCTTTCATTATCATTCTGAGTACACTGTGGAACTTTTACCAACAGAGGCTCTTCTGAAACAGAGTTTGCATACACAGACTATTGTATGAAGTTACATTCCCTTTTGTTCCATCCCCTAAAAGAGCGCTTATTCCCTTTATGTTCCTTTTTCAACATATCATATCTATATCAATAAAAACCTAAATTGAGCACTTGTATAAAATCCTCATACTGTTCTGACAAAGCTGTCATCTTTTCTAACTGCCATTCATTTTAATAAAGTTTGCAAAAGAAGTTTCCTGTGAATTATGGTATTAAATATTTTGAGGGGCAATTTTAGACAATAGATCAGCAAAGGTGGACTGGCAGGAAGGCAGGCTTAAATTTCTTCCCTCTTTTAGACTGTCGATAGTTTGGAAGACAAAAGTTATTATCAACAGATCTCTAAATTAGCCTTTATTTACATGTTGGCACCAATAACTCCATACATATTGTAATTTGCTTCTGTGAAAAGAGAAAAGAAGAGAGGTTTGCTTCCTGGTGAGCTATCAGTGACAATTTCAATAAAAAATGTGGATTTTAGGTTATAATGGTGAGAAAAAAGTATCAACAGAAGTTAAAATATTTTATCATTTAATTAACCTAACTGAAGCAACACTACTACAGACCAGCAGCTACAATAGCTGGTTGCTAGGATAAAAAATTAAGAGTCCTGTGGGAGCTTATTGTATTAGGAACCCTCATAGGAAAATACTGCCTTGTAAGTGAAGTTTATTGTTGTAGCCGTAGGCCATAACATCACTACTGTCTCACATAAAATAGCCTGAAAGGAGAGCTCCATCAATGGCTACCTGCCATGGTGACTGAAGGGAGCTTTCACCTACAGAGGCAGCAAACCTTTGAATATTAGTGCTGGAAGTCAGCAGCAGGGGAGGGCTTGGGCTTCTATGTCCTATTTGAGCAGCCTTCCTCATGGGCAACTGATTGGGAGCTGTGTGAAAACACTGTGCTGGATTAGATGAATGACTAGATGGGTGTGAACCAGTTGCCTCTCGTGTTCTTAAAATAATGGTGCAAATGCATTGTGTATGCCAGGGGAGAAGAACCCAACTGAAGGAAAGTTTCAGAGAATTAAACAACATAAACAAATCCAGATAGCCAAGTACAAGGTACTGGGTTGGATCTTACAGGACTGTATTGCTAACATGTATGCATTCCTCCTGTGTCAGGAGTCTCCTACCAACATCACAAGTTCTTCTGCTAGTAGATGAGCCTCTTGTATCAGTGAAATGGAAAGCTATTAGTGGAATTGATTACAGAATAATGTTATAGAATTATAAAAGTGGAGAAGAATATGGATGATTATTTAAATGAAGATACAATATCAACTTGTTAGTGAACTTGTTCTGAATCCCCTCAATCCAGCCTTTAATTTTATTTTGTTTAATGTGTAATAAGATCCGTTACAAAATGATCGGGCATGTTGAGATGTTCTACCATTATTTTTGGTATCTTTCCATTTTTAGCAAAGAAGCGGCCCTGATTTATATAATGGTGGAAGGACAAAGTTAGGGGTGATGGGCACGTGTGACTACTAAACAAAAATAGACAAATTTTAAAGAAGGTGCTACCAGTTCTAGAAGCAGTACTGCCAGAACACTGTGTTTAAGTACCCTTTCAGAATCGTGCATTGTTTGTGAGGAAGGACTAGATCTCCTACAAGAGACCCTGGTAAAAGTTCAAAATGTTTTAAGATCCCCATTTTTCATCTAGGAAGTTTAAGCTTTCATAGTTGAAGAATAGCTTCCAGTACACCATTTCCATTCCCACCATTCATATAAGCACCCCATCACAGGTATATTTATGTAGAAGTTGAGTCATAAAGTAATTTATTCCAAGTTAAATGCTTTTAGAAACTACTAATAAAGGCAGCTCTACTCATTAGTTACTGTGGGAAATATTGGTATTACTGGCAGCAAATACATAACACAGTATTTGCACTTTCAAACCTTAATTCAGAGATTTATACATGTGCATTTAAAGGTGTAAAAGGTAAAGGTAAAGGTATCCCCTGTGCAAGCACCGAGTCATGTCTGACCCTTGGGGTGACGCCCTCCAGCGTTTTCATGGCAGACTCAATACGGGGTGGTTTGCCAGTGCCTTCCCCAGTCATGACCGTTTACCCCCCAGCAAGCTGGGTACTCATTTTACCGACCTCGGAAGGATGGAAGGCTGAGTCAACCTTGAGCCGGCTGCTGGGATCGAACTCCCAGCCTCATGGGCAAAGCTTTCAGACGGCTGCCTTACCACTCTGCGCCACAAGAGGCTCTTTTAAAGGTGTACAAGCATGCAGATTAACATTGGCAGAAACGCTATCCAACACTTGGATATTTCCACAATCACAATGCATGCAACTGTTATAAGTAAATGATTTTCAAACAAGTTCCTTGAACTAGTCAGAATGCTACGAAGAATGTAGCTTTGCTAACTGAATAATGCCATTATTTTAATATAGTGTCAGGAATCTCAGAAGGCCTCCTGAGAAGGCTAAGAAGCAGTAGATGTGGTAGAAGACTGGCCACTGGAAGCTGCTTATTATGTATGTTGTTGGATTCTGATGTTTATTAGTGCAGTTTTCATAAGCTGCTTTTGAGTCCATGAGATAATGTATAAATGGCCAAAACAGATAAATACATATACAGTTTGTAATTATTGTTTGTTATGGAGATTCAAAGTATCAAGTAGAAAAGAGCAAGAGTCCAGTAGCATCTTAAAGACTAACAAAATTTGTGGCAAGTTATGTGCTTTCACGAGTCACTGCTCATTTCTTCAGATAAATGACTACCCGTCTCGTTCCATCTCAAAGTACAAAGAGAAGCACCAAGGCTAAAGGCATTACCACAGTAACTTCGCAAAATAAAAGGGCTATAATAATAATATAAGCTATGGCAGATTATCCAAATTGACATTCAATTGCCACATCTGTTATTATAGAACTAGAATAAATAGTTTTGCAGACTTTCCCTATTAGCTCTACCTTTGAAAATAAAATGCATAAATAAAATTATGTGCACATAACAAAGAAGATATGTGATAACATTCTAATGTTGCAGCTTAGTATGTCTGACCTTAGATAAAGATCCATCATTCTGTGGTTCAGTGAAAGGTCATATTCACCACATGTTGAAATAGTTCATTTTGAGGAACATGTAATTTGGACTTTCAGTCCAAATTACTGGTTTTTAATCTCAAAGTATATAGCTTTGTATATAGCTCTAAAGAAGCCAAGACATTGTAAATGGCATGAGCTGTAATTTAGTATCAGTGATCAAAATAGCTTCTTCCCAACTTCTTAATCAATACCAGTAGGCCAAAGCCTCATATCTAGACATGGTTTAAATCTCACGCATTATAAAAATATGCAGTTTCCTTTCAGATTCCTGAAGTAAATGTTCCAAAATGTTTTATGTAATCCGCCCAGAGCCATAGAGAAGGGCGGTATAAAAATCTAAATAAATAAATAAAGTCCACGTCTAAAAAGATGTTCCTCTTATGTACTTACGCAATGTGTTCATCAGGTGTCCACTGTTCTCTTTACTTCTTTTATATCCGGAATCCACATCATGGAAGTTCTGATGTGATAGAGCAGACACAGGAGGCTGTGTTTGCAGGTGCGGCATTGACAAGGGGAGAGATGGCTTTTCATCTTCAGAATCGCTAGAACTATTTTCACTGCTTGAAAAGGATGATGAACTCTTTGATTCTGATGAGCTATCAGAGCTACTCATCTGCTCTATAACTTTAGCTTCTGCCTTGAGCTCTGAAAATAAAGGATTTCCAAGATGAAGAGGACACAGTTGATTGTTCTATAGTCCCAGTATAGAACGTTAAAACCATAACTAAAATGGAATTAACTAAATAATCAATGAGATGAGGTTTTTCTTTCTCATTTATATATTTTTGCCGGTCAGGGATAGTAGATAATACGGTAATCTTGAACCGGGAATACCTTGAATTCAAACATACTGCTCTCATGAAGGCTAGCCTAACCTGCCTCACAGGCTGGCAAGTATTCAAGAGGGGAGATATAATGCATCCTGTCCTAAACTTCTAGGATACAGGGTGGGATGAAAGAAAAACATATAAATAGTATATTTACTGCTTTTTGGGTGTAATCCAATCTGTGGCGACAGAGTGGGAAGACAGAAGATACCAGGATGTCTAGACTCTACCACGACTTAGGAAACAAGACTTTTCCCAGCAGCCTTAGAACTTGATTGAACAATTACAGCCATAGCAGCAGCTGTTTAGTATGCCAGAAAACCAGCAGAAATCAATATAATAATGACTGTAAAAACCTTTGTCAATCCTTTGTCAACATTTCTTCTCTCAACTTTGCATTAATGTTTTTACAGCAAAATTTCAGTGATCTATATGCACTGATTTTCTGATCAGAAATTAATTTCCCCCCTAGGTTCTTTCACTTTAATCATCTTACATAAAAGCTAGAACTAAGCAGGAAACTATCAGGTAACAAGCTTCATGTGCAATGGTGTAATTGACACAACTGCCTGTGTGTGGGGGTGGGGGGACTGCTTTGGGAGTTGATGAGTCACTGGGAACAAGTTCTAACTGAACTAACCAACCCTAGAGAAAATTGGCAGTTTTAACGTGCCCTTGAACTCCCTCCCCTGAAGTTCTGATTACTTTTAAGTGGTTACTTGGGGAATTAAATGGCAAGACTTTCTGTCAGAATTTCACTGTGAAGAAAAACTTCTTTGCATTGTGTTCAAGAACACAAGGATGCCCTTACTATCAATTAATACTGCTACCACCTGCCAGCAGTAATTCACCAACTAATTAACATCTTCCTCCTGCCTCAGACTCCTGTGGGACATTCAGCATACTTGAATTAATAAAATATTCCAAGCAAGAATTAAATCTTCTCAGAAGGAAGTATATAGCATTAGAGGCTATTGCAGCCAGCTTATCTACCATAGCTCAGATTTTATTTTCTAAAACGAAACAGTACTTGACATCTCTTCAGTACAGGGCAATTGTGGTCGCCTGATTAACCAAGGTAACTGAAAGCTGTATTTAGGCAACTAGAATACTTGTTATATTAGTAAGGTAATTTAGTTAGGTTGACACATAATGCATTCTTCCTAATGCTGTGAAGGAAATTCTTAATGCATGAGAGTCTATCTTAAATAACTAATAAAATATGCAGCCATGAGGTACACTTTCCTTAAAGCCTTTATCCAACAGCAAGCACTATGCATACTGTCACCATTTCCTGAACCAATAGAGGTAGAGATCCAACTGACAGTGTACAGCAATTGAAATGCTTTAACACTATTTCTGCACCAGTATTCTAATAGGGTAGCACGGCTTTCATTACACGAATCCATTTCTGTAGTGGGAGGTAAACATTACATAAGCATGCTTTAGCAGTTTTTAAAATGATGCGTCATATTTTTTTTGATATTGTTATTAAATTTGTTTAAAACTCACTGGGTCTGAAATATACAGAGAAGGGATTAGTCGTTTGTCCTGTGCTACATTTTTATAAAAGAGACAAGATTTTAGTCTGTTTCTAGAGAATTACAATGTACTGATTTTTTTATTTGTTGTACCATTCAGAGGACTGATTCTGCTGATGCCTCCTTTGCAATACTCCAAGTCAGGATAGGTTTTTACAAACAACAATCTAGGCATAGTTTTTACTGTGACTGAACCACATCATTGAAGGCTACGCAATGAGGGCTCATACTATTAATGCCCTTACAATCAAAAAGAGAGAGAGAGAGAGAAAGAAATAATTATTTTCAAAGAAAATTAGAATGTCTGTCAGCTTTCTATTTGCAAGGGATTTTTTAAAACACAACAACATTCATTTATGAGACCTTAAGTATCTGCAGGGACACAAATCTATGCTCATGATATTGTAAGTGTTATCAATAGACATTAAATTGCATTGACACAGAACAGGAACCCATCAGTCCATGTTTCATGAACATGATAACTGGGCAACATGTGAATCTCTATTCACATAAATTACAGCAATCACACATTGTGCTACTGAAGCAAAGGCTGGCAAGGTCCAACCCTGCATGAATGGAATGCAAAGTATCTGCAGAACACTACAGGTAACCTGCAATCTCAAAATCCTGAAATTATAAATGGAGAGCAAGTTTGAGACTCTGCATAAGCTTCTAAGCAAGAGATGTAGTTATAATTTACCTCGTTCAATATCATCCATAGAAGAAGTTGGAGACATCTTTTCTTTTGGTGTAGAATATTTAACACTGTTTGAAATCTTATTTGCATTTCGCATTAGTTGCTGCTGCTGCTCAATGCGAGACTGGACCTTACTGCTTCCTTCACCTCTGTATGAAAGGGTTAGAATTTTCAGATGTCTTCAAAGAATAAAGTCCTACTCAGAGAATTTTGTGAGCTGTTCTAAGTGTTTTAAAGAACAAACCATTGGGATTGAACAGGAGGCTGAAATCCAGAAACTATAGTGTGAATCAGATTGTGGCTTTCAAACTTAAATCTTATTTTTCACTGGCAGCAGAAGTCAAGAAGGCTGGAGCCAGTGGAGCGTTTCTGTGGTCAAGAATTTCCATATGTGAGGTACAAATTTCTTGCCTCCTCCAACTTACTGCAGCCCCACAAGGAAGCAGCATTTTAGGAGGTATTTTGGGCTACAACAGTGAGAGGAAGGCAAGAGAGTTTCATTCAGAAGACATAAATCTGTCCATGGAAACACATCCCTACTTCATATCACGGTCTGCATAGTCAAAGTAAAAGCATCTGTTTATTAACAAGGGACTACCTGGAATTGAAAGGGATTTACACCATAAAAATAATTACAAAGTCAACCGTGTTGAAAACCGTTCAACATATCTGATTATCTTATCCATAGGGGTGAATGCGACATTTGTCTGGGGCAGGCATTCAGGGATCTCAAGCATGGCCTGGGAAAGTTGTCAAAGAAAACTCATGAGAACTGCCCTTGGTGGGAGGATAGGGTAGAACACAAAGAAAGAGCTTCATTCGAGGCTTTGATGCTTAAACCTGTCCTTGAGAAACAAATGTATGTTTCCTCAAACGAAACATATAATGTGTCTTTCGAGTAAGAGGGTTGAAGTAATGCTTCGTTAAAGATGTGTCTGTCACCTCTCGTTTCCTAATTTAGCTATTCTTGCTTTAACTACAGTATTTTCATAATGAGTAAAGAAACAGCAGCTTTCACCCACCTGGTCTTCTTCACAGTAATGTTGCTACTCAGTTTTTCAAGTCTACATTCTCCAGTGTCATGGTTAATAACCAATATGCATTCTTTTTGATATGGTTTCTTGGAGCCCTTGAAAACTGTTACTGGTGGAGTTGAACCCTTTTTTAAGAATGAGAAAAAAAAAACTGCTAATGTAGGCAATTATAAAGCTGCATTCTTCCTAAGGCAAACTCCTGCTTACTTCACAATGAAAAATTCTGTACATTTATAGCATGGCTCCAAGACTGTCTGTTTCATGATTATAAATACTTTCCCACTGAATTAATTATGAAGGAATTTGAAATAACTAAAAAAAGGAAGCTTACTACTAAAATATACTGCTTTGTATTAACAAACAAACAATTTTTTATGTTCTTCCAAGGTTTATTATAAGCTGAGTTTGAATTCAGACCAGGGGTGTGTGTGCAAATGAAAGAAATGGTGACTCATTCTCTTCACTTGTCATAACCATATGAAATTTAGCTCTCCTTAACTTCAAAACCAGAACAATGTGCTAGTTACAGCAACTGCAATCAACCATTACCAGAGACTTGTTTTCTGAAACTGTACCAAAACAGCATGTCTTCAAAGAACTTTCAGACAGCATAGTACGTACTCTGGTAAAAAGATTTCAAGAGTATATAATTTTAACTATGTACTCTACCAATTTTGAAAGTATTTTGCCATATTTAAAAATTATGATGTGACCAGTTCACCAACACAATTACCACACTGCCTTGAATAATTCACTTCTGTCTTAGCTTTCCTGAGTGCAACTCACCTCTCAGCCTTTCTCAGCTTTCTCATTCCACCAGGCAGGGGCCAGGACCAAAAAGGCCTGGCCCTGGTCAAGGCAAGGCGCATTTCCTGCGATCCAGGGATCACCAGTTCATTAGTACCATAGGGAGCATAGGGAGATAGACTATCCCTCAGATATGTTGGGTCCAGACTGCGTATGGCAAAGGTTAAAACTAAGACCTTGAACTTGATCTGGAACACCACTGGTAAACAATGCAGCTGCTTGAGCACTGACTGAATGTTGGCCCTGCAAGGTGCCAAGACCCTGGCAGCCACATTTTGCACCAGCTGCAAATTCTGGGTCAGGGCCAAGGGAAGTTTCACCATTCTGTCCTAATGAAAGACACCATCCTCCAAAATTTACCGTCCAATCTGGGCCAAATTATCTCGTGACTTGAGTAAATACAGTAGAGGCTCAGTTACCAAATATCATTTATTTGCATCTGTTACTGTAGTTAAAATAGCAGCATAATGTTCTCTCTTATTCACACACTTTGAATCTGTTCATAACTGAGGCTGCAAATGACAGAACAGCTCACAAAGGTTATAGCTCTATATATCCTTACATGGAAGCAAGTTCTATTTCAACTTTATACTGCAATCATGTCTGAAGTAGTTACGCTGAGGGGCTTTCCGCACCGGGATCCTTGTAGCAAATTGTTTGCTGAACGAAAAATCGCCATTTTAAATAGTGGAATTCGTCATTATGCATACCTGCCTTTGTAGTGGAATCCAGTTGCGTTTCTATCGTTTCCCACAGGCTTCCGGTCTCGGCAAAAATCGCTAGAAAGGAAGCGCTATTGCCAAGCTCGTCCCGCCCCTGGCCATCAAGCAGCCAATGGGCGGCCGTTAGCATGCTCCCAAACAGCCCCTTTCCCATTAAGAAAGGTTTTTTTTTTTTAAACACACCTGTTGCAACGAATATGCGTTGATTCATTGCAACGGAGAGACCCATCCAGCTGGTAGGTGTGTTTGACCTGCCGTTTCATCGTTGCCATGCTCCCCCTGAGTGAAAAAAAAATCCCCCCCCCACGGGCACGATTTTCAGCCGAAAACAGTGTGAAAAATAAAGGGAAAATACATCAGCAAACGGGCTTCTCTGTTGTTTGTGCTTAGTGACTAAACAGCTCTGGGGAGGGACTGAAGCCGGGGAAGCCTCTAAACAGAGGCTCGCCGGTGCATTGATCTCTGCTCGCTCGGAGAAAAAAAAAATGGCGATCGTTTCGCCGGAAGATCAGAGGAGAGAGCCAGGGGGAGGGACTTTGTAGAAACCACAACCATGGTAACGCACAGAACTTTCCCGCTAGTGTTGCAGATTGGTTGCAGGAGTGTAGCGCTTTCCAGAGTGTGAACCCACTTTTGGGGATTTCCCTGAAAGCGCTACAAGGAAGCGCTTTTTGCAGATCGGTTTCAGGTGTGTGGCAGATTGTCAACGACGTTGTGCATAATGGCAAAACTGTCGTGATTTCAATTGGCAACCATTGCGCGATTTTGAAGGAGTGCGGAAAGCCCCTGATTCTCCAACAGTAAACAAATACAGCAGACAGTTCCCTACATACTGGAAGACACATTTTGTGGAATAATTCCCTATGGCTGCCCAATGCATGTTTAGAAAAAGGTTAACAACCGTAGGAAACACAGGCATAACCATAGCCAATGTGGTTGCCATGTTAGTTTTTAAATTCATGAAGTGTCATGATTAAGACATAAACTATACTCTTTTCATTCATTCTCACCTCAATATTTGGTAAAGTTATTGTCACCTGTTCACCTTTACCAACTTCAAGGTCTCCTTCACAGGATGTATCAATTGATGCAGGTTTGAAGTCATCTAAATATAAAGAATAATAAAACAAGTAAGGGATGTGCTTTTTAGTACTCTTTTAGGCAGTAATGCATTCACAGCCAAGATAGGGAAGTGCTGGCTCATTCACCTTGTATCTTCTCTAATGCAGGCTTAGCTAGAATCTTATCCAAAAGCCCACAGTATTTACAATCCAGAAGGTTTGGCTGATATATAACTTATAGATCATCACACAAGGACCAAACATATAATATTTTAAAAGGATAATTATTTATATCTCATATTAAAAAATAATTAGGAAAAACTAAAATTCAGGAGAAACTATTACCAAGTTTCAAAGTAAAAGGTAGTAAGGAAATTCTAACCACATATTTAAATTATTCCCAAACACAGCAGGGATGACAACAATTCTAAATAGATTATACCTTTACAAAAAAAAGAAAAGAAACAGCTGAGATACACATTTTAAATATAATTCAGTTAAAATATTTAATACATGCTATTTTCACAGACTACAGCTACAAGAATGTAGGCACAATAAACCTGAAAATCGTAATGGTAATACCTTACTCTATTTTTTAACCCTCTGAATTTGAAAATATGAATAGATATTAATGAAGATTATTAAACTAGGCAATCAATCAGAAGAGTTAGTACTAAACATTTAAGAACTATATAATACTGCTTTCTCATTGTTAAACACTGAAAGGCCAGGAAATTTTAAGCATATCTAACTTGTTTTGTGATTTATTTTTACTGTGGTGACAGTCCTGCCAACCAAGCTTGTTAATTATTGACCATGTACAACATGTTTAAGTACTTATTAAATAAACAGATTTCTACCTTCCAGGTAGCTGCAAATCAATCAGTCTCTATCTCCAGTATCTAATATAAGTGGGTCTGTGTTAAAATCAGTGCAAATCCTAATAGCTATTCAGGTTATTTACAAGAGAGTAGGAACAAGGTGTCTGCAAAGCTGAGATTTGACAAATGCAGCCTGGCTTATATGCCTTCACATATAATAAAACATGAAAGGTTCAATGGCATGGGTGTGTGTCTGTATAAATATATAATATTCAGTGGAAGAAAAATGCATTTTTATGCCACCTAGCTCCAACAATCTGAAATACATATTTTGTTTTAAAAGGCTATGCTGCAATAAGCTATTATTATTTACCATTTGCTTTTATACCACAGAAGTCTGTAGGGCACAATTTGTTGGACAATGTCTGGTAACCAGGCTTATCTTTTAAATCTTATTCCCCAAACCACACCCAGGTATTTCAGGAGATTCCCTGCTTCACAGCATATCACTACCTTGCTGTCGAATATCATGTATGTATACGTGCACCCATACAAGCCCTTTAAGAAGAGGCTTCACAGATTGAATTTTGTCAAACCAGCCTGATCATTGTGATGTATTTCAATAGGAAGCATATTTGCATTAAACTACTTTTTATTGCTGCTTTGATGATATTTTGAGGGGGGATTAATACCCCATAGTATCTTCACACACAACCCTTCTGAAAATAAGTATCATGCTTACTGTGAAAAATGAGATCACACTGGCCCAACTTTTCCCAAATATTCTTTAAAAGGTGAAATCCAGCCTTGAAGCATCTGTCACTTCCCAAAACCTTCTAGCTGGGCATTACTTCCCCTCATGCAAAGCGTTTTCAGCTCCTGCCACCACCTGCACCCAAGCTCCTAAGGCTCACACCAACTCTTCCTCCTCCTCCTCCTCCAAGGCTTCAGGGCTGGCTCTCAACCTAAGCCATCTTCGTCCTCCTCACTCAGAGGTTCAAGGCGGCGAGTGGCGCGAAGATGCGCCCGCCCGCTACCTGCCCGCAGCACCAGCCCCGGCCCCGGCAAGCCTTCAAAGAGTTCGGAGTCCCGCTGACACCCCCCCCCCCCGTGCCCCCACTCACAGCGCACGGTGTGGAAAGCGCAACGGGGCTTCCTCTCAAAACTGTCGCCCAGCAGCAGCGCGCGCTCTTTGCAGTCGAAGAGTGGCGGGGCCGCCCCGTTCATTCCGCGGGCGCGCGCGCCCCCCTTTCCCTCTCTCCCCTCACCAACGCTTGCGAGAGCGCCGCGCGCCAGTCCAACTGCCCCTGTCAACAGAGCCTCTGGCTCCTTCCCGATCGAGAGGCGGGGAGGGGCGGGGCCAGCCACGCGCTCCCCCTCCCCCCCACGAAACCACGCCCCTCTCCACCAACGCCTTCGCTTTTAGTGGCTGATGCGAAGAGAGGGAGGAAAGGGGGGGCGTATCCAAGATACTCGCTGAGCAACAGGCTGGCTGGTTATCTTATTGGCTGCCGAGGTCTGAATAGCTCCGCCCACGACAAACTGGTGGGGGGGAGGCAAGGCTGTTCCTGGCGTCGCCGCCTCGGTCGGGCCCGGGAAGGGAGGCTTTTAGGCAACTGTGGTCCGAGGGTGGGCTGGAGGGAGGAGGCCGGGCGGGGCGTTGCACAATGCTCCTCTTGCGGGGGAGGGAGACTCGTCTGACGTCACAGGCAGCCGAGGCTGGGTGTCTCTGAGCCCTTCCGGTGGCGGGAGGAGGACTGAGGGGGAGCCGGTGAGTGGGCCGAGGGTAGAAGTCCCAGGGGTGTATCTTTTGAGACAGAGCGTGGTTTCCGCAATTACCCCGCCCCCTCCCTTTTGGGCTTGTACTGTTAAATGACCAGAGTATTTAAAATGTAGCTATATATTTGTCTGTTGCGGCACAGCAGCAACGAGTCTCCTGGTACCTTCAGTGCTTAACAAGTCGGTTATAGTATAAGGCTTTTGTGGACCCAAAAGTGCTTATTCTGATGCAATAGACCGGCTTTCCCCTGTATTGAGTGATCTCTATGAAAGATTATACCATAATAAACCTCAGCCTTTATGGTGCTTTTCTTTTGGAAAAGAAGATATTCGTGCCAGCTGAGCAGGCATGCAAACTTATGTTCTGCTGCCTCACCGTCTCCAGGGAAATATTGTGTTTTTCTCATTTTCCTCTTTCTTTTGAAAGCAGTGGTTGAGCTGATGCTAATAAGTGGAAATGCAGGTTGTACCAGATTGGAGGTGTCTCAGAGGTGTGTAGCTGCTTCCCTCTTGCTGCCTCAGTCATCCGGAGACAGGGCGTTGTGCTGTGCGCTTCTCTTTGACAATGGGGGGGGGGGGACTGGTAACTGAAACCAGAAATGTAGCATTGTGCCATCAGTATATATAACACATATCATTCATGATGTTATCTAGAGATATTGTGCATATGCAGATGGAGAAATTTCCAGACCTAAGGCCTTTAAGCCCTAAAACTTGCTTTGCCAAGCCAATTATGATTGGAGGAGTAAAGCTTTCTCAGCCACTTCATACTGCTGTCTCTTCCTATATTTCTAGTATGGTAATAAAAATTTAGGTTATAATCTCAGGACAATAGCCTATCTTTTTTTCACGGAATACTCTTGCCATGAAATGTCCATTTGTAAAGTATATCCATAGTACAAATATAGCATAGAATACTGACAGAACCAAGTGGGAAGTGTTTGAAGGCTTCAGTAGGTCCCTTTAAAGCCCTATGCCAGGGGCTGCCAAGGTGGTGGTTGTGAGCGCTGGGTTGCCTACTGATCCCTTTCTTGGCACCTGTCAAGTGTTCTTAGAATGTGGATGATGCTTTTGCCCAGCAAGGCATCTGACTAGCCAACAGAGATCTGATTGGCTGCGTGGATCTTTTAAAAGCTACTTCAGCAACAGCTGCCATCCCAGCATGAGGAACTTCATTGCATGACTCTGTGCATGTGTCCATGTATACAAGAAAGTATTTTTAAACAATGTTCATGTTAAAAGGCATTCTGTTAAACAGGATTTAAATATCTCAAATACATAAATAAGAGGTTCCTTCTTCTTCCTTGTGCTAATTTCCCTGACTGCTATTAGAAGAGCTCCATGGAGTAAACTCTAGGGATTGATTTCCTCATCCATGCTCTTTAAAAATTAGTGGGGTTTGAGCTGTAAGTGAAACTAGAGACGTAATACTGTGCCCTCGGTATAAATAACAAATTTCATAATGATATGGGGGGGCAGTAGATTTCCCCCTCAGAAAGCAAGTTTATTTCCCCCCCCCCCCATGTCTCAGGATCTGTCTTGCTAAAGAGGCACACATTTCCTTATTAGGGTGTTTCTTCTTAGCTTGCTTGGCCCCAGTAAATGAGATACCCAGTAGTTAAAGCGTGAGCATTTGAATTTTAATGTTCTGTGGAAAGACTTTTGTTGAAGTCCTGGTTTGCTACAGAAGCCTCTCTCAGGATCAGAAATTGTGAATGCATATGGTTCATATGCCATAGATTGCAAGCCAAGAATGCAAATATTGTTCTCAACAGTCTTCCAGGTGGTAGCTTATAGTTTTTGTTTTAATCTTGATTGTCATAAATTACAAGATGAGATTTTACTTTGCCTCTTTGGCGTTCTTGATTTCAGTATTTCTAGACATAAACCTTTTAAAAAGCAATTGATAGGCCCAATTTAAGGTGGTAATTGCAAAGTGATTATCTTGCCACTCCCTGCTTGTCTTAGGCAATGTGAACTCTAACAAGTATCATAGAAAGCTGCATAAATGATAGCTGATCAATCAAGTTCTAGCTTTGTATATGTTTCAAATCTGACCCTGATAGTCTCATTTTCCTTAGGCGAATACCAATAATCTAAGACATATTGAAGGAAAATTAAAACTAAATATATAGGAGACTGTTTACCTGAGAAGTCTCCATTTGATTTAATAGAACACAGCCTGTTAGCTATAGAACTGCAAGAATTTAGCAGCAAAGCTAGAAGTAGCTGCTGCCCAGTGAGTTTGGGGATCACGCCAAGTTCAGTCCCTAACTGTATATTTTTATCATTTAATCATCCTGCAACAACGTAGAGCTTTTATGCTATCTAGGACTATTTCTCTATCTTCTACCATTTTGTATGGGAGATTTCAACAGATCCCATTTTCAGCTAGGATTTGCCCTTGTGGACAACGCTGTGTAGAGTCAATGGCACGTTTTGTTTTCATTGCTGATTTTATTTTACTATCCAAGCTAAATTTCTTAACCTGCTGCTTTGTAAAAGAGAACGGAAATTATTACTTGCATTATTGGAATAAAGTAACTTTAGAAAAAACTCTTAGTTTGGAAGAATGTATTCAACAACCATTTGATTTCCTTTATTTTTCTGCTGTGACTTTGTGAGGATTTGTCGGTTCTTTTTTGTAAAAGAGAACAGCAATTTGATGAATTTAAGATTCATTTTCTTTTGACCTCCTAGAATCCTATCTTAATTGAATCAATTGTAAAGTTTTTACAACTTGCAATGAGATGCCATGAACATACTCTAAGTATATCTACATTTGTCTACTGTGTTTGTATTGCAGTAGGGCCTTCGGTTCATTGTTCACTTAGATTGTACTTCTTTTATATATGTCAATAAAGGCTTTGTTGTTGTTATAGCTGATCAGTAAGGGCCTAAGGAGCTACCTTCTACAGATGTATCAATTGTATTTTGGGCTGGCTGAAGTTCTCTAGAACCTTAAACCTTAGGCTAAGCTAAAGTCTGTGTTATTGGACTCCGACTCTAATCTTGGAAGTATAGTGGAGAGAAGTATGCAATGCTATTATTATGGAATGTTTTTTGCAATAGAGGAATCATCATAGGATATAAACGAATTAACACCATGTAGTCACAGGCTGGATCTCTCTCTCCCCACATCCCCTTCTATGTCCCTCCCCCACTTGGCAGACCCAGAACAGAAGTCAGTGTAGGAGGCAGCAAGTCAATGAGGGAAGCAGGAGAAATTACCTTTTTTCATTTTGCTCAAATTCTTCTGCTATAACAGAGCTGGTGTTCATGCAGGAGTATGTGATCTGGCCCAATTCCCTGGTCTTCCTATGATGCCTGTGTTATATCCTTCTGTGTTCTCAATAGTTACGCAGCCCTCAGGAGCAAATTGGTATTGGTGCAGGAGGGTACTTGAGGGAAGGAGGAGACATCTGTGAACTTGATCTACTCATGGTTTGTTGGCTGCAAATCAGTTTGTTAGGAAAATCTGTCTGCCTTTGGAAGACATCCCTCTTAGGAATGCCTAATGTGAGCTGTTTGAGGATGTTCTATACATATCACTTTTATTGAGCCACTTTTCTTAAATTAGTTCATTTGCTATAAATGCACTATTTATAAATGCACCAGTGCACTATTTTAATTGAAGTCAAATGTCTTGCTTTTATCTGAACTTTTCTTTCTTTCTCTATTAAAGTATAGATCATTGGACTGAAATGAAGCCTGTACAGGTAGATTCCAGAATACTGTCTCTGGCTGCTCAGGATACAGAATGCCCTGATCTGGATGCCCCTGTGTTGCTGCTGAAAATAAAAGGTAAACAGGGCTGCTTCTGCGATAGACCTCTTTTGTGTGACGTAAGCAGAGTTATACCCTTCTCAACCCGATGAAGTCAGGATGGTGTTAACTCAGTTTAAGGTAGCACTGTCATTCCTTTTCAGCTGGAGTCAGAACTGAGACTGTGATTCCATGTGACACTTAATTTTTGTTTCTGTTTCTGAACAATGGCCTCAGAGGAGGTGGCAGTAGTGGTGGCACCACAGAGAGGAAGCAGGATCCAGTGGGGGAGGTCTTGGAGAAGAAAGGACAGATTTTCTACTTCTATCCTTCTTCCTTCAGCCACTGCTAGCAAGTGATTAGGGGGATTTCTGGGCTTGGAACAGAAGGTATGCATAGTTCACTAGGGGGGAATGGAAACTTAGGAGGGGGAGACCCAGATGTAGCAAGTATGCTCTTGGTGTCCCAAGAATGGCTGGAAAGTGGGAGAGTGCCTTTCCTCTTTCAAGGCATACCTGGGATGTTGAGAGGGTATTCCTGGGACTGGTGAACTGTCAGAGCTTCAAGGGTGCCTAGTGATGAGCTGAATCTCTCTTATCCATTTCCTGGCAGCACATCAGTGGGGGCCATCCTAGCAGGTGTGCTTTGGTAGCCTAGGCAGTAGCTGAAAAATGGTAGGACAGCCACCTCCCCTTTTCATCCATTCTGCAGGCTGAAAAAGCACACTTGCTGACCTGTTCTCAGAGCTTCGAAGAAGCCTGGAGATAATGATGCAGGCTTTAGCTGCCAGATGATGGCGGCAAAGCTGGGATTTCTGTAACTAACCTTTGGCACCAACAAAAAACCCCAAAACCCAAAACCACATTTGTGCTATATTCAGTGCTGTATTCTCCAACAAAATTCAGCAGTACCAATTCCATACACAGTATCCTACTTTTTGTTCAATCAGGAGTTACATTCAGTAAGGTTTTGTTTCTCCTTTTAGGTTCTTGTTTGTTTCTTTTATCGGTTAATTAGTCACTTCTAGCCTGTTCTCTCCCAGCCTTGGCACTCATACATTTCATCTGGTTAACTATCAATTCTTGTTCCAGGAAAGGGTGAACAGATGCTTAAAGGTGTTTTGCTTTTTGCAGCAATTTGTGCATTTTAAAGTTTTAAATATTAAGAATGTATTCAAACAATCTGTGTTTTTTTAAATGTGTAATCACTCTTGAGAGAAAAGCAGTATTTAAACCCCTACCCAAAAGGAAAAGTTAGTCAGAACTAACAGTTGATTTATAACTGCTTGCTGGAAGTGAAGCAGCTATTTAATCTGGAAGTTGGGAGATGAGCAAGACTTAAGAGGGCAATAACACTGAAAAAAGCTAGTAGTGGTTGAACTGTTTTAAGTACTGAAACTCAGATCTTAAAAAATGAAAAACCAATTAAGAAAACAGTATAAAAATATCCATCTCCTCTATAATCACAGTTTAATAGGATGTTATTTAACAAGTGATATTGTTTATGGCATGAAAAGCTTCAACGTCTTATTTCATATTAAGCCTCTATTATAAATAGCAGGATATTTTTCTGTAGTTCTGTTGGCACTCCTGGGCTGAATGGCTAGTAGGAAGCAGCATGGGTTGAGTCTGCTTAATTTGCAAGACCAAAGGTAAACAAAAAACAAAAACAAAGCCTTATGTTGTTAACTAGGGGCCATGCCTGTTGCATTCAGGAATACAATGGGCGCTATATTGAGGGGTGGTGGTGGAAGAACTCTAGGCCATTCCGCACCAGGATCTATGTTGCAAATTGGTTTCAGAACAAAAAAACGCCATTTTAAATAGTGGAATTCGTTGTTATGCATACCTGCCTTTGTCGTGGAATCCAGTTGCGTTTCTATTGTTTTCCACAGGTTTCCGGTCTCAGCAAAAATTGCTATCCAGGAAGTGATATTTGCCGAGCTTTGTCCTGCCCCTGGCCGTCAATCAAACGAGCAGCCAATGGGCAGCAGTTATCATGCTCCCGAAAAGCCCCTTTCCCTTTAAGGCAGGTTAAAAAAAACACACACACACACGTTGCAACGAATCTGCGAAGAGACCAATCTAGCTAGCAGGTGGCGTGTGAGCTGCCGTTTCATCGTTGCCACGCTCCCCCCAAGTGAAAAAAAAATCCCCCCCCCGCATGGGCGCGATTTTCGGCCGAAAATAAAAGGGAAAAATAAAGGGAAAATAAACCAGCAAACGGGGCTGTGTGGTGCTTGGTGACTTAAAACAGCTCTGGGGAGGGACTGCAGCCGGGGAAGCCTCCTTAGGTGAATGTGGGCTCGCCGGTTCGTTGATCTCCGCTCACTCTGAGAAAAAAAAATGGTGATCGCTTCGCTGGAAGATCAGAGGAAAGAACCAGGGGGAGGGACTTTGCTGAAACCGGAACAATGGTAACGCACAGAACTTTTCCGCTAGTGTTGCAGATTGGGTGCAAGAGTGTAACGCTTTCCGGAGGGTGAATCCACTTTTTGGGATTTCCCTGAAAGTGCTACAACGAAGCACTTTTTGCAGATCGGTTTTAGGAGTGTGGCAGATTGTCTACAACGTTGTGCATAACCGCATTTTTGTAGCGAATACAATTTGCCACACTCCTGCTACAAAGAATCTGTGCGGAATGGCCCTCTGTGTTTGGCCTCTCCTTCCCCCCAGGACCTGGAAAGGCTGGAGGCCTTTCCCCTGGAGGTTGGAAAGGCTGGAGGTTCCTGGGCAGGGAACTTACTAGCAGGGGCAGCTCTCACGCAGCAGGGATCTGTATCCTCCGAGCCTTGGAGGGAAGTGGAAGGAGGTGGGGGGGGTCAGGGGTGGAGGACAGAAGGAAATTGGCTGGCTGCTGGAAAGACAGGCAATCTGGTTGGAGGAGGAGGCACACAAGAGTGGGACAGTGGGTGGGGTGAGTGGCACTTAAGCCATGAAACACGGTCCTCCTCCAAGCCCTTATCAGAAATATATTATGTGGAACAGCTAACAAAAAAAAATTATCTATCCCATTCTTCCCTGGTCAGCTCAGAGCAGGCAACAACTGACTTTAAAAACATATAGAACAAACTTTAAAAACAATGAACCACCTCCTAATAATGTGCACCTTTATAAGGATGGTCAGAGCTTGGAGGGGCCTTATGTTGGTGGATGGGTTCTCTAGCACGGAGGTTAGTATTTTGATGTTTATATCTGGCCTCAACCATGGGCCTGGGGGAACAGCTCAATTTTGCAGACCTTCCAGAACTGTATAGGAGACCAAAAATGGAAGAAATAAGAAACTATTGATAGGACTGCTAGATTACAGCTGGAATGAGGCTCCTGTACCTTGAATAGCTCTATGGTAAGAGCTATTCCTGTCTGTTGGGATCTTTGATAACTTTCTAAAGAAAGTTGGCCAGATGAACCACAACAGCCTTGTGGCTGCATAAATATAGGAATTAGGGTTGTGCGATTTGGCGGCCATTCCTGCCCATCGCAGCCAGTGCTGCGCCGCGGGAGGCGGGGTATGGGCACCAGCATGCCGATCAATGCACGCTAGTGCAGAGTGCGCCAGCATGCGTCCGTCGACTGGTGCGCCCGCACCTCCCCTCCCCCAGTGGTGCGGCGCTGGCTGTGTAATTTTTAAAAGTCTCATTTCTTTGGTAGCATATGAATCAAGAATTTATGTACTTTGTTTCCTAGATATTTTAACTACTGCACCTCCTGGAAGTCAAGAATTACAGAAAATTAAACAAGACTTGTATTATTATGACTTGGTTCAATATTGCCTATTGGTCCTTAAGCAAGACTACTCTAGGGTGCTTGGAGGCTGGGTTACTGCTGCACAGATAGCAGAGATACTCAGGTAAAGTCTGCCACAGATCCACATCTGTAATCCTGCTTTTACTGTAACCTTAGTGTCTTAAAATCATTGGTGACTGTATATTAACTTGGGGCTGTGGTGTGCTGTGCGCCGACACAAGAGCAGAAAACATTTCCATGTGTTGTTTTCTCAGCCTGTGTTGTGTGGGCCTTGACGTGAAAGAGGAGGAACCTGAAGAGTTTTCCAGTAAGCTACTTCCTTCTGCTGTAGACAACCTCCTTTTCTTGGGCAGACGTCTGCATGTACGCCGCAGTCGAGCAATCAAGGTATTGCACTGGGTGGTTTCATAGTGTGTTTAATAGCTGTGTTGTATATAAGAACTGATGAGTCTTTTTTGATGAGTCTTTGTTGTTTGATGTGTTTTTATGTTTAGTGGCTAATAACTACAGACAGGAGATGGTAGCTTTATCCAAATCCTGCTAAGATGATCCTGTACCTTGTAAGAGTAAGATAGATTATATTGTATTAGCCATAGGCCATCACAATACAGTCACATGTACGGAGCATACAAAAACAAGATAAAATAAAAGTTAAATTCTAAAAACTCAAGATTAAAATTGGCTAATAAATACAGCGTCAGGGTTGACATTACTAGAACAACACAATTTGTTTACAATATGTTTACAATATGCAGGCCAAGGGTTACTGTCCACACAATCAAGTCTCAGAGCAGTTCTGTTCTCAGAGCAGTCCCTATTCTGTAATACAACTGAAGATAGGGACTGGGTTTACAAACACTTGTTTGTTTTATTTATTATGTATATATACTTATTTATTAAATTCTAGTTTCTCAGAGAATTTTAAGAACAAAAATAAAAAGCCCCCAGAACTATGCCAACTGCTAGACTTTCTACCAACCTTAAGTCTGCAGTTCTTAACACTGTCACGGCATACATTTTGGTGTAGCTGATTTGTTTAGGGCTTCTTGGAAAGATTTATGGGCTTAATTCACCAGATTGAAAGTATGGGTGACTCATAGAGCCAACTGCCTTTCTACCATCTAAGCAGAAAAATAGACCTTGGGCTTGAAATGTGTATTGGTCTACCAGTGTTAATGGAGTCTCATTCTCAAAATAATCCAGAATCTGACTGAAGTGGAATCCAGGTCTGGTCTACGGGAAGAAAGTGTCCTGGGAAATGCTTAGATGTGTGCATGTCAGTTGTTTGCAGGTGACACCTACCCTATGATGTCACTTACAAGAATGTACTTCATTAGCGCACCTGCAGCTTGCTGCATAGCTCTATGTTACTGTATGTTGCCTAGTACATAATAAATTCTTACACTGGAAATTATTTCCATCTAGGAAATGGTATGCCATTGCATTTGGTAAATGTATGCATAGCTGCAGCTGGCATTTATCCATGCAGTTGTGCTAGGGCCAATACAACATGTATCCTGTGCCTTTGCAATTTGACTTTGAATTTCTGATACCTCCTCAAGGAAATATTTCCCAGTTGCTTAATGAATCAGTTATATAAAAGCCAGCATTTGCTCAGTGTTGTTGCTTATCAGCTGTCAAACATGAACATCTACTGAGTTCCTGCTGCAGCAGCCAACTGTTAATTAATGCCAAATATTGAATACTAAATACAAATGTTGGCCAAGTGAAATTTGCCAAGTGCCTGTGAATTTGGGCAATATTTGCCATCAAAATTTCCCAAAGCATACTGACAAGAACTGAGGTTTATCTGTAGCAGTCAAACAGTGCAACAGACTCCTGAACATTATGTCTTATGGGTTATGATTGTGTTGTAATGGTTATTGTTGGATTAGGAGTTTCAAATCTACACTCTGCCCTGAAGCTCAGTGGATGTCTTTGGGCTGGTCACTTGTCCCCCAGCTTAATTTATTTTCCACTTGTGAATTGAGGACAGAAGAGAACTGTGTATGCCACCCTATTTGCTGCTTTTCCATTCCTAAAGCAGTTTGCCAGTCTCTACAAACAAGTGGGAAGTTGATTGGCTGCATCTAGAGTATCATCATCTCTTCCGCCAGGTGTTTGGTTGAAGCCAGAACCAGGAACAACTGAGGCCTCTCCTCCAGCCAATGCCATGCCATCTTGCAAACTCCTTCCCTGTGAAGATTGGACAGAGGAGGAATGAGATTATGCTGCTTCTTGTGTTTTATGTTATTAGGGAGGTTGATTGGTTTTATTGGGGTTTTATTCTGTTTTATTATGCAACCCGCCATGAGTCCATGGAGAGTGGCAGGATATAAATTTAAATAATATAAAATAAATAGATCTGCTAGCCACACATGTACATGTTGATGGGCTAGTGTTAGAAAATATTCCCCCTCTTAATATAATTTCTTTCCCCCATTCTATTAGCTCTTTCACATTAGAATGAATGTTCATATGCTGTTTGGCTATTGAATTGTATTTCACACTTCCTTCTCTGAATTCTTTTTTGAATTTTATTATAGTGAAAGCATTGTGAATGAGATCCCAGAATTTATCATTACCATAGCTTAATTCAGTGCAGCTTTCTAATATTTTGCTGTTAATGTATCTTCACCTATGAGAACGAGAATGCAAGTTGAGCTGCCCATAGTATGTGAGATTACCAACTGGAAGGGCAAAACATTTTTCATGTTCATCTACTAGCTGCATATTGAAATTGGAAATGGTGTGCATATGGGAGATGACCTTGAAGATGCATACTATGATGTCTGTGTGAAAATATATGGTATGCTTCTTTCTTATACTGTAGGATTCTCAATTCACAGCATGAAGTCAGTTATTACTTCCTTGTGTGAATAAGAGCAGCTGGTCCTGTCCCCCACCCCCACCCCATGACTGTAATCTTTTAAAGTTGTCTTGTGCCCAAACTATTAAATGTGGCAAGTCAGTCCTCAGAATCTCCAGTTAAAGATTGAATTGGTGCCTTACAAATCTGCTGCCTGAATGTTGCTTATTCACTGTGATACTTACATAGCATTCTTATTTACAATGCTCAAGTGATTAACGAGGTGTTCCTTAAGATTCCCCTCCTTGGCAAGGATTAAGTTGATATCCATTTACCTTCAGCAGTGCAACACCAGCAAATGCGTCCAAGTGTGCCTATTGATATTTCTGAAACGTAGTATCTAAGTATAGATGATTTAGGTTAAATGGTGTGCACAGTTGTGCATGAACAGTAACAGCAGTGAACATTTCAGAAACCAATTTGGCATGATCTAAACTGCTCAAGAAACATCCTCTTCTCTTGCTCCTCTTGCCTTCAAAAGTCATGGGGACAGTAGTGCTAAGTTAATGTTTAGTTTAATTGACATGCTGCAGGGGCTAACATGGGGGTAAAATGGAAAACACACCGTATCCCTTTTTCACACATGTAAACCTAAACTGAATATGCATGTCCCAGATGCAGTAGCATAGTCCATCTATGCCTCTGTGATATGGGCAGAAAAATTGTATGACTTTTGGTATGGCTAAGTCAACACAAGAATCACTGTAGAAGTAAAAGCAAATTTAGCAGCATTGACAAGCACGTCCATGGCATCCCTGGAAACTCTGCTGTATTCCACCAATCAGTGTTGTACAGCAATGATGCTCCATATTATTCATATATAGGAGGCACCAGTTGGTATACAGCAGTGGCCAAGCAACTCCATGACACCCTCCAGTTCAGCGCACATACAGACACATTCTCCAAACACTGAAGTGGTTAGCAAGATACCCAAAGTCTCCCTCTGCAAAGGCAGCTCTGGCCCTGTGACCAGGAGGTCTGCTTGGAATAGTCAGCGGCTTCCCAAGGGGAAGAGTTCTTGTTGGATGGACAGGGCTACAGTGCAGGCAGATTCCATCGGTATATTGCTGTGGGTGCATTCACAAATAAAACCTGATGGTCACATCAGGCAGCAACGTAAGCTGTCCAGCTTTAATGCTCAGTAAAAATCCTATCTTAAGGAGATGTAAATGGCTGCCTTGGTCAGAATTATGATGTTTTGGGGGAAAGGACAAGGGGGTAAAGTTGCGCCTCCTTCATCAGTCAGCACAGCCCTGATTGTGGAAAAGAGGGGAAGGATGTGAAATCAACCACAATCCAAAGAGTCAACTTTCCACTGAGCACAAGTGACTACTGAGGGAGAAGGAAAGCATGGAAAATTTCTTCTGTTGTTGAAACCTTACTTGAAACTCAAAAGCTCACGCCTTGAATAAATCTTTGTTGGTCCTAAAGGTGCTACTGGACTCTGATTTTATTGTGATGCTTCATGTTGTATATCTTGGTATGTGGGATGTCAGTACCCTATTTCTTTAAGTCCATATGATGTGCTGTGATTAGCTGTAGAGTTAGTTGGCATCCTGTCTCCCATTGTGGTTGTAGAAGCTGGGGTGGGAGATTGAATAATTTGGGATTTTCCATTGACTTGAGTGGGAAGGTGTTAACACACACCGGCTGTTTTTCAGGCGTGTTATGCCATTTAATGAGTGGAGCTAACTCAGCATAATATTCTGAGTGACATGCATTCTTTCCTGGCCATGCCTTCAGCTCTGCCCAGTTTACTTCTACACTCTCTTGCAAGACTTTTGAACAATCCTACTTTACCCCAGAATACATATCTCAAGGGTAGAACTGCTCCTAAAAGTGCATTCTTCAATAGCTGTAATTGTAGTTTTTGCTTTTTGATGGAAGGATGAAGACCGAAGGGAGTTCTTGCACTGCTTCCAAACAGTAGCTGATGCCATCTGTTGGCTGTGTGGGGGACATGTTCAGCTCACGGACAAAGGTAAGAGAAGAAAGTTCTAAGGTCATCGTATCAGCCATATAATATATAATAATGGTTTCTGAGCAAACACTGCCCTTTGTGACTAGCTTTCTTTTGTTGTTGTTACTGCTATTTGAATTGCGTTTCTTATGTTCACTGTAGTGCTTCAGAATGGACACTTTCTGCAATTGCTAATGACAGATGATGTTGAGACTTCAACAAGAATGATGTCTGTATTGCAGAATATTTTAAGGATCAACAGGTATGCTGCAATTAAATAATTCCTTACTTTAAAACATTTATTAGCATAAAGTTTGCAAAGCAACTAATCCCTCCCCCCAAGTTAACAAGCGGTTAACTCATTTCTGTCCCTAGATTCTTGGTGACTCTGAGGAAGGGAAAATTAAGAGCCTCCTTTCCAGGGGAAATACTGAGGTCACCAAACCAGTAGACAAAACTGTTTTATTGGAAATTTGTCTTAGGTAATCTTGACATGTTTTAATAGTTCTGTAATGATTTAAATGTTTGATTTATAAGTGTTTTTATTCTTGGATATTTGTACACTGCCATGATTAGTTAGATTATGGTTTTGTAAACTGTGTAGGCTGTATAGTGGGCTTGGAGCTGTATTTTAATAAGTCTTTCAAACTTGAACTCATTTCTGCCATGACATTATGTGTATGAACAAGGGTGAATGCTGAGGCTGAAGAGGATTAAAGGCATGGGAAAATCCCTCGTAGAGTCACAGGTGCTTTGCTATTCTTTGATCTAAATCTGGATAAGTGACAAACGATATTACTGTCCTGTACTCCCCAAAAGCAGAACTTACGTTAACAGTAAATATACCAAGGATAAATATTAATGGTATTTCTCCTTCAGGGAAGGAAGTCATCCAAACTGGTTAGGTCATGCCTCCTGTCACTCTAGGAGAGGGTTGTTCTTCCAGTTGGGATAGTCCTGCTACTCCAGCAGGTCTTGTCTGAGCTTGTCTCCTCAACCTGCTAGGGAAACATCTATCAAAGTACTACTAGCGAGGGATTCAAGTGAGATGGAAGGAGATTAGACTAAAAAGAGTCAGGACTCTGGCTCTTTAAAAAAGGGCTGTCAGAGGGGGAAATCCCTCCAACCTGAGGTTTCAGCTGGGACAAAGGAGCCCCAGTCCAGGAAACCAATGGAAGCCAAGGCATTGGCTTCCTCAGTGTCTTACCAACATCAAGCACATTATGGGCCTCTTCATCTGACCAGGCTGAGTCAGGACATGGAGAGGCAACAATGGAAGAGCAGCACCGGACAGAAAAAGAGGTAGTGGAAAACTGAGGTCTCTAGGGGAAAAATGCTTTTGGTGCAAGGAGAAGGTCAGGGGATGAGATCTGTCCAGTACTTTTCACCAGGAACTGCCAGGAAGCCCATTTATGTGTACAGACCCCAGAATATTTGTTTTTCCAGTTCCTGCAGCTACAACAGGTCTGGCAACAGCAATGAGACCTTCCAACATGGTGGGCACTCAGTTCTTTCCCTTCTGTTGTGCTCCGCCCTCCTCTGGACTACTCAGAAGTGGAGGTCAGAGTAAATCCTACAAATACAGCATAAGGTTCCTCGGCCAGTGCTAATTGTGACCACTGCAGGAAACCCAGTAGCAGTGGGAAATAGCTGCTTGGAGGACAGATCAGATAGCCATATGGCTAGAAGCAGATGTGGTGAGAGAGTTCAGCAGAGTTCTTCCTCCTTGCTGGGTTTATCTTCATCCCCAGAGAGAGGGCTGACATGTTCTAAGATCTTGCCTCATAAGTGACCATCTAAAATATCATAGTGACATACTGTCTGTGAGCTCTCCCCCAAGTAATCAAGATCTCCGCAGAGGGGAAAGAGAGCAGACTTTGAGTCAGAAGCAAGAAGTCACAGTCTGTAATTACTTCAGTGACCGCTGCATCAGATAAAGAGGCTGGAGAGTAGTCTGGAGAAGAATCAAAAACCAAAGATCATTCTTCCAGATTGTTTCTGCTGGAACACTTCCAGAGACTGCTCTAAAAGGTTACAACTAGCTTTAACTATTCTTTAGAAACAATAGAGAATCCTCCGTCATCAACGTTGTTTAGTTTGGGTGCCGGAGGCTTAAAAAAACCTCCCAGACATCTTGTGGTCTGTCCCTTCCCTGAGTCATTTGAAGAGGTGATGAGAACCGAATGATGTGTTCCAGGCTGTGGAACATTATTGAATTCTATAGCTCAGAATGTTTACATTTTACAGGCAAATTTATAATTACATTTGGTCAACATTTAATTCAACAGAAATACAGTTGTACCACTAGAACTATCTTATAATTACATTTTTGCCTTCCTCCACCAAATTAATTAACATATCCACTCTTCTGGGTAATCTTGGGCCATTCAGAATTCTCTCAGTGCTCTCTCAGCCTCACCTGTCTCACAAGGTGTCTGTTGTGGGGAAAGGAAGGGTAGGCAGTTGTAAGCTGCTTTGATATTCCTTCAGTTATAGTAAAAAAAAAAAGTAAAAAAAGTATAGTAAAAAAAAAAGAGCCTCTTGTGGCGCAGAGTGGTAAGGCAGCCGTCTGAAAGCTTTGCCCATAAGGCTGGGAGTTCAATCCCAGCAGCCGGCTCAAGGTTGACTCAGCCTTCCATCCTTCCGAGGTCGGTAAAATGAGTACCCAGCTTGCTGGGGGGTAAACGGTCATGACTGGGGAAGGCACTGGCAAACCACCCCGTATTGAGTCTGCCATGAAAACGCTAGAGGGCGTCACCCCAAGGGTCAGACATGACTCGGTGCTTGCACAGGGGATACCTTTACCTTTACCTTTTATAGTAAAAAGTGAGATAGAAAAAAACAGCTCTTCTTCCTTGGGAATATATCTTTTTTGTGTAAAGTTTTTCTTTAACACTCTAGGCTATATTATTGGCATTTTAGATAGTCTGTGTGTAATGTAGTTTTAGAAACCTTGCTTTTGTTTAAGAGCTATACACCTAGAAACTATAATATTTTATTCCACTGGAGAGCAATTTGGTGTCAACAAAACCAGTACAACTACTGGGATCCAATTGAGCTCCAACAAATCTGCATATGTATCTCTGTATTTTCCAGATGGCATGTTGGCATTAAGAGAAATCCCTCCTTCCACTGCCATCTTGACATTGAAATCTGACTGTAATGGTTCACTTTATCAAAGAACCTTGTACCTTGACTGGCTAGTGTGCCATCGAATCCCTCACCTTACCTACCTTTTCCTGCCTCCCCCTTGCCTGTGAATAAGCTAAAATAGCATGGATCTCTTTTCTTCCATCAGTGATGTGTTACTTCAAGTGGCTGAAAAGACCCTACACTGCATCCTGGATGAGCTTGTTTACAAGCTTTCGTCTACCGTCAATCCTGTCATAGGAAGAGCAGCAATCAAGGTGTTGCTGTCAGTGGTAGAATCTGATCCCCGACTTGCAGCTGCATTGACTGCCCGCTACAAAGGTTTGTCATTTTTTTCCTAGCTTTTCCTTGGCATGTGCGGCTCCTTGTCTGCATTCATGGTTTTGGTGGGGGAATGCCAAACTTGTTACTTGACCTTGTAGGTTGTGTTAGGTAAGTAAGTTAATATTGTTTCTTAGAAAGTAACATATTTTTCTTGCTGTCGCTCACCTATTAAGGACTTGAATCTCTTCTCAGCAAGCAGTGGGCTGGCAAAGGATTTGACAGGAACCTTGATCACCTTTTGGATTTGCTGTGCTCAGAAAACTGCAGGGCTGACGAAGCACAGGTATGTCCGAAGCATTGCTGAGAATATCATATGTGGGGGAAATAGCGTGAGCCTGATCTGCTCAGTGCGTTATTGTATCAGAGCTTCCTTCCACTGTATATTGCAATTCCAGTTGCTCAGTTCAACAACAAAAATACATTTAAAATAAGAGACAGATCCAGTACTTGCCCATAGTATCAACAGCTAGCCATGACCTTTCCACTCTGCCCTGTTATGTTAAAAATGTATACCACTATAATGCAGTAAATGTGTTCAAGTTGTCACAAGTATTGACATTTGTTATATTTACATGCCCACTGTTTTATCTTTGTTCTGTATTGCCTGATTTCATGTTTCATAACTCTAGCGAAAGGTCATGTAGAATGTTAGGCTGGTGAAGTACATGTATAGATCCCTTATGTGGAGGGGCAGGATAACTTCCCCTTTAGTGCTACCGTGGCATTAGCCTCAGTTCTTTACATTTAAAGGTGGCTGCTGAATCAGGAGGCAGGAAAGTTGTGATGTCCTATGTTCTTCCCCCTCCCACTGGGTCTTTTCATCTTTTTTCTCTCCCTACCTATATACCTCCCTATACTTAGGAAGGTTAGGAGGACAGAATACTGAATGCATGGGGGAGGGAGTGTCCTCCATAATCAGCTGTAAATAGAAATGTACAAGGGGAATCTTTCAATTGCACCTATCAACTTTAAAAAGCAAGTTTATATGTACTCTAGTGCAGAACAACGGAACACACATTTTAAATATAGCTTATCCTGGCATTAGAGCAGCAATTATTGGTTCTGTTTGGAGCTTCTATAACAGAGCTCAGTTACTGCCATCAGTCTGATCAATTTTAGATCCGTTTGGATTCACACAAGAAGAGCTCTGAAAAATAAATATTGAATTCCAAGTAATAATTCAGATAAACAGGGTAGAGGGATCTTAAAAACTGGATTAACATTGTTAGTCTGCCCAAGGAAAAAGAAAAGAGTATAATCACCTGGTTTGTTGATTTCAGAGATTGCATCGAGCAGTTTGCATAATCCAGGCTGCATGGAGAGGATTTCAAACCCGAAAAAGATTAAAGCAGCTTCCAAAAGCTGTAACTACCTTGCAAAAGAATTTTAGGTAAAAAGAAAAATCCAATAACACTCCTGCTTACATGGATACTTTTTTGTGAAGGTACTTTGGGAAGTATTGAGGTTGAGCCACAGGGACATTGTGAAGCAAGAATTCTCATAGTTTTCTTATTTACAAGTACTGTAGGCAGTGCTGTGTGTTCGTAGGTCCTTTCAATAGAATGGAGAGGGACCCTCTATGGTATTCTCTAGTGTAGTATTCTGAGGCTCTGGGAAACTGTGGAATGCTAGAGTACTCACTAAGACTAAATTAGTTTGTGCATTTTTTCCAGCAATAAATGAAAAGCTTTGGAGCATCTCTGACTCTTATCAGATCCTGGGACTGTTGCCACATCAGTTGTTATTCTCTATGGTTTTAAAGATTTTCCCCTTATTACCAATTTACATAATCTTTCCCTTTTACCAAATTGTATTGGCCAGCAAATCTTTGTATTTTGCAAAGGAAAAGCTTACTGTGAAGCTAAACAATGCCTTTATAGGTGGGTTTTGGGTTGCAAAATTATAGAAGGGTTTAATGGCACAGTATTTTAGCATGTCTGCCTATAATAAAAACCTTTGAAAAGAAAAGGGTGTTCTGGCAGACGCGGGCTTAAAAAATCCAGTAGAGGGCAGACTTCTCCCATGTGGTTTCCAGCATGTATCACTATCTTCATTCTTTAAACGTTATAAGCTTTGCTGCCCCTGATTCTTATATTATTCACTCCTCACACTTATATCCCGGTTTTCCCACAAACAGGGCAGTTTACACTCCCAAGAGCTCCGGATTTAGTTAGGTTAAAATAGAACAAACAGTCCACCAATTGAGTGACATGACCAAAGTGCCAGTTTGAACCCTGTCTCCCAAATTCTGTATTCTGCTGTAGCCTGTTATGTTGTGCATCACAATGCATATATCGCCTGAGACAGCTGGGATCTGCTTTGTTAATTACATCAATATATGTTCTCCCATCTATGTAGGGTACTGTGAATGAGGAGGCAGTTCACGATTATGCTTTTGAGTGTGTATCTGTGTCTGGTATATATACATAGGCTGATCTAGCCATGGAATCCATGGACAGAAAATGCATACACAGGTCTCTTGCCGGGCCTTGGTGGCTAAAGTATTTTGTGTCTGTGTAGTTTCTTTGTTTCTTATTAATCCATCCTTTGCCATGAAGTAGTATGAAGAAGACCCAGCTGTGGTGTCTTTATATTCTCATTAAAAGTCAGGGTTTGGGCTCCTGTTGAGCAATTAGGTTAAAAGAAGAAGAAGAATTGGTTCTTATATGCCACTTTCTCTACCAGGAGTCTCAAAGCGGCTTACAATCACCTTCCCTTTCCTCACCCCACAACAGACACCCTGTGAGATGGGTGGGGCTGAGAGAGCCCTGATATTACTGCTTGGTCAGAACAGCTTTATCAGTGCTGTGGTGAGCCCAAGCTCACCCAGGTGGCTGCACATGGAGGAGGGAGCAGGGAATCAAACCTGGCTCATCAGATTAGAAGAAGAGTTGGTTCTTATATGCCTTTTTTGTCTACCAGAAAGAGTCTCAAAGTGGTTTACAGTCGCCTTCCCTTTCCTCTCCCCACAACAGACACCCTGTGAGGTAGGTGAGGCTGAGCCCTGATATCACTGCTTGGTCAGAACAGCTTTATCAGTGCCCAAGGTAACGCAGCTGGTTGCAGGTGGGGGAGCGGGGAATCAAACCTGGCTCGCCAGATTAGAAGTCCACATTCCTGGCTCTTGACAAACAGTCTGCCAATTGAGTAATTGAGTAGCTATGATCCTATAGGTCAGACCAGTGTCACAGAGTAACAGATTCCTGGATTTCTACCATGTTGTTGAAATAGGCCATTCACCTGAAGAGTAGCTCAAACTGGAAACAGCTTGAAATTGGTCTTAAAAACTTGAGGCCTCTACTAATCATTAAAACTTTGCTATAGAGCTAAACGAGAACAGGAGTTGCAGCATTTAAGAAAGCAGAAAGAAGAGGAGAGCCTCCGCCAGCAGCTGCAGCTTCAGAGACAGAGAGCGATGCGGCTATTCCATGAACGTCAGCTTACGCTACTGGAAATTGTCCATGCAGGTATAAGTATTGTTGAACTTGAGTAGACATTCAGAATAAGCGTGAAGTAGCATTACCATCCAAAAAAACATATTTTGTGTTGTCTTTTGTTCACATAAAACATAAATATCCTTAAAAATAGCTATGTGGTTCAATAAATGACTTTTCTTGAAATGACTGCCCCCCCCCCCGAGAGACAATGCATATAAAGGTTGTAGTTGGTATTGGATTAGAAAAAAGTCTACTGTCCTTTGTTTCAAGTCAGCCACTTAATGCAGCATCTGATACTTCTTCAGTATCTTTCCTGGGCACTAATGAAATTCAAAGGTATTCTGCTTATACAATTTCAGGATTCCTTAAACTGGATCTGTATCATTTATTTTCCAGGTCAAGTCAATAAGCACATGCGAGAAATGGAAGACAAATCAGCTCTGACTATTCAAAGACACTGGAGAGCATATAGGGCACGGAGAAATTTTCTCCAGCAAAAACAATCTCTAAAACATTACAAGATGGCAGTTGTTATTCAGAAAGCAGTAAGTACACAGCCAAGGAGTGGCATGTGACATGATGCGTTTGTATATCTAAAACTACTTTTGTGAATGCTTTAAAAATGCACACAATTCTTTTAACAGCAAGTCAGGTGGAACTGGAAATGATACAGTGGTATGTCAGATGCATAACCTTTTCATAGAGTAGAATCATAGAGTTGGAAGGGACTTTGGTCATCTAGTCCAACCCCCTGTACTATGGAGGACATTCACAACCCTATCATCCACTGTAACCTGCCACCCCCTTGAACCTTCACAGAATCAGCCTCTTTAGCAGATGGCTGTATAGCCTCTGTAAAAATTTCCAAAGATGGAGAACTCACCACCTACCGAAGAAGCCTGTTTGACTGAGAAACTGCTCTGTCAGGAACTTCTTCCAGATGTTTAGAAATTCAAAATTTCTTTTGAATTAATTTTATCCATACGGAACAAGAGAGAACAACTCTGCTCCATCCTCTACATGGCAGCCTTTTAAATACTTGAAGATAGTTATTAGATCCCCTCTCAGATGTCTCTTCTCCAGGCTAAACAGACCAAGCTCCCTCCAACCTTTCCTCATACATCTTGGTCTCCAAACCACTCACCATCTTTGTTGCTCCCCTCTGGATACGCTCCAGTTTCTCTACATCCCTCTTCAACTGTGGTGCCCAAAACTGAACACAGTACTCCAAGTGAGTCCGAAACAGAACAGAGTAAAGCGGTACCATCACCTCCCGTGATCTGGACACGATACTCCATTTGATACAGCCCAAAATCCCATTAGCCTTTTTAGCCTCCGAATCACACTGCTGACTCATGTTCAATGTATGGTCAACTAAGACTCCTAGATCCTTTCTGCACATAGTACTGCCAAGTCAAGTATCCCTCATCCTATATTGGTATCTATGGTTTTTCCTACCTAAATACAGAACTTTATATTTGTCCCTATTGAACTTCATTTCATTCAGGTTAGACCAATTCGCGAGCCTATCAAGATCATCCTGTATTCTGATTCTGTCTTCTGTTGTGTTTGCTACCCCTCCCAGTTTGGTATCATCTGCAAATTTAAAAAGTACCCACTCTAATTCCTCATCCAAATCATTTATAAATACGTTGAAAAACACAGGCCCCAGGACAGATTCCTGGGGCACTCCATTTGTCGCTCTTCTCCAAGAGTGAACCATTAATAAGTACCCTTTGGGCATGATCTGTCAACCAGTTATTGATCCACCTGACAGAATTAGGATCCATACCACATGTTACCAACTTGTCAACAAGAATATCATGTGGAACCTTATCAAAAGTTTTACTGAAATCCAGATAAACTATGTTCACAGCATTCCCCTGATAGTGCAAGGTAGAATCAGAATACCTTTATTGGCATAAAATTGCAAAGCGTAAAACGAAAATTTCAAACAATTCTAGATGTAGATTCCATCATAAAAAGATTTTCATTTAGAATTGCCAACAAGAACTTGGCTATTTTACAATAATTGCTGAATTTCAATTTCTTCAGATAGTTAGCTAAGGGGCGACGATGTGCATCAAACTTAGGACACACCAAAAGTATATGGTACAACATGTCAGGGACACTACACCCATGCAAACAATATATCTCCTGAGGAGGGATCTTCAAAAATCTACCTCAGGTGAAATTTGAGGAAAAGATGTTAAAGCGAGCTACTAGAAATGCTTTTCTTGACGGGTGTGTCTCCAAAATTTGGAGATACATGGGCATGGATTTGTATGTTGAAGGAATATTCCAGAAACTGGGAGAACATACGCTGTTATTAGATGAGCCTAAAACCTGAGTGTCCTGATCTTCTAGCCTCTGTGATATTGATTTTAGTTTGACCCTTTCATCTTGCATGCAGAGGGTTGAGATGTCCAGATCCATAGTTTGTAGTTTCTTTGACATTTTACTTAACCAGTTGAGAGAATAGGGTCACTTAAAAAAGTTAATTAACAAACTACCTGGTTGAGCATGAAAACGGATTCTTAACCAATATTTAAAGGACTGAAACCAAGCCCTGGATTCTAGACTCTACTGGCCAAGTTCTGCAACAAGTGTATGATTTACCACACAGTTTGGGACTCCTAATAGATTTCTGAAAAAGGAAGATTGGATGTTTTCTAATTTATTATTAAACGCATCCATACATAATGGGATTCCATAAAGAATCTGAGGAATTATTTTAACATTGTAGATTTTAATGGCTGCTGGAAGGTTTTGGTTGCCTTTTTGGTGGTAAAACTTGGCTAAAAGGGATAACTGGCCTTTTGCAGTTTTGATTGTTTTTTCTCTATGCTTGCCCAACTATTATTGTAAGTGAAATTTATGCCTAAATACTTATAGTGATTTACCTGTTCTATATGATTACCATTTATTATTCAGGGGAACTTATAGCGGGTCTTGTGAATACCATCATCTTTGTTTTTTAAAAATTTATTTATATTTATTTATTTATTTAGATTTGTATACTACCCATTTCTTTGCAGCTCTGGGCAGTTTACATTGAACATTAAATAATACAAATTACATGGAACGATGTATAGTACCAACAGTATGTAACATAAACTTTCATAAACAGTATGTAACATAAATCACATTATAAATAACAATTAACAGTAACATTGGGGGTTGGTACTTTCATGGGTAGGTTCTTTTAGTCTGGGGATTCAGAAGCTGTTCTACGTCAGTCAGCCTCAAGTGAAAGCCTGGTGGAAGAGCTCCCTCTTGCAGGCCCTGCGGAACTCTTTTAGTTGATTGTCACTACAGTAATATATAAATGACCAGAGATAGCCTATAAGGCCAACTCAGTTTCTCAAAAAAAGAGATAAGGTTGGTCTGACATGACTTGTTGCTGCGAAACCTGCGCTGAATCTTAGAAATCACAGCTCTCAGTTCCAACTGCTCAAGGACCAAGTATTTGATGATTTGTTCCAAAAACTTTGCCAGCTACAGATGTCAAAAAGAAAGAAAAAACTATTCTTTCTTTTTGATTGTAGACACTACAAACCGTCCCTTTTGTCTGTATTGGCTACAGATGTTAAGCTGATGGGTTGGTAGTTACCAGGACCCTCCTTTTTCCCTTTCTTGAAGATTGGGGACCTTCTTGAATAGGCTTTAATAGTGTATGAGAATAGACCAAAAGGTAACCTGCTTGGCTGCTCTATAGATGATGATTAAACAGTGATGGATTTAATCTTCTGACAGGCTGTCTTTGCTGCCCTAGGCCAAGAAGTCCTGTAATATCTATCTTAAAATGTTCCAGCAAAGTGGTATTTTGGGCTTTCTGTTTGCTTACATGACTATCTGTTCAGCCTAAGGCCATGGGGGAAATATAAAGGATGCAAAGAAATACAGAATGTAAAGCCAATGCATACATCCAGTATTTGTCAACAAGCCAGTGTCACACCTTTGTTATAATTTCTGTGTAAAAACAAAGGTGTTTTCATGTACAAAGCAGTCATCTGAGAGTCAGTGTTGCCACTGTTTTAGGGAAAGTTCATAGAGAAAATTGCCATTAAAATGTTATGATTTAAATGAAGATGCAATTGTTGATTCTTGAATAATCTTCTACAATAATCCTTTTATAAAGATCTTTAAAATTTGCCAAAAAGCCTTTTAAGAAACTGCCCCATTGTTAACAACCCAGTTTCTGTAAACTGACAAGGAAGCAAACTTATGCAATACTTTTGTTTCAACAGGTGCGTAAATTCTTGGAAAAGCAAAGGAAGAAAAAGGCCTATTCTCTTTGGAAACCCAAGGCCCTCTCAGATGAGCAAAGGCTATCATTGCAGGAAAAAGTAAAAGATTACATCAAACTACACCCGGTATATCATCTCCTGTCCCAGGGCATTCTTAATACTTGTTGATTGTGCATTATGGAAGCCTGTATGTTTCAAAAGATTCTGGGAGATAACTGCCAGTTTGTATGGTGTACCTCACAGACCTATTAGACTTTGTATTTGTCCCAGTGAAATCAACAGAGGAAAGATTGGTTAGTCTGCCTTTTAGAATCATAGAGCTGGAAGGGACCTCCAAGGTCATCTAATCTAATCCCCTGGACAATGCAGGAAACTCACAACTACCTGCCCACCCACTGTGACCTCAATTTCATGCCCATATAGTGTACCCCTCCTCCCCCCAATAAATTCCCTGGCCAGTCTGGCCTGGACGAAATTTGCCTTCTGACCCCAAAGTGGCAATCATCATTTTCCTGGACATAAAAGAAAGGGCCACAGAGCCAAGCACTTAATGCTTCCTGCGCCATCACAGGGAAGACAAGGGAGAACCTATTAATTCCTATCCTAATTATAGCCAATTTCAAAACCTATTCATAATGAATCATTGAAACCTTGTAGGCTTCAGCCAACTGATCAATTTTTACTGTCGTTTAAATTATCTTCTAAGGTTAACTAAAAGCAGAAAGAAAAACTCAGGGTATCACTGAATGCTTTTGTACTATTTTTTGTTGTGTTAACTGTTTTAGCATGTTCTTGTGAATAAGCGCAAATCCTTTAGGACAGTGGTCCCCAACCTTTTTATCACCAGGGACCGGTCAACGCTTGACAATTTTACTGAGGCCTGGGGGTGGGAGGTAGTCTTTTGCCAAGGGACGTTGCCGCCGCCTGAGCCCCCCTGCTCCACTTGCTTTCCCGCCAGTACCTCTGACATCTCACCGCCCGCTGGGGGGCACTGCCAGCAGCAGCTGCGCAGTGCCACACAGTGCCACGCCGAGGGGGAGCCGCCCCAGCCATGGCGGCTGGTGGAGAACACCAAAGGTGAGCCGGCAGCAGAGTGGCAGGGCAGCCCCCGAGGCAGTAGCCGGGGAGGAGGACGAGGAGGAGCTGCGGCCTGGTACCAACTGATTCACGCACTGGTCCCCGGATCGGGGGTTGGGGACCACTGCTTTATGATACAAATGCAAAAATAGTACCAAGAAAAGCTTTAAATCCCGTGCTGGGTTTTTGGTGTTTTTGTGTTGTTGTGGGATACAGCTGTGATGTTGCAAGCACTGATTAAGAGGTGTTTGTAAGAGCTGTAGCCCTGTCTATTATTGCACTGCTGCTTATAATGCTGAAGTCTACTTTCAGCTTTTTCTGGAAGCTGCTTTAAGCTTTGGGAATGAGTTTGATGAGAAGCCAGGCAGGAGATCTGACAGGTGCTGCAAACAACATGGCCTCCAGAACATGAAAAGTTACAATCTGTACACAACTTATGAGAGTCCCCCACTCTTTACACACTACTGGTGTGTAATATTGTGTAAATACCCCATGTTGATATAAATGCAGGATAAACTATGCATATCCTGACTGTGCTTTATTTGATCTGTGATACAGATATACTAGGGGCCAAGCCCAATGCATTTAGGAATACATCAGGCGCTAGATTTGAGGAAGGGAGTGTAAGAACTCTGTGGACAGCCTCCCCCTCTCTCCTGGAAAGGCTGCAGGCAGCTGTTAGGGAACTCACTGGCAGGGGCAGCTCTCACACAGCAGGGATCTGCAACCTCTGACCCTCGGAGAGAAGTGGAAGGAGGGAGGGGGTGGTCAGGGGTGGAAGACAGAAGGAGATTGGCTGGCCGCTGGACGGACATGCAAGCAGTTGGAGGAGGAGGCACTTGGGCGGGACAGCCGCCCTGAGTGGGTGTTAAGCGCTGAGTGGCACTTAAGACATGAGATGTGGTTCTCCTACAAGCCCTTGCCAGAAATATAGTATGTGGAACAGATTAGGGCTTCTAAGGTCAATGGTTTTTTTTTGTTTTACTATTAATGTAATAAGACAGATTTGTTCCTTCCTGAATTGTATTTAGAAAACTCAGTTTATTCAGTGATGGATTGATCGCTTTGGGGGGGGGGGAATTAGATTTGCAAGTGCCCAAGGAACGCAAATGTTGTGTGGTAGACATTCCATAAAAGTTTGAAGCTGATAACCACTAACAATTTCAGGCACCATCATTTTTCTCCAGGCTTCAGAGATGTCAGAGGAAATGAGCAAAGAACTTCATCAGCAAGCCCAGACAAAGCTGGCCCAGTACTTGATGAAAAGAAACCCGGAACGCAAGGCTCAGCAGCACAGAGAAGCTTTGCTAGCCCAGGTCCACACCTATGTAGATCAGCTGATGAGTAGGTATCCCTCTCTTCCCTTGGCTCCGTTCTGATTGTCTTGTCGTCTTAGTATTACCGTGACTAGTTTTGATGGAGATAAATGTCTGGACCAATGCACCAGCAATCCTCCATGCTTTGAAGTTTCTATGAAGGTCATGACTGGCTGTATGAATTAGAAGCTGTGTGTCCTGTTGATACTGCAGCAATTTTCCTTGTACTCCTCCTCAGGTTTTATTTTTCTGTTTGGAATGATCTATTTGTGTGAAATTCTTCCTGTAATGGCAGCATCTCTTTCCTTTGGCCATTATGCCTGCTTCCCTGTGATTTCCCTAAACCTCAGAATCGGGGAAAGGAGTAGGAACAAGAGTTAGAGCACCCAAGGCCACCTCTATTCCCCTGAGTATTTTACTTGCCCTCATAACCTGTGCCTTTATCTTGTCCATGGGTTAGCATGCCTCCCTTTTGGCTGCCGTCTCCCTATCCTTGGTCCTATTCCATCTGTCATGCATGAGCTGTCACTGGCTGCTGCTGTAATGGACCTGGTGTCCTCTTTGGGGACTTCTCCACCATTCTGCTGGTTTTCATGGTAGTACTGGCAGATTACATCATCAGCCCTTACTCCAAGGCCAGCTGCCTTGCTGGATTGTGCCAAGAAACTTACCTTCTCTCCTGCACCCCTACAGGGTGGGCTGGTGTTGGTAGGACCTCCCTAAAGATAAGGGGAATTGTGCTGAACTTCTTGGTTTGATGTCTGGGCTCAGTGGTATCAGTGCTGAATATTTTGGGAGTCTGGGGGCTGAAGTAAGGCTAGGGCCTCAGAGAAGCTTCATCTTTATCCATGTACTAGTAACAAAGCCTGTTAAACAACAGACTCTAAAAAACAGGTGCAATGTTGTCCTCCAGGCCAGCAGGCAGCTCCCCTAGAGAAAATGGCTGTGTGGGAGAGGGAACCCTGTGGTCTGGGTATCAGCCTTCCGTCCAATCCACCCCAAGTTGCCCCTATCACTCGCCTCTCAACAGGTACCCCAAGGGGCCCCTTTGAATATGCACTGGAGGGACTCACTAGCAACAGCTCCAGAGAGTGACCGGTCCTTCTGTGGACTCTGAAGAGGAGATGGTGATGTGGCAGCCGTGGCTGAATTCAGCACTGCTGCCTGCAGCCTATTTTGGCAGTGGCTGCCAGGGGCAGCTAGGTCGTGAGGCAGCTCTGCAAAGGGCTCATGGCCCTCTGCCAGTACAGGGTGTTTCCCAATGGGAAACATGCAGTCCGGACACTCAATGGTTGCTGGGCAGATCCTCAAACTGCCTTTTTCCCATTGGGGGGGCACCCTCCCCCATTGAGTGCCAGTCCCATGAGCTGCAGCTAATCTCACGGAGTGCTGAACTTGCTGATCACCTAGGGTGCTTATTCAATTCAATTCAAACACCTTGATTGGCATAATCAAAGCAAAACATCTATATGAAGACCAGGCAATTCAGATCCCAGACCGCTTGGAGAAAATCTCGTGGAGGAATTTTGTGATGCCTTCATTTACTTGAGGATTGTGATCCAGTAAAAGTAAGTGCGCTGCTGTCGAGGGACAGGGTGCTTATTAAAATGGTAATGGGGATGTTGGAACTGTAGTTTTCTCCTCTGGTTTGTTTCTTCTGTTTAGCCCTGAGAGTGTTGTGCAAAGCTGATTTAGGGACAGTAATGGAAAACTTCAGCATGTAGTATGGGGCAGCCACTGCTTTCTGAAACATCCTTTCCTAGAGGTAGCCTAAGACACTTGAGTGTGTGATAAAAGATGCATACATACACACACACACACACACACACACCCGGTGAAAAAATAATAATTGCACCTTGTGTGGCCTTTATAATGCTTCTCCAGAACGTCCTGCCTGAGGTGGTCTGCCTCATCCTTTCTCATGGTAGGAGTCAGTGCTGTGTGCAGTCTTTCCTGCTCCCATAGCAGAATCATAGTCTATAATCCAGCCCATCTGGGTGAACAACTCCGGAGCAACCAGTTTGTTTTTCTGTATCCTTTGGGGGTCTTCTATATGATAATGTGCTGCTGCATCTGTATTTTATTTTTAGTTGCTTCTACAGAGGCCAGAGCCAGTTTCTTAAAAATTAACTCTTTTCATTATGTTTTGGAAGCATAAACAAAGAAGAGGATGTTCATCTATATGTTTACTTTATCCAATATATGCTTATGTTTTGATGTCTTTGATAAATTATTTTTAGGAATATATCCTCCCTTTAAATGGTAAAAATGATAGACTTGAAGAAGATTTAGATAAATTTTGTTTTAATCATGTTTTTGGTAGAAATTTAATCACTAGATTCGGTTTGTTGACCATATTATATTATATTGTCTGCTTTAATCACTGATTTTGAAATCACTTGTTATTTATGGTACATTTGACTGACTGAATTTTTGAGGTGCTTGTTATCTGTAATCAACTCCTGATTATGGTAAGATACTTTAGATATAGTTTGGGTCTCTTTCCCTGGTGTAGTACCTATTAACAAATGCCTCATATTCCTGTTTAGTTATTGTTAAATTATCTATGTAATCTGTGTGGAAAATTAGTATGTATATGAAACTAAGGTATTGCTGTAACCACTTGTGTGAACTACTATTTTGAGTAGTTCAATGAGTGTATCTGCAAAATCTGCTTACAGATAACTTTTAAAGGGACTTGGGTGATGAGAGGAAGGAAAACAGTCGTGACCATGTAAAACATTTATTTACAATAGTCAGGAAGAAACTTTAATAAAAGGTGGTAACTTGTACTGCCATTCATTTTTCTTCTATATGCACATCAGCAATCCAAGAAAGAACAAAGGATAAGGTGCACCCCCTTCTTTTGCTGTTTACAGTGACAGATGGCAGGCAAATGAACTAATGCTGAAAACTCATTAAATAACTTTCTCCCAAACCATTCAAAGAGCTTTACTGTTGGAGCATGACTTGCAAACCATTAACTTTACATCCAAACTCAACACTTTGCCTGCTGGATCAAATTCAAATGGAAACAAAATTAGAGTAGCAAGGTTATTTTCCATCATGAGTGTGGCATGTAGTATGTGCATGTTTTTAAAAACAGCTTTGGAGCAGTGGTTCTCAACCTTTTCTTCAACGCGACCCCAACTTCGGCGCTGAAGCCCAGCAGGACCCAGCTGGAGGAGCTGCCAGCTAGTGCTGCGGAGGCACTTCTACCGCCCGCCCCCCCAGCCATGGCCATGGGCAACCCCCTGCAGGAGGTAACTGGAGAGGGGTGAGGGCCCTACCCGGGGGAGGGGGCTGCTGCCGCCACCGCTGCCACATCCACATTGCTCACTGTTGCACTCTGGGCTGGGCTTGAGCACGCGTCTTGCTCCCTTGGCTTGCTGCTTCTCTCCTTTCTCTTAACCATGGGGGGTTCTGCGGTGGCCCTATTGCAGAGCACGCGGAGCTTGCTAGACAGAGTCAGGCGGGATGGGGTGACTTTGGACCAGCAGGGGAGGGGGTCACTTTTTTGCCAGCCCTGAAAGAGCTGAGCGAAGCATTTTTACACATTCTTTGGCAGGCGCTGGTACAACCCTCCAGGCAGGCTGGGCAGCTGCAGAAGGAGCCAGTAGGGTGCTAGAAACACGTGTGTGCACGCCTGCGCACAACAATCAAGGTGCGTGGAGGCAGCCATTGCCATGGCTCTGCTGCCGCCGTCGTTCACCACCTCCACCACACGCCGCCACACGCCACCACCACATGCCTCCACCACATGCCACCACTGCAGCAGCGGGCAGCCTGGCGACCCCGGGAAAGGGCCAAGCAACCCCAAATGGGGTCCCGATCCCAAGGTTGAGAACCACTGCTTTAGAGGTTTTTAGCTGCTAGGTCACATACATTTCCTACGTCATTTCTGGTGGTGAAGAATGCACAAGACAGTGCCTCTCTGGAAGTACTAAATGGCATGTCCATGTCAAGCATGTTGCAAATAATTTAATTTGGATGAGATCAGGACATGAATAATTGTGGCTTACCATATCTGTCAGGGAGAGGCTAAAGGCACCATGGGCTGCAGGTGAGACTAGAGCCTCAATTTCCTGAGCATGCATTTAATAAGCACCTCCAAGCTCTGAATCTGCCTTTTCGGGGAAATTCAGAACTTTTCATAATGGGTTGCTTCTTCAGTCCTTCCCTTATTTAAATTATCAGTCATTAGCAATTTAGTTTGTTAGACAGTGCTTCATTTTATTGGTCTTCATGCAGCCCTTCATTATGTTCACATGGTGCTTCAGGCATAGTGTGCCAGCTAGAGTACACTGCAATTACATTAATATGAGGGATGGCTATTGAAGCCCAAATCATAGGACTATACTGCGTGTTCCATAGAGAAAGTCACTGTGGTTTCCCCCCTTCTCTTTTACTTTTGTCACAGGTGCTCCAAGTCTAGCAGAAGCTACCATGCAAGATGTGAATGTCCATATGAGTAGATCAGCTCCTGTGGTAGCCAGAGCCAAACAGTGCCACTACACCATGTTGAAATACACACAGTGGCCCTGGTGGAAAAAACTTGGAGAAGAACTCTTAGATGATGGAGTCTCTGAAGATCTGTGTGCTGAAATAGGAACTCTGTTTATTGGTGGAACTAAATTACAAGATAATTAGAAGACAAACTAGCTAAATGCTGTGTGACTGGGCACAGAGATTTGGGGAGGAGGGGGGCACCAATTTTGTACAGCAAGCCAAAAATACAATGCCATTTTCAATATAGCTCAAGAAGAACTCTCCGCTATATGAATTGGGATTAAAATTCTGTAAATGTGTTAAATTCTGATATAAACAAATCTTAATTCTGCAATCCAAATGAGTTGAAAACTAGCATATTCAGAATTTGTCCAGTGTAGTTGTAACAAAACGGTTTATAGAATGTGTTACAGCAGGGCTTAGATGGTGAGTGTGAAGGAGGGAGACCGGCCAGAGGTATGTGTTTGCATAGGGACAGAAGAAACAGAATAGTGGGATAAAAAGATTCAGTCCCCCAATTCAAAACATCCTAAATTAATTCTGGATTTTATCTTTATATTGTTGACAATTTTTATGTAATGTTACTGTTTTTTGTGAACTGCTTTAAGTGCCTAATTTGGGGTTAAAAGGCAGTTATAGAAATAAAGAAGTTTGTTTAGAAAATGTATATACTGTCTTTCCAGAAATCTGCTCAAGGTGACTCCCAGTGATGCCAAACAAGTCATTTTATAAAACTTAGGTTAGAAAAAAGATCAACAACCAGAACAGTCTTAGATAAAAGCCTGGGCCTGGTACCACCACTAAAGCTCTTACTGGTCGCCCCCTACCTCACCTCTGCATGTGGGACCACAGAGCAGGGCTTAAGAAGAGGATCTTAACTGGTGAAGTGGGCAGTACAGGGGCAGTATAGGTAGTCAGTTCTACAGCCAAGACATGCCATCTTTGTCTTCTCATAACCAACTGTTGAAATATCACCTTCATCTGGCCTTTGTTGCTTTGTTGAGCATCTGAACTCACATGGCTAGACTGCTTCCATTTACAAAAGAGTCTCACCCTCCCCCAATCTTAATTAGACCTGTAAAAGCTTCTTGAGAATAATTAGATTGAACTTCTTTAGGGTTAAAATCATAGAACCATAGAGTTGGAAGGGATCTCCAGGGTCATCTAGTCCAACCCCCTGCAGAATGCAGGAAATTCACAACTACCTGCCCACCCACAATGACCCCAATTTCATGTCTGATGCTCCTCCTCAAAAAAAACTAGAATTCGGGCAGTCTGGTCTGGAGAAAATTCTGACTCCAAAGTGAACAGCATTTCCCCAGGCATTCAAGAAAAGGCCACAAGAGCCGAGCATGGACATAATCCCTTCTATCCGCCCATTGTCAAGCCTCTTCTTAAAAACTTCCGAAGAAGAACCCACTACCTCTCAAGGAAGCCTGTTCTACTGAGGAACCACTCTAATTGTCAGGAACTTCTTTCTGATGTTAAGTCGAAAATTCTTTTGAAGTTCATCCCATTGATTTTTTTCTGATCCTCTGGGGCAACAGAAAATAACTCTGCTCCATCTATGTGACAGCTCTTCAAATACTTGAAGATTGCTATCATATCACTTCTTAGTTGTCTTCTCTCCAGGCTAAACAGACCAAGGTCCCTCAACCTTTCCTCATACGTCTTGGTCTCCAAACCCCACCCCATTTTTGCTGCCCTACTCTGGACTCACCTCAGTTTGTCTACATTCTTTTTCAATTGTGTTGCCCAAAACTGAACCAGTACTCTAAGTGAGGTCTAATTAGAGCAGAGTAAAATGGTACCATCACCATGCGTGATCTGGACACTATACTTTTGATATAGCCCTAAATCCCATTTGCCTTTTTAGCACTGAGTGCCACTGCTGGCTCATGTTCAATGTACGGTCTGCTAAGACCCCTAGATCCTTTTCACACATACTACGGCCAAGACAGATCTCCCCCATCCTATGATGATGCATTTGATTTTTCCTCCCTAAATGCAGAACTTTACATTTTTTCACTATTGAAATTCGTTTTAGCCTAGTTTTCCAGACTGACAGGATCATCCTGAATCCTTATTCTGTCTTCTGCTGTGTTTTGCTACCTCTCCCAGTTTAGTCTCATCTGCAGATTTAATAAGCACTCCCTTGATGCCTTCAACTAAATAATTTATGAATATGTTGAACAACACAGGGCTCAGGACAGATCCCTGAGGCACTCTGTCACTCCTCTCCAAGATGATGATGAACCATTAACAAGCACACTTTGGGTGTCGATCCACCTAACAGTAATAGGATCCATACCACATTTTACCAACTTGTCAACAAGAATATCATGTGGGAACTTATCAGAAGTTTTACTGAAATTGAGATGTATATCCACAGTATTCTCCTGATCCAGAAAGGTAATAACTTGCTCAAAAAAAGATAAATGTAGTCTGACATGACTTGTTCTTGTTTAAGCTGTGCTCACTCTTAGTAATCCCAGCCATTTGCTCTAGCTGCTCAAGGACCAGCTATAGATGTCAAGCTGATGGGTCGGTAGTTACCCCTCCTTTCTCCCATTCTTGAAGATGGGGACAACATTTGAAGAAGAAGAAGAGTTGGTTCTTATATGCTACTTTCTCTACCCAAAGGAATCTAATAGCAGCTTACATTCACCTTCCCTTTCCCCTCCCCACAACAGACCACCCTGTGAGATAGATGAGGCTGAGAGAGCCATGATATTCCTGCTCATTCAGAACAGCTTTATCAGTGATGTGGTGAGCCCAAGGTCACCCTGCTGGCTGCATGTGGGGGAGCAGGGAATCAAGCCTTGCTCGCCAGATTAGAAGTCCGCACTCCTAACCACTAACCTGCCTCCAGTCTTCTGGCACATCTGTTCTCCAAGAATTGTCAAAAATAATTGACAGAAGTTCAGAAATTATATTTGCAAGTTCTTTTAGTACTCTCGAATGTAGTACATCTGGCCCAGAGGACTTAATTTCATTCATTCATTCACCTCCATAAATGAGGTGTTTATGGAATGGCCCTGAAGTGATCTTAGGCTGCAGTTCCCATCCCTCATCATGTGATATGATTTTGCCACAATTAGCATGATTTCTGTTGCAAGAGAAGACAGGAGAAGTAGGAACTGAGCAGTTCAATGAGGAAGTTTGGGAACCAGATTAAGTGTCCTTTTTAAAAATGGCATATAGGCATTTGAATGACTAAATAAAGAAGCAGGAGTCTAAAGCAATAACGTATTATGGGTTTAAAAGGAGTTTGAGAGAATAACTCAGGCATTTTAAACTTGAGAAACCATATTTGACATAAATTTATCTATGAAATAGTGGAGGGACCTACAAACATACTGCTTGTACACCTCTCAGAAGTGCCTGGAGAGCAGTGACTCCTAGTCACATGTCTCAACTTTTAGAGCCCAGAGGCTGCCATTCTTGATCATGAAAGTAATGAGTAAGAGGTCTATACAGCAGACAAACTGAGTGCATTGATCTTGTAGTTTGAAGATTTGTTCAAATTATTCAGTATGAATGGGGAATGATAACTAACCTCACGTTCTATGTGCTACCTATAATTTAAGTTATCCTTTCCCTCTAAAATATTTTTTAAGGATTATCTGAGCCTTGGGTTATGTACCCTGTGCTTACTTTTTCTGTTTGAATGCAGCCTTTCTGTTCTGTATCACTTTAGCCTGGATGTCTTTTTCTTTTCTTTTTTGATATTTTAGAAGAATAAAGGGTGGGGGAAGGTTTCTCTAATCTGTTCCTCTATCATCACTCCAAAATATTCAGCAGCTTCTACATAGTTTTGTCATGGATAGCAAAACTTGTTTTTCGACTGAGTTGTCTTCCAAAGAAAAGCATTGCAAAGTGTCTTTTATTATTGAATTGAGGGGATCTGGAATCTGATAAGCATCTTCTGGAATCATATCCAAGCAATTTAAGTTCAGCAATTCCTGATGTTGGGGTTTTCCTGGAAAATAATAGGGGGGGGGGAACAGAGTGTAAATAAAAAGAAGTTGAGAAATCATATTACACTTTTTAAAAAGTTGCTTCTTTAGATTATAATGCATGGGGGTATAGTTTTTCACTAGCAAAGTAGTAGCTTAGTTACCCCCTTGAATTAGAATTGAGTTCAGCTCCATTCAGGCCTTTCTCCTGTGTAATGAGCTAGCTCCACATCACTTCATATTCTAGACACAGAGCCAATCAGCTGTGCTCATTAAAGCAGTGCAGCAATGTATGCCAAGAGCTGCTCATGAACAGCTGTGAAGCAGCTACAGTTTACCTGCTTTTAGGCTGCATGAGAGCACACAGAGAGCTGTCCAGATGAAGGACCACAGCATGTCTGCTCCTTGCTCAGTCCTTGACGCTCTCCCTTTTTTTCCTCAGCCTATCTCCTTTCTTGTCCTACCTTCTTCCCTTGTCAGACTGGGCACCCTTGTTTTATGAGTCTTTGCTGCAGTGTAGTTCTCTGTGCTGAACTCTTAATAATTATCCTCTTTGTAGCATCCTATCACAGGGATATGCTCACAAAGGTGTCCTGCATAATGCATTTCCTCTCAAGAAGTGAATCTCCTGGCCTATGTTAAATAGCTAGTGAATTAAAGAGCGTGTTCTCTCTCTTACCAAAAGACCGTTTTTGTTATGTTAATAGCCTTTGCCATTTACCACCACCAAACTCTATTATGAACTCCCTCATTATGATAGGCAGGTTGATGCATAACAGAACTTCCATTTTAACCCTTTTTCAGTGCCTGATTAAAGCTACCCAAGTGTCAGTAGACTTAAACCTACAAGACTATTGATTGTTAATGTAAACACGGTTTTGCTGCAATCTACTGCCTTCCATAAAAGCTGTGTGGTTTTTATTACCACTTTTTGTTGGGACACTTGTGCCCATCACTTAATCAATGAAAACAGATTTCTCTTGGCAGCCAGGCTCTAAGGTCAGGCATCATTTTATTTATGTTTAGGACCAGCAAAGTAACTCATAATCTGTGCTGAGTTCTCCAGTATGGAATTCCAGCCATGTTTCCACTGTGCTGTTTGTTTTTTTAGTTCCATACTGCCAAAGACAGGGTAACTTTGGTGACATTTGAATAATAGTTGAAAGAGTTAACTGGATTTCTGTGGCACTCTAAATTGAATTTTAATGGAAACTTGTCTCTGTGATAGCATAACTGATCCCATTGTGAATAAGTTTATATACCTGTTTCTCTCCAAGCAACACATTTTATAGCATACCATTGGCCATGCAACCAACTCTTCTCATTTTAATTGGTTAAGAAAAATCACTATTGAGGCTTCCTTACCAAATTGAAAAAAACATGAAGAAGCAAGCACCGGTCTTTCGTAAGCACTGGCATACAACAGAAGAGCAAGATAATAATGTACTAAACAAATGTAAAGGGATCTAGCCTCGTGGAAAAACTTTCCATAAGGCCAACATTTCCCACTCAAAGCAGCATGGAGGTGGAGTGAGGACATCCCTCAGTCCTCTCCTCACATCATGGAAGATCAGTGATGAAGCTCTCCTTGAGTTTTTTTTTTCCTATGAAGTTTTTGTCATCACTACTTTGACAATTGTGCCCTTTAAAAGGTGTAGAAAACCTAGGACAAAGATTCCTGCCTGTTCTACTTTGGACAAGGCCATAATATTGTGGCTTGTGGGATCTGCTGCCAGTTTATGCTAAAGCCCGTAAAACAAAATGGCTGCCTGTTTCAAGGCTGCCCTATGGGAAAAGTACTATTGTTGTTCTTGTTGTTAGATTTATTTCCCACCACTCCCTATATGGCTCGTGGCGGATAACTAGAGGTTCCTATTGTTCAGCCTGAAAAACACCCAGCTCTACTGGAAAAAAGACCCTGCATTCTGTTAGTGGTTTCAGTGCCCTCTGTTTTCACTTTGGATCTGAGCACTATGAAGGGGGCCAACAATGGCATCAATTTCAAGAGTGCCATTGGAATTATGGCCTAAGAAGGCAGGCAAGAAATCAAAATTTACAGCCATAGGTTTCCCTCAACATTGAAATTCACCCTCTCAGGTAGCTCCAGGACATCATTGCATTTGCTGAGAGCCCCAATTCCCCATGAATTTCAGATGTTCAAGGTTCCACTCTCAACAGTGTTGTTGGACTCTCATTCATTAAAGCCTTAGATACCTCCTTCAACAAAGGGGGCCATACCTAACCCTCCTTTTCCCATGGGAGTACAGCTCAGGACTCCTGATTCCTATAGTCCCCTGTATACTCATTATGTTCCCTGGGAACAGCACCTGTCCACTAACCTGCAGCATTTCCTTGTTGGAACACTGACTGCTGTTAATTCCGATTATAATCTTTGTCCTCTGACATTCATGCAGAGGACGTTAAACTGGGGAAGCAACAATTACAAATGCATTATGACATATTGCTGACTTGCCAGGGCATTAGGGGGGTGCTGCAGCATTTGTTGATTATTATCTTCTGCATTATGCAATGACACCAAGGATAAGGCAAACTGACAGCCAAATCTTTACAAATAATTGCCCAACTCACCGTGTGTTGCAAACCAAGGTTCATATTAATTAATTAATTTATTTGGATATTTATACTGCCCGTCCTTACGGCTCTGGGCGGTTTACACAGAACGTTGCACAAAATTAAGTAGAATATTATAACAATCAGGTAACAATCATAACATAACATAGCATAAATAACAACACTGATAAATCCCTGGGGAGATCAAATTGTTCAGTCATGGAAGGGGCATCTGAGGGGGCGGGGACAAGCAGATGTTTTGAGTTGGTCAGCCTCAAGTGTGTTCCTGATGGAGGAGCTCCCTTTTGCAGGTCCTGTGGAATTCTGGAAGTTCGGGCAGGGCTTTGATCTCAAGGAGCTCATTCCACCAGATGGGGGGCCAGGATCGAGAAGGCTCTCTCCCTTATTGAGGTCTGATGTGCTTCTCTGGGGCCAGGGATCCTCAGCCAGTTGGAGGTGGTGGAGCATAAAGTTCTTTTGGGGGTATAGGCAGGGAGGCGGTCTCTCAATTACACTGGGCCCAAACCAGATATGGCCTTAAAGGTGATTACCAAAACCTTAAACTTAATCCAGAGTTCAACTGGGAGCCAGCCGAGTTGTTGGAGTACTGGCTGGATGTGGGATTTCCATGATGTTTTAGTGAGAATCCTGGCCACAGCATTCTGCACCAGTTGTAGTTTCCGGATCAAGGATAAGGGTATGCCTGTATAGAGCGAGTTGCAGAAGTCCAGTTTAGAGGTGACCATTGCATGGATCACTGTGGCTAGGTGTTCTGGGGTCAGGTAGGGCGCTAGTAGCTTGGCTTGGCTTCAGTCTTCTGTTCAGTCCCATATTGGGACAGCACTGGTGCAGGCCAGCCCAAAAGGGTGTTTTACAGATATTCTCATATTTAACAGTCCAAAGGGAACTCATTGTTAGAAGTGGTTTTCCTGCCTTATGGTCACTTGTTCTGCAGGGAGGAGCTCTCCCTTTCCCTCAGTCCTTTTTTGCCACTGTTTTGAGGATGTGTTCTCTTCAGCAATTGAATATCATGACTTTTGAGTTTTTCTCAGTTTCTTTTCTGAGCTTTCCTCCTTCATTTGGAATGTCACAGGAGACTTTATTTTAAAAATTTATCCAGTGTGATACAAAAATGACTCACAGATGAGCACCTTTTCTGCCTCTTCTGCTTGGGTGAGGCACATAATGCAGCCACATGCATAATCTGCCTCTAATTTACCCTAGCCTACACTCTCTTGTTCTAATAGCCTGGCAGTGAAAAATATTTGCCTTCAAAATCATCAGGTAGAACTGACCAACATGTGAGTCTGCCCCACCATTGAGCGTCTCAGTTCCAGCCAAATTGACATTGGTTCCAATGAAATGGAGGGGAGTCTCCCCACCATGAATGTCTTCTCTACATGCCTCCCCAACTAATTCATTCTTCAAAGGGAAATTGGAGCCTGACCAGGGCACATTGGCAGATCCAGCAGCTAGTCATCCATTGGAACCATCCTCCACAGTTTGCTGGCAGAACTCTATGCCTCCTCCTCCTCCTCCTTGGCAAAGCTACCCTTGTTATTTTTCTTCCCCAAGACTTCAGGAATGAGACAACTTGCAGTTGCAGAAAGCACTTTCAGAACTGAGACTCCTTGCAAAATGGAAGCATAGTGCTATGGATTTACTAGTGTGATATCATCCTACAATTGTTCCTCAGCCCCTTATAATTACAGTCACATTCTGAGGCAAAAAATCTACCACTTTTGATAGTGGAAATTTACCACAAGAACCAAGCCTTTGCCTTGAACAACTGTTTTGGAGATAGCATATTTTCTGACCAGTTAAAACAATATATATAGTTTATAATTTGGGATACTTTTCTATAAAGTCTTTTATTGCCATTATAGCTGCTGCAAGAATTGTGACTCAGCAAGTGTCAACAGCACTTATCCAGGTGGAACTGTGATCATTTAATTAGTGAGCTGCATTCTACATGTCAGAAAAAGATTTGAGGCTTCTATTGTCAAAGTTCCACAGACAAAATAAACTGTATCTGCATGCCTGGTAAGACGAAAGCACAGGCATATCCTTCAAAGTGGACAGGAAGTGTGTAGGTGAATAACTTTTTAAAAAGTCAAGTGAAAAATTAATAAATGAAACAAGCTAGCAGGTGTCTGAAATTTATCAGAGAGACATCAAGCTCAAGGCATAACTACTGAGTAATATGTGTCCCAGGCTGTCCTGATTAACCAACATGTATTTTTACATTCTTCCTATGTAGCAGCCTAGATAGCTTCCCCTTGTCCCAAACCCATGTAAGAAAAAAAATCTGTTGTTTAGACTCTGAGATAGTGATAGGCAGGTAGTAGAAGATAGGTGTCATCGAGACCATACTATAGAAGTCTAGTACCACCATTTTTCATGGGCTTGTTTGAAGGATAAATGAACATTGGGAATGAAATAGGATCTGTCAAGATCTGATGTAATTATGACTTTGGCTATGCAGTGTGCCAGACTAACTCTTGAAGGATCTGACTGGGACTGTCAGAGCACAGCTAATCCAAGTAGCCTATCAGATGCTAAGAAAGGTCTGTCTTACATTGTGCTACATTCATTGGACATAGAGGGGGGAGACCCATCTCTGAATTGGCATGCATACTCCAAGGGAAGGAATGAGCCTACTTCATCCAAGCTGGCCTGTGTGGGCATTTTAGATAAATTGTAGGTTTTGTGATCAAGTGGAATCATTTGTCATATTGTACTCCCCTCTCCTGTCCCATTCACCGAAAAGAAACTATTGCTTGAACATTATTGTTATCATGAAAGTGTTGTGTCTCTGAAGGATACAAATTAGAGGAATAATAATACACAGCAGCCTTTTGTCTGTACACAATGCCTCAAGTGACAGAACAGCCACAAGTACACAATACAAAAATTCATCTCATCAAGTATGAGAAACAACATCTCATGTTACTGGCATAAAAGATGCATAAATTGTTGTTCACTTTCTTCTCCTGTATCAGACCCCACAGAACACTGAAAGACTCCACAATGATCCTGTCATTAATTCCTAATGATCCCTTTTTGATACGCTGTATTTCCCAGCTAATTCCAAATCTTCTGGAACTGGAACTTCGTTAAGACAAAAAAAAAAAAGACAGGGATGAGGTAGCTAATACAGGCAGCTGTTTTTGTTATCTCAGTGGGCTCATCTACTGTGTTCAACTGGAACAGGTTCTAGGCCCAAAAGAACCTTTCTTATAATAACAAGTATGCAGCATTTACTAAGAAACTTCATCTTTTCCTAGGAAATACAATTAAGCATATCTTAACACAGCCCGCGGCGCTGTGGGCACCGCGGACTAAATAAAGCTGTAAGGGCTTAGTCGGAGGAGTTAGGGCAGGCTCTGTTCGGGATGAGGAAGGGTGCCGATTGGCCCCTTCCTCCGGACAGACCATCGGACAGGCCAATCGGCAGGCGCTTTGCGCTTTGCGCCTGCCGATTGGCCCGGCTGATTCCCGCCCTGCTGACAAGGGAGCAACTGCGAGCCGCGCAGCTCGCAGTTGCTCCCTTGCCGGCGGCCTGACGCGTCGGGAGGCGTGAAGCGCCTCCAACGCGTCAGGCTGCCGGCAAGGGAGCCCCCGCTGCACGCGACTGCCGGGGGCTCCCTTACCTAGCGCCCGCTGTATTTTTATTACAGCAGGCTTGTTTGCTAGTTTATAAATATTGAAGGACAAAAATAGACTAGATAAACATTAGGAGATATTGACATTTCCTATCTTGAGAAGGACAAATGAAGTGTCATTCTGTTAATCTTACATTATGTTTTGTTTTGATATGAGGTGTTGGTAAAATGAATGACTTGGCAGGCTTTTGTAGGAATCTGTTCTAGAATTGTTCTGTTTTAACATGGAGGTCCTAGACAGCAGTGCTGAGCAATTTCTCATCACCACTCTGGATTGTTCTTTGTGGAATTCTGCCATGTCATTCTAGCCCTACTCCCTTGAATGTCTATTACTCTTGTAGGCAAAATTGTATTGAGCCATTTTATTTCATTAGTACACTGGTAACCTCCAGTTCTATCTCCCTTTTGCATCTAATATGAGTCTAGTCACTTCAGTACTTTCTTGGTGCCTGGCTATGGATTGGATTGAGTTTGAGGAACCAACTGAAATTTAGCCCAAGTAAGATTGAAGTAATAGCAGTTTGCTAAGCTTTTTGAGGTGAAGGAAATAGGGACTGCCATCACAGCTAGTGCTTAATTCCTTATATTTGCTGTAATTTTAGCACTTGCTATAATTCTGCTGCTTTGAGTTTCATCAGCATCTGAAGAACCTTTAGAGAGGGCTAGACCCAAAATCAAGTTGGACATAGGCCAGTACTTGTTTTCTTGCACGCACTTGTTTTTTTCTGAACGCTATTAATATTTGATTGTTAATAAAAGTTTTATAGTTACAGTGATGTCTATTGCTGAGCAATTCCTACAATACAATAGCCACCTTGGGGTGCTCCTGGTGACCCTAGCGTGTCCAGGCTGCAGGAGTAATCAGAAGTTCTTTCTATCACTCCATTTGATGAGAAAGCTGCAGTATTTTTCTCACACATGCCAAAGGTTGTATTGCATTTGATATGTATTGCAGAGTGTGCTTTGATGACAGTTCAAACAGGTGGTACAAAATATGATGGCCTATCTTCTGAAGAGGGTGAGTCGTAATGAATATCTTAGGAATGTCCTGATGTCTACAGTGCCTTCTTGTTGCGTTCCGGACTTTATTCAAGGTGCTATTGATGACCCTATTGGACAAGCAAGGGAAGTATGCCCAGTGCCCACAACTCTCGCAGCCCCAGACCTGACACAGAGGAGAAGAAAGTGTGTGTGTCCTCAAACCCTTCCAAGACATATAGCCAGCCTGGGGCAAATCACCTCTCTGATTCAACTACATTCATGAGAAACATGTCTGTAACAGCATAATATTATCTCTGTCAGGGGCTGGTCATGTACATGCTCTTTTTTTTAAAGTCTTCATGTGACCGTGTTGGAGTTCCTTGGAACTTGTCCATGTTACCAGATATTCATTGGCTGGTTGCTTGATTACAGCAACTAGCCAATAAGTATCTGGTAACATGGATAAGTACGAGGGAACTCCAAAGTTAATGTTTTGACTTTTTAAGGAAGAGACTTTTGTAAAATGAGAAATCTGGTAAAAGAAATGTTAAACAGTCAAGAGGGTCAAATCTCTTGAAAAGGTTTGGGGGTTTCTCAATACCTCACTATAACTAAAGGCTCATTTAGAATGTAAAAAAATAAAATGCAAATATTTATTACAATACATGTGTACATATAAAACTTAGAAAAATCAACATGTATCACACACTATTGCACAAATCCCAAAAATTTGATATACGGATAAATGACCAAATAACCAAATGTGTTTCAACTCCCCTTGGGGTCTTCTTCAGCGGTCTAATATTTAAATACACTCATGTGATGTAATGGGAACTGTAAGGTGGTAAACAATATGAATGGATAGGCTCTCACACTAATGAAAAGTAGTCAAATATATCTCTTGGAGCCCTCCAATTAAAATATGTATTCAAAATGCCACCCATGTAGAAGCCCTCTGTGTGCCTGAGTGTGTTCTCATGTGTCTCATGGAATGTAGTGAAAAGGGCTTCCTTCGGAAACTGGAAGGCTTACCCAAATGAGGCAAACAAATAGTCAATACTAATTTGCACAAAGGAAACGCAAGCAGATAATTAGGTATGCAAAAAGGGATCTTTAGGAATCTGTTGCTAAAAGTATAAAGACCAACAATAAAGAATATATTAGGAGCAGGAAACTGACTTCAGAAACAATCGGGCCATGGGATGATAATAAAGTTGAGGTACTAAAGGAGGATAAGGTGATTTCTGAAAACTAACTTTTCTTCTCATCTGACTTCACTGCTGAAGACATGTTAGATACCCATTCCTGAGCTGATGTTTTCAGGAGGGGAACATGTGGAGCTTAGGCAATGACAAGGGAGAAAGTTCTAGAAGTTATAGACATATTGCAGACTAACAAATCACAAAGATCAGATGGTATCCCTCCTAGAGCAAGATATACAAGATGTCCCTAAAATCAGGCTCTGTACGGTTGAACTGGAGAGTAACCAATGTATTGCCCATTTTTAAAAAAGGAACCAGGAGGGATCTGGAAATTATAGTCCATTTAGATTAATGTCTGTTCTAGTTAAACTGATGAAAAGCATTATTAAAGATAAAATTATCAAGTATGTAGAAGGACATATGAATAAAACGCAACATGGCTTCTGCAAAGGCAAGTCCTATCTCACCAAAATTTTTGAGTTCCTTAAAAGTATCAATAATCATGTGGGCAGAAAAGAGCCAGAAGGCATTATTGGGATTTCCAGAAGCCTGACAAAATCCTTCACCAAAGATTCCTGAGCAGAGTCATGAGATAAGAGAACAAATCCATTTATGGATTGGAAATTGGCTAAAATATGGGAAGCAGAGAATAAGAATAAATGGTCAGTTCTCACAATGGAGGGATTTGAGCATGGGACTGTGGGATCTGTATTGAGACCAGTGCTTTTCAACTTTTGAATGGTGGGGTAGCTAAGTTTGTAGGTGACACCAAATGATTTAGGGTAGTTACAACAAAAACTGCTTGTAAAGAACTCCCAGAACATCTCCAAACAGTGGAAATGGCAAATGAGATTCTAGAGGTGCAATGTAAAATGATAATCTCAGCACATGCACACTGATAAATCATAGAGTTGGAAGGGACCATACAGACCATCTTGTTCAACTCCCTGCTCAATGCAGGATCAGCTTAAAGCATCCAGGAGAAGTATCTTTCCAGATGCTACTTAAAGACTGCCAGTGGGGGAAACACATGATTTGCTTGCTTGCTTGCATTTATATACCGCTCAGGGCGGTTTTCTGAACTACTCTGATTTTTTTTTTTTTTACAAATGGGATCTGAGCTGGCAGCAACATACCAAGAAATGGACCTTGAGGTTATAGTGGACAGCACAATGAAAATATCAACTCAGTATGTGGCTGTTATGCAAAAGGCATATTCTATGCTGGCCAGAACAGGAATGCAAAATAAAACGATCACTATCATACAAACCTGCTTTCGAAATCTTAAGGACCTATCTTTCAAGTGAAACGAACGCTTTGATTTGCAAAGTCAGACGCCAATCCACCTTGGCCCACCCCGTTCTGCCTTTCATTTTGGGGACTGCTGCCGCGCGACATCTGCCCTCTGCACAACACTTCATGCAGCCCATGAGATCCCAGCAGGTGCATCTCTCCCGCTCGCTCCCCCCAACCCTGAGACGAAGCAGCCTGCCAGACCACGCCTGCTGGGCTCATTTACATATCTTCCCCTGCTACCCAATCAGCCGTGCCCTTGTCTTCCTTGCGCGCGCGCCTCTGGGCGCAGGTTGCTGTGGAGACGCACTAAACCAGGGGCCGCCCGCCAGTTTGCCCCAGGGCGGAGGGCTCGCTTATGCATCGTGCAACGCAAGGTGCTGCGGCTGGAGGCGGAACATGCACAACAAAGGTACGAGCCAGCCCACCCTCGCCAGGCGCCCCAGGTAAAATAAACACGCGGCTCAGCAGGAGGGTCGAGGGACCGAACGCGGGGGGTTAGCGAGAGACGAGCAGCAAGCAGGGGCTGCCTTGCAGAACGGCAAGAGACGGGGGATAGCGGCGGGGTAGATTGCTAGCCGGTTCCCTTCGGCGGGGGTTGCTGTCTTGACTGTGTCTCCATTGTGTGCACCACACGCAATCAATAAGGCGCATCCCTGCGCTTGCCGTTTCCGCAGACAGCGCTGCGTGGTGTGTGTGCGCGCGAGCACAAAACGCATGAAGTTGGAACGGAGTTTGTTCCGAAGGGAGGACAAGGAGGCTAACTTGCCACTGCTCCTGCTCCTCTGAGAGGGGCAGAAACCTCTCCCCTGAAAAGCCTTTGAAAGGACAATCGCAGAGATGCTCGTGTTTTGCACAAGAAGTGCTAAAGATGCCCAGGATAAGAGATTCCACCCAGCGGTGGTGTTGGCTGGGTCGAGGTCTGGGTATCCCTGACGGTTTGTGGGGCTGCGGTGGTTTGGAAAAGGGGGCAGTCCTTGAAAATAAAGGCCACTGTGGCAAATAAGAGGCATTTGGTAGCCCTCCGTACCCCATTTGGAAACCCCCACTATGTTTCTGTTGCCCTCAGTTCACACGGGCTTTATCCCTTCTGCAGTGCCTTGACTGAATGGTATGGATGGATGAGGGAAAGAGGAGAAAAGCCTGCCCCTCTGATAGACCAGACATTTTGTGTCCAGTCTACTTTAGTATGACTTATAAAAAAGCTGTAGTACGGATCAGTACCTTTTTCTCCATGTGTCTCCACCTTTTCTGCATTTGACCATTTAAAAACATAAATATCCATTCCAATAGACCTCATCTTGTAGACATTTTATTACTGGGTTTGATTTGCCATAGAGTTAAGGAATTTTTGGAAGTTTCAGATGGTTAAAAAAATAGCTTTGTTGAGAAAGACAGTGTGGGAGAAATAGACCCCCCCCCTAAGCTAAGCTGACTGTAGTGACCAAAGCTTACAGAGCTGTAGCATTGCACAGGCTTTGCCACAAAGGCAAATGGCTGCATGAAATGAAACAGAGCTGCCAGAGGTTAGTGAGCGAACAGTGCTTTCCCTTCTCAGTTTGCCTGCTGGTCATTCCTCCCTCCCCCCCCCCCCCCCCCCGCTTGAATTAGCAAATGATAGAACGTTTAAAAACCCAATATTTTAATAGTCAGGGCTTTAAAAAACAAACATTAATGTTTCCACTAGGTTTATTTCCTGACAACTAGCCAGCCAAGGCTGTGACCATATCAGTTGTCACATTGCAGAGGTAAGACATTGCTTCCCAAATGCATTAACTCTTTTTCTTGCTGCATCTGATGCTCAACAGACTGTTTCTGTAGTGTGGGGGGGAGGGGAGGGGGGACACGAAGACACCATGCCTCTTAGATATCTATTGTCCTCTTATTGCTTTCTGTCTCTTGCATTAAAGATAATGCAGCATTAAACCTAGTGCTGAAAATGAATATAAAGGGACAATCTTTCATTTCCTTATCTGAATTTGTATGCAGATGTTGGTCCAAGTACATAATTATTCACACCGGATGCCTCAGTGTTTCCTTTGGCTCTCTTAACAAAAAAAAATGATTTCTCCTGCATGACTGCATAAAGATTTAAAGAAAACCCCAACACTTTTCAGTCAATTCTTTGGGTATTTGTAGCTCAATATCTGTAGCGGACAAAAATACTAAGCATTTGGAGAGCAGCAGGGCAGAAAATGCGTACATTTGTGGATGATTGTTTCCGGTGTGGGATAGCTTTATTTTCTACCTGAAATGACTAGGATGTAATCACTAAGGGCAGAAAAAAGAAAGAAAGCTGAATAGCATCTCACCCTTGAATCAGCAGGATGTGACTCATTTTTCAAGATCCTTTCACCATTCTGATTTGTAATATATTCCCTCTCTTGGGGGTGCTTTCTTTATACATATGGATTTGAAACCTCAGAAGGCGTTGACAAGGTCATCTGTTTGAATCCTTGTGGGCAGTTATTTCATTTGATTATTGAGAAATGTCAAGTATAAATAGAATTTCAAAGTGCATCTATAAATAAGTAGCCCAATGTATAGCTATTTAATTGTAATTAGACAGTGGAAACTTAAATCACAAGTGTTTCTTAAGGCACCCTGTACTGTTTTTCATCAGTTTTTATTGCGTTTGTTTCACATTATCAAATAACAGGGCACAATATATTTTGAACCCTGACTTTCTGTGTGGTTTTGCAGCAAGTCTTGATCTCTTATTTTCAGGATATCATTTGCTGTGCAGAAATTAAATTTGCCTACTTTAAATAGTAATAATGAAACTTGGGAAAGGTTGGGCACATTAAATGACATCAACATTCAATGAGAACTGGTGTAGTTTAATGGGTGAAGCATAGCATCTGAGAGACCTGTGCTTGAATCCCCATTCTAGTATGGAAGCTTGCCAGATGACCTTGGGCCAGTTGCTCTCTCCCAGCCTAACTTACCTCACAGGACTGTTGTGAGCATGAACAAAGAAGGTGAACAATGTAGTAAGCCCCTTTGGGTCCCCATTGGGCAAAAGAGTGGAGTACAAACATCTTCTATTTTTAAAATAAATTAATAATTTTATCATGTGCCAACAGTACTCTCTCCTAATACTCCTAATACTGATTTTAGGTATCAAATTTACTTCATGTACAAGACAGGAAGAGGCCCTTTGACATATTCATTGCACTTCTGGTACACATAGAACTCAACTGTATTTAAAAAAAAATACCAAAGAGTTTCTTCTTGGTGTTTTTCCTTCCCCTGTACTTCACAAAGAGGAGTCTTTGAAACAGTTAGGTTTCACAAAGGGCATTACTACTTTTAGGACATGCACATATAAATGTTTTATGGTTGCAGGTGCTCATGCTGAAAACCTGAGGCCTACAAGCCACATGAGTCATATGCTAGCCACAAAATAAATCTACCTAACTCAGGCTTTCTCAACCAGGGTTACCCCCCCCAACTAGCCAGTGATGGGCCTGCAGGGGGTGGGAAGAAAGGCCCTAGGTGGGCATGTACTCAGCAATGTTTCCCAATCATATTCTGCACGATCATGCCACTTCTGGGATTTGATAGTGTCACTTCTGGGGTTTCTCAAAGTCTGAAGAATGTTTCAGGGGTCTCTCAATGCTAAAAAAGTTGAGAAAGGCTGACTGCATGGGAGGGCAGTGTAATACATCCATACACACACACACACAAAGCCATCTATACACACACATACATACACACCACCTAGTGTAGGCCATGAAGCCTGGGATTGTTTGCAGTGTCTGGTCGCAGTCCTATAAGATCTCACACAGACATCTTTCTTAGTGGTGTGTTCTGAGACTGTTTCGCTATAGATGCACTGTAGATAAACAACATGTGCTGTACTCCTGAACTTTGCCTCCCTTTGTGTCTTCACTCTATTCTACCCAACAAAATTTATGGATGGGAATTAACACATGTGCAAAAAAATCTATACCAAGGAAGGAGTAACACAGCATGGGCGATCACATAGCACATTTTGTCAAGGATTGCATCTCATCTTTCTCAGCTTATGCTAAAGTGCTGAATTCTGGTATACATGTGTAAATGGCTGCAATGGTTGGTCTCCTTTCTTCAGAATCGGACGCAGAGGATTTCAGTGTGGGATGAGATGTCAGACCCCTGCGGGCTCCCATGTGGGGTACCGCAGGGGGCGATATCCCCCCCCCCACTTTTTAACATCTATATGCGCCCACTAGCCAAGTTGGTCCGGGATTATGGACTGGGTTGTCACCAATATGCAGATGACACCCAGCTCTACCTCCTAATGGACGACAGGCTGGCTGGACTCCCCCCCCCTCCGGATACATTTGCCATATGTTTGGAAGCAGTGGCTGAATGGCTCAGGCAGAGTTGTCTAAAACTCAGCCCCTCCAAGATGGAGGTCCTATAGCTAGGTAGAAGAGGGCAGGATCAGGAAGCACGGCTCCCATGCCTGGACAGCGTGTAATTAACACCAGCATTAGCTGCCATGAATCTGGGAGCAACCTTTGATGCCTCCCTTTCAATGGAGGATCAGGTTACAAAAGTAGGCCGAACGGTGTTTTTCCATCTTCGCCAAGCGCAGCTACTAGTGCCCTACCTGTCCTCTGACCACTTGGCCACAGTGATCCATGCAACAGTTACTTCCAGATTAGACTTCTGTAACTCCCTCTACGCGGGCTTGCCCTTGGTTCCCATCTGGAAACTTCAGCTGGTACAGAATGCGGCTGTTAGAGTCCTCGCTAAAACACCATGGAGGGCCCATATTCAGCCGGTGCTTTGCCATCTGCACTGGTTGCCAGTCTGGTTCTGGGTCAAGCTCAATGTATTGGTATGGACCTTTAAGGCTATACATGGCTTGGGTCCCACTTACCTGCGGGACCACTTGGTTGCTTATGTCCCCTGCAGGACTCTTTGCTCTGTGGGTATTAATTTACTGGTGGTCCTGGACCCAACCTGGTGGAATGAGTTCCCGGAAGAGCTAAGGGTTCCCACCAGAGCTGTCAACTTTCCGCAGGGCCTGCAAGATGGAGCTCTTCCACCAGGCGTACGGTTGAGGCCAGGGTGGAGGCCTGATGTATTCATTGGAGGATCCCTCGATGCCTATCAGATCTGGCTCCTTGCTCCCAGCGGAAGATGGCTTGGCCCTCCGGCTGAATGGGGGAGGGGATGGATATTAGACAAGTTGAGTGAAAGGCTGCCATCTATTTTGCTATTTGCTATTGTGCTGTAAGTGGTGTTTTATTGTATTTTTACTGTTTTTATCTTGTGTAAACTGCAGCAAGACCAGAGTGACAGTATATAAACAAACAAACAAATAAATAAAATACCTGGTAGTGTGTGGTATCTCATGTTCTGTGTGGCCTGAAAGTCTGGAAATAGGATTTGGGGTATTTTTAGCTTAGGGTATTGCCCAGACCAGTCTACATACTAGTTTCTGTTCTGGTACAGTGTCTTTATGATACCTGATCAGATGTGGGACTTAGAGGGTTGCTGGTTTTATTGCGATGACTGGCAGGCATCTAAGAAGCCTTGCTTGTGTGCTGCAATCATGCTGAGATATCAGAAAGGAATATAGTAAGATCTGTAGGCCCCCAAGGCAATGGAGTATAAAATATCAGCACTGAAATACCATCATCATGTTTACTGAAGGTGGGGGAAGTGTGTATGAATGAGATGCACAGGACTTTGGAAAAACATGGCTCAGAGCTAATCAAGTTAAGAAAAGAGCTGTTTTTTTTTTGTATCCCACCTTTTACTACCCAAAGGAGTTTCACAACGGCCTAGAATTGCCTTCCCTTCCTCTCCACACAACAAGCACCCTGTAATGTAGGAAGGGCTGAGGGAGCGTTGAGAGGCTTGTGATTAGCCGGTCACATGTGGAAGAGTGGGGGAATCAAACCCAGTTCTCCAGATTAGAAGCTGTCGCTCTTAACCACTACACCAAACTGGTTCTCATACGCTAAGGTGAATATGTCAAGTTATAGCACAGCCGTCAAATCACTTTAATTTCTGGTGGTAAGAAGAGATCATTGTTCCTGAGGCCCTGGTCTCAAGAAAGTTCTTCTGCATTCCTGGGAGGAACAATTCTCCCATTAGGCCAAGTCAAATCCAAGTGTGCCATTAGATGCAATGATTTCAGTGGACTTAAAAAAGTGTAACTCTGGTTGGGATGGTGCTGCCAAGCTGTTTCATAGGCTGCTAGCTGTGGACTAGCAGGAGACCAGTTGGTTTTTGCCAGAAGGTTTACACCTTTCATCTCACCTAGGTTTAAGTAGCCTCAAAAGAGAGGGAAACAGAAGGTCATATAACACTGTAAAACCACATACCTTAAAAAAACAACAGCTTTTCAGTAGCTTTCAGATTTCCTAGGTTACTTGTTCAGATTTTGCAGCATTGTGGGATATTACAACAAGATGGAAGGGGGAAATTAACAGTGAAAGGTAGGGGAGATGTTAGGCAGCATATTTAAGACCAGTAAAATGAACACTACATAAAGGAGGGCAGCTATTTGGTTCAATTCAAAGGAGAGTGGATTTGGTCAGCTGATCAAGCATGAGTAAGAAAGTCTGCCCATGCTGACATTCTCTTTTCTACATGAGTATCCAAGATACATGAGCCCTTTTTCGGTGTTCGACCTCTTCTCTGTTTGGAGAGTTGCTGTGGCATCTGGCTAGAAGAAAGGCTAAAGAGCTAGAGGGACCACCATTGTTAGCCAAGAAGCCAAAACAAATTCTAAGCAAGGTTTCTAAGCACAACATGGAATTCCTAGAAGGGCATATTTCTCCAGGTCTTCTAGGAGAGGAACAGTACTCTCAGCATGCTCTGCTTCTGGCAGGTGGAAAGAACAAGGAAGGGAAAGAACTGAAGGAGTGAAAGCTTACAAAGAGGAAATCGAGATTACTGGTTATTTTAGCTGGTATAGCTCCTGAGCCTGTCACAACAGCAGCTTGACCTGCAGAAATTAAGCAGTTGGAGTGTTTCTATTGTTTTATCTTTAAGGCAGGGGTAGTCAAACTGCGGCCCTCCAGACGTCCATGGACTACAATTCCTATGAGCACCTGCCAGCATTTGGCTGCTGTTTCTTTTCTGCCATTTGCTGGCAGGGGCTCATGGGAATTGTAGTCTATTGATATCTGGAAGGCCGCAGTTTGACTACCCCTGCTCTAAGGCATTGTCTGGAAATCTTTACCTGTTAAATTTCTGCAGGTCAGAGTTCAAAGGCACAAGAGCCACTTCATTACAAAACACGTGAACATGGAAGATGCTTTATAGAGAGTCAGACCACTGGTCTATCAAGGTCAGTATTGTCAATTTAGACTGGCAGCAACTCTCCAGGGTCTCAGTTCTTTACAGTTGGAGATGTCAGGGATCAAACCTGGGACCTGCTGCATGTAAGTATTTTGCATTCATAAGTATGTTTCTAATTTGAAATTTTTGAGGGTTTCCCTTCCTGGTTTGTTAGAAATCCTCTTAGCAATACTCTGCTGACAAACAGAAGTTTTGAAGAGCTGGGCGGTATTTTGCCTACAGAAGCTTACATAAAGCAGAAGCTTTGTGGACTGATAATTATACTGTGTATCAGAAAAAAAATTAAGAGGTGTTTGCATTGTGATGCGGGATTGGAACTGACAAATGTGTCTTGAAAAAAGTCAAAAAAGCCATTGCGAGTTTCCTTTTAATTTATTTTAGTTATTTATTATATTTATTCTATACCGCCCTCCCTGAAGGCTCAGGGCCGTTCACATAAAAGAGGAAGAATACAGATAACTTAGATTAACAATAATAGAGTGATAACAATGAGCAACATAGAACAATAGAGAAATATGGGAAACATTAAATTAACTCATACTGATAGCCCAGTGGGTTGGGTGGAATTGTAGTGGGTGCCATAGCCCAGTGGTAACTGAGGTTATGATTATCCAGCCAGGTTGCTGTGTCTTTAGGGATGAGTGGCTTTCTGGGGAAGTACAGTGCTCGGGGGCCTTCATCAGGGCAGGGCAATAGCAGGTTCCTGTCACATCTGATTAATTCTGTGTCTTATTCTCTCTATGTTACATTGGTACAAATGCAGCCTGATGGACCCATATTATTGACTGGGTTATTTTATTTACAGTCCCATAATTCAGATAATTGAAAAGGGAGCTCTGATGATGGGCTGTTTTTCCACCCTCCTCTACTTCCTAACACAATTCGTCCCTCTGCAGTTGCAACCCTGGAATAAACAGGGCCTTGGACTCTGAGAAAGGGAGGAAAGGTGTAGAAGGGCTTGGCATTATGCCCACATCAGCACTGCTGTATATATACGCACACCTGTCTTTTTGAAGGAAAGAAAAGAAACTCAGCAATGTTGGTGATGCAAAATGAGGGAACCCAATTAAGTTCCCTTTGCTGTAGAAGTAAGATGTTGATCTATTGCCTGCTGACTAAATATTGCGTAGTTAGCACTGAATAAGGGACATGTTAGTATGGCACTGTTGGGAAGTGCTGTCAAGTGGCACCCAACTTATTGCAACTCCTGTAGTGTTTTCAAGGCAAGATACGTTCAGTGGTGGTTTGCTATTGCCTGTCTCTGTGTAGTAGCCTTGGACTGCCTTGGTGGTCTCTCATCCCAACTTGTAACCAGGGGCAGCCCTACTTAGCTTTTGGGATCTGATGAGATCAAGCTAGCCTGGGCTGCCCAGGTCAGTTATTGTACAGATTAGAGTGAGTAGCTGTGTTTGTTTGGAGCAGCAGAATATAGTTTGAGTCCAGTGGCCCCTTTAAGACCAACAGAGTTTTATTAGTCCACGAATCTGTTAAACATCTTCATTATGCTGTATGCTAATTTACTGCTCATCCTCTACCTATAGATATGGACTGGTTACTTTCATTTCATTGTATCTGAAGAAGTATGCATGCACATGAAAGCTTATACCTTGAATAAAATTTTGTTGGTCTTAAAGGTCCCACTGGACTCAAACTTTGTTCTATGTATTGTGCAGTTAGCACTGAATAGGGGAAATAGCGTAATAGCGTAAATAGGGGAAACAGCAAACTCCCTTCTCTATCTGTTCTTGTCTGGAAGTGCCCATTTTGGCCACATGGAGAAGGTCAAAAGATGCTGCTGTTTCTTTTCTGACATTGCTGTAATTGGGCATGTCAGCACCCAAGAACCCCATGTACTGGACACAAGAGCACATTTATCTAAAGAGCCATTATGCCATAATATTAATCACACAGTAACTTGTTCACAGTGCACTCTGAATATATTGTAACTGGAAGTTTTACCCAAGGATTCCATAAGTCTGTTAGCCTTCAGCTAATTCCGTGAACGCGGGCTTTCTGCAACTGTATCCGTTATAAATTCTGTTACTATAAAATCTGAAATTCTTTGGAAGCTGTATTTCGCATTCTTGTATTGTATGTCTCACATCCACACAAAGGATGAAAACAGCTCTTCCTGCAAGACCTATGCTGCAACAGAACAAAATTCCACACAGAGCTGTCATTCATTTGTTGGCCGTATTTCCAAGCCTAAGGAACTGTTGCAAGGAAGATGCATGAAGAGTCTTTGCATGTTAAGCTACTCCAAAACATGTTATGAGAATTCAGTATTATGCAGCTTTCTTCTGATCTGGCCATCCCCAAACCAAATATCTCCCATCACTGTTGAGCAACAGCTGACCTTTCAGACTTGTGCTTTTTGACATGAATGCAAGACATAATGACAGCTTGCCTAATGTATCATGATGTCTGCAGTGTCTTTCCTGACTTGTAAAAGATTTTTGATGAGTGATTTTGGGACTGCATCATTTTCTGAATGAGCATGTAAACTCTCTCTTGTAGCAACACTGGGGGCGTGTTTCGCAGATAGCATCCTTTGCTATTTTAGAACAGACATGGAAGTGCCACAGGGGGAAAAATTCTCTAAAGACAAAACTTGTGTACCATGATGTCTTTGCTCCAAGGTCTGCACAAAATGGCTGTTCTGTTCCCTAGCTAAGACATTTGAGAACCTGTTAGAACTGCGGGTCGAAAGGCTCCAGAGAGAAGAGAATCCAACAAAGATTGTTTGTGGAACTTGATGCCTTCAGCATTTCAAGTCACTCATACCTGGGTGACGACAATAGAACAATGGCTCAGAAACCCTGATGCTGTTCCCTTGAACAAGTCATGTCTGTTAGAACAGTGGTCCCCAACCTGCAGTCCAGGGACCAGTCCCGGTCCGCGGATCAGTCGGTACCGGGCCACGGCTCCTCCTTGTCCTCCTCCCCAGTTGCTGCCTCAGGGGCTGCCCTGCCACTCTGCCGCTGGCTCATCTTTGGTGCTCTCCAGCAGCTGCCATGGCTGGGGCTCCCCCTTGATGTGGCACTGTGCAGCTGCTGCTGGCAGCACCCCCCAGCAGGCAGCGGGAAGTCAGGGGCACCAGCAGGAAAGCAAGTGGAGCAGGGGCTCAGGTGGTGGCAACGTCCCTCGCCAAAAGACTACTCCCCTTGGGCCTCAGTAAAATTGTCAAGCGTTGACCGGGCCCCGGTGATAAAAAGGTTGGGGACCACTGTGTTAGAAGACTAATATGGCTGCTTCCTATGATGATAAAACATTCCCACCCCCCCTCTTAAATCATGGCTGATCTAGAGCCCTGCTAGTGGCCTGTTACAGTGTGCATTGTTTGTTTATATACTGTCAAAATGAATGGTGCATATCAGAATGAAATCTCAACAATCTGAAGTTGGGGTAAAGTTTCAGAGTGGCTTTTGTGGAACACTACTGTCCCAATCTGATTCCCCGTATGGGAAGAAAACCCCCAAGCAAACCATTGACAGTCAGCTTCATGGAGTGAATGGGCTGCAGGGTACTACTGATTCTGTGGCCAACAGTGAGTGAGAAACTGTCTCTGCCATGTCTGTCTGTCTACAGTTGATGGGTGGGCTGGGTGCCACCCATCATGAAACTTTCAAAGTTCATCAAGTGAACTAGGTCTGCATAGGAGTGCTGCTATGTATGGCTGAAATTGTCTTTCACTGACCGTTTACGCACTGGAGGCTTCATGCCAGGCTGCAGGCTGGAGTTTTAGTCGTGGCAGGTTGTCCTATCTCTTCCTGCACCCACATGGGGGAGCATTGGGCCTGGTGCACCTTAATCGCCCCCAATCTGTGCTCCTGCATGGGAGGTGGGGCACTGAAGTTCCCAGTGCGTAAATGGTCACTGTGTGCATTTGGCAAGCGCACAGTATTGTTAAATATATCAACTTTAGTAGAGCTTTCCCCTTGTCACAGTAACATTGCATTAATGATTGTTGTGGGACATGAGGCTTAAAACACGCACACACACACACACACACACTGTCATACATATTATATTTTGATATACTTCACATTATTCAAGAGCTGTAAACCATAATTTCCAGATTCCAAACAACAAGGGATCCTATAGTTCTTCAAACACTCTTCAGTGTTAAGTGATTTTGAGGGTATGTGTGAAGAGGTTGGGGTTTGGAGATGGGAAGGTCTTCAATGGGGCATAATGCCTAAGGTGGACATTTTCTCCAGGAGAACTGACCAGCGTTGCCTAGAAATCAGATGTAATCACAGGAGATCTCCAGCTTCATCTGGAGATTGGTAACCCTCCTCAGTGTGCATGAAGCTGTAATATCTTGGCTTGGAGCTTTGCCATAGTTGTTTTCTGTTATAGCTCAAGACTATTTTTCAAAGTTTCTTCTAGCAGTGCTAGTGTAGTTACCTGACATTTTCGTATGTGGAAGAAATTTAAGATTTGGAAATATTTCAGTGTCGCAGCTCAAATGAGAAGGCTGCCAAAGAGGTATGTCCCTGCAGTTGTCTCCACACAGCAAACACAATATTTAAAAGTTTCTTGCCCCATGTGTTGGTTCAAATGTGAGCCACAACTCTATGACAGCAGGTGCCAGGAAAGTCAGTAAATTTATAAAATGAAGGCATAACTGCATGATATACTCAACACTTGTCGGATCATGGATGTAGAATCTCCTTCTCTCTGTTTGCTGCATTCCCTGGCAGCAATAAGTAAACATCTGACTACAGGTCTGATCATGCACCTAACATATGTTGAGTGGATGGTGCACAGGCAGATACTGTATGGTCAGTGCACTGCTGCATAGCACTTCAGGTCTTGCATACTTGCCCACATCTTTGTCCTGGGGAGCAGTCAGACAGGCATTCTTCCATTATGCAGTCTAAAGTGGAATTTTACCATGAAGTATCTTCTAAGATGTACTTCCTGTTATGAGGGTGCACCTTGCAACACATGGAAGTTGTCAGCTAGATGTGGGAGGGCACCTTGTTAGGCAAGTCTACAACACTGTTCCTGAAGGCACTGTTCCTCACTGGCAGTCTTCAAACAAAGGTTGGATACACATTTTTCTTGGATGCTTTAGGATGCTTAGGGCTGATCCTGCGTTGAGCAGAGGGTTGGACTAGATGGCCTGTGTGGCCCCTTCCAACTTTATGATTCTATGATTCTAAGTTTGAAATCTAATGGTGTGAGCTAATGACATTATTAGGAGAGGGATTATCCCAAGTTCACCTGCATATTGCTGAATGACAACTTCTGTGAAAACATTCAGTTATTGCTTTTTTACAGGCACAGCAACAAAGGAAAATGCCAGTGTGACCATATTCAGGACATCAATAAAAAGGACAAGTTAGAAGCATGATAGGCTATGTATGTGTTGCATTATCAAAGAGCATCTTGCAAGAGAGAAAAGGGTTTCTTTTAAGTATCCTTGTAAAAATGCCTCACAAGTAAAACAAAAAACCTACAGGCCATTTCTCTTTGGGTTGGGTTTGGGGAGGGAAAAAAGAGAGAAGGTAGGAAGGGTAAGGTAGGGTTATAAGTAAATAAAGGGAGTCTTATTGCCTCCCTGGATCATGGTTAGTTTTATTTCTCCTTCTGGAGGGGAATCATTGAGATGGGAAGAATCTGGTGTTACTGAGGAAGTGGTCTTAATTTAATGATAAAGTTAGAAACTGGTAGGGGTGCAGTGCTGAACACTAGCAGTGAACGATCAAAAAGGGTGAACCGCGTAAATTGAAACAACTTATGAAGTTGAATGTCTTGGTTAGGATTGTCAGCAGGATTGAGGGAAAATGTCCTGTTCCTTTAAAAGAACCTTAATTTGTGGAATTGGGCAGTTCAACCGTGTACTGGTATAAAGAGGCAGAACATCATCTGGTAAAGAACATCCTATTAAATTCTGTTAAAAAGCCTGGACATTTTTCCCTCCAGGCAGTTTTCAACTATAGCTTTGGTGGAAAATATTTCTGCTTTAATTACTGTCCATTTTGAAATTACAGGCCAGTCAGTGTCACAGTGATTGGTGGAAACTATTATTAAAGATAAAAAATAGTAGCCACATTGATGATGAACCAAGGCTATGGAGGAAGAATCAGATTCTGTCTCACTAACCTTTTAGAGATTTTTGAGGGGGTGAACAAGCATTTGGACAAGAATGATCTCTAGACTTGCAAAAAACTTTTGATAAAGGCTCCTAAGTGAACTCTGCATTCATGGACTCTTGTGCCTTAAAAACTGAGGGAATATAGAGGGAAATGGCTAAGTTTGTAGATGACACTAAGTTGTTCAAGGTGGTGAAAACCAGGGGGGACTTTGAGGCACTCCAGAGGAGTCTTTTGAGGTTGGATGAGTGGGCATCAGTGTGATAAATCAGGTTCAGCATGGACAAGTGCAAAGTAATGCATGTTGGAGCCAAAAATCCCAAGTATAAATACACATTGATGGGGTTCTAACTGGTGGTAACTGACCAGATTTTGGAGTCCCGGTAGATAATTCACTGAAAATGTTGACTGAGTGTGCGACTGCAATAAAAAGGGCAAACGATATTCTGGAGATTATTAGGAAGGGAATTGGAAACAAATCAGCTAGCATCATAATATCCCTTCCTAAATCTGAGGTGTGGCCTCATTTGGAATGCTGTGTACAGTTCTGGTCACCACACTTCAAATATGATATAGCATTGGAAAAGGTGCAAAAAAAGGCAACTAAAATGATTAAGGGGATGTAACACTTTTCCTGTGAAGAAAGGTTTAAAAAGTTAGGGCTCTTTAGCTTGGAGAAATTACAATTGAGGGGTGACATGATAGAGAGAGACAAAATTATGCATGGGATTGAGAAGGTACAGGAAGAAATACTTTTCTCTCTTCCTAACAATACAAGAATTCATAGGTTTAGAATTAATAAAAGGAAGTACTGTTTCACCCAAAGAGTAATGAACATGTGGAATTCACTGCCACAAGCAGGCAGTTTCAAGAGGAGATTGGATCAACATATGGATCTGAGGTCCATGAGAGGCTATTAGCCACAAGGTGTAAATGGGAGACTATGTCTGGGACAATGATGTTGTTTTCTTGGTGCTTGTGGGGCTACAGTGGGAGGGCTTCTGGAGTTCTGACTCTACTGGTAGACCTCCTGCTAATATCTGGGTTTGGGCTACTGTGTGACCCAGAGTTTTGAACTGGATGGACTGTTGGCTTGATCCAGCATGGCTTTTCTTATGTTCTAAAATGTTTTAAGTTAAATGTAATCATTGCATAAATAATAACATAGATCATGGTTAATTAGAATTATCTAACTCTGGAAAAAATCTATATTGTCTGATGAATTATGCAAAGGCATGATTAAAAATCACAGTAATGAAGTACTTGTATTTACCTCATACAATATTTATTAACTGGTGTTTAACTGCATTGGTGCCAGTGGGAATTTTGGGACTATGGTATATGGGGTAAGTGATAAGACATGGACCCACAGAGTGGATTAGAGAGGATGACTGTAATCTTTAAAAAGCAAAGCAGTTTATCTTGAAATCTAAAGATTTTATTATTAATTACATTTTTATACCTCCAGTCCCAGCATAGCTGGTTTGCGGCAGTTCCCAAACATGTCATGAAAACAATATGAATAAAATATCTTCAATTAATAATCCCCTTAATTGCCCTTAAAACTCAATTAAACATTAACAATAACTAAATAAATGGTGGTACAATATAATCAATATATTGTAAAAACTCTTCCTTCCACATTTCAGGTCATTGCCGACAGATTAAACATTAATGACTATAGATGACAAAATAAGGCAAGTTGCCTAGTGGCTCAGGTTGGTCTAATACTCAATCCTGAGCTTGGAGGGAGGGGAAGACCTGTTTGTTTAATCCCTGGGAGTTCAACCCAGCCTCAACCAAATGTCTGGTGGAAGAGCTCCGTTTTGCAGGCCCCCCGGAACCCCAAGAGGTCCGTTAGGGCCCACAGTTCTTCAGGGAGCTCATTCTACTAGGTAGGGGCCAGGACTGAAAAGGCCCTAGCCCTAGTCAAAGCTAGGCATGCTTCCCGGGGTCCCAGGACCATCAGCAGATTCATACCCACACAGCCAAGTGCCCTGCGGGGGGCATAAGGAGATAAGCTGTCCCGGGGGTAGGCAGGACCCAAGCCACATATAGCCTTAAAGGTCAATACCTTGAACTTATTTAATTTGGTATCTGATTGCAGCAAATATCAACCAAAGCAGGATTTTACCCCGTCACGTCAGAATATAGTGCTCCCAGACATCTCCATAGAAGGAGCCACTACCAACCAGCGAGCAACCTTTGCATTTGTTCAAATAACTGCTACGTCACCACTTGGCTTGTTTCTGTATTTCTGCATGCTGATTACTCTCCAAGAGGGACACTTATGTTTGCTGCATTGTGTGAAGAGTTTAATTTTTTTCATATTCAAAAGTACACTGAGGGTCTTGATGTAGCAGATGCTCAGTCTTTGACTACATAGTGCAAAAATAACACAAGTAGAAAGATGTTTGTGTGATGTGGCCCCCAGAAGCCACCCATCTCTTTTGCATTGTACTTCCAGCACACACACACCCCCATGCCCACTCAAAGGGCTCTCTTAGTTCCCTGGTAAGTCCTAGCCTACTTTTCTTGAAATTGCCCTTTTACACTGTTTGGTCTCCTAAGCCTGGAAGGTGCTGTGGTTAAGTTCTGCTTGAAAGACTCACCCCCTGACCATTCCTTCCCTCATCCCTATAGGTGCAGGCTGTTCTGTCATTTTCTTGTGGTGAGAAAAAGTGCTGTGTTTTCACACAGATCCATTGCTTCTTGACACATTCCAGGCTAACCCTTGCCAATCACAACAGGACCTGAAGTCTTCAAACAGTGGTGCTGAAATCTTTGTGTCTTCTTTCCCATAGGGCGAGATCACTTTTCAGTTCATGAAAGCTGAACTGGCTGCTTTGCAGAGCAATTAGATGTCTGCTTTGCCAATGCAGCCAGCTGTAATTGGAATTCAGCGTGTACATAGGAAGGATTGGGGTCATGGGAGTTGGATGGTCATATTTTATTTATTTTAAACATTTTGACCCCCACCTCTGAACCAAAGATGTTTTGAGGACAGTTTACAAACAGTCTAAAAAGCAAATCAATAAAGTCAGTAAACAAATTATATGAAACATAATGCTCAGCTTCTTAGCTCACATGAACTTCAAGGGGTTCACTCCCAGTATTTCATTTTCAGCAGCCATTTACTTCTGCTAAAATCTTGGGAGAGCAGAATTGAATCTTTACATCATAGGATCAAACCTGTCCCTTCAGCAGCAGTATCTCTGATTTGTTCTTTTGCAAAAGAGGGCAAAATGGTCTCTGAACACCAGGTGTCCACATGTCTGTTTGCAGGCATATCTGTTAGCATTCTTGTGCTGTCATCAAACACCCCCTACTTGTGTAGCTGCCCCTTGGTAACACTGACTCCTCATTCTGAACTGCCTGATTCACTGGGCACTCAGCCACCTACTGTGAAGGTGGGTCTACCGACCCATTCTTTGCACAGCTGTTCCTCTTGCTAAGAAGGAGGAGATGTTGAATCCAACTGAGATGTTTCAGTGCATTGCTCTGACAACTTATTTGTATTGCCTGGAGCAGAGGGTGGAGCTTTGGTGATCAATATCACCAGCAAAAGGAGTTTAAAAATGCAGCCGGCTCCTCTTTGTAGGAGCTGGCTTCCAAGGGCTTCCAAACTGGTCAAGCACCTCCAGTCTTTTCCCCCACAGGGAGTATGTGGCCACACAGGCAAATGTCACTCATTGCCGTTTAGAGACAGGATAAATTTACCAGATTGTCCTGGGGATTGTCCTGGCATCTGGGGAGTCTTCCCCTTTTATAGATCGATAAGATAAGATAAGATGCATTCTTACCTTTGGAGTGGGGAGACTTGATTGTCTCACTGTTTTCCAGGATCATAGCCTGGTTATAGCAGATGCACAGATCTTGTGAGCAGCTTGTTTTGGGAGTTCTTTCCCGTCCTTTCCAACTGATTCAGTGAAAGTGGGATTCCCCAACCCCCTGATATCTAGTGGTATTAATTGTCTGAAAGTTATCTTTTGAGTACCAAATTTTTATTCTGCAGCCTTGTTTGTGGCCTGTTAGGATCAAGAAAGGGCCCCTTCCTGCTACCTAGCTAGGGGGTTTCCCCAACCTTTTAAGATGTTGCTCAAACTTGCAATTGAATATTGAGCAATAAGGTTTTGTGATTCAGTAGAACTTTCTTTGGAGAAATTTGGTATATCTTCTGGCATCCATACATAAAAAATTAAGGGTTTTATACATGGATATACAAACTGTTTTTCCTTTTATTTTGTTGAAGGGAATGAACATTTTCATAGGAATCCCTCCCCACATTTCAAATGCCCTATTGGGGAAGGCTGTTTGCATCTAAATGGTGAAGGCAGATTAGTGTCTATTTTGGTTTTAAATCTATATCTTAAATTTAAAAAATATATATATTTATGTTTTATATTCTTACCACTCAGCAGAATGATAAAGATGCCCAAACCCTCCAGTAGTGAGAGAACCCACATAAAATGACTTTACAGCAGATGTTTATAATCTTCTGACAGCAATGTCTCACGTCCCTACTTTGGCTCATCTGGTTAATATCTAAAGGAAGAACCTTCTGCCTTTCCCACCCTCCCTCATGTATAGTGAGTCAGGTGACCATATTCAAGACAAGATATATAGAAGGTGGCTTTTCAGTGGTGTGGTTTCTGTAACTCTGTGACAGACAAGCTGCTGCTGACCAAGTTCCCTCTTCTGTACAACTGTTAAAGGTACAGGACTCCTATCCTTTGTTATTGTCTGCTTACACTGGCTGTGGGATAGAAGGTCCCTACAGGAATTTGAAACCTGTGCATCTGAATTCAAAGGAGCTGCATGAATTTCCCTTTTGATGTTACACTGGGCATGGGAAAGAAGAGAACATGCTTGTAATGTGTGAAGAAGCCCCAAGATGACTGATCTCTACGGTTACTTCCTATTAATATACGGGGAGGGGTATCTAAAACTAAATGTTCCCCTCATACACAATAATTATTACTGGATTCCCATTACAATACCATGCCTTTTGCAAGATGGGAAACAAAACAAATCAAGTAGAACCTTAGAGACAAAAAAGTTTATTCCACCATAAGCTTTCATGAGTCAGATGTCAAATAGCACACTGGTAAGTTTCATTAAATATGATTTATGGAAGGTAGCATTGTTGTGTTATTTTGGGAAGAATGTTAAATGTTCACAGAACAACAAGGTGCTCAAGCTTCTCTTGGGTTTGTAAAATAGCTCACCTAGTGAAATCTGAAGCAGGCTTCCAAACTTGCTAATAAGGTATTGTTCAAAAAGAGTTTTGATCCATAGGGATATTGTTAAACATGATGACAGCTTTTGAAGATAGCTCAATAACTAGTCACAGAATGCTTACTGCCTTTGTGTAACTATCACCTCTGAAGCTGGCCGAGGGACTAGAAACAGCACATTAAAGAATATGTGTGCTCATGTGCTTAACCCCACAGAGTGGGGATTCTGCTGGAGGATACAGCATAGGGTAGAAGTTGTGAAGACCAATAGCAGTATGGGTGGGTAGCTAGTAGTGGCTCCTTCGCTACAGAATTGTTTGCATTTGCTTTGATCTGAGAGGCTAAACAGCTGTGCAGCTGTCCTCAGTTGCCAGTGTGGGAGCTCAGCATGTGGATGTTTTGCGCTTCTGAGACCTTTTCCAGGGAAGACAAAAGCAGTAAGGCAGCCGCAGCTCAAATCCATGCAGCTTGCAGGTGGGAGAAAAGAGGAAACCGCTTTGCTGTTAAATACCTCCCCATCATGTACACCCCCCTCATGATTCTTCCTCTCTTCGCAGCCACAGCACCACCAATAACATAATGAGGCAAACGGATGTCTGCTGAACTAGCCTGGTTTCTGTGGAGTTATGCCCCCGTTGAATTTGGCCTGTGGATTTTAATTATCATCCAATAGAATAATGAAAAGAAGCAAGGGGACTGTGATGATTGCGTTTTCTTTTTAATTTGCAGCAACGCTCTGGGTGCAGATTAGCTGTCCCCGTTCCATGTTTACTATTGATTTTGCTTCTCTTTGCCTCTCAAGGGGAAAAAGCGCACAGTGTGATAAATGGATGGCTGCTTTCGCTGCAGCTTTGGCCCAGTCACTTTGTGGGGCGTAGTAGAAATGGCCCACATTCTTCCTTTTGTGTTGGTGTGATTTATAGCGAGGTAAACCCCTTCAGTGCTGTGGTATTGCCTTTAAATATAAATTGGTTGGAAGCATTTTGAAGAATATGGATATACTCTGGATGGTTATCACATTTGATTAAAATCTTGTAAGAATTTATATTTAAAGGCAATTGCACTAAGGATACAATGCCAGATGCAATGTGCCATTGCACAAATTAACAGGATTAAGATTGCAGTGGGTTCAGTTACAGTCTATAGTCCAGACTAATTGTCTGCTTTAATGTGGAAGCCTGTGCATTTGGGCAAGAGTGCTCAGGCTATTAGATGTACTTATGGTACAGGATAATATTTTTTCAAATATATATAATGTGATCCATTGATGTTGACAGTTATGTTTTCTCCTGTTCATGGTTCATATTCCGATTTTTAATTAGAATTTATCCATGGGCTCGATGTGATTGATGGCCCATTTACACCCAGCATAATATTGGCTAAGTTTAACTGGTGTCCTTCACTTACCTAAGCAAAACATTATGTGACTTCAGGGGGCAAATAGGATAGCAAGACCACCAAAGTCTATGAGAGTACTTCCAAAATTAATCAGTCTTGGAATAGCATGCCTGTGTCATCCATCCCGTGGATCTATGCATGGGAGGACCTGGACTTCAGGGTTGTGACAGTGGTGGAACATATTTTATCCTGCAGAAGGTTGCAGGTTTAATATCCAGAATCTCCAGTTAAAAAGATCAAGTAGTAGGTGGCATGGAAAAGGTTCGCTTGAAACCCTTGAGAGTTGATGCCAGTGAGAGGAGACAGTGTTGATCTTGGTAAACCAATGATCAATATTCATACAGGACCATACTATAACACTCTGTTGGAGGATGTCAGCATTCTGGAAGCACAAGCTTTGGAAACTTTAATTGGCCAAAATATGGCATTGATAATATTGTTGCGGCTGGATACAGAGATTGTATCAGTCTATACTGAAAGATCTGGACAGGCCTCCATCTGTTTTGAGGCATAACTCAAAGTGCTTGCTCTTACACTAAAAGGTTTGAGGTACTTTAAAAACGCCTTCTCCTGTACGTTCTAGTTTTCCAGTTAAGTTTCACAACCTTACCTTTTTCTCTGTACCTCTGCCTGCAGAAAATAGCCCAGTGGCAACCACAGCCAAGACTTTTTCAGCGTCATTCCACTTGAAGCTCAGTTGGCATCTATCTTGATAGTTGTGTTTTGGCCTCAAATCACAGCTGTAGGTTTCTCAAGGCAAGACACATTCAGAGAGAGTTTGCCATTGCCTCCCTCTGCGTTATGACCATGATATTTCTTGGTGGTTGCCCAGACACATTCTAGCCAAAGTCAACCCTGCTTAGCTTCCAAGATCTGATGGGATCGGGGTAGCCTGGGCTAACTAGGTAAGGGTAAGTAAGAGAAACTGGCATGGATTAAGAAAAGGAATGCATCACTAGCAATGTTATGGATACCAACCTTGAAGGCATAGACTGCCATAAAGGCTGAACTTTGAGGTGCAAGTCGAGCTCTGCTTCCATAGTTCAGCAATGATCCCCCAATTAGGAATGCCAGCCTCCAGGTGGGACCTGGGGATCCCCTGGAATCACTGCTCATCTCCAGGCAACCTGGAGCTGGCAGCCCTACCACCATTACAGACATGTTCTTTCTACCTTGGCTTTTGGTGGTATTTTGTGTTAAAATAAGGAGAACTGAATAGCAAAGACAGTGGTGAGACAAATATTTGGAAGTAGAATTCTCAGTTAGATGCACCTCAAATGTTCACAGAAAAACAAGATACTCAAACTTCTCTTGGGTTTGTAAAATAGTTTGCCTAGTGAAATCTATTAACTAAAGAGTACCTGCTGTTTTTAAGTATAAATAATGAATACTGTATTTCTCATCAAGTCGCTCAGATTTCTCTCTTGAATCCCAAGGATACAATTTTCAGGCTCCATCAGCATAATTGTTTGCATGATTACTTTTAACTTTCTGAAAGCTAATTTGAAGAAGTGTTGTTTATACATCCCGCTTTTCCCTACCCAAAGGAGTCTCAAAGGAGCTTACAATTGCCTTCCCTTCCTCTCCCCACAACAGAGACTCTGTGAGGTAGATGAGTCTGAGAGAGCTCTGAGAGAACTGTAGCTGGCCCAAGGTCACCCAGCTGGCTGCATGTGGAAGAGCGGGGAATCAAAACTGGTTTTCCAGATTAGAGGCCACTGCTTTTTAACTACATCACACTGTCTCGGAATGCTTAGATTTCAGTTTTGGTTTGAGTACACTAAATGTAAGAGCCTCTTGTGGCGCAGAGTGGTAAGGCAGCCGTCTGACAGCTTTGCCCATGAGGCTGGGAGTTCAATCCCAGCAGCCGGCTCAAGGTTGACTCAGCCTTCCATCCTTCTGAGGTCGGTAAAATGAGTACCCAGCTTGCTGGGGGGTAAATGGTAATGACTGGGGAAGGCACTGGCAAACCACCCTGTATTGAGTCTGCCATGAAAACGCTAGAGGGCGTCACCCCAAGGGTCAGACATGACTCGGTGCTTGCACAGGGGATACCTTTACCTTTATCTTTTTACACTAAATGTGCATTAGCTTGCAAGCTATATTGCTTTAATCAAGTAGTTGTTGGATCCTGCCCTGTAGGCGGGGTTAGGATCATAAGACTAAAATTAACTAGCTGCAACATTCTTCTCATAAGCATTCACATACCATGTACAGATTGCCCCTGAGTACTATGTTTTCATTCTCTATAAATGACTCATGATCATGATGAAGAACTAGTAGTTAAAGGAGCCTTTTTATTGCTGAGAACCCCCTGAAACATTCTTCAGGCATAGAGAAACCCTGGAAGTGGAGCGATCGTGTAGAATAGGATTGGGAAGCATAGCTGTGTACATGCCCACCCAGGGCCCCTCCCCTTCCCACCCCTAGGCCCATCATTGGCCATTTTGGGAGGGGGAGGCAGGTTGGCATGACCATATATGGTCATATCACCTAATACAGGTTTAACAAATTTAAAAAAATCTATTTAAAAATTAGCTAACTCCCACACATTCAGGAAACCCCACCAGGGCCATAAAGGAACCCTAGAGTTAAAAAAAAAAACCTGGTTGAGAAATCCTGGCTTATAATGTTGCTATGAGGATGAAATGCCGCATACCCTCAGAAAGGCATGATAAAATGTAATGGGTGTAGATGACTACCTAACAGCCAAACTACCTTTTAAACTTTCATTAACAGCACAGTTTTGTTCAGACAATAGCATCCTGCTGCTGTGACATTTTATCAAGAATGTCTCTCATTTTAGCTCTGCAGAGCTACATGCCATGGACTGGAGGTTTTTCACTGCCATTTACTCTCCATTTTTCACATGAACAAGACTAACAGCAGGTGATTTTTTTTCTCACTCAGAACTTTTGAATCCCTTCTATTTCATTTTAGTATCCTCTGCTAGGGATAAGCTTTCTGTGTTTTTCCATGTATCATTAGAAGAGGTGATTGTGCCATGCGGCATCAAGTGTGGACAGGAAAACAGCTGGCTCGTATAAGTGCATGATATAACAGTCACACGGAAGACCTCTGGTGTCTCTGACTTCTTTGTTATTACTATTATGGCATATCCTGCAGCCTCAGTAATTATCCTCCCATGGATACTCACGGTCATTGGTGCCTTTGAGGCATATGTTTTATTGGCCTGGCAGATTCAATAGTAGTTGCTCTTCATTTTCACTTGGCAAAGAACAGGCCAGGACAATAATTTCAAATGTAGAAAGGTTTGTTTTTATCTTTATAAAATGTGTATGTGTGTTGCCCACATGTTATCCAGCCGATAAGGGAGCCATATCAGGTGAAGAATAAATATATTAGTGGCTTCTGGCATTTTCCTTGTTGACTGTATAATAAAATTGATTTTTTAAAAATTGAATATATGTACAGAATTTGGATGGGTGGGGAGTTTTTTCCACTAATGGAATCATTGATAGGTTGTACAATTGGGATGCCAGACGGGGATGTGACTTCATTTTTTACAGGTGGATTGCAAGACCAGGAGGAAAGTGAAGAGATGGCGAGTTAGGTGCAGAGGATCAATGCCAAATTTGCGTTTGCTGCTGCATAATGTGTGAAATGGCCGGGAGACTTATCTTGTTGCTCAGTCTTGGGCTGTATCAACAGAGATATCACGTCAAAATGCCACAATCCCACTGTATACCACATTGATCAGACCCCATCTGGAGTACTATGTGCAGTTCTCAAGGCCTCACTTCAAAAAGGATGTGGACAAAATTGAGGGAATGCAGAGGAAAGTGTTGAGGATGATCCAGGATCAACCCCTATGAAGAAAGTCTGAGGGACCTGGGAACGTTCAGCCTGGAGAAGAGAAGGTCGAGAGGGGACATGATGGCTGTCTTTGACAGTATTTGAAAGGTTGTCACTTAGAGAAAGGCAGGGCAAGGTTCCTGTTGGCAGCAGATAGGACCTGCAGTAATGGCTTTAAACTACATGGAGAATGAGATTGACTAAATAGCAGGTTTTCTTTCACTGTCAGAGTAGTTCAGCAGTGGAATTGACTGCCTAAGGAGGTGGGGGGCTCCCCCTCACTGACAGTTGTCAAGCAGTGGCGGGACAGGTACTTATCCTGGGTGCGTTAGACTGATCCTGCATTGAGCTAATTGATGTGAGATTCCTGTGTTTTAAGTTTGGAGTGGGGAAAATAGCTTGGAGTTAACATACCTAGTAAGATCCAATTGCAAATTAAGTTTAGAAGTAGGCCTCGCTTCAAAAATTTTGAGAATGCAGTACTCCCAAAACTGTACACTTACATGATCAGTGGGGCCTTGCTGCTGTGCTACCTTCATTGCTGCTACCAGTGTCAGAGAGCTGCCAGTGTCTAGTGCAACTGAGTAGAAGTGTCAGTGTAAATATTAAGGAGTGAACACTTGCTTCAATAATCGTTTGAGTTTTGTAGTCGCTTAAATCAGTTTCAAAAATTATGAAAGTTTAAAATTTAAAACCATATTGTTGACTGTAGCAAACAGATTTAAGTTTTACTGAATTTGTTGTATTGTATCTATGGCGAGGAACACATGCATCTGAAGCCCAGGTTGCTAACTACCTTTGCTTATTTTTGCCCTTGTGGTTGCTAATTTAATGAAGGAAGTGTTTCCATCACTCTATTTGCTTGGCTGTAATCATGTTTTTAGACGTGTGAGTTCATATCCCATGACTCTCCCAGGGATGCATATTGTGTTCTCAGATTAGTTTACCTAGAAATAGAAAAGATGAAAAGATTTTCAGCACTTGCAAGAGTTACAACCTACTAGAAATAGGTAACTATAGGATTGGCAAGCTTCTGATTGTCCTCACGACCATTTGAAGACTGAAATGTTCATAGTGCCATGGTCAGCCATCATTTTACAGCTCAAAATTGTTATGTGTTTTCGATTAATAAGGTGGTGTCTAGAGTGTGTTGAACGGTTCCTGTAGTTTTTCAAGACTTACTTGTTCTTGTATATATAATTCTGCATTGTGAAAAAGATCCAACCATGGGAAGCCCACTATCTACATCAGCCTTTCTCGACTTTTTTTTCAGTTGAGAAACCGCTGAGATATTCTTCAGGCTTTGAGAAACCCCAGAAGTGGCACAGTTGTGGAGAGTATGGTTAGGAGGCACAGCTATGTACATACCTGCCTGAGGCTCCTCCCCTTCCCACCCCCTTCTGGCCCATCATTGGCCATTTTGTGGGAGTAGGGTAGGTTGACATGTCCATGTGTGGTCATATCACCTGACAAATGTTTATTACATTTTTAAAACTATATAAAAATGAACTCCCACCCATTTGGGAAACCCTTCCAGGGCCAGAAAGAAACCCCTGGTTGAGAATGCCTGATCTAGGTCTTCTTGTATAATTTGTTGTTGGATAAGTGTATAATACCTTCCTCATTTATAGCAAGTAGTAAATATCTTTCCTTATATTCTAATTACTTAAAGATAAGTAGGTTTTAATGCTGTATTTTCTCACTATGAAATATCTGCCTTTTACAAGCTATAAATCCCTTGATCGCTTCATTATGCCCAGTTGTCCATGGTGTAAGGGATGATGTCTTACTACTCAGAGGACATGAGGTTAATTATTGATGACATCCTCTTAGGGGAAAAAATAAAGCAATATAAACAGTACCATTACATCACATCTGTAAATGACTGATGGGGAGTTCATTACCTTGTAAAATGGTACAGTCACTACATACAGCTCAAAGGGCTTAGATCACTATTGATCACTAGTTCAGACACTAAGAAAATTTAAAAAGAAGAAACAGAGGTCAGAAAATAAGCATTTAATGAATTCATAATCTGGTGAAGATAGACACTCAGGAATATATTATTTCTTAAGTCTGTAATGTAAGTAACAGATTGGATAATGTAGTACAGGCATCTTGCTGTTCCTGTGATCATTTAATAACACCAGTAGATAAATATGAAATAAACCTAAGTTTGTCAAACTGTTTCAAGGCTGGCTTTAAACTTAGGTTTACAATTATAATATGCTGTCACTGTTCTTGGTTGATTCATATCTTCAGAAATTTAAATCTTTTAAAAAAAGAATTCATGACTTCCCCCACTTGACTTTATTTGATTTTTTTGTTTGATTTACTTTTGTACCACCTTTGGCAGCTTCCTAGGATAGTGGGGAGGGTTGAGACTATTAGAAGCTGTTCACAACAATGTTAACAGAGGAGTTTGGTGAGTGTGTTCGTATACATTTTTATTTAAATACTATTAGTTCTTTAATAAATGTTGACTTGGCAAAGAGAGCAACATAGTTTATTCATTTTCAGCAGCTGCAGCAGGTTATTAATAACACAACATTTCTGAAGCAAAAGGGAGAAAGAAGAAAGTTGCTTATGCCTCTGAAGCTCCAGGTCAAATTCCCCTTGAGGCAAACTGCCTGCATCAGAATCTCTGGCTGACCTTTTTTTCTAACAGGTTTAGATGTGTTTGAAAAGAGATCATATAATATTTTCTGTACCTGATGGGTGTGCTGATTTGTCTCATGTTGTAACCTGAGAGTTGGATCCAGGAAGATTGCCTGTAACCATAACTATTACCCACAACAACGGAGATAAAGAAGGCTCGGAGCTTAAAAGAAGATCTAAGAAATCCATGACCTAGATCTCTTGTTGATTGGGGTCTTATTTTCTTCACTGAGTCTAGAGGCAAGAGACAATTTAGATTAGTGGCCTGGTGTAGGAGGAAAGTGTTAACCTCCCCCCCCCCCACATACACACACAGTACTGGTCCTCCAAGTAAGCAATCGCAGACAGATGCTTTAACACAGTACAAAGAAGATCATGATCATTGATATGTCCACTTAGAATACTTAGTAAATAAGACTATTGGGCCATCTTGAATCAGTGGCCAGCCAGATGCCAACTGAAGGCCCACAAGCAGGACATGGAGACCAGAATTTTCCCTATTAATCCCATCATGGTCATCATAATATTATTGCTTTTGTACCCATAAGTTCCACTTGGTCTTCATGGCTAATAGCAACAAATGGATTTATATTCTATGAATTTATCCAATTCCCTCTTAAAGCCCACTAAACTAGTGGCCGTTACTAGTGTTACTAGTGAGTAATGACTGGGGAAGGCACTGGCAAACCACCCGTATTGAGTCTGCCATGAAAACTCTAGAGGGCGTCACCCCAAGGGTCAGACATGACCCAGTGCTTGCACAGGGGATACCTTTACCTTTTTACTAGCGTTAAATTTAATGCCCTTTTTTTCTTATTGACTTATCTGTGATGTTCTGGTGACCAGTTCATTTATTGCTGTTTTATTTGGTATCTTAATTGTAGACAGAATCAGATAGGTAGCCATGTTGGTCTGAAGCAAGAGAACAAAGTTTGAGTTCAGTGGCAGCTTTAACAAAGTTTAATTCTGACTTCGTCCTGGAACTCCATTGGGAGCCAATACAGCTGCTGAAGGGCAGGCCAAATATGGGCCCTTCATCATTCACCAGATGTATGGCAGTTGATGACTGGCTTAAAGAAAGGTGGGGGCTTGTGAGAGGGGGGAGGTTGGGAGAGTTTTTTATTGCTTGCTTTATGGTTATCTGGATGTATTTTATTGAATGTTGTGAGCTGCTGCAAGCTAACTGGCTAGGAGCTGCAGCATAGAAATTAAATCAATAAAGTAAATAAATAAGGAGCCATGTAGCTGCATTCTGCACTGGCTGTAATCTCCAAATAACCCCGCATAGAGCAAGTTACCGGAATCCAGACTGGTGGTAACCATTGCATGGATCACTGTGGCTAGGTCTCCCAGGCCCAGATTCTTCTCTAGTACCTTTGCCTGGTACAGATAATTAAATGCCTGGTGAGCTACATTCATGATCTGCACCTCCTTTGACACTATATGGAACTGTTAATGGCATTCCATCAAGGAATACAGTACTATGAATGTTTCATGTATCGTTGATTAGTTTTAATGTAAACCGCCCTGAGCCTTCGGGGAGGGCGGTATATAAATCTAAATAAATAAATAAATAAATAAAGGTGGGAGTGTCATGCTTCTTCTTCTTGCCCCTTCTTCCCCAGCTACAGAACCTCTGTCTTTGAGGAGTTGAGTTTGCCACAGCTTGCCACAGCTTCCAGATATCTGGCCAATGAAACTGGAGATGTATCCTGCTGGTTGCCCATCAATAGATAGAGCTGAGTGTCATCAGTATACTGGTGGCACCCTAGCCCATACCCCTGGACCTGCTGTGCATGAGGGCACATATAAATGTTTTCATTGAAGACCTTCAGAACAAATAACCTTGGATACTGCAGTTCCTAGGCAGCTGCTGCCTCCAGTAGATTCAGCAGGGCATCTGCTGGTGCATTAGGCAGTCAGGGCTCCAGCTAGTTTAATAGGCTTGTAATTTGTCATAGGATAAGGAAGGAGCAGAACAGAAAGATGTAATCCACAGATTTCTGTAATAGTTTCCTGTTTACAGTACGGTTTCCAGGTCCCTTCTGACAACCGGTGTGGGATGGGGAGACTTACTCGGAGCAAGAAGGAGGCTCAGCAGACGTGCAGCAATGTGCCTATGTTACTGCCCACATAACCCAGAAGTGATGTCATCCCATTGAGGCCGTTGGGACAATACTCTGTATTTGGCAAAAACTCTATGGTAAATGCGATTTCCATCATACCTGCAGGTGACATGCAGGGGCATTCAGAATACCAGGTTCCCTCTTTGAATTTCTAGTATTTCTTTTATGTTTAAAGCAGGTAGCTGTTTGTTGTGAAATAGAAGGGGAAATGTCTAAGCAGTTTCCACATGATTGGTTCTCGAGGGACAGGGGAGGGGAAATTGCAAGAAGGCTCCAGTCCTGAATCAGTTAATGCTTGCTGCCCAGGGTCTCTCTTATGTGCCCTGTTCCATGGCCTTCTCTCACTTGTGCCACCTCCCATTGTTTCTTCTCTTGCTTGACAGAAGGAACTCATTTGAGCACTGGGCAGGAAATTTAAACTATGCCAGTTTTTGTTTGCTTTCCTCCTCTGTTAACTGTGATCTACGTTGTGACACCTTGTCTGTTCAAGTGAATTTGTTCCTCTGTTCATGTACAAACGACCTCTTTCTCACCAAATAACAACCACTGTTACCTCACTTGAGTTAAGGGATAAATGATAGATGGGAGCATAGTACTGCTCTTAAATCCCAGGACATCTGCCTACAGAGAAAGTGTTTAATTGTACAAAGCCAAAGAATTTGGGTGGGGTGAGAATGCAGGGTAATAGCTAATCAGTCCTAAATCCAGTGATCTCTCATTACAGTTAGGGAGGGAATCTAAATATATTTGAGGCAAAGTTAATATTCTCTCTCAATGCTAACATTGCAAATAGGTAGAAATCATGCATTGGGTGGGAATAGAGGGCCTTTCTCTTTCCTTCATAGTAAGCACAAACATTTATTTAGAAGAAGAATTCATTTTCATATGCCTCTTTTCTTTACCAGGAGTCTCAAAGCTTCTTACAGGCACCCTGTGAGGTGGGTGAGGCTGAGAGAGCCCTGATATCACTGTTTGGTCAGAACAGCTTTATCAGTGCTGTGCTGAGCCTAAGGTCATCCAGCTGTCTGCATGTGGGGGAGCGGGGAATCAAACCTGGTTTGCCAGATAAGGAGTCTGCACTCCTAACCACTACACCAATCTGGCTCTCCTGGAATTGGTGGATATGTCTGAGTTAGAGGTGTGACTGACAGGTAGATGGAGCTATTCATTAGTCAATGACCCCCACTTCATTTTTTCCAGGGCAGTATTGAATGTTTTCACAGACATGTTGTAATTCATCCCTTGCAACCTTTTTGGAAAGGAACTTAGGTACAATTTCTAAATGAAAAAAAAACACCTAACTGTAGGATCATAACTAATCCTTTTGCCTAGAATTATGCTCCATAGTGTTTGTATATATATTTTTAAAAACTCAAAAGCATGTTTTTACATTTCAGTTGTATTTTTCATCTGATACATTATCAATACCACAGATCTCCACAGCATACAAAAGGTTAACTAACACAAGGAAATAACATTGATAGATGGCAATAATAAAAAGAAATGGGACACTTGGTTCAAGTCATAATTTATGAGTTGGTTTAATTCAATTACAGTCATTAAAGATTTCATACAGAAGGAAATTCAGAGAGATGTTACAGTACTATGAAACTCTATTTTAACAGTAAACAGAGAAGTCTTTGCAATGTATGAAAATTGTTTTTTTTTTTACACGACCAAATTCCCTCAAGTGATTCAGACTTGCATCATTTTGATGGGTCATTTTTTCCTCTCCCATAATTCAGCTTACACATTATTGCACTGCATGCGCAGTGATTAGAAGTCTAAATGTCTACCCATCCCCCTCCTGAGTCCTGCCACTTTCCTCATCAGGATTTGACCGTGTTTTCCCCTAGTGATTGGAGGGCATTCAGGGAGATAAGCCGCTACTATCCTAAGGAGGATTTAGGATACACACATTGTATATAGAGCAGGTAATAACTCTCCAAATTGTGTTTTTAACCTTCCCATTGATTAGATTGTTGTAACTGAGAGAATACAATTACTTCTAAATGTTACACTGGCATTGTGAAAGTATCTTCCCCACAATGTGATGATTCTGGGGTCTGTATTTTGTTTGTTTTACTCAAGGCATTCCTTGTTCTGAAAAGCCAGTGCCCAAGTTCTGTTAAGAAGCGGGGGTGGGGGGGGCAGTGTTTTTTTCTCACCAAAAGACTGCTCTGTTACTGCCATACCTGTCATGACATCAAAACGCGACTTGATATTTTGTGCACATTTGAAAGTCTCATAGGTAATCATGAGATGTGATGCATAATGATATTGCTTCACAAATATTTATATTGAAAAGTGCAGCAGAAACATTTTAAATAAATGTATTTTTGTCCTTGGCTTCCGGATCCCATTTTACCATCATACGAATTGGATAAAGCATATGAAATCCAGAAGGCCTGGATATGTATATGAAAAAATCTGTTTAGTGGCCTTGAGAAACCACACCTCAAATATGATTCTTATGGCTCTGAAAATGTAAAAGAAGTATGGGTAGCTGTGTTTGCCTTAAAGCCAACCAGAGTGGAACAGTTTTACTGTAATATTTTGATTTATGGTAACATAAGTATGACCAATTAATTAGTGGATCACAGCTCTCTGACTGGGCTCGGGACCAGAGATGTGGATGAGATGAGAAATACTAATCTGTATGAATTTTGTTTTATTCTGTACTGATATCTGCAATGCTGCAGTTGATCTTGAAAGGCCTTTTATGATGTCAGTATAATCTAAAGATCTGACCCCCCCCCAAGTTAGTTGGGGGCTACTGAGTGTTTTTTTTAATTTATATTTTTATTAATTGTTAATACATGTTGTCGCCAGCCCTGATCATTTGGGAAGAGTGGGCTATAAAAATATTTATTTAGTATATTTTATTCGATCTCATGTGTTTGGATACAGCTTTAGAGTCATGCCTTACTCAGGCATCATGATAAATTATGGCAGACATAAGGGGAAACACCACAGGCTGTACACAAGCCCTGTCTGTTCTGGCTCTACTACTTCCATTCAGAAAGATGAACAGTGTCCTTGTATTGTTGTCACTGTGACCAGGTAGCCACAAGGTATGATACTATTCAACAAACTGTGGCTTATGGATTCACTGACCGAGAAACTGCAATTTGTAAAAACCAATTAACCAACCAAGCTCATCCCTTAGTTTGAAATATGTTGGTTTTGTTGCTGGGCCTGGTGCTATATGTAAGAAGGAGAAGGCTGTGGGGCACAGTAGGCTGAAGAGTGGACTGCAGTCCATGGACTTCATCAGTTGTACAGATGCAGGGAAAAGAAAAAGGCAGTAATAGGTCCTGAAAATGCCCCTACTTTATTACACAGTTCACCGTCACAAAATAGCTTTGGGCTGGGCTGGGAAGTAGTTTCTGCCCTCTTCCTGTCCCTGCAGTCCCTGTCTGTTCCACCCCCAGCTCCCTTTTAGGGTCATTCTCAAGCATGTGCAGTTGCCTATCAGGCTCCCATCTCCCTAGGATGGCGTTGTGCCATTGTGGTGGTGAATTCCCCTATGCCAGTCAGCTCTGGCCTAATGGCTCTGTGCATGGCCAAACTGTGGTTTTGGTTCTCCTTTACTTGTTCCTGTTTCTTTCTCCATAGATACTTCAGCCATGCAGGCTTTTTAACGATCCCTGTTCAGCAGATTTTCTGGAATGTGGATCAGATGTTGGGTTCTTCTCTCCACAGGCACAAACTATGGTTTTTTGGAGTCTCTACATCCAGTCACACAACTAGCCAGAGTTTGATCAAAGTATTTTTTATAAATTAGGGCTTATGGGGACACTGACACCTACAAAGAGCCTCCAGGACTTAATGACTTTGATACCTTAAGTATCAAAGTCATTAAGTCATTAATGTACCTTAAGTATCAAAGTACATTTTTGAACTTGTAATTCTTATTAATTCATATTTCTAAAAGTTATTTGCCTGTAAGGACAATGTTACTGGTAGTTTTTTGATACTATTGTGTAATGTTTCTATTTTTGTTATATTGATGGACGTATTTCTGTTTTTCTTGTTATTATGGTTTATAAATTATTTTATCAATAAACCAGTTACAGTTTGGTGGTTATGTTGTCATTACTTCCTTCAGAGAATTCTGGGAAGTGTAGTTTGTCATGAGTACTGATCATTCATGATCCCTACTTGGTGTAGTGCTTAACAGTATGACCTCTAATCTGGCGAGCTGGGTTTGAGTCCCCGCTCCTTAACATGCAGCCAGCTGGGTGACCTTGGGCCAGTCACAGTTGTCTCACTCAGCTTAATCTACCTCTGTTGTGGGGAGATGAGGGGCAAGCCACTGTGAGACTCCTTCGGATACTAAAAAGCAGGGTACAAAACCTCCAGCTCTTCTTTCCCATTGAAGAAGTACAATTTCCTGAATTCCCTGGAAGGAGGATTGACTGTAAAAACCAACATGCATTCTGTAGTGTACTTATGGACTGTGAATTACCAAATATTCTGTTGATATATAGTAGTAGTATACCTGTGGAAATACTGCTGAATATCATGGTCAATGTCATCATACCTGTTGATACATTAAAGCCACATTTGGTATCTCTGTGTGCTGCATTTTTTACTTTTATGTCAAGTCGGTTTCGGACACATGGCAGCACAGAACAGTGTATTGAAGTGGCGTCTTGCTGAGCTCCTATTACCACAGCAGCAGCTGAGGATAAGTAGTGAATTATTTAAGAACCGGCTGCTTTACTCATTAAATTTAATAAGCCTAGAGTTCTCCACAATGCCCTTTTCGGCAAGCCGGGAATGTTGGCTGAGTCACTGAGGGGTTCATTTGCCAAATCCTGCTTTTGGTTTTTCATCTGGAAATGGTTGGGGCTTGTACTTTGGCCACAGCTAAATGAGGCACATGCTGCTGTATCAGGGACTGGTGGTGATCACAGTGCAGCTAGCTTAGTTTGAGTTTTAAAAGAGAAGTAGCAGAGGGGAGTGTTCTGAAATGAATGGCATCACCTTGGCCCCAGTCTGCAGTCACAGTCATTTGATGCAACTTTTATTGAAGTTAGCTGAGTACAGCTGGCAACCCTTGGGCATTTTGCCCACTGCCAATGTGCAAGTAGTGACAGCCATTCAGGCTGAAGCCCCTTATGTGTGAAGTTCCAGGAAACTTCATCATCTGTCCCTATCCTTGTGTTTTTTTTTTGGGGGGGGGGGGGGTTGCTCCAAGACTCTGGCAAAGCAATGCTATGCTATTATTGCATTGAGAGTACGGATTGACAGCAATAGTTGGAGTATCTAAGGGGAAAATAGCTATTTGTGATGTACCATATAAACAGCAGATAGCAGCCATGTTCTGCATCATAACATGGAGGAGTCTTAACACATCTAGATCATTGGACTTTCTGGTCAATATTGTTTGTTCTACTTGGAATTATATGTAGGTGTTCATGCCATGGCTTGAGCCTGGGCTTCCTTTGCACAAAGCATGTGTCCTGCCACGTAGCTGTGGCCCCTCTCCTGAAAAGCGAGCAGAGTTATGATCAGCATAGCATTCTGTCTCCCTAGTTTTACTTTCATATATCATCTGCGTGCACACATACACACACAGATGAGCAGCTCCTCAAGTTGAAAGTTTAGTGCAGGGATTCCCAACTAGGGGTCCATCAGAACTCTTGAGGGGGTCCATGGCCTTTCCCCTCCTGCCTAAATTGACTCAGTTACAAGCTAGCGAACTGGCCACTTCCATTTCTCCTGCTCCCAAGCATGTGAGTTCTTCTGTGGTTTATGTGCCTGCATGCCTATTCCTGCCTTAAATCACCTCCTGCCCCCACTCAGTCCTCCTTGAGCCTGCCTGTTAATACAGGTGGCGATGTCATTTCCAGTGGCATATTAATTTGCTGTTTGATCATTCTTACCAACTAGAGACTACCATGTTGAAGGTGTGGTGTCTAAATCTGCAAGATATAAGTGATACCAAATTCTGTATATGACCCACCACCTTCTCTAGATCTGTTAAATAGGCAAGGGCCTGAAGAAAGTAAGGGCATCTTCTTATCAGCTTTCCCCTCTGTGACTGAGCAAGATATGTGCAGTCCAATTCTGATGATATTCAGGTCCTCAAGGGGCTGTATGTATATCCTGAACAGTGTGGAACACAGGATGCCACATTTGAAGGGATGCTGCATGTGAAGTTTCTATGAGATAATGAATAGCCATCTGTTATCATTGCTTGACTGACTGATATTATAGGCAAGATGTTGGCAGCTGTGGATACTTCCCGTACAACATCTCTCAGCTGCTGAAGCAGCAACCCATGGTCAATAGTATTGAATGGGCTTCAAAGTCTAACACAACCGAAGCTACCATCTGTCCCCAATGCAAAATCATCAGCAGATCATTGGTTATCTTGACAAGTGCCATCTCTACCCTGCAGGGATGCTGGAACCCAGGATGGAATTTCCCCAGGATGTTGTTGGAATTCTAGAGGCTGATTCTATTGAGCCACAGCAGCTTTTTTGGCTAGTTGCTTTAAAAATGGGGAGGGGGGGTGTTAGAAACTGTCTGACCATCTGCAAGGTGTGTTGTCAAATTGTTTCTTTGAAGGATCAGAGCATTGGCTTATTAAAGGCTGGCTGGCATTTGTTGTTTGTTAATGAAGGTGTTAATGGTTTGAGACAGTCAAGGTACAGAATCCCTGGTGATGAAAAATGAGGGCAGAATAGACAAGGGATTAAAAATGTGGCACAGATCAAGAGAACAAAGAGACACTTGATGGAAGAAGAAAACAGAGTATCTAAAGATGGTCCAAGAACCTTTTTATACCTATATCAGAAAATCTAAATGCCCTTCATTTGATAAATATGTGACATTAAATTAACTGACAATTGGCAACCACTGAATTATACTCCAGTATTTTCTTAGGGAAACCACCTCACTCCTTCATAGTGGTCTTGCCGGCCCCATTTATTCCATCAGTCCTTACTCTCTCCATCTACTTCTGTTGCTCATAGGAGTAAAAGTTAGAAGTGGAGGAGCAGACAGAGAAGGATACAGTGATTTTATAAATGCTTTCTGTCTTCTGCAGAATTGACTGATTCTCCTTTGTATCAGCATGTTTTCCTACTTGGTACTGCAACTAGTGGAATGGAAGGCCTGCTCCCTTCTTCAGAATCTGCATAGACACTCATGGTGGTGCCCACCCCTGGGAAACTCTGGCATATAAGAAGTTTGAGAGCTGGCAGTCAGCCAGCAGTCCATTGAGAGACAAGGTCATAACTCACCGTGTTGCATCCAGGCTGAAAGGCAGACCTGCCACCATGCCATTGTTAAACAACATATTTGTCTTGCAAATGCCTGGCAGCATTGGTGCTGTCCTGTGCAAATATTGTGCCCAAAATACAGATGTCAGGCTGGACATTGTGCCTGTTGGGAAGGATGGCCACACTTCCATGCACTCTTTCTCACGCACACAATGTGTAGAATCTTGTTTGAACTGACCAACAGTGAAGGCAAATTTATTTCCCAGTATGGAGATGAATTCCTTCAAAGCTGCATAGTTGCTAAAGTGACCATCTGAAGACAACTGAAAACATGAGAGATTAAGCGATCAGATTACCTTTGGGTAGCTTTTGTTCAAATTCACTGTTGGAAAATAGTACTTGACAAAAGAGTAGGATTTCATAGTGGTACATAAACAATGTTTGAATATCGCTGAAACTGTGAAAAATGATGAGATTTGATAACTCTTTGGTAACAATTATATATTCTGGAAAATGAAATGTTATGTAATGAGCAGTCTTCAGATTTTAAAAATTGCTACAATGTATTTGAGGATGATATTATATTCTCCAAGTTCTTTGACCTCAAAAATATGGGGTTCAGTACCATACTCATGCTGTATTCCCTATGATACAAGAATTTGAAAGTAAACTAATAAAAGAAGAAATTATATATATATGTTTTGAATGGACTTAACAACTCTTGTTAGAGAAATGGAAATCTTGCACATCCCTCCAACATTTCTGAAGTGCTCCAAGTGAGTCTCTGAAATTCACCTAAACAGCACCTCTTATAAGGCAGATTCTCCCTGATAAATTTAATTTGACTAGAGCAAATCCTCTTAATTTTATGATAATAGAATTTTCAGACGTAAGATGATAGAATACTGGAAAACAGGATTTGAAAATGTTGGACTATTATCCCCAGTAATACCAAATCACTGCAGAAATTGTTTGTGGAACCTGTTAAGTGAATACAATTTACCCTCCAAAGTTTGCTCCTCAACCAGCAGTTTCATGCAGAATCATTTGATGGCCGGCTGTTAGTGACAAAATATGGTATGCTATAATTTTTAATATGAATTGAATTTTAGCAGTTGGAAGATGGTTTTGACTATATGAAAATATAGTACAGATATGTGTTCGTTCATCATGGGCTTACAGAATCATTTTAATAATGTAGTGGCTACTTGCTCGCAAATAACATTTTAAATTTTCTGAATTAAGTTTACCCAACAGCTACACTTTAACCACTGATGGAAGTAGAAGCCTTCACATCGAAAGGAAGAGACCAGGAAGAAGGGGTGGGGGTGTAGTCTAAGAATATAAGTAGCTTAAAGCACAGAAACCACATTTAAAGTGAGCTTTTAAATTCAGTTTGCGGATTTCACTGGATTTCTGATCCAATGAATAGGCCATCAATGACAGTCAAAGCACTGAGGATCTTTTTTGATTGATAGATCAAAGGTAGACTTGCTGAAGGGACTTAGTTGTTAAGGGAGTTTTAATGATCTGGCCTCGGGGAGTAGCACATGAAAGACCACCTTGCAGCATGAAATATCATCTTGTCTTCAACAATCAGTGATACTAATAGATCTTTATAAAGAAATACAGAGGAGGTGGTGAAGGAAATGGAGATTCCTGTTAATGTGGCTAAAACCTTGATTATGAAAGACTAAATTACAAAAGGCAAAGTATTGTATGGATGACAGTTTATTATAGATTTGAGATAATTAATAGAAGGTAGCATGAAAGATCAAGTCTTGTCCTTGATTAATTTTTATGTTACTGCCTCTTTTATAAATAACGAATTGGCTCTGATATGTTCTCAAGCAATAAATGTTGATTTTATTATGTATGATGATGCATTTCTCCCTAACTGGGGTATAACACAAGTCCAAATGTTTTATGCCTGTTGTAGTACATGGAGTTCTCCAAGGCACATCTATCTGATAAAGATCAGTAAAGATTGTGTAAACCACACAACTGGTTTCCACAAAGGGCCTGGGAATAACCTGTGGCAGGGGGGAAAGATGAGAATAATGTGTTTCCAAGATACTTTACCATATTCCTAGAGTTGCTGGTACTAACTAGAAGCACACAAAGCTGCCCAATTTTTCTTCTCCAGTGGTTCAATCTCAAGTTTAATGGGACTTTGTTTATAGGGCAAGAGTCAGAGGCCCACATTGCCATTTTAAAAGCTCTATATCTAGTTTGATGGCCAGAAGGAGAAAAGGCAGAAAATGGGGGATTTCCTACCTCATGGAAATTTTAAATTTTCCTAGTGCAAGATTTAAATAATGTTAAAAATCAGGAAGGTGGGAGAAACAAAAAAGAAAAGCTAAAAAATTGGAGTGAAAGATCTGGTCGGAGCAGGTCAGAACTCATGGCCCTTTTCAGCTAGGTTCTTTGATTGTGTGTCAAAATACATCTTAATTAAGAAGCTACCCTGAAGGATTAGACCAGGCATCCAATAAAGTTCCATCTTTTGCCTAGCCACTTGAAGATGGATTTGGGTATAACTTTTTTGTGGGATAGCATTCCTGGATGTTGTAGACCCCTGGCTCTCCATATGGCATTAACAATCCTGCAGTGATTTTATAAGCAACTTGCTGTATGAAATGAACCTATGCCTAAAATCAACCTTCCAGCCAGCTGCATGGAAGTGGTGCCAACTTTTGGTTTATACTATGTCACTGTATGTAATAACACTTGTCCATAACTGGGTCAAAGTCAAGAGCTTGGAAGCCTGCCTGGATCATTTAAACTTCAGTTAGAACACATTTGTTTTCTAAATCTCTTGTAGCTTTATTAATGGAAGTTAGGAACACATGAACACACATGAAGCTGCCTTATATGAAATCAGACCATTGGTACACCAGGATCATGACTGTCTATTTGGACAGCTTGGCATCAGCCTTCCAGGATCTCGGACCAAGGTCTTTTACATCTTCTATTGCAGGAAATGCCAGGGATTAAACCTGTGACCTTCTGCGTACAAAGCAGAGACTGTTCTACTCAGCTCCTGCCCCTACCTTTAAGGCATCTTCTTATTATATCACTAGTCTTAAAGCCTGTTGCATCCAGGAATGCAATGAGCAATAGTGGTGTCCCCCCCCCGAAAGTGTGGCTGCCACCTTACATGGTATTCCCGCTGGCAGGTGGGATGACAGGGCCACAGGTGGTCATACGGGTGGACAGCAGTTGAGTTGGAGGGCCTGTTGTCGGCTGGCACAACGAGTGCACAACCGGTCCGGGTGGCGCAGCTGGTGGACAGCGGGTCATTGGGCAGATGAGTCAGGGCATCATGGGAGCAGCTGCCTCGGTGGGTAGGCAGGGCCTGGCCACGAGGCTTGGTGAGTGCCTTGTACCTGGCCAAGCGGCTCATGACCCCTGACACCGTTGCTGCTGGGCGACCTTGTGTTTCTGCTAGCTGCTTGGGTAATGGCCCCACAGCTGGTCGCTCCAGGGGCCGGCCCAATCTGGCTGTGCCCAGCTAAGGGGCCTTTCCAATGTTATGTTTCAACAGAAGAGCCACGATTCTGTCCACTTACCTTCATCAGCACAAGCTTCTCGTCCTATGAGGAAAAGATACAACCATTTTTTTCTTCTGAAAAAGGTGCTGGGGAAGGGAATTTTGAACAGCTCAAAGATCATAGGTGGCTATTGCTTTCAGTTAAAAATGAAAACAAAGAAACATACAAATGTCTGTGTGGAACACATAGATTGCCCTTCACATTCTGATTAAAAGGTCAAATCATTTGAAGTAATCCAAGATAGTAAATGGATAGTCTACAGTTTAGTTATCCGTTGCTTGCAAAAGCCTTGTGACCATTACATCGCTTGCCTCTTTAATAGCACTTCCTCATTTACAGATTTGCTTGTAACCTTAAATTGGTACCATAAAGCATGTTGCTGAAGCCCACACTGAATGAAGTGTACCCAAAAGCCCATGCACCTATGTGGGAAAATAGATGGACTTGAATGTCATTTCAGTCTGTGGAGGGGAAAGCAGGAAGATGGATTGCACAGGCTTTCATCCATCCATCTGTTCATCTGGCAGCCCTAATGGTTAGCTGCTCGTTGTCCCAGTTGTCTTAAATAATGCTGACCTACAGGATATGGGATGGCAAAGGTCACACAGCTCATTTTCCTCTTGCTTTCTTTAAGTGATCATTAAACTCTCTGAGATGTTATAACTATCTGTACTAGGGACAGCCAGTCAGTATTCACAAACAGGTCAAAATCTTTCTATGTTAAGCAATTGTTCTGTACATTAGCTTTTTCATACGAGTGTAAGGGTGGGCATCCATACATGTGTCCAAAACATGTACAATAAGCCTATGCTGTATACTGTTGAATCCTGTTATAAACTACATTTTGATGTTTGCTTATTTTGTTCCAGCTGCAGGAAGGAACAAGGTTTTATGCAGATCAATAAAGCCCCATTCTAGGGCTGCAAGATGGACAGCTCAGGGGATCCTTTTTGTCTTCAGTTTTCCTGCTAATGAAGTGATGCTTGAGGGAGTACTACTCTGTTGTCATTAAGCAAAAATCAAGATGGAAGGGAGCCCCATGTTCTTATTGGAAAGCATCAAGAGATGGCATTGGAGGTCAGGAGTGTTTTGGTCTTGCACTCAGCATCAGTGAGTATTTTGGTAACTAGACAGAAGCCACACAACGTCTAGTGCATACTAGACATGTGCAAAAACAAGGAGGGTTATTTTTCAGATTGGGGTGTATTGGACCCAAAACATATCAATATTTCCACTATTCTTGAATCTTAATACTGGTATGGAATTAGAATTCAGAAAATATTTGGGAAATCTGAATTTTTAGCTCCAAGGCATTTAAAGGGACCAAGATCCATTTAAATGCCTCCCCCCTACAGAGCCTGGCAAACAGCTGATCTTGTGGAGAGACCTCTCATCAGAATGTTCTTGGGGTCTGTGGGGGGGCAGTTTGAAGTGCCCCCCCCCCACAAAGGCCACCAGCTCACAGATATTTTAGTGATCCCTTTCGTTTTCCCATTGGAATTTTTAGTATTGATTTTTAGAATTGTTTGTGATTTTAATTGTATTGTTGAACATGGGTTGTTCACCACCCTGAGTCTGCTCCAGAAGAATCTAAATAAATTATATATATATATATATAATAAAAATGGTTGTTGGCCATTTGAACGTAACAGCTAATGGTCAGACTTATTGAGCTGTTAAATTTACATGACCTGCAGCCATTTCAGGGCTCCCTTTCATTACCTCCACCCCCAAAACGGAGGAAAAGAAAAGGATTGCTGGAATGGCTTGCAATCATTCCTTACAGCAGGGATGCCTACAAGCAACCCCTGTGATCCCTTTACTTCCCTCCCTTTGGAGGGTTTAAGTGGCTGTCAGCCATTTAAACTTAACAGCTGATTGGCGGACTGGTCAAGCTCTTAAATTTAAATGGCCTGCAGGCATATTTCAGTGGTAGAGCTGCTGAATATGTCTAAATAAAAAACAAAAATAATTGGCTTTTATTTTGGTCAGCTATAAAAAAGTAAAGGTAAAGGTATCCCCTGTGCAATCACCGGGTCAGCTGTACTGGCAAGCTAAACAGATTGGACAATCTGTAATCAGTTTAGTAATATTGAAAAAAAATAGTGGTAAGGTATTTTTTCAGAATTGAACCAACTTTTCCTTCTTAGCCCAGATTCAGCCATCCCCTGTCTCTGATACTGCTTTTCTTGATGTACAGTGACAAGGACATGGTTGCTGCTTCTGGCCAAGTATTACCACCTCTTCTCATTGGCAGCATCTCACACTATGTTAGGAGTCTTCAAAGAAAAAAGTATGTCCAGATTGCTGATTTGGTAACTCTACCCATCTCTTGATCACTAGAAATCTTAGGCATTCCTGTGGGTTCTGAGGCTTTGCTAGGCAGTTTGGGACTTTTCTGTGTGATAATTCTAAAATCTTACTTAACATTTAGGGAATCCATAAAAAGAAGAATAAATTATCAGCAGTCAACCACAAAAGTTGCATATAGAGGATTCATACAATGAAGAATAATTTGTCATCAACCAACCAGTACAGTCTTATTGCCGAACTTACTGTCTGTCTGAATATCCTCCACAAACAATGGCATTTCTGAAATGCTGACGGACAGTTAAACACGGTTAGCCATGTCATAAGCTCAGAAAGCAAATTTTAATTCTCCATGTACAGGAAATAAGGTTGGGCTTCTGAATTTTTGCTCTTGATAAATTTTTAGCCTATACTACACCACAGTGGACTCATGGTGTTTTTAATTAAATCGTGAAGCTAAATGAAATAATAGGAGAACTTTAGATTGAGGGGGCTGCTGTATGCTTGGACTAATCCTTTAGTTGATTTGCATGTTCCAAACAGTACCATTAATCACTGCTCAAGCAGAAATTTCAGTAGTCATAGTGACCAAAGGGACAGTTTGCCTGGAGTGATGAAAAATAGGAACTGGGACAGCTCAATTTCTAAAAAATACTTGGCAGGTGCCAGGAAAGGTGCTGGTGGACACCGTGGTGCCCATGAGCGTCATGTTGGGGACTCCTGTGTTAACTCAATATTTGGGGACAAAGGGGAAGGGGCCAATTGGTTTAATTCCAGCAGGAAACTTGGTTCAGGAGGAGAAGTTGCATGTGGCTAGTTTAGAGGTATGTGAGGAAACCATGGTCAAGTTCTGCTAGCTGTCCCAGTTACTGTACACAAGCAGATCATGCCTACTTCGGAGCACCTCAGTCATTCTTCCCCGTATGTGATATCCTACTTGCCAGCCAGCAGCACCCTAGGGGCTTAGTGGCATTCCCAAACAATTTCATACTAGATACTGAAGAAAACAGAATGTTTGGCAGTAGTGGCTGGCCTGTGTTGGAGTGAAGTGATCTCCTCTTTCTATCACTAAAAAGAAAGAACAAAATAGCATTTTTTTCCCTGAAAGGCTGCCTGTAGTAATTGGAAGGATATTTTAGCCACGGCCACATCATTTTCCCCATCTGGATACTGAAAATGCCATGATTTAGTGCATGATTCAGCTTTAGTATTTACATATCAAGTCTGTTATACAATTGGTACACTCTTGCTTGGGAGAAACTAGACTTCAAGACATGGATACATAATGCTTATCTTCGAAGATGTTTTTCATCACTGAGGTGGCAGGGTAGCGTCTCGGCTATACTACTTCAGAAAGCATGTGAAAGCTTCTGCCACATAGAAACTAGCTCTTGAAGAGAAGACTTACAGTTTGTCTCCTCAACATTCTTATTTTTTGTCTACAAGGATCCTTTTTTGTGGTTTTAATATTGAGGAGCATTCAGTTGTATGAACGCCACTTGTTGTAAGAAGTGGCACAGTTCAGAAGCAGATTTACTTACAAGAAGCAGGCCAGAGGAGCTTAATAAGCAGTGCTTCTCAGTTTGTCTTATGCCTGCTGGCCATATGGCATTGCCACATTTATAGTACTAACTTCCTGTGTTAGCAAGTTCCGATTCCTTTGTATAATGCTATCACATCCCAAAATAGTGAGGGAATCCCCAGAACAGTATACATAGTTACTAGAGTGCAGCTGTTCTTTGGTAATGCAATGTTTTCCTACACTTGTTAACCCTTTTTAGGTAGATCTGTCTGGTGAAGAATTGTTGAACATCTTTTGCAGAGGTTCTGAGGAGTATTGGAGGATTCATTCCCAGTGCACATAAAATGCCAGCCAAACTGATTGAACCCAGGGCCACAGCCAACCTTGCTGTGGCCCTGGGAAGGCAAACCCACCAAAGGGAAGGCAAACCCACCAAAGCAAATTGGATATGTGGACATAGCATCATGGGTAAAGGCAGAAGAGGTTTCCCATCTTGGCTTTAAATTGCCCTGTACCCCTAAAAGCTATACCCCTAAAAGCTGTACCCCTAAAGGCTATATAAATTGCCCTGTACCCCTAAAAGATATTTGGTAGTAGCCAAATAAGATCCCATTCTTTGAATGAAAACTGACAGCCACAAAGTAAATTCTTGGTTGGAGTAAGAAGAAGAAGAGTTGGTTCTTATATGCCACTTTTCTCCATCTGAAGGAGTCTCCAAGATCCATTATGCACGGCATCAGCCATGCCGGGCTGCTGCCGGGCATTATGTCAGGGCATGCTTCCCATGTACTCACAGGGGAGGAATCCCCTGGAGTATGTGGGCTGCCCCAGCGTTGCGCGGGAAGATAAGTCCAGGCATTACACTCCAGCATTACACAGACAAAAAACTGTCGGTCATATAGACACGGACAATCAAGAATGGAGTCAGCACCACCTTGCAAAATAGCTGATTTCATGCCCCCCCCCGCCTCCCAGAATACAAGAGTTTGAAGCCATATATTTATTTTTATTGATTTATAATCACATTTGTATTCTGCCCTATGCAGGGAGGGGTGGCCTAAAGATCAAATAAATAAATAACCCCCTCAAGGCTCAATGGAAAAATTTTGCCCATCGAATTAATCTATCCAAATTATTAGTCAAACCAGAGATGTTTTGATTGCCAACTGGTAGCCCCTTAGTTTATATGAAACAGATGCTCCACAGATTCAAGATCTCAACAGTCTTCCTGAAGGGAGCTTATTAATGTTTCTTTATGTGTATTGTAAAAAGTGGTGGCAGTGGTTGTTATTAACTTTTGAACCAAGCACAACACCATTCAGTTGTTTACAGATACTCCTGTTTTGCCAAGTGGATATTGTAAACTACCTCTGTATATTTTGTGTCAGATATTTGTACTTCTTAAAACCATATTTATGGATAGTTTAGAGCCTCTTGTGGCGCAGAGTGGCAAGTGACAGAAATGCTGTCTGAACCTGTCTGCCCATGAGGTTGGGAGTTCGATCCCAGCAGCTGGCTCAAGGTTGACTCAGCCTTCTATACTTCCAAGGTCGGTAAAATGAGTACCCAGCTTGCTGGGGGGTAAAACGGTAATGACTGGGGAAGGGAATGGCAAACCACCCTGTATTGAGTCTGCCAAGAAAATGCTAGAGGGCGTCACCCCAAGGGTCAGACATGACCCGGTGCTTGCGCAGGGGATACCTTTACCTTTTATGGGTCGTTTAACTTTCAATGAAAAAATGGAAAAGATATAGTCAGAGGGCAAATAGTAACTCACCTTAACTTTATTGTGTGGCGTAATGTAAAGATTATCATATGGCATTTAGATTATGAAGACTGAGGTTCAAATCTCTGCTTTCCCTGAAACTTTCAGAGTGATCTCGAGCTATTCATTCTCGGCCTCACGGGATTGTTATAAAGGTAAAATGGAAAAAGGAAGAGTTGTGAACATAACTCTAAGCACCTAAGAAAAAAGGATGGTGGAATGTAGTATATAAAGGAGCATGCTTGGATTTTCAAGTAACATCTTCTGAGGGATGTTTTTGCTTTTGGGATATGTGAACGGTTTATTAATGAGGAGACCTTGTCACCTTTCCATTGTCATTTCCTTAGCCATGCTTATTCCTCCTCCCCCTACAATGAGCACGGAATCAGTTCTTTTCCATTCTCTGCTTGAAACTTCTATCTGCAAAGAATGGAGGGAGGTTTTCCTCTGCTTGCTCTCATGCGTGAGAATGGCAGTGTGTTCAAATAAAAGTCTCTCTTGTGACACTCCCTTGTGCAAGGCTGTTGTGATAATTGCACACAAATGAACTGGTGGGGGTGGGGAGAGAGTTTAAGGCTGGCTAACATTTCAGAGCACAGAACCAGATTCCTTGCCTTCCTTAGATGCAGGGTTTTACTGTCTCTTGAAGCTAGCTGATTTTTATTCAGAAAGAGTACCACTTCTACGATAATGTCGGCAAATGGAAGACATGTCCAATATAAATTGCTTCCCTTTCTGTTGCTGCACTCTTTATTAATTTCTACGCTGGCTGATTTTATAGCTTTCTGAACCTTTTATTTCCTTTTTCTGAGGATGTTTCTGATTATTGGATCTTGTTTTTGACTTCAGAAAGGAACATTCTGGAGGTTTGCGGACACAGTTGAAAAATTATGAATAAAATATACATACTCCCATATCTCAGAAGATTTTCACATTACCATTCTAAACTATATGTTATTAGTTGTTGGTCTGACTTTGAGTAAAGCTATACAGGAATGGGGATTTCATACAGTGAATTTCCTTGTGTTAATGAGCCATCTCTGAAGCATTGTGGTCATTTCAAACAGTTTTGCTCCCCATCCCCCCCCAGGCACCCCTTTTCACCCCAAATTTTTTCCTCAGATTTTGTTTTGTGTTCTAAGTTGAGTGCTAAAACACTTTATCAATATAGCACTTCAGTGCCGTAGTGGCACTACTGAGATAACTTGACTCCATTGACTTACGTTGCTCCTGGAAGACAGGAGACTCTTGGGAACTGCATGAGGAGCAAATTGGAGGTCTACAATAAAAGGGGGAAATGGGGGAAAACCACCCACTTTTCTTCTGATGGAGACTGTTCTTGGATCCAACCCTGTACACTTTACATGGAGATTAGTTTCAAAAGATTTTTTCTTAATTTAAAAACAATATTTCTGGAATTTTTCACTACAGCAGTTACAGATATTTAACCATTCAGAGAATGCAGTCAGGTGAAATTATCTCCCTCCATGAACAAACTGCCAGAGGAAGGGGGAAGGAGAAATAAATACACCTGATTCGTCCTCTTTCTTCCCCCCTCCAAGGTCTATAACTCTTAAAGAGGATTTCTGCAAGAAGCAGCAGGCTGCTGAGGGAAGGGTGCAATAATCTATCCCACAAGTCCTTCCATGAGCTTTTTCACAGAATGTACATAAATCTTACTGATTTGTCATATTTGGCAGTAACTTAAGTTACTCTGTGTACCATCCTTTATAATGGATTTTTTAAGTTGTGATGAAAGTATGATATCTATTATAAGGGATAAAAAGAAAGTAGCTAAATGTGTTATAGACACACATGCTTATACATAAATACACATGTTATTACTATTTATAATAACAACACATTATTATTTATGCTCTCTTTATTATAGTCTATTTTAAGGAGCATGAAATGTTATAAAAATAATTTAGACAGTGCCATTCACACCATCTGTGGAAAGATATTGGCTTCTCCTTGTTTTTATTATGGATTTTTTTGAATCTTCAACCATCTTGAATCTGTCTGTCAATACTGTCATAGCAGCAAGAATTCATTAAATGGGATACTGCCTTTGGGGACACCTGTCTAACCAGCGACCAATCTTGTTTTGATAAATGCTGAACATGTTGCAATTGCAGAAGAATCCAAAGTTTTTCAGCTATCATAAAAGGAACTTTTTTGCTTCTATCACAGTAGTAGTTTTCTGAGCTTCTGTTCTCCTCAGTTCCAAGTCAGACCTGAGTGCAGCCTTTTATTTAAAAAAAAATATTGGCCAAGAGTTGACCAACTGAATATCACAGTCACTAGAACTGATGCCTAACTGCTGCCTTTCCCCTGGCTATTAGTTCTAAGATGGACCAAACCCCCCTGTGATCTCCAGATAGCAAAAGGCAGTTAAGGGGATGTGGGCAGTTATACTGGAACTGTCTCAGAACATTTCCATTTTATAAAAGAAAGAATTTGTTCTGCTTCTTTTTATTGTGTCTTAATGGTGCCATTAGAGCACTGAAGTGCTATATTGGTTTATCACTATACCGCTCAAAACTTTTTTTAAAAGCTGACGAAGATCACGTGATGAGAAAAGGAAATGAAATGAACATAGCGCTTCAGAGACAGCTCATGAATGGAAGGAAATGTGCTGTATGAAACCCCTGTTCCTGTATCTCTTTTCTCAAAATGAGGCCAACAACAAATAACATCTGTTTAGAACAGTAATTTGAAAATTGTCTATGTTTACATTTGATTGTTCCAGGATCAGGTATAGCAGCCTATAGCCCCATCTGTTGGATTCCCACATCAGGCAAAGGACACCTTACTTTCAGGTCGCATCTTCTTCAGTCAGCAGGTCAGGAGGCCGTGTTAATAGCAGTTGTTGGGAGTGTGACTGTCCAGATCCCCAAGGAGCTTCCCTGTGTGTGGGAGAATAGGTGAAAGGGGGTGGAAATTAGAAGGCTTTACCCCATCACAACTTCTAGACTGATTTGATTAAGCCACAGTCATACCAAGGAGATTTAAATGAACCAACTGGGACGCAGTTATGAACAAGAGTCTTATCTGACACATTGGAGTATAAGGGAAACTAGAAAAATAGAAACAGTTAATGGCCCTTTTCTACTAGCTAGCTGCATAATGGTCTGCCGGTTAAGTGTGAAAGGAACCTGCTGTGTCTTCCCAGAAAAACATAACTGGGTTAGCAGTATATGGAAACCTGCACTGTCATAGCTTTTGAAGCATTTTTATAGCATGGCACAGAAATATGACTTAAATCCAGCTATGATGGCTTTCACTCTGACTACTAGCTTATCATCACATTCTTAGTACATATCTGAGACATATATGTTCAAATTAGATTAACTGAGGCTTTATCAAAGTGAGACATTTAGTATCCTTTGCTGCCTGTCTATTATTATTATTATTATTATTATTATTATTATTATTATTATTATTATTTAATTTTTAGACCGCCCTTCTCCAAATAGGTCTCAGGGTGGTTTACAACATAAATAGTTAAAACACAATAAAATCCCCATAAAACCCCCAATTAACATCAACAAAAGTTACATATAACATATAAGTGGCGGTGGTCACAATTCTGATCTTAGTTACCTGAGTTCCCCCCAAGTTCAGCCTGGTGGGGACAATAATATTTAGAAGAGGGTGGCACCAATACAATAGCTCTAACCATGATCTCGATGTTAGAGATCTCAATATTGGAGGGGATCCTCCGATGGATTAGTGGGAGAGCTGTCCTGGCCTCAACCATATGCCTGGCGGAAGAGCTCCGTCTTACAGGCCCTGTGGAAAGCTGGTAGATCCCGCAGGGCCCTTAGCTCTTCTGGGAGCTCATTCCACCAGGTTGGGGCCAGGACTAAAAAGGCCCTGGCCCGGGTCGAGGCCAGGTGAACATCCTGTGGGCCCGGGACAACCAGTAAATTCATACCCGCAGAGCGGAGTGCCTTGCGGGGGGGCATAAGTCTAAAGATCAGCATGTTACACAAAAGCTTTTCCCTTCTGCCAATCTGCAGTGCCAAGGGATACAAAAAATATGTGAATGGCTAATGCTCCAAATGGACAGAAAGTAAGGTAAACAAGCAAGATAAAAAGTGAACAAGAAGTAAAAAAAAAATGGGTTGAAATATTAGTATTTTGCATTGCTGTGCTGATAAACCAGATATAAGATCAAGTGCTTAGATCCCCATATTACCATAATGTCACTTACTTTGAGGGGAAGGGGATTGTACTGGCAATAAGACTTATCCCTAGAACTGCAAAGCTGATATTGATCTCATTCTTTATTGTTTCATGCATCAACTCCAGCTTTGCAAGCTTATACTCATTCTCAGTAATAGTGTTTAGAAGACTTTTGTTAGAAAGCACCGTAGAGGTCGGCAGAGAAATTATCTGGCACAATTACTGTGTCTAATTTCAGTGTTTTTTAGTTCAGTCTGTTTCCTCCATGATTAAGGACCCAGTTATTTTTTTTTCCAATAGAAAAGCGGCCATAGAAAGCTGCATATTTGATCCGATCAAAACCCCTCCAAGCTACTTGGGGGGGGGGGGAGCACCAGAAGGAGGGTGTGATTAAGAGAAACAGCTGGTGGAGAAGGAGTTAAATATCATCTCCTCCCCCCTCCACGGTCTTCTGATCAAATTCACAGCCTCCCAAGGCAACATTTCAGTTGGGAGGAACATTATTGGCATTTCTGTGTTCTGTATGTAATGTCGAGTTTGGTTCTAAGACAGTTAGACAAAAGGCAAAAACAGGAGGCTGATCAGCTGAGATAGTGGTATGTAACCAGCCAAAGCTTTAGCAGCTTGAGCGTATAAATGGAGTAACCAGGGGAAAGCCCAGCTGGCCTTGCTTGCCTCCCCACCCTTCCCCTGCTTGATAAAGCCTTCTTGTAGATCACAGATATGCAAAGCTTAAGCAGGCTTAATTTGTGGGACAGTCGGGGATATGATGGTACTGGGAAACGGCTCTGATCTACAGCATGTATCTTCTATAAACTGCTTAAAGGAAGGAAACTGTGCCAAGTTAACAGAATGTTGGCAAATTTTGTATTTTAGTAAATAAGCTGCAGCTTGTTGATCAAGATTCCAAGTCATACAATGGTTTTACAAAATTACTAGAGCCATTGTTTTTTTTTTTTTAATCTGCCTTATCAGAAGCTGCTGTTGTGCACAGTTGGATGAGATACAGTTTGAGGAGACACAAAGAGTGGTTGTAGATGAACATTTTGCCATACATATTTTACATATTGGCACATATCTGCACCTCCTACATAGTAAAATTTCTCATTGCTCTTGTCCAGATCATACCGATGCCCAAACAAACTGGAGAAAGAAAGCTCATGCCTCTTTGGTTTGGTCATCTCTGAGATTCTTGGCTTTGGAAAAGCAGGAACTTTTATCATTTTACTATAATAATTTGGTAGGAGTCATTTTCATGGATATGTGTGTGGCTATATAACAAAAAAAATTCGCAGTGGTTTTTCCAGTATGTCTTGCACATCACAGTTCTGCACATGTAGTCTAGTTTTTACCAACACTGCAAAACATTAATACATGCATGGCAAATGGGAATTGGATTGGGTATTAGGTTCCTAGTAATTTAGTTTTCACCCAGTAAAGTGTCTGTGTTTATTGGCATGCCTGGTTGCTCACTATTGTTCTTAATAAATCTGCTTACATTCAGAGGCAAAATAATGTTGTTTAGATTGATCAATGGCCATGGTGTTAGGTTGGTTATGAAATTCTTTATGAGATGTTCTTAAATCTCAGATTACTGGCAGCTGTAAAGAATGATAATTGATGGATGGATTGTTCTTTAGTGGCATTCTGGGTTTGTCAGTGTTACCCACAAGCATTGGTGAAACACTTCATTATAAAGACTGCCATTCTCTCTTTTGAAAAAACAAATATTTACATTTGTTTCACTTATTAATTTTGTCCTTTGTTCACCTCCTGCTGACATGCGTATTTCCTGTCAGATATGCTTTTTCAGTCTGTTGTTTCATCAAACTAATTTAATATTGTCCCAATGAACAATGTTGCATATGCACAAAATCCAGGAAGACTGACCTCTTCACTGACTTGCATTTGTGAACAGGAATGCTTGTGTTTTGTAGAGGTTTTTTCCCCCCTCCTATCTAAATTTCTGAAAAGTGTGAAATTCTTGCTGATCTTACCATTAAAATGGGCAAGGGTATCCCAGGAGCAACATCTGAAAAAATCAAACTGACATAGTCCTGATTCAAAAACTGTTCCAGCACAGTGGTGCTCTGTAAGAGGGTAGTAAGACTTGTAAGCCTCATGCCAGACTCCCCAGACCAATCTCATAGAATGTCTCTAGGCCAGTCACATAGCCTCCTTGTGTCTCAGTTGTATAAGTGCTATAAGGTGTGCAGAACTGTTGACTTCTATGTTCAATGTTTCCTCGGCCCCCAGGTATAAGAAAATAGTATCTCCCGTCCCACTTCTCCACTTTCTTTCTTTCTTTCTTTCTTTCTTTCTTTCTTTCTTTCTTTCTTTCTTTCTTTCTTTCTTTCTTTCTTTCTTTCTTTCTTTCTTTCTTTCTTTCTTTCTTTCTTCCTTCCTTCCTTCCTTCCTTCCTTCCTTCCTTCCTTCCTTCCTTCCTTCCTTCCTTCCTTCCTTCCTTCCTTCCTTCCTTTCGATCGATCTATCTATCTATCTATCTATCTATCTAGATTTTTATACCGCCCATCTATATGGCTCTCGGCAGTTCACATAGAACATCACGACAAATACAGGATTGGGAACTGTGTTATTGCCAGTGATCATTTAAAATTTTTCAGGGCTTGCAAAAGGAAGCTCCTCCACCAGGCATTTGCCTGAAACTGACCAAACCCAAATAACATCCACAGGGCCCATGGCCTGAACCAGTCTGACCTCTCTGGAGGCCTTAGCTAAGTTCCTGTTATATTGTTTTTGTTTAAAGTCACTCAAATTGTGTTATTCAGAACCACTTTTAGATTATTGTTATATTTGACTATGTTACATGTTAGGCCATTCCATGTATATATACCATCCGTGATGGTATATGTAAACTGTTCTGAGCCATATGGAAGGGCGGTATAAAAATCTAATAAATAAAAGTAAATATGGATGTAACAAAGTCCTCTGAATACTAGAATGGGGATGTGGATTCAGATGTCTGGTTTCCCTACCACTAAGTAATTTTTTTTCTGTCTCCCTGTGCTGTGGTTCTCATCTATCTGTATGGTAGAGTGGGTTTGCGACAAGCAATTACGGAAGTCTCCCACTGCCATGTGTCCTTCTCTCACCTGGAATAGTCAAGTGACTTTTGGTAGGAGAAATGTAGCTGTCTCTGTCTGCCCTTAGAGTGCTATCCCAGGAGATACATTTCATACTATGTAAAATCGACATCTGAATATCAGATGCAGTCTTTTTTTGCTAGATATGTAAGCTAAATATCTTGAGGAAAGACCCATAATATTAAAGTTTTCCTGCTGGACATTCTAAGTAATGCCAACCCACTACCACTTCACAGTTGAGATGCGAGAAGTCTAAACGGTGGACATTAAAAAGGTATGAGGTCAAGCTCTGTTTGCCCACTGTCAGTCAGTGCTAAAACAAAACCATTCTTTGTCCCTCTGGTCCTTGCATTCTTCTCCCTGGAGTCCAGTTTGGCATTATATCACAAGGTACTTTGTACTCAGATAATTAGGAGCTATTATTCCAGAAAGTAAAAAAAGGAGGCAACAATTTGGGGAGAGGTAATGTGCCATGGACCTGGTGTTCCTTCCTTATGTATACAGGGAGGGGAGAGGAAGTAGGGGTTTCATCTGAAGTGCGAAAATACGAACAAAGCAGCTTTCTGCAGGGCTTTAAGAACGACTTCCTGGCTAGAGTTCCTAGAAACCAAATCTCTCCAGCATCCATTTCTATGCCAACGCTTCCCTGTGGGCACAGCAAACTACCTGCCCTGCATTTGCAAGATCTTTTCTAAGTACTTATATATATTCCCTCTTTATAACTGAATTATGGTATCTCAGTGCATCTCAGGCCACTGATTATCTATGGAAGAAGCTCTTGTCTTCTTGATTAGGCTTTTTCATTTGCGTCAAGATTTTCATCTCCCTTGTTGTTGTTATTATTTGTTTTTATTCAGTCTGTTGATGTTTCTCCTAATTCTGGTAAGGCAGGCAGACTAGAGAGGAATTTATTCCAGTAAAGCTTAATCCTCTAAATACGTCAGATTGTTTGGTGGGGGAGGGAACGATGGAGGCCTTCTGAATAGCAATGAAGATTACTTGCATCTTTCCAAGTCCAGAAAATGTATGGAAAAGTGTGATTGGAATTAAAACCTGCTTTGGCTATGGTGATGGTAGGAAGGTAAATGAAACCTGAATGCTTGCCAAAAAGCACTGAAACCTTTAGTTAACTGATATAGTATAGTTCTCTCTCAGTACTATGTACCTGTTCATGTTAAGGTTGTGTGCTGGAAAGCAGACCCTCACCAGACTTGAGCCCCATTCGAAAAGCTTACAAGCCAAACTTAGCATCATATTGATGCATGGGAGATTATTTGTGTGGATACTTTCCAAAAAGTGAAATCAGTGTGAAATCCAAACTGTGGCTCTCCACATGTCCATAAACTACAGTTCTCATGTATGTGCTGGCAGGGGTTCATGGAAATTGTAGTCCATGGACATCTGGAGAGCCACAGTTTGGCCACCTCAGTCTATGTTAAAAAAATGTTGGACAGCCTGTTTTATGCACATGGAGAAGGAGAAAGTCAGAAAGCTGATTCACTCACTGATCACTGATCATAGTGACTGGCTTGCCTCTGAGTATAGTTCTACTATTAGATATGAAGTCAGGTTCACATTGGGGGTGATGAAAAAGCCTCCCTGATGACTGCAAAATATTGTGTTCACTTATAAGTTCCCCCCTCCTTTTATCATTAGTTCTACACCATTGCTGCTATGAGCCATCTCTGTCCCTGCTAAATGTTCCCCTCTTATGCTGTCTTCAGTCTTTCTTTCCTGGCAGATCAACTTATAACGTTTGATCACAGAAGCTCAGTCTTTGTGTCATTAACTGTGGTCTTTCCTGGAGAGACTAGCATAGCCCAAGTGATTAAGGCAATGGGGAGAAGAGTTCCAAGTATTACAAAAACTTCTCCAAATGGATAAGGCCCATGTGAGAGAGTGGAATAATTATTGAAGGCACATGAGTAATTGATGCATGCATATTTTAAATGGACCACATCTGTTTCTGGGTGAGCCAACTGCAGTGGCTGTAGTCCCAAGAGGCTATGATTCTAAAAATGGCTTCTTGAAAAAACATTTTTATATTTGGGTTGTCTTGGACCAAAAAAACATACAGAGCATGGCTTTAGTGAAGTAACTGGAACAATGGCATTGAGAAGACAACATTCAAATCCCTGTTCAACAGGAAATTTATTTGATGGCCTTGGGCAGGTCTTTATTTTCACTGAACATAATTGAAAGAGACACCTTGATATAAATTAAATTGTCATATACATGTCACCCTGAGGTCCATGGAGCAGTGGTGTAATACAGGAATGGTAAATGGAAGATCACATTCATGTATCATTTGCTGTTTCCCCCTTCTAAAATGACCATGAAGACAAGATTGGGCCCCACTTTTGCATATTTTAAAGGGGCAAGCAGCAATGAATGCATGCATGGGTCACTCATTATTGGCCAACAGATTATATATCCATACTTGGCTGCAGTACCAGACTCCAGAATGTGGCAGAAAAAGCTTTGTGCTGTGATATTGCTTGCCACAATCTAGATTATGTCTCTGCCATTACATACACTGAACGATCATCTACACATTTCCCAAGATGGATCTATGTTATTGTGAATGTACACCAAAAAAAAAAAGGGGGGGAATTCTTAGCTTTATTTCTATAGATTTTTTAAAAGAGATGTTAACAAATAGTAGCCATTAACTTGATCCACAATTTGTCTGACACAGCGCTAACTAAAACCCTGCAGCAGATGGAGCAAAGAGCCAGAGTCACATGCCTAACTGACCGCATTGGCCTTTCCCCCTATCCCCACAAACTGAACATGACCGAAGTAGAAAGTATAGAATACTCCTCCCTCCCCTGGTCAGAAGCTGAATTCCGTTTAACTTTGCTCTATATTTGTTGGGAGGAGTCAGAACATATTGGTCCTTGCTACTTTGCAGTTTCCTTCAGAGGAGAAAGGAGAGACGTGGCTCCCCTACCAGAGTGCTCCTCTTGATGCTGCTGGAACCAAATAAAGAAATCTGCCACAGAACCATTATCTTGCTGTTGTTCTGGTGAAGGGGACAGTAGTAACAAATATAGTAACAATGTCACTACTCTGACAAACAGTTTAGTGAAGCTCATTTTCTTGCATGACTTGGATGGACCGTGGGTCTGATTCAATATAAGACAGCCTCATTTGTATTCATGATGTAGAAAAGGCGGTGCCCTGGCCTACTGGCCTCTTTCAACTCAGAGGACATGTGGGGGGTGCAAGCAAGCACCTTATGGAGTGGGGGGCTGTGGGAGGCCCCCTCTGGGATACAGGACAGTCAATAAAAGTCTCTGCCCTGGGAATGTTTCCTCATGAGAAAGTTGTGTGAAGCTTGCAATTTGCAATCAGTAGGAAGGAATGCTTTGAGGGTGGCTATCACAGGCAATTGCAGCAGGGAAAATAATGCTGATGTGGGTGGGATTATAACATACAACTGTTTTTGATTTACCTTGTTATTGAACTGAACTGAAGAACATACAGACTGAAAGGTTTTCAGTTCTTCAAGCAAATTTTGTTATCAGTTAAATATTTTCATTGAAGGAAGAAACTGTGACAAGTTTATGAATTATTGGATGTTTATTGGTATTAGCAATTACTGCCACACAACATTTCTCTTTGTTTCCCACCTGAAGCCTGACATTCCTGCACCTCCATGGGATCCAAAGCCAGAGAGTCCCCCCTCTCAAGTAGCCCTTTTCACCAGGGGATTGATCTCTGTTGCCTAGAAAAGACTTGCAATTCCAGAAAATCCCAGTTCCTAACTGGAGATTGCTATCCTTGCAACCTCTCTGAGGCACAGTGCCACAGAGTTCCTCCTCCCAAGCAAGGCCTTTCATCTTCAGCACCCTGTAGATCATTTGTCATTATAGAGTCCCCCCCTCCAAAACAACCATTGTCCCCTGGGGAGCTGATTTCCATAGTCTGAAGATATTTCCAGGCTGCACCTGGAGGTTGGTGATCCCTTAGTCAGGAATGTCCCTTGAGGTGTGGAGATGGAGCCTCAAGAGTCCATGGGTGGGCAGGAGCTTTTGCCATGTAGCCAGCCCCCAGGAAGGTCATGCAGGTGTGCATCCTAGTACCCGTTGTTTCCCTGGGTGCACCAGACTTTGCCTCTAGTAATACTAATAATTAGCTGTAAAGCCCATTGCGCAAAAAATACAGTAGATTCTAGACTGCCAGTGCTCCCTTTCAGTACTCCCCCCCACCTATGAAGTTGGAGGGGGCAGTATTGAAAGGGAGTGTAGACCATATAATAGCTGATCATGACAGCAACAGGGCTGTCATGATCAGCTGTAATGTGGGGTCTGGGGCCTTTAAACCCTCCCTGTCAGCCTGCCAAGGCAGGGGGGAGCATTTAAAAGGAGAATGGGCCCTGTGTAACTGCTTCACAACAGCCTTGCAAGCCTGCCATGATCAGCTGTAATGTAGGGCTTGATTACTTTAAATGCTCCCCACCATCCTACCAAGGTGGGAGGGGGACCATTTAAATGGCATGGAGATCCCATGTTACAGCTGTTTATGACTGACCCATTGCTGTCATTATCAGCTTTAACATGGCAGTATACTACCTTTAAATAATCCCCTCCTTTGCAGGCAAAACTTTGGTGGTGGGGGTTGCGTCTTGAACGTTCCAAAATCTCTGGGCATGGGTGGGTCTCTGCCTGGAGGCTTTGGAATGTTCAATGCATTGTCGGAAGTATGCACACTCAATTATATTGTAGGTTTATACTTTATTTTTATAGACTGCCCTTCCTATTTTGCTCAGGGCAGGTAACAACAAAAAATATACAAAATAATAAACTTCACATAATTTTAAAAGTTCCTATATAAATTTAAGTTAAAATTGTATTCTTTAAGTTGCCTCCTAAAAATCCTTAGGTGGGATTATTTTATGTTAGGTGGATTGATGTTTCTCAAGCAGGGAAGCCAGCATTTCCTGGCCTCAACCATAGGCCATGCAGATCTGTTGAAGGTCCTGGAAGGCCCTGATCTCTTCCAGGGAGAGTGTTCCACGAGGGCGGGGCCAAGGCCACCATTGGACCCCATTTGAAGTCATGGGTCTCCTGCTGTTGTGTCCAGCTAGTTATGTTCAGTCAATATTGCACTTTTAAAAATGACATTTCACTTGTACTTTTTAAATGACACTTTCATTTGTACTAGTTCTGTTATCACTCACTGCATAAATATAAATATAATAAATATAATAAATAAATAACAGCTTATGCCTCTTGAATGCCAGGACTCTTCTGTAAGCTGTTTTTTCTTCTTTACATTACCAGGTTTCCATTTGGCGCACAAGTCCACAGCGATGACTGGGGAGATATATTGGCATTTTAACGTGAACATCCCGGTAGCAGAGCCCTGCTGTCCGTGGGCAGGATTTCCAAGCACTATTGGAGCAGTCCAGCAACCTCCTCTTGTCCTCTCCCTTCTAAAATCATCAGTCTGTTAGAACATCCATGTCAGGTTGCTATGACATACATCAACATTGATGAGAGACAGGAACATTGTCGGGTGATTTTGAGCTGCCAGAATAATCAGCTGTATGCACAACATGGCTTAAAGGATTTCTCAGTTAGCAGCATGCATCCACTGAAGAACTTAGACACTCGGATTTTTACTGGCGATCTTAATCCTGTAGGCAAAGCAAACAGCAATACAGAGTCACATCTCTACCAGAGTGTAGAGAATCTACATTGGGCTTCAGTGGCTGAGTCAAGTTGCCATCCCCACTGTGGGAATGTAGACAATGAACTCATTTTCCATTACAAAGGCATAGCACATTGGTCCAAGTGTTCCATGGAAGGTGCCTCAGTCCCCAGCTCACCTAAATGTTGCCGACACTTCACTTTTCCGTCCGAGCAAATACCACCTTCAGCGCGAGATGTAGCCCTTTCCCCATGTGCCAAAGTGCCTCCATGGCTTTTTTCCTCGTCCACGGATGGGGATGCCAAAAAAACCTTAAAGGAGAAACTTAGGATCCACAGTACTAAAACTGCAGAGATTTGCAAGCCTCTCAGACCTCAAATGTCCTTGAATGACCTGGTTGCAAGGGAGTGTCCAGAATGCCAGGCATGCCAGCAATATAAGAATGGATGTTCAGTCAACTGTTGCACCATATTTGTGCAGCACGCTGCCCTTGCCCATGGGCCATGGATGGCCCTAGGGAAACATCGTCGTTATTTTTCTCGTAGGCTGACCAGTCCAGAAGACATCAAACAAGAAGTTCAGCGAAGGCTGAACTTCAGGAGACAGAACAGTTCACCCAACTTAGCTATTCATTGTGCCAGTGAAGGCCAGGAGATGGTCAAATCCCAAACCACTGGATCCCTAAAAGGTTGTGAGGGAGAAGGGGAACTGAGCAGGAAAGCAGACTGCAAAGAACGGCTGTACATACCCACTTTTGAGGAGTTCAAGAGAATGAGAATCAAGGAAACATATTTGCAAAGTGGTAGTAATGAAGCACCAAAACACTTAATGGAAGGGGCCCAAAAACTGGAAGAAAAAAGAAGCCAGAATCTTTGTGCAGATACTCAGCAGGATCTTGCCAGAGACACTGTTTCTACTGTAGATGAATATGATGATGTGTTCCATGAAAATACTCAAAATGCTTCTGACTTGAATAGCTACCAAGATTCTTCATCCACTTGGGACAGAAGCTTCTGCCTGATGAATATGCCAGTGGCAGGAGACTGTAATAGTGAGATGACAAGTTCTGATAGGATAATGGACCCTGTTTGTTCTAGCCCAATTCCAAGATCACCTTTACAGTCTGCTGCTGGCCCTACAGAGGGAGGGAAGAATTTTACTGAAGGGGACAAGCAGGAATTAGATGGAGAACAACTAAGTGAAGAACTTCACCATACTGGACAGTCCTTTGTGTCTGAAACGCAATCTTCTTGCTGTCCGCTGCTGTTAGAAGCAACAGATATATCCAGCTATGGAGCTAAGCTACAGAAAATGAAGGATGAATTTATAGGTTCTGCACTGGACCTCATTAAGAAGAGGTAACAAATTCTGTTCGAGTTCCTGAAAGAATTTCAGGTGGAGAGTTCTTAACAAATGTCCTTACAGGTTAAGTTAGCATTAACAATTTTTAGAACTTCCTATGTCTGAATTTACATGCTCTAAAAGTGAGGTTGGTCCATTATGCAATGTGGAAATTGACGTTTAGGTGGCTTTTCCCAACTAGGTATGTGGAAATTTTCTTCCATTGAGTTATTCAACTGCTATAGCCTCTTGTGGCGCAGAGTGGTAAGGCAGCAGGCCTGCAGTCTGAAAGCTCTGCCCATGAGGCTGGGAGTTCAATCCCAGCAGCTGGCTCAAGGTTGACTCAGCCTTCCATCCTTCCGAGGTTGGTAAAATGAGTATCCAGCTTGCTGGGGGGTAAAAGGTAATGACTGGGGAAGGCACTGGCAAACCACCCCGTGTTGAGTCTGCCATGAAAACGCTAGAGGGCGTCACCCCAAGGGTCAGACATGACCCAGTGCTTGCACAGGGGATACCTTTACCTTTACCTTATAGACAATGATGTGGTGATGGGGCAAACTGATCCCAAATTGGAAGACCAAGATAAATATCTTCCCTTTTTGAAAAACTAAATGATATGTATAAATCAGGCTTTGGATTTTAGCTGTGATGGCTAATGCTAGGAAGAATTGCCTCCAAGTTAATTGCCTAGTAATTGAGAGGAGAGATTGGATTATTTTCGTCAATCCTGTACTCCTTCACTCAAATGCTTGAGCAAACTGGAGTCACTGGGATTTACTGAATTGTTTCTACAAGCACTTCTTATGGTGTGGTGCCCCTTGTTCATTTTTACTCCTTACTTCTATCACATTAAGAGCCTCTTGTGGCGCAGAGTAGTAAGGCAGCAGACATGCAGTCTGAAGCTCTGCCCATGAGGTTGGGAGTTCAATCCCAGCAGCTGGCTCAAGGTTGACTCAGCCTTCCATCCTTCCGAGGTTGGTAAAATGAGTATCCAGCTTGCTGGGGGGTAAACGGTAATGACTGGAGAAGGCACTGGCAAACCACCCCGTATTGAGTCTGCCATGAAAACGCTAGAGGGCGTCACCTCAAGGGTCAGACATGACTCGGTACTTGCACAGGGGATACCTTTACCTTTTACTATCACATTAACTCTTATCTAGTATAAATAAGCAGATGACTTTGGGGCTGCTACAATTATTAATCTATGAAATCCTTTCAGTGGAAGTGACAAAGGAGTATTTGAGTCATTTTCAGCCCCGCTATGTGACATAGTTGCTCACCAATCAGGAACTCAAGATAAAGGGGTTTGGGAGCATGGAAGCCTAATGGATGACCATATTTCTGATCCTGGGTGTATGAGGCAATCTGAAAGGTATTAGGATGATCTGTGGGAGACAAGGGAAAGTGAGTCCTCAATAGACAGGAAATACCATTGATGAGCCATAGATTGAGATCTGAGGAAATGTGCTTGCACGTGAAAACTTGTATCCAGAATTGAACTTGGTTGGTATTCAAGGTGGCCACTGGACTCAAACTTTGCTTTGGTCCCACATAGAACCTGATAAAGAGGTCTGTGGAACTATTTGCCTCATGTGTCTGTTTGTCCTGAAGGGACATTATAGTACATCAACAACTGCAAAATGTTGGTTGGTTTCATGCTAATCATGTTAGTCATTTAGAGCAATGGTCCCCAACCCCCGGTCCGGGGACCAGTACTGGTCCATGGGTCAGTCGGTACTGGGCCGCAGCTCCTTGTCCTCCTTCCTGGCTGCTGCCTCAGGGGTTGCCCTGCCACTCAGCCGCCAGCTCACCTTTGGTGCTCTCCGGCAGCCACTGTGGCTGGGGCTCTCCCTTGGCGTGGCACTGCACAGCTGCTGCTAGCAGCGCCCCTCAGCAGGCAGTGGGAAGTCAGGGGCGCCAGCAGGAAAGCAAGCGAAGTAGGGGCTCAGGTGACAGCAGTAGACTACCCCCCCCTCCCAGGCCTCAGTAAAATTGTCAAGCATTGACCGGTCCCTGGTGATAAAAAAAGTTGGAGACCACTGATTTAGAGCAGTGGTCCCCAACCTTTCTGAGGCTGGTGACCGGCAGGGCATCGGGCCGCGCCCGCGGGCCGCGCCCGCGCATTGCTCATGCGTGAATGCGCCAAGCGCATGCGCAATGCACGGGCGCGGCCCGTATGGGCGCGGCCCGGCCCTGATTCCCTCTCCCCGCCCTCCCGCAGTAAGAAGCTTCCCGGGCTGCAAGCTTGCGGCCTGGGAAGTTTTTTACTGCGGGGGGCGGGGAGAGGGAGCCGCGGCCCGGCGCCGGTGCCGGGCCGCGGCCCGCAGGTTGGGGACCACTGATTTAGATTATCATCGCCAAGGTTTGTCTGCTCATTTTTATGAACCATACACAATTATTGTAGTCAACTGTTGTATTTCTGTATTTGTGCGTTGGATTTCTGTCTTTTTTTTAGAAGGTAATTTCTGGGGGGGTTTTTTGCAGGGGGGGGAAGCCTGTAATTCTAATGCCATGTGGAGTGCCAAAGCTTCTCAGAGCTATTGACCCGTTAAATTTTCATTCCTTCCTTCTACTTCCAGCATGAGTAGTTATTTTCTGTTCTCTGTAAATTTTGAAAATAATCAGGTCTTAGTCTGCAAGGGTGGAGGGCTTTGTGGTTTGTATAAGCAACTGCTCTTTTTGGAGGGAAACTCCCCTTCTCTTTTTGTAATTGACACTACCATAATATATATTTTAAGAGATTTTGAATAGTGACTTCAGCGGACTATAAGGAACAGTGACTAGAGCAGACCGTATTTTAGGTTTCCACTTCCTGCTTTAGGGAGACAAAAACTTTGGATGCATGAATGACTGGGCATGGTAAGAAAGGTTGCAGTATAGAATTACCCCACAACTTAACCCTACTCCTGTGATTAATACAGAGGGCCAGTGTGGTTAGACAGGTAATGGGGAGACTGGAGTTCAAATATCCATTCTTCCCTCAGGGTGGGTGGGAATCAGGGATAGATAGGTCTTCTTATGAAGTCTAAAGTTCTGTTGAAATTGTGTGTTCTGTCCTTTAGTTTTAACTTCCTTTTTAATAATTCATTGTTGTTTATATGACTTCTGACTTCTGAAAGATGTCAAATCCCGCAGGGCCCACAGCTCACCCGGGAGCACATTCCACCAGGTAGGGGCCAGGACCGAAAAGGCCCTGGCCCTGGTTGAGGCTAGGTGCGCATCCCTGGGGCTGGGAACAACCAATAGGTTTTCTCCTGCAGAGCGTAAGGCCCTGCGGGGAACATAGGGTGGTAGGTGGTCCCGCAGGTATGTGGGGCCAAACCCACATATAGCCTTGAAGGTTAAAACCAGCACCTTGAACTGAATCTGGGTAGCAATGGGCAACCAATGCAACTGCCTCAGCACAGGCTGGATGTGGGTCCTCCAAGGTGTCCCAGTGAGGACCCTAGCAGCTTAATTCTGCACTAGCTGAAGTTTCTGGAGTAAGGACAAGGGTGGGTCCGCGTTGAGCGAGTTACAGTAATCTATTCTGGAGGTGACTGTTGCATGGATCATTGTGGCCAAGTGTTCGGGGGGCAGGTAGGACACTAGTAGCCGGGCCTAGCGAAGATGGAAGAATGCCTGGCCCGCTACTCTTTTGACCTGTGCCTCCATAGTTAGGGAGGCATCAATGGTTACCCCCAAATTCCTGGCTTGGAGCGCGATAGCAAGTTGCACTCCTGCCAAGGTGGGTAAGTGCGCTTCCTGATCCTGCCCCCTACTACCCAGCCACAGGACCTCCGTCTTGGAGAGGTTGAGTTTATATAGCAGTATCCATCATTCTAGTAAATATTGCACCCTCTCAGAATTCCATACACACACACATCTGTTACGATAATAAAAGGTCTAATTACCTTTTGGGCCTCACAGTGACCTTTTGGACCTCACAATTTAAGGGCCAATGAATGCTCCTGTGTGTGTTGTCCTTTTACCTGGGTGGCCGGCCACCCAGTCAGGTTGCGTCACAACTTCACTCACTTTGCCTCACACTACTGACTGAGCTGGCGGGTGCCTGGCGAGTGAGCTGCTAGGGTTGCATGGGGGCCCTTTGGGATGGGCTGGTCTAATACGTTCTCCTCTCTCAGGGCTCTCCTGCCTCAGTTCTGCAAGCACAAACCAGGTCTAAGGGACCATTATACATTGTTGTGCAGATGAAACTGGATGCTGTTGTAGATGTTCTTTTGCCTCCTGTTTCATTTGCACAACAACCCTGTTCAGTAGGCCTAAAGTGTTTCATCTCCACAACAACCTGTATGGGAGGCCTTAACTATTTCTTCTGCACAACAATCCTATCCACCCTCCAATGCAGCCATTTTCACCCGGGAAGCTGATCTTTATAATCTGGAGATGAGCTGTAATTCCAGGAGCTCTTCAGGCCCTACCCGGAGGCTGGTGTCCATAAACCTCAGTGGGGTACAATGCTCCAGAGTCACCCCTCCAAGGTTGTCATTTTGGCCTAGTGAACTGATGTTTATAGTCTAGAGATGAGCAGCAATTCCAGGAGATCTCCAGGCCCCACCTGGAGGTTGGCTGTCCCTGGTCTGGAAATATTCCTTGTGGTTTGGAAGAGGTTCTTAAAATGGAATGCCTCAGATTCCATCCTCCAAGGTAGCCATTTTTGCCTGGAGAGCTGAAACAGCAGTTCTGGAGATGCTGTCCTGGATGGCTGTGTGGGGCACAGACAATCTTCTGCTGGGGCCAAGGCTGCTGCCATATTCGCACCCTCCTATGTGGTGGCTTCGATTCACTCCATGGGAGGGATATTCTTCAGCAGTTTCTCTTATATATTGGGGCCTAGTCTAGCCACTGAGTACATGATTCAGTGGCCTGGCCTCCTTCCCCATGGACTACCCAGCAGCCTTCAGTCATAGGCAGCTGTCTTCTTGTGGGGTGGGGGGTTGCTGGTGATCTCAAGCTAGCCTGGTCATTGGGCAGCCTGAGACCTCTGCCACGCATGAGGCCTTGCACATGTAGTGCCTGTCCTCCCATCAGATGATCCAGAAGCCTTCAGCAATGAGATGGCACGGTTTGCCAAGGATCTAAAGCTTGAACCACCAGCATTACCCTGCCATGAATCATCCAGCAGCCTTGGCCAGAAGCATCTCTGGCTTTATTATATACTAGTAAAAAAGCCCATTGTTTGAAGAAGACAATGGGCGCTAGCAGGTGGGGACCAGAGCGAGCGGCAGGCGAGGGACAGAGCGAGGGACAGGCTACCTGAAAGAGGAGGCGGGCGGCGTCTCCTCTGCATTTTTTTGTTCTTCTGCGGCTTTCCCGGCGGCTCCATTGTGTTCTGGGGCCATGAGGGCAGGGAGCACCCAGCAGCTGCGCTGTGGGCGGCTGCCGGGGCTCCCAGGGCGCCGGCTTGAAGCGGCGAAAGGCTCCTCCAGGGGATTTTTTTTTCTGGTGGCTCTCGTGGGCGTGCCGGCTTGGAGCTGCGAAAGGCTCCTACAGGGTTAATGTATTTCTGCTGGCTCTCTTGGGCGTGCCGGCTTGGAGTTGCGAAAGGCTCCTACAGGAGTTTTTTTTTCTGCTGGGTCTCCTGGGCGGCGGCTTGGAGCTGCGAAGGGCTCCTCCAGGGTTTTTTTTTTTCTGCTGGCTCTCGTGGGCGCCGGCTTAGAGCTGCGAAGGGCTCTTACAGGAGTTTTTTTTTCTGCTGGCTCTCGTGGGCGTGCCGGCTTGGAGCTACGAAAGGCTACCACAGGGTTAATGTTTTTCTGCTGGCTCTCGTGGGCGTGCTGGCTTGGAGCTGCGAAGGGCTCTTACAGGAGTTTTTTTTTCTGCTGGCTCTCGTGGGCGTGCCGGCTTGGAGCTGCGAAAGGCTACCACAGGGTTAATGTTTTTCTGCTGGCTCTCGTGGGCGGCTGCTTAGAGCTGCGAAGGGCTCTTACAGGAGTTTTTTTTTCTGCCGGCTCTCGTGGGCGTGGCGGCTTGGAGCTGCGAAAGGCTCCTACAGGGTTAATGTTTTTCTGCTGGCTCTCGTGGGCGTGCTGGCTTAGAGCTGCGAAGGGCTCCTACAGGAGTTTTTTTTTTCTGCTGGCTCTCCTGGGCGCCGGCTTGGAGCTGCGAAGGGCTCCTACAGGAGTTTGTTTTTGTCTGCTGGCTCTCGTGGGCGCCGGCTTGGAGCTGCGAAAGGCTCCTCTGGGGGTGTTTTTTTTTTCTCTCCAGCTTCTCGGCGGCTGGAGTCTTGTGTTTGCGTCGGCGGCTCCCTTGGGGTCCGGCCTGACGCGGTGAGAGGCGCTTTGCGCCTCTCGCCGTGTCAGGCCGGGAGCAACTGCGAGGCGCGCTGCGCGCGGCTCGCAGTTGCTGGGGCTGGGAATCGGAGGGACCAATCGGCAGGCGCGAAGCGCCTGCCGATTGGTCCCTCCGATTGTCTGTCGTGAGGAAGGGTCCAATCCGGACCCTTCCTCATCACGGACAAAGCCCACCTCAAGGCCCCTTAACGAATTATTTAGTCCGTGGCGCCCGCGGCGCCACGGGCGGTGTACAGATGCTTGGTCTAGTTCCCACTGGTTTGTCACTTCATTCTTATGGGTTTTCTTCTGCATCCCCCTCTCTCCTTTGAGGCCTTGCAGCTAGAGCACACCAACCCAGACCTTACCAGCTGCTATCCTTGTAATGCTTGTATCTTCGATACCTGGCATTACATTTTATGGCATACATGGCCCAGTATTTATCAGCGGTGGCCCTCATGACAAATGAATTTGACACCTCTGCAGCAGTTATTTACTCTTAACTCAGCTCATCCTCTGAAACAACAGTTTTTAAAAATTTATTTACATTACATAAAGCAGTAGTAACTGAAGAGATATTATATGAAGTAATATATTATGGTCCTCCACTGGAAGTTGTCAAACAAGAAATACTTTGTTTTATGAAGTCAGGATTGAATGTCAGTCCATTGTCTGGAACATTATACAATTATCTGTCGCATAAAAGAGATAATTTCAGAATTTTTTTATTCTTAGTGTTATTAACAAGAATGTTTCCAAATTATGAACACTTTCCTGTGGGAATCCCATGTCACAAGTGAGAAAAATATTTGTGTGTGTGTGTTGTGAACATCTACAAAGGCTCTGGAATTACTGCATCCATTCACAATTGCCTGCAAAGTGTAGTGAACATTTTAAAGGCACTGAATGGTATTATTATGCATAGCATTATTATTTCTGCCCTTTTTAATCTTGCTACTCAGTGTGGTCCTGACTCTGAAAGATCCAGCCTCAGATATCTGCTCATCAGTTATGGAGGAACAATTATACATGAGGCTGGATCTTTCAGGGCCTTTCTGTTTATGGAAGAGGGACAATTGTTTGTTTGTTTATCGCTCAATTTATGAAACCTCCCCTTTTGGCCCAGCCATCTTGGGGCGGTGTACATAATAATTAAAAATAACATGGATTAAAATCTAAAATAACATTGGTATCCTTCTAGGCCTCTCCCACATTACCCTCCCTTGTTGATAGTTCCAGATGTTACAGTGGGGAGTGTTATGAAGGGAGGGGTTCCTGGATGTCACTGGTAGCCCAGCCATAACCAAAAGCCTGATGGAAGAGCAGGCCTGCCAGAACTGGGTAAGCTCCAACATGGCCCAGGTCTTCTCCAGGAGCTGTTCATTAATTCTTCTTGTACTTTCTTATATTTTATTGCATTTGTGATAATGGAGAAAAAGGTTCTTTGTGTCTCAGTGAAAAATCACATAGCCAAGAAAAACTAAAGGAATAAAAAATTCTCCCTGTCTAAGTTTAAACTTAAATTAAAATGTTGCTTTTTCCCATTTCCAAGGGCTCTTTTAAAATTGTACCTCTTCCTTGCTGTCTTTGGACTTAGCTCTAGACTTTGGTTGACATAATGTTATATGAACAAAGGAAATGGCCATGTGCCAGTTCAGACCATGGTCCACCTAGTTATAGGTCATCTACATTGACTGGCAGGAGTTTTCAAGGTGTCAGAGAAAGCACTCCTAACTAAATGTACTAGGGACTGAACTTGGAGTATCCTAGATGCAAATATGGTATACCTCCAACCTACAAGCCCTCCTCAGAAACATTAATTAGATATTTTCTTTTTCCATGCAGTTGCATTGCTGAAACTGCCATAGAGTCACCCTCTACAGGACCAAGTGAACTTGAGAAGGCTGGTCTCAGTTTTCTAGAGGACCATCATCAACCCACAGTGAGTTTCGTACCTTGGGATCGAGAAGAGTTTTACAACATTTGGTGCAGGGACTTTACTTACTCTTGCAGTGTATTGCAGCTCTCAGCCATTCTGCATCCCTGTCTCTAGTTCTCAGTCAGTTGTGGCCCTCCTATTTCTGTCCTCTCCGTCTCAGTCTGCTGTCCCCACAGTCACTCTCCCTGGTTCTCAAGAACCTGAGGCATGTCTCCTCTGAGGCTGAAATCTGAATTAAGATTGTTGGGATGAGATCTCATTGAAAACAATGAGATCTCATTGGGATTATCTGCCCTTTCATTTCAACAGACCATAGTCCTAACTCATTTTAAATGAATCAGGCCACCAAATAGAACAGGGGTAGTCAAACTGCGGCCCTCCAGATGTCCATGGACTACAATTCCCAGGAGCCCCCTGCCAGCATTCGCTGGCAGGGGGCTCCTGGGAATTGTAGTCCATGGACATCTGGAGGGCCGCAATTTGACTACCCCTGAAATAGAAGATGGCTTGAAACTTATTTAATTGTCATGACCTTCCTTCCAACTTTGTGAGTTGCATTCTTTTATCAGGGTGCTAGGAGCTGGGTGATAGCTCGCTCTCGGCCCTTGACAGAATTTCAGTTGTCCTCATGATCTGGTTGGAGCCATGCCAGTTAAACCAATTTAAAAGAAACCTCCAGTGCACAGTTTTTTCCCTTCTAAGTCCATTGACTCCCCACTGCCTAGGCTTGCCCTGTCAAAATTGTATATAGACATAGTCAGCCTTCAGAATATACTAGGGGAGGATGAGAAATCCCAATTTCCAGGTGACCAGGTTTAATTCTTCATTCCCACTTGCACAACCTTGTAAAGCAGGGATGTTCCTGTCTAGGTTCCCCCTCTGCATATATGCTTACATCTCACAAACAGCACTATGCATATTTCTCAAACATTACATTTAATATACCATCTCTCTTGTTTTGCCTCTTTAATTCAGTGATTATACCCAAACATTGAAATGACTCCAGGGACAGGGTAGGCTGGGAATGAGGTGGGGTGGGGGTTGTAAGTTGCTACAAAGCACTGAGAGATTGGGCTGAGGATATTTGAGTGCCTCGTATTTTGATGAGTAAAATCCACTCACCCCTTCTGTTTTCTGTCCAGAATTCCGTTCCCAACTGCCACAGATCCAGTTCTGACATTTCCCATGAAACTCCAGACTTCGCTAAAACTCAGCGGGAGTGTCGATTGCGGCCTCATTTCAGCGATCCAATGCCAACAGACGCTGTGAAGAGGAAACAACTGGAGCTGAAGATAGCTGCAGCTGCACGGCACCATGCTCAGAGGCACCGGCAAGAGAGAGAGCATAGTACGATCACTACCTTCTCTTTGAATTGTGCAGGTCTCGGTGAGCCCTTGTTGCTCTTAGACCTGAGCTTTTGAGTTCATATTTGCAGAAAACAAGGCCAAATGTTCCTGTTCACAGAGTAGGTGTTGCAGCCACCAGCCATCTTTCATGCCAGGGTCTCTGTGGGGGAGATGAGGCACAACGCATGCCCCCATGTGCTTGATGCTCCTACAGTTTTAATGGCTAATGACATCCACAAGTCTGGTGGGTCCAAATCTGGCAAATTATGTAGCTGCTCTGATGCACACACAAAGGCATTGTGGTTCCTGGCAAAGGCAGCGATGGGAAATGCAGCTTAGGGCAGTACCTTAAGATCTTCATGTGTCAAGCTCAGGACTGTTACTGATGGCTTCTTGAATAACAGAGTGAGAGGTGAGCAAGACCTGGGACCTTTGTTTGGCAAATGTACTCAGCAGATGGAACCAACAGATGCTCCTGGCCGATTGTTTTCATGGATTCCTAGGATGTGGGAGGAGGAGCATTTAAAGCCCACCTAACTGCAGAGGAGAGCTTCCTTCTGTAGCTGTGGAATTAACGAGCTACCCAAGGAGATCAGGGCCCTGACTGAACTTGCTAAGTTCTGCAGGCCTGTAAGACGGAGCCCTTCTGCCAGGCTTATGGTTGAGGCCAGCCAGATAACTACACCAGAATACCGGGCCTCCCTCCCGTTCCTTTCCCCTTTCTTCCGATGCTTCCTCTCAGTTAACATTGCAGCTGGTTAATTTACCTACCAGCATCAATAGTTGTTGGTGCTGTCAGCAGTTTTATTGTAATTTTAAAGGTTTGGTTTTATTATAATGTAAACTAAATTCTCTTCACTTCCCCGGGACTGCAAGTCCAAGAGAGGTGGAGTAGCGGTTATGAGTGCATACTTCTAATCTGGTGAGCCGGGCTTAATTTCCCACTCCCCCACATGCAGCCAGCTGGGTGACCCTGGGCTTGCCATGGCACTGATAAAATTGTTCTGACAGAGCAGTAATATCAGGGCTCTCTCAGCCTCACCCACCTCACAGGGTGTCTGTTGTGGGGAGAGGAAAGGGAAGGTGCCTGTAAGAAGCTTTGAGCCTCCTTCGGGTAGAGAAAAAGCGGCTTATAAGAACCAACTCTTCTTCTATAGGAATCAAGCAGTAAATTAAAAAATAAATAAAGATGGGTGTTTCTCAAAACAGGAGTTGTGAAACATATGGCCAGTGAGTTTCAGTGGTTCATGTTGTCTAGGCCTGGTCAGGTGACCATGCTGAAGAAGCCCTGGACCACAACCCTGGAGAAGCATCACTGTGACACAGTGGGGGTAAATAGATGGTCGTTCAGACATACATTTCTTCCCCCTACTCTGTGTTTGACAGCAATCTAAGACTCAATGGAGACAAACTGGTAGGAAAATCTTCCCCTCCTGTTATTGCCACTGTCTTCTTAAAATGTGGAGTACAGCATTAGAATGCCACAGCCCCAGCCCATTGGCAGCTAGGTTCTCCCTATCTCTGCTGTCTGGGAAAGCATGCTTACACCCATCAGGGAAAAAACGGGACTAGCCTTTCATTGCTGGAGGAGAGAGGCTGAGATAATTTCTTCTCCCATGTGTCCTGCTCAATCACAAGGAAAGGCCCTCCTGACCAACCCGTCAGTTAAAGCAGCTTGTCTGGTGGGTACATGAAAGAAGGCCTTTTCAGTGGCAGCCCCACAATTAAGGAACAGCCTCCCCAGGGGAATGCACTTGGCCCCCTCACTGTCCATCTTTAGTTCCATTTAGTTCTGTATTTGACTGATTTACTGGCAGCCCTGAATCGTAATTTAAATTTTTGATTTTTACATATTTGATTGTATATGCATTGAAATCCACGCTCAGTTCTGTAAGGCAGAAGGGCTGCTAATAAGCATATTATATCAGTAAAGGAAGGAAAGTAACAGGGGGCTTTCCTCTTAGCACGGTACTGCAAGCAACTGCTTGACAGTGATGTTGACGTCTCTGTTTCTGCTCAGGTCCAGCAATGACAAAAGCCAATGTCAACCACGCGGGCAGCTTCGATGAGAACCAGCGTGTTCTGGGCGGCTCTCTTCGTTCCAAGCACCGCTGGAGCAACATCAGCAGCCTCAGTGCCGACAGCGGCATTGTGGGTGGGAGCGACGAGAGGGACAATGCTGATGCCAGCAGTGGAGGGCCGCCAAGGATGAGATCAGCCGAGATGGAGCGGGCAGACAGCGGCATCAGCCAAGTGCTGACTCGGAAGTGGAGGAGAAGCCAAGTGTCTGAAATGCTGACTTCCCTACAAGCCTGGGAAGCCCACCAGCCGTGCACTGACTGTGGGGGAAGAGATTTCCCCGTGGAAACGGATGTTCAGAACCAGAACAAGAGGCAGGCCAACCTCTGCGAGAAGTGCCTGAAATGCCGGACAGAGCGGAAGGAGTCGGTGCTGGAGTTCGTAAATACCGAAGCCAGTTACGGGGAGGACCTGCGCATCATCAAGGAGGAGTTCTACCTCCCCATGCAGGCCGCTGGACTCCTAACACAGGACCAGCTGCTGGTGGTGTTCAGCAACATACAGGAGTTGATTGACCTCAATGAAAACTTTCTGGAGTACCTGCAGGAAGAAATTGACCAAGCCTTTGAGCAGGTAGAGTGCGTGATCTCCAGCTTCCTCCCCCCCTTATCAAGCACTCAGATTGCACCTAGAAACAAAAGGGCACAAGGGTGATACAACCTCCCAGCATCTTTGTGGCTGATATATTTTGGTCAATTAAAAGTGTCCAGACAGTTTCAAAGGGAGGGTTGTGTTTCGGGCACGGTGACATCAGGGAAGTGTGCCAGTGTTGCTATGAGTGAACGCATGAAATTGGCTTATAAAGGTAAAGGTAAAGGTATCCCCTGTGCAAGCACCGAGTCATGTCTGACCCTTGGGGTGATTCCCTCTAGCGTTTTCATGGCAGACTCAATACGGGGTGTTTTGCCAGTGAAATTGGCTTGTACTGATCATCAATGTATTGAGGTCTGTATTGCCTGCACTAAGAGCCTCTTGTGGCGCAGAGTGGTAAGGCAGCTGTCTGAAAGCTTTGCCCATGAGGCTGGGGGTTCAATCCCAGCAGTTGGCTCAAGGTTGACTCAGCCTTCCATCCTTCCGAGGTCGGTAAAATGAGTACCCAGCTTGCTGGGGGGTGGGTAAGCGGTAATGACTGGGGAAGGCACTGGCAAACCACCCCGTATTGAGTCTGCCATGAAAACGCTGGAGGGCGTCACCCCAAGGGTCAGACATGACTCGGTGCTTGCACAGGGGATACCTTTACCTTTACCTTATTGCCTGCACTGACTGGCAGCAGCACTCCAGGGTCTCAGGCAAAGGATTTCTACATCACCTGTTCTTTTATACTGGAAATGCCAGGAGCTGAACCTGGGACCTTCTGTATGCAAAGCAGATGATCTGTCAGTGGGCCACAGCCTTTCCCAGTGGCATTGTTGCTATGACACAGTTTGTAGCACGAATGGCAAACGCACCATGTCTAATGTCTAGGGAAGGGAATTGAGAGTCGAGGCTTGCACTGCGTTCCTCTAATTCATTCCCTTTGTCCTTCTGAATGTCTCCCAAGCTACCGTTCCTCAGGATTCCATGCTAGCAGTTCCCCTTCCCCGTTTTTCAGCCATGTAAGGAAACCAAATAGGTTTTAGGCATATGTGTGGGCTTGGGTTTAAATTATTTGATGGATTTTTTTGCCACTGTTTTGCCTCTCAGAGGAATTTGGGCTGGATTGGATACATGCAGTCTTCCACATGTTTGCTCTTATCTATAGGTGTCAGCCAGATGTTTAAATGCAAGAAACACAAAACAGACATCTTGAAAATGCATCTTTTCTCCTTTTTGCTCTTGAATGCCCACACTCTGATCCAGGCCAGAGAGGGGATGAGCTTCATGAGAAGCGCAGTGCTGTTTTTACTCCTTCACGCCTTGTTCAAACATCAGGTGTCCTACCTAGACAGGGAGGCCAATCCTCAACAATGAATATTACTAACCTTGTCCTTGGTTAAAGGAGAACAATGCAGGCAGGTGGCCGGTTGGGCTAACACCTGAGCACAGCAAATGGCAGGCACACCTTGTCTTGCACATTAAGTCCATGCTTGGTGAAGGAACAGGGGGGAAATCCTTTCACCGTGAAATTCATTTTTTCAGCAGTGACTAAGGTGGCCTGCAGGAAAACAATTAAAAGCAGCTTTACATGCCAATAATTGCCAGTGGCCAAGAGCATACACGAGGCTAGTTAAATCCCACAGTGTTATTTGAGCTACACTCCAAATGGGCATCCTTTCTTATGCATACGCAAGGTTATTTAATTTGCTGGGACAGCAGTTCTTGATCCTTCATTGTGACAAATGAAGTACTCTGTGCTCTGCAATCAAGCTTTATACCGTTACTGAACTTATGAGAACTGAATGGGAATGAGAACTGATTTTACTGTTTTGAACACTGGGTTGTCATCTTTATTGTTAATCCTCCTGACAGATAGAGAACATGCCAAGCAGATGCTCTGCCCCTGTGCCACAATCCCTCCTGGTTAGAAATCTAACAGCAAGAGGAATTCTGAAAGCCCTTTTCATCTCTCCGCATCACAGAACTAAAGGCAACAGTGTCTAGAACTGACAAAGCTCTCCTGCACTTATCTGCCAGGAGGCTGTATCAACATCAAGGCTGGAGGAGCTTCTCCTGTGCCCATCATTAATAGCAGGACAAGGACAAGTAGCTGCAGCAAGATTGGCGGGGCAGGAAAGCCCTAGCCACATTTAAACAGTCAGAGGTTGGACTAAAAGCTGAGGAGAGAAGGCTAAGATGTTGCAAACTCCTCTCCCCCCCTATGCTGAGATGCATGTGGGGGTTTGGTAAAGAAACAAGGAGACTGAAGGGTGTACCAATCCTGGACTCTGAGGAGGAATCTCATGAACAGCAAATAATTTATTATAATTCAAAATCATATATGCAAACAGAAAATCAGTTTCAGACTTGAAGGTTCAACACGCCAAGCCACTTTTGACAACTACTATACGTTCGGGAGGGGTGTGTCTGAGTGTACTGGTTCAGTTTTGAAAAGTTCAAGCTGTGGATTTAATCCATGCAAGTCCACTCTTGATCTTGAAACCCAGTTCTTAGAAATCTGCCTGTAGACTGAAACCGGTCATTTAAGATGCATAGAATTTTAAATGTATTCCCCACACATATGAACATAAAATGAATGACTAGACCTCTGTGCCACACCACCCTCTGCTGAGGGAAATGGGAATGGCTGTAAATCATTGAGGGGTCTTGTTTGTTTTTTGCCATCAAGTCACAACTGACTTATGGTGACCCTTCATTCATTCATTCATTCATTCACTCACTCACTCACTCACTCTCACTCCTCCTGGCGTCTGCTAGGGAGGCTCAGGGCAGTTCACATAAAATGTAGAGGAGCAATACATCAAACTCAGACCCTGTGGCCTTTTCAAGGCAATGAACCATGTAGGAACCATGGGCTTCCTTGGAGGTCTCTCATCCAAGTAATAACCTGGAATAATTCTGCTTAGCTTCTAGGATCTGATGTGGTCAGGCTAGCCTGAACTATCTAGTTAAGGGCTCCATAGGTATACCTCTATAAGTAAAGCTGCTGTATCTGGAGTGCTGTGGGCATCTCCAAATGTTTATCTCTGAGAGGCGTTCAGTGATGCTGCTAGGGTTGCCAGCTGTAGCAGACACTCCCAACAGGAGAATCTGGGGGATGGATGGGGACAGGCTCTTCAGTGTTCTGAACATCTGTTCTAGTGCAAAACCATTAGTGCCATTAACTCGTTAGGACCAGGGTCTGGGATTCACCCAAAACTTTTGTGATTGAGCCGTAGAGCTATATTGAGAGACTGAGAGATCTGTCTCCCCTAGAGATTTTTAAAACTTGAGTTATTTAATAGTGGGGCTACAGTGAGTCACATTAGGCAATTACGTATATGATTGTTATTTCCAGCTGTTTCAATAGAAAACACATTTCTGGATGTAACTCCTGCCCACCAGAATTGAGATGAAATTCCCTGAGACATATTATTATTATTATTATTATTATTATTATTATTATTATTATTATTATTATTATTATTATTATTAGATTTATTTCCCGCCTCTCCCGACAGGCTCGAGGCGGGTCACAACAACTAACCCCATTAAAATTCCCATTAAAACATCAATCTACTAACATGATGGCTAAAAATCCCATCCCTCCCCCAATTATCAAAGAGGTAAAGAGGAAAGGATAGGGGAGTAGCGTACACTCCAACTCCTAGGGGGGGGGGGGGAGCGATGTCCCTGATTTGCTGACCTCAGCCTCAACCATAGACCTGGTGGAAGAGCTCCGTTTTACAGGCCCTGCGGAAAGCTGACAAATCTTCTCTTCCAAATTTCATATGGATAGGAGAAAGCATCTCTGCTCTACACGGAATTACATTTTTTACTTGCTGAGCAGGCACAGCTCTGAAGAGAGAAAAAAAAACCAGCTTATGCAAACAGAGGACTTGGGTTTATATAGAATCAGGCACTCCTCCCAAATGCAGTGAGAGATGGTACAGTCTTTGGCAGAAAGTGCTGTGCATGGAAATACCAGTTAGAATGATCCTATTGGATGGGAAGATAGTTCAGCGATTCCGGTTGGATAGTGACCCTTCCAGTGGCCTCATTCTTTCCACTGACAGCTCCTTCTGCTATCTGAAACTATGAAACCAGACACTTGCATACTAGAATAACTGTCAGATGGGAAGGTCTGCAGTTGCTTCCAATTGGTGGAAGCAATTTGGTTGGCATTAGAGCTTTATAACCTGGCTCAGGTTATATATGATCAGTAATATTCCAGCAGCCCTTCCTTAATGTTTTCCACTTTTCCCCCATTTTGTCACTTCCTTTTTCTATTATTCCTCCCTTTGAGCATTTTGGCATTCTCACTCTGTGCTGCATCCTTTGAAAAAGAAAAATTGACGTGAGAATGCAGAACATCTGAACAACTTGTTACAGGTTTTTCTCTCCCCTCCCCCCATACTGAAAGAACTCCATTATTTAAGAACTCACATAGGAACTTGTGATCCTTAGAGAATGTGGTGCCAAGGAGCTCGTTGTGGCTGTAATTATTGTGATGTACCTTGATTACCACTTTTAATATATGGACCACTCTGAACTCCCATTAGTATTCAGCTGGTGAATGCCCTCGACTATGTCCCCTTCTCTGGCTGATGAATGTCTCCTGTTGTGTATTTGTCAGGGGGATGATGACCTAATGACAGTGTGCATTGGTGAGATATTCCTGGAGTTTGTCAACATGCTGCCTGCTTTCCAGACCTATTGTCTCCAGCAGTCTTCTTCAGTGAACATGCTCAATGCATTGGAGAAAGAGAAGGAGCTACTCAGGTGAGGAGAGTTCTGAAACTTTGGTAGGTAATATACAGGGGTCATGAGGTTCCACAACAAGCAAGTTTTGGCAGCAAATGTGGTTTGGAATGGGGTGATCTCAGAGTGAAACGGAGCTGGAGTAATCTCTTCTCTGAGTGGAGCTTGTTTAAAAGATGGATCTTGGCTGTGTTCCCTTTTGTGACCCACAAGAAGCACTAGCCCAAGAGTCCCTGCAATCTGAGTAACAGTGAAGTAGTACATCAATATGGTAATTCATTTCTCTGTGTGTGTCCATATTCTGCCCTGGATAGCTCGTGAGTTCAGTCTCGTCAGGTCTCAGAAGCTAAGCAGGGTCAATCCTGGCTAGTACATTGATGGGAGACCTCCAAGGAATACCAGGGGCATGATGTGCAGGCAGGCCATGGCAAGCACCTCTTGCCTTTAAAATCCTGTGGGGTTGCCCTAAGTCAGCTGTGATTTGATAGAACTTTCCACCCCCTCCATAATTGTCAGTGATGTTTTGCTGTTGCATGTGGAATTCTGTATTCGTCTTAACTTCCCCCACCTCTTCAATTGGTCCTTACCCCAGAGACCTCCAGCGTTAATGCATCCCTGGGATGTTTTTCTTCTGTTCTAAGGCACAGGCAAAGAACTATTCAATTCTCTTCCACCCTGGCGTGAGCAGCAGCATTCTGCCAGTGCCATCCCCTTTGTACATATCAGGCATTTCGGTTCCGTACATGAACCAAGACCCTAACAAATGGGGCAACTGGTTGGTGTGTCCTCCATGTTGAGCAGAGGAGGGGATGTAAAACGAAGGAGCTATTTGTGTGGTGGGGGAAAATGGCAATGTGATTGTGCCATCAGCATTGGTTCCATTTGTAATATGTGAATTCTGGAAAATGATGATGATGATGATGATAGAGATTTGAACAAGCCAGATGGAGTGTACAGAAAAACCATCCAGTTGCAGTGGCAACAATCTAGGAAGTCATAACGTAACTAGAGATTATTTTACCTAATAAATACTTACAGACAAGCCCATTAGTTGGCATTTTTCCTCTGCCAGCTTGCTTAAAAAAAAAAATTTTTTAAATCTCTGCAGGATATTCCTCAATGTTTCTCAGAATGACAACACAGCGCTTCGCCGCATGAACCTGAGGTCCTTCCTCATGGCTCCTCTACAGAGAGTCACGAAATATCCACTTCTGTTGAGCCGCATCATCAAATCCACCACTGAGTACCACCCAGATCACAGCAGCCTAAGGGAAGCCAAGAGCCGCATTGAGTCCCACCTGGAGCACATCAACATGAAAACTAAACAGGAAGGAAACTCATGGACGCTGCGTTCATTCCGCCAGGACAGCAAGAAGAACAGGGAAGTAATAAACATCGAAATGCGGGAAACTGCCATCAAGACAGTGGGCTGGTTACGGGAAGAAACCCGCTTCGTTATGGAAGGACCCTTGCAGCTTGCCCAGCCACCTGATGGACAGTGGGTGAAAAAGGGCAGCAAGACCTTAAAATTCCAGAACATGCAAGTGCTCCTCATGGTCAACATCAGGCGGGCATCCGAGTCTAGCTTTGAGCCTGGGGAGCCAGGACCTGTAAAAGATGCAGTACTGGTAGTTATTAGGGACAAGAATAATGGGAAGTTTAGTTTGCTCAGGGAACCCTTGAGACTCAGTAATTGTGTGGTCTCTGTGGATCCTGACTGCGATGATACATTTGAACTTATTGAAATCCGTCGGGAATCTTTTGTGTTCCGTGACGGAGACAAAGCCCGGACTCACCACTGGTTTAGACAGATACGGAGGTATTCACGGGAGCTGGGATCCTGGAAGAAGCGCCGTAATGCCCTACCCAACATCATGATCAGTGCATCCCACAACAGATCTTGAGAGGTGCTCAATTATGAAATGACTTGGCTCAGCTCAGAAATCGCACTAGACCTGCCCATGGCTGAGTTTCATCCTTGAGATAGCTCCAGCTTCTTTCAGCAGAATTCCATCGCTGGACCAAATGGCATCAGAGCTACCTTTGACAACTGAATTTGCTACCAAGAAGGACTAGATAACAGAGTACTATTAAATCAGTGTTTGTCAAAATCTGAGAAACTGCCCCATTTCTGAACTGATGAGCTCTTCCACACACTCCCAACCTAGAAACCTCAATGGGTCCAACAGCCCAGCTCCTGTAACCTCAGTGCCACTTTGTTCCTTGCTGTCATTCCTGTGGACCTATGCACAGAGCTACTTCTCCCGTGGCTACCATTTCTGTTCCTGACTACAGTGTAGCCCCTATTCTGCCAGGAACTCCGCCTTGAGGTAACTTACACCAGTGAGGAACTCAACAGCTCCACTCCTCTCTTTAAGACCATTGGGTTAAAAACTAAAATTCGAAGATCTGAGCCTCTGCATCCCACATTTGTCCTCAGGATTCACAACCTCCCTTTTGAGAAGCATTGTCTGAAGGGGCGATAGTGGGACCCCATAGAAAACAAGCTGCCCTAAGAGGCTGCCATCATGAGAGAGAGCTGGCACACACTACTTGTAATTTATCCAGCTGGTAATAAGGAAAACGCAGTTAGCTGGAAGAGTACATCTAAGAGCTGAACAAAGGGAGAACTACAGTTCTGCCACATGCTAGGCAAAAGCAGATCTTCTCATTCATACTCAGGAGTAAGGGGAGGTTCTTAGGTGGGTGAGTGGCTGGATGTAGCTGCTGGACAACAGGAGTCTTTTGCACATTTGTAAATAGGTAAGAAAGCAGATGATAAAATGTTGTGTGGTCAGTCTAGCAGACCATAGCCTGTGAAGACTTGTGCAAGGGAGGCAGGCCCTTCAGACGCGTGGACTGCTGGGGACATCTTCCCGTATGGCAACAAGGAGGTCTTTGGGAACAAATCACAAGGAGCAGGTCTCTAGAAAGGAAATGTTGAGCTAAAAATTGTGGGGCTAAGAGAAAGCGTGTGAAATGTTTGACTGCATGATTGTACAGGGGAGGGGGGGAAGAATCTTGAGAATATATGGTAGAGGTTTCATTGTGCATATATTATAACAGCATTAGGCAAGGCAACATCCAGGTCCAATTTAAGGCAGTATTAACCTAATAAAGGAGAATGTTTAGATGGTAACATTATCTTCTAATGTCAGCTTGCTCTCCTAGGAAGTTATTTCCTTTAGTAGCTGGTCCTTTTGAGGTGTGTATATTTTATTTTTTGCAGTTTGGCTCTTCCTTTGTCTGCATTTATCCTCAAGCCCAAGAAAGTGCAAGTCTCGTGGCTTGAGTTTTACCTTTTATTGAATGCATGTAATATATAAAACTACAAAGGGAAGCCAGCATTTCTTCAGAGTTCATTCACGCACATTCCAGAATACCCGTAGAATCCTCTGGATAAGCAATACTCTCTCTCTTTCAGGATCACTGGATTTATTTTTTAAAGGTGAAAAATCCACTGTAGAAGTTCACGGAATGTGATGCATCAGAAGTAGTTCTGAACTGTGCTTCTGTTTAACAAGGTTCAATTACCTCTGCTAATTTGTGATTATTTAAATGATGATGATGTAATCTAGTGTATTTCAAATTTTTAATTTAAAAGAAATTCCATTACATTATACTGTAGATTAACAACATAAAATGTTTTAATATTTAATGGTTTCTGAGCTTTGCTTAGATTGGCATACTTCCTGTTTGAACATCAGCATTTAAAAAATGAGACCATGTATGACAGTATCCCACCCACAAGAACAAACTTGCTGTGGACAGTTCTGCACCCTTGGCATTCCACAGCTAAGTGAAAGCATCTTATTAATTCTAGTGGGAGAACAGGATTTAGTGAGGATCATTATCAGTGGCAAACACTTTCTGGTAGCTTCACCATTGGTACTTGGGTCCCCAAAACCAAGTTTTTAAATTTATGAATGTTGCTGATTTACAGTGTTTTGAAAGTAAGGGTCAGGAGTGTCTGATCATTATACAATTATATAAAGCAAGTTTATAGCTATCGATCTTAGCCTTTGTTAAGAACATGTCTTTTCTGCAGGTGCTGTTGTGTTTCCAGTGCACCTCTAATGTAAGAGATCAGTACAATAATGTGCACATGCCCAGTACAGATCTGGTGAAGCCTGCTGCAAGCAGCGTTAGCAGTGGGATCTCTCACACCAAATTGTGCCACATTAATAGGACACACAAAGGAAGGTTGAAGAAAAATATGGCCATCTTTTTGTGACAGGTGGGGGATCAGCCAACAAAATATAGAACATAGGTCCCTAAAGTGGAACATCAACACCTTTCCCATTGCTCACCAGGTGTTTTTAGAAAGTGGATGGGCTTTTTGTCAAGCAGGGCATCTTATTGGCAATTAGAGATCTGATGGGCTATAGTTTTATTCTGTTCTCTTTCCCAGTGTATTTTTTAAAAATTACCCCCCCGCCCTCCTCTCTGCTTGAATTTCCTGTCCAAGCATATGACTCTACCTCCTGCAACACCACCCTGGGCCAAAATGCCAGTATGTGCCCACAGACTCAAAAAGCTTGGGGACCCTGACGTAAGTCAACTTCCCTGTATTGCATCTTACATTTTGCTAAAATTGCAATATTTTTCCTTTCTAAAGAACACCCAAAACACAAACAATTTGTAATTATTTTATCAGCATCCATTTACATAAACTCTGTTAGTGATCTTTGAATGTGAGAATTATGGAACTTGCAATTCCCTTAATGTAAATTAACTTTTAAGTGGACCTGATGGATCTGATTGCCTCCAGCATATGCTCCAACTATAGTAATATTTGGCGCACATATTTACATAGAGCAGTGGTCCCCAACCTTTCTGAGGCTGGGGACCGGCAGGGCGTCGGGCCGCCCCCGCGCCTGCTCATCGGGCCGCCCCCGCGGGCCGCGCCTGCGCATCAGGCCGCACGGGCCACGGGCCCTGATTCCCTCTCCCCGCCTTCCCGCAGTAAGAAGCTTCCCGGGCCGCAAGCTTGCGGCCTGGGAAGTTTTTTACTGCGGGGGGAGGGGGCGGGGAGAGGGAGCCGCGGCCCGGTGCCATGGCCTTCATGGCCCGGCACCGGGCCGCGGCCCGCAGGTTGGGAACCACTGACATAGAGGATCCCATCTCTGCTCTTTCAAACAGTAATTCTACGAAATGCTAAAGGTTGAATGTTTAAATTACAGCACTGATTTCTGTAAAGACAGAAACACCTCCTTTATGTGCGCTGATACTGCTTACACATGAACAGCATTCCAGTCTGCTACTCCACTTCTTTAGATCTCATACACTCCAAACTGAATTAGCTGCCCCCTCCTCCAACATAAGCACCAGCAGAAAAAGAAGATAGTCTTTGGCTTCCTAGAAGCCCCTGCATTTAGCTCCTCTTCCTCCCAGGCAATTTGACAACACTCCTGGTTGTTTTCTTGTAGGAAATGTGTCAGAATAATATAAGTACATACACTGCTGAAGAACAGGGTTCTTTTTATTTACCCACATTAACAGTGGAAGCATTTTCTTCCCAGTGAACATTAAAAAAATAACCAGAACAAGGCAAAAGTTTTACAAAGAAAGTTACTTACAGCTACTAATTTGTAAAGTATGATGATTTTCTTATTCTTTGGATATAACCTTTATCAAAGGAAAACTTGGGAGGGGGAACTTAACAAAGCATACAACATGAAAAATAACACTGTACACTGAAGAAAAAACGTCACATGTAAATGTGATTTGAAAGATGGGCATTAAGCATTAACACAGAAGAAATTTACACATAGAAGTGGCCGGCCGGTTTGGTTTGTATCCGTAATTCAGACACTATACTACTAAGGCTATGATCCTCTGTACACGAATTGAAAGAATTTGCATCCAAGTAAGTGTGATTAAGGACCAAGAGGAGGGCAATAATTTACCTCTTACTAATCAAAAACTTTCTTCACAGCTACCTAAGGTCTTACAAAGAGATGAGATACAAAAAGATGGAAATATGAAACAAGTTACCTGGAATCCAAAGGAGCACAAGTACCCCTAAAAAATACCCCCAACTTTAGCATTTGGCTACTGACCTCCACAAGCATTGCACACCATAGAGGGGGGGGGGAATTAAACTGTGGCCCAAGGACAAACAACTCTCACACCTTGTGCAGAGCTAATAAACAGTTATGGTTGCAGTTCACAAAACAGTTTGCATATAACATGGTAACTCGCTTCCAATGCAGCCCCTGGGACAGTGTTTACTGAAAAGTCAGGTGCTTTCATGTGGACATACTAAACATTCAACAGAAAATAACAACAACATGGTTTTGCAGCTTGTGGTTCCTCTAGGCTACTGTTGGGAGAGCTCAATTAAAGCTCCTCTTTCATTGGCAGCAAAACTGAGGCAATCAGAGATTCAGTTCATCGTGCCCTGATTCATTTCTCTCCACCGGCACCATCTGTTGCCTCCTTGCTGAGCCCTCTGATTGACAGGTCATAAACGACCTCCTCAATCTTCTTGACATCATACTTGAGGCCATCGTACCGCTTCCTCAGGGAGTCATTCTTCAAGTTCAGGAGGCGGAAGCCGGAATCCAGCTCATTGATGAAAGCAGAGATGCGGAGGGGGCGAGAGTAGTCTCCAGCGGTGACACTGTTCACGGCTAGCCTAGACTATGGGAACACAGAACCGAGCAAGCTAAGCAGAGAAGCAAATTAGAACTGGAGGGACCTAATCAGAGTCCAGATTAATGCTCTCCTCTGAGTTCAGAGTGTTTTGTCCCTTTCAGAGTACGACTCGAGTGCTTTCTGCATAAGGAAGAGCTGGGTTTTTATACTCTGCTTTTTACAACCTGAAGGAGATCAAAGCAGCTTACAAACACCTTTCCCTTCCTCTTCCCACAACTGACACCCTGTGAGGTAGGTGGAGCTACAGTGAGTAAATACAATTTTACAGTGAGTAAATACAATTTATTTTACATCTTTTATATACCAGAAGGAAAACCATAACGGCTTCTGGATCAATTCTGTTTTAGGCTTCATCAGTGGTTGAAACCTCCAATCCTCCAAAAACAGTTTGTAGTATCAAAGGTGTCAAAATCCTATCGCCTTTCCTTATAGTACTATTGTTAATATATTAGTATCAATCGGCCATAGGCTTTCTAGGGTACTGTGGGGAATGCTAGTCAACGACCACTCTCCAGGAAGCCTGCGTTGGGTGGCTTATAAGTAAGCATAATAAAAACACAGAACAGATAAGTAAAAAATTAACAAACTATTAGAACAACATTAAAAAAAACTGCTGGAACATAAGCACAGGTCAAAGTATGCAAAATCTTCTAAATAGTGTCATTAAACAGGCCACAAACACTGTAAGAGCAATGTAAGAGATCAATTCCTAATTAAAAAGCTGAGCAAGAAGTAAGGTGCCTAGAAGAGAATACACAGGGTGAAAAACAAGCCTCATGGGGAACAGCATTCCAGACAAAAATACCGCCACTGACAAAGCCCTGTTCCTTTCTTACCTGGTCAAGTGGGGGTGAGGAGAGCAGAATTTGTGAAGAGGGTCAAGTATTTTCATGACTACAGCAAGCCTATCTGTGTTCCTGGTGGTTAACGTCAACTAGTAGCTTCATCAGTAACGAATAAAGCCCCATAACCTCTAGCTTTGCATAATGATAACACGTGAAAAAATATGTGCCATTAGTCTGTTGTCATTTTCATTCCAGCTATATTGGTGACAATACCTATGTTCTAAAACCTTTCAGTATTCTCCACTTACCAGCTCACTAGCAAGAGTCAGCACTCCAGAGAGGTAATCCTCAATGTCCAGATGAAAACCTTTCTCTCTTTCAGATTCAACTGCAAAGGAAAAGAATCAATCTGTATTTATGTTTGATATCAATCCCAATGGCACACCTGGGGAACAGTTTTCTCAGCAGAAAAATGTCAAAGATGCAAGATCCCCTATGCTACTTCAGACAAGGCCTTCTCCTTTTCACTAATTTGAGCAATGAATCAAAGGAGATATAGCAAGAGTGGCAGGCTTCCAGTTCAATCCTCAATGCCTCCGGTTTAGAGTTTCAAGCTGTGAGGGTAAAAAGACTTCTGTCTGAAACCCAGTCCTGCTGTCATTTAAACCAGACAGTGTAGCTCATCTGGTAATTCTGTCTGACTGATGAGACAAACTGCATGCAAAACTGTCATTATTAATCTGTGCTCTTATTATGGACAATCCACATTTTTGTAAACTTATTATAACTTTTGCCAATTGATAGCTCGAATGCATTGCACATATCAATACGAAGTTTACTGTTTTTCAAGACAGCAAGTCAAAATGCAAGGCAGGAGTCTTTCTGCATTTTAATTTTAAGCCATGACAAAAAAATGTTGCTAATTCTTTAAAGAAAATACATTTTTCCCACTTTAGTGGAAAACTGCTTACTTACTTCCAAGTATTTCTGTAACAGCTTTCCGGGTGACTAATGTCTCTGTCTCCAAGTAGACAACAAATGCTGCCAAGAATACCAAGCGCTGAAGCACAAACCTCCAATGTTCATGAAATCTGTACAGAAAATTCAGAAGTTTAACCTTGTTGTGACAACCTTTCATGCTTACGGCTTCTATATAGCAGGATAAGGCAGGCAAACTTAACACATAGGAAAATTACACCTGATTTTATACCAAGCACATTAATCATTATCACAAGGAGCTTGGCAGATTTGGGAGGGTAATCCTCCATTTTATCTTAACAACGCCATTGCAAACTACATTACATTGAGAAGCAGTGACTAGCTCAAGGTCACCCAATGACATTTAGGGACAAGTGGGCATTTGAGCCCTGGTCTGCTCAAAGGAGTCCAAGCTCATGAACCACTATGCCACTCTAGTTTACCTGAACAACAAAATGCTTCTACTTTCCCAGCTCCCTTAACTGAATTATGATGACATGAAAATGTTCAGTATATGCACATTAACCTCCTGGATCTCAGGCTTATGCCCCTCCCCCCTGGCTTCCATTTTAGAATATTATTAGAAACTGGGGGGTGAGGGTTAGATAGTATTCTATCTAGCTCTACTGCACTCTATTAATTGTTGAGTCTCCCAAATGGAGAGAGGGTTTTATTTACTCACCTGTAATACTGATCTGCAGGAAATTTCATTTTCAGAGACGCCAGCTGTGTTTTTACTGTAACAAAGTGTTCACGAGCCTTTTGACACTTCTTTGGTACTGAAATCAGAAAACAAATAAACAGCAGTGATAGCCTTCCCACTCAAGAGGAAAAAGTGCTGAGGTTAGTGTTATATAATTCAGACATTAAAACCAGCAAAAATTATTCGGCAATGTCAAATGTAATACAGCTCATAGTTTCGTAGCCAAGAGCCCACTTGGCATTACAATTCTGAATACTCAACTGATCAGTTTTTACCATTTGAGTATCCAGCCATGGAAAATGTCACTAGCCTGGTTCACTTTGTTACATCTTCGGTTTGGAATGAACAGCCTACATTCTTAAATAATATGAAGTGTATATTCCTCAAGGGAATTAATCCTCACATTTTATCATCAATCTCATAAGAATAAGCATGCTTATAACACTCTCAGGAATATACCGAAGGCAAACAGATCTTGACTTACTGTCTTGGAATCCAGAACCTTGGTGGACCCCCTGTAATACTGTCAGAATTTCTCGAGCTGTCTGCTCCAGAGTTTGAACAACTTTTCTGATCTCCTGTAAATAGGAACAAAAACAGTAAGTAAGACAAAACAACCTAAACACACTGACATCACTTGCACCTGCAACCAACTAGGCTGCATTAAAGTAAGAAATGAGAAATCAGTCTACTTTGGATCACTGCCCTGTTTGGCTCCTTGACTCCTCTTGACTGTCTCCTGCAGTGGCCATTTAGTCTGGTCACTGTGCAGTCATATGAATTATCTTAAGAATGGGTACTTTTGCTGACTCACCATTTTCCCTTTCTGCCCGGCTCCCTCTGCCCTTTTGTATTGTGTGTATTACACTATAAGCCATTTTTTTAAATAGAAAACCACAAGCCACTATGAATGCAGTGTCAGAAAGGCTGTCTATACATCTATATACAGAATGCAACTGTACAAGATCTATAACACAATACTACCATGTTTGGGATTCTACAGAATTATTTCTCTGGAAGCAATCACAACAATTCCAGTACAAGTTGCCACTGTTTTGGCATAGAGGGCCAACACGGCAATAACAACTGCAAGGAGGTCATGCTTTAGACTTGAATTCAAGGGCCAATCCACACACTCCCATGTTTCAAGTGTACACCTAATGCTATCTAGATTTACACTGCAGAGGGGCCGTGGCCCAATGCCTGAGCCTCTGTCTGATGTGTGGAAAGTCCCCAGTTCAATCCCAGGCATCTCCCATTTCAAAAAGATTGTATAATAGATGATGTGAAAGACTTCTACTTGAGACTCTGGAAAGGTGCTGCCAGTCTGAGTAGACAATGACCCTGATGTTCTGATGGTCTAATTTGGTATAAGGCAGCTTTATGAACATATGACCCAACCCTGAAAGAACTGGATTCAACTTCGTATCTGTGAGAACAAGGGAATAATACAGAGATCAATTAAAAAAACCCTATCACATTTCAATTCAACCTCCTGTTTTTCAGGAAAAGGCAAAGATAACAAAAAACAAAGGTGGGTTGGGTTTCCTCTTCCTTTAAAAATACAGGCACCCAGAGTGACAGAGCACCCTTTCTCAACTTTTTGACCACTGAGAAACAATTGAAACATTTTTCAGGCTTTGAGAAACACTAGAAGAGGCACAATTGCACAGAATACAGTTGGGAAGTAAAGCTACATGCCCATCTGGGGTCTCTCCCAGGCTCAGAAATGGCCATTTTGGGAGGGGGCAGACATGACCATATTTGATCATATATATGGTCATATCAACCATTAAATGTATAATAAATTTTAAAAATACTTTAAAAATTAATTAACTTCCACCTGGTTGGGAGACCCTTCCAGGGCTGTTAAGAAACCCCAGAGTATCATGAAACCCTGGTTGAGAAAACCTGCCTTAGAGACCCAGGCTGCAACTGCATGTCATTGGATCCTACAGCATAGTAACATTATAGCAGAGATTCACAACTAGATTTTTCTGCATGGAAAACATAATACAGTTGTGAATGATTACTACTGCAAAATGACCGTTCAAGAGCCAGCTTGGTGTAGTGGTTAAGGGGTGCCAACTTCTAATCTGTCCAGCCGGGTTTGATTCTCTGCTCCTCCACTGCAGCCAGCCAGGTGACCTTGGGCTCCCCACAGCCCTGAAAAAGCTGTTCTGACCAAGTAGTAATATCAGGGCTTTCTCAGCCTCACCTACCTCATGGGGTGCCGTTGTGGGGAGAGGAAAGGGAAGGCAACTGTAAGCCGCTTTGAGACTCCTTCGAGTAGAGAAAAGTGGCATATAAGAACCAACTCACCTGGATGCAGCTGTCACTCCCACCATCGCAGGCTACCGTGAGTTCTAATCGGTCTGAAGGTTCTAGTGGCCTCCCTGTTTAACCAACATCGCTGCTCACCTGGAATTATCGACCTTTAACCGACCATTGCTTAAAAGGCCAGATTTCCAAAGGAAGCGCTTCCCTGGCGCCACCCCGTTGCCTGGCGAGGTCCGAAGGCCCCCGCGGGAGAAGCGGGGCTGAGCTCAAGGGACCCACCGTGGACCCCTCCTCATCTCACCTCGCGGATATCCTGGTCGGCGGTCAGCACCCCCTGCAAAACGATGAACATCTCGCTGACAGACATGGTCGCCCCACCGCCGGAGGAACAGAGAGCGCCTTCCACGCTTCCGCTGTGGCGCCGCGCCTCTCCTTTGCCGCCCGGAAAAGGAAGCCATAGAGACGGTGGCAGCCCTGACAAGCTCTTCCGGTTCGTTCTCCCTTCCCAGGCGAGAGAGATGGAGATGGGAGAGCCTAGAGCGGCGCTGCGCGTGGGCTCCCCTAGAGACGGAGCGCGGGCGGCCCCGGAGGCTCCTCTGCGGCGGGGTGTTGCAGCAAAAGGAAGCCGGCCGGGGGGGAGGCCAGCCCGGCGCCTTGGAGGCCCGTTTCTTCAGCGGGTGTTCATTTTGGAGGAGGGCTGCGCGTAAGAAGCCGACAAACGGCCGGGACGAGGGGGAGTCATGAATTTCTGGAAGGGCAGAGTGGACCGTAATGGCGGAAGATAAGAACCCACGCAGGAAACGCAGGGAGGCTGTTCACTGGTTAGAGTAAATTAGTTAGGACCTATAATAGACGGGGAGGCACAGGTTTTGTCAGGGGGTAAAAAATAGTAACAACCTTACAGGCGGATTCGGGTGGGTGGCCGTGTTGGTCTGAAGCAGCAGAACGAAATGTGAGGCCAGGGGCACCTTTAAGACCCAAAATGTTTTATTCAAGGCATGCACACTCCCTCAGACAATGGAACAGGGGTCCTAAGGGTACAGATAAGAGGAGAGAATAAATTAGTAAACAGCCGTCACAGCGAACGTGCAGCTTTTTAATAGTTGGATAGTTCCTTGCTTAGGCGGAGAAGGGTGGGCCTAGCAACAAATCTCCTAATTCTGTCCACGACTGGGAAAGTATCTGCCATTAATCACCAACTTTAACATATTTATTTCCCCTATGTTTTTGTGAACAACTGAACCCAAGGGACAGATTTTGTTAATGTAGCAAGGAACTATGTAAACATTATCATGCTGAATATTGGTTTGATGTTTGCTTCTTTTGTATTATTAATTTGCTCTCTCCTTATGATTTTTGTTCCCTTGTCTGAGGAAGTGTGTATGCACACAAAAGCCCACACCTTGAATAAAACTGTTGGCATTAAAGGTGCCTTTGGACTCACATTTTCTTCAACCCTAAAGGTGGTTTCCTATTGTTCCCTGAAGTTTAGTGGCTGGGCATCTCTGATCCTTTTTCTGTCTCTTATTAGGAGAAAGGTTTCTATGGTAACAAAAGGCAATGCATTTTTTAGTGTTTTCTCCTCAAGGCCTCTATTGGAGTACATTTTGATACTTAGAAAGGGATAAGATTCTTGTGCTTTGAAAAGTGCCTGTGGCCAACTCCCACAAAGCAAACTGCACTTGAAGGCAAGAGAGCAGACCAGGTCTGGTGTGCTTTTCCCCTCTCCCCCTTGCCATTTGGTAGCCCCAAATCCAGGTGAGCATGAGTTTGAGTGTTGTCCCCTCAAATAGCCTCCACTAATAGTTCAAAGAGCAAAATACAGTAGTTAGATCACTTATTGTGTCTTAATTTAGTTTTCTTAACCCAATGGTTAAGAGTCATTGAGTGTCATTGTCAGCGCAGAATGTCTTTTTCTATCTGGAATTCAGTAATTTAAACAAATGAGAATAGCAACAAGAATTTGGTATTATGGGACTATTTTCTGGACTGGGGAAAAATGTAGATGTAAGGAACTGAAAAACTGAGCTTTGTCCATAAAAGCAGATATTGAAATAAATATTTGTTTCATTTTGCTGTGACATATGGCTAACTCTTTTTTACATCATCTGGAGACCCAATTCCTCATGCAATCAAGCTCTGGAAGGTACTTTGAGAGATTTTGTCCGATGGCTGTCTAAAAATTAATTCCTTTAAAAGCAATTAAAAAGTGGGGATACAAAAAAGGAAAAGAAACAAAGGGATTAGACCACATAACTGCATTTGTCAAAGGCAATCATGTAGTACAAAATGTATAGGACAGAATCTTTTCATCCCCAATAGTATAAGAAACACTGGAGTAAGTTTATCCCCTCCTTTAACCATGTGTACTTCCTCAGGAAAGAAGTCACATCCTCTCAGTATCAACATATTACTGGATTGCAATTTACGATAGTTTTGGGTGTTCTACACATTTCATGTGTTAAATGTGCATAGTCCCTAGCAGGACTGCCTAGTAAGAAAGGTATGTTATTTCAAGAAAATCTGTAGCAAGATTTTTCAACAGAGGTTATCTGAAGCCCTGGGGTTTCTGAATAGCTCCAAAAGGGTTTCACCTATCGGGTGGAAGCTAATCAATTTACATGTAAAAAAAATTATCAGGTGATATAGCTATATATAGTAATTTTCACTTGCCCTCCCTGTGGCCAACGATGGACCTGGAGGGGATGCAAAGGGGAAGCCCTTTATCATAAACATCTTTGCTAGCTGAGGTTCACCATACATGGCAGCAGCTGGAGTCCAGAGAGGTAACTAATCATTTTAATTTAATTGCATTGGGTATGGCACTGGGCAATGGAACACCTGATGCCTGCTCCAACCCTGTTCCCACCCAGTGGACTAGACTGCTGGGCCATTTTGGGCAGTGGGAGGGGGGGTGGAGCATGGCACTTACCTGGCCTATGAGATCTTTGTGCAATGGAGGTAACAGGAGACTGCTCGGATGAAAGAATGGGCAGAGCCACTCCGATTGTAGCTTTAGCATGATGGAACAACTTTATTTGCAGCAGTCAAACAGAATCCAGTGATCTCCATATATACTTCTCACTGGGTAGCCTGAGGACTTAGTCACAAACAAAGCCTCATGTGTGCAATGCCCATTCCCCCATCAGACTATCTAGCAGCTTTTAGCCTGGAATGGTTGATGCCAAGCTGATGAACTTTGGGTCCAGCATCATGTGGGGCAGTATTGGCCAGAGGTGGCCACTCCCGCATAGGCGATTGACTTTCTTTGGCTTGAGTCTCATGGTGCAAATGGCCTTGCACCTGAGCCTCCACCCCCCTGCTTCCATAGGTGAAGGGGTTAGTTCCATTTGTCTTCCCAGTCCCTTTCCATGGTAGCTCAGTGAGAGGGAACTCACAAAATGCAGCTGCTTCCTGCTTTTACCCTGGAGCCTGGGCTCACAGCATTGGCAGCGGGAGCAGGCTGGAATGGATTTGTTCCCATCCAGGCAGCGCAAGGGGATCTGCCCAGCCCTGCACTGCTGGCTCTCTAAGTTGCCCATGTGGGTTTTCCTCCACATCCTCTTCTCTTGCCTATGGGGCCTCACTGTGAGGACTCACCAACTTGGAGCTTACCAGCTGCTGTCCTCAAAGTTTGTATCTCTGGTATCTGACATCACTTTTGACAAGACAAATGAGTCTGACACCTATAATTTAGCTAAAATGCCAGTTTAAAAGTTTCCCATAAACATGCACATTGGCTTGATGTTCTTAAGAGATGCCGCTTTATAAATGCTAAATACAAGCATCATCCTACTTGGACTCAAACTTTGTTCCACTTACCCCTTGTGAAAGAAATTCTGTTTGATGTCTCCTACTATCACCAAGCATCTCACATTAGTCACAGTGATGCTAATCTGGATTTATTTGCTTTGTCTGATATCAACAGCTACATGGTACTTGCTGATCTTTTAATTCATCATGCAAAGCCAAAGTGCCAAACACCTGAACACGACAGTGGGAAAGACTGGCTTGTTTGCTTCGTAACTATTAGGCAATAAATATGTTTGATGTATGGAAGATTGTCATGTCTTTAACATTAGTGCAGCTTAGCAATTATTTTGATATGGAAAAGCAAACTCTCTCTCAAGCCAAGCACACTCATGGCTCCCTCATCACATCCCTGAATGGAGATCTGGCAGTGCAGCCCACCCTAACCTGCCAGAGGCCAGTCCACCATTGGGGTAACAGCCATTAGTCACATTGGCATCTGAAGCTGGCCCCTTGCAGAGGGAGCTGCGAAGACTGCCAAGGCCAACAACAGACAAGTGTGGATATCCAGGTGTCTAGCAGCCAGCACCACTCCGAGTAGCCAGTCACCCTTCCCTGGAACTGCTCACATCCATGGACCCTCCGTGGGTTGCCTCTGGCAGAGGCACTGCCGGCAGGGGGTGGGGGCAGACCACTTGCCCAGAGGGACTCTGCAAGGTCTGCCGGTAGTTTCTTGATGCCCCCTTGTCTCTCCAGGTGCATCCCATGCCAACAAGCCCCTCCAGGTGGCTGGCACCCAAAGTCACAGTTGCTGCAAGGCTCTTCATCCATTGTAGGCACCTGGCCATGGCATGCCACCATTCCTAACAGCTCACCAGGTGCCCTCATTCAATCACAGCTCAGGTGGAGGACAGGGTGGGTAAAATGGGCTGTGCAGGCAGCAGTCCCTAAGCCTGAGAACCAGTCAAGGGACTTTCATTCTCCTTCCCCTGCGTGAGCAGCTTCTGGTCTTGGCTGGGCATCAGAAGGAGTCTCTTGACACTGAGTACAGATGGCTCTCTCAGTTAAAGTCACAAGGAACCAGTATAGACAGCCATGGACATAAATCTTTAAAGCAAATGGGTGAACGTGAAGAAGCTATAATCATCGGGTTCCTAAAAAGCAGAAGATCAAAACGCAATAACGGCTGCTCCGATAACAAACTTACACCCGTTACAGACTAAATTTTCATAAATCCTTCCTCAACAACAATTAACTAGAATAAAACTAAGTAAACAAGCCATAATGTGCCTGTTTTTTTTTACGAAGTAATGAAATGGCAATCATGTACAATGAGGTTATAACTCATCAGTCAGACTTCCAAGACTTCAGTCAGCTGAATGAACACTCCCAACACTCTGAGCCTTTCAGGAACATGCTTGGAGAAACCCTTTTGATGTTCAGGAAACCAGTGCATTATCCTCTGATTATATTGCTAAAGCATTCTTATAAGGAGAAAATTGCATAGTACAGAGTTAAAGGGACACTTAAAGGAACAGAGTCATAAGTATATTATACAGGGATATTAGCTCCCACATGCAGCTGCTGACATGCCTCCTGGACAGCTCCTGGCTCACCCTACTGTCTTCCTGGATCCAGCTGGCACTGAGATTGAGGGCAACCATGGGTTCCCTGATGTGCTGTCCTCACCTCTGTATCTCATGGAGTGTCCTAGAATCATAGAATAATAGAGTTGGAAGGGACCTCATGGGTCATCTAGTCCAACCCCCTGCACTATGCAGGACACTTGACCATCCTCACTTGACCATCATGGGACATGCCCCACCTGCAAGGGAAATCACAGTTTTGTGAAAGCACTGCACCCAGCCTTGTGGCAAGGACGAGCCACCCACATTCACCGTCCATGAGGTATGCAGAGTTTGGATAGACAATGCTCTGGAGAGCCTGGCCCACCTACACACTCTTCCCCTGGTGACTTTTCAGTAAGTGCCCAACATGTAAAACTGCCTGGTTTGCTGGCTCCATGCATGCCTGGGGAAGCGCTCCCCACCAGCCAGCTACCAGGATTGCCAGAAGCTGCTACACCATCCTGCCCCCTCCCAACATGATACTGGTCTGGGCCAAGGAGGCAAGAGTCAGTGGTTACTGCTTACTTGTGGGTTCATTGCTGCCCTTTGGGATCCCAGCAGCCAGACTCCAGATCCTGTGGGCTCTAAAAGTGGGGAAAGAGTGTGGACTTTGCTGTCACAGGGGGTCTCTTCTCCCCAGTTGCTCATCTGGGGGTGGCAGATACCCTGTGCCTGTGTTGGCTGGCTCCGAGCTAGGGACTCGCTCACTCCCAGCCTACAAGGCATGGAGCTGCTTGGCAGCACCCCGTGCTATACACCCTTCCTGTGTTGTTGTGGCATGCAGTAGTGGTGGCATTTGTGGGGAGGGTTGGGGATCATATATGGGTGATTCAGTGATTGGGTGTACCTCTGGTCAGGATCCCGAGCTGCTTGAGGTCTAGACGGTTGTGGCCGTAAGTGTCTACTGAGGGGGTGCCACTGGTGTCATGGGCTGCACCTCCATTTTTGATGGCACAACTTTGTTCCTGCTCCGGGGGAGATGGAGTTCCCCAGCTGGAAATGCTCAGGAAGCTGACTCTTACTCACAACCCCTGGCGCAGCCACATTTTCACCAGTGCAGTGCTACTCATTGTTAGCAATGGAATAGTCCTCCTTACCTTTGAGGATCTCCCACTTATGTAAGTGTTGGGGTCAGTTGGTTCCCTGTTCTCATTCAGCCCCCATCACACTCCCCCCCCATTTGCTCTCTCAAATTCATGAGGCTTCCCCAGATCTGTCTGTTTTTCTGCTGTGTTGTATTTTGATGTGGTTTATTTATTTACTAATTTATTTCCATTTTTAGTCCACCAGTCCCAGTAAATGCTGGCTCATGGCAGCTATGAAATGTACAAACATTTAACCTCCAAAGTTCATAGTTTCATATGAGGAAAAAAGATGAGTTTCACCAGGGGGCAGTACATTACATTAGTGCAAGCAAGGCCTTTCTTCCCCACTCAATTTGTAGTGTGTGTGTGTGTGTTTAGGTTTCTGTGCAGTTTATTCCCATTTGTAATACACAGTATATTATGGACTTTGGTTAAAGATATTTTCTGTTTCCTGAGAGAAGTGCTATATTTTATACTGGGGAAGCACTTAAATAGCATGCTCATCTGCTTAGTAGTTTAATAGCAATGTAGATTGTGGGTGTGTATCACTTCTTTGTAAGAACAGCCCTCCATCCCTCGTTTTGCCATTGTTCATTACTGGTTCAAATGGTTTGTACCATTTTACAAGAAAGTTAAAACTGGCAGGAGATTCAGAGAAACTTTCCAAGTTGATTACCAGAGGGTTTGCCTTGTGTGGTTAAATATCTCAGCCACTGGTATTGCTTGGATATGCCTCCTCATTTAAATTGTTTAGGTAGATGCTGAAATTACCTTTGCACCCAAATCCTGTACGAATTCCATAAATGCATTAGTATTTGGCTTGAATTAGTATTGGCTCAAATGTGCATGATTTCCTTTGCCAAGCAGGCAGTAGATGAAGAGCCAGGATTTTATTCTGGGTAGGAGAGTATTTGGAGGGGGGGCAGTGTTGCCCTCGCAACAACATCATGCTACTTTTTAAATTGGCCTCTCCCCTGTGCCTTTAACAGCAGCGGGCTGATACGCAGAAACTAAGCAGGTGAGACTTTTCAAGGCACAGAGATAAAGAATGCTGCTGCTGTGACATTTTTCCAGGCTCGGCTGCTGTTCGTGTACAAGGAGCAGCATCTGGGCGAAAAGTGGCAACCATATTTGCAGTCTGGAATGCAAAATTGTATGGTCACTGGTTGCAATTTTATAATCTCCAAGATGGGAATAAGGGAGATGTTAGGTGCAGCTGACATGAAGTAGTTTATAGAGGTCAGGAAGTGAGATTCACATAACTCCTCTGGTGATAAGTTTTTCAACTGTCTGCTGGTGATAAATTTCAACTGGGTCTTTGGCAGCTTCTTGGTATTCAGATAGTAGCAAGTGATACTGTGGCTTTCCATGCTATGGTAAGCTTTACGGGCTGGATTTCACTCCTCAGGCTGCTACTAAAGTGCAAGAGAAAGCCAGATATTTCCTGTTGTCAACTCTATGTTGGGAAATTGATGGAGATTATGGGGTGGAGCCTAGGAAGGACAGAGTTTGGTAAGGGAGCTCAGCGGAAATGTGATTCCACAGAATATGCCCCCTCCCCAAGCTGCACTCCATTTCCTCCAGGAAAACATATCTGTTTTCTGGATGATTTTTGACACTGTTGCTGGCACTTTGTGTGGATCCTTAGCAATAGAAATGGCTTAAGTGGCTGGGCTGGGGAGCAATGTGAAAGTCTTGTGTTTGATGCCCACTGCATTGCACTTGGGGCAGCTGCAAAGTTTGGGGATTTCTCAGGCCTTGCCATGGCTATCTCGCCTGCTTTAGTCGCACTGTTATAATAATGCGTTTCATTTAAACCATTAATTCTCCTGGGCACAAATTTATCTTTGTCCAGAGTGGAGTCTGTATTCTTCTGGCATTATAAAAGCAGCAGTAATTAATACAGTACTGCAATTCAAGCCAAACCATGGAGCCCAGAAGGGACTGACTCAGTAGTTGCTTTCTTTAGGCTGCCTGGATTATAAACATACAACTCTCCTTAGCTAGGCCTAGGAGCAGAAAGTTGGAATCTGATACTTAACCAAACATACTTTCCAGAGCAAATGCAGAGACGTGCTGTGTCATGAGTTATGCCTAAGCCCTTCGGAAGGAGATTCCATACTCTGGTTTCTGTGGATCCAACTCAAAGCAACATAAAGCCCTTCAGTAAGAATCTAACCCTAAGGGCCCCTGAGTCCATTGAGTTTAGCATAATTCACATTTTCAGTTAATTGCAAATTATAGTATTTGGGTAAGCTACAAGAGACTGGGAGAGCTTTTCCGGCAATAATAAATGGATTTGTAACTTAGGGTCCTCACAATTTGTTGTTGGCCCACCCAAGTAGGCCACACCCTGGATCTCATTTTTGGCATGGGTTTGAATGTGAATCTGGTCATAGCAAATGCCATGCCATGGTCAGACCACCATGCCCTGAAGGCTTGGCTAAGGCTTCCACTGAGATGAATAGAGCGAGTTTGGAGGAAGACTCATGATGAAGGCTTGAGAACATTTTATAGAACGCTGATGAAGACCTATGAGATGGCAATGAAGTCAGTAAAATGAAACTTTTATTTGACCACCATCGCATCTGTGAACTCACACTCAGCACAATTGGTTAGCATATTTTCATCTGGGGAAAGGGAACAAAAACTCAACTACCATCAACTGGTATGGGCTGGGTTGTCACCAAAATGCAGATGACACGCAGCTTTCCCCAGAAGCATTAGCCAGCTGCCTGGAAGCTGTGACAAGGTGGCTCAAGCAGAGTCATCTGAAGCTCAGTCCTTCAAAGATAGAGGTCTTGTGGTTGGGCAGGAAGGGTCTAAGCGAGGAAGTGTGTCTGCCCAACCTGGACAGTGTTCAGCTATCTGTGGCTCACTCTGCCAGGAAGTTGGGTCCAGGTCACAAGAGTAGCATGGCTGTCCTTCTACCACCTTTGCCAAGTCAAACTACTAGCGTCCTACTTGGTCCTGAAACACCTAGCCCTAGTGATCCATGCGATGGTCACCTCCAGGCTTGACTTGGCAACTCACTCTATGCAGGCCTATCCTTAACTTTGATCCAGAAACTGCAACTGGTCCAGAATGCTGCGGCCAGGGTCCTCACAGCAACACCATGGAGGTCCCACATCCGGCCCACCCTCCAACAACTGCGCTGGCTACCAGTCGAATTCCTGATCAAGCTTAAGGTCTTGGTAATTACCTTCAAGGCCATACATGGTTTGGGCCCATTGTAGCCGAAGGACCACCTCTCTGCCTATGCCCTTCAAATAGTTCTGCATTCCGCTACCTCCAACTGGCTAAGTTATGCCTGGCCTGCATGAGGTCCAGCTTCCTGATGCCTAGAGGATGGGAAGGACTCTTCCCAAGTGTTCCCTGGCTTGGGAAGCAATTGGCTGGCTCGGGTTGCTCAGCTGGGCTGGTGTCAGATGAAAATAATTGAAGATGAAAAGGAAGATAATAATAATAAATAATTAACTTGGCAAGAGAAACATTAAGTATAAACAAGAGTGGCATAGTTGAAGAACAAGAAATTGTTTTTATACCCTGCTTTTCCCTCCCTGAAGAAGTCTCAAAGTGGCTTACAATGTCCTACCCTTCCTGTCCCCACAAGAGATACCTTGTGAGTTAGATGAGGCTGAGAGAGTTCTGAGAGAACTGTGACTGCTCCAAGGTCACCCAGCTGGCTTCCTGTGAAAGAGTTGGGAATCAACCTGGGTTCTCCAGATGAGGCTACCACTCGTAGCCACTATACCAAGTGTCAGTGCCATTTGGGAAACCCAAACTGGAATCCACACTCTGTCTTGGAGTCTCACTGGATCAGTCACACACTCAGCTTAACCCATCTCACTGGTTTGTTGAAAGAATAAAGTAAGTATGCTTGTAATATGGTTTCTGCCTCTGTTTGGAAGAAAAACAGTGTATAAATGTCTAAGGCAGGCATTCTCAACAGGGGTTTCCTGAGATCCTGGAAGGGTGGGAGTTAATTAATTTTTATTTATTACATTATTTTTAAAAAACTATCAGGTGATATATAACCATTCATGGCTATGTTGATTTGCCCCCCTCCCCCCAATAGCTGATGATAGGCCTGGAGGGAGTGGAAAGAACAGGGGCTGTAGTCATAAAAATCCCTGTTGGCCAAGGCTCATTGCACATGGTAGTGACTGGAGTTGAGAGAGATAAATACTCTCATTTTAACTTACTTGCATGGGGGGGTGGGGGATGGAGCATGTTGTCACATCCAGTGGGAGTGCCTGGGTGATGTCACTCATGATGATGTGACACGCATGGCAGAGAGACGTGTCCTGCTGGCATTGCTTCTGGAGTTTCTGGAAGCCCGAAAAACGTTTCAGGAGTTTCTCAACAGTAAAAAGGTTGAGAAAGGCTGGTCTAAAGGCTGGGCTGATATCAGCCTCAGAGGACCATCAGTAAAACACACGTAGTACATTCACAGAAAGCTGACATTAAGATTATGATAAGGATTCCCATGCAAAGGCCCCACAAGACAGAGCTGTTCCGTGAGGCCTACGGTTGAGGCCAGGAAATTAACATTGAGATACACTGTCCACAAGAACACCATTCTGTCAACAGAATTGGGCTCCCTCTACAAGATTTTAAGAAGGTGGCGTAAGAATATAATTTAACATACTTTAATATATTTTACTTGAAATAGTTCATAAACTATATATCAATGTCCAAGATTAATTGTATATGTCTTATTGTTACCCACCCTGAGTCAACTGTTGGGTGGGCTAAAAAAAATAAAGCTATTATTATAATAATTCTTATAGATACATTCCTACTAATTAAAGTGGCCATGCTCATCAGTGTGCTGCAAATGGCAGCTGAGCAGATCAACCATGAACAGAAGTCTGTACCATCCCTCATTACTGCTCCCCTAAGTAATTTCATTAATTAGTTTAAGGGAAGAAAGGATTTTGCAGCCTCCTCCAAACCATATTTACTCAGAAGAGGCCGCTGGTTTCAATGAGGAAGGCTCTCAAGTCAGTAGGTGAAGGACGGTGATCCTAATGTGCTTATTCAGCAAGCTTCATTCATAATCTGAATGTGTTCATCACATTCCAGGAAGTTTGCTATAAGTGTGGGATGAGAAAGACCAACATTCTTCTATGAGGCAGAAAGAGCAAGTGAGGAATTTATACTGGTTTTGCAGGGCTGGCAAAAAGCATACATTAAGAGAAAGATGGGACAAAACAGATCCAGCTGTGGCAGTATAAAAGGAAATGAGAGGCCAAAGCAGAATTAGTGTGTATTTAAGAATATGTAATGCCAAAGATAGTTACATATTATTTTTATGTATAAAACTAGTAGTAAAGCCTGTTGTGTCCTGTAATACAACAGGCACTAGCTCATGGTTTGGTGTGGGTTTAATGCCTCACTTGGAAGCTGGCAACCCTAAGAGGAGGTCTCTCTGTGCACAGCAATCTTGACCCTAGTCAGGTTTATGCACACCTAGGTAGTGTGGAATTCCAGAACATGAACCTACGGCAGCAGTTCTCAACCACTCCAATGTTATGACCCCAACTGCGGCAGCGGCGGGGTTGTCATCAGCGTGCACATGCACGCGGGCCGTGAGCACCTGAACGCGGGCAGCGTGCATGTGCGAGTGTGCACATGCAGGCACGCTTGCGCACAACAGTCAGGCAGTGTGTAGGCGGCCATTGCAATGGCTCTGCTGCCACCTGCTGCCTACTACAGCTGCCGCTGCCACCCCCAGCTGCCAAAGCCACCGTGGCGGCAACCAACCTGGGGACCCCGAAGAAGGGGCCAGGTGACCGCAAATGGGGTCACGACCTCTAGATTGAGAACCACTGACCTCCACCAATCTGGCAACCAATCTGGCATTTGGTTGAGACCAAGCATAACCAACAGTGACTTAAGGGCCCCTGCTCCCCTCCCTCTCAGAACTCCACCAGTATGCTCTGGACCTGTTTGCACTGTTGCATTGTTTACACTGTTTATATTGTTACAGCGATCATTTATTAGTATTACTATTACAGTTATTCATATGTTATAGATTGTTTCATGTATTGTTTATACGTTCCATGTAAACCTCCCTTAGCCTCCAGGGAGGGCAGTATATAAATATAATAAACAAACAAACAAACTCCTCTCTGCAATGTTTTCTTGACCTTAAATAGATCAGGGGGTGTTGTGTAGCTGGTTAAGTGGCTGCAGAGGCATTATGCCCTTTTGAGGCCTCACTTCCAAATCTCAAGGAATATTTCCAGGCCAGGGACAGCCAACCTTCAGGTGGGGCCTGGAGATCTGTCGAAATTGCTGCTCATTTCCAGACAATAAAGATCAGCTCCCCAGGCAAAAATACCTGCTTTGGAAGGATGACTCTGTAGTACTGTACCCCACTGAGGTTTAGGGAGGCCAGATTCCAGGTGGAGTCTGGGCATCCCCTGGAAGTACAGCTCATCTCCAGGCAGTTAGGCTGAAGGGAGAGCTCTTCCCCCTCACATGTGCCTGTTCAAAAGGAATAAATGTGGCCACAAACACGCCTTGCCTAGCACATTCTGTTGCTTGGCTGGTGATGTCTGTCCTTCTGAAACCTAAGGCCTACTGCTGGCAACTGCAGTCTCTGTTGTTCGCAAGGCCAAGTTGTTGCCTAATAAAAGTGGATCACCTAGTTCCCCTAGTAGTTTGTCTACTTTCCTGTAAAACTAACTGCACTTGAAATTCTGGACCACTAATGCCTTTGATTTCGTAGGACCTTCCAGGCAAATACTGCTTTTTATTTACCAGGCCAAGCTTGAGAAAAATCACTTCAGTTCCTATGTCTCTCCAGCCATTTAGTTGTTCACCATTTACAGTTTCAGGCTGTAAATATTTATTTAGATCTTCTTGCACTTTCCAGACTCATAGAACCCATGCTGGTTGGTCTGTCTGTCTGCGCCCCAAAATACAAACAGTTACTGGTAAGAGCTGGCCAAAGCCCATAGCCCATGTGGGATACACCCGTACCTCTTCACCCCAACCTCAGCCTGCAAGCCTCTCAAATAATGTAGGTTATTCCTGTGCATTCTGCAGTATAACAGAGATTTTTAAATTTATGGTCTTCGTGTGTGAACAAATATATTTTTTCATTTGGAGACTCTAAAGAATTGTTGATGGAATCTGAGGATCATCAAGGGGGGGGGGCAGAACTGTGACAGAAGTTCCATGATGCAAGGTATGCGTTTTGTATCATCACTACCTTTCCAGTCTACAAAGTTTGGTTATCTATAGAGTTTGGTTAACAGAGCATTTCTTTGGCATTTTTTTCACCTATTCTAACATTCTACCATTCTTTCTTACAAATGGTACAGAGATTTTAAAAAACTGTATTTGGTATTAATAAATCATAAACTATGAATAAATGAATAAAGAGAAAAACCCCCAATTCCTAGCTTCACCAATCTACTCATATTTACCTGTTCAGGTGGGGATATTACTTCTCAGCCACCTCACTTCCTTTACCACAAAATGACATGCAAACTTTTGTCCTCCACATTGATAACTTGAGAATAAACCCATTTTGGCATTCTGTAGCCAGAATTCTGATTCCTTTATAAAAACATCCTGTTGAATATTTCTGTTTTGCCCATTCTGTGGTCTGACAGACGTATAGGAATTTTCCTGACCACCTCTGGCAGCTCTTCTCCAAGTTATGAACCAGTGGCCATTCTATGCATTAGGTGACCCCGCCCCCCATTGGTGACCAATGATGAAATTCCTCAAGTAATAGGATTCCTGACTAGGCTCTCCAGCTCTGGGGTTGGAAATACCTGGATACTTTGGGGGTGGAGCTGGGAGTGGGCAGGATTTGGGGTAGGGAGGGAGGGACCTCAGTGGAGTATGACACTATTAAATCCACCCTCCAAAGCAGCCATTTTCCCCAGGGGAACTGATCTCTTTAGTCTGGAGATGCTCTGTAATTCTGGAGGAACCCCAGTTCCCACCTGGGGGACTAGAATTTAGAACAGTTCTCATGCATATTGAGCGACAGGCAAGATACTCCTGTATGAGTCTCTGGTAGTTCTTATTTTTGACTTTGGTTTATTTGGGGGGGGGGGTAGAGCATTAAATATTCATGTTATACTTTTTGCCTCTCACGGTTTATATTTTTTATATCGCGGACTGACAACCACATGACAGCTCCCCCCGCCCCCTATAGCAGAAGCCTAAATGCTCTGCTTAAAATGTACCACGGCTCTTCCCCCTGATTTTAGAAAGAGATATTTTGAGAGAGAGAGTGAGTGATTTTTAATACCTGGAGGACAGTCAGACACCGAGCACGAGCAAACCACAGCAAGCCCACCCGCCGTTTGTCGTCCCCCCCCCCCTCCTCCCTCCCTCCCTCCCTCCCTCCCGCCCGCCCGCCCGCCCGCGCAGCTATTGTCGGCGGTTTCCTCCTCGAGCCAGCTTAGCACAGTTGCAGCAGGCACTGGGCGCATACGTCACTACAGAAAAAGAATAGACGACACATGCGCAGTGGGAGCGGTGAGCTCATCGTCTCGGCTGGGCTTCAAGACCTCGCCGCTGCCATCTTCTCTCCGGGCTCTGCAGAGACGCTATTTTGGTCTCAGCCAGTCTTTGATTAGATTTCTTCCACCGAGGAGGGCACGCAGTCCTTGGAGTGGACTCGTGATTTCTCTTCGTGCTGCGTGTTGTACAAGTGTTTTTTCTCGGGTGGCATGTGCCCATCGAAGGGCATCGCTTCATCAAGCGACTTCCTGTGAGACACTATTGAACTCCCGCGAAGTGTGTGTGTGTTTGTGTGTAAGGAGGGACGTTCAAGTGGATAGCCGTCTCTGAGCTTCCAATACCTGAAGAGATTTTTTTTTTGGGGGGGGGAGTTATTGGGTGTTGCCTTTCCTACTGCAGAGGCTTGTGGGGAGATAAAATGTGAAGAGTGCTGTGGAAGTGAACTTGCACAGGAAAGCTCATACCTTGAATAAAACTTTGTTGGTCTTACAGGTGCCACTGGATTCAAACTTTGTCTAGCTGCACTTATACTTTTGTGATGTAATTTTTCAAATAGCATTCTTGAGTTTTTGTGTGCTCAAATTGAGATTTTTCTAATTAACTGGCAATCAGTATTATGTAAAAATCAATATTATTTTAAATTATCCAATGATCAATGGAGAACAGTCTAGTGAATCCCATCCTGACTAAATACAGTGGTGCTGAATGGATATTCAGTCCCTTTCTCTGCATTAAGAGCGTGAGTGAAATTTGTGGCTCAAGAACAACTGCAGATTATAAAAAACAGTTCAAAATAGTCAAATCAATATATCACTGAAACTTACATCAAGAAAAATACCAGCATTCTATAGCGTGATCAGAAGTTGGTACAGAATGCTGCAGCTTGGTTACAGTGGAAAACACGTCATCCCAGTTCTGCAGATCCTTCACTGGTTTCCATTCAGTTACTGGGTTCAATTCAAGGTTCTGTTGTCACTTACAAAGCTCTTAATGGATCTTGGGTCCACATACCTGTAGGACTGTTTGTCCTGCTATGTCCTATTGTGACAGCATTGTCCACATGAGCAAAATCTTCTATAGGTGTCCCTCTGCAAATAGGTAAGATCAGCAACTATTCATTTATGTACATTCTCTGTGGTGGCTTGCAGGAGGTCAGAAAAGCACATATACTTATATCATTCTGATGAGTGTCAAAAGGAAAAGGCATTTTAAACAATGGATTAGAACTGTAGTAGGATGGAACAGCCCAGGTATCTTCTATTAGGAATAGGTTTACAGTCTATTACAAAGTTTTTAGTATGTCTCACCGTCCTCTTACTGCATTGCCTTTGACCTTTGGCACCTGCTTTCTGTATAGTCATTTTCTGTCATCCCATTTAATTAATTAATTTGTATTTATATACCACCCTCCCCTGTGGCTCAGGGCGGTTTACAGAAAACAGCAAATTACAGAAAACATTACATGAGTAATAGTACAAAGAAGTTTGATAACTGAATCAACAATTATAACTTCATTGGTTATAGTGTTCAGTGGTGATTTTGAGCGCAATCCCATTTGCATTGTTGTCTAATTCTCTAGCATTGTTAATTGGAGATCTCCATTATCTGCTTGTTTATGTTCTGTAATTAGTCTTTGAGTTTCAGTTTAAAAGGTAGATTATAAATGGAGTAAATCATTTAAAAAATTGAAAATGCAAGATATTTGAACTCGAATTACTATTAATTGAACAATACATTGAACAGGTATGCTTCAGAGAAAGAGCAAGTTTGGTTATCAAGTCACAATCAACAAGCTACAAAAAAAATCACTACCTATATCTGCCTTGGGGTCTTTGTATAGATTGCTTGTGTGATCTGACGTGGCCTGGAGGAAATTATCCAGATCTGTATTTGTAGCAGCATGTTCCAGTTTGCTATATTTGACTAAATCTCATTCATATAGCATCTTTTTCATGTGTTTGGCAAGCTACTGAAATATAGACAAATGTTGAAATTTCGCAGGGCCTGCAAAAGGGAGCTCCTCCACCAGGCATTTGCTTGAGACTGACCAAACCCAACAACATCCATGCCCTGAACCCGTCTGACCTCTCTGGGGGCTTATTTATTGATTATTAGTTATTGTTGATTAAGATTCAGAACCACTGTTGATGATGTTATTTTTGACTATGTTATTTTATTTATTTATTAATTTATCATACTTATATACCGCCCTCCCCGGAGGCTCAGGTCATTCATTATACGTTAGGTCATTCCATGTATCTCCCCAGCGACATTATATGTAAACTGCCCTCAGACATATGGAAGGGCGGTATAAAAATCTAATAAAATAAATAAATAGTACTCTTCAATGGCTTGTGTATTTGTGGAATCCAAGAATGGGATGAATGGTTTTATTTCTTCAGTTTCTTGGGGACAGACATGTTCATGAGACCTGTGAATAAAAATCAGAGTTTTACCTCAAAAGAATGTGTGATCTACAACTAATTGCTTTACATTATTTCCTTAATCAATTGTTTCTTAAATAGTTACTTCTGACCTGTACAACTTCTTGCCTTTTGTTTCCCCAGAATGGATTACTTGCTCAATTACTTCCTAAATTAAATTCTATGCTTCCAAAGTCATTTGTGTCCATAAATGAATAATTTCCTAAATTAATTATGCCCTAGTCCTTTAATTACTTCATAATTGATTAATTCCTAAACATTTCCCTCAATTCATTGATTTCCTTAATTATTTCCTAAATTGTCTATATGCTTCACTAATCAATAACTACTTTAATCACGTCGTACCTGATTTTTTTTTGCTGGACCCATAAAAAACCACAATAACAGTTAAGCTCGACTACTGTAACAAATTGACAAAAGTTGCTAGGAAACAGTGACGTGCCAGGAAGACGTCGTAGCTAACGTTAGCAGAGCGGCACAATAATTGGCCGCTCTACACCGGGAAGTTTATGATTGGAAGAAAGATGGCTCCGGGAACTTTTCAAAGTAGCCGAAATCACATGTGAACTAAGACTCGTCCTAGTTGACGATTTCAAGGATATCGTCTATGGCCGGACGCTGGGTTTAAATCTCATATTTCTCCAGGCAACTGGTTTTATTTTTGTAAACGAGTAAGCGCCGGCGCTTTCTTGTAAACGGGAGGCGCGCGCGTTCCCTATGTTGGACGGCCAAGGGATGCACGCGCAATTGACGCTATGCGGGGCGCATGCTCATTCTGGGCGCCCGAGCGGTAGTGTACTGCGCTTGCGCATTACCGGTTCTCCCCATGTAGAGCGAGCGCTACATGCGCGTGCGCGGTAGAGGCTCCATTCTTACCAAGCCCAAGCTGCAGCTTTATCAGCAACACTAGGGTGGAGGAGCGCATCAGCCATGCATTGCAGCAGCGGCAGAACTAACAAGGGCAGCGGCGGCAGCAGGAAGAAATAGGCGCATCAGTTGCCCCCGCTCGCCTGAATGCCTCTTTTAGGACGAGCAGGAGTGCAGATTCCTTTGCGCCCGCCCCCAGTATTCAGACCGCTGCCAGGTATTCGCACCCCCTCCTCGCGCTGTCATGTTCGATGGGCTTTCCGCACGGGGAGGGGGAAGCAGGGGAGAGGATGCCTGGCTGAGCGGGGGGAAGGGAGCATGCTTGGGGGCGATCCGCTAGCTTCGGAGCTGTGCGGACGCCTCCCGGTCTGGAGGACAAGGGGATCCAGTTTGGGCGCAAGGATTGGCTGGGGTGGGTCGGGCAAGGGGTTTCCTTCTGGATCTGGGCTCCCCGCCCCCCCCGCCTCCCCCATTCTTTGAAGGTTGCTTGTTGATCCCCCTCCCTCCCCCATGCACGGTAGGGTCCGCTCTCGCCGCGCTAGCACAATGAGTGAACGTGGTTGGGAAACTCTTCAGGAAAGTGATCTGCCCGAGGGAATTCTCCTGCCCTCGTCCCCATCGTCTTGCTCAGTGACATGATTTATAGTCGAACAAAGCCAATGCATAAAGCTAGTGCAGCCTGGGAGAATGGGCTGGGTTTCTTACCAAGGCTTCTGTGGATTTGTTGCGCGTGTTCAACATCTAAGCCGAGACCGAGAAAAGAAATCTCAGGTAGATGCAGCTTTTGTTTCAACTCTGCCTCTCGCTATTGTGTTTAAACGTGAACATAGCTGCTGTACAAAAGTGCATACGTTGATTATCTCAGCTTAATTTTCATTAACTGACAAGGGGAAATAGATACGATTCAGTTTTCTTCTCAGATTCGTTGGCTTCTTTGCTGTGCCTTTATGGGTGATCTGTGTGTGCCTGTAGACAACATGTGAATAAATAAGGTGATGCAGTAATCTGGATAATGATATCTGTTTGTAAATCAAGTATATACTTTGGGCTTAAAGTCAGACCGGGGAATTTCATCTTCAGAACTAAGGCATTTTTAATGCTGTCCTTATTGATGGGACTGAAATGCAGCAGGACATTTTGTTAAAGCTCTTGAGTGGTGAAAAGGTTGTTGGAGTCTTCTCTTGTCTTCTATTGGATTTGTGCTGTTTCAGTTGGAAATGGATAGCATGGACCTCCAGACTATTGTTTTCGATACCATTTGCTATGCATTTATTATAACAATTCCAGCTATCATGCTGTAGAATGCTTCTGTTAAAATTAAAAAAATGAAGTACATGCATTAATAATACAACTCCACCCATAAGGTTCATAATTCTATATGTTTAGCCAATCCTCTTATCTCTCCTGTTCCTCTCAACATATGCAACATTCCTCTCAACATAAGCATATGTTTATCCTCAGTTAGTTGCACATAAGGAGTCATTGATTTGGCATTATGTATTTGATATTTTGCATAGGTATTTGATATTTTGTATATATGTGGTTTGAATGTTGGGATTCTGTAGAAAGGTCATAATTGTGGGTTATTCTAGCATGGGTTTTATCATACACAATGGTGCAGAATGTTTAGATGATGTTAGTTGACTCCCTTCTGTTTCTGTCTAGCACAATAACTTTAGCTTTTGGTAAAAATGAAATTTGGTGCTATGAATAAATAGGGCCGCTGACATAATTGGGGAAGAATGATCCAACTCTTTTTTTGTAAATGTTTTCAAGTTTCTAAGAGACCCAGTTATTTCCTGAAGTGCCACTCCAGCGACAAAGATTAAAATAAAGATTATCTTCCTATATTGCCTTTCCATTTTACAGTAATAAATTATTTTTCCAGTGAGCTATGAATTCTTAGAAAGGCCTCTTTCTAGCGAATGCCCCCCCATCCCCAAAGGAACATGATTTTCTGACTGCTAGGCTGGACTCCTCTCCCACAGCTAATTCTTCCTCTTCCTCCTGTACATGTGGACTGCACAACACACTCGTCACTGTGTTGGGATGTGCAGAACTGTCTTCCAGTTCAGACTGTTTGCAGCCCAGGGGAGTTCCAAAACCCTATTGTTTGTGGTGCACAGGGGTCATCGATAGGGCTTGGCTTCTGTGGTGTGTTGCTCCTCCTCAAGCAGGGGTGGCCAAACTGTGGTTCTCCCAATGTCAATGGACTACAATTACCATGAGCTCCCACCAGCATGGCACATTGGCAGGGGATCATGGTAACTGCAGTTCATGGATATTGGGAGAGCCATAGTTTGGCCAACCTTGTTCTAAAGACATGCGCAAGTCCAGATGGTGCCAGTTCTCCTATCCTGGCCACTCAGCTAACACTGAATAGCTCATCTGCTGCTGAGATTCCCTCAGCCAGGTTACTGGGGATGTGAAAGTTTTCTGTGCTAGAGCTTTCTGTTGTTGAGCTCAAAAGGAAGAGAGATAAAGTGTTTGTTTGTGTGTGTATGAGAGAGTGGGAGTTGTGATGAAAGAAATAACTATGTAAAGAAGGATGGACAATATGGACAGTTTTGCTTTATTTCAGCCAGGTCTTTGTTTATTATTAAACTTTTATTATGCCAGTGCTCCTAGACCTGCTACCCTCCCCCCAGTGGCTTACAACATTGCTTAAAATAATGAAAACCAGTACAGTACTAAAAGGCCCCTCTGAGATGCAGCTAAGTTTTACCTGTTAAACTGTTTGTTTGACAACAGGATGTGAAAGATCTGGCCCCTCCTCCAGAAAGCATTGACATCTGGTGCCCTGTCCCTCATATCTGCCTGGACACATATGACATCTGGAACAAAAATTTGGAGGGTGGGTTAATTTCTTAGTGTTTGTGTAGTTGACACTCGGTAATTAGAACTTGAGGAATGACAACAAACCCCCTCCTCTTCAGGTACTCAAAGAAAATTTTGGTTCTAGCTTCAGTCATTGCAGTTCACCGTGAAGACTTTATTTTCCGTTTGGTTTCAGGAAGAACACATCTTCCTTCTTGGCATCGTTCATTACATTGCTTCCAGTCGTCACTTGTAGACAGCCTAGGCAAGCCGCTCTTCCAGCTAGCTAAATCAGTGGTCTGCAACATCATGGGCCTGACAAAGCTGCTCTTGTTTTGGAAGCCTAAGCTGCTAGTATGCATCTTTCAGAGAGCAAGGGTGCCTCACTTTCTGTTTGCATGCCCAGTCAGAGAAGTAGCTGGATGAGACAAGGTCTTGCAGTGGTGGAGTATGCCTCATGGATCCGACTCTTGGCTTATTTTTAATGGCTTTTATAGTCTGCTTCCTTCTCTAATACTCAACATGGATTATGCAGTGTAAATCAATGCAGCCAGGAGGCTGGGATTTCCAATAAACAATGTAATAGGATTGGTGGTGGGAAATGGCACGCCACATCTGATTTATGGAGGGCCTGTAGGATTAGGATGTGGAAATTAAAACCAAGAAAATATCTTGAACAAGACTGAACTAAAACAATATCAATATTAACATGGCCTGTTACATGATTTAGAAATTACATTACAGGGTAATACTTACAGTAACAGGTAGTATATACTACACCCATTAGTACTGCCTGTATTCTCTTTCCTTTTATTAATGCATTTGTCCTAAATCAGTCTGTGATAATAATTCCTTTCATTAAAAAATAATCCCTCCTGAGATTCAGATTCTCATTGTTTGGACAATGGCCGGAGAGCCGGAGGCTTCTTGATCTCATCAGTCAGGCTGTTCCATAAGGTGAAACAGAAGGAATGCTCATGGACAGACAGTTATTTATCTTGCTCATTTGGAGGCCATGATCAGATGGGCGTAGCTGCTGTGACAAAGCAAAGGGGGAGAGGCAGTCCCACAGATATGAAGGTTCAGGGCCACAAAGTCCATTGCATGAGATAGCCAGTATTGAATGAGGCAATTATTGAGCCTGGTAATTTATGGGCAGCCAGTGGAGTGACTGCAGAATGGAGCTATTATTCATTCCCTGCTTAGCTCTTGATAATGAGCTATGGCATTCTGTGCCAACTGAAGTCTCTGAGTTGACTTTGAGGGAGACCTGTGTAGAGTACATTACAGTAATTTAGTTTCTGTGTTACGGGGGCCTGGATCATGGTGGCCAGATCAGCTGAGTCAAGGTAGGGGGCATCTTCTGGGCTGAAGTTGATGGAAAACATTTTTTTCAAGTCTAAAATTAATGCTGGACCCAGTATAACCTCAAAGTATAATCCAGTATAATCTCAAAGCTCTTGACCAAGTCAACAAGGGTCAGCTGACTCCATTGAAGGTGGGAAGCACAATGCCCTTCAAGATTTCTGCCTATCCAACCAGCATTTCATCTGCCTTTTTGGGATTTAGGTTCACTTTGTTAGTCATTTAACTGCCCTGTACAGGTAGGGGCTGTACCTCTGCCTCATCGCCAGGAGATTTGGGCAAGAAGACAGATATAAAGCTGGGTGTTGTCAGCATACTGATGGCAGCCAACCCCCCCCCCCCAATGTGCATGATTTACTATTATTTATTTGTAGGTTTAGATTTTTACCTCATAATCCCCCTGAGGGCTCAAGGTGGATTTACATAGAGGTTTAATAGAATGGTGGCTAGGACTGCACCCTATGGAAGCCCACAGGATAAGTCCCACACTGATGGCCAGAGGTCTCCAATGGCAACCCTTTGAGGCCAGTCTGTGAGGAATTATTTAAACCAGTCCAAAGTACTTCTCCTGATATCTTTGTCTTCAAATACCTCAAAAAGATGGCTTGGTCCACTGTGTCAAGAGGCTGCAGATAAGACCAGTAGGCTCAACAAAGAAGCATGGTGGAGCTCATCAACTGAAGCCACTAAGGCTGTCTCTGTCCTATAGTGTAATTTGAAGTGAGACTGAAGGGTCCAGATGAGATATCTCCGAATGCTTGGCTAGTATTTCCTATACCAGACTTTCTCACCCAGGGTTCTGCGAAACCCTGGAGTTTCATGACATTTCTGGAAGGGTCTTCCAAATGTGTGGGAGTTAATTAATTTGTATATATTTTTAAACTTGTTAAACATTTATCAGGTGATATGACCATATATGGTCATGTCAACACACCTTCCCCATGGCCAATGATCGGCCTGGAGAGGACTGGGAGGGCCCCCCAGGTGGGTGTGTACTTAGCTATGCTTCCCAACCTTCTGAATGATCACACTACTTCTGGACTTTCTTGAAGCCTGAAGAATATTTCAGGAGTTTTCTTAACAGTAAAAAAGTTGAGAAAGGTTGCCCTATACCAAGTTCCCTTTGCATTCTGATTGAAATTGTAACCTTGAACCTGGTGAGGCTATAACACTGTCACAGTCCACTGGGTCCTAGTGCTGATTAGGCTGAAAACCACTGAGCTGAGTGAAGCTTCACTCTCTGAGAATTATTCCTGGGAAAGGACTTAATCGGTTGTGAAGGAAGAGGCAGATGTTGATAGAGTTAGTACAGAAAGCTGTACTGACATTAGGTCTTGCCAGTTAGTGGTAGATGAAGTGGAATTTGAAAGACAGAACTAGGATCCTGGGTTCTTCCTTTTGGCCTCAGTCTTGTCTCTGATCTTGCTTTCATAATTCAGCCTCTGTGATGGTGTGTCAGCCCAGCAGTTTGCATATGTGAGGTGACAGGCATATGTGTGAGAGACTAGAATAAATTTGAATCTTGACTGCATGATATTTCTCCAACTTTTTAAATATCTGACTTGATAGCTGACACATTTCTGTTTGGGATAAACTGTTCCCCTGAGTACAGTGTGCTTTCTCACTCTGCTCGCCAGTAGAGTGTGAAGAGTTCGGGGGTGTTTTGTTGTGACACATGCCGTCCCCCCTCCATACACTTTGCTAATTGATCCAGTTTAGCTTTGCCTTTGGTAGTCTTCTTCTTGAACCCCCCTCTCCTTTTCTGCCAGTGCTGATAGGCATACATTGGAAGGGATGCAAAATGTTAACCCTTTTTGGCACCGCCTGGCAAGGTGGTCAGGGTTGCTAAGCAGTGACGAACTGGAGTCACTCATCTGCAGTCTTAAATATGCATCTTTGATCTCTCTTGGAGTGCCTTGTTCAATCTGAAATGCAGTCATTATGGAAAAGCAGTTCCTTGGCTTTGGAAAGGAGCTGGCTCACGCAGCAGGTTGCCAAGTGGCTTTCTGCAGGGCAAAATTCATCAGGTGCTTTGGATATAGGTTTGGCATCATATTCTGGTTGGATATTGCCTGATTTTCCTTCTCCCCCTGCTCCTCTCTGTGTCATGATGATTTCATGTTTGCTGCATTTCCCCACCATGGTGATGTGAAGTGGCCAGGGAAGTACATATTTGAGAGTCAGGACTCTGCCAAGGGGAAAAAATGCTAGTTTCTGTAGCAGGCAGCCAGCGTTTGATCCATCATCTCCTCTCCCCCTTGGCAGAATCTTTCTCCCCTACCCTCCAAATCACTCCCTCACATACTCTCCTCCAGAGTAGTTATAAAGGTTGTATAAAGTGGGGGAGTTTTTAGTGCCTGCTAGTTTGAACACATCCCTATGAATGGTATTACAGAATCAGACCACTGTTCCCTCAAGTTCAAGATTGGCTCTTCTGATGGTTAGCAGTGTTCTAAGGCTGAGGTAGAAGGCTTTCCTGTCACCTGATCCTTTTAACTGGTGCTTCTGGAACCTGCTTGCAAAAGACGTCCTCTCCCACTAAACCCTGCTTGTGCACTCAAGGACCTCCCCTAGGGGTGAGGACATTGTTAGCAGGGCCAGCCCTTGTTGACTTTAGGATGAACTTTCCAGATTTGAGCATGCATACAAAAGGTGGTGCGTGTGTGTGTGTAGCTTTCGTCCTGTCTTGGATCAGATAGGTGCTCAGTTGTCAGGAAGGAATGTATGTGAATCAGGTCTTCCTGGAGAGAAAGAACTTGATTGCTATCATATATACATATCCCCCTTAAGGTTGATACTCCTAACTATCTTTGCTCAGAAATAAGTCACATTGATTTCAGTGGGAAGCATCAGAGAGCCTCAAAGCATTATTTCAGGCTGGCCTCTCTTTGTAATACCTCCAGATTCTTATCCTTTCTGTTGCTTGTGCTCAAGTATAAACATATCTCCTACAGGTGCACAACTCTGATTCTATGAAAGTTTATGCTGGAATATAAGTGTTAGTCCTTAAGGTGGCACTTACTTCAGTTTAATTTTGTTGTCATCAACTTATGTGGCCTCCTTCTGCAATGGTACATCTCTCTGTATTCAGTCACACTTGTTGGCTCGCCTTGGGCTCGCCGCGGCACTGATAAAGCTGTTCTGACTAAGCAGTGATATCAGGGCTCTCTCAGCCTCACCCACCCCACAGGGTGTCTGTTGTGGTTAGAGGAATGGGAAGGCGACTGTAAGCCGCTTTGAGCCTCCTTCGAGTAGGGAAAAGCGGCATATAAGAACCAACTCTTCTTCTTCTTGTTCTTCTTCTTGTTCTTGTTCTCCTCCTCCTCCTCCTCCTCCTCCTCCTCCTCCTCCTCCTCCTCAGGAAGGATTCATCTCAAGTATTGTTGGCTCACATATTTCTATCCTTTGCCCTCCAAATTAAAAAAGAAGCTTTTTCCTGGGATTTCTGTGCACCTTTATTATGGGTGATGGGGGAAAAAGGATTGTGATCTTGCAGAAGTGATGCAGGGATAGTAATAGCAATTACTTCAGGTTGATTAACCATAAAATAAAGTGGGAGCTTGTCAGTAAAGGTTGTCAAACACTCCCCCCCCTGAAGTGCATTGTATGGGCTTTTAAATTGTGTTCTTTTGTACACAGCTTAATTTTATGGTGGTGTTTTGTTTATAGTAGGGAGAGAAGTGTGTGTGTGGGGGGGGTGAGGGTTTTGTTACTGGATTGTCAGGGCAGGGGTAGCCGACATAGTCAGGGTAATTTTCTAATAGAACTGGTAGTCTTAATTTGATGTGTTGTAAGGGTGTGTTGAACTATCTAAGGAGTTAGAACTTTTGCCCTTAATTCATTGAGGCTCTTGCACGTGTGTTTGTGTTCCTAGGAGTAGGCTGTGGAATGCTGAAAGGAGGTTATCAGTGTAATCTTATGGAGTTATTCCAGTTTAAACCAAACAAAACCAGTGAGTTTAGAGTGGAATAACTCTGCAGGGGATTGCACTGTTGATATGGCCCTGAAAACCAGCTGCTGGGTAGGGTAACTTTAGTGTACATGGCTTTGTTCTATGCAATAGCTGTTGATGGTAAACTATGTATTATTCAGGTCAGATGCTTTAAAAGTTTCTTGCAAGTTGAGTATTCTTGCCTGAACAAAATGCGGATTTGAGTTGGATAATTTGAATTATGTTAACCTCCGTAACAGCAAAATGCTTCGTTGCACGAAGACTACCTTATTGTAATATTGAGCTGATGTAATTTAAAAATGGGAGAAAAGCGTAGGAGAATATTGGTTGTTTCATGAACTGATGGTGTACAGTATACTTTTAAAAAACACCACCTCAGGGTATTGGTGTGACACCACCTGGGGTTGCCAGCCTTGGTGGGGAGGGGGGGTTGGAGATCTGACGCTATTACGGCTAATCTCCAGATGACAGAGATCTATTCCCCTGCAGAAAATACTTGCTTTGGAGAGTGGGCTGTGGCAGTGTAGCCTTCTGAGGTCTGTCCCTTCCTCAAACCCTGCCCTCCTAGGCTCTACCCCTCATATCATCAGGTATTTCCTAACTCACAGCTGGCAGCTCTGCAGCCCCTCCCCCATGCCAAAATACCTTGAGCTGGCTTTGTTTTGTGATGATCCTTGTATCCCATTTCCTGCTGCTGAAATGTAATTATCTCAGCACTGTATAAAGTGACCATATTGAGGAAACAACTGGCACTCTTGCTCTTAAATTGCTGTTGGCTACGTAAGTGGCAAACACGTTTTCATTCACTGCATCTGTATGACTTGTCTGGTAGTGGAGACAAAGGGGATCAACTGCCGGTTTTCATATTTTCAGTGGCAGTGTTCCATATCCCCCCCTCCCCATCTCTTTCTTCCAGCCACCATCAGGATCCTTGGTGGCCATATCACTGACCTTTGTAGTCAGCTAAGCCAGGGGTAGTCAACCTGTGGTCCTCCAGATGTCCATGGACTACAATTCCCATGAGCCCCTGCCAGCAACTGCTGGAAGGGGCTCATGGGAATTGTAGTCCATGGACATCTGGAGGACCACAGGTTGACTACCCCTGAGCTAAGCCATCTGCAGCCGTCCTTTCAGATAGGGATAGGAGCCTTAATGCCCTTGCTTGATACGTCTTACTTTCTCCTACTTCTTTTGGCTTCAAATAAATACCCTGGTGAAGCGTTTTAGAGAACTCTCAAGCTTGCTTGAACTCCGTTAACTGTTCTCAAGAATGAAAAAAAAAAGAAATGTGCCTTTTTGTTTTTGGATCGTTCCGTAAAAGACACATTAGCATTTTGCCACCCATGTTTTTTTTTTAAATATGTGTTTTAGATGTGGGACAATCCTTTCAAAAATATAATTGCCTCAAAAGTTAGTAGCCATGGGAATGTAGTTCATATTAGGCTTGTGCTCAATATTTTATGTTTTGGGATTATCAGACTGGCATCTCTTCTCAGACTAGCAATTTTTACAACATACTCATGCAATATTTATAGCAGTATTTGCAGACCCAATAGATCCATTTACATTTACCAGGAGAGGTGGGTAATGAGCAGCATTTCCACAAGGAGAAGGGGGGGAGATGAAGGAAATTACCTGCTGTTCATGGTGTGTGTGTGTGTGTGTGAGAGAGAGAGAGATAGTAAACTCTAGCCAGTAACTCAGTTTGGTTTGCAGCACAAACAGTTGTGTTGTGGCTTCTTAATGGCTAACAAACTATTGTGATGGAGTAGAGGATTTAAATAGTAGTGATAGTAGAAGAAGAATTGGTTTTTATACCCTGCTTTTCACTACCCAAGGAATCTCAAAGTGGTTTACAATCCCTTCTTTTCCCCACAACAGACTCCCTGTGAGGTAGGTGAGGCTGACAGAGAACAGCTCAGAGGACTGTGACTAGCCCTATATCACCTAGCTGGCTGCATGTGATGCAGCAGGGAATCAAATCTGGCTCTTGATATTAGAATCTGTTGCTCTTAATCACTAAACCAAGCTGACCATTTTTAAAGTCCATCTCTTGACCAGAAGAGAAAAAAAGTTGTGAGAATCCAATTTTTGCATAAGACCTATGTGAAAAAATTAAGGCTCCTACTCTTGTCACCAATTCTGTTAATCTATAAGGTGCTCATGGACTCCTTCTCTATTGGATCTGAATAAGTGAGCAGTGACTCACAAAAGTTCCCTCCACCATCTTAACTCCATCTTTGATGAGCCTTGCTGTGGCCGCAGAGGAGAGTAAGCAAGCCAGAGCTGCTCTTGACCATCCCGCCTGCCTGTCTTTTGCCTTCTTCCAGCCTGGAGCCCTCTTGGCTGAGCATGTCCCTGTCCAGGAGCTCCAACTCACTTCTGTTGAGGATGGATCCAGCTGCCAGACCAGCTGCTTCCCTCTCTGGCCTCCAGTGGCCCCCTGTGTTGGCCTACCTACCTTTTGCATTTAGCAGTGAGCCAGAGGGGTGTCATTCCCAGCTTGGGGGCATATGCAGAAGGGGAAGGGTGCTTCCTACCCCTCCCTTTCTCCTTCCCTCCCATCTCACTGATGTTGCTGCTGTCAAAGGTACAGCTGGTGTCAAAGGGTCGCCCCAAAAGAACAGAAGATGAGCTGGATCCTAAGCACTGGAGCCTTGCACCCTGTAGGAGATTGCCAGGTCCTTCTAGGCAGCCTAGGGGACCCAGGTAGGCCCTGCTCCAGGGCTTTCACACTGTGGTGCTCCCTTGTCAATCTGGGCAGTAAAAAAGGGAAGAGCCAGCCAGAGGAGTGGTTGTCAGCCTGGCTTCCTGCAAGAGTGTTCTTGACCCAAGTCTGGCTAGCAGCCCAAAGCACTCCTGGTCTTGCTGAGGCCTTTCTTGATCTGCCCGCGGGGGTTTCTTGCTGCTCAGCTCATGGGAAAGGTTAAGGCGGCTGATCAGTGGGTATTTCCTTTTCTGGTGAGGCTGCAGAGAGGTTTATGTGAGGTAGGCAGCAGGCCAGGCCTCACTCGCTAGCCTCTCCGTCCTTGAGCCACCCGCCACCGCTCCCCTCACCCGCCACTACAGCCGGTGTCCCCAGCTCTTCAAGGGAGGCAGCAGGAGGGCAGTGAACCAGGCCTCGATTTCTTTGTCAGCTTCATCGCTCTGTCCCGCCCAGCAAATGGCCTCCATCTTCTCTAGGCTGCCCGCGGAGCCCTCTTGTCCCTCACTCTTTCCCTTCCCCCAGCTGACCTTCCTTCCCATCAGAATGCCACCACTTCTCCCTGCCTCCCTCAAGAACACCATTTCACTTCCAAATGAACTTTCATTGCATTTTCTACCACATGTTTTCACATACAAAATTCTTGCCTTATTCCTCTAATTTTTATCACTACAACCCTAGAAAATCATTTTGGGTGAGTGAGTGACTTGACTCACCATGACCTTCATGGTCAAATGGTTATTGAAATCTGGATCTCTGTATTTTAACTTATTTATATACTGCCTTCCCTTGCAACTCAGGGCTGTTTACATAGAACACAGGGATAAGTGCATTGTAATTCAATAACTTCAAGTAGAACACAATAGTAACAGTAGTTTCAGTAACTAGTGATAACAATTCCAATTATATTTCCACTAATGATGACAACATTAACCTGTTAACTATGATCCTGTAGGTTGTTTGGTTCAGGATTCAGTTAATGGGGAAGAGTTTCTAGGGGCTCAATACAATCGACCTCAAAATGGCAGAGGAGCGCCATTTTGCAAGCCCTGTGGAACTGCGGGAGGCAGGTTTTAGGTCTAAGACCAACTTCATTGTTTTAGCATATATTCCGGTATAAAAGACCAAATAAGTACAACATGAATGTACTACTACTATTTATTTCAATACATGTGCACATACAGAACTTGAAAACATCATGTCATGCACAAATCCAAAACATTTAGACACATGGATCAGACAAGAAACAAGAAAACCCAATGCGTCTTCTTCAGTGGTCTAATATTTAAATGCACTCATGTAATGTAATAATGGGGACCATAAGGTGGCAAACAGTATGGAGAGGCTCCCACAAAGTGCCACCCTTATTGAAGCCCTCTCTCAGCCTGAGTGTATTCTCATGTGTCTCATATTCCTTATGGCTTGTAATCCATCTGTGTACTGGATATTGGTATACAGAGATTGCACATCCATGGAGGCTAAAGTAATATTCTCTGGAAGGTTATTCAAAGATTGTATTTTTCCTAAGAAAATCTGTGGTGTCACATAACTAGGAGCATTTTCATCTCATCTTCCTCCCTGCTTTAACTGGTGTTTTTTCCTCTGCCTCTTTTTCCTTTGGAGGGTAGATTCTCACTTTCTGGATCAGCCTGAGGGAGGAATATCTAGCATTACTAGGACACTTACACTAAGAATTATGTGATTTGCTTGTTGTTGCTGTTTTTTTACTTAGTGGTTTGAGTTTTATATGCCATCTTGTTATTTGCAGTTAAGCAATTTCCAGAATTTTGTGTTACCGTATGTTGCTTTTTTGGTTTGTCTATTGTTTTCCTGCTTTTCCTTTTATTGATCTTACAAGATTCAACAAAGATTAAAACAAGTAGTTTATCTTTCCCTGTCTGCCATTCCAAGCTGCTCTCACATGTGTGCTCATTTCAAGCCCAGACAAAACATCTCCTGACACAGAAATCTAGGAGTGCATGTGTGAACAGAGTATGTACTGTGAGCATTTCTGGTAACATTCATAATATTCTTTCTCATCCTGATTTTTCAAGAAAAATAACAGAGGAATAGCTCATTTTGAGTAAGGGAAAACTATTCACACTTGTTAGCAGACTGTTTTATGTATGTAGAAAATATTTAACTGGAAGCTAACTGTCTTGTAGACATAAAGTTCTTAAGGCAGCCTGCTAGAATACAACACTGAAAATCAAATTACTAATATCTATTAAAGCCAGTGACATTTACAACAATAAATGTTTTTAAAATCCCACAAATACACCATGTGATAATTAACATTTCAAGCAAATAGAAATTATCGGATTTGAAAGGAAGATGTCTCCCTATTTTAAAACAAACAAAACAGAACACTAAATGCCCAAGTAAATTTGAAATGGCATATTATACCCAAATCTTTCAAGGTGGGTAGTGGCAAGGAAGGAATTCAGCAGCAAGGTGCCACTACAGGAAAGATCTTTATTGCATGTATCTCAGCTGAATGGAGATTTAGGCATATCTAAGTCCATTTCATTCATTTTTACATGTGATCAAGCTGCCATTATATTTAGAATATGGCAGTAAGTCTGGAAATTACCTGTTATTGGGAAATAAGTTCAGTCTAAAATAATGAGACTTACTTCCAAGAACATGGATTTTGGATTAGGGTGCAAACTTCATCCCTACTTTGTAATTTATTTAAATAGGGATTGAACCTAAAGGAAAGATTTAATGCAAAAAGACTCTTTAAAGTTTTATGCATACCCTATAATAGCCGATCAAAATAACCACATCCCATACACTAACCAATAATATGCTTGCAGATGCTGGAAACAAAAGGAAGACATCGAGTAATCAAAAGATAGAGCTTTTAGACTCAGATCTGTTGTCTATAGTTATATAAATGGGTTAGTGACAGATTTTATTTTATTATTTTCCTGGGCTCCAAGATCACTGCAGATGGGGACTGCAGCAAGGAAATTAAAAGATGCTTGCTCCTGGGGAGGAAAGCTATGGCAAATCTAGACAGCATCCTAAAAACAGAGACATCACCCTGCCAACAAAAGTGCGTTTAGTCAAGGCTATGGTCTTCCCAGTTGCAATGTATGGCTGCGAAAGTTGGACCATAAGGAAGGCCGAGCGTCAAAGAATTGAGGCTTTTGAACTCTGGTGCTGGAGAAGACTCTTGCGAGTCCCTTGGACTGCAAGGTGAACAAACCGGTCAGTCCTAGAGGAGATCAGACCTGCCTGCTCCTTAGAAGGCCAGATCCTGTAGATGAAACTCAAATACTTTGGCCACCTCATGAGAAGGAAGGACTCCCTGGAGAAGAGCCTAATGCTGTGAGCGATCGAGGGCAAAAGAAGAAGGGGACGACAGAGAATGAGGTGGCTGGATGGAGTCATTGAAACAGTAGGTGCAAACTTAAATGGACTCCGGGGAATGGTAGAGGTCAGGAAGGCCTGGAGGATCATTGTCCATGGGGTTGCGAGGGTCGGACATGACTTCGCACCTAACAACAACATATAAATGGGTAGAAGAAGTTACCTGCTCAAGAGGTAACTTTAGTCTCTTAAAAATTATATTTGCGTGGGTCTGTCTGTGTCCTGTTTGTGTATCGTAGCAAAAGACAGGGCCCAGGAGGGAGCCTTTCTCTTCTGTTCAGTGTTCCAGTCAGGTTCTCATGTTTCATCTATCACACTGGTATCTAAGGGTCTGCTTGGTTGCCTAGCAGCTTTATGGTGTTTGGGATGGGATATTGTCTCGTCTGTCGGACTAATACGTGAACAGCCCGCAAAGTCATCTTTTAGATCCCTTAAATTTACTGTTTACAATGCAGTCATTACCTAGTAGAATTATCAGAAGATTATCTGGAAATTTGCTACTTCCCATAGTTTAAAGTGGAGTTTTAGAGACTTTGACAAAGGTTTAGAGGCCTCAGAATTTGTCACAGCCTTTAGACTTGTGCAGCCATACCCATACCCAGTTTTAGTTTTCTGAATTATAACTGGTCAGCCTGTTTGGTACTTGGGAAAATGAGAAGCAGCTTACTGGGGCAATGCTGGAACACCTTTAAGTCTCAGGAAAATAATGTTGTGATAGATGTGTCAGAAGGTCAAAGGTGTATCTTTATGACTGTTTCAATCACAGTAAATCTGTGGGAGTAAATACTACTTTGAAGCTAGATTCTTGCTTTACTGAGCTCACATTAGGATATTATTACTGTTACAGTGTAGCTTAATACTACAGTGTACTTGTTTGGCATGTGACATTGTATATTTAGATATTTAGACCCTACTTTTCTCCCCAGTGGATTACAGCACCGTTCTCTTATCTATTGGGACAACAACTCTGTGAAGTAATTCAGGCTGACAATAGTTGGCCCAGGTTTCTCCACTGACCTTCTGTGACACCGTGGAGATTTGAACCAGGGTCTTTGGATCCTAGTCTGGCATTCAAACCACTTTACTATGCTGAGAGAAAGAAATGGCAACTAGCAGTGCTGTCTGAGTTCTGAGTGTGAAGTATCTTATATTCTTAGCCCCCCCCCAGGTCCATGGTAATCCAATTTAGGTCAAATGTGATTAGTGTATTAATATATATCCAGCCCTTGCTTATATCTTGGCTCTGTGGGCTCTGTATCTTCAGTGACTGATTGACTGGATGTCATAGTTAAGTTGGCAGAGCCAGGCTGATGGCAGTGGATGTATGATAAGCATCACGTCACTCAAAGGTGACTTCACTTGTATTTTTATGCCTGGAAATCCAGTTAAATCCTGAAAAATCCTGAATTTATGCTGGGTGTGTCATCATAGAGTTAATGATTATCTCTCTAGTATGGCATTAGTTTACCTTCCTTTATTTGAAACATTCAATAGATTTGAATGTTGTTTTCTGATTCTTCCTGTGTATTTTCTGTCTGCTTCTTCCAGTCCCCTTCTTCTGGGATATCTTCTGTCTGCATACAAATGGGGGTTATTTTCAAAAACAGCAGCATGGCAGTACCTGCTTATGTCTGGCTACAGTGTCTAATTTCAACCAACCTCTTTGTGTAGAAACCATCCTCCCTCAGCTGCTGGTGAGAACTATTTGTTGAAGTCGCTCTTTGAGGCTGTGCTGACATTGTACTGCTTTAGAACAAATGCCATCCAAGAGATGATTGTGCTGTTGTGCAGAGTGTCTGTGTAACCCTAACCTGGAAAGCAGATGACCCTGAGTGTAAAACCTTCTCCCTAAAAATAAAAGCATAAGCAGCTTTAATTACTCTATATAACTGTAACTTATGTGTGCATTTAACACAGCCTCTTCTTTTTCTTGACAAAGAGCTGGGGGGGGGGGGTTGTACCCTTATCTTCACTACCCAAGAGAGTCTCAAAGCGGCCTTCCCTTTGTCTCCCCACAACAGATAAACAAGGCGTGAACAATATGCCAGTGCTGATAGGGGTGGTCTAGAAATTTACTAATAAATAAATGAAGAAGTGGGTGGGGAATTCCTTCAACAGGATTGCTAAGGAATAATTGGGAGAACTCATCTTTATTTTCACATCACAAATTGGATCCCTCCCCAGATCTGGAGGACCTGTAAAATTCAGCTGTTCCTCCAGGCCTATTTATTTATTTATTTATTTATTTATTTAGATTTATATACCACCCTCCCCGAAGGCTCAGGGCGGTTTACATTAAAACTAGTCAACGATACATGAAACAGTCTTCGTTAAAACATACAGTAATTAATAACAGTGGTTGTAACCATATAACAGAATAATGTAACAGTATAACAATATAATAAAATAATATAACGATGGAACGGTGCAATACCACAACAGGTCCAGAGCGCTCTGGTGGAGTTCTGGGAGGAAGGGGGGGAGAGGGGGGAGGGGGAGGAGCGGGGGGGGGAGGGGGGGCCCTTCATTCGCTGTTGGTCTCAACCAAATGCCTGGCAGTTGAAGTCTGGTTGAAGTCTGGTTAAAACTCCTTGGGAGGCCAGCCTCCCTTCCTGAAAACCTATCCACAGGTAGAAAACCCCCCTCCAAGCTCTGTTCAATCCTTATAGGGTTAAATCATAAGAGCAGGCAGTTTTTATTGTTAATAATTGTGTTTAACTTTGTTATCAACCACCCTGAGCCAAACAGGAAAGAGTGATATACAACAATAATATTTATACGTAATCTTTTAAAATATTATTTTTAGATGTGCATCAGAATGGGTAGATCTCGTGTTAAATTTATTGTGTTTCCACTGATTGTTCAGTTCAATTAAAAAAGTGCAGAACATCTTACGTGCAAATGCAGCGCTTGTATTCCACATATATCAGTATGATTACTGGATAACTACAGAAGTCGATGCACATCTTTGTAATTCCCTGCTTTAAATATAAGTCCTCTTTCTGTTCACCTTTTTCAGTGGTCATAATGCAAAGCTTTAAAACATTCCTGTTCCAACCAGTATTTTTTCACTCTGTATTGTTTGACCCATTTCTTTGTCCTCATTCATACTGCAGGTACTTAAATGGCAGATGCGCCTTGCAGATTTCCTAAACTGATGTTGCTCAGAAATCTTTAACTAGTGCAGATCTGATATAAGTAAATGTTACAGATGGGGCCACTATGAGGAGCCCCTGTAAGGGATTTTTCTTCCCCTATATGACTCACCTTTTACATGTCATATGCATGTTACATTGCTAAAAGTTGTGTGCCACACAAATATCATTAAAAGAGTGAAAATCTGGAGTTTGAAATACTGTATTAAATATTCCAAGAATTAACATAGCTATATATGGTGGCAAGATTAGGGGAAATTAAAAATGCCTATAGAAAATAACAATAAAATAATTGTGTTGGATTGGAATGCTGTGTCATCCTGCTGTGATCTTTAGAAAGCCACAAATCTGTTTTGGTGAATAAACTTATAGAAGATAGAAGAAGCTTCCCCTGAAACTGCTGACATATGAAGAAAAAGATGTAGAAGCAGCAATCAAGATATTCATGCACTTCTGGATTCCCCTGAGGTTCTGTTTTATTCAGGTCTTTTTTGGTTGTTTTAGTGCCTGAGTGCAGCATGTCTGCATAATTAAAGAAAATCACTTCTTGCTAAAAATGTGCAACATAGCATATATTTATTAAAAAGTTAGTGCTTTGCTGGGTCACAAGAGGCTATTTGAAATTTAGGTCTATTTAAAATGTTCACATAGAAGCAAATTCTGTGTTTTAAAAGGACTTCTAAACAGTGAGTTTCTTGCCTTTTTCAGCAGTTAAAAATGCTGCAATGAAATATCCATTTTTGATAAGTTAGGATGTGTGGTTTGGACAGCAGTAAAAAAAAACACCAAAAGTTGTACAATAGACTTTCACTATTGTGTTCATTTTCATGCCCATTCCTCGTTGTGATTGTGTGCCTGCCCTGAGAACTTATGATGATTCAGGAAGGAGTATGGTGTACGGATCAGTTATCATAGGCCTTCTCAACCAGTGTTTCATGAAACCCTGGGGTTTCTTGATGGCTCTAGAAGGGTTTCCTGAATGTATGTATGTATGTATGTATGTACATACGTATGTACGTAGTTATATAATGCCCCCAAATGGCCAATGATGGGCCTGGAGGCGGTGGGAAGGGGAGGGGCCCAGGGTGGTGTGTACACAACTGTGCTTCCCAGCCATATTCTGCACGATGGTGCCACTTCTGAGGTTTCTTGAAGCCTGAAAAATGTTTCAGGGGGTTCTCAAAGGTAAAAAAGTTGAGAAAGACTGATCACTTTTACTTTTGGATTTTATTGGAATAAAACACCTCCAGCCTGGATAGTTTTAAATTTTTGATGGAATAATTTAATAGGTGTGACGTGATTAGCTGTACTGTGCTATCCCTTTTTGGAAAATGTTATTCCTTCTCCAAAGCATGATTCTTGAGAAGTGCTTAAGCAAAGCTTGATATATGCCTGGTTAGAAAAACCCCTTTCATTTGATATCCCTATATCATAAAGGGAGGGACAGTCAGTCATGGAGCACCTGCTTGGCATGTAGAAAGTCCCAAGTTCAGTTGCTGGTGGTGCCAGTTAAAAGGGTCAGTTAGTAGTAAGCTCTCCTTGAGAGCCCAGAGAGTCACTGCCAGTCTGAATTGACAGTGCTGAACCTGGATGGGCCAGTTTTCTGATTCAGTATAAAGCAGCATGAAATATCAAAGCAATGATCTCTTCAATATGTATAATTCTCAGCATGGTCCCATCTGTGGAGACTGTGGCTGTGAACAGACAAGTCAGGTTTTTTTCCCTCTATAGTTATGCTTCTTCTGCTGTTCTTTGCTTGTTAATAGAAACCAGAAAATATAACATGCTAGAAACCTTTTATAGTCGTAAAGTCATTGTTCCTTCTTCAGCTCTGCATCTTGAACTGTTTGATGTGAGCTATCGTCTTTGAACTCCTGGTCTTTCTCCTGCTAGTGGTGATGAAGATTCCCAAGAGGATTTGTTAAATAAATACTATATACATGATATTTCTACATCCTCAACTGCTTACCATTGCCTTCAAAACCAGATTAGCCTGATTAGACGCTGCCTGAAGAGTGTGTTTGCATATGCTTCAAAGGGACACTGCTTTTAGTTCTGCCGTTCTCCAAGTAATAAAATTTACAGAAACCACAGAGTTTTTATAGTGTTCTGTTAGTAACAGCTGTAGCTGCCTAAATGCCTTTGTACTTAAGGCTTTTGCAAATGTAATTCTGATTTCTGCCTTATATGGGTTGTTATGGAGTCGATCCCAAGTGAAGTATCAGTTCCTTGTTGCTTTCCAGGATTGGAAACAACCTGGGTAAAGAGTCTTTATCAGGGGCAGAGTTTATTATGCACGCCTCGTATTTTACTGTAGGGGGGAGATCCCTTTCTCTTCTCTTCCTTCCAGTACTTGCCACTTACCAATTTTGGGGTAGTGAGAGGTTATCAGGGATGGTGAGAGTGAGTCACCAGATGGAAACTGTTAACTCTGAAGGTGTGGCTTTGTTTGGGGCATCATAAGCATGTGAATAGGGCAGGCATCAATTTGAAGGTGGTAATCCATGCTGTGCAGACTGCACAAGTAGAGGAAGAAGAAGAAGACTTGGTTCTTATATGCTGCTTTTCTCTACCTGAAGGAGTCTCAAAGCAGCTTGCATTCGCCTTCCCTTTCCTCTCCCACAACAGACACCCTGTGAGTTACGTAAGGCTGAGAGAGCCCTGATATCACTGCTCGGTCAGAACAGCTTTATCAGAGCCGTGGCGAGCTCAAAGTCACCCAGCTGGCTGCATGTGGGGGAGCAGGGAATCAAACCCAGCTCGCCAGATTAGAAGTCCGCACTCCTAACCACTACAGCAAGCTGGCTCTCAAACACATAGTTGCCCCATGTGAATGTACCGTTAAGTTATAGCAGAAGTATGAATAATGCCATAATTAAAAGCAGCAGAGACCTTAGACTAAAGTTTCTGAAAGAATGAAGAACAAAATAATTTCTGTTGTATTTTACTTTAATGTAGTATCTTAATCACCAGAATAAATCATGGGGTCACTAGATTGTGAGAGAGTAACTGCGAGGTCAAATTCAGTGCCTCCTTAGCTTACTGAATGCAACAACTGGACGGTTAATTCACTTTGCAACTATTACGATAGTGCGCTTAATTTAAATCTAGGCATGCAGAAAGAGTCATGATAATTGGATCCAAGATTCCTGTGTAAGAATCTGATAAAATCCATTGGGTGGCCAGTTTCTACTCTGGCACTCACTATTCTTGCTGGCAAATGTACTTTTGGGTCAGTTTATGTGTAGCAATTGAAGAGCATAAACCAACTTACTTTCAGATTACTTGGTGTGTATTGTTCTATTGGCTTCCTGTTGTACCTCCCTATTGAAAAGAGTTGGTGCTGTTTCTCAGCTGTATGAAAAGCAATTTAAGTAAAATAAATTAACTGTATGGGAACAAATTGAAATGGTCAATACATTACATAATGTTGCCAAAGTCAGTGGTAAGAAGGAAAGAATATAGGTAATCCTTATAGCCATATCACTGTTACTTGTGCATTGTGGTATAAATATTTTAATGCAAAAATGATGTTTAAAATTAAAATATCTTGAATTATGTGTATTAGATCTTCTCACCTTAGTATTACGTATCTTATGTTTTGCATGAATCATGACACTCCATCCATGTTTAGAAATGGAAAGTGAATGGAAAATGAATGGAAAAACAGTACATAAAATACATATAATATGGAAAATACTGTCACTATTTATTAGATTCATCAGTAACTAATGGGGTAGCCAATTGGGTAGTACAACAAGTTTATATCCTTTATGATTGTAGAGGGTTTCTTCAGAACTTTTGACATTCAGAAATTACAGTGCTGGTGTGAATTGAGAATGGTGTCTCCTTGGAGAATCTGACTGAGGCTAGAGTGGGGGCATTATAACTTCAGGTGTTCCACTCTTACTCTGAGATTAGTGGCTGACAGAAAGAGGGCATTTCAATAGTGGCACCTCATTTATGGCATGCCCTTCTCACATGGCTACCCACTTGGATCGCCCTTCCCCTTGAGGGTTCCTCGGTCTGTATTTTGTGTTATTATGCCCCGACTTGTTTTAATGGCATTAGACTTTTTATGATTGTACTTTATAATGGCTTTGCATCATTATCGTTGCTGTAAGCAAATCTTTGGAGAGGCTTTATATACATTTCCTAAAGAAATAAAACATGTGGTTGAGAAAGGGTTGTCTGTACTCTGTCTCTTTCGGATTTGCACATTTTCATACTGTACTGTCACTTCAGTGCTTGAATGCCTGCTGAATTAAGCTGCTGCATTCTTCCTTCCCTGCTGTGATCCAGCAAAACTACATATGCTCTTAAGGATGAACTCTGCACACTGTAAGAGGGCTCTTTGAAGTTTCCCCATAAAGCTGCTTGCTTTGCTGAAAAGGCAAGCTACTTTTTGATTTAAATTTAAAATGCAAAGTGAACAGCTTCCTGCTCCTTAGGTATGTGAACCTTCAACATAATACCCTGCCCTTCAACCATTTTCTCTGATTAAAATAACAGTAGCTGACCTGTGAAGGAAAGTGCCTGAAACAGTCAGGGTGCAGTGCAAGGTCTCCATCTGCAGCAGCATTAATGACAGATGAACAAAGAGGCTATAGAGGTCCATATTTTGAAACAATGGTTTTAGATCTTGACCTTTCATAGCCTCAGAAAATGGAAAGATAAATGTAGAGATCCTAGAAATCAGTGAGTTGAATCCAAAGGATCACTTGTGGTGTTCTGCTTGTGGATTATAGCCATGGTGGTGTATGGTTAAGAGTGGTGGCTTCTAATCTGGTGTTTCATTCCCCGCTCCTCCACATGCAGCCAACTGGGTGACCTTGGGCTCGTCACAGCCCTGATAGTGCCCTGATAGTCGGGTGCGGGAGGCCTTGAACTCTAGTATGGATGCCGTCAATATAGAACAGGGTTGCTTCTATCATACCAACAGAGGATATATGAGATTTTTAAAAGAAAAGAAGTCCAGTAGTATTGTTAGATGCTATATTCTGACTTGGCCAAGTGAGAATCTATGATAGTTGAATATCCAGAGTTATAGGAAGGATATATGAAAGTGATCTAAGCAGCATGGTCTCTGATGAACAGTTCAAGTCCAAGTGATGTTAGATGTACCTAACTTTTCTGTACATGTATATGAGTATATTTTCAGTGATTTCTTGTCAAGGGGAGATCGGAGGCATAGCTTCTATATTTGGTTAAAGGTAATACTTTTAATAAAATAGATTTAAACCAGACAAGATTCCTTCATACAGACACTGGCTTTGATCTGATAACCATGAACTCAAATCTGCTACTCTGCTGTTACTTTAGAGTAGGTTACCAGCAAATGCAGTAGGTTACTTTAGAGTAGGTTACCAGCAAATGCAGTTCTTCCCAGATTTCTTATTAAGGGCACACTGACTGATGACCTCATTCCTAGAAATTCATTCAGTTACAGAATCCTGGTTTCTGTAACTGAATAACATTCCATACCTCCTTGGGAACTACTTTCATAGTCCCTTGGAACCCAATAATAAGATCTTGACCTCTTTCTTTTATGTTACAGTTGGATTCTTGTCTGGTAGTCTGGGATTGCATCTTAACTGAAAAGGATGTGAGTTACATCTGTCTTTCAGTTGAGTGCACCAACCCCGTATGACAGGAGTATATACTACTTGTGATCCTCCTCTAATACATGTGGTTACCATTTTGTGTAAAAAGGGCAATGCACATATTTTCTATGCATAACACTGGTAATTGGAAGATATGTATTTGCACATACTGAAGCTGTGAATGATTGAAAAATGCACAAGTTGCTATATCAGGAGCATTATGGGTTGTGTGTTCTTCCTTTACACATGGCTGGTGCACCAAAACCTCCAAAGGGCTTCAATGAGGATGTGCAGGGCTTGTATTACTTAAAGTCGGAGTTGCCTCCAACCACTCTACTTCCTCTGGTGTAAGGAGCCGTGCAGCAGGACTTGTGTAAAGAACAGTGTCAGTCAGTAAATTAACAGAAGAAGAAAGCGGGAATATTGATAACCTGGAAGTATAGTTGGTATGCATAGTAGCGTAACTTGACTTCGTAAGAGAGCCAGTTTGGTATAGTGGTTAGGAGTGCGGACTTCTAATCTGGCATGCCGGGTTCGATTCTGCACTCCCCACATGCAGCCAGCTGGGTGACCTTGGGCTCGCCACAGAACTGATAAAACTGTTCTGACCGAGCAGTGATATCAGGGCTCTCTCAGCCTCACCCACCCCACAGGGTGTCTGTTGTGGGGAGAGGAAAAGGAAGGTGATTGTAAGCCGCTTTGAGCCTCTTTCAGGTAGAGAAAAGCGGCATATAAGAACCAACTCTTCTTCTTCTTCAGCTCTCGCTTTATAAGGCAGAAATCAGTTAGGTTGTGCTGCTGTATTGTTTTAAAGTGCATGATGGCCATATGTGCCAATGATGCCTGTGTTTTTGTGCCTGCTCTGGTTGTTTACATAGCGAGATCTTTGCTGTCTAGTTGCCAGTTTTCTCCCTCTCCCCCCGCTTCATGCTGAGCATGACCTGCTTTCGTTCAAATATGCCCTAGTTTCCTTTTAACTGGGAATTTTAACAGTTATTTTTAGAAAGTTTCTTTTATACATCTTTAAAGTTAAAGACGGCCTAAAAATAACATCCCTTGGTGTATGTGTGTGAGTCCAATTTTCAGAAAAATCATATTTTAAATATGTAAGCACTTGTTAGACTGAAGGTGAAGTACGGGATGGGGAGTGTAGTTGGCGGAAGACGAGGGCCTGTCTGTCACAGTTAATGCAGAGAATCCTGTATGAGGATATATTTGTGTCTCTGCCCGTGTGTGAGAGAGATTGATTTCATGATGGAGGGGGAGGGGAATGGTGAGGCTGCAGCTGCTGGTAAAATGATACAGAAGAATCAGCAGGCCTGTAATGGAGGGAACCTCCAGCCTGCATTTCCTTGGCTTCTCTGAGAAATGGAAAAACTCTGCTGAAAAGAAACTGTTAAGGCCCTGGTGCTCTTAGCTGTAGATAAGGACCAAGATAACATCAATGGTACGTAGGAGGGTATATCACTTATTTATTTTAAAAAAATAATGTTGAATCATCAATGCTAAAATGTTCATTAGGGTTCATGGCTATTTACCAGTGCTGCTTTTCACACATGCTGTGTTCATGCTTATTTTGAGCACCAGTTTATATCAGGGCAAAGAAAAGGAAGGGTTACTTTTAATGGAGGAAATTAATGTGATGAAAAAAATCCAACAGAAGGGGATAGGGAGTGTAATTTGGAATGTGTACTTGGCATAAGCAGAATGCTGTTCATTAGTAACACTGGTAATAAGATTATTTGTGGGAAACATCTATAGGAACATGCATCAGTAACAATTCTAAATAGCTTTGGTGGTGCACTTAATGGGAATTGCTATCAATCCGGTGTGGCCCACCACATGTATGTTCAAAGTGCCTGTTTCAATAGACCAGTGTTTCTGAACCTTTTCACCATTGAGAAACCCCTGAAACATTCTCCAGGCTTTGAGAAACCCCAGAAGCGATGTCAGCAGGCCACACCTCCCTGCCTCACCCTTGGAAGTCACATGTTATCAGAAGTGACATCACCCAGATGCTCCCACTGGAAGTGACATCATGCTCCATTCCCCCCCCCTGCCCAAAATGGCCCAGCAGTCTAGTCCACTGGGTGGGAACAGGGCTGGGGCAGGCATCACATGTTCCATTGCCCAGTTCCATCCCCGCAATGCAATTAAATTAAAATGAGAGTAGTTACCACTCTGGACTCCAGCTGCTGCCACGTGTGGCAAACCTCAGCTAGCAAAGATTTTTATGATAAAGGCCTTCCCCTTTACATCCCCTCCAGGCCCATTATTGGCCATTGGGAGGGCAGGTGATAATTACCATATATGGCCATATCACCTGATAAAGGTTTTTTAAAAAATTAATTAGCTTCCACCCAATTGGTGAAATCCTTTCGGGGCTATTCAGAAACCCCATGTCTTCACAAAACCTCTGTTGGGAAAGCTTGCTATAGATACTCTTGGAATAACATACCTTTCCTACTAGGCAGTCCTGCTAGGGACTATGCACATTTAACACATGAAATGGGTAGAACACCCAAAACTATCTTAAGTTGCAGTCCAGTAAAATGTTGGTACTGAGAGGATGTGGCTTCTTTCCTGAGGAAGTGCACATGGTTAAGGGAGGGGATAAACTTACTCCAGTGTTTCTTATACTATTGGGATCTTGCACTTTGAGTATTATACTGTGTTGGCTTGCCTGTGCCAGAGACCAGAGGTACAGCCTTCTCTCATTAACTGTACTGATACTTTTAGCAGAACCTTAAAATGTGCCTTAGCCTCATGTGACCCTGTCTTATCCTTTCTGTAGGGAAAAATGGGAGAGTACTGCTAAGCAAAACTGCCTTGTACCCTAAACATAAATCCTTCCATTTAGTAGGTACTTGGTCCTATTGATTTGCCATGCACTTTCTTTTCAACTAAGTGAGCTTAGGTTGCATATTGTCACACTTTGAGAATACTGTTTTTCCTGACTGAGAGGTGTTCTTGTAACAGCTTCAAGCAGATTCCCTGCAGAGGCAGCATAGAAGATTTCTGAAGAAATCTGTGCAGTAAAATACTGAAGGTTAAAGCTAGATATGCAGTCTATGATACTTGTTCCCCCACATCTCTATAATTAAGTAGAACATTAAAAAAATTATTTCTCTTAAGATTCCAAACCATTAGTTACCTTGGTTGTATACAAAGCTTTAGGATGCTTTGGGCTGATCCTGTGTTGAGCAGGGGGTTGGACTAGATTGCCTGTATGGCCCCTTCCAACTCTATAATTCTGTGATTCTGTGATTCTATTTGAAATAGATTGATATATCGCTGTGTTATGTAGACCTCAATGGAAACGATGGAAAAAATTATTTTTAACATAGGAGGTTTTGGAAATATATGTGTCCACTAGTTCAGGAAATAGTTCAAATATTTTTATTGGTATGATAAACAAGTATTGTTAGTTTCATATATAGAGCCCAGTAGTGTTCTGGGCCTTATATCAGTGGTCCCCAACCCCCAGTCCGGGGACTGGTGCTGGTCCGTAGATCAGTCGGTACAGGGCCGTGACTCCTCCTCATCCACCTCCCTGGCTGCTGCCTCAGGGGCTGCCCTGCCATTTACCGCTGGCTCATCTTTGGTGCTTTCCAGCAGCCACCATGGCTGGGGCTCCCCTCGGTGTGGCACTGCGCAGCTGCTGCTGGCAAGAGCCCCCCAGTGGGTGGTGGGAAGTCAGGGGCACCGGCGGGAAAGCAAATGGAGCAGGGGCTCAGGTGGCGGTGTCCCTCGGCAAAAGACTACCCCCCCCCCAGCCTCAGTAAAATTGTCAAGCGTTGACTGCTCCCCGGTGATAAAAAGGTTGGGGACCACTGCCTTATATGATGAAATTCCACAAAATTTTCAAATATGAAAGGGGGGGGGGCTACAAGACTAAGGTGGGGTATCCTATCCCTACCCCACTTGTCACTGTGCCCAAGTGCTGCTCCCTGCCACCACCTCACCACTACTGCTGGGCCACTGTGACCCCTGACCCATGTCACGTGAAACAGAAATGGAACTTTGCCTGCATGTGTGTAGACAATGCTTTTTATTTGTGTGTGTGTGTGTGTGTGTGTGTGTGGAGTTAAATCCCCTAATGTAATTTTTAAGGTTTACAGGTGTTTCTGTAAACCTGAGGTGAGTCCCCCAAACTTGGCAGAACAATCCATTTTTGTCAGCGTGTACCCAATCCATGAATGTAAGTACCGGCAGATAAGGACACACTTGACTATTAGATATAAGATGCTGGGTGAAGATTGCACTTTATGGTTGATATGCAAACCCTTGCTATCCCTTTCTTTCTGTGAACTTTGCAAAGACATAATGCTTGGAGACTGCTTCAGTGGTTCCTTTTCTTTTTGATATCTTCTGATTTATACTGGGAAGTCTTCTGGCAAAGTATCTGCCTGCATATAATTGACTGCCAAACTCTACATTTGATCACAGTTGCCTTCTGGAGTTTTTGAACAAAGCCTCCCCCTAGTAATTTATGTTCCATAAAAAAGGATTAACTCCTTAAGGGCAGAATGCAGTATTGGATAAAACATTAAGATCTTGTTGTTTAGACAGAGTTTTACTGGATTTTGTCACTGGAGCTAGTTGCAAGGGAACTAATGGAGAAATAGGTTTTAAAAATTAACTTGGAACCTTTATTTATTTTTTATTTATATTGAGATTTGTACCCCACCCCTCCTAGCAGGGTACTTAAGATGGAGCTATGTGCTGTTTGTTTTTTTGATGTATTATTATATGTAGTTTGTTGCTAACTTTTTCCTCTTTAAAATTTTCTTGCAGGATGGACTGTTGAAATAGGGAAGAATCGCAGACCTGGTCATACAATCCAGCTGGCCTACTCTCTGCTTTATTTATCTATTACTGGTTATTTAAATTGAACTTTTAATAACCTGCCAGCTGCTCTTCAGACACACATGGTGCATTGTTGTCATTCCCAGAATCGTATCTTTGAAATCCAGGCCCTCGGTAACCTTCATCGAACAAAGAGGCGACCTAGAGGATACATCTGCAGCAGGACGTTTTGAAACCTGCTGCCCTCTAGCTTCCTTGGTCAGTGCTGTTTTTTTAGCACATCATGGAGCCCACGATGGAGTACTGCTTGGCACAGGTTCTGCAAAAAGATGTTGGAAAGAGACTTCAGGTTGGCCAAGAACTGATAGACTATTTCTCGGATAAACAAAAATCTGCTGACCTTGAACATGATCCGACCATGCTGGATAAAATGGTTGATGGTCTTGCTACCTCGTGGGTCAATTCCAGCAATTATAAGGTAAGGTTGATGATATGCAGAGGTAGTATGATCAGGAACTTCAACTTTGATGAGTTAGCACAAGCTTCTTCATCAATTGTGGAATGAGAGATTTCACTCCTCTCTTATAAATCCTATTAATCTTGCCTGTTTCTTATTGATCAATGGTTGATGTGACAAGTTCTTTATCTTGTGGCAGCTTATCTCATAAAGAAGATCTGACATCGTTTTATAAACAAAATATCTACGTTGACTGAAATGAGCATAATGCCATTAAAGTGATAATACCCTTACATTACTAGATTGAATCACTGTTCTGTGTAGCTTGCTGTCCTTATTTTTAACACTCTCTGGATAATGTGGTCAAATTATGAAGCAACATGGAGAGCCAATGAAGAACTTTATTGGTATTGATTGCTTTTGATTTCTGACAGCCTTGGATCAAGAAAGATCCTCAGCATGACATGCATTCTGTTATAAACCACCACGAGCTGGCTGGTCTGGGAGCTGGCGGTGTAGAAATTTAATAATAAATAATACATAAATTTAAATTAGCATCCGCCAACCTTTCTAAGTCATATCAGTATTTGTACAGAGATGGACATGGAAATGGTCTGTTTTTACAAAGAAGGCTTTATAAGGCTGTAGCCAAGAACGGTAGCCCTGAGTAGAGTTCTCCCCTTTCCTGTCTGTGACATGTGATGCAGGTTGCTCTGTTCTGATATTCTTCTGTGTCCTTTCCCACCCCAAAGTTGCACTTAACATTGTTGTCTGCTGGTGATGTGGAGCTGAATCTCAAAATCAGGAATGTTCTTCTGCTTGAATTTACCGGGAGAGTTCTATTGGCAGTCAGAAGCAAGCTGAGCTGAATCCCAGAGTTGCTATCATTTCCACTTACTCCTAGGTTGCTTAAATGTTGCACTCCACCCATATGCAAAATCTGGGGCTGATCTGCTTAAGGAACCAATATAGCCAAGTGGTCAGCTGTGGGAAGCAGGTGTCCTTGTGGAGGCAGTTTCAAGAGCCCTTCTTCTGACAGCTAAGTGGTGAAAATGTTCCCCAACATGGCTGTCAGGGCATATTGTCATATTTTCCCCAGTCAGAAATTGTGGTAAGGGTATCTGTGGCAGGCCATGTTGAACATGTTGTGCATTGGCATTGGCTTCTTGCAGCAGTGGACCTGATGGTGTTACTTTGTTAAGGCCTCTTGAAGCTGTCTTAGATTGAGGCAGACTAGTTTTCTATTGTCTGCCCTAACAATGGCTCTCAACTTCAGCGTCAGTGATTCAAGAAGAGGCTTTTACCAACTCTGCCACCTGAGGCTCTTTTAACTAGATATGCCAGGAGATGAAACTAGGAACTTGTGGGTTTAAAGCGTATGTTCTGCCTCTGAGCTTGCTCCTCATTCACTGTTAGCCAAATACTTTTAACTTGCAGTTCAGTGTTGTTGAGACTGAGTTGCACGATATGCTATGCTGTCTGGCGTTTGTTTGTTTGTTGTTAAGAGGAAGTATCAGATGACCTTGATGTCTCTGCAGTGTATTCCCAGGTTTTGTGTTGCTCTAGATTGCATTCTGTGTATTATAAGTATTCTGCAACTTGTCCCTTAGAAAACACTATATGTCCAGTCAAAACTTTAAACTTAATGGATTAAGGAAAGGTTTTCCCCACCTTTATGGAGAGAACCAATTGCAAGTAGAAGTTTAGAAGAATAGTGCTGCTGGGGGGAAATGTAGCTTTACAACTGACAGTAGCTTGTTGTGACCTCGCTGGAGAAATGAAGTCTCATAATCCTCTTGTCAGAACTTCCCAACCATGACTCTTAATACTGCTAATCAGAAAAGGAGTTGCTTCCTCCACAGTGACTATTTATGGCTTCACACAAACTTCAACATGAACTATTTGCTAACAACTGTTGTACTTGCTGCTAAGAATTAGATAACTAAATAGTTATAAATAGTCTGCGTATGGCAGTGACCAATACTTGAAGATCCAGGTCTGTTACTGCAACTACACAAAAATAAAAAAGATGGTTCTAATTAATTTTGAAGGTATTTTCCTCACATTAAAACTTTGTGATCTGAATTCACTCTCAATACTACTTGAGTCATGCTGATTCTGTTTTGTGAGGAAGGGGGTAAGCGACGCAGACAGACCTGCAGTCAGGTTTTGTGGTTACAATAGGTAGTAAAAAACCACAAGGACAAAGTTCGAGTCCAGTGGGCACCTTTAAGACCAACAAAGTTTTATTCAAGTTATATGTTCGTGTGCATCACACTTCTTCAGGCACATTGAAATACAAACATCTCTGCCTCATAAAGATTCGGCTAGAGCAGTGGTTCTCAATCTGGGTGTTTGGACCCCTCTAGGGGTTGAACGACCCTTCCACAGGGGTCATGGCAGGGCAAGCAACTTGGCTGGGGGGTGCCATCCACACAGCAACCCTGTGGGGTAGATTGAGATAGAGCGTTCATCTGTCTGGAGCAGTGGAAAAGAGCGAGATCAGCATAAAGGGTTGTGGCATTAGGAAGGTTGAGAACCACTGGGCTAGAGAAACAGAGTGTATTAGAAATTCTATAAAGGAGAGCAATATGAAAAATAGAAATCCCAGATGAAAGGTTGTGGTAAGATATGATTCTTCTAGTCATGCTGATAAACCCTCAATTTACATGGCTGGTGTACATGGCTGGCTGTGATCCCCATAGCTGAGAGTGTGCAATAAGCCTGCTCTGTGCTGCATGGAATTTGATGCCAGATTTGGTTTCTCACAGGGCCACTGGAAGCAGAGTTAGTCTTTTGAGGGCCCGATTTACATGAAATGGATATCTCTCAATTCATTCTGGTTACCTGCTGCCAATTTCTGTTAAGGCCTGAATCTTGTTGGGACCACTGTGCTGCAAAATGCGGCATGTGGTTAGGCAGGATCCCCGTCTTGCCCTGCACCACAATGCTGACCGGGCTTGGGCCCTAGACTGCACTTCAATGAGTTCCTGCTTGGAAACTTCTTAAAATGGTGGTGTGCCCCCAGGGTAAACTCGAGGACACCTGTTTCATATAGTTAAGCCTGAAGTAAATTGAAAGCAATAGAATTAGACGAGTGTTAATCTGTTCAGGATGGAGCTATAAAACTCTTACATTCAGGAACGTGTGGCCCAGGCATGTATGTGTTTGATGCTGGTACCTAGGGACTTCACATTGGGCTTGAAATAATTGCTGGTTGAATTCCTCGGAGAAGCTTGGCATTGATTGAGTGGGTTTTTTGTCAGGCCTCTTCCTTTCCCCATCAACATTTCAGGACAGGCAGTGGGGTTCTGGGGTGAGGGGAAAGCATGGGAAGTTCTATTCCACCAATTACTTTCCCAAACTTTTCCATGGTGACCCCTTTATTTAGGCTTTTAGAAAGTATCTCATATGGAATTCTTATGCATCGGGCAATGAGGGAAATCTGGGATAGCTCTTGCTGATTTTATGTCCTACTGAGTATACAGAACAGCCACTGCAAATAGAAAAACTTGCATGTGGTTTTCATCATCAAGGGTCAGTGGTTGTTCCCCTATGACTGTCCCATTCTGGTAAGTTAAACTTCATAGGATTGTCAACCGTCTGGGAAAAAGATTATCTGCCCCTTTAATAGAGTCTTAGCTTACTTCCATACCACTAAGGCTTCACCTATCTATTTCTACACACTAAGCCTCATTTAAAAGGACAGGATAGGTTTTTTCTTCTTCTCCAGGCTGATTGGCAGCTTAAAATCACACAAGATCACAGTATTTTATAGGGAAAATCCCCCCCAGTTATTCTTTCATGTTACTAGCAACACGCTTAGGGAAATTACCAACATGAATTAATCTACTTCAGTATTGTGCATTATTGTGTGTTGCAGAAGGTTTATTTTGCCTTTGGTACTAAAGGGATGAAACAGATGGCTTGAACTTTGTGAGGTATAGATTAAAATAAGCTGTTGAAAGTCTGTACATTTTAAGACATACGTAGAAACATTTACATGTTCTTTTGATAAAAGAAACTGGATTGATAGTTGGTGGGCTCTCATGGGTCCAAAGATAGATTTTCAGCAATGGGTGTTCCACTGCCTCTTTCAGCTTCACCGGGAATTCTCCGTTTGAGAGAGAGAGGTTGATTAACTCCCAGAGGGGGCCACTATGGGCAGAGGTCTAATAGACATGTGGTTGGCCATGCTCAAGCTAGCATTCTGTCCACTTCAGTCAGCGTGAATCATCTCAAGTCTCTCAGTGTTCCCTCCAGAGATGGCCTCTAGTTCTCTTTCTGTGTCCAAGGCTGGAGGGAGGTCATGGTGGAGTGTTGAGATTTTGTCTGTGAAATAGCTTACAAATGCCTCACAGCTAATATCTGATACACTATTGTTTTGGTGCCCTTCTTCTAGGGTAGTGAGTGACCGAATTATCTTAAGTAATTGTGCTGAGCTTGAGCATGCAGACACTATGGAAGTCAAGTAAAAGTTGCATTTTTCTGACTTCACTGCCATTGCATAGGCTTTCATATGCATTCTATAAAATGTTTTCAAATCTTCATCATGAGCATTCCTCCAAACTCGAACAAAACAAATGAATCTATAGGTGATGGTCAACATCAGAGTCAGTGCTGTTTGAATCCCCTTCATATGAGACTTACTGAATTGTTGTAGTTGGGCCTTTCATTCTTTAAAGGTAAAGGTATCCCCTGTGCAAGCACCGAGTCATGTCTGACCCTTGTGGTGATGCCCTCTAGCGTTTTCATGGCAGACTCAGTATGGGGTGGTTTGCCAGTGCCTTCCCCAGTCATCACCGTTTACCCCCCAGCAAGCTGGGTACTCATTTTACCGACCTCGGAAGGATGGAAGGCTGAGTCAACCTTGAGCCGGCTGCTGAGATTGAACTCCCAGCCTCATGGGCAGAGCTTTCAGACTACTGCGTGAGAAATACAGGACACAGCAAAGAGGGTTGTGTTTTAATGACTGCTTGTGGAGGGCTGTGGGTGTATAGGGAAAGTCAGGGTGGAAATATTAATCTTTAGTAGCTTTCAACTATGCATAATAGATGAGGCTTCAGAAAGCAGGAAAACATGCGTTTAATAATGAGCAGGCTAGACAACAGAACCTTTCAGCACATCCTAACATCTTGCCAAAATGTTATGAAATTCTTATTTGGAGACTTCTGAGGGAAGGGCATAGTGAAAAGACCTTGTGTGGAAACCTTTAGATCAAATCTGATCTTGGCATAGAGAAAAGACCTTGTGTGGAAATATTTAGATCAAATTTTTGTGGTTTATTTGAATCTTCAGGCTATATGAAGAAAGAGTGCCTATGTACAATGTTTGATCTCAGTTTATTGTAACATACAAGCTGGAAAGAAGGTGAAGTTGTACCTGCACAATTTCTGGAAAAAAATTCTTGAAGATTGGAAGAAAAATGAGAGCCCAATCACTTCCAGCTGAAAAAAAAGGACATTTGGAAAAAATTTAAATATATGCTATATTCAACTTCCCATCAAATCTGTGCTCTCTGATTTCTGCTTTAAGGCTGCAAACTTAAGAATAATTTCCTAGGACAAAGCTCTTCTAGAACAGGGTTGCTCTGGACAAGCCAGAATGTGGCACTGATTATCAGAGGCTTGTTGTTGGGAACATATTGTACCCCTTTTAAAATGGCTACATGGGCTATTTTGTTTTTAGAGTTTGATGGAGATATGAACCCATTTTGAATACCTTAAAATTTCAGATCTTCATATGTCCTCAATTCCTGAGTCTTGCCTGACTTCTACTAATGTAATAAATGCTGCTAACATCATTTGGGAGATGTTCTGTTAAGAACGTACACCCTTGCTTCCAGTAGAACTAGTGCTGTGCCCAATAATAAGATAAATAATTGCCTGGAGATGTCTGTCCTGAGCCTGGCCTCAGAGATAAGATACAGAAGCTAGAAGATGAAGAACTATGAACTCTTGCCTGCCATGAGTAATTCCCTATTGTTCATAAGTTAGGTTGCTGGAATATGCATTAAAGAAATTTAATTGGTAAAAGTTAACAAAACATTTTGAATAGTAGTAAATAGATCACAAGGTAACTGGAGACAGAAGATGATACTAGTATAGAATGCATGGTGCATCAATTAGAAATTTAGAGAACTTATTTTCAGTGTCTGGATTTGAAGTGTGTGATTTGGTTTACCTGAGCCCCAAAACCACCTAAATCAGTGTTGATTCTGAGGTGGTGTTTTTTGGCTTCTCCTAAACCAAACTGCAATTCTCTCATTTGATTTGGGAGTCAAATTGCAAAACCCCAGATTGATTTGTCTTTCGATTCAGGTGATTCAGGTTTCCTGAATCGATGCTCTGCCATTCTTGTGACCCTTTTCGCTTCCTCCCTTCATAAGGCAGAAGAAGCAAAAGGGAGCCAAGCCCCCATCCACCACCAAACTTAACATTCCCTCGCCATAACCTATGCCTCGGGGGGGATAAGCGAGAGATAGTGTGATATTACAGCTATAGTGAGGAGGGCCCAAAGATCTTAAATGCTCTGGCCTCAACCACAGATCTGGTGGAAGAGCTCCGTCTTGCAGGCCCTGCAGGACTGAGAAAGCTCCTGCAGGGCTCTCAGCTCTTCTGGGAGCTCATTCCACCAGGTTGGGGCCAGGACTGAAAAGGCCCTGGCCCTGATCAAGGCCAGACACACCTCCCTTGGGCCAGGAACCACCAACAGATTTGTACCTACAGAGTGGAAGGCCCTGCTGGGGGCATGTGGGAAGGCGGTTCCTCAAATATGTGGGATCCAGACTGCGGATGGCCTTAAAGGTCAAAACCAGAACCTTAAAAATGATCCGGAATGTAACGGACAACTAGTGTGGCTGTCTCAGCACAGGCTGGATGTGGGCCTTCCAAGATGTCCCTGTGAGGAATCTAGTGGCTGCATTCCGGACCAGCTGCAATTTCTGTGTCAAGGATAAGTGAAGGTTCACGTAGTGCAAGCTACAGACATTAAGCCTAGGGTTGGGCGCTTTAACGCCCAAAGCGGCCATTCGCTCCTGACACAGCCAGCGCTGCGCCATGGGGGGGGGGAAGAGTCGTGGGCATTGGAGCACCGGTGGCCGCACACACGCAGGTAAGGAGCTTCACGCCTGCGTGTGTGCACCCGCTGGTGTGCTGATGCCTGTGCCTCCCCTCCTCTCCTCTCCCCCCGCGGCGCAGCACCGGCTGCGTCGGGAGCGAATGGCCGCTTTGGGTGCCGAAGCACCCAACCCTAATTAAGACTGGAGGTGACTGTTGCATGGATCACTGTGGTTAGGTGCTCCGGGGACAGGTAGTACACTAGTAGCCTCACCTGGAGCAGATGAAAATACACTGTGTGGACTACTCTAGTGACTTGAGCCTCTATCAGTCGGGAGGTGTCAAAGGTCACACCACATTCCTGGCCTCTGGTGAGATCTTAAGTTGTGCCCCGGTCAGGCTGATAGCCTTCAGTGGGAATTGCCCATTGAGAGGTCTGTTTGCTATTGCAGCATTAGCTTTATAGGAAGTGTGCTGGGAAACACCACATTACTTACTGTTTAGTTTAATTCTGTTTGTCAATTCCAACACGTATTCTTTAGTGTTTTCTTATGTAGTGTATGAAATCATTGTTCTTTACAAATGCACATACTTCTTCTCTGGCCTATTGCCTCCCCTTGATTTTTAAGTTTTCCACTTAAGTTGAAAGTTTTATTCTTCTCTCACTTGTCTTTGGCATTACTCCTCTTTTTATTAGAATTTCTTGTCTAAATATTTTAGAAATATCTTAGAAAATATATCCTCTTTGTTAGCATCGCTAGGCAATACTATCAATATTTTTGATATATTTCAGACTCCCTCCCCCTTTGGCTGAGTGGGATGTCTCAGAGAAGTCTGAGAATTGGGTTTCTGTGTGAGTCTTCTATTCAAGCTGAGGGCTGGTTCTTCATCCTACCATACTATTGTTAATACTTGCGTTTTTTAGTAATTGGATTAGGTCTTGAAAGTCAAAGTAATATTTTTCTCTTTTGTTTAGGTGGGTAACTTGGGTGAGCCCAGTGTTCAAGGGGTCAAAAGGGAGCAGGAAGCATTAAGCAAAGTGTATTTTTATCACATTACAAATAGTCTGGGCTTCCTGGAGGAAATGGGCTGCATAAAGAAATTGTGATTTTTAAAAAATAAATTAGAAACCAAAGTTTATGGTTTTTTCCAGCTCTGTGAAATGAAAGTAAAGAATACTTCAGGTATTATTTTGGCAAATCTGGAGATCATCCATGTTAGGGTTGGCTGTATTTCTGCCTACTGTTTGCAGTGTTTGTATTGTGCCCTCCACACAAAGTCATGTATGATTTGCACAGGGTTTCCTTAATATTCACATTTGCCTTTTGGTGTAAAATAACCCTTGTGAATGAGAACATTTTTTCATTTCTGTAGCAAATAGCCAAATTAGCTAGTGGTTTGGTCCAATACAGTAGTACATAGCAAGTGCATTTTATAGGGCTAGTCAAAGAAGAAGGCAGATGTGACCCTTTGTAATGGGTTTGTCAGGGTTCAGTGCTAGCTCAGTGAAAAATTAAAAAAAGCTGTTCCATGATAAGGAAATGATGAATTTGTAGGCAGTGTGCTTCATTTTTGGTTTCTTTTTAAATCCCATAAAATGCATAATCTGATTTGTTTTTGAGAATTAAAATTGCACTTCTATACATCTGAATAAGTGAGTGCTGACTCATGACAGCCCATGCTGGTAAGTCTTTAAGGTGCTATTGAACTCTTTTGTGGGTATGGTGTGTGATCTCTATGGGAGCATAGCCCTTCCATCTTGCCGAGGGAGAGGCACATGGTTTTCTTTCTCCAGAACTCTAAGAAATATTCATTATACAAGAATTCTTTTGTGTCATCCAGCATCACTGGAAAGCTGATTCCCTTTGTAGAATTACACCTGAGCTCCTTGGAGGAAGGATGAAATACAAATGTGGCACCAGTTCCCCATTCAAGTTCTTTGACTGGGCATTCCTCATGAAGAATACCGATGAAAACCTCAGTGCTGCTCAAAAGCATGCATTGACAAGAAGGGCAGAAATGATAACTGATCCATCTAAAGCGATTTTAATATGTGTCCTGTGATGAGGGTGATTTAGTGTACTTGACTTTGGACCAGTTCCTGCTCCATATTTATATTTTACAATGACTGACAACAAGAGTGTTAACAGCATGTCCAGAAGAATGTGGGCCAGCTTATTGTCTTTGAATTAAAGTTTGTTTGTCTAAAAGGCTTCTGTGATAATATTTGAAACAAGTGACTGCCATGAATGCTAATTGGAATAATTTACATTTGAATTACTTTGCAGAAAAGACAATTTTATGGGGAAAAGCTGTTTTCTAGCACAATGAAGAACTGTTTAATAGAGCTCAGTTTCATTGTTATAGAGATGCAAAGGTAAAGGGGTTCTGTCTCTTCTTCCTCTCCCCTTTTGATAATTGCCTTTTAATGGAAGCATTTGAGTATCTATTTGCAATTGTGTAACATCTAACAGTTCTTTTGCATGTGATGCCTGTAATAAGGGAGAATAATTCTCAATCTAGTAACAAACCAACCTTTTCTTGATATATTGTTCCAGTTATTGTCAATTTTTGTTATGTTTTTGCTGGTAACATTTCTTCAGAAGGGCAAGGGGATATTAAAATGCAGATAAAATGTTTCCTGAAAGACATCTGCTATCTCATTCATTCAAACAACGATGAGCTCAATATTTTCGTTGGATTTATTATTCTTACTGTTATTTCGATGAAGAAGCAGAAACTGAGTCTTTTTTCCTCAATGACAAATAATCAGTAAAGACACTGTAGTGACCTGAGAAATGCAGGTAGCCAAATTGGTTCATAGCAAAATACAAACAAATGTGGTACTGAAGGAGAGTTTTATGGATACCTTGGGCTGGCAAATAAGTGGGTTCAGGATCAAATAAAGTCAAAATTTTCCTAGAAGCTAAAATAACTAAACAGAAGTATCTGGAACCCCAGTCCTGTACTCTCAGAAGCTGGCTGCAGGATCACTTACTCCAAAGGAACCATGACTATATAAAAATATCAAAGTCAAATTAGAAATAATTTGACAGCTCCAAGTACTTTTATTGGCCAGTCTAGTGTCCTGTGTCTTAGCTGAACATCTGCTCTGAGGAGAAATTTTAGTCAAAGGAGATAATCTTTACTATAGGTTGAAAGCTGAGCTACACAGCATCTGGATAACTACGACAGATATTTTGGCAGAGGGAATTTTGCCGTGAGGTGATACTCCCAATTCAGGCTAAAAGAAGAGCAGAGAATTCTAAGGAGAGAAGATGGAACCTTGCCCAGTAGAAATGGTGAAATCAGGTGTGAGGATTTCTTTAGACATATGTGTGAGAGAACTTGTTTCAGTCTCCTCAGAAGCCAGAGGAAAACTGGTACTTCTAGGAAAGGAAATTAGAGGTACTAACATAAGTTACCTGCCTTATAGAAACCAGGGGTGTTGAGAGGAACTCACAAAGATTAAAACAAAACAGACGTGTCTTGGTTAAAGACAGTGACCACGTTCTCTCAATACTAAGAAAACTTATGAACTAAGAACAGCTTAAAGAAACCTCTTAAAACCTGTAACTAAGAACCCCTAACCAAGGGATGTAAGAGATCCAAATCACCCGTAGGATCCTACTCCTCCAGTCTTCTGCCTGTTGTTGCAACAAAAGGTTCAACAAATGTATCTCCAGGGATCTTAGAATTTTGAGTTTGGGTTTTCACAATTGGCCAACTGAGGGGCCTCTTCCATACAAAGAAAAAGAGACCATTTAGTATTAGGCTGGGATTCTCCCTTCTCTGATAGGGAAAGTTTCTCTTTGATGAACAAAATTAAGAGGAGGCACTTCAGGAATCTCTGCAACAAGAAGAGTTCCTCACCTCCATCGACTTCATAGAGGTATATCATCATGTTCCTGTTCACCCAACTGACAGAAAATACCTCTGCTTCAAGAACTCCATTTCCAATTCAGAGTGTCCCCATTCAATCTCTCTAATCAGTCTGATTGTCAGAATAAAATTTCAAGGTATTCATATCCATCCTTAGCTCGACAATCTTCTGATCAAGGTACAGCACCAGGAACAAAGCCCAGCTAGACATAAAGTTGACCATACAGTACCTTCAAGATCGTAGATTTCATAGTCAACCTACAAAAGAATTTATTGTCTCTCTTACTGGAACATCTGGAGCCATTATCAACATTTCCATCAACTAACTGTCCTTATCTCAAAACAAAGCACAATGAATAATGGAGCTGTGAAACTCCAGAATCAAGGCCGGGTCTACACCCCTCATGACCTCGGCCAAGCTACTAGGTCTCATGCTTTCATATATAGACATAATCCAGTGGGGCTGACTGCTTGCAAGACATTTGGAACAGCTGTTATGACCGTATCATGCAGAGAACGAATCTGACCCTTCAGATTCCAGGCCAAATAAAGATGATTTGTAAGGTACACAGTTGCATATCTGCTGAGTGAAAAGAGTGAAGTTCACAGATTCCTCAAGAGATACAACACTGTGGTTTCTAACAAGTTTGCCTGAATGGGAAGTTGGTGAGTTTTACACCTGAGCAGAATTGCACTAGTGAAAAGAAACTGAGATCTTCACTTTTTATGAGCAAATAAATGGTGGGGTGAAGCAATCCTGACTGTAGACTTATATCCAAAGCAGACTGCTCATTGAAGGGTGCACAGATATTGCATGGTAAGGTGTCAGACATGGGACGCATTATAGTGTTTGTCAGCAAGGCCTTTGCATTTGAACCAAGGAGAAAAGGCAGAAAGTAGATCCCAGGACCAGAGAAGATACTTTTGTGGGATATGATTCTGAAAGTAAGGGGTATAGAGTGCTGTATCTGGAAACAGGTGAAGTCTATATCAGGTATGCAATTCATTTTGAAAGCGGAGTCAGAAAAAGCAGAGTCAGAGTCATGTGACTCCGAAAAAGCGAATGGTCAGTACTGACTCTTGGACCTTGAACCAGTGCACAATGATCAGAACAAGACACACAACCTAAGAAGGCAGACTCCAAAACAATCATGCCAGAGATTCAGAGTAGAAGAGGAAACAAATTAGAATGAGAGGGCATATGGACTGGACAGCAGATGAAAATCCAGGATCATATTTCTGATGCTGATTGTGACTGAACAAAGGCATTCTAGCCTTGTGCTTGTTCTGCCTCACAAGATTGATATTACTGGCTAAACCTTCTACTTGGAAGGAAATAGAATAGATACTAGCAACTGAAGTCAATAGACAGAAAAAGGCACTGCAAAAGGAGATTGATGCTCTACACAAAAGAGCAGGCGGTGGGAAGTCAGGGGTGCCAGCAGGAAAGCAAGTGGAGCAGGAGTTCAGGTGGCAGCGACGTCCCTCAGCAAAAGACTACCCCCCCCCCCGGGCCTCAGTAAAATTGTCAAGTGTTGACTGGTCCCCAGTGATAAAAAGGTTGGGGACCATTGGATTAGATTACATTTGAGATGAGTTTATAAATGTAGTTTGGAATCCTTTTGTTGCAAAGAAATTGATCTGCTTAATTTATGTAGTAAATACATTCTTAGGGGGTGAATGACTTGACTGTCCCCCATTGTAAGTACAATGAAAATCAGTCTTTAAAATGTCCTAGTTTTGAAATGAGGAACAGTGTGGGAAGCCATATTTTAAAAGCACTTGTTGGCCACAAGTGTGTATAAGATATTGTGAATGGGAATGTTCAGCCTGGAGAAAAGGAGGTTGAGAGGGGACATGATAGCCCTCTTTAAGTATTTGAATGGTTGTCACTTGGAGGAGGGCAGGATGCTGTTTCTGTTGGCTGCAGAGGAGAGGACACGCAGTAATGGGTTCAAACTTCAAGTACAACGATATAGGCTAGATATCAGGAAAAAAATTTTCACAGTCAGAGTAGTTCAGCAGTGGAATAGGCTGCCTAAGGAGGTGGTGAGCTCCCCCTCACTGGCAGTCTTCAAGCAAAGGTTGGATACACACTTTTCTTGGATGCTTTAGGATGCTTAGGGCTAATCCTGCGTTGAACAGGGGGTTGGACTAGATGGCCTGTATGGCCCCTTCCAACTCTATGATTCTATGATTCTATGATTCTATGAATTCGACTTGCTAGTTGAATACAGAATTCAGAAATACCCCTCCTGTGTTTAATTTTTTTTAACCTAAGTAAGAGTAGCATGCATTCATCAGTTACAGAAAAAAGGTCATTTTTCTGTGGAGGTAAGCTCTATCTGTGTTTGCCTAGCTGCCTGCTTTTCTTAGTGCATTTGAAAGTTAATAAGCATCAACTCTGGCACACCTCAGACTGTAGTTTACTTTTACTTAAATTTTGCATCAAAAAGCTGGGATGAAAATGTTTTTCTTTGGCATTTTTAATTCTTATAGTGTGTCTAGGAAGTGTGTGTGTTTATGAAGTATTATAGGAATAGATTCAAATGGGTAGCCGTGTTGGTCTGAAGTAGATCAATAAAATCAGAGTCCAGTAGCACCTTTAAGTCTTAAGACCAACAAAGATTTATTCAGGGCATAAGCTTTTGAGTGCAAGCACTGTTTTGACAAAGGATTATCATTGGCTGTATTTGGTTGTGACACAGTCTACTGATATAAGAGAATTGATTTTTGCTATATATTCCCTTTCATGTAAGGCAGCGGTCTGCAACCTTTCCTTGCCTGCGCGGCAGCCCTGCACAAACGCACATGTGCAGACTTGCCACGCATGCGCGTTTGCGCCGTTGGCATGCCGGCGGCCGCGGGTCTCTCCCCCCCCTCCTGAATCAAGAAGCTTGCTGGGCTGCAAGCTAATCGGCTGCTTTGGTGGACAATTTGCTCGCGGCCTGGCGAGCTTCTCGCTGTGGGGTGGGGGTGGGGAGAGGGAGCTGTGGCCCGGCGCTGAGGCCTTCTCGGCCCAGAACTGGGCCAAGGCCTGGGGGCTGGGGACCACTGATGTAAGGAGATCATAGTCTGACGAAGAGTGCTTGCACTCGAAAGCTCACGTCCTGAATAAAAATTTGTATTATAGGAATGTTCAGCATAAAACCCCTAGCGATGATATAATTTGGCTTCTTGTGTAAGCCTGAGAGATACCTGGAAAACCCATCAGACCCTTCCAACAACCCTTCCATGAGACAGGTAGATTGTTTATATTTATTGACTGAATTAAACTGTGCTTCAAGGGATGCAAACAAAATAATGTACAGGTTCAGAGATGACTGCACATAAAGAATATGTTTAGTAAAGCAAATGACTAAGGATTCAAGTCCAGTGGACTCTAGCTCCTGATAATAACTGGAAGTAACAAGGATTGAACCAAGGATCTGAATGTCAGAGTTTGTGATTGTCATGAAAGCATACATATTGTGTGATCTGTTCTGGGCAAGACAAACGGACTACAGCTTTATCAAATCTGGCATCAAACGGATTCAGTTCTCACTATAGGAATTTGGAGCCACGGCAACAGGTATCGTCTCTAGCTTTCTCATCTCAAAAGACGAGGGAGGGAAGGAGCCAAACTCCATAGTCCCAGGTGTGATGAAGCTCCTGACCTCAATATGTCAGCAATTCTTTTTCAAAACAAAACCAACAACAAAAAAATTATATGGGTTTGTTTACAGTACGTTAAAAATACCCTGCAATTCTCTCTGTTCAGCTAGCTTGCATCAAAAATGCTCTTTCAAGTGTTGTGCATCTTTGATGCCTGATCAAAGGAAAAGCAAGTTAAATTATCTTCAGAAGGACAATGCTAATAAAAAGTCAATCTGACGATTGTAACATCTACCTTTACATAGGTTGATACCTTATGGGTAGGAAAGCTGTCTGGCCTTCCACTTACATAGTTACTACTGGGGGTTAGTTGGGCCATGGTACAGTCACTGTTCAGGCATAATGACCGTCAGGGATATGGGCTTTCTGGGAAATTTTCCATTTCAAATTTAATAAATGGAATAATGTTAGTAAAAGAAGACAAATGTCCTTGGTCAAGCCTGGACCATGTACAGTCACTGAGTTTTGTCCATGCTCATTTCCCACAATTAGCTCATGTAATGTGACCGATTTGCAGCAAAACTGTCTTGACAATGATTAGATAAACAGTAATCTTTATAGATAAACAGACTACATTGACATATGTGGGGTGGAAAACATTCAATGGAAAAATACACCATTGGAAAATTTCCCACCCTACATCACTGATGACAACTGGTGGGACTGGGGTTAAAATCAGCAACTCAAAAGCTATTGTCTCAAATGGCACTTTGATCCTAAACATCTGTCCCATTGTATTTTAGGCTGCAGGCTATAGATATTTAAATATGTATATGTTCACACACACACACACATCCCCCCACCCCTTTGGAGGTCTAGATTTCCTTACTGCTGTGTTATCTATCCTGACTTGCTTTCCAAAGTGTTTTAAAGATTCTGATTCAGGTGAGTAGTCATGCTGGTCTGAAACAGTAGAGCAAAGTTTGAGTCCAGTGGCACCTTTAAGATCAACAAAATTTTATTCGAGGTGTAAGCTTTTGTGTGCACAGAATGCTTCCTTGCTGATTACACCTTGAATAACCTTACACCCTTGTATAATATTTTGTTGATCTTAGAGGTGCCCCTGGACTCAAACTTCAAAGAATCTGAGATAGAGATAAATCGTTCTGTACATTCTCAGTTGTTGCTTCTGGTGCCTGGAACTATGCCAACACTGGTGAACCACATGCCTCTGGGAAGCACACACACCGGTCAGAAAGACAACAGCTCTTCCATTTTAATAGCATAGAATCAGAGTTGGAAGGGAACACCAGGCTCAACTAGTCCACTCCCCCATACAATTCAGGAAATCACAACTACCTACCTACCCACAGTGCCCCCAATTTCATGTCCCCACCATTTTCATTATCCTCCCCCCCACACACCAAAAATCTCCAGAATCCAGCTTGGCCTGGAGGAAATTCACTTACCATTCCACAACAGCAATTAGTAATTCCCTGGGTATGCAAGAAAGGGCCAGAAGAGACAAACACTGGCACATCCCTTCCTGCCCACCCACTCACAATCTGCCTAAGTTCATAAAATTAGCATTTCTGTCAGATGACTATCTGGCCTCTGCTTAAAGGTAAAGGTAAAGGTATCCCCTGTGCAAGCACCGAGTCATGTCTGACCCTTGTGGTGACGCCCTCTAGCGTTTTCATGGCAGACTCAGTATGGGGTGGTTTGCCAGTGCCTTCCCCAGTCATCACCGTTTACCCCCCAGCAAGCTGGGTACTCATTTTACCGACCTCGGAAGGATGGAAGGCTGAGTCAACCTTGAGCCGGCTGCTGAGATTGAACTCCCAGCCTCATGGGCAGAGCTTTCAGACTACTGCGTGAGAAATACAGGACACAGCAAAGAGGGTTGTGTTTTAATGACTGCTTGTGGAGGGCTGTGGGTGTATAGGGAAAGTCAGGGTGGAAATATTAATCTTTAGTAGCTTTCAACTATGCATAATAGATGAGGCTTCAGAAAGCAGGAAAACATGCGTTTAATAATGAGCAGGCTAGACAACAGAACCTTTCAGCACATCCTAACATCTTGCCAAAATGTTATGAAATTCTTATTTGGAGACTTCTGAGGGAAGGGCATAGTGAAAAGACCTTGTGTGGAAACCTTTAGATCAAATCTGATCTTGGCATAGAGAAAAGACCTTGTGTGGAAATATTTAGATCAAATTTTTGTGGTTTATTTGAATCTTCAGGCTATATGAAGAAAGAGTGCCTATGTACAATGTTTGATCTCAGTTTATTGTAACATACAAGCTGGAAAGAAGGTGAAGTTGTACCTGCACAATTTCTGGAAAAAAATTCTTGAAGATTGGAAGAAAAATGAGAGCCCAATCACTTCCAGCTGAAAAAAAAGGACATTTGGAAAAAATTTAAATATATGCTATATTCAACTTCCCATCAAATCTGTGCTCTCTGATTTCTGCTTTAAGGCTGCAAACTTAAGAATAATTTCCTAGGACAAAGCTCTTCTAGAACAGGGTTGCTCTGGACAAGCCAGAATGTGGCACTGATTATCAGAGGCTTGTTGTTGGGAACATATTGTACCCCTTTTAAAATGGCTACATGGGCTATTTTGTTTTTAGAGTTTGATGGAGATATGAACCCATTTTGAATACCTTAAAATTTCAGATCTTCATATGTCCTCAATTCCTGAGTCTTGCCTGACTTCTACTAATGTAATAAATGCTGCTAACATCATTTGGGAGATGTTCTGTTAAGAACGTACACCCTTGCTTCCAGTAGAACTAGTGCTGTGCCCAATAATAAGATAAATAATTGCCTGGAGATGTCTGTCCTGAGCCTGGCCTCAGAGATAAGATACAGAAGCTAGAAGATGAAGAACTATGAACTCTTGCCTGCCATGAGTAATTCCCTATTGTTCATAAGTTAGGTTGCTGGAATATGCATTAAAGAAATTTAATTGGTAAAAGTTAACAAAACATTTTGAATAGTAGTAAATAGATCACAAGGTAACTGGAGACAGAAGATGATACTAGTATAGAATGCATGGTGCATCAATTAGAAATTTAGAGAACTTATTTTCAGTGTCTGGATTTGAAGTGTGTGATTTGGTTTACCTGAGCCCCAAAACCACCTAAATCAGTGTTGATTCTGAGGTGGTGTTTTTTGGCTTCTCCTAAACCAAACTGCAATTCTCTCATTTGATTTGGGAGTCAAATTGCAAAACCCCAGATTGATTTGTCTTTCGATTCAGGTGATTCAGGTTTCCTGAATCGATGCTCTGCCATTCTTGTGACCCTTTTCGCTTCCTCCCTTCATAAGGCAGAAGAAGCAAAAGGGAGCCAAGCCCCCATCCACCACCAAACTTAACATTCCCTCGCCATAACCTATGCCTCGGGGGGGATAAGCGAGAGATAGTGTGATATTACAGCTATAGTGAGGAGGGCCCAAAGATCTTAAATGCTCTGGCCTCAACCACAGATCTGGTGGAAGAGCTCCGTCTTGCAGGCCCTGCAGGACTGAGAAAGCTCCTGCAGGGCTCTCAGCTCTTCTGGGAGCTCATTCCACCAGGTTGGGGCCAGGACTGAAAAGGCCCTGGCCCTGATCAAGGCCAGACACACCTCCCTTGGGCCAGGAACCACCAACAGATTTGTACCTACAGAGTGGAAGGCCCTGCTGGGGGCATGTGGGAAGGCGGTTCCTCAAATATGTGGGATCCAGACTGCGGATGGCCTTAAAGGTCAAAACCAGAACCTTAAAAATGATCCGGAATGTAACGGACAACTAGTGTGGCTGTCTCAGCACAGGCTGGATGTGGGCCTTCCAAGATGTCCCTGTGAGGAATCTAGTGGCTGCATTCCGGACCAGCTGCAATTTCTGTGTCAAGGATAAGTGAAGGTTCACGTAGTGCAAGCTACAGACATTAAGCCTAGGGTTGGGCGCTTTAACGCCCAAAGCGGCCATTCGCTCCTGACACAGCCAGCGCTGCGCCATGGGGGGGGGGAAGAGTCGTGGGCATTGGAGCACCGGTGGCCGCACACACGCAGGTAAGGAGCTTCACGCCTGCGTGTGTGCACCCGCTGGTGTGCTGATGCCTGTGCCTCCCCTCCTCTCCTCTCCCCCCGCGGCGCAGCACCGGCTGCGTCGGGAGCGAATGGCCGCTTTGGGTGCCGAAGCACCCAACCCTAATTAAGACTGGAGGTGACTGTTGCATGGATCACTGTGGTTAGGTGCTCCGGGGACAGGTAGTACACTAGTAGCCTCACCTGGAGCAGATGAAAATACACTGTGTGGACTACTCTAGTGACTTGAGCCTCTATCAGTCGGGAGGTGTCAAAGGTCACACCACATTCCTGGCCTCTGGTGAGATCTTAAGTTGTGCCCCGGTCAGGCTGATAGCCTTCAGTGGGAATTGCCCATTGAGAGGTCTGTTTGCTATTGCAGCATTAGCTTTATAGGAAGTGTGCTGGGAAACACCACATTACTTACTGTTTAGTTTAATTCTGTTTGTCAATTCCAACACGTATTCTTTAGTGTTTTCTTATGTAGTGTATGAAATCATTGTTCTTTACAAATGCACATACTTCTTCTCTGGCCTATTGCCTCCCCTTGATTTTTAAGTTTTCCACTTAAGTTGAAAGTTTTATTCTTCTCTCACTTGTCTTTGGCATTACTCCTCTTTTTATTAGAATTTCTTGTCTAAATATTTTAGAAATATCTTAGAAAATATATCCTCTTTGTTAGCATCGCTAGGCAATACTATCAATATTTTTGATATATTTCAGACTCCCTCCCCCTTTGGCTGAGTGGGATGTCTCAGAGAAGTCTGAGAATTGGGTTTCTGTGTGAGTCTTCTATTCAAGCTGAGGGCTGGTTCTTCATCCTACCATACTATTGTTAATACTTGCGTTTTTTAGTAATTGGATTAGGTCTTGAAAGTCAAAGTAATATTTTTCTCTTTTGTTTAGGTGGGTAACTTGGGTGAGCCCAGTGTTCAAGGGGTCAAAAGGGAGCAGGAAGCATTAAGCAAAGTGTATTTTTATCACATTACAAATAGTCTGGGCTTCCTGGAGGAAATGGGCTGCATAAAGAAATTGTGATTTTTAAAAAATAAATTAGAAACCAAAGTTTATGGTTTTTTCCAGCTCTGTGAAATGAAAGTAAAGAATACTTCAGGTATTATTTTGGCAAATCTGGAGATCATCCATGTTAGGGTTGGCTGTATTTCTGCCTACTGTTTGCAGTGTTTGTATTGTGCCCTCCACACAAAGTCATGTATGATTTGCACAGGGTTTCCTTAATATTCACATTTGCCTTTTGGTGTAAAATAACCCTTGTGAATGAGAACATTTTTTCATTTCTGTAGCAAATAGCCAAATTAGCTAGTGGTTTGGTCCAATACAGTAGTACATAGCAAGTGCATTTTATAGGGCTAGTCAAAGAAGAAGGCAGATGTGACCCTTTGTAATGGGTTTGTCAGGGTTCAGTGCTAGCTCAGTGAAAAATTAAAAAAAGCTGTTCCATGATAAGGAAATGATGAATTTGTAGGCAGTGTGCTTCATTTTTGGTTTCTTTTTAAATCCCATAAAATGCATAATCTGATTTGTTTTTGAGAATTAAAATTGCACTTCTATACATCTGAATAAGTGAGTGCTGACTCATGACAGCCCATGCTGGTAAGTCTTTAAGGTGCTATTGAACTCTTTTGTGGGTATGGTGTGTGATCTCTATGGGAGCATAGCCCTTCCATCTTGCCGAGGGAGAGGCACATGGTTTTCTTTCTCCAGAACTCTAAGAAATATTCATTATACAAGAATTCTTTTGTGTCATCCAGCATCACTGGAAAGCTGATTCCCTTTGTAGAATTACACCTGAGCTCCTTGGAGGAAGGATGAAATACAAATGTGGCACCAGTTCCCCATTCAAGTTCTTTGACTGGGCATTCCTCATGAAGAATACCGATGAAAACCTCAGTGCTGCTCAAAAGCATGCATTGACAAGAAGGGCAGAAATGATAACTGATCCATCTAAAGCGATTTTAATATGTGTCCTGTGATGAGGGTGATTTAGTGTACTTGACTTTGGACCAGTTCCTGCTCCATATTTATATTTTACAATGACTGACAACAAGAGTGTTAACAGCATGTCCAGAAGAATGTGGGCCAGCTTATTGTCTTTGAATTAAAGTTTGTTTGTCTAAAAGGCTTCTGTGATAATATTTGAAACAAGTGACTGCCATGAATGCTAATTGGAATAATTTACATTTGAATTACTTTGCAGAAAAGACAATTTTATGGGGAAAAGCTGTTTTCTAGCACAATGAAGAACTGTTTAATAGAGCTCAGTTTCATTGTTATAGAGATGCAAAGGTAAAGGGGTTCTGTCTCTTCTTCCTCTCCCCTTTTGATAATTGCCTTTTAATGGAAGCATTTGAGTATCTATTTGCAATTGTGTAACATCTAACAGTTCTTTTGCATGTGATGCCTGTAATAAGGGAGAATAATTCTCAATCTAGTAACAAACCAACCTTTTCTTGATATATTGTTCCAGTTATTGTCAATTTTTGTTATGTTTTTGCTGGTAACATTTCTTCAGAAGGGCAAGGGGATATTAAAATGCAGATAAAATGTTTCCTGAAAGACATCTGCTATCTCATTCATTCAAACAACGATGAGCTCAATATTTTCGTTGGATTTATTATTCTTACTGTTATTTCGATGAAGAAGCAGAAACTGAGTCTTTTTTCCTCAATGACAAATAATCAGTAAAGACACTGTAGTGACCTGAGAAATGCAGGTAGCCAAATTGGTTCATAGCAAAATACAAACAAATGTGGTACTGAAGGAGAGTTTTATGGATACCTTGGGCTGGCAAATAAGTGGGTTCAGGATCAAATAAAGTCAAAATTTTCCTAGAAGCTAAAATAACTAAACAGAAGTATCTGGAACCCCAGTCCTGTACTCTCAGAAGCTGGCTGCAGGATCACTTACTCCAAAGGAACCATGACTATATAAAAATATCAAAGTCAAATTAGAAATAATTTGACAGCTCCAAGTACTTTTATTGGCCAGTCTAGTGTCCTGTGTCTTAGCTGAACATCTGCTCTGAGGAGAAATTTTAGTCAAAGGAGATAATCTTTACTATAGGTTGAAAGCTGAGCTACACAGCATCTGGATAACTACGACAGATATTTTGGCAGAGGGAATTTTGCCGTGAGGTGATACTCCCAATTCAGGCTAAAAGAAGAGCAGAGAATTCTAAGGAGAGAAGATGGAACCTTGCCCAGTAGAAATGGTGAAATCAGGTGTGAGGATTTCTTTAGACATATGTGTGAGAGAACTTGTTTCAGTCTCCTCAGAAGCCAGAGGAAAACTGGTACTTCTAGGAAAGGAAATTAGAGGTACTAACATAAGTTACCTGCCTTATAGAAACCAGGGGTGTTGAGAGGAACTCACAAAGATTAAAACAAAACAGACGTGTCTTGGTTAAAGACAGTGACCACGTTCTCTCAATACTAAGAAAACTTATGAACTAAGAACAGCTTAAAGAAACCTCTTAAAACCTGTAACTAAGAACCCCTAACCAAGGGATGTAAGAGATCCAAATCACCCGTAGGATCCTACTCCTCCAGTCTTCTGCCTGTTGTTGCAACAAAAGGTTCAACAAATGTATCTCCAGGGATCTTAGAATTTTGAGTTTGGGTTTTCACAATTGGCCAACTGAGGGGCCTCTTCCATACAAAGAAAAAGAGACCATTTAGTATTAGGCTGGGATTCTCCCTTCTCTGATAGGGAAAGTTTCTCTTTGATGAACAAAATTAAGAGGAGGCACTTCAGGAATCTCTGCAACAAGAAGAGTTCCTCACCTCCATCGACTTCATAGAGGTATATCATCATGTTCCTGTTCACCCAACTGACAGAAAATACCTCTGCTTCAAGAACTCCATTTCCAATTCAGAGTGTCCCCATTCAATCTCTCTAATCAGTCTGATTGTCAGAATAAAATTTCAAGGTATTCATATCCATCCTTAGCTCGACAATCTTCTGATCAAGGTACAGCACCAGGAACAAAGCCCAGCTAGACATAAAGTTGACCATACAGTACCTTCAAGATCGTAGATTTCATAGTCAACCTACAAAAGAATTTATTGTCTCTCTTACTGGAACATCTGGAGCCATTATCAACATTTCCATCAACTAACTGTCCTTATCTCAAAACAAAGCACAATGAATAATGGAGCTGTGAAACTCCAGAATCAAGGCCGGGTCTACACCCCTCATGACCTCGGCCAAGCTACTAGGTCTCATGCTTTCATATATAGACATAATCCAGTGGGGCTGACTGCTTGCAAGACATTTGGAACAGCTGTTATGACCGTATCATGCAGAGAACGAATCTGACCCTTCAGATTCCAGGCCAAATAAAGATGATTTGTAAGGTACACAGTTGCATATCTGCTGAGTGAAAAGAGTGAAGTTCACAGATTCCTCAAGAGATACAACACTGTGGTTTCTAACAAGTTTGCCTGAATGGGAAGTTGGTGAGTTTTACACCTGAGCAGAATTGCACTAGTGAAAAGAAACTGAGATCTTCACTTTTTATGAGCAAATAAATGGTGGGGTGAAGCAATCCTGACTGTAGACTTATATCCAAAGCAGACTGCTCATTGAAGGGTGCACAGATATTGCATGGTAAGGTGTCAGACATGGGACGCATTATAGTGTTTGTCAGCAAGGCCTTTGCATTTGAACCAAGGAGAAAAGGCAGAAAGTAGATCCCAGGACCAGAGAAGATACTTTTGTGGGATATGATTCTGAAAGTAAGGGGTATAGAGTGCTGTATCTGGAAACAGGTGAAGTCTATATCAGGTATGCAATTCATTTTGAAAGCGGAGTCAGAAAAAGCAGAGTCAGAGTCATGTGACTCCGAAAAAGCGAATGGTCAGTACTGACTCTTGGACCTTGAACCAGTGCACAATGATCAGAACAAGACACACAACCTAAGAAGGCAGACTCCAAAACAATCATGCCAGAGATTCAGAGTAGAAGAGGAAACAAATTAGAATGAGAGGGCATATGGACTGGACAGCAGATGAAAATCCAGGATCATATTTCTGACTAGTAATTAAGCCCGCTGTATGCCGAATACAGCGGGCGCTAGAAACTGACCTTGTCGGGCGGCGGCTCTCTGCCTAAGTAGTGGTCCCCAACCTTTCTGAGGCTGGGGACCGGCACGGGCCGCGCCCGGGCCGCGCCCGCGAGCCGCGCCCGGGCCGCGCCCGCGAGCCGCGCCCGGGCCGCGCCCGCGAGCCGCGCCCGGGCCGCGCCCGCGAGCCGCGCCCGGGCCGCGCCCGCGAGCCGCGCCCGGGCCGCGCCCGCGAGCCGCGCCCGGGCCGCGCCCGCGAGCCGCGCCCGGGCCGCGCCCGCGAGCCGCGCCCGAGCCGCGCCCGAGCCGCGCCCGAGCCGCGCCCGCACATCGGGCCGCTTGCTGGCAGGGCCGCTGGTGGACTGTTTCTTCCTGGAACCGGGAGCGGCTGCGAGGACGGCGGAGACCATTGTAAGTTGGGGGCGAGGGGGTGGTGCGCGGGGGCTGCGGCCTGCGTGGGTTCCCTCGGGCGTCAGGCCAGGAGCAACTGCGAGCCGCGCTGCGCGCGGCTCGCAGTTGCTGGGGCTGGGAATCAGAGGGAGCAATCGGCAGGCGCTTCGCGCCTGCCGATTGTTCCCTCCGATTGTCTGTCATGAGGAAGGGTCCAATCCGGACCCTTCCTCATCCCGGACACATCCCGCCCCAGAACGCCTTACTCTTTTATTTAGTCCGTGGCGCCCGTGGCGCCACGGGCGGTGTTCAGATGCTGATTGTGACTGAACAAAGGCATTCTAGCCTTGTGCTTGTTCTGCCTCACAAGATTGATATTACTGGCTAAACCTTCTACTTGGAAGGAAATAGAATAGATACTAGCAACTGAAGTCAATAGACAGAAAAAGGCACTGCAAAAGGAGATTGATGCTCTACACAAAAGAGCAGGCGGTGGGAAGTCAGGGGTGCCAGCAGGAAAGCAAGTGGAGCAGGAGTTCAGGTGGCAGCGACGTCCCTCAGCAAAAGACTACCCCCCCCCCCGGGCCTCAGTAAAATTGTCAAGTGTTGACTGGTCCCCAGTGATAAAAAGGTTGGGGACCATTGGATTAGATTACATTTGAGATGAGTTTATAAATGTAGTTTGGAATCCTTTTGTTGCAAAGAAATTGATCTGCTTAATTTATGTAGTAAATACATTCTTAGGGGGTGAATGACTTGACTGTCCCCCATTGTAAGTACAATGAAAATCAGTCTTTAAAATGTCCTAGTTTTGAAATGAGGAACAGTGTGGGAAGCCATATTTTAAAAGCACTTGTTGGCCACAAGTGTGTATAAGATATTGTGAATGGGAATGTTCAGCCTGGAGAAAAGGAGGTTGAGAGGGGACATGATAGCCCTCTTTAAGTATTTGAATGGTTGTCACTTGGAGGAGGGCAGGATGCTGTTTCTGTTGGCTGCAGAGGAGAGGACACGCAGTAATGGGTTCAAACTTCAAGTACAACGATATAGGCTAGATATCAGGAAAAAAATTTTCACAGTCAGAGTAGTTCAGCAGTGGAATAGGCTGCCTAAGGAGGTGGTGAGCTCCCCCTCACTGGCAGTCTTCAAGCAAAGGTTGGATACACACTTTTCTTGGATGCTTTAGGATGCTTAGGGCTAATCCTGCGTTGAACAGGGGGTTGGACTAGATGGCCTGTATGGCCCCTTCCAACTCTATGATTCTATGATTCTATGATTCTATGAATTCGACTTGCTAGTTGAATACAGAATTCAGAAATACCCCTCCTGTGTTTAATTTTTTTTAACCTAAGTAAGAGTAGCATGCATTCATCAGTTACAGAAAAAAGGTCATTTTTCTGTGGAGGTAAGCTCTATCTGTGTTTGCCTAGCTGCCTGCTTTTCTTAGTGCATTTGAAAGTTAATAAGCATCAACTCTGGCACACCTCAGACTGTAGTTTACTTTTACTTAAATTTTGCATCAAAAAGCTGGGATGAAAATGTTTTTCTTTGGCATTTTTAATTCTTATAGTGTGTCTAGGAAGTGTGTGTGTTTATGAAGTATTATAGGAATAGATTCAAATGGGTAGCCGTGTTGGTCTGAAGTAGATCAATAAAATCAGAGTCCAGTAGCACCTTTAAGTCTTAAGACCAACAAAGATTTATTCAGGGCATAAGCTTTTGAGTGCAAGCACTGTTTTGACAAAGGATTATCATTGGCTGTATTTGGTTGTGACACAGTCTACTGATATAAGAGAATTGATTTTTGCTATATATTCCCTTTCATGTAAGGCAGCGGTCTGCAACCTTTCCTTGCCTGCGCGGCAGCCCTGCACAAACGCACATGTGCAGACTTGCCACGCATGCGCGTTTGCGCCGTTGGCATGCCGGCGGCCGCGGGTCTCTCCCCCCCCTCCTGAATCAAGAAGCTTGCTGGGCTGCAAGCTAATCGGCTGCTTTGGTGGACAATTTGCTCGCGGCCTGGCGAGCTTCTCGCTGTGGGGTGGGGGTGGGGAGAGGGAGCTGTGGCCCGGCGCTGAGGCCTTCTCGGCCCAGAACTGGGCCAAGGCCTGGGGGCTGGGGACCACTGATGTAAGGAGATCATAGTCTGACGAAGAGTGCTTGCACTCGAAAGCTCACGTCCTGAATAAAAATTTGTATTATAGGAATGTTCAGCATAAAACCCCTAGCGATGATATAATTTGGCTTCTTGTGTAAGCCTGAGAGATACCTGGAAAACCCATCAGACCCTTCCAACAACCCTTCCATGAGACAGGTAGATTGTTTATATTTATTGACTGAATTAAACTGTGCTTCAAGGGATGCAAACAAAATAATGTACAGGTTCAGAGATGACTGCACATAAAGAATATGTTTAGTAAAGCAAATGACTAAGGATTCAAGTCCAGTGGACTCTAGCTCCTGATAATAACTGGAAGTAACAAGGATTGAACCAAGGATCTGAATGTCAGAGTTTGTGATTGTCATGAAAGCATACATATTGTGTGATCTGTTCTGGGCAAGACAAACGGACTACAGCTTTATCAAATCTGGCATCAAACGGATTCAGTTCTCACTATAGGAATTTGGAGCCACGGCAACAGGTATCGTCTCTAGCTTTCTCATCTCAAAAGACGAGGGAGGGAAGGAGCCAAACTCCATAGTCCCAGGTGTGATGAAGCTCCTGACCTCAATATGTCAGCAATTCTTTTTCAAAACAAAACCAACAACAAAAAAATTATATGGGTTTGTTTACAGTACGTTAAAAATACCCTGCAATTCTCTCTGTTCAGCTAGCTTGCATCAAAAATGCTCTTTCAAGTGTTGTGCATCTTTGATGCCTGATCAAAGGAAAAGCAAGTTAAATTATCTTCAGAAGGACAATGCTAATAAAAAGTCAATCTGACGATTGTAACATCTACCTTTACATAGGTTGATACCTTATGGGTAGGAAAGCTGTCTGGCCTTCCACTTACATAGTTACTACTGGGGGTTAGTTGGGCCATGGTACAGTCACTGTTCAGGCATAATGACCGTCAGGGATATGGGCTTTCTGGGAAATTTTCCATTTCAAATTTAATAAATGGAATAATGTTAGTAAAAGAAGACAAATGTCCTTGGTCAAGCCTGGACCATGTACAGTCACTGAGTTTTGTCCATGCTCATTTCCCACAATTAGCTCATGTAATGTGACCGATTTGCAGCAAAACTGTCTTGACAATGATTAGATAAACAGTAATCTTTATAGATAAACAGACTACATTGACATATGTGGGGTGGAAAACATTCAATGGAAAAATACACCATTGGAAAATTTCCCACCCTACATCACTGATGACAACTGGTGGGACTGGGGTTAAAATCAGCAACTCAAAAGCTATTGTCTCAAATGGCACTTTGATCCTAAACATCTGTCCCATTGTATTTTAGGCTGCAGGCTATAGATATTTAAATATGTATATGTTCACACACACACACACATCCCCCCACCCCTTTGGAGGTCTAGATTTCCTTACTGCTGTGTTATCTATCCTGACTTGCTTTCCAAAGTGTTTTAAAGATTCTGATTCAGGTGAGTAGTCATGCTGGTCTGAAACAGTAGAGCAAAGTTTGAGTCCAGTGGCACCTTTAAGATCAACAAAATTTTATTCGAGGTGTAAGCTTTTGTGTGCACAGAATGCTTCCTTGCTGATTACACCTTGAATAACCTTACACCCTTGTATAATATTTTGTTGATCTTAGAGGTGCCCCTGGACTCAAACTTCAAAGAATCTGAGATAGAGATAAATCGTTCTGTACATTCTCAGTTGTTGCTTCTGGTGCCTGGAACTATGCCAACACTGGTGAACCACATGCCTCTGGGAAGCACACACACCGGTCAGAAAGACAACAGCTCTTCCATTTTAATAGCATAGAATCAGAGTTGGAAGGGAACACCAGGCTCAACTAGTCCACTCCCCCATACAATTCAGGAAATCACAACTACCTACCTACCCACAGTGCCCCCAATTTCATGTCCCCACCATTTTCATTATCCTCCCCCCCACACACCAAAAATCTCCAGAATCCAGCTTGGCCTGGAGGAAATTCACTTACCATTCCACAACAGCAATTAGTAATTCCCTGGGTATGCAAGAAAGGGCCAGAAGAGACAAACACTGGCACATCCCTTCCTGCCCACCCACTCACAATCTGCCTAAGTTCATAAAATTAGCATTTCTGTCAGATGACTATCTGGCCTCTGCTTAAAGGTAAAGGTAAAGGTATCCCCTGTGCAAGCACCGAGTCATGTCTGACCCTTGGGGTGACGCCCTCTAGCGTTTTCATGGCAGACTCAATACGGGGTGGTTTGCCAGTGCCTTCCCCAGTCATTACCGTTTACCCCCCAGCAAGCTGGGTACTCATTTTACCGACCTCGGAAGGATGGAAGGCTGAGTCAACCTTGAGCCGGCTGCTGGGATTGAACTCCCAACCTCATGGGCAAAGCTTTCAGGCGGCTGCCTTACCACTCTGCGCCACAAGAGGCTCCTCGGCCTCTGCTTAAAAACCTCCTCTGCTTAAAAACCTCCAAATAAGGAGAACTCACCACCTCCCAAGAAAGCCTGTTCCACTGAGGAACTGCTCCATCTGTAAGGAACTTCTTCTGGATGTTTAGTCAAAACTTCTTTTGAATTAATTTCAACCCATTGGTTCTGGTCCAACCCTCTGGGGCAACAGAAAACAACTCTGCTCCATTTTCTATATGACAGCCCTATTTGAAAATGGCCATCATATCACCATCTTTTCTCGAGGCTAAACAGACCAAGCTTCTTCAACCTTTCCTCATACAGCTTGGTCTCCAAAACCCCTCACCATCTTCATAGCAATCCTCTGGGCATGCTCCAGTTTCTCTGCGTCTTTCTTCAGTTGTGGTGCCAAAAACTGAACACAGTAGTCCAAGTGAGGTCTAACCAGAGCAGAGTAAAGTGGTAGCATCACCTTGTGTGATCTGGACACTATACTTCTTTTAATACATCCCAAAATCCTGTTTGCCTTTTTAGCTACTGAGTCACAGTGCTTACTCATGTTCAGTGTCTGGCCTACTAAGACCCCCAGATTCTTTTCACACATACTACTGCCAAGACAAGTCTCACCTATCCTAAAAGGTAAAGGTAAAGGTATCCCCTGTGCAAGCACCGAGTCATGTCTGACCCTTGGGGTGACGCCCTCTAGCGTTTTCATGGCAGACTCAATATGGGGTGGTTTGCCAGTGCCTTCCCCAGTCATTACCGTTTACCCCCCAGCAAGCTGGGTACTCATTTTACCGACCTCATGGGCAAAGCTTTCAGACGGCTGCCTTACCACTCTGCGCCATAAGAGGCTCACCTATCCTACAGTGATGCATTTGATTTTTCCTACCTAAATGCAGAATTTTATTCATTTTAGCCCAGTTTTCCAACTTGCCAAGATCACCCTGTACCTGATTCTGTTTTCTGGTGTGTTTGCTACCCCTCCCAGTTTAGTATCATCTGGATCCTTCATCCCAATCATATATTGCACAACCCAGGGCCCAGGATAGATCCCTGAGGCACTTCATTTGTCACTCTTCTCCAAAAATCTTCTCTTCTGTTATGGATTGTTTCATGTATTGTTTATACGTTTTATGTAAACTGCCCTGAGCCTCCAGAGAGGGCGGTATATAAATACAATAAATATATAAATAAACAAACAAATAAATAAATAAAGATGACGAACCATTTACAAGTACCCCTTTGTGTGCGATCTGTCTACCAGTTCTCGATCCACTTAAAAGTAATAGGATCCATACTGTATTTTACCAATTTCTAATAAGAATATGTGGAACCTTATCAAAAGCCTTACTGAAATCAAGGTAAACAATGTCCACAGCATTCCCATGATCTACTGAGTTAGTAACTTTCTCAAAAAAAAGATATAAGGTTAGTCTGACATGACTTGTTAGTCTGACCTAACATTTTGGTGGAGGTAAGGTCTCTGGGAAGCTGTTCATTATTTTTTTTTGGGGGGGGGGTTCTCTGCTTTCAGTGACTGGAGAAAGAACTAGTGTACTGGGATTTGCGCTTTCTCCATCTCCCTCATCAGTGTAAACATGCTTATTTAGTCTTCAGTCATTTTTTTCATGTTCTTATAAGAGTTCTTCAACCATGTTCTGTTCTTCAACCATGTTCTTATCATAAGAGTTCTTCAACTAGTTTAAATTGGTTTGTTTCCTGGTGGTTGTGACTGCATCAAGTTAATGCTCTCACAGAACAACTCTAATCACAGTTGCACACTACTAAGCCTTATCTTCTTCACTGGACTTAATAGGGTATAATTCTGCTTAGCACTACTGTCCGATGAGATGAGACCTGGAATTTGCAGGATGCTTTTCTTGGTTATGAGGAAGTGCCGCTAGGAAGTATGAGATTCATTTACATAGTAACAACGGGTCTCGTGATGAGGCTCCTGAAAGTAGGCAGTTGGAGAAAAGGATTGCCCCAGTGTTGGATCTGGACCAAAAAGGGAACCATAGAGTGGTAAGATGTTTGCGGCTTAGGATAGGACTGAAGCTGCAGAAAATGTGGTTCCACCTAATTTGTGAAAAAACTCTTCCTCTTTCCTGAAAATTTAATAGACATTTTATGCCTCAGAGTGCTAGAATACTGTTTTAAAACAATGTTGGTGCTTTTGCCCTGCTATGTATACTTTCTGACATATTTTTCTCTGTCCGATTGTTTTTTCTTCTTTGTGGGCAGTTGCTGTTGTCATTCCATCATGCTTGATGTGATCTTCACTACATTCCTTGTTCGTCCATACCTTGGCATAGCTGTCAGCCATGTTTTCTACAAAAGAGTCACAAAGATCTGTTCTCCGTGGAGTGCTGCACATCAGTTAATTGCTAGCGGTTCCTTTATTGGTCTGGGTTTGTCCCAAGGTATCCCTTTGTGACCACTTCCTGTTATTTGCTTGTGATGGGCAACAGGATTGGGCTTCCCCTGCTTCAGCTTTGGAAATAACTGGATAATTACTGTGGTGGTCTGGGCCCCGGTTAATTTTAGACTCTTGAGTTTACAAGTAGATAGCTAAAAAGGCTTAGAGGGCTTAAGTGCTTCCCCATTGTCTCATCTTAGGAGCGAGTGGGAAAATGCAACTGTAGTTGTTTTTATATTTAGTCTCCTGTAGGTTTTACTGTTGGTTTATGGAGCCTGTGGTGCAGTCATTCTACAAGGAAGCAGCCAATGCCTTTATTCTACTGTATATTGTTGAGTTTTGAAAGTGTCCCCAGCATTTTATCTACCCACCAATGGCACCTGCTTTCCAATTAAGTGTCCTGGTTGCCGGTACTGAACTGCCACCTGGTATTACAGTTTTTCTTTTGGGGATCTGGGCCTGACTAATTTGCAGGCATGTACCAAAGCATTTAGTAGGTGATTTGTAGTGGTAAAGTAGTAAAGGTTAAGGTAAAGGTATCCCCTGTGCAAGCACCGAGTCATGTACGACCCTTGGGGTGATGCCCTCTAGTGTTTTCATGGCAGACTCAATATAAGGTGGTTTGCCAGTGCCTTCCCTAGTCATTACCGTTTACCCCCCAGCAAGCTGGGTACTCATTTTACCGACCTCGGAAGGATGGAAGGCTGAGTCAACCCTGAGCTGGCTGCTGGGATCGAACTCCCAGCCTCATGGGCAGAGCTTCAGACTGCATGTCTGCTGCCTTACCACTCTGCGCCACAAGAGGCTCGGTAAAGTAGTAATTGGGTGTTAAAACTCACAAAGCTGTGATGGAATGTGTTGTACCAATCTGACACTTGAATCTGAACATTCAGCTCCAAAGTGATATAGCAGGGGTAGTCAAACTGCGGCCCTCCAGATGTCCATGGACTACAATTCCCAGAAGCCCCTGCCAGCAAATGCTGGCAGGGGCTTCTGGGAATTGTAGTTCATGGACATCTGGAGGGCCGCAGTTTGACTACCCTTGTGATATAGAATATATAATTTGAAATGTTAATACTTTTATAAAGGAATGCTGTGCTGGCAGGGGCTCATGGGAATTGTAGTCCATGGACATCTAAAGAGCCACAGTCTGGCCACCCCTGATGTAGACATTTTATGACCTTCTAAAAGAGAAAATGTAAATTCAGATTTCATGTATTGATAATATTGCCCTTAGAAATGGCCATCTGGGCTTCACCATGCTCTGAAAAAAGAGGGTTTTATTAAGGTTAGGAAAGAAGGCAGTGGGTTTCTGGTTTAGAAAGAAGGCTTGTTGGGTAATTTAGGCCTCGGGCCTCTCAAGGATCATGAGGCAAGCACTCCCTCGCCTTTGGCAGCCTGGAAGCATGCTTATCCTTTCTTGTAAACAGGGCTGTATTCTTTCAAGCGCTGCAGTTTCACAAGCCCCAAATGGAACACTTCAGGGTTGCCTTGTATTTGTTGTATATAGAGGCAACACAACATCAGAGCCTCCTTTTCCTGACACTAATTCCAGGGCCAGTTCTTAAACAGAAATATCTTTATGCAAGCTGTGCTTAGTCTGTGGCAGCAAAGATGGCAAGGAGCCCCGTCTCCCTTATCAAACAAATAAATAACTGCGGTTAAAAGTTTTTATGGGTACTTCAGACAGACTAACATTATTTATTTGGATATGCTGTCGCATTTGCCTGTGAGTGAGAATTGTACAGGAAAGTGAAAGGATGTGTTTTGAACGGGCTACATTCTGAGCTATCCAGTTCTGTTACCAGAATAAATAAACACCCCACCATAGGCATTCTAACAGTGTGGCCACTGGTTCACAGTATGATAGTGTTACACTCTGTGGGGCATAAGAACTTGTATGGGGTGGGATGGAAGAAAATCAGGGAAGCCAACGGTCCCTTTCTAGCTCAGCCAGAACGATCAACAGTACAATCCTATGCAATTGTAGTCCAGGAGTGTCAAACTCATTTGTTACGAGGGCCAGAACTGACATAAATGGGACTTTGCTAGGCACGGTCAAGCCGTGAGTGCCATAAAATGCAATGCCAGGTACCAGAGATACAAACTTTATAGTTGGCATGGACAAACCTAATTAATGATATTATTATTTTACTAAAAATACAAAAAAAGCAAATTGATTCCCAGGAGTAAAGCAGTTGATTTAGTGGGGAATCCACAACCCCCCAATAAGTGTGTTTAATCAGAACATTTCCTGAAACCATAGAATGGGACGTGTATCTTTCATTTCCATGGAAAATTGGCTACTTTTTGTAAATATAGCACTTTTAGGAGACAAGTCATCCTCCTTGAAGTTAAATAAGGTAGTTTTTCAGCAGCACCACCCCTGGTATGCCCAGCCTCAGCAGCCGAGCACAGCTAAAATCTGTCTCTCACTTTTGGTTTTCTCTCTCCCCCCATCCTACTTCTGAGGAACTCAGGGAGGCACACAGGACTTCCCTCTCAACTGCCCCATCCTCACCAACAACCCTGTGAAGTGGTCCAGGCTGAGTAACCAGCCTGGGTGACCCTGGAAATAGGTTCCGGACTCAAAAGGAGGGCGGGTCTGAACCTGGCTTTCCTAGATTCCCTCACTTTTTCAGTAAACTGCTGCATTCTCACCAACACCCTTTGGTGAGGTGGTGGCAGCGCTGACCACCTGGTCTCGCCCCCCTCCCATGTAGTGGCTTCACCAGTCCTCTGTAAGCTGCAGTCAGAGGAGGTAGGAGGGGGAAAACAACATATCTCCTCTTTCTCTGCTTTCACTGCCATTCCGTTCCCCCCACTTTTGCCTTGGCCTCATAGTCCTGTCCCCTAGCAACAGCTTCAACCCCACATACTTCAGTGTGCGCGCCCACTCCCCCCACCCCCAAGTAGCCTCCTGCTTTCATTCCCTCCACTCTCGGGGTCCAGTCTAGGCTTTTGAAAGCAAAGGATGTAGACTACAGTAACCCTGCGTAAAATTACTCTTATTGGTTCAATACAAGCATAGATAATGGACAGGTTTTTATTATATCCCGGGGGGAGGTGGGATATAAATTAAAGGATAATAATAATAATAATAATAATAATAATAATAATAATAATAATAATAATAATAATATAAAGGTTGGATGCATTGGCCCTGTCTCCAGCAACATGCTTGAAGGCCGAAACCACCGGTGACCAAATTTCCTCTTGCACCTCTTTCCTGAACACTTACAGATTTTTTCTATTTTTCCATTGGAACTCTCCAGATTTCCAAACCAAAATTGAATTTGTTTCCAGCCTGTTTATTACTTTTCTGCTGAAGTCTGTTTTCCATGTTCCTCAGTGGAATAATTTCAACAATGAATTCTTGATAAAAATTCTACAAATTTCAGAAGCTCTTATGCAATTTCTCTGCCACAGGCTAGCATAGTTAATGTTCTGAAATTGAATGGAGATGTCTTGTTGGTATCTAAGTACCTACTGGATTTAAACATGACATTTTGTTTCTACATTTTTTTTGCACAGCTGGCTGTTTCTTAGTTCTCAGACAGGCTCTTGAAAGAAATGTGCGTTATTAATTGGTCCTTGATTTCTTCTCAAATGCATTTAAACTTTACATAATTAAATCTCACCCTGTACTGCATTTCACGGACCTTTGACCCTGTTTTGATCTTTTTCTAATAACCTCCTTATATAAGTGTTGTCATAGTGAGAACTCACTGCATCAATCTCATGTGCAAAAACTTATGCTTTTTAATTTTTATGGTACCACTGGACTGTTTCATTTTTGCTATTGACTTGGCTGTTGGTGATCCATTTTTACTCTGCAGTAAGCTTAAGTTAGGGATTCAGCAAAGGGAATTTAAATGTTTCTATAATGGTTGGTGATGGGATAAATTGGATGTATGCAGTAGCTTTGTCTGCTTGCTCAATGTTTTTGTAACAGGTAATGTAAAACATTTTCTCTGGAGTATTTTGTAATTAATAGTTTCTATCTTGGCACACAAACCTCCAGGTAGTTAATTTTTCTTCTTTAGCCTTGTAAAGTGGGTCACTGTTCTAATTTTAGATACACAGATGCTAGTCTGTTAGTTGCCCCAAAATTCCTTTTTACTTTAGAGACAAGTAGTTTAGGTTTACAGATATATATTCTTCTAAGGCCGATAAAGGAGCAGAGTATATTGACATGGTTATGTTCCTTCTCCTGTGATCATAACTTAATACATCTTCCTACCTGCAAAGGAATGGGTGTACTCTTGGACAGATGTTTCTAATTATTAGATTGATATTTTGCAAACCTTTGTGCTTGTGCAATTCAAGGCATTGCAAACACAGGACGCAATTGTGGAAGCAGAATTTGAGGCTCGTTTAAGGCTTAGGCATTTTCCCCCCGCTCTTTCTTGCACGCACATATTGAAGTGGCATATATACTCTCTTGCTGGAAAGTAGCCCATTGTAGTTTGGAAGAAGAGTACAGGTGTTTACAATAGTCATTATATATAATTTATGGTAGAAGGTGGAAGAAGGTATTTTTGAAGCCCTTGTCACAGAGAAGAAATTAATGAAGGAACCATTTATGAATACTTACTGGCGCCACCTAGTGGGAAAAGGTAAAAAGAAAAAGGGTGTACAGAAACTAGGATTTGCTACCAGGTCATGTAAATCATCATCGAGGTAACAAAAAACAAAGCAACTTGTTTTTAATAAGCAACACAATAGGAGGAAGGTTCCAAAAATTGCACCTCAGTGGGGCAGAAACCCCAAGGATGCGTTCGTGTTGTGTAGGTGTTAGCAGTACTGTTCTCACTATACGTTCATTGAACAGCAGCGCAACCCCAAGACAAGGACGGTTAGTGAGCAGCAGCGCTGAGAACGTAGAGAGGAGACGGGGATAGCTAGTCAGGTCATAGCGACGGTTGTTTGGATGACTGCTGTTTGCATGCTCGGAATTGATCCGCCGGATGATGGAATAACAACGCGAGCCTTCCCGTCGGTAGCGTTTTACAAAGGAAGCCGCTTTTAGCCCCCGCTTGCCGCTTGTGGACGGTTCCCAGAATGCTTCGCGGGGACCCAACCCGCTAATTTGCATAGAGGGCTGTGAAAGTGAAACCGGAGAGGAGGAGGTGTGACGTCACAGAGGCGGCGGGCGTGTCCTTCGGTCTCTTGGCCGGGCTCCTTTCCGCAGATGCCTCGGCCGAGAGCCGCTAAGCGTCTGACCTGCAGCCGACTCGTAGGAAGTCCGTGTTTTATGCCGGAATAAAAACTTGACAGACTTCCATGTGTCACTCCCTTCCTGTTTATTTATGTATTTCTTGCTAGCTAGTAGGGACTAACAGCCCTCTGGAATTATTTGTGTTTCCTGGTTTCGTCAGCTAGGGGTGCAGTTTGAGGTGTATCTGCACCATTGAACAGCGTGGCATTGCTTCCTGAGGCGTCGGGGATAGGATCCTGACATAAAGATTTCGTTCTTGCAAGGCCGTAGCCCTGAACTTTTTTCTTTCTTTTTTTTTTTTTGAGAATCTGATGGGAAAAAATCTACTGGACTCCCAGATCAGCGAAATCGCTGTCACAAGCGAACTCTGCTTGGTTTGTGTTGTCCTGTAAATACCTGCTGTTCCTTGCCTAAGTAGCACTGAGCATGCCCACGGGGTCCATCAGAACGCCTGCTGTAGAGTAACTGGCCTCAATAATATAATAATATAACAGCCTAACAAGTTTTAATTTTTTTTAAATCAATTCAGGGATTTTTTATCCAGTTTAATGCTTTTACTGTATTGATAATTTGTTAACTGCTTGCTTCAAGAGTGTTGCATGAAGAGGTGCCTTAGACATTTCTTCAGTCCATAAAAAATGCACAGGGTTGAATGAATGCTGGCATACTTGCATTTGCCGTAAATGTGTGGGAAACAAAACTAGGTTTAGTTCAAATATTTTGATTTAATTGTACTTGGAACAGTGTGAATCAGCTGAATTTAATTTACGATGGTGCCTATGTTGAATTCCTGTTCCCATCTTATACACATGTGTGTATTTTTATCCCTTCCCTTGTTGAAAACTCACCTTTGTAATTCTAACACAAGGTGGTGGGCACAACCAGAAATATTTATTGTGGGAGGCAGAGCCAACCACAAAGCATCAGGGTGTGGGACGACACAGAACTCTAATAGCAGGTCTTCAACATTTCAGGCAGAAGCTCTGTTTAACAGCCTGCTTTTTAAAATTGTAATGTTTTCTAGCATATTCACAAAATAAGTGGATGTCTTGAGCTTGTTAAGAAACTCTGTCTTTGTTTTGCAGCCTTCCAAGAGAGGGTAAAAACTTGTTTTTGTGTTTTTTGTTTTGTATTTAATTGTATTAAATTTAATTGTGAAATAAGCTCCTGGAAGTGCTGTGGACAGAGCTCTTGTGCTAGGCGTTTGTTTAGCACCAATGCGTTAATAGGACACCACTAGTAGGGCCTTCCTCCACAGCTTTTCTCCACCCTGGACTGACATGGGAGCAGAACTGATTGACTGGCAGTTTGGCAGCTGCAGTGAATTGGATAATTTCTAATGGTTTTAAATGTTATTACATTTTTTTAATGGGGATTGTTATTAAATGGTTGCAAACTGCTCTGAGATGGCTACAGTGAGAGGGACTGTCGAAAAAGTAAAATAAATAACTAAATATTGTATACATTTCTGGATCCTAGTCTGACAATGTTGCCACCACACCCAGCTTATGCAAGGGGAAAAATGAGGGAAACCCATGTCTTCTCCTGGTTATGCCTGTACATGACTTCTTCTCTCATGAGCCCAGACATGTTTAATCTGCATATATACATGTAATAGCAACAGTTGATGCTGAATCGCTGGTGAGAGATTCTGACCAGATTTTTGTAGGGACGTAATATGAAAAGTCAACAAAATTGGATACACTGTAACACAGTGGTTCTCAACCTTCCTAATGCCGTGACCCTTTGATACAGTACCTCATGTTGCGGTGACCCCAATCATAAAATTATGCAAGTATTCTTTCATAGAAATTATTTTTATTTATTCATTCATTCATTTATTTATTTATTTATTTATTTATTTATTTATTATATATTTATATGCCGCCCTCCCCGAGGGCTCAGGGCGGTTTACAGAAAACAGGAGGAGATACAATTAACATATGGTAACAGGTAACAGTAATAACAATATAACAATAATAATTTAACAAGATGATAAACAATAACATTATAAAATAGAAATTGCGAGAGCCTCAGCTTAACTTTTGCTGGGACCCAGTGGGTTAAACCGATTAGTGTTGGTCGTAGGGGGGAGGGAGCTTGGAGGCCAACTGGAAGCTGTGGTTTGGGTCAACCTCAACCAAATGCCTGGTGGAGGAGCTCCCTTTTGCAGGCCCTGTGGAACTGTTTAAGTTCTGTCAGGGCCCTGATCTCCGGGAGCTCGTTCCACCAGGTGGGGGCCAGAATGGAGAAAGCTCTGGCCCTGGTTGAGGTCAAGCGGACTTCCTTGGGGCCAGGGACCACCAGGAGGTTGGATGTAGTAGAGCGCAAGGCTCTATGAGGAGTGTAGGTGGAGAGGCGGTCCCTCAGGTATACTGGGCCCATACCGCGTATGGCCTTAAAGGTGATAACCAACACCTTAAGCCTGATCCGGAATTCAACTGGGAGCCAGCGCAGCTGCTGGAGGATAGGCCGGATGTGGGACCCCCGATGTGTTGCTGTGAGGACCCTGGCAGCCGCGTTCTGGACCAGTTGCAGTTTCCGGATCAAGGATAAGGGCAGGCCAGCGTAGAGCAAGTTACAGAAGTCCAGCCCAGAGGTGACTGTTGTGTGGATCACTGCGGCAAAGTGTTCCGGGGCCAAGTAGGGTGCTAGTAGTTTGGCTTGGCAAAGGTGGTAAAATGCCAGCTGTGCTACCGTCGTGATAGGAGCCTCCATTGAGAGTGAGGCATCAAGTATCATTCCCAGGTTCCTGGCAGAGTGGGCCACTTTTAGCTGCACTACATCCAGATTGGGTAGGTGCGCTTCCTCACTTGGACCTTTCTTGCCCAGCCACAGGATCTCTGTCTTTTAAGGGTTGAGCTTCAGATGACTCTGCTTGAGCCACCCTGTCACCACTTCCAGGCAGCTGGCTAATGCTTCTGGGGGAGAGTCAGGGCGGCCATCCATCAAGCGTTAGAGCTGGGTGTCATCGGCATATTGGTGACAACCCAGCCCAAACCTCTGTACCAGCTGGGCAAGAGGGCGCATAAAGATGTTAAATAGGGTTGGAGAGAGGATTGCCTATTGGGGGACTCTGCAAGCCAGTTGGTGGCGGCTTGATGAGCTCTCTCCTAATGCTACCCTCTCTCCACGATTCCGAAGAAAGGAGATCAGCCACTGAAGGGCAGTCCCTCTGATCCCAGCATCGGCGAGGCGGTGAGCTAAAAGCTCATGATCTACTGTGTCAAATGCTGCTGAGAGATCTAATAATATAAGCAGTGCTGACCTGCCTTGCTCCAGCTGGCGACGGAGGTCGTCCATCAGGGCGACTAGCACTGTCTCTACCCCATGGCCAGGCCAGAAACCAGACTGGGATGGGTTAAACAGAAACTGACCAATGACGTGAAGATCCATTGTTCATAATCTTAAAACCGCCCGTGGCGCCACGGGCGCCACGGACTACATAAAAGAGTAAGGGCTGTTGGGGAGGAGTTAGGGCGGGCCCTGTCCGGGATAAAAACTCGGAGGGGCCAATCAGGAGCCGCGAAGCGGCTCCTGATTGGCCCCTCCGAGTGTCCATCCAGGACCAGGAGCCAATGGGGAGGCGCGCGAAGCGCGCCTCCCCATTGGCTGCTTCGGCCCGCCGGGACTCAGTGCAGTCTGCCAGACCGCGCCAACAGTCATCCAGCCGGCCTGCTCCTCCTCACAGCCATGTGAATTGGGGCCCACTCCGCCAGCCGCCGTGAGCCGCGCTACTGCCCTGAAGGTGGGGAGGAGCCCGTTCGGCACTTGGGGAGGGTGGGGGCGCGGCGGCGCCGGGCTCCCCTCGCCCCCGGGAGAAGCCTCGCTGTTGCGAGGCCTCTCCCGGGGGCGAGGGGAGCCCGTTCGGCACTTGCGGAGGGTGGGGGCGCGGCGGCGCCGGGCTCCCCTCGCCCCCGGGAGAGGCCTCGCTGCTGCGAGGCCTCTCCCGGGGGCGAGGGGAGCCCGTTCGGCACTTGGGGAGGGTGGGGGGGCGGCGGCGCCGGGCTCCCCTCGCCCCCGGGAGAGGCCTCGCTGCTGCGAGGCCTCTCCCGGGGGCGAGGGGAGCCCGTTCGGCACTTGGGGAGGGTGGGGGGGCGGCGGCGCCGGGCTCCCCTCGCCCCCGGGAGAGGCCTCGCTGCTGCGAGGCCTCTCCCGGGGGCGAGGGGAGCCCGTTCGGCACTTGCGGAGGGTGGGGGGGCGGCGGCGCCGGGCTCCCCTCGCCCCCGGGTGTCCATCCAGGACCAGGAGCCAATGGGGAGGCGCGCGAAGCGCGCCTCCCCATTGGCTGCTTCGGCCCGCCGGGACTCAGTGCAGTCTGCCAGACCGCGCCGACAGTCATCCAGCCGGCCTGCTCCTCCTCACAGCCATGTGAATTGGGGCCCACTCCGCCAGCCGCCGTGAGCCGCGCTACTGCCCTGAAGGTGGGGAGGAGCCCGTTCGGCACTTGGGGAGGGTGGGGGCGCGGCGGCGCCGGGCTCCCCTCGCCCCCGGGAGAAGCCTCGCTGTTGCGAGGCCTCTCCCGGGGGCGAGGGGAGCCCGTTCGGCACTTGCGGAGGGTGGGGGCGCGGCGGCGCCGGGCTCCCCTCGCCCCCGGGAGAGGCCTCGCTGCTGCGAGGCCTCTCCCGGGGGCGAGGGGAGCCCGTTCGGCACTTGGGGAGGGTGGGGGGGGCGGCGGCGCCGGGCTCCCCTCGCCCCCGGGAGAGGCCTCGCTGCTGCGAGGCCTCTCCCGGGGGCGAGGGGAGCCCGTTCGGCACTTGGGGAGGGTGGGGGGGCGGCGGCGCCGGGCTCCCCTCGCCCCCGGGAGAGGCCTCGCTGCTGCGAGGCCTCTCCCGGGGGCGAGGGGAGCCCGTTCGGCACTTGCGGAGGGTGGGGGGGGCGGCGGCGCCGGGCTCCCCTCGCCCCCGGGAGAGGCCTCGCTGTTGCGAGGCCTCTCCCGGGGGCGAGGGGAGCCCGTTCGGCACTTGCGGAGGGTGGGGGGGCGGCGGCGCCGGGCTCCCCTCGCCCCCGGGAGAGGCCTCGCTGTTGCGATGCCTCTCCCGGGGGCGAGGGGAGCCCGTTCGGCACTTGCGGAGGGTGGGGGGGGCGGCGGCGCCGGGCTCCCCTCGCCCCCGGGAGAGGCCTCGCTGTTGCGAGGCCTCTCCCGGGGGCGAGGGCAGCCCGTTCGGCACTTGCGGAGGGTGGGGGGGCGGCGGCGCCGGGCTCCCCTCGCCCCCGGGAGAGGCCTCGCTGTTGCGAGGCCTCTCCCGGGGGCGAGGGGAGCCCGTTCGGCACTTGCGGAGGGTGGGGGGGCGGCGGCGCCGGGCTCCCCTCGCCCCCGGGAGAGGCCTCGCTGTTGCGAGGCCTCTCCCGGGGCGAGGGGAGCCCGTTCGGCACTTGCGGAGGGTGGGGGGGCGGCGGCGCCGGGCTCCCCTCGCCCCCGGGAGAGGCCTCGCTGTTGCGAGGCCTCTCCCGGGGCGAGGGGAGCCCGTTCGGCACTTGCGGAGGGTGGGGGGGCGGCGGCGCCGGGCTCCCCTCGCCCCCGGGAGAGGCCTCGCTGCTGCGAGGCCTCTCCCGGGGCGAGGGGAGCCCGTTCGGCACTTGCGGAGGGTGGGGGCGCGGCGGCGCCGGGCTCCCCTCGCCCCCGGGAGAGGCCTCGCTGCTGCGAGGCCTCTCCCGGGGGCGAGGGGAGCCCGTTCGGCACTTGGGGAGGGTGGGGGCGCGGCGGCGCCGGGCTCCCCTCGCCCCCGGGAGAGGCCTCGCTGCTGCGAGGCCTCTCCCGGGGGCGAGGGGAGCCCGTTCGGCACTTGGGGAGGGTGGGGGCGCGGCGGCGCCGGGCTCCCCTCGCCCCCGGGAGAGGCCTCGCTGCTGCGAGGCCTCTCCCGGGGGCGAGGGGAGCCCGTTCGGCACTTGGGGAGGGTGGGGGCGCGGCGGCGCCGGGCTCCGCTCGCCCCCGGGAGAGGCCTCGCTGCTGCGAGGCCTCTCCCGGGGGCGAGGGGAGCCCGTTCGGCACTTGGGGAGGGTGGGGGCGCGGCGGCGCCGGGAGAACCCACAGCCATGTGAGTTTGGGGGGGGGGGCCCGCGCCAGCCTTCTCTTTCCCCCGGGAGAGGCCTGGCTGCAGCCACGCCTCTCCCGGGGGAAAGAGAAGGCCTTTCAGGACTTGAGGAGGGGGGAGGGGGCGGCGCTGGCCTTCTCTTTCCCCTGGGAGAGGCCTGGATGCAGCCCCGGGGAAAGAGCCCGGGGGAGAGAGAAGGCCTTTCGGGACTTGCGGAGGGTGGGGGGGGCCGCGCCGGCCTTCTCTTTCCCCCGGGAGAGGCCTGGCTGCAGCCATGGGGAAAGAGCCCGGGGGAGAGAGAAGGCCTTTCCCCCGGGAGAGGCCTGGCTGCAGCCAGGCCTCTCCCAGGGGACAGAGAAGGCCTTTCGGAACTTCAGACCAACTTCAGTCACATACATGCAGGAACTGCTTGGTTTCTGGATCTGCTTGCTTTCTTTTTCTTCTGCCCGGCTCGATGACATCCTCAACAGGATGAAATCCACTTTGATCTGTGAGTATATCTGTGTTTCCTTCAACAATAAAGATGCTTCTGTGTTCGGAGGGGGGTAGGTGGCATTAAGGTGTCACTGGACTCTAGATTTGTTGTGCTGCTTCACACCTACATGGGTTACAGACCCACTTGCCCATCTAACTATCCCTATGTATCCTTTCTGAATATTATTCTTTGTGCGGGGATCTTAACGGTGCCCCTGGACTCCAAATTTGTCCTGGTCTTTCACACCTGCATGGGTTGCATATATTCCGGATAAAATCCCCACTTTGCCATCATGTCCCCATCCCACATTCCACCTTCAGTTCTACAGCAACCTCCCTCTTTCATCAGTCCTACGTGTTTTAATTTCCATCCTTCTACCTCTCACCAACTAATTCCAAGGACTTGGGATGCTTCCCTTATACTACTTCTGAGGAGCTCAATGACAGCCTCACGACAATCAATCCCACTTGCCAGTCTAAGTCTCCCTATGTGTCCTTTTACAATACAGATGCCTTCGGGTTTCTGGGGGGGGGGGGGGTAAAGGTGCACCTGGAATCTAACTTTGTCCTGCTGCTTCACACCACATCCCACCTTCAGTGCAAAAATCTTTACTACAAACATTGTCTTCCAAGAACTCCTACCACAAACAGCACACCACCAGGCACATCAACAACATGCACTTCTAAGCTCTCTTCAACTCTCCCCTGGCCATCCCACCTCTCCTCACTAACACCCAATCCTCAACAACAACAGCATACCATTCTGCACACAACAACTTCATTCCACAAAAGCAGCTCACCCACTACCCATTCTTAACACGACACTCTTCCATGGCACTCCGCAGCTACAGCCCACATCCTATGAGTCTCGATAAAGAACTTTGGCTTAAAAACCACACTTCAACCCATTTCTCTTTATTTCGTTCTTTTTTCTTATTACACTCTCATGCCTCCAAAGAACTTTGCTGGTATCACCCTCCAACCCTGCTCTTCTAGGACCCCCACCCAACCCACTCCCTCCAGCATGACTGGACAATGCCACTGCAAAGAAAAACAATACAAAAAAAACCCACATCATCATACCTCCTTCAAATAAGCCCACCTAACTCCGTACACTTTACCCCCTCCCACCCATCCTCTGGACCATACATCCATTCACTACCTTTTCTACACAACAAACTATTTCCTCCCTCCATCACCAACCACTACTCCACATTCCCCTCTACTTCCTCTATACTTATCTGACCCTCTCCCACCCATTGTGCCAAAACCCCTACACTGTACCTCACACAAGCCCACACACAAAACACTGTCCCATCAACCCTTTCTAGCGCCCGTTGTATTTACAAGCACAACGGGCTTTAAATCTAGTTGTATATAAATTGGGTTTTTTTCCGGAGTTTCTCAGTTCTGCCTCTTGTCCCACCATGCGGATCTCGCTCTTCTCCACTGCTCCAGACAGACAAATGCTCTATCTCGATCTACCCCACAAGACTGTTGTGTGGATGGTGCCCCCCCTGCCATGACCCCTGTGAAAGGGTCGTTCAACCCACAAAGGGGTCCTGACCCCCAGGTTGAGAACCGCTGCTTTAACATATTTTGAAAAGTCTGCAAAATTTGATATACCTTTGTTATCAACTTCTTCCTAATGATAAAACTACGTTAATATGAGAAATAGCTGGTGACTTTGTCAGAGGTTCTGGTAAGGTGCAGTAAGTATTTTAAGTGTGCGGCCAAACCATGTTTAATCAGAATTCAGTCTCATTGTGTTATTCTGCTATTTGCACAGATAAAATTCTTTACATAAAGCCACTGCAAGCATTATACCATAAACAGCAAAAACTCAAAAAGCTGTTTAGATATTTTCCAGCAGTGGTCCCCAACCTTTTTATCACTGGGGTCCGGTCAACGCTTCACAATTTTACTGAGGCCCGGGGGGGGGTAGTCTTTTGCCGAGGGATGTCACCGCCGCTACCTGAGCCCCTGCTCCGCTTGCTTTCCCACCGGCGCCCCTGACTTCCCACCGCCCGCTAGGGGGTGTTGCCAGCAGCAGCTGCGCAGTGCCATGCCGAGGGGGAGCCCCAGACATGGCGGCCGCTGGACAGCACCAAAGGTGAGCTGGCGGCAGAGTGGCAGGGCAGCCCCCGAGGCAGCAGCTGGGGAGGAGGAGGAGGAGGAGCGGCGGCCCGGTACCGACTGATCTACGGACCGGTACCGGTCTCTGGACCTGGGGTTGGGGACCACTGGTCTAAGAGATGGAGATTGAGAAAGTTACCAATGATAGTTGAATGACAGCGTAAAGTTATGAATCGGGCAGTTGGAGCCCAGTTGACCAATTATATAGAGGAGAAGGATGATGAGTCATTCTGCTTGAATTGGGACTCTGGGGAAAAAAATAAGCAGGCAGTACAAGATGCCAGAGTTAATTGCTGGTTTCACAAAATAAGTGTTAAAAATTTACATATTCCCCCCCCTTCTCTTTGCTGATGACTGGATTATCTAAATAATATTTGTTATGTCCCCCCCCCTTTGGAAAGTAGACACCACATTTCAATATACTGTGAAAGCTGTGGGAAGTGAGACAACAATGGTAGTTAAATATCGGTGCAGGTTTTTGAAAGGGCACTTGGCTACAGTCCTCTGCACTACTAAACATGATAGGAATTGCCTCTGAGTTCACCTCCATGCTGTTGGACTGTGCACTGCTGTGCTACTGAGTTCTGTATAAGATTCACATGAGGACCTGCATGATCCACAGAGTGACGTGAACTTCACATTAGCTCCATTATGTCTAGCTTAAGTTATAAATATTATTTAGGGGCTACACACACACACACACACATACACACACACACACTAATTGTTCGGGTTATTTATCAGTGTAGTGACAGGTTGTGCCTCACTCTAGTATGTTTTTAAAATTTATCATGAATTTGCTGTTATTTAAAACAGTAATGAGTCCCATATTTCTCTCTTTTTTTAAGGTTGTCCTGCTGGGTTTGGACATCTTATCTGCGCTGGTGTCACGACTTCAAGAAAGATTTAAAGCCCAAATCGGCACAGGTAAGGCTAACGGTCAGGAACTTAAGTCAAAATGCTGTGATAACTGGATGTATGTTGGCCTGTTTGGTTACTGCGCTGTAGTTAGGGATCGTAACATTTAAAGTTGGAAGTAGAAGGCTTGCTGGCAGCTTCTGCTCTGGCTGCTGTGAAGAACAATCTAGTTGTAGCAGCAGAGATGGTAAAGTTCTGGGACACAGTTGCCTGCATGGACACACACGCATTGTCCTTAGTGTAAGGGCTGACTTGGTAGACGGTGAAATATGGAGCCTGTTCCTGCTGCTTCCTTGACCTTTGTATAGTGTTTATTTTGGGCTTTGCAGTATGTGCCTATTGATCCTTTTTAGTGAGCTGCGTGGAAGAATAAAGCAGTGGCTCCTTGTGCATCATTTTTGGCAGGGTAAAATAAGAGGTCTGCTTCTTGTAGCAGGTGTGGATGGATCCAAGGAGAGAAGAAGGAAAGAGGATGTGGCACATGTTGGCCACCCTTCACGATCTAAAGACCGTTGTACAGAGAGAAGGACTCTTTGGGTTGCAATCTGGGAATTCTACTGAGAATCCTGTTAAGAATCCTGCATGCTTTCAAATTTACCTTCCTAACCCAAGGATTCTAACTCAGCTTTATCCCACTCCCCCTGATTAGGAGTCAAAATAATGTATTTCTCAAATGAAATCCATATAGGCACTGTCTGTGTCCTCCAAGTGAGTACTGTAGGTTGATACGTATCATATTTAGGATCATATGAATGTAAGAGTATGTTTTTTCTCTTGTGTTATGTAGCGGCAAATAATACCAGACCCGCATCTTTGTTTTTAGCCAGTCAGCCTTTCTCTGTTTTTTCACATTCATCATTCAACATCCTTGCTTTCCCCCCCTTTCAGTGCTACCCAGTTTAATTGACAGACTGGGAGATGCGAAGGATTCGGTGCGAGAACAGGATCAGGCACTGTTGCTAAAAATCATGGAGCAAGCTGCTAACCCTCAGGTGAGTTTCTGGAAGTGTCAGATTTCAGCATAAAACCCAGTGGCTAATAGTAAAGTGATCCCTGGGGATTTTGGTTTGTGGCCACTTAGTGGTACACTCTGATTTCCAAAGAGGTAGGCAATACCTAGCCTGTCAGATGCCAGGGAACAAGAGGTAACAGAAATAACTATTCAGCAGGGGCTTTCAATGAACTTGAGCTTTCATTGAACTTTTAAGCAGATGCTAAAGAAGTAAAATACTAAGTAATGAGTTGCTCAGTGAATTAGAATCAGGGAGTCTAAATGAGAAAATAGAGTCCAGCTGGGGAATATACACAACCATCCTGTGTACAATTCTGAAGAGCCTACCCAATCACTTTGTAATGAAAAGTTTTAAACTTAAGCATATTACTGCAACCAAAAGATATCTTTCTCTGTATTGATCCCTCAAGGAGAAAAGGACAGAGTTATCAGCTACTTTCCCCAAACGTTCCCCAGAATTCTGGGTGACTTTCTCATGTACAATCAGTTGATTCTGCACCTTGCTAATATGGAAGCGGCCAAGCATTCCTGTAGGAAAGGCAGCAAAAAAACATTCCCGAATTAATGAGCTAAAGTTGATTAGACTGTTATGGCACAAAGGTGTTGAGTATAGAATTATATTAGGACGACAATGGTGGGGAATTATGCTTTCTATGAAAGACAATTGTCCCATGATTTTTTTTTTTTTTTACAAATGAGGACAAAAAAAGAAGAAGAAATCAAGAACCAAACTCTTAGATATTGTTCCTGAATCTATATATTATTCTCCACCATTGTCTGAGTAACCTTTCATAATCAGGTGCTTGTCCATCAGGTGAAAAGTACCACCAATTAACATAATATTGTGGATTTAGAGCATTTCTGCAAGTTACAGAGAAGGAAATTTAGGGGGCTAAAATTTTGTAGGTGCTCCTCATCTGAACCGTCCTGAGCCTTAGGGGAGGGCGGCATATAAATGTAATAAATGAATAAATAAATATAAATAAATAGATAGGCAAAAGAGCCTTTTGTGTAGAAGCATTAAAATATGCTCCACTTCACCTGCAGTCGCAAGGTTTCCAGCCAAGAATTCTCTTCCCCTCCTCTCCATTTATCATTCTGTATAATGTGTAGATTGACTCCCTGACTTTGCAAAACTTCAGTAAAGTTTGAAAGGCAAGATCAATTCCATTCTCAGCCCTTTCTAGCCAGATTGGGTTTTAATATTTCTCTCATCCTGTTGCCTTCCACGGCTGTTGTCATTACTTAGCAGTAGTGAACAGTGAGAAATCCCACGGTCAACACTTCTGTGTTCTGAAATAGGCCTACATTTAACATCCCCAGTTTTCCCCATTGATGCAACGTGCTGCCTACAGTTCTGCAAGCACTTTCCTTGGAGGAAACCGTTCTGAATAAAACAGCTTACTTCTGAATAAATAGACCTGCGTAGGATTGCTCCCTGAGCTGTACCTGTGGAAATGGTTTTCCTTATAGCATGCCTTCCTTAAAGCCCTGACCAATTTGTATATGTTTGCCCTGCTTATAGAAAGTCTTCGTTCATTACGCTGTGGATCCCTTCTAGTCTTCCTGAGCCCCCTTGACACTCATTCAGGACAGAGGTCTGGTTTAGAGGCAGCTGGGGGCAACAGTTGGTTTTTATATCTTTAAAGGCCATCTTGTCAGCCACAGAATGCCCAAAAATATTTTTCTTCAGAGAATGTAAGGCTGTTGACTGCTCAAGTGCATTGAAAGTAGTTCCTGAAAAATAATATTTTAGCCCATGTTTTTCTGTTTACTCACTGGCCCAGACGGTTGCTCATTGGATTTTGAATGAATTGAGTCCTAACTGTCTGAGAGAGATCCGGTTCCCATCATGTCTGCCTCTTTTTATCTTGTACTTCCTCACTGATCTTAGGATAGTAGATGTGCCCCCTCTCCCTATACACTGAGGTCTCAGCAGGTCAGTGTGAGGATTTAAACTTTGGAACTTCAGGTTCTTAATTTGACAATATCATCACTCTACCATGGGGTTGCCTGCCATGAGTGAATGTAAGAGCAAGGCTTTCTGGAGTGTCAGTGTGTGAACACGATAAGAGTCAACCAGTAGGCAGCAAACAATGAGAAAGTAGACCGGATCCATTCACTACTGATCAAACTGATCTTTATTACAGTTTTGTGAATATCTGGTTGTTCCTAGTTCTGCATTCTTTGCCCTGTCTCTTCATGTGTCCAAAAATATTCAAAATCAAGAACTGGAAATTACAGCTGATCTAGAGTTAGTTATTTCTTATTTTCTTCTTTGTCTGTGGCAGTATGTGTGGGACAGGATATTGGGAGGATTCAAACATAAGAATTTCCGGACGAGAGAAGGGATTTGCCTCTGCCTTATTGCAACACTCAATGCGTAAGTTGGGGCACATAAATTTTCGATATCTCTATTCAGATTATATATAATATATAATAAGTACTCACTCCAGGCTTTCTTCCTTTTTTGTCTTACTAGATCTGGAGCTCAGAGTTTAACACTGAGCAAGATTGTGCCACATATATGTAACTTACTTGGAGATCCAAATAGTCAGGTGAGTTTTCAGTTAAATGTATGTGTTAATACACACACACACAATTCTTCACCCCAACTTGGCCTTTGTACTGTGTGTAGTAAATTTGACTAGGGATATATGTTGAAACCTTGAGTTGGCAGATTTATAGAACTGGAAACTTAAAAATTGTTCTTCATTGAACTCACGGCATGGTGTTGTCTATTTTGGAGCTAATGTTTAAAGTCCAAGTCTTAAGCATGCTTATATGGATAGTTGTCCAACTGATTTTGGTGAGGATTTGATTTCACATCTCCATTATAACTTTCTCCTCAAGCCTGCCTACAAATATTTGCTGCTTCAATAGGGGCTTAATGTGTAAAACTGGGAAGATGAAGCTGTTCATTGCATGGAGGTAAATAACATCCCTAAAAGAAGAAGAGCTGATTTTTGTACTCTTGTTTTTTAGTACCCAAAGGAGTCTCAAAGCAACTTAGAACTTAGAATCACCTACCCTTCCTCTCCCCACAGCTTACGCCCTGGGAGGTATGTGGGGCTGAGAGAACTATGACTGGCCCAAGGATATCCAGGTTGGCTGCATGTGGAGGAGCAGGGAATCAAACCTGGTCTTCCAGGTTAGAGATCACCGTTCTTAACCACTGTACCAAGCTGGCTCTTGCCTCTTAAGCCTCTGTTAAAGGGGCAGGACACTTTTTAAAGACTGTTGACAACCCTAGGTAGGGCTAAAAGAGATCACAGCAGTGAGACCATGGTGCAGACTCTACCTTGTGGGATAACTAAACTCTGTCTCAGGGACAAAAGCGAGGCATAAACACATTTCCCATATCTGCTTACAAGCTGGCATGAAGCAGGGAACACTTGATGAGGTAAAAAAGTATTGAAAGGATGGGAAATTATTCCTCATATTAGAGCTATGCAGCAGTCTCTTGGACACTTTTATCTCAAATTCTGTACCAAAGCAACAGAAATCCCAAGGCATTTTGGACTGCAGCAGGAGGAGTAAGATGAGAAAGTTGCAACATACAAATGGAATGCTTTCTCACTGGAGAAACTGCAGTGGTTCCCAGCCTTTATGTGGCTTTTCTAGTAATGGGGAGCAATAGGGAACCACGTAAGGCAAAGAATCTTTGTCTTTTATTTTGTAAGTTCCCCCCCCCCCTGCTCCTCTTGGAAGGTCAGTGCACATGATTCTCCCTTCCTGTTGATCCTTGCAAGAAACCCATAAGGCAGGCTAGGCTAGGCTGAGAAGATATGACCGTTTATGCACTGGAGGTTTCATGCCACGCTGCAGACTAGAGTTTTAGTCGTGGCAGGTTGCCCCACCTCTTCTTGCACCCACACGGGGGAGCATTTGGCCTGGTGTGCCTCACCCGCTCCCGATTTGTGCTCCTGCACGGGAGCTGGGGCAGTGAAGTTCCCAGTGCGTAAACGATCAATGGCTGTACAAAGGCTACCTAGTGAACATCATGGCAGAGTGAGAATTTGAACCTAGATCTTCCAAATCCAAGTCCAGGACTCTAACCACTAGATCCGCCCCCCCTCCATCCTTCCTAAAATCTCATCTCTATTCTTTGTTGTGTTCATATACTTTAAGAGCCCTTCTCCCTTAAATGAAAGTTTAAATTAAAGCTGAAATTCTTAGAACATTGAATACTATGCTCAATATCAAGTGCTTTGTTCAAAGCCAACTTTTGCTTATCAGAGTTTGCAAGTGTTTAAGTTTCACAGCGCTCCTTGTATGCAGAATGCTGAGAAGTTGGATCTTAGCTGAAGAACTGACAGATGGCCTACGTTGTTTGCCTGCGACAGAGCAATTGGTGTTTTCCAAACAGTTTGCTTATTATTTCTCTATTTAGAGAGCATCAATGTCTAATTTCTACATGGTGCTCTAAGGCAATAAAGCTTTCTTGGATATGTCCTTGGTTAACATTGCCAAAAATTAATCTATAAAGACTCATTTGGAATTTACATCTTGTACAAAATAAACTATTTTGTTGAGATTAAATCAAAGCACTAGTAGTTGAATACATTCTTTTAAAAGGGATTATGGTCAGCCTTTGCCAAAGGGATAGAATCTCCGATCTGATAAGATGTTATCCTTTGCTTACTGCTGCTTGTTTTGTTCTGGTAAAAGCTGCAGTGAGTGGACTGTGGGGCAGTATTGCCCTCTGTTGGTTGAAGTTGTTAAAACAGAAAATTTGCTTCCTCTTTCAATTAAAGTTTTGGTTATTTTTAACGTTCAGTTAAAACTGAATAAAACTGAATACCAATGGAGGTATTTCCACAAATGGAATGAATATTTTTGTTAACCCCCCACCCCCTCACAACCTCCCAACTTCCCACTCATGCTTTTCCTGGGACCTCCCAGGAGCACATTTGGGGTGCTGAAAAAGTATGTGGTGTGTACTGCAAAATGGGAAGAGAGAAAGCCCTGTATCTCAGATGGAAGTCTCTTTTGCCCATGGAAATTGGGTGGATCTGTTCCCTTAATGAACACTTAATTTTACCAGGTATTTCAGATCCTTCAGTAAAAGATAATTATTGTTTACTAGTAATGCTGTTGGGAATGGTTTCAGTGGCTCTCCTTATAAGTTACCATTGCCATCATTTTAAAAGCATCTAGGCGATATCACTGTTACCTGTGGAAATGCTTCCTTTGTGTGATTCGTTATGTTGCCCTTTACTATCACATGTTGGGTAGAATCCAGGGAAATCCAGGAAGGGATAGCCTTTCACAAGGTTGTTTTGAGGGCTGCATGACTAACACATGCTGGGCTGCACCCACTGCCTGTTGACCATACTGTGGTCAGTTTAACAACAATCATTTTGCTGGTGAAGCCTGCTGGGAGGCTCAAGTAAGGGGCTGTGAGCTTTTGGGAAAGGGTCAGGGAGAAATACAGGAAAATGAATAAAATGCAGGCCCAAATCCTTAAATTGTTCTTCAGGTCTTTATAATACAAATGGAGCACATAGGAAAAATCCTCCACTTGCAAAATCATCTTTATAGAAAATCCAGTATGAGGTAAGGAACCAAGTATGTTATGTGCTCTCTAATGGTGCAAACTATAGTTTTACATTCAAAACAACCCTGGCCTGAATGACCCAGGCTAGTCCAATCTCATCTGATCCTGAAAATTAAGCAGGGTTAGCCCTGATCAGGACTTGGATGGGAGACCACCAAGGAAGTCTGTGGTGGTTACACGGAGGCAGGCAAGGACAAGCCACCTCTGTTTATTTCACACCTTAAAAACCTTGTGGAAGATTGTTGTAAATAGGCTGTGACTTGATGCCAATTCACCAGGAGAAAATGGTTGTACTGGAAGGTTGACTATGGTGGTATGCCCCACCGAAGTCCCTTCCCCAAACCCTGCCCTCCTTAGGGTCCACCCCCAAAATCTCCAGGTATTTCCCAACCCAGAGATGGCAACCCTATCTGACCATCAGAAGTTGGTAGAATCCTAAGGCCAGTAGTAGGAGCCCAAGTTCCAGAACCTTGCCAGTGAGCAGTTAAACAGAGTGACAGTTGAAAAGGCATAGGTGAGTTATTTGGGTGACAGGGAGGGCACAAAAGCTTCAAACTACGTAGACCATCCCTATATTCTCTCTAGATGACTTGAGGTTTGGAATCACCATTCAGAGGAGTTTGTATACTCATAGTTTTGCAACAGAAAGCTTTCCCACTATATGTTGTCATGGAGATAGATAAAGACCTAAACCTTGTAGGATTAGAAGTTTAAAAAGAGAGCGTGTGGTAGAACGGGTTTGGGGGAGCGTGTAATGGGGGAGGCTGGTGAGTCAGATACCCGTTTGTTCTGGAAGGAACAGCATATAGGAAAGGGAAGATGAAGTAGAAAAGTTTATGAGGAACACTATAAAACAGAGGTCAGACCTTGAAAAGCTTTTAAAAATTCTTCAACATGTTGTCTTTAGATGAGTGTTGAATTTTAACCTGATTTAAGTTGAAGCCGTCTGTCTGTCTGTCTGTCTGTCTGTCTGTCTCTCTCTCTCTCACACACACACCACACACCCAATCACACACACTTTTTAGTTATGCATTGATGTTCTTTAGGCTGGGAATTCTTTTAAAAATTTGAAAAAGAGGGGTGAGATGCTGGTCATGGTTCCAAGACCTGATGAGTCTATCCGTCAAGAAACCATGATGCCTCCCAGTCAGGAAGGACCTTCATCAAGGACACTTTCTCCATCCTTAGCCCAAGATGATAAGCCTCACAGAATGGAAGTTGAGTGGTTTCAATTTAGGGAGATAGGTTATTTGGATAAGGTCATAGCCACCTTAGTGGCCTCTACCAATTGGGTTTACAGCAATACTTGGCAAGTTTTTGTTGCTCTGAGAAAGGGTTGGACCTATGCAGAGCTAATGTGAGCAATCTTCTGCCCTTCCTTCACATGGGTTTGGATTTTGAGCACTAGAATTCTTAAAAGGCAGGTAGCTGAAATTTCTGTTGTAAGAGATGTCAAGAGGGGGTTGGGGTAGTCTTGCTATCTTCATAGGAAATTTCTCAGGAGAATGTCTCTATCTGTTTGACTTTTTAGAAAACCATCCTTGGGAAATAGGGTTTCAACCTCCACTCTTAGCAGATGGGTCAGAGGATGTGTTCTTCTGGCATGTGAAGCCAGGAGCCTGGATCCTCCAACAGGTGTAACTCCCAACATGCTCAGGGGAGCAACAACCTCAGCAGCCTAGATCTTCCCCTTCCTTAGAGGTGATCTGCTGTGCAGTCACTTGGAAGTCAGTTAATTTCTTCACCAAACACTACTACATTGACTAGGCAGCCTTTGCTAGTGTAGCCTTCAGTAGAAAGGTTCTGGAGCATACCTTTTCATGCAAAGGTTTCAGTGGTTTTTACCCTCCCAGGAGCATTCTGCTTTTCTATGTCCCTCATGTTCAGACTGTCCAATCCAGGATCCCTGGGGAATAGAAGGTTTGCTTCACTGACTGTGAATTGCCCTTCTTGGTTATCCTAGGATGGGGCAATCTCTTCCCATCCAGGGGTAGAGCCTGATCTGTTTCTAGGGGTGGCCTATGGCCTGGATAAAGTATGCTGCTCAGGTTCAGGGAATCCAAACATTTTTCTGAAAGGTCCTTTGTTCAATCTTTACCTGTGTTTTTTCACCCATTTCTATGGGTTGAATTCTTTTTTTGCTTGGCTATTGGTTTGGGGTTTTACTCATTGTAATACTCATGCATGAGAGATACTGCTTTGGAACCAGCCTGGGACCTTGGGAGAGAGAAGCCTTTCACCTATGGAATCAAAATAGACAGCGAACCTAGCTGGCTCCAGGGAGGGGCTACTTCTGCATGTTCAGACTGCCCCACCCTAGGACTACCAAGAGGGGAGATTCGCAGTAAGTGAAACAAACTTTCCATTTTATCCCGCAGCTCTCTATGGTAAAATTATGAATATCATCTGCTCCTCCCCTTTCCCCATAACATGCTGTGAGGTTTGGCTTGGTCATTTCTCCTTCCTGCCAGGAATGTGGCATAAGAGCAGGTGACATCAGCATGTCTGATGGACCTCATATCCTAGTTATGCCCTTCTTCATAATTCTGTACCGGGAGTCTGTTGATCGTACCATGGCCTCTTAAGTTCCCTCAGTATGATTTACCTTTTAATCTCCAACAGTTTGTATTTTAATGTGACACATTTATCTTCCTTGTCTGCTATTACTGAGCAGATATGAAGCGATTGATTTGATTAATTGGTTGTTATTATGTTAAAGACTTTTTGGCAGTCTAAAATAAATTAATCGGGTTCTGTATTTTTAACATCTTCTGTCAATAATTATTAATGCAAAAACCCTCTCTAAATGGTAAGTACTAGGGTGGAAGAAGATATAAGATAATGCCTGCTGTGTTCATGAAAGCATTATTTACATAAACTATTGATTAATTCATATGTAAATTTAGGCAGTTGTAATAGATGGAGACTCACAATCAGCTAAAATCTTTTGAACGGGCAGCATTCCTGGCTGGAGCACAGTATTTTGAGACCTTCAAGAAATAGCTGGCGACTAGTTCATTCGGGCTAGCTACCTTTATTATTCCCCTCCCCCCCAATTCTTTCCACATTTAGGGTTGCTTGCAGAAAGCTTAATTATCACCTGAGCTATACATAGACATCTTGACTATTCAGCCGTTATATTGGCCCATTATGCACGGCTGCCAAAACGGCGATTTTGGGTCACATGGAAAACGTGGAGGGGGAAGAAGCGAAGCAAACCGCTCATGTACGGGACAAGACGCAATGGCGACAAAACCCAGAGTAACCAATTATGCACCCGGCGACCCCGGCGACACTTCTGGTTGCGCCCCGATCACCCGGAAGCTGCGCTTTGTTCCGTGTTTCGCTAACGCGGCTTTTTCGGTGGCATGCACCAAATCTGCGGCTGGTTGCAGCCGGCATTGTGCGTTATCGGTGATTTTAGTCGGCACTATTCTACCCCGAATGCGGACCTTCCCCTCCGTGCATAATGGGCCACTGGCCTGCAGATCTGAAGCACGTAGCCTGGTTTCCTGTGAGTTTCTCCAGGAGACCCTATAAATGGATGAAATCACATAAAGAAGTAAACCTTCCAGCGATGATGTGCAAGCTAGTCCCATGGGTATTTGTCACAGAACTGCAATATATTAATAGTATGATATCTTAAGTGCGATGTATGAATAATCGGCTTAGGCTAAAGAGTATAGGCACATAATGCTATTGCCAAGTAATGCTGCACCCCAGATGAAGCAGGACGTTACTGCTGTGGAGTCTTGGGGTATTTCTGAATCTTTATTTTGCATCGGCTGTGAATATTTACGATGGCATGGTGTGACAAAGCTATGCTGTTAGACCTGCGTTTATAGCTCAGGTTCTAAAATGGAACAGGATGTACCAATACCCTTAGGGGGTTAACTGCTTGCAAATCAATAGTCCTTTTCTGTTCTTTCCAATTTTACTTTCAGGAAACAGAAATCTTCTCTTCTGGATTTGCCCAGCTGAGTCTGTTGGGCATTCCCAAAATGATATGTTTTTTGGATTAAGTGCCTAATAATAGAGCCTTTCAGTGTTCCAAGCCTTAAAGGGTATCCTGGTTTCCCACAGTTATTAGGAATTTAAGGTTATGCCCCTTGGACTTCCACATTTAGGTAATCAGTTAGATAATAAAGTAAATGTGGCTTGAACAAATGTAGAGTCCAGTGGTACCTTTAAGACCAACATGTTTTTATTCAAAGTATTAAAGGTATGTGCTTTCGTGTGGTATTAAAGGTATATGCTTTTGTATCTGAGGAAGCGTGCATGCACACGAAACCACATACTTTGAATAAAAACATGTTGTTTTAAAGGTGCCACTGGACTCTACATTTGTTCTGCTGCTTCAGACCAACACAGATACGCACTTGAATAAATGTTGCTTGGTCACTTTAAAAAGAGGTAAAAATTTACAAGACACCCCCTGCTCTCAGGTTTATGAATTTAAACCAAGTTGGTTGATGCTTTGAATAGCACACCTACTGATAAAAATAGTTATGTAGTACAGTGATCCTCAACCTGTGGGCTGCGGCCCGGCACCGGGCCGCGAAGGCCATGGCACTGGGCCGTGGTTCCCTCTCCCCGCCCCCCCGCAGTAAAAAAACTTCCCAGGCCGCAAGGTTGCGGCCCGGGAAGCTTCTTACTGCGGGAGGGGGGGAGAGGGAATCAGGGCCGCGCCCGTGCATTGCGCATGCGCGGCTGCACATGCGCACATGCACCATGTGCGGCTGAAATCACGCATGCGTGGCAGTTTCGCGCATGCACACATGCACGATTTCAGCTGTGCATGGCGCATGTGCGTAATGCGTGGCCGCGCATGCGCGATGCGCGGGCGGGGCACTTGCCCTGCCGGTCCCCAGCCTAAAAAAGGTTGGGGATCACTGATGTAGTATATCTCTTATGCCAAAATTTTCCGAGCCACCTAACTGATAATAAACTGCAAATCTTTCAGATTACATTGTTAAAGGAATAAGTTTGTTCATTCATTTTGATGGCAAAGTTTCCCATTATAGGTTGCACAATTTAGTAATAGAGGGGCTTTGAGGGAGGTCCTACCATACATAAGGTTTACACTATTGACTTTGATGGTGACTTAAAGGCAGCTGTTACAGATGGCAACTGTGGTATTGGTTATCATTTAGAGATTCTTTTAATTACATATATCAAATATATAAAATTAATTTCTCCCATTGCTTCTCTCCACTATTAGGTTCGTGATGCAGCAATAAATAGCCTCGTAGAAATCTACAGACACGTAGGGGAACGTGTAAGGGCCGATCTCAGCAAAAAGGGATTGCCACAGTCTCGGTGAGTGAAGATTCTTCTCTGTTGGATTTCCTTCAGGGGAGGGGGGGTGTCTTCTACTTTGCCTTTTGCAGCTGAACTAAGATAGAACTGCATGCATTGCTTCTCATTTGTAAGCTGCCCCGAGGTCACTACGGAAAGGAGTGGCCTAAAAATCAAATCAACCAATCAATCTATATTTGCCAAGCATTCTTATCAGTTGGATCCAGAGAACAGGGCTGATCCTTTATGTTCAGTAGCCTGAAGTGAATACAAGCAAGCTCTGTGTGAGTGTTTTTTAAACTGGAATGTCATTTATGTTATGACACTTCATACAATTTGATTGAATTACAAAACCCTGAGATTTGCATTGTCTTTTAATTCATTACATTTTGAAGTGCTGTCACTTTACTTTACCTTAAAGGTAAAGGTATCCCCTGTGCAAGCACCGAGTCATGTCTGACCCTTGGGGTGACGCCCTCCAGCGTTTTCATGGCAGACTCAATACGGGGTGGTTTGCCAGTGCCTTCCCCAGTCATTACCGTTTACCTCCCAGCAAGCTGGGTACTCATTTTACCGACCTCGGAAGGATGGAAGGCTGAGTCGACCTTGAGCCGGCTGCTGGGATTGAACTCCCAACCTCATGGGCAGAGCTTTCAGACAACATTTCTGCTGCCTTACCACTCTGCACCACAAGAGGCTCATTACTTTACCTTAATCTCTCTTTAATGAATAAAAACTAAGACTGAGTGCACCAACTTCTGTTGTCTTTTGTTATAATATACAGTTGCATGTGCAGATTTAATATTTAGCACACATTTCACAGTATGCTTTTTCTTTTTATACTGATTTTAACACCTGTATCTCCCTAGCAAAAGACTTTGAAAGGCCATCTATCCCCCACCCTCAATAGAATTAGTGGCAAAACATAGAGAATTGTATTTGTCTGTTCTCTCATTGAAAGGTTTCCCAATAACAACTGATCTTTACTTGTTGATCCCCCCCTCAAATCAGGCTGAACATAATTTTCACAAAATTTGATGAGGTCCAGAAATCAGGAACCATGATCCAGGGATCAGGTGGTAAGTAGAAATGTTTGCACATCTTTGCTGTCAAATGAGATAGATGTAATACTGTCTGAGAAAGGAAGGATGGTAGTTTTAGTTTTTGTTTGGTATTCTGATACACCCCCTTCTTTTGAAGAAGTGGGGGAAGGATATAATGAAGTCTCAGCTTAATTCTTCAGTATTTAAGGTCCCTCTTCCAACATTGTATTCCAGTTTGGTAATTGTTCTGGTTCACTTTACAAATCATGTGAAAAATTAACTTGATTAATGTAAGAAGGTGATGGTCTGATGTTTTTAAAAATGGGCAAAATAATGTATTTTAATATTCAAATGGTGATTATATAATTGCTATTTGTTTAATGCTAATATGTTGCTTTTTCATAAGGCTTCTAATAGTTTTCCAACCCAACTGCTCATTGCTCTCATCTAAGACTGTTTAAATAAAAATTCATTCATTCATCGCAGTTACTTAGTTTCAGGAATTCTGTAGCATGTCTTGGATCTTTCAATGGGTCTGTACTTGTTACTGGTTACATTCTTAAGGAGACCTTAATTAAAGTTATTAGAAGCTCTGCTTTGGTTTGTAAGTGTCACTGTATACATTTACAACAGAATATTTTGTTAGCTTCTTTAGGATCTGATCATTCTATCACTGTTTTGTTCTGGCTGAATGATATGATCAGATTCCATCTCTTGCAATATTCAGTTGTGGCAGTTTTAGTTTCTTGATGTTTTGTGGCTTATTGCCTTGATTTACCTACCCTCCAGTCTCCAGATAACCAATTCTGGATTAGTTTTTGAAATGGGCACTTATGATAAAATATCACAGTGGAGAAAGATGCAGGGCGAAAAGGCGGAAATATCCTCCCCCCAGGTGTTTCTAGTTTCTATGGAGCCAGTCTCTTAACTGCCCCTCATTTTGAGCCAATTAAAAATAAATTGTGTTTGGTTTAATTGGATACAGTAATTGAAACTTATTTCATTAGGACAAGTGCAACTAACTGTAGGACAAAATGTTTTTTGTATTGTAGCCTCTATGCCATAATGGATTGGTATCAGAGACTCTCTTAAAGCTGTTTTATGCTGTTTTATGCTGCTTGAATTATTGTTTTTAGCTATTTACTATAAATAAAAAGGTTTATAAAAGCTGTTGATGCTGTTCTTAAATTCTGGGATTTAATCATTGATTATGATTTTGTAGGGGGTCTTTGTAAGCATACCTGCAGAGGTTCTCTGCAGTGGTAGCATAGAAATTGTGCAGCAGAAGTAGGCACGGCTTGTAGTTTTCACAGGCAGTAGTGGTGTGTTGGTCCTTTCCTGTCTCACTTGGCATGTATGCCGGCACTACAGGTTGCGGCCACGGCTTTTCTTTCATGCTTCTTCTGCTGTAAAGCCTATTGGGAAGCCCACCTTGGCTCCTGCCTCACCCAGTGCCTGCTCATTCCCTGGCAGTGATGGCTGTTAGGAGCAGCAGTGGCAGCTTCCACTGAGCAAGAATCAGAGAGGACTTATCACTCTTCACTTTCCTGACCTCTGCTTGTGACAAAGGGGCTGCAGAACAGCATGTTGCTGAGAGCCCCTAGACATTTATTTAATACTGTTGTTCTGCAATGGCTACATTTAAGACATTCATTTTCCCCTCCTTAAGCCCTCCTTAGTGAATTTGCATTTTAATATTAACTGTGCTTAGTAAAATTAATAACAGTTGCTATCCTTTGCATTAGACATGAATGCATCTGTTTATGCAGGAAGAGATTCTTGCAATAGTGGAGTGGTTCATCCAGTGTGACTATTATTTCACGTGACTGTGGTATTTGCAACCACCCTCGGGACAGGAATGTAGAAACCTGGGAACTTAATAGAAGAGGGGAGATACTGCTTTGTTGAGAACATATTGCTTTATTTTCAGAGGAATCTGACATTTGTTTAGAAGTAATACTTTAGATATATCTAGGGTAGATATATTTTTAATTAACAGATCGTGTTGCATACAGAATGGGCGTTTGATATGATGTAGAATTGACCAAATGTCAGCTGTAATCTGTGAGATGATATTGTAGCACACTGTAATGAGAGAACTATTGATTGAAGCTGTTTTGGCAACTGACAGTGCTAAACCTGCAACTGGACAGTGACCAAAAAGGAAGATTCTGTGTGGAGCAACTCCTAAGTGACCAGGGCAATCAACCAAATAATTACCGTATTTGCAGGCGTATAAGACGACTGGGTGTATAAGACGACCCCCCAACATTTCCACTCAAAATATAGAGTTTGTAGAGCCTCTTGTGGTGCAGAGTGGTAAGGCAGCAGACATGCAGTCTGAAGCTCTGCCCATGAGGCTGGAAGTTCAATCCCAGCAGCCAGCTCAAGGTTGACTCAGCCTTCCATCCATTTACCGATCCTGAGGTCGGTAAAATGAGTACCCAGCTTGCTGGAGGGTAAACAGTAATGACTGGGGAAGGCACTGGCAAACCACCCCGTATTTAATCTGCCGTGAAAACGCTAGAGGGCGTCACCCCAAGGGTGCTTGCACAGGGGATACCTTTACATTACATTACTGTACCTGGCATAGTCACCATTGTACGGCCGCAGCGCGACCGCAGCGCCTCCGGGCCGCCCCTACATTTCCCTGTGACCAGCACTAGTGTACAAGTGTGCATGTGCGAGCGCCACGTAGATAAGGGGTGGGACGGAGCGCCGCTGCTTCCCACCGAGCAGAACGAGCCGGTCACGCTGAAAAGGCTGGCATCCCTGTCTCGCTGCTGATGCTCGCCGCAGCCACGCTGATGACCCACTGTGGCCGCGCTGGATACCGTGCGATACTGGATGGTATGTAGAATGAAGTGGGCAGGCATCGGGAGGCCACTATGGGCAGCTATGTCTATCCCAACTGAAGGGCACCCAGCGTATAGGACGACCCCCCCCCTACTTGGAGGCATGTTTTTCAGGGGGGGGGAAGTAGTCTTATACGCCAGCAAATGCAGTATGTGCTTGAGCATACTATGTACCAAAAAAAATTGCACCCCCACAACACAAGTTCATATGCTTGTGGGTGTATGGTAACATCCATTGTATAATGATATGAAGTATGATATGTATATCCATGCAGAAGGGATATATTGTGTATGTATATGTGATATGTGAGAGTAAAAGAGAACTTTGGCAGAGGGGGCAAATTATGGTAGGTCTCTTTTATGTATCACCTTCCTCTCTGTCATGTTCTGTGGCAAATCTCCTAGAAAAGACAAAGTAAGAGTTCTGACTAAACAAATTAGCAGTTTATTCAGAAGAGTACAAATGACATCACAAACTAATGTGCTGCCAAAGGTGGAAAAGCAGTTGCAGAGGCAAATTCTATGCCCCACCCCCACCCCCGGTACACAATAAGGACAGTCCTTATCAAAAGATAGTACAGTTTATAGCTAACACCTCTAGGTGGGAAGAAAACAGCCAAAATATCTAAAGGTACAATACAGGTTCAGATAGCCCAGAGCATGGGAACAGAAAGGCCAGGGGGATGAGCAAGTCCCTGCATGGGGTTCTGGCACACTGGTCAGGCAAATCATGACAGGTGCTGGTGGCTACCTGGCACTCTCTTTCTCTGCTGTGGGGGCCTGTTGAATTAGATTTATGCTGGAGGTAGCTCTTTTACCTTCTGCAACATTAATAACAGAAGGCTGTTTGGATATTTGAGGTTGTTCCTGATGCTCAGATGCAAAAGCTAGCCCAAAGTTGTATAGCTATATCCTAGCTCTTCAAATAGGTCATTTTTGGTTTCAAAAACCTAAAAATGAAGCGGCAGTTTAAATGAAAGATCTCTTAAAAAGAGAGCATTTGCTAACCCTTGATGGAATATTACTGGAACCAAAAATGTTAGCATTTCAGATTGGAAATTGTCTTTCCAACACATAGATTCCAATTCTTATTCTTATGTTCCGTTATAAAATGTAATGTGGATTTGTATAGGGAACTGTTGGGTTCAGAGGCTACACATGTAAATCTGTATTCCATCCCATTCTGAGTGCTTGAAATGGATTAATCAAGAACTAAATATGATTTTTTTTTTGCATGGTAGTGCATGAGGATTTTCCTCAAATAGATTTTAACAGCATTAAAATTCTTATATGCAAGAGCTTTGTTTTTAAGCTTTGATAGCATTAAGGAAAAAAAAGGGGGTGAATTGCAACCTGAAGTAGGGTTGACTTATATAAGAAGAAGGAGGATTTCATCTTGTGGATATGCTGCTAGTTGCTAGGTTACAAGGTCTTTTCAGTTCCTCACAGCCAGAAAATGGTGCTAAGCTACATGATGGATTTCTCAGATGCTTAATGCTCCCCCCCCAAAAAAAAAATCCTTCACAGATAATTAGTCATTCTTTGCAGAAATTGCAAGTGCTTCTCTTTTCTTCTCTAAAGCATTCAGGAAACCTAATTATTTTTCTGTAACTGCCTTTTCTAATTACTCAGATGCACTTACTATCAAAATATGTTTTCAGCATGAAAAGGTGAAAAACTACATCAGGAAAGAGCTATTAAGTCTTTCCCAGTGCAACAAAACTGACTGCACTGGCTGGACACAGAGTCCTACTAGGACAAGAGTTTGATTGGTTAGGGTACTTCTTAAATTAGGACTAGGATGACGAGCATGCCCATACCCTAGTTCCATTTTCTGGCAGCAGAATGGGTTAATGTAAAATAAGACAATTCTGAAACACATCATTTGAAAACTGAATAGAGTCATTTGATTCCAGTAATTATAGACTGGAGTAACTGCATAGGATTGCTTTGTAAATTTTTACAAAGATGATGTCATGACATGGGGGAGATACTGCTCTAAAATTTGCTGAGTCCTGGAGAGCCCACACACCCACGGCATGATGTCACTTTTTTTTCCCGCCACAGAAGTGCCATTGCATACAGGCATGACACTGGTGGACTGATTCCCATCCTATATTTGCCAGGCCATGGCCTGGAATTTTTACTGGGTATCCTGTCTCCTGGCTACTTCAAACAAATGCTGGAGAAAGTTCAAGCAGGAATTTATCCTAATAAGTCCTTGCTTGCATTTTTAGAACAACTGGACCATTTTCAGTTGGAATATTGCTTTTCCTGCTTGCTGTTGCAGTGCCACCTGACAGCACTATGGTACCAACCTTTAGGTAAAAACCTAAATGTGCAAGAGTTATTTAAAATACATAATTATTTATACTGCTGTTTGCATATGTTGAAGAAGCTACTTCTAAACTTTATAACTTTAAGATGGACTTCCGGCTTTTAAAATATTGTCTTCAAGTAATGAACAAAATGTTTATTTCTTTGCTTAATGCAAGGTAGAAGGATCTTGGCTGCAACTCATCGTAGACCCAACAAAATTCTTCTCTAGAATTCTGAAAAAAAAAATAGGCATATAGTGAATGCAATAGGCATATAGTGAATTGCAAGCAAAATCTTCAGTTGCAGAACTCAGGATTATAATTACTGGATTCATTATTGCTGCACTTCCTGTATATTTTGCATTGATATTTGCAAACTTAGAATGGGTTCCATGGTGTTTAATGGTTCCATGGTGTTTAAACTTCCCCATTTGGTTTTGGTAGGCATAGTTATAAACACCGTGGATTCTGTCTGCTTGTTTTTCCACGCTTTCCAAAGATGGGATTAAGAGACATGTTTCTATTGAAACGTGCTTATAAATGAGAGAGGAGCTATTGTGCAGAGCAGAACAAGTGTTTCTTCTCCAACTGCAGAGCAGGCTTTTATTTTGGAGCTGAGGTAGCAATCACTGCTTGCACTAGGTCAGGGAGGGTGGAGAGTTAACTGGTGTTTAAGTTGATGAGAGACAGCACTGTAGGACTGTTTCAGATCTAGCCTTCAGCTAGCATCGCAGGATCACAGCAGATCATGACAGCCAGCAAAGGTAGGCATATTTTCCTTAACAGGCAAACAGACTGGATAGAAATATTTTACTAATTACTATTTGCCATCTCATCATTGAATAAACTATAAATTATAAACTGACATTAAGAAAACAAATCTTTCCGGAAAAGGTACCTACACGATGAAAGAAAGTTGCAGCAAATGGCATTTTATCAGCATGCATTGGAAGGAAATTCTTAAAAAAACAAAACAAAAACCCTCCATCTGAATCCTGGTCTGGAATTATTAAAGAAATAAAATGTCTCAGGGCACAATACCTTGTAATGTGTTTGGAGAAAGCTTGCTGCTGTGTATGCCACGCTAAGCTAGCATGACATACATAATTGCTTGTTTGCAGAGAAAAACACACACAAAAAATTGGTGGTATAATAATTGTTTCAGGTGGCCGATGGAAGGTTATTTAAACCGTGAAAACTGTCTCGGTCACAAGGCATATATGAAGTGAAAATGAATGGCAGCCTAAGACTATGCCAAAGGAGTGCTGGGTTCCCTGTAAATCTTAGCTTACATTTTTTAGCTTGGATTCTGCAGCAGCAAATGTGCCTGTTAAGTGGGATATGCTCTAGACTAGACAAGATAAGGCAGTGATGCTAAAGTATCTGCATACCTACAAAATAGTGATTTGCAGGGGGAGATACAGGTTTCTGTTTTTCTCCTGCTTTTCATTTCAGAGAAACATTTCATGTTAGCCATCTTAGGCGAAGGAAGCTGTGTCTCACTGTCCTCCTCCATCTCCCCTCTCGTTTTCAAAGATCATGGTTTTGGTTTATTTTCCCACCTACATTATGTTTTATTGATAAAGTACAATTTGTTTGTTTATAATGAGCTAAATTGGTCAGCAGAATCCAAATACTATTGCTGATTGCTAAATAGTGTGCGTAACCGTTACTGCCTCCTATCTGTATAATCTTTCAGGGATCTGTTTTCAGGTTTAGGAGATGCAAATTGGGACTCTGAAAGAATTAAAACCCATTTAGTTGCTTAATTAGATGTATATTGTAACAGTATATTAGTGCAGGTGGTTTTGAACATACTTGATGGTTATTCTTCGTCTTAGCTGAACAACATCTTCAGTATATTGCCTGACCAGAAAATGGCAACAAAGTTAATAACAAAGAATCTTTACCTTCTAAAACCTGATTCAGTATCGAGCAGCTTAATAACATAAATCTGATTCTTTCCTTCCCTACAGTTTACTGACTTACTAATTCTAGAAATATATTTCATATATACAGCATGGTTTCTGGTCTCAGCCTACTGGTCTCAGCCTCAGTTTTCCCAATCTATAAAGTGGGGACATTGTCCAGCTAAAATAAAGTATCTGACTTAGATTAAGTGAGGGCATTGGTTTCTTTTAGCCTGTTATTCAGACAGGCAGAAGCACTTTGAAGTCTCATCCAAAAATCTTTCCACCCATGATTACTGGAAGTACTGGATTGAACCTGAATTTTTCTACCCCACAACACGCGTTTTACTACCGAGGTATGGCCTTTCCCAGGATAGAGATGGTGGTTAGTACTTATGCACCGTTTTACTAATGTTGCGCCTGTGTGCATGCATCGACTGGCACGCCTGCACTCCCCCCCCCCCCCGCGGCGCTGGGTGCGACAGGTGGGAACGGCTGCTTTGACGGCCGCATCGCACAACCCTAATGTAAATTGCCTATTTCTGAACTTGCTGTTTCCTTACTAGCAAAAGACGAAGACTGGTGAGGGCAGCGAGTAACCAAATAAATGATAACTGAAATGCTTGTTAGTATCTGCATAGCTCTTTGTTAGGCCTTTATTAATTCAAAATATTTCTGTTTAGCCTCTCAACAGAGGTCTCTTACACTAAATCAAAGTGGCATGCAGAACCTTAAATCTTATGGCCTTGTGTCCACCTAGGATATATTATTTTAAAATGACTTTCTCCCAGAAGTGGGACCCAAAGTTGTTTTCACTAAGCAGAAGTGACAGTACAGTAAAACAGGGGTAAAAAGCATCACATGTCATGGGAGAGGATTATGAATGTGGGTTTGGCTAGGTAGTTGCAAAAAGCCAGTGCACCACAGTGTTTCTGATACAGTACAGTCCTCAGCAATTATGGCTTTCTAACTCCATGGAAGTCAGTGGTCTTATTTATTTATTTAAATAGTTATGCCTCATCCTTCCTGGTGGCTCAAGGCAGCTTACTTATAAAGCATAAGACCACATACAAACCCCAGATATCCCCCTTTCCCCCTAAGATGCCTGTTTATTTGTGCCCCAGCAAAAAGCCTGATGAAGAGACAGGGCTTGCTGTAGTTCCTGAGTATCTCTAGTTAGGTGGGGCTCCATCTCCTCCTTTAGGGATTCCATTCCATAATGTGAGGTCTCAAGGGAAATGGTTTGGGCTCTGCTTGATTTTGGTCAGGTCATCCTGAATGGTGGAAGAACCAGCAGGTGGCAGCCTGGAGACTATATCTGGTGTATGGGAGGAGAAAGTCCTTTGGGCATGTGGAGTGCAGACAGTCAGAACTGTAATGATTGTAAGCAGCACATTGTGTTGAACTCAGAAATCCTGGTAGCCAAATGTGGTTATTTCAAAATGGGCAAGATGCATTCCCATCAGGTATTCCTGGCAGTCATTGGGCTGTTGCAATCTGGACCATTCTATCTTCAAGGGCATTTCAAGGTAGAGCTCCTTACAATAATTCAACTGTGAAGTTCAAAAGCATGGATTAGCATGTCTAGATCAGCTGAGTTTATGCAAGGAGAAGTCTGGTGAACCAGATGCAGCAGATAGAGGTCTCTTGGCCACTTCAGCAACCTGCTTTTTGAACAGCACCCTCATGTTGCTGACCTGCTCAGCAAAAGCCAACTCCCTTCTGTCCAGGACAAGGAAATGGAAACTGCCTTCCTTACCAGCCTTACCACTGTCTTGTCTGTATTCAGTTTCACTGTGTACATGTAACTTTACCACTTTGGAAAGATGTAACTATTAAGATGCTGAAGTGTGTATTTGGACTATGTCCCAAGCTACTGAAACTTCAAAAGAATCATTCTCAGATGGTTTATGTATACTGGAAGCCGTTTCTAGTTACAGACTTGGGGCAGCTGACAACATATAAAAGCCCGTACGTGCGTAGTTAAAAGCAGATTAATTTAAAATGAGAACTTTAATAATTTAGTATTCAGTAAAATTTGGAATCACAGTACTTTTTTCAGTTATAATACATTTTAGAACATTCAATATATGAGACTACATAATACATGCCATATAATACAATACCCATGTGGTGAGATTTGACAGTCTAAACAAGGTTCAGCATCTCCGTAGTACTTTTCTTTATTGACTGGCAGTAACCCACTAAATAAAAATAGTTCAAAAACTCTTTTCTTTACCTATAGGGCTTTTTTTTTTTTTTGCTGCAGTCCCAAGAAAGAAAGAAAAAACGTTATTGCCAGTACTTCTCTTTACCGATCAGCAGTGTTTTTATCCTACTTGGGGCTGCAGTAGCCAAAAGCCCATATAAGTAATGAATAAGAGTTTTTGAACCATTTTAATTTGGGGGGCAATGGCTTGGAACCTTGGGCTTGTGTAAGGGTGGGTTGCTCATGACGTGATGCTTTTCCACCCTCCCAAGAGCTAGCCAAAATACTGATGTGGAGTGACTTCTTGGGGTTTGTGTGTGTGTGTGTGGGGGGGGGGGTGTGACCTTTAATGAGAAGAGGAAAGTCATCCTTCTCTTTGTACGCTTGTAGATTCAGGATGCCATTGAGTTGCCATGTTTAGGTTTTCTTAATTATGCGTGATTGTTGTTAGCCTAGGAACAGCTGTGATGCTATGATGTGATTTAGAGCAAGTCCTCACACTGTAATAAATGATGGTGAGCAGTGTATTTAAAAAACAAAAACAAAACACGAACAGAGTTAAACAATACATACCGTCTAATGGCTGGCTTCATTGCTCTACTGAAAGCGTTAATCATACCACTCTGCATTACCAGAGAATCCTTTGGGTTGCATTATGCTAAGCAGTGTGAATGGCTTCCTTGTTTACTTCCCCAAGACCAAGCCAGACATGAATAATAGTGCCTTGCTTTATTTGTATGCGTAGCCTCTAGTGAGTTCATTGTAAAGGAGAAAATTGGGGAGGAACACTGCTACATTCTTTTTCTTTTTCACCTTCACTGTTGAGCTAGTCTAAGATACATGACGGCCACGATCTCTGTGGTCGGTGGCACGTAGGCATCACGGACTGGTAAAGCACACACCACTCTGTAACAGACCTGCTGAAAGAGCATTTTCACCAACATGAATCCTCCCGAGTGTTAAGGTCTAATAATGATTACCAGCTTTTCTGAATACTACCCGAAGAAGTCCTGGCTTTCAATCACTTTTCTGCATTCAAGATCAACATCCAGCTGGAGAAGAGGGACCTGTCTCTTGTATCTCCCTATCAGATAAACTTCAATAGTGTTTGTGGGCTGCACAGCCCTATCTTTTGGAATACATATTCTTCTGGCTTATACAAAGACTGTTTCGCTGCAAATCATGATTTTTTAAAGTTGTTATAGCAACCAGTTACCATAAGTACCCGTTCAGTAAATATATTACAATTTAAACTGGGGAAATTGATTAAAATTAATTATTTGTGTGACACAGAGTTTTTTCTCCTACCCTTCTTTTGCTTTGCTTGAGAGTATTATAGTGACTTTTGACCCAGGGCATTTAAAAAATAAGGAAACCACTGTGTTTGTGGTGTGTGACATAGGAAATGGCAATGTAAAAAGGTATTTGGAGTTGGATCCATTGGTTCCTTTATAATCTTCTGTAAGAAAAGGCTCCTTTCACTGCAGACAATGGAAGAGAACCATGGGCTGCAACCAATTTTATTTTTATTTAGAAGGAGGAGGAGGAGGAGGAGGAGGAGGAGGAGTTGGTTCTTATATACCGCTTTTCTCTACCCGAAGGCTCAAAGTGGTTTACAATTGCCTTCTCTTTCCTCTCCCCACAACAGACACCCTGTGAGGTGGGTGAGGCTGAGAGAGCCCTGATATCACTGCTCGGTCAGAACAGCTTTATTAGTGCTGTGGCGAGCCCAAGGTCACCCAGCTGGCTGCACAGATTCAAACCTGGCTCGCCAGATTAGAAGTCCACACTCCTAACCACTACACCAAACTGGCTTTTATATATGTACTAGCAAGAAAGCCCATTGCAAGCAGGAATGCAATGGGTGCCAGAAACCAAGGGAGACTTGGAGATGCAAATCTCTCTCTCTCTCTCTCTCTCTCACTGCGTCTCTCGGTGTGCCTCGCAGCAGGAGGCATAGCAGGTAATGAGGAAGGAGGGCTGGTGTGCAGTTTGGGGCAGCTCTCTCTCTCTCTCTCTCTCTCTCTCTCTCCCTCCGTTGCAGCAGGGGCAGCTCTCTCTGTGTCTCTGTCAGCAGCTTGGAGCAGCTCTCTCGGTGTCTTTCTCTGCCTCCCTCACAGCAGGAGCGATAGAAGAGAATGAGGGCTCCTGTTAGGTCTGGCAGGGCATTGCTGGCTGCACCCTGATTGGCCCTATTCCAACTTGGATAGCCAGACATGTTCCATCCTCCAGGCTGTTTCACAAATATATAGAGGAACCATGGATAAGGATGTGTACCCATGCTGGACTTGAAGAGATGCTGAACTGAACTGATCTTCTGACTGCCTGGTATATTAAGAGGAAAAATCCTCCCTTGCAGACTGTAATTATTAATGAACATTCATTTTGCAACTTTCTCTAGTTATTTAAAGAACTGAGAAAATTATGAATTTAGATTTTTTTTTGCTCCTCTTAGACTTTAGGAACAGATGAATCAGACAACAGTAGGAACTTTTTTGTAGCTAAATTTATCAAAAGCAGTACAATCTTGTCAACACCGCTCTGTGAAAATAACACATGGGTTCACAGGTCTGAGAACAGGTGTGGATTAGGGTTTTTATTTAACTGTATTGCTATGGGGGGAAATTATAAGCAGACTTAATTAACCTTACTATGGTTCAGGGAATTGATCTGTGAAATCCCTTCCCACACTCACTGCAAAATGTGGATGTTACTTAGAATTTTAAGGTCATTCTTAAATACACATTAGAAGGTAAGTCCCAATTAAGTCAGCTGACAAGATGATTGTATACACCAGCCTTTCTCAACTTTTTACCATTGAGAAACCACTGAAAGACTTCAGCCGCTGAGAAACCCCAGAAGTGGTGCAATTATGCAGTATATGATTGTGAAGTATAGCTGTGTCCACCGAGGGTCCTCCCCTACTCACCCTATCCAGGCCCATCATTGGCCATTTTGGGAATGGGGTGGACATGACCATATATGGTCATATCACCCAATAAATGTTTAACAAATTTAAAATATATATATATATAATTAATTCTCACACCCATTCAGGAAACCCTTCCCAGGCTGTCAAGAAACCCCAGGGTTTCATACAACTCTGGTTGAAAATGCCTGGTATACATGGACGGTACCAGACAGCCAATATCAAAATCAAATAGATTACATAATCAGAAGCAGCGGATGGAAAAGCTTTGTACTAAATCAAGACCAGGAGCTGATTGTGGTTCATATCATAAACTGTTAATGCTGAAAATTAGAATACAGCTGGAGAAAAACACCAAATAAGTCATAATTCCAAATACAATGTAAACAACATTTCTGAAGAGTTTAAATACCATTTAAAGAACAGATTTACACTACTAAGTTTAAGTGAACACGAACCAGAAGAACTGTTGGCTGAATAGTACCAAGGAAGAATGCACAAAGACTATTTCTGTAGTCAAAAGAAAAGAAAAGAAAAGCCTCATTGATGACTGAAGACACTCTTAAAATTGCTAAAGATAGACAAGAAGCAAAAGTAAAAAGTGACGGAAACAGAACCAAAGAAAACTCTTATTATAACCAGTGTAAAGAAATAGGAGAGAACCAAAAAAAGGGGAGAGAATGAGATCTGTTCCACAAGATCCAAGAAATCAAAAGGATCAATATGGTTAGTCATATTGAAAGATCCACACAGAAATACATTAATTAAACAGGACAAAATAAAGAAAAGGTGGAAGCAAAACACTGAAGAATTTTGCAGAAGAGATGAAAGGATGGCAGGGTCTTTTCAAGAAGAATCTAAAAACCTACAAGTTTAGAAAATGAAGTGAGAGCAATTGTGAGGAACAAATCACCAGTAGTAGATGGAGTATCAATAGAGCTATTCCAAGCCACAGAAATGGAGTCCATCAAAATCTTAACAAGAATATACCAATGAAAATGGAAAACAAAACAGTGACCCGCATACTGGACACATATGGAGGTAAAACAGATTTTTCTTCAAGCTTGGGGCACTCTCCAGGTTTGCTGAAAAATCTGAAATCTTAAAAAAAGCACAGACAGCTCTCCTACAGGTTAAGGAGCCAGCCCAGCCTGGGTAGATCACAGATCATGACAGCCTCTCTGGGCCTGGCCTTTAAACTAAAGTAGGATGACATTGGCAGCTACAGAGGACACTGGCAACCATACTGGGCTCAGCAGCAGCAGTGGAGGATGCCAGTGGCCACACTGGTAGAAGTAACAGGAGACCCCGGGCTCATTAGTAGCTATGCCAGGCTTGGCTCTGGGGGAAGTTATGGGATCCCCCACATATTTCTTCCCTCGCTGAGTCATTTTGGGAAGTAGCAGAGATCGGAGTAGGGATACCACACACACACAAACACCCCACCTCCACCCTGGCAAGTATAGCAGATTCCCCCTTGATAGTGTTCTAAAGCAGTGGTCCCCAACCTTTTTATCACCGGGGCCCGGTCAACGCTTGACAATTTTACTGAGGCCCGGGGGGGAGTAGTCTTTTGCTGAGGGATGTCGCCACTGCTGCCTGAGCCCCTGATCCACTTGCTTTCCTGCAGGCGCCCCTGACTTCCCGCTGCCCCCTGGGGGGCGCTGCCAGCAGCAGCTGTGCAGTGCCACACCAAGGGGGAGCCCCAACCATGGTGGCCGCTGGAGAACACCAAAGGTGAGCCAGTGGCAGAGCGGCAGGGCAGCCCCCGAGGCAGCAGCCGGGGAGGAGGACGAGGAGGAGCCGCAGCCTGGTACAGACTGATCCACAGACCGGTACCGGTCTCCGGACTGGGGGTTGGAGACCACTGCTCTAAAGTTTGCTCAACCATGATGTTCATGGATTGTCTTGCAGAAGCACCATTTCAGTCTAGTCTAACATGTTAGAGAGTTGTTGCAGATCTGTATTTCATTTAACATGGTTAAGACATCAAGCACACAGAAAAGCTGTTTGGAATATCACAAAACTGATCAATAATAAACCTATTTTTTCTTTAAACGAATATTATTTGAATAGGTTCTTCTGGGAAGTTCCTTCTGTCATTACTAAGATGTCAGCATTAGTTTCAGCTTGGTCATTTATAATCTGAGCTCCCACTGTAGATGGGCATATTACATCCTGATAATGAAAAGCCATGCTTCTGAGATCATGCTGGCATCTTGTAATTTGAATTGGTTTATTATTTGTAAAGCATTTTGGGGGATCCATCCAGTAACAGAAATAAAAAGGTGTATGTCACCAAAGTGTAATGATAAAACATTGCATATGAAAATATGAAAATACTATTGCAAAAGTCTGTTATTTGGGATGTTCAAACAGTGTTTTCTCATACCTGACATGAAGACATCTGATTTGCCAGTAAGGTCTGATTGATCAGTTACTTCAAATCCTTTTTAGAGCTTTGAGAGTAGAATGATGACATGAATTGTGGCTGAATTGCTGTGTAATCTAATGCATGCATCATCAACTCAACTGACAGTCATGAGCTCAAAATTCCTTCTGATGCAGTCTTGCCTCCCCCCCCCCCAATTTGAGGGGAGGAAACAGCTGCATGAACAATTTTTACTATAAAAACCTTTGAGGGGGAATAATATAGACACTTTGCCCCTCCTACTATATAGCTATATATTTTTAAAGAAAGAAAGAAAGTAGGGACAACACCACAGTCTAGTTCTCAGAGAAAGTTTACTACTTGGATATTGGATATGAAGAGCTAAAATTATTGCCCAGTTGATGATGAGCAGGATGCACCAGTCTCTGAATAGGATTGCTTAGGTGCAAGTATTGGTAAACTGGCAATTTAGCTATGACTTCCAGTTCTAATCTGATTGTTCCTTGGGGAAAAGGGGGTTCTTTCCATTTAATTTTTAGCCTTCAAATATATCATGATCAACAATTTGCTTTGCTGTTTTGATTGCTGTTGTTATGGATGTGTGATAGTCCATTTTAATGGGGGTTTTTAATGGGTTTTAACGGGTTTTTAGTTGGGCTTTTGTAAACCGCCACGAGCCTCTGGGAGTGGCAGTCAATAAATTGAAGAAATAAATAAATAAAACAAAGGAGCTAAATGAGGTCTATTACTTTGGGGAATACTTTATTTACTAGCATTTTGGGCACTCTTATGAAGACACAGTTTGTTATAAAGACCATTATTTGGTGTAATATTGTGGCTAAGAGACTAAACTGTGAATCAGGCAGTCCCTTGTTTGAATCTTGTCTTTACTACAAACCCATTAAGTGATATTATTATTATTATTATTATTATTATTATTATATTTATAGCCCGCCACTTAAGAGCCTCTTGTGGCGCAGAGTGGTAAGGCAGCCGTCTGAAAGCTTTGCCCATGAGGCTGGGAGTTCGATCCCAGCAGCCGGCTCAAGGTTGACTCAGCCTTCCATCCTTCCGAGGTCGGTAAAATGAGTACCCAGCTTGCTGGGGGGTAAACGGTAATGACTGGGGAAGATACTGGCAAACCACCCCGTATTGAGTCTGCCATGAAAACGCTGGAGGGCATCACCAGGGTCAGACATGACTTGGTGCTTGCACAGGGGATACCTTTACCTTTTTAGCCCGCCACTCCCTTGCGGCTCGTGGCGGGTAACAATATCACAAATCCCCATTAAAACCCCATAAAAACAATAATAACATTGCCAATCTTGCCGGCATGGCAAGAACGGCAGCTCAACTTACCCCCCTCCCTCCCACTACTAGCGGGTGGAGAGGAGGTCCTGATGATGTTTTGCTTCGGGTCCAGAACCTGAGTCCCCGGGGGAGGCATAGATCTATTATCAGCCCCGGCCTCAACCATAAACCTGGCGAAAGAGCTCTGTCTTGCAGGCCCTGCGGAACATTGAAAGATCCCGCAGGGCCCGCAGCTCTCCTGGGAGCTCATTCCACCAGGTCGGGGCCAGGACCGAAAAGGCCCTGGCCCTGGTCGAGGCCAGGTGTGCTTCCCTAGGGCCGGGAATCTTAGGCAAGCCCTTCTCTCTTTCTCATCCTCAGCTCCACCCCCCCAGTCTGCAATCTGAGTATAATAATACCAACATTACAGAGTTGTAAGAACTACACAGAGTTGTAAGAACTCTATAATAATACCAACATTACAGAGTTGTAAGAACTACAGGGTTATGGATGGGACGTTCTTTGAAAACTTGAAAGTACTCCATAGATTCTAAGACTTACCTCTCCTTCAAAAGGAGCTGGAACTTTTGTAAGGCTGTTTGGAACATCCTTTTGCCCAGGATTTGTCTCAGTATGATAGTTTAACTTGCTAAAGGAAAGTATTTAGGATCTAAGTTATGCTAGCAGATGTTACTATTTGGAAACATATAGGGCTGGATCCCATAGAAAAGAGCCCTGAATACACGATGAGGGGTGATTTTTGACAATTCCCCCATGCCGTAGTTGTAGCTGCTCAGTTACTCTATCGCATGTTATTCTTGGAAGTCCTGCACCATGCTTCCATGCACAGATTTTAGATAGGATCCAGCCCATGGATGCATTAAAAAGCACAGTTATATATATTTCTAGGGATTATAAATTGGGAGTGGGTTTTAGATATACTCTCTATGCAAAGTTCTTGTATTCCTGGCTTAGCATCTCTTTGTTCTAATTTTATATCTGACACAGATGTGAAAGAGTGAGCTTGTACAAACAGATACTGACAAATGTATTTGTCATGGATGAGTGATGACAGCTGTTGAGATGCTCCCATTAGGTGCCCCATGGGATAAACTTGGGCTATTTCCTCTTGCTTGGCCAAGCCAGCCATCGTGAGCTTGCCTTCCACCTTAGGTTGTTTGCTGTAACTGCTTTCAGAGAGGCGATTTCTGCCTCGAAATGTCTAAAACGTTCCGAGGCTGACCATGAAATGCACTGGTCTCTCACAGGCACCTAAGCAGTGGGCTGTTTAACTCTGTGAGCAAAAGCAGCATGCTTAATGAATACAGAGGGCAAGGATTGATTATGTCCTATATTTGAAAGCTGCAGCGGTCTATGAGACAGTGTTACATCTAGGCTCGTCATGGAAAATATGAAGGAATGTTGAGGAAGCTTATTTGCAAAAGGATATGTACCTGTAAGCAAATTTCTCATGTTTCCCTTTATTTACAGAAGGACTTTTAAGGATTTTTATCTTCCTTTAAGTACAACAATGAGCAAACAAAGGCCTCTTTTGATCAAGGCATTTGTCTGGAAATTGCTATATGTTGGTCATAAATGAGCTTTGGAGCATGGAACTTGTTATTAATGATGATGGAACAGCCTACTGCTTTGGTTGATGTCTGCTGAAAACAGTGGAAGTTAAAAAGGGGGTGGGGTGGGGGTGGGGGTGGATTTAACCTTACAAAATGTATAGCTGGCTACAGAATCTGATCCTTGTTATCAATGATAATTGCATTGTCAGTTATAATGTTGTGGTGAATATCAGTTTTACTTTGGTGTGTATATATGGACAGGTTGTGTCTTATTTCCGGAAATCCATGTTCAGATTTTCTCTTGTTCTTTGTTTCTCTTTCTGCCCGACACACGTGCTGCTTAGAGACCTCATGTCTTGAACTGAACATGATAGATTATTGAAAATGAAGGAAAAACACTGAAACATATTAAACTATTCTAGTTAAAAATTAGAATCAGATGCTTATTTATTGTCAACAAGGAGCTAAATGTAACTTTTCTCTAGAATGTTGGATTTTGTGTCCTTCTTAAAGAGATGCCTTTCAAAAAGTGTTTTTCCTTGATAGTTTAAAAATGAGCCGCTTTGTAATATGAATAATTTAGAAATGATGCTTTGCCCTGGAATACTAAGGTATAAGAAACCACACCCTTTGTGTGTGTATGAAAGAGATACTGCAGTTTAGAGAGGACTGTATGCTTTCTGTTGTCAAACTGAAGTCATTTTTATAGTATCTGTGTTTTCTTTTTGTCTTTTTTAAATAATAATGAGACCAGTCCTTTCAGAATTAATTCCTATTTTATAAGTTGTTAAATATAGATAGGATAAAATTTCTACTCAGCCTTCCACAATTACAATAAGGTTAATACAAGCAGATGCTTCTGCTGCACTATAACTCTCCATATAATTGAGCCTTTACTCTTTTGTGAAGGCATAGCCCACTGATTTCATTCTGCATGACTTGTATGGTATGGTGCTGGGATGGCAGCTCACATGTCTAAAGATCTGAAGGCAATGAAACCCTGAGGGAGTAGCTTCTTCCATAGGCTCTCCCGTCATGTTCTTCTCTTACTTTAGGCTTGATCCAGTACAGAACTGGGAGCATATGTTTGAATGTTTTATTGAACAAGAATACAGAAACAAATGTATTTGGGATGGCTACATAGGCCATTGGAAGTAAATATGCACAACATAGGCTCATCAAGACTTTCAAGTATTTCCATTGGCCAAATTCCAGAGAGCTGTGAGCCCAAGAGAGCTGTAGTTATATTTTCCTTCAACATTAGTCCTTACTCTACAGAGTAATGAGAAGGCAGTATCCCAGAAACATGTTTCAAATCTGGTACAGGCAAACCACAGAGAGTGAAAGGTTACACTGGGCTAGAGTAAGCCACTTTGTATGAGCCTAAACAGATATTTAGAGCCCAGCCAATATTTATCTGTCAAAAAACTGCAATAAAATCCAAATTAAATAGTTAAAAAACAAACAAACACCAGAAAGCAGAAAATAATTCGCTAAGGGGGGAGGGCTGTCCGGGGCCAATCGGAAGGCGTGCTGTGCACACTTCCTGATTGGCCCCTTGGCCCCGGACCACAGGCCCCAGACTCGCCTGGCTGCCTCCACACCAGGAGCGCCAGCTGCGGTGGACTACGCAACCGCCTCCTCGCCCGAGGAGAAGACCATGGCGAGGAACAGTGGACTGGCCCCAAGGGGACGCTGCCGCGGCCCATCACTGCCCTGGTCCGGACGCTGCCGCACGGGGCTGCTCCGTCGCTGGGAGCACCCAGGGCTGTGGGAAAACGCGCTGCCCCTTAGAGGGGCGAGGACACTCCACGGCAACAAGCAGCAGCCTGGCCGCACACAGACTGCCCTGCGGAGGATCGCGCACCTGCCTACTGCTCGCCAGACGGTCCTAGGTAATGGGCAGCTGCCTCGCCGCAATGCGAGGGACTTGGGGGCTGGCCCACGGGGGGAACCCTTCCCCCGCCCCGCCGAGCACCCATGCTGCCTTCTCGCCCCCCAGGAACACTGCCGCTGCTGTCAGGACGGGGGGCGGAAGGGCTTCCCGCCCCCCCTTTTCTAGCCTGCTCTTAGAAGCGGGCTTTGGAGCCTAGTATAGTATATGACAGCAGTGAGATTAGCTGCAAATATTTGATAGAACTGATACATTTTTATAAATCTTCTAAAATCTTCTCGGTTTGTCTCCTTGGGGGAGAGGATTTTCTGATTCTGAATGTTCTTGAAAACTCACTTCTATTAGATGTGGTGACTGGGCAATAGTGCATCACTTAAAGAAGGATGGTAGTCATATGACAGTTATAATCCATGTGCCCAAGCCCAGCATTCTTATAGGCACAGAATTCTTCAGCTCCAAATCTTACCCCTTGCTGGTGTTAGTATTGAATTTAGGAGATGAAGCTTTTGGGTGTGTTTTGGTGCATTTGTGCCCTTCAAACAGATTGAGCGTTACTGGAATAAACCACTCGGCATGATGGGCTGCTTGTCAGGTGGTATATCAAGTAATGGAGTGTGTTTTAATCTCCATATTGGAAGAGATTAGATTGGCAGAATAGGTGGAGTGGGGAGACCTAGAATTCCAGTTGTTCTTGGGAAATAAACAATTCACCCTTCATGCAATATCATTACTTTGGATTTGGATTTACCAAGCAGTAATTTTATTTTGTTCAGTTCTCCTGTTAAGGTCATATTCACAGTTATTCCTGCCAGAAAGGTAAGGCAAATAGCAACCAGATAAGAGGATTTTTCAGTGGTGGCATCTCAACATGAAAATACTGTGAGAGATGGCCCCTAGTTCTGCCCTCAGACATCCCAGCCTGCAAAGGAAGTCTGCAGTTACTGTGACATCAGCTAGTGAGAGGTTGTGGAACCTCAGGATGGGGGGAGAGTAAAGTGGAGAGAAAGTGTGGTGTAGCCCCTGACAGATTAGTTAGGTAGTTAATCTTCACCCAGAGAAAGAACTCATACATCTCATCTGTAGTCTACTTACATAGGGCTCAGAGGTCAATCAAGAAGCAGGAACCTGAGCGGCTACCTAGCTGACTATGCCCCCTGAAGAGTGCTTTACTCAGCGAATTCAAACTGGCTGGTTATCCTTGACCCCTTGAGAAATACAGTTCTGAAGGGCCTGCAAAACAGAGCTCTTCTGCCAAGCTTTTGGTTGGGGCCTGTAAACCTTCCCCAAGACTAACCCACTCCTGGAGATAGAATCATAGAATCCTAGAGTTGGAAGAGACCTCCAGGAGTGGAGAATACAGAAATGAATGTTTTTTTAGCTGATGTGGATTGATGTATTTTAACTGTTTTTAACTGTTTAACTGTTTTTAATTTCTAAATTGGTAATTATTTAATGTATGATGGATTTTAAGGATGTGAACCACCTCGAGCAGGTTGTACTGGGAGAGGCAGTATATAAATATATAATAATTATAAATAAGTAAGTAAGTAGTTGATATCCTGTGTTACCTTAGGGAAATAGGTCTTGTGAGGGGGGTTCAGTAGGTTGAGATTCCTAGGCTTAAGGAGGCATTTCAAATAAAATCATTCTTTCTCTCTGTCAGTTCAGTAAAACTATGGGTGTGTGAATATGTAAAGGTTTTAAAGCAGAGTTCTGCTGTCCCTTGCTGTGATAACCAATAACTTGTTACATTCCTTGTCTTATCTAGCAGATCACTAAACACCATAATTCTTATGAGTTGTAAAATCAGAGCCCAGTAGCATCTTTAAGACCAACAAAGATTTATTCAGGGTGTGAGCTTTCGAGTGCAAGCACTCTTTGTCAGATAATCTTCTTACATGACAGGGAATATAAGATTATATATAATGTAAGAAGATTATAGTCTGACGAAGAGTGCTTGCACTCGAAAGTTCACGCCATGAATAAATCTTTGTTGGTTTTGAAGGTGCTCCTGGACTCTGATTTTATCATGCTACTTGAGACCAACACGGCTACCCATTTGTATCTATTCTTATGAGTTGTGAAAGAGTGTGAATGGTGGTGTGAATGACTCCTGGAGAAGGTAAAAGTAGTAGAAATCACCTCAGAGCCCTATTTACCTCCCCAGCCTTTGTCTATAGCTGCAGCATATAATCCATTGCAGTTATCTGTTCACAGTGCCTTGCTGATTATCAACAACTCATGCTGTAACTACTCTGATCACTGCTTCTGGAAGGTGTGACAGACATGGTGGTGGCCTGAGAATGTATTTGACCATCACAAATATTCTCTTTGAGGTTTATGTTCTACCTACCTTATTCTGCTTTTAGTTCCAGACCAAAATGTTTCCTTTTTTCCCTTGGCATTTAACTGACGGAGACTATTTAAAAAACAAACAAACATGTTTTACCATCTGTCTCAATTCCAAGGACAGTTTTATGGTAGTCATTTTTTAAATTTACAAATGGTATACCCCACCTTTTGCCCTCTTCAGGGAATGAATAGCATTATAGGTAGCTAAATATTTCATGGTTGAGTTTTTGTTTCTTGATCATTTTTTCAATCACTTCAGTGCTGTTTTTGTTGCTGTTTTATTTGATTAGCCACCTTGAGCATATCTGAAGAGAGCCGCTAGATACATTTTCGAAATAAATGAGTATATTTCATGTGCCTGAAGGAAAATCTAGAAAATGTCTTAGTACTTGAGTTAATGATCTAGGTGTCAGTAATTTGACACGTTATGGAACTGTACTTGTTATGGTAATGTATGGTGCAGTTTTAGTAAGCATGGGGCAAAGGTATGATGGTTGCTTGAGTTTCCTTTGGATTAGTAGTCGCTGCTAACCTGCATTTTCCCCTATGTACACTGGTCAAGAAATAAATTTGAGTCCATCCCAGAGTAATTTGACATTTTTCATGCTATATGAAAAATACAATCTTTATACAGTTACAAATATTCTGAAAGGGTGGTCAAGCAGTTTAGAACACTTTGCTTTTAACGTGTGGATAAAATTATTGTGTAAATATCTTGCAATACTCATGAAGCCGGACATCTAAACTTGTAACTCTGAAGCTTTTTGTGCTACATTTCTGCAAAGAAAATTTGTTTTAAAATTAAAATTTAAATATATCTCTACATTTTATCTTCTGCAGATAAAAACTTTGATGATGACGACTCTGTGGATGGAAACAGACCTTCCTCAGCCAGCTCCTCTACATCTTCAAAGGCTCCTTCGACCTCTCGAAAAAGTGGGGTGGGAACTGCTCGCAGAGCTGGATCAGTGGCTTTGGTCTCAAAAACCCCAGGTAAATCAGGCTTTTACAAATTAATATCTAACACCATGAGTCTTTATTTTCCTCCTTACCCTTACTTCACATTTGAACACACTTGAAAGATGTCTGTATTGACATTTTACTGTGTTCAGTTTTGGGCACCCCAGTTGAAGAGGGATGTAGACAAACTGGAGTGTGTCCAGAGGAGGGCTACAAAGACGGTAAGAGGTTTGGAGACCAAGACATATAAAGACAGGTTGGGGGAGCTTGATCTGTTTAGCCTGAAGAGGAGACGACTGAGAGGGGATCTGATAATCATCTTCAAGTATTTAAAAAGCTGCCATGTAAAGCAGTGTCCCCCAATCCCTGGGCCGTGGACCAGTACCGGGCCTTGGAGCCTTCGGTACTGGGCCATGGCGGGGGGGAGGGAGGCGCTGGCGCTTCAGTGGGCATGCCTCCCTCCCCCCCTGCAGCGTGGTGCTCACTGTGCCAGGAGCAATCGGCCGCTTTGGTGGCCGATCACTTCCGGCGCAGCAAGCACCGCGCCGCGGGGGGGGGCACACCGGAATGCCGGAGGGTGCAGGCATGGCAGCTCTGCGCCTGCGTGTTTGCGTTCGCTGGTATGCCAGCGCCCATGCTCGCGCCTGTGTGTTTGCGTTTGCCAGTACGCCAGCGTCTGCACCACCCCCCCGGCCCAAAAAAGGTTCTCTCTTGCTCGGAAGGGATGGATTAGAACCAATGGGATGAAATTAATTCAAAAGAAATTCCATCTAAACATCCGAAGAAGTTCCTGACATTTAGAGCGGTTTCTCAGTGGGCCAGGCTTCCTTGGGAGGTGGTGAGTTCTCCATCTTTGGAAATTTTTAAACAGAGGCTAGAGAGCCATCTGACCCAGAGGCTGATCCTGTGAAGGCTCAAGTAGGGTTGGACTAGATGACCCATTAGGTGCCTTCCAACTCTATGATTCTCTGATTCTATGAAACGCAGAGAGAATTCAGGAGAGTGTATGTTCAAGGTTTTGGTGAATATACTTGTATACCTTGTCTGTTACAGGCAATTTAATTATAAATGAGTCCAAATCATTGCATGCATGCCTAGCTGTAATTCAGGAAAGGAAGAGGGGTTTTAAACTTTAACTTCTGCTCAGATTCACTAAATAACACTTGTTTTTCAATGCTGTTACCAGCAGTTGTTTTTTTTTTAATGCAGGCCTTAAAAAGAACATAAAAAAACTTACACTGTTAATGGTAGTGGGAATATCTAGGTTTCAGTTAGATAGACTGATTTGAGTTTCAAGAGTTTACTCTCCTTTTTCCTTCCCACATGGCTCCAATCCAAACCCTACCTGCACGTGCATCTTTCAAGAAATTGGCATTTATTTATTTTTGGTGGAGGAATGAGGTGTCTGTCAAGTCAGTTGTGACCCTAAATCTTCATTTTTATGTAGTTAGTAGTGGTTCTTGTAAGATAAGTGCATTTTTCAGATGGTAGGCCTGTCTTGGTGAATTTAACTGCAAGGGGATCCAACATGGCAAGAAAATAACATTTATTTCTAAACGATATCTGCGGGAAAGCTGCTTTATTCTATGTCAAACAATAACACAACCAATAAATATTTGAAAGACCTTTCCTCTTCTTTCCCTCCATCTATCTTCATATGTATCCATATCAAGAATACTACAATTTGATGACACATAAGGCTAAATTCTTTAAGAGTAAAGGCATCTCTATTGATATCTTATACTGTTGATAGCGTATTGAAACTGACCTCTGTGCACAGGTTGTACAAGTTCTTTCACTTCTACTGTCTCTCTTTTTACTTGTATCCATTAAGTAACTTAACTATCCCTTTGCTGCACTTTCAAATGCTTGTTTTAGCTGTTATATCATTAACTTATTGTATATTAACCATTAAGACTCTCTTACTTCTGCATCTCCCAGTGGCTAAAGAAGGAGCTGGTGCTGTTGATGAAGAGGATTTCATTAAAGCTTTTGAAGATGTCCCTACTGTTCAGGTAAATAGTATCATGGATTTCTGACACTTATTTAAAAGTTAAAATAGGCCTTTCTTATGAGCACTTTGAATGCTGCTCTTGTGAATTAAACATGCCACCACGGACAGCTGCTGAAGAACTTAATTCTTCCTGTTCTTTAACCATAGCAGATTTATATTTGTGCACATCCTCCTTTGTGCCTGTGCTGTTCTACCCTCTTTGCCCCAGCTATAATTATAGATAGGGATAGCATACACTACAGTTTTTTTCTGTTGTATTTTTGTTCCATATTTCCTCGAAAGAACTCAGGGCAGCCTACATGATTTTCCCCCTCCTCTGTTTTACCCTCACAACAGCACTATGAAGGGGTGAAAGAGTGGGTGGTCCAGCTTCACTTGGTGAGCTTTATGACTGATATAAGACAGGTCCTAGTATGACACTAATCACTACATCACACTGGCCCTGCAGTGCAATCATATGCTGAGTTATTACAGTCTAAATCGAATTATTTTGGTGGGTTTAAGACAGGAATAACTATATAGGCTTATTCTGTTCGTCTACAATGTCACAATTATAGAGTAAGTCTACTAATTTAGGGCTTACATTGCTACCATGATCAAACCTTCTCACTTCCCAATCCAAATTAATAATAATAATAATAATAATAATAATAATGATGATGATGATGATGATGATGATGATGATGATGATGATGATGATGATTGGATTTGTATCCTGCCCCTCACCAGCGTCTCAGGGCAGTTAACAACATAATTAAAATACAACATAGGATTAGATGGCATCCTTGTGTTCATCATATGCATGCTGCCACCATTTTAAAGCTTAGTACAGGTGAACTAAAATTGCCACAAACCCCCCCACCCAATGCCCTGAGATGAAGCACTCTTGTTTTCCCCCAACATTTTTTCAGGTGCTGAAATGGCCATGGAGGGATGCCTCTCAGCACTTTAAAAGATGTGGAAGACGGGATAACAGCACCTCAGTTGACTGTTCAGTGAGCCCAGTCCCTTAAGTCATTTTAAAATCACCCATTTTAGGCTTCAAAATGATGGCAGCGTTCCCATTGCAGACAGAAGGATGCCATGATATCTAGTTAGGCCTTGAGTGTGGAAACCAAGAAGATAAATATTGACTGGGGCTCAGTTCAGCTTCTAAGTAAAGCAGATTATTTGCATTTGCCCCAACAAATCTGTTGATAATAACATTTTTGACTGAGCTTACTATTCCTATTACCCACCATTATATGTGAACGCACATTCTTTTACACCAGTACATGTCTGAATTGCCTGCAGAAACTTCAGAGTGGAGTTCAACCAAATCTTAACCCAGGCACCCTGTAAACTGGTTTCAAAGGAATGAAAATGATCCTTAAGAGTCTTTATGGATAGTTGGTTAAATTCAGAATATATATAAAAAGATAATAGAAAATTATGTTCACAATATGATTTTAAAAGATTTGGATTTTGACATCTTTGTACATGTCACTGTTTTTTAGCTTCTGAAAGTTATTTGTTGTCTCCTTAATGAGGTAATAAAGAGAAATAGAAGACCTGCAGACAAGCCTATGAACTGTGTCTCTAGAGCAGTGGTCCCCAACCCGCGGGCCGCAGCCCGGCAGCGGGCCGCGGCTCCTTCTTCCCTCCCCCCCGAAGCGAGAAGCTCGCCAGGCCGCGAGCAAATCGGCCACCAATTAGCTCGTGGCCCGGCAAGCTTCTCACTTCGGGAGGGGAGGGAAGAGAAGCTTGCCGAGCCGCAAGCTAATCGGCCGCTTTAGCGGCCGATTTGCTCGTGGCCCGGAGGGGCCGGGAGGGGAAGCCGCGGCCGCTGGCATGGCGAACGCAAACGCGTGTGCGTGGCAGTCCGCACATGCGTGTTTGCGCTGGGGCTGCTGCCCTCTCCGCCCACAACTCCACAGCGGTCCGCGGCAAGCGGAAGCTTGCGGACCGCTGCTCTAGAGTACTGGCATCCTATTTAATGTAATGAAATGTATCAAACATATATTAAAAGGTGTAGATGATTGATGTAATTATTATAAAGGAAATAAATAAATTCAGTATTTAAGAAGTCTTCTGGCTCAGTGGTGGAAACATGTTGTAGTTAAATAAAAGCATTTTATTAAGCGTTATTACACTTCCTCTTCACAGATTTATTCCAGTCGAGACCTTGAGGAATCCATCAACAAAATCAGAGAAATCCTGTCAGATGATAAACATGATTGGGAACAGAGAGTTGCTGCAGTAAGTATCTGATTCAATATGAACAAAAGTGGGAGACATGCAAGGAGTTTCAGGAGACCCACTATGTCCTCTTTCCCTTCCCTGAAAGCCATATATCTTCTCCCAGTTTTCTGCCGCCCTCTCTTTCCCAACCACCAGGCAATGTATCTTTATTTGCCACCCTTTGTTTTCAGCGCTGCATCCTTCTGTCACCCTGGCAGCCCCTCTACCCAGGAAAACCCTGGCCCAGGAGCACAGTGCTGGTCACTGTGCCTGGTCCAGTTGTGCAGTGGGGGACTAATGGGGGGCATGTCACTTTCCTTTGTATCCCCTACCCATACTATTTTTTCTTTACTTTATCCTGGGAGTCTCTATGTCCTCACCCTTCCTCACTTCCTTCTGTCCTTCCTACCCATCAACCAACCTATTTTTTATCTGCCTACCCGTCTTCAGATATATTTACTATTTCATGTGCACCCTGCTTTTCTTCACAATGGGGATTCAAAGCAGCTACCACCATTCTCTTCTCCACTTTATCTCACAACAACCTTGGAAGTTAAGCTAAGAGTGTGCAACTGGTGCAAAGTTATGCAGTGAGCTTCCGCAGTAAATAAATCTTCTAACCTGGGTTTCCCAGATCCCAGACCGAAACTCTAACCAATACTGTCTTTCATTGGTTAGCTGGTGTTGAACAGTAGACAAAAAACTGGGATCACAGTATAAAAAACCCAAAAAAGAATCATTCACTGTGAGTGATGGTTGTGTTTTTATAATAAATTCATAACATTACACATGGTCCTTCTATGATTCTATATTCTATATTCATTACAACAATTATAAAAATATCTCAAAGGTCAATGTGATCCTATAATGTAAATTTTAAAAGGCCCTAGCCTTGTGATATTACAGAGTAGCTTCTTTAATGAACTGTGATGAGCATCGAGACGGCCATTTTCATAATTAATCTTCCCCAGAGGTTATTCTTGCTATATTTTCCTTAGAATCATAGAGTAATAGAGTTGGAAGGGATCTCCTATGTCATCTAGTCCAACCCCCTGCACTTTGCCGGACACTCACAACCCTATTGCTCATCTACTGTAACCTGCTACCCCCTAAACTTAATCATAATCATTATCATAATCTTCCTAAACATAATCATAATCATTATAACTTTAAAAAGACACTGTAGCTGCATGTGTAAGTTCTTCTTTCTTAAAGTTTCAGATGACAATATAACCTTTGTTGTTGTTATGTGCGAAGTCGTGTCTGACCCATCGCGACCCCATGGACAATTATCCTCCAGGCCTTCCTGTCCTCTACCATTCCCCGGAGTCCATTTAAGTTTGCACCTACTGCTTCAGTGACTCCATCCAGCCACCTCATTCTCTGTCGTCCCCTTCTTCTTTTGCCCTCGATCGCTCCCAGCATTAGGCTCTTCTCCATGGAGTCCTTCCTTCTCATGAGGTGGCCAAAGTATTTGAGTTTCATCTTCAGGATCTGGCCTTCTAAAGAGCAGTCAGGGCTGATCTCCTCTAGGACTGACCGGTTTGTTCGCCTTGCAGTTCAAGGGACTCGCAAGAGTCTTCTCCAGCACCAGAGTTCAAAAGCCTCAATTCTTTGACGCTCGGCCTTCCTTATGGTCCAACTTTTGCAGCCATACATTGCAACTGGGAATACCATAGCCTTGACTAAACGCACTTTTGTTGGCAGGGTGATGTCTCTGCTTTTTAGGATGCTGTCTAGATTTGCCATAGCTTTCCTCCCCAGGAGCAAGCGTCTTTTAATTTCTTTGCTGCAGTCCCCATCTGCAGTGATCTTGGAGCCCAGGAAAATAAAATCTGTCACTATCTCCATTTCTTCCCCATCTATTTGCCATGAATTGAGAGGGCCGGATGCCATGATCTTTGTTTTCTTGATGTTGAGTTTCAAGCCAACTTTTGCACTCTCCTCCTTCACCCGCATCAACAGGCTCTTTAGTTCCTCTTCACTTTCTGCCATTAGAGTGGTATCATCTGCATCAACCTTAGGTAATATATATCAATTAGTACATATTACATATTACAATTATACAAATCATTTTATGATTTCCTAATTAACAGAAATAAAATATCTTAGTTGAAATCTATAATCATTCAGAAATGTATATTACAATTATACAAAGCATTTTATGATTTCCTAATTAACAAATACAATATCTTAGTTGAAATCTATAATCATTCAGAAATGTTGTAAATGGATTACATTAAAAATGGTCTTAAAACAGTAACTACTATAAATAACATAATAGATCCAAACGTCTATTAAGTCCAGGGAGCACATACATTTTTACCCTATAAATCCAAGCCGCCTCTTGATGGAGTAATGTTTTATGAACATTATAATGATTATGTCTATGAGATGCATATTTGGCTACTACAGCATCAGCAGTGTCCCTTTTCTACAAAATGTGCTACTAAAGGTGCTTCGATATTTTTCTTATAGATTTGTGAACTGTGTTCCATAATCTGTGTTTTTACAGCACATACACTTATCTCAACATAAGAGAATTTGACAGAAACCAATACTTCAAGGCTGACAATATGGTGTGGTTCTCTATTAATAACCACTGACAGCATTAATTTCTAAAAGCCACTGGTGTTGTTTCTATTATATGGGAGAGAGGCTAACACCTCCAGTGGATTCTTTTTTTTCCAGATTTCAGATTTTTCTGTAAACCTGGGTTGTTTTCCAGGTTTATAGAAAGATCTGCCATTTGTCTTTGGTGCAGTCTCCACATCCAAGTGGCCACAGATCTGCTCATGTTGAGAATAAGGTATATTTATGGCACCGGTACACCTAATCTTAGGCATATTGAATTGATGCCATAAATAATAAATACACCTATTTCACAACATTGGCAAATCTATGGATACTTGGAGATATATATAACCATTTCAAGTGTCCAAATATGCATATGTGTATAGATTTAGGAACCTTTCGCACTCAAAGTGCTGCATGCATTTTATCTTGAGAGTTCGGGCATTCAGTTTTTAGAGTAAATATTAAATTCTTAATGTTGTATTGATAAATTTGAATAGATCATATTAATGTTTATATTTTATTTTTTATTTAAGAACGCTTCTATCCTGCCTCTCTGCTGAATAAATCATGGCAGCTAATAATATAAATCAATAGAACAATCACATCTTTTAAAAGACACCCAAAAAAGGAAGAGAAAAGAAAACACATCAGTATAATATATTATCCTTTGTTACTCTTAAACCAGTCTTTAACAGTACAGTCTTCAGTGGAGTCCACTAATTGTTTAGGATTGTGCTATAAATCTTAGTGGAATATCCCCCCCCCCCATAAAACTGAAAGATAGTCAATAATATACCTCTCTACTTATCTTACTTTCTAAATGTTTTTGTTCGCTAGCTGAAAAAAATCCGTTCACTGTTGCTGGCTGGAGCAGCTGAATATGATACCTTCTTCCAACACCTGCGCTTGCTCGATGGAGCATTTAAATTATCTGCAAAAGACTTGCGGTCCCAGGTAGTGCGAGAAGCTTGTATCACATTGGGGTAAGGACTATAAATCAACATATTCTAATGTGTAATGTTGTGTGTTCTAATAGGCAGATGCCAAGGATTTCTCAGTCTTCTACAAAGAGTCTGGGGCAACTGAACTACAGAAACTAGATTTCCAATTCTTGTTTGGTTTTTATTGCACATGTGTAGGGATGTGCAAAAAATACCAGAAAATTATTTATTGGTATTTCTTGGGTATTAATTCAGCCATATAAATACATACATGCACACACTATTTTTCAGCTATTTGAAATGTCTGAGCTCAAAAAATCCTGAAAATATTTGGGAGCTTTTGAGACCACTGGATAGCTTCAGTTGAAGTACATTTAAAAGGCTCTCATAAGTAGAAAATAACCAAATACCTTTGGAGTGAACTCTTAGCTTGGGAAATGCAAGCCCCTTTAAAAGCCTTCAGAGTTCACTCCTGCCACTACTGTGATTTGCAAAAGGTATTTAAATTTTATTTTATTTTTTTCCAAAGAAGAAATAGACAAAAAGAAAAGAAAAAAAGAAATTATACAATTAGAAAGATAGATTGATAAGCATCCAGATTCTCCCCTTCTCCTGATAAAACTCTTAACATAGTTCTCCCCATCTCCTTTTCATCTAAATCCTAACAATATTTGATATTTAGCAAAGGTTTACTGCTATGTTACTACTTTCATTATTACTACTTATTCCAGTATGCATCTTATTATCTCTACAAATCCACATTAACATTTGAACAAAACATTATTATACTGTAATTCAGAATAATACTTCAACAAATGACAGGTATCAAGAAGACAATAAAAACAGAAATAATTATAATACAACTTCTGATTCTATGTAAATCATACATTTTTAAAAATGTTTCTCATTATGAGCTTACTAATCCTTTACTCTTTTTGATGAATCACTGATTTTCCTAGATAAGATTTTTTAGTGAAACATGTAAGGAATTTTTTGGAGAATTTAACTCAGTAATAAACAATTTTTACTTATTTTGCACCACTGGCCTCGGCCCTTAAAAATATCTCATTATAGGTTAACTTCTGCTTTCATAGTAGACTCGCCATCCTTCCTCAGGTTTTGAAAATGGTCAGTTTTTCAAATATGACCTCAATTTTTTCCATGACAGCATATTCAACCATTTTAATATTCTAATTTTCTAAGTGACAAAGAATATTTTTCCATTTCACTGTGTAAATAGTTCTAGCTGCAATCACCATGTATTCAGATACCTCTTCCAATACAAGACAGTGAACCCAGCACATGCCAGTGCAAGAGGATCACCAAAATGTAATCAGAGCCTAAAGGTGCACTGAAAAAATTGCCTTTTAGTTATCTATCTCAGCATAAAATTAAGTATATAATTAAAGCCTTTTAGATCCCCCTGAAATTGAGCATTCATGAACACATGAAACTGCCTTCTGTGTGAGACCACTGGTCTATCAATGTCACATCTACAGTGGCTAAGAGCAGCTATCTTGGTGTTGGGTCTTTTACATCAGTGTTCCCCAACCTTTTTATCACCGGGGACCACTCAACGCCTTTTACTGAGGCCCGGTGGGGGGGGGTAGTTTACTCCTCTACTCTCAACCACTGCCCTAACACTCTCTGAATGCTATGGTAATGTTTAAACATCCCTTCAAAATAAGATACAGACACGCAACAACAATGAACATAAAGAACATTTTATTTTCATGGACATTTTAACTCATGACAATGACAAATCAATGGGAACCCTGAGCTTGTTTCTCTGCAACGAGATATTCCCATCTGGGAGTGATGGGAGACAATGACACCCGAAGTGTGTTGTAAAGGGCCGGGGGGGGGGGGGAGAAGGCGTCCTTTGGGGCCCACCTCCAATTAGTCGAAGGACCACATGTGGTCCGTGGCCCACAGGTTGGGGATCGCTATTTTACATTACCTATTACTTCTTTAACTGGAGATGCTAGGAATTGAACCTGGGATTTGTTCTGAATACAAAGTAGATGCGTTTTCACCAGTACACTGATATATTCTTATTATGTGTTTGCAAAATTCACCAAAATTTTGAAATCAGTGACAATGACCAGTGATAGCAAATATTTAGAGCAGAAACTAGAGAAAATACAAACCAAGTATTACATTATTGAGATGGGAAAAAAGGATGATAATTCCACCTGTAGAGGCATGGCTGTTCTAGGTAGAAGTGTGCATATGTTTTATTTACAAATTATTCTCAAGCTAGTAAGAGTAGAAAGAATAAAACTAGAATATAATATTCTCCTCGGGTTCAAACTGAGTTCAAGGTGAAGTTCAAGTGATTCCGTTCTTTCAGCAAATGCTTTAGTGGTAATTCTGTGATGAACTCTGCCAGAAGCACTGATTGACGTAAAAGGTACTAGGGCAGTTTTAATAGCAGCTCATAAAATTCACAAATGTCAGGGCATGATAGAAAGCCCATGAGAAGGTTGAAATGAAAGCTGAAAATTCAAGTAATTCATCTGTACCCTCTGGGCTGCTCTCTGATAGCAGGACAGTGACTTGTATTGAATTCATCAATTGTAAAAACACAAATGAAGAATAAAACACAATCTCTTGGGGGAAATAGTTTCATTTGATCTGTAGTTCATAATCTATATTGACAGAACTGCAGAAAGCGAAAATAGAAACTGTAATCTCCAGCACCCCCCCCCCCGTTCCAGCTATAATAATTGGTATTTGTGGAGCACTTTTGAATGTTCAGAATTCTGTATATATATAGCCTTAGATCAAGCATGTACAGAAGGTGTATATTATCCTCAGACTACAGATGTTGGGGGTGGAGATGGGAGGGAATGGTCTTCTTTCACATTAAATCTATAGCAGAAATCTGACAAAAAGTGAGGGAACTCTTGCATAAAGGAGCTCTTGCCTCGTAGTTCAGTTTCTTAGCCACTCTGATACACCAGTATGATAAGAGTCTTTTCTTTCTTCAGGCATCTGTCATCCATCTTAGGTAACAAGTTTGACCATGGGGCAGAAGCCATCATGCCAACAATCTTTAATCTCATTCCCAACAGTGCCAAAGTTATGGCCACCTCTGGCGTAGTAGCTGTCAGATTGATTATACGAGTAAGTATCTCTCAAAGCAAAAATGAATGCTGTTTCTCAGGAACATTCTGAATACAGCAGGAGAGGGGCAACAAATGGGGAAAATGTTCCAATTAACAGACTTTTCTGGAGAATCTTAAATGACAGCATCTTTAGTAATCGATCAGAGAAGGTTCACTGCTTGTACTTACTAATTTTTAAAACATTACCTCTTCATCCAGAGTCAAACTTGAACTTTTCAAGGCTCAGAAGCCAAGTAATCCAGTGTTGCCCTCTGGGCTTCTCTTTATTAGTGTGGCAGTAGTCTCTGCTGAATTTGTCAGTGATTAAAACTCAAATGAAGAACAAAGCAGACACTGGGGGGGGGGGATGAAATATGTTTTCTGAAACTAACAGCTCAGTCTGAGAAAGCAATCTGAATTTCACTCTGTTTGCTCTTGCAAATATGTTCCCCTGTTGATGTTCCCTGCTATTTATTTTAATTAACTTTCATTCTCTATTCATGAAGGAGAAACAAATCAACACATCTCCAATTACAAGTTAACATCAGGTTTAAAGATCTATGATCACAGATTCTGTGGTAGTAACCCTAGAAAGAAAACAGCTGTAATTCTGAGCTGTGTATTAAGCTAAACAATCTGTGACAAGACAAATTGCTTGGGGCAGGGGCAAGCACTGGCAGGAGCTCTTTCTCCCTTTCCCCCCCAACCCAGGCAGCACCACTGAGGCCTGGCGAAGCCATGGTGTAGCAGCTCGGGGCAGGGGCGAGTGCCAAGTACTGGCCAAGGCTCCCTCCCTCCATCCTCTCCAACCCAGGCAGCCCCACTGAGACCTGGAGAGGCCACAGCAGGGCTGCTTGGGATGGGGGGGAGCACTGGTGAGGGCTCCCTTCCCCCCCTTGACCTGGGCCTGCAGTGCCAGGCCTTTTCCCCTCCCTCCCAGCGTGCCCTCGCTAGCTGCCTTACCTCTTGCAGTCGGTCCAGTATAGCTGACTGTCATTTCTTCCACATGGAAGAAGTTGGAGGAGGATGCAGACAGGGGTGGGATAGCTTACCTGAGTAACTGTTCATTGGACGGATGACCAATCAGGTAGCTGATGAGTCCCAACCACCCACCCCTGGCGAGCTTTATGTTACAGATTGTTTTCTGCTACTCATGCAGAAGTGAAAATGGCTATATTTGCCTCTTAAGCCTTTGACCACTGGAAGTCCAATGTACCTGCCTGAGTTTAGCAACTTGTTAAAGATATTTGTTTCCAATGTTCCTAAGGGTTTCTTCATTTTCTAAATTCATTCTTCAGCATACGCACATCCCTCGACTAATCCCCATCATCACTAGTAACTGTACCTCCAAGTCCGTTGCTGTTAGAAGGTGAGTTGTTCTTTTAATTGGTGGCTTAGTAAAAATCACTTGTGTTGCACTTTTCTTATTACACTGTAGATACAAATCTTAGTATCTGACTGTGCCTCTAGAATAGAAACAATAGGTCAGGTGTTCTTTATTTGAACCAACCAGTGTTGAAGATGCAGGACATAATCATGTAATATTACACAGAAAATTTTCTCTGCCTGTATAGTTTAGAATATTAAAGAGGAGTGAATATAGTGGGTTTGATGCTAGTCAAAGTGTGCTTGGGTTTTCTCTGTTCTGAAGACTACAACCAACTCGAGCTGTAAAAAGGAAATTTGTTAGTTCCTTGGATGCCTTGTTTTAACTTGCTGCTGATGCTATTTAACATGTATCTAGCACCAACAGTGTGTAGATTGAATTTATTTAATCTCAGAGTTGGAAGGACTACCAGGATCATGTAGTCCAACCTCTTGCTAATGCAGAAACGACAGCTATAATATTCCCAACACGTACATATTCAACTGTTACTTAAAAACCTCCAGCAACAAAGAATCCAAAAGGGAGACAGTTCCAGTGTTGAACACACCGTTGTCAGGAAGTTCTTCCTCAAATTTACCTCCTTTGCTATAGCTTATATCCATTAGTCCAAGTCCAAGATGACTGAAAACATATCCATCCCAACCTCCGTGTGGCATCTCTTTAGGTTTCAGAAGGTGGTCACCTCACAAGCATCTCTTCTCCCATGGGGAGATTCCCAGTTTCTGTGGCCTATGTGATTTTAAAAGAGGAAAGTTGAATGATGTAAGATGCTTTGGGTCCCTATTGGGCAGAAGGTGGAATACACATTTATTGATTGATTGATAGATTTCTATGCTGCCTTTCTTGGACTAGCTGAAGTAACTAACTGACAGACTGATCAACAGACAGACAAACAAAGAAACAAACGAACAACAAGACTAAGAAGAGGGGATTGGGGACACCTTTTATTACATAGACTTGAAGCCTTGAAGTAATAGTGAAGCTGCTGCTAAATCTAGAACTTCAGATGGCTCTGTTGGAGAGAATTTCTCCCACCCACCTGTTTTTGTTCTTCAACCCCATCTTGGCAGTCATCAGTCATATCATTATAGTTGCACAGTTTACCAAGCATAATGTACAGTATGTGAGGCTGCTCCTGTGGGCTGTTTGTAGGCGGCAAACCCCAGGTTGTCAACATAGCCAACTGTTCTCTCTAGCCTTCCAGATAGATTCAACACTATGACCAATAAATACCAAAATTATATGGCTCCCATGTATTACTTTCCTATAAGCATTGAAGGGTAGAACTGCTTTAGCTGTTATGATTTTAATTATTTATTCCAACTGTATTTTTGTATTTTTAATATTTTATCATGTTACATTTTTGCTGTAACTCTACAGAGAAAGGGCAGGAAACAAATATGATGATGATATTAATAAATTTCTAGGATCACAGGGAACAGCCACTAAATTATAAGATTCAAGTTCAAAGTTTATGCAAGGACACATGGAATAATGTAGTGGCTGTTTCACAGAAACAGAATTAATATTCTCCCTAGAACTTGCCAAGACGTGAGCATCTTCTAGAAGCATACATTGTTTTGCAGAACTGCTGTTTAGTTACCATGTGTTAAATTGATTTGTTCTTAAAAATAATTTTTGTGGATTAAGATTTCATACCTTTCAAATGAATATCTTTTTTAAAAAATGCATTGTCTGTCTTTAGTACATAGAATGACAAAATTTATATATTTCATTAATTTTTTTCAGACGCTGTTTTGAATTTTTAGATTTACTTTTACAGGAATGGCAAACACACTCCCTAGAAAGGTAAGATGTTGGTATTAATTAATAGGGGAGGAGTGCTTCCTGTACAGTATTATTTTTTAAATCTTGACTTGGACTTGAGGAAATTTTGGAGGGGACCATGGGAATAAAAGAGAACCCAAGTTTAAAGAAAAATTTTAATCAGAGGTATCCACTACCTATGGCTATACAAACCATAGGTAGTAGAACATTCAAACAGGTGTCAAGCCATTTTAGCTAACAGAGAAGATGTTCTTTTGACCTCATTCCTTCAAAGTGGACTATTAAGTCTTTCACTGTAGGCAACTGCCAGATCACCCAAGTTACTGGGTGTTTTTTTAAAACCAGAGATCTGTGTCTCATATGTAATAGCCTGTCAGTTTAGAGCATTTAAGCCAGTTTGTGTACAGTGATAGGTGCTGAAGTTTACACATCTGTCTGCAGGAGTGCATGCAAAGATAGAAGAGCATATGGAAAAAGTCTTATCAACTGAAAAAACGTTGCAGTTCTCCAAATTAGGGAGACTGTTCCCAAGCTTCTTAGTCTTAAAATTGTCTCATAAGAGGTGAGGCAGCTACATCTTTCACAACAAACTTACACAATTCACAACACAATAACATTGTGTCTATGAGTATTGGATGTTCTGTTCGCTTAGAGGGCAACACCTTCTGGCTGTGGAGTTGTACTTTGTAGTAAAAACAAACATAATATCTTCCCTTCCAACTCTATGGTTCTATGATTCCTTAGCACCTTTGTGGGTGTTAAATTGAAAGAAAATTGAGTTAAATTCAATACTGCATGACCAGAACAAAAAGGAGAGAAGATTGCAGGGTCAGTGAATTACTCTTCTGAAAATAAATGTTGTGCATTCCAGTTTGCCCTCTCTTTCCCCGATGATACAAAATTGCAGAGGGAGGAAATCTGTAGGTTAAAGCCTTTGCTTGGAAAGCACCAAATGTTAAATTTGTTAAATTAAAATGTTAAATGGCTTCTGTTTCTCATCACTGCAGCCATATTACCCTGCTCTTTGTCACATGCCTCATCACCTTGCCTGTCCCTGCTGCCCAGGTACAGTTCTAATCCCAGCCAGACTACTTTCTACTTCCTCACAGAAGGAACACTGAACAACTTTAACAAGCTTTCCCCGTGCCAGTTATAGCAGTTCAGGCAGTTAATAAAACAAACGCAACACAATACATCTCAAACAATTTTGTTTCAAATTTATCACTGAAGTGGGTTTTCACAGTAATCAGTCTCTGAAGGCATGGCCTCTGAAGAATGTTTTCTTTACATTTCTTATGCAAGAAAATTGAATGCAGTAAGGCTGACTTGCAGAAACTTACACAACGAACAGTGAAGCACTCAAAAGGGATATTGTGTGGAAATAAAGGCTGTTTGCTTTGAGGAGAGTCAGACAGATTTCTTGCATTCTCCTCGTGCCCATGGTGGTAGGGTGCTTTCCCCATTTCACCCTTATCAGCTAAATGATGACATCTTCTCATCTCAGGCACATATCAGTATTGGCAGAAACAATAAAGAAGGGAATCCATGATGCTGACTCTGAAGCACGGATAAAAGCCAGAAAGTAAGTTTGGTTTCTTCTCTTTATACATTGCTGGAAAACCTTAAACTGTGCAGAGAAATGCAAGGAATTCAAAGACTGTTCTATGGCTCTTTCAGGAAATATGATATTTCTTGATGAGGGGCACCATCATTGTTTCAAGGACTGGGAAAAATACACAGTGCCGCTGTACATAGTTGATGTTAATACAATAATTTATGTAGAGTTCTCTGCATGTGCCCTAATTAGTCATTAGTTTGCTTACAGTTTCTCAAACTAAGCCATTACTACTCATCAATTTAAAGGCCTTCATTAAAATTCCTTGTCATTGTTTTCTCCCTTAATTTTATGGACAGTCGCTCAGCTTGCTATAAGAGGTGTCCAGGAGTTTCCATGTTAAGTTCAATATGTTATTTTTAAGAAAACCAAACTACAAAATTGTCAGTTAAGTGGGGCTGAATTGTACTCCCCACTGAGATCTTATTTTATAATAGCTAGAACAGAAGTGTTGAAGTCATTTTTTACAAGGGACAAATCTGATATAAGTGTTACTTTGTCAGGCTGGGACATGTGTACATCTGTAGCAGAGATATAAATGACACAGGTAAACCCAATTAATTATATTTTCTTTTATCCAAAATAGAAAGCAATTGATTCATAAGAGTGAAAGAAATTGATTTATTAAAGAATCGACAAAAGTCCCAGTAACTCATATCGATGGCTGGTTGCTTGCCCAAGTGGTATCATGAAAAGGGGTGGGGGAAGTAATCTTACAATTTCATACAAACAAATTTCTTTTTAAAATATATAGCACTTTTAGGAGATGAGGCATCTTCCTTACAAGTAAATAAGGTAATTTTTTTTAGCACCCCTCCTCCCATGTACTCAGCCTCAGCTGCTAAGCTCTTTGTTTCTTCTCTTCCCCCATCCTACCTCTGAGGATCTTGAGGAAGCACACTGGACTTCCCCATCCCTCCCCCCCAACTTCTATTCCCTAGTGAGAATTGGAGTGGGATCCTTAGGAGATACTTTCCAGTTCCCCTGGAATAGAGCTCTATTGTATGTATTCCCTCTTCTGCCCCTAATTCCCAAGGTTCTGTGGAAGAAGCTTCTTGGTGAATCTAGGGCTGTCCAGGCCTGGTCATGCCAACGCTTGTTTCCCAACCTCCTCAGAATGTCGGGGACCATAGGGATCCGCCTCCCCCTGGTCCTAAAGGTGCTACTTCAGTCCTGAAAACCTTCAACTAGGTATTCTTACAGGTTGGGTTTGAGAGATGGGTGTGAGAGAGAGGCTTTTGTCTTTTATCTTGTCCTCTCCCAAACTCCTGAATTAGAACCTCCTCCAGATTTCTCTGCCAAGCACCTTTATGCAGAAAAATTACAGGAACAAAAATTATTTAGTCAAAATTAAATAGATATTTGCATTTATTCTTATTTTGTTCACATAGTCCTGAATTTCACTGTTGTTTGGCCAGAACTGGCAGATTAGTTTTTGTGCATTGACTAATATAGGAGTTCCCAACATGGTGCCCCTGGAGCCCTGGCACTTTTTCTGGTACACGAGTGTTTTTACAAAGTAGGCAGGACCAGATGGGGCTTTTGCCCAGTATGGCTTCTGATTGAGAATTCAGATTTGATTGACTGTGCAGATTTTTAAATATGATGCTTTGACATCAGCTGCCACCATACCATAATGACCTTCACTGACTGAAGTAAGGTGTAATAGCCATTTTGTGGCCAGCTCTGTTACTGGTAGCAGCCATTCTGTGACTGTGGCTACCACCCTGTGTCAGAATTCCAAAGGTGCCCACTGGCTTTAAAAGGTCGGGGGACTCCAGGACTAATACATTGCTCAATGTTTTCTTGATATTTTATTTTCAGGTGTTACTGGGGTTTCCACAACCATTTTAGTCGAGAAGCAGAACATTTGTTTAATTCATTGGAATCTTCTTATCAGAAGGCACTGCAATCTCACTTGAAGAATTCTGATAGCATAGTGTCTTTGCCACAATCAGATCGTTCCTCTTCTAGCTCCCAGGAGAGTCTCAAGTAAGCCCTTTTGTACACTTGCTCCATAACAAAATATGAACTGTTTCTTTGGTTTTGAATACATTCAGAATCTATAAATTTGTGCTACTCTAGGCTTTGAAGTTCTTTCTGTTTCCTTTATGAGGTTATTAACATTCTAGCCTTGTGTACAGTTAAGGATTTAGCTTGGTTTTACAATCACTACTTTTATAAAATACTTAGCAAGCAAAATAGTATTCAGTATACATTCAAAATATTCAGTAGTATTCAGTATTCAGAATGGTATATTCAGTATTCAGAATGGTATTCACTATGGTTGATATTCAGTTTTCATATTTCATCAGTTTGCCTCCCTTTATACAAGGCAAGCCTAGTATATCACATTATGTAATTGATGGCAGCTATTTCACATTCATGACAGCTTTAAATTTTGATTCTGGAGTGAGGATTTCACTTACACATGAATAATTGAATGTGTAGATTTTATGTAGTAGATTGTTGATCTACCTTTAGGTCATTTAATTATTTGATGGGTTCAAAAATAATTATTTTGTAAGGGGGCTAGAAAAAGCACATTCTATTCTAGTCCTAAAAGATAAAGGTTTGACATAAAGCATGGGATACATTTTGTGCTAACATCATGGACTGATATGTCCAGATTTCATTTCAGTTTGGGGTGGGGGGATGCTAGGGTCCTCACAGGAATATCTTGGGTTAGGGTTAGGGTAAGGGTTCATATCCATTGGTTATGGCTCATATCCATTGGTAACCAGTTGTGGCCCAGATCAGGTTCAAGGTTTTGGTTCTGACCTTTAATGCCCTTTGTGGTCTGGGACCTGAGAGACCACCTGTCGCCCTATGCCCCCCCCCAGTAGGGCTTTATGCTCTGTGGGTACCAACTTGTTGGTGGTTCCTGGCCGCTGGAAAGCTCGCCTGGTCTTGACCAGGACTGGGGCTTTTCAATTCTGGCCCCAACCTGGTGGAATGAGCTTCCAGAAGAACTGAGGGCTCTACAGGAGGGTAGCTGTCCAAATTCTGCAGGGCCTGCAAAACTGAACTCATCTGCCAACTCTACGGTTGAGGTCAGGGCATGGAAGATCAGATGGGCCCCTCCAGGAGAGATAACTACTGGGCCAGAACATCACCTTGTGGTAGATTGCCGGCATCCGTGGATTCTCTTATGGTGGCACCGAGTGGGAGTGAGTTGTGTGAGGGCAGGAGAATAGGTTTTTTGCTGCCAGGATCTGTAATTTTAATGGGGCATTATAAGTGTTGCATTTTATGTTGGGTTTTTACTATGTAACCCACTGTGAGTTGGCTTGCTAATAGCGACTGGAAATAAACCTAATAATACTATCCCTCGTTTTCTGAATAGGCTGTGTGACCTATTATAAATTAAGAAAAGGGCACCCCTAAGATATAACACATTGTTTTGTAGCTGCTGTAATTTACTAATCCAAACAAACTCTGTTATTAAATTGTGCATTTTTATATTGTCCTAGCCGTCCACTTTCTGCCAAAAGAAGTCCCACTGGAAGTACTACATCACGAGGTAAGAGGGGGTTAATTGGCTTAAAGAAACACTCAAGTACAACTTGACAAAAGATTTTAAGTTTTCCAAATGTAATAGTTGTGATTCCTGTGATAGTGATATCTCCCTGTCAGGGAAATAATGGTTAACATTATGCTACTTCAGCAACAAAAATGTTTGTTAGGCACCCAGGGTTGCTTTTTGTATTGAAAGAAAGATCTGTTTTCTCAATTATCCTCACATATGCCTGAGTAAACCACTAAAATGTGATTAGTTGTGACAACCATTTCTGCTTTCATTCATCTTTGTAGGATTCTTTTGGATTTTGTATTCTGTAAATGTCATCCTACCAAGTTATGTGTGGGGTAACAACAGATTCTCTATTATATGCTTGGTTTATGGAACGCCCTTTCCGTCAGTACTTTGTATAAAGTCAATAATTTTATACAGATCTCTATTACAAATAAAAATAAAAGTGCTAAGTGTTCTGTCTAAGGGTGTACAATTCCCCCCTCATTTTTAAAATTGGTTTTCATTTTTTAAAACGTTAACTTCTGTTATTAAAGCCATTTGTTTCTTTGTGAGAATTTTTCATTGTTCTGTCCATCCCTCAGTAATTCTTATTTATAGGAACATATACTTGTATAAGAGCCACTTGTTAATGGCAACTGAAAATCTTATTCTTCCCTTCCTTGTGTGATTTGAATGCTCTCTCTGATTCATCCAGGGGGCTGCATTCCAGTACACATGGGAATATGTTATCCTAGGGGGCCAGGGACAAGTGAAAAGATTCTTAGCCTATGCTGGCCCCTTCTGGCTTACTGGCAGTGGTCTCAGTCCTAGTCCCAGCACCATCCTGGTCCTCACAGTAAATGTGTGTGTGTGTGGAGGGGGGGCAGAGAAAGGAAAGTTTCCATGTTGATCACTCTATCTCTTTTCCCCTTCTCTCTCATTATTTTGAATTCTAAGCCAAGCAGCAAGGCACCAAAATAACAAAGAGATAAGAATATTAAGTACCATATACATTTTTAATTTCAGCTAGTTACAAGGATATTAAAGCAAATAGTGTTTAAATATACAAAACATAATGCAAATGTTTCATTCAGATTTGCAAATGAACAAATGGAAAATCTCCAGATAGAATTGCTGGGGACTTTCAGTGTGTAGAATATTGATTTTTAGTATACTCAGTTCCTTGTGCTTTATTTCAGACCATGTTTTTTTCTGATGAATGGGGGACATAACAACTTTGCAAGTGACAGTGATAATAAGCTGTAGCAGAAATATAAAAGTAGATGGCATTAACATACCCTGTAATTTTTATTCTCACAGAAGCTACATCAGAGCAGCAGTGTGAGTTAGATCAAAATAAAGGGTTGATTGGAGGTAGGAGAACCTATATTTTATGCAAAATAGAGTCAGAATGGCTCAGGGAAGAGGGGAAAGAAATACTGGCTTCCTCATGTCTCTAAAACAGTAGCTCAAGCAAGAGAGGAGATTTAATTATTTTTCACATCACACTTGTGGCCAGCATATATAGGTATGGGCACAAAACTGAAAAAGATGTGATTCATGTTGGTTTGTGTAAAACCAAAACCAAAAAAGGAACACAACCCAACCTTTACAAGTGGGAACTCAGAAGTTGAGCTGTATAAAAATAGTATAAAAACAGTAATTATTTACTGTGGTGCACAATTTAAAAACAGAATAAAAACTACATAAAAACTATACAGAACTAACTGCACATAAGACCAAATGTGTTTCGACCCTACTGGGTCTTCCTCAGTGGACAGAATTATAAAAATACACTCTATATAAAAAATCTAAACTCATTATAAAGTGTAGCTGTAGTTTCCAGGATCCCAGTTTGTGGCTCCACAAACCCTGTTGAAAGGAATAGCATTCCCTTTTACAGAAAGCCCAGAAAACAGCTGAGTAGCAGGGAGCAGCTTGCTCACCACCATGCAGCTGTTTTGGGCTGCCTTGTGCACTCCCTTTAAAGTTTAAAGAGAGTGCACAAGACATCAAAAAGCTGCTGAGTGGCAGAGGGCTCTCCACCATTCAGTTATTTTTGGCTCTCTTGGGGAACTCTTTAAAGTCCCTTTAAAGCCCTGCTTGCTGCTCTATACATGGGTCACCATGAACTGCTTTAAAAGTTCATGGAAGCTCATGATGGTAGACTTGTCATGAAACCACATGACTTTTGTTCAGAAACCACAAATAGGGCAAATTCATGATGAATTTTGTTACATGGTTCAGTTTGCACCCATCCCTATTTATATAGGTGGTTCTCACTTGATATGCTTATATGCAGAAAGGTAGTCACAACATTGGTAAAGCAGCAGCTCTTGAGGGCTTGAAAGCACCACAGTCTCTTATGTATTCTTGAAGAAGAAAGGAAATCTTTATCTGGCTAAGTAGGAAAGGGCGGGGGGAGAATGTGTATGAGCAGCCATTAAAAGGAAATCTCAAGATTAGGTGCTACTTTTACATGAAGAATCAGCTAAGATAGTTTCCATTTTTTAATAAAATATATTAAACGAGAATTGTTTCCTATGCATTCTCTATAAATCTCAAGCTTGTTCAGAATATGTTAGAACTCAATCCTCAGGTCTCTTTAAAAATATTTATTTATAAGAAGATGGCTTACAGCAGTGGTCCCCAACCTGCGGGCTGCAGCCCGGTGCCGGGCCGCGAAGGCCATGGCCCTGGGCTGCGGCTCCCTCTCCCCGCCCCCCCCGCAGTAAAAAACTTCCCAGGCCGCAAGCTTGCGGCCTGGGAAGCTTTTTACTGCGGGAGGGCGGGAAGAGGGAATCAGGGCCGGGCCGCGCATCGCGCATGCGCGGCCCGTGCGGGTGCGGCCCAATTTGCGGGCGCGGCCCGTGGGCGTGGCCTGATTCGCGGGCACGGCCCGCGGGCGCGGCCCGATGCCCTGCCGGTCCCCAGCCTCAGAAAGGTTGGGGACCACTGGCTTACAGTATAAATAAAACAGCAGATTGGTTTTCTTATATTTTGAATATAATTTCTAGTCTAAATGAATCTGTCCTGGCAAACATTATAAATATAATTCCTTACTATTCGACAGTGAATTTTGAGAGCCTTTGAGCCCAGCCATTATTTGAGGGGTGGGCATAGAAGATGGAAGTGGTCCTCTTGCTTCTGACTCGCCTGACTGGAATGTTAGACCTTTCAAAGAGTGTTCAGAATCCTCCATTTCATTTTGCATTTCTTTCCTTTCTCGAAGCCTCAACTGTGAGTGCGAAATCAGTGTCAACCTCAGGGTCTCTCCAACGTTCCCGTAGTGACATCGACGTGAATGCAGCCGCCAATGCCAAATCTAAAGTATCATCTTCTGGACCAGATGCACCCTTTAGCTCTGCTGCTGCCCTGCCTCCAGGCTCCTATGCATCACTAGGTAAATTTCATTTCTTTCTGGCCAGGGATATCAACAGTGATTCTGAACTTGTAGAGTAATTATGTAAAATGTGTTGTTTAGGGAATGACTTCCTCACAGGGTATAGCTTGTATCCTATGGAATAAGTCATTGGTCTGCAGCTGCTTTTTCACATAAAACTATTAGGTTTCTTAAGGTATCACAGCAGGGTTTTTTTTTAAGGCTTTGGGGGAGAAAAGTGTTTTTTTTTCCTCCTGTGAGACTTCTTCATCAGCCAGTCCCAAACTGTGAAAACTGATGAACAATGTTCTATGACAAAATATAGTAGTTACAAAATAGGGACATATTTTGTTACTTTCCATATATAGGTGTCTGTATTCTTTATAAATGTTTAACTTACCAAAGAGAATTAATCTGGGAAAATAAATTTCCTCTCCACTTGCTCTGTTACTTATACCTTGGGATCATCACCAGAGTACAGAAAACAGATAAATGGGAATAAGGGTACTTCTGCCATTCTAGCTGTAAAAATAGACTCATTTACCATAGAAGTCACTTTTTTTGGTAAGGATTGGGGGATTAGTAGTGTAGTGAAAATAACCATGTGAAGATCACAAAATCATTATGTGGGGCACAAGTGTGCAGCATTTTCATACCCTGCTACTTGGCATTTGGTATCTACTAGCATATTTTTTTAGCAATGTTAAATATCTGCAGCAACTGTCTAATTCTCTACAGTTTTGAGTGGAACAATTACAGAAATTCTTGGCTTTTGGGGGAAGGTAGAATACAGCTACCAGCCCTGTGCAGATGGTCTCTCTGTATGTTGGCTCTCACTAAGTGGAGAGAAAGATGGAGCAGGCACAAACATGCTGGCCACACATCTATGCAGTCGCAGAGCTGTCTGCACGATGCAAATTCACAGAAACGTCTGTGTGTATTCTCCCCCCTTCCCCATGGTCAGTGGTGCTGCTCTCCTAACATTTCCATAGCATGGATGGCTCTGCAGTTATGTAGAGTGAAGGGTTTTACATTCCCTGCAGAATGGCAGTACATTAACTTCAGTTGAAAGGCATTAGCCCCCTCTTCTTTGCCTCTACATTGGTGCACGAACAGTTAATTTAATAGTCATTTACATCTCCTCCAATACCATAGATGCTTCATGCAGCATTCTCTATGGAATCATGCAAAAATGTGTTAGAGTTTATTAAACACATTATAATGCATTCATTACCTTACATGCTTTTTTGTTTACATGTCAGGAGGCGGCGCTATTGTTTCCATAATGTTTACTGCAAGGAGCAGTGTGGTTATACTAATGAAAAAAGAAAAGGCATTAAGGCCTCAAGATGATATAAATATCTAAATATGTGTGTGTGTGTGGGGGGGGTGTCTTGGGCAATTGCCATGTATTTTTGTAATAATTATATGGCTCTGGGTGTTCAGTAATAGCATTTTTCTTTAACTAACCCACATTTCTTCAGTTCAGCTGAATTTTTTGGTTTCTTTCTTTAGCTAAATTCACATTGCCCACTTCTGCTTATGCTACTAACTGTTCCCTATTATCCCTCTCCTTATTTTTAACTTTGCTTAAAGACGGTACTACCAGTAAACCTGATGGTAAGCAGTCTCTGTGTCCCTGAGGTCTGTCTCCAGCTTTAACCAGGTCTCTGTAATCACCAAGTAGTCCCTGGTTTTCATCTGTGTTCACTCGTGCCTTTTGCATGAACTTATGCATGGTGTTTTCCTTTTACTCATCGTGCTGCTGTTGGGTACCCTTTACGGTGTTTCTTAGCTCACCCTTGTAAGGCTCAAGTTTTAATAGAACATCTGTTTCAAAGTGGTTCAGTAAACAGTGTTTATGAATTTCATTGCATGTATGAACATTATGAATACAATATTTGTTTAGTTGAAATTCATGCATAAAGGATGCATTGCCTCCCTGGTTCTTGCAACTGAAAAAGATGAGGAAGAGGGGTTTTTTATACCTTGGTTTTCATGATCCAAAGTTGTTTCACAGTAGCTTACTATCGCCTTCCTTTCCTTTCTCCAAAACAGGTAGGTAGGGCTGAGAGAGCTCTGAGAGAACTGTGACTGGCCCAAGGTCACCCAGCTGGCTGCATGTGGAGAAGTGGGGAATCAAACCCAGCTCTTCAGATTAGATGCTTTTATCCCCTACACCATGCGGGGCTCTCATAAAAGCATGTTTATGAACCGTGGCCATATCTTGAAGAATATACTAAAAAGTTTAGGGTGGAGTATAAAGAAAATGCTGTGCTTCAGTCCCAGTAAAGTTAACAGTTAGCTATCAGATAGGGAGAATGGCATTTTGAGGACCAGTTATATATAGTTTAACTTAAATCTACTCCTATTATCTCTTGCTAAGAAAAGGGGTTTTAAAAGTTAAAATATATTCCAATTCCTTGTCAAGCATCCTTCTAGTTCTTTTATTTTTATTAATAGTTCACTATCAGTAATGTTATTTATACCACATTGCTTCAGTTTCATCATACTTCTTTGCCATTCCTATTTTCTCAGGCCAAGATGTAACCTGGTGCTACAAGTTGGCCTTATGTGCCTCCCCCTTCCTGCTCATACATAAATGCTCCATTCTGTTTCCCCCATTTCAACATTGCGCGTGTCTGTTGACATGAGAGTCTTTACTAGGTTCTTAAATTCTCTATGAAGTGCCTGAATTTATCTGGGATTTCAAAATGGATTTAGAAGTGTGATTATGCCGTTGCTGGATAAAGGGAGAATTGGTGCACAAGAGGAAAGGAGGTGCTCTCACCGCTCATGGCTTGCTTGTATCTCCTTGTTTCCGTGTAAGACTATACCTTCTTTTCTTTCCCCTCTTCCCTTCCTAGGGATACAAACTCCAGTGTTTTTATTCACTTTGTGTTCACAAGCGAGAGTTCTTGATGATGACATAATTCTGGTTTAGAATTCTGCCTTGTTGGCAGGAAACAAACCCTAATGCAATTAAAGTACCTAAATTCCAATATCATATTTGATTGTGGACAGATTGAAAGCTTTCTAAACTAGAAAATCTGCAATGTCTGTGTGATGCATGGGGGGAAAGCAAGGTAGGATGGCCTTGCATGCATAAAGTGTGACTGATTTGTGATGTCTGAGAATGACAGAAGATTGAGCCAGAACAGGAAACAAAAAGAGCTCCTTCTGAAATGAAATACTAGGCCAGATTTGGATGCTCTTTTTCTGAAGCAGAGGAAATATTTTTAAACAGTGATGATTTTGGTGCTATCACCTAAATTAATAGTTCTACGTAGTTCTATATGCTTTCTGAGAATGGTACCAATAGGCCTGGGAAAGAATGTAGAAGGAGGAATGGGAAATTTCTGTTAGTTTCCAGACTGTAATAATAAAAATGATGTGATCAACAACAGAGGCATGCACATATATAAATGTATGGCAAAACGCATAAAATATAGCTAAACCAATACAGTACAGTAGTTTTACACAGCAGTCTTGCTGCAAAATCATAACTGGGGAGATGGCTCTTCTAGATTACCAGAAAGAGCTATAACGTATTTCTATAGATAAACAGTTCCCCTGGAAAAAAAAGCAACACCCATTTGCGGTGGTGGTGTTGGAGGTGATGGACAGTGTTGTCAAGTTGCAGCCAACATATGGCAACCCCATAGGGTCTTCAAAGCAAGAGATGTTCAGGAGTGTTTTGCCATTGCTTGCCTTTGTGAAGCAACCCTGGACTTTCCTGGTGGTCTCCCATCCAGATACTAACCAGACTCTGCTTAGCTTCCAAATTAGGCTAGCCTAGGCTATTCGCATCAGGGCTATCCACATCTGTAAAGGTAAAGGTATCCCCTGTGCAAGCACTGGGTCATGTCTGACCCTTGGGGTGACGCCCTCTAGCGTTTTCATGGCAGACTCAATACGGGGTGGTTTGCCAGTGCCTTCCCCAGCCATTACCGTTTACCCCCCAGCAAGCTGGGTACTCATTTTACCAACCTCAGAAGGATGGAAGGCTGAGTCAACCTTGAGCCAGCTGCTGGGATCGAACTCCCAACCTCATGGACAGACAGCTTCAGACAGCATTTCTGCCGCTTACCACTCTGCACCGCAAGAGGCGCATCTGTAGATCCACATCTGTAGCTGTCTTTAAAATAAGTGTTCCACTGTATTGGTTTTGCTCTTAGTATTAGTCTTTTTGATGAATAGTTAAGGCTGGACAGAAGGCTTGTGTTAAATTCTGTTCTTCATTAATTTGGGTCTGTAACTTAAAATTGATGGTGCGGGGGGGGGCAAAACTGTATTATTGGCTTTCAGGTCTGTACTACAATGTAGTATTAATATTGTTGAAATGCTTTGTTTTTTATTATTACAGTATTAATGAATAATACAGACTTTGTTTTCTTTCATAACAGTTTCCTTAAGGAGTTAGCATTTTGTTTAGATAGGGAATGACTTGTAGATGCTACTGTTGCAATAAGAGCATAAATGTCAATACAGCACATATACTTTCCCTGTGATAACTTCCTAATTTTCTGAGTGAGTGGAAATGATGGATGTTGGTGGGAGAGAGTGAGTGGGTACTGTCTTCTTGGACAGCCTGTTGCAAAAATGCCTGATACATTCTTTCCAGAATGCATAGGTTTTCCATCCCACTTTCTGAATCAGCACAGGTTCATATTTTCCTTTCATTTCAAAAAGGTTGGCAACAATAATTTGTTTAGCTGCCTTGGCTCCACCATGCACCTTTCATACATGTCTTCTGATTATAGCTGTTAGATCCAGGCGACAAAATATGTAAGTGCTATCAAAGCAACTTTACAAGGCTGCTGGAGCAGTTTTACAGTTTACAGCTGAAGTAACTTCTCAGAATGTTTAGTATAATATACTGTTCTAGCTTTCCTTAGATATCTTCACTAATTTGGTTTACAAACATAGCAGCAAGGGTATCAATCCCAGTATGCTTCAAAAGGACCCGTGTCAGAGCATCTATATAATTAGTTGCACCCCGCTTTTCTACCCAGTGGAAACCCAAAGTGGTTTATTTTATCTTCACAATTACCCCATGAGGTAGGCTAGGATGTGTGTGTGTTACTGGCTCAAGGTCACTCAGCGGGCTTCCATAGCAGAGTAAGGAGTTGAACCTGGGCTTCCCAGATCTAACGCTCTTGCCACTATGGCACACCGGTGGTCACACATGGCAAGCAGCTCTTCTCAGCCACCAGACAGCTATGTGTGACTTATCTGGCTCTCTCTGAAAGAAGCCATACATCCACAAACACGATTCACACACATGAAAAAATAATAAAACTGACTTTACTGTGTCTCTCTCACTGTGTATTCCTAAACATGATTGAACTTAAAAATGACTTTTGCTAGTTTTGTGGCATACAAAAATTGTTAGTTTGGAGCGAGTTGTGCTCATTTCCAATTTTTGTGATAGGAGAACTCCCCATGATACACTGTTTATTATTTTATTGGTCACTAAATTGGTTCTAGGAATGTTTTGCTGGGTTTCTGATGTAGGTTTTGCACTTTATGGAAGACATATTTTAAAATGTTAACAGGCAACTACTAATCAGTTATTTTTTATACAGTGTAGTATGGCCTGCAGTTTACAGTAATGCCTCCTGGAATATGCAGTTGATGTGCTGTTCGCAAAGGTCAAAACCCTGTTTTCCTAGAATTCCATTTCCATGTTTTGTCTCTACTTGGCCTTGGAAATATCACACTTAAAATGCAAAAAAGCACAGGCTTGGAAACAAGATCCATTTATATCAGATAAACTGAGTACATGCATAGTTAGAAGTAGTCTAAGACTTTAGACCCAACCTGGCTTTTTGGAAAGCAAGTGCTATATAGATACTTTTAAGTATGTTTTGGCCCTGGGGCCTTTATTCTCACTAGCATGTCACCTTCTCATTTGTAAAGAAGGGATGATAATACCTCATTAATTAATACCATTATTCTGAGTATCCATCCTTCCTTCCCTATCTCTTTATGTTTAATTCCCTCACACATTTATTCAATTACTTTTTACACCAACATCAGATGAAACATTGGAAGCAATTTTGCTTTTCTCCTGTATTACTTTCCATTAAGTGTACCTTGCTTTTTGTGTATTGCACCTAGCTACAAAGAATAAATATTTGATAAAAAAGTAAATTCCTCTCAAATTTGGGTTTGAGTTATTTCAAATATAGAAAAAATAGGGAAGCTTTATAGTTTGAATTCCAATAGATTGGCTCGTTCTAGTTTGAATAATGTAGATTAAGAAATAAGACATCAAATTCCTCATTTGGTTGCTTGAAATGTTGTGAGTATGGTTTTCAAACATGTCTTTTGATGTGTAGGGAGGAAGACGTATACATACCCATTTTAATCTGTTGAACCACTGTTGTCTTTGCTTTCTCTAGGTCGGATCCGTACAAGAAGGCAAAGCTCTGGAAGTGCCACAAGCATTACCTCAACGCCCGCTGACACTCGAGGCCGCAGCCGAGCTAAAGTAGTTTCGCAGTCCCAGCGTAAGAAGTCATATAGTTTCCCCAAGTGTTTTCAGCGTTTACCTTCACAGAAACTTAATTTGGCCAATGTGTTTCATTATATTTCATTTGGGTCAGCCATCTTCTCTAAAGGCGTAACCTGAAGCCTTGAAATATTAGCCCTATCTTCAAGGTATTGGTTGACTCTAGGAAACATCTCTTGAATACTAAACATCTTCCCCACCATCTCTATACCCTCTTTATTTTACTTGGATCTAACTACTCAGTCTTAGTAAATTAACAATGAATGCATTGTTTGACTTTGTTTGCATTGTATATATGCATGAAATCCAGTGTGCATATAATCTTAAAGCCAGGCTTTAAAGATGCATTCCCCCATTAGAGACTGCTTCTTTTCTGTAATATCTACGTAATAATTTTGCCAGAAGATGCTTATAAAGGGCTTGCTTTAACTTTCTGCTATGGGATCAAGTCTACAGAATCTGTGCATTTCTAAGTGATATCCAGCATCATAGGAGTAGGAGGATGCCTTCCTGGGAATGGGAAGAATATGACTCTTCCTGTTGCTGGGACTTTGTTTTGATTGCTTGAGTTTTGACATTGACGATACTAAATGTTCATTTGTTTAAAAAGATTAGATTCATTGACAAATGATACCTGATTGTCTGCTTCTACGTCCCTGTGCTGTGAGCCTGATGAGTTAGAAATATCATCATATAGTCAGTGAGGCACACATGTAAATATGGCTTTTACTCATTCTGGTTTCTGCATACCTGAGTTTTCATCACTTAGATTATAATTCCTGGATATCTGAGTATAATTCTAGCTAAGGGGCAGTGTTAAATTGTATTGTTTTAAAAAGATTAGTGGTTGTTTACTGTAAATGCACATAATAAGAAAATAGTTGTCTCCATATAGAATATCAAGAGTTCCTTCAGTGCCCACTAAGTCTGTCAGGTCTTTAAGTCGTTTGGCACTGCATGTTATTGCCTTTCATGTATGAGTGAACTAGCTTCAAAGCCCGTTCCTAAGAACGGGCCTTGAAAGGGTCCCCTCCCCTTGCCAGGCAGCTTAAGGTGGCTTTGGGCTGCAGCTCGCAGCCAGATCAAGTGGGGTGGGCCGGGGGCTGGGACAGAGCTCCTTAGCAGGCAGTCAGCAGGCTGGGAGGCCCTCGTCAGCAGGCCCAGCCTAGCAGGCCAAGAGGCCCTCATTAGCAACCCTGCTTAGCAGGCAAATAGGTCCTCGTTAGCAAGCCCTCCACCACCCTTTGGCCAGGGCCCTCTCCCCATACCTGCTGCTGGCTCCAGGCACTGAGGCATCTGAGAGCAAAGAGACTAGAGTCCAGGGACGGAGGGTGAGAGCTGCAGGGGCAGGGCCAATCAGGGCAAAGCTGGCTGAACCCCGATTGGCCCTATTCTAACTTGGACAACCGGGCACGTCCCACCCCCTAGGCTGTTTCACAAATATATAGAGAAACAAGAATGGATAAGGATTAATCTTTTGAACTTTGTAACCAAAGGGGAAAATATTCTAAATATGGATGAGTCTAATGGACTTCACTGAAGACTCCAAAGGCAAAAATATAATAAAAAGGGAAATAACAAAATTTATAAAATTTATCATGTGGTTATGAATCCAAGAAGTGGAATGGTCATTGTCATAATTTGTGATATTTGATATTGGCCACTATATGTATGTAGAGAAGAACAGCATATCCACATATGAAACTTAACTTGCACAAATTCACGGGTATTGCGAATGCTGAAAAAGGAAGGGCAAGTGTAAGACTGAATATTCTTAATGTGATAGCAAAAGTGCTTCTTGGTTTTTAAGGTAGTTTAATCTCTTTCCATTGTTCCCTGTTGAAAAAATGAAGCTATTTTTGTGTCATTGCTTCAAGGAACATAATGGTAAAAGGTTAGGGGACATAAGAGAAATATCCAGATCATGAATGTGGTCTGGAAGAGTGCAGACTGGAATAGCTGTACATTAGTACAGCTATTCCACAGTATCCAGTTGCCCCTTCTTGCCAATACCCTAGTTCCGCTTACTTTTGCGGTGCAGCAGGGAGTCTAGGTTGTAGTGGCCTCCTAATTGGATATAGCATCATTCTGAAAAAGCTAGACTGAAGAAACCAGCCTCCTGCTTGTACACATGTGAGGTGTGCCATAGCACGTCATAAAATAAGAAGCTCTCCAATGTGGCTTGGCAGGCACGTCAGCCTTCCCTGCCTGTTACCACTACCATCCCATTTTAAAAGATTGTCAGTGAGCAATATTGCTATAAAACAGAGACAGTGCTTGGTTCCTTGTAATTGATCTTACGCTCTGTTTTGTCTGTGTTCTGCATTGTTTAAAAATCAGGAGGGAAATGTGTTGGCTAATGAATATTTGCATGATCCTGCTGTATGGTACCTGATGGTCATTGCTGTTCTTACGATAGTAATGCCAACCTACCCTGCTTTGTAAGCACAATGTTCTGGGTGAGCACATGATACCAGAGTTCAAAGCATTATGCTTGTGCTGCAGTTGTTTCACAAGCAGTTATTTGTCAGCTGGTGGAATCAGGTCATGGAAATTTGTGTGTGTATGTAAATGCTTGCTGTGTAGGTTTAATCCATAACATGCTGCATAATGTCAACAGTGATGTATTTGTCAGAAAGCAACTCTCGGTGTGTGTAACTAGCAATACTTACTGAATTTTGTATTGTCTCACTGTCCTTAATTCACTTTCTGCCTGTCCTTTGGTCTGCTCTCATAATGCAGGATCCAGATCAGCTAACCCTGCTGGTGGTAAGAAACACCTTCTTGTTTTTCACTCTGGTTCCATGACTGTACTTTCCTTCACACTGTTTTCATCTGTTTCAGTTTTGACAAACTTTGTTCTCCTTATTTCCTCCAGAGATTCCTAATATAAAAATTAATTCCCAATGGTATGCTTATAAATTGTTAGTACTGTCTAATTTGATGTGATGTTGCCCAACAATATTGTAACAGATCAGATTGTATAATTCAGTTTATTTGTGTGAGATCTTGCCAGTATAAATTCTAGGAAGGTTTGACTTTATGGAATATAAGCGGCTAGCTTCAGAGCCCGTTCCTGAGAACGGGCCTTGAAAGGTTCCCTTCACCTGGCCCCGAGCCAGGCAGCTTGTGGCTTTGGGCGGCTTGGACTCCAGAGCAACTCACAGCCGGATCACGTGGGGGTGGACGGGGGCTGTCCAGCTCGTTAGCAGGCAGTCAGTAGGCTGGGAAGCCCTCGTTAGCAGGCCCTCCACCATGACCCTTTGCCCAGGGCCCTCTCCCCTTATCTGCTGCAGGCTCCAGGCACTGAGGCATCTGAGAACAATGAGGCTAGAGTCCCAGGACGGAGGGCGGGAGCTGCAGGGGCAGGGCCAATCAGGCTGCACCCTGATTGGCCCTATTCCAACTTGGACAGCTGGACACGTTCCACCTCCAAGGCTGTTTCACAAATATATAGAGGAACCATGAATAAGGATAAGCAATGAAACGTTTGTTCTAAGATGCAGCACAGGGTTGAGAGTATGGCACAAATACCATAGTATGCTGTTTTATATTTAGTTTTCAAGCATGTTGATTCATGATTTAGAAAGGCTAAGAAGGATGTAGTATAATTTTCAGAGGTTTACAGTCGAGGGGGGGGGAATGCATAGGTTGAACAATGCATGCAATGAGTTCAGTGAAACAAGTATCTCCCCCTTTGACTTCCCGCCACCTCTTTTGTGCCCCCAAAGTTTTTTCTGAAGGTTGGAGAGGGAGTTACTTAGGAATAGAGTGAATGCAATGCAGGAAGCTGTACCTCAATGGACACCACTTCTCACTTGTTGCAGCTCATTTATAAAAGAACAAGAATTTTGCTCAAGTGTATAATCATGGGTGGATTTTTGCTAATTTTCTTTCTTGCGGAAATCCCCCATTCCCTCATCATGTTGCATCACACTCTGTTCCTCTGTTCCAATATTAAAGAACTGTTTAGGAGGTGGGGTATGATTGGGAGGGCAACTACAAGGGAAATGAAGAAATCTACTTGGTGAACTCATTACTTTCAATAGTTATTTGAATGCAACTTGTTTTTTTTAAAAACTACTCTGAGATACTTTTATTTCTTGAATAAAGATTTAGCAACATAAAAAATGATACTATGAAACATGTGGTCCATTTTTGGACCATAAGTCAAGAGACATTGTTTTTTAATTATTTGTTGTAAATTAAATTAATGAAAATACTGAAAGAAGTAGTAGGATTAACTTCATTGCTGGTCTAACATTAAAAGACCAAGGTCCAAATTGTTATACAAGTAGTTCAACAAAATTCTTAGATGAAAACAAGTCTTTTTCTTAAACAGTAATCCCACCCAAACACACACACACGCACAAACTCACTTTTGCATGACATTATGACAAGACATAAAAGTAAGCTGCATTGGTTGTCAGTTGTGGCCCGGATCTGGTTCAAGGTTTTGGTTTTGACCTTCAAGGCCCTTCGTGGTCTGGAACCAACGTATCTGAGGGACCGCCTGTTGCCCTATGCTCACTGCAGGGCCTTGTGCTCTGCGGGTACCAACTTGTTGATTGTTCCTGGTCCCTTGGAAGCTCGCCTGGCCTCAATCAATGCCAGGGCCTTTTTCATTCCTTATGGAATGAGCACCTGGAAGAGCTGCAGGCCCTGTAGGAATTGTCAGCTTTCCGTAAGGCCTGTAATACAGAGCTCTTCCACCAGATTTATGGTTGAGGTCAGTGCAGGAAGATCTAATGGGCTTCCCCCTTAGGCTGTGTCATTGTTGACCTAGCTGCTTGCTGCCCCAGCAGGTGTAACAGTATGGGGAGGCAGAGATTTTTACTACCATATGTTCTTAAGTAATGTTTTGAATGTTTTATTGGTATTTTAATGGAATTTTATTGTTATAGGGTTTTATCAACTGTTACCCACTACAAGCTAGTTTTACTGGGAGTGGTGGAATATAAATTTAATAATAATAATAACAACAACAACAATAATATAAATTGAAGGGGGGGAAGTCAAAACTTCCTCTGGGCTAGCCACAAGCTACTTATGAGCCTAAACGAAGACTAGAGAAGTGTCTGCTGAGTATTAGAACAGTGACTCTTCAGAACGAAGGGATATACTGACAATAATGCGATTTACCCTTCCTTTAGTATATATTGTTGCATTGAAAGTCCCTTAATGTTCCTTCTACATATTATTTTGTAGGACACAGTAAGAGTTGTTTCATAACATCTTATTTTCCTAAGGAAAATGCTGTTTCTTAATATATAGGATGATCAAACGTCCTTCTCATCATATGAGCAGCTTCTGAAATCTCCAGGCCTGAGCTTAATCTACTTCACTAATGATTTTTGAGCTGTAGTACATTGTGTTCAGCATAGTTACGAGTTACTCTGAAGAATGTGTTTGTGGTTTCTTTCTAGCTGGCAGTAGATCCAGTTCCCCTGGCAAACTCTTGGGAAGTGCATACGGTGGACTGAACAGTGGAACGGCCAGGGGACCTCCAGTGCCATCACCTTCTGACAAACGCAGCAAGGTCCCAAGAAGTCAGGGCTGCAGCCGAGAGACAAGCCCAAGCCGAATAGGTCTAGGTAAGATCTCCTTGACTTCAAAGTAGCCAAAGATGATATTTTTAAGACACTTATGGGCAAAAGAAGAACATAACATGACACTCTAGTGTGCCAACAAAACCTGCTGTGGTTTGCCACCGCATACTCTCGTATGATTTATAAGAAAGACACATTAACTCCTCTATAAGAGTCTGTGCTTCCAGCATATGAAAAGTGGACTATTTGTTGCAGTGTGTGTCAAAATCTCTCACACTCATAAAAAATCTCTCACTCTCTCATAAAAATGTTCATGCTGTTCCATACTAAGAGAACTGGATGGTTTAGACAGAACTATCTGGTGGATTAATTTAAATTGCCTGGCTTTTTAAAAATCCTGATTATAATTGCAGATTTTTAAAAAGTCCTTTTATTAATAGATTAGTTTAAATTCTGTTTCCAGTTGCATTACTCAGCTCTGTCCTGTGGCTTAGGTTTTGGATATATCTGCATGAATTAGAGAATGGAATTGGGAGCTGTTAAAAATTACATGATGTCTTTGGGGAATGTTTTCCAAAAACATTATGTTTCTGCTTCTCCCCACATGGCAGAAGACAACTTTGTATAGATTGTCTATACACAGTATAGTACTATGTTGTTTCCTCTAATCATAAATTGCTCCTACTATTGCAAAGTTAATGATTAAATTTGTTTAATAGGTTGTGTTTCTAATTAAGTGCGATTTTGTTTGAAGCATATTCCAGGATACATCTTGAGTAACTGTCCAGTCATTGTAGACAAGTCTAAGAAGATAAGGCTGGATATAAATATTTTAAAGAGATAAATTATGCATGAATCTTTATGTTGTCTGTTTACATATAAAACATGTGTTGCCTTCACAAATCTTGCTTTAAGATAGAACTTATATTGTAAAAGTCATCAGTTTAGAACTAGACCATATTGGGCAGAATTAAGGGTGAAGTTGCGACTGGGAACAGATAACTTTAGTGTCATCAGAATTTTAGAAGTCAGCAGACAAGTGGAATGGTAAAAGTAAAAGCAGGCAGGACTGGAGAGGGAAGACAAGCCATCAGTGCTTTAACTACTGGGGAGGGTCTGAGCAGAGGGTTCAGACTAAAACCTAATGGGAGGCATGTGTAATGGGAAGATGGATGGGATTCAAAGCATAACATTTTTGAGGGAGGTGAGCTGAGAGCTCTGAGCCATGGCAGAATACAAATCAAGACAGTTAAGGCATAGATAAAAAGGCTTAAGTAAATGATCAAGAGACCAGCAACAGGCTATGTCCAGTACTAACATAGTCAAGCTAAATCTGGAAAAATTAAGACATCTGTCCAGAACATAGTCATCCTAATCTAAAGCCTGGATGTTCCTTGTGTGTAATATCAGTTTTCTCTGTTGCTACTATTTGATGCTAAGTTCCAAGAGTTCACTTTTGACACAGTAGGGAAAAAATACTTGTAGTTTGTCAGATGTGTTAAGTGGAATTTGTAGCAAGTCCCCTCCTCTCTCCCAACTTTAGGACAAGTGCATATTACAAATAAAACTTGTTCCAGTTACATTCTGGTCATCTTGATGCTCAGTTAAGCTAGGCTTTAATTTGATATTTATCATTCAACCTCAGTATTCAGATTATCCAGTGGGCCATTTAATCCAAAGTTTGCAAGAATGAGGGCTTGCAAGCAAATCATGTGTCAGTAGCTGTTCTACTCTTCCTTTTTACTCCATACTCTGGAATAACTAAATATATTAAAGAACAATATACTACGTCATCCTAGTGATGTGAATAGCCCCTTGGGCTGTTTAACTAACTATATAAAGCAAATGGGTGCCTTTGAAATGATTTTCTTTACTCGTGTGACACTACTTCTTTTGCACTTCCTTCTGATGTCGGTGGAGGGTGACCTCTGCTGTGGAGTTTGCATTGCTTTTCCACTAGCATTCCTTTTCCACAAGAGCTCCATGTTAGAAAAATTGATCTGATGCAAGCAGAAGTGCTAGCAGCAGAGGAAGCAAGCATCTTAGCAGCCTCCACAGCATCCAGAAAGACATGCAAAGGGAGTTCTGTGTTAGGATCCAAGCCATTGACCGTATTCCTCAGAGATGAATTCTTCAGGAATTCAAAATGTGTGTTTCATCTTTGCTCTTCAGTGCAGCTCCACACTGGGACTGTGTCTGTGCAGGCTAGTCATGGTGTGAATTTTTCCAGCTCTAAAAGCTATCACAGGGGTGCTTCTGCCCTCTGGAGCCAACACAGTAGGTTTTCTCCAGAGGCAGGAGCCCCCTCTCTTTGGCTGGCACATGAGTAGAAGCGTTTCCAGTGAACTCTTTGCTTGTCCTTTCTCAACAGAACCAAGTTGGAAGTGTGCTTGCATACGAAAGCTTATGTCTTATGTTGGTCTTAAAGGTGCCACTGGACTCAAATTTTGTTTTGCATGCCACCCACTTGATTCTTTCTCAACAGAGTGGCATTTTTTTCTTGTTGTTTCTTCTTATTCTTTGGGCCAGTTGTTTCCCTGGTGGGCATCCTGGTGAATCTCATAATGTAAATGTTTGTGCCATCTGTCAGCATTTTACATACAAGATGTGTTCCCATAGGGCATCTTGACTAAGGATGCATTATGGGAGAGGGCTTTGTTGGCTTTGGTCCTATCCAAGTTGGTTCTTAGCTCAGAATGTCCCTCCCTGAGCTAATCAACCCTGATGGTCTTGTTGTGGCCCGCTGTCCGTCTAATCAATCCCAGCAGTTCCAGCCACAGGAAAAGCACCCAGTCTGCCAAAAGGTGTTGCATCCATCACATCTGTCTCAGAGTTCAGACATGGCTCCCCATCACTGGTCTCCTTGGGTCCAATCTGTTCCTGTTTGCAATATCTGTCTAAGAAACACAAAAAATCTAAACATGAAGAGAGAGTTGGTTCCCCTTTCAAACATAGTAAGTTTTCTTTGGTCTTTCCAAGACAATCATCTGAGGGGCAAGAGGTTGTTTCCCCCCCCCCCTTCTCACATTTTGGTTATTTTGGGTATAGAGTATGGCTATACTTTAAGAGACTGAGGAAGAACAATTGGATATTCCTGCAGGTCAGCTAGTGTAGCCTGACCCGACATAGCCTCTGTCTTGGCAGCAGGTTTGTCTACCACTATGCCACTCCTACTGTATGTTTCCAGCAAATTTACAGCAGTGTTCTGAACACTATTTTCAACAGTCTCTACCTCTATTTTGGGCTCCAGACGCAATCCTGATAATCTCAGATAGTTGGAAGTCTGCTTCTCTTTTGTAACATTTATGTCCCCATCTCATGACCCCGATGAGGATGTGGTTACAGTTCTGAGAGTGTGTCCAAACCACCTCCAGATAACTAAGGAGGTGACCCAACTCTAGTGTCTGCAAGTTAAAACATTTGCCTCTATGGCAAGCAGATACTGAGGATAGCCAGAGCTGTGGACATTGACATTGTCATGTCAGATAATAGGGTAAAATATAAAATTTTGAGTCGCCTTTACTCTGACTCTTCCAGCACCATGGCGTTTCTTGCTTTGGAGGGCCTTGCAAAATTTGAAGGCTCTGATTTGACAAAAGCAGCCTCTACTCTGCTTTCCACAGGATTGAGAATTTATCTAAGATCAAGCAAGGTTTGTGTTATTTTCTGACTACCCATCCACCTGTCTCCACACTGGTCACAGAGGACATGTAGGTGCATCATAGACTTGGCCAGCGCACCTCTCTTGAATCATAGACTTGGCCAGCGCACCTCTCTTGAAGACCGGGAAAGCTGGTGCCTAGATTTCTTAGAGCATTAATATTTTTTATCTGTGTCTCTCAACTTTCAAGTGGAAAATTGTCAAGTGATTATGAGAGGGTATCAGCTTTTCTTTTAGGACAATCTGTCATATTATTTAGAGACACTTCATGAAGAAATCAGGTCATTGGCCAAGATGATCTGGTCAGAAGCAACCAGACTTTCCAAGCAGATAAATGCTGGCAGATACATGGCTGACCTCTCAGCCAGGTCCATGGCCTCTGCCGTAGTACTGAGAAGGCACTCGTGGCTGCGTACTAACACCCTCTAGTTGTAGAAATTCCTTCAGGTTGGGGATCTTCTCTTTGAGGGATCAGCTCCCTTCTCTCATACCACAGATGAATTCTTAGCAACCATTAAGAGAAATCATCAAACCACAATGTCTGTGGGTGTCTTTTCCTCTCCTCCTGCTCCGTGAGAGCATACGTTTGCTATTCCCTTTTATAAGGGCCAGAAAAAACAACTACAGGAACTTTATCTAGTTCCAGTTCCTATAGAACTCCCCAGTTGTAGAAATAGGTTAGCTCAGTTTTAGGAGGCATTGTAGTTCATATGCACCAATAGTTGGGTTTTGTGTATAGTTCATAGTGGTTAGGAATTGGAGTTTGCAGTTGATAACATATATGCACATATATTTTGATGTGCTCCTTCAGAAAGGGGCAGTGGAAAGGGTTCCCATAGGCCTGTCGTCATGTATTTTCCACTCTAGATTTTTTCTTTCTTGTGAACAAAGAGGATGGAGGCTGTAAACTCATATATAACTTAAGAGAATGAAAGTTTTTGAAGGTTTAAAAGTTTAGAATGCTTTCTCTGCCATCTGTCTAGTTTCTTATTCCTGATTCCTGGTTTGTAGTCCTAGACCTTAAGGATGCATACTTTCATATTCATCCCTCACACAGAAAGTACCTCCATTTTAGATAGGTGTAAGACGTTTTTCAACACACTGTTTTTCTGTTTGGCCTTGCCACCCCTCCTAGAGTTTTCACAAAGTGTATAGTGGTGGTTGTGGTTTTATATGAGAACCATGGGTTGTACCATCTTCCCTTACTTCAATGATTGTCTTATTGTAGCACTGTCCCAAGAACTCTTGAGGATGCATATAAGAGTAGTCCTCTCTATCTGTACCCAATTAAGCGTAGTGGTTAATTGGGAGGAATCTTGCCTAGAACCTCCCTATTATGTTGAGTTCATTGAAGCCTCTCTGGACTCTGTTAAGTGTAAGGGTCTTCTTGAAGAAAAGATGGCTGTCAGTCAAATCGATATAGCGTTTACTGGGCCTTAAGGTGTCTACCGTGGCTGTTGTGCCCCTAGCTCAGGCTTTCTCACACAGGGTTTTGTGAAACACTGAGGTTTCACAATGGCCCTGGAAGTGTTTCCTAAATGAGTGGGAGTTGATTGTTTTTAATATATTTTTAAAATTTGATATGGGTGATATGACCATATATGGTCATGTTGACCTGCCAGCTCCCCAAAATGGCCAATGATGGGCATGTACACAGCTATGCTTCCAAACCATGTTCTGCATAATTGCACCACTTAAAGGCTGAAGAATGTTTCTAGGGGTTCTCAATGGTAAAAGAGTTGATCAGTTCAGACCCATTCCTGAGCATTGTTTTTCAATCCCTAGGGTGGTTTTGAAATCTCTTGTATGGTGGGCAGAAGGTGCCAACTTCTTTACTAGGGTCCAGTTTGGTTTTTTGATTCCTCAGGTCACCCTCACCACTGTTGCTTCACTGTCAGGGTGGAAAGCTCATTGCAAAGACCTCTCTGTATAGGGCAGATTGTCCACCCTTAGTAAGAGCCTCCATATCAACATCCATGAACTATGTGCTGTGAGATTTGCCCTTTCTTTGCAGATATGCTCAGAGCAAAGGGTTCTAGTTCAAAAACGGACAATACCTCTACAATATACTATCTAATCAAGCAAGGAGGTACAGGGTCTCAAAGGCTATGTATGGAGGCCACAGCAGTCTGGGAGGCCACATAGCTCATAGTCTTCCCCAGGGTTATTCACATAGCGAGAAGCCCAAATTCCAAGGCAGACAGCTTGAGCAGTGTTTATCAGACCAATCATGAGTGATCCATCTAACCCAAATATCTTTGGGAGGTCTTAGAGAATCCCCCTCCCTTGGGAAAACTTTTTGCAGACCACAAGACAAGGCTCCAGAGAGTTTTCCCCTGGCAGCCAAGTCCCATCCTTTCTGAGATATGTTCTAGATACCCTGGGGAGACCTTATTTTATGCCTTCCTGCTGTTTCCCTTTCTGAACAGGATTATTGTAAAAATACAGCAGAGAGATTGACCTGTATCCTTATAGCCCTCTTTTGACCTTGCCAAGTTTAGTTTTTGGAACTGTTCTACCTCTGGAGCTCAGAATACATTACTCTCCTCTGATGCTGGACTTACTAATATAGGGGCGGCTTATATGGCCTGCTTACACCATGCAGCATGGAAAAATCATCCCTAGGGTGACTCTTCTCTTTAGAGGTTGTAGGGCTGCTGGGGTGTCCACCCTAGTTAATAGGCTTCTCTTTCTCTCTAGGGTTCCCCTTTCCAGCCTCCAGCTCTTCTTCCAGCTCTTTCTCTCCTTTCTACTCCTTCATCTAATAGCTCTTTCTGCTTCTTCTTTCACTCAGTCTTCCAACCTCCTTCTAATTCTTCCTCAGTATCTGACCCCTTCCGTTTCTCCCCTGAGCAGAGGTTTCAAAGTCATGCTGTGATTGCTTCCCAGCCCCTCCCACTATCTGGCATCTCTTGGTCAAAGCCTTGCCCTTCCCTAAACCTGAGGAAATTGTGATAAGGAAGCCTGGGTCATTCTTGGAGCCACTGGTGAGCCTGGCACGGCTTCCCTCCGTGGCTGGCTGATAAAGGTCAGAAAAGCCACCTGCTGCTGGGAATTCTGCAGGCTGTGTTTCATGGTTCCTCTGTTCTGCTCGCCTTGGCCTTGAGGGAAGGTTTGGCTGAACATTCCTTTCCCTTGCATCCTCTACCTCCAAGCAGCAGTACAGGGTGATGTTTCCCCTGCTGCTTTCTCCTACTGTTACTTTCAACTTTGCTCTAGAGCTGCCTCTCCCTCAGTGAGTTGGGGGTGGTCCTGGGGGTGAGCCTGGGGTCTTGGTGGGCAGGTGGCAAGTGGGAAAGTCCAGGCCAAGTTTAGGGTCCTGATTCAGGCCTGTAAATCCTTCAAGAGACATTCTTATTCCAAGAAGTGGATTCTTGAGGCTTGAGCTTTGTCCAAAGAGTGTCCCTGTTTGTATGTCCTTTACTTTCATCCTGGAGTACCTACTTTCTGTAACACATGAAGGGTTGGCTGTATCATCAGTTAAGACCCACCTAGTGCCCATTTTGGCATGATAGGAGGGTACAGAGAGTGCCTCTTTTCTTACGAGCTTGCCCGACATTTTTTAAAACAGTTTCTGAATGTGTTTCCTTCCATCCCTCATATTGTCCCTCAGTGGTCTCACTGGTGCTTGCACAGATAATGGAGACCCTTTTCCTTTGAGCCCATGGCCATGTGTCCATTGGCATTACTTTCCAGGAAAGTAACCTTCCTGGTTGGGCAAGGAGGATGAGCAAATTAGCAGCTCACAGGCTGGATTCCCTGTTTCTGAAGGTTTTTAATGAAAGGATCATGTTGCATCCCAGCTTGGACTTTCTTTCAAAGGTAGTCTCTAAATTTCACCTGGCACAAGAGATTGTGCTGCCTTTGTTTTTCCTTATCTGGGCTTTAAAGCTGAGAAGGCCCATATGCTAGATGTTAAGACACTGCTCCATTATGTTGATAAAACTAGCCCTTTTTGATTTGCCAAGGCATTCTTTGTTTGTTATTGGGGCATAAGAAAAGGAAGGCTTCCTTTTCCTAGTCCCTTTTTAGGTGGGTGGTAGGGGCTACCCATTCTTGCTACAAGGCAGCTGGGAAACCTATCAGTTGAAGGTGACAGCACTTTCCACAGGGTTTCTCGGCTCCTCTCCTCAGGAGAGTCCCACTTGTGGATGTTTGCAAAGCTGCAACATGGTTGATGGAGGACATGTTTGTGAAGCATTATATGTTGGACTTGCAGGTGAGGAAGGGTATAGTGATTCTCCTCTCTTTTGCTGAGAGTATCACCCTACTTCCTCCGGTGAGTAAATGGTCCCAGTGTGGGGTTGCAGCAGAAGACAGAAGATGAAAACAGAGTTGCATTTACCTGTAACTGTGTTGTTCATTGATGTCTTCTGTGCAGGCACACATTCCCTCTCCTTGGCCTCACTGTGCACTTTTACATGATAGTTCTCCTTGTGTGGGGGTTCATGGCAGTCTTGCAGTCTTACACTCCCTTTACCCTGGAGCATATGATGGCTTGGGTAGGAAAAGCCACCCTGTTGGCTCCAGAGGGGAAGAGGTCCCATCACGATAGCTTTTAGAGCTGGAAGAGTTTATTCCATGGCCAGCCTGTGCAGGCACAGTCCCAATGTGTGTCTGCACAGAAGACATCGATGAACAATAGTTACAGGTAAGTGCAACTCTCTTTTCCTTTTTTGTTTAATGTATTTCTACTCCTTATGCATACAGCGTCTTTATACCATATCAACCCACTTTATCCAAATTTTTATAATCTCAGATTTAACTATGGAGGCAGAACTGAAGGAAGTTAGAAATGGACAGATGAAGGCAATAAAGAACAAATTAAAGCACATGAAGTTGTATGTAGAGTTTGTATTAATTGGGTAGGAAGGTGTTGGTTAAACAAAGATTGAGAGGGTGTTTGAAAAAAAATGACCTTACTCGTCTTAAGGCACCACTTTTCTTCTACTTTTTACTTGCACCACTCAGTAGATGGACTTTCTCGGGGACCCAATTGTAGCTGGAGTTAGAGATTTCAGTAGATTTCTTGTAGCTTGAGCAAGCCAATAGAATGTTGCAAAAAGAAACAGGAGAACTTCCGAGTGACCACCTATAACCATACTGACCAAACAGACACATAAGTTAATATTAATTGTATGTATCTGATGGATTATGGATTGTCAGACTTCAGAGTTCTCCCTTTTGACAAGTTATTATTGTGATAACTCTGTGTCCATATAAAATGGAAGACTCATGCAAAACTGAGGTTGTTTTTAAAAAGTGGAGTATTCCTAAACCCTTGCCACAGATATTTCATTTATTCCTCAACAGAAGTTTTAGCCACAGCCCTTTGTCTGGCTTTCTGCATGTATATCTCTAATCCTCTCTTTCCAATGAAGACTTTCTGTCCCCTTTACTAGGATGCCAGCTGGGATTGCCTGCCAGGCAAGCCTCTCAGGTGTGCTGATCTGTAACGCCAAAAGCTTAACTTGACGTGCAGGGCAATTGGTTTGTGACATGCCAGACTTGGCTGCTGGCTGGCTGCTGCCAGTGAAATTTCCTAATGTCCGTTATGACCATGAATGTGACTTTGCTGTCTAAGCTTTGTGTCCTCATTAAACTTGTGTTCACCTTCTCTGAAACTCTCCATGCTGCATGCTAGCACGGAGCAGCCGTATCCCCCGACCCAGCGTGAGTCAGGGGTGCAGCCGCGATACCAGCCGTGAGAGCAGCCGAGATACAAGCCCTGCTCGGGGCTTCCCTCCACTTGGTGAGTACCTGCAGGCAATGGAGCTTCTAAAGGCCCTTCCCTTCCCCCTTTTCTTGTTTCCCACTTGAGACACATTGCTAGGTGGAATGAGCTTGTTTTCCTCTCTTTACTTGCCCCCACTTCCTCCTTTCTAATCCCCATGTCTCTTCTGTTCCCTCCTGCATGCTTCAGTCCTGCTTTCCTTTAATAGGAAGTCTTTGTGATGATTTCTAGACTCCTTTAGCACACCTGAACAGATACAGAAACTCTGAAATAAAGTGGCCTGTGTCATTTTAGTGAAGGGCTGACAAAGCATGATCTGTGGTCTTCTTGGATCCAATGCGGTAAATTCCCTAGAGTGGGATTTAGGAAGTGCGCTCACACCTTCTTGCCTGATCTGCATTGTATCCTTGGGTCTACGTGCACAATCATAATCATGGCAGTTATTCCAGGGTGACACTGTTCCAGGTTCTTATTCGAGATGCTGTATCCCCTATTCCAAAGGGTGATTCCTGAATGTGTAAATCACAATGGTTTTGTTTTAACTCCACAGGGAAGCATCATCCTGCTGTCCCTTAGTTTTAATGGGCAATAGGAGTCCAGAGAACCACTATTTAAATTAGTAGTGCAGGTTCTTGGCTCTTTGTATTAATGCTTTGTGGTGGGTTGTGGGGGGGGGGGGAAGAGGGAGTAATATTGGTTAATTAGTTGCATGAAAGATTTTAATGGAAATTTTCCTCCAATCTGAGCACCCTGTAGCTTTCAAAGGCATGGACTGGTTTATTGTAAGCATCCAGTCTGCATATAAAATATTATGCCAGTTTATTGTGTGATGAATGGCATTCATTATTACATTGAAACAGCAGAATCATACAGTAATACTGGATATAATTTGCAATAGATGCATTATTTAAAATGTATTTTAAAAATATGTTAAAACCCCTCTATTTAATATTTAGTCAGTGTGTGCCTAATATTTGAGATTTCAGAATGGAGGAAGTGAACTGTTATGAACATGATGCTGTATCTTGCTGTACATGTAGCCTGTGGGGACTGATAGTTCAGATTTAATAAATAATACTTTGTGAAAAATATAGTACATTCTAGAGGTTTATGTCCATTAGTTTTACAAAATGGACATTGAGGATGACTAATTAGGTCAAAGATGCTGAGAAGCCTGTGGGTTATTATTTTATTTATTTGCTTATACTCTGCTCTGCTGTTAGAAAACCTTTCCAGATATGGATAGGATTTTTCTCTACTTAGCTGTGTTTTAGTCTCTCTTTAATAGGAGCAGAAAGAAAATATAAGGTACACTAGTTATGCTCTACATGCTCATGATGATTAAAGGAACTTTATACCAAAAATGGTGCCTATTTGGCATACATACTGACTTTGAACTTATATTTCTACTTTTTTTTACTAATATTCCTAATGTCTACAGATGTATTTATTTATAAATCAAGAATGTCTGTTCAGGATTTCTGAACAGTTAAGCCATAATACATCTGTGTTGTGATCTTGGTATGCTACCTTGCTTAAGAATATAAGTATCTTTGGAGCCAGATGAAGGTCTTTGCATGAACCGATTATGCACGCGGCGATCCCGGCGCCGCTTCTGGTTGCGCCCCGGTCACCCGGAAGCTGCGCTTTCTTCCACATTTCGCTAACGTGGCTTTTTCGGCGGCATGCACCAAAGCTGCAGCCAGTTGCAGCCGGCACTGTGCGTTATTGGTGATTTTAGTCGCCGCTATTCCACCCCGAATGTGCGTTATTCCCCCCGTGCATAATGGGTCATGGTGAGAGTATAAACTTAACCTTGGTGGGCCAGTGGTCAGTTTCTCTTGGCTCTTCTAATGACTGTGGAGATTCATGCAAAGAATTCTGGACTTAATCTGATTCCCTAAAGTAGAAAGCTCACCCTGGTGGATATGCATTTATCAGTATGAAAGGTTTCAATATTCATCATCATCATATTTAAAATAAAATAAAATTCATTAATTAATTCATTTTCTTACATTTGTATTCTGCCCTCCCTTCCGGCACAGGGCTGTTTACACAGAACATAGAGAGGTACAGCATAATTCATGATAACAAGTAAAACAATAGTAACAGTGGTTCTAACTGATGATAACAATTTCCATAACGTTTCCAGTAACATTTCCATATAACATTTCCAGTGATAGTGGTAACTTGATCACTATGATCTCATAGTTTGGTCAGTTTGGGATTCAGTACATAGGTAGGGGGGTTTCTGGGAGCCAGGTAGATGCTGTTGTTTTGATTTACCTCAACCAAATGCCCAGCAGAAGAACTCCATTTTGCAGGCCCTGCAGAAGTGTGGAAATTCAGGCAGGGCCCTGATCTCTTCAGGGAGTTCATTCCACAATGTGGGGGCCAGGACAGAGAAAGTTCTGGCCCTGGTTGAGGCCCAACATGCTTCTTTGGGCCCGGGGATGACCAGCTAGTTGGAGGTGGCAGAGCATAGAGCTCTTTGAGGGGTGTAGGCATTGAAGTTGTCCCACAGGCACACTGGGCCCAGGCAGTGTATGGCCTTAAAGGTGATTAGCAAAAACTTAAGTCTGATCCGGAATTTGACTGGCAACCAGTACACTTGTTGGAGAGTGGGCCAGATTTGGGACCTCCATAGTGTTCCTGTGAGGACCCTGGCTGCTGCATTCTGGACTAGCTGTAATTTCCAAATCAAGGATAAGGATAGGCCTTCATAGAGTGAGTTGCAGAAGTATAGTTTAGAGGTGACCATCATAAGGATTACTGTGGCCAGGTATTCTGGGGCCGAGTAGGGTGCTAGTGGTTTGGGTTGGTGAAGGTGGCATAATGCCAGCCGTGCTACTCTTGTGACCAGAGCGTCCATAGAGAGGGAAGCATTGAGGATCACGCCCAGGTTACTGACACAGTGGGCCACTGATAGCTGCACTCCATTGGTAACATGCTTCCTTGGACTCTTTCTGCCAAGCCATAGGACCTCCATCTTTGAAGGGTTGAGCTTCAGACGACTCTGCTGGAGCCACCTCATTACTGCTTCCAGACAACTGGCTGCTCCCTGTGGGACACCGCATGTAAGCTGGCAGCGGCTTGATAGTCTCTCTCTTATTGCTACCCTCTGTTTTTTACTCCGGAGGAAGGAGATCAGCCATTTGGGGACAGTCCTCCCATATCCCAATGTCACTGAGGGCGTAATCAGTCAACCTGGGAAGAGTGCAATCATTTTTGAGATAACTAACTATGGATTTAGATGACTAGGAGACCTAATTAAGAAGAATTATATTATAGAGTAATATAGGAACATGTAGACAAATTGTTATATGTTTGATTGGATGTTTTGGAGATAACTAGACAAGGGGAACTGGAACTAATAACAGGAATGTGCCAACTGAGATGGCAAGTAGGGAGGCCAGAGAGGACTGGGGATCCCAGGAGCCTCAGATGGAGCACTACAATTATCAGCTCTTGCCGGGGTTCGGTTGACAGCCCCTGAGAGCAGTTTTGGAAAGGGGTGGATTAGAAATCTCAAAAATAAATATAAACTGCAACCACAAATGGAGCTTGGTCATGTTTCTGAACCCCACGCTATCTATTAGAGGTCCAGATCCTTGCAATTGTCACCTTCAGACTAGACTACTGCAACTCACTGTACACAGGGCTACCCTTGTATCTAATCCAGAAACTTCAACTGGTTCAAAATGCAGCAGGACGATCCCTCACATTTGACCAATGCTCTCCCAACTGCGTTGGCTCCAAATTGAAGACCGAATTAGGTTTGCAGTATTGAAACTCACCTTTAAAGCCCTAAACGGTCTGGGACTTTTGTATCTATGGGATCATTAATGGAGTCATGCAACATAGCAGCAGAACTTGTGGGAGAAGTGTTCTACTCTTGCATTCTCCCTAACATGCATGTAACCTATCAGAAATAAGATTTTCTTTTTGTATAGGAGATCATTCCAAAATGCAGTCTCTCACCTGCTGTTCAGCCCCCCCCCAAAAAAAAAAAAAAAAATTGCAGCTGACCTATGGCAACCTGGAAGGTGTTTCAAGTAGGGGTGTGCATTCAGTGTAAGCTGAGCCATAAAATTTATTTAAACTGAATACAGATCAAAAAATCTGATCAGCTACCAGTTTAGCTGAGCCTGAATAAAAGCTGAATTTTTAATTTTTTTTCTCCAGTATATTCAGCTGTACTGAAGAGGAGATGGCCCCAGTAGAGGTGGCAGGGAGCTCTCAGCTCCTGCCACCCCTGGTGATCTGTTCAAGTCTGTCTTTGGTGGTGAGAGACTGTCTATGGTCTGTCTATGGTGCCATGCACAGATTCTGGAGACATCTTCTGCAGCTCAGTTTAAACTGCCCTGCAAGCGAAGCCAAGGCAGCCCAGTTTTTTTATTGGCATTTTTCAGTCTATTGGACCCAGAAAAAAAAGAGGATTTTAAAAAAAATATCCTGGATTCCAAGATCACACCTAGTTTCAAGTTAAGTGATATTCAGAGATGGTTTACCCTTGCTTGCCTCTGTATAGCAATCTTGATATTCTTTGGTGGCCTCCTGTCCCAGTACTGAAGAGGGCCAATGCTGCTTAGCTTCCAAGATCTGATGAATTCAGGTTAGCCTGGGCAAGTTGCAGTGTTAGAAAGAGAGAAAAAAAAGAATCCTTTCACATACTGTGTCATAATTGGATGGTCTCTAAGTGTGAGCTGCTCTGTTTATGACATTTTTTCCAGTCATGTACACTAAGAGAAGATGCATGTTGTGAAAACTTGGGGAGACTAAGGTAGAGTGAGTGTGTGAGAGAAATGTACTGGAATAATATAATTGTAATGTATATTGTCTTAATTTACAAGTAATTGTCAAAATGAGCAATAAATATTAGATTTCTTTTGCTTTACTTTTATAATTTAGTTTGCAAAGTAACCTGTTATTGCTCATTGATTAGATAATTTGTACATTTTCTGTTAGCTATGTCAGGTGTGTTCAGGTATGGAAAATATGTGAGTGAAAATATAAACAATGGTAAGTTCAGGGTGTTTTATCTTTTTTTAAAAAATAGGTAATAAGTTACTGACTTTGAAACTGATGGGACATTGTTGCTGTAGCAATTTGTAGGAAAAACCCGAAGCAGTGTTTGACTTATGTCCTTTATAAAGGACAACAGGAGAACATGTGGAAAATACAAAAAGACCAGGTGGATTTCTGTTCTGCATCTCCTTTAAACAAACATCTCTTTGTCCTTTGGTGTTAGTAGCATTCACTTATTACACTCCTGTTCAGATCATTTCCAGAGTACAAGCTGAATGCAAGTGTTGTTTTGAAAGAATGAATACGTGCTTTCTGCACTTTAGATTAACTTCTTTGGCTAAAAATAATTAATACCACCTTGTGGAGTCACATCTGCTTCCTCTTTGAGTGATCCAGGGGTGCATGAAAATAATACTTTCAGGAAGTAACTTTCTTTAGCAGTGAGATATATTATCTGACATTATTTGGCCATTAATTAAGAATATTACCTGAACTCTCAATCTAAAGGTAAGTATGCTTACTTACAGACAGATAGCATTGGGACAGATAGCATTGTCTTGGTGTTAATTCCTGGCTGTGTAATTAAGAACATGCACTGTCCTTTTATGAAATCAGAACTTTCAAGAAATGCCAATATAAACAATTTTAACTCATTGGAGAAATGGGCAAAAGAAGATTTTGCTGTTTTGCTATTTCTTATCGTAGGTGAGTTTGGATGCTACAAACAATGGAGTTGTATGGATTTATGATGTTGTACTGCATTCAGATTGGGAGAGGAGCACATGTTTTACACGCAGCATGTCTTAGCTTTCGTCTCCCATCCCCTGCAGTTAAAGGATCCCAACCAGCAGGACTTGAAAAAGACCTCTCTATCTGAGATTATGAATAATAAAGACTTATGTTTGTTATTAATAATGGATGTAATGCATGAAACAAATCCCCCCCCCCCATATTGTGTTCTATTATTCTGCACCGATGTTACTTTTATTGGCTATGGGCTCACATTTCCAAATTGGAAAACTGGAGGTTTGATTATTGCAAGCACAGTTTCTAATGATTTATTGTGATTCTGCTTTGGGGTTTGGACTGATCACATCTAAATCTTGTTGCTACTGAGTTGATTGTGTCATGTTCTCATGATGATTCTTCTGGGTCTGTGGATCTGGCAGGTCATTCATGCTTGTCAATTGCAGCTGGAATTCTTTAAAGAGATTGCTTTTGTTTTTCATACATCATACCCCATAGCTGAGGGTGGAGGAAGAGTAGAGAACAAGCAGGGAATTTGGTCCTCCCATGGGAACTGCCCTCACTTTAGATGTCCATTCATATGCAGTGCCATTTCCTTCCACTATGTAACACCAGTGTTGGTATTAATCATATGCATCCCCTTTGGACTGTGGCGTTTTTTGTCTTGAGTACTTGTGTGTTAATCCTGTGGGTGTTGCCATTCCTTCTACTTGCAGCCTCTCGACGTCATTCCAGGTCCACTAGTGCTCTCTCCACTGCTGATTCTGTTGGGCAGTCAGGTGAACCAAGTGTTAACTGCATGAATCTGCTTCTTATTGTCATTATAACACTGACCATTGCAAATGTTGCTTAGCACTCAGCATGTGCTTTTTTTAGCCACCATGGGATTTCTTTTTTGTTGTTAAAACATGCTTTTGTCATTTCATTTTGTGTTTACTTATTTTATTCCAGTGGATGAAACAGCGTTAAAATGGGAATCTAGAATTCTGCTATACCCTTTCCACATATACTGTAGGTGCATGGCATAAGTAATTTCATGGGGGACCCTCCTGACATGTGCAGAAAGGAACAGGTTTTATGTATCCTGCTGCAGGAAAAACTGATCAGCATCAACAGTGATTAAGTGTATAGATCAGGTGTGCATCTCATTTTAATCTTATTATAAGTGGCCACATTTAGTGTAGCAGCTTTTTGATGTAATCATAATTTTCTCAGTTGAATGTTAATTGTAGCAATACATTTAAAACAGTTTCACTAGTTAAAAAGTTAAAAATATTTTCCAAATTAACAATGTTGTTCTTTCACATATAACTGCTTGGTGAGAGTTTCCTAGAACCATGAGACCATATAAACCTTACATTCCTAGCAGAACTATACCCTCAAAGCCTGCTATTCAAACAGACATATGATTAGACCAGAAAGCCACTATACATTTATAATTGCTGAGGATGGATCCAAAGGTGCTTTGGTCACCAGCATAGCAGTATTTGGTGGAAGGGGAAAGTTTTTGCCCATTTTCCCTCCCTCTTCAAACCCCTGCTTCATGAAAGTCCCCTGAATCTCAGGAGCAGAATTTTATGGGGATCAGTGGGCTGCAGTAAAGGAGGTGAAAAAGTTCTGTTCTGGGTCCAATCTTTTGCAGGCATCTTGTTTACTGTAATAGCACCACAGCATTGAGTACTAGAGTTGCCAAACTCCCATGTGGCACCTGGAGGCCATCCCACTATTACAGGCTCTCCATATGATTGAGATCAGTTCCCCTGGAGAAAATGGCTGCTTTGAAGAGTGAATTCTATGGCATTATACCCTGCTGTGGTCCTATGCCAGCTCCACCCCCAAAATCTCCATGTGTTTCGCAATCCAGAGCTGACAACCTTACCTGGTACCAAAACAGAACATAACTTTATTCAAACTTAAGGAAGACCTGGTATGGGCCCTGTTAAGCCATAACAAGCCACAGCCAACAACCAACAGCACAAGTTAAAAGTGAAACTCCTTAGGGATCACATTAAAATAGCTATACCATAAAATAGGGGAACATCAACAAATTTAGAACTGCCTACATGAGTTTCTTAACCAAGACAAGTATCATGATTTGTTAGAACTTTTTTGAACACTTTGGAGAGCCAGCAGTTTGGGTAGGTTATAGTCTGCAAGTATTAGTCATTGGGAAGTCTGTCTTCAAATTGGAATCGGTAAATATTGTCTGCTAGTGCTAGAAAGTGAACCAAATTGTTTTATTTAATAACATTTTGTAAAATAAAGAGCAGACAAAAGTAGAGATTTCTCCAGCTCTGTAATAACACAAGAAGAGCGCAAAGGTGGATGTGGCTTGCTACTATACCAGTAGCAAACCCTAAGGTATAGGATTATTTACTTTCCCCTTTTCATGAAACATTTGCCCCAGGTATGTTTTATACTATGGGTCCTTCCTGTGTCTGTGATTTTTATCAGAAGAACATGAATGGGCATTGCAAAAAATTTTCGTTGAATGTACTGCCTTAACTTTTCAGTGAAATGGTTCTCATGGTGTGAAATAGAAATATGTAGATAATTTGTGTTTTAGTGCAGTCCTAAGCAGAATTATACCTTTTAAAGTTCTTTGAAGTCACTGGGCTTAGAAAGGTGGAATTTGAGTCAAGAAGCTGAGTACCAGCTCTCTCCAGGTCGTATAGTAAAATAATCAGTGAAGAACCTGAAATGATACTGATTTTGATTTTAAATAGTTCTCATAATATAAATTTGTCTTCAGTATCTTGTGGGATAGCTAAAGCACAGCTTTTATAGGCTTGTTTCTGTGTTATTTTAGTAGTGTTTGGGGCTCTACTGAGATTTGTCAGAGAGTTCCCTTCCTGTTTCAACATCTTTAGCTAACTCAAAACAGAGCAGTTTTCTTGAGACACGGATATTGAAAAAAAAAACAAATCCCCAAGTAGCAGTTGAATTACACTGTGCATACACTAAAATTCAGGTATATAGGTGCATGCCAGACTATCGTGGGTGGTGGTGGTCCTGTAGGGTTTTCAAGGCAGGAGATGAGCAGAGGTAGTTTGCCATTGCCTGGCTCTGCATAACAACCCTGGACTTCCTTATGGTCTCCCATCCCAACCAGGGCTGACCCTGCTTAGCTTCTGAGATCTGATGAGGTCAGGCTAGCCTGGTCCATAGACTGTCCTTAGTGTTATTTAACCTAGGCATTTTTCTTGAGCATTTCAAAGACTTGCAACTTGATTTACTTTGCCATTCTGATTATCCCCATCGTTTAAAAAAACTATCATCCCTTTTCTAATGCAGTTTTAAATTGCTTAAAAGCAGTAGCCAGGATTATCAGTTCTGGTTCCTTGGAAAACTGAAAGTTTTGCAATTATTTTGCTTCTTCTTTCTCAGGCCCATGCCATTTGGCTTTGAAACTAGTTCTCTAGTAGTCTACTTTTTTCTTGGAGGGCATCCATAACCATGTTTGGGTTAATTATTCATATTCATCAAAATTTGTCCAAAAATATTCTGTATGGGCACTACCAGAAAAAAGGTTCTGATATTTAAAATGAATATGGTGATTCCTTTGTGAGCAAGGTGACAATGTTTATTTATGTATCTTCTAGAATAAATTTCAGCTGCATATTCCTCCTTGATTTGGGAGGGGGGAAGGTTGTTGCATCTGCTGATTTCACATGACATGAAACTGGTCCTTCCAGCTTCATGTGGGCCATTCTGAGTCCAGTTTCTTCTACATGAAAGCATGGCATGCATCTTGATTTTTACCATGCCCATGAACAAAATTCATAGTCCCAATGTTCCCTTTCAGCACAACAATGTTGGACATCATAGTACTATTTCAGGTGTGGATTTACCACCAATAATAGCAATATTTCCATAATAAAAATGTAGTTCAGTTGAAGCTCAGCCTTTTCCAAATCCATTTCTTGTCCATGGTTGCATTTCTCCCATTGAAATTATGGTATATAAAAATCATATAGAATCATAAAATGCTTAGCTTTGGCTGTTTCAGACTGTAATTGCCTTCAAAGACTGCTTAGTGGAATTTAGCAAGAAGCATTGCAGAAGCAAAATTTCATCTCACGGTGAAATCGACATAGCAGGCATTTGATTTATCACTTTCAGTACATTGTTACCTTCTCACCAGAGAATCGACTACATAGAACAATAAAACAAGTGTTTTTGCCACTCCTGCAACTCAGCGCATTAAAAAAGGGGATAGTAACAACTTGCAATTTTTTTCCAGTCTGTAAAATATCATGCATCAGTTACTTTGGAAGTAGTTCTTTGTTTAACATGTTTATTTTTGCATGTAATGTATTTTTATTTTAGAAAATGTGCTTGTTGAAAATTTAAAATGTTTGATCTGCTAATAACATTTTCAAAAATGGAAACTACTTTAGGTAGTACAGCCTGCTTACGAATGATCCATTTGACCTTCCTGGTGTTAACAGTGGCTCCCTTCTCTTATCACATAGTGTATCTGATATGGTTTTAGTTTTCCCTTCATGCAAAATGAACATATTCACTGATACATGAACTTTTGTTTGAGTAAAAACAAGTCTCGACAGTAGCTCACAAGTGATCCTTCCTGTTCTATTTCTGTCCTGTGTCATTTGTTAAATAAAATTTTTCCCTCAATTTGTATTCTAGCAAATACCTTTACCATAGCATTTGAAAACATGAAGGTGCTTAAATTTTGTTTTTACTTAGTCATTAAATACTTGTCTGCAAATTACCATATCAATTTTCAAAAAGGTCACCCACTGCGTAATAGGACATTATACATTCAAACTTGTGAAAATGAGATAAGAGTCCAAGTTTTAGATTTTAAGACATTGTCCCCCTCACTTTTCTCTCTGCCCACTGTAGAGCCTTTCCCCTGCTTGTGATGCTCTCTTCTTCTGCCATCAGCACTTCTGCATGTATAGGGGCTCCTGGAAATACATTGGTCTTGCACATGTGGAAGTACTAGTGCCAGAAGAAGTGAGCACCCCAGCAGAGAAAATCCTCTGTAGCAGAAGTGAAACAAGGGGAGCAGCGTCACAGCCAAGTCATGGTCTCTGCTAGAAAAGTGAGATTTAATTCTCACAAACATTGCCAATCTAACTCTTCTTTACATCCTATAATCTGCTGCTAGGTTATAAAAGGGTTAAGTGTCATTTAAAATCTTCCGTAGAAATTTGAGGACCTTGATTGTATACATTTTTGAAGGCTGTTTATTCCCTGCGCATACTGTGGGTAATCTCTTTTGCAAGGGTTAAGATTCTGCAATGAATGAAGCAGAATCCAAAAGAAACACAAGTTCTTCTAGAACACCAATATGTATCAAAAGTTGAATGCCTACCCAAAACCATAATTCATGTTATAGATGTAAGACACGACTGTGCAATCCTATGCAGAGTTACTCCAATTAGTCCATTAATTTCAGTGGGCTTAGACTGGAGTAACTTTACATAGGGGTTACACTGTAAAATAGTCCAGAGAAGAGACAACTGAAGACACATGAAATTGTTAATTTCCAAGAAAACTCTGTTAGTGAAAGAGGAATGTTGTTCTTTTGGGGGAAGTTTTGGGAGGGGATGTATGTAGAAAATCCCGTGAATTCTTTTTCTTTGATAGAGTATATAGATCTGATGAATTGTGTTTCTTGAAGCTCCCTCCAGTCTGTTAGGAACATTGGCTTCTTGCTGTTGCCTTGTTTAATGGACTCTTGTTAAAGTTATTAGATCTTTCCCTTTATGTCTTGGAAAAGAGATCCCCAACCTTTTTGAGTCAACGGGCATCTTTAAAATCTGACGCAGGACAGTGGGCGCAGCCACAAAATGGTTGCTGTAAGAGGCAGAGCCAGTGACAAAAGATCTGGGAGTGACGACATGCGTAACTCTGAATGTAGCTCTTCAGCATTTCATTCAGAAGTTCTGTTTAACACGATGCTTTTAAAATGAATATAACATTTAAAATATTTTATGACATAGTATACATTTTGATCTAGCTTAAAAAAAACTCATTTGGCAGTATCTGTCAAATCTTCAATAGCCAATCAGAGGCTAACTATGATCCATGACTCAACACAGTTTCTGAGATGCAAGCTTATGACAAGTTTTTGTTTATTACTTCCTGTTGTATTTGTACTATCTCAGAGTAACCAATGCACAATAGGACCTAATAATAATTAAAAGCAATTGCTAGTCTTTGGTGAGTTCCTGATCAGCAGCCTAATTACTCTTCCAAGGGACTGTAAACTTGCATTATAATGCCTTTCGTTGTTGTCTTTTGTGCAGACCGGTTTGGGCTTGGACAGCCAGGCAGGTTGCCTGCCTCTATGAATGCAATGCGAGTCCTCAGCACAAGCACGGATCTGGAGGCTGCTGTAGCTGATGCACTGGTAAGATGAAAAACACAACCCTTCCAACACCAGGAAGTCATTTTAAGTTGCCACCTGTACGTATGTTCCTTCGTCTTGGTTTATAACTGTTCTTTTTTTATGTGCTGGTCTATGACTCTGTCTAAAAAAATTGGGGGGATGTTTGGCATATGTGAATATTATGCTAATGCTCTGTCCAGCAGACAGAGTCACTGTGGTAATTGCCTTTGTTGTTGAGAAGATTGCTTGAAGGGATTAAGCAACTAAATGGTTTGTACTTAACCACTTTTATATAGAAGTTAGTCTCCTCAGGTTTGGCTTAACTCATTCCATGTAAAGTACAGCTGAAGTCTGTGAATTATATGTTGCATTTAACTCTAGGTACCATATATCTATTTTTCTCATGAGGCTCTTATATTTTCCTGAGGGCAATGTATTCATGATATGTGTGTCTGTCATGGCTTTCCTTCATAGTGTATTTGTTTGTTTTGTGCATTATACTTTCCTCTTTGAAGAGTTCCCTTTTTCTTGTTCTTGTCTCAGGAAAGGTGGTGAGGGAGAAGATCCATGTAGCCTTAGGGGTGTAAAAATTCCTGCTAATTTCTAGATATTCCTGATTTAATATACATGTGAAAGGTGCTGCAAGTTTTTAAAATCTGAATGCACTGAATTTGTGTTCAGTCAGAAGGCAAAAAAAAAATGTAAACCAGTCAGTTTATGTATTTGGTAGCTATTCCCCATGGATAGTTGTACGGACAAGAAATAGGAAAGGATTAGTAAATGTGTAACCATAGCCCAAGTGACAGCAGTTCTGAGAATGAGTGTGACATTATCAAAGACCCTTGAGATTCTTTTTTTCGTACTGCTTATAGAGTTTAAATTCCTACCAATGAACTAAAATGGCAACTTTTGAGTAAATTTGGGTATTACGAACATGTGATGACAGCGAATGTATCAGTGAGACCGTTTATGCACTGGGAACTTCACTGGCCCACCTCCCGTGCAGGAGCACAAATCCAGGGCGGATGAGGCGCACCTGGCCAAATGCTCCCCCATGTGGGTGCAGGAAGAGGTGGGGCAACCTGCCACAACTAAAACTCCAGCCTGCAGCCTGGCATGAAACCTCCAGTGTGTAAACGGTCTGACTCAAGCGTACCTTTTCAGCACCTTATACCTAATATATGAATACTACATGCATCTGGAAATTCACAAATTACGCAGGAAGCACACAGAAAGAAATAATCCATGTATACCTTGTCACAATTTATTTATGTATAATTCAAAGCTGTTGCCTTTCTGTTTTCTGCACTATGGAGGACTCTTTCCTTTTATTGACCGTTTATGCACTGGAGGTTTCATGCCAGGCTGCAGGCTGGAGTTTTAGTTGTGGCAGGTTGCCCCACCTCTTCCTGCACCCACACGGGGGAGCATTTGGACCAGTGTGCCTCATCTGCCCCCAATTTGTGCTCCTGCATGGGAGCTAGGGCAGTGAAGTTCCCAGCGCATAAATGGTCATTCATATATATTTGAAAATGCAAAGCATTATGACCTCAAAAACTGTAAAACAATGTAAGAATCCCTGATGATCTATGAACTGCTTTAAAAGTTTGTGGAACTTTGATTTGTGCCCATCTCCAGCTATTACACTAACTCTTATATTTAAAACTTCCTAAAAGTGTGAAAAGGCCTTCAGTTATTCTACATGATCCTCTCTGTTCTTCGTTCTCTTTTGCTCTTTTCTTTTTAGACAGCCCTTTTACTTTGCTAGCTAGTTTCCTGCCTAGTTCCCTGTTTTTGCTGAAAATACACTATCAAGTAACCTAGTTCACAGACTTTTTTTTCACACCATTTGTCTGAAGTAGAAACATTATTCAAAAATGCTCTATCCCACCAATAAAGATAGCCCAGATCTCCTGAAATGTGCTTATTTCTGTATCTATAAAAAAGAACTTCATTTAAAGAAGTGTACCAGGATACAAACAACAATCATGAAACTGCCTAAAACCATCCCCCCAAAAAAGCCTTGTTAATTTGCTGGTCATGGGGAAATATTGGGAAAAATTGAGATAAAGCTATTTCAGATGTGGAGGAGGGAAATGTGAGCTAGTTGGTTGTAAAAGAAGGCCTGAAATCTTGGAAGCAGTTGTGTTTTTGGAAAACTTCAATAAGGAAGAAATGTATTATCTACTTTGAATTTAGTTATATGAGACCATAAAGTGTGTTATCATAGGCTGGGAAGCGATGGTCTGTAGGCCTGTCTTTGAATGCCACCTGGAGGACAGACAGAAGTTCAGAGGTAGTATTCCTGTTCCCTAAATTTTACAGAAATGTCAATGTCCACAAGGTGGGGAGACACCTGTCAGCATTAGTGAAGATAGAATGCTAAATATACATTGTCTGCGCAAGACCTCTCCCCAAAAGGACTTCGCTTGCAGCAGGAGCATAAGAGTAATTAGTTTGATGTCATGCCTCGCCATTTTAATTTTATGTTGCTTGATGTAAAAGTGGCTGAACTGTATTTTTTTATTTGCCAAGACACATTTGCTTGTACGTTTTTGTTGCAAGAACAATCCCTGCATAAGCTTCTGACATAATTCTTTATGCTTTCTCCCACCCTTCAATATTTTCCTGCATACAGCTGTTAGGAGACTCCAGGAGCAAGGTACTAGTGCTATCTTGACTTTTTTTCCTTCATTCTTTTTTTTTTCTTTTCTTTTTTTTGTACTTTCCAAGGTTTTGGCTTCCCCTGTTATCAAACTATTAGAGCTCATATCTCGAATTCTGTCATTTTGCATAAATGAATTATTATGTAAGAACAGTAACGACAGATATTGTTCTATGTGCCTTTTAGAAGTCAAGGTACTGAGCTGAGAATCCCCAAATTTTGCAGTGGGTTTGAGCATATGTGCCTGTAAACTTCTTAAAATGTAGGTTTTCAAACTATTTAGATTTTGGAGAAAGTATGAGGAGGCAGAAGGTAATGAAGAATGGAAAACAATAAAATAAACATTAGATGGCTATTAAAGGTTAAGGTAAAGGTATCCCCTGTGCAAGCACTGAGTCATGTCTGTCCCTTGGGGTGACGCCCTCTAGCATTTTCATGGCAGACTCAATACGGGGTGTTTTGCCAGTGCCTTCCCCAGTCATTACCGTTTACCCCCCCCAGCAAGCTGGGTACTCATTTTACCGACCTTGGATGGCGGAGTCAACCTACAGCCGGCTGCTGGGATCGAACTCCCAGCCTCATGGGCAGAACTTTCAGACTGCATGTCTGCTGCCTTACCACTCTGTGCCACAAGAGGCTCTAAGATGGCTATTACAATATGATATATTCTTGGGCCATAATATATCTCAGGGGGGTCTCCAGCAGGCTGCTTGTGGGCACCAAGGCGCCCACTGACACCTTTTCTGACACTCACCAAGAGATTTTAGAAAGTGAGTGGGGCCAGGTGGGGCTCTTACCTAGCAAGTCTTTTGATTGATTATTAAAGATTTGATTGGCTGTACAGATATTTCAAAACGTCTTGGCAGCACCTGCCACCACACCACAAGGATCCTCATTATGTGACTGAAGGTAAGCTGTGGCAACCATTTTGTAGCTGGCTCAGCCATTTTAGGGCTATGCCCACCATGCTGTGAAAGAATTCCAAAGGTGCTCATGGGCACAAAAAAGTTGGGGCCCCCTGATAGATACAATATATTATATTATATATAATAATATATAATAATAATATATAGTATAGGGACTATATTGTAGGGACAAGTTGGCCACAGCAGTCTTCTAGGCATTAAAGCCCCGTGTCCTCCTCACCAGTTAGGCTAGCTGAGCTCTGACCACCCATTTCCTAGTTTTACTTCTTTGGGGTGAGAACCAGAACATTACTTTGAAAAAGGTGTCGGAGTGCCAAGTTCTAGAGCTGGTATGTTCTTATAGCAAGTTTGCTTGGAGTTAATTTTGTTTTCTAGTCTGTGCCACTTCCCTAGGAAACCTGCCAAAGATGACTTATGATCTAAAACATGTTTAAAAAAAAATAAAACAACATAACATTATTGAAGCCCAGCATTCAAAACACATATGGAGCAGCTTCAAAAGCATCTCAAGCTAAAAATAATCTATCAAACAATGTGTGTATGTTTGTGTGTTTTAATTACTACCTTAATTTAAAACCTGGGTAAATAGAAACGTTTTGGCCTTGTGCATAAAAGAAAGTTGTGTAGCTGTGAACTGAGCATAAGGATACGCACAGTCCACAGGTGAGGTGCCACCTCAAAAAAAGTCCTGCCTCCAGTCACTATTTGCTTCACCTTTGAAGCTAGGGACCTCTAGGGGGAGATCTTAGCTAGCAGACAGGACAGCTTGGGAATATATAGTAGCTTTTTAAAGCTGTGCACAGCAGTTATCTACTTCTTTAGTTTATCTGTCAACATCTGTCCAATGTTTACTTTATGTGATCATCTTGATAATGTACCGGATAATTTATTGAGAGATCAGCATACATAAATATGAGTTATCAGGAATTCTAGAACCTGAAACACAACAAATGGTAAGTTTAGGAGTGAAGTTTAGGAGGTTTTCAGTCTGTGCTTTTGTCAACAGAGTTCCCTAGACTAAAGCTGCTAGCTGTTACTGGGGTCTGAGTTTAGCAATAATTTCAGCCACACCTCTGCCAGGGAGTACTTACCTTTTCCCATTGTACACCTGCATTATCTTTATTGATTTATGATGGAATCACTTAACTTTAAAACATATTAAATGGAATTGTCTCATTTAACCTTTAGTAAAGAAATAGACATTAGCAGTCAAAGCAAATGCACCGTTTCATAAGCCTTCGTCTGACATAGCTGTTCATTTATTTGGTCCACATGATATTCAGTGAGGGCCCCGATCTGCCTGACTTGTGAAACTTTTGTGCTGTAATTACCTACAATGTTCAGTGTGCTTCTTGATCAGTGTATAGTTTTTGCTTCAGTGAAACCATATAAAGTGTATTAAGCTCAGGGATTCTTTTCGTTCCCCAGAAAAAGCCAGTGAGACGAAGATATGAGCCATATGGGATGTATTCTGATGATGACGCTAACAGTGATGCATCCAGTGCTTGCTCAGAACGTTCCTATGGATCTAGAAATGGAGGCATACCACACTACCTGCGACAGACAGAGGACGTGGCTGAGGTCTTGAACCACTGTGCGAGTTCCAATTGGTCTGAGAGGAAAGAGGGGCTAATTGGCCTACAGAACCTACTGAAGAGCCAGAGGACATTGAGGTGATTTTTTAAATATAAAAAGACAGTACAATAATGGGGAAGCTAGTGTAGGTCTGGAGTCTTCAAGCTGGCCAGCTAGTGAGTTTTAATTCGTTGGCTGTGATTCGACTGATTTAATTGATTTTATTGAATTTCTGATCCTGCTCTCCCAGCAAGCCAGCTCAGGGACCATGCTATATATATACATACACAACAAGACCAATTAAACTTAAAATTTTAATTCAGTTAAAATCACACAATTAAATAAAAACAAATAATGGTATCAGCAGTTGAATTTTCAGAGCATCCTCTGATTTTCATCTACGTCAGACCATGGTCTCAATATCTTATTGTAGGTAATAGATGGTGGGTTGGTGGATAGGTGGAGCCCAGAAGATGTTAACATATCAGCCCCAACCAAATGCCTGGTAGAAGAGCTCTGTCTTGCAGGCACTACAGAATTGTGCTAACTGCAACAGGGCCCAGATGTGTTCTGGGAGCTCATTCCACCAGGTGAGGCCCAGGATGCAAAATGTCCTGGCCCTGGTTGAGGCCAGACATACCTCTTTGAGGCCAGGAGCTGGTTGATGTTAGCATAGCACAGCACTCTTCGGAAGGCATGGATCCATCTGGTTTATTTTGTTATCTGAATTGCATAAACCAAGTAATAATATAATTGATCTATTGTGTGTGTAATATGTTGCAGAGAACCACTGATTGCTTTCATGGTATTTTCATCTAACAGACATGTTTCAGATGGGAAAGGGGCGAGCATCTAATTCTTGGGTTTTTACTAATTTTTTCCCCCACGACCTTGATCTGTTTGCTGTTAGTGGTTGTCCTGAAAATAACTCTGTACAAATAGGGCATCATCTGAATTATTTTAGACAACTTTCTGTATTAGGTTTCTTCGGGTTGAATCTTTGAAGAATCAGACCTTAACAGTAAACTGATAAGTTCTGTTCACACTCTCTGTGGCTACTCTTCCATTTCTTTATTGCTGCTGTTCAAAACTGTTTCCAGTTGAGCCAAAATATGGCTGCTTATTTCAAATCATGTCTCAGAATCTCCCCTCAGCGAAACATGCACCTGTTCCTGTCTGATTTGGCAGGCTTCATGCTTTTCCAATTCCATTGTCTGAGCATTCTACCATGTCCGTAGGTCATATTTGATGTTTTTTGTCCAACCCATTGGACTTTTCTTGAGACTAAGAAAACTCCAAGTTTCCACTGCTTGTCTTTCCCCTCTGTATCCTACACTTACACTGCCACTGCAGCTCCTCAGTTCGCTCCCCACTACTGTCTTCTCCCATCACATAAACGGCTTCCCTGTTCTTCAGCTTTCCCTTAGCTAGGCTGCAGTTCCATCCCTGCTTAAGCATGCCCTTTCAACCTGCTTACTAGCTCTCCTGTCAATAGCACAAACCATTTCCCCCTACGCTGCAGTCATAACCACTCTTCTCAGTAGTTCAGTTAATGGCTTGGTGTATGTAGAACTGTAACCAAGAGACAGGAAAGCTCCCTACAAGGCATCCAGCTTTTAAATTTGCCTTATGGGGTTCTTTCTGAAGAAAACTTAGTAAAGCAATGTCTAAATTGAGTCAAGTTCCAATAGGTATTTTGATGTTAAACATTTGTAAGAATATATCAGAATGCCACTGTAATACATTTTGTGCTCACTGTTGTAGCAGTAGACAGAAATGTCATATTCTAAGTATTGTCTTTCACACTGTAAGTTGCAACAAGATTTCCTTGCCATATTTTCCAGATATCCTATGTCCATTCTTAAGTAATCTATTTCTTGTGTTTGTGCATTTCAGCCGGGTTGAGTTGAAGAGGTTATGTGAAATCTTCACACGCATGTTTGCAGACCCTCACAGCAAGGTAAAATCTTAAACATATGTTTAACGTACACTGTTTTTGAACAGTCGTATGTTCTGATGAATTTGTTATTGAAACCTCAGTTCTCTCAGTGCTATGATGACTTATATTTTGAGGTACGTTTAGCTTTGAATGAACTTTTCCTAGATTTTCTTAGTGAAGGGATTATAAATGTAATCAATCAATAATTTTAATGCAAACAAAGCCATGATATTTTAGTAGTTTTTCAGTAAAGGTTCAATGCTTGCAGTCAGCATGAAATAGGGAGATTCTTTAAATGAGAATTATGCAGACATGAAATTATCTAAGGTGAAAAAGATTATTAATACTTAATTATATGGTTTTGAAAGACAATGTTTGCATGAATTGGGGATGTAGGCAAAGGTTTTATTCTGTTTCTTTCAAAAACCTTCAGAACTATTGTTAAATATTCTTTCTCAAAAGTTGTCATACTTCCCCTGACTGCTTACGTTATCTGTTTGGGGGGGGGGGCGGGGGGAGTGGGACTGCCCTAGAACAATTACCTTCCAATTATTTGTGTTTATGTACTAATGAATGGTCTGTTTTGTTGCATGGCCTGCTTTGCGGTGGAATTCACAACAGAGAGTAAGTGTATTCTCCTTCCTCCTCCACCCCACTTCTTTTATCTATTTAATATGCCACATTCTAGAAATTACAGTGCTAGCATGAGTTCCAAGAGCTCTCTTCTTTAAGCAGATTTCACAAAGTTTTTCTTTTGATAATTTGTGTGCTATTTTTAAATCGTGCCCCTCCTTTTATCTCTGTGTGGCTTATAGGTTTTCAGCATGTTTCTTGAAACCCTGGTAGACTTCATAATTATTCACAAGGATGATTTGCAAGACTGGCTTTTTGTCCTCCTGACACAGTTACTCAAGAAGATGGGAGCTGACTTGCTGGGATCAGTACAGGCAAAAGTGCAGAAAGCTCTGGATGTAACAAGGTAGCCTGTCCATAAACAGCAACGAATGGCTTGTAAACTTTCCTGCAATGCTATTTAACAGCATCTGTTTACTTTTAGTTAATATTTTAGGAAGTCTGGATCGTTCTTCTAGACCCAGAAGGTGATATGAAATTACACCTAGTCTAGAGCTGGGTCTCATCTTCCAACAGTTAAGATTATGGGTTAAATACCACTGGGGAAGGAGGAGTTTGTTCAGCAGTTTCCTCTTACCATTCGAGACCTTTGGTGATCTTTGGTCTCCTAGAAGCAGCATTTCAATAGTAGAAGTCAACTCCACAGACGGAAATCCTTTCAATCAGCAGAAATGTTCCATGGTTTTGAAGCCCTGAGTTCTATTCTTTGTATGAGTCATATTGTTTTTTCAACAACCAATAGCTACGGTCTTTGCTCTGATTATAAATCTCAATAGATGCTGTTCATCATCATCATCATTATTCAATTTATTTCCTGCCACGAGCCGCAGGGGAGTCACAATATCTTCAAACCCCATTAAAGCCCCATTAAAAGACATAAAAATACCCCCAACATGGCGGAAAAAAGAAAACCCCACTCCTGCCCCCACTACTAGAGGGGTGGGGGAGGAGGTCCCGATGATGTTCCATTTATTAGTTCCATTTACCTTTTCTTATTAGTTCCATTTAGCTTTTTCTTTCAACAAATTACTTGAAAGTATCATTGAAACAATGAAGGGCTGCCTGTAACTGTGCACAATGGATGATGCTGTGCATGCACATATATGTTAAAATAAGAGTTTATATGGCAGATTTATACCATTTCAGCCCATTTGGCCCCCAGGATAGTTTACAGTTCAAATCTATAACAAAATGCAATTTGAAGTAATTTGCAGGAGACTTTTTGAGGGAGTTTCTACAGTTTTGCTTTTGGAGAGAGGGAAATCTTTGCCTGTTGGGGAAAGAAGAATTCATGGATGCATTAGAAACAGGGAAGAGGTTATCAAAAGATGGTGACATTTCCCTTAATCCAGTTCTAAAAGCATTTAGTTCCAGTCCTCACTCCAAGTCTTCTCATTGGACTGCTACAACTACTGTAGCTCTTTGTTCAAATAGTGTTGGTATGTTTTGTTTTTCATCTTGTACTATTTAAAGGACAACTGCTGACACTAGATATGATCCTTTACTATATAAATGGAAGAAAAGAGGAAAGGGGGATAATAGCTCGAATATTCTCCCCTGTGCTTTGGTTGATTATATACAACATCTTTATATGCCAGGTTGTATATAAATCTTGTAACTAGTAATTAATTATGTTGTCATGCATCTTTTCTTTTTCCCCATAGGGATTCTTTTCCATTTGATCAACAGTTTAATATCCTGATGAGGTTTATTGTAGATCAAACCCAGACGCCAAATCTTAAGGTGAGGAATATCTTTGTTTTGAAGCACGGCTATTTCTCCTGTTACAAAAGTGCAGTACAATCATTGATTGCAGAGATTGAAGAAAGTAGTCTTGTTGCAGTGCTTATTTTAAGGAATTTCAGAAAATTAACAAATGATCCATAGTAATCAAGCAATCATCTGCAAGCTGCTGTATGTGAGAATTGAGGATTTTAGATTGTTATTCCTTAGTTATACAATTATTCTATTTGCTTTAGGTAAAAGTGGCAATCCTCAAGTACATTGAATCCTTGGCCAGACAGATGGACCCAACTGATTTTGTGAACTCCAGCGAGGCAAAACTTGCTGTTTCTAGGATTATCACTTGGACAACAGAACCAAAGAGCTCAGATGTGAGAAAGGTAAGTTATAACAATGAGAGGTGATTACAGGTGGATAAGCTGTTCTTTCCATATATTCAAGGTAAACCAGTTTCAAAGGCCATTGTGAAAAGGGGGTGAGAGTACATCTTTTCAAACTATGTGTACCCTCTGTTTTAAATGCCATCTTAACTATCATATAAACGGATTGTCAGGCTAACGTCAGTTTTCTTTTCATATTCTAAAAACCACCTGATTCTGTAACTGATCAACTCAGTGGAGATGAAAACAGCTTTACTATACTGAGAGCCTGTGTAGACTATAATCTGGGGAACTGTGTTTAATTGCCCACTCCTTCACGTGAAGCCAGCTGGGTGACCTTGGGTCAGACACAGTTCTCTCAGAGCTCTCTCAGCCCCATTTACCTCTGTTGTGGGGAGAGGAAGGGAAGACAATTGTAAACTGCTTTGAGACTCCTTTGGGTAGTGAAAAGTGTGGTATAAAACACAACTATTCTTCATTTCTGATATCTGATCAACTCTCCCCCCCCCCGTACCCAATAAAAGGATCTGTAGATCTCAGGCAAACCCCCTCACACTCACAGTTTCCCCCCCCCCCAATCTCTGAAGGCAGGTTCTGAAGGACAGAAAAGCAGACATCCTGAGTTTGCTTAAGGGTTCCCCAAAGTTACCCCATGACAGTTTGGTAGGCTGTTTCACCAGACAAGTCTTCCATATTAAGTGATTAGTGATGCAATGGCAGACATGACAAGAGACTTCCAACAGGGGCTCCCCAAAGGTATCCCATGATAGCCTGATGGCACCCCATCCCCACCAGACCAGTTTTCCACTTATAGTCATTAGCAATGCCAGCTACAACAAAAAGATAGCCATTCTATAGGGAGTTCCCCAAAGTGATCCACAACTGCTTGCCAGGCATACCAACCCCACCATGCCAGTATAAATCAAGGTTCTCCATTTAAATTGATCATGAGGTAAGGGGTATGTTATGAAGTAGATGTAGTTTCATGAGTTAGGTGTTGGATGAGGGAGATCACCCTGCCCAGAAGAGGTGGTCATCCTCCCACCCAGCGATACAACCCACAGGCTGCATAAGTCACCCACAGAGGAAGAGGAATGGGTCGCACAACAGAAGACCTGAATCTTGCCATGTGATGTCCAGGGATGGGTATCCCAATACGGGGAGGTTGAGGAAGGCCAACTCATCCATCCTGGCTTTGTCCAAGTGGGAGCAGGGGGGGGGGGGACTGGGAATGTCTCCCAGATGAAAGAACACCCGCTCGCTCTGGTGGGAGGACAGAAGAGAAGACTCAAGGCTATGCCAGAAAGATCAGGCCAGGTTGGACCTTGAGTTATCGTGGTTGGGCCTTGTGTTATCAGCACTCCAGGGGAGTACTCCAGGGCGGTGGTCCCCAACCACCTGGCCCTGGCTTGTTGCCGGGCCGCAAAGGCCCTGGCACCGGGACGCAGCTCCCTCTCCCCACTGGGCCGGGCCGCGCATGCGTGTTTGCACCATGCGTGGCCGCAAACACGTATGCGCAGCACATGTGCAGCCGGGTCACGCATGCTCTTTTGCGCTGTGCGCAGCCACAAACGGGAGTGCCGCGCATGTGCATTTGCGGCCACGCATGGCGCAAAAGCGCACGCGTGATCTGGCTGCGCATGCGTGGGAGTGCCGTGTGTGCGTGGGATGCGCAGCTGGGCGATCACCCTCCCTGCCGCTGCCGGCCCGCAGCCTGAATAAGGTTGCAGACCACTGCTCCAGGGTATTGGCAGAGGTGGGCTTAGGTGCATATCTCAAGGGTGGCAGCATCCCAGGTAGCTCCAGAATATCTTTCATTACCAGGAGAATATGTGTGCTAGACAAACAATGCCCTTGGGTTGCGCAGCCTTGACAGCTGCCAGGATGTTAGTGCAGGCATTCATGACCATGCAGGCACAGACAATGTTGCTGCTACCCACCCACTCCCTCAGGTTATTTTATAATTGTTGTGTGATGTGGTCTGCAAGCATTCCCTGCATATGGAGCAAAACCATTTTATAACCTGGTAGCAGGACTGTACTCTCCTGGGACCCTGACAGTCCAGACAGATAGATCTAATGGTTGCCACCAGTGGGCAGTAAGGGAGAGGTATCTGTGCTGTTGGCTGTTTCAGAAGCCTTCCATGAAGTTTACAGTTTTCCCTTGCACTCTGGCCAGCTCACTCTTGACCATCACCACAGCAGAGTGGTCCTTGGCAGGAGAGACTTGTGGGCTCATGGTCCTCCACAAGGGGATAGAGTACCATGAAGCCAGGTTTTCCATCAGCTGGGAAAAGGCTATGTCTTCCATGAGGGAGAAGGCAATCATCTTACCAACAAGGTGAGTGACTGCTTCCTGGGCCCTCACTGTCCCCATGGGAATGACCTCTTGGGGGTTAACTTGGCTTGATGTCTCAGCACCCTGAGTGTAAGGAGCCTTTCTTTGAGGAGCCTCCTGCTCACCCGTCACTTCTCTCTGCTGAGAGAAAGTGGGCCTTGGTACTTGGGGATGGGGGTCTGTGGTAGGTCGTGGATGGAAGATGAGCTGCGGGCCCTGCGGGATTTGCCATCCTTCCACACGGCCTGCAAAATGGAGCTCTCCCGCCAGGCTTATGGTTGAGGCCGGTGCCTCCCCTTTTCAGATCGGGCCCCCCTTCTACATCAGCAGTGACCCCTGGTTTCCGGATAGTTCCGCCGCCATCAGGTGGGGTGGGTTGGGGAGTTGGGGATTGTTTTAGGTGTTTTTATGTATTAGGGGTTTTATGGGGGTTTTACATATTGTCACCCGCCGCGAGCCTCAGGGGAGCGGCGGGTTATAAATCTAATAATAATAATAATAATAATAATAATAATAATAATAATAATGATGATGATGATTTCACCTCATGACACCCTTTGCACCCATGTTCACCTTCATGGCACAGATGGATTGGTTCACATTCAGGAGAAGTGGGAGGGTATAAAATGTTGGTCCTCAGCCCAGAGCTGCAAAGAAATGGGCGGTATAGAAATCTAAATAAATAAATAAATAAAGGGACCCACTAGCTAAGCCCCTTTGGCATGAGCCAGAGAGATGGGCAGCTCAGAGTACTGTCGGCCTGATACCCTCAAACCTCAGAAAGGGAGAACAGTTCACTATCAAAATGTGCATCCTCAGCCAAGAAACCCACTAGCCAAGCCCCTCTACTCAATGTGAGCAGTGAAACAAGTTGCCTCAGAGCCCTGAGTTCACCTAACACACTATCCCCAGCAGGGGACAGGAGTTCCCAATCACAAGGAAATGTGGTCCTCTACTTGGCTTTTAATAAGTTCCCTGCTTCTCTATAAATAGCTGAGGGAAGAAAGGCTGCAGTGCTGAGTTGACCATATTCTCATCCCATAGAGCAAAATGAGAACTCTGTTATTGACAGCCGGCAGTGCATCTTAAGCTTTTAAGGACTCCTATTTGTGTTACCAAGGCTGAAGAATTCCATGCTTCCATTGCCTTGGAGTTTTGTAAACAATTGAGCATAGACAGTCTGCCTGAATCATTCGTGAACCACCACACAGAACCAAAGTTCATGAACTTTTTGTGCTGGGTGTCCTTCCATGAACATCCTTTCTGAGCCATGAACCAGTGACAGACTTTACGTTGTAAGCCAGTTTTTATCCATCTTTAGTTCTTACTGACTTCCTGAATCAAGGCACTTTGCAGGCCACCAAATTTACCAGTTTTAGTACGTTTATTCTAGAGAGAATGATTAGGTTTTATTAGGTGCTCTGTCTGAATTAATTCATGGGAGAGCATCTGGAGAGAGTGAGAGTGATTTAAAAGTACAGTTCAAGACGTAGGTACATATAAAGCGATCTCACCTAAAATTTCTGTTTTCATTTTGCCGATTCCCCCTTCCCACAATGGTGCTCTGACTCCCCCAGGAATAACAATTTGGGTTGACATTTTGGGCCGAGGGGAGGAGAGAATTATCATTCCTTCCACCCATGGAAATTATAGGCTGGATCCAAGCCAAAGCCCCAGACAAAGATGTTAACAAGGAAATTTTATATGAAGTTATGGAACAAGAACTGGAAATAAACAGACTATTCCCTGTGATACTATGCTCCCCATACCCAAATGATTATGCTAATTTACTCCTCACTCTGACAGGACAAAAAATAATAGTGGTCTTGATATAGGTTATTTGCTTGTAAAACAAGACTGTAATACACTATATAATACCTAACTGTAGATTATGGGTCTGTAATGTGACAGAGCTCTGCCATTAGGGGTCATTGTTATACACAAGATAGAACAGTCTTGGCAACTGTTAAATCAATAAGGTTCAAATGGAGGGGAAAATGCCTCAGGGCCTCATAGAAGAAAAGACAAAAGTTGCTAACAAGCACACAAAACTTGTGAGAGAGACTACCAGTGAAAGAAACCAGTATCAATTGGGAAATGACACTACCCAAACACATGCTTTATACCTCCTCCCTAACTACGAATAGGCTAAAAAGGATCCTGAGCAGTAATTTGGTTGTTAATATTCAATGTAAGGGAAAGCAAATGAGGCACATTATGGAAAAAGAACTATGGGATGTAAATTGGTTGAAACTACCTAAGGAAATACTCTTGAATCAATAAAAATACATTCTCAGGGTGTTGCAGGAATGCAATCAGCAAATTCAGTTGCCCATTGTAGACATAATACTCTCAGTTTCCTTATCATCGGTAGGTGATTGTAACCGGGGCGGGGGGGGGGGGGGTCTTGGATACAATCACAATGGCAAATACCCATTAAAGACTCCAGTATAGTTCAGAAGTTTTAGAATCTATCTGTTTTAGAAACCTCTTCAGATAAAAAGCATTTTGGGAAGAATGATTTTGATAAAGTATGATAGAAGAAGTATGATAAATAAATAAATAAAATAAACAGTTGTGTGTGTGTGGGGGGGGATGAAGCAGTGCCTCCCCTAATGGCCTTCTTCTAATAGGAATCATTCCCCTTAGCCTGCTCAAGCTAGTTTTTGGAGGAAGGAATTGTGGGAGTAACATAACTTACATGTTGAGCCTTAGCAGTTCCTCACTGTAATTATAAAATCAGAGTCCAGTAGCACCTTTAAGACCAACAAAGATTCATTCAAGTTGTGAGCTTTAGAGTGCAAGCACTCTTCGTCACTGTAATTATGTTCAGCTAGGCAATGTTCCTCTTTCTGCCAGATGGTGGTGATCAACAACCAGCAATAGCTTTCTCCATCATGGCCTGCCTGTGAGCTTCCTGTTAGAATGTGGCTGACTGGGAAACAGAGTTCTGTATTCAACTAAGCTTTGATCTGAAACAGACAGAAACCAATACCCCCAATACCATTGTGAGGGGACAAAATGTGAAAAATGCTGCTAAAGAAAGAACCACTGCATCAAGAAACTGTTTTCAAGTTTAGCATTAGAATATTTAGGCTTATTTGCCTGGTTGAAAGTTGCTGATCAACTAGGATATCTTTCAGTCTGCGTTTTGAAGTCTTAGGGCTGCAAGGGAATGCAGCCCAGGAGGCTCCAGTTAAGCATGCCTGAGAACATTCCATGTGCCCTATCAACCTCCACCCCTCAAACCTAAATGTGATTTCTCTTTAGTAAGGGGAAAGTTACTTTTCCAGAGTCCCATGAGAACTTTGTTTTATTAGTACTGCACCTCTTCTAGGGCTTGCTATTGTACTGAAAAGAGACTGTGCAGCTGAGCCTCATCTGGTGCAATTGAAGCCCTACTGGAGGTCAGTGACATAATGGAGAAAGTAAATTGTAAAAGGATCAGGGGGATTAAATGGTCTTTCCTTCATTTTCACATAAGCCTCCAACCTAGGAAAGCTTTCAGCCTTGGGAGGGACTTCTCAAGCATGGTGAAAGAGAACATACCTATCTCTCATACCACATAGGTGAGTATGTAATCTGCTAACTCAGAGTAGAGTTAAGCCTCAGGACATGAGCCCTCTATGTCCCAAGGCAGTTCACATGCATGCTTCTGATGTATCTCTTGCTTATCTTAGGGATCACAATACGAAAAAGGAAGAAAGGTTCAAAACATATACAGAGAAAAACAGAACCTTTCCAAGGCAATTGGTACAATACATTTTATATATCAATAATTTTTTAAGGACCAATTTTTCTTCAGTGGTTGATTCCTTATACTCTTATCAACCAATTTTTATATATAGATAGGCCACCGGCTCTGTAAAGTATTGTGGGGAATGTCACTCAAAAAATGTTTGATAAGAGTATAAGGAATCAACCACTGAAAAAAAATTGTGAAAACGGAGTATACCTAGAAACCATTTTGGTTAGTCCTTAAAAAATTATTGATATATAAAATTTATTGTACCAATTGCCTTGGAAAGGTTCTGTTTTTCTCTGTATATCTTAGGGATCAGCAGGCAACTCTAATTGACTTTTTCAAATATAGCCTTGTCTGTGGCTGATTCTCAGCACAGAACTCTGGATGTAACATTCAACAGTCCATAAAAGGAGGCTATTTGCTAGTCCTTTAAAAAAAATAAAACCAACTACTGTAATCTCTTAGAAATTGGGGGCTGATAAGTAGTCAGCAGGGAGGGGGAATAAACAGAACTTTCTCCCCTATAGTGTAAAGTAGGCTGATGCTACATGGGCGGAAATGGCCGGAAGGGTGGGCATATGGCAGCAGGGCTAATCCCCGATTCCACATGATGTTGCCACTGGGGCAGGCCTCTCCTAGGCCAGTTGCACGTTAGGCTGCTGTTGCCCTGCTTCAAGGGAACACAGATATTTTCTGCGTTCCCTGAGGTACTCTGGGGGCCAAAGGGGCCTAGCCTGGCTAAGGCCCATGTGTGCGTTCTCTGGAGGCCCAGAGGGGACAGAAAATGCCCCTCAGTTCCATGGCACTTTGCACCACTGCGAGGCCAAATGGGGCTTTTTTTTTTTTTTTGCAAGAAGGTAGGATTGCGTGAGAACGCAATCTCACCTTTCTGTACTCCCCCCCCGGGCGTGGCAGAACCATTCTATCCTGACTGTGACCATCAGGATGCACAAATCCTGGGAAGACTGGGTCCGCTGCTGAAATGTGTCCCCCACAGGGACACAGAAAGCGATGGAGCATGCATCTCCATCACAGTGCATCAGCAGCGGCCCAGAGTGGTGCAGGTGGTGGGGAACCACCCATAAAGTGACACAGCTGAGCTCTAAGAGAAGCCGCTTCCCAAATGAGTTGTAATGCAGCAGCATTGAATCTGAACTTTATAATGTGATACAGAACTATGGATGGTAATATTTAGCTATGTAATGGAACTTCATTTGCAAGGCAGAGGTATTTTTACCTCTACCTTTCCATATTGCATGGTAGAATCTCAGGTTTGAAGAAAATTTGCCCTTATCCTCCAGCCATAAATTCATTCCCTACCCCTGCTTTCAAAATATTCTGAACTGTCAGGGCTTTTTCCTCCATTTCAGTTAAAGTATCCTAGGCAAAGTGCAATGAATTAGGGTCAGAGGAAATATTTTCCCTTCAGTCCTAATCTCTCCCTGATTCTTGTTTTAGTTTGAAGTATTTTGAGTCCATTAAAGTTCATAGCAGTCTGGATTTGAGAGGGACTGCCTCATGGTTCAGATCTCTTCCGCCAGAACAGCCAAGCTGTTAAGGCAGGTCAATTTACACTCCTTGGCACTCAGCTTCTCTTAAAATTCCATGGTACATGCATCATGCTCAGTGCTCATCAGGCTGTGGAGGGGGTGTGCTTTTAAATCTGCAAAATAATTTTTTTGTGCATATTTGGAGAGAAATCCCTAGTACGCAAAACAAGCACCCTCATTTGCTGGTGGCCCCCACTTTGTTACCATATGTGCTCAAGGAGACGTGTACAGTAGAAATGTCTCAAATGTAAATATGCTTTACTTTGCACTTCAGCCTAAAGCTACACTGAAATATTCTGAGTGGAGGGCAGCAATCTTCCTTCTGCTGTCTCTTGTTTCTGTCCTAAATGGGGAGCACTCCTAGTCTTGGCATACACATGACTAAGGGGATCTGCTGACAAAGGACCATGCTCTACTACAAGCTTGGAAGGAATGCTGAGAATCTAGACATAATGCAAACAGAAACTAAGTTTATTGAGGAGAATGAATGGCGCTGGAGAATGAAGCAACTTGAGAAGTCAAAATAGTATTGAACATACAGTGATAAATGTTTAGCACTAGAAAGGCCATATTAGGCACCAAATATTCCAAATATGCTCCATGTGCAATTCATTCAGTTCAAGAGAAGATTATAGGTGACCTATCTCTGCAGGTCTGGCCAAGGTTTAGGCTTTTGTTGGTCTCCTTAAGAAACAGCCTGCCTCTGCTACCCACTTCATTGTTAAGGACAATAAAATATATGCAGATGTGTGGCAGGAGGATGTATATATTCCTTTTCATAAAGAATTGCATAGTTAATTCTAAAAAGGGTGTTGATGCTGAAAAGAAGCTGTTAGACATGGTTAAAGAAGGCCATTTTAAAGAACAAAATCTATTAACCAAATGTCAGCCCTGCTGTGTGGAAGAAATAAGGGAAGTAGAGTATGGTGGCTATTTCAGTAGAATTTTACTACTGATGATTCAGTAAATGTAACAGAGCAGCCACACAATGGTTTTCCTTGCAATTTTCTGGCCTCTGTGCCCCACAACTGCCATTCTCATTCCTACACATCGCAAGGTAGACTAAAACTGGGAGCTTTTGAAAAGGAATCAGTTAACGACAAATTGCTGTTGCATTTTCACTTTACAGTGTTATTTTTTTAAGAAGAAGATGCCCTAAATAGCTTTTCATGGTGCAGGATGGGGAAATGGCAGCCATTGGGGATTTAGGCAAGGAAAATGACTGTGGTGTGGGCGAGAGTTGCAGAAATACACGCTCATCCTCCACACAGCCTGTGACAATATTTTAATTGCTTCTTTCCTAAATGATTATACCGAAGAAGATTGAGAAAGATCATAGTGAAATGCAGGGGGGTAGCGGGGGCGGGGGAGGGAAGACACATGATTAAAAAAAAGAATGCTGTTCTGTGAATGCTCCTGAAAGTAGTTCTGGAGTAAGGGAGCTAAATTAGAGCAAACAAAACATCCTTGTAGAAGGAGCCTGAAACTACTTCTTTGCAAAATTACCTGAGGCATTCAAACTAAGCTTTGGTCATAAAACTTTACAGGGAGTCATGCAGTTTCCTAAATATGCTTTCTTATTAGACATGGAAACTAAGGGGCTTCAACAGAATTAGTCTGGAAAATAATTAATAATGCATAGATTATGGAGAAACTGTGCTGCAGACACTGCAGCATTTATCATAATTCATTGAACTCATTAATGTAGTACATTTTATCTCACTCAGGGCAGTATACATTGTTCTCCCCTGTCCCGTTTATCCTCAAAACAACCCTGTGGGGTAGGTCAGAATGTTCTAAGCATTGTATAGATGAAATACCAGAAGCTGGCAGAATTTGTATGTGCACATGGAACATTTTGTCACTATCACATTGACGTGTGTGCTGTCAAATGAAGGCTAAAATGTGACGGAAAATATTTTTTTCTTGGCAGGTGGGTTTTAATTTGCTGTCTCTTAATGATACTTTGGTATTGTAGCATATTGCTCCAAAATTCCATATAAACCTTAAGGGCATTTTCATAGAATATACTAAAATAAGACTTTATCCTCTTTTTTTATTGAATGTGCGAATATATTTTAGGTGGTAAAATGAATTGAAAGATGGGTTCTTTGAGAGACCATATGAGACAAGCATAATAATTTATATCTCTCTTCCTTGGAGAACAAGAAGACAGAGGAAAAGTGGTTGAAAAACCCATTAGTATTTGAAACATGTTTGCTTTAATGCTATTAGAATTAAAAGATCTTTCTGTACCTAGGTTTGTTTCCAAAACAGGGGCCATCATTTTCTGTTTGTTTTGAATATGAAGTTCAAGAATTATGTTGGCCAGTTCATATGTTTTGAATTCTATAAAGAATAGGGTTATTAACAGGATTGATCTGTATTGAAAGTAGCTTCAGGACAGAAAGAAGAAATTAATTCGTCATAGATATGCGTAATTACATCATGAAATGCATTGTCACAAAATGAGAATGTGATGACTACAATAATTTATAGAATTAACATATCATATTCATGGAGGATATAACTTTCAAATTCGGAGATAATTCAGTAGAACTATATTCAGAGGCTGTAGACTTCTGAATGCCAGTCTTTAATTAGTTGGGTTCATAGATTGCTGTGAGCTTCTGAAAAATACTCAGATAGCTACTACTGAGGAAAGAGTTCTTAGTAGGGATGGGCATGAACCTGCTGATGAACTAACCAAGGATTCCCAACCAGGGGTCTGTGGACCCCTGGGGGTCCATGGGAATTCTGAAGTGGATCTGTGGGAGCTCTGAAGCAGTTCCTACTCTTCTTTCCAGCCTACCTGCACACAGCTACCATAATAGTAATAGTAGTAGGGAGCAAAAGGAGGGCTAGGAGTGTGGGTATTGATGTCACTTTGAGGGCGTTGCATGGGGATGCGGCCAACTGACTTCACTTCTAGTCTCCTCGAAGTCTGAAAAATTATTTCAGGGTCTCCTCCATGGTCAAAAGGTTGAAAAAAAGGCTGAACTAATGTTTGGCATGAATTTTGCCCAGTTTGTAATTTGCAAATTGAAGAACCTTCATGAACTTCCATGAATTTTGTTGCAATTCATGGTGGTTCATGAAAGGCAGAAGCCTTTCAGCTTTTCATGAATAACAGCTCAGCTGTTTGGTTTAAATGTCCTGCCACTCAGCTGTTTAGAAACCATTGCTTTCTGCTCCCTGCAGCTTTTCATAGGAAGCAGAATGAAGGATTTAAATGGCTTCGAACTATAGCTTTCTGTTCCCTGTGAAAAGATACATGGAGCAAAATTCAGGGGTTTAAATGACTCATGAACCAATACAAACTGGTTCGGTTGACAGACTGGCCTATCAGTTCGTGGTCTAGCTCATGCTTCAGACATAAACTGAACTGCAAAAATGCAGTTCATACCCATCCCAAGTTTTAGTATAATTATAAGTCATCTTGTGTTCTGTCAGAGAATGCAGGATTTATAGTATGGTAAATGTAAGTAACCAACTCCTATCTTTAGCACTATGGTTTTCAAAATATGAATCCAAAAGCACAAATATGTGCTTGGATTCCATGGAGGCTTTTTTTTAGATGCATTTCTGTCCTTGGGGCACATCTTCCTTGCTTTATCCTGCCTGCTATAGTCCCCCAAACCATCTGGGATGCTATTCCTAGGCAGATAGGAGACCAACAGGAGCAGCTAGAGAGAATTGGAGGTCTGCAGCATAAAGGGGGAGCTGACAAAAATTGGTGTTCTTTCATCTGTGGAAATCCTCCATGGGATTTGTTATGCTCTGGAAAACTCATGCAAGTAAAAAATGTTCTCGGTTTGCAGTCTAATCTGCTAGCACTCTTGCAGTGATTTGCTGCTGGTTTTGCTACCATAGAAATTCTTGCAGCTTGCATTAACCTAGTTCCTGCCTAATGCTGTGAAGCCCTTTGAAGTCCTCCTTTTGGAACTATTAGTATAATGATTTGTTGCTGCAGTCCGAATCTCCTGATCTTTCTCCTCTAGAAAAGGGAAAACTAAATTTCAGCTCTGGTTTATATTGGGAATAATAATAAGACTACCTTTAAGTCTCTTGACCGCAACACAAATAACAGAAGGAGTAAGCAGCAGTAAAATAACATAAATATCCTTTGCCTAATTAGACTTTGAAAGGGCATGTTGATTATGGGCCTTTTTAATTGTTGCTGCTTTGGCTTCAGATTGGAGAAGCATCCCCTGCTTTGAAGATGTAGCTCATGCACACTAAAATATATATTGCCTTTTAGGTACTGGTCACTGAAAATCTTGTATTTGCTTCTACTAAACCATGTCCCCTTTCCTGTTTGTTGAACTCAGACCATGCATAGTTGGGTAGGTGAGGATATGCCAGCTAGACCAACAGCAGCATCGTCAGGTCCTGGTGAAGGAAACTTGGAAGAGAAGTGTAAACAGGTAGACTGAAAGTAGTGTACACTAATTGTAAGATATTGCTCTTTGTTTGCAGTCTAGAGTTCTAATTTAGTCTAGATCTGTGGAGAGAAATGGATTGAGGGCCTGATTTAAATTGCAGTGGTGACTATTCATGTGTGTTCGTGTGTGCAATAACTTGGTTTAATATATGTTTATTTTCACTCTCTTGAGTTTGACTTAGATGTCTTATGAAAACAGTTTCAAAGAGACTGTTGCAACAGTTAGTTACATCATCTGCCGAGTTCCCATCTCAAGATTGGATGGAAATGACTAAAAACTCCCAGTCCACACCTGGGGTGTGCCTGCTGCCTGCTTTGTGTGCAGCATACATGAATTTTGGGATAACTCCTCCCTGTTGTAGGAGACAAAAGCAAGAGTAAAAAGAAAAAAGACAACTTGGGTTGTATAAAATAATTTATGCCCTTTTTATCAGGCATTTGAAGAATGGCATATGCAGTCTTGCTTGAAAAAAATGTAGGGGGTTCTTCCCCTGGATTCAGATAGGTGTTGGTGGAAGATTCCTGAGGGGAAATAAGTCTGCAATAGTAAGAGCTCTTTCAGAGCCATGAACACAGTTGAAAAAGAACAAGGGGGCAGTGGTTGTATGAGGCCCCTAATTCTTCCAAGGAATTACTTTATTTAGGAACTGAAGGATTAAGGAACAGGGAGGGGAAAACAGGATGGAACTTGAATGTGTGGAATTTTTTTCTAGGAGTTCATGAACTAGAAATCTTGCTTGCCCAGTTGCACTACTGACTCGCATGTAGGTTTCTCTGACTAAACCAATAAGTCCTATGCTGAGATTTGCATGATTTTTCTGAGTGCTGATATAGTTTGGCATGATTCAAGCTTATTTTATTCATTGCTTGGACTTTTCATTTTTGGACCTTTGATCTACAATAATATTTTCACTTCAAGTGAAGCTATTTTGATGAGTGTTCTAAAGTTCTGTAGAGTCATATGGATAAGACCACATTGTCCAGGAATAAGTACAAGGCATGTTCACTATCCATCTGAAAGAATTATGGTTAAAGGGTAAAAGGTATAATTAAGTTAGTTTATTGGTTACATTGACCAGTATAGACAATGTAGTAAGAGATAGTTAAGATTTTCAGAAAAGGATTTTATCATCATCAATAGAAATAATTTTCTTCCAGGTATAAATTCTAATGAGTTAAGTAGAAAGGATAATTATTAAAGTGGTTTCTGTACATATCTCCACCCAACTAGAGTTGGCCTCAATTCAGCCCCTGATGAGTGACCTTAGTGACTTTCAGTCAGAGTAATATTTACTGTTTTTACCCAAAGGCTGCTGTGAAATATATAACAAAAACAATACAATGTATTTATACAGGGTACAAAATAAAATACAAATATTGTTTGTTAACATACTGGCCAAAAGAAAATACTCCTTACGTTTCATAACTGGAATAATCTAAAGTCATCCCTTAAACTGGAAGTTCTGTTTTTTTTTAAAGATATTTTCTTACCTTTGTTAGTAGCAAAACCAAAAAGAAATACTCAGCAGTTCAAATATTTTATCCACATCAAAACATTATATCCAGTGGATTCAAATAAGAAATTATCTTGATATAGAAGTACAATAAATGTGTATCATTATACGAAGGACATTGTAAAATATAATGAAACTCTCAGGTTCGAGGCATCCCCCAACTTAGAAACACTGATGTGCACGAATACCCCTGTCACTCCTATCTTGATGGTCAATACCCTTCCCTTTGTATTAACATTTTCTTTAATTGGCATATTGGAGACTCCAAGTTATTGAACCTGTTTGATTAAAACTTCAGTCAACACTTTCATAAGATACACAAGAATTAAATCATTAAAATAATCAGCAAGTCCCTAATAGGAATGGTCATGAATGAACCATGAAGCATAATTTATCACAGCTTTCCCTGTTCATAGTTCACAAACTGAAGTTCATGTTTGTGGCATCTGTGCACTTCCACATTGGGATTGCATTTTCATAGGCCAGCCACAGAAAAGATTTCCAAAGCTTTCTAGGAAACTGTAGGAACATCTCTCTCTCTGGCAGTTTTCCAACAAAACAAGGCCATTATTCCCTCAATTCTCTTTTTACTACTGAAGAGGGAGAAATTCCAGTGCTGTTCTTATGGTTTCTCTTCAACACATTCTTGAGGCTGAGGAAATTTCTTTCTCTCAAAAGTTTTCCTTTTTGACATCAGTACTTGTTTTAGTAAAGAAGAAATACATTTAAAGAAGAAACAGTTTTGGTTTTCCTCAGAATTGAGCCAATTGTCACTTTAGAATGGTGCTGTTAAATGGCAATTCTCTATGCCTTGACTGTCATGGGAGTCACACAACAGAGCTGCCTGCTCTTTGTGCCACCAGATTTCCCCCTTGTAGGTATGTACAGATAGAGCTGGACTCAGAAGATATTTTTTCAAAGGCTTTGGCTACATGCCAGCCTGAATAAAAGGAGAGTCTCCCTCTGTAATAAGCTGGGGTAAAACAGTCTCAAACTCACTGGAGGCATGGGTTAACTGAGTCTTGCAATTCTCCAGTGCTCTTTGTGATGTCATGTGTCAGAAGAATATTAAGCACTTTAGATGGGGTTGTTTGGACCTCTTCAGCCCCTGTAGTTTTAGTGGCTGAAGTGGATGGACTTTAGAAACAGGAAAGTTAATTGGTTGGGGAGACCACAACTTTAAAGGGATTGCAGAAGATAGCCCCCCCCCCCAAAAAAAAACAGCTGAGCAGTTGGGTGGCACTCCCTGCTGCTCAATTGTTCTGGGTTCTCTGCAGATAGCCCAAAAAAACAGCTGAGTGGCTGGAAACACCTCTTAATTGCTGTGTTTGTTTTTCAGGATTTCTGCAAACACTGTTTAAAGAGACTGTGGTCTCTTTCAATAGGGCGTGAGGGTCCATAAACCAATTTGGTTTATGGTTTGTGAATAAACTGGTTTGGTTTGTGGCTTAGTTCATAGTTTGACCATGAAACACATTTTCCTGGTTCATGCCCATCCCTAGTCCCTAAGCTTATGAAGCTCATAAGATAATGTCATGTAAGTACACACACAAAAATTCATATCCTTTTTCCCCCCAAGGCCATCTGTTCTCTTTGCCACCTTGATAGTATTTTTCTGCTCATTTGCTGAGGAGCAGTAAAGTTTAGTTCATTAAAAGCTATATTGATCGATGAAAAGCTATCAGAAGCTGAAAATATAGTGTGCCCAGTTCTTAATCGGCTATCCATTATTGCAGCCGTTCTCAACATTTTACCACTGAGAAATCCCTAAAATATTCTTCAGGCTTCGAGAAACCCCAGAAGTGGCACAATCATGCAGAATATTGTTGGGAAGCATTGCTGTGTACATGTCCACCCAGGGCCCCTCATTTTCCCAACTCCAGGACCATCATTGGCCATTGGGGGGGAGGAATGGGTCAACATGATGAAATATGATCATATCACCCAATAACCATTTAATCATCTTTTCAAAAATTAATTCCCACTAATTCAGGAAACTCAGGGCTGTCAAAAAAATACACTCAGGTATTTACGAAACCCTGGTTGAGAAAGCCTGCATTATTTAATTCAATCAAGTTTCTTTGATGATTATCTGCTTGTTTTATCTCACTAGGCCAACATTCTTTTTAATTTTGAGATTCCATTGTCAGCACAATGGTGCCCAGCCTAACCCTAGCAGACAGCATATTTTTATAAGCCCCCAAAACTTTGAAAAATAAATAATTTGGGGATGCTCCTCCCTTCCCACCTTAAAGTAGCCCAAGGTTCTGCCTTGTAAAGCACATGGTCCATTGTTTTAATTTTATAAGCAAATAAGGCAGGATTCACCAAATTATTTCTTTCAGAGGTAGAAAATTTGAGTATAGCGTTAGCTGACATAAAGCCCTGAAAATTGTGAAATGTGCCTTCTAGGAAACTGATTCTCAAAGGGTACTGCCAATTTGAGAGTGCATTTATGAACACAGAAAAATGAAACTGTTGTTTTGTGGCAGGTTTATCATTCTAATCCAGCATAAATTTGGTTATAAACAAAGATAAACATTTTGTTAGTCTTTAAAATGTCACAAGACCCCTCTTTACTTTTGCTGCAACAGACTAACATAGGATTTTTGAACATTGAAATCATTTAGTTGGAATTTGCACTAAATGTTTTGAAACAATACCTGTTTGACTGCAGCTACTTAGACAACAGGAAGTTCTGTTACAAGCCCAGATAATATACCCCAAAGCCATCATGACCCACCAGTTTCCAGCCCTCTCCTCAGAGAAGAAAAAGGCCTTCTCTGACATAGCACAGAGGATAGTGCAAGTTACATATACTAGATCCATGCTATCATGAATTTAGCTCATTCCTCCATGCAACAGAAAGAAGAGACCCAAAAAGGAAACGGTCACATAACGCAGTCTGATGGGAAACTGGGGAAGAACAACAAGCACCTTTTCATCTATCTGTTCTTCAGGACAAGGCTAAGATAGCCTTACCACATCTTTACACCTCAAAGTTATTGGATGGGTTTTATGGGCCCATCACTCACTGACTTTAATTCTCTCTGAAGATAGCTGGCTGGACTTTGGATGCCTCCATAGGAATGAGTAAAACTTCCAGCCTCAAAATCTGAAATCTAGAAGAAAAAATTGGAATGCCTGTATTGTATATTTCCAGAACACAAGCTGTGAATTATCCTCCTGCTGCAGCAAAAAGAATAAATGCTTGTAAAAAAAAAAGATAAATATGTTGAAACAATAGAATCACTTAAAGTACTTTTAGAGCTCCACTATTAATGAAGGATGGGTCTGCAAAAAAACTGTGATTCTTTTTCAAGGAATAACATATTTGATGAGATGGGTGACAAAACCAGCATACTATTGATGTTCAACTTGCTACAAGCCCTACATGGTTTCCATTGGAGGCAGAGTGCTGGACTAGATTGATCTGACCCAGCAAGGCATAGGAGGTGGGTGGGTGTGTTTCAACCCATATGACTCCATAGCTGAAACAAATAATTCATTAGATTTATCTTCTTTTAATGAATCCAGCCTAAGTTATTTTTCATAAGACCCTCCAAAATAATGATTGGATAATAATTATACTAATGTTTCTTTCCTTTCCTTTCTTTCTTTCTAGGCAGCACAGATAGTCCTGATTTCTCTGTTTGAACTGAATACTCCTGAGTTTACCATGTTACTTGGTGCCTTGCCAAAAACATTCCAGGACGGTGCTACCAGGCTACTACACAACCACCTCAAGAATTCCAGTAACACTAGTGTGGTGAGACTGTTATGTATCGGTTCTATAGAAAATAACTGTCAGCATTTATTAACTTAGCTGTTGAATTGTGTAAAGGCACACTTGCCATCAAGATACATGGCTTATAGGAAGGTACAGATAGCACCTCTGATAAACAAAGACTACAATCCTAAGAAAATGTTCCTGAAAGTAAGCTCTGTTGAATAAAATGGAATTAACTTCTGAGTAGACCTATTTAGGTGTGCTCACTGAGAATCTTGACTTTTCTTGGAAAACTTTGAAGTGTAACTACTACACAACTAGGAAACAAGGGCTGTCGGTAGTATTTGATTAAATCCTACTCAAGTGAATGGTTCTGCTTAACATACAAGCTAGTAAATATGAATATTGTTTAAAGCAAAAGATATATAAAGTCTGCATCATATTGTTTCATTCTTTTCTTTTCCTAATCCTGTGATATATTCTGTTTTCTTCATTTTCATTGTGGTTTTTTTGCTTTTATGTTAGGGTTCTCCTAGCAATACAGTGGGTCGAACTTCTTCACGGCATCCTAGCAGCAGAACAAGCCCCTTAACTTCACCTACCAACTGTTCTCATGGAGGACTGTCTCCAAGGTAATACTGTAGCTTAATTTGAAGGGTTACATAAATATATAATGCTTTCAGCATGAAATATATTTTTCAAGAATATATCTCGCCAAGAACAGCAATACAGGCAACAATATAGCAAAAAAAATTGCTCAAATTTGAAAGTAGACCAGAAGATGAAGTTTATCTGTGCCATAATAAAAACCTGAATAGTCCTTTAAGTATTTTAAGAACATGTCTAAAAGTTGGAGAGTGATATGCCAGCACACGGGTGTTTTACTTGCAGATAGATGTGCTCATCTATTTATCACAGGCTAATCACAAAAAGATTTTGTTGATGCATTTTTGTACTTCATTGTGCAACTAAGTGATAATAATGTATTAAAAAGTGTCTCTCAAGATCTAGAAAAGGAGATGTCTGGGGAACCAGATCAGCCACTGGGAAGAGTTTAGTAAATTCTCTTAGTTTATTTTATACAAAGGATTGCACAGAAAACTAAAAGAAACACCTTGCCTAAAAGCTTACAGTGTCTTTGTTTCGTGATATAAGAGGGAAGAGTGAATTATACATAGACGGAGGTAAGAATGTTATATGATTCTGGCAAGACATGTCTATGGGTGAGTTCAGGGCAACATTGCTTGAAAGGATTGTGGTGGTAGAATTTTCAGACAACCAATTCCCCCCCCCCCCATGCTGTACACGCTAGCCCATTCCAATACCAAATCTTCCAAAAGAGATATGGCAAGTTGTCTTTCTGTAGCTATACATCTATTTCCTGGGCTTATCAATATGTCTCATTATTTTTCTGCTTTTTATTTTTTCACGGTAAGAGATGACGTGTGATATTACTTTAGAGAGGGATGTAGCTAAGTTTAACAAAACAGAAAAGTTCTATGGAATGGTCTGGACTGTTGATGGAGGGGCAGTTTTGTTAATGGCTGCTGTTCTACAGAAAAAATGGCCCCAGAGTTCCTCCTATGCTGCAATGATGCTTCAGAAGTGCCTTAAAAAGAGTCAGATAATAATCAGATATGTTGTTTAAAGTGTGAAATAAATGAGCTTAAATCAGGGGAAGCAGCAGTGTTCATTGTTAGCTGGCAGTGTCAGGGGCATTAGCCGGCATATACCTGGAACCTGGTACAGGCACATTCTGCTTAGCATGCCCAATTGAAGTATGATTGATATGGATAAAACTGACATTTTCCTACTAACTAATTATCTCAGTTTGGGAGAGCATGAAAAAGCAGTTTTCCTATTATCAAAAGTACTACTTATACCAGAAGAAAAAGCATCTTTCCTCAATTGCACAAATATAGTACTTTGTACATACCATTTCAAGTGGTCCATACTCACATTGGACACAGCTCTATTGAACAACTGGGGGAGTGGAGCATGCCTGGTAAACCACATATTTGAAACGATTTTAGTGGGAAAGGCCAATGGTAGTTTAGATTAGAGAAGATAATAGGCAGAGCTGTGCAAAGATGGTTGCTTTGCATACTTCTTTGGTTCATTGTGGAGATATCCACAGGGCACTTTGATTTATGCAAGACAAACATCTTTCACTGTGCAAAGTACCTGGCAGGAGAGAAACATGCTCCATAACAGAGACCTTGCCTCCACAATAGAAGAGAAAAGTGTGACTGAAAAGAAGACTTAGGATCCAAAACATTTTTGTTGTTGTCAGTGGATAATGCAAATTAAATGCATATCACTTTACATAATTTATTCTATTTACAAAGACAGTGGTTTTCAAAGGCTGTTTGGCAAAACAAACAGTAAACAGCAGTTAAGATGAGTAGTGAGCATTATTAGTAATGGCAGTGTCACAAATTAGAATCAGATTTGGAATGGTCCATACTGGTCATCTAGTCCTACCCTCTACTCAATGCAGAATCATCCTAATGGGTCACTGACAAGGGTTCATCCAGACACTGCTTAAAGCAGGGGTAGTCAGACTGCGGCCCTCCAGATGTCCATGGACTACAATTCCCATGAGCCCCTGCCAGCGAATCTCAAAATTTTCAATGTCACAGTCTTCGTTCATAAATGGACTCCAGCCTATGATGAAGTGTTTCTAAGCATGCTAATGGAATTTCTAAGCTCAAGTTCTTCTTTGTTATTGCTCAGGCTTTGGGCATTGGTACATAGGCACCTGAAGCCACATAATTTTGGCTCCATTTGACCAGACCTTCCCATGTGGGCCTCTACTGTTTACTTTGCTTCACTGAAACCTTCATGTTGGTCATCTTCTTCCTCATCTAGTGTTGGTTTAAAGCCCTGCTGATGAATCTCCCTAGGTTCTTGCCAAACACATTATTTCCCAACTTTGATAGGTGAAGTTCATCACGTACTAGTAGCCTGCCTTCCAGAAAAGCTATTCTGTGGTTCTGACTCTTGACACAGACCCGTGACACAGTCCAATTGACAACTTCAGAAATCATCAGGATTTCTGTCAGGAGTCTGGCCTCCTTATCTATGGAGGCCCTGGTCAACAATGTTGCTCACCAGGCATTTTATCACCGCCAGGCCCAACAATCTGTTGGCACCCAACCTAGCTACAGTGATTATGCAACAGTCACCAACAGGCTGGATTACTATAACTCGCTGTACAAAGGGCTGTCCTTGAAACTGCTTTGGAAATTTCAGCTGGTCCAGAATGTGGCTGCATATATCCTTACTGGGACCCAATGGAGGCCCATATACAAACTTTCCTCGCCCAGCTACACCGGCTTCAGATTGAAGACTGGATCAGGTTCAAGATTTTAGTTCTCACTTTGAAAGTCCTAAATGGTCTGGGACCATTGTATCTATGGGACTGCCTCACCTACTATGTACCCCAGAGAGCATTAAGATCTAGTTAGCAGAACCTGGTCAGAACCCCCAGACTCAAAGAGATCAGATTGGCTTCAATCAAAGCCTTCCATAACACATGGCCTTCCATAACCCTCGGCAAAGAGTCACCAATGACCAACATTTTCCTTTTCCTTCCATTGCCATATCTTCATATCCTTATGTCCTCCTTACTCTGTCTTTCTTGTCCTTGTGGTTCTTTCTGTGCCACCACTGCAAGTGCCTGGATTTGATTCCTGAATTGTAGTGGCACTGAGTACTGTCTTGCTCAATGCCTTTGGGCTGGTGTTGTAACATCCAGAGGAGATTCATTAGGAAATTCAACAACTCTGTTGTCCCTTTGACCATTCTCCACATCCCCACATTCAGGGCACCCTGGCTTCTGTTAATGAAATTCTTTCCTTTCTTGATGTCAAGAAGTGTAGCAATCCTTCCCTCTAGGCTCTGAGCCTTCTTTTCTAAGAGCCTTATCAGTTTACACTTTTGACAAATGAAGTCCATCTTGTCCTCAGGGAGGAAAACAAACATAACACACTCCCAGTAGGGGACTGGAAATGGACCTTGAGCATTCATTATCACCTTCTGAGTGGATTCCTTCACCCTAAAACTTCCTTCATGTGTTGATATAACTTGGATTTTAAAGGATAACATCTACTGAAGCCAAAAGTGCTAACACATATAGAAATGTAAAAACTTCTTAATTCCTTACAGACTAAGAGCCACAGGCCTGAGCTCTTCGGCACCTTTGATGAGGAGGGGCCCTGGAGTTCAAAGGCCATAGCCCCTACCTCTCAACAGTGGAGGGTGGAGCCAGCCATCAACCCCAAGCAAACAGATCCTCCTCAGTCAGCAACAGTGACATGCTGCAGCTCTCCATTTTCAGTTATATTTGTATGAAAAGCATAAATATACAAGACGCACGTTTTCATAAGTGCACATTGTTGATCATTAAATGATTATGGCATCATACTCTGGATAGTTCAAAAGAAAAGGTGGTGCTTTGACCATCCACATTAACATACTGGACCAACTGTGTCTATTCATAGAATAGAGTTTAAATGGTATATTGAAGATTTTAGTTAATGCCATGAGGCAGCCATCTTCTAGTCAGGTTGGTAATAAATAGGCAGCATAGAAAGTTATATGCCGGGATGTTTAGAGGTGGGATCTTGTGGAAGTTTTTTGTTGATGGGGAGAGCAAATTTCACTGCACTCCTGGTGCAAACCACTGACTCTCCCTTCATTCTGTCAGAGAAGGAGGAGCTGTTACTCAGGAATACTGTCTTGAGGAATGTTTTGCTCTGCAGGAGGAGGCTGAGATAATGATAATCCCGTCCATCAGCAGAAGTGATCTGTAGTATCCAAGGCTTTTCTCTGTACAGTTTAAAATCTAGATTGTAGCCCACGTCTCTATCCAATGTCTGTTTGAGTCTTTCATTACTTTCCTTTTGCTTTTTGACATAGTGACATTCATTGTTGTTTATTTAGCCTGTTGTTATTTGTTTGATTTGCTACCCTGCTTAGCTTTGGATCATGTTGTGCATTGCTGTTAAATCATTCTCAAGCTCCTTAATAGTTCTGGATCCTCAGGGTTTCATGGAAGACACTTGAAGGCACTTTTTATTTTGCAAGAAAAGGAAATAGTTTAGTATGAATTAACTTGTACTATTGTGAAAAAAATTCTTCATGGCCTCTTCTCCTGTTTTGAAGAAGTATTCTTGCTAGTTTTTCAGGTAGTTCTTGGAACTCATTAGAACATCCTGATTGATTAGTGGCATTAATTCCTCCCTTGTGTGATAAACTGTATGCACCCACTATCAATTGATCCTGCCGCTTACTTTATCAACATGTTTCATTAACTGTAGTGTAACCTTCAGATTCCCATTACTATTCCCCAACAGCTTCAAGTTATTGATTCATAATCTGGGAATTATATATAAATACAAGATTTCACTTTCTAATAAGCAGAAACTCCCTGTTTTGTTTCTAACAGTGCCATGGTTACCATACTGAAAATTCTGAGTATCTGGTCTTACATATTTAATACAACACAGTATAATATATATCTATATCATAAAATGTGGTGAAGATTCATAGAAATGTTTGAAGCTTAAATGGCCCTACCAAACCAATTTCTAGCCCATTGGTCCACAAGATAACTATATGCCAAATATTATGCATATCTAATATTTCCTTTCGCTGCTAGCAAACTGGGCCTCTGATTTCAGCTGAGTAAAATGCCCGTGGTCTTTTGATATGAGATACAGAAATATTTGAACCTTAAATCTTCAGGAATGTTGTCAAGCACCATAACAACTTAGCCTTGTAGGCATCCCTTGGAAAATTAGCTGCCTGCTTGATCAGTATCAGTGGTTTCATCCATGAGCTTGCCTTGTAAGAACCTATAAAGTTTCTTTAAAAATGTTTAGAATGTTAATGTTAATGTAAGATTTAAATAGAAAGTTTATTATGACCAGAGTGACTTTTTAAAAGCTATGTTTGCATTAGCGATCTAGGAAATTTAAAAGGTACATACTATACCAATTTGCTTTCAAACTGGATACTCTGTGCTCAGTGTCAGATTCAAGAACTGGGATTACTAAACAATTTTCAATAAGTTTACCAATCTTTGTTGTTTTTCTTTAAAATAAGGTTGTCAACTCCTTGGGGAAATTTCTGAGATTTTGGAAGGGTGTTCTTGGGGATGTGATGTCACATCCAGGTCACAGGTTAGCTCCTTTTTCCATGAGCTCACTTTGACTTCCAAAATTTAATTTTTAAATTTAATTTTCCATTTAATATTGTGGTCTCCTGCCTTTCCCCCACATTACAGCATTTGAAGATTTCAATAGACATGTGGTCTGTATGTCATACTAACACTTTGATCCTAAGTATGTGTACTGGCATAACTGGCTACTGGCTAGTTATGTCCATACAACCTTAAAAAACAACAAGAAAACCCCTCTCAGTAGGAGTCCAGTGCTAAACCCCATGGGTTTCCAGAACTAGTGCATGCAAGAAAACAAACCTTGTAAAATATATAAAGAGAATGTATTTGTATAACGTTTAGAAATAGTTTTACCTATAGGAAACACCATTCTAAGATCATACTACAAAGAAAACAAGAAAATCTAGATTGACTATCTAATACATTTAAAATCTACATTAGATGGCACAAACTTACAGTCCCAAAGCAAAATCCATAGCTCAAGCATTATCTACATTGCTGCGCATTACAATAAAAGAATGTCATGGTCCAGGCCTTTAGTCTATCAGAATACTAGCTAGTTTTTCCTGGCTCTTAGCCCAATTATATATATTGTTTTGCCAACAGGCATTAGGTGATGATGACAATCCAGGCAGAACATATTCTTGTTGGAACCCTCCAGAAAATTACCTCATCACTTCTGATTCTTCCCCTCCCATCCTGTGGGCCACAGATTCTCATGATGACCCTGGTATCCCATTCCTAACTCTGGCCTTGAAGATAAGAGCCATGTAGGCAGAGAGGCTCAATTAGAAATATCTGCAAGATGGAATGAGCCCATTACTATACACGTTATCCCTTGGGACCAATCAGGGGTGCTTTGCCTCAAGAAAAACTTCTTTGGGTTTTTCTTAAGATTAAGAAAAAATCATTCTAGAGGGGCTCACTGGATAATATCAGCCAACAGCTGTCTCATCGCTCTCTGTTACCACCTAATCTCTGGCATTAGTGTCTCATCAAGTAAGTCAATTTCTCTCTGTACCATATCATAGAAAAATTTGAACTCCTAGAACAGCCATCATCTGTAGCAACTCTGGGACTTCCTTTTTCGAGATTCTGTGGTATGGCATAGCTGCCACTTATTCCAGGGGCACTGATTTCTGTAGTTTGGAAATCATTTGTAATTCTGGTAAAACTCCAGGCCATTGGGAATTTATTCTTAATTATTTCCCACAAATATGCCATGTTTTCTATTGAATCTGTTCAGGTTGTGTGTGAAATCTCTGAGGTATTTGTTAGTCCTAACCTTCATGATGTTGTTGGAAGATAGTAGAATAACAAATAGGTAACCAGTTACATTTCTTGTTTTCAAGCAAATGGTGCAGCTTCCAGATGCCAGCATTAAAACATTTTTGCAGCTTTCCCATTTGCCCACTGAAATACGTGTTGCATTTTTGAACTGTATTTCATTTCGCTTAACTCTGGCTGGCTGTGCTATCTTTCCTTCCTTCTGCTGCTTTCCTACTGTATTGTTTCTCTCCACAAAGACTAGCTTAGAAAGCTCACTTAGGAACAGAACCTTTTAAACTGTTATATGAGTGAACTGTAATATGTCTTGAGGTTGCATAGAGCCTGAAACACCTGTAATGTTAAACTGAGAACCCTCTAACTACTTATTTCTTCAGTTTTGAAATTGCCAGGAGAAGAAATTGCCTTCCTTTTCTGCCAAAATATTGCATTTTTAGATTATAAACACATAGAGATGGACTAGTTATAATATAACAGGATAGATGAGATGGTTACATCGTATGCTTATATGTGAGAGTGCCCATTAAAAGTTGGGGTTGCATGGCTTTGGATGTCATCCTACAGGTTGGTGAGTTTGAAGTGCGGCACATACCTTTTGTTTCCCTCTTGCTCTTTGGTGAAATAGTATCTAGCGAGCAGCATAATTGCTATTTCTATCTGTTTTCTTACGTTACTTTCCCAACACTGTCTCCATAGAGACATTGCTGTAACATGCAATAGAATTATTTCTGACTTCGACATCTAACCTTGCAGCATTTTTCATTCCTATTATACACAAATAAAGCAGCTTCAGAGATACACCGTGTCCAAAGAGATGTGGCACTAAATGCAGAGGGACAGCAGTGCTGGCTGGTATCTAGCCTCAAATCACATAATGAAACCTCTATGACTTTTAACAATGAGTGTATGGAACACTGGTATGAATTCTAACCAGATTTTAACTCAAACCACAATTCACAAGCCCACTTCTAACATCCTGCAATATAATGTCCCTGGCATGATATGTATTTGACAACTTTTCCTCTTCCTGCCTAATCCTTTCCTTTACAAACTAGTCATGAAAGAAGAAAATTCTGGTTTTGTATCTGAAATATATGAATTGATCATATTGTGGTAAAAGATATTATACATGAGGCCTCCCCCCTCTTCTTGTATCGCTGGGTTCTGCGAATGTCTTCTTCCCAGCCCCCCATGCTTGGGTCCTGCTTCTAGCTACAGTTTATCAGTAAAATCCGTGGAGATCTTATACTGTACTGTGGCAAGCTTAGAAAATGGAAGATGAGGGAAATTTATTATGAGGGAAGAACAGGAGTGGTGAGAGATACACGTTGAAGTTGTGGGGCCCTCACAGTTTCCTAATTTGGGAATATCTGACCCAGGCTTTTGACTCTTCTGTGTGGGAACATTTAAATCACATGGAAGATTCACATTAATATGGATTTCAGACTGCCTGAGACATGTTTAAGTCTTAATAATTTCCAAGGAATGGTTGAGAAATGCTTGTTCCTGAAGTAGGTGTCTGCATGGAAGATCTCCTGACAATTCTATGTATTCTGAATCAAGTTCCACATTCCAAGAAAGGCACGATTTAAATGCAATAAATCTCTATGCTACTAGCCACATATACAGGTATTCGTTTGTTTATTTATATTTATCTATTTATTCCCTGCCCCCACTGGTGTGGGGCGGCTTCCAACATTGTTTCATAAACTATATACAATAAATGAAAATCATATATAATATTATATTAATCTTTAAACTCATCACCCTAAAAGCAATCATGCCAACTGTATAGGCAATTTATTCAAGAGGATCTCACTTTTCAGGGGGGTATCATATAGAGCAGCTTTTCTCAACTGTTTTGCCACTGAGAAACCCCTGAAACATTCTTCAGGCTTTGAGAAACCCCAGAAATGGCGCAATCAAGCAGCATATGGTTGGGAAGCATAGCTGTGTACACCTCCACCTGGGTCTCCTCCCCTTCCCACGCCATCCAGTAACATCATTGGCCATTTGGGGGGCCAGGTCAACATAACCATATATGATCATATCACCAAATATTTTTTTAATTAAAATTAACGCCCCCCATTTGGGAAATCTTTCCGGGGTCATCAAGAGCCCCCAGGATTGCACAAAACACTGGTTGAGAAAGTCTGGTACAAAGGGTACCCAGACCATTTAACCAGAGTCATCTTGGTGTTCATTGGCCCCAACCAAATGCCTGCTGGAAGAGCTCCATCTTATAAGCCCTGTAGAACTAACCTAGTTCTGTCATGGCCATTGGGTCTTCTGGGCGCTCATTCCACCAGGTTGGGGCCAGGATCTGTGGATCAGGGCCACACAGAGACTAAAGTGATTTTTTTTGCATGCTTGGGGAGTCCAAGTGTTGGCAGGCCAGGAACCACACTGGACCCAGCCTCAGAGATGTGGCAGCCTGTGAGCCACACTTGGTCTGGCAGCAGAAGAGGAGGCCGCTGAGCTCTGGAGCTGCACCAGACTTAGCACTGGGTGGAGATATGAGATTCCTCCCATCCAAACTTATGGTAGCACAGTATGCCTGGTAGTCAGCAGCAGAGGAGGACACTGGCCTCAGGAGCTGTGCCAGGACCTCTTCCCCTCCACACAAGTCTCCCCTTCTCACTGATATATAAGAGGAATCTCCAGTGATTGAGAAAGAATAGATTCCCCTCTGGCCCATTATGCGCGGCCGCCGAAACGGCGATTTCGAGTCACATGGAAAGCACGGAGGGGGAAGACGCGAAGCAAACCACTTACGCACAGGACGGAATGCAATGGCGGCAAACCCAGAGTAACCGATTATGCACACAGCGACCTCGGTGCCGCTTCTGGTTGAGCCCTGGTCGACCGGAAGCTCCGCTTTCTTCCGTGTTTTGCTAACGAGGCTTTTTCGGCGGCATGCACCGAATATGCGGCCCGTTGTAGCTGGCGCCGTGCGTTATCGGTGATTTTAGGTGACGCCATTCCACCCTGAATGTGGACCTTTCCCTCTGTGCATAATGGGCCTCTCTGATTATCACAGATCCCCATGTGTATTAATAATGAAGTGTATACAGGAGGCAGCAGAAGATAAGACTTTAATATGTTTTCATTTGTTCATCCTTGCTTAGTCAAAATGTTGCTTTGGCAAAACTAGGGAGCACAGCTTAAAACACACCGAAATGGCAACAGGATGAGAATTATATGAGACAGCTAATTTCTTCTTAGTATGGAAGAGGATAGCTTTAGAATACAAATAGATATCAGAACTGATTAGTCTTCACATTGGGCATTTCTGGCCCCTATATGGTTTTACACTTGGGCATTTGGAAGTGAGAAAACATATCTATTTTTTCCATGGCCAATCCAGTCTCGTGCTATCATTGAACTTGCTAAAGGAAATTATTTAAGGCATGGACACTGAGATGGAATGGCTTAAATGAACTGGAGGTCAATGGTTTTTGTTATAAGAAAAGCTAGAGTAGAAATCCAGGTTCATGAAAAAGCACCTGCTCAAGTTACTGCAAGTTTTATTGGAAGTTTAAGTTATAAGATTTACTCTTTTCTTCCATAGATTTATACATAAATCTGTTGACCAGTAACACTTTGTGCATAGATACCCATTGTGGGATCCTTTTCAGTCTGTAATTTCATTTTATGAGTTTTTACAATAAGCTGGTTCGAGGTGCATATTACAATGTGGTCAAATAGACAATTTGAAATGGGCTAAATGATTTGAAATCACTTCCAGATAAAACCAGATGTCAGTTTTTTGTTGTTAATTTCAGTTGAAGGATATAATACTTGCTATATACTTTTTAAAACATGCCAATTGAAACCATGAATTATCATAAAAGTCTCCAGAAGAGTATAATTGATTGCAGAGTGTTAACATGTTTGCATGAAGCAGATCAATGGAGTATTCCTGTCTCATTTGTTTCTATTAAGTTTCTTTCTTGCTGAGAAAGCATGAAAACACTCAGCCTCTTAGATTATAGTTTTTTCTCCCTTTTTCTTTTTCTGTCCCCCCTTTCTCTTTTTTCCTTCCTGTGATCACTGCAGTCGTTTCTGGGGTTGGAGTGCAGATGGGCTGTCGAAGCACCCCCCTCCCCTTTTTCAGCCTAACTCCATCCCCGCTGCTCCTTCTCACAAGACTTTCAGGCGCTCTTACTCTCCCAGGTAAAAAACTACCTGTTAAAATCCAACTTGTCTGAGGTGTCACAATGTTATTTACCATTGGCTCAGTGCTTTCAAGCAGACAGGTACAGGGGATTTGGTGAGGGACAGCTGCTCATACTTTATTTTTAATGGGTGGAGAAATCATAATACTACTTAGCATTTCCTGGTAGGCCATCAGACAAATATCTGAAAGCAATATACTATGGAAACGTTCTGCTTTCTTCATTCATTTGGCTAGAAGCACTGCAATAAAAGCAAGGTCAGGGCTTGTTTTACACACCCTTTAACCCACTTCCCCCTCAGATTTGTGTGTGTAATGAAAGCTCAGCAGCTGAGTCTTGTGCTAGGAATCAAGAGATCAGATCGAAAGCAAGAACTAGAAGAGAGGTTAAACAGTCTTACTTAGTAGTCAGGCTGCCTGACTCAAATAATACCAAGAGGATAGATTCAGGAGTGTAGCCATGTTGGTCTGAAGCAGCAGGACAGAGTTTGAATCCAGTGGCACCTTTAAGAACAACAGTATTTGATTCAAGGTATAAGCTTTTGCGTGCATACACACTTTGTCTCAGACTTCATGCACACAGAAGCATATACGCTGAATCAAACTTTGTTCGCCTTAAAGGTGCCACTGGATCCAAAGCCCAGATGAGTTGCTGTTTGATGTTATATTGCCATGTGCTTCAGTGGAAGAAATCAGTTTAATTAAATTGCATTGTATGGAAATGGGAAAGATTCTTCCTCCATTTCCTAAATACTTAATAGGGTTCTTTCAGGAATACCTAGGATTAGTATTTACCTAGGTTCTTAGGAGGTGATTCACACTTAACATGTCAAATGTGGTTGCTGTGTATACACTGGTATTTGCAAGAGCAAATACCATTAAATGTGAAGGGAAAGCTATATGTGCTTTACATACACAGTATTACTTTGAAGATCTTGTATCAGGGAGCATAACTGACCAATGTTTCCCAGCATGTATACATTATGTATCTATAAGAGCACATTGTCCTAATGGGCTTAACTGCCAAATGCAGTTACACAAAAGACCAGCCTTCTTGCTTTGTTTAAAATTATCATAATTGGGTGCATTTATGGTCACTGGCCCTGATTAAACAAAACACACATGAAAGCAGCACATACATCCCAGTAGACAAAGGGAAATTCCCTCCAATTGGCTGGTGGGAGGGAATGATTCCAGCTTTCCACCAAGAGATGGTATGATTTCACTGCCACTTGGTCTGCTGAAATGGACTTGAGAGACTTAATAACTTTTCCCCATCCAGCTAAGGATAGACAGGTCAAAATGTACTTCAGCACGTGTATAGCTCCTAGGTGGATCATACAACAAAGATTAGCACTATATTTGACTCACTTTTCAGTACTTTTTAAAGGCATAGATGTCCCTTTCTCAATCATAATAGTTGGAAGACTGAAAATGCAGATGTCAAATGGGCGGTATAAAAATCCAAATAAATAAATAAATAAATAAATAAATAAATAAATAAATACTTGCAGTGATAAACATCGGAATCTGATAGGAGTAATTGAACACAGAGAACAGTGTATGTACAATGTTCCCAATTACTTTAAGTAGACAAATTAAGTAATACTGTGTTGTCATACTATTCATTCCTCCATTTATTTTTATGTACTTTATTATGGGATATTCAAAGCAAAATAATGATAACATCACTTGAACAAGGAGATAGAAATGGAGAACCACACATAGGTTCAGTTTATATGAGCCAAGAAAGAAAGAAATATATTATTGATACTTAGAAGAATCTAGGATAATCCTTAAAATCCTGGTATTAGTAAATATCTTAGACTGTGTTTTTGAAGTCTGGTGCAGCTGGAAAATAATATTGTGACATCTGTAAAAACTGTGCATTTCTTTTCATCACTTTGTTCACCTTGTGACTCTTCCAGTTTTCAGCATGAATCATTGTTTTCTATATTGTGTGGCTGGTTATTGTAAATGGATTTGTTTCATCTTGCATTTTTCCCCCCACACACATAATCTATGTATATAGTACCTGTTCTGACTAAATGTATTTGTTTGCATAAATTGTTCTTCTTTTTAAAAATTCAGAAGCTGCTGTTTCTTTCTTGAGCTGTGTTATAAAGATTAATTCTTGAGTTATGAAAATAGATCGTGAATTCTGGGCATCGGGATATTGTGAAATGTCAAATGAACCCCATTTTGTGATTGTAGTAATATGATATAATCCAGGCATTTATGTTATTTAGAACAAACAAGAATAGCAGATTTTGATTGTTAAATTATGTGTAGAATTGAATATTTAAGAGGTGTAATTTCAATGACTGTTTAAAACACTTACGAAAAATGATTAGAAAATAATCCTCACCCTTGGATTTATGCAAATGGTATTTCCATTTGATTCATACTGTTATTGTTACACTATCAATGTATACAATATTTGCAGAATAGTTTAAACAAAAATTATGCCCCTGGATAGAGAATTATAGGAAGGAAACATTGAGGAGGAAAATGCATGTGTGCACTTGAAAGCTTCCACTATGAATAAATCTTTGTTGGCTTTAAAGCTGCCATTGGACTTATATTTGACATTGTAACAGAGTTGGGAAGGTAACTGAGGAAGAAAGAATGGTCATGTGAATCAAAGTAGACAGGTGAAGAATGACAATGATCCTAGGATTTGATGGGGAGAAGTAGTGTGTATGTACTACCTGTGTAAATTAATCCAGGTCTAAATTCTAGATGTTAAAAGGTGAAGAGTAGAAGATATATATTTTTTGAATATGAGAGAAATAGTGACATTTGGATGCATAGGGGGAAAATAGGTTGATAATGGAGGAAGAGTTTTAAGTTCTATAGCTGATCAAACTCATTTACATCTTGCAGGGCATTCTCCAGTGCCAGTATGGATTCAGTGAAGAAGGCCATTATTTTATCATTCTCAAGATCTTAAAATAAAATTATACTGTGAAAATATATCAATGTTCCAATTTTATGTCCATTTTGATCAATAGATTCAAGTGGGTAGCCATGTTGGTCTGAAGTAGCACAACAAAAATAGAGTCCAATAGCATCTTTAAGACCAACAAAGATTTATTCAAGGCGTGAGCTTTCGAGTATATGCACTCTTCCTCGGACTAAATGAAAAACCACCATAACACATATATCCACAGTTATGATGATTTTGCATTTAGTCTGAGTAAGAGTGCATGCACTTGAAAGCTCACGCCTTGAATAAATCTTTGTTGGTTTTAAAGGTGCTATTGGACACTATTTTTATTAATAAGGATCAAAGGGGTAATTAAGTCACATTTTCAAGTGTTTTTTTTTTCAGCATTGTTGGCTAGACATTTGACTTAGCTGACAATCTGTGCATTTGTAGATGAAAAATGTGTCATTTTAATGTTTTCTGAAATATCACACTACTGCATTTGGGCATATCTTGTAAGGTTCTCCATGTGAGGAAAGTGTTAGTCAAGTTAATTTGCACCAAATGGTATTGTTTTTTTTTTTATCTGAGACTGGCATGATTCAATCAGCTTTTGGTTTTGTTTTGTTTTTAACCTGCCAGGTAGCTTTTCAGAATCCCGTGGTGTTAAGTCCAGAGAGAATGTAATGTGGCAAGGGGTACCGAACTCTTGCCTCTAGTCCTAATTTTGCCCATGTATCAAATAACAATGTGCTGTGTGAATCACATGAGCACATTCAAACTCACACTATTACTTAGAGGTTTTTTGAAGCCTTTTCCTAAGTGAGCACAAATTTGTCAAGGCAGAAATGTTGGAATTCTGTGTAACATCTGTTTTCATTTGTACAGGAAGTGTAGCTTCTGTTCTGTTCTGTTGACTAACGCAGCTGTAAATATATAGTAGGAACCTTTCCTACCTTGAAGGGTCTGTAGCATTGTCACCTTGGCATCTTCATAGCTGTTATTAATTCCCGGTCCTGTGCTGTCATCAGATGCCTGCCTTCTGCTGTGTTCCTTTTGAATTTAGGAGTCGCAATGTGGATCCTTTGCCTTTTTTGAATCTCAGGATGGCTTACAATAAAAGCAATATTAAAGACCGAGGCTCATCATGGATACAGAAATTTAATTGTGGTGCCTTGTATTTTCAGAAATGATTTTATTGTAATGTCTCTCAGTGGAAATACTAAGATTTGGATCCAACCAGTTTTTCCATTGATAAAAAAGGGAGGAAAGGTTCCAATTTGACTACCAGAAGAGCTACGTTGGAGCTATAGTAATGATTGGAATTGGCCAAGATAGAATCAAAAAGTTGACTGGATCCAATCCCAAGTTTATCATTTTCCATTAGATTTTTTTGTTGTGTGGCATAAAATAAGTGTGCATGAAGATTCTGTCATTGCTTGTTCATGTGTAAACCCAATTTTATACCATTCAGTGAAATGCAGTGAATAAATTAATTTCTTAAGGAGTTGCCTTCTATACGGTCCCCAATATTCAATTAAATGGAGCATTTGAAAGCAAAAAATCGGGGAGAGATTTGGCTAGAAGTAATTTTTTGTTTTAGTGATGGCAAAGCCATTTAGTTTTTAAGGTATAGGACAAATAGGAAAAAAATTGTCTGCCTTTGCACAGTGACCCTGGTATTCCTTGGCAGTCTCCCATCCATGAAGTAAATAGATCTGATCCTGCTTAATTCCCAAGATCTGAGAAGTTCAAATTTGATTGAATTCATTACTAGTACTGCTACTGCTACTGCTATTACCCACCACTCTCAGCAAGCCGGCTCGTGGCAAGTTAAAAGATTTAAAAAAAAAACCATTAACACAACAACCAATAGAAAAAGGCCAGTGTGGCAGAAAAACTATCCTTTCCCATAATGGAACACCTGCCACCCTACTCTTTTCCAAATGGTCACTAACTGAGGAACATCCATGCAGTCAGGAAATCATGTATGTATGTATGTATGTATGTATGTATGTATGTATGTATGTATGTATGTATGTATGTATGTATGTATTTAGTTGTTTATTTATTTATTCTTTATTTTTATTTTATTTTTTTTATAAAATTGGAATTCAGTTGTTTAATTTCCTCTGTGTTTCAGCCATCGAAATTCATCATAAAGACATTGGGTTTTTTCTGTTCCCAAAGTTGTTTTTTTTTTTAAGTTAACAAATCTTGCCTGGTTCTTATAACATTATTTAGGCTTTATCTTCCCATATAGCAAACTTCAGTAGGTAGACAAAGAATTAAGTGAAGCTGTTAGATGAAAAGTTTTATGTGTGGGCTCACTCAGTGACCTGTAAAGATATGATAGGTTGAGCAAATTTTTAGATACCAGACTTTTTACTCTAAATCTTTATACACAACTTACTTCATTGGTAACCCCCTCCTTTCAAAAGAAGTGGTTTCCTCAGGTTTGAGGAGACCCAATAATAAAAGCTGGTTCAATTGTGAATGTATTCAAACAGGAGCTTATTCAAAGCATTAAAGATTTCCATGTCAACTAATGAAAGACAAAATACAATTTTGAAAGAAAGAATATAAAGCTCATGTGAGATCTAAAACGATGGTGAAAACCCATTCTAGATGGCAGGCCTTAATCAAGGCAGCTAAAGTAAAAGAAAGCAGAGGGGTTTGGAAACTTATAGCAGGTGGTAATAGATTGAATAACAATGCTATGAAGAATGTGATCTCTGCTAGAACATGGGAAGAACATTTTGCTAGGTTGTACAATAGAAACCAATCTTTGCTTCCCATAAAGGATCCTTTAAGTTGTTGTGTACAGTGGAATCCTATCTCTATAGAGTTTTTAATGGGAAAGCACCTAGAAGCAATTATATTATAGCAGATATTCTAAAATCAAATGTAGAGTGGTGGGCTCCATTGTTGGCATATTGGTTCACTTACATTGACCAGGCAGGAATAATTCTGGAGGAGCAGGGGCTCGCCATAATAATACCGATTACAAGAAAAATAATAAATCTGATCCTAATAATTATAGGCCCATCAGTCTCATAAATACAATCTGCAAAATTTATACCATGTATCTTTGTGTTAAGTTATGTGACTGGATAGATCAATGGCAAATATTAGACGTTGAGTAGGGGGGCTTTGTACATGGGTGTTCCACATTAGATCATTGCCTTGTCCTGGATTACCTAATACAAAAATATGTAAAGCAAGGAAAAGGCACTTAATATACTGCCTTTGTGTGTTTGAAGGCAGACTTTGACTCAGTCTAATATCGAGACATCTCTAAATGATAGGCACAAGTGATTCACATACAAGGTTGCAAAGTTTTGTCCCACTACAATTCATAAATGCAAAGCTCTTTTACTAATATAATTTTATTAATTCTCATCTTTGCTATTATGATATGTCTTGTTGGAGCCCTTTTATATTAATTTATCATCATTGACATACATTAATTTTAATGTATCTGTGCCATACTGATTTAATTTTTATTTGTTCTGATTCTGTGCAGTTAGGCACTTTGTTTAAACTTGGATGATGTAATTTTATCTAGTTGTTGAAATTTGCTGGATTATTAGACTTTTGATCTTAAGGTAGAATTAAGTCTTTTGAAAAATCTACAATAGGCACTGCAACAAAATGGTCAGAGACAAGTGGAGATTACTAATAATTCTTTACACTTTCATCTGTTTCGATGGAGGTTTTTTTCCACCTTTGCTTCCAAATGGAAGCACTGAGGGGAATGGAGTGTCTTCTGTATGATGTGGTGCTGCAATCAGGTTAGCATGCCATTAGGAAAGAATGGTATGTATTTTCCTGCCTAGCAAAGGTTCCACATTGTTGCCATTTTCCCACTGCTGGCCCATCATGGATGTCACTTCCCCTCTGCTGTAGTCACTTCTATAGCATTGTGACAATCTGTGGCCATTCTCTGATATCAATTTTTAACATAGCCATTGTAGTGTTATAGAGCACATGTAAATAAAAGGGTGGCAAGTTGCCATGTCAGCAGTGACAACCATGCAGAGTTGAGAGCCAATGCAGAGTCACTGTGAAACATGAGTCAGAACAAATTGTGGAAGAACTCTACAGAAACCATCTGCATGTGGAAGCTCTGTTGCCAGCCTCTGCATTTGCAGTGAAAGTGAAAGCAATGGAAAAAATCTTTGCTGATTAGAAGCAGCCTTTATACTCAAATCTGCTTCATGCAAACCTCATTGGCATCAATGATGCTAGCTTTGATGGGGCGTTTTGAAGACAAGGCCAACAGTGAGAGATTTTCAGCAATCCCTATATGAATTAATGTCCAGTGGTAATGGGAAACTTCTTGACATTTAATGCTGAAGCACTAATCTTTTTTTTTTTTTAGTTTCTTTAAAACAGCTTAAATAGTATGCTAGCTTTTCCTCTAGATGTAATTATCTGGTTTCACACTTAGAAAGTAAAATATCAAGTTGTAATGAGCGTTTTTATGTTTCGTGCATTGAATCCCCGATATCATAGTTTTTAAAGGTTCCATAATCATTGTCTGTCTTTAGTTGCTGTTAATCATTTATTACATACTTAGGCCTAGACTAAGAATAACAGAATGCTCGAACTTTTCGTATTTTTTAAAATTTGTATTCTTTGGTTTATGATAGTTGAGAGAACAATTCCATTACCAATTTAATTAAAAGTATTGCTTTTAAGTAGTTGTAACATATAGGGAACACAGTTCAATGCAAGCATAAGTTGGCTGTCCTAATTCACTGTTTGAATACATCATTGTAGCCAATACGTTTCCTGTTAGCCACAAGATAGCATACAATTAAAACTAGAATCCAAATAATGGTTCTCCAGCTTAGCTATATTATAGCTCAAGACAAACAAATTGGTCCTTGGTTTTAATACTCTCTCTATATTCAATCTTCAGCGTGCTGGATTATGATACGGAGAATCTAAATTCTGATGAGATCTACAGCTCTCTTCGTGGAGTAACAGAGGCAATTGAAAAGTTTAGTTTCCGTAGTCAAGAAGATCTAAATGAACCAATCAAACGTGATGGAAAAAAGGACTGTGATATTGTAAGTAGCCTGGAGGGGGCTGTGAAATGGATTTTGAAATTGATTATCCTTTATCATTCAAATAAATTAAATATCCTACATTTAACTAATTTCCCCACAATGGAGTGTCTCATATACTTTCTGATTGCCAAACTTTAATACTATATTTTGAAGCAAACACTGACCTATCATAAGAGTGGCCATTTAACCTTTTTTTGTGCATGAAGCAAGCTTCATATAAAAGGCCCTCCAAGTGCATACTGTGATTTTTAATTACACATCACAATTCCCCTCAAAGGAGTATTGGAGGGTGAGGCCAAAACTAACACAACTGCATGAGTAACTGTTTCAAACAGATGTGGAACATCTACATGTTTAAATTTCACATAGCAACCCACATGTTAATCAGGCCATGTTTGTGCATCAAATGTATATTGGACTAAGTAACAGAGCAATTCCTGGTTTTAATATTTTCAACATTTACCTTTTATTTCATGCTGTGCGTTTGTGATTTTTGTTACAAAGGACAAAAAAAAGAGAACATTCTTTGTAGGAAACTTTTTCTTCCTCTATGGATATTTCTCTCCAGTGCTGTTAGACATACAAATTCTACAGTGAAGGATTGGAATCTGGCTGACCTCTCCTTCCTTCCATGACATTCCCAGCCCCACCTATAGTTTGAACATTGGACTCTATATTTGTATGCCAATAAAGGTTTTCTGAGTCTGAATCTTGGACTCTATATATACAGGAATCCAGTGTATATTTTCCATAGCCTCACTGTCCGTACACCTTGTTTTTGTAGTGTGCAGATCACAAGGATAAGTCATTGGGCTTCAAATATATGGGCCACTAAGTAAATATTGATATGCATGACAGGTGGGAGCATGCTGGAGTGTTCTGACTTCCCACTGCATGTCCGAAAATCTGCATGGAGCTTATAATTCTCTTTGTTTTCCTTTAACTCTGAAAATGACAATTAGAAACCAAATTTAATATCTCTCTGCAAGTTTAGTAATCCTGTAGCATGATAGCTAGCATTTAAATACCAAGAAAGTAATAAAGCTATTACTAAATAGTTTCTCATTGATGTATACAAGTATTAATAAAATACATTATCCTCTTCTGTTTGGCCAAAGAAAGTAATTTTCCTGCATGTTTGGTCCCCAGGTTTCTCGAGATGGTGGGATAGCCTCAACAGCCATTGATGTTCGTGGAAGCAGTGATGTAGTGGAAGGAGGAAGGATGGCTCTGGACAACAAAACTTCTTTACTCAACACCCAGCCCCCACGTGCCTTTTCAGGACCCCGAACCCGAGAATATAACCCCTACCCATATTCTGACACTATCAGCGCCTATGACAAGACCGCTCTTAAGGAAGCTGTGTTTGATGATGATATTGATCAGCTTCGGGATGGTTGGTATTGTGTTTTCTAAACTCTTTGATGATAGTTTTCCATATTTAATTGTTAATGAAATGTCGTGCTAAAACTAGCTTCCTGATTTACATCACTTGTTTATTCTACCAGCTACAAAGAGTTGCAACAAAGCTTTGAGAACATCTTATAAGATGCTTATGAAAGCCTATTGGATGGCAGTGAGAATGGATAATGAGAGTTTTATGCTGTTTTCACTGCATCCACCACCTCTCACCCAGCCCAGTTATTCAGGGTAATTTGATTGTTAACCATCCTTTCAGAAAGGTGTTCAAATATTAGTCAATCAGAAATTGTGAGGCTCTTTGCAGATAAAATTTCAACACTCTGCCACGGCCTTCCACTAATTTTTAATACAGTGAAAGAAATGGAGACCCTTTTGCCACCTTTGGAGGTAGGTTTTGATCGCTTCAGATGCCTTATGCAGGCTGACGTTGACAGGATGCTAGGTTCTGTTAGGCATACCACTTGTCTACTAAACCCCTGCTCCTTGTGGCTCCTTAAAATGGATGGCAAGAAGGTTGGAGGACCACTCCAGAATATAATAAATCTCTCCCTTTCTATGGGAACTCTCCTGGACAGTCTGAAACAGAAAGATATCCGTAGGACCTGTCCAACTACTGCCCAGTTTCGCATCTAGCATTCCTGGGTAAGATGGTTGAGAGAGCTGCCATGGACCAATTACTAGCATAACTGGATGATGCATCAGTCCTGGACCTGTTCCATTCTGGCTTGCGCATTGTCTATGCTGGACTGAGGCGGGTCAATGCTGCTTGTGTTGCTTGATCTCACAACAGCATTTGAAATGGTAAACCACAAGCTTCTTGCTTGCTGCTTCATTGATGCGAAGATACAGGGGACAGCCCTTCAGTGAGTGACCTCCTTTCCCTGTGATCAAGGGCAAAGGATCACTGTTGGGGAGAATCAGTTGCACTGCTGTGAACTCCATTGTGAGAGTTCCTCAGGGAAAGATTCTGTCCCCAACATTTAACTTCTTTATGTGTTCCTTTGGCCGTCTTGTCTGGAGCTTCGGGTTTGGATCCCCTCAATATGCTGATGATACTCAGCTCTATCTCCTTATGGTTTACCAACCATATACCCTTCCAAGTTTACTGGCATGGTGTTTGGAGGCAGTGGTGGACTGGCTGAGAGCAAATTGCCTGAAGCTAAACCTTTTGAAGACAGAGGTCCTGTGGCTGGGTAGGAAGGACCCAATCAGGAAGAGTGTTTAGCAAAACTGGATGGAGTGCAGCTCTCGACTGTACACATGGTTAGGAATTTGGGTGTAAACTTCAATACCTCCTTATTATTGGTGGTCCACGTTATGGGAGTAGTGCAGCTGGCATTTTTCCATCTTTGCCAAGCTAAGTTGCTAGCACCCTATCTCGCCCTGCATATCTAAGGGACCTCCTATCTGGGTACACCCCTTGAAGAGCCCTTCAGTTGGCCCTTCAATTGGCAAACACTAATTGACTAGTGGTCCCCAGCCATAAGCAAATACCCTTGGCCTCAACCAGATCCAGGGCCCTTGTGACCCTGGCTCCTACTTGGTGGAATGAGCTCCCTAGGAAGATCAGGGCCCTATCAGAACTCAAGCAATTCTACAGGGCCTGTAAGACACAACTCTTCCTCCAAGCCTATGGTTGAGGCCACTGGAATCTATGATAACATCTGATCAGGACCTCCCTCATCTCGCCCTCTCCCCTTCTTCCTCCCCAATTATGGGGCCAGAGGTTTAATTATATTTCATCCTAATTTAACTGTATTTTAAATTTTATAAGACTTCTACTGCAATTGTATGTCTTGGACTTTATTTGCTCACCACTCCAAGGCATCCTATTGTGAGGGAGTGGTATAAAAGTAACTAAATAAATAAAAAAATAAGAAGAAGAATTAGCATAACCAAACACAGACTGCACAAACCACTTGTACCCGAGGATGGGAGGGCTGCAACCAACTGAGCCTGGCTGTGTGGCTTAATAAGAGAAAGGCGCAGACCAGAATGAAGACTTCTGACCCTGCCGACCCAGCTAAAAGCAGTTGGCTACCAGGAATGCTGTCAGGCCCTCCCTAGAAAGCTTGCAGCTGTGGAAATAAGGTGATGGCTGTGGTTGAAAGACCAGAGCTGCCACAAAATGGTATCATTCTATATCACCACTGGTAAATAAGTATGTTGAGGAACACAGATTTTAGGATTAGGCAAAATATTTTGCATCTTATTCACCATAGGGCAACTTAGTCCAGGTTTTTATTAGAAGTCAAATGCCTGAGAAGCATTAAGGGAACTATGATTGCCAATGAAATTTAGGGTGGAATGTAAGGATTAAATCTACTGTATGCTCCTTGATAAGTGCACATCTATATTTATAAAGTGCATTATGGTAAGTGAAATTGTTCTGTAAGCTTCCCTTTCTGCAGACTGCTATATTGGGACATAGAGATCCAGATGGGTGTAGATTCTGGTGTGCTGGACCAGAGAGAGGAATCAGCCACAAAGCCCACTAGGCCAATTACCATTGTTCAGGGTACAGAAGCCCGAGCAAGATGGAGGGGTGGGGAAAAAATGTGATTGACCTAGAGAAAAATGTCAACACTAAGGAAAATTTAAGAGTAAATGTTAGAAGTTACAGATCAAACTGCTGAACTGTTATGAACTAAACTGTGTGACCAAGGAATCACAGGGGAAACTTTATGGGTACAGAACAAAGAAATACTTAATGTCCAATCCTCAGATATTTGCTATTAATTAATATCCAGTCCTCAGTTATTTACTACAGTTGTTGGTGTGACTTGCTTTTCCATTTGTTTCGGCAGTGCCCATTGATCATTCTGATTTGGTGGCTGATCTTTTGAAAGAGCTGTCCAATCACAATGAGCGAGTGGAAGAACGGAAAGGAGCTCTTCTCGAGTTACTGAAGATCACAAGGGAAGATAACCTCGGAGTCTGGGAAGAACATTTCAAGACCATTTTGCTTTTACTACTTGAAACACTCGGAGACAAAGATGTAAGATATAGATGTGTTGAGCACCCCTTTATTGTCCTTTATTCTACATCCTTTTATTATGAGAAGTGTGGGCATTATAGCTTCTGAAGCTTTCAGGGTAGGTTAGTATAGTAACACCTTTTCAAGGACATTGTGTTTCTGGCTCCTGTTTCATGAACCTGATGCCAATAGAATTCAGTACCAGTGAAAACATGGCTCAGTTTTGGAACAGAATGCACTGGTGTTCTCTGGCCTTAATTATGTTGCCTTGGATCTTATGGAAGCCTTCTGTGGTGTTATGGCTGTAGCACTAGCATAAGATCATAGTAGAGGAATTTAACACTTACAAATTAGTGTTATACAGTTTATTAACACTTGGGTCTCCCATCAGATGTTTGGATAAGTGAAATTAAACTGTGTTGGGAACATGATCAAAGATTGTTTCAGTGCTTGTACATGCTTGCCATATCCTGGGGTTGTGTATGGAACTTGATTAAAGACATCCTGGTTTGATTAAGCTCTACGTTACCATGACATCTGAATGTGAGTGCTTCGTTAGATTCAATCCACAATATGCATTGGTCAGATGTGTAAATTCAGATATTTTTACAATATCAGGTTCAGATTGAACTCCTCCTTTTGCCTCCTCTGGTACAACTACCCCTAAGTGTAATTAATTAATTGACTGATATAGCATTTGCAACCAATTAATTTCTATGCATATTGATCATTCTGCTGCCCCCCCCCCTCCAAGACATATAATGGGGGTGGTGGTGGAAGAAATGCCAGACCTTTATCATTTCGTGGTCTATTTAGATAGCAAATATGAAATACCTAAAATCCTGTCTATGTTTTTACTTGCTTATAAAATTGAGATGCTATTAAAATGTTACTGTGAAGCAGCCAAGAGGACTGTTTGCATGCCAGTTATTGTTTCCAGCTTTTGTTGTCATAGATGCATCAAAAAGATATAATCAGGAGGCAAATCATGTGCTAGCACATGGATTGCGCAGGTGAATACAAAAGCATCAGGATGTACTTAAAAAGTTCAGTCTGGAGCAAGTTAAACTAAATATTCCTCTGTTGAAACTGTAGGCACTGTTTGGCATGGCTGTCATCCAAAAACATAAAGTAACAGTTATGTAACCTGGGCAGTTGTTCTGCTACTCTCCTAACAATATTCCTGAAGGAAACAGGGTTAGTGAATGGTGTAGTTGGTTGCTGAATGCTATAGCAACAAACTGATATATCCATAAGAAATGTAATTTGCAATGAAAAACCTTGGATTGGTAACAATACTTTATTATGTCCTGGATTTCAGAAGACTAGATAAACTAAATTTGCTTAACCTCAATTTAAGTATCCCTAACAAATCAGTCAGTTGGGTTTGTTTACTTATTGACGTGTATTTCAGAAACATACTGGAATTTAAATGCAAAAGATTGTTCATTTGAAGCTTTCTGTTGGATGGTTTAGATCAGTGGGTGCTTATAGGTGACTATGGGTATACAGAACCCTCTCCCTCGGTATTTTTCAGGTTCAGGTATATTGAACCCAAAGAATATTGGTATTTCCTGATATTCCTGAATCCGAATACCAGTATGCTATTCTGATTCAATAAATATTTGATTATGCCATTTTTTTCCAACCCCATTATACCCTGTGGGGACCATTCTAGTCAATGTTCCCCTTGGGGTATAATGGAAATTCAATCTGGGGGTTTCTGGGGCTTTGGGGGGTGGGTTGTGAGATAGAAATATCTCATTTGCAACACAGCTACTGGTGCCTTTCCTCAAAAAACTCTCCAAGCTTGAAAAATGTTGGGAGTCCAGTTCTATGGGCCCCTGAAGAAGGTACCCCATACTAGGTTGCTTTCAATGGAGTCGGGGGGGGAGGTATTTCAAAGTGGAGGAAGTGAAATGGATGGGTTAAGTGTCTCACAGCCATTATAGCCTAGAAGTAGATCAGTTGTACCCATCAGCTGTTAGGCCAAAATGGCTGGCAGCCATTTCACTGGTCTATTTTGCTATGCCTTTTAAACATAATACCCGCCGTGAGCCTTAGGGGAGTGGCAGGCTATAAATTGAAGTAGTACTAATAATAACAATAACAATAATAACAGCAGATCAGCTGCAGATATGTAGTGTTCAGTTGTTAGGTTTAAATGTCTCAAAAAGCTACTGGAAAAAAGTCCAATGAATGTTCAGGAAAGGCGCATTTTTCAAACATCATTTCAGGGGCTCCAAACCAAGTTTGTGCCGCATTTTGACTCCTGTACTGGTTCATGCCCATCCCTAGATATCAAACACCTCATATCCTACATTTCCTGTTTTTTACTAGAACAAGAGTTGTGCATCAGTATTATTTCCAGCTCATTAATGTTGGCTTCATGTTAGTGATTCAAATAATGGTTTTTCTGACATGTGTTGCTACTTTTCTTATAGCATTCAATAAGAGCCCTGGCATTGAGAGTGTTGCGAGAAATCTTGAGGAACCAGCCTGCAAGATTTAAGAACTATGCTGAACTGACTATCATGAAAACTTTGGAAGCACATAAAGATTCTCATAAAGAGGTGAGTTATTTTGGCTCTCCTAGTGCTGCTTATAGAGTGAGTACTTACCAAGCAGTGAATCTCAGCACTCAAAATTTATGTTGCCCTAGCTAAAACTTGCTATTGGTACCTTGAATGTAAAGAAGAGTTCTTAAAACAAATTTATATGTACACAAGGCCATGCCTCAGAATTTTCTTCCCTTTGTCTGAAGCATGTACCAGGGTCCTATATCTTGAGATTTTTGCAAGAGGTATGTAGGTAGGTAAATAGATGTAATAATGCAGTTTTAACAGTGAGTAATAGCATTTTAGCGAAGAGGGAAGCGTGCTAGTGCCCTTTAAGGCAACTGTGAGAGAGACATGCTTGGCATATCTGGAAAAAGTTACAAAAGAGTGATCCAACGTTCTCCTTGCGCCTCATGGAGTGCTATGATGGAATGGCATACTTTGCCACTAATCTACAAATGCCTAATCAGTAATAACTAAGCAGCAGCCAGCAGCAAGTATCATTTTTTTAAAATCCTGTACTTAATAAATGTCAATAACCATGACAGATAATGCAAACAAATGAGAGAGGGAGCTAAGTGTGTGCACAGATATGACCATAATTCACACATGTACCAGAGGACAAAAACTACAGATTCTAAATCAGGGGTAGTCAAACTGCGGCCTTCCAGTTGTCCATGGACTACAATTCCCATGAGCCCCTGCCAGCATTTGCTGGCGTTTGGACATCTGGAGGGCCACAATTTGACTACCCCTGTACTGAAAATGTTTCATCTGATATGTAAAATGGAATAGGCTAGTTGCCAAACAAGGAGCCATGGGGAAAGAGTTCCAGTGGCACTGCATAAAAGGCTGTGTTCCTAATGAACTCAAACTCTGATCGGAAATTTTGTAATGTGGGCAAACTGTCTTTCACACATCCAGACCATTTTGGGATTATTTTGGGTTTATACCTATACTTCAGATTGGGTCCAGAAGTTAAGAAGAAGCCAGTCTAACCCTTCCATTAACAAAAGTCTTCTGGAGTGCCTTGCAGTATTCTGTTCCAGATGTAAAGGAAGCATGGATAACCATGATTGTTGACAAATGGCATCTCAGTCCTGACTAAACTAGGTTCAGATTACTGGTTCTCATACAATCAGTTACAGATCCTGATTCAGGACATCTGCCGCTTCATCTTAAAAGAAAAAATAGGTCTGGGTGACATCAACATACTGATGATGCCAGGGACATATCCAGGGATGGGGGTTTAATACAGCAAATTTCCTTCCATTAATGAGCTGTCTCTCAAACACTATGGTAATTTCAAATAATGTCACTCCTCCATGCCCGTCCTTGTTTACTACAGGATCTTCTTAACAGATTTGGGTTTTGTTTTTTGTTTTTTTTAGTATTCTGAGTGTTATAGCACTAAACCAATATATCATTTCAGTGCTATAGTGGCACCTTTGAGATGCCTTGACTGTCTCATTGGTGCTACTATATAGCACTATAGCACTCACCATATAATGTTAAAAAGAAGTCTGCGGAAGATTGCAGAGCAAAAAGCGACATTGTAGGAAGTGCTATGGACATTTTAAACAGGGCGCCAAAGTGATTCAGAAGCACAGCAAAGGGGTAGAAGATAAAGTAATGCAGTTTCTCTCAAAAGTAGCTGAACCATACTTAGCTAACCCTAAACAAGTGGGTTTGTATGAACCGCTAAATAAAGTCTACTAGCAGCCGATTACTAAAATGAGTCTGTCTGAAATGGCAGGAAAAATCTGTTAGCAATCAGTTACTAAAATGGAATACGAAAGCAGTTTGAAAATGGCCATAGTGTTTAAGCTCTATAGTAACATATCAATTACTGACAGTATAGCAGTAGTGCGGAGTAGTGGTTAAGATTGTCAGAGGAGTAATTTGGAAGGCCCAGGTTTAAATCCCCCTTGTGCCATGGAAGCTTGTTGGGTGCCCTTGACACTCTCTCAGTCTAACTTACCTCACAGGGTGGTTGTGAGGATGAAATGGAGGAGAGAATGATGTAAGCTACTTTGGGTCTTGTTTGGGAAGAAATAGGAGGTATAAATAAATAAATGTGCCAACTGCCAGTTAAATAAAAAGTCCTTTGGAGGTGTGGGGAGGGTGGGATGGCAACCATAGGTGACTAGGACAGGGACAGTGCAGGGAAACCTTTGGTATAAAAATGGGGGAAAGCCACAAAATAAAGTAACCAATTGGGCTACAACATATGGCCATGTAACCAGTGTAAGGAAGAGTGGTCCTGTGTGGTTTAGCATCACGGAAACTAATGTGTAAAGATTGTCTTTAGAAAGGGAGGGCAGGAAATATTTAATCCGTTTAATAAATCAGCATGTCTGTCCTACACTTTCTTGGAAACAGTTTCTCCACACGACACTAGTTTTTTGTAACAGCATTTAGCAGCAGTTGTAAACTGATTTCAAGATAAAGCAGTCGGACAAAACATTTTGTTCTAAAGGAGTGCCTTTATTGGCAGGCTTCTCCCAATTGTGCATTCTTCTTGACTCACCTTGTCTCGATGCCCTTGTTTTCTTTCTGAATCGCCTCCATGAAAGAAAGGGGAAGTTTGCCATCTCCAAGTTCTCCTTCCATATTCTTCAAATCATATTTTTGTACAGCTGTGGCATGCAACCTAAAAAAATATTAGTGTTGAAATATATCAGAGTTTTTATCTTATTCATCTCTTGTGTGCATTTGTAAATGTAAAATGTGAGTTTTGATGAGGCTACATGTGTGCATTCCATCAGTCACTGGAAGCAATCTCCACATCGTATCACTCCACTTGAGTCTTCCCAGAAATTCTCCATCAAGCAGACATGGAAGAATGGCAGCAGACGTACCATTTATGCAGGCATGCAAGTAGTGAGAGCCAGCTTGGTGTAGTGGTTAAGAGTAGCGGCCACTAAGCTGGTGAGCAAGGTTTGATTCCCCGCTCCTCCCCATGCAGCCAGTTGGGCTCATCACAGCCCTGATAGCACTGTTCTCACAGAACAGTAATATTAGACCTTTCTCAGCCCCACCTCACAGGGTGTTGGTTGTGGGGAGAGGAATGGAAGGTAGCTAAGCCACTTTGAGACTCCTTTGTGTAAGGAAAAGTGGGGTATAAAAACCAACTTTTCTTCTAATTTGGCAGTAATGAGTGGGAAGACCAATTACTATGGATAGATCTGTAATCATTTCAGAAACCTTAAATAGTTAATTTGTTGTCAAAGTGAAGCTTCATGAGCCAGGAAAATGAAAGCTTATTCAGTTATATTTAACTTGCTTCACTAGTCGAGGTTAAGTTGGGTATCAGCCCACTAATATTATAACCCTGGTAATTTAACACAAGCAGAGCTGCCATTTTGTATAACATTAAATTGAGCTCTATGGTTTTTAATAGGGGGTGTACATTTATTTCTTTAACCAAAGAAATCACTAATGTAACATTTCTTGATGATTTTGATAACACATGCGCAGCACTGGGAAGAAAAACATCTACCATTCTGTTCCCAGGTGGTTAATATTAACCTAATTTGTTCCAGTGTATTTACTCAGCCATAGCTACCTAATAAAAAAGGTTATTACAATTGATTTCTGACATAACATTTTGTTGCCTCTACCCATGAAATAATCAAATGGGTTCCGAGACAGATCTTAATAGATCATTTGAACACTCCTGTATTTATCCTCCCCCCTCCCACTTATATAATATTCCCAACTGAAAATCTAGTTCTGTAGCACCATAGAGGCCAACAAGATTTTCATGATACAATCTTTCAACAGTCAAAATTCCCTTTCTTAGATACCCTTCTCGGAAACTTTGCCCTCCTCAGCCTCCCCCCACCATCTCCGGAAAACTCCATAGCAGACCTACCCATGTGTGCCTGCACAGACTACGCTCAGTGAAGGTCAATTACAAGTAATGTTTTCTCTGACTTAGGTAGCCCAAGAATCCATGTTTTTTTTTCTTTAAAGAAATGTCATGGAGCCCCTGCCACATGTCTCCATCAGCACATGCCAGACACCTCCTTTCCAAAGTGGCTGTAGCAAGTTGCCAATCCCCCTTGGAGGCTCCTGTCCTCTTGCTGCCTCAGAACAATGGCAAGATCATTATCAGCTGCACATTGAAAACAAGTCTGAGAAAAATGTTTTGATTGTTTGTCTGTGGACAGACCTCAGAGGGTAGCTGATCCTAGTGGACCACAGCTCGGGTGGCCCTGATCTAAAGTCTGGTCAATCTTACCACTTGATTGGGAGGGACTCTCTCTCAGAGACAGCAAGAAACTTCCTAGCTGGAGGGCATAGGAAAAGGCATGGGAAAACTCCCAGAGCTACTTGGAGAAACATAATAAAGACTAGCATCACATAGAATGTGACGCTCCAGTATTCCCTTGAAACCCACCATTGGCGACTGTCTGTGGATGCAGCATGGCAGGTACCTATATCTGTGTACTGGAAAACATATTTTAACACAGTTCAATGTTATATTGAAAATTATCACTGTGTTTACATTAGGACTGTACCTGCTCAGTGCCCCTCACATTTTCTGGCTAGTGCTTGGGGTGCTCTGGAAGCTGAGTGACTGATTGTAGTGGCAGTACTATGAATACCCTCCCTTTGAAAGAGGGCTAAGCTGATTATTTCCTTTTCCCCTGTGGCAGAGAGATCCTTCCCCCATCCTCCTAACAAACTGAGAGGGCTCCATTTTCATGTAAGTAGAAAAGCACAAAAAGGCCTCGTCTTCTGTCCTTACAAAGGATACATGGAACACATGAAATACCCTTGCAGGACCCCAAGACCCCCCAGATGTCATTTCAAGAACTATGGGCTTAGCATAAGTTGTGTTAGCTAAGGAACTGTAATAGGATCCTTTCAGAACAGACAGTATCACCAAAAATCTGGCTATCCTCTCCATATCCATGGATCCTCTCATTCTTTGACATTTTCAAACTTTGTTATGTACCTCTAATCTGACTTGCAACATGGAGGCTCTTTAATACTCCGCTTTTCCTCCTCCTTTCTTTGTCAGGGCATTTAATATAATGGTGGTATAACCTTCCTTCCTTCCTTAAGAATCATTAGATTGTAAATTGAGTTTAAGGTAGAGAGAGATCTCTCTCAGAAAACTCTTAGTATTCTCACTTACATTTCCCAGAATGCCTTTGTGTATCAGTCTGTAGTTGAACATATTCTTTTCCTCCTTCCCATACTTTTGTTGTAGTTTTTTTAAAAACAAATATTTAAAGCAAATATCCTGATCTGCTTTGCTTTAGTACCTGGAGAGGTTTTCTTTATCTTGTCACAATAGCCTATTCATCGTTGTGGCTTCTGCACAGAAGACCACTTGATGGACAAAAGTTACAGGTAAGGGCAAAATCATGTTCTTCTAATCCATTCCCCACTAAGGTTTACTCTGCATGCACTACATGAATATTTTGGAACATGAGAAATCTGTAAGGCATTCTAGCATTCCTGGACCTTGTGCCTATGACATCAAATGAGGAAACAGTGAGCATTATCGGCTTTTTGCTTTTATTAGGAGATAAAACATTAAACCTATGTTGTTCACGTGTCCTGTGTAGGCTTGGCCATGTTGTCACTCCTAAGGTTTGATGGCTTTACATGATCTTGCATCACACATCTAAAAACAACCTGCAGTGCTCTTGGCTTTTGACCTTTTGAATTCAGTCCACATAGCTGTCATAAGATAAGTAGATATTTCCTCCTACAGTTTGACGTTGGAATGTTGTTCTTCCGTAAACATTATTCTGCTCTATCCAGCCACAAAAGATTTGCTCTTGAGTTCCTCCTGCTGCTGCGGGGCCAGAGGTTTCTTTAAATCAGGAAGAGGAAATGGAGGAGCAATTCCCCCCACCCCCACACTCCCTAGAATAGATCCTGCCTAGCAGCAACAGCAGATACTTTGCAGATTGCCAACCCATTATTAGAGTTCTGTCAGTACAACAATCACTGTGGAGCTTTTTTTACCCCAGCACCACCCCTAATTAGTGGGACTAGGAGCACTGATAATTCACAGTGGGTACTTCATCACAAAACATAAGTAAGACTCTTCATCTTAGGAAAAGTGCACAACGGACTATTGGACCTGCTATCTTCATGACTGGTCTGACATATGTGAGAAACTCATTGAAAACCAAGAACATCCCATTTAAAAGAGCATTGGTTCTCATGCTTTTGTGATTGATAAGTCTCCTACAGTGTCTGGAATAGGCAGCATAGCAAAGTAACAAAAAGTACAAGAACTACAAAAACAAAAAAACAAAAACAGCTCAAGTGCCTTAACAGAGCTTTGGTTTTTATTATTCCTACTGAAAAGAAGAAGCAGACCCTGCAAGTTGGCAAGGTGAATCCTGATCCTTCTCCAACTTTGAATTCCAAGTCTTCTCAGATTCCAATTCTGTCATCGTATGTGGTCTGGGCCCTAATTATCTAAGAAACCACATCTCTGCCTATGCCCCCCAAAGAGCACTATGCTCTACCAACACCAACAAACTGATGATGCCTGGCCCTAGGGAAGATCGTCTGTCATCGACCAGAGCTTGGACTTTCATGGTGTTGGCCCCCACCTGGTGGAATGAGCTCCCAAATGACATCAGGGCCCTGCCGGAGCTTAAACAATTCTGGTCTGCAAAATGGAGCTCTAGACAAATGAACAAGCCACCAATCAAAGTCCAGAGGTCCCTCCCACCATCCACTGCACCAACAAAAGAAAAAACAGAATCACAGTGCAGAAAAGCTGAGTTCCCAATGGTTGAATGTTAAATTATAAACTGCTTTATTCAATACAAGTTCTCATTGTTAAGATGTTATTATATATTTAAGTTAAGATGTTTATTGTATCGCATTGTATTATGAAAGTTTCAATTTAAGCCGTCCTGAGCTGAAAGGGAGGGTGGTATATAAATATATATATATATATATATATATATATATATATATATATATATATATATGTGTGTGTGTGTGTGTGTGTGTGTGTGTGTGTGTGTGTGTGTGTGTGTGTGTGTGTGTGTGTAATAAAATAAAAACATCTTCTGGGAGCAAGGCCAATCTAAACAGAGTGTTGAAGTAAGTTCTTTGCTGAGAGTAGCAATGAAAAAATTACTAACATATAGACCTTGCCCCTTGCTTTTTCTGAGTCTTCGGTCAGTTTTAAAAGAAATGGTTGTGCCAGAGCATTAGATTGTTTTAATGGGCAACCTGTACTCTGGGCAAGAGGCTACCATGAGGACAGAATATTGAAAAGCAGAATGAGTTCCAATTGGCAAAGGTATCAGGCAAGGATTTATTTTATTTCCCTCCCTCCTCCAACTATATTTAGACAATATCATAAGGAAAGTTGAATTAGATGGTGAAGTGAAAATTGGTGAAAGGATAGTTTTAGATATGCGGATGAAGCCACACTACTGATAGAAAATAATGACGATTTGAAATGACTACTGATGACTGAAGGAAGTGCTGCCGCAGGATTATTGGTGAACATCAAGAAGACAAAAGTAATGCTTACTGAGGAATTACATTCAGGAGGTGGTGGGTTCTCCTCCTTTGGACATTTTTAAGCAGAGGCTAGAAAGCCATCTGACAATACTCCAGATGCAAACATAAACACCCACACACATTTCTGCTAGTTACTGACTGAAGTTGACTAGGAAATCTCATTGTCCCTATCTTGAAGACTAGATGAAGTCTTGTATTTTCTGACTCTTGAGGAAAGTAGGGTTTTAATTGTTATGCATTTTTGGAGTTCTGGATGCAAACACTAATTATATTTTAATTAGCATGTTACTGATTTAGGGCTGTAACCAGGGTAGACCTATTGAATTCATGATCCCACCTGGAACATTGATTTGTTTTACAATGATGCCCTCCCTCCTCCAGAAAAGTCTTTTAATTCATGTGCATTTAATGAATTAGTACGTGGCCAGATCATGCGTTCTGTTGAATGGCCATAATTGCTGAATCCTGGGTGAGAGCTTCTGCTCTTTTTGGAAATCATCTTTGTTATTTCTGAGCTTTCTAAATGGGGGCAGGGGTGGAAGTACTGCTTTCTGCTCACTACTAAAGAAAACAGCATTTTGTGTTTAGTTAAGTCGAAAAGATGTGTGTTGCCTATAAACTGCAAATCTCCTTTCTCTCCTCACTCCCACCTCTCCAGGTTGTTAGAGCTGCTGAGGAAGCTGCTTCCACTCTGGCTAGCTCCATCCACCCTGAACAGTGCATCAAAGTGCTGTGTCCCATCATTCAAACAGCTGACTACCCAATTAATCTGGCCGCTATTAAAATGCAGACTAAAGTAATCGAGAGAATCTCAAAGGAGTCTTTGCACCAGCTCCTTCAAGACATCATCCCTGGGTTGTTGCAGGTAATGATACCTTGTATTCAGGCATTTTATCATCCTGTAAGCCATTATGTTAATGTTTCTGTATGTAAGCTTCTGGCATGTGATAAATAAGAACTGTTTAGTTAAGAATACGAATAGACATTTAGAATGGAAATGTAGCCCAGTGGCGGGTTAACTGTATGTATGGTGTGTGTATATTTATTGCGGTTTAGACCAGAACAATACAAGAGCAATAAAATACAGTACATGCTTGCCAGTGCACAGGATGATCTGTATATTTCATAAAGCAAACTAGCCTCCTGGCTACAATTTAAGGAGTCATATTTAGGGATATAAACCTTGATTTGGTCCAAAGCGTATTTTAAAGTGCCTTTATCTACCTATGTACTCCCTGCCCTCTAAAATCTATTGGGTTAGTCCTCCTTAGGATCCCCTTAATCTGGAAAGTACTTGTTAATGCATGTCTACTGATTCCCACCTAAGGCAGTATACTATGATGTATATAAAAATACCTATATTATTGGGAGAGGGGATCTATATAAATAAAATTGCTTTGTTATAGTTGCCTTTCATTTTTCTCACAAGTGAATCAGCTGTTTACCTTGTCTGGACTGGGGCAGGTCACTGCTACTTGTGTTGTTAGACCTCATGGCAGCGTTTAACCTGGTTGATCATGCGCTGTTTGTAGCTTGCTTCCTCGTCAACATGGGGAGATGGGGGTCAGCACCACAATGGCTGATCTCCTTCCTCCAAGGTCGAGGACAGAGAGTAGAAGTTTTATTTCGCACAGCTGATCTGGAGGCTCTGGCTTGGGTGTCATCAGTATGCTGATAACACCCAGCTCTATCTACTTTATGGAAGGCTGTCCAAACCCACCCCCAGATACACTTGCCAAATTCCTGAAGGAGGCATTGGAGTGGCTCCAGCAGAGCCAAGCTAAACCTGGAAAGATGGGAAGTCCTGTGGCTGGGTAGGAAAGGGTCAGATGAATTTGGGAGTGATCTTTGATGCCTTCCTAACAATGGAGGCACAGATCACCATGGTAACCTGCCAGGCACTCTTCTGCTTTTACCAGTAGAAGCTACTAGCGTCCCTGGAAAACCTATCTGCAGTGATTTCATGCAAGGGTCACTTCTAGATTAGATTAGTGTAACTTGCTGTATGCAGGTCTACCATTGACCTTTACCCAGAACCTGCAGCTGATACAAAATGCCACTGTGTGGTTCCTCACTAGGACACCATGGAGAACCCATATTCAATCAGTCCTCTAGCAGCTGGATTGGTTGCCGGTTGAATTCCAGATCAAATTCAAGGTGCTGGTTCTAACCTTTAAGGCTTTGTGTGGTCTTGACCCTGAATCTCTGAGTGACTGTCTCTCCCCATATGTCCCTGGAAGAACTCTTAAGAACCCTTAAGAACTACAAATGTGAAAATGCTGGTGATCCCTGGCCCTAAAGAAGTTTGACTGGCCCTGGTCCCAGCCTGGTGGAATATACTGCTGGTGAAAACTTGGGCCTGCAAAATGGCGCTATTCCACCAGGCACATGGGTGAGGCCAGGATACACAGATGGACTGCATCCCTCTCCCCACCTCCCTCTGTCACCCATAATTAAATACATTGAAACGGAGCATAGGGATAGTTTTATTATTTGCCACCATAGTTGTATGGTTTGATATGTCCATTGTAGCGATTTTTCATTGTAATTGAAATGTATGTTGTACACCATCCTGAGCCTGAGTGCAAAGAGGAGCGGTTAATAAATCAAATTATTATTATTATTAATAATATATCATTTGGCATGTGTAGTGTAGCCAGGAGATCCTAGGATTGTCTGGCAGCCAGGTAAGGGACATTCAGAGCTGGTTTGCCGCTGCCTGTGCCTGCCTCTACAATACATGATGACCTTAGTGTTCTTTGAAGGTCTCCCATCCAAATACTAGCCTGTTTGAGGATAAGCATTCTCTCTCGCTCGCTCCCCATCCTTTTCATAAAGCACATTAGTTTTCCTGTAGCCCTGCAGTGGTTTTTAGGATTGGGAAGGGCTACCTCAGAAGGGATTAATGGGAGCTGGATACCAGATTGCTCTTCCTTGAGCTGTTCTATACTCTCCCCTGTTCTGGGAAAGCTGGTTCTTCAATCATGAAATCTTCAATAATGAAATAAGCATATTTATAAACCACATTTGACCTTTCCCACACTGGAGGCTCCATGCCGGACTGCATGCCGGACTCCAGTCCATGCCGGACTGCCGTTTGAGCCAGGCAGGTTGCCCCACCTCTTCCTGCTCCTATGAGGAGGAGCATTTGGCCTGGTGCACCTCATCCGCTCTGGATTTGTATTCCCTCATGAGAGCCGGAGCAGCGAAGTATCCAGTGTGGAAACAGTCCTTGCTGTATAAAACATCTGCTTGTATTCTAGGAAAAATCCGATCATCATATAATAAAAATATTTCAGTTCCAAAGACTGCACCCACAGAACAGGCTGCATTCAGTTTACGCGAAGCAACCGCTTAAAGAAGTAATATTTATTTATTCCAAAGTCACCCTTCAACCCCAACGGGTCCCTAAGGCAGTGAACATGAAAACATTTCCAGGTGAAAGACAGTCTCACTGTGCTGAGCAGTTAGGAGATTTCAACAAGGCCTTCTGTGTTGTCACATTGTCATTACTTCACTGGCAGGCTTTTTGTAAGTTTGGCTGAAAAAAACATGATTCACTGCTAGATATTAAGAACCTACATACTTTACATTGCTGATCACATCAGCGGGCAAAAAAAGTTCCTACTTGCATATCTATTTGTTTTTAACTGTATTATGAAAATAACACCTTTTGAATAGGCCGTGCTAGTTAAAGATTTGAAGCCCAGAGTTTATGAGTAGGATGCATTTCAGCAGAACAGAGCAGCCCTGATAAAATGTGTTCATGCTGTATTTTGAAGCACAGGTCAGGAGAAGTTGGCAGGTACATTTATTGGTTCCCTTACCTCTGGGGATTACTTGACACAAATCTTATTATACAAGGTCAAAGCTAGGTCATGCCTTGGAGGCGAAGCCATGTGTGGGACGGACAAGGTCCGTGTTACAGCAGGAAGCTCTGGCAGAGTTCCAGCTGACTGACTTGGTGCATTCTCCCTGTTCCCTAGCTGTCCTGAGGACTATGTGATGTCACTGAATATTCAGAAAGATTTTGAATGATTTTGCAAAGACAAGACACTGGTGCTAAAGAAACTTACAGTGAGGTTTTTAAAAATCTGGAATTGTGTATGTGACAAGCAGTTGGGCAGGCAGTTTGTAGCAGAAAAAAAGATAGCAGAGAAAAGGCTACGTTCTTTCCTTCCATTCAAGTCGTAGTAAGTAGGAGGTGAATTCTTCTTCTTTGGAAGTTCTTAAGCAGAGGCTAGATAGCCATCTGACAGAACTCAGGCAGATTGTGAGTGGGTGGGCAGGAAGGGATGTGCCAGTGTTTGTTTCTTGTGGCCCTTCCTTGCATCCCAGTGGCTAATAGCCACTGTGGGATGGTAGGTGAATCCCCACCAGGCCAGGCTGGATTCTGGAGATTTTTGGTGCTGGTGGGGATCACTTGGGCATGAAATTGGGGTCACCATGGGTGGGCAGGTAGTTGTGAGATTCTGCATTGTGCAGGGGGTTGGACTAGATGACCCTGGAGGTACCTCTATGATTCTATGGTTCTATCCCATGACTACCTTTCAATAAGGAAAACACATATCCACCTATAGGGCTATGAGGCAAACTACAAGTTTGGCCATGAGTCCAACTCCATTTAAGAAGCATTTGTGGTTCTTTAAAAATTGGCATGAGGCCATAGGGACAGTCCTGTTTCTGCACCTGAAGATTTTGGAGAAAGAGAAACCAAGAGGTCCTGGGACTGTTGTACCACATGCCCAATCTGGACTGGGGCCTTTTAAAGAATTTCAAGTGCTTCTAACGTAGCATCAACAGCCATGGGATGGACTTCTGGCCAATGACTTGTAATCTGGCCCTTTGTTACGTACAGCTGCATGTAATGCACAGGATGAAGTGCTCTGTCTTCATTTGCATCTTTCTCTCTCTCCCTCTGTTTTTCTCTCTGGGCCTTTTAAAAAAGTGGTGGTGCCACTACTGCAACCCAGCTAAGGTTTGGTCCAACAAAAGTACGTTCCTTCTCACCAGCTGATGAATATTTTAAAGAAGCGTGAAACAACTTTTTCTGTTAGATTGATTTCTGAGGTATTTTAAGAGTTCAGTAAAATTGGAAGGAGTGTGCACACACACATGTGTGTATTTTGGATAGAAGTGAGTATATATTTTGGTGATCATCCAGGGTCTGTTTCATAGGGTTGGTTACCTATTATTATTATTATTATTATTATTATTATTATTATTATTATTATTATTATTATATTTATATTTATAACCCGCCACTCTCCTGAGGCTCGCGGCGGGTGACAACATGTAAAAACCCCATAAAACCCCTAACACATAAAAACACCTAAAACAATCCCTAACCCCCCAACCCACCCCACCTGATGGCGGCAGAACTATCCGGAAACCAGGGGTCACTGCTGATGTAGAAGGGGGGGCCCGATCTAAAAAGGGGAGGCGCCAGCCTCAACCATAAGCCTGGTGGAAGAGCTCCATTTTGCAGGCCATGTGGAAGGATGGCAAATCCCTCAGGGCCCGCAGCTCATCTTCCATCCACCATCTACCACCTACCTCATCTTCCATCTACCACCTATCCCCAAGTACCAAGGCCCACTTTCTCTCAGCAGAGAGAAGTGACGGGTGAGCAGGACGCTCCTCAAAGAAAGGCTCCTTACACTCAGGGTGCTGAGACATCAAGCCAAGTTAACCTCTAAGAGGTCATTCCCATGGGGACAGTGATAATGCTATGGGGAGAGCCCAGGAAGCAGTCACTCACCTTGTTGGTAAGATGATTGCCTTCTCCCTCATGGAAGACATAGCCTTTTGCCTGATCTTTCTGGCATAGCCTTGAGTCTTCTCTCCTGTCCTCCCACCAGAGCGAGCGGGTGTTCTTTCATCTGGGAGACATTCCCAGCACCCCTGCTCTCACCTGGACAAAGCCAGGGTGGATGAGTTGGCCTTCCTCAAAGTCAACCTCCCCGTATTGGGATACCCATCCCTGGCAAGATTCAGGTCTTCTGTTGTGCGATCCATTCCTCTTCCTCTGTGGGTGACTTATGCAGCCTGTGGGTTGTATCGCTGGGTGGGAGGATGACCACCTCTTCTGGGCAGGGTGATCTCCCTCATCCAACACCTAACTCATGAAACTACATCTACTTCATAACATACCCCTTACCTCATGATCAATTTAAATGGAGAACCTTGATTTATACTAGTATGGTGGGGTTGGTATGCCTGGCAAGCAGTTGTGGGATCACGTTGGGGAACCCCCTATAGGATGGCTATCTTTTTGTTGTAGCTGGCATTGCTAATGACTATAAGTGGAAAACTGATCTGGTTCTTTTTCTAGATGTCTTGCCTTCAGAGAAACATTATTAACTCTGCCCTGCTGACAGTAAAGACAAAAAGAAATCAGATATTATAATTTATAACTAATTTACAGCGCAGATATACTTCAAGGGATTAGTAAACTGTCTCTGCATAGGTCTCGCATAATTGGTCCTCCTTTAGCTAGGTGTAGACTCCTTCCTTTTGGCCAGTTCCATCTTTTTTTAGATTCAGTAATATATTAACTCAAATTGAGAGCAAGCATTCAAAGACTGAGCAACCACATGATTGAAGGCTACAGGTGACCTTTTAATAGCTTCCACATGGCTGCTGATCAAATGAATCTTATTAGGTCAGAAAGGGGAGAAGCAGCCTGAAAACAGTACTCAGAAACTTTGCCCTGGATTAGAAAAGTAAATGTATAAAACATGAATATTTATACTTCTGTCACATTTGTTAATGGGAACCTGACCCCATCTTACTTTTAAAAAACATCTCTGCTGGATCTGGCCTAGAGATAGGAAGCAATAGAAATTTTAGGAATATAGGACAAAGATGTTTTTAGGATTCTCCCAGCAGAGGTCACTCTGAGCTAATATCAGGGCTCTTGGATGGTATTTTACTGCTGCAATTCCACTTTAGTAATTTGTGTCTCAAGCATATTTCCTCAAAACTGTAGTCTTGATACAGAAAGAGATCATTTTCATGGAAACTTTGTTCCCGGAAAAATGCTTCTTTCCCTTAGCTATTTTCCCTATTGATACTGTGAATGATGTGACAAATCTAGTTCTGTCAGTGGTATGGGTTCTTATTGGACAGTATCTGTAACAGATAGCATCCCCCCCCCCCCCCATAGTAGCCAAATTCTTTTAAAGGCCTTGTTTTTTAGAACGAAACACTCACACAGATGTGCTTCCCTGCTGTATGATTTAGGGATCACTCGTCCCTCAACAACAACAAAAAAGCAGTGGACAATAACAAGTCCCCAATAATGCCCTACCTTTTAATAAACAACTTTTTAAAAGCTTTTATTTTAAATTCTTCTTCTGTGCAGGCATACATGTTCAGACCTGCTTCAGAGATCTCTAGAAAATCTGGAGCACTTAGCCTCCTCTCTGCACAGGCTGGCCCCTTCCCATCCAGCTGACACATGACAGAGTAGGATGAGCGCTCCTTCTCCCAGGCCTTTCTTTGCCACCTTGAAGTTTGGATGTCTCCGCTCTCTCCTGATCCTCATAGGTTTTTCTTCAGTGATTCACCCCCCCCCCTCTATTCACCCTTCTTCGCTTTATTTCTTTACTCTGCTTCATTTCTACAAAAAGAGGTATTGGAAATTATTAGTCTTCAAAAAGAGCCATGAATGTGGCCTGGAAAAAGCTCATTTGAACAACCATGACCATTGTCTCGTATGCTTACAGTGTCTGCACCTGCTTGATTGACAAGCAGTTCACACCAAAGGCTCTCTTGGACTAGGCTTCCAGACTGGGGAAAGGCTTTAGGGCTTTGTGCAAAGATCAGATCCCTTCTAGGATGTTGCAACCAGGCCGCTGGGCCCATACGCCTTCTTCCTGGACAGTTCCATTAAACTCTGTATCAGAACTGGGCCAAATCCAGCACCAGAGAAACCACCAGCAACACTTAGTGCCTTGAAACAATTGCTGCAAAAGAAAAAAATGAAAGCAGAAGACTTCTCATCCCTCCTTCTCCTTCTCTTCCATCCAGTACTTGCAGGTTCATCAAACCCCTTGCACACCTTTAACATATCTTACATAACATCAAGTTACTGTTTCTTGGGTGAATAACTCAGCCTGCCCCAGGGTGCATTCTGCCCTGTTATTAAGAGCACCCAGCCACTGATATAGTGTATATGTGTTCTTGGATCCATATTCACACCCCCAATCCATTGGATCTTCTCTCCATGAATCCCTGGTCATTTTGCTCCTGCCTCCACGGACCTCTTCCTGCCCCCCCCCTTTATTTTCCCCGTTCCACCTTGCCTTTCCTGTGTGCGTTTTTTTGTCTGTAGCTTCATTTTTATTTTTTTTTTCAATAAAACCCTTTTCCAGTTGAACCTATTCCTGGTTTATTTTGAGAATTTTCTTAAGGGAAAAATCCCCATAAACATAGGTAGAGAATCTGAGTTATGCTCGCTCGATCTGTCTCCTTTAAGCTCATTCCCTCAACTAATTAGGAGTCTGTCTTGTTGATTGACAACAGTGGGAACAACAGCTACCACTTTCTATGGAACAGAGCTTGCAGCATGCCATGATACATCATCATCCCCATCTACTATGGATCTGTCCCTCGGAATCAAAGAAGGAAAAGCCTCCATTCTTAGATGGTTCTGATGCCCCCTCAGAACTGTCACCTAATTAATGTATTGCAAACCCATAATCATCTCTGATGGAGGACCTCTACCTCAGACAACTGATCCAAATGGCTAAGTCTCTTAATATTGTGATCATCTGCTCAGAACTAACTATGACTCCATTTCCTTTACCCACCTGACATGAATTTAATTGTGTTCTCAGTGCTACAAGGCTTGTTATCTGGACTAAGCCAGTGTTGGCTTTAGGGGAGTACTGCAATGTTCTTTTTGCCCACCCTATGGCTAACTCCATTGTAACAGAGGTCATCTGAGCCAAGCAGTACTCCAGGTCCCATGCTTCACCATTCGATGGAGAGGGATGTAAGCTTGATGGCCTTAAATGCAAGATCTACACATTGTTCATCCTAACCCTTGCATCTCAAACTTTAATGCCATTATGGGGTGTTGTCAAATGATCTTGTAAAAAGAATGGCTACATTCATTGATTCACTTCTAGAAGAACAGAAAGCTGTGGCCGGCTACATTCATTGATTCACTTCTAGAAGAACAGAAAGCTGTGGCCAAGTTCCTACAGACAGAGAGCTTCAAACTGAGAAAGCAGGAAATAAATATTGCACAATTTATCAAGTTTTCTGCAGTAAATCTATTGCTTCTGCCATAGCCCTACAGTGGCACTCCTGGCTGCACTGTGCCACCCTTTCCAACAATTCTGAGGCAAGAATTGAGGACCTCCCCTTTGACGGAAAGAAATTGTTTAGCTCTCAGAGACTCTCCAGCTGCTCCCACTTGAGCTTCATTCACACAGATGACACAGTGGGAAAGATGGGTTGAGCCAGGTGCAGGACCCATGCCTGGGGCCCAGGCAAGAGGCTGGAATCCCCTGTTGTCCAGGGTACCACTGGCCACACTACACAGCTTTCGAGGATGTGGCCCTCATCCTTCCCAGTCTCTTCTGCTCCTACTCTGATGCCCTCCAAAGATGTTGAATTCACTTGCTGCATGGGCTCACTCTCAGGCACTGGACATGGGAACTCTATGATGCCCAGTATCCTCAGGATGACTGCCGCTGTTCTCCTTGCAGGAATCAAGGCATGGAGGTGGTTCACAGTATCAACCGCAAATATCAGGGAATCAGAATCCACTTCTGCATACCCACCTGGAAAAAAAGAGTGTTCCACTCCTGGGGCACAGTCCAAATAGTACAGAGGGCAAAGAGGGGCAGTAGGGTGTCTACAGTTGTTGGCTTCCAAAGGCAGGTTTGGTCTAGGTCCAGGAGAATAGCAATCTGAGCCAGAGCTCATCCTGTTGGATCCCCACATGATGTTGGATAAAACAGAGATACATGCATCTGTAATAAGGACCAAGACTGCCTTGCAGGGTCCATGGAGATACGCCATGGGTCCGCAGGAAGCCTACCCTGGGGTCCATGGGACAGACCTCTGCCACAACCCTCCCCCCCATTCAAAGCACCTTCACCTTTCTTGTGTGTATTTCCAAACCAAGAGCAAAAGTTGGTCTACAGCTGCTCCACAGGGGTCTTCTGCAAGGGAATGAGTACAAGAATTGTGCAGTTTCTCACTCCATCTCACCATAGTGCCTATCCAAAAGGGAGCCCAGCAAAGAACTGAGCTGTCAGTACAGTGCACAGCCAAGAGCTCTCTTGGCCCAGAACCCATACACCAAGTACCCTAATAGAAAGGGACCATACTCTCTGGATTGCCATGCTGATGGACTTGCATACAGGAGGTGATGTTGCCAGAGTGCCTACTGCCATGAATCAGGGAAAAGGGGGAAGGAAGTTGGAGAAACAGACTCCTCCTTACCTGTTAGTCATAAATGCCCATTTGTGTCCTGCCTCTGGAGATGGGGTTACCTGCTAGAATTCAGAACTGGGTGAAATCAATCACAGAGGGTAGACTTTGATCTTCCTGTTGGGTGCTGGCATAAATTACTTGCTCAGTGGTGCTAAGTGCATTCTTTGAGCGTTCCTGGCTGCCAGGGTGCTCACTCTTTGCCTGCATGGCAGGGAGATATCAGAGAACATCCCATGCTATGCACCCTGCCTTGTGACTTTTGGGGAATCCTGGCTCAGGTTTTCTGTAGGGCTAGGGGGACTGTGATTGGGTGCTGAGGGGAAGGACTTGGCTGCTATAGGGGAGGGAGACGATTAGATGGACCTTCAGTCAGTGTCCTGAATGTTTAGGGCCTCATGAGTGTTGCCACAGTAGTGGAGAGGAGCACTTGTTTTTTCTGTTCAATAGCCACCTTTGCACTGTGCCAACTTTGTGTCTCTTTCGGGATGTCCCAGGGCTGAAAGGTATTAGGAAGTGGACTGACTCTGGCCATATCCCACATTCCATCCACAAAACCAGCACAGGGCCTTGTGCCTGAGCTGCACTGGTGAGCAGCTGCCATGGAGCTGTCCTGGTGTCGGAGAGCAGCTCAGTGGCACTGGGGTCCTGCAGCACCAAAGTGGGCCCTTAAGCAGGCTTATTGCCAAGATACACTGGCATAAAGGTCAGGCAGCTCCCTCACCCCATTCACCCCCCTCCCCGGTTACGATTTCACTGTGAACATACAGGCGCTATAGTTAACACAAGATATAACTGATTCATTTAGTTGACTGCAGATGGAATGTCACATTCCCAGAACATAACTCAGTTTTGAGTGGGATCTTCGTAATTGTTACTCAGGTTTTTACGCCATTTTCTATCAAAAGCTTTGTTAGTGTACAGATCCGAAGTGGTTTACTCCCTCAGAAATCTTGTGCTTATCAAACAATGACCCAAATGTAACCAGATTTCTCAGTGTTTCCTCAAATAGGATAGTTAAAATTCGATCTTACTTGGAAGAGCCTCCTTTAGAGCCTTATGTGCTTATCCTTTTCATTTCTTTGACTCCTAATATTGGAAGAAGAGGTCTTGTAAAGAGACACTCAGTTCTCATAACTGTTTTTTGTTTTTTTTAGGGCTATGACAATACAGAGAGCAGCGTTCGGAAAGCCAGTGTATTCTGCCTCGTGGCAATTTATTCAGTTATTGGTGAAGAACTAAAGCCTCACCTTGCACAGCTCACTGGGAGCAAGGTATGTATGCCACTTGATTTTGGGATTAGAAAAGAACACCTGCTCCTACACACGTGTTTTGAGTCACTATGCCATCACAAATCTTAGTGCTTTGGGGACACACAAATACATATAGGCGTGTGACACCAAGCATGGCAAACTCTATAATAATTTGACTTACTGCTGTAAAGTAATTCTTGGATCAAGCAATGGAGTGTTCATCAGAACAGTTTTAAATCCACCTCTTCCCCAGTATTTAAAAAATTGTGAGTTTCTTTGGCAAATGTGTTTAAATGAAAGTGTAGATTTGTGCTTTATTTCTAATACTGGAATTTAAGCCCGCTGTAGACAAAATACAGCGGGAGCTAGCAGGCAGTGGGTGGGTGTTGGAGGCCCTCCAGCCCTCCCCTGGGCTGGGTGCCCCCCTCCCCCAAGGCCCTCACTGAAGCCTGCCCCGGCCACCCCCCTTCTCCGCCAATTCCCCATCTTCAGTGCCTGCTCTGAGCCCCGCACTGAAGCCTCCCCCACTCTCCCCCCTCCGCCTGAGTGTCCGGCTTCAGCGCGGGGCTCTGAGCAGGCCCATCATGTCTGGAACACGGCAGGCCTGCTCTGAACCCCGCGCTGAAGCCTCCTCTGCCCACCCCCCTCCTGCCGGAGTGCCCAGCTTTGGGGCGGGCCTGCTCCTTCGGCTGCGCCATAGCCTCCACCGCCCACCCCCCTCACCCCCCAGCAGGACCAGTGCGTCTGGGATGGGCCAAGGGGCTGATTGGCCCCTTGGCCCCGGACTGACATTCGGAGGGGCCAATCGGGAGCCGCTTTGAAGCTCGCGATTGGCCCCTTCGGGTTTTTATCCCAGACTCGCTCCGCCTCTTTCTCCTACCACATAGTCCTTACCCCTTTATTCTTACCGCTCCCGCAGAGTGGTTTACAGATAAAGCCAGCAGTTGGTGATTCAGGAAGAAACAAGGCAGGGATGGGCAGAATTACGTTTGGCTTGATTCAGAATGGGGAGTCCCTCTGAGATTATTCTGAAATTCGAATCACAATGCCTCACCCAATTCCTGTCAAGTCTCATCTTCTTCCCTGTATAATATCCCCAAAATTTGTCATAGCCACCTCCAGTCCTGGGGGAAAGGAGTCAACTCGGGGGGGGGGGGGAGAGGCAGGGGGGGTAGCTTGATTCATAGTGAGTTCTGGTCAAATCTTTGCCATGCACCTATTCCAAATTTTAAAATGAGAAGCAGAAGACCTTTATTGGTATAAATATTTCAAATTTTAGTGCTATCACTAGTTTGTATCAATCCAACTCCATGATACTTACTTCTAAGGTAAGGTTTTCTATTGACAGATGTTATCATGAAACAGGTGTGGCTGGCATAGATGTGGTAGTACTTGAGGGTATGACTGGGGTGGGAAATGTACCTTCTCCAGGTTCAGCCATAACATCCACAGATTCTACTTTGAAAGCTATCCCAGCTAAAAAGCAAATAAAAGTTATCACTGGATCATTTTGTAAAGCTCTCAATTTTTGAGTTATTTTTTTTAAGAGGGGACTAATTTTTTCATGTCTAGGGTTAACTACTGAAAAGTGAAATACAGTGGAGTAAGAACTCCCCCATGTCCATATGTGACCACTCACTCAATAAAAATTATCTTTTATTGCTATTCAGATATTGAGCAGCAGTAGTAAATGTGCAATAGAGGCTCACTGATCTGTGATCAGATTTCCAGAGTAGGAGTTTTTTGTGGTAATCCCTATGGAGATGAGGATTCTGTCAGAGCAAGGCATGGGAAACCAACTGTGAAACTCACCATGTTGACCCAACTACTTTACTCTTTCAGATGAAGCTCCTCAACTTGTACATAAAGAGGGCCCAAACCACCAACAGCAACAGCAGCTCATCTTCAGATGTTTCCACGCACAGTTAATGGAGATCTTGGGACATACTTGTAGACCTAGAAACAATCAGCTGTGCCTCTCAGAGACCCTCCCCTCATCAGTACACTCCATCTGCTGACAGAGGCCACGCAGATATTTGTTGCAATCAGTATTTTTGGTTCTCAAAGGCTTTTTAATTGTAGGATATTCTTGGTATTGAATGTAAAGGAAGCAAGGCCTGGGTTGCAGTCTTCACAGAAAACAGCAGTAGAAAGCCATATGTAAATGTTGCAGTTGACCCACTAGTATTTCCGAATTCTGGTTGGTTTCTGAAGTTACCCAGTTCTTTGAAGCTTGAATCATTGATGACAGAATTTGGCTTTACGCCTGGTTGTTTACTTGTCCATCATTTGCATTTGGTTTAAACCTGCTAGTTTCTCCAGTTCTCCCAGTTTCTACGATGTGTTTTTTTTTAAAAGAACCACTGGGGTTAAAAATTGGAATGACCTGGCTGTTGTCCAGAGAAACCTGTACAGATGACAGGATCAACCAGGCTTTTAAAAAAAAGTAAAATAATACCAGCACTTGATGGACCTAGGTCAGGAGTTTCAGCAAATTTGTAATGGTGCTGCCGTTATGAGGCAGACACAGATCTAGTGTAATTATAGCTATTTTAAGACCTGCCTCTGTGTAAATCATTCATTATCTGCTTCCCCTCAGTATGCATTTCTGCATTTTCATTTCAGGGTTTTTTTGTTTTTGTTATATAACAGCATGATTTACTTTAGTATAAGTTGATAAGTTTTCCCTTTGAAGGAGAACTAATGTTATTTTGCCAGCAATCAGACGCCATGCATTTTTTAAAAAAAAATAATGTTTGTTGTATACATTTCTAATTGCATTTTGACGTCTTTTTTGAAGTTTTTATTGCCTTGTCCTGCAACTGGTAAAGAACTGCCCCTCTACATATTTAACTTCCCCCCCCTTTTAGATAACCATAATATATTTGATGTGTAGAAGATGACACATGTTTTCATGCTCTGTTTAGTTGTTGTGTTTTTTGTTTGTTTTTTTAAGCAGATCTCTGTTCAGAGAATTTCTTCCTCTTACGAAGTCTATTAGTATGCACTGAAAGTAAATGCACTGTAATGTGTGTAATGTGGAGCATCCACAGAATTACACTCAAGAGGAATCGACAGCCCATTTTTTTGGAAACAAATGTCAAATTTGCTACTACTGCTGCTTCAGATCTCAGAAAGAAGTTTGTACTTTCCAAAAGCTGACTGCTTTTCAGGAACTGCAATTTGGATAACCAGGCCTTACTTTCTTAATAAAATACTGTTTTTTGTTTGTCAGATGATGCTTTTTAGTATGACACTTGTTCTGTTAACAGCCACCTACTTATCAATGACTCCCCATCCTCTGAGTATTCTGCACCTGCCCCCCACACACACACATGCACACACACTCCCCGTACAAGCTGGATCATTTATAACCTCATTTTGTGTCTAATGTACATAGCAAATTGTTTGTTTGTCTTTTAGTATCCCAGATCCTGTTTCTTCAGATGGCACTCAAAGGGCTAATTTAGTCTACACCATTTGGGAGCAGAGGAGGGATACTGAATTTCCCAGGCAAAAGGGACTCTTGTGGCTACCAATCCATACAGGCTGGTGGAAATAAATCTGCATGTTGTTGGGACATAGATGTCGGAATGGGGAGGGCTCCATTTCCCCAGCACTGTCCATATGTCTACAGCTGCCTTCTTCCTCGCTGCCTCTTAATGCAGGGCTTTAATTTTTTTCAGAGTTTTCGAGAGAGAGGTTTCTTTTCCTTGTGTTTTTCCTCCCCCAGGCCTTTTATATATGAGGATCTGCATAGAACCCTGTCTGCTGTTGGGTGGCCTTAGATGGTGACATCCATGCTATCATTGGGCCACCGAGGTTCCCAAGGTATGAACAAACCAACCAATGCAAGCCCTTTTTGGTCTCTTGTGTAGTGCTGATTTAACTGAGGCATGTGGCTTTCTTTTTAAAAGGTACACTATGTGTGCTTGCCTGGATTACAACACAACACAATTTTTCTATTGCTTCCTACTAGCTTCTCAATAACCTGTATAAGTAATGTAACTTGCCACATTGTCATATAAATCTTTTCTTTCTACCATCTGCCCAGCCCCTTTATTTATCAAGCATAATAGTGCATATTAAAAGGAGAACAGAGAAATGTTTGTAGAATGCAGCAAGACTTTGCTAACAATAATAATGTTTAAAATGGGAAGGTCAGGCTGCAAAACCACTCAGAACAGTCAGCCATGGGGGGGAGGGGAGTTTGTTGGCATAGTGTTCACGCGCATGTATTTAATTTCTATTTGGGGGTTGGATTTTTTTTGGCGCTTTTGTCATGTTACATCCATATCTGTATTTATATCTTATTTGTTTCAATTTTGAGTGTATCATGGCAAATGTACAGATGTTTTTATGTTAACATTTACATGATAGAATTTGCTAAAAAAATAATAAAACCTTTTGAGTTTGCCCTAGAATAAATGAAAGAACTTTAAGTCCTCGTGGAAGCTTCTTTGCATTGCTTTGCATTCTCATAAAAGGAGAATTTTAATGTCACTTGGCTGAACTGGCTACACTGGGACAGAATTCCTTAAACACCAATTCGCGCTGAATTTACAGTATGACTTGCACACACGTATTGTCCAGGTTTATAGATGTTATTTTAATGTTCCAAACATATGCCAGGAAGAAGAGTGGTGATCACTGTGTCTGTAAGGCCAGTTTCCTTTGCATGCATTAGAAGGCCTGTGCGATGGGCCACTAGACAGTTGTGCCCTCCAGCAAGTGGCAAATGGGTATGCTGAGTGGGTGTGACTTGCAACCATGGCTATGATCAACTTCAGGGACATAATCTGGGATCACAGCGTAAAAAACCCAAAACAAGCAATCACTGTGATTTATGGCTACTAAAGTGCAAAAGGTGCACACAGAAATGCATACTTTATTCCTTCTGGACTTGTTCTTGCTTTTTCCTAGATTAATACAATTCATGAAAACATTAAGTTTTTTTGTCATCAAAGTAGGACAGTTTTTCCATTTTGGGATACAGAACTACTTAGGGATGAATGAACATCCACAAGATTTTTGTACAATGATTCTTTTTTCCATTTTACAAATTGTAATACTAAAAGGGCAATATATATACTTTCATAAATAATGGCAGCAAACTGCTTAATACCAGTGCTAGGAGAAGGCCATGGCCTCTGTGCCTGTTTGTTTGGCCCTCCAGGTATGCTATACTTTGCTGTACTTATGTTCCCCATTGATAGCCATGGCAAATTCTACATCAAGCCTTATTCAGGGAAGAAGGTGTACATTGGGGTTGAGCGCTTTGGTGTCCGAAATGGCCACTCGTGCCCGCATGTGCTCGCCAACCGGCGTATCAATGCCCGCACCTCCCCTTCCCCCCCCCCACCACGGCACTGGCTGCTTTGGGTGCGAACGGCTGCTTCAAACACCAAAGTGCCAAACCCTAGTGTACATCTTTCTAAGAATGCTCTCCCCACCATAAATTTGCACATGCATCCCCGCACCCATGGACTGCCTCATGTTTTCAAAAGTTAGGCTGTATTGTTATTTGGAAATATAATTTAAAATAATGATTTATAGCGATGGGTATAAACCAGGTTATGGGTAAGTCCAAGAGGGGCTGAATCCCAATCAGGAATGGTGGGAATCTATAAAATGTGGATCCTCGCCCAAGGAACTCCTTAACTAAGCCCCGCCCCTCTGCTCCCTGAGTCCACTTAATACCCTGAAACTCCAGCAGGGGAGAGGAGTTCACAATCAAAATGTGTGTCCTCAGCTGAGAAACCTGCCAGCTAAGCTCCTCTGCTTCGCATGAGCAGAGAGAAGGGTGGTTCAGAGCCCCGAGTTGACCTAACACTTCCAAACCCCAGCAGGGGAGAAGAGTTCCCAAGCACAAAGGAATATCGTCTTCTACTCTGCTTTTAACAAGTTCCCTGCCTCTCCATGTAATTGTGAACAGCTAAGAGAAAAGAAGCTGTGGAGCTGAGTGTATTTATAGCATTCTGTTCCTGTAGAGCAGGATGAGAACTCTGTTATTGGCAGCCAACAGTGTCTGTTTTAAGGGCTCCTATTAGCGTTTCCAAGGCTAGAGAATTCCGCCACCCCATTGCCTGGAAGTTTTGTAAACAGTTTAATTGACCAGTTACTCTCGTAATATAATCATTCGTGAAATGCCACAAACACCATCAAAGTTCATGAAATGTTCATGCCTTCCATGAACATCGCTTAGCAAGCCATCAACCAGCCAAAATTTGTAACAAACTTTACTTTGTGAACCAGATTACATTATTTCGTGAGCCAGTTTGCACCCAAATAAATGAACTGAGCATCAGGGTGTAAGCCTTGTAATTAGGGTTGTGCGATTCGGCTGGTTCGGCGGCCGTTCCCTCCGGGCGCAGCCAGCGCCACTCCGCGCGGGGGGGAGGGCGGTGCCGGCAGCGGCGTGACAGCGGGCGCAACCACACAGGCACGCCTGCGTGGTTGCGCCCGCTGTCACGCCGCTGCCGGCACCGCCCTCCCCCCCCTGCGGTGCGGCGCTGGCTGTGCCCGGAGGGAACGGCCGCCGAACCAGCCGAATCGCACAACCCTACGTAATCATTGGCTAGATCTGGTTGGAAGTGTGAGCCAGACTGACATGTCCTTCAACTAATAATGTGTACCCAGGAGAACAGCCAGAGGCAGCTCCTTCCATCCTCTGGCCTTGCAACATTTGACAAAAATGTTCCTTCTGCACAATTCTTAACAGCGCAAGAATTGCATGTGTTGAACAAGTCCAGGTGCTCTAGGATTTTGAACATTTTGAGTTTTGTGCTTAATCAAAGCCACATGTTTTTAGACAACCTCTTCCATCTGTTCATTAGACTGAAGCTTTGTGCCTTCAACAGCTGCATAAGAGGCAGAAATTCAACAGGTTGAACTGTCTCCTCAGAATTGTCAAACTCATTGGTTATGCAGGCCAGATCTGACATAAATGTCACTGTCAGGCTGGGCCTTATGTACCATGAAATGTAAGGCCAGGTGCCAGTCATATAAACTTTATAAATGGCACTGGCCAACTCAATTATATTAGTTTTTATTCAAAATACAAACAAAATAAATAGATTCCTAGGAGTGAAAGCAATTGGTTTTCTAGGGAATCCATATAACCCCAATAAATATATAATCATATACAAGCCTTAGTTTTTCCCCCAATTGATATCATAAAAGGGGGAGGGGTATATAACATTTCCATATAAACTAGTTATTTTTGTATATCTAGGCTCAAGGTTGACTCAGCCTTCCATCCTTCCGAGGTCGGTAAAATGAGTACCCAGCTTGCTGGGGGGTAAACGGTGATGACTGGGGAAGGCACTGGCAAACCACCCCGTATTGAGTCTGCCAAGAAAACGCTAGAGGGCGTCACCCCAAGGGTCAGACATGACTCGGTGCTTGCACAGGGGATACCTTTACCTTTACCTTTAGCATGTTTAGGAGATGAGTAATCTTCCTTGCAAATAAATAAAGTAGGTTTGTAGCATTCCCATGTGCCCAGCCTTAGCAGCCAAACATGGCTACGATCTGTCTCATGCTCTTTGTTTCCTCTCTTCCCCCATCCTAACGCTGAGGATTTCAAGGAGGCACACAGGACTTCCCCCATCTACCACCCTGATCCCTACCACCATCAACAATCCTATGAGGTGATCCAGGCTGAGCAACTGTCCCCGGGTGACCCTGACATGAGAAGAAGGGTTGGTTCTTATATGCCACTTTTCTCTACCCAAATGAGTCTCATAGTGGCTTACAATCACCTTCCCTTTCGACACCCTGTGAGATAGGTGAGGCTGATAGAGCCCTGATATCACTGCTCGGTCAGAACAGCTTTATCAGTGCCGTGGCGAGCCCAAGGTCACCCAGCTGGCTGTATGTGGGGGAGTGCAGACTCGAACCCGGCATGCCAGATTAGAAGTCCGCACTCCTAACCACTACACCAAGCTGGTTCCAGGTTCAGGAGGAGAATCTGAACCAGGTTCTCTCAGATTCCCCCCTGCCAGTTCTGCATTTCCCAGAGAAGTGGTGCAGAGGGAATGGTCTGACAGACTGCTTTGCCAGTCCTCACTAAGCTGCAGTCAGAGGAGGCAAGAGGAGGAAAATACCCTGTGACCTCTTTCTCTGCTTGTCCCCGCACACCATTTTACCTCAGCCTGATAGTCCTGCTTCCTAGCAATTTCCTTTCTCCTTCTTGACAGCTGCAACCCCACACACCTTATCACATGCACTCCCCCCCCCAAACAGCCTCCTGCCTTCCCTCCCTTGTACCAATTGCCCACAGGCCAGATAAGAGCCCTAGATGGGCTGGTTCCATTCCCCAGGCCGTATGTTTGACATGCCTAAAGGCACAGAAACTGTTGGGACAGGAGAAGGAAAAGTTGTGTTCGTTTCTGTTCTTCACCATATAGAGCCAGTGACATGCAGTGGTTAAGCATGGCAGCTTCTAATATGACGAGCTGGGTTTTATTCCCCACTTGCAGCCAGCTAGGCATCCTTGGGCTCGCCACAGCACTGATAAAGCTGTTCTGACCAAACAGAAATATCAGGGCTCTCTCAGCCTCATCCACCTCACAGGGTGTCTGTTGTGGGGAGAGGAAGGAAAGTCAATTGTAAACTGCTTTGAGACTCCTTCAGGCAGTGAAAAGCAGGGTATAAAAATGAACTCTTTTTCATATATATGTGCTTCTTACACAAATTATTCTGCGTGCTAGACAATGCTTATTTTCACTGTGAAAGGTTTTATGCACCCTTTTCGTTTTCCAGTCAAGTCATCACCTGGTGTAGGCCATTTATATCCAGCCTAGCCTGATCTCATTAGAACTCAGAGGCAAAACAGTGTGAGCCCTGATTAGAACCCAGGTGAGAAACCACCAGATAGTCTTGGGTTGCTATGAAGAGGCAGGCCATGGCAAGCTATCTCTGTTAGCCTCTTGCCTTGAAAACCCTATGGGGTCACCATAAGTTGGCTGCAACTTGATGATACTTTGTGTACCAAGGCGTGCCAACAATAGGAGCTCTTCAGCAGATCCACACTCTCCCTATTCCAAAGTGGGAAACCAAACACTGGGAAGTTAAGAAAAGAAAGAGTCAATTCATGCAAACGGAAAACATTAAAGGCAGTTCAAACCAGAATGATTTAAGGATGGTCAAAAGGATTAAGGGTTGGTTTACAAATATATCTGGAGGCGAAAGAGCACTAAAGAGAAAGTAGTAATGAGTAATTAGCGAGGAAAGAGTTGACTTGCAAGGGGCTAAGATAATGAACTCCCTTTTAAATCCAGTTTTAACAAGAAAAACTGAGGGGGAAAGGGATTTGGATCAATTAAGAAGCAGTAAGAAAAATATGTTAAAAATATACTTAGGAAATCTAGAAGTGCTCATAGGGTTATGCACAGAAGAAGTAGATCTGAGGCCTGTTTACTCAGAAGTAAATCCAACTGAATTTAACGAGACTCATGCTGTAATCCTATGCATACTTACTGGGGAATAAATTCTATTGAACTCCTAGAATCTACTAATCTGTAAGAAGCACAACTGTTAGTATGCATGGCTGCACATTTACCTAGGAGTAAGTCTCATTTAACTCAGAATTTATTTCCAATTAAACATGCTTGGGATTGCCCATTATAGCTAACTTTTGACAGGACAGCCCCTGTCATTAGGTTCCATGCATGCTGGTGAGTTTTGTGGTTCTGAGTGCCAAGATTGGACTTCTTATTGTGGTTTTGCCTGACAAGTAGTCACTAGTTAGAGAAAAAGATTGTAGGCATTTTAACCTAAAAATAGAGAGGCCTAATTCACACATAAAATAACCTCTAGTTTACCATTACATGAGTGAAATTAAGAACCTAAAGGCTTTAAGGCATGAATAGGTATACATGCTCTGGCCCCTCTCAGGTACAACCATGAAGAGAACTCATGCTCAAGAGAGGATAGGGGGAGCAATGGAAAAAGCTGGTTCCCTAGCTTGTGGCCAAATCCATTAAGACAGGAGGGGAAAGACTACAGACCCCTCTGGAGCTCCTGTGGACCCCTGGTTGATAATCCTTGTTTCAGATAGTTAAAGAGGGCAATCATGTCCCCTCTCAACCTCCTCTTCTTCTGGTTGACTATTCCCAAGTCCCTCAGCCTTTCTTCATAGGGCTTGGTCCCCAGGTCTAGATCATCCTCATCACTCTCCTCTGCACCCTCTCAATTTTGTCGACATCATTTTCGAAATGAAGCCTCCAGAAATATACACAGTACTCCAGGTTCAATCTGACTAATGCAGTATACAGTGGGACTATGAAGTTTTGCAATTTTGATGCGATGCCCCTGTTGATACAGCCCAAGATTGTATTTACCTTCTTTACTGCTGCATCATACTTTCTGCTCATATTTATAGTCCTTATGTATCCAAACATCCCATTTGCACACACTGTTACGCAGTAATATATCTCCCATTCCAGTATGCATGCTTCTCATTTTTGTGACCATGATGAAATACTCCTCTCTTTATTGAATTGCATCTTGTTCTCATTTGGCCACTTTTCCAGCATCTTTAGATCTCGTTGAAATCTATCTCTGTCTTCTGAGGTGTTCACTACTCCTCCCAATTTGGTGTCATCTGCAAATTTGATGGGTAGTCCCTCCACCCCCTCAACTTATACAACCCTGCCCGTGTGTGTAAAATGCCTTGGTTAGTAGGAAAGATAAACTAATAACAAATTATGTTTTGCCTTGAATGCCAAAGTCTTTAATTAGGTCACTCACCACACACAAAGAGAAAAAGGAAGGCATGAGACCACATAAGCTTAAGGATCCCTGAGTTAATCTGGTGCTAGTGTCTGCAACGTAACAAAAAATCTAGACAAAGAGCTTTCGAGCATGAGTTTAGCAAGGGAAAACATCATTGTAAGTTGTTGACTTGGGAATTTAATGCAGGAGCAGCTGTTTTGCTGTTTGCGGTACAAGTCTGTCTGCTTCTTCCAAGTAATTCTGCTTCTATAAGTATAGCAAGTATATCGTGGGTTTCTTGTGCTCTCTCATCCCAAACACATAAAATCAGTTCAGGTATATAGCCGTGTTGGCCTGAAGCAGCAGAACAACATTTGAGTTCAGTGGCACTTTATAACCAACACAGTTTAATTCTCGGCATATACTTTTGGGTGCACACACCCAGAGTGAAACTGTGTGGGTCTTAAAGGTGCCACTGGTCTCAGCTGCTCTCAAGCATAAAATCAAGCGGTTCTTTCCCTGTACTTTTCAGACATCAGGGAAACAAAGCACATGTAACAAAGTAAAGTTTACTGCCTCATAATGGTTAGATTAGTGTATGTAGAATATAATAAGCTCTACATGCTATGCAGAAACTAATAACTAACACAACGATTATGTAGCCAACTGTTTGCACATTAGTACCAATTCTAGTCCTATTAAATTTTGACTGCAGTTACTGAGACTTCTACAGCATTTCTTTTTAGAGCTTTTGTGTACCTCACGTGTGTCAACAACAAATTCCCATCCTTGTAAAGAAATGCTACAACTGAGCACAAGCCTTTTCAACAGAAATTAGTTGAAACTAGGATTTCAAAGGGTTAATCCATCACTGACATGCCCCAGGGGCTAAGGCTGTTGATGATTTTGTGGCTATACTAAAAATAGGAGGCTAGTTTTCTAATCTCCTGGCCACTTATTTCCGCTCCCTGCCAGTTTTTTCCTGCTTTTTCCTGCAAAGGGGCATCTGCAACCCAGAACTGTCTGTGACCCTACCTTCCTAGAATGATTACCAAGATTTTAAAAGGTTTGCTAAGTCCAACAGTTTAGCATTCTTAAGCTGTCAGTTCGTTCTGTAACAGCTTCAGTGAAGTAAAATCAGCTGCCGGGTGTTTTTATTATTATTTCTTTACTGTCAAATGTCCTTGCTAGAGAATGCCACCCAGTCACTAAACCTAGGGATTCCTTGAAACAGATCAATACTGGCTGAGCTTTTCTGAGATCCACAAATAGGAGAATCTCATTTATTCTCATTTGGATATCACCCCTCCTCCAAGAAAGATGGGAAAGCATACATAAAGAGGTCTCCTGGCTTGGAAATTAGCTCTGAATTAGTGCCAATGCTAGAAGCCCAGGTTTTATATATATACGGTTTATATATATAAAGGGCAGGCGTGTGGGGCTCTGGTCTGGATCACAGCCTGATAAGGCATGTTTCAAGCTTCTTTCTCTCACACACACACCCATACTCAGATCTGAATCAGAATCCTATGACCTGCTTTCTGTAGAAGGAAATAAACACACAAGAGCAGACTAGGAAATCCAGCAACTCATGCTAAGCAGCCCCTATGGTACTACAATCCAGCAGTGCAGAATCACTCTTCTCAGTGGGACCATTCATGGACTTTGCCTCACTCATTGCACCATCTCCTAACCTGGAAGCAGTGCAGGAAGAGGCCATTGGAGAGCTGACACCAACTGCCATTTCTGCTGAGGGATCCAAGGCTTGGATGGAGTTGCTGGGACTTAGCTCTGATTTGCCCTGGGCCATCAGCAGCCCTCTCAAACAGTGGCCCACCCCTGCTTAGGAGGGTGTTAATGGAATTCCTGGTATCATGTGTTGCTCACCCACATGTGTAATTTAGTCAAAGGTGAGTTATATGAGTGAGCATAGGATATGAACTTATCTATATCTCCTGGAGCTCTCTTCAGCACTGTAACACACAGGTTCATTCTTCACCCTTAGAAACATCCCCTGCACCATCCCCTCACAGACCAATAGATTAATTTGACAGAAGTCCCTATAGCAAGGAGGGAAGAACATACGAGCTAATCAGCCAGGCTTTTGGGGAGGCAACTGGAGAATCTGTATCTTTGTGAGATTAGAAAACCTGAGAAGCTTCACCTCTATATGGCCTGTGTAAGAACCAGAATTCTTGGCCTGTTTCACAGATCAAGCTCCTTTGAGGGGGATAACAGAAAAGTAGCATGGGCCCAGGAGCATATACTCAAAAGGATGCTTATTATTATTATTATTATTATTATTATTATTATTATTATTATTATTATTATTATTATTATTATTATTATTGCTGACATAGTTCATCATTTTAGCTTCTGTGCAGGCAATACATGGGATTCCACATGCACAGACTGGGTACAGAGTTTTCCAAGTGGATGGAGTCATCCCATCTGAACCTTGTATTTCCTGCCCAAACCAGCACAGGACAGGAGAAAGAAAGTATTTCACCCTCAGTCTTCTCTTCACATCAGTGAGGAGAGGTCCTTTTCTGCAAGCATTCCTTGTTTAATGCATCTTTGTGAATTTTTTATTCATATCTCTTCTATTTTCTTACGTGAACTTTGAGATTTGTGCACTGAGCTTGCAATTGTCAGCTTCCAATCCAGCTGACAAACAGGATCGAAGAGCACTATCGGCTCTGAAACCCACAATGGAACCACCTCAGAAAAAAAAAATCTCTGAGAAAACATGCATCTCCTCAGCACTGAGCATCAACCTCCCCTTGAAGCCAATCCCTGGTTCTGACTGTGGTTCCAGAACAGGGAGCCCATCCTGGGACACCCTCACCATCCTTTCAGGCCCTGGGATCTTGGACAACAAAGTGTTCAAGGTTCTTCCTCTACCATTGACCTCAGTTCCTCCAAGGTCAAAGGCACTAGCTGTTAAAAAAAACTACTCGGCATGATGCCTTCTTATCATTTCTACAGTTTCCTATGCTAGACTTCATACAAGGGACCGCCAAAACTCATTTATTCAGGTATTTAAGCTGTTTAAATATGTCTACTGCTGCAGGCTTTCTTTCCTCAGATATGTTCTTTGTTCCTTGAATTGGTGGTCAAGCAAAGTCAATTCATCCAAGGGAATAGAATTTGGGACACACTCACAATAACATACAGGTGTTTTCAGATGCTTCATTTATGGAATGGGGGACTCATTGCTTTGTTTTTTCAGTAAGTGCTCACTGAGCACTAAGGGAGTCTGCTCTGCATATTAATCTCTTAGAGAGATTAATACCTCCACCCAGGCTGGTTGCTGGTTGCTCCCTAATGTGAAGCGAGGTAACAAGTAGCAAATCCAGTTTTGGCAATTTCCCTCATCTCGAGCCAAATCTGGCCAAAACTTGAGCCAGCCCCTGGACAGCCTCTGGATGCAGATGACACCATGTGGAGGAAGTACTGAAATCTACCAGCAGCCAGAGGATCTCCAGGGGCAGATTCTTTGTGCAGAATCGGTCTTATTCTGTACATGCTGTCCCACAGAATGTTTAATCCCCTTTCAGCAGAACACAACTTATTTCATATGGGCCCTTTATCCCCCTCCCAAGCATGAGTTCTCTTGTCGTTTCTGTGCCTGTGAGGGGGAAGAACCTACAGGCCCTCCACCTTAAAATTCCTGCTGTCTCTCCTCCTTCAGTCCTTTTTGAGCCTGTCTGTTAATGCAGGTGGTGATGTCACTTCTGGTGACATGGCACTTCCAGGGGAGGAATAACAGGGAGGTGTGGCCAGATGACATCACTTCTGGCACTACTCAAAGCCTGAAAAAAATTTACAGGATCTCCTCCATGGTCAAAAGGTTGGAAAAGGCTATACTATACAATTAGTGTGAATTCTTGGAAAGAGGCTACTGTAGTAAGAGCAGTGCTCTAGTTACCATTCTGCTGATCAGCCCACACTCGCCTCCATGGTACGTGAGCTTACTATACTCCCATGTGGGTTTGCACAGAAGTCCCAACAGTGAAAACACAGTTGCACTTACCTTTAACTGTTGTTCATTGAATGGTCTTCTACACAGTCACACATCCCTCCCTCTTGTGTCCTCTGTGGGCTGTTCTGCATATCATGCTATTCTTTTATGTTGGAAAAAGGGGGACAGAGGAACGAATGCTCACCCCTCTCCTGCCACATGCTAATTTGACCAAGAAACACCAGCTCTGTACCAGAGAGGGAGGAGCACTTGGAAAATTCTAGAAAGTTGGAGAATTCCTCTCTGTGGCTGACCTGCATGTGTGCCTGTACAGAAAACCACTCAATGAACAACCATTAAGGTAAGTATAACCCTGTTTCCTACCAACCTGGAAAGTTCTGGCATCCAGAACCTTGCCTACATGTTATTTTCTGATTATTCACTGTCTTTATACTCTTGTTCAGGGTTTCTGTAAACCTCATTGCATTGTTTGTGAAGTGAAAGGAAAAAATATTGGAGAGATCTTTAATGCGGTTCTGATTTTCTTTTTCTTGTGTGGAAACTGCTGCAACATAACTCCTCCTCCATCACTCTGGCAACAGAGGAATCCTAAACTCACATGGCAAGTGTTAACAGTGCTTAGGCCAACATCACCCAGAACAGGCCGTTATGTGCTACAGACTTGTAAATATACCAATGAGGTGGGGAGGGGCTGCAGATTATTCATAGAGATAAAAATGGCATGTACCTGGTCAGGTGATTTCAATTTCTTAGCACATAAAGGCCTTGTGATTTTGGAAGTAAGGGCTCAGGTGCCCTTCAGTCTGAGCAGGATACTCCTCTGAGTTGTTTGCCAAATAGTAAAGCAGACTTCTCAATTGTTCCATTGTTTCCAAGTGACTGCATGTGATGGCATCTCTTTTACTATGTTCAAAGCAGCTGAGTGTCCTACTAAGGAAAGAGCTGATATTAGCTTCTTAGTTTATCAGGATGTTGGGAGATGGGCTGGTTTAGGCTGACCTTAGGAACTGATTATGGAGGAGGAAACAGTGAATAATTTTCACATGAGCTTTTATACTTAATCAGTGAAGCCAGCCATTCCCACTTTATTAGGAGAATAAAGGGCAACCAAAACTATCTCAGATTCTGTTGCCTTATCTATGTTCAATCTGAACGGCAAGGATTTTAAGTTGGATCATTTACCTGCCTGTGGTTTAACATTAGTGAAGCCAAGATGTTGCAAAACCGAAGAAATGGTGAGATGTGGAACATTTCTCCCTTCAAAATCCCTGGGTAAATATTTCCATTATCTCTGGGAGAGTCCAAACTGGTTATTACAAAGCCTTTACAAAGTGATCCATGTTAGTTTCCCAACAAACAACACAATCTCAATATAGAAGAGATAGCAACCTTTGGCTGTGTTTCTAATCAGAACAGGGGCTCAAATGTGAAGACTTCTGAACATGGAATGATCTTTGTGATTTTGGGCATGGACAAATGTCTCTTAGGAATAGCCTGCCAGGGTGACTGATTGATTGTAACTCAGTATTCTGAAAATTAGAATGTCATTTTCTGCAAAATGAATAATGCAAATCATAAAATAATTTAAAGGTCACAAGCATATGTGATTAATTGTTTACTTGATATGAACAGCCATGGTAATACAAGGTGTTTCTAGATGAAAATACAAAATATTTGAATAGCATACCTCAGGTTTGGGGACATTAGAAGAATTTTCCAAGGAGATCTTCCCCCTTCTTGCAGCAGCTTGGTGAGAAGAAGCCACTGTGGAATACCTTGTCTGGGCAGCACAGGTGCTTCTACTTGATGCTTCTACCTGGCCATCCTGCAAAAAAGCAGCTGTCATATATGCTAAGTCTGTAAACTCCAAAAGAATGAAGAATATGTTTCAGGTTTGGAGAATATATTTGCGGCAGGAAGGAAAACCTGAAAGAAAGCTCGGTTGTGTATATACATGAGCAGCATTATACAGGACCAGTGGTCATATCTGGTACATCAGGAGAAAGATAAAAACATTTCCATGCTTAGCAGATCACTACTAGAGTCATTGTCACATGATTTTTTGACCCTGTTCAGAAGAAGGGTTGGTTTGTTATACCCTACTTTTCACTATTCGAAGGAGTCCCAAAGTGGTTTCCAAGCACCTTTCCCTTCCTCTTCCCACAACAGACACTGTGTGAGATAGGTGGGGACAAGTATTTGGCCTTGTGACATCTCCGCCAAGCATCAGTTTCATGTCAGCCAACTTCATTTCCTCAGTCTCTCCTAAATAGGGCTCTCCACTGCAGATGACTGGATGTCAATGGGACAGGAGCTGATGTCAGTGGGATAGGATGAGAGGGAAGGGAAAGCAATCAGCGAAAGGCATCTTTTTGTCCTCCTCTTGTATAGCCTGCTCTTGTATAGCCTGCATATGAAGTTCTTCAGTGCTCACTTGCTGGCCTGAAATGGTTCTAGATTAGAATGGTTCTGAAAGGCACAGCAGATGTTGTTTAATTGGGGGCAAACTGACTATTTATTGGGAAATTTCCCAGTAGGCTACAGCCCTTGAGGACCACTGGTGGCCAGAAGCAAGTATTACAAAGTTCTACCAACTCTCTCAGAAACTCAGATGTCGAGATACCAGGCCCCAGGTGGAATCTGGGAATCCCCTGGAATTATAACTGATCTCCAGGCAACAGAGATCAGCTCCCCTGGAGAAGACAGCTGCTTTGGAGGGTGGACTCTGTAGCATTATACTCAACTGAGGTCCCTCCTCACCCCTAATCCCGTCCACTCCCAGCATCATACTCAAAGTCTCCAGGTATTTCCCTACCCAGAGCTGGTAACCCTACTCGACTTTTCATTGACAAGAGTCGTTGGTGGCAGCTCAACAACTGTCTTTTCCCATTCTGTTGCCAGTTCTCAGGAGGAAGCAATGGGTGTGTGAATACCCATTATTTGTACTGCTGAGTTGAATGATCCCCGAAGTGCTGACTTTAGCACCACAAGGGGCACTCAGCTTGCTCCAGTACCACTTTCACTCTTCCATTTAAGTGTCTTGAACCCTTTTGTGAACAGGTGAAAAGAAGTGAGAGTAATAATAGTACTATAGCAGTGTGAGACTGAATATTTAAAAAATATCTTTTGAGTCCACTATCCTTTGCTCCTATGAGCCCTTCAGGGACACATGGATGGATCTGTTTTAATGGATAACTGCTGTCACTTTGCCTTCGCCCGTAAGGTGCAGCAGGACATGAAGCAAGCTGTGTGAAGTGAGGCTAGTCACAAGCATTGTGGGCTTACTGCCCATACCGCAGCTTCATGTTTGTGCAAACGCTAAACATTAACTCAGATAATTGTGTTTAGCATAATGAAGTGCTTTTCAATTGAGAAATGAAGGTGGCATAAGATTAAATTCCTGTCCGGCTCATAAGAGGGGCAGGAATGCCTAAGTCAGCCACCAGGGGTATTATTGCCGGTTGCGATGCATGGGCGCATGCGTCCATGAATTAAAAACATTTTGACTGTAATTAAATGCATCCACAGTGTTCTCTCTATTGTGTAGCTGGAGTTTTGTATACAGTAGTACATACGCAGTTAGTAATTTATTGCTGATAAAGCAGCAGGTGGGGTTGGAAGTTGAAGAAAACATCTTTGTCAGAGATGTCTAGACTGTGCCCTGACCTGGATAGTCCAGGATAGCCTGGTCTTGTCAGAAGCTAAGCACAGTTGGCCCTGGCCAGCATTTGGATGGGAGACCACCAAGGAATATCAGAGCATGCAGTGGCAAATAAAGATCTCTTGCCTTGACAGCCCTAGACACACATTTGGGTGGAAAGACATCCGCAGCAAAGAATATTCTTGGGTAAAATCTACAGTCAAAGCCCACATGGCTGAACTAGGTTTGACTCATCCCTGGTGTATATTGCATCCAATGGACAGAGATTATATTTTTATTTCCTCTGTGCATTGTAAGTGCTTTCAGGTAGACTATTTTCTAGTTTCAGCTATTTTGACGTCCCACATATTTATGATATAGATATTAATGTTATTTCTGATCATGCTCTCCATATCATTAGTCCTTCTGTTCCGTTTATGGCATTTTAACGTTTCTCGTTGCTAAGACTTAAAAATCAGATGATGGCTGAGGTATCAGCATGTTTAAATATTAATCAAGGAACAGCTAGTACTCATGCTACTGAATGAGATGCTTGTACAGGTTTTATTAGAGGGAGAATTGTTGGGTCTGCTTCTCATAAGAAGCTTAGAGAAACCACCTTGCAAGATCAACTGAAATATTGGTTTAAGTTAGTTTGTTGGATCCCTACACCAGGTCTTTTGCAGGAACTGCAGAAGGTTAAATACAAACTAAATACTAATATTAGCCTCATATATCATGGCTGTTCATATGTTGTTGACTCCCCAGAACTCTCAGCTGGAGGCTGGCAACCCCAGAACAAATGCCTTCAAAAATTACATCAAGCAGTCCCAAAAAGACAACATCTATGTTGTCACCTTCTACAATATATCCCCAGCAGAAAAGGCAACAATGTCACAGCTGTCAACTTCTAAGCCTCTCCAATGTAACATCAAGGATCGACTGCAGACCTGGAACATAATACTTTGCCGATGCTCACTTGCTCAGAAAGTCTGCCCTTGCTTAACAAAAGTCCCCTTCTGAACCTGAAACAACCACTCACCACCAGCAATAAAGAGCCAGCCCATGAAAATACAAGCACGTGGAATAAACCTGTAAAATCATGTTACCTATTCAGTTCCTGTATCTACGTGAACAACACTGTCGTGGAACTTAATGATACCAATCATACCATCAAAAACTTATGTACTTACACACTAATCAACCATTAAAATGAAAACACAAAACAGACAGATAAATATTTTAATCTCCTTGGGCACTCATAGTTTTGAGAAAGCAATACTTCAGAAAAATGTTTCAAAGAGAGACTTGGGTTAAAGTACTGTGTTGAAATTCACATGCAGATGTTCCATCTTCTGTGCAGTCCCGATGATAGAAGTTTCTAGCTCTGTTAGCTCTGAGGGAGCCATCTTGGTGTAGTGGTTAGGAGTGTGGACTTCTAATCTGGCAAGCCGGGTTTGATTCCCTGCTCCTCCACATGCAGCCAGCTGGGTGGCCTTGGGCTTGCCACAGCTTTTCTGACCAAGCAGGAGTATCAGGGCTCTCTCAGCCTCACCTACCTCATAGGGTGTGTGTTGTGGGGAGAAGAAAGGGAAGGCGATTATAAGCTGCTTTGAGACTCCTTCAGATAGAGATAAGCGGCATATAAGAACCAACTCCTCCTTCTTCTTCCCTCTGAAGTGATTTCAATGGTTTTTCTCTACATAAACTATCATGGGCTTTGGAGGAGCAGTGCCCCACACCTTTAGTTCCTTTCTTGTCACTGTGAGGACAGGAGCTTCTGAGCATTGTCTTATGTCTCTTTGGACTTCTCCTTTTTCCTCGACTGGAGGCTGTTGGTCCTCTTTGGTCAAATCTTCTATGACCCCATGAACTACATAAAAAAGGAAAGACTGAGAAAATCATGAGTTGCAATTATGGCTGACTGAGCTGTAAGCTAAAGGAGCATTTGCAACTGTTCCCAGGGAATCCAAGCCATGGGGTTTTCATTCTAGATTTTTTTCTAGTAGATAAAAAAAGATGGGGGCAGTAGGTCGTTTTTACAAGTTTTTTGAATGCTTATTCTATTAACAGTTGTTGAGTTCCTTAGACTACGTGTGTAGTTTGTGGTCTTAGATTTGAACGATGCTTGTATTTGCTTCTTCGTTTATGAGAGGCATCTTCAATTAAGATACGGAAAGAAGATTTTGCAGTACATTGCATTCCTTTTTAGTTTAGCAACTGCTCCCAAAGTCTACCTAGTGTATTGCTATGGTGATTCCCCATTTGAGGACCAAAGAATTTTTGATCTTGCCATAGCTTGATGATTGGCTTATTATAGCATCGTCGAGACATGAACTTATGTCACAGGTGCATCTGACACTCCACACTTGCTAGTGTCTTGGCTTAGTTGTCAACTGGGAAGAGTCCAGATTAATGGCTTCACAAGTACTTCAGTTTATTGGTACAAACCTGTACTGTATTGCAGTGAAGGTCTACCACTATAAGGAGGAATTGCCCTTAAATTTCTGGTAGATCATGTGTTATGGATCCATTGGTAACCTGCTTTAATTATATAGAAACTGTTAGGCCTGATAGCATCCACCACTGTGATCACTCATCAAGCCAGGTTGAACAGGTATTCAATTCGTTAATTGCTGTCCGGATCCGGTTCAAGGTTTTGGTTTGAACCTTCAAGGCCATACGCGGGTTGGGACCCACATACCTGAGGGACCGCCTACTGCTCTATGCCCCCCGCAGGGCCTTACACTCTGCGGGTGAGAACCTGTTGGTCGTCCCCGGCCCGAAGGAAGCATGCCTAGCCTCGACCAGGGCCAGGGCTTTTTCAGTTCTGGCCCCTACCTGGTGGAATGAGCTCCTGGGTGATCTGCGGGCCCTGCGGGATTTGTCAGCTTTCCGCAGGGCCTGTAAAACGGAGCTCTTCCACCAGGTCTATGGTTGAGGCTGGGGTCAGCGAATCAGGGACATCGCTCCCCTCCTAGGAATTGGAGTGTACGCTACTCCCCTATCCTTTCTTCTTCACCTCTTTGATAATTGGGGGAGGGATGGGATTTTTAGCCGTCATGTTAGTAGATGGATGTTTTAATGGGAATTTTAATGGGATTAGTTGTTGTGACCCGCCTCGAGCCTGTCGGGAGAGGCGGGAAATAAATCTAATAATAATCATAATAATAATCGTTAATTAGGAAGTATCTTTGTTTCTTAGTACCCAGATATATTCAAAAGCCTCTCCTTTGGTCCAAGCAAGATTCTCATCTTTTTCATGAGTAGCTTTTGGGTCCCGCAGGCTACTATGACCACTAATATTTAATTACTATGATGGGGAGAACATTGTGGGGATCTATACTAGGGTTGCCATCTCTGGGCTGGAAAATACCTGGAGACTTTGGGAATAGAGCCAGGAGTGGGTGAGATTTGGGGCAGGGAGAGACTTCAAAACACCCATTTTCTCCAGGGAAACTGATCTCTGTTGCTTGGAGATGAACTATGATTCCAAAGGATTGTTAGGTCCCACCTGGGGACTGGCATCTCTAAGTAAAATTCATAAATATCTATTAGTATATTAAAATACATAAGAGTTCAAAATGTAACCTTGAGAGGGAAAAGAAGCAGAATTAATAATAACAATATTCCTGTAATAATAAGGAGTGATCCAGTGTAATGCTAGTGAACTATTCATCATCAACTTGGCATCAGCGGGTTTTGAGAAGATCTTTATAACCAGGATGTCAAACTTTGCCAATTGTAACATTATTCTTTTACTTCTACCTGCAATGAGCATCACCAGTTTGTTTTAGTTGAGCATCATGATAAAATGTTCTTAAGATATCTTTTTCAATCTACTGTGAATGCTGGCCCTCAAAGAATCACATGAGCTAGATACTCAATGGATCTATGGTCACTAGAGAAGACTTACTGATTACATGGGGTCTTAATATAACAACATTGCCAATTGTAATGTATCCATATGTGCTTTAATAAAGGTTTTTCTATACTCAGATTCTGGTATATCAGTAAAATAGGGCAGGAGGGTTAAACAGGGTAAGGGAGGACTGCTTTTGCTTTACCAGTCCATCACCAGCTGAGAGTGGGTTACTACCCCTACCCCTTTCCGAGATCTTTGTGGCAACTTTGGACTAACATTGTATTTTATTATAAGATTTCATGGAGTAGGCGCTACCTGAAATACATAAACCTAGCAACCTGTGATACCCCATTTTCTCAGGAACTGTGACAATCCCTGAAGGGGGTCTGGGGTAGGCATTTCATGGCATACATGCTGGCAGTGGCATACCGGATCATTTTGGCTGTTTTTTTAAAATTGTTGTCACACATGGAGTTGACATCTTCAGTGGCATATCAACCACAACTCCTAGCTCTCTCTCCTAGTCAGTTTATAGTTAGGATTTTTGGTCCCAGTGTGCATAACTTTGCACTTGCCCACATTGAACTTCATTCATCATGTTGATGCTGACTTGCTTAGCCTCAATAGGTCCCTCTGCAGAGATTCAGAGTTCTCCTTGGTTCTCGCTGCCCTGGACTGTTGTCATCAGCAAATGTCGCCACTTCATTGTATGTTCCAAATCATTAACAAATTAAAAAACACCAGACCCAGTACCAAGCCCTGCTGTACCCCATTGATCACACTTTCCAATGTGAAAGCTGTCCACTTATCCTCACTCTCCGTTTCCTGCTAATTAATTTTTAATCCACATGAGGACTTGTCTGCTGAGTTTTCTTAGGAGTCTTTGATGAGGAACTTTTATCAAAAGCTTTCTGGAAGCCTACGTAAACATCTACTGGGTCACCCTTGTACACATGCTTGTCCACCCCCTCAAAGAACAGTACAAGGTTAGGGAGACAAGATCTTCCCTTAAAGAATCGATGCTCATTCTTCTTCAATAGCTTTTGTTCATCAATGTTCCTATGAATTCTATCTTTAATTATGGATTCTACCAAATCAGCCGGCATTGATGTTAGACTGAATGGGCTTGAATTTCCCAGATCTCCAATCAAATCTTTTTAAGAGATGGGGATTACATTATTTACCTTCCAGTCCTTGGGAATGGACAAGGGTTTGAGACCCACATTTGAGTTCTTTCAGAACTCTTGGATGTATGTCATCTGGGCCTGGTGATTTTTCAGTGTTTAATTTGTCCATCAGTTGCAGGCTCTCCCCTCTTGTCACTTCAATCAGACTCAGGTCTTTCAACACCCCTTCTGACACCAGTGGGTCTGGAGTAGGTAAGCACCTCCCATCGTCCACAGTGAAGACAGAGGCAAAAATGCATTGAGCTTCTCTGCTATTTCCCTATTATTCTTTAGTAATTTTTTCACCACAAGGTCATCCAAGGACTCCACTGCCCCCTTAGCTGGTTTTCTGCTTCTAATGTATTTGAAGTATTTAAAAATGTTTGCAATATGTTCCTCACAATTCCTTTTTGCCTGTCTGCTCACTAACTTCCATTTTATTTGCCGAAGTATGTGCTCTTTAATTTACCTGATTCAGACTAGCCTTCTACCACTTAAAGGAATCCTTCTTACCTTTTATCATGACTTTGTTCATTAAACTTGCAGGTCTTTCTAAGTACCTATTCATACCTTTCCTAACCAGCACTATGCATTTTATCTGAACTTCCAGTACTGCAGTTTTAAATACTCTCTAAGCTTCTTGAAGGAATTTGACCCTCCTTACCTACTTTCAGTACATCTTCAAAAAAAACCCCCTCATTTGAGAGAGGTTACCCCTTTTAAAGTTAAACGTGGTTGTGGGAGTCTTTGGGGGCAACTTCCTATTTACATAAATGCTAAACTTAATAGCATTAAGGCCACTGTTCTCAATCAGTGCTATCATGTTTACATCTCTCACCATGTCTGGAGCATTAGTAAGGACTAAGTCCAGGATTGCCTCCCTCCTGGTAGTTTCCTGGATCATCTGCTTCATGGCACAGTCTTTGAGAGCATCTCCATGAAGATGGCTGACCAGGAGAAGCAGAGACAGTCAGTTAGGCACCCCAGTAAGACTCCTGAGGACTTCTTAGGTATGCCCCACTGCTGCCAGGTAGCATGAAGGTCTAGGGCAGGCTTTCATGAAATCCTGAGGTTTCTTGATGGCCCTAGGAAGGTTTCCTGAATGGGTTGGAGTTAATTAATTTTTAATATACTTTTAAAATTTGTTAAACATTTATCGGGTGATATGACCATATATGGTCATGTCAATCCACTACCCCTTCCAAAATGGCCAATGATGGGCCTAGAGGGGATGGGAAGAGGAGGGGCCCTAGGTGGGCATGTTTGCAGCTATGCTCCCAAAACATATTCTGCACGATCGCACCACTTCTGGGGTTTCTTGAAATCTGAAGAATGTTTCAGGGGATTCTCAATGGAAAAAAAATTGAGAAAGGCTGATCTAAGGAAAACAGGGCACTGTGCTGAAAAAAGGGGAAATGTTCTCTCAAAAGGGACTCCTTCTACAGTTGGTGAACACATATCTTTTTGCTTCAAGGAACCATCCCTGATCAGGGAGGGGGATCTTGGTAGGTGGTGATTCAGTCCTTAGGCATATAGGTAGATGGGTTGCAAACACATATACTGACTGCACAGTGACTTGCTTGCCTTGTGCAAAGGTAGCAGATATCACACATGGTTTCAGTAGGTTGGTAGACAGTGCTGGGAAGAAGCCAGTTGTCATGGTATATGTTGACAGCAACAATAAAGGGAAATTTAGTTATGAGTGCTGGAAGGAAAATTTAGGCTGCTAAGCAGGAGACTCAAGGCCAGGACCTCCAAGGTAGCCTTCTCAGAAGTGCTGCCTGTTTCATATGCAGGGCCAGCTAGACAGGCACAAATTAGCAGAATACATGGATGAGATGATGGTGTAGGGAGGAAGGGTTTAAGTTTGTTAGGCACTGGGATGCTTTTCAGAATAAGCAGGGCCTGAACTAAAGAGATGGCCTCCGACTAGGCTGTTGACACTTAAAATCTAAAAGAGCAGTGGTCCCCAACCTTTTTATCATCGGGGACCACTCAACGCTTGACAATTTTACTGAGGCCCGGTGGGGGGGGGGGGTAGTTTACTCCTCTACTCTCAACCACTGCCCTAACGCTCTCTGATCGCTATGGTAATGTTTAAACATCCCTTCAAAATAAGATACAGACACACCACAACAATGAACATAAGGAACATTTTATTTTCATAGAAATTTTAACTCATGACAATGACAAATCAATGGGAACCCTGAGCTTGTTTCTCTGCAACGACATAGTCCCATCTGAGTGATGTGAGATAATGACACCCAAAGTGTGTTGTAAAGCAGTGGTCCCCAACCTTTATTAGGCTGGGGACCGGCAGGGCATCGGGTCGCGCCCGCAGGGACCGCGCCCGCGCGGGCCACGCCCATGCTTCGGGCCGCGCCCGCGAGCCGCGCCCGCGGATCGGGCCGCGCCCGGCCGCACCCGCGGGCCGCACCCGCGGGCCGCGCCCACGAGCCGCGCCCGGCCGCGCCCGCGGGCCGCACCCACGGATCGGGCCGTGCCCGCGGATCGGGCCGAGCGGGCGCGGCCTGTACGGGTGCGGCCCAGCCCTGATTCCCTGCCCGCCCTCCCGCGGTAAGTAGCTTCCCGGGCCGCAAGCTTGCGGCCTGGGAAGTTTTTTACTGCGGGGGGGGGGCGGGGAGAGGGAGCCGCGGCCCGGCGCCATGGCCTTTGCGGCCCGGCGCCGGGCCACGGCCCGCAGGTTGGGGACCACTGTTGTAAAGGGCTGGGGGGGGGGAGAGAAGTCGTCCTTCGCGGCCCACCTCCAATTAGTCGAAGGACCACATGTGGTCTGCGGCCCGCAGGTTGGGGATCGCTAATACAGAGGATAAAATTGGGAATGTATGAGAAACAGATTTGCTTACATTAACTCTATGGGTGGAAGTAGCGGTCCTGAAAGGAAGTTCAGCTGGGAGTTTGTTATAGCCCACCACATCAAAGGTTAGAGGATGATTTAAAAACAGCAAAATAATTAAGGAAAGCAGCTAGATGAAATAACTGTGTCACAACTGGTGGATTTAACTAACCACACACGGATTGGGTCAATGTGGGTTCAAGTCAGGAGCCAGAGATTGGGTTTCTGGGGGGCAAGCCCTGCTGCTAGCCCCTCCCTGGAGCTAAGCTCCAGGTTTTCCACCTGCACTGCAGGCAGCGAAAGGCGGGCCTGGCGCCTGGGCCCGGCAGAGCACTGGGGCGGGGGCGAGGGACAGAAGTGTCCCGTGGCTGACCTCAGCACCTGGGAGCGGCCAAGCCGCGGGTCACGCGGCTGCCCAATAAAAGCGCGCGGAGCTTGTCTGCCAGTCGAGCGGCTGTGGAGCCTCGTCCCGACTTTGCGCGGTCCCGGGCAAGGATTTTGTTGGGCTAACTGAGAACTGCTTGGCGGGGAAGGACGACGAGACGGAGGAGAGAAAATGCTGTTTTGGCACACGCAGCCGGAGCACTACAACCAGCATTCGACAGGCAGCTACTTGCGGTGAGTGGGACCCAAAGACAGACGAGCAACCGGGGGGGGGGGGTTAGGGGTTCAACGGTGCCCCCGGGCAAAGGGGTGCTTAGCCCAGGGGAAGCCCTGCGATGCCGCTGCAGGTCCTCCCCAGGGATGTTCGGAAGCGCAGACTGGAGAAAGCCGCGGCGGTAGAGGAGCGGGTTCTCCCTGTGCCCTCCCCGCTTTCGGGGACAGGTTGGCGCTGTCTTCTCGGGAGCGAAGCACGCTCCGCAGCGAGGCACTTGTGGGAGGGGGGGGGGGAGCCCGAGGAACCGCGGCGCTCTGCCGCTTTTCGCTTGCGGACTGAGTGAGAGCGGAAGCCCCGGAACACGCGTGTGTGCGCGCGCGGGCTAAAGCAGGGCGCAAGACTCGAATCCAGGATCAGAAGAGGCATGATGGCTGGGGCGCCAGGTGCCATGGCTGGAGCGTGTTAGAGAGTCGTTCTGGAGCCGTCTCTAAAGTTGTGGGGACGCCGGTTCTTGCCTTGGCTTTGTGGATGCCTCGTCGGAAGGCAGTGCGTGTGTTGGTTTCGAGCTGCGGCCGTACGTGGATGCCGGGCCGGAGGATAAGCGAGTGAGGGGGCTCAGATCGCCGGGTGGGACCTGAGGATGTGGCTAGGTGCCCTGCTGTGAAAGTGCGGGGTGTTTGCCGTGCAGCTTGCGGAGGGACGAGTGCTGCGGGGGGCTGGGATTTTGGGCAGTTTTCCGCTCTGCGTTGGAGAGGGATTTTTTTTTAAATTCCGTATAAATTACACGGATTGTCCATTGAGTTGTTGAAGTGATACTGGCGAGACAAAAGAAATTTTACAAACATGAGGAGCCTGGCAACAACAATATAGCATCCGAGCTCCTTTCTAAAAGAGGATTGATTGTCCTTTCCTTCTGAGGAAGGGTGAAGTGGAGTTGTGCAGATGAAGTGGAGATGAAGTGGAGTTCTAGACTGCAGGGCTGAAAAATTCACAGGGTCGAGGGTATATGGAGGTGGTTTTAGGTGTGTCTGTGGGGGCTGTATTGGTCTGCAGTAGGAAAGCTTGGTTCAAGCCCAGTAGCATCTGAGAGATGAACAACGTTTTGGGGGTTGCAAACTTTCAAGAGTCAAAGCTACCTTGTTTCTGGCAAAGAGAGCTTTGAGTCTCCAAAGCTTATGCCCTAAAAATCTTGTTGGGCTCAAAGGTGCTCCTCAGCTTGACTCTTTTATAATTTGCTACAAATAAAGTTCTCTCTCTCTCTGCTGCTATAAGCTATCACGTCTGCTCCTCTCTAAGGACCAAAATTGAATATTCATTTCCCAAGCTTTATAAACACACGTTTAAGGGAGAGTTTAAAGGCTGTGTTTAATGCCTGAATCTATTACTTGGATAGTAGTTGTTCCAGATTAAGAGTAAAGGTACTGAATAGGTCCACTGTCACCTTGAAGTCAGTTCTTGTTTGTCACGATGAAATGGATGCTGTAAATCTTTACAACATTTTAATTTAGCTGACATAGATTTTGGGGTGGCATTCCATAATCTCCCCCCCACCCCCAGTGACTCAGTTCAAGTCTGTATGCTGAGCATGAGGACTACAGGGTCCGTCATGATGGTCAGTTCATAGCCTGAGGAAGAGTGCTTGCACTCGAAAATTTACACCTTGAATATATCTTTGTTGGTCTTAAAATAAGGTGACCAGATTGTTCCACTTTTGGAGGGACATCTGGGGGTACCTGGCAAATTGTACGTATGTTGAAATTTAAAAATATATGTTACAATACTATTTTTGTGTTCTATGAAACTTTTTGTTGCTCCATGCAGACCAAATTTTTAATCCAGAACCCCCCCCCCCAGTCAATGGTGTCCCGCTTTGCCAATGTTAAAATCTGGTCACCTTATCTTAAAGGTGCTACTGGACTCTGATTTTAGGGTTCCCAAGAGTCCTTAGTTGACAGACAAGTGCAATAGAACCTGATACTGTGGGATGACTAACAGTAACCCTGATCCTTGGTGCCTGTATTTTCACCCAGCAACAACTTTGGGGAATGGGGATTAAATGGAAGAAACGGGCAGGGAAGAGCTGAGTTGCATGAACATTCCCCCAGGATCACAGCTTCACCCAAAAAGTAAGCTCTTTCCGCAACTCACGAAACAACTCTAACGTAAAATAAAAACAATGCAAAAAACAATGCAAGACAAGTCTCAGGGCTGAATGACACTGCATGTGTGAGGTATCACTCTTCCATAGCTAAATCAGTTTGGATCCAGTAACAGGTAGTCTAGACTGGTGGGGTTTGTGACTACAGTCACAAACAAAGTATTGCAGTAGTGTAAAGACCTGTTGGCTGCATCCTATTTTTTTTTAATGGGGTCAATTTTTAACTAAATGGAGTTGGTGGAAGAGTTCGTCAAACTGGACAAACAGCCTTTTTCTGTTTGTTTCTATCACCCCCCCCCTTTTCAGCTGAATATTTTCTTCCCCAGAAAGCTCTGATTTTCAAAGAGTTCTGTTTGGGCTATATTAACTGGCCAGGCTCCTGAAAAAGGAAAGGCCATATGTTGTAATAGGAAACTGATTATGGCAAGATTCTGTTTCTCTCTCTAAACAAATCACCTTTCAACAGGTGTGAAATCACAGCAAGGAGCTGCAAAGCACTTAGTATCCCAGACAATGAAAACACTAGTTCTCTAAGGGTACATTACAAGTATGTGATCGTACCACTATTAATTTGGATTATTAGATAATTTTTCATTCATTTTACTTGGCTTGCTTTTCATGTAGTTTTATTCTGCCTTATAGCCACATCAGTCACATTTCATTTTAATTTTAACAAAGAAAGTCAATGAAAACTTTAAGTTTGTAACATGTATGGCTTTCTAGTCAAACAGAGTGATTTTCAATCTATATTGATTGTGCGTCTAGCATGTTGGTGCTCATTAATGCTGCTAGCATTTCCAAATATCTAAGAGACACTCTTCTGTTGTTGAATGTCACCTCTCTTTGCTTCAGACATCACCTATTTTTACCTCTGTTGATAATTCTCACTAGGAGGAAAACTGATTCAGGTGGGTAGCTCTATTTTCATGAAGCAATAGAATTGCTATAATCCAATCTTAGCTACACTTATTCCCCAGTTACTTATGTATCTTGAATCTCAACCAGGGTTTCATGAAACCCTGGCATTTCTTGACTGCTGTGGAAGGGTTTCTCAAATGGGTGGGAGTTAATTCATTTTTAATATATTTTTAAAATGTGCTAAACATTATTGGGTGATATGACTACATATGGTTATGTCAACCTGCCCCTTTCCTCCCAGACTGGTCAATGATGGGCTTGAGGGGAGTGGGAAGGGGAGGGACCCCGGGTGGGCATGTACACTGCTATGCTTCCCAGTCATATTCTGCACTATCATGCTACTTCTGGGGTTTCTTGAAACCTGAAGAATGTTTCAGGAATTTCTCAACAATAAAGAAGTTGAGAAAGGCTGCTCTAACTAGTCCTTCCTAGCAACTAACCCCCTCCCCCCAGTCTGTAAGGCTTGAAGAAGTCTACTTGAATGTATCTGAAGAAGCGTGCATGCATACCGAAGCTTATACACAACATTAAACTTTCACTCATTCTGCACATGTTGGACAATGCACTTTCAGTGCACTTTAGAAGTAGATTTTCCTGTTTTGCTCAGGAAAATCCAGCTGCAAAAGCACATTGAAAGTCTTCAAGACTGGACTCAAATTTTGTTCTGAGATGAAAACTGTCTAGAGGGAGATTTAACTCCTCCCCCACCCAAAATGGGCTCCTTGGAGCTACTAAAATCTGTTTCTAAAGGCAATCTGTATGTTTTCTTCTCCAGGGCAATATTTATTTTAAAAATCCACACAAAAATGTATTGAAAGGGCATTGAAAACCTATTCATAATAATGGCATAATGTATACGATGTGGTTTGATTAGGCAGTGCTGCATATGTTCTAAACACTAATGTGTTTGGAATAATTGTATAATACGTTTTTAACAGTGTTGTGCTGTTCATTTTTTACGTTCTTGTCTTCATCTAGAGGTTGACCTCTAGTTTTTCAGGTAGTCATTGAGAGGTGTTTCTCTAAAGCTGCAATCCTAAACACATTTACTAGGAAGTAAGTTATATTGAGTTCAGTGAAATATACTTCTGAGTAAATATTGTGCTGCATGTATAATTTGTCCTAGCAGTTCTTGCTTGTGTTCTCATACTTGATTATTTTGCAGTATGTTTATATGGTACTTTATATTCAAGATAAAATCAACTTTTCCTCTCAAAGCAAAGGTCACTATATCATACAAATGTAGCCCTGTAGTTTAATATTCTTGACTTGCATATGACCTCTTTAGGCAGAGGTTGCATTTAATCACTTATTTCTGGGGGATAGCAGAGCCCAGGGAACAGAAATTTAGGTTGCTGCAGGAAAGCGGGCAGAAAAAATTCAATCTCCAGCCAGGTATTCTTGTACTTGTGCTAACACTAGGCTGGAGCCAAGCCCTATCTTACTGCTTACATGTAACTCAAATTACTTTAGACAGAAGACTACATATACAAGACTACTCTCTTATTTTATTTATTTATTTTTATTTATTATTCAATACTCCCAGACTGGCTGGCTCATGTCGGGTTACAATACTTAAAACACCCCACAATAAAACACAAAATCCCACCCCTTAAGAAAATTGCAGTGGCATATCTTCTAAGCCCATCCCCACCGCTTCCCCAAGTTCTATTCATCCATCCTGTGCCTTGGGGCAAGAAGAAAATATGGGGGTCAACCTATTGCCCCAGCTGTGGCAAGGAGGGGCCTATAGATCTTGATTGGCTCTGAGAATATCAAATACCTGGGGAAGAGCTCCATCTTGCAGGCTCTGTGGAACTGTGAGAGTTCCTGCAGGGCCTTTAGCTCTTCCAGGAGCTCATTCTATCAGGTTGGCCCAGGCACACTTCCTTTGGGCCAGGGACCACCAACAGATGTGTACCCACAGAATGAAGTTCCCTGTGGGGGAATAAGGCGATAGGTAGTCTCTCAATGGTCTTGAAGGTCAATACCAAAATGTTAAACTTAATCCTGGACACAACTAACAATGTTAGTGGAAAGCACATCTATCCTTAATGTATGTAATTTGTATACTCAAAATAGACAATACATAGCATTTTATTTATTTATTTATATGCTGTCACTCTTGGCCTGGCCAGCTCATGGTGGCTCACAACCATTTAAGCAATTTAAATTTCTTATTATCCTTATCCATGGTTCCTCTATATATTTATGAAACAACCTGGGGGGGGATGTGTCTGGCTGTCCAAGTTGGAATAGCTTCCGCCCTCCATCCCTGCACTCTAGCCTCTTTGCTCTCAGACGCGCCTCAGTGCCTGGAGCCAGCAGCAGGTAAGGGGAGAGGGCAAAGGGTCATGGTCGACGGATTGCTAACAAGGGCCTCTTGGCCTCCTAGGCCAGGCCTGCTGATGAGGGCCTCTTGGCCTGCTAGGCTGGGCCTGATCACGAGGGCCTCCTTGCCTCCTAGTCTGGGCCTGCTCACGAGGGCCTCCCGGCCTGCTGACTGCCTGCTAATGAGCTAGCCAGCTCCCGCTCGCCCCACTTGATCCGCCTGTGCGTTGCGGCCCAAAGCCACCTTAAGCTGCCTTGCTGGGGGCCAGGGGAGGGCACCCTTTCAAGGCCCGTTCTTAGGAACAGGCTTTGAAGCTAGTTTTATTATATTTCTGTCCTGGTATGGCTTCCACAACAAGACATTGGGACTGAATCTCACAACAGTTACTGTAAAACTATGAATAGAAGCAGCAACACAAAAAAGAAACCAGTAAACCATTGCAATCTTACTGCTTTATATAAGAAAAGGTTGGGGGAAAGCTCAACTGGCTCCGCAAAGACCAAAGACAGGGGAAGTGAACATTACGGAGAAGAGAATTCCAGAATATTCAGACTACTGAAAAAAGCCTTGCTTTGCACAGGTCACAACCTAACTGCTATCCAAGATGAAACCAGGAGCAAAGCCTCATTGGCAGCTCTTAGGAAGATCATATAGGGAGTACATGTTTATCAGATATACTGAACCCAAATCATTTAGGGCTTCAGAAGTTAAAATAGGCAGTAAATTGTGGGGATCACAGAACTAATGTATAGTATGCTTTCTACAGCTCAAGCCCTATAAGAATGTGGCAACATTTTGAACCACCTGAAGCTTCCAGTCTTCAGAAGAAGTCTTATACAAACCCCTTTACCACCCAGAAATCTCTAAGATATGGTGGTGGTATCCTTTTGTTCCAATAGTGGAAACAGCTAGCAGATTAGCCCAAGGTGCTAAAAGTCAGAGCTATCAGACTATGGCATTGCTCTATAGGCTGAGTGAGGAAGCTGAAAAGGTCTGAACCAAACCACTTTTACTCAATATTAGATTTAACAGCTTGCTTTTTTGACATTCAAATCCCTTAGCTGTCTAAATTTGTTCATATTCTCAGTAAATTGGCTTTGGCTAGCCATTGGAATTAATGAGATTGCCTTTTAATCCAGACAAGTTCTAACATGCTTCTAACTTGATGAATTCACCAGAAAAAAACCAACCTTCATTCAACAGTTTCAGTTGTGTTGGTCTGTACTACAATGCTTGATTCAAGTCCAGGAACACCTTAAAGTCTAAAAATATTTTCTGGATATAAGCTTTCAAGTGTCAAAGCTGCTTTTATCTGATCTGTCAGATATTGACTGTCAGAAGCTTATACCCCCCAAAATCTTGTTGGACTACTGGACTTGAATCTAGATATTTGTTCAACAGATCACTGAAAGCAAGCTTTCCCTTGCTTACACACAATTTAGAAATTTTTTTTTGAAGGTTCTGAAAGTATACACACTAAGTTATTCTAAAGATACCTTAGCCAGACTGACTAAGGTGACTTACTCTTGCTTTCTTCACCTCTAATAGGATTGGGGGGGGGGAATTAGGGGCTGTTGTGGGAGTGGGGAGCAAGAAAGTCACTCTGCAAGCAGAAACCCTTGCCCTCTGGGAAATGCTGGTCTAGATTCAAGCCCATGCTGGTTCTTCTACCTTGCACTGCTGAAGCTTAACTTCCAAGGATCAGATTTTGCTACTTGTTTAGCACTCATGATGATGCCTAAAACCCAGTCCCTGACATGGCTGATAAATCCTCTTGGCTCTCCAAAACCATGCTGCTGATATGGTTTCCAGGTCTAGTCTCTGAGGAAAGTCTATTATCTTCTGTAAAATATGAAGGAAATATTCCACTGCTATGCATTGCAGCAACTCTATGATGGGGAAGGCCACATTTTGTAAAACTATGGATTCTGGGTCTTTCTGTCATCTTTGGATCTAGCAGGTCCTGGCTACACGCTATTGCAAGTATGAGAAAACTAGTAAGTGTCATTAACACTAGGTCAGATGGGGTCTCCCTATGGTTTTGTAGAGATTGAAGTAGTTTGGTTTATGCTGTCACAAATGATGTAAATGTTGCCCTTATAATGGTCTCAATCTTAATTGTAGTACTGTTAATTTTTAATTAATCTCTGAATCCCCTTTCTCTTTGTCCATAATTGGGCGTTATTGTATAATTACCCATGGGTGGATAGTAGGGTTGTGGAATGCCAATGTGGTATAATGGTTAAGGCATCTAGGGAGACCAACATTCAAAAGTAATATGTACTGTCCTGATGGACTAGGATGAAAGTCATGATAAAAATGCCTCACAAATAAATAAATACACACTAGAGCTAATTTTCCTCTAATGAAACTGTAAGGGGGGGGAATGCTTTATCCACTAATGTTGAGCCTGTTATCTTGAACATTCTTGAGAAGGGTGGTGGTGGAAGGGACTTTTGAGAAAAGTTTCAGAGCAAAGCTAAACACCAAAAAACCTCAGCTGGTCTTTGGAAGTAGAACAATTATACTGTACAATGACTTTCACAGAATCCTTAAAAGTACTGTCAAATATGGCGACAGTTAAGTAATTGTATGTAACAAAACTTAATGCATGTGCAAATTTAAATATATGGTGTATTTTTATTATTTTAAATCCTCATCCAGGTTCTATCACCTCTGTACTAAATTTGTGTCTGGCTTAGCCTGGTACTGCAGTTGTTTTGTCAGTTGGTATGAATCATTTCTAATTTTTGCAAAAATTGATTCTAAGTTGTTTGTCAATGCTATCTCAAAAAATCAACCAACAAGGATTCTCATCCCTTAGGTGGAAAATCTACATAAGGGGTGAGAATCCTTGTCCCCTGCCCACTCCCTCCTCCCTCCTCCCCTCACTCCCTTTCCCGACTTGTGCGCGTGGCTCCTGGGTGTGGCGGCTGGCGCAGTCTCGGTGGCTGAGGCCCATACTGAGGCACACTTGCCACCGCAGCCCCCACAAGTCTCCTGAGGCTCCTTCCACTCTCCAGAGCATGGGAGTGGCCTTGAAAGCCTAGCAGAGGTGGCAGCAGCCCAGCAAGCCACAGCACTGAGGTGTGCTTGCTGCTGCTGCCCCTGCCAGTCTCCCAAGGCTGCTCCTGCTCCTGTTATGGTGGGAGCAGCCTTGGCAGACTGGCAGCAGTGGTGCCAGAGCAACAAGCATACCTCCGTGCTCTGGTGCTGCCACCGCTGCCGGCCATCCAGTGGTGTGTTCCCTACGGCGGGATAATGGATGTCTCGTCTGTCCACATTTCTGTTTGAGGGAGTGTGCCAGTAGATGCTCCACATGAAAAACAGTTTCTTACAGAATAGGTACAAATGAACTCTTTTACTGAATCAGTTTTATTTTCTTACTTTTATCCTTTGTTAAAGCAGGGCTGCATAGGAGAGATTACCAGTTGGCATGAAATTCTGTGGGATTGCAATGGCATCTCCCTTCCACTCCACTCCCAGATGTGATGTGCATCCATTAACTGTTCTGTAGAAAACGTAGTTTTGGCATGCAGGACTGGAATCAACATCCCTGCACATTTCCCCATTCTCATTCCCATTGGCTTTGTGATAGAATTTGTGATTGCATGGGGCTTATTATTACTAAAATTATTGTCACTAAAATAAAACTGATTAAGGAATTATTAATGTATATTTGTTTCCCCAATATCATTACTGGATAAAGGTTAACTGGAAAGAATGTAATACAACTATTCCTCTATGGATCTGAGAATAGCGAGGTGTTTTTTATTCCCTAATTTCATCTTCACAACAATCCTGTGATGTAGGCTGGACAGGTAGGCTGGATTGTGAGAGAGTCACTGGCCCAAAATGAACTGGTGAGCTTCATGTCACAGTGGGTTTCTTAGACTGGCCTAGACTAACACCTTAATTATTACAGCTGTTTTGAGGGACCATAAAAAGAAACACGAGAATTATGTTTGGAGAATATTAAGCGAACATAGGGTTGCCAACTCTGGATTGGGAAATATCTGGAGATTTTGGGGGTGGTGCCAGGAGTGGGTGGGGGGACCTTAATGGAATATAATGATACTAGTTTCAAAGCCCATTTTTTTAAAAAAATGGGCTTTGAAAGGGGAGAAGGGGCAAGGGGAAGGGACAGAGGAGGGATCCCCCCCCACCAGCTTACCTGATCCAGGTGTCTGCCGCTTCTAGAGGTGGGTCTGGGAAGGGCGTTGTTGGTCCGTGCAGGGCCCAGAGGTCTTGGGCCGGGTGGCTCCACAGCTTCCTGCAGCCTTCTGGCAGGCCTAGGGGCAGGCTTGCCATGGCAAGGCTATTGCTGGGCCCGGCAGAAGGCTGTGCCTGCAGGCTCCACCAGGTTTCTGGCAGGGCCTGGGCCAGGGCTGTCCCTGGGCCCGGCAGAAGCATCTGCCCGGCCACCTAGTTTCCTGTGGGCTTCTGGTAGGCCCATGGACAGGCTCCTCATGTCGTAGACATGACGAGTCTGTCCCGGGGCCCGCCAGAAGCCTCTGGCCAGCCGCCCAGTTTCCTGCAGGCTTCTGGCGGGCCCAGGGACAGCCTCGGCGCATCTACTATATGGTGAGCCTGTCCCTGGGCCCGGAAGAAGGGTGCACCGTCGGGCGGCTCTCCAGGGTCTTCCAGGCGTCTTGCGGGCCCAAGGACAGGCCCGCCCAGTTTCTGGTCTTCTGGCAGGCCCAGGGGCAGCCTCGGCACATTGACAATGTAGCATGGCTGTTCCAGGGCCCGGCAGAAGGTTCCGGCTGCGCAGCAGCCCCCCTCCCTGCCCAAGGTGGCTGCCCCGGCGGCACAAAAAGAGTTCCTCTGCCGCCAACCCCCTCCCCGGGCATGGTCCCTGGCTCGCCGGGAGGAAAGGAGTAGGGCCTCCGCATCTTTGACGTGGCGGCCCTGCTCCTTTCCCGCCAGCGAAGCCTGTTCCCCCGGCCGACTCACCAGAACGCAGAGCCAAGGACGGGCCAAGTAGCCAATGGGGAGCCGCACTGTGCACAGCTCCCCATTGGCCACTTGGCCCCAGAGTGATACTCGGAGGGGCCAATGAGGAGCTGCTTTGCAGCTCCTGATTGGCCCCTCCAAGTTTTTATCACAGACTCGGACCGCCCCTTTCTCCTCCTACCTTGCCCTTACTCTTTTGTTAATACCACTTCACAGGAGCGGTTTAAAGATGAAGTCACCTTCCGAATGCAGCCAGTTCCAGAGGAACTGATCTCTGTTGTCTGAAGATGGGCTGTAAAGCCAGGAGATCTCCAGGTCTCACCTGGAGACTTGCATCCATTTGTGAGCATTCCAGAATTTTAAACAGCTGTTTTGAGACACTGGTTTAAATATCTGATCTGAATAAAACTGTAAGGAATTGAATTGATGGTTTGGAAGGCCAAGGGCTAGGCTAGCATACTAGGCTTTTTGAAACTTGTGTTTTCATCCTCCCAATGCAGAGTATAAGGCATTGAGATGGAAAGTTATGTAATTATATGTTGTGTAATATAACAGTCAACTCAGCCCTTGAGCTGGGTTGAGGCTATACAATGAAGTAGTTGTAACACAAACAATATTGCTTTTAAAAAGTATTTTAAGCAGGAGCTGGCAACATTTTACCAGTAGTGGGCCACACTATCATAGGGCGATAGCAGTGAGGAATTGAATGATAACTATGCATCTATAAAATAATTTGTTGTCAGGCTAATAGTAGTGAGGGAAAAAGATAGCTAAAGGGTATATCTTAAGAATGGAAAGTGAGAAATGAAGGGGAGAAATGGAGAAAACTAAGAAGGGAAAGGAGGAGGGGGAGTATGAATTTGATGGCTGAATGATCAGTTCTAGGTGCTCCTCCCAGAATTTCCCTTCCCACTTAGAGATGTGAAATTTCCAGAAGCTTGATACCATTTTTCATTGGGAAAAAGAACTTCAGAAAATGTTAATATATGCAGCACTTGTTTTCCTATCAAACCTAAACTATTTTACAGATTTAGCTACACAAAATACATGATTTGGCATATAAAATTATGCTACTTAGCATATTTATAGAGTTTAACAGCACGTGTCTTCATTTTCTAAAAGAAAAAGTATATCAAATTCCTGAGAAAGAACCTGAGAAACCCAGGTCTGAATCCTTATTCTGAATCCTTATTGCATGGGAGGCTCTGTGTTGGGATACCGCCTGGTGTTTGAGCTGGGGTGGTTGCCCCGCCTCTTTCTACTCCTGCACTGGGGAGCAATTGGCCTGTTGTATCTTGTCCTCCTTGAAATTGTGCTCCCTCATGGCAGCTGGGGTGGGGAGGATCCACTGCACTGTGGGGTGGCACGGGCCTCATTTTTTTGTTTGTTTGTTTAGAAATGTGGTATCACATACCAACGTAATACCATATTCTTTTTAAAAATGTTCCAGGTGGCTCTGCTGTGCTGCTCAGCATGGTGTAGCTGCCTGGAGCATTTTTTTTGTCCCTTCTGGGATGCCGTATCCAGCTGAGAGTGGGGAGAAGCTGGGCTGGCTCTTCCCTTCCAGATGGCTCTGGCTTGACATAGGGCCCGTTGACACCCGGGTCAAAAAAAGGAATGTAGAGTTGTGTTCCCTTGCCGTGGGGCGTATGAGACTTGGACTAAGCTTCCTAACTCACACTTTTAGCTAATGTTTTAGCAGCCATTTTGAAGTAACTTTCAGCCTCCTAGAACCATAGCTTCTTCTGGGTGTTTACTGCCAGTTGTTCTACTGTACATTTGTACAAAAACTCCCACAAAACAATATTTTAAGAACCCTAGTGTGTCTAAAGGCCAACCTTCAGTTGACATTTGGTGGCATTTGTTTCTTGACTTAAAAGAAAATAACCAAATGCAGTCACAGGAGCTGCCGGTAAAGGTTGATGGGGACTTTGTAACTTTTTCTGATGGGTTATCTTCTAAGAAGAATCCACTGAACAAATGCAGCCTGGGGAAGGTGTTTTTTTTTTCAAAGTTAAAAAACGACCAGTGAGAAGGGTCAGGCAACACGTGAACCCTAGCAAGGTTGCTAAAAGCATTTTAATGCCGTGAAAAGATCTGGCCAAAGTATTTTGATAGGACTAGGAAAACTCTTTCTGTGCATAGCCCTTTGGTTTTATTTCTCCATAAAAATGAAATGGTGGCCTTTCAGTTGAGAACATTTTATCATGTTTATTGCCAATCATGCATGCCTCATTTAATGGGCTTAGAAGGCTTCCTCATCTCTCCCAACCTGGTGATTAGAAATTGGAACAAGGAGTGAATGATTAAGCCATCCAGAAGCCAGGCAAACACCTTGCCCATCCAGATCTTGATGCTAATGTCCGTGCGTGGCATGAGATTAATTTCATGAAACTCTTCCTTCCATATCTGAAGAGTAAATTGTTACCTGTTACTGATGGATAGAAATGAGTAGGAGGGGTGAGCACATAAAATGCTACACCACTAGGGCATTTAGATTGGAAGACTAAAAGGTTATAATTGGCAAATAAAGTCAGCTGGATTTATTAGCAGACCTGGCAAGTCTGCTTCTTTGTGTTAAAAAGAGGGCATGTGAATCTACAGGTCTTGTCTTCAGTTGCAAATGGTATTTTGAATAGATTGTTGTAATACTATTGGTTTTAACTATAGCAAAATAGGTCTGTGAATAGCATATCGTTACTTCTGGATGCCACGTGGTTCTTTTAGATTTCATAGCTGGCTTTTTCCCCACTTCCTGGTAACCAACTTTGAAAAATTCCCGTGACACATGTTTGTTTTCTGAATCTGGTAAAAGTTTGTGGAAAGACCTTATAATGTGGCCCAACTTGTTTGGGAACTTTAAAAATTATATCAGGCAAATAATGTATAAGGTTATACAGCATCCCCAAATTTTGTATTTTAATATTCAATGAACAGTATCAAATTCTGTTATCTTGATTATTCTTCCTTTCCCTCTTACAATAAATTAATTTTGTTAATGATGGTATAATCCAGATTTGCCTATACCGTTCAATCATGGATAGCAGTATTCTGTTTTGTAGCAGTATAAACCTCTCTCATCAGCTCCAACACAATTGTTAAAATAACGGTTACTACTTTCTGATTCCTTGATATTTCACTATCATTTCTTTAATGCCAATTAAGATATATTATTGAAAGGGTATTTTTATAACACAGTTCCAGAATACATGTGCTGTATTTGCTTTTGCAGGCTTTAAATACCAACAGAATTGTAGTTTATAACAGCTTCATATTAATCATGTTTCTATTCCTTCTAAGCATAACTGTATGATTTGCAATTGAACTATTGCATTACTGACCCACCAGACCAAAAGTCACTGGTGTGTGTATGTGTGTGATTTGCAGTCACCTCTTCCATCCCTGAAGTATGGATCTACTTTGGATGAGGGTTGGAGCAAGGGTGATAGATAATATAGACATGCTTCTGTTCCTTATTTGGAGACTTCCATGAACTGTATACATGCCCTGTCTGTGGTTAATATGCCATTTCTCCCAGCTAATCTAATCTGAGTTGATCTTTTATTCATAGGTGTATGTTTTCCCATACCACAATAACCTTTTAAGCAACTGCATGTTTAGATTAACACAGGCCTACTCTCTACCGGCAGCACCACTCCAGGCTGCCACCGGGTGTTTGGGAGAGGTTGCCTCACCTCTTTCTGGGTCCAGACAGGGGAACATTTTCCCTGCTGCACCTGGTCTGCCCCAGATCTGTGCCTCTGGAGGAGGCAGATGGGAAGATGAGGTTCCACCACGCTATGGGATGGTGGGGGCTGATTTTGATTTTTAAGAATAGGGTATTCAGTTACAACGCAATACTCCATTCTTTAAAATAAAAGAATGTCCCAGGTGGCTCTGCCATATTACTTCTAATGTTTAAGTACCTTTGTGTTGCAGATTTTTCTGTTTATTAAATATAATAATATCCTACAGTGCATTCCCAGAGTGAATAATGCACTAATTATAAGAACAGTAAAATACAATGAAGAGAGACAACCAGACTCCCAATTCCATGTTGAATAAACTCTAACACTGTTAAATTCATCAAAAATATGAGCAGCTCTTCAGTTCTATAGTTTAATCCAAACAGCCTATGTGCAAAACACTGTATGGAAGACCAATAGGGACAGGGTTGAGCTTGATGACTTTGGGAGTGCGTTCCAGAGATGCAATCTTGATACTAAATTAACATTACTAAACTGAGTTTGGTCACATCCTGAGAAGACAAGATTCACTGGAAAAAACAATGCTAGGAAAAGCTGAAGGTGGCAGGAAAAGACCCAACATGAGATGTATTGACTCAATTAAGGAAGCCGCATCCTTGACTTTGAGACCTGAGCAAGGCTGTTAATGGTAGGATGTTCTAGAGGTCATTAATTCATAAGGTTTTAATAAAGTGGAAGAGACTTGATTATGCATAACACGCACAATGAAAAATACCACTCTTGCATTGTTACTTGCTAGTGCAGATACATGGAAAAGGACCTCAGTGCCTGATCAGATGTCTGTGGGTGGATCCAATCCACAGTGCTGTAATTTATTTGGGTGATTTTGAGTTCTAATAAGAATCTTTCTGTATTTAATGGTGTTAATTCTGTTGTTTCAGTGATGTCCTTGCACTGCCAATCTTCAAACAGGAGGAACCTCAACTATCTCCTGAGAATGATGCAAAACTCCCTGCCTTCCAATATGTGCTCTGTGCAGCCACATCTCCTGCTGTGAAGCTTCATGAAGAGACTTTAACCTATCTCAACCAAGGTAGGACCAGTGCAAAACTGAATAAGCAAAGAAGCAATGCTGTCCATTGGCTCCCTAATTAAGTTAAAGCCCTACTTGGTCTGGGAATTGTTGAAACTAAGTTGATAGGAACTTATATAGCATTCTAAGTTTTCTAAAGGAAAAAGTTAGAAATACAATAATATTTCTACTGAAAAATGAAATCTATTTGATCACATCTTCACATTGTGAAAGCCAATTAACTTCCATGTGAACTGTAAGTTGACTTGAACAAACAAAACATACAGTCCCAATGAGCAATTCCCTCATTATTGCTGCCATTTTGAAGTATAGGTCTGCAATCTACCTGCAGATCAGTGTTGTGCTACAAGTGAAAATGGGAGGAGTTTCACTAATAACCATTTATAGGTTTGCCAGGCCAAGGCTGGCAGCCAGTGGGAGGGCTGTGAACAAGATGGGGTGGGCACAATGTTGATACATGGCTTCTACCATACAGTACCATAGAATTTCTAGGGATTTTCTCCTGCTGCCACCTTGAGTGGCAGAAGGCAGTGGATCTTGCCACGTCTTCCCACACCTAGGTGTGTGTTTCAGTGCAACTATGTGGTTGTCTTTTTACTCAGAAAGCTCCATAGAATATAGTGGGTAGAATACTGAAACTAGACCAGAGAAGCCTATGGTTTCAACTTTCTGCTTACCCTGATGCTTACTGAGTAGCCTTGGGCTAGTTGTGACTTTTAAACAATTATGCCATAGGGTTGTTGTAAGAATAAAATGAGGTAACACTGAGCTTTTTGGAGCAACAAATGTGAAATATTAAGTCTGACTATATTATTTTAAGCTGTGGTGGAAATGCCTTTGTGCAGCTGACAGAATCTATGTATTGCATTAGGTATAATCTGCTGATAACTCCTGTGTATACTGTAGACATAAACAACACATTTTTCAGAATATATTTGCTATTTAAATGTGAACAGTTTTGGCAACAGTTGCTGTGCTTCACTATGTTTGGTGATGATACATTATTATTATTATTATTATTATTATTATTATTATTATTATTATTATTATTATTATTATTATTATTATTATATTTATATTTATACCCCGCCTCCCCCCGAAAGCTCGAGGCGGCTTACATAACCCCATCCCCTAAAACCATAAAATGACAATAAAAACCGATAATTTACAGTAATGGCAACAGCCATGGCGTAATCTACTCATTTGCTCTCCGCATCCTCAACTACGGAGGGGGGTGACGCTCTCTACCGCCAGTTTGTGAGGGGGGGCTGATCTTCTTTCCGCCCGGCCTCAGTTATAAGCCTGGCGGAAGAGCTCCATCTTACAGGCCCTGCGGAATGCTGGTAATTCCCACAGGGCCCTCAGCTCTTCCGGGAGCTCATTCCACCAGGTTGGGGCCAGGACCAAGAAGGCCCTGGCCCTGGTCGATTATTAAATTATTATTAAACAGTTCAGGGTTTTCATTGATATTCAAAATAGCTATGAGTCCTGTTGTGACTCAGCTGCTTCTGTGACAATATTTGGAGGAGGGCAGGATGCTGTTTCTGCTGGCTGCAGAGGAGAGGACACGCAGTAATGGGTTTAAACTTCAAGTACAACGATATAGGCTAGATATCAGGAAAACGTTTTTCACAGTCAGAGTAGTTCAGCAGTGGAATAGGCTGCCTAAGGAGGTGGTGAGCGCCCCCTCACTGGAAGTCTTCAAGCAAAGGTTGGATACACACTTTTCTTGGATGCTTTAGGATGCTTAGGGCTAATCCTGCGTTGAGCAGGGGGTTGGACTAGATGGCCTGTATGGCCCCTTCCAACTCTATGATTCTATGATTCTAATATATTTTTATTTCTTTTCTGTTTTCTAATGTTAACTTCTATTTTTTCCTGCTCGAAGGCAGAAATTAAGATACGTATGCTAAGGGAGTATAGGATGCAGCAGTTTGTGAATTTGTGTCTCAAGTATTGTATTGAACTAAGGCATTCTTGAAATTTCAAGTGTTATAGAGTTCAACCTAATATGCAAACTGTATGAATTAGTTTTTATTAGATCAATAAAATAAGAAAGTATGTGCTGCATATATTTCAGTTTCCTCCCAAATTTCCATTCTGGAGGGGGAATTGTAGATTTTTTCCCCTGTTGCTTACTTTTTTTTGAGAACCTTACAGTTGTCAGTGGTTAATTATTCTTGAAAATATGACAGAATATGGGCCTATAGGGATTTGAGAGAAGACCCCAGGTGACTCACTAATACACAGTTTGCATAAAGTACCCAGGCCAGGCCTGGCTGCTTTCTACTGTTTAATTACAGATTTCCCACAAAAACCAGTCTAGTGTAGTAGTTAAAGATCCAGACTAGAATTTGGGAGAACCAGGTTTGAATCCACATTCTGCCTTGGAAGTTCACTGGGCGACCTTGTGCCAGTTATACATTCTCAACCTAATCTACTTCACAGGGTTGCTGCGAGAATAAAACTGAGGACAGGAGAGTGATGTAAATTCTTTTGGGTCTCCATTGTGGAAAAAAGTGGGATATAAGTGATAAATTATAGGTATACCCTCCCCTGGAGTAAGAGAAGCATCCACGGTCAATGGCTTCAGATACCAGCATGGTAGTGGAATTTGAATAACGTAGTTTTAATAATTGGTTTTAATTAATGATTGTTTAATTATTATTTAAATGTAATTTAAGTATAATGTTCACCGACTTGAGCTAGGTTGCCGAGAGGGGCGGTTGTATAAATCCAATAATAAATAAAGATAAGGGGCAGATTAAAGAATAAACCTTGATGGGTGGGAAGGAGATAAGGAAAAGTTGAGAATATGGGGCTGCCAGGAGGTAAGAAAAAGGGGAAATCGGGTGGGGAAGGGGAAAAAGGGGAGACTGACATCCATTCGAGTTCCAAACCATACAGCTGGGCCATAGTTCTGAGGGAAGGAGGGAATCTGAAGTTTGAGAGATAGAAAGGTAGGTGGGCTGGTGGATGGGAAGGAGAGAAGGAAGGAGGAAATTTCCTCTTTCCCTTTCGCTGAAGGGAAGGAGGAAATGCTGGGGGTGGAAGAAATACAGTGCAACCCTGTAAGTCCTTGTAGGTCCTCAGCATCCCAAATGAAGCTCCATTGGATGTTGTGACATGGTATTGGCCTGAAATGACACGCCTGGTGAGGAGCCTGTGCATATGTTAAAAGAATATTAATATTCCCCAGTGGTAACTATGTTAGATTGTGGCCCCCTGGCAGCTCTGTACCAATATTAAGGTATGTTTTGAGAAGACACTTTCAACTGGGGGGTGCTAATAAAATAGTATGAGTTTAGGACAGGGGGTGGAAAATACAGATGAAATTTAGAGGTGCAGGAGAAAGTAACAAGAATCCTGTGGCATTCTTAAAGACAAGTATTCTAGCATAAACCTTTCATGACCTGGAGGTTTTTTTTGTCAAATGTTTATACTAGGTACTCACTAGGCAGGTATTTGAAATGATGGGGAGGGGGGAGTTGTAAACAGCAGGGTTAAAAGACCACAAAATGCAGGAAATACAGAGTGAAATGTACTGGATTCGTCTGGATTAATCTGAATCTTACACAATTACGCAATCTGCATAGTTTGGCTCATTTAAAACTTATAAAACAGATTCTCTCTGGGAATCTCATGTGTGGATATGCTATCCTTTAGCAGATGTAGTTTGCTTTACATGTACTCTTATATTTGAAATAAATATAAGACACTAAGTCACAGCCTTTTCTCATCCTGTGGAAATGAAGACTGGAACTTCTAGGTATACATCTATCTAACAGTCTCCTTTTATTAATTTTTCCAGTATGATGGGGGAAAGAATGCTGATCTATCTTTAATATTTATTGTAAGAAAGGTCTTGGCATTCAACCACTATATATAATATTTCTGTGAATAAATAGTAAAATAAGAGTCTTTGGTTGCCAGAATTGTATCTTTTTACCCAATATATATCCTGCTTTTCTCATTCTTTTAATGTCTCAAAGCAGTATGAGTAGGGAGTAAGAGACCTGCCTATATTGCAAAACACGATTGTGCCATCCTGTATTGTAGGATAAGCCATGGCTACTAACAAGGCACTGGTATTAGAAGATGTGATGGGCCAGGAGATGTGGAATGCAAGACAGAAAATGTGGCACAGATTTCTCTATGCAGTGCATTGCAAAGACTTGATGTAGTATACAAGTCTTGCTTGTTTTTTCAACCTCACCAGCATATCCTGCACAGCATACCATAGTGAACTCTGGCAGCACACAGTATTATAGCCTAGAGAAGAAGAGATGCATATCAGGATTGGAACCAGATAATGCTCCTCCCTTTTGATGTGAGTGAGACCATAGTCCCATCATGTAGCCCCTGTTTCAGCCGGTCCTCACTCTTGCACTCCTGCTCAACAGCCAGACAGATCCTGAGATTCCAATCCAGGACAGCTGTATGTACTATTTCCCACTGTCCTAGGGAGGCATATCTAGAGCAGATATTCTGAGAACAGGGCTGAATTGGCACTCATATTCCCCCCCCCCTGTTGATCTGCTGAATTCTGATTGATCTGAACATGGGGCTGGGGGTGGAGAGAAGCGGGACTGCATAAAGCTTCAGCTGGTACTGAAGGAGCACAAGGCTGGAGAGGGCTTTATCACCTGCCTTTTGTCTCACAACTACAGCCAGAGCAAGCCAGGGAGGGGCAAGTGGAGCACAAGGCTGCTGTTTTTTTTTTTTTTTGCAGCCTGAGTGAGCGGGGGGGAGTGGAGGTGGGGGGAAACAAAATCTGAAAGACAAATGTGTGCACATAGAGAAGAGTGGGCTTTTGGACCACAGTCATTTAAAAATGGATCCCAAAAAGGAGGGCAAAAATAAGACTTGTGATGGAATGGTGACCGGGAACCAGTTTTCCTGCAGTCTTTGAATTGAAGCCCTGACCAATCAGTGACAGACTACCGTGCTATTTCAGCACTGGAGGTACAGAGAAGGGGATGGAAGTTAATCTGGAAAAAATGGCAACATCTATACTTGCAATACTGGGAGTTTTGGATCACCTTTCTCAGATGTAATGAGTAATATCCACACTTGGATATCCCGGAGAAAAAGTGGTGTCACTGTGGACTCAATCACTGACGTTGCAAAGGGAAAATTAAAAGCAATCAATATCAAGATGGAAATCGAATAATTTTTCTATTTGGGCTGTCAGAGGATAAGAATCCCAGTGCAAATTAAGTCCTGGGTGACCCTTCATTTTATAGTTGGTTTATTACTTCCAGTACTCTGAAGTTACATGCAGATGCCATATTAAGCTAGTTACTGTGCTCAAGCTGAGCTTGAGTGCATCTGCTTGATGCTAGAGGAAGAAGAGGAAGAAGAAGAAGAAGAGTTGGTTCTTATATGCGGCTTTTCTCTACCCGAAGGAGGCTCAAAGCGGCTTACAGTCTCCTTCCTTTTTCTCTCCCCACAACAGACACCCTGTGGGGTAGGTGAGAGCCTTGATATCACTGCTCAGTCAGAACAGTTTTATCAGTGCCGTGGCGAGCCCAAGGTCACCCAGCTGGCTGCATGTGGGGGGGTGCAGAATCAAACCTGGCATGCCAGATTAGAGGTCCGCTCTCCTAACCAGTACACCAAACTGGTTAAAGTTACTGTTGTCTTAATGCAGCCTAAATGTTGGCACCTGAAATGGTGAGTGTGGTTGACACTTCATTTATCTCAAATATTAATTAGTTCCTGTCCCCGTTATATTGTTGTTTAAGATCACTGGAATTGTGTTATTTAGATTATTGTTGTTGTTGCATTGGTTTATGTTATATATTAATTTGTTCCATGTATCCCCCCATGTTGTATGTAAACCGCCCTAAGCCATATGGAAGGGCGGTATAGAAATCAAATAAATAAATAAGTGCAAACATAAGATGAAGGAAATTTCTTAGTGGAATGATAGGATTCATGTCCGGGGCTTTTCCCCTTGTCTCCACAGATGTCTTCTCTCTAGTTTCCCATGTCTCAGCCCTTTCATTTCTAAAATTAAATAAGAAAATCCCAGGCTAATGTAGAAGCTTGAGGGTTCCCCCATCTATGTGCTATTATCATTTCAAGATAACATTTCTTTGGGAAAGTCTTTAGAAATACACTTTTAAAACAGAGTTGCCTTGTTTCTTTTGGACAGTGACTGAATTAAAATTTAAGCCCGAAGCTACTACAACGAAAATTTTGATTTAAGAGCCCTAGAAGAAAGGGATCTTTGAACTGACTGCAAAGAGCCTCAGGTTGAAGACCCATAACTGCACAATATTTATAATTTGTCTTCCAGTCAATCTGAATTAAAGACTTAGTTTAAATCGAGTGGCATCTTTAGGACCAGCAAAGTTTTATTCAAGAGCTAAGCTTTCATGTGCAAGTAGACTTCTTCAGATATAATGAAAATATAATTTCTTCAACCATTACATATAGGAAGGGGGAGGAGGGGTTAGTCCCTGGGAAGTTCAGATACATAATTAAATGGGTAACCGTAGCTGAGATGGGTCTGAGGCAGTTATCAGAATCTTGCAAACGATTACAGAAGTTTGACTTATTTATTTATACATACTTTAATTTATACCCCGCAACTCTCGACAGTGTCACCTCATGGCAGCTTATAATGTAAAACACGATCACAGAGTGCCAATAAAACCCCTTAAAACATTAAAGCCCCCAAACAATTCCAACATGTTCAGTTGCTGGGTATGTAAGTCTTGAATGACAATCATGTGTAGTGAGATAAGAAGCTGATGTCCCATTAAGTCCTGGGGGCTTAATATTGTCCTGTGTGTTGTAAGAACCTGCAATTCAACAATCTCCTGTCCTCTCTCTGTACATATGGTTGAGGAAACTCTGCTTCATTATATCTGAAGAAATGTGTTTCCACATGAATGTTTATCTGGAACAGCTTCACTGTATAATAAAAATCTAAGGCCTAGGTGGATGGAGAGTGGGCAGGGCCAGTCCGATCTTTGGACCAGTTGGAAGGCGTGAAGTGCCTTCCAATTGGTTCAAAGTTTGGACTGGCCCTGCTCCCCCTGGACTTGGGACCAATAGGAAGGCGACACAGCTCACCCCCCAGCCCAGCCTGGGACAATCTGGCAACATCGCTGCCAGTCTGCCCCTGACCACCGAAGGGAGAGGAGGTCAGTAGGGCTACCAAGGGGGGGTGAGAATGGAAGCTTGGACATACAGCTTGACTAGTTTTTTCTGGTACATTCTCTGATTTCTTGACTTATTTAACTCCTCCTATTAGTTATTAAAGAAGTTTACAATTGAAGGACCAGACTTCTTTCCTCTTTCTCTTATTTCTTCTACAGCAATTTTCAAAGATCAAAATTATAAACATGTAGGCAACTGTTTATTTATTTAGATTTTTATACCGCCCATTTCTTTGCAGCTCTGGGCGGTTGTTGTTGGCCCAGCAGAGAAAATCCAGACCCCCCCCCCAATTGAATACATGTTGAATATTTTTAAAATTAAAAGCAAGCATCTGAGCTTTCAATCAGTGCACTGATGTTAGGCAAATGCAAGAAGCTGGGTATAGATGATCTTCTTCAGCATAGTAGAAAATACCAGAAGTACTAGAAACTTAGTGAAGTAGCCTGGAAAACCACCCGATTTTAAATGCAGTACCAAATATGTTTAGGTCTGAGGAACTTAAAAGTACTTGTTAAAAGTATTTGGGAAGAATGGGTGGGGCAGACTTCCTTGCGTTGATGCACGGAGAGTCAGCAGAGTGTAAGATGGCCCTGCCCTTTCTGTGCCAGAGGGAATATCCATCACTGCAGGAGGAAAAGTGGTCGGAAGTAAGGAACAGGGTCCCTCATGTGTGAGCATTCTAATAGAGAAGCCCGTCCCCTTCTCGCTCGCAGGCAGTCTTGAAGACAGAGTGCATTAACAGAAGTAATTTTTAGAATTCACTTCACAGAAGACCAGTTGTAAGTTTGTTAATGTTTAAACATGTACAATGATAAAAAAATTAATAGTTTAAACCGTTGCTTATAAAATTCACATCCCTACTTAAAACTTGATCATGACATTGTGATGATTTTGCTGGACAAATCTTGTTGTTGTTTCTTTAAACAGATTAAGGAAGGGATAGGACTACTTCCCTGATAAGGAAAACCTAATTCGTTTTCTAAAGCAAGAAGACTGTTAAGATAAATGAAAGAAGTTTATCAAGTTGGTTTACTGAATCATTATATTACTAGATTTAAAGCCCATTTTATTCTGCAATAAAATGGGTGCTAGCCCGTCTCCCTGGGGAAGCCTTCGGAGGGTTCCCCCCCACAGAAGGCTTCCCCCCCATTGGAAAAGCCTTCTGAGGCCCCGGGGACGGCGATCGCTGGCTCTGTGAGCCGCTGATCGCTGTCCCTGGGGGCTCAGAAGGGTTTCTCCTCACTCCCAATGGGAAAAGCCTCCCCAGGCAAGCCAGTCGAGGGGGGGGCAGGGGCCTACCTTCCCTCTTGGCGGCCAGCAGAGGAATGGCCGCCGTGGGGTGAAGGTTTGCCCTTGTGGGGGGTGGGGCGGGTTGGGAGGCGCTTCGCCGGGCCAAACAGACAATCAGCAGCCGCACTGTGCACAGCTGCTGATTGGGGTTTGGGGATGGACTGACAAGCAGAGGGCCCAATCCGCTTGTCAGTCCAGGGGAAGGGCCCTTACTCTTTTATATAATCCGCTCCACAGGAGTGGTTAATTATGGGAGGGTAGCACATCTCTGGTTGGGGCAAGTTGGGACCTTCCCTTCCTTATAAGTTTAACAGGAGTGATTTTTGGCCTTCTCAGGGACTTTTTGGGGGTGGGTTGATTGGCTCCCCCCCACCACCTCCAGCATGGTGGCTACACAACTTTGTAAGCATGTCCCACCTGACAGCAAAGCTGCTGGTGACTCCTGTTTTGCTTTGTGGCAGGCCCCACAGACAAGCACAGCCTCCCAGTCTGTGGCAGGCTGAGCTTCAGGAAACCCTAGCTGAAAAAGCCTGAAGGGCTACAGGCATAAGTGGTTGGATAGAATGCTCTTTAGAGCATTCTAAAGTTTACTTTCTGGTGATGCTCACAGGCTTATTACTGTTTTACAGCAAAAGCCAGAAGTCCTTAAAATTGACATGAAATATATGGAATTGGACTTTTGAACCATTTGCCCCCACCCAGCCTCTTATTTTAATGCTGCTTCCTCATGACATTGGAAGCAACCCGTAGCCAGTTTTTGTCCTCTTTGCTGGGAAAGCGGTAGAATCTGTATCCTCTTTCTTGTCGTGGCACACAACAAGGGGCAAACAGGGGCAAGGCTGTCTGAAAGAAAAAATGTGCAAGAGCCTCTGCAGCATTTTGGCCGCCCTCACACATTTCCAGATTGGAATTTTTTTTTTAAAGGCATGGTCTGAATTGCAACAACACCACAAAGCAGTGTGCCCTCAGTTCAAATAAAATGTATTGTCATGTTCTCTTCAGTGTGCACAGTAAAAATGGGATCAGCCAGGAACCCAATCTAAAACACATTCTCGTTTGTGTTTTCAGGTGGTGGAGTATGAATGGGGAAAGAGGGGGCTTAGCGTCCATGCTCTTTATTTTAAATCTTTATTGTGAACACACAATCATCAAGGCCCAATTACCATGGCCAGCCTATCAGGAATTTATCCAAACATAGAGACCATTATACAATGCATCCCAAATAGCGAGCTAAAGAAATGTTTTATCTTTGTGGTGTGATCCTGTAGAAATGCGGAAGTGTAATTAAAAAAACCCAAAACTGTTTTACTGTTTTGATGTGTCCCCATAGCAATGCAGATGTGTATCTTTTTAAAATTAGTTTTGGGACTTGGGGTGGGGTAGTTTGAGTCCCTGAAACAGCTGCTGTGAAGGGATTGGTGGCTTGTATTGACTGATAACTCGAGGAGCAGGGGGAAACCTGTGGGTTGTCCATGCTTCCTGCTTCTCCATTGCCTCGTGGGGAGGCAAAAAGCTGCAGTGAGATGGCAAGACTACACAGGAGGAGTCTCCTGTCAGGAAGTGTTAAAACGCATGGTTTACTATCGCTCTTTTACAAGAAGGAGATGATGCATGTTGTCTGCCTCTGTGCAGAAATGGTCTTGCTCTTTCAAGGTCAATATCATTATTAGAGATGATGAGGATTAAACCTGGGACCTTGTGCACTCAAACCAGATACTGTTCTACTATAGCCTTTCCTGTAATACATGGACTGTGGCAAAAGCTACCTACAATGGTGCACTAGCCATGCCTCTACCATAAACCACCCTATGCCAGCATCTGCTCCATGAAGCCCTATCAGCATCTGAACTAAGCAAATAGTTCTTTTGCATGACTTGACAAAGCTTTCTTATATAAACAATACAAACTTTTAATGGCATCAAAGCTTTCTGATATTTGATTTGTCATTCTTTCAAAATTGTTGGCAAATAGCTCTTTTGTTCTGAACATAACAACCGTGATTGAGTGTTTGTCATTTTAAATGACAGAGACAGTAGCTTTACACACACAAAAGGACTCATAGAATGTCTTCTAGTAGGGTAAGTGGATTTGCACATTGTACAATCTAGCAACATTATGAACCCAAGCTATGTTCCTGCCCGTTTTAAAGATCATCATTGTATAATTTACAGTTTGCTTAGTAGTACTACTACATAAATGCCCATTGTTCATGGCAGTCCTGTTCTAGTCCCCTCCCAGAAGCTCCCAATAAGAGTGCAAGGGGTAGAGGCAATGCCAGTTGAAATTACATGATCAGAGGCTTGCTGAACACACCTGTGGTTGTACCATGGTTTTTCCACGATGGAATCGCTTACTAGATCGTGGATGCTAAGATGATTACCATCTGCCAATTTAAATAATGCAAGGAGTCTTTGTTTTGTTCGTTTTTTTAGACTTCTGGGAAGTCACAGGATTGTTGTCATAGCCATAGATTTCAAAATGTTCCAGAACACCTAATAGTTTCTTGAAAGCTCATCAGGCTTCTTCAAGGAGAACCATAGATGACTGGCATTCATAATACTAGCAAAAATGTAAACTTACCTGCTGTTCTGCCCTAATGTTAAGTTTGCCAGTTCTAGAGGTAACACAGTGTTTAAGGAAAGACATTTAATAGAAACATGGAAACACAACATTAAAGTAAAACATGGTGTTAAAACAGTTTAATAGTGCAGCTTCTGGATTCACCTTGAGTTGATCCTGTGATGATGCTCCTCTTATGCTTTTCTACACCTTCTACAAAGGCTTTCCTTTGCTGTGGCACTCATGTCCTCTGTTGCCATTGGTTTTTCAGGGACAAAATCAGTCTTTTGCAAGGAGCCTTCATAAATGCAGTAGTTCTAGCAGCACAGGAAGAGCACACTGAGCTATAGGAAATCTTTGCAACAGCTAAAGAGATGTGTATGTATGAGGAGGGTCATAAGATCTAAGTCCCAGTTTCTGTTATCCAAAGCACTCTAAGGATTCAGTAGGAAACTGAGTTAATGGCATTTGAGAATGTCAGTGTTCAATTCTGAGCAATAATTCGCCATTCCAGTGGTGTTCCAGTGTAGTGCATTAGTCCCTTCATCCCAGAGAGTGCTTCAATATTTAGTCAACCCAACCAGGCATTTGAGGTGTACTGGGCATAGGATGGCAGGAAGCCACCAACATGGTTGTTACCTCCCAACAGAGATGTGCCACTACTGCCCACGTTCAAAATAGGCTGAAGACAGGCTTTCCAACTGAGTTGGGAAATTCCTAGGGATTTAGGGTGGGACTTGAAGAGGATTTAGAGAGAACAGGGAAAGGACCCTGGCAGGGTATAATACCATAAAGTTCCCTTCCAAAGCAGCCATTTTCTCCAGGGGAACTGATCTCTGGAAATCACTTGCAATTCCTGGAGAATTTCTGGCTGTAGCTGCAGATTGGCATCCCTAGTTGCATAGGAGCTGCAGCCTGCCTTGAATCTGGTAGCAGCATGTAAGGAGGTGTACCCCTGCCACTCCAGCTGATAGAGCCTGGCAGGGGACAAAAAGAAGGCACTTAAGTCAATAAAATAAGTTGAATTGGCCATGACAGTTGAAGGCTGCAGGTTTAACTATGCATATCTTTGGAAGTAGGTTCTTCTGAAGTTGTATAAAATACTCATCTCTTTCATTATAAAAGGATTTGAGTAAGTTCATTGTTGAAAGAAAAAATAAGCATGTTGTCTGCTGGCTTTTCTGAAAGTATTTAGAAAAGAATGGTATGGCTTTGCCTGTGGCAAATTAAATATTTCAAGATAAGAGACTTTAAGAATAAGGCCTAAATTAATGATTATGGTAATGGGTGTAGGGACAAACAATTGTTCTGAATGATTTATTCTGAAAAAGACTTGTGCACACGTACAAAAGCTTATGCCTGGAATAAAATTTTATTGGTTTTAAAGATGTCACTGGACTCAAACTTTGTTATGCAAAAGACTGTGGTAAGTGTCAATTTTGAGTGCACTGTTTCTGAATCTTTCATTTTCATTTCATTTGAATCTTTCAATTTCAATTGAATCTTTCAATTTCAATTTCAAAATGCTAATAACTAAAATGAGATTTCTTTTTGTGCGGATTTTACATTGACCATAGACTCCTTTGACTTTGTTGAACCCTAGCTAATGTCCTATCTGCTGTAGTTCTCATGGTCACATCACATTCCTGGGATTCCTTAATATGAAATGTGTCAGAATAAATCTAGATCAAATTCTAGAAATGTAGCATTTTTCTTTTCTCTGTGGGAGAAAAATATATCTTATGTACCAATATTTGGAGGGTCAACCTTATCACTGGCCAGAAGGCTTAAACTGATTACTACTCAGTAATGGGAGTGGTGGGCTATAAAGTGAATTATAAATAGATAAATAAATAAATAAAAATTTCTGGTTGCCTTGTTATACATTGATTAACATTCTTTTGTAAGGAGGGGAGATGGTTGCAGGAAGAACCTGAAAAACAAGTTTTGTGCATCTGTTCCTTAGTTTTATTATATTTATGATGATGTTGCTCAGATTATGGTCAGTGACTTACTCTACAGAATTTTTGTTGTTCCAATAGTTTTGTCTCCCTAATTACTGCATATATACAGGGGACCATGACCACACTGTTGCCTACTTTAGAGTTGCTACAGAATACTTGTTATACATGAGATTTTATTATCTACTTTTCCCATTTTGAAAATCTGACTAGAGGAAACTGTCATTCTAACAACTAGTGTCTAAACTGAATATTCAGATCTTCATATCTAGGCTTAATAAGAATGCTTTGAATAATAACAGTTAGTTAGAACCAAGCAAAGACACAGGAAGCATTTCATTTCCTTCTATCCTGTGATTTCCTTTTTCACTTTCCTGAAAGCATCGCTCCTTCCCACCCAACAGTGAACCTACCTTTATCTTTCCCTCTCTCCACCCTGGCAGCCTCTACCAAGGAAAGCTATGACCCAGTTGGGTGGTGCCTATCAGTCCTCCTTCAAAGACCAAAACAGCAGTGGAAAACCTTTGAGTAAGAAGAAACCTAGCCTAGAAAGCTGTGGGTACCTAGCAAGGAGTTTTAAGCTTCAGGCACTCCTTATATCATTTGGAGGCTTTTAAAAGCCCACAATGTTTTTGGTTTTTTTTTTTTTTAGTTTTCAGATTTTTCTGCAAATCTGGGGCATTTTTCAAGCTTGTAGAAAGATCTGTCTTCCCTGTTCACAGCTCCAGTCACCAGATTTAATTATCCTCAGATTTGGTTAATTTAGCTATTAGTAAATAAATGATGATATTTGCATATGGAGAGGTTTTAAGAAGTTTGGGATAATAAAGCTACTAATCGCCATTTATGATCAGGCTTCTTTATATGACCATGGTATCTTACAAAAGCAAACAAAGAATGCTAGAACCAAATTACTTATCATCACAGTTGTACTTTCATTATAATATTCTATGAATAACATATGCAAAACACACACACACACACACACACACAGATATGAACACTGCCATTTCAGAATTCTTTTAGGCCTTTATCTCACTCCTTCGGATTTCTCTGATATGTGCAGTCAGCAGTTATATCCCTACCTGCCAAGGAGGCTTAATGTATTCCACAGTACATCTTGGTAGTTGTTTAGGGTCAGAGATAAATATCCATCTTCAGAATTGTGGATGTTCAGCCAATAGTTAAGCAAGGATTCTGGATGTAAAAAGCAGATTCCAGCAAACCAGTTGGGGAACACTTCCTGTGGGCTTGTGAACCAGTAATAGTCTATGGCTTGTGGTTCAGGATGCACCATTGATGAGTTTCCCTGGTTGGAAAAAAGTTACATGCTTCTTATACCCATCCAAGCTTCTAGAAAGTGTTGAAGAGTTTACAGTGCCCAGTGTTTCCAGTTTCCAACAATAGTGGCTTAACAGAAAGGCTTGATCTTTCTCTTAAAGAGTCTCATTTGCTTCAGTGCTTGACTATTAATTGAGAAAAACTTGCTACATTGCCATAAATGAGCCCTTTCCAAGCATGATTGATGCCAGTGCAACTGTCTCTTACTGTTCTTGCTGCAACATGCTTAAACACCTTGGAAATGTTTCCTTGAACTCCTAGGTCAGTCTTATGAAATCCGTCTTCTTGAGAATAGGAAATTGGGAGAGTTCCAAGATTTAAACACAAAATATGTAAAGGTAAGGAGATTTTCTTCCTGCTGCTACATACAGACATGCTATAATTAGGCAGTTGGTCATGCCATTGAAAGACAATTTAGCAGTGAGAGGACTGGGCTGAGGGTCTGTCTTCTTAATCTAGGAGGATGTGGTCTTTTGGCAAACCACAGAAATGTTAGAAGCCATGTTTCCTGCCTTCCTTGAATGCTTTCTATACTGATTACCTGAAGAGAAACCTTTATATGCCTATTATCGATTTCTTGTATGTTGTAGAAAGATCCAGCATTTCGTTTAGAAGAAGGTGGCCTTAGTACATGCCAGCTGCTGGCCAGATCTGATAGGCCTTCTTGTTGGCCTGAGTGAGCTGAAAGCTCTCAAGAATCAACCTCTGGCTGCATTTTACTGGAAAAGGCTGATGATTGACAAATTGTATTTTCTGCCACTTCTGATCTTCCTTCTGGCCAGCTCAGTAAGGTTCTGGGGGAACACAGCATTCCTTGAAACTAAGTAAAAACCACTGATGTAGACTTCTTGAAGTAACATGGTAGTTTCTAACTAAAAAGAGCTTGAAAAGTGTTTGCTTACATGTGATTTGGAGTGCAACCTGGGTTATTGTTTTTTCAAACTGCTGTATATCATGATAAATATTATTTCAGCAATGTTATTTTTCAAATGTTAATATATACCATGTTTTATGTGGTAACAGGCGTGGATTGGTGGTTGCTCATGTAGCACAACCTTGAATTGGTCAATAGGTGATAGATCGAATAACTTGGTAGATTTTTTAAAATATAGAATCATAGAATAATAGAGTTGGAAGGGACCTCCTGGGTCATCTAATCCAACCCCCTGTACTATGCAGGACACTCACAACCCTATTGCTCATCCACTGAAATCTGACACCCCCTTGAACCTTCACAGAATCAGCCTCTCTGTCAGATTGCTATCCAACCTCTGTTTACATATCTCCAAGGATGGAGAACCCACCACCTCCCAAGGAAGCCTGTTCCACTGAGAAACTGCTGTAACTGTCAGGAACTGCTTCCAGATGTTTAAATGGAATTTTATTTGCATTAATTTCATTCCATTAGTTCTGGTCCGTCCCTCCAGGGCAAGAGAGAACAACTCTGCTCCATCCTCTATATGGCAGCCTTTTAAATACATGAAGATGGTTATCAGATCCCCTCTCAGTTGACTCCTCTCCAGGCTAAACAGACCAAGCTCCCCCAACCTTTCCTCATATGTCTTGGTCTCCAAACCCCTCACCATCCTTGTTGCCCTCCTCTGGACATGCTCCAGTTTGTCTACATCCCTCTTCAACTCTGGTGCCCAAAACTGAATACAGTACTCCAAATGAGGCCAAACCAGAGCAGTGTAAAGCGGTACCATCACCTCCCATGATCTGGACACGATTTTCCATTTGACACAGCCCCAAATCCCATTTGCCTTTTTAGCCACTAAGTCACACTGCTGACTCATGTTCAAAGTATGGTCTACTAAGACTCCTAGATCCCTTTTGCACATACTACTGCCAAGACAAGCCTCCCCCATCCTATATTGGTGTAAAGGGTTTTCCTACCTAAATGCAGAACTTTACATTTGTCCCTATTGCATTTCATTTTATTTAGTTTAGCCCACTTCTCAAGCCTATGAAGATCATCCTGTATTCTGATACTGTCTTCTGTTTTGTTTGCTACCCAAGTTTAGTGTCAGCTGCAAATTTAATAAGTTCCCCCTCTAATCCCTCATCCAAATCATTTATAAATATATTGAACAATACATGCATCAGGACAGATCCCTGGGGCACTCCACTTGTCACTCTTCTCCTAATGGATGCTGAACCATTTACAAAGTACCCTTTCGGTACGAATTGTCAACCAGTTATTGATCCACCTGACAGAATCAGGATCCATACAGCTTTTTACCAACTCATCAACAAGAATTGAATGTGGAACTTTATCAAAAGCTTTACTGAAATCCAGATAAACTATGTCCACAGCATTCCCCTGACCCAGCAAGGTAGTCACTTTCTCGAAAAAAGAGATAAGGTTGGTCTGACATGACTTCTTTTTGAGAAACCCATGCTGAGTCTTAGAAATCACAGCTCTCTGTTCCAGCTGCTCAAGAACCATTGATGATTTGTTCCAAAATTTTGCCAGCTACAGATGTCAAGCTGATGGGTTGGTAGTTACCCATATACTCCTTTTCCCCTTTCTGGAAGATGGGGACAACATTCACCCATCTCCAATCATTTGGCACCTTACCTGTTCTCCAAGAAATGTCAAAAATAATGGAGGTTCAGAGATTAGATCTGCAAGTTTTTTTAGTACCCCCGGATGCAATTCATCTGGCCCAGAAGACTTTGTTTCATTTAAGGAAACTTTATGGACTGCCTCTACAGTGATCCTAAGCCACCATTCCCATACCCCCTGTTTTGATACTTTTTGCCACATTGAGCACTATTTCCCTCACTAGAGAAGACTGAAGAGATATAGGAGTTAAGCAGTTCAGCCCTCTCTTCATCATCTATTATAATTTCACTTTCTTGCCCTCACAATGGTCCTACAGAATCCCTACTCTTTTTCTTACTTGAAATATAACTAAAGAAGCCTTTTTTGCTATGTTTAGCACTTCTTGCTAGCCTAAGCTCATATTGAGCTTTAGCTTTTCTAACACTGTCCCTACAATTATTGGTTATTTGTTTATACTCATCCTTGGTAATTAGGCCTTCCTTCCATTTCTTAAATGCCTCTTTTTATTCCTCTAATCGTTTGACGGCTGCTTATAGAGCCACCTTTGCTTCCTTAGGCTCCTTCCATCTTTTCTTCTCACAGGAATTGTTTGTGATTGAGCCTTCAGTATTTCACTTTTAAGAAACTTCCAGCCCTCTTGGATTCACATCTCTTTAAGTCTTTCTGACCACAGGACTCTACCAAACACATCTTTAAGTCTGTTAAAATCTTCTTTCCTGAAGTCCAGTCTATATGTCCGACTATGTAAAGTTTTACTCTTTCCCACAATTGTAAATTCCAGAATCACATGGTCACTATTACCTAGTGTGCCCACTATTTCTACCTCATCTACCAGTTCTTCCCTGTTGGTGAGAATCAAGTCTAAAATAGCAGACTTCTCCTCTCTACTTTCTGGGAAATGAAGCTGTCGGCAAGACAAGTTAAGAAATTAATGGAGTTTGTATTTTTAGCAGAGTTTGTCTTCCAACAGATATCTGGGTAATTGAAGTCACCCATGACCACTGTTTCCCCCCTCTTTGATAGTTGTATAATTTGATCCAGGAGTATCTCATCCAAGTCCTCTGACTGGCTTGGTGGTCTATAGCAGACCCCCACAATAATACCAGTCTCATTTCCTACTTTTTATATTTACCCAAATGCACTCAACTGAACTTTCATGCTCAGCTACCTGTATTTCTTCACAAGTATAAAGAATCTTAACATATACTGCTACACCTGCCCCCTTCTTTACTTGCCTATCCATTTTGAATAAATTGTACCCCTCAATTCTAGTATTCCAATTGTGAGTATTATCCCACCACGTTTCCATGATTCCTATTAGATCCTAGTCCCCTTCCTCGGTTAGGACTACTAGTCCCTCCTGCTTGTTTCCTATACTCTGCGCAGTAGTATAGAGACATTGCAATCCATCCTTTGTGAGCCCCATAGTTTTGGTTTTGAACTTTCTTGTAAGTTAATAGTTCCTTGCTTATGTGCTGTTCCTGTAGATTTGCAATCTTCCAATCTTCAGTTCTTGCCATCACATCAGGTTCTGAATTTACATCTTGCTCCCCCTTTAGATTTAGTTTAAAGCCCTCTTCACCAGGTGCACAAGGGTTCTCCCCAAAATACTTTTTCCATCCCATGTGATGTGTACACTATCTCCTGATAGTAATTTCTCATATTGACATCGTAGACCATGATCCAGAAATCCAAACCTTTCCTAACAACACCAGTGATGTAGCCAGTCATTTACTTGCATGATTTTTCTCTCACTTCCTAAGCCACAGCCACTTACAGGAAGAACTGATGAAAACACAACCTGTTCTCCCAGGTCCTTGACCTTTTCGCCCAGATCCACAAAGTCTTTTTAAATATGTTCCATGCTGTGCTGGACAGTATCATTTGTTCCTACATGGATGAGAAGGAAGGGGACACCAAAATATAAAATGTGAACTACCATTGTGGATTCCTTTCATGGATAGTCTGAGTTTCACAGACCTTTCAGGAGATACATATGCACAAGGAACATTCATCCCAGTCCATTTTGCATTTGATAAGCAAAGCCCACAAATTCAGTTAAATCCTGAAATAGATTCATTTGGATCTCTCCTGTTCATGCGCTCTCTGTGTTAATTTCTTCATTTAAGATAGATCCAGCTTAGGTCTTCTCCCCCAATAAATGTTCTGCTCAAATGATTCTGCTATTAATCAAAGAGGAGCCATTTGCCAGAGCAGCATGTTGCACTGTGCATTGCAAAGACTGCTTAGTTTTATGTTGAAAATATCTTAGGAATAATGGCTATTTTGCTTTTGAGTCTATTTGCCTGCAACCAACAAAGAACTTTCATGATATACAGTATTTGCTGGCGTATAAGACTACTTTTCCCCCCCTGAAAAACATGCCTCCAAGTGGGGGGGGGGGTCGTCCTATACGCCGGGTGCACTTCAGTTGGGATAGACATAGCTGCCCATAGTGGCCCATAGTACTATACTGTAATGTAACAAACTCTATATTTTGAGTGGAAATGTTGGGGAGTCGTCTTATATGCCCAGTCATCTTATATGCCGGCAAATATGGTAGGTCTATGTTGTGTTGTTTACATTTTCCTCAAGGTATCCAATACCTGTCTTTAAGTATATGCTTGAAATATTTTAAATATACATCTTAAAGGATCAAGATCTTATCTTCTCCTGCCTAGTGGGATGTGGGATGTATATGTATATACATCTCATATGCCAAATATGGGACTTTTTGTATTGTAACCCACCACGAGTTGGTATGCTGAGAGTGGCGGGTAAGAAATATAATTAATAGTAATGATGATGATTTGTGAGATATACTGCAATATTGTATACCTTTTATTGTTCTGTGTTTTTAGCTATAATTTCCTTGGTCTCATGTGACAGGTTATTAGTTTTATATTCCACATAATTCTACTATTATATTAGTTGGCTTGGCCAGGTTACTTTTTATAATTCATTGTATAGGAGTCTGTTGGTAGAAAGAGAAATATGGAAGAAAATTTGAGAAAGATAAGGCTGTTTTCTATTTTTGCAATGCTTGGTGTATTTGGTGATAGAGAGTCTCTACAGAACGCTACTGACCTGGGAGTTAAACCACAAATGGAATGTCTTCTATTGCTTCCATGGCAAAAAAAAAAACAGGAAATGAAGCTCATCTGCATTTTTTAAAGTCCTTCAATTCACTGTAGTCTCTTCTTTTTCTAAATAGAGCATCATTCGTGTGGTTTTCCATGACCGACGCTTGCAGTATACAGAGCACCAGCAACTGGAATGCTGGCGATGGAGCCGGCCTGGAGACCGCATCCTTGACATAGGTGAGAACCTTTCATTGTGATATCCATACGGACAAGAACTGTGCAAGATACCTTCTACAGTTTTTTTTCTTACAAGTTTTCTGCACAAATGCCTTTTTTGAGGTAGTTGCCATGCAGTAAACACATAAACTTCCAGTCCTGCATCACCTTGCCGGATAATAGCTGGAAAAAAATAACGATGCCTATTTTTTCATAGTATATTTTATGCATAAAATCATAGATACACCTTGGTTCTTAGTGTAAACAGTCTTTTTACAGCTGTCATGAGCACTGTAGTGGGAACAAAATTAAAACTAGTCATATTTTTTACAGTATTGAAATTTGAAGCATGCCTTGTGTTTTTGGCTAAGTGACTTTTCAAATGGGTCTGGTATTGCAATGTTGTTTCTGTTCTTCAATTTTAATTTTTTTAAAATTTTAGGGGTTTTCTTCTACAGATATCCCACTGTCCGTTGGTATCTTAGACCCTAGAGCCAGTCCAACACAACTGAATACCGTTGAATTTTTGTGGGATCCATCTAAGAGAGCATCAGCATTTATTCAGGTAAGGCTAGGAGTAAGTAAATGCTTTATCTGTTGATAATGTTATCCAGACCACTTATGTGGAACTCCAAATACATAACAGAAATCTTGCCATTCTTCTCTAGGCTAAATTTTGTTTCAAGGTGCTAGTGAAAGCAAGGAAGACTTCAGTGACTGACGCAAAACAGAATATGATTTCACACAATGTGAAATGTGAAGAGTATTCTACACTGCCTGTGGATTCTGAAATGATAATAGGAAAACCATACAAATATCTCAGATGAATTCAAGGAAGAAGGTGCAAGTTATTGCAATTCAATGAAGCTAGGTTGAAAAGAAAGTTAAACACTTCTTGAGATAATCATCATACTTGAGATAAGCGCCATATTTATTCCAGGGTATCAAATGAAAAGCTTTGCAAGGTGATTATGGCATACTTTATCAATCAGTTGGATACTTCTAGTAATGGGGAAGCTGTGATGTGGATCCAGACTAGAAATTTCCAAGGGCAATAAGCATTGATGCTCCCCTGAAATTCTGCTCTTATGAGCTAGACACTCCAGAATAGGAATTCAAGGGGCATTTCGAGTTGCCCCAGGAAGGGGGAAATTGTGCTCTATTCTTGGACATTCTTGTGTGTGTGGAAATATTAATCTGGGTTCAACTCTATATGTAAATGTAGACTACGCCAATCCTTCTGTAATTTTTTTTATTGATGCTATATACATTCAGCAGGCAGCTGGATGCCTTCAGAAGCATCCAAGACCACTCTTAGACTGTGCAAACAATGGACTACCTCTTATAGCCAAATCATTAATATATTTTGCTAACAAACTTTTGCAGGAGATTGGCAGTTATAGGATGCTTTGAGGGAAATGCAACTATTGCAGGACAGACAGGCTACATTATATTTGTGCTAGTTCTTCCTACATAATGCTTATTGTACTGATTAAGAATGGCTAGGATACACAGATCAGGATCTGAAGTTGTGTTATTAGATTCCTTGAGTCTTGATTGAGTTTTGTACGACATATGAATATAGGCATATGAACTTGCTTCACATACTCCCTGGGCTACCAAAAAGATGTGGCAAGAATGGCTCAAGGTTGAAATTTCTCACCTTTCACTGCCTCTCACTGGCAGTTTTCCCTTCTATACTCTGGACTGCTAGTTTTCCCAGTAACAGCTGTATCTTTTCCTTGTATGTGAAAAGTAAGGCAGCTTCTTCTGGAGGTGTCTGAAGGAAGGGATGTGGATCTGTGCTTTCATACCATGCCAACCAATGTCAATGAAGTTGGTGACACAGCAAGGCTTTGCATTTAGTCAGGCAGTCACCTGCAGGATGGGTTATAGTGGATGCTCTGGAGAGAAGGTATGGGATCCAACAAGGATTTCTTGAAGCAGACCATAACTCAAGGAATCGGTTATGAGTGAATCCTGGTTTCAGAAACTTCAGACATCCATTTCAGAAACCCTCTTGAGTTAGGGTGATGTTTAGAGCAATTTTCTAAATGGATTTGAAACCTTAAATTCTATGGCTGTAATTATGAAATGCTGATCAGGACCATTTTGTTGTTTAAACAACTCCTTCTTTCTTTTCTTGAATAGGTACACTGCATCAGTACAGAATTTACTCCAAGAAAACATGGAGGAGAGAAGGGAGTACCCTTCCGGATACAGATTGACACATTCAAGCAGAATGAGAATGGCGAATATACAGAACATTTGCATTCTGCAAGCTGCCAGATCAAAGTATTCAAGGTGTGATGACATTGTGATTTCCAGAAGTTCTCCGGGTACCCTGTGTGTGTGTGTGGTGGTACGGGGGTTGTTTGTTTTTTTGGTGGCTAATGAATGGCAGAAAATAGATGTCAGTGGAGGGCGATATTAGAAAAAGATTTAGTGTAGCTTGGATACCTGCCTGAGGAAATGCTGACTCTTGAAGCACAGTTGAAACCTGGAGGCTGAAACACGGGTGCAGGTAGGTGAAACATGAGCTGAAATACAATGTCATTTGACAATGAATGAAGAAGTTAAGCATACCCCATTTACTTGATGCACTGTGCATCAAGTAAACTAGATTACTAAATTAGCAAATGCACTAGAAAGATAGATAATACATACATACAATAAAAGGATTACAGAAATGAAGATTAATACAACAAAAACAGTATTATACACAATGTTTTCTTTTGTAAACTGCTTCAGGCATAAGGAGAGGTGGCATAAAATACAATGAAAGCTGCCTAAAATTTCAGACAATGGATTGAATCCAGATGGAACTAGCAATTTCTGTCACTTCACCTTTCCTGCTGCAGACCCCATGGGGGCCATGCCATCCCTCAGGATCCTGTTTCCTCAGAAGCAGCATTTCATGGAGATTGGGGCATTGAAGCGGAAGAAGAGAGGCAGGAAAGTTCCATTCTACCATTGGAAAACTTAATCTGGATACAATCCTGATCCCTCATTTTACACATTCTGCCAAACAGTAGAAGAGTGGGAGCCTCAGGCAGGCCATTCTACCAGGTGCGAACCACAAAGGTCAATTCTACTATTGTTCGGTTTCTTATTTCAGTACGACTGGGGAGAAATTATTTTATGGCAAAAGGTACTAATCGAATTTATAGACAACGGGCAATTTAGTGTAAAAAGCAGTGTTATGCTAAGTGTGCATTTCAACATGGTTGTTTGAAAAATAACAAGATTATAACTTTTCTTAATAACATGTACATTATGATACAAGCTAAGCTAATATGTGAATGAAGTCAAGTGTAATAATTCACTATCAAAGAATTTTATAATTTGGGACACATACAATTTAACCTGAGGGCCAAGTCACCAATTGCCATAATAACTTGTCAAGGCCCAGACCTGAGTCCCGCTGAACCTCAGCTCATCTCTCAGGCTACCAGAGCTCAAACCTGTGAGTCCTTGAGTCTAAGAGTGCACAAGAAACCAGATGTTTTTTAAAATTAAGAAAAGGCTTAGATTAGACTACAAAGAAGTTCAACACAGTCTGTTGAATCAAGTGGTTAAAACAATAAATCTGACTTCTGTCTAGACATGATACCTGCCTTCAGAAGATACGGCACTTTCACACACACTGAATAATGCACTTTTAACGAACTTTCAGTGCACTTTGTAACTGTATTTTATTGTGTGAAATGGCAAAATCCACTTGCAAATGATTGCTAAAGTGCATTGAAAGTAGATTGTCAGTGCATTATTCAGTGTGTGTTGATGTGCCCAAAGCCACAAAATTCCAACTCCCCTTTTCGCTAATTAAATTATACCATTGTTCTTCTTACATCAGGTGGCATTGCAAATCCAGTGGGGGGCTCACATTCATGGGAACTCACCTTCTCTGCTCCCTCTCCCATCTAATGGATAGCTGGTCTCCCAAAAACGTAGTCACCACATTCTTGGCTCTAGCTTTCAAAGATAAGAGCCTGTGGCTGAGATGAATTAATTAAAGACACCTGTGAAGCAGAATAGGACCACTTAACCCTAGGGAGGAGCTGTATCCTGGAGTTTAGCTAGGAACGTAGACTAGTTTCACAACTTGCCAATTGATTCTAATGAATTAGGAACGTATATTAGGAACACCAGCATTAATGGAGCTAAATTACAAAGTAACAGAAATTCTGCTCTCCATTAAATGGTTTGCTTTTATTGTGAGATAACATTCTATACCACAGTTATATATGTCTTGGCTTAAATAATATCTTCCCTGTGCTTTTGTAGCCCAAAGGAGCTGATCGGAAGCAGAAAACAGACAGAGAAAAAATGGATAAGAAAACGGCTCAGGAAAGAGAGAAATATCAGCCTTCTTATGATACAACCATTCTCACAGAGGTAATAGCTCTAAAGCCTAGATGTGCTTATTAAAATCTTTATATGCCGCCTTTCTCCATACAGTGGATATATATGACTATCAAAGGCAACTTTATATGGAAAGATATTTGACATTTCAGGAAGATTTTATGATGAACTGGGCTATAATTAAAATTATTCTGTTAACAATGCAATCTTAAATGGAGGTCAGAAGGATGTAAATCTGAAAACACTGGTAGGCATACATCAACCATTGTGTGCCTGATCTATACTGGAAAGCTGTTAGTTGTATCAGTAATAACCCAGTGAAGTTTTCATATTCCAAAGAGCTGAAAGTAGGCCTTTTCCTTTTAGTCTTATGCTTCATTAGAAAATGTCTGACCAAAGTCCAAAAGAGGACATTACAATATTTATTTTATTTATTTATTTAGATTTTTATACCACCCTTTCCTACGGCTCTGGGCAGTTTACATAAAACATTTAGAAACATTTACATAGAACACTTTCAAAATCAATATAACAATATAACAATAACATACCAACTAGAACAGTATTTTAACAATAACTTTGACACTCCCTCAGTAGGTTCGGTCCCTCAGTCTGGGGGTGGGGACCTGTAGATGTTATGGGTCAGTCGACCTCAAGCAAATGCCTGGTGGAAGAGCTCCTTTTTGCAGGCCCTGAGGAATTGTGGAAGTTCTGGCAGGGCCCTGATCTCTTTGGGGAGCTCATTCCACCAGGTGGGGGCCAGGACTGAAAAGGCCCTGGCCCTTGTTGAGGTCCGACGTGCCTCTTTAGGGCCAGGGATCCACAGCCTGTTGGAAGTGGCAGAGCGTAGCACTCTCCTTGGGGTATAGGCAGGGAGGCGGTCTCTCAGATACAGTGGGATCCCTAAATGACAAGTGAGGGTTCAAGAATTTTGGGAAGTGAGTAAGGTTGGCAGTGATAATTAAGCTCGTGTTAAAGAGCTTTAGTTGGCTATATCCTCTGTATTGTAAGAACTGCACATGCTTACATGCTGTAATTTTAAGCAACTTTTTTTCCAGCAGTCATTTATAGTGCTACAGAAGCCATGTGCAGCCTTTCTTGTGAAACATCCACTAGCACCTGTAAGACCTTTTAGAAAACAACTTTATTTTAAGGGATTGCCAGACCTAGATGGTTTGCTCTCAACAGGAATGGCCTTTAGCATCTAGCAACAAGAAATCCTGTGGCCAATAAAGAGTTAAATATTTGCTAATGCTTATGTTTGCTCCGGAGAGAAATCCTAGGAAATGCCACAGATTACCTCTTTCTTTCATAGCAAACAAACAGAAGAAATACCATTCAGAATGTTCTTGAAAACTTGACAGGTTATTTCACTCCCTGCCAGCAGCATTCACCTGGAGCTCTTCCTTTAAATTCTGTGGGATTTACTGCTAATTCCGACTGCTTTCAACTGGAGTAGGATTGGGACAAGGTTCAAACTACATAGCGGTGCATCAGCTTTTCTCTAGCAGCATTTTACATGTAGCTTATTTAATGTGAGGGCACTTCTGTCTGAATCTAATTTCAGTTTGGGATGGATTATGGCAAGTTATATTTGGTACTGATTTAACTGAAATGCCTCTTCTCCCTTTAAATTGTCACTCTGCTCTGTGATGTAGGTCTTTCAAGTCACTGACTGAGAATAAACCAGAATCCCTTGAGCTCATATTTTCCCTCCCTTTTCCCTATGCATACCATGCCAAGATCACAGCCTTGTTATTTTATGAAATTTTCATCCCAGTTGGTCAGTTTTAACAAATTGTGGTGTGTTCTTTCTACAAATCACACATATAAAGTACAATACATTTATTGGCTACCCCTCCCAGTTTAATATTGTCTGCAAATTTAATAAGTATCCCCTCTAAACCCTCATCCAAATCATTTATAAATATATGTTGAACAACATAGGTCCCAGGACAGATCCCTGGGGCACTTCACTTGTCACTCTTCTCCAAGAGGGTGCTGAACCATTAACAAGTACTCTCTGGGTATGATCTGTCAACCAGTTATTGATCCACCTGATAGAATTAGGATCCATACCATATTTTACCAACTTGTCAACAAGAATATCACGTGGAACCTTATCAAACGCTTTACTGAAATCCAGTGAGGGTCAGCAAGTAAGTTAGCTGTTGGCTGGTATGTTGTGATCAAAAGTGAAGGTGTAACCAGTTACAAATCAAAATTTTAAAATGAAGAGTAAACACAGTGTGCCCTCAAAAGTGCTTCACTGTGTGCTTTGTAATATTTGTATAAGCTCAGCCAATCATGTATTCCTCTCATGTACAAATGATACATATTCTTAGTCTTCTTTTGAAAATACTATTTCTCTGTGTAAGTAGGGAATGTGTGTGTGTGAATCCCTATCATCAAGGTTCCCTATACTTGTGAAAGTAGCAAGTCTAGCTTTAGCAGCCAATCGGAGGAAGGAAGCTGGCCTTTTGACCAGCTACTCCATTTCAGCTCAGCCTTCCCGCAGCAAGTGACCGTCCCGTTTACCCTCCCATGAGGACAGCACAAGATTAGCTGGATACTATATAGAGCTGAGTAGGAATTTTGAGGAGCCCCTCTTCCATCTGTGCCATACCATTTCTGTGGGGTGGGTTATAAGAACTGGTTAAGCCACAGAGCTGAGGGCCAGCATGGTATACTGGTTAAGAGCAGCAGATACTAATTTGAAGAGCCAGGTTTGATTCCCCATACAACAAGCTGGGTGACTTTGGGCTAGTTGCAGTTCTCTTAGCTAGAGCTCTCTCAGTCCCACCTACCTCACAGGTGTCTGTTATGGGGAGAGAAAGGGAAAGGTGTTTGTAATCTTGGAACTTGTTTGGGTAGTGAAAAGCAGAGTATAAAAAAACAGCTCTTGTTAGCAGAAATATGGTGGGTTGCTTTGGATAGGTAGGGTTAATCAGCAAGCATCCTGAGGCATCTGAATGGAGGGCGTGTCTGGGAACAGTCCATTGCATGCCATGTAGCTGGATGCACTGTGAACGTATACTCTTGGGGCTGAATGGCATCTTTGGAACCTGCTAGTAGCCCTGTGGCACATCAGGGAAGAGTGATTATGCTGGGCACCGCTGTGCACACACAGTTATAAAGGCAATGATAAGCAAGGCCAGCAGAAATACCCATCGAGTTCGGAGTAGGGTGGATCTGTCCAGAAGGCAGACCATGTGGATGCTAGAAAGACTGGTGTTTAAAGAGACAGCCATTTCTGATCCCTATAAAACATGCTTTTCTCACTGTTCCTAATTTGGTTTTGTTTAAATAGTGTTCCCCGTGGCCAGATGTGCCTTATCAAGTAAACAATGCACCGTCTCCAAGTTACAACAGCTCTCCAAACAGTTTCAGTCTTGGAGATGGGTATGTGATAAAATATTTTTATCTCTTCAACTGACAGTGGCACCATTTTCAAGTGTGTGCTTATTTTCGCATGCGTGCTTTCTCCCTTCTTTTTAGGTAGATAAGGCATATTAAGATGCAGATAGCGTTAAGACAGTTATAAAGCTGTTTTAGTGAGATGGTAACACTAAATTCTGTCCACTTGTGTTCTTGAGCAATTCCTATTCACTTGAATAGTAGCAAAGTGAAATTTTTGGTAGAAACATTCAAGCCCAATCTCTGTGTCAAACATTTTATTATGTAGTAAATGTAATAACTTAAAATTGTTTATAACTTACAATGGTCTATGAGTTGTGCACTCAGCTGTACTTTGAATCTTCTAGAGAAAAGCTAGGTAAAAATACCTTAAATGAACAAAAATGTAACCAATAATACACAGAAATTGGTCCCTTTTGACAGAGAACAAAAATTCTAAGGACCAAATACTATGGAACAAATCCTAATGCCTCAATTTTGTGTTTTTTCCCCTGAGGTAAATTCCTGTAGACAGAAACTTGAATAAGTAAAAGGTGGCTTATTATCCGCAAATTTTATTTCTTGTACCAATTCTGCAAAATGTCTTATACTCAGGAAATATTCATTTCAAAATATGGGCCTACTAATTTTTACTCGTTATTGAGTACTTAATAAGATGTGCACATGATCTTGGAAAGGAAGATCTTCTAAACGTATTTATGATTCTTTTCAATAGTTATAGTCTACAAATCTATATTTAAATTTTTGACAAACGAAATAAGTTTAACAGTCAGCAAACATCATCGTCGATAAGAGACTTAATTTTTCTTTCTTTCTTGGCTTTGTATAATTTTTAGAAACAGTTCTCCAACTCACCAGGTCGATCTCCTGCCTCCCAGCAATGACGTAAGTATTTGAGATCATGTTAATGTGATGCTTTTCTTTTTTTAGGACACTGGTGAACAGTTCATTTCAAGACCCTCTTATTCTTTTTGCAATGTAGCATCTCCTCCCTTCTGCTTCTATTCAAGATGCTCAGCAGTGGCTTCATCGAAACAGATTCTCTCCATTCTGTAGACTGTTTTCAAGTTTTTCAGGTATGAGGTTTTATATATCTCTGTGTCCTTATCATCCTTTTGTGTTGCATGGAGGGAACATGATACAATGAATACATTTTTAAGTCTTCTAAAGGAAAAACCTTTGTTGTGCAGTACGGGCACACATTTCTCATTTGTTTGACAGTTCTTTCACTTTAGTTCGTGATTTTGTTGTTGTTGTAGGGATATTATTTTCAGTGCTTAAATGGCAACATTACTTGGTGAGAATGCTGCCCTTCTCCTGAGCAGCAAACGTGTTGAGATTACTGTTGGAGTAAGGTGACCAGATTGTTCCACTTTTGGAAGGACATCTGGGGGTACCTGGCAAATTGTACTTATGTTGAAATTAAAAAATATTTCTTACAATACTATTTTTGCGTTCTATGCATTGTATGAAACTTTTTGTTGCTCCATATAGACCCAATTTTTAATCAAGAATTTTTAATCAAAAATCACCATTTTAATCAATGGTGTCATGCTTTACCAATGTTAAAATCTGGTCACCTTATGATGGAGTGTATATTTAAAATTAAGAGTTCAGCAATACAGACTCAAAATATGCTTTAATGGGAGCCCATTATGTTCTTTAAGGAGAGTAGTGATAATATCAAAGTCAAGTTGGAGTAGAATTTACCTCTGCTGTGTTTCTGAAAACTAGCTGGAGGGATCTACTCAATTTTTGGAATTTGACAGTTCATGTGCTGCTACATCTAACAATAGTTGCAAACTGGATCAAGGACAACAGTCTTCCACCATTTTGTAAAGCTTTTGTTTAAAGCTTTCTTTACAATGGAATGCCATCTAGCTAGATTTTTTTAAAAGGGGAAGGCTACAGCAAACTTTCTTCCATAGACCTATCTATATCTTCTCCCCATTATATGCTGGTGAGATCACACCATTGTTGTAAAAAGAGACATTTGAGAACATAGCAAAGGTTAAAGTACAGTTAGGGTCTTATGTAATGGGAAACCCTTCAATGTGGAAACACTTTAAAAAGTATTGAGTGTGTTACCTATTGGTATGAGCTTAGGTTTTGCATAGTTGTGTTATCTCAAATCTAGGGGTCAAGTATTTAAATGAAAGATAGGAGATCTGGAAACTGATGTTGCTGTAATGGTATTAGGTAGAACAGTATCATGCTGTAAAATGGAAATTATGTGGGTTTCCCCAGGTTGCTTCTGTTTATGATTTAATAGTGTACCTGTAGTTTCCATGTAAGGACATTTTAGTACCATTTCCTGAAAGCTATGGCCTCTCTCAGGATGGTGAGTTTGGGAGATATCATTAAGATAACACATTAATTAATTAATTCATATTGTTAAAACTGCTTTGGTTTCAGAGCAGAAGCAGCGTGAACTTGTACATGGCTTTAACATCTTTCTTCCAGATCTGCCTTTTCTTATTGACTATGCTATGAATATGGATAAAGCCTCTTTTCACCCAGCTGTTTGCTGTGTTTCTCCTCTCAGTGCCCCTTCTGATTTGCTTAACAGGACTGAGATTTGGTTTTGTAACTCTCACAAACCTTTGACAAGAACAACCTTTCCTTGAAATATGTAGGTGCTGACTTGCTGAAGATGTCTAAAGAAGATTTTGTTCAGATCTGTGGGCCTGCTGATGGCATTCGACTTTTTAATGCCATTAAAGGAAGGTTTGTAATGGTCTCTTCTTGCTGTTGTTGTAGCATCAGTTTGTAACATGAAAATCCAGCCCCGAATTTAAATATAATATTGTGCAGTGCCATGATTCTTGTGCCCTTTCACACTATTAGAATTATGCTATGATTAAATGAAGCGACACTTAAGAACTCACATTAACTGTATACTTATACCCGAGGCCCATAACAACTGATACTGTGCCTAACATGAAAATGGAAAGCAGTGTGTGTCAGTATAATGTGTTTAATGTTAAATGTTTTGCCTGTAGGAATGTAAGGCCCAAGATGACTGTTTATGTCTGCCAAGAACCTGAGCAGAATCAATCTCATCTTCACCAAAAACGAGAAAATGGAGATAACAATCTTTGTGGTAAGCATCTTGCCCTTTGGCTAAGATCCCAGTTTTCCATAAGTGAGAACAAGATGCCCTAAGTAGCATCAAAGTCAAATACTCCTCTTCAGTAGTGATGGCCTGACCCTGTTTAGTCACCATACACACGAGTAGGCAGGTACGTATGGAAATGTTGTGGTAGCACATAGTGTGAATCTAAGCTATTGTGAAAGCACTTTTCTTGAAGTTTTTAGATCACAAGCAGCCGGGTATGCTTGCAGGGAGCAGATAAGAATAGGCTTGTCCCATTTGATTAACGTAGACTGCCATTGTAAATACGTCCAAGGCGGAAAAAGGTCCCTCAGGTACGCAGGTCCCAGACCATGCAAGGCCTTAAAGGTTAAAACCAGCACCTTAAACTTTATCTGGAATTCAACTGGTAACTAGTGCAGCTGCTGGAGAACAAGTCATAAGAGAGCTTTCCATGGGGTCCTTGTAAGGACTCAAGCAGCAGCTTTCTGTACCAGCTGTAGTTTCCAAGTCAGGGATAAGGGGAGGCCTGTGTAGAACAAGTTACAGTTATCTAACCTGGAGGCGATGATTTCATGGCTCACTGTGGCTGGATGTTCTGGGGCCAGGTAGGGCACTAGTAGCTTTGCCAGATGTAGATGGAAAAATGCCTGGTAAGCTACTCTGGTGATCTGTGCCTCCATAGATAAGGAGGCATCAAAGATCACTCCTAAATTCATGACAATGTGAGCTACCTGAAGCTGCACCCTGTCAAGAGCAAGGAGATGTGCCTCCTTGTCTCATCCCTTTCTACCCAGCCGCAGGACCTCCATCTTCAGGGGACTGAGCTTCAGGCAGCTTTGCTCGAGCCAGTCTGCCACAGCTTCCAGACACTTGGGCAATGATTCAGGCGGAGTATACAGCCTGCCACTCATTAACAGGTAGAGTTCGGTGTCATCTGCATATTTGTGACATCCCAGCCAGTATCTATGGACAAGCTAGCCTAGAGGACACATGAAGATATTAAAAAGAATCAGGAAGAGAATTGCACCTTGAGGAACATCACTGGAGTTCGCAGCGGTGTGATTGTTCCTCCCTGATAGCAACCCTCTATCCCCAACTATGGATCTTACCATGATAAGTGAATGGGTCCAGGACTAGCAAGTAAAATGAATGTTCCTATTACGGGAGGGCAGAAATCTATTGGTGGCAGTTGGCCTTACAAGATTGCAGTTGTGTCTGTTAGAATTAGCAGTATAAACAATTTTAATGGATTACAATTATTCTATGTACTATACTATGAGCTGCAAGCCATAACTTTGCAAGCTACAAACCAGACCTGTAAGGCTGGATGGTATAGAAATGTAATAAATAAATAATGAGGAAGTTTGTGCAAAATACTATAATTGTGTGAATTATTAAGTGGGGAACCTGGAGGGCTGTCCTCCAAATTGCACAAAAGTTTATCCCCAGGCAAGTAACTTTATGGTCTTAATCTTGGTTCCTCACTGTAAGTTACAAACAAACACACAAAATGAATGAGGGCCCTTTCATACCCATTTAGGTTTTGCCTTGAATATATGCAGATCCTGGTGCATTCTTACAGTGAAAATCTAAAGGTTTCTCCCATTTTATTGCAGTATACCATGCCATTTTCTTAGAAGAGCTGACAACCCTGGAATTAATGGAGAAGATTGCAAACTTGTACAGTATTTCCCCACAGCAGATAAACCGGATCTATCGGCAAGGACCCACAGGAATCCATGTATTAGTGAGCAATGAGGTAAGGGTTTAATGGGAATACTTCCTGCCTGATACCAAGTGTTGTGTTCAAGGGACTTCTCTGACCTAAACCATATTCAATTTGGAGTGACCTGATTATTATGTGGGTTTCCCCTCTGTACTCCAAATTACTAAATTTCACATAGTGAACATTTTCAGCTCTGTGTGGAGTGCAAGTTAGTGATGGGATCTTAAAATGAAGACACTAATGTTCCCTCTTGCTTTTCTTTTCCTCTTTAAGAGAAGAAATCTGCATTCTCTGTAGTAGCAGAGAACAAGAAAGCCTGGGAATAGAAGTAATGTGGATATCATGCATTAATTTTAAATGGTGTATATAGAAGCCAGTAAAGCCCATCACCTCAGAACCAAAGTAGACATAATTGCAAGAGCTTTGTGGATGTCTCTCCTGTGACATTTAAAAAAATGTGAACACTGTGAGCCCCCTGACTGGAGATTGGAACTGTGGTGGTCAGTGCAAACATTCTCTGGAGTTCCTGTTTGCCTTTCAGGGGAAAACACACATAATCACCTGTAATTTGTCCTTCATACATATAAATAAAAATAGGTCCATACTGCTCAAATATTTCCTTGCAAGACCCAAATGCAGTGCCGCAATCCTGCCTCTTCACTGTCATTGTCCACTTACCATTACCATGGCTGCCTTATTTTTCATGCTAGATTGACTTTCCATATTTTTAAATTGTTGGCAAGAACAATCAAAATCTGAGAGAACAAGGAAAGAAAACAGCTGCGCAGTAACTTCCTTGTTCCTTGAGTCTAGCAAAAGAAAACAAAGCCACTGTGATGAAAGTCAGCAAGCATCAACAGTAGCTTCTTTAACACCTCCCTGAAGCAGCTGGCTGAGCTGGCAACCTCTGCTGCGCTAAGAGGTTAATATGTGTGCTGACCCTAATTCTTCTGCTTCTGTTTAGAAGGTACATTTTAAGAGTGTATTTGCATTCATTTTATTGCCTCCTTGGACAAACTGCCTCTTTCGTGACAGCAGTTTTTCATGCATGCACCCTCCTTCTGCTCATTTAGAGGATTCTTTTCCACCACCTTAGCACCAGTGCATTTTGGGGTTATTCCAACACATCCCATAATTAAAACAGTATAGGGTTATTTGCTATCCCAAGCACTTCCAAGTCTAAGGGTTTAGGATTGTTCTACAAAACATTTAGAAGTGTATTATGAACATGAATACAAATATTCAGAACACTTGGCCTAGTTTACTTGGCCTAGTTATTTCATCCATTACAGCAGCTGAGAAGTGAACTGAGAGTCCTCTTATTCTAGGAATTGTTTAGATCTGTTAGTAAGAAACATGGACGGATCCGGGTATAAAAACTTTCTAGAATAAGGACCCTCAAATCAGTTCTCAGTTGCTATAATGGGTGAAATAGCTGTGGAAACTTCTTATGTTCAGAACTTGCTATGTAGACCTCAGGAGAGAAATATGAAGCATTTATATAGCACTTCTGTTATTTGAGTCATCTAAATAGCAACACTCTGAAACAATTCTGTGTTATATCCATTTTCCTGACGGGTGACTGAAAGAAGGGTCATAAACTTATTATAGAGAGCTAGCTTGGTGTAGTGGTTATGAGTGTGGACTTCTAATCTGGCAAGCTGGGTTTGATTCCCTGCTCCTCCACATGCAGCCAGCTAGGTGACCTTGGGCTGATAAAGCTGTTTTGACCGGGCAGTAATATCAGGCCTCTCTCGGCCTCATCCTCCTCACAGGGTATCTGTTGTGGGGATAGGAAAGGGAAGGCAAATATAAGCTGCTTTGAGACTCCTGGTAGAGAAAAGCAGCATATAAGAACCAACTCTTCTTCTTCTACATATTCTTAAGGTAAAGGTATCTCCTATGCAAGCACCGAGTCATGTCCGATCCTTGGGGTGACACCCTCTAGCGTTTTCATGGCAGACTCAATGCGAGGTGGTTTGCCAGTGCCTTCCCCAGTCATTACCGTTTACCACCCAGCAAGCTGGGTACTCGTTTTACTGACCTCGGAAGGATGGAAGGCTGAGTCAACCTTGAGCCGGCTGCTGGGATTGAACTCCCAGCCTCATGGGCAAAGCTTTCAGATGGCTGCCTTACCACTCTGTGCCACAAGAGGCTCTTTTTCTACATATTCTTAGATAATCCTAAAGTGAGTGTGGACTCCTTTACACACAGCCTAGTTTCTCAATTACTGCAGTCTATCATCTCTGGAGTGACGGGTTTATCTCAATACTTATCCCATGACTTTTTCCTATTTTATTCTTACAGTCTATCAAAATATAATCTTGAGGTCATAATTTGGTTCTCCTACAGCTCACGCTGTGTTTAAGTAAACAGGCTTTAGCTGAACAGAATTCCGAATAGTCTAAAGGTGAGATTTCAGCACCACGAACAGTTCCTGCAACCTATGTTCTTAGGCCTTTGTGGTTAATTCTATCTCCCCCCCCACACACACACACAATTCTTAATTTCTTGACCATATGTGTTTGTATGCCTTGCCATCTTCATACTTTTTTGTACTAAAACCATGTCTGCCCTCCTCCATAAAATCTAGGGTTGATATTGTATATTGGCATCAAAGTCTGTCATGACAGTATGTATGGCACAGAAGCTTTCCTTAGTAACATTATTACTGCTGCTTGCAGATAGTCATATTGGTCCAATGCAAAAACCAAGCACAAAAGCCATGTCTTATCAAATGTAGTTTGGACCATGACTACAGCATATTCCAATCTAACATGGAGTAAAGGATCTTGAAAGTACTTTGAAGCTAAGGTGTTTAGCTTGTTTACTTCTCCACTGGATTATGGCCAAGGAACAACCTTTTATCATAGTAAATTTGCATATATGAATCCTGAAATAACTGGGTAAACTCGCATTTTGGGGGGAAATCTGGTAACCCATGTTTGTTGGAGAGAATTTGGCACTAGATAAATGGGTACAATAATCTTCCTTCAATTCATTTCCATAAATGCCTGACTTGTTTTCCAAATATGGGGATATTTGCTGTGAAAATCCTGCAATCTTTGCTAATTGTCCTGTGGTTGCATGCACAAGAATCACTTAAGAAGCCTCATTGCATATGACCTCTGAGGAACATGGTTAAAGGAGGCAAAGCCGAGAAAAGGACTCCCAGCCAGCTACAGATGAGGCCTGTGATTTTTAGTCTGAAAGTCTCCTTGCCGTCTCACTTGGATGGTTCTGAACCTTTTAACGTTTGAATAGTCATGAAATGCTTTAAAGCAGTCTCTGGAAAGAGAATTGCCTTGCCTGGCTTTGGTGCAGGGTGGGGTGTGCTTCATTAAATACTTGGGTTACTTATTAACAACAACAATTGCTTTGTTTTTGTGTTTAAGTGGCAGGGCAGCAAAAATGATGCAAACAAAAGGCACCAAGTGGATGTTCTTCATGCATCGTTAGACATGTGATTGGGGGGGGGGGCAGCATTGACCTCAGTTTTACCAGATATGTGGTATTCCACTGATGTGTGGCTGAAAAAAATTCAAGTGGAAGGAATGATTTTCTGTGAATCATGGTTAGGGGTGACTGAGTGTGGTGTAATAAGAGTCTCTGGTGAAATACTAGCTTGACTGACATGTAATCACTTTCACCCTATTACTTCAGTGGAACTGGCAGCTGACTCCTTTATGTCTAACATACTTGGGGGTATAGAGCCACCACCACAAATGTCCTCCTTGAACAGTGTTAGAAAGATTACCATTGCTTAGAATGTTTATCTCTTTGTGTTCCAGGGCCCAAGATAATTATTTTATCTCTTGCTGGGTCAGGAACAATGTTTGTAAATACAAATGCTCATGTGTAAAATTTTGCCTGCTTCCCCAAAAGGGTTCTTTGTAGATGAGTACATTAATATTGGGTTTCTGGCAATACAGCATTACCATACAGAATGACAAAGGTACATGGACACTGCTGCAAGAATTACGCTCGGAATCGTCGCATGGTTGTGAAAGAATGAGTCCTTCTCATCTCAGTCTAGAACCTGTCAGCCTGTCTTTTGGAGAGGTCCCTTTACAACTGAGCTCTGTACAAATATGACTGTCTTGTTCTGTGAAGCTAAAATGGAACATGTTTAGGATTGATATCTCAAGGGAAATGCATACATTTTAAATTGTTACCTTTGTTTTTCATCCAGATGGTACAAAACTTCCAAGATGAATCGTGTTTTGTCATCTCTACATTAAAAGGTATATATATATATATATATACACACATGTACATACACATACTATTTATGTATTAGTTTTAGAATTACTTCCACTTGGAATAAGGATGACAGTGAAATGACGGAAAATTGGCAGGCATAAAATGACTACTACACAAACAGGATGAATCAGAGTAGGATTCTAGAAGTAGAATATTGAGCTTTATGGGCTTCAAATGAAATGGTGGAAACTTCTATAAGCAGATAAATGAAGAAGAGTTGGTTCTTATATGCTACTTTTCTCTACCTGAAGGAGTCTCAAAGCGGCTTACAATCACCTTCCCTTTCCTCTCCCCACAACAGGACACCCTGTGAAGTGGGTGAGGCTGAGAGAGCCCTGATATCACTGCTCGGTCAGAACAGTTTTATCAGTGCTGTAGCGAGCCCAAGGTCACAGAGCTGGCTGCATGTGGGGAAGCACAGAATTGAACCTAGCTCACCAGAGTCCACACTCCTAACCACTACACCAAATGGGCTTCTCGTTGAAGTTCTGGACCCAGCATCAGAGGCTGTTTACAGCAGTGTACATGCACACTAGCCAGATGTTGCTGATGGTGCCCATGGCACCCTTTTCAGAAAGTAATAATCACACACAAACAGATGTTTTTCCCAAGAAAGAGGAGTGGAAGGGACTGAATTTTGTTTTCCAACTGAAAACCTGAAATGTGTGTTTATTGCTTTGTGAAGAAAGCTCAATGTACTTGCAAGCTCAGCAACCAAACTGGAAAGAGAAACAATGTGTGCAAGACTCCATTGTGCACATGGTTTCTCACTGTGCGCACAGAAACCCACTTTTGCATATATATGGCTTCTAGCTGGATTAGGGCATTAGTCTGCAGCAAATGGTAGGACACATGCAGAAGACTCCCTGAAAAAAAATGCAATGGCACAAAGCCAGCCTGCCTATAAGGCTTATTCAGGGAAGTTTTATTGGTAGAAATAAAATGGCAGTGGAAGGTACCTTATTCTTCCCCCTAAACAAAACATTCTAAGGCTGCCATTTCGGTTTACTATTCCACACTTAAGATTTTTATCTGAATGTGTTAAGTTCTTCAAGTAAATTTCATTCCAGTGCATTCAGTTCTTTTACAGATGGTGCAAAGATCTTTGCCAATATGAATGCATATTTAACAGTTTCTATTAGCGGAAAGTCTATTACTGTGCCTTCTTTTTATTACTTACCATTATAATATTTTGTTCCATGCTGTCTCTAAAACTCATTGTATTTGCTAGCAAGTGATGAAAAGTGCTCATTCAGTAAATAGAGAACCATTTTATATAATGTTTATTGTGCAGTCTACATCTAGTGAAAAGTACAGAATGATAGAACGTTAGTTCATTTAGAGGAAAAGAATCTCACAGATGTTAGTAAACCCTGACAAAAGTATTTTTCTTCATCTACTTTTACAGCTGAAAGCAATGATGGCTACCATATTATTCTGAAATGACCACCATCTGTTGGGACTTACAGTAGCTTTGTACTATGATGCCAATAACCCAAATCACTGCAACCAAGACTTGAAAGATGGCAAACTCATTTGGATAAAGTACTCCTGTTAACTGACTGCTGTAACAAGAAAAATAAAGCTTCATAAATTTCAGAGTATTTGGGAACTGGCAAATAGCTTCAGAGAGTGTGATGAATTTTCTACTTTTTAATGGTACCAGGACATTTTTGGTTCTTTCTTCAAAAACCATGTGCCTTGTTAAGGGAATCTTAATGCATTAAAACCCCCAAAAGCACTTCTTCCAAACCACCAATGTCTGGAACTGAAGACTGAAAATCATCGTCCTGGGCTACTGATATGGTTTCATAAAGCCCCTTATCTATTCCCTTCTCTTGTCTGCAGTTAGTTTATATTACCATATTTTGTTCTTCTCAGAGCAAAAGTACTGTCTTTGAAATACTGTCCTTGAAATTCCTGGAATAAGTATACAAACTTTTAGGGGAGGGTGCTTTTCTCTTGAAGAAACCGAAATATGCAGTACTGATGTTCTTGTCAAACCTACATTAGTACGTTGAGAACATTATTATAATATATAACTTAGTACACAAATGACTACAGTTCAATATACTGATGAAATTTCAGAAGATAAGTGCCTTAGTTTTTGAACTATTGCAAATAAATCCTGTTTTAGAAACAACTGCAGTCTGCTTCATTCTGAGGCATTGAAGCATATCTTAGTTCTTGCAAAGTGGGAAAACAGACTGAAATATATAAGTCAAAGTCAACATTTTGGGACTCAACGCTATAGAAAGATAAAAGGAAGATTTAATAATGTGGGCTTAAATGTCATATGCCATCTCAGCTGGGAAAAACCTAATTTTTTTGACAAGCTACTCAGACAAATATATATTTCTATAATGACATATAAGAAGCAATACATTTGAATATCACTTATATCATCGCTATTTATAGCAAGGCTGCAGTCCTGTGCTAGGCCCATTTAATTGACAGAGAGCCCATTTTGAAATCAATTGGACATGTGTTCAGATAAACACACATAGAAGCAAATATAGCAACCACAGAGAAAATTAGCTAACCAGACCCAGTTTTTAAAAACCTATATTCCAGTCCATTTCAGAAAATAGTGTACCCTTTAAAATAATTATATAACATTTAAGATGTCTTAACAGAAGATATGCGTCTCATTCAGAAATTTTCACTTGAAAATAAGGGTCTTCAATAAATAGGTTTGCAGAAATTAAAAGTAGTTTCAAGTGTTTCATATGTATGTTTGCTTCTTGATCCCTATATATGTTATTTTTCAAACATTTATTTGATGCCAAAGAATGTGGGGCAAGAAAGGAGCTATAGGAGTTGGATGCACAAAGACCTTGTCCTTTTTCAGGAGCAGCTTGCTTGGTAATTTCCCAGGTTATACTCCTGCATCAAATATCTGAAGATGTCCTGTATTCTGCTGCATTTAACGGTACTCAACCGCACCAGGTCAAGAGAGCGCTGATAGTTACAGAAACTAGGTCAAGCAGGAGCAGGGATTCTCAGATCTCCATGAAAAACTGGCTTTCCCCTTCACAGCTGCCTTATCTCCCTACTGATCCCAGCTTCCTGTCTTTTGTCGGCTGCCACCTCCCCATCAAGGCAACATTTGGGGTTGTCATGGCAATCCAAAATTCTGACCAATTCCAGTAATTTAGTTTGTGAATCATCAGCATGTGAATTATTGTTTTAGCCCCACTCCAATTTTTAAATAAGAATTTTCTGCAAACCACCTGAGGGATCCTTTGGTTTTGCAGAAGCTATGGAGGTCTGTAAATACCAATGCAACCATCATGACTACCCCTGATAACTGTAGCCATACTTAGATATTGTTTGGCTCATAATTGTGAAAGCATATATTGCAGGAGTGGTTTCCCAAATATTTCAGTTGTTTTTTTTTAATTTCCCTGAGTGCAAAAATGGAAAACCTTTAAAAAATTTTGGTCTACCAAATCTACCCTGATTCCTGATATCTCCAGTACCTGGCTGGAAAGGTTTTCCCTTTTGGAAAAGATGAATGTACTATTTTGTTTCCTTGCACAATCTACAATATGCTACCCTCAACAGAAGTGTACTCGTTTACTTTATCCCCCAAACTCAGTTAGTCCAGCAGATATCTATTGCTGAAAAATACATGTGCAAACACGACAGGAGGATGTTTACTTTCTGCCATATAATTGATTTGACTCATTTACTTCTGTGGCAGAAAGTTATAGGTTTTGTGATGGACATTTAGTCCATAACTTAGTGTTTTGACCAGGAGCCTTCTTCCAGAGTTGTTTACCTCATATCATAGTAGCTGTCAAGATCGTGATATTGCAAGAAGGAAATGTGGAGAGCTGGACAAATGCCTCCTCCTTTTCATCCATTTACAAAATACTCAGTCATCACTGGAAGCAATTGTATATGCTATATGTTAAAATTTCATGGCCAATGAGATATGTGCCATTTTCACTAGTATATACTAGGCATTGCTTGTTCATTTTTGAGAAATGAATTCTATCCATGCATCTCATTAATATTATCCTTAGGAATTATCAAGTATATATTACAGAATAGCAAAGAAAGATGCTGGCATTCTTAAATCATCTGTAAAAAACTACAAGTCTTAAAATACAGAAAGTTCCATAATTTTGGGAATCATTAAATGTGCATTTTGAATCCGGCAATAAAATTATGGTGATTACTTCCACCTTTTCTTAAGGACTATGAATACTGGCTAGATAAAAATGACGCATAAGCTAATATGCTCCTGTTGCCTTCACTAAAACAGATGGGGAAATTATGACTGGATAATTCAAATATGAGTGCTTATTTGTGAAATATTCACTAGTAAACACTTCAGGATTTTTAGTTTTTCTACTAATGATTTTAGTTGTGCTCCAACCTAGCAGTTTTTTAATGGTTGCGGAAAGTTTCATATTGCAATAGTAGGGCAGTTTCCCCCACCCCCACCCAGATTACCATCTGAACCTGGTAATGAATGAATGTCACTTCATAAGACTTGGTCACATTCTGTACTCAAAAGCCTTCAGTGGCCAAAATGTGTTTGAATACTTTGATTCTGAGTGCCTTCTCATAATGTGTCTAAATGTGTTCTTTTGATTGTTTTCTCTCATAATGACGATGTCAAAATGCGAGGATTTTTTTTTTTTTTGCAGGAGAGAGTTATTTGTGCAAGTGCCTTCTTTTCATGTTTTGCTAGCTGACCTGACTTTAAATGGTGAAAATTCTTTTCTGGTTAAAATCTGCTTGAAGGTCACAGGCGTAGTACTTGTATGTATGAGCAGGGTGCCTGATTTCAGTCCGTGCAAAAGCTGTCTTCTGGGCAATGACTCCCTGTTGGAGCATTAATGATGCTGCATGTATGTAATTCTCATGGCTGGAAGCCTACATAGATCAGCTGGGGCTGCAATTGCAGAGCCAGTCAGTGGGTGTGGAGACTCTGCCATTCCCATGAGACTCTGCCAGTGAACGTTGGAATTGTAGTCCATGGACATCTGGAGGGCCGCAGTTTGACTACCCCTGTTCTAGTGGTTTATCAACTGAACAGACAAGCTCTTTGTTTTACTTGCTTAGCTCTTGTAGAAATCAAAGGCTTGGAGCAGGGGTAGTCAAACAGGATTCAAACAGGATTCGCTGGCAGGGGCTCATGGGAATTGTAGTTCATGTGCATCTGGAGGGCCGCAGTTTGACTACCCCTGGTGTGGACCATGGTCAACAGAACTTTGGCATGGTCAGTTTTAATGGTGTGGGTCCCTTTTTAGGGAAGATGAACTATATTCTGCTGCCGCCTTTAACAGGTAAGAGGTGCTGTCCAACATCATCATGCCTCTCATTTGTCATTGGCATACTTGAGTGCTCATCTTATGTAGCAATACTCATTAGATTGGGTCCTTGGTGTATATCTTGTTGGCTTTATCAGACCTTTAAGATGAAGGAAGTAGTATTACACCTCCTGATTAGCCCTAGTGGGTATGGGTATCCAGAATGTATATTATCATGGTTTAAACATATATTTAGCACGTGTGTAATGGCTTCAACTGGTTATATTTCACACTCACTCAAAACTATACTTTTTTACTGATAAACTGAAGCTTATGACATATTGGTCGATTAAGGTAGGTTTTCAAAAATAAATTAGACAAAACTTGGTGTATTCAAATCCCACTGTGGCAGTAAGCCAGGAAAATTATTTTGCTATTTGTATTTTATGACTTCTGAACTTCAATTCTTGTGGTCCATGAAAGGAAGACAACAAAAAAGTTAGAGGTGAGGTTTTTTCCTGGCATTTTGTGCTCTGATCACCTCCTAGACAGAGAAAAGTCAGCTCATTCTGTTTTCATGGTAGTACTCCAACTCATGCTGAAATCTAGGAGAAGGCGCAAATGCCTTTTATGGGGATCTTCTTCAACTTATACATAAAAAATGCCTTGCTTGTGCCTCAAGAAAAGCAACTTTAAACTAGTGCCTAGCATGCTGTGCATTTCAAATGTATTCTCTTTTGCTGTTAATTTTGTACCCTGCTTTTAAAAAGATATTTCTTTAATGTGATTGGGGTAGGTTTCATTGTCTTTCAATGGGCTCAGACTTCTGATGCAACTATTTAAATTAATATGCTTAAATGAAGGGTGAGTGAGATGTCTCGACGGGAGGCCAAGCATAAGAACTGTGAGTGATACTGCCAGACCTTTGTTTTTATATATGATTTTTTAAGAAATCCTGCATATTTTGCACTGGCCATTGTACAAAAGAAAAAAAAATAACACTGTATCTAGAATCTGTGTTCTTAAAAAGATGCAAATAAACTTGTTTATAAGAAACACTTGTACTCTTGAAATTAATGGATGATCAAATCCATCCATACCTGAATGTGGCAAACTGTAAGTGTTCCTTGGTTGACTTTCCCCTTACTCTAGCTCCAGTCTGCATATTTTCTTCATAGTCAAGGCTCTGCAATGATTTTGTCAGAAGCAGGCCTCTATTTAAGCCCAAAGTACTTAAAGTTCTGGAAGTTGTGTGGTGCAGAGCTGCACGCCTGCCATGTTCCTATCCTGTGGGGGTCTGATGCCCATAAGCAACGAGTTCTCTTCAGCTTTGGATAACATCTTCCCCAGTGCTAATCTCCACTTAGTCTGTTCTACTGGTCCTCTTAAGACCCCATGTACCTCTCTTACCTGTCATTGTCCCCTCTTACCTGTGGAAGTGATGACAAGGTTGCTGAAAGCTCTGCACAGTAGAGAACTTAGGAGAACTGATGATGTGGGTATGAAATACGAACTAACATAGGCACGTACTTCATCATCTGTTATCTGATACTGATCTTAGCTTCCTCAAACGTGTTATGAAGTTTCTAGTTTGTGCCTGGAGTCTCTCCATTCAGACTCCTCCATATGTATCTCCTGGCCTACTACACTTTCTTGTGCCTAATCTTACTTGCTCAAGACTTCTAGTCCAGCCCCCTGTCTAAGTGTGTAAGCTCTTCACCCAGAAAACTGCTTATGGATCACATTCATGTATTTTCATTTCTGCTGGAAGGAATACAGTCCTAAGCAATCTTAAATTCTCACTTAGGTTATTAATTTGCTAAATCTGTAACCTGTCAACATGACTTGGAGAAGATTAGTTTACACAACTATAAATATTAACAAAAGCACCCCGGTTACTAAGCATAAAAACTGAGCACAGTAAAACCCAGTCCTGGTCTAGCAGCAGACAATAATGGTGAATGCCAATTTTGACAACTTTTGCCTCCACAAAATGGACTTAGAAATAGTTCAGAATACTATGGAAGTACGCCCAGTGTCCTTGCCAAGCTTGAGAACATTCAAAATATACCATCCAAAGCCATGTAATTGGATTAAGGTTGGGTAGATTTTTTTTTAAATCCTTCATAAAGAAGAAAGCCAAAGGCTAAAGTTAGAACAACTAGGCCAAGTTTTTGCACTAATCTGCTTTAAATCTTTACCCAACAAACTCTTTTTAAAATTGATTTTCCACCTTGCAATAAATCAGTGTAGCTTTTCATTTCAGATCAGCAATGCACCTTCTTAATCAGCAGTACAGGATCTGTACAAATGTACCTTACAAACTGAATACGCTATTTTTCTTTTGTGAAGTGAACCTACCTCTCAATGTATTCAAAATATTTGCATGCAAATGTATAACTGACCTATTAAACAAAACCTATTAAAAGCTGACAAGTGAACCTCTATTCAATGCTGCTGTATAACCACCAACCATTTACAGGTATTATCCATTTTCATTGAGATTAGTACTGGAGAAAAGAGAATACATTTATGTTTCAGAAGATTACAATTGGTCTTTTAAAAGTGCATTAAATGTAGGGGCACTAACAAGGTATTTTTGATCTTGCTGTCACCCTGAAGGAGACCTAGAAGCACAGGGTTTCTATGGGAGAGATTTTTCTGGATTGCTCTATTAGAGAATAGATGTGAAAAGGATTTGCTGATGACAATTTGATGGCCAGTGATTTATAGGATAGATGATCTTTTAAGAGACACCAAGCAAACACACAGCATTTGTTACTGGTAGCTATCGTCTTCTGACCCATAAAATGCAAAGCAGGTACATTCTGTGTACACACCATGCACACTGCAGCAATATATATTAAGTGCTGGGGCCCATCATAACTTCCTACAGCACATATCTGCTAGAGGTACCATTTAAGGAGGACAATTATTTCCTCACCTTCACATTGGACTGAATTATGTGACTCTCTTCCTTGTCCATTACTGAAGAGTCAAAATCCTATCAGGATTAAGATGCTTTCAGGATTTTAAAAGCCAAACAACATTAAAGAAGTAGTAGTAAAGCAAATTTAGTAGTAGTAAAATTGAAATTTAAGGATAATTTCCTGTTGAGGCGTATCTCAGTGAAATTAAGGTTATCAAGGCAAGGCCTGGTGGGCTCCCAGAATCACAATTTATCTCCTTACTACAGAGAGAGCTCCCCTGGGGGAGAAAATGACTGCTTCGGATGGTGGACTCTATAGCATAACAATCCACTCTATGGCATTACACCTCAGGCTGTCCCACCAGATCTCCAGAAAGTTCCTAAACTGGGATTGGCAATGCTAGGTAAAATGATGGGCAGGATATCTGGAGAGCACATTGTCTTTTTGTATATGGACAGTTTGGTACCCGAACAGCAAAAAAATGTCACTAGGAACTGGAAAGACCTCTTAGGGTTCATGGGTGCTTTTAATTGGCTCTGCTCCTTTTCATAGAACGGTAGACTGGAATGGGGAAATATAACAGTGAAATTTCTTCACATGAAATGGATACTAGTGGAAAGGTCTGTCTGATAAACATCTCGGCTTAGCCATGAAACTCACTGGGTGACCCTGGGCCACTGTCAGCCAAATCTAACTCATCGAGTTGTTGTGAGGAAAGCACACAGGTATGAGTGTGTAAAACAGGGGTGGGCAAACTGTGGATCTTCAGATGTCCCAGGACAACAAGCCCTTGTAAGCATGATGGTGTAAAAGCTTAATTTTAAATATGGCCATTTTTGATGAAAAACAGCCTTCAGTCAGTCTTTTATCGCACTGCAGTTTATCCGTTCATAAATTTGTATCAAAAAGAAAACACTCTTCAGCTGGGTCATGAGGTCACCACACAATTGTAGCTGAGAATATACTCTCTGGAGTATTTACTGATGTAATGCCAGGGGTCCCCAACCTTTTGGCACATTGGGGCCACATCTTAAACCAAAATGTAACAAAATCATTAACCGACTTATTTAGATCAAAAGTAAACAGAAGGAAACATGGAGACCAAAACAAACAATATTGCTATTGTCTTTTTTGCAAGAAAGGGACAGGATGAACAGCAGTAGATGGTGCCTCTTGAGGTAGGAAGAACCGGATGGGTCTGAGGGTGATAGCAGCAGACAAGCAGGTTAGAGGGTCACACAGAAAGAGGTTGGGGGCCGCATGTGGCCCGTGTGCCTCTGGTTGGGGACCCCTGCTTTACACAAATTCAACCCTTTTCCACAAAGGGAATTTTCCCCAACTCACTGCTCCTCCAGTGATGGAGCAAATTCCTGGTTCCACTTGATGTTGTCACCAGGCTGGGGTTATTCCTGGCCTGATTCAAGCCCTTGATTGCCTCACATTCTCTTTTTTGCCCTGAGTGCCAATGGGGCCTATAATGGGCCTGGGCCGTCAAGAAGGGAAGAATTGGGCTGTCCCGGCCTGACTCCTTCCCACCTGCAACTATGAGTACAGCATCCCGGAAGGAACAAAAAATGTCCCATGTGGTTTCACCACTCTGCACAGTGTGGCGGAGCTGCCTAGGGAATTTTTTGTTTGTTTAAGAATGTGGTATTGCATCCCAACACAATACTGCACTAGTAAACAACAAAAAAGGGGTCCCTGCCACCCTGCAGCATAGTGGAACCTCACTGCCTTGGCTCCCATGCGTGGCAGTTGAGGTGCAATGGACCAAATGTTCCCTCTGCGTGGAAGCCCGGCACTCCGGATTGGGTGTGCAAAAGGTCTCAGAGAGGACAGGTATCAATAGTAAGCAGCCTTCACAGCAGTCTGTTCAGTCTACTTCTAAGTACTGGATGCTGGAGATAAATTTGCTTCAAGATCTTGTTTATGCATGTCTTGGAGAGATCTGATTGCCCACCGGATAAATGCCCGGGCAAACAGACTACAGATCTGATCCAGCCACTACCATAGAACAATTTATTTGTTCAAGTAAAGGGTACCAAATGTTGGAAAGAAAACTTTTCCCCTAAGACCCTGTAGAGCTGATGTCAGTCAGATGAGACAATATTGATCAGATAGAACACAGGTCAGATTCCATAGAAAGCAGCTTTGCATGTTCCAGTACATGTTCATGAATGCACTACAATGTTGGTCCGCAGCAGTTCACTTTCTATATAACAGCTGCTTGCAAATTAATTTGAACACAGTAACACAACTTCGTGCTCTTTTGATTGCAAAATGTTGAAATGTAGTTCTATCTGATTAATGACAATTATTACCTTGAAATTAAACAGTGATTTTAAAAATTCTGTGTCACTCAGGTATTCTAAAAAGAACCCATTTCAGTTATCTGAAATTCATTTTTCCTATTCGTTTCCGCCTTGTTTGTTTCTTAAGTAGGAAATTAAATAAATACTATTTTCCTTTTGGCATGCAAGACCTGTTCACCGGAAAGGGAAGCAGGATAGAATGTCAATTGCCTAAGGTACATTTTTTTGCTTATTAAGTTATTTAATCTGTACATTTTGTTCTTGTTGCACTCCAAATGTAAACTTTGTCTCTGTCTTACTTCAAAATGTGCCCATCCCAGTGTCGTGACCTGGTCGGTGCCTGACATATTTTGTTTACTAGTTTTACAAGCTTAGACTTGAAGAGGGATATTTTTAGACAGGGTGAAGAAGGGGGTCTTTTGCACTGTAAACTACTAATGAGCCATAAAAAACTAGAGCCCCAAAGCACCACTGCCTTTGCTAACTTTTATGAACTTTTAAGCAAACAGGCTTGTTTAGCTCTTCACATACGGAGGGAATCCCCCTCTATGTCCCTGAAGTCAAATATTTCCATTGGCAAACTGCTTTGTTGATAACTGGAGAGGGTGAGCTATAACAAATAAAGTGTGTGTGTGTATATATAATTATAAATGTTGTTCCCAGTTGCAATGTATGGCTGTGAAAGTTGGACCATAAGGAAGGCCGAGCATCAAAGAATTGAGGCTTTTGAACTCTGGTGCTGGAGAAGACTCTTGTGAGTCCCTTGGACTGCAAGGTGAACAAACTGGTCAGTCCTAGAGGAGATCAGCCCTGACTGCTCCTTAGAAGGCCAGATCCTGAAGATGAAACTCAAATACTTTGGCTACCTCATGAGAAGGAAGAACTCCCTGGAGAAGAGCCTAATGCTGGGAGCGATTGAGGGCAAAAGAAGAAGGGGACGACAGAGAATGAGGTGGCTGGATGGAGTCACTGAAGCAGTAGGTGCAAGCTTAAATGGACTCCGGGGAATGGTAGAGGACAGGAAGGCCTGGAGGATCATTGTCCATGGGGTCGGACACAACCGCACCTAACAACAACAAAGAGTTTGAATATGCAGAGAGATGGAAGCACCATGCTGCTTAAAGAATAAAAGAATAACATTGTTTTTATTCAGAAGAGAGACATTTGATCAGAGACCTAACTGTTAGTTGTTGTCTGCAGTCATTCTTCTGTTCAACTGCTGTTCTGTAGGGAAGCTGGGATGAAATATGCTCAAATAAGCAAGAAGTCTCCTGTTGAGCCAATTAAGACACTGGAAGAAATAATTTGAAAACCATCAGGAAGTTCCTATCCTAACTATGGTATATATACATCTCCTCCACTGCCCCTTGCAGGATACCCTCTATATTCTGCTTAGTTTTGCACACTGCAGGTCTTACATATCACAACAGATAAAACATCAGATGTCTAATTATCTGAAAGACTCACAATCCCTGTCTTTTCAGTTGGCTCTGAGCTTGGGCCTTTAACAGTAGCTTGACATGGAAAATCAGCAACAATATTTTCCCACCATTTAGCTCTGGAAACATTATAAGCAAGTAAGCAACCAAAAACTTCAAGAAAAGCTTATCCATGTTTATTTGTGAAGAAGCCCACACAGTAAGGATGAAAAGCTCTGGACCACATGGGATGCAAGAATAATTAATAAGGGAAGGGTTTGATTAATAAAAAGGTAGGAAGGAATTCTTTAAAACTAAGTAAATAGAAATACATTTCTTAGAATGCCTGGTAAATAAGGACAATCAACATGTTTTTATAATGTTATAGATAAGGCGGCCCCAAAGAGAACCAAGAGGGGTATTATTTACACAAGGCTGTGAAAAAGTATGTTATAGTAACTCTAGTTAATGGCTATGATTTTGCTACAGTTTTTAGTAAGGGCAGTGATTATTCATTTATTTAGATAATTTCTATGTCATATCAGAGAACCTTCTTGAGGTGACTTACTAAAACCTTTAAAAGCATAAAAATTCAGCCAAAGTATCAAAACAATCTAAATAGCTAGCAATTTTAAAATGAGGCTCATAAAACTGTTCTCAGGCTAGCAGCAGACTGTAAAAACAATTTTAAAACATTAGCTCTTTAGTTAAAAGTCATAGTGAAAAGAAATATTTTGGACCAACACCTAGAAGAAAGCCAAATAAGTGAGCCTCAGTAGGGAGGGAAAGGTGCCATGGCTGGGAAAGCCATGTGACATTGTTTGGCATCACACTGAAAAACATATTGAAAATGACCAGACTGAAATGAAAGTTACCATATTTGAAGCTGAAAAGAATGAAATAGCCACCCCTACCAGGGCGTCACCCCAAGGGTCAGACATGACTCGGTGCTTGCACGGGGGCTACCTTTACCTTAAGTCAAAGATTTCTATTCCCATTTCGAGTTGAACCAAAATCCCTTTGAATTTATTTATTTTATTGAAAAAAATTGTATTATGCCTTTCTGCTATTTCAAGAACCACCAAAGCAGCTGAAAATGCAAACATGCATGATAAAATCACATTTTGAAACCATTGAAATCAACCTCCCCAATGCACTTCATTGCAATGACTAAAAACAGAGTTAAAATTGATAAATACAGCAATTGAAACATTGGTTAAGAAGAGATCATCAAGGGAGTGCCAAACTAAACCAAAAGGCAACAGAATGGGATAAGCAAATCTATCTTAGGAGAGAGTTCTAGAACTTTGATGCCATGACCAAGAAGGCCCTCTCCTAGGTTGCTTCCCACCTAATCTCAGAAGGTGGGAGCAACCAAAGCAGAGCATCCAGTGATGTCTATAATGGTCAGGAAGGATCATAAGGGAGTACGAAGTTCTTCACATATGTTGGACCCAAGTCATTAGGGCTTTGAAGGCCAGCACATTTCTCCCATGGAAGTTCTCTTAGACTTCATCATTAAAACAACCTACAGGAGGACACTAATTTCTGACAGTGCTAAACCTATAACTTCTAGTCATAATTTACTGCTGAAAAAAATGGTATTATAGTTTTCTGCATTTTGTAGAAAAGACTATGAGCCCTGTAATTCTTCAGGGGAAATAATATTCCATAATATAATATTTAGGTTGCTACTTTCTAATGAGCATTTCTGCTACTGATTCTCCCTTTATCCTTTGCAAATATTAAGTTTTGCACTGGAAGAACAGGGAGTGTTTGTGTCAGGAGGCCCTCTTTTATTTATCTCCTACTTTTGACAATTTTCCATGTCCGCACTTGGTGGAAAAAAATGAGATTTTTTGTGTGTGCACTCAATGTCAATGCTAGCACAAAGTGACTTAAGGTGACAAACCCAGGAGTTTGACATGCTAGTACTCTAGACATAGCTGTCTCTTCTCCTCCAATTCTGGACTGACAGGCTGTACCTAACATGACCAACAAAAGAAGATAACCTTTACCCCCTTTTCAAAGTCATTGTTTCATTTTCAGGTACATACTTGTTTAGAACAAAAATTGCAGACATTTCTTTTTGGTGTCTCAATGTTCTCTTTTGCCTGAACTACCCCTCCCGAGTCCCTAGATTACTTGACTAAATCTCTAAGATTAATGGTGTGTGTCACTGATTGGGTTGGGTGGCGCATAAACATATATTTTGTACCATCAGAGCTGCATTCCACCCAAGGCATCTCCTTTTAATGTTCTGTACAATATCACCTCATTCAACCAACATGCTGCCATTTTTGTCATCCAAGTATATTAACAGCTCCACTTTCCAGTCATCCCAAAGATTGGACCAGGGAAGGCATCAGCTCACCAAATACTTACAAAAAACAACTAATTTCTTTTAGGGATCTTTGACTCTCTTTGTTCTATAATACTCATATTAGTAATGATTCCTTTTGTTTTGTGAAAGATCACCAGGCACATTTTTCCTGAAGATCAAATGAAATTTTTAGTCCAAATTGTCTCATGGACTGTTTATGCACTGGAGGTTTCATGCTGGGCTGCAGGCTGGAGTTTCTTGGCAGGTTGCCCCACCTCTTCCTGCACTCACATGGGGGAGCATTTGGCCCGGTGTGCTTCATCCACCCCCAATTTGTGCTCCTACATGGGAGCAGGGGCAGTGAAGTTCCCAGTGCGTAAACGGTCAAGCTGAAGTATTTGTTTGCCAGTGTCTTCAACCTTGCCCAGTATGCATCATTATATATGGGATGGGATGCAAACCTTTTTCAACCTGCTATGAATTGTGGAAAGGATACCTTCTTAATCCTCTTGTTACTTGTTTCTGTCCCATTTTGACCTGTGCTCTGGTCCTGGTGGGGGCCTGATAAACTTTTCCACATGCTTGACTTACTCCTGATTTTCTTGGCAGTCAATCCATAACCATCGAAATTGATCTGGATATGGTTCTTCCACATGTTTGCCCTTCTTGTGTATTTCACAGTTGTAGAGTTAGTTAATTTTCTTCAGCAAATAATGAGGATTTTCAAGGGAGGGTTCTTTTTTAATCGGTGGCATCACAACATCCCCCTCTTTAAAAGCACTAAAATATCAATATATCTCTGGGGCATTGTAAAAATAGGCTCAGAAGGTTCCCTGAATGCCCAGTTCTCATTTTAAAAAAATGTAAGTCTCTTATCATCTTCTCTGGCAGAAATATGCCTTTTCCCCTTAAGCTGCTAGAGACATTTTAAAAGCAAACTGGGAATTCAAAGAACCTGCTTATTGTCACAATACTCTAGCAACATATCAATATTTTAATTCCATCTGTAAAAAAGAAAAAGTAATCACTCACCTTCAGGCTAAAGTGAGAGGGAATGGTTTAACCACAGTCCAGTCACTGAATAGTGGGTTGAGGTCAGTAGGCCACAGAATACCATCAGAAACATGCAGGAGGAAAATGCCAACTCAAAATTGGCTTCCAGAATGGGTAAGAAAAAGCCCCACCAGGGGGGAAAACAAACAAACAAACAAACAAAAAACCCTTTGAAATGAAAACTAAAGACACAAAAATACATGTGGAAATCTGGGGATAAAGTAAAGCACTATGAGGTCAGAACTTTACATGAAGAGTTGGTTTTTATACCCCCTTCACTACTCAAAGGAGTCTCAAAGCACCTTACAATCACCTTCTTCTCCTCTCAACAGATACCCTGTGAAATAGCTGGGGCTGACAGAGCTCTGACAGAACTGCTTTGTGAGAACAGTTCTATCAGAACTGTGTCTAGCCCAAGGTCACCCAGCTGGCAGCCTGTGGAGGGGAGGGGAATCAATCCCAGTTTGCCCGATTAGAAGCTGTTACTCTTAACCACTGAACCAAGCTGGCTTTGCCATTGCCTGTCTTTGTGAAACCTGGACTTCTTCAGTAGTCTCACATTCAAGTACTAACCAAAACCAAACCTGGCCATTAGTAGGGGACTCATCCATAGTCACTGATGTAGTTTTGTAATGTATTAAAAGTACTTTAATAATGAAAGAGAAAGAGACTTCAAGCTTGCTTCCTTTAAGATATACGGCAACATAGATTCAGCCAATCTGGTTAGGAGGTGCATGAGTAATTTTTGGTTCTGTTCCGTCTACTGATGGAAAACATATTGTCTTTAGTTCCCCCACCCCTTGTTATTTTACCATTGTTACAGGCTGAGCCTCAGTTATGAGTCTCAAGACCTGCCCATGTAACAGTCTCAGGAGAGGACTGTAATTGGAAAATGCAGCTAGATTTTCAGATAATCCCATTGGAGAAGATGGCAGGCTTCTGATTTGTAGTAGTATCCAAAGTGTTGAATTGCATAAAGCAGAGAAGCCCCAGATAAATCAGGAAGGAAATGACCCAGTTTCAAAGGTTGTCTATGGCAAATCCTAATTAGTTCAAGTAAGACTGTTTAGTAAAACTTCTTCATCTGGCTTTCATTCTAAGATAGTCATATGCTCAGTCATATGAAATATGACTTTCCCCAGTCACCACAGTAGAGCTTGGGGGTGGAGAGCAAAAGCAGAGCTTTAGTCCCTTGAAGGAACTGACCTTGCATTTTGATACAATGCTCATAGTTCTCTTTAGAAGCCACTGCTAATCCTCAGTGTTATAGCTTCTTGAGTCCTTTTGCCCTTTTCCATCAGCCATTACAGTTGAGGGGTCTGAACCAAGCAGCCCTTGAGGCTTGCTGGAGTTGCAGGGGTATAACTCTGCTTGCCCCTGGCCACCTGCAGCTCTTCAAGGCAGTGGCCCACCAAGGAATTTCCCCGAAAGTTAAATGGCCATCTCTGTATTCACTTTACCTCTTTTGGGCAGCATCTGCACCTGGATCTTTAAAAAACAACTTGTGTTAGCCAGTATTGCATGTTACCTCCAAAACTCCCTTCTGTTGTCCCACTGAACACTGGTGGCATCTCCTAAGATATGGACAGGAAGCAGAAAAGTTGAAAAAAAACCCTGTTGGTCTTGTTTTAATATCTGTTGCAAACAGTATGTAAGCATTACAATTTTTTTTTAGTAAATAATTGAGCAAATCAGCCTTCTATTAAACTGATCAGTTTTCTGTGGAAAACAAGATGTTCAGATATGATGTACTTCTATTGGGGGCTTTAGTGGATGTTCCACAAAGATCACATTTATATCAGTTCTGTCTGTGCTAGAATATATTTCTGTGTTTTCTCTGTGCCCTTGCTTTGACTCTGCCTCATGTGTAGCTCTAACACTGACTCTGCTGTAACAATCATCACTCACAGGGTTGCCAGTATTCTTTAGTTTCTATTCCCACACCTTGAAGCACTCCTTGGGGCCCCAAATCATCATTGAAAGTCCTTGTGCTGTAAGAAGAACAATGCCACAAGGGTGGGAAACTGTTCCTGGCCTCTGTAGTAATTGCTGGTGTGGCAGAGGACAAAATAAAAAATAGGGGCTTGGGAACAGATCTGCATCTCAGAACTACTTTCCATGGATTGCTTCATCTATATTCAGATACAGAACAAGAGCAATTCTTTACCACCAGGTCAAAACACTTTATATACAGTTATTAAGGAATGCATTGAAATTATCAAGGTAAGGTTGACATCGACTTTGTATAGCCCTGGGGTGTAGAGAAATTACTTTAGGTTTACCCCATACCCAATTAATAACCATTTGTTTTGTCAGTCTTCATTTTCTTGTCTCAGTGTGCAGGAATGCACATACATTTAAGTACTGTATCTATGCCAGTGAATCAACTTAGATCAATACACAATGACCAGTTTCCTCTACCCTCCTTCTCACAGTGATAGTGTTGCCAGTCCCTGCAAGTCACTGGTGGCCAGATCCAGGCTGAGGAACTCCTAGAGATTTAGGGATGGAGCCTGAGGAAGAGAGGGACCTGACTGGGGTACAATGCCATGAAGTCCACTCTCCAAAGCATCAGTTTTCTCCAGTAGTCTGGAGATGCTGTAATTCCGGGGGATTCCTCAGCTCCCACTTGGAGGCTGGCATCCATGAACTGAGGACTGTGGTATGTTTTCTAGTGTATCAGATTTTGGCCTGTTTTTAATAGTGTGTTTTTATGCTCTGGCTTGTTTTTCATGGCCATGTGGTTTTGTTGTTTTACCTGTGAGGCACCTCAAACAGGTCTCTGAAGAAGCAGCATAAACATTTTCTAAATATATGATGATCTTACATTTTTTCTACATGATAATTCCCACTATCTTAGAAGGCTTAAAATAGAATTAAAGAAATGTATGGACAGTAGGTCTATCAATATCTGATATCTGGCCATGAAATGTCCAGCAAAATGCTTTCAGGAAGCACACAAGTCAGCCATTCTTGAAACATGATTCCTGGTGTAAATGGAATTTAGTTTAGTTTTGATGGCCTTTTTCTGTTCCTGTGTCCAAGAAGCATAGACTCAGGTAAATCCATAAAGTGAAATGCATGGAGATAAAACAACAACCCTGTTTCTTGTTCTGGTACCAACTAATAATCCTGTGGTTTTGGATTTTTGTGTGTGTGTTTGTGTGTGAATTGGACATGATGGTCATAGGTTTTAATGTGACTTTCATTAAATTTTAGCTACCTTCACATCCAAATGAAGGAACCACTTCTGAGGAACCGCTTATCTGCTTATGCCCCCCTCAGCGCACTTCGTTCTGTGGGAGATAATCTGTTATAGGTCCCTGACCCCAGAGAAATACGTCTGTCCTTTACCTGGGTCAGGGCCTTTTCAGTCATGGCCCCGACCTGGTGAAATGAGCTCCAGCTGTCCTGATTCTGTATTCGTGATGACCTGTAAGTTTAATATTTCCAAGAATAAAAATACATCTGAGAGAAATGTTAAGGTGAAAACCTCAGGGCCCAGTCTTTTGTTTCAATGAGAAAAAACCTGGGGCCACTTAGGGATTCTGTTGGGGTATCAGATTCCTTGAGTATGATGGATATTCTTATTTGTGTTGCTGGAAAACAGGCTCAGTTCCCAGAGTTTGTGAGGGAAACTAGCAGGTAAGAAGATTCTGTCTTGAAACTGTAGCTACTTAAGCTTTTGCTGGTTATGAAATGAAGTGCTTGTCTGGATGCCAGAGGCTATGTGGTACTCCTTAACAACTTCTGGCACCTTGAAACCTTGGCATATCAGATGTTGGAGACTAGCCAAGGAGGTTTCCAGCTTCTAATGCCAGAGTAATCATCTGTTCCCATAGCTCTATCAAGATCATTAACAATAGGTTAAATAGGAACATTTGTCTGGGAAAGAGACCATTTCCGCATGGAGGAATAAAATGCGTGTGGCCTCCTTCTTGCAAATGTGGGTTGGTAAACCTTGTGTTTGCAGCCCTCCTCATGGGAGACCCCTACTGGGTTTTCCCTCTGCCCTGTCGTGGCTTTTTGTTGCCCAACGAGGCTGCAAGGGAAAACAAGCCAAACTTCTCCTTGGCTTGTCAATCACAGCTCCTGCTCCTTGGCTTTTCAGTCACAACAAGCCACCAATCACAGCACAGCAATTATCTTGTGAACTTAAACTTTCTTCCCCCCCAAACCCCAAAATTATTATTTTTTAAAAAGGCACTTCCGCATTGCTATGTGGTTATGCCACAACATAGATTCATTTTTAATAAAAACCAAGACTTCTGCTTTGCTATTGAGAAATGCCAGAACAATACAGCATTCTCTCCCCCCCCTTTTGGGGAGTTGTGTTCTTATTTACTTTATTTCTGTCTGGGTGGATTTCTGAGATGCTGAACATGGTAACTGGAGCCCAAAGCATCATTTTGTATAAATGGTTGGCTTAAAAACAAAGCACTCAGACCCCTGTATGATTGGGAGAAGGCTGATTGATCACCTGCCCCTCCTTTCCCCTTTCATTTCCCACCTCCAAAAAACACAAACGTGGCTGTGTTTTGCTGCATGAACTCAAAAAGACCATGGACACTTTGCAGAAGATTTTATTTTATCTTTGATAATGTAGCTTTGCAGTCACGCTGCACAGTGAACCATACCATATTTTTCAAAAGCTAGAGCAGGAAACACAGCCAGCCCCTGGACAGCCTCAGGATGCAGGCAATGTCATGTGGAGGGAGCTCCAAAACCAGCCAGCAACCAGTGGCTGTCCAGGGGCAGATTCCTCATGCAGAAATGGCCAGACACTATGTACAGAATTGCATCACAGTTTTAATGTGGAAACTAAATATGGTTCATCTTAATATGTAAAGTTCTCTTGGACTATTATTACCCTTCAGGACAAATTAATGGAGTGAGAAGGAGCAATTTGCCTTGAGCTTGTTGACATCACAGCCTGGTTCCTACCAACATAGGGAAGTTGGGGAGGGGGAGGGATAGAATGAAGTGAGAAGAATTTGACTGCATTTCTACAAGATCTGTGCTTAAGATGGCTTTGGTAGCACATGCTAGTCACTAGATGATTTTAGAATCCAGATTTACTATTTTATTTAGGAAAAGTCTCTCTATAAACCTTCTTAAGGTAGCTCACAACAGCAAAAACAAAACTATTAAAACATCTGTAACAGCTTTCACTGTTATATATAATTGAACTGGGCCCTCCTAGGCGGGCACTGTCTGGAGTGCCCCACCAACCTGGCCAGAGGAACTCTTGTGCTATCAGCACCAGTATGCCCCTGCCTGCCGCTGGGGATGGGGGTTGGTGGGGCTGCGGGGGAGGAGGCATGGAGTTCCTGGTAGCACTCCCACCTGGGCTGAAAAGCCCTGCCACGGCGTCACAGATGCTGTGGGCAAGTTTTTCAGCCCACTGGCGAGTGTGGCCAGGAGGGCTGGCTGTACTCCCTGCTGGGCCAAAAAGCCTTCCTGTGGTCTCACAGAGGCCGCAGCAGGGATTTTCAGCCCACTGGTGAGTGCAGGCAGGAGGGTTGTCTGCTGCCATCACTCCCAGGCTCACCAGGAGCTAAAAGCCCTGGCCAGCCTGGGAGATACTGCGGCAGGCCTTTTCCACTTTCTCTCTCTCTCTTTCTTTTCTATCTCTTTCTACATCTCTCCTACCTTTCTCTCTTTCTATCCCTCTATCACCTTTTCATTCTAAAACACTCAACTCAGCATTCTTATATACAGTTAGGTTTGCTGCCAAGCAACTTGATTGGTTCTTAATGGAGACTTTTGATTAGTTACAAACTGAGGGCAAATGATTGGATGCAGCAGACAACAAACCAGGCTTTCCATTGGTTATTCTAGAATGTCTGCATTTGAGTACAATCTGTTGTTTACGTACACAACAATAGGTGAGGCTGAATGTGAGTGACTGGCCCAGTCACCAAGCAAGTTCTCCCGGGAGACCTACCACAGGACTTGGAATCTTCTTGTTTCTGGAAAAAAGCTGATTGTTCCTCCAGCTTGGAAGAATCATGCTGCAGCATCTACTTTTGTAATTGCAGATGTCACCAGCTCATGCAGCGAGTGTCAAACTTTCTTGCCAATATGATGCACCAGCCCATAATGATTGATTTAGATCTGTTCTTCTGACCATGCTTTCCGTAGACCATTTACACACTGGAGGTTTCATGCTGTGCTGCAGGCTGGAGTTTTAGTCATGGCAGGCTGCCCCACCTCTTCCTGCACCCACATGGGGGAGCATTTGGCGCTATGCACCTCAATCGCCCCCAATCTGTGCTCCTGCATGGGAGGTGGGGCAGTGAACTTCCCAGTGCCTAAACGGTCGTAGTGTGGTAAAATCTGATCCCAGACATGGGCAACAAAAGGGCAAGTGGCTTCAGTTACTCTCCAGAGCATATTCTATTGCAAGTAAGCAAGCATTGACAAGCAAAATCCAACGAACAGACATTTTTTTTGTTGCGTCAGCTACACATAGCTGCTCACTGCTTCAGGCAGTTGTTTTTCTTCTGATAGTTCATTCAGGGCTAGCCTTCCATTTATCCTGGTGAGAATCTTGTTCTTTTGTTTTGTTGTTTCAGTGTAATAAGGGATAACCCTAAATCTTACAGCCTCTAACAGTCTTTTCTTACTGATACAGTTCACTATTTATGTAATAGTTTTATGCTGCTTTTCTTCTAGAAATGACTCAGTACTCTGGTTTTCCTGTACATGCTGAACCAGATGGGCTGAGGGCCATACTAGAGAAGATATTTTTTTGAGACTGTCCAGGCCCTGCGCATGTCCGGATTGGCCCGGTCCCACTGGCACCCACCCCAAACAGCCCAACCTGCCCAATCAGGCTGTATCTCCTACTCAGTCAGGCTGTGTCTCCTGCTCCTAACTATCATGTCCAACAACTCCGCTCACTTTGCCTCAGACCATTGATGGAGCTGGCAGGTCCACCCTTCTGGCTCCCGTTGTATTAGCTACAATGGTCTTTAATTCTAGTTTGAAATAACATGATTGGGATCAGGTGGAGGTTTAGAAGGAACATACTAGTTTTCAATAATTTTATTAATATTTATCCTTCTTTCATTGTGGCTAGCTGCCCTTTGTGGGATGGGCAGCCTATAATTGAATTTATAAATAAACAAACAAACCCAAAAGCATTGGTATGAGGAACATGCAAACAAAACATGTAAAATTAATTTGTGGTTTAGATTCTGGGTAGCTCTTCAGTAGGGTTGCCACCATCCATTGGGGGGTGGAGATCTCTAAAACATGCAACTCATCTCCAGGCTAAGCCAAGCCTGGAGAAAAAGGCAAATCCAGAGGGCAACATTTCTTGACCTCCCTCTTCTCTCCAAACTCTGCTCTTCCAACGCTGCACCCCCAAATCACTAGGAATTTTTCCAATATTTATTAGAAGCAAATCCTAAAAGTTACAGACACAAGAGTCCAGTTTGTTATCACCTAAAGCTTAATTATCAGCTTCAGTAAACAAAACAGTTCCTAGAACAAGATGATTCCATCTAACACACAGTATTTCCCAAAGTTAGATTACTCTACTCTTACATATATGCAGAATGCTGCTGTTGGGAGACAAAACTCCAGTGTAGATTCAATTTAGACCTATTGGTCCTCATGTATTCCAATTCATCTTGATCTGGGAATGTGGAATTTGAACACTGGTACTGTTAGCTTAGAAAGGATGCTCTAAGCTCCCTGGGTGTGAGTCACAAGGTTTTTATGGTGGGAATTAATGAGCTAGGACAGTATGTACTTTCTTAGTGCAGAGGCAGTTATACAACGGAACAAGCTGTTACTTGGCGACAGCTCATTTGGCTAGCTGTTAAGATTTAGTATGTTTAGGATGCTTCAGCATGATATACCAAGAAACACATTAGACATACAAGAGGTTATAATCATTTTCTGCAGGCCTAGTGCTAGGAGGTTCAGGTATCATAAAATCCTGCAGCATCTTCTTTTTCATGTTACATCTTTTCTTACAGATTCTGTGAGGGTCTGCTCTTGCTTTTATATTCATTGCTAAATCTTAGTTCATGCTCATCTCCACTTTGAGCTGGGACATCATCTGGGCATGCAATTGGGGTCACTGTGTGTAGAAAGGTAGTTGCGAATTGCCTGCATTCTGCAGGGGGTTAGACTAGATGACCCTGGAGGTTCCCCTTAGAACTCTATGATTCATTGGACTTCATTCTTGATATACAGTCTCTAGGGATGCCAGTTCCCGGGAGGAATTGGTCATCCCCTGGAATTATAGCTCATCTCCAGACTAAAGAGATCAATTCTCCTGGAAAAAATGGCTGTTTGGGAAGGTGGATTCCATAGCATTACACTCCATTGAGATCCCTCCCCACCCCAAATCCTGCCCACTCCGGGCTCCACCCCCAAAGTCTCCAGGTATTTCTCAACCCAGAGCTGGCAACCCTACTGGTTTCTCCCCATCAAGTTCATATCATAAAGCTATCCCACAAATTCAGTTAAAGCTTTTTCCTGGCAAGACGTCTGAGGGGTTTAAAGGGAAATTAATAGTTTTATGAGGATAATGAGGCCGCATACCCTGAACTATCCTCTAAAGCAGGGATGCCCAATGTGGTGCCCACCAATATGTTTCAGGTACTCCCTTCTTTCTTCCCTCACAAAAAGAACCAACAGTGGGTTTCCTTTGCCTCATTGAACAGGTGCTACTTCAAAAGATCTATGGAAGCTTTACCTTCATGTTTGTTGGTAATATCAATTTGGAAACATTAAAGGATGTGGTTTTATTTTATGTGTATTATTTATGTCCTATCCCACTTCATTAGGATTTAAAGTAGTTTATCGCATCATTCTCTCCCCTTCACTGTATCCTCACAACACCAACCTTGTGAGGCAGCTTAGACTGAGAAATTGTTATGGACCCAGCATCACCCAGTGAGCTTCCATAAAGCGCAGAGATTCAAAGCAGGATTCTTGACTAGCTGCCATGGGAGAGGTGGCCATTTTGTGGTGATATCCTCTGCCAAAGTGCCCACAAGGTCAGCAAGGCTGAAGCCCCTCGTGTTAAGTGGATACGTAGCGTGCTCTCTGTTAACATAAATTCTCTTATTTATTTCTTGGCCTCTGAATAAATCTTTTGCTTCATTCTCCTACGTTCTCCCGATACTTTTGCCATGCCTGGAACAACCATCTCTTCATTAAGCTATTTCCCTCTCCTCTTCAAGGCTAACTTTTTAAAGCTGTTTGCTGTTTAGGTTCCCTTACTTCAGTTCACAGTTTATTGTTCACTATGACCTTTCCTCCCATATGTAATGTATAAGATTGACTGAAGGTTTTCTGGTTGTTTTCCCTTCAAAATTATTGTTTTAGGTAATCTTCTACAGTACATACATTTATTTATTTACTTAGAATACATGAAACAATAAAACAACAGCCAAATAAAACCTAACAGACTGTATAAAAATCAGCAATAAAATCAGCAGCAGATTCTAAAATCTCAAACAAGGGAAAGAGGGAAGAAAGTTTAACAGAAACATAACTCGGGGGGGGGGGGGGAAGCCAACAGGGCAAAAAGCCAGGGTTAAAAAAAGAATTGTTGTAGGAAAGGAATCCGAGTACCTTGGTGACACAACAGAGAAAAGGCTTACCTTACTTTAGACTGCTAGAAGACATGTAGGCAGGTCTCTGTAGTTGATCTTAACAGATATGCAGGTCATATGAGAGCAGGCAAGTCCTTCAGGCATTCTGCTCCCAGACTTCTTAGAGGGAAATAGGTTTCCTGTACAACACACCAGCAAGAAACTTTGCTGCATTGTGTGGTTCCAGTTGGATCAATATACATTTCCTAACTCAATCATATCTGAAAGCCCAAATACTACACAAAACAAGTATTACTTTACCAAGTAAAATAAATATAATCATCATTATCATTCTTATTAAACATAATAAAGCTAAAGTTGACAAGTCATTCCCAACCTGATTGGCCCTCTCAGGGGGTATGCCACCAATAGTGAGTGAAAGCACTTTGGCAATGAGGGCCAATCAGGTCAAATTGCATGCACACAACTCACCCTCTTCCTGAATGGCCCTCTGTGGGAGTGTGCTGCTAATAGGGAGAGAACACGCTGTCAATGAAGACCAATCAGGTCAAATTGAACTCTGTCAATGAGGGCCAATCAGCTCAAATTGCACTCTGCCAATGAGGGCCAATCAGCTCAAATTGCATGCAGACAACGTATTCCCTACCTGGTTGGCCCCCTCAGAAATATTCCCCCAATAAAAGATGGCCCTCAACTAAGAAAGGCCCACTCTGGTAGTTTAGACCCAGTGAGGAGGGAACCTTCAGCCAGGGAGGGCTAATAAGGAATCAGCTTTCCACCTCCAACTTCCTGCTGGTTTCAGAAGTTTGCTGGGTGGAAGAGGAGGTAGCCTCAGATTATGCCCTACTGCTGGTAAGTTGCCTTGGCCTCCTGGCCTCTTTCAAATCAGAGGGTATGGGGGGAGCAAGCTGCCTCCTGGGGCAGCCTCTGTGTGCCTTCTAGAGGGGTGGGGGCTAGAGGGGTGGGGGCTACAGAACCCAGGGCAGCCAGAAAAAGCTTCTACCCTAGGAATATTTACTCATGAGTAAGTCACGGCCCACCCCGGTAGTTTAGCCCCAATCAGGAAGATGGTATAAATCTTTTTTGGCTTGCTCATTGACTGTTAAGGGATTCTTCTCCTTACATCTTCTTGCCAATGGAACTGATCTCTGCAGTCTGAAGAGAAGCTTTCATTCTGAGGATTATCCAGGTCCCATCTGGAGACAGGCATCCCTGAACAGTAGCAGGGATGTCAGCCTCCAGCTGGGACGTGGAGATCCCACTACTGGAGTTTCTCAAAGCCTGAAGAATATTTCAGGGGTTTCTCAATGGTAAAAAGTTGAGGAAAGCTGAGATAGAGGCAGTAATTGAGAAACCCTCTGTAAGTTATTTGCCAACCAATGTTTTGTTTGATTATAACATACTATTTTTATTCACTTTGATATTGAACTGAAATAAAGAACATACAGACTGAAAGTTTTTCAGTTCTTCAAGCAAATTTTGCTATCAATTAAATATTTTCATTGAAGGAAGAAACTGTGACAAGTTTATGTATTATTTAATGTTTATTGTTATTAGCAATTATTGCCATACAGCATTTCTCTTTGTTTCCCACCTGGAGCCTGGCATCCCAACACCTCCATGAGATCCAAAGCCAGAGAGTCTCCCCTCCCAAGTAGCCCTTTTCTTCAGGGGGGCTGATCTCTTTGGCCTGGAGATGACCTGCAATTCCACCAAATCTTCAGGCTCCAACTAGAGACTGGCATCCTGCAACCTCTCTGGGGCACACTGCCACAGAGTTCCCCCTTCCAAATATAGCCCTTTCATATCCATGAGTCTGGATACAAGTTGTCATTGCAGAGTCCCCCCCTTTAAAAAAGCCATTTTATCTGGAGAGCTGATATCTATATTCAGGTAACCTCTAATTCCAGGAGATTTCCTGGTCGTATCTGGAGGCTGGTGACCCCTAGGTCAGGAATGGTTTGGAGATGGCACCTCCAGAGACCAGGGGAAGTAGGAGGTTTTGCCATGTAGCTAGCTCTCCAGAAGGCCACAGTGTAGGTGTGCATCCTAGCTCCTGTTGTTTCCCTGGGTGCAACGGGCTTTATTTATTTATTTATTTATTATTTATCATACTTCTATACCGCCCTCCCCGGAGGCTCAGGGCGGTTTACATTATAACAGAGAACAATACATAAAACAGTCTGTAAAACATGTATAACTGATAACTAATAATTGTAACCAAATAACAACACAGTATAACAGTAAACAATATAGTAATACAAACAGGTCCAGGGCTTATTGATGGGATTCTGAGGGGGGGGAGCAGGGGCCCTTGGTCGCTGATTGATTATGTCTGGTCTCGGCCAAATGCCTGGTGGAGGAGCTCCTTTTTGCAGGCCCTGCAGAACTGTTTAAGCTCCGTCAGGGCCCTGATCTCCTCTGGGAGCTCATTCCACCAGGTAGGGGCCAGAACAGAGAATGCTCCAGCCCTGGTCGAGACCAGGCGGACTTCTTTAGGGCCAGGGATCCTTAGCTGATTGTCTCTAGTATAATAATAATAAAAACAATGGCATACTGTAGCATCTGAAAATAATGGAATTGTATACTTGATCTGATAACCATGGAAAATTCACATTTGCCTTGTTTCCATTTAATGTGCTTCATAATCATTTTCCCTCTGCAACATGCATGATTGAGCCACGGTGACCCTACCTTTCCCCCATGATATTCAGGAGCGAATATCTCAGTATAATTGATCAAGCTGCCTTGAGGACTCCCAGTATTAAAATGTAGATCTGTGTTTTGCTGGATTTATGTCCTCCCCACTGAGGTAGAGAAGCAATGTCTGGGCGGCAGTTCATAGACTTCCTAGTTCCCAGTTGCAAGACTTTCCACCTAAGATTTATTTTGCCTTCCTTTTGGAATCTGTTTTAAAGTGTCTGAACTCCAGAATCACACACTTCTCTCAGCAGGGATTTGCTTTGTTTTGTGAGGCTGCTGTTGGCTCAGCTCGGCTCAGCTCCCCTCCCCTCACTTGCCTGCTCACTCGCTCGCTCTTTCAGGAAAAGAAAGAAGAGCAGCCTCATGCTCAAGTCCAGGAGGCTTTCTGTTTCAATTTGGGGGGGAATGAAGCAGAAGGACTCAGGTTCAAATCGATCTGAATTCAGCAGGATTGACAGTGGGGGGGGGGAGTTAAGTGCAGAATCAGCCCTCTTTTCAAAGAAAGTGTGAAACACATGGGGATGGTCAGATCTGAATTCAAAAAATACCCCCAAACAAATGCCCTTTGAGGAAGGGGTTCTGCAAAGTCAGAGCATCAGTTAAGGATTCAACTCACTGGGAAACAGCAGGAAAAGTCTAAGAGTTGTGAAAAAGGTCTACAAATTCTGAGTGATAAACAAGTCATACAAATAATCCAGGAGCTCAAAAACAGCATCCAAAAATGCTAGTAATTAAACCGGCCTCAGGCTATAGCAGACCAGAAAACCCACTCAAAAATAGGATTGAATTGGGAAATACCTGAAGATTTAGTGAGCTGGTGCCTGGGGAGAGGCCTCTGTGGGATATAGTGCTAAAGAGTCCCCCATCCAAAGCCATTTTCTCCAGAGGAACTGATCTCTGCAGTTTGGAGTTCAGCAGTAATATCTGGACATCTTCAGGTCCCACCTGGAGGCTGGCAACACTAGTCATATTTCTTTTTTCTGAATCAAAGTTCCACTGCAATCTACACAACCATTCCAAAAGTCACCAGAAAGCTCTTCATGTCTAGTAACATTTTGCTTTTTGAGTTCTGCTTCCAGTAGCCATGAATACGAGGGGAGTCACTTTTCATCCCTTCTTGGAAGTAGATATATGTGATTAGCAACGATTATATCCTGCCATGTCATAAGATGTTTCTTTTGGGAACATTCCTTTTAAAGATGTAACGTGACTGAAGTCCAAACTTAAGACTGTAACAATATAACAAAGGTAAATATGACTAGCAAGAAGTAATTACTAATTACTGTCACCCTTCGGAAAACTGGAAACCTCAACAAGCATTTTCAGAGCCACTCAGAATGACATTTTCAAGGATCATTTCCTTTCAGCTTAACCTGCAAAAGGCTGATGGCCCTGATTGAAAAGCTGTATTTTAACCAGCTCCAGCTGGAACAGACCAGTTTCTTTACAAACATAATCACTAATTTGAAAACACGGTATGCTCTTAGAGGGGTGGGGAGCAGAAAGGAAGACGGTGGACATAGAGGTAAAATGGAAATAGTTGTGTGTAGCTGAAAGAATTCACTTCAAAAATAGCTGGACTTGTACTTATAATTTGATGTTAAAAATGAAAGAGCAGCAACCAGATACGATGTTTCTGCCCTTCAGACTGCAGGTGGGGAGACTGAATATTCTGCTCCCTGTGTAAAATGGCTCCATACAAACAGAAAAGCAGCACATCTAACCAACTTCCTCCGTGAATTAGATAGAACATGTGTGGGGGCAGCCACCTGTGTGCTATGGAGGAGGACCACCAAAAAGGCCTGTGCCTCTGTAGATGATTGCCCTCCAGGCAAGGTCTCTCTAAAAGATATCAAGGTTCTGCTAGGTCCATATTGGAGGGCCAGCCATACTATATTGGAAGTATGAAACAGCACAGCAAATAGCAACGCCCTCATTTGGGGGTAGTTACGAGAGAAACATTGAACTCAGGGTTCATAAACTCAGTGGAATAGCCCTGGGAAGCAGTTAACTCACAGGCTCAGTTTCTTAACTGACAAATGGGACTGTTAATACTTCATGTCCGAAGTGTGTAAAGATAAATTATATCATTACAGCTGAGACTTATGTTCCTCTTACCTGGGTGCTCTCTCAGTGATAGGCAGGAGTCTCAGGGAGATTCATAAGGAGGGCATGAAGCCATTTAGGAGGAAATGCCTTAGGGAGGTAGGAGGCTGACTTAGCACACTTCGGTTTGCACGCCACCTTGTGCAACACCTTCCACTTCCCTCCCTATATATGGCCAGAAATTAGCTCTAAAAGATCTTGAGCAAGTAGAAACACATGTATGGATAAATAAGTTTAATCTAACACCGACAGTTACCCTGGGTTTGTTGCTTGTGTTTCCATTTGCACAAGAGCTCTAGCTTAAGCATAGGTTTTGCATAGGATCCAACCCAGTATCTATATTTGCATTTTCTGTTATCAGAGCTTGTAGCCTCCGCTGGACCTGATAGTCATGAGATTTGTAGGTGGCAAAAGCCCTCCACATTTCTAAAAACATGGTATCTATAGTCATAATGACAAGCTGATTCTTTCATATGATTCAGTTCCATATGAATCCGCCATGTAGCGGTTTTCAAATAAATTCAGTGAGGAAGTTAAGAAGCTGAATCTACCCTGAATCTAACTGTGACCTATTTATTTTTTATTTTATGTATTTATTTATTAGATTTCTATACCGCCACCCCCGGACCAGCCGACTTGTTGCGGTTTACAATAAGGCATAGCAATAAAAATGCTAATCCCCAGAAAATGGCAAGGGTGTACCATTTTACCGACAAAATACAATACAAAACAGAATATATTTAAGCAATAAGCTTCCTTAAACTAAAGTGTACATTTACTTTTTTGTCATTGAAATTCACATGCATATAAATAATTTCTCACAATAGTGGATCTTCTATCACCATTTTCTTCCTCATTCCCTCGTATGACCCTTATCTTGTGAGTTCCTTGAAGGCTTCACAGTTACATAATGGGCCTTCAGACTAAACAGCGTTGTTAATTTAGGCCCCTTCCCCAATGTGCTTCACAGAATACACTTAATTAGCCCCTGAAGAGCTGATTTCCTCTTCCTAAATGCCTCCTCTCTTCCTAAAAATTGCTGGATCTTTCATAATTTGATCTTGGCTAAGATGTTATACCGTTTTTTCCTCTATGTTTGAGTTTTGATGGCTGACCTTGTTTGTACAGTTGTGAGATCTCTGGAGTGGATCCAAAGTACCACAGACTTTCTCGCCTCCCTCTTTTCACTGCAGCCCACGGTACCCCCTTCAAATGCGAGGGGGGGGAACGGAAAGGGGGAATCAGCAGAGACACTCTCCACCTATGGAAATGCTTTTCTATGGGTGGAAAACAAACTTTGGATCCAGTTCTAGTGGCACCAGAATTTGTGCTATGGCATTTAGACCAAATCTGGAGTAAAAGAGAGCTCAGTAATTAATTTTTATTATTGAGATTAAACATACAGGAAGTGGAGGGGGGGGGAATGAGACAGCATGCCTTAATGCACACCTTCTGAAAGATATTTATGTATGTATTTATTCCTTCATTTATAGTCTCACTTTCTCACTGTGACTCAAGGTGAATAACAATTAAAACAATGCAGCAGGAACTGTAATGTATATAGGATGAACAATGTTAGAGAAGGTACATATACACACAGTAAAGAAGCATTGAGTTTGGGGGATGATACAGTGAAACACATAGTAACAGGGTTGAAACTGGATAACAGAATCAGAGAACAGTGTTAAAAAGCACATTCTATGACTACCTTAAATACGACTACCACAGATGACTATGGAAAGGGAGGGGGGATGGGGCTAAGAGAACTGTGACTGGCCCAAGGTCACCCAGCTGGCTCCCTGTGGAGGAAGAGCAGGAAATCAAACCTAGCTGCCCAGATTAGAGGCCACCACTCTTAACCACTACACCTAGCGGGCAGAAATGTAAAGTGTTTGCTGGATATTGCTGTGCAGCTGCATTAGGACAATTTTGTAAATTTTGTAAAAACTTTAGACGTCCCCCCCATATGTCACAAGTGATGTTCCACCCCAATTTAGAGAAGTATCTTAAAAATTGTAGCTGCAGAATAAATTGATTGCCCTGCTCAGCTGCTAGGTTTAAATGGTTCAACTCCAAATCGAACTGAACAAAAGTGCAGGAAATATTTGGGGGAGGTGCCTCCCTCAAACCAGCCAAATTCCCAAGGAATTTAATGTTGTGAATCAGTCAGAGTCCACTTTCCTTTCAAATCAATCTCAAGAAATTAACAAGAGCATGCATAAAAGTTGTCTCAAAATTGGTATTTCACTCCAGTTAGGCCAAGCCACTTAATGAAAATAGACAGTGAAAATTGTTGGCGAGGTTGCAGTGAATTAAGGATGTTTATTCATATGTGTTGGTTTTGTCCAGTTAAAGCAAATTATTGGAATTATTTTCAGAGATTGCTAAAAAAATAACCCAGGAACAAGTAAAACCTATTATTGAACTAGCCCTCCTCAACTTATTTATCAATGAAAACACCCAATGTAAACAAAAAAACACGTATCAAATTTCTTTTAGTTGCAGCATCCTAGCTAGTTGCAGCTAGGATGCTTGTTGCTCAATGTTGGAAGGGTGCTAAAGCAATTTCCTTGGATAGGTGGTGCACTAAATGAAGTAACATACTGCCACTTGAAAAATTAACAAATAGATTAATCCAGGAGTGAAAAAAATATGATTTTAAGATAATTTGGACTCGTTTTATCATTTAATAGTATTTTCAGATTATAGCTCAGGAAAGAATCTTCTTCAATGGATGGACAATCTTTCCTGAAAATTTGAACCATGCACCGAATAGTTATGGAAAATCTCAGCCAACTTGGATGAAAGCACCCCCTCCCATTTTCTCCTTTCTTCCTTTTTACCTATTAATGCTTTTTCTCATACTGATTAATGTATTTTCTTTGGAGTTTTTTGGATGGAACATAATGATGATATCTCTTATACTGGATATGAGGTTAACAGATGGTTTTGTGTGTGTAAATAAGAACAAACTGGGAATCACCAGCAGAACCTTCTATTCATTCTAAATATAAGATTATTCCGCCTAACAAAGAGTTTTGTGGTCTTCCAAAGCTTGCATAATTTTTCCCTAAGGAAAGTTGATTTAATGAGAGGCTGCATCTACTGACAATCAGCAGAAAGAATCACTAGTCATGAAATCTGAGATCATCTGTTATATGTTTGGGAAAACGTGTCATAGGGCACACAGTTAGCATATGTCCTATCATCAAACTATTCTATGAACTCTGAGAAAACAGTATAAAGCATGAACTCAGTATACAAAAGATGTGTATATTTGAAAATTACGAAGACCAGGAGGACTTTGTTTAAATCGAGTTTGACTTCAATCCTTCTTTTGTCAATGAAGTTATTGCTAAAGAGATTTTTATTTCTAACAATTGTAAATGGGGGGGAGGGAGTAAATGAAGTTCCTAGTTACATAGATCATATTCATTGTGGTTTAACCAGACAGATTAAAAGGCATTCTTTTGTTGGACAGTCTTAGAAAATTAATGAATGGTGAATGACTTTCCTTTGGGGATTTGGCAGAGAAATATTTTCTTGCTCTACAAATTATCCCACAATATTGTGTTCATTGTTCCCCCACTTCTCTCAACAATAAGAAATCCAGGGGATCCCCTTTAGGGCTTATATGGTGAATGTTGACTTCTAATCTTTAATGTTATACCATGAACCACCTTGTGTGTCATTTCTGTGACAGAAAGGGAAGTTGCAACAATGGATAAATACATATGCAAACATAGCATACTTGGAATAAACAGACACCTTTGGCAGCCAGGACAGTTGCTGTTGTTATATCAACTTTTCCAAAACATCTGTGCAGATTTGGACTTCTGACTCAGAATTCTCAGTCCTCTGTCTTTGTCTGCATCTATTATTCAAACTGTTGTTGCCTCTAGCTGTTTTTCTTTCCTAATGAACAAGCAAAGAGAATTTCTGGTTAGTAAAGGTAAAGGTAAAGGTATCCCCTGTGCAAGCACCGAGTCATGTCTGACCCTTGGGGTGACGCCCTCTAGCGTTTTCATGGCAGACTCAATACGGGGTGGTTTGCCAGTGCCTTCCCCAGTCATGACCGTTTACCCCCCAGCAAGCTGGGTACTCATTTTACCGACCTCGGAAGGATGGAAGGCTGAGTCAACCTTGAGCCGGCTGCTGGGATTGAACTCCCAGCCTTATGGGCAAAACTTTCAGACGGCTGCCTTACCACTCTGCGCCACAAGAGGCTCATCTACTCTTCTGGTTAGTAGGCGCTGTTAAAGGCCTTGTGTTGCTTTCCAAATAACTCATCAGATTTAGTCTTTTTGGGTGTTACTGTTATGTAGGCTGTTCACATGAGTGTCATTGAGTTGCAGACAGCTTATGGCGACCCCAGCAAAGAGCTTTCAAGCCAAGTTAGTAGCAGAGGTGATTTGCTATTGCCTTCCTCTGTAGAGTCTTCTTTGGCAGTCTCCTATCCAAGAACTGACAGTGCTTTCCATCTGAGTTCTGATGAGACTGGGCTATACTATAACATTCAGCTTTCCATCAAGAACCTATTAACTGCATAATAGAGGTCCAATGCTACCTGCAATTTCCCCAATTCATGCAACCATCATATTGCATGTGCAAAGAAACTCATGTGTTTATTATACATATACCACTATGACTACCAGAATGTTCATGGTTTGTGGCCACAAATACTAAAGCAGTATATCTACATTGTGAATAGCATATGTGCCTTATAGACATGGTTGATAGACGCCACATAGACTGCAATGTCAGAAAGGGTCTAGTGTTAGACAGAGACATAACAATACACCCAATCAAGCTACTTCAAATATCTAAACACTTACAAGAATATTTATTTCTAGGAACAAAGAAAATTCAAAGGATGCTAACTCAAAAGTCTATGCTGATCCAAATTTTCTAGTCAATTGTGAGTGCATGTGTATAGTTCACTGTGGGATGGTAGGTGAATTTCCTTCAGGCCAGGCTGGATTCTGGAGATGTTTGGTGGTGGTGAGGATCACTTGGGCATGAAATTTGGGTCACTGTGGGTGGGCAGGTAGTTGTGAGTTCCTGCATTGTGTAGGGGATTGGACTAGGTGACCCTGGAGGTCCTTTCCAACTCTATGATTTGATGTGAGAGATTGAAAAGAATGTAAAGGCTTTGTAGGGAAATCAACCATGTTGCTTTGTCAAAGCCAAAGGTTCAGGGGCACAGGATAAATGGGAAGGTAGGAAAAAGTGAAATATCAATAATGTGAACCAATATGACATAAAAGCCAACTATATTTGGCTGCTTTTGTGTTAGACTCTTGTACTAACTGACTGAGCTTTTATGATGGTAGCATGGAAAAGTTCTGTGGCTGAACAAATTAGTTTGCAGTTCAGCCTCTATGAGGACAGTGGTGTCAGTTTGGCTGGGATTGAACCCTCACACTAGGTTATGGCTGTGTAAAAGTAAGGCAATACACAGCACTCGTAGGAAAGCAATTGAAACAGTTCCCCTCTGTCCAGTTCAGGTCTCTGTGCCCCAAAGAGACAGGACTTGTAGGAAACAGAATTTGCTTTTACCCCTCCCAGGAGAAGAGCTTGCATGATGAGGAAGTTAAGAGTCAGGGTTCCCAGAAAGAAGGAGCCTAAGGGCAAAATGTGATTTAGAGAATGAAGTCTGATGGAAGGGCAGGTAGAGAGTAAGACTTGTGGGAAAAGGCAGCAGAGAAAGGCAAATGAAGCAAGCAAGGAGGAACTATGAAGAGACCTTACATCATTCAGGATGGGGAGAGAGAAAGGAGTGCCAAGGAAACTGGTAAAGAAACAGGGTGAGTAAAGAACTTAGGGGAGAGACAGTGGCCTGAAAAGCTGGGAGCTGAAAAAATGGAGATGCCCAAAAGAAAACAGGACTAACACATAATGCATAGAGGCAGAAGGGGCTGTGCATTTCTGGTAAGGAGGAAGTGAAGAAATAAACAAGCCAAGGGTACACAGGATAGCTAGGGGAGGTCTATACCTCAATGGAAGGCTAACTGGATGTGCAGATAAGAACATGGGAAAGCAACTTACATTCTGGGATCAATATTTCTCCATTTTTTGGCTGGTGTCTTTGGATGTGTGTTTCCCTGCCCCTGGTTAGTGTGGGGAAAGGGGATCTGTGTGGGGAAAGGGGTCACCACCAAGCTTCCACAGCAGCCGAGCAGTGGCTTGTGGCATTTGCTATGTGAACTGTGACCAGGGTTCTTATGGAGGCTGTGCGGCTGAAATTACTCCCAACCATGCAGGAGAAGAACCAAAGTGCCATGAATGGCTTGTTGTCCTTGTGTTAAATGAGTCAAAGAGAAAGCCATGGAGGCTGATCCAGACAGCTCAAGACAGGAGCTGAAGAGAGGGTACAGGTGCTTTTCATGCTCCCCTCCTTCCTCTTGATAGCCACTCACAATTGGTCTGAAATTGGGTTCATCGAAAATGCACAGGGGGAATTTTGCACCCCAAAATGACATTGTGCTTTATTTTAGTGGAGACTTGACAAATGCAAGGCTGCCATCTGGCTGCTTGTTTAACCTACTAAAGAATATCCACGTCACACACATACAATGCAGCAGTTCTTGAACTGTAGTTGGATTTTTGCTCTCCATAGTGATGACATCAGTTATTACTAAGTTGGGTTCATTTGTCTCCTTAGCAAATGTGTGTTCTATGAGCGGAGCTAGGGCTCCACAGCTTCTCTATTTAGTGATGACTGAAACAACTTCAAGATGTTCAAGTAGTAAATATAAATCTGAGAAAGTTTCAGTTCACGTGCATATGGTGTGATCAAATAGTGATGTCACTGGTTCTTCACACCAGTTAAACAAAGGGCACTTCAGCACATCGAAAAATTAGCATTATGCCAGCATAAAGACATAGCACTAAAAATTATCATGCCTCCGGCCATTCTTCACCTTCTTCCTGTCTCACTTCCGTCTGCTGCCTTTTTGTGCTTCTTACACTTCACATACCTGCTTGAAATGGCGGAAGAGAGTAATGCATTTTACACGCGACCCTTTTCGGCTTGTCAATCAAGCCAGGCAACCAGTCCCCTTTCTCAATGTTTTAAAGGGCCTGTGATGTCTACTAATATATTTTTATAAATTCAATCCTTTTCCATTGAAACACCTATGCATCTAATCATAGATGATTAGTGCTTTTTGAAAGCTACCACTTATGGAATCATGAGTCTTGAATCTTTTAAAAATTAATCTTTCCTGATTTGGGGGAGGGGGACTTTAGAGAGGCATGCTTTGTGTTTAAACTGTGGTAGAATTTGGAGGTGTGTGAACAGTTATTTGGCCTCAGAAGAGTTTGACAAATATGAGCATTTTCCATTAGAAGTAATCAAAATGTGTGGCCAGGTTCATGTTAAGATGAGCTCCAGTTACCTCCAGATAAGATCTTTCTGAAAAACACTGAAGGGAAGCCAAGAGCAAGAGTATGTACCTATCATGGAAGCACTGTTGACTACTGATTGGCTGTAGCTGTTGCTTCTTGAGAACTCAGTCAGTGAGGTCTCCTATGGCTCCTTCTCAGGCAATATGTAGATATTTTTCTTAATATGAATTTTGATTCAGATTTCTGTTTCACTTACTTGTATATATTTTTCTGTACTAAAAAAAGTAAGTTCTCAGTGGGAGATAGGAGCATTGGTCTAGAGAATATAGTTCACTCCCCCCCCCCAATATGTATGTGGAATAGAACTTAATTTTATACTATAAAATATTTCTATGCCATATTTTGACTATGAGATCTCCAAGAGGGTTTAGGAATAAAAAATAGTATACTAACAATGTGATACAATATTACAATTGTCTGTATTCAAAAGACAATTTAAAAAGAATCAGCAGACAGATAGCAAGATTAAATATTCCCAAATATGGGGGGGGGGACACACCAAACACTAATGAACCAGTATTCATATTTTTATTACTGTTTTCATGCCAAGAATTATTAAGAGGAAGCCATTATACATTCAATTATGCATGGTGCCAACCCAACCTAGCCCCCACTGGCACCCATGGTAACCCAGGGAACATGGAATGTTCTGCATTCCCTTACTGCAGGCTTTCTGGGATATTGTGCCAGGCTAGGGCTGGGATGGTGGCAGAGTCATGCACAATTGGGGCTGCCTGCTGCCGCCACCCTGGATTTCCTGCCCCATGCATAATCGGTCGCTAAGAAGATATCAAGAGTGAAAGGGAACCAGAAAAAGTATTCAAGAAGAACTGCAGTTTTTAGTTAAATCCCTTTTGAGTCACAGAAAGCCTGTGCTGAAAATAAAGGCTACATTGGCTGCAAGCATAACACTACAAGGTTTTTAATGGTAGAGCACAGCACATTATTTTGTCTTTAAAACGCTAAATTAAAACCTAGATTCTTTCCTAATCATCACGTGGCCACTTCCCAGAAAGGGGAAAAACCATTCATATCAGTGGAAAACTGGCCAGTTGGCAACCCTGCAAACAAACATGCAGACAGTATACATCTTAAGCACTGGGTTGCCTGAAGTAAATGAATTAAATAGGAAGAGGGTTACATTGACTTCTTTGATCTTGCCATGGCCCAAATCTGAACAAGGCACCCTCACACTGTTATCCTTTAGATAATGCTGGGAAGATCAGTTCACAAATCTTCCAAGGTCATTTGTGGTTTGGCCTACAATGATAGTGAAACAGTGTGGATTTTACACTCTGCTAAAAATTAACTTGTGCTGTGTGTACATTGCAAGATGACAATTTGGTATTCATTTCTTGGATAGCAGGCGGGCAGATTTTGGGGACTTGGATATTGGAAATGAAGACCACATCTCTATAATATACAGGAGCAGGGCACAGCATGGGGAGAGGGAGCTGTCTTCCGGCAGTCAGCAGACTGCCAGGCACTCCACTCCCAGATGCCTCCCTTGCAGCTGAAACACACACTTGGTCAGCAGGCAGCACATTGCACTCCAGCCATCTAGGAACTGTCCTGGGGGACAGCAGAGGCTGGATCACCAGGCCACCCCAGCCCTTACCCCCCCCCCCCCCGGTGCAGGCAGTCTGGTGTGCAGACCCAGACTGCCCAGCAAAACAGCTCTGTTTATGCCCAAGCTGCCAGCTGAGACAGAATAGAGAGAACGGCAAACAGGAGCACCACAACCCCGTGGGGGGGGGGGGCACAAGTCGATCCTACATACAGGAAGGGCAAGTGTGAAGTGTCACCACCAGCAGCCAGAAAGAAGTTGCTGAGCATGTAGCCCCCCTTGCTCGGCCCTCGCTGCCACACCCCAAATCGGGGATGGCCAGGCCAGACCAGACCCACTACCCTGGCCGTCTGGGCTGGTCTTTCTGGTGGCCAGGTGCTTCTTCTTCCTTTTGGCTCTGTCTGCTGCATGTCCAATTACGTGGCCCTGGTAAGTGCACGGCCAACCTTAGTAGAGGGGATCTGAGCATTTCTGCTTCAACCCTTGTGGGGGGAAATTATGCTCAGCCTAGGAAGAAAAATCCAATTTTTTAAACCCATAAAATGAATTTAACATGAGCCCTGAAAAGCTCAGAAAGTTGCCCTGGCCCTGGATTAGGATTCAGAGCTATATGTCAGCCATGATGTCTCCTTACAGGGAATTCTCCTAGCTGCATGTACATAACTGAAGTGGTGAAAAAGAATGGACTTCAGGAGGTAAATACTTCTAGGAATCTTTACACATCAATGCATATTGACAACTTACAACTGCAATTACCATCTGAAGGTGTTTTAAGTGTTGTTTGTATTGGACACTGCTGATAAGGTTTCTGTAGCACTATTGTCAAAGGTTACTGAACATTGTCTTCCAAGTCAAAGACTATAAAAATAAATAACCCATCAATCTTTCTTAACTAAACTGTTAAGGGAACATGCAAAAGTTTACTTGAAAAGTTCTGCCTTTTATGAGAATTTAACATGCTCCTAAATGTTTTTATACAAGTACATTGAGGCAGGTGATTTATATTTGCATCTGACTAACCAGCAGCTGCAGAACAAGTGCTCCTATAAAAAAGTCAATTTTACTCTCTCATACCATCTTTCCTGGCACTTAGCAGCCCATGAGCATGCCGTGCAGATGAATAATCATCATTTTGTCTTTCATGTAACACATTTTGCCAATGTCAAAAAAAGTCTCTGTGAGCAAAGACAGAAAGATGGCTTGATGCTTGGTCCTTTGGGATAAGGAAGCTGCAGTAGTCTGAGGTCCTCTGAGCTACTTAGAAGGAAGATAGAAGTTTGCCCTAACAATGTATACAGAGAGTGTCTCACAAGGACTACTTTGATACTATCCAGAGATTAAATTGATCCTGTTGATCTGGCTTGTTTTCTAAAAAATCTCTTCTCTGGCCAGAGTTTGGTAGTGGCCTATGGGATAAAGGATAGTCCAAACTTATTTGCATTTTAAAGTCTGTGACCATCTTGGCAACTGATGCTTGCGAGTAACATTTGTACCCTGTGTCCCAGTGAAATCATATGAAGCTTTTAGGGACAGTTGCTCCACACACATATAGCACTGATCGGACCAGCAAATGTAGATGTTTGAAGTTGAACATTACTTCCCACGCATGTTTTGCCAGCACAGGAAAGAGATTTTTAACGACAACCATAAGTGGATAAGTACTATGTAACTTCAATAACAGCTTTTCTGTATTCGCTGATAGCTTTTTGGTATTCATCCACAAAGACATGTCATATGGATTGTAATTTAACGTTTTGGCTCTTTTCCATGAATTTACGGAGATCTGCATTCTGAAGTACAATCTTCTTGATGTCTGCTTATGCATCCTATGCTTCCTGTTAATGGCAAAATATTTTGTGAAAGTGAGCTTGCATCCCCCTTCTTGTATATTCAGAGGTACGCTTGTGATTGGAAGTCCTTCCATGTGCCTTTTCTTGGTCCACCTCTGACTGGAAGACTAGGGGGCTTTCCGCACCGGGATCCTTATAGCAAATTGTTTGCTGAACGAAAAATTGCCATTTAAAATAGTGGAATTCGTCATTATGCATACCTGACTTTGTAGTGGAATCCAGTTGCGTTTCTATCGTTTCCCAAAGGCTTCCGGTCTCAGCAAAAATTGCTAGAAAGGAAGCGCTATTGCCAAGCTCATCCCGCCCCTGGCCGTCAAGCAGCCAATGGGCAGCCGTTAGCATGCTCCCAAACAGCCCCTTTCCCTTTAAGAAAGGTTTTTTTTTTAAAACACACCCATTGCAACGAATCTGTGTTGATTCACTGTGTTGATTCACTTATCTGTGTTTGAGCTGTCGTTTCATCGTTGCCACGCTCCTCCCGAGTAAAAAAAAATCCCCCCCCCTCACGGGCCCGATTTTCGGCCGAAAACAGTGTAAAAAATAAAGGGAAAATACATCAGCAAACGGGCTTCTCTGTGCTTAGTGACTAAACAGCTCTGGGGAGGGACTGAAGCCGGGGAAGCCTCTAAACAGAGACTCGCTGGTGGGTTGAGCCCCGCTCGCTCGGAGAAAAAAAAATGGCTATCGCTTTGCCGGAAGATCAGAGGAGAGAGCCAGGGGGAGGGACTTTGTAGAAACCACAACAATGGTAACGCACAGAACTTTCCCGCTAGTGTTGCAGATTGGTTGCAGGAGTGTAGTGCTTTCCAGAGGGTGAATCCACTTTTGGGGATTTCCCTGAAAGCGCTATAAGGAAGCGCTTTTTGCGGATCGGTTTCAGGTGTGTGGCAGATTGTCAACGACGTTGTGCATAATGGCAAATCAGTAGCGTTTTCAATTGGCAACCATTGTGCGATTTTGAAGGCGTGTGAAAAGCCCCTAGTAGTCGGTTCTCTTGTGTTCCAGGCTTACATGAACACTTTGTTAGTTGTGAAATTGTGTCCTACCCATTGCGACCCCATGGACAATGATCCTTCTACCCTATCAACATTTTCATGGCGAAAGGTGTTCAATCCTTTTGGAAACACAGATGTATTTAATTGGAATTAGGAATTGGGAAACGAATAGAAGGGATTAGTTTGCTGATCTCCTGTCCTGTGACATGAAGCAGTGACAGGTAGCTAAACAACAATGGAAAAAAGAAATAATGATATGGATTCCCAATTGCATTATCACTAATACGTACACAGATTTTTCAGAAGACATCATTAAATGGCCATACTGGGCTGGGGAGGTGAGGGTTATATCTACTGAAATGCCACCTTCCACTCAATTGTAAATGTTGTGCACAATTTTAGGAGCCCTGTCCCCTGCATTTTGTCACTGCAGGTGTTGCGGCCTCTTGCCAGTAGTGGATCCTTTGCACATGGCCTGGAGGACTCAAAGGGAGCCAGTGTGCCAACTGTGGTCCAGGAATTCTAGGAGCACAGCATCCTTACTGTGGGAGTGGCCAGTCCTTCTCACTGCTGGCTTCACTGTATTCATTGCCACCAAGAGGCAATGGCTGGCCTTGCCAGTGAATGTGAGGAAGGGCGGTTTATCAGTGTCCACAGGGACAGCTTCCTTTATTTTTATTAATGTATGGGAAAAGAGAGCACAAGCAGTGACTTGCTAAGTTATTATTGCTTGCTTAACCTAATAATGACCCTTTCTTCCTTCTTATTGAAATCTCAAAGTTATGCATTGGCATTAACCCCAATAGTCAGGTAGCCAGTGGCTAACGTGCAAGTGCTATCTAGAGAACTGCTTGAACAAGGACTGGGGTAGAATTTGTGTGTGCAGGTGGGGGAAATCAGTTCCCTGTTTTCAGGATCAGCCGCATGACCAAATGAAGGTCAAACACAGACTAATTGCAACATTCTATTTAGTGCATGACTAATTGGGAATTTTGAACAGGAAATGTGGAAACATGAAGGGGAATGTGTGCTTGTAGAACTGGTGAGTGCATTTTATGTGTGAGAGGTGAAAGCCAGGGATTGTATGAATCAGGAAGTGTGGGTTAAGCTACTAGAATCCAACCCAGCTCATTTGTGTTATCCACCTACAGTAAATCCACACACTACAAATTTTCTTACTACAGTGGAGGCTAACAATATGTTGTGCATCAACAATGATGCTCTAGGTTTGATTGGTTAATTGCCATCACTACACATGTGCCACTTAAGTAGATTCATAGAAAGGGAAAGCCCTTAGTTGAAATCCAGGTACATAATTTCCAAAATTTCTCTGGAAAATGATATATGACAAGAATTCTCAACTTCTGAGGCAGCTTGTGCTTTCTTATCAAAGTCAGAGGGAAATCTAGAATGAAAATATGAGATTTTGTCCCTCTGTAATTTCTTTTTCTGAAGAGAAATTTGAAATGTGAGATGACAAATGTTATGGTCAACATGGTTGCCAAGGGACATGAAAAGAGGATACAACTTCCTGAAGTGGTCATTGGTTTTCAGGAAAAGAAACCTTGCATTCTCATTTGCCACCCTCTGTCCTTTTTAGATCTTGCATCATAGCAAACTTTTCAGCAGCTGTAGGCAAGGGAAAGAAAAGTAGATATAATTAGCACATACCATCATCACTAATGAGTACATAACCTGTCTTAGAAATTTATAGGTCATAAAGATTATTTTGATTGTGCCTCAGTTGAAATACCCTAGTGAGGACACATTATAAATTCCAAAGTCACCTTCTCTCAGGTGACTGCAATCTCTTCTGGTAAGTAATTTTAAAAGGAGCCATTTCATATAGAAACCAGCAAATCCTTAGTCACAAATCCCACAGCAATGATAAACTACTGATTGTGTTTACTGGTGGCTAAGATCTGACAAAATGGCTTGTTCATAATTTTACAAAGAATAAAAATGCCTCCATTTTGAAATGACTAGTTGTTTATCTTCATCTTAAAATCAAGTCAAAAACATATTTATTTTCTATCTGACTTATTGTTGGATGAAGGTCATAGAATACACTTAGGAATAACCTAGTAATTATGTTAACATTTGATTGCGCATCATCAGAGCTTTCTAACTCCTGAAAGAGTCTTCTCATTTCCAATATATGCTCATCAGAAGAGTCTCTTTCTTGATAATGCATGCTGTACAGTCTGGCGGAGTAAGTTCATCCTTCTGTCGTGACAGTGATGCTGAACATATTGTTATGAGGAGTTCAACGGTATGTCTTGTCCTCTCACATTCTACATATATTTTGCTTTTCCTTATTTTGCTGATTCATGATGCTATGTAGTATCTTAAGTTAAAAACATGTTTAACAAATTATTTGTAATTTGGGAGGATTTACGGGCATAGAACATTAAGGATGGTCCAAGTTGAATTGGATTCACCTGCTTTTATCTTTGCTAATAACAAAGGAAAAAAGAATCTGTCCAATGGCTTAATCAGAGTATAAAAGTCGGTTATCTCTTTATTTCCACCTGGACTCTGCCAAAACAGTCTCTAGATTATTCTCCATTTTCAGTGCTTTCATCAGTGGCAAAATGAGTCCTCCACAAAGTTGTTATTAATAAATTCAATATATTCACTGAAAGTGCTGTCGTTTTCGACAATCACTTGAAAATATAATTAAGGGAAAAATGCTCCCTTGGTGTGGAGAGTCAAGACCTTGACTTTTGCTTATATATTCCCACTGTCCTGATGGGCAGTTCATAGTCTGAGGAAGAGTGCTTGCATTCGAAAGCTCACACCTTGAATAAATCTTTGTTGGTCTTAAAGGTGTTACTGGAGTCTGATTTTATTGGGTCAAAAGCTGTATGATTAAGTGGATGCAAAATTTTAACCATAATGTATCTTCAGAAGAATGAGAACAACTATGGGTTCAAAATGTTAAGCTTACTCAATGTCAATTGTTGACCATGTGAATAGTTATGCAATATGATTAAAATGGCAACTATAACAATCTAATGTCTAAATTGATTTTATTGTATTTGTTATGCTCATTCTTTTATCTTAATATGAAAATAAAAATGTTTAAAATATTATCAGATTTTCCAAATGGTTGAAACTGTCCTAAATCTTCAAATTAGTTAACACTCTCCAATTTCTTCCAATGTACTTAAAAGATTTCCTCCATTATTGTTCCAAAAATTGAACTAACGACTCCATAGTCATATCTTCAGCTAGCTGTTGTATATTTTCCTGTCCCTCAATCCAAGATCCTAATATTACTTTTGCTTCTACTAAATAAAATTTCTCACTATTGCCTTCCATCAACAGTTCCTTATAATACACTTGTAATCCTACAACTTTCTCACTAATCTTGCTTTACTTACCAACCTGTTAACCACATCTTCCTCTTCAGTCTTGCTTTTCTTACTTTTCTTTCCCAACAAATACAATCTCTTATCTGATATCTGTTTATTTGTCTTAGTAGCCAACTCCTTACTTATCAATACATTGCTATTACTCTGAACTCTATATTCCATCTCCAATTCCTTTAACTTATAACCTCTGCAGGAGTCCAACACCTTAGATTGCCCTCACTTGGGCTCAATTTTCCCCTTAACCACTTCAATTATTTCTTTTTTTTTCTTTCTACAGAATGCCTAAACCTTCTATGCTGTAATAGTCCACACTTCATTATAAACTGCAACTCACAATCCAAAAGTACCTTTTACCTTTCCGATATCCTTACTTTTACATGTACCTTGATGAATCAACACAAACTGAACTTTTCCACTTCTATACTCACAAGACCTACACTTATACATCATTGCTTCACCTTCATGTACTCCTTTAAGATGGTTTTCTAAAGCACTAAATTTGCCAAAATGTCCTTTACAAAGCAGGCATGCCGGAAATGCTTCACGAAACCCAGGAGCCAACCAGACTGAAGATCGCGGACCAGACAGTTGTCCGATGTCATCCAGCACTGTCTGACATCCCCTGTTGATTTCAATTGAATACACTTTACTCCAGTTTAGATTAAATACTTCTGAATCTGGCTGATTATTTATTACAAGCAGAGACGACCCGTCAGAATGAAATTTCCAAGCTGCCGATGGCAAAAAGCTTTATTCAGAACGAGTTTCTAGGTATAAAACCTCATTTTCATATTTTACTTTATTTATTACAGCATTTTTGCTGTTATTCTCCCAAGGGTTCCACAATGGCATACATAACTTTCCAAACAAAAGTATTATACTAATATACTAAAATAGTCTAAACAAATCAATTAGCATTGACCTAATTTTGGCACATGCCTCTTGGGCTCACATCACTAGCCACACCCAGCTATTATACCTGGAAGAGGGAAACACAGCTGGCTAGATGTTCCTCAGCAGCAATTCCCTGGCCTTGTTTAGTTGTGTTGACAGCAACTCTTTACTGTTTTATGGTCCACAATAGTTTTAAATGAATATATAAAAGTTCCTGTATTTGGAAATGTTAGAAGCTATGTTTTGTACTAGCAGGCCCAAGGACTGTCATTTGCCACCTGCAATATTTGTACGTCACAGGTTGTAAGCTTTCATTCACGGAAGGCCGGTTTATGTAGCATGCCAACTAATGGCATTCTAGTTACAGTACTACTCTCCAGCCTGCACACTTCACCTATTGGCCTCTATTTTCAGGTGGAAGTTAAACTATAACTCAAAATACCACATGGAGTTGAGTACAGCTTGGGCCTGCGGCTGTCTTTAGCTTTTTCTCAGTTTAAGGAAGGAGGTAAAACAATTTTGAGCAGTAAAACTATTTCTAAGAAAGCTTGGTGTTGCGAGCAAAGAGGGAAAGTGTTTTGGGGTTGGTTGGTGAGTGACACCTACCTTTTCCAATTATCAAACTGACTTCTTCCCTCACACTTCAAGTCCATAGATACATTTTGTTTCTACTTATACATCAGTGAAGCATTGAATAGTTTAGGTAGTATCATAAATCTTCAGAAAAAAAATACCTTCTGTGTAAATTAATACCATGAACCTTAGTGAGGAATTTCTTCTTAGGACCTTTACATTATCTAAGCAAATGCACTATAAAATATGGACTTCATGTATAGGTCTGGTCCATATGGTATCTTTGTGTCATGAAAAGATCAGAGAGATGTCACTTGGAGCTATTTGGAGGAAGGGCAGGATAAAAGCTTGAGGGACATCTTAGGCTCCCATTGGCCTAAGATGACCAAATGACCTCTTTCTCAGCCCAACCTATTTCAAAAAGTTGTTCAGAGAAAATGTGGGAAAGGAAGAGGGACATTATTCTGAACTTCCTAGAGGAAGAGTGAAATTAAAATATGTATGGGATAAATAAAAAAAATTGTTCCTCCTAGTAGGACACCACTATCCCTGGGCATAGTAGAAGTGGGAGAGTCTGTCAGGACCATTGATCTAATTCTATATGATAATTTATGAAAGGGAAGGCATATTGGTTTTAAGAATTTTTCAAAATGTGATTTTATGAAGAATTCGTCCCCCCTTCCTTTATCCACCAAAAGCTTCATGATACACCAGTCTTGATCAGTCAATACTTGTTTAGTCATTTATCACCCAACAGACAAAAGGAATAAAACATATTTTGCAACTGCTGGGCCGATAGCACACGGGGAGGAAAGGCTGGGCTGGCAGTGGCATGGCAGCAGGGCTAATCCCCGCTTATGCATCACATCGCCACCAGCTTGCCCCCCCCCCCAGTCTTGGATTGCTTTAGGGCCTCAGTTGGCCCACAGCAAGGGAATGCTGATTTTTCAGCATTCCCTTTTTTGATGTGGCCAATATTGGCGGCCAGGTCGAGCCAGGCCCACGCACACAGGAAAAGCTGGGTCTGGAAGGTCTGGCTCCTCCCTGTGCTACAGTGGCCAGGAGGGGACCAAGCACGCCCCACTTGGCTCCATGCCATTTCATGGTACTGAGGGGTCAATTGGGGTCATGTTTTGCTATTTTGCAGGAAGGTTGCTCTCATTCTGTCTTCATGGCTTTCTCCCTTTCTCCCTTCTTTGTGTCCATCCACCCACCCCGCTAGTGCCCACTGTATTTTTTCTACAGTGGGCTTACTTTTTAGTATTGAGAATATTTTAGTTATCTCTGCATACCAACTCTTTTCTGACAGAACAGAGCAGTATCGTTAACACAAAGCAAAATTGGAATATTGCAATTGGCCAAACAGGGTGGATGACAAACCTAATTAAAGAAAGTCAAAAGATCATTCTTACATAGGTTGACCAAAAATGTGACCAAAAAGCATCCTGCCCAACCTCTTTATTGAAGTTAAATGGCCATAACCACAGTGAACCTGAGCTGTAAGTGCTGCAGGAAGTTGCTAGATGAGTCACAGCAGCTTTTATCAGTTGTGGTGTGTTTCAGCTTTTCCCAGAGTCTCGTTCTAAGGATGGTATCAAAAGTTTCTTTCAGATCAATAAACTCTACATAAAGAGAGCCATTTGGGAAATGCATGTAATTTTCTATCAAATGATATAGAACTAGAGAACGGCCCAAAGCTGAACTACTTTGGGTAGTACTAGCTTTCCTGAGTGGAGGTTGTGGATCAAACTTTCAGCTGGAGAAAGGGTCACCTCAGGTCAATCTGGAAGAGGGTGAAGTGGTTCAAATATTTCAGGAGTAAAAAGTTCCCTAGGAATAGCAAACAAGATTTTAAAGTATGACTTCCAAACTTCTGAATGAATAAAGGAATTATGCCATGCATTCTATTGCCCATATTGATCATTTTAAAGTATAGATATAAAGAATAGAACAGAAAAAACATTAGAATACATTATCCACCTTAATATATATATACTAATACATTTTTGGAACTACCTATTCACAAAGTACAGGTAAGATTGCTAATGTTTCTGGAATTTTTCTGGAGGTCTTCTATTTATTAAACGTCAGCTAGTTCACTGACTGGAGGCCTAGTCTACAGAAGTCTGAGGAATTACTTATTTTCCTAGACAAAATAAAACAAAAAGAAATCCAATAACTGATTAAAATAAACTAAGTTAATTATAAATCTTTAAAGCTCTGTTATAATTCTAAATATTACTCCCTATCTAAGGGAGGGATAACTAAATTGTAGTTAGCATGAGAAGAGCTGACTAAATGACTAGCAGAAAGAGGCAGCCTTACTAGATAAGTAATTTAACTTTTGCTATTTTTAAGAGGGTATTGTTGCATATGCCCCCCCCCCCATAGTATGGCAGGGCCTCCCCAACTTGGAGCAGTGCTGTGGGCTTGCACCAGGCATTTTTGCTATTTAAATGGACTCCGGGGAATGGTAGAAGCCAGAAAGGCCTGGAGGATCATTGTCCATGGGGTCATGATGGGTTGGACACGACTTTGCACCTGACAACAACAACAAAGAGGGTGTTGTCGTCGGGGAGGCTCTGCTGTGCTGCGGCATGGTATGGAGCACTAAAAAGATTGATTTTGGGCGGCGGGGGGGGGGGAGGAAGTTCAAACATGACAGAATGATCCTTGAAGCTTGTGCCACAAGGGAGTTTGTACCATGTGACAATGACTGGCAAGCCAAAAAAAGAAAAAAATACCAGTGTAAAGTTTCCACTTCCTGTCCATTGGCTGCCTCTTACAGGAACACAAATCTGGGGTGGACAGGGGGTCAAGCGGGCCAAAGGCTCCCATGCAGTTTTGGGGGAAATTGGAGTAACTAGCCCTGGACCAAAAACAAGGTGGCAGCACAGCATAACGCCTCCCATGCATTAGAGGTTTAGGAGATGATTGTGCTGAAATGAAAATAACACTTGATTGTATAACAATATGGGGATAGTGGCTTTGAGAATCTTCATAATTATATTTTTCAAATGTAGACTTAAAATTAATTAAAGAGACAGGAAGTGAATGTTCCTTAGGTGTAAATATTAATGGGCCATATTTCTCAGTATGTGTAAATGTATCAGTCCATGATTAGACTGCAGTGGAGCTAGACAGATTCACATAATTGAGAATGTGGCAAATACGTTTTGAGGGAAGGGGAGGAGTAAAGTCAGCCAAAATGTTTATTTAATGTTGGCCATTAGAAGCTATAAAACTAGCATTCCACCCGTATTTTCCTACATATGTAAGTCTCAGATTAACATTTGTACTTTATTCATAGAACTATGTGTGAAGGCTTCTCTGATAACCTCTAGTACTTAAAATTTACTTCTCTTGATGATTTAAAACATAGCTGCTGCCTTTAAAAAATATATTATTATTATTATTTCAAATAAATGCACCCAGATAACAAATATTAGATTTATGGATGATATTGACATGACTGAGCTGCTGAGTTGGCCTTCAAAACAGATTTCCTTCTCAGGCAATTTCATGACTTTACCCAAACAGGTTGATGATGATGATGAAGAAGAAGAGGTTCTTATATGGTTGATGGAATTCCAGCCTTTTCTTCCAGGCTGCTGAATCCCTGGCTGTCTGATTCATAGCCCAGCACAGCCAAAATGAGCTGGTTTCAAATAATTTATTTACACTAATGTTACAGGAAATATCAGCTGAATGGCAAGTGAGGAAGACTTGATCAAAGTTTGATGATGCTAGAGAAATGATATAATAGTAATTCTCTTAGGGAATCTGGATGGATTAAGTTTATCTGGCAGACAATTCTTAGGACCCTCATAAAATAATGGTAATTTCCCAGGCAAAATCTTAGCAGTTATAATAGTATACAACCAAGGCACAGATGTAGCATGTGGCATTCTATAAGCCCATTAAAAAAGGGGGGATAGGAAAATTGTGGGGCCATTATTTGACCATATTCAATGAATTTGGGATGTTTTGTAAACTCCAATACGGGTGCTTGAAGAAACTCAAGCATAACTTACAATTTAACTAACAGATGTCATTCGCTGAAAAGCTATCTTTATCATTTTCCTTTTAATGACATACCCACTTAGAACCAATATCTTATGAAAAGGAAAGTACAGTGTTCTGTCTTACCTGATCAAGTTTCCCAGCTCTGATTAGAACTGGCATCTGCTAATCAATCAAGCCAAGTTTTACAGTACAAGCTTAAGCATCCACATTGAAGTCTTACTGGTGTTAATGGGACTTACTCCCTGGGAAGTGTTCTTCAAAGTAGATTGCAGCCCCAACTGATTATTGATTAACGCATGCAAAAAACAGCGCCTCAGGTGGTAATCTTATCAAAGGTGAGTAGAGAGGAGAGAAAGCATGATGCAAGACAGGGAGCTTGAGATGAATTTATTTATTTATTTATTTATTTGATTTGTATGACCGCCGCTCTCGGAAACCGGCTCGCGGCGGTTCACAATGTGATATAGGTTGATATTTAAAATGTGCCCAAAGCATGAGTTGACCCTTGATAAAGTTCACTTCTAGGGTGTGGTGAAAGCTGTTTTAATTACCTAACCCTGACCTGTGTGTTGTAGTGAGCCTACTTTACAACATGAGATTGCAGTGGATGACATGGGCCTTTCCAACACTGTTTCAGAGAATTTCTACATCTCATATTCCTTAGGTTATAGCACCACCTATTGTTGTCTTGTTTAAGTATATTCTATTGAGAATCTTAAAGCAATGCACTCAACCAGTAATAACAGACTCTCCTCAGCATGGGATGACAACACAATTTCAGGGTAGCTATTACAAATACAGATAGAAAGAATGAAACTGGCTTAGTGCATATCCTTAGGTTTATAGTGCCATCTGGGGATATCAGTCTCTATGAGTTTTTTCTTTCACTTGTCTTCAATATGAATGTTTCTGAGTTTGCTGTTGTGCAAGATGGTCCTCCCAATTATTGCGATCTCACCCTCTTCCCTCCCTTACACACTGGATTTTCCCTTCTGTGTCCTTTCTTGCTGAGCATCCCTTCTGTCTGTCTTCTTTTTCTTCTGAGAGAGATACTAGCCCAGCCCAGGGAACTGAGAAACATTTCCATGACAGAGGCATGTAATCATAGGTAATATAGCTCACTTTTGCTGTGAATGATAGAGATTTCTATTGGATGAGCTGATCAGGTGAGCAGGATCAAATAAAGTTTGTATTACAGACTATAAAAGACACAGATTCACAGAAGGAGTCCAGGGTAACAACAGTCCATTACCTAATCAGATGGTGCTCTTACAATCAGTTAGATTATTCCAGAAATATTTCTACAGGAATTACTAGACTATCTTTGTCTGAGGGAAAGTTTTCTGTGTGATACAAATCCAGCCTATTATACTCTAGCCCACATTGATACTGTGCTGTAAACAGGGCTGAACCCTTAGTTTCTTATTTGGAGAACACAGTGTTTTCACTGCGGTCTTGTTCTGCAGGGACAATTTTAGGTTTTCAACCTCAATGGTGCCACTAGAGGGCTCACAAGACAGAACAGACTGTTGTGTAAAGCTCATGATAAGCCACTGCCAATGAAAGACTCAAACTTATTAATATCAACCTGTCGTCTAAAGAATTTCTGATCCTTTATGAAAAGTTAAACCCAAACATCATATTAAAAGTTATTCATCACATGACCTGAAATCTTAGGGAAGGCAAGAGTTCAATTCTAGATATGCAAACTATTGAGCCCCCCTTTAATGACTTCAATAACCAAATGACTAGAAATGCTGTTGTTGTTGTTAGGTGCAAAGTCTTGTCCGACCCATCGCGACCCCATGGATAATGATCCTCCAGGCCTTCCTGTCCTCTACCATTCCCCGGAGTCCATTTAAGTTTGCACCAACTGCTTCAGTAACTCCATCCAGCCACCTCATTCTCTGTTTTCCCCTTCTTCTTTTTCCCTCAATTGCTCCCAGCATTAGGCTCTTCTCCAGGGAGTCCTTCCTTCTCATGAGGTGGCCAAAGTATTTGAGTTTCATCTTCAGGATCTGGCCTTCTAAGGAGCAGTCAGGGCTGATCTCCTCTAGGACTGACCGGTTCTCCTCTAGAAATGCTAACCTATACTAAAACACCCCTTAGTTTGAGAAGAAAAGAGTTAAGGCATTTCCATATTTTTCAGCCTGTTTAGTGTATTAATTACAGTGCTGGACTTCAGGTTGCCAATGTCCAGGGGTACCTGGAGATCTCCTGGAATTCCAACTGATCTCTAGACTAGAGAGATCAGTTCTGTGGGTAAAGTGGCTGATTTGGAGAATGGACTTTATGGAATGATACCCCACTGAGATCCTTCTCCTCCTCATACATCACCCAACTCAGTTTCCATCCCTAGGTTTCCAGGAATTTCCTAACTTGAGGTTGGCAACTCAGTTGAGCAATGAGATCTGCATTGAAATCCTCCCTTATTCATAAAACTTTGTGGGTGACCCTTGGCCAATTATTAGCCTAACTTTCTTCACAGTCTTATTGTGATGATAAATAGAGGAGCTGAAGCTTATGGTTGCCACCATGAATTCCCTGGAGTCCATGGGATTGAAATGTGATAGTAACTGTAAGCAAAGCGTCATAATAACTTCTGCACCATGCAAGCAGTCATGTTTATCTACAAATAAATGAATAAAAACAGGAGGGGGTGATCATAAAAGCAACACATGGGAGAAGCAAAGTCCCTCCCATAGTGCCGTAGCCCCAATTCAGTTCACTGCATCTCCCACATTTGTTTTTAATTATATTCCACAAGGCCTGCAAAATAGAGCTCTTCCACCAGGTGCTTGGTCGAGGTCAGTAGCAACATCTATTGCCCCACCCCAACCAGATAAGTGCCCTCTATGGGATTGTGGATGAAATGTCACCTGATCGTGTTATGTCATGTTATGACTGTTGATGTCGATGACACTAAGACTGTTAATATGGTTACATGAACATATGTTATAATTGTTGATGTTTAGATTATTGACACAGTTACCAAACTTATTCTGTACATTGTTACTCATCTAATGTTTTCTGTAAACCACCCTGAGCCGCAAGGGAGGACAGTATATAAATACAAAATAAATAAATAATAAATACGGAAAACAAATCCTGGAAATTTGTGTATTTTTTCCTGTTTTATATACTCTGACCTATACTTGCAAGAATCTTAACAGTTTTTGTATTCCTTTGGATTGTTATAGTGCTTCATGAGCACGTACTCTTTGAGAACCAGAATATAACAATGGTGACAATAGTAATAGTAACAGAAGAGAACAATTTAACAGAATAGTAATCAAACAGCTCCATGGTATAGATTCAGGTACATGGATTCCAGGGAGGGAGGTTCAGGGTCCCAGTTGGTGTTGTAGTCTAATATTTAAATACACTCCTATGATATAATAATGCGAACTATAAGGTGGTAAACAATATGAATGGAGAGGCCACCACACTAATGAAAAATGTCCTAGTATATCTCTTGGAGCCTTCCAATTAGAGTGTTCATTCTTCAAAGTGCCACCCTTATTGAATTCCTCTCTCATCCTGAGTGTATTCTCATGTGTCTCACTTTTTATCATAGGTGTGTATTTAAATATTAGACCACTGAAGAAGATCCCGAGAGGGGTTGAAATGCATTTGTTTTTCTGGTTTCTTATTAATTATCCATGTGTCAAAATGTTTTGAATTTGTACAGTACTGTGTGATATGTTGATGCTTTTAAGTTTTATATGTGCATACATATTTAAATAAATGTTTTCATTTAAATATTTAATACATATTCTGCTGCTGCTCAGCCTTTCAGGTACCTAAGGTTACAACAGCATACATGAAACCCCTGTTAAAACTACAAAACCAAAGATGAGTGGGAACCCCCTCCCCCCAAGCATCCTGTCAAGGCAACCATCCACCTCGAGGTGGGGGGTTTGCTGGTGTTCTAGCGCTGGCTGGGGAGGGGCCCTTGATTTTCTCCGCTCTGGCCTCAGCCAAAGGCCTGGCAGAAGAGCTCCGTTTTGCAGCCCTTTGGAACTTTGACAGCTCTGTCAGGGCCCTCAGCTCTCCTGGGAGCTCAGATTGGGGCCAGGACCGAAAAGGCTCTGGCCCTGGTCGAGGCCAGATGCACTTCCCTTGGGCCAAGGATCACCAACAGATTAGCACCTGCAGTGCATAGAGTCCATTTAGATGGAGAATCTGGTTTTTTGTTCACAAACCCACCTTAGAACTGTAGAATATGCAGCATTTAATAACTTAGTTCACCTATGGTGAAGGCCAAAGAAACAGAGAGATAATGTGCACTTGCTTTCTTTTTAATTTGCCTTTAATTAAGCGCTTCTCAGCCTGTGCCACGTTCTTCAGTTACTTTCTCTTTCTCTCTGACAGACTACTTGCTTTTAAGCAGACTTTTGTTCACTGCACCTGAACCTACTGCTGGATGAGCTACAGATATGTGCTCTATTATAAATCTAACTTAAGATTTATCATCTTTTCTGCTTTACTAATTTTGTTAGCTTCGAGTAGGGATAAGCAGGGAAAGAGAAATGGGGACTGTTTCAGATTTGGTCTGAAGCAATCTGGACCGAATCTAATTTCTCTGAATCAACCATAGGTTTTATGGATCGGATTTGAATTGATTTGGCACAATTGAAGTTCTTTTTGTCGTTTCTAGGCTCTGGGGTGGGGGGTTAGGTAGAGGCACCAAACTTGCAGTGTGACTGCAGGAGCCTCTCCTCAAAAGAACCTACAAGTTGCACAAAGTTTGGACCAAGAGGTCCAATTCTAGGGGCACACAAAGAGGTGGCCCCTCTGATCTCCATTATTTATGATGAGGAAAAAAAACTCCAGATTCTCTGATCTGTTTGTAGATTCTCACCAGAGGTCCAATCTTTCTGCAATGTAGGGTTCTTTTGAGAAGAGGCTCCTGCAGCTACACTGCAAGTTTGGTGCCCCTACCTCAAACCCCCATCCCCCAAGAGCCCAGAAGGGACAAAAAGGGGCACCTTCCCCCCCTTCCGCTTTCCCTTTAAAATTTAAATGACCCTTTGTTCAAATCATCAAATTGCACTGAATCATGATTCAGCGATTCGAATAGGGTTGATTTGGCCACTTAAACGTATAGGCAAATAGTGATTTGGATTGCATTTGGCCAATTTGTGCCCGAATCAAGGCTGATTCAGGTACTTTTTGGCCAATCCAAAGAGACACATCTCTCTCCAATTTCAGTATCCCCTCCTATGCCATTTCCCTGTTGTAGTATGGAATTAGTATTACTCTCTTCCGAGATTGTTGTAAGAGCTAGTGAAGATTATTGCAAATGCCAAGTGCACATTCTAAGTATTAATGTTAACTCCAGTACTGGGAAGGAGATGCGATTGGAGGAAAGGCACTTTCAGTAAGTCCTTTTAGCCGGCCTAGTCTGCACACACAGGATAATGCACTTTCAATGTGCTTTGGCAGCTGGATTTTCCTGTGCGGAACAGGAAAATCTACTTTGAAAGTGTATTGAAAGTGCATTATCTATTGTGTGCAGACTCTGCCCTAGATAGGATGTAAAAACTCGCACATCACATGTTTCTCTCTGGGAACTGAGAGTGGTGCATGAGTTGCAGAGCTATTGGAGGTGTTGGGCCCTTTGTTGGAGTCTTGTAAGATCCCCCCCCCCCCCACTACTTAGCAGGATGCAGAAACCAGCAGGATGCAGAAACCAGCAGGATGCAGACAACCAGCCTGCCAAGTCAGAGCTATGCTACCACTTAGTAAAAAACTGTAGCTGCAGAACTGAGTGCTGAACAGGTTAGGATTAATGTCATCAGTGGCATGCAATAGATGGTTTCAGAGCAAGTCCTCCAGTTGTGTATATAGAAGCTTAGTAGTAAGCACGGAAGTCCCATTCTCTCACAGAAATTGTGTCTCTGTGTCATTTTTGACACATCCCCTGGAGCCACTCAACAAATCCCCTGGTTTCCGGCCTCACATCCCCACCGATTCCTGCATGGTTTTGTGTCAGGGAATGATTTGATTAATGAAGTCAAACCAATGCAGAAATCTGCACAGATGCAGCTTCTCTGTTGGCAAATAGCTCCAAAGGCCACAGAGAAGAGCAGAGTTCCAGCAGCTCTTTAAAAAAGGAACATATGCCCTGGCATCTGTGGAAGGCCCAGGAAGGGGTTTGAGTGGCCTCCTTCTGATGCAGGTCAACTTGTGCTTTCACACAGGCTTCAGCAGAATGATTCCTGATTTATGTCTTTATGCAGTAAAAGAAAAAGGAGACCTCATCGTTTTTAGGAGAGCAGAGTGGGCCTTTTGTCCATTCAGAAAGAAAAACTGAAATAGTTCATGCCACTCCTGGCAATTTCTAGTGGAAAAGCCATTGTATGTAAATAAAAACGAAACAAGACAAAACCCAAGCTCTGGTGTTCAAAATGGTTTGCTCTGAGTTTATGCAGAAGAGTTAATGTTGTGCTCTTACTACATCTTGGTGTAAACTGCACAGAGCTTTTATTCCAATCCCAGGTCGATTCAGTCCCTGCCCTCTACACAGAATGCAATTTCCGTTTGGATTTTGGGCGATTTAAATTTTCCTTCTGCAGCAAGAAGGATTGATCCAGAGTGACCCTATCTTTATTGCGTGATATCTTAGAGTGCTTTTAATGCTCAATATTTTTCAAATCCAGATTGGGAAAGCAAGCTCCGTGGTAGAGAACCTCTGATAGGCCACACCTGGTCATGTGACAAGCTTGCCTTAAAGGAGAAGCCCCTAATTTCTCTCAACTTCTGTTGGTCCTGGATTTTTTCTCCCTTCTCTGCCTTTTTCGATCCTCTCCCCCCCCCCTCCAAGAAAAGAAAGAGGCTCCCTGCTTGGCTCCTCTCCCCCCCTTCAAGAAAATAAAGAAAGAGGCTTGCCTCCCCCCCCCCCTTCTGAGCCTCCCTAACCACGTGCAGAACACTTTCCTGTTTCAATGGGGAGGGGGGGGGAGAGGAAGACCCGAGTTCAAAGCGATCTGAATTCAACAGGATTGACGATGGAATAAACAAAGTAAGTGCAGACTCTGCTCTTGTCTCAGAAGACAGATGTGTGAGCAGGAACAAAAAGAGGGTGAAGAAACTTGTCCAGATTTACACAATCAATCACTCATTTATCACTTATCGTAGGAACAGCTTTCTTTTAAGATTTGTGTTGGGAATCCAAATTGTGTGGGTATCTCTACTGTTGTGCTAGAACAGAGTGAGAAGAGTAGAGCAAGAAGTTCACCAGAGGGATTATTACTTGTACTACTTGAGATAACTTGAGGGTTTGTTGATATATAAAACTAATTTTCCATGCACTGTATGCTGTCTATTGTGGAGCTGGCTTAAAGAAGTAGCTGGTGATGATGATTTATGCTTGTTGTTGTTGTTGTTAGGTGCGCAGTCGTGTCCGACCGATCGCGACCCCATGGACAATGATCCTCCAGGCCTTCCTGTCCTCTACCATCCCCCGGAGTCCATTTAAGTTTGGACCAACTGCTTCATTGACTCCATCCAGCCACCTCATTCTCTATCATCCCCTTCTTCTTTTGCCCTCAATCGCTCCCAGCATTAGGCTCTTCTCCAGGGAGTTCTTCCTTCTCATGAGGTGGCCAAAGTATTTGAGTTTCATCTTCAGGATCTGGCCTTCTAAGGAGCAGTCAGGACTGATCTCCTCTAGGACTGACCGGTTTGTTCGCCTTGCAGTCCAAGGGACTCGCAAGAGTCTTCTCCAGCACCAGAGTTCAAAAGCCTCAATTCTTTGACGCTCCTTATGGTCCAACTTTCACAGCCATGCATTGCAACTGGGAAGACCATAGCCTTGACTAGACGCACTTTTGTTGGCAGGGTGAGGTCTCTGCTTTTTAGGATGCTGTCTAGATTTGCCATAGCTTTCCTCCCCAGGAGCAAGCGTCTTTTAATTTCTTTGCTACAGTCCCCATCTGCAGTGATCTTGGAGCCCAGGAAAATAAAATCTGTCACTACCTCCATTTCTTCCCCATCTATTTGCCAGGAATTGAGAGGGCGGATGCCATGATCTTTGTTTTCTTGATGTTGAGTTTCAAGCCAACTTTTGCACTCTCCTCCTTCACCCGCATCAACAGGCTCTTTAGTTCCTCTTCGCTTTCTACCATTAGAGTTGTATCATCTGCATATCTGAGGTTGTTGATATTTCTCCCTGCAATCTTGATCCCAATTTGTGACTCCTCTAATCCCGCCTTTCTCATGATGTGCTCCGCACACAGGTTAAATAGGCAAGGCGAGAGTATACAGCCTTGCCGAACTCCTTTCTCAATTTTGAACCAATCAGTGATTCCATGTTCAGTTCTCACTGTTGCTTCTTGACCTGCATATAAGTTTCTCAAGAGACAAATAAGATGCTCTGGTAGATTCAGATTCAGAGTACCTTTATTGGCTTCTCGGCCTTTTGGCTAAGATCAAGTGTGATGTTCTGGTATTCCCATCTCTTTAAGAACTTGCCACAATTTGTTGTGCTCCACACAATCAAAGGCTTTAGCATAGTCAATGAAGTAGAAGTAGATGTTCTTCTGGAACTTCCTAGCTTTCTCCATGATCTAGAGTATGTTGGCAATTTGATCTCTAGTTCCTCTGCCTCTTCAAAATCCTGCCTGTACTTCTGGAAGTTCTCGGTCCACATATGGCTGGAGCCTAGCTTGTAGGATTTTGAGCATATCTTTGCTAACATGAGAAATGAGAACATGGTGATTTATGCTACATCAATGTTAAACCCTTTCCTGGTATTAAATAAGGATCATAAGCAGTGATTGCTGAGCACAATTCAGTAAAGGACAGAGGTCATATGGCTTCCACTCTTACCCAACAAGGTCAGGAGAGATAGGTGAGAGTTTAGATTTACTTTACATAATGTTTAAATAGCAAATCACAGTAAGCTTCCTTGTAACTTGTAAGCTCCTAAGCAAGAACCCTACTGGATCAGAATAATTTCTCATCCACTGTCCTTATTTCCTAGTGTGGCGCACCAGATGCCCCGCAAAAGACCAGAAGCAGAGCACAGAAGCCAAAACTTCTCCCTTCACAGCAACTGGTAGACGACAAAGAAGAAGAGTTTGTTTTTATATGCTGCTTTTCTCTACCATGAGTCTCAAAGCTGCTTACAATCACCTTCTCTTTCCCCTTCCCACAACAGACACCCTGTGAGGTGGGTGAGGCTGAGAGAGCCCTGATATCACTGGTTGGTCAGAACAGCTTTATCAGTGCTGTGGTGAGACTAAGGTCACCCAGCAGGCTGCATGTGAGAGAGGAGCAGGGAATCAAACCCTGCTCACCGGATTAGAAACTGCTGCTCTTAACCACTACACCAAGTTGGCTGTCAAAAGAGGTAGCATTTTTTTGGAAGGTGGATATTCCATTTAGTCTCAGGACTGATAGGCATTGATGGACCTGTTCTTCAGGAATTTGAGGCAACCTAGTCATCAGGAATGAGTTGTGAAATAGGTAAGCAATGACCCTTTAGCCTTTCCCCCCCTCATCACACTGTTCACCATAAGAATCTGCAGTACTGCCTCTTCCACTATCCCCCCCCCCCCAAGAGCATTAATTTTCAGTGACTAAAACCTGCTTAGGATCCCCAGCCTCAACCAGGGCCAGGGCCTTTTTTGCCCAGGGAGTGCAGAGCCATTTATGACCTCAAAGTGTTCCTCAGGACTTGCAAAACAGAGCTGCTCTGCCGGGCCTTTGTGGCCTGACGACAACATCAAAATCAAATTCCAGCAAATACTATTGTATGGCCTCCTTTTCCCCATCCCCTAGATTAGGGGACAGGTTAAGCAGGCTATGCATTGCTATGTTTGGGGGAGTTTGGAGGGACCACTAGGATCTAAGCATGCGTCATTAGAAAGGGATTGGTGGCTGATGCTGTGTCACAGTGATGGACAAGCCAAAACAGGGGTGAGGGGGAGAGAGTTGTCCTGACTTCCTTTCAACCATCTGATTTGTTAGGAAGCAAAAATCTGGGACAAGACTGGGGGATAAAGTGAGTGGAGACTCCTGTCAGGAAGATGGAAACTGCGCAGTAAGTGAGCGTGGATATATAAACAGGAGGCATTGTGCCTTGGCTGCCTCTGTGCGGAAATGGTCCTACTGGAACTATTTGTTCCATTTGTGAATAATGGAAGAACACCATCTGAATTGCTGTTGTCCTGTTGTGCATGTGTGGTGAAGGGATGGCCTTACCTTGTGGCAAAGAGTTGGGACTATATTGCCTTTTAAGGGAAAAATGAATTGGCAACCTAACATCCTTTCAGTCAAATATATTTCATTCATTATTTGTAGAATAATAAAATGCAGTCCCTGTTTTTTAGATGGTTTATATGGGCAAAACTTAGTATTTCTTCTCATGTTAATGGCATTGATTTATCAGACTGCACTATATTATATTATTAGTAGAGCCAAGCCCATTGCATTCAGGAACACAATGAGTGCTATATTGAGGGGGGGGGGGTGGAAGAACTCTGTGGATGGCCCTCCTGGAAAGGCTGCAGGCTGGAGGCCCCCAGAAAGGGAACTCACTGGCAGGGTCAGCACTCACACACCAGGGATTTGCAGTCTCTGAGACTGGGAGGGAAGTGGAAGGAGGAGGGGGTGGTCAGGGCTGGGGGATGGAAGGCGACTGGCTGGCTCCTAGACAGACAGGCAGGCTGGTTGGAGGAGGAGGCCCTCAGGGGCAGGGCAGCTGCCCCGAGTGGGTGTTAAGCACTGAGTGGCACAAGTCATGAGACATGCTCCTCCTCCAAGGTCTTCCCAGAAATATATTATGTGGTACAGAAGGTAGCTTATACAATTGCATATACTATTAAAGGTAAAGGTAAAGGTATCCCCTGTGCAAGCACTGAGTCATGTCTGACCCTTGGGGTGACGCCCTCTAGCGTTTTCATGGCAGACTCAATACGGGGTGGTTTGCCAGTGCCTTCCCCAGTCATTACTATTTACCCCCCAGCAAGCTGGGTACTCATTTTACCGACCTCGGAAGGATGGAAGGCTGAGTCAACCTTGAGCCGGCTGCTGGGATTGAACTCCCAACCTCATGGGCAGACAGCTCCAGACAGCATATCGCTGCCTTACCACTCTGCGCCACAAGAGGCTCATGCATATACTATTGGACTATACCAAATAATCGTGCAACTTTTGGTTGTTGTTTTTCCTTGCCATTATAAATTTTAATAATTAATTTAATAACTTAATATTTTAATAACTATCTGTGAAGTAAGAGGCATGATGGGGATAGGTGGAAGAAAGGCTTGGTCAGTAAGTTTCATGGTGGAGATTCTTGAGTCTTCCACCTTGAATTCCACTCATCCAAGCTATCCAACGTATATTTGATGTCACATGAAGAGAACTTTGTTTTTGTTCTGCTTACTAGATCATCTTTGGTCCAACTTGGTGACCTAGCAATATGTTGGAGCAGGTGTGTTTCTTGCAGCTCCGCACATCAGAGGCCTTTTTTCGTTCATGCAGCATATTTTTGGGTACCTTGTTCCTTGGCAAACTAGGTCACTTGCTGCACTAACAAAATCAATGCTGCAAAAATGCCCATATTGTCTCTAAACATTTGACTTTCCATGATTTCTTTCCTGCACATTTCTGCATCACCTTTGCCAGCACATAGAAGTATTAAGCAAAGGTTGCATTCAGATGATACATCAAGCACTTTGGGACTTAAGGTCAGTTTGATGTGATAACGGAAGTCAAACTTTGATATGAAGCACATTTTTCTAGTAAGATACAACTATTTTCCAGAAAAGATAAAAATAAACTCCCTTTCAATATAGGCCTAGGACATCTGTGCTGCTTAGTCTTTTTCTCAGATTAGCAAGTGAAATTAAAATAGTGCTTTTATGTGGCACACATTAAAAGAATATTGTCAGAAAAGAATCTGACAATACCCATTCCTATGAGGAAAATGCTGATGCTTATTTGCAGTTTTGTTTCTCTGCCATATACTTGCCTTCCCTGCTTAAATTAGGTATTTCTGTTTGTCCCAAGTAGTATTCCTGAATTGATTCCTTAATGCTTTAAAGTAATTGTTAATTAATTTTTTTCATTTTTATGACTATACAGAATTAGTTTATGATCACAGAAAATAAAACAGAGCATTTTATGAGCAATTGCTTTGGAAGCAAAGAGAAAAGTACTAATTAAAGTTCATTTGTCTCCTCGTGGGAACTAGAACTGATAACTAAAGCTCAATTCAGAAATGCAGCGGAGTGAAGCAATTAAGCAGGTCTAGTTTTGATTATTCAAAGGCAGAATGGATGCTGGCTCCATCTCATCATATCCACTAAGATCAGGTATGTAACATGGAATTTAGTGCCATTGGCACTTCTTGTGTGTATGTGTACAGAGTGCTGTCAAGTCGTCTCCCACTTATGCTGGCAGAAGATGACCTATCATTAAGAGCCTGAGTTCAGCCCTTGCAGGCTGAGAGCACTTCTTAGGCCAGGAATGATGTGTTCTGCATCATTTTTAGACTTTTAAAAACGCTAAATTTAATTTTTAAACTCTCAGAAAATACTTTAAAAAGCTGAGAGTTCTCCTGCCACGTCACAGACACGTGGAAGCACAACTCAAAGTGGCTGACAGATAAACAGTTCTGAAACTGATGGACAGTTTAACAGATTTGTAGACAAAGGGGCAAAATCCATTGTAGATTTGCTGCCATCTTCTGCTGGACTCTTGTGTTTCCAGCACAGTGTGGCTATAGTGCGCAGAAAGAAGATTCCTTATGCACCAAGTCTTACCTTTGTACAGTAACTATTGCTTATCTTTGGCTGCATCATGTTTCCCTTTTTGCAATAGTAAAAAGCTTTTGTAATGACTTAGTCACTAGCTTTTCCTATTCAGCAGGAATAGTCCCAATTTAATTTTTATTTACTTGGTTTATTTATAGCCTGCCTTTCTTGCTAAGACTCAAAGCAGGATAGAAAACAGAGCAATCAGACAGCAGAACACAACCAAGAAACAGGATTACACAATTGGAGAACATGTGAACAGAAGAACATCTAAGAAGGTATATTATAAAGAGAGTGGATGACAAGGTATAGGACAATGTAGTAAAAGTAGGGCCCATCCCTGTTTTGCTTCCGTATTCCAGGTAGATCACTGTTTCTGTTTTGTTCCTTTTGTTGCCTTTTGGATGCCTTCTTAAAATGTTATTAGTGAGAGTTGCTAGATTTCTCATTCTTCATGGTTGAACTTCCTTCCCAGGGGCTCTTGAAGTTATGTTTAACAGCCAATCACTAGATATCTCTAGTGTCTTGTATAACTACATGCATACACACACACTGCAGGTATTGAGAATATTATCAGACATTGATGTTAATTAATTAATTAATTAATTAACTTATTTATTCATATTTTAATTTATATGCTGCCCCTCTCCAAAGGTCTCAGGATGGTTCACGTCAATGAATTAAAAGCCCATACAAGTTAAAAATTAAAAAGTACATTTAAAACAGTCTGTACCTTAACTCCAATGTCCATACAAACCTCAATGTTAAGGTATTGAAATGACTGTCCAGGAACAAAATGGAGGCTAATGGGGGGGTTCGGCAGGGGGGTCACATTAGATGGTAATGGTGGGCTCAGCCTCAACCAAATGCCTGGTGGAAGAGTGCCATCTTACAAGAGCTCTGGAACTTAGAGAGCTCCATGAGAGCTCGCACTTCTAATGGCAACTCATTCCACCAGGTTGGAGTCAGGCACACCTCCCTGAGAGAGCCAGCTTGGTGTAGTAGTTAGGAGTGTGGACTTCTAACCTGGTGAACCGGGTTTGATTCCCTGGTCCCCCACATGCAACCAGCTGGGTGACCTTGGGCTCACCACAGCACTGATAAAACTGTTCTGACCGAGCAGTAATCTTAGGGCTCTCTCAGCCTCACCTACCTCACAGGGTGCCTGTTGTGGGGAGAGGAAAGGGAAGCCAACTGTAAACCGCTTGGAGACTTCTTCTTCTTCTTCTTCTTCTTCTTCTTCTTCTTCTTCTTCTTCTTCTTCTTCTTCTTCTTCTTCTTCTTCTTCTTCTTCCTCCAGTTATCAGGTTTTCAAGGGCCCTGTATTGCTATTTTAAAGGCATCCAGAAGCATTTAGAAACAGTTGATTAACTAAGATCCTAATGCCTTAATCATCAAAAATGCAGGCTCATGTTCTATTGCAATGCCACATTAACACCACCCTGTAGCTCTGACCAACCTTAGCTCTGACATAATTTTAATTATATTAGAATTAGTGCACCAAGGATATTATCTAAGGTAGGTCTAAACAGTTTTGGGGGTGTAGACCTCTTTGATGTGTTGGAAAAGAGATTATGGCTTGCCTTGATAATTACTCTATTGCATGTGGCTAAAAATTCATTACAAACAGAGTTAATAAGCTGTCAACAAAGCTTTGGTCTCTAACAAGCAGGGAATTCTTTGTGACTTTTCTTTGGCCCAGTGTGGTAGCTGCAATTTATTGTACTAGTCTTGGGGATCAAGTTGAAATGCTCATGTATGCACAAGCACAAATTTCTGTCACCAAGGACTAGTCACTATCATCCAGGGATTATTGTGGCTGACCATATGATGAATAACATTGACTAAATTAAAAAAACTCCAGAATAACTATATGGCATTTTTTTTCCAGATGCCTTATACTGAATAAGACTGTTGATCCATCCATGTCAGTATTGTCTATTCTGGCTCTCCAGAGTATCAGGTTGAGGTCTTTCACATCACCTGGTCCTTTCAACTGGAGATGCCAGGGACTGAACATGAAACCTTCTACATGCAAAGCAGATGCTCTATCACTGAGCCATGGGTGATCATACTTTAAGGTAGTCTACCAATATACCCAGTTTTGATGGATCCCTGTGCCGATACTGAAATGCATACTATGGGGTCAGACACAAAGGGCACAAAGGTTCTCCTGCATGTGTAGAGGGATGTGACTCCCCCCAATTCCAGATTCCTCTCCAAGCAGCTTCTATACATGCATCTGGAACACATCACAGACCAATAAGGTTACAAAGGCAACTTGAAATAGTGCTTGAAGTCATGCAAGGCTTCAGTTTCCATTTTGGGTTGCCTTAGCAAATCAGCCAAAATCGGAAGTCTCTGACTCCTGTTATGCTATAGGGGCTTTCTGAACTGTACTGTGTCCTTTGCCGAGGGCTGGGCATCGGGCGGGATGCTCAATACTTAAATGAAGGCAGTATATACTATGGATAAGCTTGTAGAACAATGGGAGCCAAACATCTTGGTGTTTGTCAGGTTGCTACAGAAAACCCAAATTGTTTCTGAAGTCTTATGTGTTCATTTTGCAAGACTTCAGGTGGCATTTGAGCAACTGTAGCAACCCAGCTGGGTACCCAGTCCAGGGATAGAAAGAATTGAAATCCTTCCTCCTATACAGATCCATTATTTATTTTATTAATTAATAAAAAATAATTTCTACTTCCCTTTCCCCAAAACATGGTAGCAAAATTATTTATTCACAAGAGGGGGATGTGCAAGAACTTGTAGGGGGCATCTCGTTGCCCCCCTTCCCTGAAAGCCTCCACAGCCTCTCCTCTTTCCTTGCCTCCTTCTCTCCTTCCAGGCCACCAACAAATCTACCTTTTATCTGCTATGCATCTTCATCTACATTTATTGTTTATTTACTTCATTTTTAGACTTCTTTTTGCCACAGTGGGGACCCAAGTTATTTTGCATCATTCTTCTTGCCTCCATTTTATCCTCACAAAAATCTGGTAAAGTAGGTTAGGCTGAGAATGTATTATTGACCCAAAATTACCCAGTGAGCTTCCACAGCAGAATGGCGACTCAAACCTAGTTCATCCCAGATCATAGACTGCAACTCTAACCCTTACACTGGCTTTTGAGGGGTGGCTGTTTTTGAATGGTAGCAAGGAGCTGGGCCTGACTGAGTCATACAAGCTGGGGACTTAGAGGTCACCCAATGGCCACTGCTGGGCCTGGTTCCAATGACTCCTCATTCAAATGCCAAACAGGCCTGGAAAGTGGCCTTCCCCCTGCCTTTTCCTGCCAGACACCAAGGCATGAAGTTTGCCAGCACTGTTCTCGTTGAGGAGTAACAATCATGGGGAGCATCTGTTTCTTAAATCTACTGGGGCTTTTTATCATCTGGGGGGTGGGGCTTTAATTTTCGATGTAATTTTTATTTTAGATTTGTTTTTTTCTGCAGATATGGAGTTTTTCTTAGGTTTGTAGAAAAATCTGCCCTTACAAGCTCATGGTCTCAGTCTCTGGATTTTAATGTCCACAGAGGGGGCCACGTTGAAAATTAGGTTTATTGATTTCTTGGTGTACTCCTGTACTGTGTTTCTCTCAAAAAGTGGCTTACAGAAAATTCCAAACGTCAAAATTATTGAAACAAATACAACAAAGAATGAAAACACAAACACATAATAATGACAATGGCAACAAAAATAATAAGCCACCTGAAACAGAATTCTGCCCCTAATTAGCATCACTGAAAAAAATAAATCAAATCTGCATGAATGGCATCTGGTTGCTAAGCTCCACAAGAGAAAGAGCCATATAAACACCACAGGAGAGGGCATTCCTAGATATGGTGCTTCAACCAAAAAGGCCCAACATGTCTCACTAAGCAGAGAGCTGAAGAGTCTTAAGGAAAATCTTAGTGAATGGGGCAAGTTCATAGGGGAACTGACAACATATTGATGGTCTACTAGAATTTTCTGCACAGACATAAAGAAGTGGAGAAAGTAAAAAGAAAGATGTCATTGACACAGCCAACCTGAGAAAGAACGAATTCTCAAATGAACCTTTCTTTTTTTATCACGTCTGTCCCCAAACAAAAAACTAAGGAGTGTGTGACAATCCCTTACTTGCATGAGAGAGAAAAAATTATCTATCCAAATGCAGAATGAAGGAGACAAGATTCCTCACAATGTAATGATTTTGAAAATCCCATTAAAACACAGTATCAAATACTTCCATAGGTTATTGGCCAAAAGTTTGGAGTCTCTTTTGATACATTTCAGCTTAAATATGTGTTTTGTCCCCACTGATTGATCTTGATCTTTTAAAACCCCATGCTCCAGTATTTTTAGTCTGTCCCATACTTCCTAGCAGGAGCATTTTTTGTTGTTCTTATTAAAAATATATGGCAGAAAGTCCCTAAGTGAGCTTGGATTTAGACTAGCAAGCAAAACTACCTCCAATGACTCGTTTACATTTCAAAGAGCCTGTTTGTTGTACCTGGTAATTAGCATACACCCTCCGTAGAAAATGAGTCCATTAAAAAAAAAAAAGACCGGAGCTCCAAGCCAATCTCCCCTTCTAAATATTTTTAAGTGCATGATTAATACACTTCCCTAGCTCCTGTCTAGGTCTGCAGAGGGAGGTCAGGGAGCAGGTAAATGAAAGAAAATGGCTTCATTCGGCATTGACTAAGCTATTAATCATGGCCAATTTTCAATAAATCATGGCAGATGGCAGAAACAGGCAGGCACTCATGGGAAATGACACACCATGTGCATGATGGGAACCGTGGATTTTAGCAGACACCAGCAAGGGAAGAGGTCACTCTTGCACACATGCTATGTCCTGTGGAGCAGCGCCTGTATTTCGCACCTGTGTTTCACTTCAGCGTGACAGCTATCTCCCATAAAGTCACTCTGTAAAAGTTTCTGGTAGCCCAAGTGAATTCTCCACATTCCATCCCTCACTGTGTTCTCTTAGTTCTGTTTCTCATCACTCTCCAAACATTGACAGCCCCTTTATAACCAGCCTCCCAGGAAAACAGAGCAAACATCAGAGCAAACCGGTATCTCAATAATCTTCATTGATTGAAGAACACAAAACTGGACTGGTAATATATTTTGGTCGTATTGCCACACATGGTGTGGAAAAAAACAAATATACAAAGGATAAACTACATTTATTTATTTACTTCACTGATATCCCTCATTTCTTCCAAAGCAGCTTGCACTTGTTCTCCTCTCCTTCATTTTATCCCTGCAACAGACCTGCGAGGTAGGCTAGTTGGAGTCTGTGAGACGGACCTGAAATCACCCAGACAGCTTCCATGAAGAGTTGGGATCTGAACCTGGGACTCCTGGATCCTAGTCTGACACTCTAGCCACTCCACCATGAGTCTCAAAGGCAATGGCTAGATCTTCGGGGTGAAATAAATTCTCCTATTAGGGCCTTCCATATGGACTCCTAAATAAGAATAAAATAGGTCTGACTACACAGAGGTGTGTGTGAGAGCACTATTTTTGGAGCATTTCTGCAAGCTAGGCAGTAATTTCTTTGGGACAAAAGAGAGAATAAATTGAAAATGGAAGCTGCTGAATAGGAATCCCAGAAGCTACATATGTTTCATTGACTTAATTAGAATATATCTGTGCTACCTCCTGCTTGATGCAGTTTAAAATTAAAACCCACAATATATATATTTCAAATCCATTTTTTAAAATGACCATAACTATCCATAAAATAAAAACAGAAAACAGAAAACCCCTAATTAATTACAGGGGACCACATTTCCCTTACAGTTTAGATATGCTTTCAGATCAGGTTTGACTTTTAGAGTTATAGGAATCCAGCCTTGATGTTTAGAGATCCCAACCTATTATTTGGATGTATAGATGGTGTGATGCAAGAAGGAAGGAATTGTACTTTCTTTACCTGCCCTCAAAGTAATCTGGGAGGAGAGGCGGAACATGTGGCCTGGCTGAAGGAAATGAACTGCACTTGTCAACAATACTGAATCCCTGACCCTGTTTTGGGCTAGTGCCTGTCATAGGTATGTGATGACTGTTCTGTTTCCTCTGGCCCATAAACTTCTTCCCCTACAATGTCTGGTGTCTGTTCCTCTGTGATCTAGACTTTTGGATACCACTACTCTAGTGCCTTGGCAATCTTTGAACAATGGCTTATTATGTCTGTTATTTGTTGGTCTATAGTTAGTGTCTTCTGTTTAAGTCACTCTTCAATTTGTGCCATTTCTAGAGCTTGGAATAGATATCAGTATAGTTTTAGTTCTCTAATTTACTTCAAATCCCTCGATAAATTCCGTGTTTTCCATGTTAGCCAGATTGAGGGTCCCTCCCACAGGCTGCCCACTGGCCCTCTTGTTGCCAACCTAGAGGCTAGACAAGAGTGGGTAAAGTGACATTTATGGGGTCAAGCTTCTTCATCAGGCCACCAGGACACCACCTATCATTTGTTTCTTCAAGTAGTTTTCCAAAAAATGTAGCTATTGAACAAAATATCAGAGTTTGTGCAGGAAGTGAAGGGCAGAGGCATTCTCTGTGCAGGGCCCAATATTAAAGTCAGACCCTACAGTGTATTATCTCATCAGTTTTGAGAAACTGTAATAAGCCTCCTTATGTATGACCAAGGGTCTGTAGCGACATTACTTTCCAGTCTGATAAAGTTTAATGGTTTAGAATTTGAAATTCAAATATATGATTTCCAGCCCATGGAACCCCCCCCCCCCCCGCACACACACTTTCTTTGGTCTCACAAGGGCCTAATAACAGCGTGTTCATTTTTAATGGGGCATGTGTTCTTCATTACACTCAACTCTCGACTTCTACAATTATGCCATGATGGGATTTCCTGTCAAAGTCATAAAGAAAATCCTATTTCCATTCCCTATAAAGCTAACAACCACCAGTTTACAGACAAGCCAAGACTGCAAAAAGAATACTTTCCACTCCTGTCATTAACCCCTTTGTCATATGATCCACAGGTTTTTACATCAGCGTTTGCAGTTTGGAGAAGTTCAGTTATTGTTCAGCGTAGGAAAATGCAAGAGGTGTACTGGAAGATCACCAGGAAACCTAAATAACTGTGCAAAACGAAGCAGACAACATAATCCCTATTGCATGCTTCGTGCATTTCTTCATAAATGCTGTACAGAGCAAACACAAGAGTTCTCATTGACCTGCCTCTGAAAAAGAGCTCTCTCTGGGGTGGCCCACAGTAGTTGTGTGTAGTGGAAAAATGGCAGGCAATTCTGCACCAGAGTGCTGGACAGGAAATTAAGTTTGCTATACCTTTCAGGGGAGAATGTAAGAAAAATGCAGGATTTAATGATGTAGATGGGATTTGGGCCAGAACCCCAGAGGTCATGTAGCACACCTCAGAAATTTGTCTGGGGAATTTTCATCATCAGATCTTGTTCTGAGTCTTACTATAGTCACCAACTCTCTGCAATAGACATCATCAGTGCTCAGAGGAACCTTTGTTATCCAGACCAAACCTGCATAAAACATAATTCTGACATGCTTTATGAAGTGTCTACATGTTGGCATGGCTTATTATTGCCTCCGAAGAACCCATGCAGCTGCCGCAGTTAGAAACAGAACACTGGGCTACAGAGATCACTGCTCTGAGGCACCGGGACAGTTTTTGACTGCCACCTACCAAGCCATAATTGTGGCAACGAAGTAGTTGGTTAATGGCATCAGAACGTTATTCATTTTATTTCTAACATGGATGAGTTGCCTCTCCTGCAAAACACTGAATGGAAATTAAAGCAGTCAGTCTAAAACTAAGGCAACAAACATTAAGCACACTCAGTAGTGACCGTGTAAAACCCTATTTAATAACCCAGTGAATAGTTTTTTTAAAGGTTTTTTTTAATTACAATGCTAGAAATAATATTTGAGAACCAAACAGTTAATAGATAAAAATAGCAAATGACAACATGAACCATAGCAGCATTACAAGAAAAGTTAAGCAGGGTCATAAAATATTGCCCAACCCTGGCAAAAGTCTCTGACATTAAAGTCACCAGTAGAAAGTCATCAGAGAGCTGAGCGGGCCAGCATCCCAGTGACATCGTGGGTGCTGTTGTGAAGAAGGCCCTGCTTCCAGTGCTTCCAGATTTTATTTGACCTAAGGATAAAACGTGACAGAATGGTCTTCGGCAGCAGACGACGGGGGTTCATTTAAAGCCAGCGCTGTATTATCTTGCTACCTTTAGGGGAGGGCAGGCAAGAATGCCGTTTGGTATTTCTGTCACAAGCACCATTTACCACCGTGGACCAAGTTCAGAGACAGTAAAAATGTCCAAACTAGTTAAAGTCTTGTGAATAATCGCAGGGCAGGATCAGAGAGGGTGATTGGTTCTTACTGCAGTTGCTTTAATCACAGAGGACAAGTAAATCTCAAGCAAACCATCTCCTCCACTTTACCCAGCATATATAGATAGAACATGTTCCCATGAACAATTATTGTCTGTGAGAGTTTATTTCATCCTATGTTTTCTAAACTAAGGCTTTGTACAGTGGGTGCGGAAACTGGCCATGGGTAAGCATAATACCAGGAATAGTTTTGTGTTTTGACAGTGGCAAAAAAACTGATTTTGAATGTGTTTCATTGGCTCCTAGTTTGCCTTCTAGTACTGGTATTACAAAGTGAGAAGAAGAACTGGGGATTTGTACTCTGCTTTTCACTGCCCAAAGGAGTCTCAGAGCGGCTTAAAATCATCTACCTTTCCTCTCCCCACAACAAACACCCTGTGAGGTAAATGGAGCTGAAAGAGCTCTGGCCCAGGTTCACCCAGATGGCTGCATGTGGAGGAGTGGGGAATCGAACCTGGTTCTCCAGATCAGAAGCCGCCACTCTGAATCACTACGCCAAGTTGGAACATGATCTTGGACCAGATACTTGAAGTGCTCGCATCTCCTGCATTAACCTGCATTCTTGAGGCCCTACTCTGTATACAGGAAATTAGAGTTGCCAACCTCCAGGCAGAATTTGCCGATCACTCAGAATTACAAGTGAACTCCAGGCGACATAGATCAGTCTCCCAGAGGAAAATGGCAGCTTTGGAGGGTGAACTTTATAGCACGATACCCTGCTGAGGTCCTTCCCCAAACCGTCCCCTGCCCAAACTCCCAAAGCTCCAGGAATTCCCCAGCCCAGAGTGGTCAACCCTACCTAAAGCACCTGGTGTAGGCCCCAGAGACTGTGAAATTCTTTCCTCACAGAAGCTGCCTGAATTTTCAAATATTCTGATGCCTGGATAAGACCTTAAATATATGTGTGTAAAGAACATTTTTACAGTTGTTCCTTCAAAGATTTATGGGCTTTCGGGCTGACTCTCTTTAAATGGACATTTTATTGTCTAAGTTGTCTGAAGTTTAAAGTGATGATGTGCTTGTTTTTGGTTTTTCAGCTGGTTTTATTTATTGCGGGGTTAACTAATATCCCCCACCCCCTCATCTGATGGCTATGTTTTAATTGTTAAAGCGGCTGTGTTAAGGATTTTAGTGCTGGCCGATTATAGCTTGTTTTGCATCTTTTAAATTCTTTTAAATCATAGATTGTGGATTACTTCATTTCCTTTGGTAGAAAGGCAGGATATAAATGTTTTAAGTGAATGAGTGCATGATTGAATGGCATGGGGAAAATCTAGAAATTCATAGACATTATGGAGTTGCACCATAGACAGATACCTAGTTTTTGTTTGCCAGAACAAAGTTTGAGTCCAGTGGTACCAACAAAGTTATATTCAAGGTATAAGCTTTCATGTGCATGTATACTTCTTCATATACACATATAAAAATAAAGCTGGTCTGCCTGTGCTGTAATATCAGGGCTCTTTCAGCCTTACCTACCTCACGGGGTGTCTGTTGTGGGGAGAGGAAAGGGAAGGCGATTGTAAGCTGCTTTGAGACTCCTTCGGGTACAGAAAAGCAGCATATAAGAACCAACTTTCTTCTTCTTCTTCTTCTTCTTCTTCCTCTTCCTCTTCCTCCTCCTCCTCCTGTTTCATACCAATATGGCTACCCACCTGAATCCATCTTTGTCTGTCAGGTAGTCCTTGGACGAGATCTGAGAAGTGATGAAGCATCTTTATTGTACGGGGGAAAGTCATCTCCCCACAAGGTGGCACTGAGAAGCTTTTTGTTTTAGATCTTTTTTCTCCTTACACTTCAGCATGAGCAAGGGATTATTCAAAGCAACATCACTGTCCACTTCTGCCACAGTCTCTTCACCAAATCATCCTTATGGCACCATCTGGTATATAAGCACTTGTTTTCAAGTCAGTCAAGAAAGGTGCACTTATTTTGACGTGTGAAGCGAGAGCTGTGATTTCCTAGAGACAGAACGATATATGATATGTGATTTCAATGTTGTATTTACCTAGAGCTTCAAAGATTTTATTGATTTCTTTGTTTATTTATTTTATGGGGAAGGTTAAGGAAAGACCTGGCAACCTACCTGTTAAAATGTTTGCTGAGAAAATCCTTTGTGTGGCTCTCAAAATGATTTTGTTGTTATGCAACCAGAGACTGGGGAGGAGCAAGGACCTGCAGCAAGTAGCCCTGGATTTTATGACATGCCTGGGCAAATCCAGCAGGAACCCCAGGTGCTGATGCTGCCAATGGTGAAAGCAAGGGTCTTCACTTTATTTATTTTTATTTATTTGTTTATTTAACTTTTATACTGCCGTTCCCTTAGGCCCACTACGGTTTAAAGAGTAAAAATAGGAGTGAGGCAGTCAGATCATTCAGATGGACCCAGGGAGCCCAGATAGAATATGGGACCATTCGCCCTGGCCTCAACCATATGCCTGGCGGAAGAGCTCCGTCTTGCAGGCCCTGTGGAAAGCTGTTAACTCCGACAGGGCCCTTAGCTCTTCCGGGAGCTCATTCCATCAGGCTGGGGCCAGGGCCGAAAAAGCCCTGGCCCGGGTCGAGGCCATGTGAACATCCCGAGGGCCTGGAACCACCAGTAGGCTTGCACCCACAGAGCAAAGAGCCCTGCAGGGGGCATAAGCAACCAAACGGTCCCGTAGGTAGGCAGGATCCAGGCCGCGTGTAGCCTTAAAGTTTAAAACCAAAACCTTGAACTTGATCCGGAAACAAATTGCAACCAGTGCAGATATTGAAGCACCGGCTGAATATGGGCCCTCCAAAGTGTTCTAGTGAGGACCCTGGCAGCTGCATTCCGTACCAATTGTAACTTCTGGGTCAAAGACCCAGGCCTGCATAGAGTGAGTTACATCTGGAGGTGACCGTTGCATGGATCACTGTGGCTAAGTGATCTGAGGACACGTAAGGCGCTAGTAGCCTAGTTTGGCGAAGATGGAAAAACGGCGTCTGGCTACTTTTGTGACCTCAGGGAAGCATCAAAGATCACGCCCAAATTCCTGGCTATTGGTGCAGGTGTTAATTGCACTCTATCCAGGCATGGGAGATGTGCTTCCTGATCCGGCCCTCTACCAGCCACAGGACCTCCGTCTTGGAGGGGTTGAGTTTCAGGCGATTCTGCCTGAGCCATCCAGCCACTGCTTCCAAACAACTGGCAAATGTATTCGGGGGGGGGGGGAGTCTGGCCTTCCGTCCATTAGGAAGTAGAGCTGGGTGTCATCCACATATTGGTGACCATGAGGTCTAACATCATGAGCAGTGCTGACCTGCCCTGATCTAGTTGGCACTGGAGATCACCTGTCAGGGCGATGCAAACTGTCTCTACCCCATGGCTAGGTTAGAAGCCAGACTGGAATGGATTAAAGGCTGAAGTTTCATCTAGGTATGCTGAGTTAGCCCACAGTGACCGTTTCAACCACCTTCCCCAGAAACACAAGATGTGAGACGGACAGTATAGCAAGGCCAGGTCTTATGGATCCAATTACCGTTTCTTCAGCAGAGGCTGAAACACTGCCTTCTTCAGCTCCAGTGGGAAGTTCCTGGTGGACAGGGAGAGATTTATAATCTCACACAGGGGCCTACAATCCTCTGGAGTAGCCAAAAGGACAGGGCTAGAGTAAGCAGGTGGTTGGCCTCATCAAAGTAAGCAGCCTATCCATTTCGCTTAATGAGAGCCATATGGAGTCTTCAAAGGGAGCCTACAACGATGGCCAAGGGGCCTCTTTACTGTCAGTATATGGCAGTCAAGTATTGATCATATAGCCACTGATATAAAGCTATGTCAATGCAATGGATTCCAGGGGCATGTCCAGGCATGTAAGGGCATGTAAGGGCTTGTCTCTAGTTGTCAGCCTGAGTCTCCATAGGAATGCATTGGGATGATGCAATAAGGTGTTGCACCTGTGGCTAATTACCTGAGTGAGTCAGCACTGTTGTGATTGGCTGTTAAACTGTATATATGAAATGTGCATTGTGTTATTCTGTCTGCCTTCTTCATTGAGAGCTAAGCAGGACATTCTGAAACTCCGCTGAATGTATTGCTGGATGCTGGATGTAAATAAATCACTGTAAATAATTTGCAACAACTTGGCTGTGTTGGTGAGTGATCTCTTCTCTGCTGGTGGTTGGACCTCTGTCCAAGTAAACAGCGCAAACTCGCAACAGGGTTATGGGCCCAGCACGCTGCGCTAGCGGCCGGAGGCACCACCACTGAGGCTGGAAGAGGAAGAGAACTCAGTTGCCTGGAGTTGGATGAAGGTCTGTGGCTACCGAGAGTGACTTGGAGGACGTGCAGAACGCAGGGAAGTCCAGTGAGTCCGAGGATAGCACAGCGGACCAGGCAAGCAGCAGCGGCTCTCAGGAAAAGGCCGAGGAGGTGAGCAAAGAGGGAGTCCAGGCGTCTTGGCTAGACGACAGCATGGCATGCGTGGTGAATGCGCAGCTGGTGGATAAGCTCACCTCAACAAACTATAGTGTGTGGGCACTCCGGATGGAGCACTATCTCACACGAGAGGCTCTGTGGGAGTGTGTGTCAGCTCCTCCAGCAGCCCCCACACCAGAAGACGTCAACAAGGACCGGAAAGCCCTGGCGAATATCGTTTTGAGTGTTGCAGATGACCAGCTGATCTTCGTGACTGGCTGTACGACGGCGAAAGCAGCATGGGACAGCTTGCAGTCGGTATATGTGAGGAGAACGGCAGGGTCCAAGATAGCAACAACAAGGAGGATGTACCGTCTCCGGTTATCTAAGGGAGAGTCGGTGAGAAATCACATCAACACATTGACAGCCTGTTTTCAGCAGCTAGAGAAACAAGGCAAGACGCTCCCAGATGAGGATAAAGTTTACATTCTTCTCTCTTCGTTAAGTGATGACTACAACGTGCTTATCACTTCCTTGGAAAGTCTCGATGCAGACAAGCTGACTCTTGTTTATGTGACGGGTCGTTTGCTCGAGGAACAGGCACGGCAGGACGAGATAAGAACGGTTTCCCCTGGCACCGGAGGTGTTAAAAGCGAGCAGCAGAGAATCAACGGCTGCGACAGCGTTCCAGAGTTTAGCTCTGGGAGAAAACAACGGCAGAGCCAGGAACAATGTGTTTACAAGGTCCGACGTTGTTATGGTTGTGGCTCTAAGGAACATTTAAAAGCGAATTGCCCAAACAATAGCAAAAAGGCTAAGGGTAAGGATTGTTTGAAGAGGCAGGGAGCATCTTTGGTGGTAACTGGGGGTGGTGGTGTTGCTGGGATTTGGTTACTTGATTCAGGAGCCAGCCAGCATTTCTGTGCAGACAAAAAGCTCTTGAAGTCTGTACAGCCTTCCACTCTCAAACATGTAAACTTAGCGGATGGCAGCAGTTCTATAGTCAGCTGCCAGGGTAGTGTAGAATTTTCTGCCCTGGGGTGTGTGTTTGATCACGTTATGCATGTACCCTCGCTTGAAAATAACCTTCTTAGTGTATCCTCATTGGCTAAGCAGGGTTTCACTGTTCAGTTCTTTGGGGACAGGTGTACCATAAGCAAGGGTGATAAAACTCTGGTACAAGGAGAGATGCATAATGATGTTTACAGGATTGTAAATGAGTCTGCCAAAGCACAAGCGGTCCTGAACAAAAATCCCCATAAGAATTGTATCCACCTTCTTCATAGGCGCCTAGGCCACGCCAGTTTCAATGTCATAAACAAAACACTGGCTATGTTAGGCAGGGATGATGTACAAAAATGTGATGCGTTTTTAGACTGTGACATCTGTAAGCAAACCAAATCTAAAGCTTTCCCTGTAGCCAAAAAGAGCTCTAGAATGACTGTAAGAGCCTTGGAACTAGTGCACTGTGACGTTATCGGCCCTTATCAGCCTAGTTTATCAAAAAACCGTTTCGCGGTCATTTACACTGATGACTATAGCAGATTCAGCTGGGTGTATATATTGAAACATAAATCCGAGGTGTTTCAGACCACCAAATATTGGCTTAAAAGGGTTGAAAAGCAACTGGGTTTGGAAATGGCTGCATTCCAAACAGACATGGGAGGCGAATTTATGTCACTAGAGTTCACAAAGTGGCTTAAGGTCAAAGGTATAGAGCATAGGGTGGCAAATGTGGCAACCCCACAAGAAAACGGGCTGGCTGAGAGACGTGGGGCAGTCCTACAAACCATGATGTTATCAATGATAAAGGACTCAGGGTTAAACATGGGGTATTGGGCTGAAGCATTAAAAAATGCATGCTATGTGGTAAACCGTCTATGGACGAGCAGTATACAAAATATACCCTACAGGGTTTTATACTCCAAAAACCCAGACCTAGACCATCTGCGGGTGTTTGGCACTAAAGCCTGGGTAAATGTACCACTAACAAAACGTAGAAAAGGGAAGGACAGAGCTCAGAAGCTAACCTTTCTGGGTTACCAAAACAGTATGAAAAGCTATCGGTTTCTAAACCAAAATAATTCCTTGAGCTTCAGTCGCTCAGCTGGTTTTTGTGAGAGTGAGGGCTGGCCAAGGATTCATGCAAATGATTTCCCTGGCAAGGTATCTCTCCCACTAACAGATGGCTCTGAAGGCCAAACGGAAATTAAGCAAGAGGCTACTCCCTCGTCTCCTGCTGACAGGCAAGATTCTGCTCAAGCAGAAGGAGGTGAAAGAGTGCTTCCTAGGGTGTCAGAGCGTACCACAAAAGGAAAACCACCTCAGAGGTACGGTTATATTAATAACGTCTATGCTGAACCGGAGAATTATGAAGCAGTCATGTCTCTGGACAAGTCTGAGAGAGAGGCCTGGGTTCAGGCAATGGAGACTGAGTACAAATCTTTAATTGAAAATGAAGTGTTTACTTCTATGTGTTTGCCAGCAGGGGAAAAGGTGATATCTTGTAGATGGATTTACAAGCTCAAACGGTTAGCAGACGGCACAATCTTAAGAAAAGCCCGTCTGGTCGCTCGTGGTTTTAGTCAATGTAAACACTTAGACTATGACCAGACATTTGCCAGCACATTACGTGCAGAAACGCTAAGAGTGGCATTGCTAAAGGCAAGCCAAAATCGAATGAGAATACATCATGCAGATTTTGTTACTGCTTACTTAAATGCAAGGGTAACAGAAAACTTATTTATGACCCAGATCCCTGGTTTTGAAGGGGAAGACAAACACAAGGTCTTAAAAATAAACAAGGCATTGTATGGACTTCATCAATCAGCATTTTTATGGAGAAAATGTCTTGATGAGGCACTACTCAGTGTTGGGTTTCAAACAATGTATAGGTGACGTATGCATGTATAAAATACAATTGTTTGGGTCTAATTGTTATTTGCTGTGTTTCGTGGATGATTTAGCATTTCTGTACAACACAGAGCAACAAGTTGATTGGTTTGTGAAAACAACAGAACAACTATTTAAGGTCAAGCATCTGGGCGATGTGGAGCATTACCTAGGTGTTGACATATCCCAGGATGGCCAGGGTGGCTATGAAATGTTCCAAGGGAAGAAAATACTAAAGTTACTGGAGAGGTTTAACATGTTGGAAGCAAAGGCTGTAAATTCTCCAATAACCACTAGCTATCTAAAAGACCCAGAGGGTGCGATGTTGGAAGATGTGACAACCTTCCAATCGCTTGTGGGATCTTTGCTATATATAGCTACTTGGTGTAGGCCAGATATATACTATGCTACTCATTTGTTGTGTCAGCGATGTTCCTGTCCAACAATGAGAGACTGGGTGGCAGCAAAACGCATACTTAGATATCTTAAAGGTACGGTACACCTTAAGCTATCTCTAAGTGTGGATAATAATCCAAGGGTGTGGGCATTTAGTGATGCAAGTTGGGGTGACCTCAATGGAAAATCCACATCAGGGATTGCAATTTATGTGTCTGGTGCTCTAATAATTTGGAAAGCATTGAAACAATCACATGTGGCCACAAGTACATGTGAGGCTGAATTCTCTGCTTTAAGTGAATTGTGCTTACAGGTTGAATGGTTAAATCAAGTCTTAATAGATTTTGACATTAATGCACCATTGCCAATAAAGGTGTATTGTGACAGTACGGCAGCAACCCAGCTGGCTGTTGACAAAGGGATAAAATCCCGCAGTAAACATATAACCATTCGTTACCAGAATGTAAGAGAAGCTGTAAAGAAGAACTTAGTAACATTGGAACATTGCAAATCGGAAAACAATGTAGCAGATATCTTTACGAAGGCGCTAAGTGTGGATAGATTTATCCAACTGTGCAAAGCCTTGCGCATGGTGGCTGAAGGGGAAAATGACACATCCAGGAGTGATCAATACATGCCTGAGGAGGTGTGTCAGTATATGGCAGTCAAGTATTGATCATATAGCCACTGATATAAAGCTATGTCAATGCAATGGATTCCAGGGGCATGTCCAGGCATGTAAGGGCATGTAAGGGCTTGTCTCTAGTTGTCAGCCTGAGTCTCCATAGGAATGCATTGGGATGATGCAATAAGGTGTTGCACCTGTGGCTAATTACCTGAGTGAGTCAGCACTGTTGTGATTGGCTGTTAAACTGTATATATGAAATGTGCATTGTGTTATTCTGTCTGCCTTCTTCATTGAGAGCTAAGCAGGACATTCTGAAACTCCGCTGAATGTATTGCTGGATGCTGGATGTAAATAAATCACTGTAAATAATTTGCAACAACTTGGCTGTGTTGGTGAGTGATCTCTTCTCTGCTGGTGGTTGGACCTCTGTCCAAGTAAACAGCGCAAACTCGCAACATTTACGGTATCAAGGATTTGTGGAAAGTCATGGCAGAGTGACGAGGCTTGCAAATGCCTCACAGCTGAATTCCAGTTGACTTCACTTTGTGCACCTATCCTCAAGCGTGGTAAGAGACTGAATCACCCTAAATAATTGTGCTGGGTGTGAGCTCATGGATGCAGTGGACATAGCATAAAAGTCACATTTAGCTACCTTCACAGCCATCTCATAGGACCTCATAAGTGTCCTGTAGGATGTTCGCGATGCTTTGTTGTGAGTCTTCCTTCAAACTCGCTCTAGTAATCTCAGCTCCCTTTCCCTCTTACATGGCTTCTTGTTATACCAAGGCTCGTTTGAGGTGGGGGCAGACAGGGCGTTGGTGAACAATCTCATTGAAGGCAGCCAGCATCTGATCATGCCAGTCGCTGACTAAATCATCTAATGAGGCACCAGGAAATATCGGATCCTGCAAGGCATTCATTAAGTAACATGTATAAATAAGTAATATGCCTCCAAAACATTAAAAGTCTTAGTACTTATACGGATGCGACTAGAGATTTTAAAAAAAATATCCAGGCTATTATAATAGGATTCTCTGGAAAGGGGGAAACATGGCTTTATTGGTTTTACAGCTACTTGTTTTAAATAACAGTCTATTTAAGTAGTCTTTTTCCATGTGGAGGGCCGAAGGCAGTTTACAAAAGTGTACTATACATGTACCAGTATTAGAAACAATAAAATTATAACCCAGATCATCCCATCATGAATAAAACAAAAATCTTCATTCAAATTTACAATCCACAAAAAGGCAATAAAATCAGTGAAGTTGTGCTGACTTCACACCACCCTAAATGTAGGTGACGAGGGGAAAGTTCCAGTCGTCTTCCCTTCTCCCCACAAGCTATGAGGTAGGTGGGGCTGAGAGAGCTCTGACAGAACTGTTTTGTGAGGACAGCTCTAACAGGACTGTGATTAGCATAGGCAAGCACTATCCTCACTTTATGTTTCACCTCTGAGGGGCTACATGTTGTTTTCACTCCTCCTGCTGCTACATTCATTTGTCCCCTTAAACCGATCTAAATTATTTTTATTATATACTGTCTTTAAAATGCTGTTTGTTCAGGCATGTAACATGATTGTTGGTTTATTATTAGTGAATTCACTCTTGGATCTATGTACCCTTACTCAAAAATACGTCTCAAGATATTAAATGAGATTGACTCCTTAGTAGCAGTTCATAGGATTGCTGTTCTGATTTTGTAAAATTCTGAGGCAAGTTACATAAACAGATGAGCATGGAAAGCTCTAGTGATCAAAAGCTCAAATCTTACCTGGATTTACTGAGAGTTTAGGGATGTGTTACTTTACGTTCTAAACTCTTGGGTCCAGCCCTGGAAGCCCAGTTTCAGCATGATCCTAGGTGTGCTAGCAATTCGGGGGGAGGGGAGGGGATTCGACACATGGCTGCTGTTTGCACATGAAACATGAAAGTGCCAGTGGATTGTTTCCCACTGCTCGTTTTTTTAAAAAAATTATTGATTATACTTAGAATGAATACTTAATGTTATCCTCACAATCATTACTGGTGGAGCTCAGCAGGGCTTCCCCCTCTTCCCAGTGCTGTAGCTACAGAAGAGTTAACTTTCTAGTGTTGCTGACAAGGCAGGGATATTCACACACAGAGAGATGCTGCACATGTTTAATACTCTTCATGGTGCTTGGGTTGGAGGACAGACTGTCTCGTCTCTCTATGACACCATTGTGCCCGTTTTTGTATGCAAACACCCTTCACATTTCGATGAGAAACAGATTTGTAGAGTCCCTTTGCCAATCCAGATGGGCCTCTTTGAGTTTTTGTTCTGTATGAAAGCCAAAATGGAGTCTCTGCTCTTTCCCCACAACTAGCACATCCTGAGGATGATTACCTAGGGAATAACTAGTTAGCATATGCCTCATCTCGACCACCTGGGGAAGATGAGGGCAGGAATGGGGTGTTGGGATCTCACTATCACCAACTGCTGATTCCCCAAGTCTGCTAAACTCCCACAAGCAGCCCTGCCTCTCAACAACCTTGGCTGTTTAGGTAGCCATTAAAAGAGGCAGGTTGCTTATTTTTCTTGTCACCTGTGAGCAGTTTATGGTCTTGACTGATTGGACTCAGTAAATGTGGGAAGAAATAGCCTTTGCCTCTTAATTACACACACATTATGTCTAGTTTACACACACACACATGCACACAAAAAGACACGTGCTGACTTTGCAAAGGGGAACTTGTGATATAAACTGTTTCCAGACTCCTGAAGACATAATACCTCATGGTTTCACTCATGGCGCATAATGGCATTTCATCCAACTTCCCTACTTGCCATGCTTCATTGCGTTTATAATTTCCCCTTTAAATTAACTCCTTTCCCTTGACTGCCTCACTTCCATTTTCACTTTAGAAACCAATTTGCAGTTTCAAAATTGTTTTGACTGTTTTGTTTATAGACCAGTCATGGGAGCAGAATCAGAATATGTATCAAATTTGTGTCCTCTCCAGCTAACCATATTACTTCCCTATAGTAAAGTAACTAACTGGTAAATAAAAGGACAGTGACAGTGGGTGCAGATTGGGTGCATCTTCTTTAGCATGCTCCATTCACCACACATGCCTTTCAAAAGCAGGCATATTAGAGCATCAGTCCATTTTCCTTCTCTCTAAACCAGGGGTGGCCAAACTGTGGCTCTCCAGATGTCCATGAACTACAATTACCACGAGTCACCAAGCTCTGGACCAAGATCCACCCTGCTATGCTTCTGGGCCTTTCTGCCAATCCACTTTTATACTTCTCTGGATAGGACCACCTAGCTAGGGTTGCCACCTTCAGGTTCTGCATAGCCTAGGAGGTAGAGGGTTGGGACTTCAGGAGGTATAATGTCATGTCATCCACCCTCAAAAGACATAAGTCTCTCCAGGAGAACTGATCTCTGAAATCTAGAAATAAGTTGTTATTCTGGAGGATCTCCAGACCCTACTTGAAAGCCATGACATGTATACATATTTTAAATTATATTATATGAAAAATGTTTATATTGTATGAAAAAATATGTAAAATTAGGGTTAATTTTAGTGCTAGGAAAGTCCATTGTTTGTATAAATATTTGTTTTACATTATATTATATGTAAAACAAATGTCAAAAATTATGGATGTATTTTGGGGGCAATTTTGGGGTTATAGTGAGTATTGGCTTAGGTATGATTCTGGCTGGGGAGTCACTGCATGTAGAGGGAGCATTAGGGGTCTTTTCAGGGTGGGGGAGTGGTGGCAGGGACCCTCCCCCCCACATGAGCAGCCCTGCTGAGGCTGGGTGCAGCCGGGCCTGCTTGGGCAGTGGGAGCAGTGGGAGCAGTGGCAGGGACTGGCTTTGTGGCTGCTCCAGCCTCCCTTCCACCTCCTTGTGCCACCTCGTGGCACCAAGGCTGGGGCCTGCCTTCCCTCCAGAGCCTGGTAGTGTGGGCTCATGTCACAACCCCCTACGATGTCTTCCCTGACTGTCAACAATGGCCTGTCGTGGCAAGGCCAAGCCTCGTTTCCCCCTGCCTCCCAGCTCCTGGCCAAGTAAAGCAGTGCCTTGGGTAGTGGCAGTCCTCCTCCCCCCCCCCACACACAGTGGAGGCCAGGACTGGCTCCCTCTCCCTCTCAGGCCCCATCCACTGGTTAGGTGCGCCAGCACCCCCTGCCCCAGGCTTGCTGAGGCCAGGAAATGCTGCAGAGCGCCATCTGGGGGTCAGGGGAAGGGAGGAGATTCTGACCTCCTTTCCAGGCTCTGAATGGCGGCGAGTGGCTCTGAGTTCTTCTCGGCTGGTTTCTTGGGAGTGGGTGCGAGTAGGGCCAGCCCAATCAGGACTGCATGTCCTGATTGGCCCATAATGTTCCAGGGGACCAGAAGTAGAAGCCAGACCAGCTCCGTCTGGGAGGGCTCTGTGCAAATATTTATACAACTAAGTATTAAAGATATGTTAAAATTATGGATTTATATTGAGGTTAATTTTAGGATTAAGGCTAGGGTAAGCATAGGTATGGTCCCGTTTGGGGGGGGATGGTGGTTAGATTTAGAAGAAGCATGAGGGGTAGAGAAGAGTTAGTGTTGGAGTTAATTTTAAACTTACAATTAAGATTAGCATTGTTAAGGTTCTGGCTGGGAGTTATTACGTTTAGACAGAGTATTAGGGGTAGAGAAGAGTTAGAGACATGCTTAGGAAAGGCCACAGAATGTATTTTGTGTTGCAGTTAATTTTAGTATTGGGGTTAGGATTGGCTTAGGTTTGTTTCTGTCTGGGGAGTCATTAGATTTAGCTGGAGTGTTAGGGACAGAGAAGAGTTAGAGACATGGTTAGCAAGGCTGTGGTGTGTATAATTTCTAAACATTATATTATATGTAAAAATATGAGTATTGGTTAGGTATAAAGGGAGTATTAGGAGCAGAGAAGAGTTAGAGACATGGTTAGGAAAGGCCATAGTATATATACATTTTTTTTTAATTATAGGGTTTGGGTTCAAGTTAACTTAGGTATGGTTCTACCTGAAAGCTGGCAACACAAAGTGAGCTAGCATTGGTTGATTAATCAGATCATGCACTCTGGAATTGTTTTCACTGTTCTTTTTTACCTTGGGCTGTAGCCCGTGGGTGCGTTCCTCTACCTACATACCATCTGACCATGGAGACTTTTTCAGAAGACAAACTTCACAGGGAAAGGTGGTATAAAAATTTAATAATTCAGATAAATGAATAAAATATTTCTATTTAAAGAATGAGCCCTTGCTTTTAAATGGGCAAAGGTTTCCCTTGAACCACTGTAGAAGATAAAAAATCATAAGGGGTAATGGGTAATTTAAAATGAAGGACAGGGCAACCTCTTCACCTTCAGTGCTGAATCTGCATGATACCACTGTTCTCCACCACAACAATGTAAATTGGCTATGGAGGTTCTAGACTGACCTGGAAATGTTGCAGCCCCACAGAGGTTGGTTATAATCTTACTAGTGTATGAACTTCCATGAGCACAGTTGTACTTCTGTAGTTTCTTTCTGTTGCTGGAAAAGCAGCCCCAATCCTGAGAATGCTATCCTGAACAGGTTTGACTTTGCTGCTCATTGTCTGTGCTTCTACTTGCACCTATGACTTTCGTTATTCCTATGGCCCTGAGGGAAACTGTGGAGATTCCTGAGGTGGACAGACCCAGGGAACTCTTGATTTACCTCTTCCACCAGGTTTCTAATAGGATCCTGCTATAATAATCTGGACACGAGTCCTCTGTCTGAGTTTCTATGCAGTTTGGAACCTCAGGTGTAGTGAGAGTCATCAGGGGGCTCCTCTCTCTGACAAGATGTCCTCCCAAGTTGAGGCTAGGCCAAGCAGACCTTGACAGATGTGGCAAATACATGGATGGAAGAACTATGAAGGTAGAACATCTATGCCTGTATACACAGCTATTAGGTCAACCCTGGAGGCACAGAGGCAGAAGTAATCATAGATACATAGATACATAAAGGGAGGCTGTTTTGGGTCACTGTATAAGCGTATGCAGTTATACAAATCAGACCACAAAATAAATATGCATACGAATGACCCCAGTTATTGACATTTGTTCCTTCTCACAAAACTCATATTTGAAATGGAAATGAAGAGCTCTTAAATAGCAAACCTAATATTTGCTGCTTGCACTACCATTGTCAAACGGATTATATATGTAACTTGGCACTTCAGAAAAGGTGAGCAGATTAATATCTGGGCTGACTTGGCCCCGTAATGAAGCAGTTTGAGTATTTCACTGTATCTTTGAGTCTAGATCACAACTCAGGTACCATTAAGCCATCACAAGGTGAAATCAGGAGAGACTGAGATGATATCCCACTGCTATCCCAGTCTGTTGTTGCTAATTGATTCATATTGCTATGCTCCCATGCCACTAGTTTTTCCAGAGATCTTTTGTAACTTTTTCAATCCTGCCAAGTTTCTCCTTCAGAGAATGTGAAACTGCCATCTGAATCAAATCTTGGTCCCCTCCCCCCAGCTCAATACGGCCGATAGCAACTGGTGGACTTTCTGTAGGGTCTCAGGCGCAGAAGGGTCTTTTCTGCTCTGTATTCTTTAGCTGAACATGACAGGGATTTAATTTTAATTTTATTTATTTACACATTTGGATTCCAGTTTTATGCCTTTACAAAGGCCATCAAGGCAGCTAAGAATTTAAAACATTTTAAAGCCATTACTTTTTTAAACCATTAAAATGAGCCCCTTTCAAACACACATAATTAAAACAAATTAGAAACCAGGAATTAAAACATTGGTAAGGAAGGAGAGATCATTGGTGAAAGGCAAAGGGAAACAACAACTGTTGTTGCCCTCTGGTGAAAAGGGAGAGAATTCCAAAGCTTTGGTGCCATGACTGAGAAGGCTCTCTCACAGTCTGATACCCACTGAATCTGAGAAGATGGGGACACCCAATGCAGGGCCTCCAAAGTTACTGTGGTGGTTAGGGTTCATAAGGGAATAGGCAGCCCTTCAGGTATGTTGGTCCCAAACAATATAGAGCAGGGATAGTCAAACTGCGGCCCTCCAGATGGCCATGGACTACAATTCCCAGAAGCCCCTGCCAGCGAATGCTGGCAGGGGCTTCTGGGAATTGTAGTTCATTGACATCTGGAGGGCCGCAGTTTGACTACCCCTGATATAGAGCTTTGAAAGTAAAAACCAGGACCATGAATTGTGCCCAGGATCAAATTGGGATTGAATCTGGGACCTTCTGTGTGCGGAGAGGTTGTCATGGATATGTGGCCTCTCCCATTTTATTTTTAAGAGCCTTTTCCTCCCACTAACATTGCTGCACAAATTTCCTCCACCCCCCCAATTCCCACATTTTACTTACAAGAAAAACACGGGGTTGAATATCCTTGGCCACGACTCAACTCTGCTGGCAAAGTTCCCTGTAACTCATTTCTTATAATCAGACTGACAAGAAAACTTGTGCATCTCCCATCCAACTATTTAGCTCCCCCCTCTGGATTTCAGTGACATTGGGGTCATTTCTGTGGGGCATTCTGGCTAGGACAGAGTGATGTCTTTAACAACAACAAAAAGTAAATGTCTGGCCTTGTTACTTCACAGCCAGCTGCACCTCAGTTTTGGGAAGGTTTGCAAACACTTGGATTAATCTCTAAACTACCCAGCCCACTTGAGCCTGCTGCTGGAAAAGAAACTGGGAAGGAAATCCATTATATGCTTCCAAGCCCAGCCAGAAATACTATAAGTACAGCCTCTTCAGGGGTGATCCCAGCTGAAACAGGAAATGTTAATTTGTGCATGGTTCTGAAAATCTGTCTCTGTGAATATTCTGTTCATTTAGTGAACATGAGAACCTAAGAACAGCCATGCTGGATCAGACAAATGGGCCATCTAGTTTAACATCCTATTTCCCACAGTGGTCCTGGGGTGCTGTTGAAGACCTACTAGGAAGATACAGAGGACATAGCCTCCCAATGCTTTTGCCTGCAGCTCTGGTCTTCAGAGGCTTACAGACTTTGAACATGGGAGTTCCGTGTAGTCATCAGAGCTTATACAAGTTAAACTGTTGTGTGTAACAAATTTACAAAATTAGAGCAGTTTCTCAGTGGAACAGGCTTCCTCGGGAGGTGGTGGGTTCTCCATCTTTGGAAATTTTTAAACAGAGGCTAGATAGCCATCTGACGGAGAAGCTGATTCTGTATAGGCTCAAGGGGGTTGCAAGTTACAGTAGATGAGCGATAGGGTTGTGAGTGTCCTGAATAGTGCAGGGGGTTGGACTAGATGACCCATGAGGTCCCTTCCAACTCTATTATTCTATGATTCTAATGAATTTTCAAGTATTTTTCACTCGGTTATTCAATATTTTCTTAAACATGAAAAACATACAAATTACAGATTACAAAGATTTTAAAAATCCAAGTAATGTTTCTTCAAAGCCATACTGGTGTTTTTTGTTTTTTTTAAATCACTCATGCTGTAAGCCAAAAGCTCTTCTAAAAAGTTTACTGTCATATTCTCTGTGACACAGCGGAACAGATAAAGATCTGCCAGTATCCTTTGGAAGACTGTTCCACAACACCAAGACAGCTAAAAAGCCTGTAAACATGCAGTTATGTGTACTCTCGCAGATGTGGAAACCAGTAGAAAGCACTGGTGTGCTGAATGGAGGGAGACCAGCAGAGAGGGACCTTGAAGTATGTGGGGACCAGGTCATAAAGGCTTTAAAGGTAAATGCCAGAAACGGAAATCAGCAGGGATCCTATGCAATGATAATAAATGAGGCATAATTTGATCCCTGCAGCCAGCCACTAACAAGAAAGCTGGATTCTGTAGTTTGAACAAATTGCAGTTTTTGAATTGTCTTCAAGGGCAGTCCCACATGTAACATGTTGCAATAGTTGAACCTCTCAATTACTATTCAGTAGATCAGTCTGGCCACATCAGCTCTCTCCAGGTAGGGGAAAAGTTTGTGGGCTGAATATAGCAGGTCAAAAGCATTCTTGGCTAGTGCAGTTAGATAACTGCATAATAGAACTAAGGCCAACAGGACTTCTTCATGGTGGCCATCAGAGAAAGTTGAACCTCATCCAACATGGGGAGCAAAATCCCCTCTAGAGCAATTCAACAAGTAAACAACTGAGGTCATTATACTTTGGAAAAACTAAGTAAGAATGTCAGCCTCTCTCTCACACAGCCATTTCCTGTCATAGCACACGTTGGCTACAACCTCGAAAGTTATGAGTGCACGAAAACTAGTTCTTATGAATCAGAATGTGCAAAATGGTGCTATACTTCCAGTTCCTCTCTCTGAATCCCCGTGCCTAACACCAGGGTGGACTTTCTCTTCTCTAAACACATCAATCATTGTCTTTGGGAAGAGTGGCGGGGACTGAATCCAGGCCTTTTGGTCACCAACTGATGCTTTCAGAACTAATAATACTGATCATTGGTTTTGTCCGCGAGTCTCCTCCTTGCAGAATCTTTGATTGAGATTCGCCTCTGTAACAACATGTCACTATAGAAACTGTGTAGTAGAAACATTTATTTAAATATATTCACATGTTCCTGAATTATTCCAGGATATGCAACTTCTACTGCTGTTGACAAATTTTCGATTTCTGGTTAGTAACATCTAAGGATTTCTAGTGCAGAACTCAATCTCTTCTCTATATCTGGCTTAAATCAGCTTAACCACATGCAACGATTTGGTGGGCCTTGCCTTAGTTCAGACTGATTTGGTCTTTGCATTCTTTGGGGGTGTAATATAAAAACTCACAGTCCAAACCCCTGTACCCCTTTCCTCTTAACAGACAGGAAGATTAAATGATTGCTGTAAGCGATGGGTGAAGTGCAGGCTCCTACAGCCCCCTCATGGGGCATCTCTCTTGCACATAGCAGGGAAGTCGAAGGCTTTTGTTTGTATAGCATCATTTCTTTCTTGGTTTCCCTCCATTTTTTATCGTTTAGCTAGTCAAGATGTGAGTTTGACATTCTAGAAACATAAAAAAGCCAAGCAGTATGTGTTAATGCAACAGATTTAGCTCATATACAGTTCTCTGGGTGAGATAAAAATGAAGATTTCTAGTTTCTAAGTTGCTGTCCAGAATGATTGTTGGATTCATTTGGGACTTGGGGGAAGGGCTGTGGCTCAGTGAGCATCTGCTTGGCATGCAGACAGTCCCATATTCAATCCTTGACACTCCAGCTAACAGGATCAGGTCTTGCCTGGGACGCTGGAGAGCGACTGCCACTGACTTGTGCTGACTTGGATGGACCAATGATTCATCAGGATAAAGCAGTTACCTTTGTGCTCATGTGTGTTGGGGAAGAATAGTGTCTTACTGCCGGAGAACATTAAATTCGATATTGACATCATTGATCTGGGTTGATCCAGATCACACTGAAGCCAATTTCACTGGGATTACAATATGCTTTGGAAATGGTGTTCACCACTGCCAGACATATGAGGAAACAAATAGATGCCTTATACAGAATCAGAATTTAAGAACATCAGTCTCCATTAAGGATCCTTGTTCCTCCTGCGGGTGATCATAGAATCATAGAATTATATAATCATAGAATAATAGAGTTGGAAGGGACCTCATGGGTTATCTAGTCCAACCCCCTGCACTATGCAGGACACTCACATCCCAATCACTCATCTACTGTAACCTGCCACCCCTTTCCCTTCACAGAATCAGCCTCTCCATCAGATGGCTATCTAGCCTCTGTTTAAAAATTTCCAAAGATGGAAAACCCACCACCTCCAAGGAAGCCTGTTCCACTGAGAAACCGCTCTGTCAGGAACTTCTTCCGGATGTTTGGATGGAATTTATTTTGAATTAATTTCATCCCATTTGTTCTGGCCTGTCCCTCTGGGGCAAGAGAGAACAATTCTGCTCCGTCCTCCATATGGCACCCTTTTAAATATTTGAAGATGGTTATCAGATCCCCTCTCAGTCATCTCCTCTCTAGGCCAAACAGACCAAGCTCCCCCAGCCTTTCTTCATATGTCTTGGTCTACAAACCCCTCACCATCTTAGTTGCCCTCCTCTGGACACGTTCCAGTTTGTCAATATCCCTCTTTAATTGGGGTGCCCAAAACTGAACACAGTACTCCAAGTGATCTGGACACGATCTCCGTTTGATACAGCCCCAAATCCCATTTGCCTTTTTAGCCACTGAGTCACACTGCTGACTCATGTTCAATGTATGGTCTACTAAGAACACTCATGGGAGAACACTCTGTGTTGCTTTCCCAAGGATGGTAGCACTTCAGCCATACATTACAGGTTCAGTTGCAAAAAAGGGTAGTATGATCTTGGTTGGGGAACAAATTACCTAGCTCTCCTATTCTTAACTTAAAGATGAATCTAATAGCTGCAGTCTCTTCTGACAAACTCCTTCCAAACATTTCTGAGCTACTCTCATTTGAGTCAGGCTGTGGCCATAAAAAGCCAAGCAGGCCACACCTATTGCACTCAAGCCACAGACTCGGTGATGCTTTGATTCTCCCTTCTGGGTGGGTCTGGCTCTGTTGGATAGCCCTCCATTTCTAGGTGGGCTCATTAAGCCCAGGTGTGGTTACATTTCTGCCAGGTTCATGAGTGCCTGTTGCTTGGTGGAATTTGTTTGTTTCTACATGGAGATGGGAAGAATGGATCATCATCATCATCATCAATTCAGTATATTATCTTTCCAATGTTGTTTGTTTATCAGGTGTGATTCCTTAGTGTCTTAGCAGGATATTTTCCTAGGCCCTCTACATTCAATTTGATATACCAAGAGCCCTGCCAGAAGCTGGGGCTGCTGGGATAAATCACTAAACCTGAGCACTAAACCTGTAAGTAGTCTTTGGGGTCTCAGTACAGGGAAAGGAGGGCATTGACTCACCACATTGGGCCCCTCCACAGCCTACCAAAGAGAATCCAGACATATCCTCCATGGCCTTTTGCTCACGCTCTTTCTCTGGAGCCCCACCCATCCTTGAAATCCCACAAGAATGGATATTCTTGCTAGATATTGGATGGGGAATTCCCTTGGTCATATTCTGGACCTTCCTGTGAGCTGGCCAAAGGCTCAGCAACTAGGCACAGCTCCTTAAATGAACACCATGGATTTACTAGCATTGCTGGTCTTTTCAGATCTCTTAGGATTACAATAATCTCCAAGCAATAGAGATCAATTTACCTGAAGAAAATGGCCAGTTTGGAAGGTAGATTCTATGGTCTCATACCTCACTGAAGTGCCTTCCCTTCCCCAACCCCATCTACTCAGGCTCCACCCCCAAAATCTCCAGATATTTCCCAACCCAGGTATTGCAACCCTACTGGTAAGGTTCTCCTAATGTTCGACTGAAACTACCCTTCTGCAACAAACCTATAAAGACAAATTACTTGTAGAGTATTTTTCAGCTTGGAGTGGTCATTGATATGAAGCTTCATGCTTCAAGAACTTCTTAAGGTCATGGCAGGAGGGCCACTGGCGTTATTATGGTGGTTGTCGTGAACTATAGTGCCTGTTCCATTGACTTTCAAGGAACCAGAGGGTATCTTTAAAAAAGAAACAAATGCAGAGTTTCTATTATGCTTCCTATGGACTTGTTGCTATGAACATGTCTGTTTGGTTAGTAGTTAAAGAGTGGTGATTCCCCTCTCCTCCACATCCAGCCAGCTGGTATTCTGTCAGAGCTCTTTCAGCCTCACAGGGTGTCTGCTGTGGGGAGGAGAAGAGAATTGTAAGTGGTGAAAAGCAGGATATAAAAAGCAACTCTTCTTTATCTTCTTCTGACACCTTGCCTTGAAAGTTATATGTTAAAGCTCCTCACTCTCACTCATCTGAAGCAGGTTGTAGCAACCTCCTCCTATCTACACAACAGGCTCAGGCAGAGGAAGGGCTGGCAAAGGCATCCCATGGCGTCCTCCTGTGGCTCACGAAAATGGTCCTGGAACTCAGAACGCAGTACAGCCACACATCTGTTTTTTGCTTTTGGTTTTTGCTGAAATGAGGGGGTAAATGGTGAAAGGAACAAATGTAGACATCTTTGCCTCCTTTAGAAGCTTTGGCTGCTTTCTATTATATGCTTTAGATTAAAGGACAACGTTAAGGTACAATCTTTTAAGGAAACAGGCAAAGGCCACTCCTAGAAGGAAATTGTTTACCTTGATAAATCCTCTTTTTAACCCAATATCATTACTCTCACCAAAACATTTTCCTTTCATTACGTTCAGGGTGCCTGGCGGTTAATGTGTATAAATTTCCATATGTTTGGGGCAGCTTACTTTTCTAATTTTTTTTATAAAAAATCCATAATAATAACAATTACAAACTGAAACCTGTTCTGCCTAACCCCTTTCCCACCCATCCCCTTTAGCAACGTTTAGCCAACTGGCTCTGAACCAGAAGTGCTATTCCCCTATAGAGACTTTCAAACATTTATTCATAACATGGATCACCAGCAAACGCCTCCAATTCTCCAGTTGCCTATGCATTAATGAACATCTGCTAACGTTTCTTGCAAGTTCAAGGACTTTGTGGGTTGGCTGGAAAATGAAGACTTAATTTGTCTTTGTGCTGGAAAAAAAGCAAGCAACTGGAGTGGGGGGGGGGGATGCAAACACAGTTTCATCCAATCCAGTTGGGGTCAAGGACGGTTCTGATGCAATGTTTTCCTCTGTGGGAGTTTTGAAATCATTCACAGTAAAGCATACATGTGCATTAACAATGTACTTGAAAATCCATATAGATTTTCAGCATTGATGTAATCTGTGTGAGAGCTGACATGAACCCATTCCACACACATAGGATAATGCACTTTCAATGTGCTATGGCAGCTGGATTTTCCCGTGCAGAACAGGAAAATCTACTTCTAAAGCGCATTGAAAGTGTGTGCAGAATAGATCATGGTAATGGCTTAGAGTGAGGGAATAAACTGGAAAGGGGATGCTTTAAACTTGCTTCTGCTCTGAACTTACTAGGTAATCTTGGGCCAATGACTATGTCTCAGTTGTAGCCCCAGCCCTTTTAAAAATCTCTATTACTGGTTTACCTTCCATAGCCCGGGTGGCCAACTCTAGAGACATTCCTACAGATTTGTGGGAGCAAAACTGTGGAGGGTAAGGTTAAGGTTTGGGAATGACCTAAGTGGGATAAAATGCCACAGACCCAACTCTCTGAGGAAGCCGTTTTCTCTGAAGAAGCTGATCTCTGTAGTTTGTAGATCAATTGAAATTGTAGGAGATCTCCAGGGCACACCTGGATGTTGCCAACATTATTCCCAGCTGCATTAAAAATGACTTATGTGCATATGAACGACTTGGAACTCAGCCTATCAAATAAGTTTCTACTCTGACTTGCCTCTAAGGAGCTCAGGGGGACATACATGGATCTCTCTTGCCCATTTTATCCTCACAGCAATTCTGGGATGCCCAAATTCCCAGCAAATTGGGGATTTGAACCTATGTCTCTCAGATTGTAGTCCAACAACTGCACCACTGTCCTCAGTTATACTGCGCCTGCCTTTTCCCTTCCTTCTTGCTGTGGGGGGGAGGCAGGCGCAGCTGCCGGTGGCCCGGTACCGTGACCTTTGCAGCCCAATACTGGGCTGCAGACCGGGGGTTGATGACATATGCTTTGGGCTTGTGGTCTTTTTTGGGGAAGTATTTACTCATATCAATATTGTATTCATTGATATTTAGGGATGTCAATGCACTTTTAAACTATTTGCCTGTTGTTTCCTGGACATTATTGATGATCAGTGAAAATATACTGTTGCTAAAAGACTTACATTACAACACTGGAGATAGAAATGCCCACTTCCAGTAATCCAGTGGCCTGAAGAATGAGCTGGGAAAGGGGGGACAGTTGATCTAGCTGCCTTCTCCTGATCATATTATTATTATTATTATTATTATTATTATTATTATTATTATTATTATTATTATTATTATTATTATATCCTGCCTCCCCCCGGAGGCTTAAGGCAGGTCACATAAAACCAATCCCCTAAAACCGATATAGTAAAATCACTGTAACCCGTAGTACAGGGGTCTGAGCACCTTGTTTTAAAGCCAGTCATTAGCATAAAATGTCTTTTTGGGCTTCAGTTACTTGTCCAGCCTTCAAACAACTGGGCCAAGCAAAAACAGTACTGTCTGCATATTCTGGAGGTGGGAAATGAGGTAGGAAAGGGTGGTGGTGGTGGTCTGGTTGCCTTCTCCCAATTATACAGGGGTCTGAGCATTTTGTTTTAAAGCCAACCATTAGCACAAAATATCTTTTTGGGTTCCAGCTATCATGTTCAGAGTCTCAGAAATCCACTCGGACATAAATAAAGAACAAGAATTCCAAAAAGAAAGGGGGGATGCTGTATCGTTCTGGCGTTTCTCCATAGAAATGGGGCAGTATTGATTAAAATACATCTTGTTGTGGCATTACTGCATAGCAATGTGGAGGTGCCTTTAAAAATTAATTTCAGGGCTGGGGGAGGGGTTCAATCCATGTGAGAACTGCTGTGCTGTGATTTGTGGCTTGCTGTGGTTGACAAGCCAAGGAGTGGAGGGAGAAGTTCACGTTGCTTTCCCTTGCAACCTCGTCAGGAGGCAATAATCTGTGATGGGGCAGAGGGAAAACGTGTGGAGGGCTGCAAACGCAAGATTTACCATTCCGTGTTGATAAGCAGGAAGCCACTTGTGGTTTACCCCTCTGTGTGGAAATGGCCTATTTGTTTGAATTCTGGTGTTGGAGAAGGCTTTTGCAGGTTCCATGGACAGCAAAAGTCACAAACAAAAACACTCTACAGTGCATAAAGCCTGATCTATCACTGAAAGGCAAAATCACAAAACTTACTTTGGCCATATCATGTGATCCAACTCAATGGAGAAAGTGATTATGCTAGGATTGGTCAGTGGAAACAAGAAACCAGACTGACAAAGCATGTCGCAGTTAGACATGATCAAAATGGACACCAGCCAGAATACTACACACCTAAAAGAAGCAGTACAAGATCAGAAATTGTGGTGGCAGTTGTGCCATAGGATCACCAAGAGTCAGACTCGACTGAAAGGCTAACATCATCACAGATGCTGGTATTTTGAGTGCCAAATTATACAAGATTGTGGAAATCCATGATGAAACTCCAGGTGTTGTATTTGGGCTGAAAAAGCACCCTTGGGAGAGGAATCAATATGGAGAAAGGAGCAGGAATTCTTCCTCTTAATGCTCTGCTGGGCTACTTTAAATCCCAGGAGAGAAAAAAGACTGCTTTCTGTATTTCTGTAGAGAGGCCTACCACACCCCTGCAATTAACATACTTCTAAGGTAAATGTTTGGTTTAAGGGGCATAGATCAGGAATGCCCTGATTTATAGAAGTAGAAGGTGTGCTTCTTTGCAGATTGCAAAAATTATTAGCAAGAAATGGGAAAGGAAACAAGCCTGCCCAATTTCCTGAAGTGGTGCAGAGAAGGTTTTTGTCTGCTACAGCACCCTGCCCCCCAAACCAAACTATGCATTTTTTGTGTGCAAATACCACACTTTTCCCTGTCACTTTAAGCTATGTTTTCTTTTTAATGTAATTAAGGTCCATTAAAACACACTTGCCATCAAAGTGCTGAGGCAAAAGAAAATGGACCTTTTCATAGGCTCGCTGTAACTGGGTAGGAACAAGATTGATAGATGCTGTAGCTCCAAGAAAAATGATAGGCAACTCTCAGGCAAAAGTGTGACAACATGGAAAGTCTGGTTTATTTGCTAGGGCAGGTGCAAATCTTTCAGCATGCAAGAGAAATGAAACATATTCCACTAGACTTCTCTGATAGCTGTCCTATTTTTCCTCCCCTGGTTCACAGAAACTCTTTCTTTGGAGACCAGACCTTAAACAACCTTTCATTTGAGCCTAGAACAAATTAACTCTGTGTTTTGAAAACTGGAAAAAACTGCCTAGTATAAATGAGCTTCTTATGAAAGAAGATAAAGCATGGAGTAGTGTAAAGTGTCCTCCTGGGAGAAAAAGATCTCAAGAAGTTTTGAAATGCTTGTGTTGTGCCGTTTCTACCTGTCATCTAGAAACATATTTTCATAGGCACATCTGTGTAAAAAGCTCAGGTTAGTGGACTGCAGAGAGGCAACTGTTTATTCTCTAAGATTTTAAAAATTGGATTGGAATGAGATGACCACCTGAAGCGATAGCAACCAACATTTCTGGTAAGTATGCCATGTGGTAATTCTAAAATGTCACAGGGCTTCTCTAGCACTGACTACAGTTTTATGCTTCACCTGAAGCATAAAGCCCTGAAGTGGGTTTGTCTTTAAATGGACTAAACCAGGGAACAGGCAGAGACATAGCTTTGGAGGTGTAGATGTCGGTGTAGTAGGTCCTCAGTTCCCTGTTAAGATGCAACACACACTGCATAGCCAAAGGTTTTCTTTATTACATTTTTATCCCATCCTCATGAAATTGAGAGCAGTATGCATAGTTTTCAACTGTTTAACCCAGGGGTAGTCAAACTGCGGCCCTCCAGATGTCCATGGACTACAATTCCCATGAGCCCCTGCCAGCATTTGCTGACAGGAGCTCATGGGAATTGTAATCCATGGACATCTGGAGGGCCGCAGTTTGACTACCCCTGGTTTAACCTCACAACAACTCTGTGAGGTAGGTGAGGCTGAGGGATAAGGACTTATCCAAAGTTGACCTGGCTGTTCATGACCTAATTCAAAGACCTTGTTTTAAATCTTCCCTTGTAGCATTGCTAAAGATGTGGACAGCCACTGATCTGTACCCCTTCACCATGGCTAGAATTCCAAGGGTTTGCATGAACATCACACACGCCCCACTTAAAGCACTGGAGTCTGTCACCCCTCACTTGCTTCTCAGTGGGACACCAGAAAGCCTAGCTGCCAAACAAAGCTGTACATAAGGCATTGTCTCCCTTTGAAACCCTTCTCAAGGGACTTTGTGCACGCCAATATAATTGCTTAATAATAACAATCTATGAGAACATCTCTTTCATCCAGGCTCCTGTCCACAGAAAGAGATCAGATGCTTACAAAATATGGCAAGCTTTCTTCTCTTTCCTTTGTCTGCTACAGAACTTTAGCTCTCCTCCACAGCAATAATCATAGAATCATAGAATCATAGAGTTGGAAGGGGCCATACAGGTCATCTAGTCCAACCCCCTGCTCAACGCAGGATCAGCCCTAAGCATCCTAAAGCATCCAGGAAAAGTGTGTAGAGAAAAATCCTGGAGAAGAAACATGCAATCCCTTCTTGCAACATTTGTGGAAGATCAGAGCTTTAGTATATTGAATTTAAAAGTGACTTTGTATAATCAAATGAAAACAAACCAAAGCACAATTCAATATTTTAATGTATAAATTAAGATAGCATATTTGCACCATCTATCCCTTTGCATGTCTTATGACCACTACTTTGCCCACTGCACATGAATCCACTTTATGTCAAGAATGGTATTTCTATCTCTGGTCGTGTTTTTAATGTTCTCAGGCCTTCTATCCCAGAGTATACATGTAGGCTAAAAATGCTATCACCAAACGTATGCATTTTTGGGGGGTCTGATAACCAGTTAGGAGAATCTATTTTTAACCAGGCCCATGAATTCCTGGGCGATGATAGCTCAAATACCAAAAAAAGTTACTTACTGATCCCTAAATGAAACTTCCCATCTAACTTCATGGGTTCTAATTCAAACTTACAAGGTCTGGAAGATATAGGGATAAGATAGCCTTCAACCCAGGTTCTTTCTTCCTCCAGCTCTGTGTACGAATTCCTGAGTGTTACCTATGTATATGTATACGATTTCATACCCTACAGCTTCCCAGAAAAATAACATATGCCTTTTTATTCACACCAGTGAGGAACACAAACAGGATCTATTGGAGGTCTCCCACACTAACCTCTTCTGAATACATCCGCTGGGATTTCAGAAAAAGCAACTCTGTCAGGGCCCTTCATGAAGAACTCAAGGAAAGTCTGATAACATAGTTTTTAAAATACCAGGTAGAGTCCACTGCACTTTCAGATGTAATACAACTTTAATGAAAGCGGTGACAACAAACAAACAAACAAACAAACAGCGCCACAGTGCTTGGGGAAGACATCAAAGTGTCTCGCGGATGCCTGAGCCAGTATGTGCTCCCAAGCCTCTCATCCCACTTCAAGGCACTTGGAGGCTTTTGGATGTTCAAATACAAAGATGTGTGGGTTTAAACAGCCCTGCCTGGGACTGGATGGGAAGCAAATGACACCGGAGACACCCAGGTTACCATATGCAGGCCTGTTGAAGTTCCCCGTCTTCCTTTTGCCTTTTCTGTTCCTTTATGATAACCTTTGTTTCTTTGGCAACAAAGTTTTCAGGCATACATTAGAAAACTGAGATGAGGGGGGAAAACATTCAAGGATTCGATACCGAGTACATAGCATTGGCTTAGGGACTTTCCAGAGGGTTGTTTTTTAATGGACTGTTCCCTTTAATTCAGTGGGTCCAGTCCAATGAGCTATTCTGTTATGGGATATTCCACACACTCCCTCCCCAAGTAATTGGTATATGTCTGCTGTGGGTGATTCATTGAATTATCAAGGGGTGATGCTGGAAGCAGTGAAGATGAAAATGCAAATCAGTTAAAGAATATTTGTCTATATAACTGAACGATATAGAAGAACCAGTTTCTGGTTTATGTTATTTGATCCATGCCGTGTTTTCACAGGGATGGGTACTTTGTTGTCCTCTTGTGAGGGGTACCCACACTCTGGAAAGGCTAGTTTGATGCCATTCCGGAGGAGGCAATGTTTTTCTGAGAGCAGGGTGCTCAGTGATGAGTTGACTCTCTCTTTCTCTCTCTCTGCTTATTCATTTTATTTTTCACCTGTACTTACTTATTTGATTTATTTAGCTAATTTAAGTGCCACCTTTTGGCCTTATGAGGGCCCCCAATGCATCTCAGAACACTTTGAATACATTTTAAAACAAGCAAGAGAACCCAATCAATCAAGAAACAGTAAAAGAGGATCAAGGTACCATCCTCTCAGGCCATCCTCAGGCCTTTTGGAACAGAAATGTATTCAGTTTTCTCCTGAAGAAATGACACCAGCTTCATGCCTTGAAGAAGTGAGTTCCACAAGGTGTGGTCAGCCGTTTGGAGAAGCCCTCCTATAAGTTCCTGCCAAGTTTACTGCAGAAAGGGTAAGTTTTCATAGGAGAAGCCTATTCATTGATCACAAGTCTTGGGCAGCTTGACATGGGAAGGATCAGTCTTTTAGGTAATGTAGACCCAAGTCATTTTGGAATTTAAAGGTCAAAACTAGCCCCTTGGGTTGAGCAAAGAACTGAAAGCCAGTGCAAATGCACCTTAACATTACGATTCATTGTAGCAAGTTCCAGTAAAACCTCTAGCCCACTGTGAACTGGTAGAAACTTCAGCCTTCAAGGGCATTCCCATGTAGAACATATTGCAGTAATCTAATCCAAGGCATATGTGACTGTATCCAGAATGACTGTGATACAATGAGACAGAAATCCCTCTCCCTGCTTTGTCTTCATTCAATGGCAGCAGAAGGAAGCTGCCCAGCTGACACCTAACTGGCAGGGGTGGAGAGCAGTTGTCCCTACTCATGCCACATTAGTGGTGTAACTTCCACTACCACCCCCACCCCCCATTGCTGCCAAACTCTACAACTAGAACTGAGTTACGCATCTGGTTATTTTGGCCAGTATTTGAAAGATACGCACAAGCCCAGATTTTTCAGGGTGCCAGATTAGAACTTCATCTGTGATACCTTTCCAGCTGTATGCCATCTTTGAGTCATTGTTTATTGGCGGTCTTTGCTGTAACACACTTGAGAAAGGTGGGCTATGTATGACCATAGCAATAGTAGCACTAATAATCCATTCTTCTCATTCTTGTTCTCTGCCCACCTCCTTCAAGCTTCCTGAACTCAGCTGTGTAACTTCTGCTAGCGCCCCCCCCCCTTTTTACTTCCTATCACAGACTGGGAAACATTACTTTGCGCTACAAATGAATACAAATAGCAGTGGCCAGACACTGCATCCAAACACGGCTGCCCTTTCATTAGCCCAGGTCAAGGGCAGGATGTCTCAGTGAAGGTGGATGCTTCCCAGGACGCCGCAACTTGGAACCATCCTAAAGCAGGTTTATGACACAGCTGAGAGCAGGCATGAATGCAATAGCCTAGTAATTCAATCATTTTATAGAAGTTGATCTGTCCTTTTTATTACAATTATTGTCAGCCAGGGTGTTTCGTTCCATCACCGAAAATAAACATCATCTATCATACTTGCAAAGATTAGCCTGTGACAGATCCTCCTCTGCTTTGCATAAATGTGTATTAATGCCGGCTCTGTCGGAAGGGGAGAGAGAAGTCTATATTTCACAAGAATGATTAGACAGTGTCACTGCTGCTTTAAGTAATGTCTTTCCATGACTGATCATCGTACTGTGAAACATCACCGCACGCGCACACACGAGCGCAGAACAGAAAAGAAGCAATTTATTGCCTGTGACTGAACTTTGTTTTAACAGAATTAGATGCAGTAGCACACGGCCGTTGGTGGGGTTTGAATACAGCACTGGTAATGCTGAGGGTGCTGTGGAGTCGTGGACACGTCTTAGAGATAAAAATGAACTTCACAATTCTGATTAGCCTCCCTATCAGGTTCCACTGGTACTTTTCTGTTCTGCATGTGAGTTCTGGATTCATGTGGATGGGGCAAGAGCCCACCTCCTGCTATGTTATTCAGAATCAGTACTGGGCCAGGATCTGTGCAGAACGCAGAAGAGTCATTATCTTTGCCCAGAAGCTTACTGGGAGTGGTTGAGTACACCCAACAACACAGTATTTATTTATTTATTTATTTAGATTTCTATACCACCCTTCCCTAGGGTGTGTGAAATAGATCAGAGGATTCCTGTCATGTTAAAGGCAATATTTGCAAAAGTTACAATTTACGTGTTCAGTTGGGTGCCAGGGCAGAACACACCCGCATATCTCACACTGAGTGAATGGCCTTACATTGCATAAACTCTGTATTGGAGGTGGTGCTCCAAATGCTTTAACTGCAACATCATTTGTTGATACAGAAAAGTGTGCCCATGCTGCAAAGCCTTTACGAGCTATTTTGCAGACAAAACCTCAAGGCTCCATTGCAGCCTCCCTCCAACTACTGATACGGTGCGGAATCTAGAGGGCCCTCGGCCGCCTTGGAGGGAGCATTTGATGGCCCGTGCTGATTGAAGTGGAGAGATTGCTAGACTTGGCAAGGCCAACCACATTCCCATTAGACCCCTGCCCCTCATGGCTACTTAAAACAAGCAATGAGAGGCTAGATGAGAGATTATTAGCCTCTCCCTTTCAACAGGAGAAAAAGGCAGTGGTCTGCTTGCAACTGGGAAAAAAAAACATTGTTAGATCTACAGGATCTTGCCAGTTACTGCCTCGTCTCAAGATTAGTGTTTCTGGGGAAGGTGATTGCAAGGGCCGTCACGGACCAACTGCCGGCTTATTTAGATGAAGCTTCAGTCCCGGCTCCATTTCAGTCTGGCTTCTGACCTGGACATGGGTTGGAAATGGTGCTGGTTGCCCTGATGGATGACTTCCAGAGGTATCTAGTTCAGGGTGGGTCACCTACCCTTCCCCACAACAATGTGAGTAGTTGGGGTTGAGAGAGCTCCAAGAGAACTGCTCTGTGAGAACAGCTCTAAGAGAGCTGTGACTGGTCCAGAGTCATCAAGCTCGTGCATGTGAGGAATCAGGGAAGCAAACCCGGTTCTCCAGATCAGAGGCTGCCACTCTTAACCACTACACCAAGATGGCTTTATAAACTGGAGATGAGCCTGAATTAAATACATTGATAGTAATGTCTTTAACCTGTGTACAGCATGCGACCCATTCAGATGAATGCAGCTTAATAGCCATGTATCTCAAAGAGCTTCACAAGTCCATTGCTCTTTTGCATCCACAGAAATTAAAAAGAAATAAAAAGATTTAGCATGCAGGCTGTTGTCTTTGGACCCTCCAAGGTAAATGGCAGAGAGAAAGAACGTGAATCTAATGGAAATAACAGAGCTACTAAGTTCTCTTCTGTCCCAAGTCATGGGCTTCTAAAATATCTCAACTATTTCTAGTAGACCCAGATTCTTCTTGACCCATTAACTGCATGTGTCTCACATTGTACAGGGCTGTCTTAAGTAGGATTATGAGAAGGTTTGATGGAAATACATGGATCATCTAAGCCTATGGAATTATTTTTAGGGTTGGAATGTACTTTTGGTCTGATGTCTGCGTATAAGCATGCATTTAAGTTCCTCGCAGTTCCTGGAGAACAGAGATGCAGCACATGACACTGCTAACTGGTAATCCTCCATACAGAGGAAATTTCAGATAATGGTTATATTTAAGTTCTGTGGAATGTAATGGTTTCCCCCCTCCCCCCATGCCCTGCAGTCCATGTTATTCATGTCTCCTAATGGGCGGCTTTCATTATCATTATCCCTAATAGTGCTTTATTGTATTAGTTACAGTTAATTTAAATGTTACTGAAGCATTGAAAACAGATTGCAGATGTTTCCAAACAGATGTTATCTTAATGTTAAAACTAAATCATGAATCTTTATAGGGCATTATTGTCTGGGCTGAATTAGAGCACTCTAATAGTCACATATGTGTTTAACTTTTTTTTCTGAAGGAAATACTCCGGCAAAGGTGGATACAGACCAATTGATTTGTGCACAGTTAAGTCTAACATCACCCCCTTTGGTATCTTTGGTTGCCCCTTAAACTGAAGAAGTTTAATCTTTTTATTTCTCTTTCATCTAACAGCCTGCATCTCCCCATGTTGCATTTGCTATCATCCCCCCACCCAAATCAGAGGAGTATTTTGAGAAGAGATCTGAACCCAGGAAACCATGTCTCGCCTTATCTGGCATGGCTTCATTATAGAAAAGTCTTGCACAGCTCACTTATGGGTTTCTTGCAAAGCGTTCATGGTCTGTCACTCAGAACTCCTTTTCTGTGCCAAGTCAAAACATTCAAAAATATTGATTTATAGTTGTTTTATCCCAAATGTTAACATGTGTGGTTTAAGATGCATGTACCCTAGAGAGTTTTAGAAGGTAGCCATGTGGGCCTACAGTGGAATTGCTAGATTCAAGTCTAGTAGTATCTTAGAGACCAACAAAATATTTTGGTGGGAGACATGAACACTGGGAGGCAGACCTTTTATTGCCCATGGACAACCTCCTAACCTTAAACAACTTCATACTCACTCACTCCTAATGTGGATACCAGGGCCTGCCACAAACCAAGATGATGTCAGAAGCCTGTAGTTTCTGCCATAATTTTAGATTGTTTATTTAGGTTGATAGCTATGTAGGGTCTATAGTTGATCTTACCTGTTGGCCATGTTTTATTGCCCCGATGCTCATTTATTACCCTGATATCCCTTCCTGCATTCCTGCCCCCTTTCCTTGTATCTCTCACCCCCATCCATCTCCATTCCCCTCTGGAATGCAACCTTGGGATCTCCCTATCTGGTTGTTGACACTGTTTGAAGTCTTCCCACTTTCCCTGGATTCAGATCATCGGGGGTGATGGTACCGCTTTATTCTGCTCTGGTTCGGGCTCACTTGGAGTACTGTGTTCAGTTTTGGGCACCACAGTTGAAGAGGGATGTAGACAAACTGGAACATGCCCAGAGGAGGGCAACATAGATGGTGAGGGGTTTGGAGACCAAGACATATGATGAAAGGTTGGGGCAGCTTGGTCTGTTTAGCCTAGAGAGGAGATGACTGAGAGGGGATCTGATAACCATCTTCATGTATTTAAAAGGCTGCCATGCAGAAGATGGAGCAGAGTTCTTATCTCTTGCCCCAGAGGGATAGACCAGAACCAATGGTATAATAAAAAAGAAATTCCATCTAAACATCTCAAAGAAGTTCCTGAGTGGTTTCTCAGTGGAACAGGCTTCCTCGGGAGGTGGTGGGTTCTCCTTGGAAATTTTTAAACAGAGGCTGGATAGGCATCTGATGGAGAGACTGATTCTGTGAAGGTTCAAGGGCTGGCAGGTTACAGTGGATGAGTGAGAGGGTTGTGAGTGTACTGCACAGTGCAGGGGTTGGACTAGATGACCCAGGAGGTCCCTTCCAACTCTATCATTCTATGATTCTATGGAGATTGCAACATGAGATTGTTGAATTTAAGTTAATTCACTAGGCAGAACAATGACCCCCCTTCCAATTTGAATACAGAGATAGAATCCTTATCTCACTTCAGATACTAATTTTCTGCCCTCAGGCATCTCCCTCTGCTTGAATTATATTTATTACTATGTGACTTTTATCTCTGTATCCTAAATTCCTTCTTTTTCAAACCCCTCCCATCTATGGACTGGGATATAAGAACTCAGAGATCTCCACTCTAACTTGTATCAGATTAAGACAGCTTTAACTCTTGAATGCTTATATTATGAAATTGTTGTTGATATCTAAGGTGCTACTGGACTCAAATCTAGCTGTAACCTAGGCAGTGTGGATGTGACCCACTTTCCAATCTGTACCCCAATCCATACCAAAATAGCATGAGGAAGACAACTCCTATTTCACAATCTTTCACTTAGAAGCTAAATAAACTCTTGGATAACTCTATACACAATTTAAGTAATGCCACCTATATGGGCAGTGGACCAGAAAAGGGCTATAAAGACAGGTCATTTTAAACATCCAATGGTGCAGGTTACTCAGAGGTGAGGAAGACAGCTTGAGAGATAATGGAAGAGGAACAGCAAAGATGGTTGTAGTTTCCTATCTGAGCAGGCCTGTGAGATGGTCTGATTCTCAAACCAGGGGTACAGATATGTGGCTAGCAAGTAGTCCAAAAGGGGAAAGAAACAGGGACATATGACATGTGAGAGCAGGTGTTCCAGAGCTACACCAACCCAAAAGTGAGCTTTGGGGGACAGACTCTAGCTCTATTTACAGGACAAGAAGCAGAGCTGAAAACCAAGAGTCTTTTCCTTGTAAGGTTAGATTTACAGGTAGTTCAGGGGCCCAGGAAAAATGTCATTAAAGGTTAAGAGATGAAAGGTATGCAAACTGAAACGGCAGCCCTGGTCTGATCAGAAGACTGGAGCACTGGGAGGCAATTCCAAATAGTGTAAATGGGAATGTGATGGGAAATGCTAATTAGGCATACCGAGAACTTATTTTGTCAAACTCCTTTAATTGCTTATGAAATGAACTCCTGATTGGATATCCTTGCTGTTCCCTGGGAAAATTTGTTTTGAGCACAGCATTGCATTGAGAATCTTTGTGTTTGCATGAGACCAAGTCATTGCAGCTTGTACCTCCTTTTGTATAGTCTGAAAACAAAATCATCTTGAAACAAAAGGCATAGATAGATAGATCACTAACTTGCAATAAAAAGCATAAATTTATTTATAGTTCATTCCCTTTCTGCGTCAGTGCAATTCCATCAAATTATACTGTCTGTTTTTTGCACCTGTGCAGTCAATGGTAGCCGTTAGAGAAACAGTGCACTGAATAACTAAGTAGTAAATCTCAACTCATCTCAATCATTAAACGGTAATGGCTGGGGAAGGCACTGGCAAACCACCCCATATTGAGTCTGCCATGAAAACGCTAGAGGGCGTCACCCCAAGGGTCAGACATGACCTGGTGCTTGCACAGGGGATACCTTTACCTTTACCTTAAATCTCAACTAAAAAAAAAGCTCATTCTTTTTCTTGGTCCTTTAAAAAAATGTAGCTGGCTGAGGAAGGGGACACCGAATCAACATATTTTCCTAGATCCTCACCAAACCCATGGAGAAACTGATGGACCCCAAAATCTCTTGCTTACTGGGAAAGCATTTCTTTGTAGCTCATTGTACTCATTGTAACTTCGTTCATACAGGAACTGCGGCTTTGCATTATGCTGTCTTTTGCTATCTTTTAAAAGAGAACAAAACTCTGAACTCCCACGATTTTGCAGGGCCTGCAAAAGAGAGCTCTTCCACCAGGCATTTTCTTGAGGCTGACCAACCCAATAAAATCCACTGGTCTCCCCTGACGCCCCCCTTACATGACCTACCTAAGGGTTCCGTTAAAGTTGCTATCTTTGTTGAAACATCCTAGTTGATGTGCTATGTGTTATGACTGTTATATTTGTTGTGATGTTCCATGTAATTACCTCATGATGTTTTCTGTAAACTGCCCAGAGCCGTATGGGTGGTATAAAAATCTCAAATAAATAAATAAATAAATAAATAAATAAATAAATAAATAAATAAATAAATAAATAAATAAATAAATAAATAAATAAATAAATAAATAAATAAATAAATAAATAAAAACAATGCTTTATAAACACCTGCAGCTAGTATACTAATAAGACAGTCCTGCTGTGGTTGTAGGTCCTTTTAATATTCCACTCTTAGGCCAGAGGGAGAGGAGTCATACACAGCTGTGCCTTAGGAAGTGATTTCGACACTGTCAGGAGAAGGTCAAAAACTGCATTATGGAGCAGTGGCTATTTTGGTATCTCTTTCAACCTATTTTTATAAAGAGGCTGTGTATGCCAAAGAAGATTCCATTAATTCAAATCATAGCAGAAACAAGTAATTTCCCTCATCAATATTTGAAACTCTTCATTTAAGAAATTAAGAACTATTTGTGCTTTTGTCTCTTTTATTATGCGGAAATACAAAAATACTAATAATTTTTTTTCTATTGGCTTTCTGTCCCTCCATGTACTCTCTCAGCTTAAGGTGTCTCACAGCAGATGTATATTTTAATAATATCTGGGATGTATTTTAAATCCATAATTCTGCAACACATTGAACAGGCAAAATCAGTCCAGTTTCCCTGTCATATCCTATTGATCTCTCTTGTTTCCTTTTGGAGTCAGCATTCACTAATAGTGCAATATATAGACATGCAGTTTGGAATTACATTGCCCTAACTAAATAACTTTGTAATCAATGACAGGTCATTTTCAGTTGATTCCTTTAAGACTTCCTTCATCTGTGAACAAGGGAAAATGGTGCTTATTGAGACAAGCTGTGAGTGGAATTAACAAATATTCTTGCTGTTCCCTCAAGGAAGATGGTCACTGGCAGAGTAAGGTGCCATTTAAACATTCTCCACAATGACAGTTTGGTTCCATCTCTGCAGTTGCTCACACTATAGATGAGTAAGATCTAGATTTTCTGCTTTCAAGGTTGCTGTGGGATGCATTCTGTATTCTTGGCAATGTGGCACACAACCATGCAAAATGCCTACCTCTATGAGTAGAAGACAGGGAAATGGAGTAGTTATGAGTAGAAATGGAGTAGTTATGGGAACTGCAGGCATCCAGGTAAAACTCTAATAGTATCATTCTCTTTCATTTGGTGCCAGTGTCAGATGATTCCATTCTCATATATCACAGATTGTTTTAGTGATGTTTGGTATTTGGAATTAAATGACTTTTGCATTCCTGGAAAATGGGTAGCAGTTCTCAAAGTTAACACAATTCATCTTTCTTTCTTTCTTTCTTTCTTTCTTTCTTTCTTTCTTTCTTTCTTTCTTTCTTTCTTTCTTTCTTTCTTTCTTTCTTTCTTTCTTTCTTTCTTTCTTTATTATGACCTCTTCATTTCAATATAATTATATACCTGTCCCACTAAAATCATTGGGACTACAGTGCATCCAACTTTGGTTCAGTTATGCTCTCTGTTTGCAGAGCACTGCAAAGCAGATCAGATCTGGCAAAGTAACTAGATATCAGAACACAATACCTGTGCTGTTTATCTAGATCAGCCTTTCTCAACTTTTTGACCATTGAGAAACCCCTGAAACATTATTCAAGCTTTGAGAAACTCAGGAAGCAGCACAATAATGCAGAATTTGGTTGGGAAGCATACATGCCCAACTGGGGCCCCTCCCCTTTCCAACCCCTCCAACCCCATCATTGGCCACCACATATGGTCATATCACCCAATAAATGCTTAACATATATATATTAAAATTAACTCCCACCCATTTGGGAAACCCTTCCAGGGCCATCAAGAAACACCAGGGTTTCATGAAACCCTGGTTGAGAAAGCCTGGTCTGCTGATTCAATCCCCCCCTAATAAAGAGAAAATAAATATCATAGATACAAAGGAATAGGCAGGGGATAAAATATATTTAAATTTTCTTGATTTAGTAAGTAAAAAGTATAATGATCTGGTGCCAAAGTGTTACCTGGCATGAGTCACTCCCCAAAATGGGCATGTATTGCTTTGAATGAAATGGACACAATACCCCATAACAGATGGACATATGCATTAAGCTAGCAAATGAGGCAGCATGTTAGACATTAGGAGGTTACAGTTCCTGCCAGAAACATCAGAACAGTAATTCATATTCCACCTTTTAGGTTTACATGGTGGAGTGCTGCCTGGATGTCATGGACCTGACTATGAGACTATCAGAAAATTCATGCTACTCGCACATAAAGAGATCTGTGAAAAAAGAAATAGGATCATAACTGAATGTTTTCCTTTGTTGCTAGGGTCTTACTGCCCCTTATAATCTTACAGCACAAAGTAATTCAAGTGGCTTCATGAACTACTTAGGTCATGCCAAGGCTTCCAATATGTCTCAATGCATTTTTGAATTTTGGTACTCCAGCTGCAGGTGAACACCTTAAGAAAAGAACTATACAAGAAGGAACACTGGGGGTGCGTGTGTACATGCTTTATTGGATTCACACCAAAAAGCTGTTTATACTAGAACTCTGCAGCGGTTTTCCGTGAAAACTTCTCTGTCAAGCTCTGGTCAGGGTGATAAGCATCATCATTGTTGTTAAAGTTCAAGAGAAGGCTATCAGGTAACAGCTAAAGGCAGTTCCTCAGTGGTCCCTGGTGACTGGAAGCTTCTTTTTTAGTGAATAATGATAGATTTGGGTCTCTGGTGCTTGCCTATCACTAACACAGCCTGCTTGCTTGGATTAGAACTTGAAAACAATTGGAAGTTTATCAGTTGGAAGGAGGCAGGATAGATTATACAGCTGATTGACCAGAAAGACCTAGGAAACTCCAAGAGCATTCTTTTGTGGGAAGTGATATTTCTTTAAAGACTAGCCCTGTTTCTTCATGTATCTGTTTTCCCAACCCTTGTTCAGTTCTGCTACTCTGTCCTTATTCAGGAAACTGAAAAAGTCTGCAGCTGTCCATTGAACATTTTACCATTCAGTTAAAAGGAGATGCATGAAATTATACAACATGGCCAAGTTAAGGTTGTAGACTTCAATAGGATGGGACATCCAAAGAACAGTGCAGCAGGGTTTGGGCTACAGAAATCTGAAAACAAACAGAAATCTCAAACACAACTGAAACAAAGCATAATTTTTTTAAAAAAAGATGACATGGTGCAGAACAACATATTCTGGACTGCAGCATGCTAGCCCACTTTTCCCCCTCAGAGTCCAGATTTTCCCTACATTTTCCTCTCCCTTTCTGTCTGAACAACCTTATTTATCAATTTTCTTATTTTCTGAAGAACTATGGCTGTCTCATCCTGTATAAAATTTTGCTGCTGGCTCAGCCCAGGAACCTGAGGGAAGGATCAAGACCCCACTTTAATCCACTGAAATGGCACTTGAGGCTTTTTAAAGTTCCAAAAATAACAAAATATTTTATTCAACAAAGAGGGGAAAGGTCAGATGAAATCGGGGGCAAAATTATTGAGATAAATCAATAGAAGCATATAAACATATACTTCAAGCAACTGAGAGTTTCCTAAACTTTCCACAGGACTTAGAATATTTTAAATGAAAGGCTTTTGTTTCAGTGTTTACTAAACTCTCCAGTATACTGTCTTGAGCATATTTGACTCTTTTGGTTTCCAGAATGCAGGGATACTCTATCCAGTACCCAAACCCCCTCATTAAAACAGCAGGGCTAGTTTGTTTTTTTACTGATTCTTTCAGAATGTAAAAGGCAGTTTCCAAACACACCAGACCAGGGATCAGGTGGGTACTTTAGTTCCAAAAAGGGTTGTTGTAGATTCCTCAGGTAAGAATTCTGTCTGTAGGATTGGAGCAGATACAACTATAGCATAGACCCTGGATGTATATAATGAATCAGTTGATACATTTTGGATGATAACTGGAGGCATGCAGGCATGGTTCTCAGTCAGTAGGTTTCCAGTGTTAGGTGGTATCTATTTATCCATTTGGGATTTTTACAATAGTGGCCAGAAAATGTATTTTTTACATAGATTGGTTCATTGTTAGGTTGATGGCGGGGAGAAAGTCATTGAATGCTTGGTGGAATATGACCAGGGCTTCTTTACCATGTATCCAGAGAATAAATATATCATCAAAATATCACAGGTATAAGAGAGGTGTGAATGGGTGGTCCAGTTGTTTGTAAAAAGCAGTATTTGAGAGTTGTCTTTGAGCCTCTTGGATGTAGTCTGGTCTATTCATGATGACAATGATTTCCCCTTTGTCTGTTCTTTAATTATATCTGGGTTGTTCCTGAGACTGTATGTGGCCTTCCTTTCAGCATGGATGATATTCTACTATACACTGTTATTTGCAGAGCACATCTGTTTGGATCCTATGGTAAAAGCATTCTATTTAGAGATCCAGTGTGGCATTGTGAGCATCTGGAGGGATCCATTTGGACTCTCTCTCTCTCTCTCTCTCTCTCTCTCTCTCTCTCTCTTTCTCTCTTTACATTTTTAAATGGTATATGGTGGTAAGTATCCTATTCATTGGTGGGTTGGAGGGATGGTAGCTATTCTCCAGTAGATTGTGTGATGGTATATTGCGAAGATGTCTGTCCTTTGTTGTTATTGGGCTGAATTCAGACTGCCCTCTCCTCAGCATTTAGCACTCAAGTCTTTTCTCTGCTCAACTGCTGCTAACCAATCAGATCTCTTGGGGCAGCTTGTCATTCAAAGCTCTCCCTTAACAGCTGTTTACACAGAACTCATAAGATTTTACAGTCCACCATCCATACTTGCAGTGATAGGTGGGAATACAATAGTGTAGGCCACAATAGTGTATACCACAGTCCCTATCTCTTTACCAATGCACGTTCCTGACCATATCATTATACTAGAATTCTATTTAACCTGTTTTAAACGCTCTCTTGAATTTTGCATAATTTGCAGAAAGCTAAGAGAGTGGGAGCCTTCCTAGCCTTATCAGCAAGGCCATTCTATGATGCAGGGGCCACCACACAGAATGCACAACAAGTATGATGGGTTGAACGAACCTATGTTGGTGGACAAAGAGAGATAAGTGGTTCTGCAGGTATGGGGGGCCAAGGCCATGAAGGGCTTGTATTTATTCCCCCAAATAAACATACTTTCCTATAAATATCATACAATATACTATATTATGAAATTATTTGCACATTAAATGTTATGCTCAAGTAACTACCAGTAGGAAAGAGTACAGTTAGTTTGCTGGCAGATTTGTATTGATTTGCAAATTAATTTTGTCTCTTTCTAGATCAAGGGTGTGCACAACTTATTTAATTTGTAATAAACACAATTAGAGAAATGAATGAGCTATCAAGATTTTTAAAGTATGATCCATCAATGCTGGCATAACTTGTAATCCTGGTCATTATAAATAACAAGGATATTTTGCAATATGGAATGCAATTTCCCCTGCAGTATGTCTCATTACTTTATGACATATGGGTTAATATTAAATTACAATGCCTTAATTTTCACATCAGGGCTTAATTTATAAGTAAAAGGTTAACAAATTGCCTCTGCAGCAGTAAATTTTGTTGTGAATTTGTTTGGAACAGTTTCTCTCCCCCTCCCCGCCTCCTTTAAAGTATGATATATGTTATCTAGATTGATCCTAGTCATCACCACTGCCATTCTGTGCCACGCAAACAAAAAATAAAAAAGGTGTAAACTGTTCCAATTTGGCATAAGAAGCAGTCTGAAAGCATAATGGGTGCAGATAAAGTGCTAATGTCAAGTAGAACTAGGTAGGTCTCAATCTAGTTTGGGTGCATATGGGAGAGGGACAATGCAATCCTATGCAAACTTACTCCAGCTTAAATCTATTAAATACAATAGACTTAGACTGGAATAACTCTGCATGGAATTGTGAACAGGTGAGCTACTCTATGCTTCCCAAAGGATGAACAGGATATGTGTCATCAATGATAAAAGATTCCAGGATGGAAGACTTCCCTCTATTCATTTTTCCATAGACAAAATGTCATGAATATTCCACATCTAGTATGCATTCAATTTGAAATGTCTCATTTATTCCCTATTGTATTTTCCTTGGAGGTTAAGCATTTATCTATGCCACTTCTGCATGTGGGGCAAAATCACGTGATTTCTCCTACCCATAATTGTGTGATAGTAAATGCAGCCATTTCTCCCCTCCACATTCTGTTGCTGCATCTCACCTTTCCCCCTCCTCACTGGTGGTGAAAAAGGTACCAGCGAGAGCAATGTGCTGTTTTAGTAACCACTCCTCAGCCTGTCAATCAATGGAGGCAACCAATCAGATGTTTGTGTGCCTCCAAAGTTCCCCAAAGTGCAATTAAAAAAAAAATTGAAACCTATGTATGGCAATGCATATGCATTGCCCTGCAAGACACAGCATATATATACTAGTCTGTTGTATCCAGGAATACAACGGGCGCTAGAGCTTGGCAGTGGGAAGAGGAAGGAGAGGAGTTGTCCAGTCTGTAAGGGCATGGGGTGGAATGTGTGTGTTGTGTGGGAGGTTGTGGTAGTGTGGTAGCAAATGAGGGCATGGGCGTGGAGATATGGGTGTCAAGAACCTGTGGATTGCAATGTTCATTGAGTGTTGGAGAGGACTGACCTTTGGGAATTGTGGCATAGTGGTTACAGATGAGCTTTCCAGAGCCATGTCTTCAGATATGTGAAGGGAAAATCAGACTGGAGATTCTTCTTAGGGGAAGATTACATGGCAACCAATTCCTCCCAGTTCTGCATCATTATCCTTCTCGTATGAATTAGGTCACAGATACCAAAATGTTCCCCTACTCTAATACACATGGGATAGTCACAGTACACAGGTGTCCACCCTGTTCCTTCTGTCTCCATTTTTTCACTGTTGATAAAATGTTATGTGCCCACATGGTTCTATCATGGTTACTCCTTAGAACTGCATTTTTGAACCCTGTTTTTTACTACCCAAAGGTTTTTCAAAGCGGTTTACAAACACCTTTTCCCTTTGTCTCCCCACAATAGACAACCTGTGAGGGATGTGGGGCTGTGAGTGGTCTGAAAGAACTGGGAATGGGCCACAGTGACCCAGCAGGCCTCAGGTGTCTCAAAGCATTTTCCAATCGTCTTCCCTTTCTCTCCATAGCAGACTTCCCATGAGGGAAGAGAGCCTCACATGGAAGCTGGCAACCCTAAGAGGAAGTCTCTCTGTGCGCAGTGGCTAAAAAGGCAAATGGGATTTTGGGCTGTATCAAATGGAGTATCGTGTCCAGATCACAGGAGGTGATGGTACCGCTTTACTTTGCTCTGGTTCGGCCTCACTTGGAGTACTGTGTTCAGTTTTGGTCACCCCAGTTGAAAAGGGATGTTGACAAACTGGAATGTGTCCAGAGGAGGGCAACAAAGATAGTGAGGAGTTTGGAGACCAAGACATATGAAGAAAGGCTGGGGGAGCTTGGTCTGTTTAGCCTAGAGAGGAGACGACTGAGAGAGAATCTGATAAGCATCTTCAAGTATTTAGAAGGGTGCCATACTGAGGATGGAGCAGAATTGTTCTCTTTTGCCCCAGAGGAACAGACCAGAACAAATGGGATGAAATTAATTCAAACGAAATTCCATCTAAACATCCATAAGAAGTTCCTGTCAGTTAGAGCAGTTTCTCAATGGAACAGGCTTCCTCGGGAGGTGGTGGGTTCTCCATCTTTGGAAATAGCCATCTGACAGAGAGGCTGATTCTGTGAAGGCAAAGGGGTGGCAGGTTACAGTGGATGAGCGATTGAGATGTGAGTGTCCTCCATAGTGCAGAGGGTTGGACTAGGACTGCAGCCTGTTCCCCGCGTTGGTTTACTATCCTTCCAGAAGTTAGGATGAGAGAAAATCCAAAGACATTAACATCCAAAGGACAAATGGACAAAAGGATTCCCTGCCCCCATGCAACATATAATTCACGGACCTTATGAACTTACTGACAAAGGATATGATAATATGCAAAGGAACTGCAGCTGCTGGCAATATTGTGTGTGTGTGTATATGTGTCTATAGGATTCAGATGATCCAAATGGTCATGTCTAAGACGCTGTAATTGTGCTAATTGCTATGGTTGCATGCACAATTCCTATGCAGAGATTCACAATATTGGCACCGGTGTTTGAATACCACTTGGTTCTTATGCTCTCTCCAAGGATCTCGCATGCAGACTTCCAGCCAAAGTTAAAGATTCTATGACCTGGGGTCAAAGTTACCATAGAAAAGAACCATGTCTCTCTGTCCCTGCCATGCTCCCTCTTGCCATCATGCCTCCTTAAAGAGGCATCAGAGCCATCTAAAAAGAAAGGTGGTGGTAAGGCAGCGGCATGCTGTCTGAAGCTGTCTGCCCATGAGGTTGGGAGTTCGATCCCAGCAGCCGGCTCAAGGTTGACTCAGCCTTCCATCTTTCCGAGGTCGGTAAAATGAGTACCCAGCTTGCTGGGGGGTAAATGGTAATGACTGGGGAAGGCACTGACAAACCACCCCGTATTGAGTCTGCCATGAAAACGCTAGAGGGCGTCACCCCAAGGGTCAGACATGACCCGGTGCTTGCATATTCATGCTCTTTCATGTAGGGCAAAACCGCTGCACTACCACCATGCTCTTCTTTGTAGGGTGAAGCCAGGTGCTGCTGTGCCTATACAATCCTCATTGGCCAAAACAGGCCCTATTGTGGCTGTACTCTTCCTTGCTAGCTAGATCACCCAGGCTGGCACAGGGTGAAGCCAGGCCCTGCTGAGCCTGTGCTTCTTCCCACAGAGCAGAACAGAGCATCACTATAACTATTCACCTCCTTGCTAGTTGCAAGCAATATGCCTGGCCATCAGTGCAAAGACAGGCTCTATTGAGCTCTATGGCTAGCTTGGGAAATTCCTTTAGATTTTGGGAACAGTGTCTTACGACAGCAGGGAGCTCCATGAGGATGTGATGTTGCTTCCGGCAGTATCATATCCTGTGATGGCAAATCCTTGTCAAAGTTCAGTTCCTCTGCTACCCCTTCCTTTGAGGTCACTTTCTCCCAGAAAAATTCAGTTTTTCAATTTGAATTTCCCATTTTTCTTCACCTGGCCTTTTCTTCCCACCTTTTCACTTATAGCTTTCTGTATGCACATGGTCTGGTATGAATGCAACCGAAAAAAACCCTCTCAAAATCCTCTTACGTTTCCCCATCTCAGTGTTATGAAGAAAAATTCTCCTCAATCCACAACTTGTCTCTATTCTTTACAGGTGACAATCAGTTTTTTCCTAGTCTCTATGGTATACCATAGGAGAATCAGAAGGCATAGAGCATCCACTATAGCCATTCTAGGCTTTCCATTTCTTATTGACTCTATAGCATATTATAGAGTATACTACAGAGTATGTCCTCTGAAACTGCCATTTCCTCCAGGGGAACTATATAGTCTGTGTTTCATTTATCCTTACATTTTATGCATAATAAGGATGTACATGACTATTCATATCATACTTTGGTTTCTTTTCAGTTTGCATAAATCTTTCGCTATTCATATCCTTAATGTTGTTGTTTTTTATCTTCTAGTTAATGCTGCTGAAGAAAGTCATGAACCAGGCTTTATTGTATTGGAATCCTGTTCAGCATGCATTATAGAGAATTTCTCCTTTGGCTTCCAAGGTTTGGACAATAAACAGGACTTAGAATTTGATTTGCATTATTGTATTATTGTATACATCTACATACATACAAACTATATTTTTCTTGTTGTTCTCTCCTTTGTGTGCTCCTGCTGAGGACCCAGAAGAAAGAAACAATTTAAGCTGAAGCTTGCTAGAAAAATGTTGCTCGTCTGGTGGAAGCACCTTGCCAGGATATTGGGGCATGACATGTAATCTTGGGGTTTGACTCATCTTCCTGAAAAGCATCTGAATATGTCTGCACATTTTTTCCTCCTGAAAAGAATTAAAAATAAATTGCACTTCATATATCAAGATGTGTTTTGTGGCCTTAAATAATTTCAGTTTCATTAAATCCTGGCAAAGAAAATGAACTCCCTTGTGCTGTAGTATTGTTGCAGTTGCTTCTTATGGGGTGCAGGTATCAGGGGCATGACTGAATGCACTCAGTATGACTATAAGCTTCCTGTTTGTTATTTGAATTCTGTAGGGACCAAGTAGAATATGTCACCTTTTGAGGGGGGAAGCAGCAGGAGAATGGAGCGGCAGGTACTCCGGAGATTCCAACTTCTGATCAGAGACTGGGAATCAGTTCTTGGGATAAAATGCATTGTCAAAGTATATTTTCTGCATAATATGAGTATTTTATCTTGGAGACATGATCTAGTTCACTTTTCTTATATCCTTGCTTTGTGAATCTCCTTCTCAACTGCCAGGTGCACCTTTACCATTTCAGGAATGAAAGTAGAGACATTTGAAATACTCTTATTCTCATAGCAAGGATCAACCCTCATTATATTCATACACTCTCAAAGAGTTTCTGGCTGCTGAAGTAGGTTGACCGTACTTGAATGTTGGATCTCACAATGGATCTGATGTTAACTTTAATACAATAGCTGCACATACATAGGACTGCCAACTACAGATTGGGAATTTCCTGGATTTTTGGTGGGTGGGGAAGGTAGGGAACTCAGCAGCACATAATGCCATAGGACCTGCTCTATTTTCATCAGGAGAACTGACCTCTGTAATCTGAAGCTCAGTTGTAATTTCAGAAGACTGCCAGGCCCCACTTGGGAAGCTGGCAATCCTAAACATACAACAACGTTCATTGTTGGTATTTTGAGGTGGTGTTGGGTGGAAAGAGCAGTGTATTGTCACTTTGAGGATCCATATATACAATTACATTTGTCCTGGGGAAAAGGCTGAAGAAATGGCACCACTACCTAATTTCTATGTAAAGTTGCCAAATCTGCATTGGGAAAATCCTGGAGATTTGGGGGAGAAGCCTGGGGAGGGCAGAGTTTGAGAAGGGTTGGCATATTATTCCATAGTGTCTATGCTTCAGAACTGACATTGCCCACAGGGGCACTGGTCTTCGGATTCTATGTAGCACTTGTAATTCTAGGAGACCTCCAGGCCCCACGTTTCTGAAAACATTCTCCAACATTTTCTCCAAAATACAAATAAGGGACAAGTAGAAAAACAGGGACTGTCCTGGGTAAATTCAGATAGTTGGCAAGCGTGGATACACAGTCCAAAGGACAAAAAAATCAACCACATGGTTAAGAGCTTCGCTTTCCTCTGGTTCACTTTATATTACTTTTACTGCAACACATCTAAAGTGGCAGTTTACAGGTTTACATGGAACATAAATCCAGGAGAGAGAAATTGCAGTTACAGGGACAGGTTTGTTTCGTTAGGCCATTTTACTTACAAGTTAAATAGCTGTTGGCGAGAGCCCTCGGTTGGCCATAAATTGTCATTCCTTATAACACAGAATACTTTGTTGATTTACAATGCGGCATGTCTCCCAAATGGGCCTAAATGCTCATAAAGAACAAGAGCCCTAGTGGCATGAAGAGAGACCATTGTGACAAGAGGCTGCTATTGGTTGGAGCTCAATGAGGCCCAGCATTCAAGGCGGGGGTGGTAGCGGAGGGCAGTCTCTTCACACTGTCATGACTGTTGTTTGAATAAGAAGGAATCAATGAATGATGGGGAATAATTTTGGTGGGAAGAAGAGGCTGCACATCAATGAAAGCTTGATCCACTACTTGGGGTTTCCAGTAAGGGTTCCTCAGGCAAGCTCTCTAGTACAAGGTTTTAGTTAAGGGCCTGTCCCTAAATTCATAAGGAGCTCCTCCATGAATTGGTATTCTCCCTGATGGACAGTTCTACTTGCAAATGTGTAATTATTGCATTCGTAACTTTATCATATTAGGCACACATCTATAAAATACGATGTGTGAAATGGTCCTTAAATTGTGTGATTCCTCTCTCCATAGATGGAGATCTTTGACTCTGCATGATACAATGGCTGGATGCTGCTGTAAATGCAGACAGAATAACAAACAACAGTTACAACTGGAATTATGAAAAAAAATATTTTAATGTACAAAACATTTATATACAGTTTCAGCATATGACTGCCATCCTTATGATGTAAAAAAAAAAGCTAAAAGGGTCCTTAAGATATAAAGACAGAACATTTCAGCTACAATATTTTATTAATAACGTCTTCTATACAGAATATATACAACACCAGTATGGTTGTTATAATACTATTACAGTAAATAAAGGAAGACTGTCTTTGTAAAGCTGAAGAATGTCATGGGCAATTGAGGACTGTGTGTATGTGTGTGTTTCACACATATACATACAAAGCTCAAAAACTGTTGTACCAAAATACATCCATTGAATAAGACACTTTGCCGGAAGGCAGGGTTCTGATGAGTTAATACACACAGCTTTGTCCATGATGCCTCGCTAGCACTGAAATTCCATGAAGTGGCTATGCTCAGTGATCATAGCTCACCCAACTAAGCCATTCTATAACATCTGCAATTGTCACTCGAGAATTATGGCCCCTATGAATAGACCCATCATGTCACACCATTCCTTACTAGGCCCATCGTTAGACCTAACTAAGGGATGTGAATACATTTTGTCAAAGCTCATTCAGAACACTATCCAAAAGTGTAAAATTGCCTTACTCAGAAGACCCTAATATTTTTAGCTAAGCTTTACTTGACCCCTTGTGATGGAGAACAAAAAATAAATATATTTGGGAATCATATATTGGTTTCAATAACCTAAAAAAGAATAGCATGAAAAGGTACTTCTAGCCACCCAGTTGCTCTCTTGTTAACTTTTGACACATCCAAGTAACTATCAATTTAAATTTCCCTGCTGCTTTTGTATGGTGAACCTTTTCTTTTTGGCGGGATCTAGTGTTTCCCATGTCAGGAAATAAACTTGCTTTCCAATGAAAGGTTCACCAAGCGAAACTGACAAGGAACAGTTACCCTGGGATCATTCTGTCACAGCAATGATTGATATGCTGGTTTATGGAATTGTGTTGGAGGCCAGCAGCAGGTTTACAGGAAAACAAGGATCACATGTATATGAATGGCTGTTTCTGGGCATGAAGTGTACGCTATCATGATTGCACAAGTGACAGCAGCTGCAGTGCATGTGCAGACTTCCTGGCTTTGCTGAGGTACCACCAGAAGCCTTACAGGCAACTGAATGGGGGTTGCTAGATTACAAATTTAGAGTAGTGATAAAAATGGGAATGTGACCCGCATTTTCTTCTGTAACTAAGTTTGAGATAATTTGCTTTATTGACAAATGCTGGTTTCTCATTCAACCATGAATGATGGACAAACATCATCATTATCAACATGTATCATCAATACATAAAATAAATTTAGTATACATTATGCTTCTGCATGTTGTTTCAGAACTGTATTAAAGCAAAATGCACAGTAAAAACAGCTACAGGATCATGATGGAAGGATATTTACATGTTCTGACCCAAGATTCCAACCACATGTGCTTGTACAGATTGAATCCAGTGAACTCCCATTCATGCCCAGGAATGAGTTTACGCATTGTACTTTTTCCTCACAATCTATCCAGTTTGGGAGTGGGTCCTTAAATAAATTGACCCATCTCTGAACAGCTAGCACGCTTAAAATAATGTTTTCACTCAGCTGAATGTATAGAAAACAGCTCATTCGTGCAGTGTGTGCATGTAGAAATAATTGTGGCTTACAAGGGCCAGCTCCACTTGGGCTACATCGGATCCAAGCAGTTGTTTTTGTTACACTCCTATCCTGCCCGCCCTCCTTCCAAGGACATCAGGGCAGTATTTTTAATCAGACAGCAACCCTGGGAAGGAAGCGCGGCTGAGAGATGAGGCCACTCAGCAAACTTTCTCAGGCCACAGTTGATTCCACATGCCACACTTCTGCACAAGAAGCCATTTATACACCATGCAGCTGCCGAAGAGAAGGTCTTCAGGACAACAATAAATTGTGATGTCAACTGGTGACCTAGACAATGTTTCTGTACCATCGCATGATTCACCTCTTATTAGTAAACTCTGTTGTGGCCCGACTCTTTGTGCCTTCAACTCCAGCGTGAAGTCAATGGAGACGAGGAATGACCCATGCTCTTTAAGAAACCATTGTATGCCATTCATGGCAAAGACCTTTTTCCTACTAGACATATTTTTAAATTAGCGGCATTTTCAAGACTCCGCTACATTCTCCATGATATAAACTACCTTGTAAAATTCCTCTGATAAAAAAGAAATGGGGCATTAATCTTTCACATAGTCTCCCCATCAATGTGACCCCCTCAAATGTCTTTTAGCAACATTGCGATGCCCTATATAAAAGTACCTTTATTTTATATAAGCTTCTGGCAATACACTTTATTTGACGTTAATGGACAAGAGATGCCTTGACGATTCAACAACTAACACACAATAAGGCACTTTGCTGCAAAACTGTTCAGGAGCTGAGGCTTCTCGGCTAAGCTGCAAGGGACCAAGAGCTATATTGGCTATATAAACAATGCTGTGCATGCCCGTGTGTGCACACTTCTGGCCAAAAAGCAAAGCACTAAAGCATCAAGCAGACACAGTCTGGCTTTTTTTTGCATTTAGGTCAAAATGATACCCGTCCATTTGTCGCTAGAGAGGGGAAATTGCATTTTTGCAGCAATAACAAAATGAAAACCAAAAGGAGATGACAAAATGTGCTTTTTACAACGGAGAAAGAGATTGATCTTTAACACCACTGTGTAATATTTTAGTGCACAACTCTCTAGTGTTCCACATTTGGAAAAGTCCCGTCTGTTTTCCACATTGAAAAGTAGAGAACGCGTGAAACTCTGAAAAAGGGAAAGAAGAGAAGGAAATCACATTTTTAAAATGATGTCAAATGTGGCCTGTCTTTTATGAAGAAGGACATTTGAGAGGTATGTTCTAGTACTGTGGTGGTGTTTGTGAGCACGCTGTAAAACAAGCACAAAAATAATACTAGAGAGAGGTGGATACTTTCAGTGCTTCTTTTATATAGTTTATACATGTTTGTACAAAGACTTTCCCCCTTATTTGGAATCCCTTTAATGTATTTAATACTTGTAAAAAAAACTACTCTATGAGTTTCTTTCTTTTTAAAGAACAGCACATTCATAAAATTGCTTAGCGTGTAATCTCTGATCATTCTAGACAGTTGTGCTTTAAGCATTAAGACATCATGTTAAGAAATTTACTCTCTTCTGCCAAGGTGGTCAACATAGAGCTCATGTCCCCTATTGCCATATTGCTAATTCCAGCTGGGATAGATGGCAGGGTCAGAGAGTTTCGGGGAGTTGTAAGGCGAGAAGAGTTCTGGGAGAGGTTCTGCAGAATGCTAGGGCTCAGGGTCCCAGACATCAGGCTGGAATGATCACCATCATCCATGATAGCATCGAAATCTATCTGAGGAGGCTCCAGAACCTGTGAGTCCACAGTGCTTGAAACCTGATTAGCTCCAGGAGAGGGCATGGTGGCCGGCTTGATGTTCAATGCACACTGTTGCTGTCTTACACTACAGTCTGCATGGTTATTAAAATTCCCATCTTGTTCATACATGTGTATTTGACCGTAATAGTGCATCAAATGGCTGTCCCTCATATTACTGTTGCAAGACTGAGGCTGAGATGATGCCATCCCATTTATTCTCTTAGGGGTGGCCTCCACCTTATCATGCCCTGGGCTCACATCGGTAGATGGGTGCGGTGTTCTCATGTAACCCAACTGTTGCATAGCATGTATCCCTCGGTATCTGTTGGCTGGACTGGGATTAGATGGAGGATGAGGCTGTACTACAGAAGTGAAGCTGTGCTCAAATGTACCTATGATATCCTGCTGTGGCTCAAAATTTGTCTGATTTGAGGTCATCAGTGCAGGAGGCTGATGGAATGCTTCCTGAGCCACTGAGAAGTTCATATGGGTTGGCTGAGATGAAAAGCCCTGCTGATGCCCTGGATCCTGTATTACCTGGTTGTGCATTGTGCATTCTCTGCTGCCACTGACTACTGGATTTGGATCAGCCATAGCATTCATTGCCTGAGGATGAACATGGGATGCGGGCTTCATTATGTTGTTACAGGAAGGGGAAAACTGGTCGTTGGTCATTGTGCTTGGGCTCAGCATTTGATGAGCCTGGCTATACCCTTCATGTGAGTTCAAATCTGAATGGTTATTAGGATTTAGATTTGCTTGTTGCTGCTTTAAGTGCATACAGTTTAACTTTTGTCCATCCAAGTTTGCATTCTTGTGCATAAACTGCTGCAGGTTTGCATCCATGTTCTGACCAATCTGCGTCTGCTGATGGCTGAAGTTCTGATACTGGCTGAAGTTGTGCTTCTGATGGACTACAGCTAAGTTCCGTGGTGAAAACTGTTGCTTTGCGTGAACAGAGGCTGCATCAACAGTACCTGAGCTGACCTCATTCCATTGGACAGGCATGTTGTTTTTGCACATACTGGAGGACATACCAAAATTTATTTGACACCTGCCCATTGCTGGAGCAGAATGATTCATACTCACATCTGAGACAGCCATTCTTCGCTGGTTTAGCATGTTATTCTGTTGTCCTTTTGCATTCACTTGGAAGCTCTGCATCTCATTACCATACCCTATAGAAGAGTTGTCTCCAGCCATCCCATTGTTTTGTGATTTGATATATTGCACTACATCGTCAGGTAGTACTATATCATCATCTCCAACAGAAACATCTGTCTCACCAGATGTTGCTTCCATGGCAATATTCTCACTAATACTTGGTGGCCTTGGGGAATACATATGCCTGGTGAGGCTTCCATCTGAACACGCATAGCCTGAAAGATTGAAGTTCCTTCTGTCCAAAGGAGAGTGGAGAGGATTCATGTTGTTGGTGCTATTGAAACGATGGACCCTAGGAAGGGAAGAAGGGTCTCCAGGAGGTCTCCGCACAGGATCACTTGCACGCCTTGCATTATTGCCTACCATGTCATGAGGGAACGCACCTGGTGTTCCATACCCATAAGTGTTACTGTCACTACAACGCCTTGGACCAGGAAGGTGGCGATATGAAGGCAAAGTAGGTTCTGACCCATCAAGAAGGGAGATTTTGTTCTTTAGACTCATTCTTTCCATATTAGGCAATGGTGTGGGTGGAGGGCCACCTGTGGCTGCCGCATACTTAGCTTTCAGCCTGTACTGCTGAGCTGGTGTAAGGTGCAGAAGATCTTGGATCCCACTACACTGGCTGGCATCACTTGATCGGCGTGATGCATCTGTGGAAATTGGGTCATAGGAATCAGCAGAACTTGTGTTGTTTGGACGGTTTCCAAATTGTGATGCTTCACTGGAACGGCGGCTGGAGAAATAAGGGGATATCCCAGATGACCTGCGACTGACCGTGTAGGTAGAGCTCATGGTGCTGGTTGAGCTATCACGACGTTCAGTTAGTTGATTCAACATTGTAAGCTCATTGATGGACAACTCTGTTATCCTTGGGTTAGGCAATGCTGTAGAAGATCCACCCATGTTGTCCAGTGGATAGCCTAAATGAGAATTGGGAAGAGGGCAGGTTCTTAGTTAGTGTTATCAAAAGGCAACCCCAACAAGAGTATGTGAAACGTCTCCCTCTGAATGCATTCTCTCTTTTAACCTTTGCTTATCCCCACATATCTCTGTGTTATTAGTACTCTATGGCTTTTCATAAGTACAACATACTTAGGCTGTTAGCACTGCTGATTCCCAGAGTGGAGACAGATGATCGTTTTTAAGAGGTGCTATAACAGAACTATGATTGGACATAGTGTACAACATACATTATTTTTGTTCAGCTGTCCTCCTGGGCTTGTGGGGTTTTGAAGCACTACAAAACTGATTTTTATCTCTATAGAAGAGTAAAAACTGGGTTGCAGGCCACAGGCAAGGATGGTCCTATTATCCCACTTCCAGGTCTCAGGGGGAACCCCCCCCCCGCATTATCTGCCCAACTTAGAGAAGACTATAACATGAATAGGGCTGTGAAAAGCAATACATTGACTACAATCGACCCATACAAAATTTAATTGGTATTGAAATAGATAAGGGGAATTTCTTAGGATCAGATTGTAGCAGAATGAAACCTTTGATTCACATAATGATTTCTCCCAGCCAGTACAACTGATGAGCCATGAAGAAGGATCTCAAGTATTCAACAAGTGGGATCTTTTTCTTCAGGGGTAATTGTTATAATGGTGATTCAGCTGAACTGCCTTTATCCAGTTGATATCAAAGTTCCAGGAAAGTTCCTGAATTTGTAAATCAACTGAAAAAAATATCTTAAAAAACTCTCACAAAGATCTGTTATGAGCCTTGGGTGCTACAGAATAAGAAGAAAGGATGGAGGAAGAAGATTTGCCAGGAAGAAATCTGTTTTGACAGAGCCAGTTTCCCAGTAGAGCAGGACAAGAGCAGCAGTTCTTTTCTCACACAGAATCCCAGATTTTAATTCAATGGTTCTCTTTCCTCATATATTTATTTACGCTTGTTATTTGAGAGCCAGCTTGGTGTAGTAGTTAGTAGTGCAGACTTATAATCTGGGAGGTTTGATTCCGTGTTCTCCCACATGCAGCCAGCTGGGTGACCTTGGGCTCGCCACGGCACTGATAAAGCTGTTCTGACCGAGCGGTGATATCAGGGCTCTCTCAGGCCCACCTACCTCACAGGGTGTCTGTGGTGGGGAGAGGAAAGGGAAGGCGACTGTAAGCCGCTTTGAGTCTCCTTGGGGTAGAGAAAAGGGGCATATAAGAACCAACTCTTCTTCTTCTTCATTGGTTGAGTAATGCAAAGCCTTAAGTTAACTGATGTTTGCTTCTCTGTTTGTTTCAAATACCACTGGAGTGAAATATAGTATACATATTCCAGACACCATTCTGCTTTTTAAGGCAAAAGTCTATTTTGACCCTCACGCCATTTTCAAGGGCACAGGAAAGCTATAAAATTTAATGCAAAGTTATCTTTCTCTTAAAGGTTGAGACATTGAAAATTATTACTTTGCATTTATATTACTTTAAACATGAACCCCAGCGCCTCTTTTCAAAAAAAGACAGCAGCATTATAGCACACCATTTGCTATAATGTTGGTGCATGTATTTGTAACAATACTCTTTATGTTTCAAATTTGAGTCCAGTCTTGACCACCACACTTAAAAGACATCAGAAAAGAAGTGCAATACATTCAATATTTGGCTTCAAGTCTGAGACCGGTCAATATAAATTGGTGCACGTGCTGAGGACATCCACATTCCAGTTTTAGATTCCAGCTCAACTCACCCACCCCTTTTCAAGCAAGGAGAAGAGACATCCAACAGATTACTGAGCAATAGTTCAAATAACAGGGGCCAGACCTACCATTGCCAGGGATGGGAGGCAGCTTAGTGTTTCTCATTTGAGGTGCAGGATTTGCCCATGAGCAAGAATCCTTCACCGTCCTGAGTTTCTCTTTCTTGAGCTGTTCAAGGCGTTGCATTGTTGTCATGTGTTTCCTTAGCTGAAGGCTGACTGTCGCGTTTCCAGATGAAACTGTCGAGTCCACAACAGGAGTGCCATCTTCCAATGCGGTCAGGTCTCCCAGACTTCCTCCACTGTGCATGTTCATTTCCACTCCACTGTCATTGTTGTTGGTGCTCCCAAGTGGTGATGGTTCACTGCTGCATGATGACTGGCCCCCAGGACTGGACTGATACATCTTAGCAAGACAAAGAAAATGGAGACAATCTTAATGAGTTTGAGATGCTTCCCTCTGTATCAGATTTACTATTATATGTGCATTGAATAGTTTTTCATTTCAACACTCATCTCAAAATCAGCACCTCTGGTGCAACAAACTTATAATAAGAAATAAATGCATCATCTCACAGAACATTTGATATTTTAACATTTATTGGTTTTATTTTGACTGATCTTTTATGGCACTCTTTTTCTTCTGTACCCACTCCCTTCTCCCTTGCTTGCCCATACTATTGTTTAATTAGTCACTGTGATTTAAATGCTGTTGTTGTTTATTGTCTTCCATTGCATCGTCCCATCTCACGTGGTATAGGACCTTTGACACATATCACATGAGTTGGCACTCGAATTAAAAGCCAGTGTGGGAAATGAGGGCAAAGAAGATGAAATAGATTCTATTGAGAGGAACAACATAAAAACAACACCATGTCCGCATTGTGTGAAAGCAAGAGAGGTTTCAGAAGATGGAACTCAAAAAGAGGCAAGCAGGTTTAGCTGGCCACTGCAATTAGCTTAAAAGAATGTTCACTATGAACATTCCTTGTCTCCCCCCCCCCTTTAAATATATCAGGACAACCCTAGTAGGTGATTTATCTCTATTCATTCATTGGTGAAGACCAATGGTGAAGGCCATGTAGACTGGAGTAGGTTTACGTCACATTTTTGTTATTTTTACATTTTAGACATTAATTTGAAAAAGTTTAATACAATTTAGAAAAAACTCCTCATGACCAACAATCTTTACACTAATATATTTAGAACCACAGGAAAAAAATGTAAAGTCTATTTTGTGCTAATTAAAGTTAGCACATTAACAGAATTAAAAGTCATTTCTAATAGTAATTCCAGTTTGCATCAAACTAGATTTGTCAGAGCTATTTGCTGTATAGAGCCAACTTGGTCATTATTGCCCATAAGTGTGATTGTACTGTGGTACATTCCCCCTCCTGTAAAACAAGGGATTTAAGTGATTAACTTAATTTTTATGACTTTTTCAAGGATTGGTAAGTAAACATCAGGGAGCTAAAAGCCTGGAGGGGGGATTTTCTTTTCTATTTGCAAAGCGAATTGTATGTCTTCAGTTGAGAAGTTTAAGCTGTTGATCTTGAAGATAAACCTGGAACATTAGTAGATGTTTGCCCTCCCAGCTCTATCTACAGCAGAATCAAGCCTGACCCAGTGTATTTCTTGTGGTTCAAAGGACCCTAACATGCTTGGCTGACAGGCTTTATAGGAAGATAAGGGCATGATTTGCAGCCTTAGGTCTGGTAATTTTTTTAAAAAGTAGTTATTGCAATAGGAATTGCATTTCACATTAAGCAATTTATTTGTAATAGTAGTGAAAATATTCTCTGCAGGCTCATACACAGGGCTCTCAGTTATTAGGGCCCTGGGATGGTGACCTATGATGGTCCATTCTAGAAGGTGGTAGTGTTGGAATGCCAGATGACCCTTAATTTAAAGGTTCCTCCCAAACGCTACTGGTCCATAGGTCAGGATGGGGGAGTCTGTCCGCTGTCTTCCAGCAAGAGCTTTCCTTGTGGACAAAGTCAAATTGCTTTCTTACCTATAGTAGCAGGTCGAGAGAGACTGAAAAGGGGAATATTGGCAAAGCCAATGTGCCACGTTACTTTGAATGGAGCATGGCACTGCTGTAGTCGTACATGGAACTAATAACATCAGAACATAGAGGAAAGGTTAGGGTAGCAACAGCATGCCTATGAAGTGACACCGATTTACATGATATCGCTTCCACTTCCCACAATATTTTAGCATTGTTTCCCTGTGTTCTGCCGCATTAGAGAAATGCCTTCTCTGCCACAAAGCATGCTGAAATAAGTGTACAGTCTGAATCCAGTTCTATTCCTATCTCCCGTTGTGTAGGCTGGGATAGAAATGAATTCTACAGGTGTGAGGCTGAACGGAAGGTTATCCATAAAAGGAGTTACCAGAGGCATGTCTGTGTGCCAAAATGTAAAATATGACAACGAAAGGATTGTGAATGCTTAGACGAAGCTCCATTTGGCCATGGCTATTTTATCTTGCACATTCTTGGTGCTTGCAGAAAACATGCATGTGTCCACATACACACTTTGTTCAGCCACACAAAGAGGACAAAGCACAGAAACTCTGACAAAGACAGTGTATTTGCTCACCTTAGTACCGACTGTCCTTGTGAAGTACAATAGAGAAAGTTAAGAGAGGAGAAAGAACAGATTATTAGAACACAGACAACACTGAGGGGAAAAAGCTGATGTAATTGATGGAACAGGGAACAAAGGAGAGATACAAAAATGAGGATAAGTTTGCAGCATCCATGACACAAGAATATCTCTCAGGGATGTTTTGGCCTTAGTAGGTTTCAGTTGAGTACAGATTAGGAATTGGCCTTTGGGTAGACAAGAGCGCAGCAACAGTGCCAGCTACCTGCCTCCACTTTGCCTCCTGCCCCACGCTGTTGCCCTGCCTGGGAGCTGAAGCCACTAAGCCACCTTGCCAACTCTCTCAAACTCTTTTTATTAAAAAGCAGTAAGCCGCATGTGCTTTATAGGCCAGCCACCTACCTGTCATGTCGGTGGCCAGGGGGTGAGGCCAGTCTGGGGCCAAGGTACCAATCAGCAGCCACGCATGGCCCCTTGGTGCCGGACTGCCAAGGGGCCAATGGGCGCTCTTCCCCATCCTGGACTGAGCCCACCCCAATCCCCCTTACTGTTTTATTTATACTGCTTCCACGGAGTGGTTTAAGATAGCATTTTATGAATCTCCTTCTGCTAAGGCTACAACCACAGAAGGCTTTCTCCACTTTTGGCTTCCAAGCTTCAGTTTCCCCCCACTTCCTAGGCTTTCCCCATCCTTGGAAGACAGCAAGAACAAAGCATGCTTCCTCTTTGCTCTTGGCTACATATCGTCAGCTTCCCGACCACTCTCCTTTCTTTCCACCTGTTTCACTGAAATCCTGAATGCGTAAATAAGCGTTTTTGAGCTTTTACCCTTCTTTCTTCCTGACCAGCTACTTCAGTGCATCCCCTAAACTGAAACAAAACAGATCATTTCCAGCCCCTCTCTTCCCTTTTGGCTCTTTTTGCCTTTCAAATTTCCTCCATAAGAGGACAAACAATCACGAGCAGGGAGTAGTGGGATTCAAGTCCAGAAGCACCTTAGAGACTAACTTTATTTTCAGGGTACAAACTTTTGAGATTCAAAGCTCCCTTTTTCAGATACTGCTAGCAGGAAGAATTGTGCATGTGTACAAAAGAAGGGAGAAGGAATGCCCTTAGAAAGTCTCATCTCAAACTGAATGCAGCTAGAACTACTAGGGTTTTTTTTGTTGCTCTCTCCTCTCTGTGTGAAGGACGTCAGGAAAAGTAACACTACTGTACAAAGTGGGATTTGTGCATTCAGAAATCACAACAATGCCAGTTAACAATCTACAGATGATAGCTGAGAATCTCAGTGTAGCATCCACCAACAAACCATAGTTTATTGAGCAACCTGCATTCAGACAACACACTAAAGCAAGTGATTTACTGTGACATCTGAATATATCCCAGAGATGTGAAACAGTCTGAATAGTCCAAAACACTATTTAAATGCTATTGCTATTCATAGGGAGAGGCTGTAGAAGAAGACATGCATCACATGCACAGGGCTCCAGATACAGTCCCTCACATCTCCAGTTGAAATGATCTCAGTTGAAATGATCTTTGAGAAGGGTCATCTTTCCAGACAGATTGACTCAGTGAAAAGCAACAGCATGTTGTTCATGCTCACATTGTTATATATGGTGGAGGTCAGCCAAATAGCAGCAGCCTATATGTGGGACCAGGCATCTAATTTCTCTAAAACAGCCTGCCTGATGAACTGGCATTGGTCTGTGACTATGAGAAAGAGTGGTATGAGCACAGAGAAGACAAATGCTTCTTTAAAATGTTTCCGCAAAAAAAGTTAAGAAATACTGTAGCACTAAATAGAAAGTTTGCATGTGTGAGTGTAAAGCACTGTCACGTGACAGCAGATTTATGGTGACCCCAAGGTAAATCCTTGGGATATGGCACAATCCAAAAAGATTAGATGATTAACTTTCCATATGATCTCTGAGATTTTAAACGGGCTCCTTCAGCTTTTCAAATCAACTGCTTTTCTTACCACAGAATTCTCTGTCTTTATTGTTTTGACTTGTAAACAGTCCTCCGTCCCTCTGGTGATGCTGTTTGCCTCGGCGCTCTCCTCTGCAGCTTTGCCACTCTGCTTGGCACTTGCTTCATTGTCACTATTTTCTTTAAGGGCAGGTGGTCTCAGGTGAACATCATTGCGCTGTTTCTTGGTGACGTGTGCCTCTGGCCCATGCACAGTCTTCACATGTTTTCGGAGGGAACTGGGGTCTGTGTACCTCTTGGTGCAACCCGGAATTTTGCAGACATAGGGTTTCTGTAAACCGGGACAAATTTAAAGATCAGTACGTGAATAATTTAATACAGCATTTGTGGAACACAATTTCTGTGCTATGTTGATACATCAGTATTGGATTCAGAGCAGCTGTAATTTATGAATCTGTCCAAGCACTGATGGTCTAAGGGCATCCATCCTAAGACTGATTAAAATGTGCGGGACTGCAAGTTTTGTTGTATTCCCATGAGCTCTGCAAGAATGCTTAGAAAGGGCATGTTTTAGGGGAAACCACAGCTCAGTGGTGGAACACATGTCTGCCTTGCACCAAATAATACTGCCTCATAATAAGGCAACTTCATATATTCAAAACCAGCTAGAGGAGGAGTTCGTTATCTTGTTGTGGGTCTACCCATTGTTCACAGCTATGAAACACTACTGAAAATGGCAGTTAAAATAAGGGAATCCTGTGGGACTTCTCTCATCTCCCCAATTCTGCCATCTATCTTGGGCAGTGTGGATTTGACACTTCATAGACTATTGCTCAGGATAAGCTTTAAAACCACACATTTTCAAAGTCTGGATCAAAACTCAAACTTTGCCAATGGTGCCTCTACCCAGTACATCCTAACGCCTTTCCGAATTGTATTCTGCTTGCTCTGCATTTGCTCCAGTTGCCACAGGAAGGCTGGCGTGGTTAACAGGGGACATGCAAGGCATCGTGTGAAAGCAGCCTATTTTGGGTACTGATGTCAGGGGGTAGGAGAGGGGCAATTTGGAAGAAACAATAAAAACAGAGTTAGAGGGCATCAAATCCCCTACGTCTCTATCACCTGTCAGCCAGGTAGCTGTTACCTCGCATAGTGGAACCCACAGGTATTTAGTGTTTATGCCGATGATAACAGTGCAGCTCTTGAAATCATATTAATAACCACAGTGCAAACAAAGTTGGGGCTACATAGCTGGGAGGAAAAGTAAGAAAACAGGAAGGTATCTTCCCCGCCTCCCGTCTCCAGGCAGGTTATCCATTCCAGGTTCACTGTGTCTTTGCACAAATGTGGTCAGTGCTGGGCTGTTTCTGAAGGGCTGAATTCATCGAAAAATGCCATTTCAGGCAAACAGCTGCTTAAAGTACTTTTCCACTGAAATGCTGGAAAGGGTCCATCCAAAGAATGACCCAGAATATGTTTTCTCAAGTTTACTAAGAAGCGAGCATGCATGTTAGTTGCTATATCTTCTTTCTAACAGGGCACTTTACATAGCCAGAACAATTCTTACTCATTAACCTTTTATTGTAAGGCAGGGAAGTATCTGAAACATTTATATTCTAAGCTTTCTGCAAATAATCACAGCCGCGTTGACTCTTGTGCACCTAGAAGCAGAGTACAGAATGAACAGGCAGACATGAGGTAGGAGTTGGGATATTTTTTCACGAGTACACTTACAGGTTCTCATAAGTGTACACTTACTCTGGTTAGGTTAGCCTATTCAAGAGGTCAGGATCCAGAATCCATTCAAGCTTTGAAGAAACTAAATTGTCTTGCCTTGCAGGGTATCTTCTCCAGCATAAACTATTGCTGCTGGGAAAGATGACCCTCTGCCACTGTGAGTCCACATTTCCCAGTACTCACTTTCCCTTCAGCCACACAGCAGCTGCCGGGAATGATGTTTTAAAAGTCTGCAGAGGCCCAGTTTGGCTCAGGACCATAGTTTGTGTGTGAGGGAGTGGCTCCTGCCTTCCCATCCATGCCACTTTCCCAAACTGATGGAGCAATTATTTCCTGTAGAACTCTCAAATGAAGAAAATAACCCCCCCCCCCCCGGGCCATTTCATCTTGGAATAAAGGCCTGGAGAAGGCCTCTGTAGGCTTTCAAAATACCATAATTACTATGTGGCTGTGTGGAAATCAGGTCCGGGCCAGGGGTCTCAGATGTGACTTATTGGGAAAAATGTCATATATTGTAGTCTTACTGTGAGACTAGTACTAACACAGGCAAAGTATCTGAGTGGAGTAGCTGCTTATATAGAATCAAGAGAGCTCTCCCCATGTGAGGAAAATTTTATGGAAATATTGTTTTGTTTCAAATCCTTATAAAGAAAAATCTCATCTGTTACAAGGCCTGTTTTAATTTACTAACTGGCAAAATTCCCTGTCTGTTTTATTATCTCCTGATTCCTACTCGTCTTCTGAATATATAGCAAGAAACAGAACCTTTGGGTTTCATTCACATCCTATGGCTACCTGTATATCACCCTCAGAGAGACCTTGCTATAAATTACTTGCTCATCAATCAAGGTAGGTAAATTGCTGACAATAATAAGCTTTTATGTGCTTGACATATTGGTGGCTATGACAGACCCCCTCCCACCCACAATAAATTTTCCCTCCAAAATAAAATGTTCTCTCTCAGACTGAGCTGCCCTTGTAGCATGGTTTCTTTGTCCCACCCTGTCGCTGACAGATCTTTTGGCTTTATCTCAGCCCTGGAACTTTTTTTGGAAGGTGTAATAATCCTTTTTTCTTAAAACTCTTTTAAGAATGGCATTGAGACTTTTGTTATCAACAAACAAAGGATTTTATTTTTCAAAGAGGTAAGGGTAGCTGGATAGAGGAATTCAAGTTTTGTTATACAAAGTTATTTTATAGTTTGATGTTCTTTGTTACAGGCTTTAGAGAGATTCTGATGTCCTTTCTTAGTATTTGAGTTTTCTTTATTCGGAGAGGTTTCTGTCACTGTGTTTATCCAAACACATCTATTTTTTTTATCTTTGTGAGTTCCTCTGAACTCCTCTCGTTTCTTAGAAGGTGGGTACTCTTCTTCTGGTACCTCCAATTTTCCTTCCAAGAAGTACTAGTTTCCCTTTGACTTCTGAGGAGACAGAAGCATTATTTCTCTTACACTAGTCTAAGGAAATCTTCACACCTGATTTCCTCATATAAACTGGGCAGGGATCTTTCATTACAAGATTTCTCCTTGAGTATCACCTCACTGCCCAAATTCCCTCTGCCAAATTTCTGTTCCAGTTCTCCAGACACTAAAATTCCTCTCCTCAGAGCAGATCTTCAGCAGGTTCTATCAGAACTAGCTTCAAAGCCCGTTCCTAAGAACGGGCCTTGAAAAGGTTCCCGTCACCTGGCTCCCGGCCAGGCAGCTTAAGGTGGCTTTGGGCCGCTGCTCGCAGCCGGATCAAGTGGGGCAGGCGGGGGCTGGCCAGTTCATTAGCAGGGCTGGGACAGAGCTCTTTAGTAGGCAGACATCAGGCTGGGAGGCCGTTAGCAGGCCCAGCCTAGCAGGCCAAGAAGCCCTCTTAGCAAGCCCAGCCTAGCAGGCCAAGAGGCCCTCATTAGCAGGCCCTCCACCATGATCAGTTTGGTGTAGTAGTTAGGAGTGCGGAGAGCCAGTTTGGTGTAGTGGTTAGGAGTGTGGACTTCTAATCTGGCATGCCGGGTTCGATTCTGCACTCCCCCACATGCAGCCAGCTGGGTGACCTTGGGCTTGCCATGGCACTGATAAAACTGTTCTGACCGAGCAGTGATATCAGGGCTCTCTCAGCCTCACCCAACTCACAGGGAGTCTGTTGTGGGGAGAGGAAAGGGAAGGCGTCTGTAAGCCGCTTTGAGCCTCCTTTGGGTAGAGAAAAGTGGCATATAAGAACCAACTCTTCTTCTTATTCTATGACCCTTTGCCCAGGGCCCTCTCCCCTTACCTGCTGCTGGCTCGTCTGAGACGTATCTGAGAGCAAAGAGGCCAGGGACGGAGGGCGGGAGCTGCAGGGGCAGGGCCAGTCAGGGTATTTGCACCCTTATTGGCCCTATTTCAACTTGGACAGCCGGACACATTCTACCCCCCAGGCAATTTCACAAATATATAGAAGAACCATAGATAAGGATGTGCTCTCTCTCTGTGTGAACCAGAACAAACTCCCTCCAGCATACTGCTACTATATCAATTCCCTCTGAACAGTTGCTGGTTAATGAGAGTGCTTGGAGCTGCCTGTCACTCAAGCTGTCTCTCTTAGTGAGAAATATTAACCCTTCACTTACTTGTTGCTGTATTGTCAGCACTTGAAACCTTACTATCATAGTGCTGTCCGTCACAGTGGCCCTTTAACAGATCACACTCCCCGCTGGCTCCCCTTGGTTCCTGACCAGCTCGTTCTCTGTGGCTGCAGAACCAGCCCATTCCTTTAGGTACAGTCAAAACGATGCAATGAAAAAGAGTGTGTGCTTTATTTTTGAAACTGCATGGCTTAGGCTTATCAGGCTTTTCCTTGGCAAAATCAGAAATTACCTGCATACCCTTCCTGATAATAGATTTGCCTCTCCCTTCCCAGGCCTTGGAATAATTACACCCCCTTTGCCTCCTCCTGTCACTATCCCACCTTGCCACTACCCTGTCTGCAAGCCCTCTTTGGGAAGAAATAAACACCTTGTCCTAGTTTGGATAGATGCATTGTCCAAATCAGTCTGTGAAGTGGAAGAGGAGATTCCAAACCGCCACAAGGGGTGTCAGTGTGATATCACTAGACTACCACCCAAAGTAGAAATCCTGCTGTTCTGTTTGATCATAATAATTCATATTAATCATTACAAATGAGGCTAGAGGCTAAACTCTGCCAGGTCACAGCTGTTTTTTTAGAACTTTAGAGCATTTTCCCTCCCTTCCTGCCGTTTGCTTAATTAGTGGTAATATAAATTTCAACCTCAGAATTAACCGTTTGCAGTAGACCATCACATGCTTTTCAATAAAGGCAATTTCCTGCCTCCCCCAGCTACTACTAACGGGTCATAATTAGCCAGGTTTAACAAAGCATTTGCCTTGAGCTGCTGTGTTGTGTGTCCAGAACATTAGCGTTGGGTCCTTGGATCCCAGCTCCATTTAAACACTGAGCATAAGGAGAATTTTGGACCACTAAGAGGTGGCAAGCAGCAGTATTCGGAACCCAAAGTTTAACCATCTGTTTGTGGTTCATGGGTTGGCATTTATAAATATAAAATTTGCATGGTCTGCCTCTCCAGTAAAGCAAATACAGAGCCCCCAGAAAATCCAGCTCACCACTAAGGAAGCAATTTCATCCATTAATTTAAAAAAACCCAAAAAACAAATTCCAGGATATAAAATGCATATTATAGCAGCAACCCCCACCCCAAGATTGCTCCTACCTCATTGGAATGCGTCCTGTTCTGGTGTTTTGCTCGGTCAGAAGCATTAGAAAATGCTTTATTGCAGCCTTCATGTTCACACACATAAGGTTTTTCTCCAGTGTGAGATCTCAGGTGTGTCTTTAAGTTCTCTAGCCGGGAATAGGCTTTGGAGCAACCCTCAAACTAAAAGAAAACACATCAGGAGTGTTAATCTGCTGGAGGCATTTTTCCATATCATCTGGTTTTAATTCCCACCTCCTTGAAGAACCTGATTCCTTGAGGGATCTCAGCTTTTCTAAGCAAGATGAAGGGGAAAGAATTCATTTAAAGTAGAGGCCTGAATTGTCAAACTCAGTCCTCTCTATTTTTATCAAGAGTAAGGCCACTCCATGCTTGACAGGACTCTCATGACAGTTATGCACATGCTCATTCTACACCAGGATTTCCTCACACATGAAAATCTTTAAATATACTTGTACACATGCTTGAGATCCCTAACTGAGCAGAAATTCCCTGATGTTTATGCATGTTCAACAGGATCAGGTATGTCATCTGTACTTTAGGTGTTTGGTGCAGGAAACACAGGGGTAATACTGATATGTCTGTCCAATCATTCTTAGAGAGAGAGAGAGAGAGAGAGAGAGAGAGAGAGAAGAAACACTTACAGACAATATGGGATCAGGTGCCATTTGTATGTATTGAAACATGTCTTTTACTTAGTGTAATTGGTGGTAGTGAAATTTCTCTGAAGCATCTTTTGATAGAAGAGCATTTAAAGAACTCTGAATGATGCAAGGGATTGAAATCTGCCTATTGCCAGTAGCCTAATCTAAATATTGAAAGGTTGGTATGAAAACTGATATGTTTCATCTCTGCCCACCACCACCAACTGCAACTAAAAGGTTACCCTGGTCTAGGTTGAACAGAATTCCTTATCTTTATTGGTTTAAAAAACAACAAAGTAAGTGTTGAAAAATCAATGCACAATGAAACTTGAGGAAGAGCTCTCCACCAGATTACAGCATTTTTTGTTTATTATATTTATATACCACCCTCTCCTGTGGCTCAGGGAGGTTTACATGGAACATGCTGGAAAATGGAACAATAAAGTATAACTTGGCAACCATGTCAATGAGTAACAGTAGTAACAGTGATAAAAGAGAACAGTGTGTAACAACATCAATATATTAACAGTCCCATGGTGGGTCAGTTCATGGTGTTTGATTCATAGGGAGGGGTTCGGTTGACATCAACCATATGCCCGGTGGAAGTGCTCCATTTTGCAGGCCTGTGGAACTGATCCTTTGGGAACTCATTCCGCCAGGTGGGGGCCAGGACAGAGAAAGCTCTAGCCCTGGCTGAGGCCAGACGAGCTTCCTTGGGGCCAGGGATCACCAGCCGGTTGGAGCTGGTGGAGTGTAAAGAACTTTGAGGGGTATAGGCAGAGAGGCGGTCCTCCAGTATACTGGGCCCAGACTGCATATAGCCTTAGAGGCAATTAGCAAAACCTTAAGTCTGATCCAGAATTCAACTGGTAGCCAATGCAGTTGTTGGAGAATGGGATGAGTGTGTGTGTGTGTGTGGGGGGGGGGTGATGTGAGGACCCTTGCTGCTGTATTCTGGACCAGCTGTAGTTTCTGGATGAAGATTAAAGGTATGCCTGTGTAGAGCAAGTTGCAAAAGTTCAGTCAAGAGGTGACTGTCACAGGGATCACTGTGGCTAGGAGTTCCAGGAGCAAGTAGGATGCTAGTAGTTTGGCTTGGCGTAGGTGGTAGAATGCCATCTATGCTACTCTTGTGATCTGTGTCTCCATAGAGGATCATGCGTCGAGGATCATGCCCAGGTTCCCAGCGGAGTGAGCCACTGATAGCTGTACACAGTCCAGATTGGGCAAATGTTCTTCCTCACTTGGAGTCTTCCTTCCTGCCCAGCCATAAGAGACTTCCATCTTCGAAGGGTTGAGCTTCTGATGACTTTGCTTGGGCCACCTTATCACTGCTTCCAGGCATATGGCTAATGCTTCAGGGGGGGGGGGGAGAATCAGGGCAGCCATCCATCAGAAGGAAGAGCTGGGTGTCATCTGCCTATTGATGACATCTCAGTCCAAACATCCACACCAGTTGAGCAAGAGGGCACACGAAGATGATAAATAAGATTGGAGAGAGGTCCACTCCCTGTGGGACTCCACGTGTGAGCTGGTGGCTGCTTGATGATCTCTCTCCTATTGCTATCCTCTGTCCATAACTCTGCAGAAAGGAGACTAGCCATTGGAAGGCTGTCCCCTGTATGCCAACATCGGTGAAGTGGTGAGCTAAAAGCTCATGGTTGACTGTGTCAAACGCTGCTGAGAGGTCTAGTAGCATAAGCAGTGCTGACCCACCTCGGTCCAGCTGGCAATCAGGATTATACCTTCTTATTCCAGTGTTTCTTTCTTTGCTGTAACATATGTGTAGTATTGAAAGCATGCACATCCAATAAACATTGTGGAGATAAGGCTGCCATATTTCATGGCTAACAGGACTGTCAGTGTTTATTGACCATGATGACTAAATGGAATCTTCAGGTTCAGAGGCAGCAGTACACCTCCAAGAACCAGCTGCTTGGGGACAACAACAGGGGGAGCTTTTGACCTCTGCGATTCCACCCGTGGGCCTTCCAGGACATCTGCTTGGCCACTGTGGGAAACAAATTTTTGGACTAGATGATCCAGCAGGATTTTACATTTCTTATTATTGGGCACATATGTTGATATTCTGTATTATGAGAAATACATGGAGAAAAAGGTAAGATGGTACAGGCCTACTGCCCTAATAGACAGAGACTTTGCCCCGTTTGTCAAACATGCACACTTTTGTAGTGATTTTTCCAGTATCAGTGTCTTACCGTGCACTTGTGTGGCTTCTCTCCAGTGTGCCTTCGCATATGCACAACCAGCATGTACTGCGCTTTGAATGGTTTCTGCTCCCGAGTACAGTCTTGCCAGCGACAGACAAACTCTTTCTTCTCCCCATGAATGTGATCATTATTGATGTGCTGGAAGATGAGAAAAGAAATCAGTTTTTTTTAATATTAAAAAAAAGTCAGCAATGCTTGTGTCACTTTCTCCAGCAAGACTCTCAGAATCTGTAGTACTAGGAAAGGACATTAAGAAGTAACACCACATCCCTCTGGAGGCGCTGCAAGTCTTCCTGGATTGCAAAGTTATATATGGTTTTCAAGAGGAACCAAAAGATCTGGAACAGGTATTGTAGTACAGCACCTCTATGAAATGCTCAATTTGAAATTTTCAATCATATTTATTTTGGGCATTTCTGTGTCTCATCATTAGAGTCCTGCTTGAGGTGGCTTACAGTGACAGGTTTCTTTTCAAGTGACAAGAGTAGCTCCTAACCTTAGAGACTGAAATCAAGTGGCTGAATAGCAAGAATAAGAATGGCAACAATATCCTACTTGAAGGCCTTTTGAGTTCCTCTGCTGCGCTGATGTGTAGAACAGGTTCCTGGACTAGCTGGATCACTTATCTGATCCAATGGGTCCTTCCCCATCCTTGTACAATCTGGACCCCCTGGGAGGGGGCCTACCATCACCCCCAAATTTACGTCTGGTTGTCATAGCCAGGAATAGAAGATTTGAAGGTCAAGGACCTAATGAGGGATAGTTATGATCGCCATCTGTCCTGTTCTTATCTGTTTTATATTGTATTTTTAGAGGTTTTAATGTTTATATTATGTTGTGAACTGCCATAAGGCAGCTTGTCTGGGAGTGGCGGGATAAAAGTCCAATAAACAAACAAACAATCAAAGCTGATCTTACTATTTTTTAAATGACAATCCACATGGTCAGAGCAGACTGAATAGATTTGGAAGATAAGGATTTTTAAAATTATATTTATACCACACTTGTCCTCAGATGACTTTACAGCATCAGTATCGATCCCAGACACGCTCATACTGAGGAAAGTTGGATGAACAACCTTGTTTAGCTTCCGCATCAGGTCAGCATTGTAATTTTTCAAACCATATTCTGGTTCCTGGAGATATAGAGGAATGCCCTCCACCCTCGTATTTCAGTCATTGTGATCATACTCTGCACTGACCTGGATAGCACAGACAAGCTGATCCCATCAGCTCTCTGAAGCTAAACACAGTCAACCCCTGGCTAGTATTTGGATGAGAGACCTCCAACAATTTGGGTTGAGTTCCTCCAAGGAACACTAGGGGTCATGATACAGAGACATGCAATGCCAAAGCACCTCTGAATGTCTCTTGCCTGGCTGTCACAATCCTCAGATCTCCACGCTACATTACAAAAAAAAAATCTGTATGGGATCAAGAAGACCCCAGCTGAAAACTAGTAGTTGGCAGAAGAGAGTGGGAAGAATGAAGGAGCCATCAAGCTCTAAGCACAGAGCATTTGAACTCTTGGCTATGCAGATGACTCTGGTCAAAGCAGAATAATGGTTGATTACCTCGCATACTGCTAGTAATCATACTCAGAAGACTATAGTGATAGAATGAAAACTTTTCTTTTGAAACAGAAACTATGGTAGTAGTCATGATATCAGGCTAGGCAACCCAAAGTTAAAATCTCTAATCTACTATGAAAGTCATTGGGTGACCTGGAGCCTAACCTACATCACAGAGTTGTTTTAGAGATAAAACAGATGTCAAGAGAATGATGCATTCTTCTCAGAGCTTCTTGGAGGAAGGGAAGGATAAAAATGTGCTGTGTATATTAAGTATAATCTTTTACAGCACAAATAGGCAAGATGTGAGAAATTTACTACTGGATATCTCACTGTGCAATCTTTCTAAGTCCTTTGACTTCAGTGGATTTTTAAGGGTGTAACTCTTCATAGGACTTCATTGTCGGTTGGATCCAGAGCAAAATTTCTACTTGTGTTAGAGCAGTGTTTCTCAACCTGGGGGTCAGAACCCCTTTGGCGGTCGAATGACCCTTTCACAGGGGCCGTGGCAGGGCAAGCCGCTTGTCTGTCTGGGGCAGCAGAAAACAGCAAGATTGGCATAGTAGGACAAGAGGCAGAACTGAACTGAGAAACCCCAGGAAAAAAAATAATTTATATACAATCATGAACAATGGATCTTCACGCCATTGGTCAGTTTCGGTTTAATTTCTGTGAAAGAACACTTGCATAATTTTATGGTTGGGGTCACCACAACATGAGGAACTATGTTAAAGGGTCGTAGCATTAGGAAGGTTGAGAACCACTGTGTTAGAGTGCTTGTTCAAGTGGGAACCCAAGAAATAAAAGCAGGCAACTTGCATTAAATCACACTTATTGTATCTCCACTTACTCAAGATCTTCTGTAACCAATTTCTGGGCAATATAATATATAGGGAGGAAAGTACTAGGTGTTGCCCAAGATCTCATACAAACAGAAGAGCTGTTTCTGCTTGCTCATTGCTGGATCCAAGTCAAGATCTTTAATTTTGTTTAAAATTAGTAGTGTGTGTGTATGTGATGGGGGGGAGGGGGAGGAAATGACCTAAATCAGGATTTTGGTGCTGGGACAGTTTTAACAAAACAAAACAAAAAAACCCACTGTTTCTTCCTATGCTGTTTCTCCCTGATTGGCTATTAGCCTTGTTAGTAGGAAAAAAGACACAAGACCTGCCTTTTCCTCTAGGAGCCAGTGGAGGAAAGGCACTTTCTATCTGGGTAATGGCCCATGTGGATAGGGTTTATCAGAGTATGATCAAGGTGTCTCCCCTGCCAGGTAAGCATAGGGTTTATCCCTCTGCTCCAGTGCTGCATTCCTGAGCCAAACTGCATCCATTTTGAGGATGATTTAAATGAACTGAAATCAGGAAACCTGATTGTTGCCCTCTCAGGGTTTGTCTAGTTGTTTACAAAGTTGTTAGAAAGGGTTCTCTGTCTGCCCCCGGATCTAATTCCTTTCATTGCAGTAGTGATTTTTCTCTAACAGAAACAACAGAAGGCTATCCCACTTCAAAGAAGCCGCTGAAGATTTTCTCAGATGTACTCACCAGATTTATGTGTGGGAATCTGCTTTGTTTCTTTTGTTTTTACTACTAATTCCCAAAAAGGTTGTTTTGTTATTGGACTGTTCATTGTGGTTTATTCATTATTGTTTCTTTTGTTTTGTTTGTTTCATTTTCATAATTTTATTAACTACCATTTTGCATTGGCTTCAGGAGAAAACCAGAGCTTCTTCCTTCTCAGGTTTCCCACCTAGACTGGACAAAATTCAGGGGCAGGGGGTTGTAGTATTCTACAAGGGTATCCACATTGCCAAATTTCAGATACTGGTGCAGCAATGAAAAGCACCCAAGTGTAGCATTGAATTTTACAGGGAAATTGATAGGAAAAGTTTCAAACAGTAGCACAGATAGCAACCATGTAGCTTGTAGACCAGTAGCAGCTATCTATATATATAGATACCTACAATCTAACTAACTGTTGCCTGCAGTCACTTTTCTGTTGTTCAGCTGTTCTGCAGGCAAGCAGAGGGAAGTGTGCTCAAACAAGATGGAAGTGACTTGTTGAGCCAATCAGGACACTGGAGGAGACAATCTGAAAATCATCAGGAAGTTCCTAACCTTTCTATGCTGAATAGATATCTCCTATGGCCCGTGCAGGAGACCCTTTATATTCTGCTCAGCTATGCAACTGCAGGTCTTGCATATAACAACAAAGGAGAGAACATTTGGTGGTACAGATAGGGTAGGCCATTTGGGCAGGGAGGTAGTCACAGGAGGACCCTGAGTTAGATTTTCTTTGATTTGATGGGGGACATGGTTTGGAGAACAGTAGCCAAGATGAGGCAGGCAGTGGCAAGGCTGAATTTGCTGCAGCAGGGCAGGCAATGAGAAGACAGAGGAAGCTTCCATACATGCTTCAGGCCTGGAATTACCTCGCAAAGCCCAAAACATCTCTCCCCCTCGCCCTAAGCAACACAGTGCATTCTCTTTATGCCCTTATTTAGAAAATGTTGGCTGCCTGAGATGGTATCTGCAATAACAAAAGACCCGAACAAAACAAAAGAAAATGTTTTTCCCCATTACAGGCTATGTAGATGGGGAATTTATTTTGTTTTCTTGTCCATTACAATAATTATGGCACACCCAATTACAGGCTATGTATATGCAGAATTTGTTTCATTTTCTTATCCTCTACAATAATTATGGAACACCCCATTTTTGTAGTCAATCTAGTGTAAGGAGCCAGTGGCAGACTGGAGAACCAGATTTGATTCTCCACTCCTCCAAATGCAGCCATCTGGGTGACCTTGGGCCGGTCATAGTCCTCTCAGAGCTCTCTCAGCCTCAGCCACCCCATAGGGTGTCCGTTGTGAGAAGGAAATGCGATTGTAAGCTGCATTGAGACTCCTTTGGCTAGTGAAAAGCAGGGTACAAAAACCGACTCTTCTTCTTCTGAAAGAAATACACATCTAGTGCCAGTGTTATTTTGGCCTTGCTATTACATGGATACATGGGGGAGTGGAAGAAAGTAGGGATTAATGAAGGGCCCAGTAAGGTCAGCTTCACCTCATGGTTTGCATCACGACACAGAGATTGTGTGCTAAGAATATTTATCTGGTTTTGCATTGCTCGGAATACATACAGTGATATGAATGCTGAAAAGGCCCTAAATCTGTCATAGGTGAGCAATGTCGAGGGCTCCTTAGAGGACGGAGAGGCCAGCATAGCCAGGCCAGACGCAGCAGAATCCAACAAACAAGAGGAGGCGGTGTAAACATGCCTTTTACAGAGTCACCTCCACTCCCTCAGCTCTGATCTAGCCAATGAAAGCCAGCTGCCTATTTGCAGCCCTCCAAGATCACCTGCACCATTAGAGAAGTAAAGGTGTAAGCTTAGAGCAGAGCTGCAGGCTAAAAGGAGAAGTGCTTGCCTTATGGCTAGCCTTCGGCTACCTGATGAAAGTGATGATGAATTGTTGCAGGATTAAGTCTGAACAGCTGGCACTTAACTATAAATCCTCTTGAGGGCCATTGTAGGTTTTGGATGCAATGTATGCTATATGCTGACAACTCCGTGCTTGAATCTTGAAAGCCTTGACTTCTTGGGACTGGACTATTGTGCTTGCCTGACCTCTGAATCTTGAACTTAAATTACTTTCTATCTTGTCTCCTCCCTTGGTTATTTGGAAGAATGATGAAGCTTGCTACAATCTGATAACCACACCTGGCCAGACTATTACAAAATCACCTGATCAGGGTTAATGTTTCAAATCCTTATAAAGAAAAATCTCATCTGTTACAAGGCCTGTTTTAATTGTGAGCATATATACTCTGATTTATTTTGAAATACAAAATATTCTTGCTTCTAATGTGTTTCATCAGAACTGGATTAAAGTGTTAAATAGGCTAGAAGAAACTAGGGTTTCTGGAGGTCCGCCCCCCCCCCCAACATGCCTGGCTTTGAAGTTAGTTGAGCTTGCCAAACATGGAAAAAACAAGTCAGATACATTCTGCAGATTGTGCATCCCTCCCATCCCTTAGCATACATTTTGAAAGTTGATGATGGCTGTTACTTTTGTAGATCCATCTTTACGTTGCTCACGCCCTGTAAATTGAATGCAGTTTTTGCTAAAAGGTGACAGGGAAAAGGCACTTTTATTTTACTTCAGTGAAAGGCAAGGCAGGTGTTTCTGGATGTAATAGTTTATATGTATTGCTGACAGGTATCACAGGACTTGAACTGAGTGTCCTGTGAGTTAGATATTGCTTCACATAACACTTGGGCTGCTTGTGGAAAGAAAAAAAATATAGGGGAGCTGAGCTGAGATGCTAGCATCAGGGCCCAGAATCATCTTAGTTCTGATCCTAATCAGTTGATGCTAAAGAGCCAATCCAATGCAATTCCATGCTACAAAGTCTACAGAGAGGGTGCGCTCCCTGATCTTGCTGCTTAGAATGGCAACTGTTGCTTGTAATAATAATTTTGTCATTTCTGTTATACTCCTCATGTCACTGACTGCACTATGTTTGGAGAACTGGAGGCTGACAGTCAATTTCAACTATATTGCCATGGCTTGTTGAGACTCCAGTGGGGCTGCTCATTAAAATGGTTACTGTGTTCCCTTCAAAGGAACTCAGAACAGTATATATGGGGTTATCCTGTTCCTCCCTCTCCATAACAACCCTGTGAGATAAGTTAGGCTGCAAGATAGTGACTTGCTGAAAATCACCCAACAAACCCTATGACTGAACCCAGCACATTGGTTTGTGGTCGTGTAAGATAAGCCAACTTCACCCTGCAGAGGTCTTTACAGATGAGTAGCTTCCCTCATAGAAGCAAGGCTCATATGGAACGATTTTAAATGACTGCCATATGGGTAAACCAAGGTAATGCCAATGGAGAGCAAGATCTAGCAGAAGTTTCACTGAAGTGGAAACATGGCCCAGTTCTCTTGGGCCATCACAGGTGTTTTGTGGTTGTGCAAGGTCAAACCATGGTACAAGAAGGATGATACCCATTATATTCTGCTATTATTTTCATTTTATTTACATTATCGTCCAATTTTCTCATTGGGAATCAATGCGAAAATCACAGAGTAAGTCAAATATGATCAACAGGATGGGGCAGTCAATGAACGACACAATAAGGTCTGGATTGTAGAAATCTGAAAAGGTTTGTATTGTAGAAATCTGAAAACAAGAACTGATCTGGAAAAGAGCTGAAACAAAACATAAACATTTAAAAATGCAATATTAAATGAGACGTGAATTACACAGTAAGAGCATACTTAAAACAAAAAGCAGTACACAATAGTGTAGTTCACACGACTCATCCCTTTACTATCACATCTTTTTGCTACAGTACAGCCCTGTTATCTGCATTAAAAAGCCCTTCGAATAACTGAATTTTGCGTAGCTTATGGAAAGTCAGGAGACTAGGAGATTTCCTTACCAAATAAGGCAGCTCATTCCATACGGTGGGGTTCAGAAACACATGAAATTGGCATGGGCATGAACTGGAGCACAAAACAAATTTGCCCAAGACAATGCCCTGGTTCAAGCCCCCTGAAATGATGTTTGAGGAAGGTGCCTCCCCCAAACATTTCCCAGACCTTTCTCTGGTTTGGTTTGTCCATTTTGCACTGACCCTGCTGTCAAGCTCAAATTGCTGCTAGCCATTTCAGCAGGGGGAAGTGACATGGAATGCAAAAATGGCTGGCAGTTCTGGTTTGTGCCTATTCCTTGCGTGAAACTATCTCCACTTTTCCTCTGAGGGGTAGTTGTTCATTGCACCCTGAGCATCATATCAGTCATTATGGTATGGCAGGGCATGTTTTCCTGGTTATGCTTAAGTGTACAAAAAACCCACTTGTATAAGATGTGAACTCAGGCAACAGAATTCTCTCATTCTTAACGACTAGGTTCTGAGAACAATACACAATAATTCATCAAAGGCTTTCCTGTAGCTAAATTCTTCTGGGAGTTTGACCTGATTTGCCAGGCTTTGCTTCTGCTGTGCCTTGTAACCATTCTAGCTATAGCATATCTTGATCGGAAGGCAGGACAAAACCTCAGATTTATGGCCTGTATCTTTTTGACATTACTTACATGGACGAGCTGATCCTGAGTGTCATACTCCTTTGCACATCCTTCCCAGTGACAGTTGGTTTCATAAATAACTTCAGGCTCCTGTTTGCATTCATCCTTATCAAGTTCCTCTTTCAAGTCTGTCAGATGCTCCTGTAAGATACAAAACATTCTGTGTAAGATGGACTTGTTTTGCTCAAACCCGAGTCACTCAGAGATTACATGGCAGGTGCAAGTAAAGAATGGAAGAGCCACAGCATGGAAACAACACAGCAGTCCTGAAAAAACTAAACAGATTTGCACAGGATTAGCTATTAATCTGTTGTGGTAAAATTAAACTCAAGTCCAATACCACTTTAAAGAACAAAATTTTATTCCAGCATAAGCTTTCATGTGTCAGAGTTCACTTCATCTGATGTATGAATTACATAGCAATTTATAACCGAGCATATAAAATTTCAACATTTGACATATTTATGGATTTTTAATGTTATAAAATGCCTTCTAGATCTACAAGCATAACTCCAAATATACCCAGTACTTGAGAAAAAACTTGCAAGCTGATAGCTTAGCACATATACCTTAATTTTTACTATCTGGTTAGAAAGAAGTCAGTTCTTAATGAAAATATTAGAGTTTTTCTCTGAGGCTCTGGTACAGTTTCTGTTCTACCTCTTTCTGATCTTATCTTTAAAAGCATTTCACTCATTCTAAAAGAATAGATATTTCATAGAAGTTCTGTCTTCAGTACTTTCACAATTTTTCCAATTTTTCCATAGGAAAGAAGTGGGTGTGAGGCAGGCCTTAGAGGCCCCTACCCCCAGAAAACAAAACACAAAAATTTCCCCTATTTTGTCTGGTTATGTCTGGGCGTTTACATTTCTACCCTGATCTTTTTTATATCAATTTTTCCCCTTCAGGATCTTCTAGGAAACACTTATATATGTAATAGTTTGTTATTTAATAGTAAAATTTTGGAGGAGGGGGCAAGTACATTAAGTGTGTGTGATTTTATAATTTAAGCAGCTGGGGTGATGTCACATGGCATTTGTGACTTATATATATACATTTTAAAAAATTTAACAAGCAAAAGTTTGGTGTTAATTGGCATGCAATTGCCTACTTCTGTCATAGGATGTCTGGAAAAAGTTATGGACTTATGCTGCAGGAGAGGGACAAGCCTAAAAAAATATGTACATAATCTTGTACCTTGTTCCCCAGGAGAAAGGTGGTGGGCAAATGGAAAGGCCTGGTGAGCAGTGATAAGCAAACAGAACAGACAGAACAGGAATGGCATCTCCCACTCTCCTTAGGTACCAGCCCTAGTCTTGTAATCTCCGAACACTTGCCTGACACTACTTATTGTTTTGCCTCTTGGCAGATGCTAGAAGGAATATATTTTGCACCAGTCATTGCTTCTGTAGTACATATATCTATCTGCATCAACCTACCCACAGGCCACTTCCATTAAAAAATAATTAATCAGGGACTAGTTATCTACAGAGTCATTGCAACAGGAGACAATCTGTTTATAGATATACTAGTAGCAAAGCCTGTTATGAAAATGTGATGTAGAAGGGCGGAGGGCAGGGAGAGCCCTGAGGGAGGCCATGTTTGCTGGTTCACTATGCAAGAGCCCTCCTGCCCTTCACCCTTGCTCCTGCAGAGCAGTGAGGGCCAGGTGGTGATCTAGACTGGACGGCCCCCATGAACTGTCTCCGTGGCCAAGAGTTATGGACGTGTGGCATGCCACTGTGGAGTGTAGATGGCCTTTCCTGTCCTCCCGGGGGTCAGGAGTGTGAGGCAGCCATGGTGAAGCATGACTGGATGGCCCTCCCTGCCCTCCTGAGGGCCAGGCCACAGAGCTCAGTATGGCTGGGACAAAGCATGGCTGTATGGCTGTCCCCAGCTTACCTCCTGCTAGCTCTTTCTCCTCCAGCCAAGTGCTGGGAAGTGGTACAGAGGGAGGAGGAGAAGAAGAAGCAGGGGGCGGGGAAGAACTTCTGATTGATACTCAGTCAGGGACTGCTGTCATCTCATTAGGGGATGTCCCTCAGTGATGGCCAATCAGAGGTTCAGCACGTTGTCAGAAGGATGGGCATCTTTTAAAGTGGTATGATACATATGTTTAGGACTTCAAAATTGTGCTTCTTCCTGAGAAAACACTGGGAACTGATGGCAATTCTTTCCTGTAGTTCTTGATATCCTGGCATGGGCTCAGGATGTTGGGATATATAAAAGCCAGTCCCCAACTTATACCTTGTGATAACATGGGGCGAGGGTTCCATATACGTAGCCTACCATTTTCAGAATATGTATATACTTGACTAAGCCCAGGATGATCAAAAATAGGTTGGAACATGCCTAGATGTCTGAAGGTGCAAGGAGTAGCCCAGAACACTCCTGAAATGCTGTTCCTGGGAGACATGGAGATTTTCCAGCTCACATCTAGGTGGGATCCAAGCCAGGAGACACTATATATTTTTGTGTCCAAGAGGACACAGTGCTGCACATCCTTCAGCCATAGTAGGGCTAAAGCAGATCTCTGTTAGACCATCATGCCTGGCTCAGTTTTCCAGAGGCAAGCCAGCCTTGAAGGCTCAAGTCAGGCCTAGGCTTTTGAATCTATTTAAAGAACAAAAACAGGTAATGCAGCTGAGAAGCTGTGGGTTTGTTCAGACAGGCCAATTTTAAACGTTACACGACGACAAGCCCTGTTCACAAGTTACAGTGAATGCACATAGAATTCAGGTTACAGAGTAATTATAATATTAAATTCAGTGCATGTAAGTGTATGATTGAATCCCCATGTTCATCCAGGTACTGGGCCACGGTTTCACTAGTAAAGTGAATACTTGTTGACTCTTTCTTATAAACAGGTATGTGAGCCTACATTCAGGCTGTACATATGTTTGGTACAATGTGAGCACGGCTAACATCAGGCAGTTGTGACTTTCTGGATGATGCGTGTACAAACAAACAGTACAGATCTGAATTGTTACAAATAAAATAACCATAAAGCAAAAGTGTATGATTTGTGAATCTTTTTTTTCTAAATAAACCTACTTAGGACTTGGATATGAAATTAACTGAAATCTGGAGCGATAATGCTACTTTGCTCAACTAATAACCAGCCTTAAGAAAAACAGGAGGTTCTTTCCCGTAGACTTTCAGTGTAAGAGACGGCTCTCTGCGCCCTGATTAAGTAAGGAGTAGAGCAAGTTGGTTATTTTGTGTCATGTGTTTTCTGCCATTCTGTGCCGAGGTGTTCCTAAACCCAAAGCTCTGGAGACATGCCTCTTTGCCCTAATCATGCTGACTACAGCATGCTTATCTTTCTCAGATATGCTATCTTCATCAATTTTACCAGCCCCCTGATGACTGCACATGTTGCTGTCCCCATGCATCATGCTGAAGCCTGCTTCTGAACTGGAGCTGGAAGAGGAATTTGTCATAAACTCTTCTCTTGGCTTGACAATAGCATAGCCTCATATTTCATGAAAATGAAGTGCCCAGAGCACTGTGGATAGTTTACAGTTGTGATAAAGGACGGTCAGATAGATACCGTCAGCCATTAAACAGTTTGGAAGTGTGCTGCTCCGACAGGAATGCAGAAGCCGGTGGGCCCTTCTAGGTGTCAAAAGCTGTGTCACCGAAGTAAAGGATGCTGCGGGGAGCAATTCCTTTCTGAACAAGGACAGCTCCCTTCTGGAGAGCTTTCTACCTACATGCAAGATCTCGTTGTAATCTATGTTTGCTCTGAGACACTGTCGCTGGTTGCTTTGCTGCCTGGAAGCGTCAAACATCATTTTTTAAAGGCTCTCTGCTGAAATATGACATTTCTGCTGAAGCTAGCAGGTGGATTCCATGACCCAAGAACCCACAGCATGTCACACTCAAATCACTCAAAGAAACCTGCACCTACCCATCATGCTGGGACTTTGGGTAGGACATTGGTTACCTTGAGAAGTCTGAATGTAAACATTCCCAACCATAAATTTTGCTCCTGCTAAAATAAAGAAACCCATACATTCTTCAGTGTGCATGCTTGCTAAATTTTTACAGGCGAGGAGCTGGAAGTCTTGGTTATATGCAAGAGGTACTGTGTGTTCAAATGCTTCCCCTCTTGGAGCTACAGTGAAATGAACACAACCAGTTTTTCATACTGGTACAGTTTCCAGAATTGTAAAGGTCCCAGAGGTGTTCACAAAGGTACCTTCTTCCCTGAGCACTGCATGGCGATTTCTAAGCACTCCCTCCCCCAAGTTACATGGCAACCATCCAGTCACAAGCCTGACTACAAACCAATATGTACAATGGAGAGCTGCAATCAGAATACCATTGCATTGAGAGTGACTACTGACTAGTTTCAGGTAAGTCAAGGAAATAGCAAGCCAAATCACACGCTGAACGGAAAGGTAGAATACCCCCCACTCAAGTCACTAGCCATTCCAACCTATAGTCCAACAGGTATATCAGTCAGTTACTTTTTGGCCTACTTTACGCACTGTTCTGGCAACATACCTGTTCCTTTCTAGTGGGTAGCTCTTACATCACAATAAACTCCATAGATACTTTCTGTCAGTGACTCTGTGCAATATATGAAAGTGTGATGGCAATGGGGTGAGGGGAGGAAGTGAGCAATACCCAAATTCTATCTGAGCTACGTTTTGTGTTACTATTCCTGCAAGGTCCATACAACCTGGATAAAGTCACAGGCGTGAGCTGAAAGGCACGAGACAAAAGGTTTAGTCCCAGGGCTCATGGCATGAAACCTGTGCTAGCCAGCCTCTGGGAGCAGGACCACAGAGTGTCTTGTTTCTGGTTTATTCTATTGTTCTATTTTTTTAATCTTTAATCTTATTTGTCAGCCACTTTGGGTCCTTGAGAAGAAAGTAGGAAATATAAATGCCCTGAATAAATAAATATCCAGTGTTATTACCTGTGACATAGGAAGCTGCTGCATACATTTAGAATCTATAATGAATAAAATTCAAGCTACAATGAAATGAAATTTAATAGGAAACTAGTCAGTAGTCACAGTGCCCAGCGGCTTATTTCTCATTCTGGTAGGGCCTGATGTCCTAGTGGAAAGGAGACATATGGACACATGGATGAGGGAGAGATCAGTTGTCATGCATCCAAATAACTGGTAATGTCCATGTTTACACAGCAACAAACACGTCACGTTGGCAGTTTGCTGTCATATTAAGGAGTGCAGAGAAGAGCAGAATTAATAGCATTTCCAGAGCAGTTAGTTGATAGTGTTAACGTTCAGTGGAAGAGTTGAAGACAAGACTGCAATGGAAGAATTACCTGAGTAGGTGGGGAAGCTGGTGGCAGGGTTTCCATTTCAGTCTTGACTTTGCTGCGTTTGTTAATTACTGGATTGACAGTGCTGCTCACAGCTGACTCACTGGTCTGCTTGCTCTAAGGAAACAAAATTAATGGGAAGCCATATCAAGAGTTTCAAATTAATGTAGCCTTGTTGCCAACATAATCTCACCATATGGCAAAGTTAAAGAACTATATTATTAAGTGCTGTAGATCTGATTAGGTCAGAAGAATTCACGCATTAGATTTCTGCCGTCCTTTCGTAGAAACTTATGCTGGTGAGCAGAGTGAATATGTAGCATGATGTTTGAAAACAGCTGTCCTGATCCTCTACCATTTATGTTTTTTAAAACCTGCAACTAATTGCAGCATAATGTAGATGGTGATAATCACTTGAACAGACCTTACACAGAAAGCAATGCAGTGCAGACAGTGGCCATAGGTGGATAAGCGTCTGCAGGAGCATGTGGATGTGCAAATACACCTGCGGTCTTTATCCAAATATACGTGCATAGAAGTCAAGGAAAATTTACTCCTCAGTTTTAAAAATGGAGGTCTCCTTTTGGCTTGAAGGACAGCATTATTATTATTATTATTTGTATTCAGAGGCTTATTTCAATTTATTTATTTTTATTTTTAAAATTTTATTAGTGTTTATCCTAAAGACTAATGGTCTGTGTGTGGGTGTGTGGGAGAGGCCAGCCTGCCAGATGACACTGCTAACTTGGTTGGGGAAGACTGTCCCAATTTAAAACACCTATGTGCATTCCCACCATTATTGGAAAGATTTTGTAACATACATGTACATGGCAACCTCCTCACTTTGACTTGCTGTCCCATGCACAAGTGGATCATGGGAATAGTTCTGTAGGTTTCTCTCAGTTAGTTCCAGGCACTCAGGCTTGCAATTTGAGCCTACAGATGCTAATTTATTTGTTTGGTGGGTACAAACCTGTTTTTGGACACCTTCAGCTCTCACAAGTAAACTGAAAGGCTGTAATTTGAATGCTGTTTCACATATGCTCAGGGCAAATGTACATATTAGGTTAACCCTGTGTCAGTACATGCTTTGAAACAGGAATATATGAAAGGATGTGTATCAGTTACTCATACAGTTTATCACTGCAGATCAGTATCTCTTGCTTACTTAGAGGGAAATACATGAGTTTTGAGACTGCTGGGGGAGGAAGGGAATTCGGACCAGTCACAGGGCAGAAAGTTCTAAGACAATGATCCACGTCGGTAGAGCTGTGGTGATGGTAGAACTATGGTGCTTCTGTGTTTAAAGGATTCAACTTTGCAGTGATACTGACACGGCAACTGAAAAGATGCATTTTGATAGATGTACAAGGTTTTGGAAAATTGATTTATAAAGAGCCTGGGTCAAACCTGGTCAGACGCCAATGTGAATCTTACCTGGTTAGAATCAGCTATGCAATTGCTGCTGTTGCTGATCTGAGCAGGTGTAGAATTGACAGAGATGACTGCCACATGCTGTCGTGCAGGGAATGTTGGGGATGGCTGGATGAAGGGGGGCGTATGTCCAAACGCTGAACTCAAGCCTCTTTGCTGATTCAGAATCTGTTGATATGTCACTGGATTGATAGGATGGGGGAAAGTGAAGGCTGGACTGGAGAGAAAAATATCACAAGATGAAAAGATAACAATATACAGCTGGAACACTGAAGACCAGTTGCATCCTGTGAATTAAGGGACCTAGGCTAATAGCAATATGTTTGGGCATCTTGCTTCTTCTTTGGAAATGTCCTATAGGTCTGCTATATATATACACAAAGGTGATGCCAGGCAACAAAATTATAACATTTTCCTTTTGTTATAATGATTTCCCCAGAAGGTACGTATAGAGCAGCTTCTGCACTTGTGTGGGTATTTTAATAAGGCCCACCAATATCTCTACTTGTGAACTTTGTTGTGGGACATTTTAAATTTGCCGAATATAAACTGCAGGTTTAGAGCTCTGATGGATTTCTGTTCATTGGGCCCTATCTGGAGCTCTCAAAGCAATATTCTGGCTGAGATCTGTACAGTGCATCATGTAACTGTCTCAATCTCTAGACTCTTTTAGTTCAAGTAAGAGCCACCATGGTAGTGGTTGGGAAATTACAATCCTTCTGTCACCTGTATCATTATCTCTGTAAAAATCCATGCAAATACTATTAAAATCTGCTGCTAAATGTGCATCTGAATCCTGATTCATTGAGCTTCATTAACATTTGAGACCCTGGGAAATACCAGGGAAAGCATGCCATTATATTACTTACATTTACTTATATTTCCAGGGGCTGTAAGGCTCATGTACTACTTATACTACCGCAGTAGTTATAAAGAATGTAGTGTTATTAACCATCAGAGTTATGTGTAGTACAGAAAGCAGGTGGGGGTTTGGGCACTAGGATGTTTTAATAGGGGGAAACAGTATGCTCATATTGGCATGCATTTTGTAGGAATACATTTTGAGGAGGGATCCCCCTCCACATACACACACACCATGGACCTGATCATTACTCTTTGATGAGACATTTATCCATAGTGGGAAGATACAGTAAAGAATCAACAAAAACCTGTTATGTGCTCCCAAATCATCATCAACAACAACATGTTATTTACAGTCATTTAGACCAGAACAACAAATTCAAAGTAAAATGCTGAATGCATTTAAAACTCAGAATCATAAAATCACAGTTAAACAGTAATTTGCATAAAATTTGCCAACATGACTATTATAAAAAAATGCACAAAAATTTAGTTCTCTGTGAAATTTTTGCACATCTTAATGATGGTAGCCCAAAGCACTGTCACTTTCAACTGTTGAAAGAAACATGGTACATGTAATATATCCTTTCACATGCATGAAATCAAGGAATAATTCCATTGCTGCAGGTATGTAAACAGACATGCTACATAAATTAATTAAATTTTGCACACAATTTTTCCTTCATGATTTCCATTTCTATGATAGTTGTTCCAACAAACATTGCTGGAAAGAGATCTACGAAACTCTCTAAATGAAAATTCAATTCTACTTCTACCTTACCTTATTGCCCCTGCCGATAAATGCCCATAAGATCCACTTGCTGCAGAACTACTTCTGGAGTTATTTATATAGGCCACCAAGGAATTTGGGGAAGTCCGAATCATTGTCTGAAGATCAATGCTGGCATCAGACAATGGGGATATGGAAAATGCGCGCTTTCGACTTAATCTTGGTGTCACTCTTGGACTGGAGAATCTTGACACTACGAAAGGAAACAAAGGAATAGGGCTTTGGTATGAATTTTTTTTTAAGCAGTTCATCTTAAAGGTAATATAAAGAAAGGAATTTCCAAATTTTCTGCTTTCCTTTGGTGGTGGGGGAAAGCATCAGCTCAGTATTTTTTTCATGCAAAAGGAAAGACCCTTCTTTTGCTTGAGATGCTAGAGAGCTGCTTTAGGTCAGAGAAGATAGTAAAGAGCCAGCTGGACCATGGTCTGACTCAGTGTATGTCAGCATCATCATAGATTCATAAGTCCACAAGATAGCTCCTGAGTCATGATGAAGGACCAAGAGGAGTGCTGGGTGAATTTGGTGCTCTCACACTTTGTTGTAATAGCCAGAGCCTTACACCATTTCTGGGGTTTCTCCAAGCCTAAAGAACGTTTCAGGGGTTTCTCAATGGTAAAAAAGTTGAGAAAGGCTGGATTAGGCCAAAGGGGAACCATCCAATACAGGTGTTAAGGAAAGACTCTCTTAAGCTCAATGATTGCTTGTCAGGGATGAACCCAAAATTTAATCATCTGAAAGTTAGTAGCAGTCATGGATCATTTGTAAATCAGGCAGGACTCTTTGCTTTCTGGCAGCTATGAGCCAGTCCACCGTTCTCAAAGGGGCTGTTTAGCAGCCTTCAACAAACTTTCCTATTTTGAGAATAAGTAAAGTAATAGGAGGTCTCAGTTGACTTCATGAGAGTCTGGTATTTAATTAATAGTTCTGTTGTTTACTTTTCTTGTTAGGGGGAAGGTTTGGTCTAGCTTAACTGGTTATTGGTTTGCCAGCTTATTTCAAATAATAGAAACCTGGCCTACGTTTTGATTTTCAGAACAGGATCTTCTTAGGATTGGGGCAATTCATGTTGTAGGGAGGGATTATGCTTACTGGAGAAAGATGATACTCTTTTGGAGGACAAATGAAGACCTTCATTCGGCAGCTGTCAATCAAAGCCTTTCACCACCATTAAATTAACTTCCAATTTAAAAGAAGGGAAGAGGCACAAGTCAGCCCACACAGGCAGGTTCATAGAAGCTACTCAGTTATAACCTGTATACCCCCTGTACTAGCCACTGTTAGCTAGTAGGGCAATTGATCTACGCATGTCTGCAGTTGTCACATGTTCATATGAAGTGTTACTGATGAAACATTTGGATGCAAAAAGCTTTTCTATTAACACTACCCACATTGCTTTATATGAACAACTGCTAATGTTATATTAAAAAGAAGCTATTTTTATGAGACCAAAAGTGCAATCCTAAAAACACTTTCCAGGCTGTGAGCTCCAATAGGTAAATGGGACTTACTTCTGAGTAGACCTGGTTACCATGAGAAGTCTGAATGTAACCCTAACCCTACCCTAAAATTTTCCAACTAAAGCAGCTATCCATGTAGCCTGATAGAAATTAAATTGGGAAAGCAATGTATTTTAAACAACAGCTGCTGAATTTGGAGACAAGTGCTTATTCTAGATGCAGTTCTGCAGTTACTTACTGCAGGTAACAAGTAAGCCTTTTCCTTGCACTCCCCATCTGTACTAGACAAAACAACCTTGTTTCACAGCACTCGTTCTCAGATTTTTGCATTGTAAAAGTGAACCTTTTGCAGCTGTCAGTTTTAAATCACTGTCATCCTCTGTCTATTCATACCACTACCAGAACTAAAATTACACATAGTTTAAACTCTATGGTGTTAAAAAAAATCAGAATGCTGTACCCATTAGCAATCCAAATTCTGTTTATGTATAAACTAGAAATATAGCCCGCTGTAAAAGGGATACAGCGGGCTCTAGATACATACATTCTGTGTTGTCCCGCGGCGACGGCTCTGTAGTCAGCTCCGTGTAGTCAGTAGCGGCGGGGGAGGCGGGGAGGGGCCGGCAGCCGCGCTCCGCGCGACTGCCGGGGTCTTTTCCTGCGGGCGAGAGTCTTTTCCAATGCGGCGAGAGTCAGGCGGCTACCCGAGGGATCCTGCGGCGGGCTGACGCGGCGAGAGGCGCTTTGCGCCTCTCGCCGCGTGAGCCCGCTGGCCGAGGGAGCCCTTGGCAGCCGCGCTCTGCGTGACTGCCGGGGGCTCCCTCGGGCAGCGGCCTGACGCAGCGAGAGGCGCTTTGCGCCTCTCGCCGTGTCAGCCCGCCGGGCAGGGAGCCCCCGGCAGCCGCGCTATGCGGGTAGCCGGCTGACGCTCTCTCGGGTAGCCGGCTGACGCTGCGATAGGCGCTTTGCGCCTCTCGCCGCGTCAGGCCAGGAGGAACTGCGAGCCGCGCTCCGCGCGGCTCGCAGTTGCTGCGCGCGGCTCGCAGTTGCTGCGCGCGGCTCGCAGTTGCTGCGGCTGGGAATCAGAGGGACCAATCGGCAGGCGCTTTGCGCCTGCTGATTGGTCCCTCCGTTTGTCTGTCGTGAGGAAGGGTCCAATCCGGACCCTTCCTCATCACGGACTAATCCCACCCCCAGACCCCTTACCGAATTATATAGTCCGTGGCGCCCGTGGCGCCACGGGCGGTTTAAAGATGTTGAACACCCAGCTAATTTGCGTCCTTTACACAGTTTATGCTAATCCTTCTAGTCAAGAGGTAGGGAGATGGGGTAGTCACCAATGTCTTGAGCACCAGGAATTCTACTGAGCCTCCATCTGGCTGTGAATGCTTCAGCCATTGTTGCCTGCACACTGTCAAGCCTACATTTATGTCCCAAAGGCTAAATACTTGCTTTATCTAGTTGCTATCTCACGAAGTAGAATTTTCTGCACTTTTTTACACTTGGACGTCAGTCTCAATATGTCAAAGGAAAAAAAGAGCAAACGGATAGTTACAATCTAGCTATGTAAGATATAGCATGATTTATATGAATATTCAAAGAGCCATCAAAAGATTTTTGTTAGCGACACCTTCCCATGGGATCCAAGCCACAGAACACAACTCCATAAAATTCACCTATAGATGTAGTCTAGCACAGGGGTAGTCACAATCTGTGGTCCTCCAGATGTCCATGGACTACAATTCCCATGAGCTCATGGGAATTGTAGTCCATGAACATCTGGAGGACCACAGGTTTACACCTGGTCTAGCATGTAGGAACTCAAACTAGAGCTTTAGGAAGCTTCATTTGAAAAATCAACAACAACAACAGGCACTCCCCCCCCCATGGATCCCTGAGTTTGTTTTGCAAATTTGATCATGCATGTTGCATAACGTGCCAGTGGCATGCCGTTAATGCTGCAATTGCTTCCACCTTGACCTGGATTGTGAGGAGTAAGGTTGCCAGCTCTGGGTTGGATATTCCTGGAGATTTATCTGTAATACCTGGATAGGATGGGGCTTGGGGAGGGGAGAAAACTCAGCAAGATATAATGCTGTATGGTCCACCCTCTGAAGCTGCCATTCCGTCTAGGAGAACTGATGTCCAGAGATCAGGTGTAACTCCAGGAGATCTTCAGACCCACCGGGAGGTTGGCAACTCTAGACTGGGTGAGCAATACAGCAGTACAAGCATCTTGAAAAGCATATACTGTAGAGCATGGAAGTATCTTGCACATTTCTGCCCCCTCTTGCAAAAACTTTGCATGAAGATCTCTGGAGCACAGTGGTTTGGCTAATGAGGAATTGTGCTGCATTTTGTGCCAAAGCACCCACTTCTTGATTAGAATTTCAAGATATTGCAATATATGTTACTCTCTCTCTCTCTCTCTCTCTCTCTCTCTCTCTCTCTCTCTCTCTCTCTCTCTCTCTCTCTCTCTCTCTCTCTCAGAGCTTCCTCTATGTCCCGTCGCCTATCTAGCTAAGAAGAAGAAGAAGAAGCAGGCTGGGTTTGACAGTCATATTTGTCTCTGTTACTCCTACACCTCAAGGGAGATCTGTTTATTAATGTGCCACTTCCCTTGATAAATTACTAAATAGAAAGAAAAGTCTTGTACTCATTCCCTGCTGCTCCTTCCTGTGATTTATGCCCGCAGTGTCAGCTCTGCCATTGGTCCCCATTAATTTGACGAGAGAAGAAGTCTTGATGTCCAACAGCAGCCCGGGCTTTATTGGCGCAGCCGTCTAACACACCCCTTCATTGCACACACCAGTAATTTTTTTCCCTGTTGTAAAACTCTGTTGGAAGCTGTCAGATTCTGCAGGTCGGCCTGGGACTCTTCCAGCACAAATCAAGTAATATGCATTTTATTACTGTCTGCTCTAATTTAGATCCTCCAGGTTCAACAAGCTGTGGAAAAGGCTTGGATTCTCTTTTTAAAAACGCAGCCTCTATGATTGTGGGCTTAAGTTTCCACCAGGGTCTCTTGACTCTGGTGGTTTCACATATGTGCAAAGGTCATGAGGCTGACCTCAGTTTATTCCACTGATGAATGACTTTTCTCTCCTAGCAAGCTTTCATGCAGGATGGAAGCAAGGGAATAGTCAGTTTGTTTTCCTTCAGAGAAAACCAGCACAAACATAGTTAGGACGAAAAACCCAGGGTGTTTTCACACATGGTGTCTGAAGCAGTTCTTGCTTCAACTGAGTTTGTAGTGCTGAAGTAAAAGTCACATTGGCCAAAATGTTCAGTCACATTACAAAACTTTCCATAGAACTACAACCACCAGCCAGAGATGGTTTATCCATGTAGCACATGTATTTCCAGGGGCCCCATGCAGTGCCTTTCCCTCCATGGGACAGGGTCGTATCCTCTCTCTTTCCCCCTTTTCCCTCTTTAAGGACTCTTTGAGTGACACCCCTTTCCACTGTGGGGTGTGTGTGTGTGTGTGGCTCTCCACCCCCAGTCTGGCTGCTCCTGCTGCAATTATAATCTGCTAGGGCCCCACAAATTCTTAAACTTGCTTTGGTGCTACAGGCCCCACAAATCCTTAAACCACTCCTGCCACCAGCTGTCATAATCTATCTCTGGGAGGGTCTCAAGGAGAATTTAAGCCTCAGAGACTGAATTTTTAAAATTTATAGAATCATAGAGTTGGAAGGGGCCATACAGGCCATCTAGTCCAACCCCCTGCTCAACGCAGGATCAGCCCTAAGCATCCTAAAGCATCCAAGAAAAGTGTGTATCCAACCATTGCTTGAAGTCTGCCAGTGAGGGGGAGCTCACCACCTCCTTAGGCAGCCTATTTCACTGCTGAATTACTCTGACTGTGAATTTTTTTTTCCTGATATCTAGCCTATATCGTTGTACTTGTAGTTTAAATAATGGGAGCCACATAATTTTCACAGTTTGCAGAATTTAGTTTATCTTGGGGAAGAATCCATACTGTTTTTAAGCATGGCATAAAGTGTGCAGTTCTGGAGGCCTCACTTCAAGAAGGACATAGATAAAATTGAAAGGGTACAGAGCAGAGTGACGAAGATGATCTGGAGCCAAGGGACCAAGCCCTATGAAGATAGGTTGAGAGACTTGGGAATGTTCAGCCTGGAGAAAAGGAGGTTGAGACGGGACATGATAGCCCTCTTTAAGTATTTGAAAGGTTGTCACTTGGAGGAGGGCAGGATGCTGTTTCTGTTGGCTGCAGAGGAGAGGACACGCAGTAATGGGTTTAAACTTCAAGTACAACGATATAGGCTAGATATCAGGAAAAAAAATCACAGTCAGAGTAGTTCAGCAGTGGAATAGGCTGCCTAAGGAGGTGGTGAGCTCCCTGTATGGCCCCTTCCAACTCTGTGATTCTGTGATTATTGGCATCATTTGTTTACCCACTGCTAGCTGATGCAAACTGCAGCACATTATCTGGCTGTCCAGCTGAACCTCCCTCTCTTTCCACCATAATCCATTCCTGCCTTGCGTGTGTATGGGGGGGGGGGAGGGAGTATTTCCTGTTCACAACAGATCATCAAAGAATGGCTTCTACTATTCTGTTGGCCCTTAAAAATAGAAAATGCCACTTTGCTGTTTCTTTAAAAAATATGTGGCAGAAACACAGCTTTTTCATCTCCTTCTCCTGGGAGATGTTCAAGTCCCATGCATGGAGACAGCTCATATATCTAATGAGGAAGGGAAGTAAAGATAAAGAACATGAAGGCTATAATTTCTAATGAAACACTGCTGAAGAAAAAATGTAGCGAAGTTACACTTCCTGTTAGCAACAGATCATCTGATACTATGTTCAGAGAATCACCTGAAATGATCTGTTATTTTAAAGATATCGAAGGGTATAACTCTGAGTGGAACTGCTCTATAAAAACACGTATCAGGGGAAACATAGATAGTAATTGATCCATTTGCACTCCAGCTGTCCAAGCCAGAGCTTTTTATGTGGCAGGACCTATACTGTGAAAGGGGCTTCCTGAGGTTGTGAGGAAGGCCCCTGCTGTGAGGGCATTTGAGTACCACCACTGCAAAACTGAATTGTTTAGAAATATTTTTGCATTTTTACTTCTGAATTGTTTAGAAGTATTTTTTACATTTTTAGATTGACCAACTTGGTTTCATGATCATCCTCTACATTTTTAGTTTGCTTTAAATTCTGGCTCCTATGTTTAAAATTTGTTGCTTCCATTTTTTAAATTATAATTTTCCTCATCTTTTGGGAGAGAGGCAGGATAGAAATGGATTATATGTACAAAGCACTTTAACAGAAGACAACTTTTTCCCCCTGTTTCAGACTGATTCGTGCTCTTTTCCCCTCAGAGTCCCATTCCACAAATTTCTAGGTAGTATCTAAGATTCTTCAGTTTTTACATTCAAGAAGAAAAACATTGGACATTCTAAGATAAAAAAGAAAAACCACCTATTGAGTGCATGGAAATATCGTTGTGTCACAAAAGAACCCACTAGGATATTAGAATACCTGAGTAGAAGCACCCTTTTTTCTTGGCGGATGAATGGGAAAGGATGAGAATCTAGAATAACCACAGAACTACTGAAATATCTTTGCTTCTACCAACCAAGGAAAATTCCATTCATAGGATACAGAAATAGACACAATCCCTTGAGATATCCAATCAAGCTCAACAGTGGTAGATATAACTTCAAAGGGAGGTCTGCATTTGATGTAGGGCAGTCACCTTATCGCTAAACAGCAACCAGCTGTAATCAGCCTCCCTGAACTACTTCCTTATTTAAAACGTTCTATGCCGTGGCATCACCTCATCTTGTTTATACAGCAACGAATGCCAACTATTCGTACTAGGTGATATCCCAGAAGACTTATTTCATCAGGCTTAGAGGCCCCTTGAGCTTTTCATTTCAAGGCATTCTAAAACCTTTGCTGGGAGACAAGAAAGCAGTTTTCTATCCTACAATCCACAAAAGTGGTTGTCTAGGAGTCCTTAAACCTGCATACGTAAATGGGATTCTTTTAAAACCCAAGATTCAGGAGAACTTTAGATGAAAGAACTGAGGAAAGTGCTCTTGGGGATGGGGTTATTTCTTCCGTCTTGTAAATACTACTTTTCAGCTCAGCATGGCAAAAGTTATTGGATTTCTCCAACAGTGAATTACATTTTCAAGCCAGATGCATGAAAATAATAATTACAGGTTTTAAAAAAGAATTATCTGCATCCATTCTATCTTCAACAAGACTCTTGGAACTGCCGAAAGCCAGTTGTGTAGACACACACACACACACACAATGCTATGTATTATGAACCATTTGGGCTTTGTCATGATTGTCTGTACCCACCAAAGACTGTAAAATAAAAGATACCACAGAAATTCAGTCTAAAAAGAACTTCAGCATGAAACATCCGAGGAACTTCACAGGCAGAAGCCAATAGACTTCTGAAAAAACAGCTGCCTTTCTAAAACACACATGCCAGCATAAGGGTGTCTTTGCATATTGCTTGAAGTAAATGAATAGTAAATTTGGGAGATTCTCCTCAGCCAAATATCTGAGGAATTTTGACAGGATTCTATATATTTTCCACTACAAGTAAAATTTCTAAAAGGGATTTTACACATCTCTAATTCAAACATTTCACATTCAAGTCTGTTCATGCAGATGACACTATTAAAATACCTTATGCTTCTTTACACAATGTTTTGTGTTTTCATGTAATGTACAACACACCGAAATTTTGTATGCAGATAATGCTTATGCTGAACAAATAGCAGTTTAGTATGCTGTCTCTCTGTATGAATGCCCACAGTCATATTTACCACCATGTTTCCTATATACATACTTTTACATGTATATATAGTAAAAATAATAGAACACAGTATTTACAGGTGTTTAGTTCTATCCTCCCCAAACAAGATTTGTCAGTTTTCCTTTATAGAAGAGGCCTCTTCTGCATCTGAGAAGGTTTCTGCAGAAGAGTTACATGCACAACTGTATACTTTCTTGATTTCTTCCTTTGTATGCAACCACCAGAGTCACATATTGTTATGGTGGAAGTTCATTTGACAAGGTAAAAGGGGGTATGGTTTTCAGCAGTGTGCAGTCAAGTCTTTTGTAATCAGGGTTCTTCTTTGATCCAGATTTAGCTGTTTTGAAGGTTCCAGCTAGCTAGCAGGAGAGAGGCTGAACAGCAATGGATGGGGTAATAGGAAGGCAGAGTGTCAAAAACCAAGCTGATTTTCGTATTAACTTCATCTTGTGTACTGGAAACGTTTGTATAAACCCACATCATGCTGCTTAAAGTACTCTGGGGCTGGAAGGTGCTTGCTGAGTTTCTGAAATAGTTGCTGAGGGGACCAGTCACAAAGATGTTGTTTTGTTGCACAAGTCTCAAATTCACACCCAGTGATGAAAGTTTAATAAATCTCAAGATATCTGAGAGTGAACTTTCCAGTTCTTTCCCTACAATCTCTTGTCTCTTATGCAAGTTGGTTTTACATTTGTTTGTCATTTGTCTGTGTACGCTAATGGTTAGGGAGTTTAATGGCCATTTCAAAATCCAATTGGAGATCTGGGACTTCCAACACTCCACGTGCTGTAGGTCCAAATGTAACAAGATGATATTTCAGCTGGAGTTATGGCTAATGTGCTCATTTGGGTAACATTTTAAATAATGTAAGAAATGTAAGAAATATAATGCCCAATTGGCTACACAAATTCAAAAGTATCTGCTTGTATACAGGGTTGTAAGAAAAAAAAGTATGCTTACTATTTTTAAGTTAGGGTTCTTCATTATATCTACTATTCAAAATAACTGATGTTTAACCAAGTCTTTGATTCCTGTGGAAGATGGTCAACCAATTGACCACATTTTTATCTTGATTTGATGTACAGGTATATAATAAAAGAACAGCCGAGCAGTACTGGGGGACACACCACTAAATGTAGCTGGAAGAATCTCTCCTTACAATTAAAAAAACACCCTGTTCAAAACTAGCCAATAAGGAGAGACCAACCATGTTGGAAAATTAGGGTACGTTAGTTCATGGCAGCAAACCTATAAATGTTCCCTGATTTCTTGACTTTCCCTTCTTTCTATGTAGTGACACTGACTGCACCAAAAGCTGTGTGCTTGCCAGATATGATTCAAACCATTTTTGTCTAGGGATAGGATAGACAGCTTCCTGCAGCCTTGATCATACTTCTATATGCCCCAGCCTGCCATTTGGCTTACCAGGAGCATATAGAAATCATCCTTCTGCTGCTTGTTACATGGTGTGGATTGTAAGACAGAATTGTGTAAGAACATATTGGAGGACGAGAGGGTAGAAGATAAAAGAAAGGACCAAAAGAAGAAATTCAGCTACAGTCTTAAGAGGTCTGTTGTCACTAATGGTCTATGAAAGGTCACAGAAGCACTTCCTCAGAGGAACAAACTTAAAAGCTGATCTCATTCTATGAAGTTTGCCAAAGTTCTGTCCTCTTGCATGCCATTAACAGAAAGGCAGCTGTGCAATACCAGACATTTTACTAAAGAACTGCCTCCTGAAAAGAGTCCTATAGCATGCTGACGATTAATTAGCAAGGCTTGAGCATGCGTAGGCAAGAGTGTAAGTCATCAGACACCAATCAGGCGGATTGGACAGGACACTAGAGGGGGGAAAACATATGGTTGGCTAACTGCCTGAAACATGGTAAACAAATTCATGCTTTTCTTTGTACGTACTAAATCTCAACATTTTATGTATACGCTAAAGCCCATTGTATCCAGGAATACAATGAGCACTAGAGCTTGGTGGTGGGAAGAGGAAAGGGAGTTGTCCAGTCTGTAAGGGCATGGGGTTGAATGTGTATGTTGTGTGGGAGGCTGGGGTGGCATGGTGACAAATGAGTGTGTGGGTGTAGAGATATGAGTGTCAAGAACTTGTGGTTTGGAATGTTTGCTGAGTGTGGGAGAGGACTAACCTTTGAGAATTGTGGCATAGTGGTTACAGATGAGCTTTCAAGAGCCATATCTTCTAATATGTGATGGGAAAATCAGACTGGAGACTCTTCTTAGGGGGAAATTACATGGCAACCAATTCCTCCCAATTCTGCGTCATTTCCCTTCTTATGTGAATTAGGCTGCAGACTCCGAAATATCCCCCTGCCCTAATACACATGGGGTAGTCACAGTACACAGGTGTCTGCCCTGCTCCTTCTGTCTCCATTTTTTTATGGTTGATAAAATGTTCAGACCTGGGACAGCCAACCTCCAGGTGGGGCCTGGAGATCTCTTGGAATTGCTGCTCATCTTTATAGATCAGCTCCCCAGGCAAAAATGGCTGCTTTGGATGGGTTACTGTGTAGCATTGTATCCCACTGAGGTTTAGGGATGCCAGCCTCCAGGTGGGGGTCTGAGAATTCCCTGGAAGTACAGCTCATCTCCAGTAAGTTAGGCTGAAGGGAAAGCTCTCTCTCCTCACATGGCCCCAGACACCCCTTGGTTGCTTGGCTGGTGATCTCTGCCCTTCTGAAGCCTGAGGCCTACTGCTGGCAACTGTGGTCCCTGTTGTTGTCCACAAGGCCAAGTTGTTGCTTAATAAAAGTGGATCACCTAGTTTCCCCCAAAGTCTCACTGTCTACTTTCCTGTAATGCTAACTCCACTTGAAATTCTGGGCCACTTAAGCCTTTGAGTTCATACGACCTTCCTGGCAAATACTGTTTTTTTTATTTACCAGGCTAAGCTTGTCTCAATTCCCATGTCTCCCCAGCCATTTACTTGTTCACTATTTTCAGTTTCAGGCTGTAAATATTATTTATTTAGATCTTCCTGCACTTTCCAGACTTGCAGGACTGATGCTAGTCTGTCTGTCTGTCTGAGCTTCAAAACACAAACAGTTGCTGGCAAAGGCTGCCCAAAGCAAATAGGCCAGGAGGGACACATCCGCACCACTTCACCCCAACCGCAGTCTGCAAGCCTCTACCATCATCTATAGGTCGCTGCTCATCTCTAGATTATAATGATCAGCTCTGCAGGCAAAAATGGCTACTTTGAAGGCCGGACTCTGAGGCATTGTGCGATTTTGAAGCTGCACCTCGAAGAATATTTCCAACCCAGGAGTAGCCAACCTCCAGGTGGGGCCTGGAGAGCTCCTGGAATTACAGCTCATCTGCAGACTATAAAGATCAGCTCCCCAGGCAGAAAGAGCTGCTTTGGAGTTTGGACAGGGTTGTTGTGGAGAAGAAACACTTAAGGCCTCCCATGCAGGTTGTTGTTGAGGCCTACAACACAGGCCTAACTGTCAAGTCCAACAATTTCCCTCACTTTGACTCAGACCGCTGATGGAGCTGGCAGGTAGCTGATGAGTGTGCTCCTCCTCCCTTCAGGCCTGCTGTGAAGGAGCCTCTAACAGCCCCTGACTGAAGTGAGGGAGGCGTTTCCGAGAGCAACGCAGAGGAATCTATGGGGGGGGGACCTCTGCTTTCCTTTGGGGGGGGAAGCTTTCCCCTTCTGCCAAACAGTTGGCTGACAGAAAAGCTGCTTCTCACTTAAAATACTGATCTGGCCAGCCTCACTGCTGGAGGGAAGAAACAGCCAAGCCTTCTGTATTTCTTCTGTCCAACTCTGCAGATTTGAGGCCTACTGCACAGGGTTGTTGTGCAGATGAAATAGGAGGCAAAAGAACCTCCGCAATAGCATCCGTTGGACTGGGAGTTGGGCCAGGAAGCCCTCACACTGCCTCTGCAAGATGGCGTGAGGGCTTCCTGGCCTAAGGGGGAAAGGAGGCCACCCCCCAAACCACTTAGTGTGTCCCTGTCAGCAGCCAGGGGCAAACTGGCTGTGAGCTTGCCAGATTGCCCCTGGCCAGGGTGGGTGGGTAGGCTGTGTTGCCTGCCTCCCTATTGATCCAAAGTCCGGGGATGGGGCTTCACACTTTCTGATTGGTCCAAAGATTGGATTGGCCCCACCCACTCTCCGCCTACCTAGGCCTTAGCTTTTTATATTATACAGCAAAGTTGTTCCAGATAGTCACTGCCATTCTAATCTACCTCATATATCTAACATAGCAAGCGTTGCCTATGAAAAGTCACACTGCAATACATCAATTAATATTAAATGTGCCACTTGGTTCTCTGACTTAGTAAAGCTTGTCTCTACCCGTAGGTAAATGATAAAAAACCCTTTGTATCACAAAGCTATTTTCAAGAAAGACTTTATCAGGCAGCTACAGCAATACAAAAGATTGTCTCCATCAGTTTAAATACTGCCATCGTATTTTTCCCTGCAGTCTGACTGGCTGATGATTAGTAAAACTTTCTTTCTCCTAAGCCCAAATATGGTCACCACTTAGAATCTCAAGAGAGAAGCCTGCCAAATCTTGGGAGATAAAAGTTCCTGTAGTGTTTCAGCCCTGGACAATTCTTCCTTTCTCTTCTCTTATTCTCTGCTGCAGTAACCTCCTCTGCTTCAGAGAAAAGAAGAAACACAAAGAGCACAAACCAGCCAAAATGAAGTACTTGCAAGTCCCCTTGATTTCAACAGAAGAGTTTAAGCGTGTGCTTTTACTTTCTCCCACTGAAATCAGTGGCAATAGCAATGCTTCAGCTTGGTTGGATTGTGCCCAAAGAATCATCTTTAAAACAGAAAGACAACAAAACAAAACAAAAACAACCACCCCAAACCAAACCCACCCCAAACACCCATCTTGTTTTAAAATTAAAAGAGAAGAAATTATCACCAAGACTGCTATATCTGTGGAATTAATTATTTGTTTTCTTAACTGTTTGGAAGGAGGCCCTGCTGTTTCAAAACTTGCTGCCTAAGCAGGCAAGGCAAACATAGGGTTGGTCTAGAATTTCACCTCATCCCAATCCCCTGGATCATGGAGGGGGTGCTCACTCGGCATTAATTTGCATAATGTAACGTGATCATGCATTTTTATATTTCTTCACCCCTCAGTACTTTAATGAATTTAATGAAGGATGTTAGTCACTAGCCATTCTAGACTTTTCATAATGGCACTATTTGCTGTTTAGTTCTTTTTATTTACTTATTTAATTTATATTTATGATTCAATTTATATCCCGCCCCTTCCACATAGTGGCTCGTGGCAGGTAACAGCGGATTAAAAGGATTCTCAAAAAAGGAAGTAGCTTTTGGGGAGTAGCCTTTATTGCCTATGGATGCAAACAGGAACTACATTCAGACATATGAATTCACGAAGACTAGCTCTGTAACTCAGTGCCATGTGCAACGCTGTACTTCACAAAAACTTACATGCATGCGTGCACACCAGGGTTGCCAGCCTCCAGGTGATCTCCAAGAATTACAACTGACCTCCAGGCTACAATAATCAGTTTCCCTGGAGAGAGGGATGCTTTGGAGGATGGACTCCATGGCACCATGTCCAAGCTGTGCTTTCTCCCCTCCCGACACTCTGCCCTGCTCAGGATTCACATCTAAATCCCGATACGTTTCCCAACCCTGATTTGGTAATACCCTGCATGTATGCATACAGGTGTGTGCATGCTTACACACAAACACATACACACTTTTACAACCAGAATCCTATTGTGAATAAAATCAACTGTTCATTACAAGCTGCAATACACTTCCTGTAGAAATCTGGCACAGAGTTAAAGAGTCTGTCATCCATTCAGGGGATGATCATTCAAGCTGAAGTACCCTTGGGATGTGCAGAACTGAGGAAGGTTTATGCTTCCTTACTCACCGTCTACGGGGCCGAGGTAATCGTGAAGGTGCGCTGCACTGCCTGCTCCCCCGCTCTGCATGAGGAGGTCCCCGTAAGGATTTGGATGGCTGGGAATGAGCGTCATCTGGTGATAGTAATCCACAGGGTTGGTTCCTGCCGGAGGAGGGGGAAGGCCAAAAAGACCCCTTTCTTTCAGATGCTCATGTGCTACTATACAGGCAACGAGTGAAGAGGGCAGAGAAGGGGGTGGGGGGAGAAAGAGAGAGAAATAGCAAGGCTAAAATATTTCCACTGTGAGTAAACTTCTGCAGTGACGTTAGAATCTGCCCTTCCCCTGCCAAAAGCTCCAAGTTATGACTCTGACGTGTGCTTGGGACGTGTGCTCTCTGTGGACAAAAGACACCGGCCTGGGGCCCTCCACATTCCTCCATTTCCGCAAATTTATAAACAATCTCTTATTTCCACACACCCCTTCTAATAATCCTTGTCTATGAATGTGGAGTTCACTTTAGTCAGATGGAGGGAAGATGGCGAGGGGCTGAGGCGCAAGAAGACTGTCAGAATTAACATCCCAGTCCATTATGAAACAGAAAGACAAGCACAGCCCAGTTAATGAGAAGCAGCATAAGAAAAATTAAAGCAGGAGTCTAATACGCAGCATGAGAGGGATTTTTTTTTAAGTGCCTGGCAGTAGAAAGCCATTTGGCTTGCCAGAAGCAATTATCCTCACTTTTGCCCATTTGTGAATTTTTAAATCTGCCTCCCTGCCCACTCTCCATTAACTTATTTACTATGGCTTTCAAAAAAAAAAAAAGGAAAGAAAAGAAAAAGAAAGCTGAAATCTAGCACAAAGGCCTCTTTCTAATGTCAAGTAATAATAAAATTTCTTGTGCAGGCAGGAAGGAGGGACGGAGAGCTGGGAGGGAAAACGACTACAACAGCAATAAATCGCATCTGTAGTTTGCTAAGAGTAGAGCCTTGGAATCTTAACACTTGCTACAGTGAGAGGCCTTTGGGACTGCCAAAGCAAATCAGAAGCCACAGAAGAAGCCAGGTTTTACAAGATGTGTTAAGTCTACATGGTTGGATTTGCCAGGAAGGTACCCAATATCCAGTTCTGATTCCGTACACTTGAGGCTTATGGCTTAATCACAAATGCACATTAGGCAGAAATATCATGGATTCCCACCCCCGTAGGGGCATACCAAAATTATCACTGGAGCATCTATATTAATGTCAATTGGTAGTCTAGTACAAAGAACATAATAGGCAGTGATTCCTACCCACTGCTGCTTCATTTTGGTATCCAGGCATAGGCTAGATGTAGCAATAAAGCTATGCCAGTGAGCTCAGGGATCCTCTAATTCATGTATTCCCTACTCCCTCACACAGAGCAATCTAACTGGATAACTTTGCTTTCATGGCAAGCCAGAGTTTACTATTACATCCACACTATTCTGTTTTCTATGGAAACCAAGAATCCCAACTGAGATTAAATAGAGTTTGGAATCCTGATTTTGGGAGAAAGTACAAAACCATATTGTGATGGTTTAGATGTGCAGCATTCTTTACAATATATGTTAATAAATAACAATCTACTTTGCGGCTGCATGAAGAACATCCCTTTTAGTGACTGTGTGTGTTGGTTTTGTGAAAACTTATATATATATGGAGATCAGGACCCAGAACATTCTGAAATGACTTTAAAAAGAGGGCTAAACACTTCAGTATCTAATCATGATGTATATGTATTGGACATACTGAGAAAATTCAATTCTAGACATAAGAATCCAAGGAGGAGTTCTATTTGTGCACACTTCAAACACAACCCTAGATTAAGCATAATGAGAATGTGCTTAGGGCACTAAAGAAATGGGGGCACGCTAGAGATGACATTCTCAGGCATTCGTTCTTTTATGGCTGTTCATAAGAAATGCTAGGCAATGGAACCACTAGCACTGATAAATGGGGAGGGGGGGATCGAGGACAACTATGTGACAGACTGGATGTCCGCTTCTGCTGAGTACAGAAGCAGATTTGTCACTCCAGACAAGGAGTGACAATAGATTTTAAAAAATGCACTTTAAAAAGAGAAAACTTTTAAATGAATAAATAAAATACTTATTTAAATCCTATATATCTCCAAGATTAAAAAGCAATGGAATGAAATATGTTTTATTTTGTACAAATCATATTTCTCCAATAGAATGTCTTTTAAAAAAAATATCCACCAACACCAATTTTTGTAGAATGAAGATTTTCAAAATGGAAGAATATGGTTTTGAGATCACATAATCTCAGTAGAGATATTATCAGATCATATTTAATTTTTGGGAGGGTGATTGAACATATTTTTCAGTATTTTTTGTATTTGCATTACAACAGTTTTATTTAAAATGCATTAAAAAGTGTTGAACATTTGCAACACTTTTCTGTTGACCTAGTTATAAGTAAATAATCTGCATATATTGCTTACTGATATTTAGTGTTAAATAAACATATACATTTAGTTTACATTTAATATAATTGTCGGGTCTGGTCTGGGGGATGACCTGGAAGAGAAGTGAATTTTTAATCTCATATTTCACCCTCAGCACTAACTGAATCCTAATGTCTTGCCAATTAAGCAATGGAAGAGAGGAGGGGCACCATTCTTGGGCTGTATTTAGGGCAGGCTTTCTCAACCAGGGTTTCATGGGGTTTCTTGATTGCTCTGGAAGTGTTTCCCGAATGAGTGGGAGTTAATTGTTATAATTTTTTTTCAAAATTTTCAAACATTTATCAGGTGATATGACCATATATGGTCATGTCTACTTGCCTTTCCCTCCCAAAATGGCCAATGATGGGCCTGGAGGGGGTGGGAAGGGGAGGGGCCTCAGGTGGGCGTGTACACAGCTATGCTTCCCAACCACATTCTGCATGATCACACCATTTCTGGACTTTCTTGAAGCCTGAAGACTGTTTCAGGGGTTTCTCAACTGTAAAAATTTCGAGAAAGGCTAATTTAGGGCATCAGGTGGCCTTAATTCAGCCCTGCTTCAACATGTAAGTACAGTTGTGTAAAGTGGACTCATCAGAATGAAAAATAAATAACAAATAAGTGGACAGCAAATGGCAAGATAGCGGGTTTGCTACTTCCTACATTAGCAGAAACAATAGAATAATGTGAGCTGTTACTTTAAACCACTAATGGCAAAAGTATAATTAAGTAAGTAATTTCTTTTGTACATGGATAACCCCTGTCATGGACTCTATCCTACAATGGTTACTTTATCAATCGCAATGAATATATAAAAGGTTTAAGTCCTTGAGCATAACCAAAATTGTGCATCTCACTTACTGTCAGCTGGGCTGAGACCTCTAGCAGCTGAGATCATGGAAAGGGTAGGACTGCTGTGCATGGATCGGAGGTAGTGTTCCATGTGGGGGTTCATGTATGGGTGAGGAGGATTGAAAGGTGATTCTGCAGGTCCCGCAGGATGTGGAGAAAGACGGATGAGAGAGAGGTCAGAGATAACAGGACTGCCACTCAGAGCAGGAGGTCTGCAAAAGAGGCAGAAAGAACTTCCATGAATGGGACATTTTGTTCAGTTTCTTAGTGTACTAGCAGACAATGAGATATAAGTACAAAATTTAGGGAGAAAAAACACTCAGTTCAACAATTCTCACATGCAGCATTGATTGCTTTTTCTTCTGGTTGCTGAAACTGCTAGCGAGGAAGAAGAAACTGTTGTTGTCTCACCAAGGACATGTAATTAAAGAATTTAACTGACATCTGCAGCTTTAAAACTAATTAGTTAACAATTAAATTTTAAAAAATGTACACATCAAAATATTGTGCTTCTTGTGAAGACAGCAGAGAAGTGAAGACACAATTTACCCAATAAAAGATATCATACATTTTAAAACTATCTTTAGCATTCATTTGGTATTACAGCAAAATAAACGGGAATCCTGTAGCACTGTAAAAATTAACATAATTTTATTTCAGCATAGGCTTTGATGGACTTCTTCAGATACTATTATTCTCTTTAACAGTAGCACATCAGAATCAGTATGGACTCAAAGTATGAACTACACCTATTGAAATTGTCCTCACCAATTAAAATTGCTAGCCACTAACCATCTTTTGGTTCTTCTGTGTTCAACCACAGTTCAGATGTTGTTGCATAGAAAGTACAAGCAGATTAAGTTACATCCAAAAGCAGCCTGCGAGTACAGAATGCCATTTTTATTTTAGACAATACTTGTTTTGATTTCTGATGTACCATTTAAACAATGACAGAAAGATATATCTAAATTTATCTGGCAAGGGGAAAACCCCCCTAAGAGTAACCTTAAAAGGAATTCTGCACATTGAAAAGAATAGTTATTAAAAATCGCGCCCCTTGCCATTTCTCATCTTGCTCTGCCGCTTTCTTTTCCTGCTTCCTGGCACTCCGCAATGCTGATTAAAATGGTGGAGGGGAAGAATGTGCTATACACAGAACTCTCCCCCCACCTGTCACTCATGAGAGGCAGCCAATCACCTTTCCCCTGTTTTAGGGACAGTGATTCATTTTCTTTTTTTAGTGAAACTTCTCAATTGCAACACCTATGCATCTAATCACAGATGCATAGTACTTTTTAATGCCACCTCACAGCCTTGAAGCTGAAGAATAGTAATTGTTTTCACGATTTTTGGGTGGGAGGGGGGCTGAGAGGTATGCTTTTGTGTGTTAACTGGTGGGGGAAATATTTCTTGGCTACGCCTAGCCATAGCAACACATATTAGTTGCTCCAGACTCTTTGCTAAAAAAAATTTTTTTAAGCCCCATTCGGGTAGAAGGGAGTGGGAGGTGGGCTCGAGGGCAGGCGCTGGAGACAGAGATCGCACTACTTTGCCCACGTTGGTTACGCATGTGGCTTGCTGCTTACTCTCCTCCTGCTAGCACTAGATAGTTGGGGGAAATCCACTTTTTGGGATTCCCCAACTATTGCTTTGAAATGGAGGATATAGCTGCTGGTTTGCTGCTGGTACGTTGCATGCAGATAACGTTGTGTAAACTGTCAAAAAAGAGCGTCTGCATTAGGTTAGTATCTCACCTTTTTACTTGGGTGCGGAATGGACCCAAGTATTACAAGATGCAAAGGAAAGAGGAGGTTTGAGTTTACCTGATTTGAAACTGTATTTCATAGCCTGTTGTGCAGTTCGGATGAAAGTCTGGGTTAAGTTGAAGAACAGGAGGTTATTGGACTTAGAACAGCATGATCTGAGATTTGGATGGCATGAGTATTTATGGTATGACAGTGCTACAGTTAATATAGAATTTAAAAATCATTTTATTAGATGTGCCACTTTAAGAATATGGAATAAATATAAATCCAGATTATGCACGAAAATGCCTTTATGGATTTCTACACAAAAAGCTTTTTACGGGAAAGAAATGATATTTAAAGATAAATGGTTGACATATGGTGATATATAATGGATTTTTCACAGGGGGATTGTAAAATGAAAACAAGAAAAGATAGCTGAAGGATATTCCTATCAATGGTTCCTTCATGCACAACTATTTGAAATATTTAAAGCAAATTAAAAATTGTATGGCTCTGACTAAGTGAGAACTGTTTTTGAAATACAATAATGTACCAATGATGAAATTTGAGATAGGAGAAGAATCTATGAAAATGGTATGGTAAAATGGGAAAACATTTTTGGACATGATATACTAATGGAGCAATGGGAAAATATGCAGACAGAGTCTTAAATTTACATTAAGCTCCAATCTTAAAGTCAGCTTTTATAAACTGATGCATTGTTGGTTGTTGCCTGAAAGGTTATCAGAAATGTATAAAAGTTAGCCTAACACTTGTTAGAAATGTGCACAACATGAAGGGACATATTTTTCATTCATATAGTTTGTTTCTCTGTACAACTATAGTAGCAAGACTGTTATATACTTTATATATTTAGCTACTTTATGATTGGTCCACCACATATGGTAAAATGATGCATTTATATTTTGACATTTCCAATATTTATCAACATAGCACTTATTAATTTTTGCGGTATTTTGGTGGGTAATATACCATCCTAAACACATTTTGTACCAATTTTCTTTTTACATTTGACATTCAGTAAATTTTAGTTCATTGACCCACTGTCCTTCCCATTGATCTAAATTTATATTCTCTCCAATGTTTCAAGCCCATTTTCTCAAACAATCTTAAATTTGTTGTGGAGAAGCACGTAATACATTCTTCAGGCTTTGAGAAACCCCAGAAGTGATGTCTGCAGGCCACAACTCCCTGCCAGGCCCCTGGAAGTCACATGTCACCAGAAGTGACATCACCCAGACACTACCACCAGATGTGCCATTATGCTCAATCGCCCTGCCCCCAGCACGAGAGATGGTCCAGCAAACTACTCCACTGTGGCAGGAACAAGGCTAGGGCAGGCATCTGCCACCCCATCACCCGCTGCCACTTAACTCAACAGAGTTAAGTTAAAATGAGAGTACTTACCTCTCTGGATTTCAATTGCTACTATGTGCAATAAGCCTTAGTCAGTAAGGATTTTTATGACCAGGGCCCCTCCCCTTTCCATCCCCTCTAGGACGATCACTGGCCATTTTAGGAGGGGAGGAACAGGTTGACATAACCACATATAGTCATATCACCCAATATTTAAAAAAAATTTAAAAAAATTATTAAAAATTAATTAATTGCCACCCAATTGGCAAAACCTTTCTGAGGCCATCGAGAAACTCCATGGTTGAGAAAGCCTTAGTCCTGGTTTTGAGGACTAAAGGGGAAATATGAAAGAATAGAAAAAAGAGTGATCTTAAAATTTTTATGTACTATCATAGTATAACAGATAACAATTTGATTTATAAAATAGGAAGACTCTGTACTTCTCTTTTCCCCTTACCTCCTCTCTCTTTTGCCTTTCTATTTGGTGATTTGTAATTTTTTTCTTGCTTATATTATATTTTCAAAACTCTGAATAAAAGTTTTATTAAAAAACAAAATCAGCCTTCAAGTACAAAATGATGGTATTGTTTTATGCTAGGCATACTGTAAACAATAAAGGCTTTTAAAATATTTGTGGAATACAGCTGGATAATTTTGTCACTATTTACAATTCTCAGCATGATTCTTTCATTTTTCTACTAATATTAGGAAAATATTCAGTGTTCAGATTGTGCTATTTAATAGGATTTGTATGTCACTATGGGCATGAATGTTATTAGTACCAAAACTGTGGCATCATCCACATCAGCAACCTATGCTTCCTGTTTCAGGATAGGCTGCAGATAATAAGGCAACTGTTTAAAATCTACCAGTTAAATTTGTATTGGTGGAGAGCAATGGTGGGTGAACGGAAAAAACAGAAAAGTGAATCAAAGCCTGTGTTTCAGGTTCGGCTTGAGATCTTTACAAATAATCTCTGGCTCCATCTGGAAAAAATGAAATGGGATTAAAAATAAAAGAAGTGATGTCATTAAGAAAACATCTGACATATTTAATGCTGATGAAGGTTAAATTCAAGTGTGTGACTGTGTCGGGAAGTGGGTAAGATCTAAATTGAAAGCAGTCCCATACTACCCTGACCTCCAGAGCCTGTCTTAATGCATAAGTCTTGAAAGAAATTCTCCCACATATACAATAAGCTCTCTCTTTCATCAATACTCACAGTTTCTCCCAACAGGATTGTGACTGCCTTTGATGCAGGCTTGAAATTATGTATTACTTGGTTTATGACCCTTTTGAGTCTATTTTGATCAAACTAGGAGGTGAACATCTAAAGCCCATTAACAATATTCAGGGTTTGGTTTTGCCCAAGGCTTCTCATGGAAGAAGCTGTCTCTTTGCAGTTACTTTGAACAGAATAGGATGAAGGTTTTGATTCAGTTAGGTGTTATACTGAAGAGCTGGTGTGTGTGTGTGTTTTGTACTTCACTTGTTTACTACCCAAAGTCTCCAAGTGGCTTATAATCATCTTTGTCTCCCCACAATAGATACCCTGTGAGGTAGGGGAGGTTGAGAGGGCTTTGAGAAAACTGTGAATGGCCCAAGATCACCTAGTTGGTTTCTTGTGGAGGAGTGGGGAATCAAATCTGGTTTGCCAGATTAGATCTGCTGCTCTTAAACACTACACCAAACTATACAAGTGTGTGTGTCAATGAATCATCACAAGCAAGTAAACTCATACTCTACATCTGCTCAAAACACTTGGAAATGGAACAGAAAGAATGCAAAGCACTTGAAAAAGTGGAGATGATTCTACTATGAACTTCTGGGACTCTAAATGGAGCTCTAACAATATAGCAGATATGGAAGTTTAGTGAAGTATTCTCAAAAATTAATAGAGAATGTGCTGGTATAACCAGAAACAATAGAGAATGGCTGACATACTGTTTGGTATAATTGTTGTTTATCATTTCATTGAGAAAATAGGTGTACTACAGAATTAATACCAAAAAAAACATTGCTAGAGTGGCTCATTTCCAGTAGCAACTGCTTTACAGTTGTACTATTATCCAGACCATTCATATCTTTATTTGATAATTCTGCTGCTTAGTAAATATAGATTACCTTTTCCAATGCCAAGTCCAATAAATGCTTTCATAATTTCTTATTATTGCATCTCAAAGCAATTTCATCTTTTAGACTTGCAGCTCTGGGTTGGAGAATACCTGGAAATTTTGGAGGTGGAACCTGAGAAAGGCAGGGTTTTGGGAGGGAAGGGACCTCAGGAGGATATACTACCATAGAGATCACACTCCAAAGCACCAATTTCCTTCAGGAGAATAAAACTGTAATCTGGAGATCAAGTGTAATTAGGGTTGCCAGACATAGCCTGCCAAAGAGCAGGGAACGGGATGGGGCCATTAAGGGGTGCAATTGCCAATAGTGTGATGACAATTTGGGGGGAAACCCCAAAGTGAGATTGCATCTCTCTAGGAATCACGAGAAACTCTATTATGTATGATCGCGCCACTTCTGAGATTTCTTGAAGCCTGAAGGATGTTTCAGGGGTTTCTCAAGGGTAAAAAAAATTGAGAAAGGCTGCCTTAGAATTTCTGGAGAGTCCTAGACCATTTATGCACTGGAGGTTTCATGCTGTGCTGCAGGCTGGAGTTTTAGTCATGGCAGGTTGCCCCACCTCTTCCTGCACCCACATTGGAGAGCATTTGGCCTGGTGCACCTCATTCGCCCCCTATTTGTGCTCCTGCACGGGAGCTGGGGCAGTGAAGTTCCCAGTGCATAAACGGTCCTAGAGAGGACAGACATGGAGTTGGCCTGATAGCTATTTTTTTTTGTATTTTTCCTCCCTTTGCTTCAACTGCTGGAGGGCAAAGCTGAAAGGAAGAGGAGGGGGCTCTTTTCTAATTCATGGCCTCATAAACAGAAAATACTTTTTATGAGGAAAGTCAGAGAAAGAAGTAAAGGCATAGAAAATATAGAATGTAAAATACTTAACTGCGCCAAGATGGAGAACAATTAATCATTAAGAATGTGAACTAGTCTCAGAAGGTCAGACAAAGGGCTTTTTAACCTAAGAAACTCTTGCAAGGAAGGAGTATCTGTATATGAAATAGCATGAACCATGATTCTGGAACGTTATGTCTCACTAACTCACCCATGGGTTTTTCTTAGGGCAATAGTAGATTAACACAAAAATAGGAAAAGTTTCTAAATGTATGATCATCAGGTGATGATTTTGGGAATTGTGGTAGAATGTCTTCCCCTGGAATATTTGTCTGTTGCCAATTTTACAGCCTTCTGTAAGCAGGTGAAGACTTTATGGTTTTGTCTGGCATTTTGTAACTGATTATAATTGGCCCTCCTTCATGTTCATGTGCCTATGTAGTTTGCTAGTGTTGTTATTGGTCACCATTTTTGGGACCTTAAATTGGGTGGAAAGGCAGTTAAAACATTTTTAGATAATAAATTAAAAATAGGGGTGAGAATTTAGGCTTTCTTTACTGTAATAGTTGCATTACATCTTTGCTCCACAAAACTCCATGCAAGTATCAATGGGCTCTTTATCAACACAATTCTGTGAGGCTGTAGTAGTGTATACAAACAACATCTAGGGCAAATTTCTGCTTGGCATCTCCATTAGTTTTGGTCCAAGTAGCTGAGCAAGCTGATTGATAGGCTGACTGAAAGAAGGCCCAACTAGTGAGAGAATGGGTCAGAGAGCTAAATAAAAACCCTTCTTTTGAAGCAAAGCTGGTGTGTCTTATTGTTCACAATACTTTACATGGTAACGAGGATAAACTGAAGGCATCCTCGCAAACGAGCAAACACAGAAGGGTATGCTTTTGCATTGTGAGCATTCCTGAAGCTGGAAGAATATGGCTGCCATGGTGGGGACTATTTTACAATTTGATAAATGAAAGTCCCACTCAAATTTTATAAACAAACAAACAAACAAACAATTTCCATAGATTTCTAGGTCACCACTCTTCACTGCAAATGATGTCATACGTGAGAATAAAAAGAGAAATTTTTACTCAGTGTAATAAGAAATCTCTTACTACCTGAAAATACTTTTGGAGTAAGACATCTCTTACTACCTGAAAAACTTTTGGAGAGTTAGTAAATCTGCTGCAGAACCACTGTAACCCTCCTCCTAGCAAGATGCTGGAGCATTTTGAATTTACCGTAATTCACAATCCAGAAAGCCTCGGAAGTCTATAGGGGAGTTTGTAGCTGAACTCAGAACTTCAATTATGGCACCACATTGACAACAGTTAAAGGATCAGTTAGTCTATGAGGTGGTGACTGCTGACTGAATCTGCCCTAACCTTTGATTCTGACTATGGTGACTCTAGCCCTGGCTATGGTGACTAAAACTTTACAAGATTTGCAGACCTACAACAGGAGGTGAAGGACCTTGTGCAGGGATTGACTGGACATGTCAGAAAATGGTCAGAGAACCTGACAAGGAAAAGAAACTTGTGCTGTATTCCACATCTTCTCAAGCTGTAGATTAAAAAATGTAATGTGTTAGAATAGTATGTAGGGCTAAATCATAAACATCACTCCACAATTCAGAGGATGTACACACTGGAAGAGAAAAGACCTGTAAGTGTGGTTGAGGAGGCAACATATACAGTTCACTATCTGACAGGAACAAAAATTCCTAAAGTGGACCCTATTTGCATTACCTTGGATGTAAACAACAAGAAGATGCTATTCGAACTGGACACAGGTTACAATATAACTCTTAAAAGTCAATCATCAAATGAGACTTTAGGGCAGGGTAGGAGAGAAGCCTTGTTGAAGTCTAGTACAATTCAATTCAGAACATATACAGGAGAAACACTTAAATTACTAGGTGAAGTTTTGATCCGTGTCCTACTAAGATAAAGTAAAACTATTACTACTGGTAGTGATTTCAAGGAGAGACCCTAACTTACTTGGAAGGGGATGGTTAGCTGATTTGGGTTTAAACTTTGAAGAACAGTTTCAGGTTTTCAACCTGTCTTATCTAGGCACCAAGAAGCTTTCAAGGAAGAGTTAGGTGCTATGAAGTTTACAATGGCAAGAATATATGTGAAACTAAACATATATGTGGAACCACCACATTGTTTTAAACCCAGATCTGTTCCCTTTGCAACGAGACAAAATGTTAAAACGAAATTGGAAAGATTATTAAAACCAGGTAATACTGAAGCTGTAAAGGTTTCAGAATGGGCAGCCTCAGTTGTGCCTGTATTGAAACCGGATGGTTCCTTGCGCATATGTGGAAATTACAAATTGCCTGTCAACAGGGTAGCACAGTTGGAACAATACCCTATCCCTAAAACAGAAAATCTTTTTGCAATCTTAGCAGGAGGTTGGCTGTTTACAAAATTAGACATAAGTCATGCCTACCAAGAAATTGTTCTGGATGATGAATCGAAAGACTGTGCTACAAGAAATTCACACAAAGGTCTGTTCAGGTAATATTTGGTATTTCTTTTGCCCCAGAAGACTATGGAAGGAGATGGGCCCTTTAAATACACACACGCAACACATGAAGTCAAATTACATAATAATGTACAGGTGTCCTTTCCTACATTTCCTGGGAAACTGCCAGCTCAACCAAATAGCATTAGTCAAGCTTTTCGGGGGGGGGGGGGGGGAGGAACATTAGTTTCTTTTTTACAGTAACAAATAGAATTCTCTAGAAACAACCATGAATTTGGATGGAGGCTAGTAAACAGAGGGGCTGAGAGAGCAGATAAAAAGGATGTATCATGCTTGAAGCACAGTTTGCAACTATGAGAAGAAGATCTCTGATTACTTCACCAGCTGTCAATAGTTTCCCCAGCCTAGTGCCATATTCTCACCTTCCTGTCAATGTTGAAAGCTACCCTGTTGATTTAGGATTTGATGTAAATTCCTCCAAAGACACAGGAAAAAGAGACAGCATGGCAAGTGGTATATGATGGGGGTACGAGAGCAAGGCGGTAAAATATATAAGGACCTGACAGATATAACCAGTGGGACATCAGGAATGTCATTTGCTTCCAAGGATACTACCAAATCTCTACAGGTTAGCGGGCTAAGGAAACCGGTTGGATGCAGAAAAGTGAAACCAGACCTAGGTTATGTTGAATACTCTGAAGGGAAGCAGGTAGTAGAAAATGCATATTGCTTGGGGAAACACACATACAGTACCCCAACAAAAATCTATCTAGGATAGCAGATGTCTCTAATGCTGGAAATATCTCCCAGTAGTTGTAAAGATATATATGAGGGTGATGCAACTGTATATCCCGAAGCTCATTGATGGGACACTTTCCTCTCAAATCCTTCCTGTATCGTTAAAATTAAACATGCTTTTAAAATTTTAAGGAAATATATTCATAAACAAAGCTACGTTCTATTATATTATGGACCAATCTGTCAATAATGTAATGGTGAAAGCTAACCATTGTTCAAGCAAAGATTTTCTACCAGGCGTCTTCTCTCATTCTCTCAGCACATGTCTCTGTTTCTTAGGCAGACACATATCTGTACACAAATCCTTTTCTGCTTGACCCCCAGATCACCCTGTTTCCATTACAACATTATTGTAAGCTCAACCAGACTTGTTTCAGTGCCAGCCCTGGACTGTCATTCCTTCATGGTATGCTAATAAAGAAACCACTGTTTTAAGCTGATACAAAGCAGATTTTTTTAACTGGGTAAACACTGATCTTTTGGTAGGGAAATTACATTATAAAATTTTGTCTATAAAGAGACACCAAATCATACAGATGGACTTTTGTTTTAGGACACTGCAATACAATATACACTAGTTAATTCAATTGTTGGCTAGCTATTTGCTCGGGTTCTAAAAAAACAACCACCTCGTTTCTTCTTTAGTTAACAAGAACATTTTATTTTACTGAATTTCTAAACCGCCCTCCCATAAGGCTCAGGGCGGTTTACATAAAACGTTGCGGGTACACATTGTAATAACGGACAGTAGCAGTAATCATAACAGTGGCTCCAAAATTAAACATAATAACAGATTCATATTGAACAACTTTTTATTTATTTATTTATTTATTTATACATACATACATACATACATACATACATACATACTTAGATTTCTATACTACCATTCCCAATTGGGGTCACGGCAGCTTACAATGAACCCCTAGGGAAGTCAGGTCATGGAGGGAGGTGTCTGGGGGAACCAGCAGATATTGTTGGGTCGGTCAGCCTCAACCAAAGCCTGGTGGAGGAGCTCTCTTTTACAGGCCCTACAGAATTGTGGAATTTTAGGAAGGGCCCTGATCTCTTCAGGGAGCTCATTCCACCTGGTGGGGGCCAGGACATAGAAGGCTCCGGCCCTGATTGAGATCTGGCGTATTTCTTTGGGGCCAGGGATCACCAGCTACTTCAGTGGTGGAGCGTAGGACTCTTTGGGGGGTGCGGGTAGAGAGATGGCCTCTCAGGTACATTGGGCCCAGGCCGAGTATGATCTTGAAGTTGATTACCAAAACCTTAAGCCTGATCTGGAATTTGACTGGGAGCAAGCGGAGTTGTTGAAGTGCAGGCCGAATGTGGGATATCCACAGTATATTTGTGAGGATCCTGGCTGTGGCAGTTTCCAGATCAAGGAAAAGGGTAGGCCTACACAGAGCAAATTACAGAAGTCTAGTCTAGAGGTGACTGTCTCATGGATTATTGTGGCTAGGTGTGTTCTGGGCCAGGTAGGGCGCTAGTAGCTTGGCTTGGCATAGGTGGTAAAAGGCCTGCCATGCTACTCTCGTGACCTGTGCCTCCAAGGAGAGGGAGGCATCAAGCTTAACACCAAGGTTTCTGGCGGAGTGAGTTACTGATAACTGCACTCCGTCCAGGTTGGTACAGCTCCTAATTAGAAAATGGTGATGACAGAAATTACTGTCCAGAACACGTGTTCCATATGAAGAGAGTAGCATGAGATATAGCAACAATGAAGCATGTCATTCTAAGGACCCAATAGGTATATTATACCGGGACCCAGTCAGAGGCCCATGGGTGCATCCCAGATTGCAGGGGCTTTAGTATAATATGTATAATAACATAATAAATAAATAAATAAATATAATTATGACCTTTCAGAAATATAAACTCTTTTTCATGTCACAAAATTATAACATGGGCTGGAGAGTTGGGCCCATGTGATATGTTTATACTGAGTCAAGACAAGTAAAGTTTTCAATCATTGCGAAGATGTGGGAAGGGCCTACAAGAATGTCGTAAATATTTAGTCCCTTCTTCCCTGTTTCAGGAAGGCTAGCATGTAAAAATTTGCTGGATCTTAAAAAGCTGACTTTCAAACCCTTGAATTAAAAATAATTTTCTAACCCTATTATATATACCACTGCATTGCAGCTCTCTAGAGCATTCAACTGAGTAAGAAAAAAGACCAGATTCGTAAAGAGCAGGTGCAAAGTGCCTGCCTCACTCAGTCTTTTAAAAGTACCCCTTCTCAATACAACTGGCCTTTCTTTTTCTAAAATGCTACTTTTTAAGGGTTTGATTAAAGTACTCGAGTGACACCATTATAGAACAAAAGTGTCTGATAAACAAAGGGGCAGAGACAGCAGTTTTCTGGCTTTTCTTCCCTTCTACTGATTCTAACCTCAATTATTTTTGAGGAATTAGATAGTATGTCAGACTTCAAATTTTTAAATTTTATATCTCAATCTTCTGTAACACTTAAAGAATTTGAGCTTTCTTTGATGAAGCAATATAGTCTGTGTTGTTGTAAGAGAGAGGGTTTGGAATAAGCACGATTGTGGAAATTTAATTGATCAAATTATTAAAAGTTAAATAATTAAGTAAATGTAATTTCAATCAGTTTATAATCATGTTTTCTTCTAACACACCTATATAGTACGAAAACTAACATGAAGCATGTCTGAAGTTGATAAACTGAATGATCATATCTGGTTTCAATAGCAGAGCTAGTTCTTTGGCAGTGAATTTGCACAACAATCTGTGGCTTTTAACTGGCATCAGGAGTAAATTAACTGGAAGCAGGATTGGTGGTAGATCGTGCCCTGGAGGAACTGTCTGGCTATTCAGGTTCTATGTATTCATAATCAAGAGAGGAGATTTAGGTACACTGAAATCCACCCTTAAGGATGCTTTGCAAACTTCAGAGTATACAGAATGTGGCTGCTAGTCGAATAATATAACATGATGATCATCTGATATTCATCCTGTACGTACCAGCTGCACTGACTGCCTATTGGTTTCTGAATCAAGCACCTTACTTTTTTGAGGAAGGTGATCGAGCAGTTGTCTGTGGAACAACTGCTGGCATACCTAGATGAAGCTTCAGTACTTGACCAATTTCAATCCAGCTTCTGCCCTGGTCATGGGGTGGAGGTAGCTCTGGTCACCCTGATGTATGATCTCTGGAGGCTATTGGACTGAGGAGGGTCAGTGCTGCTAGTGTTGCTTGACCTCCTAGCAGTGTGTGATATAGTTCATCATGAGCATCTTGCTCACCATCTCATTGACACAGGGATATGGGGGACTGCCTTTCAGTGGCTGATCTTCATTCTCTATGGTCAAGGATAGAGGGTAGCTGTTAGTGAGAGTCAGTCACAATGCTTTTGACTCCACTGCAAGGTCACCCAGCTGGCTCCATGTGGGTGAGGAGTGGGGAATCAAACCCAGCTCATCAGATTAGAAGTCTGCACCCCAAATCAAGCTGGCTCTCTCTGATACTGAGCTTGAAATAAGAATAACACATAACAGGTTATACCATGTGATTATTAATATACAGCATGACTTTGTCTAATGCTGTACTTTGTCCTGGAAGCTGTTTTTGGGCAGCAAGCAAATTCTGCCTGGTAGATGAGAAGTTCTATTGGTGCAGGAATCACAATGTGATCCACATCTCATTTCAATGCTGGACTATTGTTTCTGTATTCGAGCCTTACATTTGCTCATTTTAACCATATTCATATTATATTCATATTATATAAGAAAACATATTGCATCTGTAGATTACTGGTAGGTAGGACTGCTATAAGCTCTAAATACCCCATCACAACACAGTTTCCACTGCTATGGAATAGGGCAGTTTCTGCTGCTCTTAAAAACAACAAGAAAGAAGGCTTAAAAGCAATAAAGTTTCTCCCACATAACTGGTTTGGAAGGGCTGATTTAGATGTTTACTTCTCACACATGTCTGTCACGGACAACATCTTCCCTACCAGGGGTGCTGGGTAATTGCATAGAGCACATGTCAGCTTCACAAAGCTCAGGGGTCATCTAAAGTTACTGCACCAACACACCATGTGTTTGGACAGTGCTCAAACAGGGTTATTTAAACATTATACCCCACCACGTGAATTGCTCATAAAAAGAATCGTTCATGTCAACCAACGATATGGGTCTGGAGGATGACTTCTGAATGGTCCTCACAATTCAGGGACCTTCTGGCATACTGGGCAGAGACAAAGCCTTGAGTGCCTGTTCCTGGATTAAAATCAGAGTCCAGTGGCACTTTTAACATCAACAAAGATTTATTCAGGCGAAGAGTGCTTGCACTCAAAAGCTCATGCCCTGAATAAATCTTTGTTGGTCTTAAAGGTCCTACTGGACTCTGATTTTATTGTGCTACTTCAGACCAACATGGCTACCCATTTGTATCTGTTCCTGGATTCTTACACTTGTGTCTGTTTAAAAGAGGAGTGGAAAAACAGGCCCGATCTGGGGCTTGCTTTATGATCTGAAATTCCTCCGATGTATGCCATATGATTTTTACCATGCAGCAGTGGCCAAATGGCTTATTTTTACACAGCATAATGTTTATGGTCTGCTGTCAGCATGGAGTATGATGTAAGCCCTGATGTTAGCCAAATAGCTATTATAAAATATGTTCTTTACATAAAGCATTCAGCAAGTTTTTTTTTAAAGATCTGCTTAGTTTTCAGTATAAAAACATACACATTCATTTGGCTAATTTAAAGTAGACTATGACTCTTTTTTAAAAAGGGAACTCTGCTGCAACCCCAACACCTGAGCCATTTGCCAGTTGCTTAAAGCTATCCTAATTAGGTTCTAAATTTAGAGTGCTGATGTAAATTTCTATATTTTTAAAATATGTTGAAGCCAGCCAGATTTTCTGGGAGCCAATTCAGGGGCAGGGAGTAAGAAAGGGGAACTTGAGCAGACATGAAAGAGGAGCAACCCTCTCACTGAAACACTCTGGCTTTCTCTCTAACTTCTGAGCTCAGTTCTGGAACTATTTTCAGGGCACATCCCTGGAATATGTGACACAGTAAGGAAGAAGAGAATCTCTAAGCATTTTATTTTACTACTGAATATCCAGATGCCATCTGAGAGTTAGTGGCAGGGCTTCTAAATAGACTTGTGCCCTGCCATCTCTTTTAAGAAATGCCAAGTTTTCCTCAGTCTGTTTTCTTCCCCTAGAGGTCATTTTTCATGTAGGAAGGATATGTGTTCCATACCCTATCTTCTGTCAGTTCGGCATGTTGTGTCGGACACATTTTTATCTTCCTTTCCTCTGTGAGGCTCAGAATAGCATACATGATCTCCCTCTCCTCCATTTTATTCCCCACCCCACCCCCGCAGTCCTGTGATTGTGAGATTCATGGCAAAACGAAGATTCAAACCTGAGCTTCCCTAATCTAAAACTCTAGCCACTACCCCACATATGGTCTCAAGCTCATTTTATCCTGTGACTCATTTGCAGTAGCCATCAGTTTAGAACTCAAACTTCACTGAGCCGCTAGGTCTCCTGGTCTGCTTGTATTTATCATCCTCTCAGAATCATAAATCCATGCTCATGTATATAGTACATCAGCTTCTGGTGACAGTGCCATGGCACTAAATATGATCAGGCAATGCAGACACCATGCCAAACTACAGTGAACACAAACCACATTTTGCAAATCCACTTCAGAACCTGATTTCCGATTCTGGTATTGCTGACTGCACACAAGCAAAGGTCTGTCAATTCAGACACTATGCCCAACTATGACCGTTTATGCACTGGAGGTTTCATGCCAGGCTGCAGGCTGGAATTTTAGTCGTGGCAGGTTGCCCCACCTCTTCCTGCACCCACATGGGGGAGCATTTGGCCTGGTGCACCTCATCTGCTCCCGATTTGTGCTCCTGCACGGGAGCTGGGGCAGTGAAGTTCTCAGTGCATAAACGGTCTATGGGAAGAAAGGACCATAAGAGGAAGCATACCTCCCCAGTCTTGGCAGAGTGTTATTAACATCTTCATACTCTGTCAGGAATCTGGGGGTGATCTTTGACACCTCCTTTTCTATGGAGGTTCTGATTGCAAATGTAGCTTGACAAGCATTTTATCATCTGTGCCAGGTGAAGCTATGAGCTCCCTATCTCGCCCCATGCAACGGTCACCTCCAGACTTGATTACTGTACTTGCTGTACTCAGATCTATGGAATTTTCTGCAACAACTTTGTCATGCATTCCACGAAACCTGATCTTTGATGAACCCGAAATTCTTCCTGTCTTGAAAGAAAACATCACAACACTTAATGTCAATGGGTTATTTTCAAACATGGATAGCATACTTGTATTGCTAGGGAGTTTTCTCAGGTTTTCAATGGAAATTCAAGAGACGTGTAAAAGGAAGTTATTGTCTGATAAGAGTTCCTTATCGGGTGCCTGAAAACTTGAAAAACACAGGGGATGTTCAACTGAGAAATCAAGGGATGTGTTTAATCTATATAACAAAGAAGTCATTAATACATACTTTTTTTCTCTTGGCTACTCAAATCTTGGAGACGTTTCTGCCATGTTAAAAACACGATTCCTTCACTGAGCAGAGTTTAAAAGTGCTTAATCATGGTTTCACTGTGCTGAATACAAGAAGATGATAATAAAAATCATAGCTCAGATCTACCTCCTTGGTGCCTGCATAGTACAACATTCATGTGGGGGAAAAACTGATGAGGAAGGAGTGGTTGGCTTGTCCACATTGTCTCAGCCCCACTTCCTCTTCCATTGCTCAGTCATGGTACTTAATTGGTCTCCCTCCCCATCTTTATTGTATCAGTCAAACCAGATTTGGGACACAGGTATTCCTGGTCTTGCTACAATCTCCATGGATGTGTGTGTGTCACTGGATTGCTCAGGGAAGGGGAACATACTCATTGAATGCCATGACTGAGCAAAGAGAGATAAGAGTATGGATGGGGAACAAAGCAGGAGAACTTTTAAAAATGATTTTACCATAGAGTATCCAGCAATTCCTAGAAAGGTGTAAAATCAAGTCTGGGTTTCCCCACAAGTGGTGTCACACTATTGCTGAAGGCTATCCTGCTCTAGTATCCTTGGGAGGAAGTAAGACAGGATTTCTCCTTTAAAATTCCTGTTCAGGCACAGGGATGAAATTTAGCCCACTTCCAGATTGCTAAAAACTGAAGTAAATGATAACAGATGACTAGATTGTCCTGTAGCTTCTGAAACATTGTCTAGGTTTACAGCAAACATGTTCAGCAGGGAAGCAAACTGTCTGCAACAGGCATGATCACTCCTAAACCCAGATTTCCTCACCTTGCCAACATCCACCCTGAGCAGCTGTCAAACAGCTTTGCGGCTGTACAGTACCAAAGGCCAGTTCCAGTTCCTTCTGCTTTTCAGCTGCTTTTGTATTTGTGCTATAGCTGAAAGCACAGAGTTATGGATGAATGTTTCATGTAATCAAAAGACTTGAGGAAGGAACTATAACTCACTAGCTTAGTTTCAAGTGGATAGCCGTGTTGGTCTGAAGTAGCACAACAAAATTTGAGTCCAATGGCATCTTTAAGACCAACAAAGATTTCTTCAAAGTGCGAGCTTCTGTGTGCACACACACTTCCTCAGACTTAAGGAAACTGAGCATAGTGTTTAAACAATGACTCATTGTTTATTTCAATGAATGGCTGTCCAAGGATGTGCAGTGATAGAACTAGATGGTAGAATTAGGACTTCCAAGAGCATGTGCATGCGTGAAATGCTGTTGATTGCACTACTCTGTGCTCTTTGGATATGAGGAAAGTAACTTTCTGAACAGGGTCAAGCTGCTCACAAACAGCCAGATCACTTGACAAAACGTTTCCTACTTATAAAAGGCAAACAGAACATCAGTTGGGTAGTGGGTGTTCAGACATCCCTCGTTCTCACTACTGTCAAAGAGAAAAAACATAACTGATTGTTGGTCTGAATGAAATGTTTGGTCATTCTAAGCACTGTTCTGCAATGTTGCCACTCTTTCTTGGCTTACATTATGTTTCGAAGCATCGGGTGGCAGAATTATCCTTTAAGAGGATAAATCTAAAATATAAATATAAATATAAAATATAAATAAGTTATTTCAAAAGGATAAAGAAGTTACTTCAAAAGGTGGGAGCCTCTGAACCTAAGAAGAGATGCAGGCAAAATGTTGATTAGGCAAGAAGAACGATTTAAAAGCTTGGCCACAAAGTAAAAACAAACTTTAAAAGTGGCCCTTTTATGTTAATAATTTATCAACCACAAGTTTGCATCTCTTACTCTAACAGCAGTAATTTTGAACATGTGGTCATACTGTGGGATCTGATGAGAGGTTTTCAGGTGACAGACTTGGTCAGCCGCTCCCTAGCCCTCATTTGGCCTGTATGGAATAAGCATCCACAGAAACTCAGAGAACCCACGTTAAAGAAAACACTTGTAGCAGATGATGTGTGTGTGCTATATTAGAAGAAACAGCCTAAACTTCTTCATGTTGACTCAAAACTAAACCTCCTAGTTTAATGAGACTTACTTGCAACTATGTATGCAACAGATGGTCATTTAATCTGACATGTATTATTGTTGTGCTATCATGACATTTAAATATCAGTTGTTGAAATAGCAAGTTAGCACGAAGCACAATCTTATGCAAAATCAGAGCTTCTGGCACGTAGAAAGCAAAACAATGCATTGCTGGCTGAGCATCAAATTAAAGTCCTTCAGACATCTACTTAAAAGTATTTGGAACAGCCAAAACATATTTCAGTTGTGAAGTACATTGTCTGATGGGCACCCAGCTCTATCCTTTGGATTTTTTAGGAGAGTGTGTTTTGCTGAGAGAATTCCTGGCAGGGCATCTAGACCTTTGCCAGATTGGGCTTGGTTTAACCCCAGCCGCTTGGGTGGTCTAGTACTCGTCAGGAGCTCTCAGACTATGTAGTCTAATCCTCACTGACTCATCTCATTCTCTCTTCAAAAGTTCTGAAGCACAGAAATACATGGAGACTATTTGAGAGTATCATTTCTTTAACGCAGAGGTGTCAAACTCATTTGTTACAAGGGCTGGATCTGACACAAATGTCACTTTGTTGGACTGGGCCATGTGTCCTATAAAATGTAATGCCAGCTACTGGAGATGTAAACTTTAAAAAGTGATTCCAGATGCCTGTGTCTAAGGGATTGGAGAGGATGCAAATCTTCTCCCATATATAGGATAGATGGGCTCACATTCTAGCTGGATCTGAAGAAGTGAGCATTAACTCATGAAAACTCATGCCTTCCCACACATTTTATTAGTCCTTACAGAGCTACAGGACTCTTGTTCTTTTCTACTAGTGTGTGCGATCAGACGACCCATACTAATCAAGTCTCAAAGTAAATAGAGCAGGGTATTCTCAACTTAAATCGTGCTTGTCAGAAGAATCCCCACTCCCGCACAAGAGACCCCCTTAGAGCCCTGGTCCTTCAAAGTCAGACTAACAGCGGCTCTGTTCAGATTGGCTGCAGCTCTCCAGGGTCCCGGGCAAAGGTCTTTCCCATCCCCTGCTACCTGATTGTTTTAACTGGAGAGGTTGGGGGCTGAATCTAGAACTTTCCGCATATCAAGCAGATGCTCTACTGCTGAGCCACAGATACAAACAGGGTGACAAACCTCATCAGGCCTTTCCAAAGAATAGTGGCAGGAGGAGGAGGATGGTAAAATTCCAATCATGCAAACAAAATGACCACAAGAGCAAGTGACTTTCTATAAAACTGAGCTCATCTTGCCTTCCTCTCCCAAGATCCTTTAATACCAGCTGCAGATTACAAGAGGCCCATCTCTCCTCCGGCCCCACAAAGAAGATGGCAGCAGCAAGAGGAGAAACCTGACCTGAAAGCTGACTTGGTGAGGCAGGGAAGCTCTGCCAATCAAATCCACCCAGAAACCACAACTCCCTTCTTTAAGCCCTCTTGCCTTGCTCCCAAGGAAGCCAACGGAAGAGTTGGGAGTGTCAAGACAGCCATGAGAAATGTCCCAGTACCTTCCTTCCAATCTCAGTCAGCTGTAGCAAAGAATAAAGGAAGAGGAGGATGGTGGAGGCAACTTCAGCCAGTAGTGGGAAAGAGGCTTGGCTTTGTTCCTTTCCTTATGCGTCTGCACAGGAGCCCCAGGGAAGAAAACTTTAGACTAGGAATTCAGTTGCTCTCAGGCCAGATTCGACACCTGCAGGGGCTGGTTCCAATATTTGACATGCTTGCCACTTATGTCACAGTTCTTGAATGAACCCAGACTGGGGAGGGGGTCTACTGGTATGTCCCATCGAAGAAACTTTGCAGTTCTCATATCCAGCAGCCTAGAACTCACTTTCCAATTTCACATTCAATTTGTATTTTTATTGTCATGCACTAGATCGCTCCAAAATACTGGCATGTGTGTAAAGTGCCATCAAGTTGCACCTGATATATACTGGCCCCAGCAAGGGGCTTTCAAGACAAATGAGAAGCAGAAGTGGCTTGCCATTGAGTTCCTTTGCTAAGTCTTCCTTGGTGTTCCTTGGTATTGCCACTAAGTTCCTTTGCAAAGTCTTCCACGTACCCACCCTGCTTAGCTTCCAAGATCTGATGAGAACAGTCATTATCAGCTGAATATTGACTGAGATTTTAGTTTAGTTCAGCCAGCCTTCAGTAGTAAGCTCAGACTGTATTGTATAACGTGATGACAACTACATTAGAAGAGGTAAGGTAAGGTACCTGATAAAGGTAGCTTTGACACTTGAAAGCTTATACCCTGATAATCTTGTTGGTCTCCAAGGTACTACTGGATGTGAATTGCAGACCAACGTGGTTACCCTCTAAAAAGACATACATTACCAGCATTTTACTCTATATTTTCATCCTGCCCTTTCTCCAGTGAACTCAGGTTAGTGTACATGATCTCTTTCAATTTCACCGCTACTGTGAGGTCGGTTTGGTTCCTGGATAAAGGATCTGTGCAGACACCATAATACTTAAGTAGAGAATCTGAACCCAGGTTTCTCCCAGTCACAGTTTATTCATTACACTGCACTCATTTGGGGCGGTGCTGTACCTCAGTGCAGCTCAGATGGGAAAAGGAAAGGGACGGAAAAATGGGGTTTGGGGCCATGGGGGACTGCTGATTGCCATTGCGTCTGTTTTCATGCCTTTGCACTGCAGGAAAATGGGGTCCGAATGCTGTTCTTATACACTCCCAAGCTGTTTTGCTGCTGCAATGAGGGCTAGGGATGTCAGCCTCCAAGTGGGACCTGGTGATCCCCCAAAAGTCAAGCTCATCTCCAGACTACAGAGATTGATCCCTCTGGAGAAAATGATTTGGAGGGTGAAATTGTAATCCTGTCCTCCCCATCCTCCCTCCTTGTTGGGGGCCAGGGGGGACCTGGTAACCCTAATGAAGGTACATTTTGACAGCCCCTGTAGATGCAGCCGAACTCTGCTTTAACTTCAATCATTTTACATCACTTTACACCACTGGAGTACCTGTAACAACACGCTCTACCAACTTAATGTAAATTATTATTATTATTATTATTATTATTATTATTATTATTATTATTATTATTATTATTATTATTATTAGATTTATTCCCCGCCACTCTCTTGTGGCTTGTGGCAGGTTACATCCTAAAATCCCCATTAAAACTCCATTAAACAATAATTACATTCCCAGCATTACCAACATGGCAAGATCGGCAACTCAACTTCCCCCCCTCCCACTACTGGCGGGTGGAGAGGGGATCCTGATGGTGTTTATTTCAGGTCCTGATGGTGTTTACTTCAGGTCCTAATCCCAAATCCCGGGGGGGGGCATAGGTCTATATTGTCAGCCTTGGCCTCAACCATAAACCTGGCGGAAGAGCTCCGTTTTGCGGGCCCTGCGGAACGATGAAATATAATATAGTCTACACCAATTTGACTGTATAACAAGTTATGAAATCACAGATATCGCACAGCAATGTATACAAATCAACACTAAATATTAAGTCAAAAATTATGCCTATTTAAACAGACCTTTGATTTCAGAGTTTGATAGCTTAGCTCTGTGGAATTCTTTGATATTAATGGTGCTTCTAAGGAAAAAAGGAGAGCCTCTTGTGGCGCAGAGTGGTAAGGCAGCCGTCTGAAAGCTTTGCCCATGAGGCTGGGAGTTCAATCCCAGCAGCCGGCTCAAGGTTGACTCAGCCTTCCATCCTTCTGAGGTCGGTAAAATGAGTACCCAGCTTGCAAACCACCCCGTATTGAGTCTGCCATGAAAACGCTAGAGGGCGTCATCCCAAGGGTCAGACATGACTCGGTGCTTGCATAGGGGATACCTTTAAGGGAAAAGGAATTCTGTCTTTTTTCAAAGTATGTGAACATGAATTTAACAGTGGGCAATTTTTAAAATAGACTTGGCAATGTTTTAAAGACTAAAACTTTCCTCTAGATATATCTCTTCAGAAAAATGATGGGTAACACCTGCCCCGAAAAACAAAACAAACTAAATTATAAACTCAGGGTTAAAAGGGAAGTCTCATAAAATTTACTATTTTCATTATTTTATCCACTGATAAACAGAAGGAGGCAAAGGAATTACCACATATAACTTGTTAACATAAAATTTTGGAGTGGACTTTTAATAACAATGTGGATTACGGGAGGATGTCCTCCTAAATGAACATGTGCCAGAGGCTTAACATGAAATCCATCAGATAACAGTCACATTTTGGTTTTCACTGGAACAGTGATGCATTGTAGAACTGCCAACACCATATGTTTCCAGGAGTCTACAACTCTGAGATCTCATTGCCCTTCAAAAACCAAGGAATTAAATTCTTGATCTTTGCATAAAGATGTAGAGATAGAAGATTACATTTCTCAAGGTTCCCTGGGGAGCAAATTATTGTCGAATGAGTTTGTGTGTGATGTCCAATGTCATTTTCATCTAAAACTCATATGAGTGATGTGCTTCTCTGATAGAACGCTCACAAAGTTATAGAGTTTAAAAGAATACAACTTTCTGCTCACTCAGTGGCTTGATTTGACTCTTGAAAAAGCCCCATATCTGGAGAAGTACAGAAGCATGAATCAAAAGAAGCCCAAATTTTTTTAAAATGTTGAAAAGTACATAAGGGAGAACATCGGGACTTTCTTGGAACACAAATAATGAAGTTAAACTGATGTATGAAATTCCTTCTATAAAAAGTGACCTTAAAGGCGGGTGTGCCCCATTTTAGATGCCCCTGGAGGCACAATGCCATCATTTTTTACAGAAATGCCTCCTTTTGATTTAACGGACAACATGCTAAAGCTTACAGTCTTAAAAAAAAAAAAACCTCTAAGTACACAAGACTGATGTGTTAATGGGAGCCTAATTAGTCATACGCAATGTTCTGTTCATTCCCACAGACCAAAGATAATCCTTAGCAGTGAAGGGTGTCCAATTAATAGAACTTAAAACCAGGAATGGAGATCAACAATGAGATAATCTCAAACATCTTATTTGCCTCTGTAGGGAAGGAACAAGGTAAGCATGAAATGAGCCGGGTCCACCAAAATGGGACCAAGGAGCAAATCCTAATGGATTGAGGTAACAGGGAATGATGTGCAACCTCATCTAGGCATTCACAGAGACACAGAGAATACCATATTTAATATTCTGGTGATCTAGTGTGCCTCTCTGTCTTACAAATTTATTTCATCATACAGAATAATGCAGATGTAGGTACATCTGTATTGAAATTGTGTCTACATTTAGATGGCTGTAACTATCTTGTAAGTAAAAACTGGGAATGACTAATAACATTTCCATTATCTTTATTTCAATAGGAGAAAGCTATTCATGTGCTTAATCTCCACTGAAATCAATGGGACTGAAAAGTGCACAACTGTTGGCTGTTTTGCTTAATATAAATCATGTGTTTTTCTTAACATCCATACATATTCCCATTTGGTATCAGTTCCCCACAGGAGCCACTCAACTCAAAAAAACCTGGAAATGAGCTCAAATATTTTGAGAGCTGTTGTGAAACCAAATCAAGATCTAAGTATTCTCAAGTGATGTGACATGAATTTGGACATAGAGGTGACTTAAGGTCCAACAGGATAAAAAACATTAGAAGCTACTTGGAGATTGATTTGCCTTCTAAGGGTCAACCAGGCATGACACTGGAAGAGCTCCCATCAGAACTTCCTAGCATTTTATAATGCAGATAGCAGCTGTCTGGGCAGATTGCTGCCAAAAGAAAAGAAAGCTTAACTCTTCCACCAATGTAGGTTTTCCTATCTGAAGTAATGACTTCTGTATTGTTAGTAGCTCTGGGATGAAAAAGTCAGGGAAAGAGAGACTGCCAGTATTTGTTTTCCTCTAGGGCTATGAACAATGTAGAATATATATGTTTGCATTCTATCAGCGAAACCACATGGAGGACTGACTTTTTTCAGCCAAAGGACTGAAGTGACATCACACACGCACTGGCTTACTGAATCAAGAAGACAACCATATATACATCAGTATCATGTATATGACAGTTAACAATATCAGATGATGCCATTCAAATTTTATGTACAATATTTTACATGCAATCATCCACACTGCCTACACAGCAGAGATTGTGCATTTGCAGAAAGCAGGAATTTCCAAATACTCAGGAGTTCAACTGGATATCATTTCCTGTAGTGTGATATGTTCCTCTTTGGAGATCAGTGTATCCCCATCATCATCATCATCATCATCATCATCATCCTTAATATAAAACATGACTGAATCTGTTCTTTTTACTTTGTTGTACTTTTATCATAAGTAGATATTTATTTATTTATTTATTATATTTATATACCGCCCTCCCCGAAGGCTCAGGGCGGTTTACATAGGAACAAAGAACAATACATAAAACAGTCTATAAACAAGTGAATACCTTACAATAATAATACTAATAGTTGTAACCATCTTTAACCGCTCCTAGCGGAGCAGATAAAATAAAGCAGTAAGGGCCCCGAGGGCGGGCCCTGTCTGGGATGAGGAAGGGTGCAAATAGGCCCCTTCCCCCGGACTGACAATTGGAGGGCCTAATCGGCAGGTGATTGCCCTCCGATTGTCAGTCCGGTGGCAAGGGACCAATTGTGAGCCGCACACAGCGTGGCTCGCAATTGGTCCCTTGCTGCCAGACTGACGAATCGGGAGGCGCTTTGCGCCTCCCAATCCGCCCCCCTCCGACTTCGCTCGCATGCGGCCGGCCGCCGCCATTACCTGGCTCGCTGTCGACAGGGCAGGTCGCCACCTGCCCGCGAGACCAGGAGGGCCCAGCGGCTGCGGCGCCAGCACTGCTGGCGGCCGCAGCTGCCACCAGAACGGCTCGCCGCCAGCCCACACAGCCGGGGGTGGCCCACGGCGCCACCCGCATCCGCAAGACACCCCCGCATTGCCGCAGCCGCTGCCCGCCCCGCCCACACACAGCTGAGCTTGCCCGCTCTGTGCTGCTCTGTTTGAAGCCAACCTGTAGAGCCAAGAAAAAGCAGCTGCTTTCTTCGCCTCTCTGTGGTGCTTGCAAATCGAGCTCCCCTGCAAAGGGGGTGGAGAGACATGAAAACACCGCTTGGCTAACTTTAAATCAGACCTGCTTTGCTCTGTGGAACTTGATTTTTTTTGTTTAAAAAAATTATTTTTCTATGCTTGGGGGAGGCGCTAGGATGTAAGAATACGGCACTGAAAGGTGATTGGTGGCTGATGCCGAGTCGCCGTGATTGACAAGCCAAAATGGGGGGGGGGAGTGGGTTGTCCTTACTTCCTCTCAACCTCCTGACTTGTCAGGAAGCAAAAACCCAATACTCCTGTCAGGAAGAGAGAAACCACGTGGTAAGTGGCCATGGATCTGTAACCAGGAGGCAGTGCATCTGTGTGCAAATGGTCCCAGTGTGTTCCTAAAAACATATTATCAATATCTGAAAAAGCCAGCTATAAGGGACTAAACCACAAACAGTCTGTGTAGTCAAAAAGATTCAACTTTCCACTTTCCTTTTTCATCTTGCAAGTATAAGTTAGCGTTCCAAGATGAATTTTCTACCTATTTCTCTGGGCCAGGACAGGGTTGCATAGTTGTTGTATTTAATGGGGGAGAACAGTGACATAATCCCCCCCCCCCTTAAAGGACTACCACCAGCAGTACTGCCACAAAACACAATAGTTCTCTCTGAATGACAGTGCTGCGTCTGCATCTCAGAACATGCCAGGACACCAGTCTAAAGACAATGCCTTGTTTGTTAGATTTCTAGTGTCTGACAACTTTTAACCACAGGAAAGGAGCCACTTTGAAGAAGCCTTTTGCTAAGTCAAGATCTAGGATGGAGCACTGATACTTGGGGCAAGGGTAGATGCTAATCTCAGTGCTAAATCTTACACTTCTCATTGAATTTCTCTTGTATTTTCATTGTAATTTTTTAATTGTGACTTATTCAAAGACTGCTTGTTTCATCTGGTCCATTTATTCTGCAAATAAATTAGCAGCTTCATCTTGTTTAGAAACATTGAGAACTTGAACTCTATTGCACCCAGATGAAGATATTGCTATACGAATCCATTTAATTGCTACCCAATTGTCAACCTGAGGTGTGTTTATTAATTGTATGCAATTACTCTAATGTGGATTGGCCTGATTCTGAGAAATTTTATCAGTATAGAAGAAAGCACCAGAAAGCAACTGTCTATACTACCCTCTCTTGTAAAAACACTGCTGATTTCTTTCCCAACAGCTGTGATGAAGTAACCTCCACTCTCATTAGGTTATATGCAAACACTGATGAAAGGGAACATAGAGCTGTGTCACATTGAGCAGTCAGGAAACAAACCTTTGACACAAAGCAGCAGGCAGATAATAAGACTCTGTGGTTGACAACAAATGAGACTACACTTAATTTGCTGTGCAGTGTTCATGTAATTAGATACATTTGGTACAGGCAAGAAAGTAGACAGCTCGAATATGGTCATGATGAATTGGGAGACCCTCTGTCAGGCTCTGATCATATTAATCATAAAGCCAAAGCTGGGTGACTCCATTTTTCTTTCGAATATACACTCTTTTCCTTTTCCATAGGTTAAAAAATAGCTCTACAATTTTGAAAAACTGATTTTCTTATTTCAGTTTTGCCATTGCAAGTATAATGAAGTAGTCTTAAGAATTAGGTTATTTACAGACACTTCTTTGGACATGGCCCAGTTGATTCCAATTGTATTTCATGAGTATTCCCAATTATGATATCAAATTCATAACTATGTGTGATTTGAAGGATAGGGAAGTATGTAAATCAAGGCCTTTCTTTGCCTGGGTGTCCCAACTGGAAACATCCAGGGCATTATGTGTTCTTACCATCCTTTGCTTCAATTTTCCCTGGCCTTAGTCTATTTTTTCTCTACCCCACTTATCTTCAATCTTTTTAGGAAAGAATGCAGTCCAATTGTGTTGTGATGTCATCTCACCTGCACAGAAAAGTGCATTTTGAAAGGTCCCACCCATACAAGTGTTGTTTCCCTGCCCTCAGACACTCCCCCCCTCCCCACGCCACTGGAGGACATTTTGTAGGCTTTTCAGGGTCTTCGAAAAGCCCTCTAGTGGTATTTCTGGTGTGAAGGGCTCATGTCAGGAAAATGTACAGAAAATGGGGGCAGTTCTGTTACCAATATCTATGCCTCCTTATTTGGAGTGGAGATGAAAGCTACACAGAAAATCCTTGTCATGTGGAAATAACCCATATGTTAAGAGCCTTCAACAGGTGAATCATCTCAGTCTCCCTGGCCTATTGTTTTACATTTCTGTATGACCCTTAGGCTAGTTCTGAGTCAAGTCTTCCAAAACTATTCAGCCAAGCATGCTTTTGCTTTCTGTCTGGAATTTAGTCAATCCCACTAACTTTTTCACGGCCCCTTCTGACAAAGTGATAGAACCTTTAATTTTACACATGAACCATCCAGTAACAAAATAAACTATAAAATATCTGGTTAATATGCCAGATAAAGTAAGTAGTGAGTTAGAGACAATGTTTTCCTTTTTTTACAATAGGCCTAGTAATGTGATTATTCTGACTTATTCTGACCTTTGATGGGGGATTCTTCTAGGCTTATTTCACCTTATGGAAGTGCTTTTACCCTAGGGCTGCCAGATCCCGCCTAGTAACTGGCAGTAGATGGTAGGGGGCACTTACCAGGAGAAGGAGAAAGGCCCAGTCCATGTCGCCAGCATCATACAGGAGGTGACATAATCATGCCAGTGACTTCCGGGTGATGCTAGAGCATCACCTAGAAATCACTGATGTAATGACGTCACTTCCTGTGTGATGTTGACAATGTGGTCTAGGCTTTCGTCTTTTTACTGGTAAGTTAACTTGTTGATTGGCAGCTGGGGGGCAGGGCCTGGTGGTGGGGGACCCCCATCTCCACTGGGGGCTCTGGCAGACCTATTTCACCCACTTGGACAACTTACTAAGAAAGATTATTGCAATTGTTTGGGCAGGTGTGGTAATTAAAAACCTGAGATATTTCATCAAGAATTATTTTGAGAGTGTAATATTCCAGCTGACGTCTGCATTCTTGTGGTTGTGGACTAAGTAATGGTTCACATAATCATTTTTTCTAGGGATTAAAAAAGAGAATTGACTTGGTTAAGTGGGGCTGGGCATGCACATGATCTTGTAGATGCTCCTACTGATATTTATAGTTTACAGCCATCTATGTTCAGAACAGAATTCAAAGCAAAGATTGAGCTCAGACTGAATGAAAGCCTTCTGAAAGATTGTTGTGTGAACTGACTGTAAATTCAACACAGTACTGCAGATAAACTTAACCATGTAATTCCCAATAGTACTTAGTTTAGAATAGTCTAGAACGGAGTTAGGGATATTTTGTATTATTCCTTGCGTCTTCATTTATGAGGAAAGAACAGAACAAATTGTAACCTACTTATTTAACAATAAAACCAACAGAGCATTTCCTGTTGCTGTCTCAAAAACCAATGAATTGTGAGTTTCAAAAACTAATCATGTATCTATTTATCAGCCTTATAATTATGTCCAGATATTTATTTATTGATGAACCGTATTGTTGGGGGCATCAAACGACAGTAATCAAGATGCGAGCTATGCACAGATAAATCCAACAAGCAATGTTCAGGAGAGCCAAGGAGGCACATTTTGTCCCAGGCATGGTGCCTAGTATTTTTGGCAACAATGAAGCAGAAAATACCCTTTTCAAAGACTACCACAACTCCTCATTGCATGAAATTGCACAGCTGTCAGACCTTTAGATTCTCCTTCACCCTCACAGCAGTTCCACTCCTCCTCAAGAAGGGATATCCGGAAACAGTGCATTCCAGGAGAGGAAGGGAGAGAGCTCTCAGCAGCACTGCAACTCTTCATTGAGTTATGACACCACATATTTCTCTCCTCACAGACTGCAGCCAGAACAGCCTACCACTAACATCCCTCTGGAGAGAATTTCTTCTTCTTCAAAGTCTTATCATTATCGCAGTGTCAGTTGTTGACTGTCACAGATTGCAGAAGAAGCTTGAAACGCATGAACTAATCTGGAAGAGCACAAGTGACTGTGAAACATTAAAGAAGGCATGCACAAATAGTGATGTGGTCATTCTGCCCCGGCTTTGACTTAAGCAGAAGGAACTGACAGAGCTGCACACCAAAATTCCTGAGGATTGTAGACAAAAATGTGGCATTTGGTGCTTAAATTCAGCTTCCTAAGAAGCGTAACTTAAAAAAAAAAGGCTCTCACCCATATGGTTCAATGATATGCTTGAACAGGTGCAGTCAATGCCTACTGAAAAGAAACCATATAAGTAGCTAAATGAGACTTACTGTGGTTGAGGGCAGGACTTCCATGCCCCGCATACCTCCTTCTCTTTTCCCATACTACCAATGCAGAACAAATTAAGCAAAATATTTTAGAAAGCAAGGATCGAATGGTGTTTAGAATTAGACATAATTATGTTGATTTCTTCATGGAATATTTTATCCAGGCCACATAATTCAGCTGAAGTTCTCCTGGACCACGTCATTCCCATTTGGACATGGAAATCCAGTTGTTCTTGACACAGAATGTAGTAATGACTGTTGCCTGGTTAAGGACTGTTGATGTCTTTATCATGGAACCCATACAGGCCTAAAGATAAAATCATCCATAGCACTGTATGTACACCATGCTAAAACCCTCCAAATTTCTACAGATATTCCACCTCCAAATTCCTAAACAATACCTCATTTTGTGCAAAGGACAGCTGAATTTCTATCCTTATAGCCAGACAATTTCATAGCAACTGTACAGCAACCCCAATATCTGATGCTGATACCTTCTTATACTGAAATATCACACTGCTCTCTCTCCTTCATATAATGCTATATCACTTCTCCATCTCTCTTAACTAGATCATAATCCCAAATTATATAGTTCAAAATCAAACACTCTCTCCACTATAAAAGACTGACTAATTTATATATATTTGTAAGTATCAGTGTATTTTAAATATTTTTTCCTGGTCTTGTGTACCTGTGGAGGGGGAAAGAAGACTTTCTCTCCCTCGCTATCAGCTACCGAGGCTTCATCAGACTATATCCTCAAGTTCTGCTGTTGTTCAAGACTATGCATTTATTTTATTAACAGAAAAATGATGGTCAGTATGCTGAATTTTGGATTCAGGATTAATTTTTGTCCTTCTTTGGTGTGATCCCAAAATTGTGGACTAGACACAGTCTTTGATTAGTATCAGCACTGAATAATGGTGTACATACATTGTTGTCAGTTTTGGAGCTTGATAGTTTTCCTGCATTCATGCTGGTAAAATAAATGTTTTAAATCAGTGGTCCCCAACCTTTTTATCACCGGGGGACCAGTCAACACTTGACAATTTTACTGAGGCCGAGGGGGGGTAGTCTTTTGCCGAAGGACGTCGCCGCTGCCTGAGCCCCTGCTCCACTTGCTTTCCCGCCGGCGCCCCTTAGTTCCCGCTGCCCGCTGGGGGGCGCTACCAGCAGCAACTGCACAGTGCCACGCTGAGGGGGAGCCCCAGCCATGGCGGCCGCTGGAGAGCACCAAAGGTGAGCCGGTGGCAGAGTGGCAGGGCAGCCCCCGAGGCAGCAGCCGGGGAGGAGGGTGAGGAGGATCGGCGGCCCGGTACCGACTGATCCACGGACCGATCCCGGTCCCCGGACCAGGGGTTGGGGACCACTGTTTTAAATGAACAAATGAATGATTAACTCATTCAGAGAAAAAAATGTGAACTTTGATTAAAGAGCAGAAGGAAGGCAGAAACAGCAACTACAGCTTTGGGAAAGGAGTGGCAAAACTTACCCATGAATAGCATGGATGGAGTGAGGTTCATAATGGTATCTTCCTTCCTGGTGACGCATGTCAATTGGCAAAGGAGCATGGAAGGCTGGGAAAATATGCTGTGGAACTGTGGGGAGAAAAAGAAGAGAAAAAACTTTAAACAAAATCTTTTAAAAAGCAACCCATTTCAAAGGCACTAAAGCTCCATGCATTTCAAGAGCAAGTGCCGAGCCAGACAAGGGGGTCTTCATGATATCAGCGCTATCGTACACCAGAGAAGTGGAATGAATAAATAATCAAAGTCATTTGGAGAAATCCTACATCTTTGACATAAAAGGTCTCCAACAGGGTTTTTGACAAAGACAAGCAACTAAGCGCTCTTTGAACTTGGGGAGATTATAGGAAGCACCAAGGAACGCTTGGCTCACAACACAAATCAGACTCGACAGAGTTTGGCAGAACGTAGGCCAGCATCTTTTCCTCTGCCAGGAACAGCAGAAGAAGCACCTTTCCCCAAGGTGTAAAAACACATACAGAGTGCGGAGCTTGGAAATATTTACATAAGGGTGGAAAAGCAAGCAGCGAACAAATGTGAACTCTGTATAGTGTAAGGACTGGCTGGGAAAGATCTGTGGCTGAGGTTTTGAGAAAGCAGCCCAAGTTGCCTCCCCTTGTCATCATTTGTGCCCCCTTTTTATTCATCTGAGAATCTTTTAAATCTGCCCTCAAGTGGTCTCACAGGACAATGCTGATAATATGAAATCTTTAAGCTGTAATATTTATTACAGCCCCTAAAAGTTGAGGGCTGCCCGACAAATGGAAAGTGCATTAAATTAATCTTTGTTGCACAATAATGATGATAACTGATTAATATCGCAAACAGTGGCTGGTTAATTATAAATCCTGGAAAGCCTCCAATTCACTGTGTTGAGATGGAAGAGATGCAAAGTAGATATTAGCAAAGGGGTATGAAAGGCTGGAGAAATATGCTGTAGAAATGGGTTCCACTGAGGTTCATGAGATGATATGCAAGTTTTAAGGGTTCACATCATTCTTACTCACAGAATGAAAAGTTAGCACAATTTCAGGTATACAGGGAGTGAAACATAGAGGTGGGGCTGTCTCTGCCCAGGTCCAACCCCAAACATAATATGAACACAAATTACATAGCATATGCTGTTACCATGAATAGGTGAATACTTGGATTTCTCTGTGTGTATAATATACCCCTCCCATTTCAGTTTCTCACATCCCAACTTTCCTCTAATGAGCTTAGGGCAGCATTCTCCATATTTGATCCTTATGACAGCTCCATAAAATAGATTCAGTATCACAGGCTTGTACTTCTTTCCTTCAATGAAGAGGCAGGAGAAAATAAAACTAGAAAATTGCTGCCTGACCATGATGTCACTTCCAAGAAAACCTAGAAATTATGTCACTTCTCTAGTCATCCTTGGAAATTAGGGAACCAGGAAAACCTATGGTTTTACACTTGAGTTTCTGGCAATTTCTAGAGAGGAGTGATGGGGTAGAATTCTGTTTCTCCTAGTAAATCACAGAGTCTTCCCTCTGTCGCTGCCTATTTTCCATGGCAACAGATATGAGGACCAGTTATAATTCTAGGCCTCTCCTTAAGGCTGGCAGCCGTAAGTACTGGGGATCCCTGAGTTAATATCTCAGATCAGCCATGAAGCTCACTGGATGGCAGTCACACTCCCTATCTGACAAGGCTAAACTAAGGAGAATGAAATGGTGCAAAGAAGAAACTCAACAGCTAACCCAAACTACTTGGAGAAACAATGAAGCAATACTAGGGTTCCCATGTGGCTCAATATCACAGCATCTCCTAGGCATGCAGAAGGTCCCTGGTTCAATCCCTGATATCTCCAGTTAAAAGGACCAGGTAGATGTAAAAGACCTCAATCTAAGACCCTGGAGAGTCAATGCCAGTTTAAGTAGTCAGCAGCGTTTGATCATGAGCTCCCAGCTCACCGCCTTGCCGACGCCGGCATACGGGGGACAGCCCTCAAATGGCTGATCTTCTTCCTTGGGGGTCATCAGATCACATGTGGAGTCCCACAAGCACCAGTCCTCTCTCCTATCCTAAATATCTTCATGTGCCTCTTGCTCAGCTGGTGTGGAGGTTTGGGCTGGGTTGCCACCAATACGCAGATGATGCCCAGCTCTTCCTCCTGATGGATGACAGCCTTGACTCTCCCCCAGAAGCATTATCCAGCTGCCAGAAAGCAGTGACAAAGTCGCTGAAGCAGAGTCATCTGAAGCTCAATCCTTCAAAGATGGAGGTCCTGTGGCTGGGCAGGAAGGGACCATAGGAGGAAGCACGTCTGCCCACTCTGGATGGAATACAGCTCATAATGGCTCACTCAGCCAGAAACCTGGGCGTGATCCTGGATGCTTCCCTTACAATGGAAGCTCAGGTCACAAAGGTAGTGTGGCTGGCATTTCACTACCTCCGCCAAGCCAAACTACTAGTGCCCTCCGTGGCCCTGGAACATCTAGACACTGTGATCCATTTGATGGTCACCTCTAGACTGGACTTTTGTAACTTGCTCTACACAGGCCTACCCTAATCCTTGATCCGAAAACTACAGCTGGTGCAGAACGCCACAGCCAGTATTCCCACTAATACACCATGGAGATCCCACATCTGGCCTGTACTCCAACAACTCACTGGCTCCCAGTTGAATTCCGGATTAAGCTTAAGGGTCTGGTAATCACCTTCAAGGCCATATGTGATCAGGACCCAGTGTACATGAGAGACTGCCTGCCTGCATGCCTATACCCCCCAAAGAGTCTTACGCTCTGCCACCTCCAATTGGCTGCGGATCCCTGGCCCCAGAGAAGAACGTCGGACCTCAACAAGGGGCAGAGCCCTTTTGGTCCTGGCCCCCACCTGGTGGAACGAGCTCCCTGAAGAGATCAGGGCCCTGTCCAAACTCCCACAATTTTGCAGGGCCTGCAAAAGGGAGCTCCTCTACCAGCCATTTGCTTGAGGCCTAACAACATCCATTGGTCCCCCCTCAGACACCCCCTCCGTGACCTGAACCAGTCTGACCCTCCCAGGGGAGTTCTGTTAAAGTTGTTCCTGTTACAATATTATTAATCTATTGAAATTCTGTTAATCTTAGAACCACTGTTGGAATTGTTGTTGATATGTTACGTTATGGCTGTATTATATCCCTATGATGGTCTATGTAATACCCCACGACATTTTATGTAAACCACCCTGAGCCATATGGGAAGGTGGTATAAAAATCTAATAAACAAACAAACACTTGGAAAGAAAGCAGGAGATACTGGCACTAGGAAGAGCCCATAAATGATAACATGGACTGAGTGCTAGGAGGGCTGGCCCTCTTCACTGGAAAAACTAACCAACTAGCGGATGGCAGTGTATATACTAAAAGAGAGGTGAGGAAGCACCCTGAGAGTCAGGCGAGCTTGGGGGAGTAGTAGATTCCCAGGAAGAAGCCCAAGACAGCTGCAGAATGCCTTTTAGACATGAGTTTCTCAGCATAGGATTGCACTCCCAGGGTAGTAAAATTAAACAAGACATGCAAAGGGAAACTGTGGCAGAATTATTAGTGGATGGATATCAAGTGCTAGAATGGGTACTACTGAAGACAAAGCAGCATTAAAAATATTATTCTGGGTCAGGTCCTGTATCTGCTTATATTAAATAAAATCTTTAAATGAATAGTATTTGTTAATTGAGTTTCTTTAGCATCAATTCATGTTTTATTTTTTAGATTTTATATACAAAATGCATTTGTCCTTGAATCCCAGAACAGTGGTCCCCAACCTTTATGAGGCTGGGGACCAGCAGGGCATTGGGCCACTGCCGCGGGGACCGCGGCCGCACGGGCCACGCCCACGCGGCGGGCCGCGCCTGCGGGCCGCACCCGTGGATCGGGCCGCACCCGCGAGCCACGCCCGCGGATCGGGCCGCACCCGCGAGCCGCACCCGCGGATCGGGCCGCACCCGCGAGCCGCGCCCGCGGATCGGGCCGCACCCGCGAGCCGCACCCGCGGATCGGGCCGCACCCGCGGGCCGCGCCCGTGGATCGGGCCGCACCCGCGAGCCGCACCCGCGGATCGGGCCGCACCCGCGAGCCGCACCCGCGGATCGGGCCGCACCCGCGGGCACAGCCTGCACAGGCGCGGCCCGGCCCTGATTCCCTCTCCCCGCCCTCTCGCAGTAAGAAGCTTCCCGGGCCGCAAGCTTGCGGCCTGGGAAGTTTTTTACTGCTGGCGGGGGGGGGAGAGGGAGCCGCGGCCCGGCGCCATGGCCTTTGCGGCCCGGCACCGGGCCGCGGCCCGCAGGTTGGGGACCACTGTCCCAGAATATCTACATGCTGCTCACCCTGTGAGTGGTGATTATGTTTTAAAATGGCCACACTATAAATACAAGTTTGTTGTTTAGGAATGGAAACAATAGCCCTTGTTTCATGTATTCACTAAATAAATTGCAACCTGAAAAAGCTAGATAAGCCATTCACATTTGATCTTAGAAATTAATTTTGTAATTTCTTTAAAATTTCATTTTAGCTCTAGAACATGAGAACTCCTACATTCCCCCACCTTAATTGGTGGCTTTTGACTGTGGACTAAGGGGGTCCACAAGAAATATGGGGCTGCTGCTAAAAACAGTAGTCTTGTGTCCAATTTTGTTTTTCCTCTCTATAATGTGCATATCGGGCCTGCGCTTAGGCAGCTGCATTGGCTACCAGTTGAATACTAGATCAAGGTCAAGGTTCTGGTTTTAACCTTTAATGCCATCCACAGACTGGGCCCTGTGTATTTAAGGGACCGCCTAACTCCCTATGCCCCACACAGAGCCTTGCCCTCTACAAATAGGCTGGAGGTCCCTGTCCCTTGGGATGTTTGTCTGGCTTCGACCCTGCCTGGTGGAATGAGCTCCTAGGAGAACTGAGGGTCCTAATGGAGTGGTCAGAGTTCCACGGGGCCTGTAAAACACAGCTCTTCTGCCGGTCATTTGGTTGAGGCTGGGTTAACCAAAAGATATTGCCCCTCCTCTGAATGCCCATTGGAACAATAACTTGGAGATGGCAACCAGGGGAGGAAGGACTGGTGGACTGCTGAGGGATGGTGGTGGGGGGTTATTTTTTAATTGTTTTAACCTCTGTTGTAAGCTGCCACAAGCTGGCAGGTCTGGGAGCAGCAACTATGACATCCAATATAACATCAGCTATAACCTGTAAGGATGGGGAAATGCATGTAATAATGACTTAATGGGAGAAGGTAAAATCTAATTCACTGTCTGCTTTTCTCACTAAGAGAAATATTACACAGCATGAGATGATTCAGATCAACAAGAATGAGACATCTAAAAACAAAATTACAGAGTTTTGGATTGTAATTTACTAAACAAGAGCAGAAAATCTGAAAGCAGAGATACAACCAGATATAAACAAAGTATAAGCAAAGAATGTGACATGTTAAATGGTGCAGCAGTTACATAGAAGGAAAAAAAGAAACAGTACAAACAGACAGCATAGTACAGACAGCAATCCCTATACCTTTACTGTAACATCTTTCTGAAAACATTTCATTTACAGTGGGGGTCGTCAACCCCCGGTCCACGGCCCGTTACCAGGTCACGAAGGCCTCAGTAGCGGGCCAGCGGCGGCTGCACCTGCCTCTCACCCCCCCCCCCAAGCAGCGAGAAGCTCATGGCCCAGCTAGCTTCTCGCTGTGAGAGGGAAGGGGGAAGAGACAGGTGCGGCCGCCGGCATGCTAGCGGATGCAAACGAACATGCATGGAGCACCTGCGCATGTGCGTTTCCATGCAGCTGTGTGCGATGCCCAGGCCACCAGCTCTCCCCCACCCCCGGTGGCTGTTCTCAACCACAGAAAGGTTGGGGACTGCTGATTTACAATACAGTCCTGTCTACTACTTGATCATTCAGTTTTGGAATCTGTTGTTCTTGTTATTGAGAGTGGGGAAAAGAAAAGCACCGTATTTGACAGAAGCTGCCTTGAATATTGCATTTGATAAATGTAGCATAGCAATTTTTTAAAAAGACAACAAACTTGCCATTGCACTGCCTAGGTCCACCTTGAAGAAGAAGGATTTATAGAAGCTTTCCCCCATAGGTATTTCTGTGCAATACAAGGTCATTGTATCAGCTGTCACAAACAACTCCCTAAACCAGTCCCAAATTATGTAGACTCATGCATAGCCAGTAGCTGGGAGACAGAAGAAAAGGCTTCTGCCAGTTCCTATCCACCAGCTTTGAAAAAGGAATATAATTGCGCGCTCTCTCTCTCTCCCCCTCTCTCCCATGACTCATCTTGTCAGATCTCAGAAGTTAAGCAGGGTCAGTATTTGGAAGGGAGACCTCCAAGAAAACTGCAGAGGAAGGCCGTTGGGTTTGGAAGACTGCAGTTTGAACAATTAATGGCTGAAAAAGAGACAAGGAGACAGAGAATGGGGAGAGGATATGGGGGTTGCCAGGAGGAGGGAAAGAGGAAATAGTGTGGGGAGGGAAATTAGACGTGCCCCCCACAAGTCTTTCAGGCTTCCCTGCCATGCTAATAGGCCTAACCCAGGGACTGGTACCACACTACTGATACATTGCTTTCCTAGCTGAAGGCTATGGGGGAGGAAAGCGGAAGACAGAGGGGCAGAGAAATACAAGTTGGCTGTTGAGTGAGAAAGGAGCAGGAAAATGGAAAAGTCCATGGGAGCTTTTAGGAAAGAGAAATTGTTAAGGATTCCCAGCCCCAAAGAGGTGAAATGGGCCTCAACCAGGGCCAGGGCCTTTTCATCTCTGGTCCCAGCCTGGTGGAACGCTCTCCTTATAAGATCAGGGCCCTGTGGGACCTTAATCAGTTATGCAGGGCCTGCAAGATATTGCTGTTCTGCCAAGTCTCTGGTTGAGGCCTAGAAATTACATCAAGAACATTCTGGACTCCCTCCTAAATCCATCCATCTAATAAATCCTCTTAGAACTTCTATTAGCCTCCCCCCCCCCCAGTTCTGTTCAGTTTTAATTCTCTAGAAGAAGGAGGCTTTCTGGTGTTTTAAAATCTTAAATTAATATTTATAACCTCAATTTAATTTATTGTATGCTTAATGTATGTATTTTCAACATTTGAATTTATTGAGATCTGCCTTGAGTCGCTAGGGAAGGGTGGAATACAAGAATAAAAATAAATAAATGGCAAGTTATGGCAATACTCTTGAGATTTCAAGAAGCAAACAGTTGGTCTGCCACTGCTTGCCCTTGCATAGTAATCCTGGTCTTCCTCGGTGGTCTCCCACCCAAGTACCAGCCAACCGCCCTCCCTCCTTTGATTTATATACCGCCACTCTCAGCCAGGCCGGCTTGTGGCAGTGTACATTGAAACATAAAAAACATTTTAAAATTCCCTACAATATGCTTAAAAATAAATCGCAATACAATCACAGCAACTTAATGTCAGCAAACCATTACCCCACTTCACCCAAACCCAGTGCCTCAACTCCTCCATTCCCAGTTTTCGTGCCCAATTGCTGACCTCTGGCAATAATTGCCCGGGGGGAGGGGGGACGAAAAAAATGGATGGTGAAGAGGTCAAATGCATTCAAGAACTGCTTGTGAGATTTGACAAGACCAGGCTAGTTTGGCCCGTCCAGGTCACAGTGTGCGCATACACACGCGCACACAGAGGAGTTGGCTTTGTACATATTTTTTGTTACTGTTCTTGTTTTGTGCTTGTGGTGTAGCGCATTAGTCTGGTTTATGGTAGTCTTAACAGTGGTGGCTCTCATCATCTGAAGGGATTTACCACCGTCTTGCCTTAGAATTCCACTCTGGTTGCCTTTGGCAAAGGCGTACTTTGACACAAACGGAGATCATTAGCAGCACATCAACTTGGTCCTCCCTGTTTTTGTTTCAAGGGAAACATCCTTGAGTGTTTTGGCTGAGTGTGAAGGAATGTGTCTTTTCTGATTTGCACAGCAGAGGAGGCCCTCATTCTTTTAATACCACAAGCCATTTCAATCATAATGACTTTCTCAGATGTAGTAGAAATGATAGAAGAGACCAAATGGGAATTCTTCAGAACACAGAACTAAATCATCCTTACAACAGTCCAGCTTCTCATCCCTAAAGGAATAAGAGCAAGCAGTATGGATTCCATTTGATTTTCCTTGGAGCTTGGGAACATGTCTTAGATCACAGTCCCAGAAAGCAAACTTCCTAAGGTTATCAGTATGTGGAAGAAAGATGTCTCTTGTCTGTACCTATTTGCAGAGTGTCATCTGAATAATGATCTTGCTGTTTTAAGTGAGCTGGGTGACTGAATGAACACAAGAAAAATATCTTGCCTGAAAGCAAAACCTAGGCTAATGTACCGTTAATAATGGACTGGGTGAATTATCAGAGGAGATAATAGGGAAGGGTCAGAGAAGGTCTGAGACAAAGAGGAAGGGGGGAAAAACTGGGTCACAGCAACATGACGGAGAATATCCCATTGGTACGCCTGTGGGATTCTCCACAGATGAAGTCATGATTACCACACAGAATATTAACTTGCTGGGAAAGCCATCTGTAGGACCTCCACCCGACACAGAATCAGAAGAAAGGAAGGGAAAACACATCAGACAACTTACAGTAGCTGTGACTTAACCTGCGATCAAAACTCCATTAGGGGGCTTAAATTTAATAGCATTAAGAATAACGTGACTTATTTGAAGTCGTTTACAAAATACGCCCAGTGCAGACTGTATGCATTTATTCTAAAGAAGATAATTATGTGGTTACTAATTACACTTTGTCTGCACATTTTAAAGCCAGAGGTGAATGTGTAATTTGAGGTATATAGAAATCTCATCCAAATTTTATTGCATCACTTTGTAGAGATCTTCCCCCAACCTCCAATCCTGGCTACATCAGATCCCCCCCCCCACACACACACACACAAAATAAAGAAGGCATAGCATCTACAACTCGTGCCATGAAGAAATTTAAATATCAACAAAATCAGATTCTACAATATATACATGTCTCATTTTACAGCTATCCCTATTGTTGTCCCCATGTGAAAAACAAAAAGGCTGTTCAAAATAACTAAGTATCCGGTTCCCAATGAGAAAAACAGGAAAGACCATTTTAAGTATACTACCAGGTTCCTGGATTGATGGTTTGCCATGCAAGAAGAGTGACTTATTATTAAATTTCCTGAGCTGGGTAATGCTTGTGTGGTTCTGGGTTTAGAAGGGATCCACACATAGTTGGATGACGCAGTATTATAACCATTCATGTTCTGGATTCTTCTTTCCATGTTTACAATACTGCAATATCCAACAACATGTGGATCTTGCCTTACTACGCTGCAGAAGGCCAAAGTTCCCAGATTTGCCATCCCAAAAGAATCCATACCTTTGGACAATTATTATGTAATTTACTATGATGTGCAGTCAGTTTGCAGGGTTTGGTGGAAGTTTTTTTGGGGGAAAAAAGGGCAGCCTTTATTCCATTCAATGTGCTTTTGAAGGAAGATCTAATAAATTGCAGCTGTCACCCACACACACTGCTTGTGATGTCCTGTTCTCTTTTGCTTATCATAAGCCTGTATTGTCTTTTTAGCAGCTACAATGTTAATGCCATAACTATAACAGTTGGATCTAGGTAATGCAACAGGGTAATGCAGTTGTGTTTCCAACAGAGTATATAATCAAGCTGTAAAGTGTTCCAGCACTAATCAGCGAGAGACAGTTTGACAATTTTTTTTTTTTGTACCGGTGTCCAGTACCAGCTGCTTCTGATGAAGACACAGGAAATACCAGCATGAATAATGATGGAATAATGTGCTCATTAAACTGTTTCCAAACATCCCCCATGGCAGGAGGTCAGTGATACACCCTAATTCAGACCCATTTATTACAAATTGAGCTGTTATGACTCTCTTAAAACTTGCATCTCCTTCCCCCCCCCCCCAAAAAAAACCCACAATATCTCTGGGTTTTATTCCCTAGCTGCATCTTCGGTACACTGTGAAACCAGCAGCAAAACAAGGGCCATAAAAGCTTCCCTGGAGGTGCTGTGAAAATGAGCATCGGCCTGCAGCTGTTTGAACACCTTCTGAGAAAAGGCTGTGTTGAAAGACAGGGTGTTATTGTTCTACTTGAGGTTTTCGATACTTTTCCTTATAAAGGAAAAATAAACAATGTGAAAGAGCATAAAAGCATCCACAAGTGTAGTTCTACCCATTATAGCCTAAGCAGTTAGCAAACTGACCCAAAAACCATTGCTTTGTGGCTTCTTGAAGCCTCTAGGCATGGGCAGCCTCTGGGAAAGTTATTCCAACAGCAGAGGCAGTTGCTGGAAATGGGGCCAGTGTTGCAGGCATGGTTTTACCACAGAATTTTCAACAATTCCTAGAACTACCCACTGTCACTTCATGGTTTTCTCTGGATCCACACCACCTTTTCTCCTTGTTTTCCCACCACCATCACTTGAAGCAGTGCCAGGCAATGGGAGCTCAGGAACATGAAATTATCTTATACTGCGCCAGATCCTTAGTCCATCTAGGTCTACTTAGTTGTTTCCCCATAATGGTTACATGAGAGCCTGTAAAAGGAGATGACAAGTTTTGGACCCAAAGAGTTTACTGCACACAAAGCCAGTGCTATATCAATGAGCCATAGCAACAGCCTCTCCCTTGAGAGAAAATATTTTTGGCATTCCGTGGTTATTTGGTCATGGCAACACAGTAAGCTTTACAAGGACAGGGTAATACTCCACAGGAGTTGTTCACCATTTCATTCCTTCTAGGGATATATTACTTGTAGGGTTGTCAAGTCCCTCCTAGCAACCAGTGAGAGATGGGGGGAAGGACCAGGTGTGGGATGGAGGCCCAGGCTGTGTCCCCAGTGATGTGGTGATGTTACTTGCAATGGAAGTCACAGAAGTGACATCATCATGTTATGATGATGCAATACCACCCTGGTATTTGGGCAAAAAATCTATGGTAAAAATGACTTCTACCATAGCGTACCATATACCAAACTATAGCTGGCTCACCTCCTGCTCCTGGTAAGTCCCTGCACTGACCAGCTGATTAGTGACAGGGAGGTTAAGCTTGGTGGTGGAGGATCCCCTTACTTCAGTGGTGGGGCAAGCCTAGCTACTGCTGTGTCTTACTGATTTTCTGCTGTTATTTTACAGATCCTGATCCTTTTGGGCTCCAGAAAGGCCTCTAATGCAGGCCTTTTCCAGAAAGCCTCTTGTTGATACTAATTTGTAACCTGTTGTTTGTATGTGAGTGAGAAAACCTGATTTTTTCCCAAGCTGGACGACAGTGAAATGTACAGGTACTTTAACATGGTGATTATGGATAGGCCTCAAATAAATCTGGAAATCAAATGTGTACCAAAAGCAGAAAAAAACAAATGGTTTTGACTGAATTGAGTAGATGGTTAATACATATTTTATAATTAAAAGCAGAAAAGTCCATTGTACAGTTGCAAGGCAACCAGTGGGGTGGCTGTGAGTAACAACACCAGGGGGGGGGGGGTGAGCATGGTATCAGTGACATCAGTGATGTCATTGTTTTCTCTTCAGCTGCTGGTCATTGGGCCACTCCTGCGTGGCCAGAGCTGGTGTTATCTTGGTGGCTGTCAGGCCCCTTGACTCCTGCAGCTCTCCTGTCTTCTTACCCCCCAGGAATCCAGCTGCAAGGGGGATGGTTTGGTGTGTTGGTTGCCTGAGTCTCCTGGGTCTCCTGTTCCAGCTCTGTCAGGTTGCTGGGCTAAAGGCCTCTTGCTCTTTATCTTTACATATCCCAGTCTCTGTGAATCCAGACACCTTTTCTATCCACTCCGAGCAGAAGGAGGAACACTAAATATGCCCCCCGCAGGGCACTTCGCTCTGCGGGTAAGAATCTGCTGATGATCCCAGGACCCCGGGAGGCACGCCTGGCCTCAACAAGGGCCAGGGCCTTTTCGGTCCTGGCCCCTACCTGGTGGAATGAGCTCCCTGAAGAGCTGCGGGCCCTGTCGGAGCTCTCTGAGTTCCGCAGAGCCTGCAAAACGGAGCTCTTCCGCCAGGCGTTTGTCTAAGGCCGGGTGATGGCCCGGGGCTAAGATCGGACCCCTCTCCCCGGAGGGGGGAGGCCAGTACTAAACTGACCTGGTTCCCCAGAGTGTTCCATCCTATGCCCAATTATCCTCCGTTCCCTTCTGCTCATCCAGTGGGCCTGTACGGGAATAGTTTTAATCGCCATCATTGTGACTTAGTCATTGTTTTAATGGGGTTTTAATGGGGTTTTAATGGGGAATTTTAATGGTTAATATATTGTATTTGTATTAAAATGTTGTGAACCGCCGCGAGCCGGTTTCCGAGAGCGGCGGTCATACAAATCAAATAAATAATAATAAATAATAAACATATGGCAGTTCCTTTTTGGTTGAAGAAACCTAGGTTGGGCTGATACATAGAGTCATCAGAGGCAATGGGGAAACTTCTGCAACAGCTCTCTCTCACTGTGACATTTATGTAGAGGGTATGTTTCCCCATAAGCAATCTGGCAAGAGATCAGGGCCCAATGTGCATAGGGACGTTGTGACATGTTGCACAAAATTACCACTCGTGAGATTCAGGGGAAAAATCCCTTTGTGGGGAAACCCCCATGTTCTTATCTCTCTAAAGTAGGAAGCAGGCCCACCCTGCATTCTGCCCTGAGTCCCAGCCCTATCCCAACTCCCCACCTGCATCCTTCTTAGTCCAAAAGGCCACATTCCACTCCTAGCTGCTATAGGGCAGAAAAAGAGGGATCCTTCCTTGCACCAGGGATACATGAGAGATTAGACTAAGGACAAGCAGTGGTGGCTTCCTCATTGGGGATTGGAGAGAAAAAGGTGTGTCCTCTGGTTAGACTCTACAGTTGCCATTGGTTGGGGTAGGGGGTCTAAGCCTTTAAGGAACTGCAAATCCAGAGGAGCAAAACACTCAACCTGAAGGGGTTTAAGTCAGCAACTCATTAATTCCGCAGGTCCAGAGCTGCAAAGTGCTCAGAGCCTTGGAAACCACTTCATTGCCAGGAAGTCATGCCAAGACGTATGTCTAAGCACCTCTCCAATCTGAAAGTTATTATGGAACAATAAGGCCACAAGTCCCGACTGCACCACCATCCTTTTTAGGCTTCACTTCTCTGCTTCTTCCCAAGAGGAAGTACTTAATAAGAATAATAATATCCTGAAAGAGTAACCCACGGCAGTGTAATTAAAAAAGCTTTTCTTGTCTCACTTTGAAGGAGGGGAGGGGGAGAACTAAGGGAGGGGGGAATTAAAATCAGACAGGAAATTCCACGAGAACAAGTTGGCTTGTGTCCTAATAATACAGACTTCTGCCAATTCCTCCAGAAAGCAAGGGAGGTGGGGCAGTGCAGTAGGAGGAGGAGAAGCCCTATAGACTGGCTTAGAGCTCAAAACATATTGTAGACTTGACTGCTGTGTTAATTCTAAAGGGGAGAGAAGGGAAACAATCAACTCAAAGGAAGTTTGCTTTGCTGGGAAGTCACTGTTATATAATGCTGCCATTGTCTTTAAAGGGTGTGTGTGTGTGTGTGTGCTGCTACGGTTTTGTGAAGAAACTAGTGCGCAGGTCTATTGAGCTAGATGAGCCAGATGGATCCCAAGACTCATTCTTCCAAAAGCTGCTTTAAAATAAGGGGCTAGCAACTGGCTAGCAAACTTCCTGGAGTCAAATAAGGTAGAGGAGAGGGGGGGGGGAGAGATAAAAGGGAAACCAGGTGGTTGTCATAGACACATGACTATGCTAGCCTGAGTTTTAGAGTCAGGGATAATGGCAACTCAAATACTTTCTCTGATGAAAAAGAGATGTTTAAGACAGGGGTAGTCAAATTGCGGCCCTCCAGATGTCCATGGACTACAATTCCCATGAGCGAATGCTGGCAGGGGCTCATGGGAATTGTAGTCCATGGACATCTGGAGGGCCGCAGTTTGACTACCCCTGGATTAAGAGGTTGCTTTTCTTTACACATATTAAACTAGCAAATCATTCTGGTTTTTTTTTAGAGAGTTTGGTGTAGTGGTTAGGAGTGCGGACTTCTAATCTGGCATGCCGGGTTCGATTCAGCACTCCCCCACCTGCAGCCAGGTGGGTGACCTTGGGCTCACCATGGCACTGATAAAACTGTTCTGACTGGGCAGTGATATCAGGACTCTCTCAGCTTCACCCACCTCACAGGGTGTCTGTTGTGGGGAGAGGAATGGGAAGGCGACTGTAAGCCGCTTTGAGCCTCCTTCGGGTAGGGAAAAGCGGCATATAAGAACCAACTCTTCTTCTTCTTCTTCTTGTATTTTAACACTATTGGCACCCACCAAATACTAGCCATATCACACTACTAGCTCACTAACTATGCCATTCTAAAGTAAGGTAGGGGATAGATCTAGAGGCCTAGAATCACAAATCTTCTTAGAGTCCTTGTGCCAGATGCTTGAACCTCTGGCAAATGTCTATAGATACGAAACACTACTGAAAAATATCTAGCCAGTGAAAGCAAAAAGATCAGAACCTTAGCTGGCAAGGGCTTCCAGGATTTTACACTCACGTGGTGTGAAGACTGCATTCCGGGAATCCATTTGCAAAACGGACTGCATGTATGGATCAAAGCAAGAGCTGTACCTAGCCTACATCCCGCAATGGGCCTCTTCAGATGGGCTAAGCCACAATCCCCTTCTTATTCTTGCTCTGGTCCTGCTAACATTGAAATCAATGACCTGCTTATAAAGGATTTAGCATGACTTTTACAGTGGAGAAGCATGGGATGCCAAGGAATACATTCTTGCTGAGATGCCCTAGAGCCAAACATAACTTCATGAATAGAGGAGTGTAGAAATTTCACTCATTACCATGACCGGCTCACCCACTTTGAGGGCATAATTTCAAACATTCCCTGCAACTTCCATTTCTGCCAGTCTAGCCATTTGTCAATGCAGCCTGGCAGGGACATAATTCAGCCTAATTAACCTTGCAGGGGCAGTAGGTGAAAAAGAAGAAAATACTAATTGGCTGTTTCACGGGTAAAATGACTGGAATAGAGCTGTGTGAACGTGGCCCCATAAGAGATGTTTCCCAGGAATCCACAGAAGATAAGACACCACAGCAGCTGGAACTTTGTCACCAGACAACAGCCCTGGATGCCTCCTCGGAGTTTAAGAATCAAAAGTTGCAAGGGAGAGGAGCCTACACAGAAGTTTTGATGGTGAGTCAACCCAGGTGTGGTGAGTCATCCATTTAGCCTTGTTGCTAAAGGTTTAGCCTGTTCAAGGTTTTTGGTATTAAGCTTTAAGGCCCTAAATGGTCTGGGACTGATGTATTGGTGGGACCACCTTTTCCACTACGTACCCCCCCCCCCCGGTCATTAAGATCATCTGACCCAAACCCCAGCTTAAAGGAAGTGAGACTAGCTTTGACCAGGGCCAGGGCTTTTTCAGCCTTGGCCACAGCCTGGTAGAACACTCTACCAAAGGAGATCAGGGCCCTGCAGGATCTTAACTAGTCCTGCGGAGCCTGTAAGACAGCTGTTCCACCAGGTCTATAGTGGAGGCCCTGATGGACCATCAGGAAGTGAGGGCCTCACTGCTGGAAACTGAGGGAAGATCTGGCCTCCAAGGATTGGACTCCCCCAACCTAAATTAGTGGGTGCTACTGGATTATGAAATGTTTTACTGAATGTTAATATGATTTTATACTTTTATTCATTGTTATTACATGTTGTTACCTGCCCTACGAATTTAGGAAGGGTGAACTATAAAAATAAAGTTATCTATAAATTTATCGGGTCTACATCCTTCTCAGGGCTTTCAAGCCATACACCATGCCCACTTTCTTCTCAGGGTTTACTGATTGGGTTTGGGAGTTAATAAATGCCTCTCTGCAAGAGGATGTAGTTCTGGACACTTCAAAAGAAGCAGTTGTGGCATTTCTCCTGAAGAAGGAGTTCCTGGACCTAAATTATCTAAACAACTACTGCCCAGTATCTAAGATTCCATGCTTGGGCAAAATTCTTGAGTTGATGCATACACTACAGGCAGTCTTGCATGAAATTGATTATCTAAACCCATTTCAATTTGGATTCAGGTCTGGCTTTGGGATGAAAATGGCCTTGGTCGCCCTGACTAAAGTCTGTCGCTGGGAGAGTGACAGGGGAGTCATCCCTAATGATTCTATTGAACCTCTTGTTGGCTTCTGATATCTTCAGCCATGGTATCCTTTTAAAGAGGGTGTCTGGGCTGGTAGTGGGGGCATTGTGTCTTGGTGGGTCTGTTGTTACTCTACCAACTGATTCCAGAAGGTGATATTGGGGGACTGTTGCTTGACCCCATAGCATTCATGCTGTAGGGTCCCAGAGGTTCCATACTGACCCCCTTGCTATTTAACATTTACATGAAGTTGCTGTGAGAGGTCATCCAGGGATTTGGAATGAGGTTTCAATAATATGCATATGACACCCAGCTCTGTTCTTCCTTAACAGCAGAGACAGGAGGATCTGTGTAAACCCTGAACAGGTGCCTGGAGAAAGTAATGGAATGAATGAGGGCCAGTAAACTGCAGTTCAATCCAGACAAGAATGAGTTGCCATGGGTCAATGGAGAAGCTGCTTGGAGACTGCAGAGTCAGCCTGTCCTGGAGGGGGTTGCACATTCTCTTGAAGGAGCAGGTGCTATTGGATCCTGGCATATGATTGCAGGTCTCCTCCATGGCGTGTAGCACCTCTTATCATCTCCACCTGTTAGTCAAAAAACATGATCTGGCCACAATGATCACATCTAAGTGTAATGCACTCTATGAAAACAGTTTGCCAGGTTACTATCATGGGTTGGTGACAGGGATCATATCATCCCTGTGCTGAAACATCTGCACTGATTACCCATCTGTTTCAGCCAAAATTCAAATTGCTGATTCTTGTCTTTAAGGCCCTAAATGGCTTGGAGATCAGGGCACCTGAAGGACTGTCTTCTCCCATATAATCTAGTCTGCCAGTTAAGATCTGCTTCTCATCCTGATATCTGTGCCCCTGATTTCAGAGGTCAGAGGGTGGTGACTAGAAACAGTACATTTATGGTGGTGGGATCTTACCTTTGGCAACTAGATACCCAGCTTGGTGTAGTGATTAAGAGTGCTAGCTTTTAATCTGGCAACCCGGGTTTGATGCCACACTCTGCCACAAGCAGCCAGCTGGGTGACCTTGGGCTAGTCACAGTCCTGTTAGAACTGTTCTCACTGAACATTCTCTCTCTTAGCCTCTCCTACCTCGCAGGGTGTCTGTTGTGGGGAGAGGAAGGGAAGGCAATTGTAAGCCACTTTGAGACTCCTTCAGGTAGTAAAAAGCAGGGTATAAAACAACTCTTATTTTTTTACCTGAGGCTTGCCTGGTGATTACTTTATTTTAGGCCCTAGGCCAAGGCATATTTTTAATGTAGGCTTTTAGGTAAGGGGCTTATCTTAGCTTTTTAATTGTTTGTTTCTCTTTAACAGATAGTTTTTTTGCTGCTTATGTACAATGGCTCGTTTTTAGTGCAATGATTTTATTTGCTACCTGCCTTGAGCAGGAATCTGAAGGTGTCATAAAAACATTCAAAATAAATGAATCAATAAAGATACGCATTACTTTCCTTTTGTCATGTAGGAAAGATGAAGCCATAGTGTTCAAAAGTTAAATATACAGGACAGAATGAGTAATATGTGCCATGGTTGTTTCAGTATAGATCTCAGGTCATTATGGGCAAATAAGAAATTACACCTTGAACTGAGTCCAAAAACATGTGTGTAGCCAGTGTTGCACTGTTTCAGAATTGGCATCTTATATACAATGCAGCCTACACCCTTCAAAAATATACACTTTTTTGCACTAATTGAAGCTTCCTGAATTCTTTGAAGGGTAGCTGTACATACTGTGCTTTATAACAATCACACTGAGGTTACAATAACATGGATCAGCATTAGTAGGTCAGACAAGTCAAGAAAAAAAGAGAACTTACGCACCAAACACAGATGACAGAAATCATTCTTAGCAACGACACTAGCCTGCTCTAATAGCAAGGCTCTGCTCTAATAGCAAGGCTCGGTCCGGAATTATCTCCAAACTTATCTAACCAGACAGGCTTAACCCTGTATGAAATTGTCATATTAGTTCCTTCAGAAACATTGGCCTTCCCAACAAACATCATCTCCGTGTTGTCTAGTTTTAAGCCCATATCCGAGGCCAATTGTTTCTGATTTACCCACTGGGCTTGTTCAAACAGCCCTGCTGATTATCTTATTGAACATGTCCCAGCATGGTAGAGCCTCCTTTTGAACATCTTTTCCTTAGCTACCGGGCAGCAAGCTTTCAATGAGAAGCAAGCTTGATATGTTGAGGTTATCATGTAGTCAGCTATAGGAATCAGCTTAGAGGGTTTTTTTTTAAAGAAGCCAAAGTGTTAAGTTTACACATTTGTGTTAATCATATGGCCCAGTCTACCTCCCTCCCTCAGAGGCAAGATTTTCCCTCAGCTTTTTTCCCTTTACTGATTGAGTCACCCTAATAATGTATTTTCTTCTTTGCTGAAATACTCTGGCTGTCCCAATACATTTTGGTTGTTCACTCAGCCCAGGAACCCCCATTAGTTTAAACAAATAGAACTCGGCATTTTGAAATTAAAAATAACAAAAACAATTATTTAACATAGAGGTGACAGGTCACGTGAAATCAGGGGATGACATTTCTAAAATAAAACCAGTACATGCACAGACTTTAGTTCTTATGTTTCAGACTAATGAGAGGTTCTTTAGCTTTTCACAGTGACTTAAATCTTTATGTTGAGAAGATTTTGTTCCAGTGTTTACCTCAAATACTTTGGTACACTCTTTCTGGTACCCATATCCCTTCTTTTGAAACTTGTATTGAGTTTTTAATTGACTCTTAATGTCTTTAAAGGCAGTTTGTAATCACACCAGACCAGGATTTCTACATTCTTCAGAGCTAACTCTTTGTTTGACTGGGAAAGGAAATTCTTTTCTCTCTAGAAGAGCTTTCTCTTCTCTCTAGAAGAGCTATCCCTTTCTTTGGCTCAAATGGGAGTCTCCATCTAACTACCCACTTGTCCTTGCCAACTTTCCCCAGTTCTTCTGTCTTCTGTCTCTGCTAAACTGCTCTCAATCATGATGAAATTCCAAATGAATTATCCTCAGTATTCAGCTTTAGTCTTTCTCTCAGGTTGGTTATATGAACCAATCAGATTGCTTGGAGCAGCCTGTCACACAAGGCTCTCTGCTTCTGTGAAGAATTAACCCTTCACAGTCTTTCAGCAGCACTTTACTGTCCATCACAACTGATTACTAGTTACTGTGAGAAGCTGTTAGTATCAGAGTAAACTCCTGCATATATGTACACCCTCAGTAGTTGCAAAATCAAGTGATGATTTGCAGATGTGAAAATAGCTCTCATAGATCAAGCAGCACCAAGCAGAGTTTTAGGATCTCTACATCCAACAACATATTCAATGGTGGCACTGCAGACATCCCATTATTTCCAAGAGAATATATACAAGTTTATAATTATGTGATGTAAAACTCCTTTGTTTTCTGTACAGAAATTGGTTTAAAATTTTCATAAGCCTGCTTTTCTCCTGACAACATGAGGAAGTTAACTACAGAATACATTCAAACTTCATTAAAATAACCAATATTTAAATCATCTTGTTTGCACCTGGGAATAAATTCCGTTTTTTAACCAGAGTCTTCAATTGTTTCAGCTTTGCGCAAAAGCTAGGAAACCACAACCCCACAGCACCTTTTTCCAGAAGATTGTCCTGCTAGTATGGGGCAGCCACAGAAGGCGGGGGTGGGGGGAGGCCAGGCCATTGAGGAATGTGTCCTAGGCAAAGAAGACTGAGACCTTGTGGGGAGGTGTAGTGCTACCAGACAAAATCAGCTGGCAGAACACAGCAAGGATGTAGCTCAATAACTCTTAATCCCTGTACATTATACATTATTACTTGAAAGGAAACCAATGGATATTTTTACTCGAAAAGCTTGCTTTTAAGAAATCACTGTTTTGAGTGCAGGAGAGTGTGTGCTTGCATATGTGTGCTCTTCCATTTTCTTCTCCAAATCATGTCCCTCCAGCTGTTTTTCCTCCAGAGTTCTGGATGCATGTTTATTATAGGCTGACATAATTTTACGATACAACCCTTGGCTACCATTGGTGCCTTTGCTATATGTCTACAGCTGCAAAAATTCAACCACCCGGGCTATTCCCTAGCACAGATATGTGGTGTTAGAAGAAGAGAGGCACCTGCAAAGAGGCCTGTCATGCAGCTGTTAGGCAGACATGCCATGAAATAAAGGTGGCAGCCAAGGTATACAGAATGAGGTCATTCGATCGTATTTAGATTACAGTCTTCCGAGAAGTTGGATCATTTCCAGAGCTACCTGTATACTTCATGCTAAAAAAATAACATAAAACCTTTATCATGAAAATCCAAATTTAATAAGATTTAAAAATCATGCTGAGTACATACTTCACATAAAGTTGCTTATTCTGTTAAAAATAATTGTTGTGTCCCTGCTAGCTAATGGAAAGAACTGGAATCCTACCCTTGGTTACTGGAAGCCCTTTTAAAAGCCCTAAAACAGGGGTAGTCCGTGGACATCTGGAGGACCACAGGTTGACTACCCCTGCCCTAAAACCTAAGGGCTAAGACCTTGTTTTACAAAATAAAACAAGTGTTCAAATTTGGATTAAGGCTGTTGCACGGAGGGCAAGAGCCACAAACCTTTGGGGGTGGCAGGGGTGGGAATAGAGTTGCCAGCTCTCGGTTGAGAAAAAGCTGGCTATTTGGAGGGTACAGTCTGGGGAGGATGGGGCTTGTGAAAGGGAAGAACCTCAGCCAGGTACAATGCTAGAGTCCACTATCCAAAGATGCTATTTTCTCCTGGGGAACTAATTTCTGTCACCTGGAGATCCATTGACATAGCAGGAGATCTCCAGGCCCCATCTGAAGGTTGGAAACCTAGGTAGAAACACATAGGAACCTTTGTGCCGCTCGTTTCTCCCGCAGAACCAGTAAGCGGGCATATTGAATAATGCACGGAGTGGGTGTGTGTAGCTGCTATTTATGCTATTTTCAAAAATTCCACAGGAGATCCATTCATGGATTTTTGACATCATATCTATCTAGTTTGGCCATAAGATCTTTTCACATAAACTAAACCCCATTTCTTGTACTTCAGATCTATGAATTAGCATGAGTGACTCTATAAAGACATTCACACACACTGTAAATGGAACAACTTCAAGCAAGGTAGAATATCAAGTCTTATTTTCACTTTTTCCCCCTCTACAGGATATATAAAAGAAGACGTTTCTTCTGGAGGAGAAAGCGTGGAGGCCAATGTCTATACCAGAATCTTTGATTTAAGTTTGTTTTGGTATCTTTACTAGGCTTTAGCCAGTCAGTAATACCTTTATTGGCACAGATCTAGGTGTTAGCTATACGCTATAGCCTTTAAAAAAGCAAGCAAAGGAGACATAGTTGCTGTGGCTTGGCATGGAGCTTTTGAAAGGATTAGCACTACTTTTGAAGCCACGCAAGTCATGAAAGGCTAAGAAAAGATATTCACAACTCAAACTCATTATAACATCATTAATGAAATAAAGATCTATTCTAACACGATACTTCTCTTCAGTACATTTCCAAACCTATAGGGATCAATTTAAGTAGCATCAGGATTTCACGTTACTGTTGTGCTCCTCTGGCTACTCTAAAACAGGAGGCATACATACACCTGGTTTTTCTGATGACTAGAGACACTCCATGGTAAGTAAATGGATGTCTGTAGTCCCTCTCTGTGAATCCAGTCAGATTGTTAGTCTAGCATGGTCAGTATTATTTAAGCTGATGGGCATCGGCTCTCCATGGTCTCAATCTTTGATATCACCAGTCCTTTTAACTGGAGATGCTCAAGATTAAACTTATGATTTTTGGCATGTGAAGAAGATGCTGTATCACAGAGCCACACCCCTCGAAATGTTTTGAAGAAGGATGAAATTCTCTTCTTTATTCATTCTCTCCTTAGTGGTCTGTACTTTTTTTTTTATTCAAGGAGCTTAGAGCAGCAAACATGGTTATTCTCCTTTTTCCTCTCAATGACTTGGTGAGGGAGGTAGGATGAGAGAGCGAAAGAGACTATCCCAAGGTCTTCCAGTGAGCTCCTTGGCTGAATGGGGATTGAAAACCTGTCTCCCCTAAGAATATCAGAGGTGCCATGTGGGTTGGATCAATGGTCCCTCTAGTCCAGCATCTTATTTCATACAGTGGCTGATCAGTGGACCTGCAGGGCCAGCAAACCAAGGCCTCCTCTTGATGTTTCCTCTTGGCACTGGTGTTCAGAGGCTTACTGCCTTTAAATGTGGAAGTTCCCTTAAGGCACCATGGCCAGCAGCCATAGATGGAACTATCCTCCATAAATCTATACCAGTAGCTATCACTACATCTACTGACAGTTAATTCCACTGTTTAATGACTCCTAAGTTCTAGTTCAACAGTGACCACTGCACCACATTGACTTTACTCATAATTTTCTAATCCTGAATCCTGTCCCCTCCTAGGTGTTATGTTTTTCTAAATGAAGAAGCTCCAAATACTATATCCTATGCACATATGAAAGGTTCACGCAATGTGTTTTCATTAAAAGTAGATGACTGATGGTGGAGTTACTACAGCTATTAGAGGGCCATCTTTCTCCTACCACCTCTCCCTCTTCTTGTGTTTGCTATTATGTGGAATACACATGCCAGGAAACTGTCCCAGGAGAAGTCCCACACAAAGAACCATCTCAGGCTCTTTGATCCAATGGTGGCAACAATCCTCACCACAAAGACCAAATTGTTTCACTGTACCACATCTCAAAAGCACATGCAAATCATAAGGCTGGTAGATCTTGCCATTCTATAATGAGTACAAGGCAGTCAGTATAGTCTTGGAGAAGAGGAAAGAATGAGGGAGTTATCAGTTGTACCCAGCTGTGGTTTTGGTGCTAGCTAATAACCCCAATGTATCATCCTGCCTTGGTAAGTAAATGTTCTGACTGGTATTAAAAATGGGCCTGGTGCATTTTACAGCACATCCTCCTTGCTGCTCATGCAAAGTGCTGGTTGTTAGCATGCTGCCTGTGCAATTAGGGTGCTTAAGACTGTGAGGGGTCTTCAGAAGGTCCTGAAGAGTGATTGCAGTTCAGAATAATCATCCACCTGGTTGGGCGTTGATTTATGGCCTGCTCTGTTAATAGCCGTGCTTAACACAGGAGTTTGCTGAGATTAAGTAATTGCCTTAAACAAAAAAAAAAGTTTATTATCTTTAAGTCTTTCACTGATGAATGAATGGGTGCTGGAGAAATCATGTAATAGATCATCTGAGATTTCCCCCCCATCACGCGCACACAAATTTAAAACAGAGAAAATTATGAGATAGTTCAAATGAGGTTTTTAAAAACTGTGCTTTCCATTGATTGCTAGTACAAGAGATAATTACAGAGAGAAGCCTGTAACTGTTCAGTATTAATAGTTACAGATAGTACTACCACACTAATAGCAGAGATGGTATACAGAGTTTTAGTTGCAACTAGCTATGCCGCAAGGTCCACAAAACTGGGGAAGATATTATATCTTAATTATGGAGTCAATTTGTGAGTCACACTTGGATATTATCCTTTGACAACATCATGTGATGACTTGCAGCTTACGGCCAACCACATGTTTAAGAAAAAAATCACTTCACAGGCTCCTTCCTAAATGATACTGCTTAAGATTGTAATTGAGGAGATCTTTCTAAATGCTGTTCTACATTACAGTAGCACAGGGGGATACACTTTTCTCACTGGTTCACAGGGGATTTAAAAAGTTTTAGGAGCATTCAAAAATGAGTTGTCTCATCTGTAATTTGCATAGACCAGGAACGACTCTATCCCATGAATTTGCTGAGCATGTGTATCAGGGCATGAATGAATTGTCTCCAGTGAAAAGATTTTTGTTTGCATGTGTTAGGACATAAGGAACGCTGTGGCATTTGAAAAGTGATAGAAAGTTCAGACATGGAAAATATTAGGGATGAACATAAACTGGATCATGAACCAAACTTTAGCACGAAGTTGGCCTCGTTTGGAACCCCATACCACTATTTTGGGAAGGAACTTTCCCTGAACATGTACCAGACTTTTGTCTGGTTCGGTCCAATTGTTCAGGCCATTTAGAAGAAGGAGATGAAGAGTTGATTCTTATATGCCACTTTTCTCTACCCGAAGGAGTCCCAAAGTGGTTTACAGTTGCCTTCTCTTTCCTCTCCCCACAACAGACACTCTGTGAGGTGGGCGAGGCTGAGAGAGCCCTGAAATTACTGCTCGGTGAGAACAGCTTTATCAGTGCTGTGGTGAGCCCAAGGTCACCCAGCTGGCTGCATGTGGGGGAGTGCGGAATCAAATCCAGCTTGCCAGATCAGAAGTCTGCGCTGCAAGCCATTTAATCTGTCTAGGGTTTTTGTCTGTGAGTCATTTAATCCATCTGTGTTCTTCCCCCTAAGTTACATTTAATTGACAAGGTGAGATGTATAGCTGAAATGATTTATATGATCATAGTTATGCAAATAATTATCAAAGCTATGGTAGGACTGGGCATTTATTACTACTTTGTCAAGCACTTAGAATTAAAAATGTCACACTGAAAATAATTTTAAAAGTGAGAACTCCTTGCCCAAAGACACTCTAACTGGACAAGAACCAACAGGAACAGATGGACAGATATTGGAAATAAACAGCAGGGGAAGGCTGTTGCTTCTGTGCCCTTATATCCTTTAGGGCAGGGGTAGTCAAACTGGCAGGGGCTTCTGGGAATTGTGGTCCATGGACATCTGGAGGGCCGCAGTTTGACTACCCCTGCTTTAGGGGAAAGTCACCCAAAAGGGAAGAGGGAGATCTTCTCCACTCCTCTTTTACTGTTAAGGCAACAGACATAGATGCAAAAACTGCACAAAAGCATTGGCAAAACTCAATCTTCAGCAATCTGCTATTACTTTAAAATAGGTAACTGAATGTCCTGTTTGTACACTGGTTCCACTACACGCTCCTACTCCTAATACACTAAATGGAGTCCCTGCCATAAGGTAAATAGTGAAAGAGTCCAGTTTTCCTACAAATCATTTCCATCAGAATCTGTTATTTTGATTATCCCCTCTTCCTCAGTTTCTTTTCAGTTTCAGCATTGTCTGGTAGGACCCAGGGCTAGGAATCTAATCCAATACACATTTCCAAGATCATTATTGTATCTTTTGGCATTAGGATTTCCCCATAATATGTACATAGATTTCATATTTCCTAAAGAAACATATTAATTGTATCCTCACAGCCCCTACTGAAAAAGCTAGACTAAAGACACACACATTTGCCAGCTGTAGTTGCTGTTTGAATTAAACATCAACAGTATGCTACATAATTAGCTCTCTATTGTGAGTAATCAGAAAAGGCTCTTGAGGGTCCCAACAGATCTTACCCTTGATCTGGGTTAAGGAGCCTTTGACCCAACCTTGTCATCTTTTATAATAAATGATATCTCCACATTTAAAGAATGTTTCCTTCAACAATAGAAGCCCCAAAGGGTCTGTTCCCTCAAGAAACACGGAAGACATTTTCCTTTAAAGGCAGATTAAGGAAATTCCATGCAAATGCTGTGCACTTCACATAGAGCTCCACCGAACCATAACCAACCTGCTTCCCTCCCCACCCCTTGAAGGGATCCCACTGGAACAAAACATGTCAGTTTGAGAATGAATAAAAGTAGCTCTGGCTGTTTCTTTTTCCAGTAGCAGGTTGTATTTTCACTGAGGCCTGTGGCTTCGGTACAGTTACAGAGAACGTCAGCAAGGCGGCTAAACAAGCTAAATCTAGTATCAGATGCTGAGGGTTAAAATTCATCTGCAACACTGCTGAAATCATAAATCTCAACAACTGCTGTCGGTTCTGTCTGTGTGAGACCTCTTCACTTGAGGCGATTCTGCATCTAGCATATAATGAAGACGTAACTACATTCTTGCTATTTTTTCCTGATGTTACTTGTCAGGAATATATTCAAAGCACATAATTATTCCTATACTTTCTTGAAGTCACTGCCAGCTACAGTTACCAATTGGGCTTCTGGTGAGGAATGGGGGGCACATTCTGAGAGCTCCCTGACATGCTGACATCACCCTGAAGTGCATGTAGGAGCATGTACACAGCATGTAGGAGATGGTCTGGCTTTTTTGACAAAACCTAATAGGAGAATTTGCCTGAAACCATAAGGCATCACCCCCCACCCAACTTTTGGGTGGTGTCAGCACATTGGGACATTCTTCTGGGTTTAAGAGAGTTTGGAGGAATGTGTGGGAAAGGTGAGTCTGGACAGCAGGGGACACCTACTCAGACCAGTAGACCAGACAATCCTACTTCCAAGAACTTTACTCAGCCTGACAGGAAAACATGGCAGCTACTGAAACTAAGACTATGCAACTGTACCTTTTATAATAGTCTTCTGGAATCATACCTTTTGTAATATTTTATTTATTTGTTTATGTTTTAGACTTGTTTCCTGCGGCACTGGTCAGACCACACCTGGAGTACTGTGTGCAGTTCTGGAGGCCTCACTTCAAGAAGGACATAGATAAAATTAAAAGGGTACAGAGGAGAGCGATGAAGATGATCTGGGGCCAAGGGACCAAGCCCTATGAAGATAGGTTGAGGGACTTGGGAATGTTCAGCCTGGAGAAAAGGTGGTTGAGAGGAGGCATGACCCTCTTTAAGTATTTGAAAGGTCACTTGGAGGAGAGCAGGATGCTGTTTCCGTTGGCTACAGAGGAAAGGGCAGGCAGTAATGGGTTTAAACTACAAGTACAACAATATAGGCTAGATATCAGGAAAAAAAATTTCACAGAGTAGTTCAGCAGTGGTATAGGCTGCCTAACAATGTGGTGAGCTCCCCCTCACTGGCAGTCTTCAAGCAAAGGTTGGATACATACTTTTCTTGGATGCTTTAGGATGGTTTGGGCTGATGGTCTGTATGGCCTCTTCCAACTCTGTGATTCTGTGACCTGGATGACTGGGGTTAGCCCAATCTTGTCCTATCACAGAATCTAAGTAGGGTTGAACCTGGTTGGTATTTGGCTGTAGATTTCCTTAGTCTAGGGTCGCAATGCAAAATCAGGTAATGCAAACCACCAATTTGTCTCTTCCCTTGAAAACTCTATGATGTCACCATAAGTCAGCCATGACATGATGGCACTTTCCTCTACCATTAAAGTCTTTTAACTGTCCTTTCAAATTATTATGAAAACTGATAAACAAAGACATATTTGTATTTGTCAGGCTGCAATGACATAAAGTAGCATAATGCAAAACTCAGACATGGAAGCTTGCTGGCTAATCTTCAGCCAACCATTCTTTCCAAACCTAGCTTAATATAGCTTAATATTGTAAGCTGTTTTGAGTCACATTGATTAATTATGCATGGTGGTGGCTGCACTGGGCTGCTGCTGGTTTCTCACGGTGGGGCACCATGCCCAGCTGCTTCCCATGTAGGCACTGGGGATGAAATCCCCAGCACAAACCGTCCACCCGGAGTTGTGTGTGCAGGGGTCCCACCACAAGATGGTGGGATAGCAGCATGCTGCTATCCCACCATCACGGGGGATGTAGCACCACAAAGCCGAATGGGGTGTTTTGTGTCCCTGCAGGGACACCGTAGGTAAGGGGGAGGAGCCTGGCCCAGTTAGGCCTCTGATGGCTGCCATGGCAAGAAAGGGAATGCAGAAGAATCTGTGTTCCCTTGCCGTGGCCATCATAGGTCCTAAAGCGGGCCAGGGACAGAAGAGGGCCCAGGGGGTGTTGGCATCATGCATAAGTGGGGATTAGCTCCACTGTCATGTAGGTGCCGGCCCACCCTTCCCTGCCTGTGCATAATCAGTCATTAGGAACAAAAGGAGGATATAAATCTCTAAATAAATACATCAGAAAGTACACAAAAATATATTGAACCAAGGAAACACTGAATAACTAAATTGGGCTGGTGCTTATGAATCCATTCTGTTAGCAGAGAAGACTTTTTCCTACAGAAAAAGTATGTTCTGTCAGTGGAAGACAGATTCGTAGGGTTCCCATTCCTGAAACACTGTAGCCTTGTTTCACAAGTTACAGTGAACATACACATGTGCCCTGTATGTATAAGTATACCCATTTGTAAGGATCAGCCAATATTTGTTTATTTTGCAGATGAAATTGGGCACCAATAGCAGGATAAATAATAGGTTTAAATAATATCTTCAGGGGTATATGTGTTTAATGTACCATAAGAATTACTCAATGCACATGTGAAGAAAAAACAAGTGTATGATGTACCCAGATTGTGGATGTGTTCATCGTAACCTGTTGTAGAAAAAGAAAATTCAGTTAGGCTGTTCTGCCTTATATTCAAATTGACTCAGATTTGGGAGCAAAGAGGCTGCTAAGTGATGAATCTTCCCAGGTGACAACTCGGCTGGCTAAGTTTTGTGCCACCGCCATAAAAATCTGATGCTCTAAAGTAGCATAATTTTAAGTTCTATTTTATGATCTGTTTTAAATTGTATTATATTAAATAACCATATTCTATTTAAATTCTATTTAAATTCTATTTAGTTTCTCAGAGCAATAGGCAGCCTTCTTCACTAGGAATAGCTACCATATGTCCAAGTAGTAAGATAACAAAGTGAATATATATGGGAGGATGTATACAAAATATGGCTCAAAAATCTTGTAAGTTACAGAAGAATTCACATATTCCTACTGGAGATCAACATTAAGCAAGAAGAAAAGTTTTTGTCTTCAGAATCTTTAATAATAATCATTTAACCCCCCCCCCCAAAAAAAAAAAAAGATTAGCATGTTAGGGAATGTCTAGTTTCTTTGTTGGACTTCCTCGGTTGTGTAATAATAATTGCACATGACCAAGCAGAGCTCAAGATCTCTTGGAAAACAGAATAAATTTACCTTGCTTGCATTTTCCCATAGAAATCATAGAAATGATTGCAGAACCACTGACCAGGACAAGGTGTAACTCTGCTTAGGACTGCAATGTCAATTACCATTTACGCAACCTGCTAGCAGGTAAATAGAGGCTGTTCTGCAGAATCATGAAAATAGCATAGGTGACAATATTCTTGAGAAATCTACCATGGGAGCTCTTGAGTAGGATAAGCAGGTTGCTTGAGTGGTGTTTGGAACACAACCATATTTGGTTCCTAATTTTTTAAAAAGAATAAAATCCAGAAACATCCTGTTCCAGAAGTAAGCTCTCATTCTTTTAACTAAAGCTGCCATGTAACAAAGTAAAAAGCTGATTTTCTGAAAAAGTTTGGAGTGGGCAGATTCAGTGGTCTAGAGGAGTGATGCCCATAATTATCCATTCTTGTTGCTGTTCTCTTTCTAGTTAAACACAGAAATGTGTTCAATTTATGCTGTTCTCACCTCCCAACATGCACAATTTGTTACCCACTAAGGCTAAGAAGGTTTGTCAGTCAAGTATTGTGGCCTGCTAGACTCTTGACAAAGCTTATGAGGTTCTGAGCACCCAGTTGGCCACTATATGTAGCTGATGGACTATGTTGTCTATGAAGTCAACCACAGGTGCAAATAACATTGGGCTTTAATGGGCTTTTAACTATTCAATTGAGACCATCTTGTCATTGACATCCTGCAAGCATTTCTGGGGCCGAGAAAGAAATTGAGGTTATGGCCCCTTTAAATTCTGGTGCTTAAATTGCCACTGTTAAAAACAAAAACAAGTATTGAGACAAGTGGAGGATATGCTGCATTAAAAAAAATTACACCAGTTTAGTAACCTGGTCTAAGAATTTTTAGTCAGGGGATCAGACTCTGATTTATGGGTTCAAAAAGTTAATCCAGTCCAAACTTTAAAAAGTCTAGAATAAAAATAGGGCAGTGATTCTGATTGAGTCACAGAACTTGGGCACTGGGTTGGTCAAATAATAGTCAAGCGCTTTTAAAGCACTAATAATGACAAGAAGAGGTACTTTAAATCATCAACAGGTTACAAAAATCTATCAAAGGCTGAAACAATGAAAATTATGTTTAAAATACAAACATGAATTATTATGATTTTAAATAATTTCAGGTGAGCTAAATGTAAATATTTCTTTATTTGGCTTTTAGTCTGGAACATCAGACTCATTTACAGTTTTTTTTTAAATAATGAAATTAAAAAAGGAACAAAGCAAAGTTAACACCAAAGCCAAAAGCCAGCTTTAAAGATAGTTGTATCAAACAGAGAATGGAATGTCTTTGCCAGATTAGAATTCAATTCTTCAAACTGCAAAGCAGACAGCAAAATAAAACAGGGTGGGTACTCCCTGGTTCCTGAATCTCCAAGAGGCTGAATGGCTCCATGCCTGAATACCCAGAAAGAATTTTTCCAGTGCATATGCAGAGTGCGTTCCTCTTTATGACTCGGCTACTACAGGGCTGACTCAGCTACTACTGTGACACATTCAAGAATGAAGATTTAGGTCAGATCAAATAGCTTCAGGGTAAACTGGAGGTTTTAAAAAGTTAAGCATTATAAATACTGGGCTGCCAGTATGTGCCAAATGTTATTGGTATCAAATCGCTTTGCAATTATTCTTTAACAAAATTTGCAGTCATTTTAAAAACTCTTTCTCCAGATCTCAGTGAGTCCTCCAGCACTAAGAGGACAGTGAATATTAAGGTGACTCAGCGATAATGAAACAATCCCAACACGTTAGGGGGCAAAACAGCAGGAGTTTCCTCTAATTGGTATAATTCCCTTCAAAATTCCTATGCTGGTGCAGCAACCACTTTTTTAAAAATCTGGCTTCCATGTGGGATAGCATGACTCGGTAAGAAAGACACACATACATACAAGAATCCTACATTGGACTCAGAGTAGCAGCTTTAGGGATGACTCAGAAATATGCATTGAAATATGGATAGCCATCATTAAAGGGACTGTGAAGAAGCTCCAGAGATTTTCTTCTACTGGAAAGAGAATATCAATAGGGCATAGAGGTTCAGTAAAAGAAGCTTGAGTGTCCAAAACTCAGCATGAAGCCAGCACAAAAGCAGCAGGGGCCAGCCTGTTTTCTTTTTAAGACTTTGCCCTGCCTTGCAAACAATGGCCCTATTACAATCTCCTCCCCCCACCTCCTCCTGCTTTTCTCCAAGTGATTAACATGCAACCCATGCTCAGAAGAATGGGAATTTATTCTTCAGTTGAGGCTCCAAAAGGTGCCATGGGGTCAGGTGGCTAATCGTTAAATCAAACTGCTGCCTTCCACTCTGGAGCTCCTTTTTGCCAAGGCTCGGTTATTGCTTGGATTTATGCAAAATAAACAGCTCCTCCAGAAAGATTCCACTCACAAAATGGAGTGGTGTCAAAAAAGTGAGGAAAATAGGAGGCAAGCTGTCAGGGTCCAGCCCTCCCCTCAAATTCAGATCCTCTGAGTCACTGCAATGATTAAACTTTCTTCTCCCCTTTTTGTTTTCACCAGCAAGGCCAAATCCACCCCCCTCCTTCCCCCTCTAGCAAGTACTATTAGCAAGTACTTGTTCTTTTGGCAAGTACTGTTCACTTATTCTTGTCTGGCTCCTAATAATTCACAGTTTCTGTCTTGAACTACATCAGCTTGCAAAATCTGTTTTCTATAGGTGAACTCAGCCATAAGAAATCTTTTATAAATTTCACCCCTCCCCACTCACACCCAGCAAACAACAAGATCCCAGGAACTTCTCTCAAGAGACATATACTTAGAAAGAGACAGGTTTCTTGCTGGAAGACACATATATTCCGGGATCAGGATTGAGTTGTCTGAAATGCCATATCCTAATGATAGTAGATACATGATTATTTTGGGTAACAGGTGAAGGATCCAGTTATCATCATGCCGGTTACAAGCTCAGCCACCCCACAAATGCCTATCCTATCTCCGACGAGATCTTACATATATTACATTTCCCTTGTGTCAAAGGTTTATGGATGGAAAGCTCTGCAAACACAACATTCCCACAATGAAAAATTAACAGTGCACACTTAGTGCACCATTTTTTCCAGTTGCCTAGTTATGGCACATGGAGTAAGTAGTCCACTGCACATATCCTCTGTTCTTAATGCATCAGATATTCTGGCCTTCAGAAACACAGAACAATCTGAACCAAATAGGACAGATTTACCATACAATTTTATTCAGTACATTCAAGTTCTAGGAAAGAAAGATGACATACATGTTCAGTTTGGAACTATAAAAGGACAAAGGTGGAAAACATACTATATGTGCACTGACATTGTTTCCTGGGCCATACCATTTTTTAATGGTTATTATAGTTTGGATTATTATGGTTTGGATTTAGAGCTTCTTGTGGCGCAGAGGGTAAGGCAGCAGACATGCAGTCTGAAGCTCTGCCTATGAGGCTGGGAGTTCAATCCCAACAGCCAGCTCAAGGTTGACTTAGCTTTCCATCCTTCTGAGGTCGGTAAAATGAGTACCCAGCTTGCTGGGGGGTAAACGGTAATGACTGGGGAAGGCACTGGCAAACCACTCCATATTGAGTCTGCCATGAAAACGCTAGAGGGAGTCACCCCAAGGGTCAGACATGACCTGGTGCTTGCACAGGGGATACCTTTACCTTTATGGTTTGGATTTAACAGAATCTTCATGGATATAAGGGAGGTGATCTTACCAGTTCTCCCATCCTGCTACGAAACTCTGACACCCCTTTCATGCTGTACCTGGATCTTAAGATCATATGGAGGCTAAACCTCAACATCCACTCATAGAATCACAGAACTGGAAGGGACCATACAGGCCACCTAGCCTAATTCCCTGCTCAATGCAGGATCACACACACTGCTACCCAGAAGTGTATTTCCCATCCAGTATGCATGCTTCTCATTTTTGTGACCTAAATGTAGAACTCTGCATGTCTCCATATTGAATTGCATAGTTCCCATTTGCCCACTTTTCTAGTGTGTTCAGATCTTGTTGAACTCGATCTTCTGGGCTGTTCACTATTCCTCCCAATTTAATTAGTAGTCCCTCCACCATCTCACCCAGATCACTGAAAAGTATCGTACCCGGTACCAAGTCCTATGACAACCCATAGCTCAGCTCCAATCTGATGAAATATCATTGACAACCACTCTTTGGGTGTGGTTTACTAGCCAGTTTCCTATCTATCCAACCATCTGAAAATCCAGTTTATAGTCCTCCAGTTTCCCATTAGAACAACAGGGGGGAAAGTCTTACTAAAATCCAAGTAAACAACATCAACTCACTTTCCACGATCTAATAAGCTCACCACTCAGTCAAATAAGGAAACCAGGGCTGGTTCTGCACTTACTTTGTTTTTTCCGTTCTCGATCCTGCTGAATTGTGATCGATTTGAACCCGGGTCTTCCTCTGTCTTATCTCCTGAACTGAAACAGAAAGCATTCTGCACTTGATTGGGGAAGCTCAGAGCAGGGAGGAGAGTGGAAGTCATGAATCTGCTTGTTTATGTTTCTTTTCCTGAATGAGCGAGGGGTGCCAAGATTAAAAAAGAGTGCTTTATTTCTTGACTTTTGACTCTGAGCCAGAGGAAGCCAGGAGAGGAGCTAGGCTGCTTGTTTCTCTCCTTTTTTGAAGAGTGTGGGGGGGGGGAGGCAATGGCAGCAGACTCACAAAGAATGAGGCAAACCTCTGCTCAGTGAAGTGTGGGTTTCTGGAGCGCAGTCACTTTAAAACAGGACAAAGATAAGTATTGGAAGAGAAGTCTTGCAACTGGGAACCAGGTAGTCTTTGAAGTTTAAAAGACAGTTCTTCAAATATAGTGACTTATATCTGCTCCTGGATATTGCAGGGGAATGGTAGGCTCACCGTGGATCAACCATGAATGTTGCAGAGGGAAACTTTAAAGTGTCCAAAATCAAAATGTAAATCAAATATGGTGCATAGGGGAGGGGTTTATTCGGGCTGGAAGAGGTAAAAAGTGAAGTGCAGACTCAACAGGTTGGTTTGGCAGGATCTGTTGGAGACAAATCCTTACTGACTTCCCCGGATCAACAAATTGTCCTTCTGATGATTGCAGATCACCCCCTTTAAAATCTGCTCCATTATCTTCCCTGCAATTGAGGTCAGACTCACTGCCCTGTAGTTTCCCAGGTCATCTCTCCTTCCTTTTTTTCAAGATTGGGATAACATTCTCTCTTTCCTCCAGTCTTTTGTTGTTGTTAGGTGCGAAGTCGTCTCCGACCCATTGTGACCCCATGGACAATGATCCTCCAGGCCTTCCTGTCCTCTACCATTCCCCGGAGTCCATTTAAGTTTGCACCTACTGCTTCAGTGACTCCATCCAGCCACCTCATTCTCTGTCGTCCCCTTCTTCTTTTGCCCTCGATCGCTCCCAGCATTAGGCTCTTCTCCAGGGAGTCCTTCCTTCTCATGAGGTGGCCAAAGTATTTGAGTTTCATCTTCAGGATCTGGCCTTTTAGGGAGCAGTCAGGGCTGATCTCCTCTAGGACTGACTGGTTTGTTCGCCTTGCAGTCCAAGGGACTCGCAAGAGTCTTCACTAGCACCAGAGTTCAAAAGCGTCAATTCTTTGATGCTCGGCCTTCCTTATGGTCCAACTTTCACAGCCATACATTGCAACTGGGAATACCATAGCCTTGACTAAACACACTTTTGTTGGCAGGGTGATTTCTCTGCTTTTTAGGATGCTGTCTAGATATGCCATAGCTCTCCTCCCCAGGAGCAAGCGTCTTTTAATTTCTTTGCTGCAGTCCCCATCTGCAGTGATCTTGCAGCCCAGGAAAATTAAATCTGTCTCTATCTCCATTTCTTCCCCATCTATTTGCCAGGAATTGAGAGGGACGGATGCCATGATCTTCGTTTTCTTGATGTTGAGTTTCAAGCCAACTTTTGCACTCTCCTCCTTCACCCGCATCAACAGGATCTTTAGTTCCTCTTCACTTAGTTCCTCTTCACTTCTGCCATTAGAGTGGTGTCATCTGCATATCTGAGGTTGTTGATATTTCTCCCTGCAATCTTGATCCCAATTTGTGACTCCTCTAATCCCGCCTTTCTCATAATGTGCTCCACATACAAGTTAAATAGGCAAGGTGACAGTATACAGCCTTGCCGAACTCCTTTCTCAATTTTGAACCAATCAGTGATTCCATGTTCAGTTCTCACTGTTGCTTCTTGACCTGCATATAGGTTTCTCAAGAGACAAATAAGATGCTCTGGTATTCCCATCTCTTTAAGAACTTGCCACAATTTGTTGTGCTCCACACAATCAAAGGCTTTAGCATAGTCAATGAAGCAGAAGTAGATGTTCTTCTGGAACTCCCTAGCTTTCTCCATGATCCAGCGTATGTTGGCAATTTGATCTCTAGGTCCTCTGCCTCTTCGAAATCCTGCTTGTACTTCTGGAAGTTCTCGGTCCAAATATTGCTGGAGCCTAGCTTGTAAAATTTTGAGCATAACTTTGCTAGCATGAGAAATGAGTGCAATGGTGTGGTGCCAAGGTGCCAATATTTTTTGGCATTGCCCTTCTTTGGGATTGGAATGTAAACTGACCTTTTCCAATCCTGTGGCCATTGTTGAGTTTTCCAAATTTGCTGGCAAATTGAATGTAGCACTTTTACTGCATCGTCTTTTAAGATTTTGAATAGTTCAACTGGAATGAACCTCAAGTCTTTCAAGAGGTCCAAGATGAACAAAGCTCTTTGAGCACTCTTGGGTACACACCAGCCAGCACAGGGGATTTGAACTCATCCAATGCAACCAGGTATTTCTCAACAACCTTTCTGTCCATGTCAACCCGCTACCCACACACAATATCCTGGTTCTACCTTGTCCATTTTCTTCTGGGAAAACATTGAGGCCTTTCGGCTTTCTCCCTGTCCTCTGTCAGAGTTTCTCCATCTTTACCCAACAAATCTAATAAATAAATTAAATAAACAAACAACAAACCTATTGCTTCATTTACTTTGCACTTACTCCACACATACCTGAAGATTTTCTTGTTACAGTGCACTTCCCTAGCCAGTCTTAGCTCACTACCAGCTTTGCCTTCTCTGATGGCTGACCTACTATGCCTTTTAACCTGTAGATGCTCTTCTTTAGAGGTCTGTCCTTCCTTCCAGTTTTGAACATTTCCTTTTACCTTTTTCTTCCTTAGCTCCTACTGAAGTTCTCTTTTCATCCAAATAGGCTTCTTGGATCCCTTAACATGTTTCCATCTTGCTGGAATAGTCATGGCTTGAGCATGCAATAGCTCTTTTTCAAGGAGATCTCACCCGTCACTTGCTCCTTTCTCTTCCAGCATTCTGGTCCATGGGATGACTCTCATTATGTCTGTGGTTTTATTAAAGCCTGCCCTATGAAAATCTAACAGACACGTCTGAATACAAACTTCGTTGGCCCTCTATCTCTAAAGGGTCCCCACCTCCTTTACCCCATCCATCATCTCTTGCCTGTTGGTCAAGTATGGCTGGACACTTAGCAGAGTTTGTTTCCCAGCATGCATCAAGGAAATTGAAGTCACCCATAATTACGAGGTCCTGATGCCTGGATATTCCATCAAGCTGCTCAAGGAGGGAAGCATCTACATCTTCACCCTGGTCAGGTGGTCTGTAGCAGATGCCAACCATTATACGCTTCGTTTTTCCCTCCCTTATCTTCACCCAGATACTTTCCACTGTCCTCCTCTAGTATTTCTTGATAGGCAAGCCCACATACAGTACCACACCTCCTCCTCTTCAACATTTTCTGGGTTTTTAAAAAATAACTCAAATCCATCCACTATTGCATTCCAGTCATGGGAATCATTCCGCCAAGCCTCTATAATGCCTTCCAAATCATAACACCACCAATATCATCTCAAACTGGCTAAAATGAATCCAATGGAACTCCTGATATACATGGAACCAGGACGACTGAATGAAAAACACCAGTTAATGCAAGTTAGCAATCATTACCAAAATGATCATCATTATGCTAATGACTAATCTGAATAAACCCAACAAGATATTTTTGTTCTTTGTAAGTTGCTGGTACACAGAATAACGTGAAAATACGAATTCAGTCCTCAGAAGAATGCTACTAAGATATTGTTGCCAAGGGCCTTTTTTATTTTAGGATTTAAGAAGTTATCTTTAATTAAAAACATTTTGCCACATGTAAAAGGCATCATTTGTGTGTCCTGAGGGGGGGGGGAATAACACAGGCGGTTGAATCATATAGAGTTCTGCTCTACCTATCCTGATCTGGGCTTTTCATACATGACTCTGCAATTGTATCATATGAATCAAAGCACCTTGGGAAACAATAAAGAATTAATCTGGGCTCTTGAGACAGGGGGGAAATCAACATAGTTTGATCAGAATCTTACTGTAGTGGTTTTGACTAGTTTGCTGCATTAAATAGATTAACCCGGGCTTTTTTTAAACCCTGAGTTTTCTTAATGGTCCCAGAAAGGTTTCCCTGATTAGCTAGGAGTTAACTTATTTTTTATATTTTTTAATATTGAAAAATTATCTGATGATATGACCATATAACTGCTTATGTTGACCTGTCACCTCCTCCCAAAATGGCCAATGATGGGCCTGAATGGGATGGAAAGAGAGGGGCCCGAGTAATAAAAAAATTCTTGCTGGCCAAGGCTCATCATATGTGGCAGTGATTGGAGTCCAGAGAGGTAATTTTAACTTAACTGCATTGGGGAGGTGGCAGCGGGTAGTGAATGCCTACCCTAGCCCTGTTATCAGACTAACAGGTTCCAGGCCGTTTCTGGCATGGGGGCAGGAGGGGCAACAGAGTGTAATGTCACATTATGTGGGAGTGTCTGGGTGATGTCACTTCTGGTAACATGTTACTTCCATGGGTGTTGCATGGAGGGGTGGCCTGCTGATATCCCTTCTGGGGTTTCTCAAAGCTTGAAGAATGTTTCAGGGGTTTCTCAACAGTAGAAAGATTGAGAAAGGCTGGCTTAACCTGTAAATCTGTTTACTAGAACAGCACCTCAAAAACGGGAACATATTTGTGATGTCTGTGTCTACCTTTGTGAAATATGCCATATATGAAAACTGGTCAGTCATATAGGAGTCTACAGTATGGCTCAATAATATTCTTCTAAATCCTTTTATATAACCCTTAAATATTGCTGCACCCAAATTGGTGAAACAAGTTAATTGGTGAAAGACCTTTTTGTCATGTTTACTGAAGGCAAAGAATTCTGGTAAAAACCTATTATATTTAGACTGTAGATGGATGAAGGGTAGAGGGCATTAAGGGGCAATGCCTATACCCCCAAAAGAGCATTACGCTCTGCCACCGCCAACTGGCTAGTAATTCCTGGCAACAAAGCAGCATGTTGGTCCTCAACAAGGGCCAGAGCTTTTTCTGTCCTGGCTCCCACCTGGTAGAACGAGGTCTCTGAAGAGATCAGGGCCCTGTCCGAACTCCCACAATTCCACAGGGCCTGCAAAAGGGAGCTCCTCCACCAGGCATTTGCCTGAGGTCGACAACAGGCTTCCCTCAGACATCCTCTCCATGACCTGAACCAGTCCGTTCTCTTTAAGGGCCTTATCTAAGTTCCATTCCTGTTATATTGTTTAAGATCACTGAAATTGTCTAGATTGTTGTTGTTGTTGTTGTTGTTTATGTTATATATTAATTAATTCCATGTATCTCCCATGTTGTATGTAAACCACCGTGAGCCATATGGAAGGGCGATATAGAAATCAATCAAACAAACAAACTGTGCACACATACCTATGGCCTTTTTCATGCCCAATCTGGATACAAGTTCAAATGGAAACTGTGAATGTCTAAAAATGTTGCCCTGAAAGGTCCGAAGCAGAAAGCTTCTGGGCCCTCTTGGAACTTGACAGAAGCCGGGTCTGAGGGAAAATTACAGCAAACTAAAAAACTAAAGCAGAGGTTTGACCACAGCCCTGGCCTCTAATTGAAAAGGCCTTCTTGCTAGTTCAGCCACAGGCAGACAGCCATGATTTAATCCATCTTTTAAGATTCCTCCTGCTGTATGGATGGGAGTTAGTCCCTTCACAGCTGGTCTCCTTCCCTCCTCCCAGATTCTCAGGGGCATAATAATAATTTTTTTGAACCCCTGCACTTTAGCCAAGATACATATTGTGCAGTCACCACCTCCAAATTTACTCAATGTGTGCTTAGGACTTGGTAGGACTGATGAAATGTGGGCTGGTTTAAGATGCCCCAAAACATTTTTATATGAAATGCCCACACTGTTATATAAATGCTGGAGTATTGGATACAGGATGAAGGGGAAATAGGAGGAGGCAGACTTTCTGGGAATGGAATAAGAAACTCTGTAGACATTGAGAGGGATGGGTTGGGATGAAGATTTCTCTTGTTCCCAAATATGACTCTTGTAGAATGTACATTTTATACCTAAGTTATTTCCTAACATATTCAGTATTAGTCCCAAACTGATGGACACAAAATATACTTGGGGCACCGAAGGCAGATCAGTGTATAAGACCAAATGGAAAACATCCATGTAACTCTGAGGGGGAAACTGTTTCACTGAGATTGCAGTTCTAAATAAGAGCCTCCAATTGCCTTGAAAACCCCATGAGGTGGAACTTCATGGGATTGCCATACATGGGTTGCAACTTGAGTGCATCCTTTACCTTTATGTTTCAAGGGTTATGAGATGGGAATAAGTACTACAGAAGGACACCTGGAGACTTCCTAAAATTACTGACATTTATTCATTGCTGCAAAATGTTGTTAATATACATTTTGGAGGTAAATTCATCAACATTATAAGCTCTTGTGTGCATGCACACTTCCTCAGATGCTTCCCTAGATAACTAGAGTGAGTATTCACAATGATAAGAAGGAAGTACAAAAGGCCTTTTTGCCCTCTGTCAGAAAATCAGTACATGTATCTGCTGTGGAATCCATGTGGCTGCCTCAGAATAATTATACACATATTTATCAAACATGGCCTACATGTTTCATCTCCATGAATTATGTCTGTGGCTTTAGGATTACAAAAACAGCTTTTGTGGAATTTTTGTGAACTGCAGTTATTTTCATCAGACGGATAAAGAGGCAAAGAAGATGATGGGTTTATATTCATGTTTTATAGAATGTCAAAACTGGAAAGATTATTGATAACCACATGGCAATGGTGACCATTTCAAATGTGTCAAGTGGGTGCTGGGAGAAGGATATCAACCATGTTCTGATTATCAATCAAGCAATATCTGGCCATTAGTAGAAAACAGAATGCTGGATTAGATGTATTTTGGTCTGATCCAGTAATGCAATTTTAATTATTTTGTATGTCCACAATTGAAAACTTAACATAAATGAAAGTTGCCTATGACATTTACTGTATTATATTTCTGCATATTTAATGTTTATGACCGATATCTACATTTCTTATAAATACTGGTTACCTTTGTGATTTGGACATTCATATAAACATGGCAGAAGGGAAGTTGCATAGCAAACTGCAAAAAGAACATGACGTTCATGCCATCTTCATCTACTAAGCTTGCATGCACAACAAAAAGATGCAGCATCCTTCACTCATACACTGGATTCAAGATCAAATAGAAGCCACTAAACGTACCCTGACTGTTTGACATAACATAAATACAAGATACAACTGAACATAGTAAGAAAGTTGTTTATTATTTAATGGTCAAGTCCTGAGAAAAGTGATCATATAATTCCCAATGCTACAGCCTAAGATGACAATCATAAATACAGGATAAACAACAGATAATGACCATGAAGTGAAATAAGGTATTTTCTGGGCAGATGGAAACATTATCCCATTGGTTTCTTTACAGAATGTATAAACTGCAGAATTATCAACATCCATTTGGTAGAACTCAGAAACCTTTATTGGCATAATAAGCCACAATCTAGAGAAGACAAAACAAAATAACAAAAGATAACTTATACAAAGCTACACTTCCACTTTAGCAAACAGTGACTATTTATTTCAGCATATTCCCAAGAGCAACAGCAATTCTGGAAAGTTTGGTAGGATCCTGTTCAGATAGCATTGATTTTATAATGAGGACTTAGAAATGCATTTGGAATTTAGAGATGCGAAATTGCTCTGAATAGCATCTCCTTGGGCCAGGAAAGCTGGAGAATCTAATACAATATGCATTATTGCGCCTGGGACTTCACAGCCATGTAAGCAGTATCTTTCAGATGCAGATATCTGGTGAAACCTTCCCCAAGACACACTAGAGATGAAGGAATTAACCATTGCTAGTAAGAGGTCCTTCTTGATAAATGGGAGTCCAGCAAATATAGATATGTTGGCAAGGTTTTGCATTTTGGAAGGGTCTCACATAACTGGGGGGGGGGAACCGGATGGGGGACAAGTGTTGTATGGATTAGAAAACACCATTTGAGTTTCAATGTCCTCTAATCTTCATGAAGTTGTCTTAAGTACATCTTTTTCACTTAAACCCGGAAGTCAAACAATATCTACATCCATTTGGTACTGATGCCTTCTCTCAAAGCATTGTGTGGACTAAACAATGTCAATCTCTGAAAGTTAATATGGGCCAGTAAGAGTCTATGAGACGTTTGTAAAGCTGCAAATGAGCCCTTGACTACAAGCCCTTGAACAGTTAGGTTTCTATAGCAAGCAGCTCCCTTCTGAATCACATGAGGAAATCCAACAGAGAGTTCTTATGAATGTGTGTCCACACTTCTTAGCAAACTGCCATATTGATCTAGTGTAGCCTAAGACGACTCAAGGAGTTTGGGCAAAGGCTTGTACTAGTGTTCCTTTCCTCTTAAGAGTTTGCTGAGACAGCACTTCAGCTTTCCCAAGCGGTGCACCTCCGACCTTGGCAATCCATCAAGTGAATGCAAATTGCAGACTAGACAAAACAAGGCAAACAGCAATGCTGTTTAGGAATAATGTACTCCCAAGGAGGACTTCCTCAATAATGATGGTTGTGTACACATTCAAGCTAAGCACCCAAACTTCTCCTCACATCTTGTTCTGATTTGCATTTTTGTTCCCTTTGAAGTACTCCAAAATAAACGGACAAAGTTTGAGCCCAGCGGCACCTTTAAGACCAACAACGTTTTATTCAAGGTATAAGATTTCATGTGCACGCAAGCTTCCTCAGATACTTTCTGGTTGATCGTCTGATGAGTGGCTCTGCAGTCCCAGTCTGGTTCTTCAGGTTCTGTAGGTGCATTCTCTGTGTTGTCCATTGTGCTGAGATGCACTGTTTCTGTTTGCTGAGCTTCATTTTTCACTGTTAGTGTAGACAGATACACTGATACCTACTTTCTCCATCTTTCTTGATTTCTCCCTTTCATCAAGGTAGCCCATATTCCAGATCTTGTTTTTGTTTTTGGGATGAGGATTCTGTATCCTCTGCATCCCAGTGTGTAGCCTACAAGAATGCCTTCTTCTGCTCCTAGATCCATCTTGGTTCGCTTTCCTTTAGGAATGTAAGTGTAAGCCTTTGACCAAACACTTTTAGATGATTCCGACTGGGTTTGTGCCCATAGAGGATATAGTTCAAATGGTGTACTACTTGCACCTTTAGTAGGCAACCTGGTTTTGCAGGTAGGTAGTATTGTTGATTGTTTCTCCTCAAAAAAATGGCTGCTTTGGAAGGTGGGCACTGAAGTACTGAACCTCACTGAGGCAGACCATTGACCACTGACCTCTCTTTTGCCACTGCTTTGGCATGTTTTGTTATTCTGCTGCTAGAAATTATTGAACTTCTATCATCATGCATTTTACCCCCAGGCAACAACACAGTTGTAACTTGAAAAGAAAAATTATACCAGCAAAAATGTTACACATAATTCCCAGGGAAAGAAGGACCTAATCTCTTAAATAGGGTCAGGTGGAAGGAAAACCTCAGAATTAGGTGTAAAGTCGGTTTGTAAAAGCAACTTGGGCATATAATGAGAATAAGATACAGGTATGTTAAATACAAGCCACGAACTCATTTTTATAATGTACACAATGCTATTGTCATTCTAGCCATGTAATATAAAACTCAACATAATTTTCTGTGTGTGCAGCATATCCAGAATATAAGATATACCTAGTTTAAATGCGAAGTGTTCCTTTTTGTTAGTTAACTCTGATAGCTCTATTTAACTTCGATCACAACACAAATACTGAAAAATCAACATATGCATTCATATATCGCTAGCTATGCTTGCCTCTCTTCTTTCATACTTCCAATTACTATTTACACTATCAATATTTAAATTATAAGCATCTTGAGACAGAGGCTGATTTTGTGATACTCCACAGAGTTATGTACAATGATGGATGCATCATCATTACTGAAAGCCCCCCAAGAGCAAAGCCACTTCTGTTTGCAGAGATAAACAACTGGCAAACTGGAGTGCTGCCTATGCAACTGCCATCCTAATCCTGCGAACAGAAGGCTTTTAGATTCCATGTTCAAACCAAGTGTGAAAAGGGAGGGAGGTCAAACAAGTGCACATCCTGTCATAAATTTTACAACCAATTGAGCTGGGAAAATTCATTAGGTAGTAGCACCAGTCCACCTATTCCATGAGCTTTGAAGCTCTTCAATAACGAAGAGGAGAAGACGGAAGCAATATTCTCTTGAACTTACTTGCCTATCAAAGGGACCAAGGAGAAGCAAACAAAAATATCTGGGAATAAACGGGATTCTTTTAGAGGATCATTCCAAGTCAAGCTACGCAAACAGTCAAATCATGCACAGTTTTTCCAGACGAGATCATTTTGGTCTGCACTTTAAAAATTATATTTGAATGCTCCTGAAAACTTTGTTAACTGAATACACTGTAGTAACAGGCAGAATAATCATTAACTGAAATTTAAGTGTTCCAGTTTGGGGGGGGGGGCATGATTTGATTCAACTGCCTGTGTAGTTCAGGTCTCATATGATTCTCACCAAATCCATACAGGTGATTATTTTTATCATTGTAGACCTAGAAATAATGAGGGGGAAGCATGCAAGTATTTAAATCATTCCATCCTTTAAGCCATGTAGGATTTTCTTAATAAAGGGAAAGTTATTACACGGTAGTAAGATTATTTTGCCTCATAGTTGCTAACCTCCAGGTGCAGCCTAGAGATCTCCTGCTATCATAATTCATCTCTGGATGACTGAGATCAGTTCACTTATAGAAAATGGCTGCTTTGGAAGGTGGACTCTATGGTCTTGCACCCTGCTGAGGCCCCTCCCCTTCCTAACCTTACCTGCCTAGACTCTGCCCCCAAAATCTCCGGATATTTCTCCACCCAGAGCTGGCAGCCCAAATCGTTGCCCAAATACCACTTAAATTTCATTATCATATTAAGCAAAGAAACATAGGAACCAAGGCCTATGAGAAAAGGCTGAGGGACTTGGAAATGTTCAGCCTAATGAAGTGGAGGCTGAGAGGGGACAGGATTGCTGTCTTTAAGTGTTTGAGGGCAGAAAAAGTTTCCTGTTGCCAGCAGAGGATAGGACCGGCAGTAATGGGTTTAAACCAGTGGTCCCCAACCCCCGGGCCATGGCGCGGTGCTGGGCCACGAAGGCCTCGGTGCCGGGCCGCGGCTCCCTCTTCCCGCCCCCTCCCCGCAGCGAGAAGCTCTCCAGGATGCGAGCAAATCGGCTGCCGAAGCAGCCGATTAGCTTGCGGCCCGGCAAGCTTCTTGCTTTGGGAGGGGAGGGAAGAGAAGGTTGCCGGGCCGCAAGCTAATCAGCTGCTTCAGCGGCCTTTTTCCTTGCGGCCTGGAGGGGTGGGGAGAGGGAGCCGTGGCCGCCGGCATGCCGGCAGCGCAAACGCACATGCGCAGACTTGCCGCGCATGTGCATTTGCATCCAGCGGGGTCGCTAACGTGCATGCGCAGTGCTTCCGCGTGTGCGCAGCAAGTCCACACATGCGCGTTTGCGCCGGGGCTGCCGCGCGTGTGTGGGGCCCCAATTCGCCCTCTCCCCACACCCCTGCGCAGCGATCCGCGGCCTGAAAAAGGTTGCAGACCGCTGGTTTAAACTACATGTAGAACAGTAACAGCTAGATATCAGGGGAGGAAATTCCACAGTCATAGTAGTTAAGCAGTGGAGTCAGCTCCTGCTCACCAACGGGCTTCAAGCAGCAGCTGGACAGATACTTATGGCTACTTTAGCCTGATCCTGCATTGAGCAGGGGGTTGGACTAGATTGCCTGTATGGCCCCTTCAAACTCTATTATTCTATTAATTGTTTAGTTTAAAGAAAATTGGTAAACATTCTAATAGGTTTAACAACTTCTTCCCAAAAGCTTATATTCGGTGTGATTTTTAAAATATGGTGTTTTCTACAGCACATTTCAGTAACTGATCTACTGTATTAAATTTAATGTAGTATTATTTTGGTCAAGATGTAAGAAGTAGGAAACCTTATCAAGAACATGCTGAGTTAGGAAATGGATAACGAGAGTAGTAGCTAAAGAACTGCTGACTAACAGCAGTCATAAAACAAATACAAGTAAATTAGCAAGCAGAGAAATTCCCAAACAATCCGGGCACAGAAAACCAATGTTCATTGCAAAACACTTGCATGAATTGTGCAAAGCAAAAAGGGAATGCAAGTCCCACCTTCTCTATAGATTCACTGATCTCTCAGGTTGGAACTAGATATTACAAGAGTCACAAGGCTGTCTCCAAAACAGCATCTTTGCTGCTTCCCTACCCTCATCCTAGGTTATAACAAGTAACCCAACTTTCATGATCTTACTGTGGTCCACCATTTCCCACCCCTCGCAAGTGGAAGCCAATTAAAATAACTAGAGGCAGTGACACTTCGAACATATAAGAAAAAGCTGTTTTTATACCCTAGTTTTGACTATCCAAAGGAACCTCAAAGTGGTTTTCAACTGCCTCCTCTTCCTCTCCCCACAACAGATGTCCTGTGAGGTGTGTGGGGCTGAGATCTCTGAGAGAACTGTGACTAGCCCAAGGTCACCCAGATGGCTGCATGCAGAGGAATGAGAAATCATACTAGTTGTCCAGATTAGAGGTTGCTGCTCTTAACCACTACACCAAGCTGGCTCTCAAGGATGAACAGTCCACAACATATCTGTATTACTGGATTACTGTAACTCACTATACACGAGCCTACCCTTGCAGCTGGTTCAAAATGCAGCTGCTTAGATCCTCACAAGGACCCCATTGAGAGCTCATATTAGGCCTGCCTTCAACAACTGCACTAGTTGCTAATAGAGTCCCAGATCTGGCCTTATGTAGTCCAGTCCAGGCCTGTGGGTCTGAGGGACCACCTCTACTAACACCAGTTTGGTGTAGTGGTTAGGAGTGTGGACTTCTAATCTGGCAAGCCAGGTTTGATTCTGCACTCCCCCACATGCAGCCAGCAGGGTGACCTTGGGCTCGCTGATAAAGCTGTTCTGACCAAGCAGTAATCTCAGGGCTCTCTTAGCCTCACCCACCTCACAGGGTGTCTGTTGTGGGGAGAGGAAAGGGAAGGTGACTGCAAGCCGCTTTGAGACTCCTTAGGGTAGTGAAAAGCGGCATATAAAAACCAACTCTTTGTCTTCTTCTTCTTCCCTGGTCCCAGAGATATCCAGCTGGTTTTGACCAAATTTTGTTCCATCCTGCCTGATGGAACAAGCTGCCAGTGGATAGCCAGGCCCTCACAGAGCTTTCAAAATTCCTCACGGCCTGTAAAATGGTACTCTTCCACCAGGCCTATGGCTGAGGTCAGGCAAACTTAGAAGTAATATGAGCTTTCTTCTCCTCTTTTCTACATTCCTCTCTATTCCCTTTATAAGGCTCTCTCTACAGGGGAAATTCTTTACATTACTATGATTACTGGATTCGCCAGCCATATTGTAGCAGCTATGAAACAAATGGATTTTATTATGTTTTTACTTTTAAAATGAATATTACTGTTGGAAACTACCCTGAGCCTGTGATTTATTATAAATAAATAAATAAATAAATAAATGCTGTTGAAAAGAGGATGAAAACATATAGTGCTGTTCCTTTTAGCAGCAGCTGTACAACTTTCCTCACTGTCTAATTCCAGCCTTAATCTCAGTCTTCTCCATGAATTAGAAACACCAATAGCCTTCTAAGGATCATTGTGAAATTTGGCACATGTGCTTTGCAAATGGCCCACGCATAGTTATACACATGCATTTTGATACTTCCGTTCCCATCTTCAGAGTTATGTTTTGTTGTTGGAGACAATCATCTATATATATATTGAAATTTGATTCACTTTTAGATTTTTAAGACCCTTCATTTAGCATTTATGGTGCAGTATCTAAAAATCCTGTACATCAGAGCACTTCTGAAGACAAAACCTGTGCACTTTTCCTGAATGAGAGATTTCTTTTTCTCTTCTTTGGTTGTACATTGCCTCCCAGCATTAAGTTCTGAGAAATATGAGAAGAATCACCACAAGATTTTCCTAGACGTAAATCAGAGAAACCGAACTCATAAACTAAAGTGGAGGGTGGTGATGGTAGTGTTGAGAAATGAAATGCAGAAGGAAAATGAAATTAGGTTTTGTTTTAATTTGGGCTTCAACAACAACAACAACAAAAGGGGTAGGGTGGAGCTCTTATTTATGTGGGAGAAGGATCTTAATTAAAAGGATACTTTTGGAATGTGAGCTAAGACTCTGGGTGAAAGCCATGAAGATCTGAACAAAGTAGAAGGGAGCTTTCAAAGTCAAAGAAAATTGTGAAATTAAGCACAAACACCCCTTAAACCTCAGTGCAATTAAGTTCTTTTATTTTCCGGAGGAGGGGAATCTCATCTTGTTCGCATGTGCTTTTCTGAGAGATCTGGAGAAAATGAATCACTGAGCAATGCCAAATGACTGTTTTCCCCTCAATACATATGCTCTTTCAGATGGCGGACTTGGGGTTTTTCAAGTGCCAGGGTTGGGGTTTCCACTTCTCTGACACAAACTATATGGGATTGTGCCTATGAGCTGATCAGTCGGCCTGTTATGCTGGTATTTTTGGTTGCAATAGCTGGACATACTTTTATTTCTCAGCCACCAGCTACATGTGCCTGGCAACCCTGAGGATCCCTCCTAAGTAACAGACCCAAATTGCTGACACACAGCTCTGGGATGTTTGGGAACTGTTTTGCAAATAAAATCTCTGAGCTCTGCAGGGACTTTCCAAATTTGATGCAACTAGTGTAATGGAGGCTCTGCTGGCAGTATCCAGTCCTTATCTGGAGTGCTTCCACCAGCTCACACTACATGATGTTGTGAGAGTTCTGGCTGCTTTGAGGGCAACAACTTGCTCCTTGGATCCCTGCCCCTTGTGGTTGGCAAAAGCCAGCCAGAATGTGGTAGGAGGCTTTCTGAGGGAGAATATTAACCTTTCTCTGGGTTGCTTCCCTAGATCCTTAAAAGGGACTATTGTTAAGCATGTTTTGAAGAAATCTTCTTTAGATAAGCGCTGCTGCTTATGAGTTAAACCCAGCAAAGATAGAAGTTATATGGCTAGGAAGGGCTGGCTTTTGACAGGGTTCAGCTATTGCCGGTGGCTTCCATGAAGAGTCTGGATGCCTCTCTTGCCCTTACGAAACGAGAGTCTTCAGTGGCAAGGTCAGCCATTTTCAATCTCCACCAGGCTTGTCAGCTGTTCCCTTATCTGTGGCCACGGTGATACATGCCTTATATTTATATTTATATTTATATTTATATTTATATTTATATTTATATTTATATTTATATTTATATTTATATTTATATTTATATTTATATTTATATTTATATTTATATTTATATTTATATTTATATTTATATTTATACTTATACTTATACTTATACTTATATTTATATTTATATTTATATCCCACCACTCTCAAATGTCTCTCAACAATAAAATCCCCTAATATCACCCATTAAACAAATTAGAACAATAACATGATATCAAGATGGTCACTTCCAGGATGAACTACTGCAACTTGCTCTATGGAGGGCTGCCTTTGAGGCTGTTCGGAAACTTCAGATTATACAGAATGCAACTGCTAGGTTGCTAACCAATACATCATGGTCATCCCATATTCTACCTGTACTCAAGCAGCTGCACCAGTTGCCTATTGGTTTCTAAATCAAGTTCAATGTGCTGGCTTAGTCCTAAACAGTGTGGGACCTTGATACCTATGGAACTGCCTCTCCCTATATGTCACCCAAAGAACACTTAATTCCTCCTCACATGGCTTGCTGGTGGTGCCTAAACCATAAGCGGCCTGAATGTCCTCAATGAGGGCAAGAGCTTTTTCTATAGTGGCTTCTGCCTGGTGCAACCCTCCACCAGATGTCACCTGGCTCGTGTGGGATTTTTCTAGGTCCCTGTAAGAGGGAGTTGTTCTGTCCGGCTTTCCACTGAGAATGGTGAAAGCCAGTTTTAATTAGATTTACATTAAAATAACAAAAACTATCAAAACTCTCCAGTAGGAGAGAAGGTACAGTGCATTATTGTTAATATACTAGATGGCATACAGATATTTGTTGTTTGTGTAGGGAGGTCAGTTTATCAATGGTATTTGTATTTATAGGCCTCAACCATAGGCTGAATGGAACGGCTCTGTTTTAAGGCCCTGTGGAACTGTTTCAGGTCACTACAATATTCATATTGTATATATTTAGCTCATATTCTAAGCAGGACAGCAAGAACAGAACTGCAGGATGCATTTCCCCCCAGATTTTTCTGCAAATTGGATGTTTTCCGGTTTGTAGAAAGTTCTGTCTTGTTGGTCATGGCTCCAATTTGCGGATGGGGCCAGAGTGAGAATTAGACATCTCGATAACACTCAATAATGTCTGTTCCATTAGAAAATTAAAATGTTCTTTCTATACATCCCATTTTGAGTTTTCCTGAAAAAGACAGCAACATATACAACGAGGTGATGCTGATGACAGCACATTTCTATTTGCCGGTCACTCAAAAAATAACTTCTTTGTAGTATGCGGTATTCCTTTGTAATACAGTGACATTTATTTTAAGGATTTCTAACAGAACTGCAAAGTATTTCCACAGTGGTGAATATTTCCTTTGTTCAGAAACTTAAGTGGACTTCAGAGTGACAAACTGATTACAGGGCAACATTCCTTGCTGCTAATTATAGGAACAGTATCAGATTTCTTTGGAAAATAGGGAAGTAGGGAACCTCAATGAAAAGCCATTTACAACAAAATAATCACACTATTATTTCAGGTGCTTTTCAGCAACATATTAGTTGGACTAAATTTGTAGGCAGCTATTTTATTTGTTCTGCCCATTACAAGAGAAGAAATAATAGACTGCGATAATATTAAATTATGTAGGTCCCAAATACTTTCAAAGTTGAATCACAGAGATCAAAGGCATTGTGGAATGTTTGCTAATGTTCACTGCATATATGATATTTGATGAAGGATTTAAAATCACTACAGAATAATTCTATCAAAATCAATAGTAAATGGTTTCAACAGATTTAACAAATTAAGAGAACTTTATTTCCCAAAGACATGGATAGACCCACAAGTGCTTTTGGAATTAACAACAACAAAACCACAACAGCTACCTATAGTATAATGAACAAGATTATTTGTTTGTGCTATTGACAAAATATAGGTTCAATATTACAGAAAGGTTTGCTGTAAATGAAGAGCAAAATCTGTTAAGTACAGTGGATAAAACCAATGGCTTTTAGAAACAGAATCACAGAGAAATATGTTTGGACAGTAATTACCATTAAAAAATGCATTCCCTTCAGGTGTGTGAATGCATTTTGATTCTTGTACCTTCAAATTCAAACAACATGGAACAGATTCTTTTTTTTTCAGAGAGGGGCTAACAAGTGTGGCATTATGGTTAAAATGCTGGACCTCAATTAAGGCCAATTCTGTAATAAGGTGAGATGAGGCTGGGGACTCACCGTGCAGATTTTGGCAGTGGGCAGCCTTCACTCCTATCTCATCTCCTTAACTGGCACTTTCTCCTTCTCTGCCTCACCCCAAACCCCACAGAAGAACTGGAACAACTAATGCTCCTTCTCCAGTTGCCCTCATATGGCAAGCCTGGGCTCAGACTTTATTATGGCAGACAGATATTGATGGGCCAATTCATGAATTTGTATAACTCCCTTTTTAAGCTATCTAAACCAGTGTGTATCACTACATCATCCTACACTGTGGGAAGTAGTATTTTCTTCTGCTATCAGATTAATTGAGAACTCCCAAGGTCCAATGTTTTTGGAAAGGGAAGTCCATAAGACTGTGACCTACACTGGTCTCCATCATAAGCAGATAACAAAACACACCACATAAAAGAAAAAGCAAATGAACAATTGATTCAGTGAAACCAGCAAAGGATCTGGGGCAAATAGCCTATAGCAACAGCTGATGTTCCCATATGCATTGCAACAGAAATGGACAGAAATACTTAACCCTCCTTCTAACAGGCACAATCTCTCTGAAATGTCCCCAGCTTCCTCACCCTTTAATTCAGAATCTGTGTTAAGTAATTGGTACGAGCGTGTTAGGTTTGCCAGGTTCCTCATGCCAACCAGTAGGGGGACGGGAGAAACTTACCAAGAGAAAGAGGAAGGACCAGGTCACATTTGATATTGCACAGGGATGATATGATCACCCTGCAACTCTGCTGTAGCTTTCTGGTATTTGGACAAAATTCTCTGAGGTAAAAATCATTTTTACGAGAATTTTTGCCCAAATACTAGAGCTTTGCTTGGACACTGCTGGAGTGATGACATCACTTCTGGTGTGATGCTGGCGATGTTGCCTGGACCTTCCTCCTACTCCTAATAAGTCCCCCTGCTGGCCAGCTGATTGGCAGCTGGGAGGGCACGGTCTGGGGTGGAGGGCAGGCCTTTACCAGGGGGTCTGGCAACTCTAGTGTGTATCAAGAAGAACTAATCATCCTTTCGCCATCACAAAGTTCTCTTTCTCAAGACAGTTTGGCCATTGAGAATGACCTAGCAGACTGATGTTTCATACTGCCATGATATATAATGCTGTTTGGCCCCAACTTTAGTAAAAGATTATAGTAAAAATATTTAACTGAAAGGGTGGGTAACAGACTTGTATTCACTCATTAACTCTTTCTTTTGAAACAGCTGATAGCTTTTCTTTCCTTTTAAAAATCTGGTCTTGGACAGAAACAATGCTACAGAACTAGCTTTCAAGGCTGTTGGCTGCCCTTTCATTTTTCTTCCAGAGTGCTATTGCGCTTTGAAGTTCCTCTTACTGAATGTATCAATCCTGTCACTTAGCGACTTTACTCAACTATGCCATATCCATCACCTACTGTCAATAGCAGAATGTGACAAACTCCCCCCCCCCCAAGATCTGCTCTGCCTTTTAATTCAAGGGGCAATGAAGACTAAGGAAGAGACCTATGTCAACTGCAGAGTTGCATAGCTTCTATTCTAGCATCATCAAAAAATCCTCCCCCACCACAGTCACCCTCATTTCAGTCAACAGTCATTAGAGGTAAGCCTTCATCATTCATACTTCACTGGTAGAGAAATGAAACTCTGAGTTGTCCATACCCATCCAGAGAAGTCGTAGATCCTACTGCTTAAAAACAGACACACCACAGGGTATCATCCAGACACATTCAAGAACATTTCATTTCAGTGGAGAAAAGTATGAAGCTTTACATTTTAATCAATATATCTGCCTTTGCTTTGGCTGAATTGTGACTGTATACTACTTCTATAGCAAAAAAAGAACTATCCTTAATCATTTTACTTCTCAGTGAAGAAGCAGAGACGGAAACCGTAGTGCATTGTGTTTACTGGATTGTTGCCATGCTTCTCAGTAAAAAAATGGGCTTCTAACATAGTAACAGTAAAAATATATATATTATTACTTATTAGGTTTATATACTGCCCTTCCAAGCTTTTTTGAGCAGGTTCTAAAAGGTTTGCAATGGACACAGTATGACTATTAGCTAAAACATAATAAAGTGGAGTTTGGGATGAGGGTTTTCACTGAAGGCTGGGTTGAGATGCAATACAAGGAGGCCTGGCTGTTTCCTTTTCTTCCTTGTGTTGTCTCCCTGATGACAGCTGCAGAAAGACCACTGATAATGGGGGTGGGGGGGATCAGGGAAACTAAATTTAGGAAGCTTGCTCACCCTGTGCTAGGCTTGCCAGTTACCTGTTGATGGTGGGTAAACTCATATCCCTGTGTGCCCTCCATGACCCATTATGCACGGGGGTTTTAGCGCACATTTGGGGTGGAATGGCGGCGACTAAAATCACCGATAACGCACGGAGCCAGCTGCAACCGGCCGCAGCTTCGGTGCATGCCGCCGAAAAAGCCGCGTCAGTGAAACGCAGAAGAAAGCGCAGCTTCCGGGTGACCGGGGCGCAACCAGAAGCGGAACCCAGATCGCCGCGTGCATAATCGGTTACTCTGGGTTTTGCCGCCGTCGCGCCCCGCCCCGTACATAACCAGTGTGCGTCGCGTCTCCCCCCTCCGCGTTTTCCATGTGACCCGAAATCGCCGTTTCAGCAGCCGTGCATAATGGGCCCATGAGATGACAGAGGAATGACACTGCACAACACAGCAGCCCATTATGCACGGCCGCCGAAACGGCGATTTCGGGTCACGTGGAAAACGCAGAGGGGGAAGACGCGACGCATACCGGTTATGCACGGGGCGGGGCGCGACGGCGGCAAAACCCAGAGTAACCGATTATGCACGCGCCGATCCGGGCGCCGCTTCTGGTTGCGCCCCGCTCACCCGGAAGCTGAGCTTTCTTCCGCGTTTCACTGACGCGGCTTTTTCGGCGGCATGCACCGAAGCTGCAGCCGGTTGCAGCCGGCTCCGTGCGTTATCCGTGATTTTAGTCGCTGCCATTCCACCCCGAATGTGCGCTAAAACCCCCATGCATAATGGGTCAGCGACATTACTTCTGGGTAAGACCTGGAAGTACTGCATTGTTCTCTAGGAATTCCTCAATTTCTAGAGTCCTTACCAGAAAGTTTTTGGAAAATTTATAGAGTGTTGCTCAAAACAGTAATTTCACTTCTGGATCTTCACCAGGATGCTTTCTCCCAGTATCCCTCCCCAAATACTCCTGGAACTGCCAGGAGCAGGCAGGGGCAACCCTGGCAACCATACCCTGGGTCATGTGTAAGTCATGTGACTTGTTTTTATAGGCTGTATAGGTGGTGGGTGGCGCATCCCAGAAAGTATCATTGTCTTGGGGCCTGTGGCATCTTTTTGGCAGTCCTGGTTAAAAGCAGGAATGGGATCCCTTGCAACCTAAGCAGGGAACCATGGAAGGGTGCCTCACATTGCCAAATGTCCCTTTGACCTCAGCAATGGAAGCTGCTAGCTGAATGGAGGAGACTCTCCACTGTGGCTGGATCCAGCCATGATGGATGCAAGTTGCAACTTGAACTGGGATCTGGGATGGGGAGGAAGTTACCCTTTTAAAACAAACTAACCATGCATTACTGAGGCATCTTTCATAAGCCGATTGACTATATCTGAAGCAATAGCTGCCTCATTACATGTGCTATATTTCAGCCTGAGAAAACAATGCATGTCAGGAGACAATAAAAAAAACAAGTACAAATGATACAGGTCATCCATGATAAATGTAAGCATTGTTACATGAAATATGATACACAGCTTCTTTCTTTTTAAAAATATTGTAGAGAGCAACATAGTCAGCACAGAAGTCAGATTCTGGGGGGACCAGCAGATGTTGTTGGGCGAGTCAGCCTCAAGTGAATGCCTGGTGGAGGAGCTCCATTTAATCTAATCCAAAAACTTAAAAAAAAAAAAGGCAGCCCCACATCCTATCTCTGGAATTAACATCTGTGCAGAGTTAGGAGATGCTGTACTGAGACACATGAGTGCAACAGATCTTGACTGAGAGAGCATTTGTCAGAAAGAAGAAATGATAATTGCAATAATTGTGCCAATGTAAGGATTGGCTCAGTCCAAGAAATGAATGCAAAGAATAGAACTGAACTCATAAATCACTACAATAATAAAAACATTGAAAGAGTCTTGATTCATACTGGATTCTCATTAACTGATAGATCCACATATTCTTTGGAAAGCTAATTTCCCTCAAATGTTAGCATTTTAATTTTTATACTCACTGAAACAACTGTTAACCTTTCCACAGAAATCTCTCTGTTGTGCCGGCATTTGGAGCAATGTCACACTATATGAATACATACAACCCAGCACATAGAAAGTTACCTGTATTGGTTGCCCAAGAAAGGCCTTGCAATACTCACAAATTGCGGATTTCTGAGCATCTAAGCAAGTTGCACATGTCTGGAGACATAACAAATGTGTGCAGCTCAGTTTGCAGCACCTAATTTGCAATAATATTGAAGTCCCCCCATGATAACTCATTTACTCTTATAATAAATATATAAAAAAGACAAATTGCTACATTGAACATGCATTTTCTTCACTGTATGGAGCTGCTACCCTAGGGAGAAAGCCCTGTGCCGCTAACTAATAGTAAATCCTTTGGAAAATCATGTGTCATAATGATGGACAACCACGGAAAGAGTATTAAATAGATTTAGAGGTTAGATTCTCAACAAGAACAAAAGAGTCCTTTTGCAAACTCACACCAATCAGGGCTGGCTTGAGGGTGTGAAGATTAGCACCAAATCCCAGCCTGGAAGAAAAAGGTTCATTATGAGACAAGACAACAAAGAGACTCCCAAATAATCTTACTGTGAGTTGAAAGAGGGGGGCTATCCCATGGCCCTGAAGACTGACATATTTTCCAAGAAAATCTTTGTACCTGAGGACCCACAGTCCTTACACAGTTCACACCTATTAGTTTATTAAAGATTAAATAAAGTTTATTAAAGGTTTATTAAAGGTATCCCTTGTGCAAGCACCGAGTCATGTCTGACCCTTGGGGTGACACCCTCTAGTGTGTCCCAGCCTCATGGTCAGAGCTTCAGACAGCATGTCAGCTGCCTTACCACCCTGCACCACAAGAGGCTCTTATTAGTTTATTAGGACAGTAAAATAGAAAGACTTACCAGTTTACTCCAAAATTACTAAGAGAACAAGTCTGCTATAGTGGTTTGAGACCTGGACTACAACTGTGCAGATCAAAGTTCAAATCTCTGCCTTGATGTACACCTGCAGTGCGACCCTAAAAAGATCAGGAGAGCACTGCTGATGACCTTGATGATCACTAAGTGACTTCAATTGTTATCCCTCTGTTTACCTGATCACTCACAGAGTTCTCATGAGGATAAAATGGGACTAGAGGATTGTGTGTACATCACAATGAACTTCTTGGAGAATGGAAAGGGGCGGGGGATCTATTGAATAAATAAAATTTAATCCACCCAACTTTGGATGGATTCCAAATGACCAGCTGCCCTATTTTAATAAAATTTAAAAATGAGGGATCTTCTTGAAGGCGACTACCTCAAGATAAGTCACTTTGCAAATGACCAGTCAACTATCATGTGGGAAAAGACAGTAGTTTGAATTGATGTTGTGAGTTTTTCAGACCCAAATCCACTTTGAACACACTCAGTATGCCAAATTTTTGTGGTATTTTGCTCCTCTGTAAAGTGTACTCACAGAGGAGATAGATAAATCGTCTGCCCTAAGGCCAGGGAGACAAAGCAAGCAGGATGCCTTTAAAACCTTTACTGCGCAGAACAACAAGGCAGGGAACAACATAGACTTAACCATGGCTGGAGTCCCAACTACTAACAACCCAATTCTAACTAGCATATTCCAGAAGACACAACCATTCTTGCAAAGAGACGGCATTCCACTTAGGACCTAAGCCTGTCTCTTAAACAGACAGCTTCCATATACTACAAATCTCAAGGCAAATTCTGTTCTCTATTTTTGCCACACTGGGCAGGTTACTTTCTCAAGAAGAACTCTGTTTATGCTACATAGAATTTTAGAACTCAGTTTTTAAAAAGTGGGAGAGGAATTATGTTTGGGGGGGGAGACTTGAAGGAGGGGAAAGGTTAAGCACTCCTTATCCTGCTGTCAGCTGTCCCCTGCAAATTGTTTTCTCCTAATGGCAACCACCTCTGAATGTTTCCTGCCTTGAAAACCCTACAGGATTGCCGTAAATCCACTGCAACTTGATGGCAGAAAAAAAGGGGGGGATATTTTGTAATGGATGAAAAGCAGTAGATCAAGATGGTAGCAGTGTGAGTCTGTCAGTAGCAGTAGAAAAGAGCAAGAGTCCAGTGGCACCTTAAAGACTAACAAAATTTGACATGAGCAGGACATGAATTTTGTGAAGCACTGAAGAAGTGAGCAAAGACGCATGAAAGCACATACCCTGCCACCAATTTTGTTAGTTTGTAAGGTGGCACTGGACTCTTTTCTATCAAGAAGCAGTAGTCAGGGTTTCATGACACAAGACAGTATATTAGTACTGCTCTAAGAGAAAAGAAACCATACAAAATGGCCAAAGTGGTTGCAATGTAGTATATTTGACTGGAAACTTCAATTGGTCTAAAATGTACAGCTGCACAATTACACTGGGTTCCAGTATCTCTCAGGTCCAATTCAGAAAGCTTTAATTTACAATTAAAGCCCTAAACCAGTGGTTCTCAACCTTGGGGTCCCGACCGCTATTGGGGTCCCCTGGCCCCTTCCTCAGGGTTGCCAGGTCAGTGGCTGCGGCGGCAGCCTGCAGCAATAACAGGTGGCGGCTGGCGGTGACAGGCGGTGGCTGGCAGAAGTGGGAGGAGGCAGCGAAGCCATGGCACTGGCCACCTCCACACCACCTCCAGATCGTTGTGCACCTGTGTGGTCCTGTATGCTGACCGCATGTGTCTGCACACTGCCCCCGCCGCCACAGTTGGGGTCGTAGTTTGACAGCTGTTGAGAACCGCTACCCTAAACGGTTTGGGCCCAGGATATCTAAAAGATTATTTGCACCTATATGAACTTGCCTGTTGATCATGATATTTGGCGGAGAATATATTCTCTTTAAGAGCCTCTTGTGGCGCAGAGTGGTAAGGCAGCCGCCTGAAAGCTTTGCTCATGAGGTTGGGAGTTCAATCCCAGCAGCCCGCTCAAGGTTGACTCAGCCTTCCATCCTTCCGAGGTCGGTAAAATGAGTACCCAGCTTGCTTGCTGGGGGGTAAACGGTAATGACTGGGGAAGGCACTGGCAAGCCACCCCGTATTGAGTCTGCCATGAAAACGCTAGAGGGCGTCACCCCAAGGGTCAGACATGACTCGGTGCTTGCACAGGGGATACCTTTACCTTTACCTTTACCTTTATATTCTCTTTGGTCTACCTTCTGGCTAAATTTCAGTGGAATATTCCCCTTAAATCTTTTAGTTTGGATCCTGTTCTACTGACCTTTATTTATTTTATTTACTTGACACTTTATTTTAGTGTCAAGTAAAAGTATTTTTATTATCCCAGGAATTTGGTGAGACTTAAAATTAATATTACTTTGGTTGCCAAATACTTTCCTCATTTTCTCTTCCTTTAGTGCTGCTTGTTGTGTTTCATTGATTTTTAATTTTATATTTATTTATTTATTTATTTAATTTATCTCCTGGCTGAGATGGGCCCAAGTTCACCCAGAAATAGCAAAGCATGGATTAGAACCTGGGTTTCCCAGATCCTAGTTCATTACTTTCATAACTACAACATGCTGGATATCAAAATGAATGGTTTTTATTCATTTATTTTATTACAATTTCTGATTTTGTTGTTTGCAACTTTGTGAATGGGTGATGTGTTGAACAATGATGACTTAATTTAGTCTACATGTGTCATCAGTCGAGTTGTCAGCTCTGAGTTCAGAAATTCCTGGAGATTTGGAAGTGGAACCTAGGAAGGGCAGCATTTGGGAAGGGGAGAGACCTCAGCAGACTAAAATGAAATGGAGTCCACACTCCAAAGCAGCCATTTTCTCCAGGGAACCTGATCTCTGTTGTCTGGAGATCAGCTGTAATTCTGAGAGAACTCCAGCTTGCAGTTGAAGGCTGGCAATCTTAAGGATGCATGCTGTCCTTTAGCACAGAAGGCTACAGATGGGGAGAATGATGTAAAAAGCAGATACTTTCCCGTAGTGAGGAGCAAATAGTCAAAGATACGGGAGGAAAATGGATAATCCCTCTTGATACAAAAATTCACAAGGATTCTTCTTTCAGAAAGTAGTTGTGTTGCACTGCAGTATAACAGTTAGATTTGAGTTCAGGTGGACCTTAAAGACCAACAAGATTTTCAGGGTATGAGTTTTTGAGTCAAAGTTTCCTGGACTCAAATCTAACTGTTTCACAAAGATTTGAGACCATCTTTACTATCTTTGGTTTTGCATTGAATTGGCTTCAAACTTGTCCCCTCCTGAATGTTTTCTACTGTTTAAGACACATCATCTCAGAATGATTTATCACTATTTCACAATCACAATGGGTTTACTTTTTAAAACCAATACACCATCAGTCAATAAGAAGAATGTTAGGTGGGACTCTGGAATGTAGCTTTCATGCAATACTTGCAAAATATTACAGCCATTTCAGAAAAGACAGTATCATGGGAAGGAATCTTATTGCCAAGGGCCAGTGAAAATCATTTCATGCTTCAAAAGTTTGAGATTGGTCTTGCAAGGAAGAAGACATATAAACTCTTGGTTGTTGGAAATTGTTTTTGGTTTTAAACTGGAAAGCACCTAAGTCTGAGCTATGTCTATTATGCATGGCAGTTTCTAATGACTATTGTATTCCTGTCCTTGTAAAACTATATTATCCTTACTATTCATGAATGGATGCATGGAAGGATGCAGATTAGTAGCCACTGAGAAGCCTTTTAGATTTCAGCCCTCCAACCTTGCCACCCTGCATAAGGTGGCAGATGTTATCCTACATGCCCTTCAAAAAAGCCACATAAAGATGTGCACTTATACAATGCCACAATCTTCTGAATCAGGATGCATTCATATGTCCACTTCCCTGGAAAGAAGACTCTTGCAGCAAACATGCATGAAACTGACACTCGAGTGCATAATGTTGGGCAGATGTCTTGGCTCTGTGTGACCCTCTTGTACATGGGGTTGCCAACACTCATAAGCAAAATACTTGACAATTTTTGGATGTGGAGCATCGGGAGGGCAGGGTCCTCAACAGGGTATAATGCCATAGATCCCACCCTTTTCATACCTGCAACACCACCTCCTGCATTAGGTCCCCCCAAGAAACTAAAAGATCCAGTGAGCAAAACCTGCTCAAGATCCCCAGCCCCAGAGGTCAAACTGGTCTCAGCTAGGGTCACGGCTTGCTCAACACAAAGCCCCAGCCTGGTGGAACATTCTGTAAAATGAGATCAGGTCTCTGGGACCTTAAACAGTTCCACAGAGCTGTTTCCCTACGCCTATGGTTGAGGCCAAGAAAGAACTTCAAAAATCCGACCTCGTCCAATCTACAAGTTAATTACCACCAGCGATATGGATACATTTTATGTGCCCCTCATTCTCAAGAAGAACGGGGTGGCTAGTTTGAAACTTTTGAGACTTTCTTTTAATGCTAATAATTTTAAGGACTGATTGTATTGATTTAATGTAATTTACAACTGTTGTGAGTCACACTAGGTCCTCTGGAGAAGGACGGCATACACATGGCAAAATAAAATAAATAAATAATAAAATAAAGTGGCCATTTGGATCTCTGTTGTCCAGAGCACAATTGTAATACATCTCCAGGTCCTATCTGAAGGTTGGCAACCCTACTTATAGAATACAGTGCTTTAATTATTTACTTCCCGGGGATACTAGGATATTTCATTAACAAATAGGATTAGAATACCTCAACACTGACCTGCATGTATACACCTGACAAATCTGACATATGATTCAAATCCTTATTCTGTTTGTCTGGATTAGATTTATACCATATCTATCGATTTGGATCCAGAGCATGGATCATCTGCAAGGATCACCAGACTTCCCCCTCCCCGGTGACCATTCATGGCCCTGGCAAAGTTTGTTCCCAGAAATGGATGGGTAAAAGCCACATAGGATGGGAGATTGTACTGTGGAAAGGGAATAGGTGAAAGCTGGGAAGACTGGTTATCCTTAGTACCTTCCGCGGACAGAGCACAGGGTCAAATTCATTACCTCTGGAGTGTATTCTATGACTCCTTTCTTCTAACTGAGGACTTGTGTTCCATCAAACAGAGGAAGATTCTCCTCTGGAGTAATTTAAAACTAGTCATTTAGTTGATGGAGATGTATAATCTAATTCTATGATTTTTTAATTTTTTCCACATTGCCTTGCATATTTTCAGTACTAAATATTTACTAATAATGAAATGATACCAGAAGAAAAAATAAGAGGAAAAGAAAAAACTGTTATGTTTTAATTCTAGCAATATCTGGTAAGCTTATTATCAAGTGTGCTATAAAGTGCTTTTATAAGCAGCAGGAGAAATGTAAAACATTTTCCCCCAGAACTTTTTAGAATTCTCTCAAGATATGCTATACTATACCCTTTTCTCCAAAATCCTGTTTCTCAAGAGCTTGCATATAGCTCGGGCTACAAAAAAAGTACAAAGGAGCTTTGCTAATTTGCACTTTAAGAGGTAGAAAAGAAACCTTTTCTCTTGACTTCTCATTTGTTACCCCCAATGCCTTTTACTCTGTCACAGTTACTGGGAAGACGCTGCTGAACTGGAACTGCAGAGCTCGCACACAAGACTGCTTGATGTATCAGAATGGACTGAACATCAAGTGGACGGCCGTGTACAAAGGTGTGGTTATTATGAATCATTTATTACCCTAGCTAAATCTTTAGGAACAACACTTGCTAATGTAAAGGAGAGTTTGACTTTGGGAATACCGTAGCTGACTGTATATTTTTACAAGGAGAAGCGAGATTTCTTTAGGGCTGTCTAACTTAGTACTTTCAAGGCTACTCTTTTGTCATTAAGGCTTTCAGCTTGCTCTCAAGAGAGCAGAATTCAAAACAGCACCCACAATATCACATGGCCATGCATTCAAAGGAGACCTGCAGACCTGATGAATATTTGAAAAAAGAAGATCTGGTTATTAACAGGAATTAGGTTGCCTGGTAGTTTCAATGCAATTTTGTGCCTGCCTTTGCAGCATTCTGACATGACAAAGCAAGTATACACGGAAAATAGAGAAACTAATGCATGGCAAGTTAATAAATGTTCATCGTAGATCAATTTTTAAAAGCATGCCCCTTTTTAAAATTAAAAAATATAAACCTTAACTGCAGAAATTGAACTGTTAAAGTACAAGCACAGCTACAGATCTGTAGAATACTGCTAACACAGTAAAATTAGTTTTTAATCATACAGTTGAAGAAAATTTTTGTAGATTTCACTGGGGGCCAGTTTCAGTTAAGAATTACCCTAAAACAACTGAACTGTCAACCTCTGGTTTTGGTCAAGGAAGAAGAAAGGCTGGGTTTTATTTATTTATATTTGTATTTATATACTGCCATCCCCTGACTAGTCAGCTCCAGGCGGTTCACATCAACGTAATATCAATTAAAACATCCAGAACTCACCCATCCCACCCTGTAGCCCTGCCTTTCCCCTGCCCACCTCTTGCTGACTCTGTAGACTAGCAATCCCCAACTTGTGGGCCACGAACCACATGTGGTCCGTCGACTAATTGGAGGTGGGCCGCGAAGGACCCCTCCCCCCCGGCCCTTTACTTCATCCCCCCCTGGCCCTTTACAACACACTTCGGGTGTCATTGTCTCCCATCACTCCCAGATGGGACTATCTCCTTGCAGAGAAACAAGCTCAGGGTTCCCATTGATTTGTCATTGTCATGAGTTAAAATTTCCATGAAAATAAAATGTTCCTTATGTTCATTGTTGTGGCGTGTCTGTATCTTATTTTGAAGGGATGTTTAAACATTACCATAGCAATCAGAGAGCGTTAGGGCAGTGGTTGAGAGTAGAGGAGTAAACTACCCCCCCCCCACCGGGCCTCAGTAAAATGATCAAGCGTTGAGTGGTCCCCGGTGATAAAAAGGCTGTAGACCACATCCACCACTCAACACCTGTCGGTGGAGTGTTTCAGAATAGGGACCCAGTTGATGTTCCACCACTCGGCCTCAACCAAATGCCTGGTGGAAGAGCTCAATTCTACAGGCCCTGTGGAACTGTAACAGCTCTGACAGGGCTTTTAGCTCATCCAGGAGCTCATTCCACCAGGTTGGAACCAGGACCGAAAAGGCCCTTGGCCTGGTTGAGGCCAGTTGTACCTCTTGTGGGCCAGAGTTCACCAACCTGTTTAAATTCACAGAGTGTAATGCTCTGTGTGGGGCATAGGAAGTTCAACATTCCCTTAGGAACACAGGACCCAGACCGTGGACAGCCTTGCAGGTCAGAACCAAACCCTTGATCCAGAACTGACAACCAATGCAGCTGCCACAGCACTGGCTGGATATGGGCTCTCGACGATGTTCTATTGAGAACCTTTGCAACTACATTTTGTACCAGCTGCAATTTCTGGGTCAAGGATAAGGGCAGGCCTGCGTACAATGAGTTACAGAAGTCTACCCTCTTTCTATTGCTATGTCCCCCCACTGGCCAGATCAGTGGCTGGGGGGGGGTACAGCCTGGTGGTCAAATCTCCCACTTCCACAGGAGGATCTGCCTAACTGAAGAAAACAGAGCTGCAACTCTTACACCAAACTGGTTCCAACATATGTAATGTTCAAGGTCATCACTGGATGTAATGGATTGTGTGGCCTGCATGTGTAGAATCCAATGTCCATAAGTCTGTTAACACTAATTCTTACTCAGCAAAACTGTGGGGAAGGAATGATGATTGTGGGTTATTGGGATCCCCTCATATAGGATATGTGTCTAATTACTAAACATTCCATTCAGCATACGTAGGGAAATTCATCCCAAGAATTAAGCAAGTGATTGCGATCTCACTGCCCCAACATAAATACTATACAGAGCAGATGTAGTTCAAAGGCCTCAGCATGCTACATGGATCACAAGCCAATCTTATCCAAGGTAAATCCCTTTCAGGACAGTTGAGAATACAGCAGTGCCTGCCAACATCTGGAAATTCCATAATACTAAAACATTTAGTGCATTAATAAATGAACATCTGTACAAATAAATGTAGGTTTCATTTGTGAATCAATTAATACCAGTAATGCTGCTTCTGTGCAAACAAAGTTCTTGCCACCGCAGATGAGCATATTTATTTGTTTGTTTGTTCATTCAGTTTCTATATCATGACCTCTTGGCACAGCCATCTTGGGGCAGTTTATAAAATAAACAATAAACAATTATAAAAACAGGTAATAACAGAACCATTAAAATGAGCCAATACACTGCTGCTGTCAGATTTGCCAACTGAACAGCTTTGCTTCCTTCACAGCCCAGGAGGGGCGAAGGTTATGGAGGAGGGCCCCATTGATGGTATCCTAGCTTACTAGCCTCAACTGGTAGAAGAGCTTCATTTTGCAGGTCATTCTGGGCAGTTCATGTAGGGCCCACAGCTCTTCTGGGAGCTCATCCCACCAGGCTGCAGCCAAGACCAAAAAGGCCCTGGCCCTGGCTGAGGCCAAACATACAACTCTTGGGCCAGGGATCACCAGTCTGTTCGCACTTACGGAGCAGAGCATTCTTCAGTGGACATAGTAAGGCAGTCCCTCTGTTTCTTCCGTTCATAAATCTAGTTATACAAATATAGATAAGAACCCAGTTTTCAAGTTTTCATACAGGTCTGAATAAAAGTATCACGAGACACCAACTACTATACTTGCCTAACTATGCCATCCTGTTTCTCCCCTCCTATATCTGAAAACACCCTTTCCCTCCCACCACTGCTCACTGAGCCTTTTGCCTTCTGGCCAATTCATGTCCCCTGTCCTGAAGTTTAGGTTTCATTTACAGAGGGTTATATGCAAGTCTGAAACAGCAGTCCCTCTAAGGCCTCATCTGGATTCACAGTGCATTTCTGAATTGTGTCTAGGCTTAAGGCTGTGGCCAAAAGAGCAGTACCTATATGTGAGGCTTGAAGAAAGCTGTTTCAATGTATCTGATGAGGTGTGCATGTGCACAAAAGCTTAAACCCAGAATTAAGCTTTGTTGGTTGTAAAGGGGCCACTGGAGTCGTGCTGTAGTCCTCCATGCATTCCTTCCTTCTCTATCAAAGGACATTTTGCAGTCTCATGTCACCAGAGTGAACTCAAGTCCCTATATAATTTGGAAGAATTCTGCGTCACTAAAATTTTAGACAGATATTTGAATAACATATTTGCACTTCTACCCCCGCTCCCCTGTATTTGTGCATGGTATGTGCCATGCTGGTATACTGGTTGGTCTAGTTGTCCCTTTCTGTGGCAAAAGAGTTCTTATTAAAATGAAAAAGAGGAAGTGGAGAGGGGTCTTTTCAACAGCAGGTACAGCCCCTACTGTCGCTGCCTGAGCTCAACTCACAGATCTATAATGAATTAGATGCTAGTTCATTAATAAAAAATGACAAACTACCGTCTTGTTGAAATCGCCCATGCCAAAAGTGCTGCCTCCAACAGAAATTCCACCCCTCCTCCTCTCTGTTCCCCTCCTCCCTGACTCTCCATGGTCAGGCAAATAATGAAGCTTCTACATAGACAGGACAAAAGGAAGAGTGAATAGAGTTAACTTGCATGAGGAGGAAATAACCTTTTCGTTGCAGTTATACGACTTTAATTTTAATGACTTCCCCGACTGCATTAACAAAGAGCTGGGATCAGAGGCCTTAGCGGGGCTACCGTCAGGGTCAGCAAGTCATAAGAATGTCCCAGGAAACAAAAGCTCTCCAGCCTGCCTTAGCAATGAGCTATTTAGGCCATCACATTCCCAACTTGTCATGGCTCCTAATCCTTTTTTTCCCTAGAAATATGAAGAGTCTGGATATTTTTAAAAATTTCAAAGGAGAGGAAGAACTTGTGGGGTGGAGAGATCTCATTTCCTAGGTGTTGGCTGGCCATGGGCATACAGCTGATCTATCTAACTTGTTTGCTTTTCAGCACTACAGACCAGACAGATATCTACAGTGCTCACAATGCAATTACTCAGGCGTTCTGTATCACCAAGGGAGATGGAAAAGCAGTAAAGAAGTATTGGCAAGGGGAACTCATAAAAAAACAAATGGCAGTGTCTGCTTGATATTAATAATTTTGCTGGCAATATCTCCATTGCTTGTATGAATAAATCTCGGGAGTTTTACAGCAAAGGAAACACAAATTACAGATCACAATGTCACATCTACGACACTGACTTGTACATATTTATCTACACACATATGACAGGACAGTTTCTATGAAAAAGAATAAATGGACTCAAATTTAACATCAAACCTGACAACATTCAGAAACCTATGGCAGAATAGCTGAGTCTACCAGTACACTCTACTGCTGACCTGAGGGCCACTATTATTCAATAAAGGCACTTCAAAGGAAAACTCCCATGAGAAACTACTGAATTAGCATTTATTAATATGTTTCATTAACCTATTAACTAGGAGCTGCCCTAACTTGGATAGCCCAGACTAGCCTGATCCTGTCAGATCTCGGAAGCTGAGCAGGGCCAGACCTGGCTAGTATCTGGATGGGAGACCTCCAAAGATTTGGTGGTGGTTCCTCCAAGGAACACTTGGGATCATGACATGGGGGCAGGCAATGGCAAGCCACCTCCCACTGTCCCTTGCCTAGTTGTCAGACAATCCTCACATCTCCTGCCTATACCACATGCACCACACGATAAATAAATAAAATAAATAACTTGGAGCTTAACAAATCGGACACTTTCTTTATCTTCTGCAGATGGTAAATGTTTAACATTATTAGTACTGCAATCCTAAGAATGCTTCCTTGGGAGTAAGACCCCATTGAATAAATTGTGACTTGTTTCTGAGTAGATCTGGTTAGAACTGCTCACTGAATAATTTGTATTATTAGTAATAATAGCAGTTTGAAGGGCCACTGTGATCATCTTGTTTACCTTTGTCTTTCCCTAGAAATGTCACAAACTATACTTTCTGCATTCTCCCCTCCCCCTATGCACCTCTGCTGACTGATGCTTGGTTTCATAATACATCACCACTGATGCAAGGGTTTTGTTATTGGATTTCCTTGCCCTCCCCATTTCACTGAAGCCCCAAATGATACCCCCCAAAGCTGCTCCTAAAGGTCAGAGGCCCTCAGGAATAGCATGAGAGTGGATATGCACTGTGGAAGGGAAGAATCGGTGGAAATTGCCTTTATTTGGTAGGTGAATCCTTCGTGCTATCTGCTGACTAAATTGCTTGATATGATTAGAGGACAAATGACAGTATGGGGAGGCACACTGATATATATAGTGTCTGACAAAGCAGACCTGAACCTGTTTGGGACCCAATGGAAAGAGGGAGGGACGCCTATTCTCCCCACACACTGATTTCAAGAGATCAAATGCCGTGAAAATTGTGTGTGTGTGTGTGTGGGGAGGCATACAGAAGTTCCTCTCCGTGCTGTGGTTCCACTCATGTTCAGGCAGCATTTGTAAACTCAGCCTAACCGGCCTTATAGAGCTGCTGTGAAATAGTTATGAGCAACTTTGGGTACCCATTGTGGCTAAAAGTGGTTCATAAATGGAATAAATGCATACATACATAGGCCCACAAACCATTCGATCAAATGGCCTTTGTGGCTGCGTTGTCTTCTGCATTTGGAACTGGGAACAATTAAAAATAAAAAAATGAGATGAACATTCCAACAAGAAGATGTGAGTCTCTTTGCAAAATGAGGAAGATAATTCTGTAGTCTGCGGTACTGAAGTGTGGACGAAGGCAGTTTGCAAAGTGTTGGGCCTTAATTTAGCACACAACTACCATCTTCAAGCTCCCCTAGCATCTGAATTTGAACAAGTAGCAAAAAGGTTGAAATATAAAGCCTTTTATTCTCTAAACGGATCAGGAGGTTGACTGCACATTGTTAATAAATATACTATGAATATTGCATTATTTATATTCCTTTCCCCTGTTTTTCGGCTGGTTAGTGGTACCCACTACTCTTGGGAAATTGTCAGCAAAGCACTGAGGCCTGCCCAGTACAAATCTCTGCTGTAAATAAGAGATAAACAAGATGCATTGCACAACAACATCCACCCTTCTCTGACTGCTTTCTGCTTTTATAAAGGAAAAGTGAGAGGGGGCTTACAAGGTAACACAGTTGCAAGCCAAACAAATCCTGCTGGCTTTTGGCCACAGCTGCCTTAAATAAACTAGCTGAAGACAGATAAAATCTCAGTCCTGAAAAACATATGAAAAATTAAATAGTGCTGATGAGCATCAGATCTGGGGTCCAGAAATGGCAGAATTAGTCAACTCCATCCTCATTGTGATCATCATTAGATTAAAATCCCCTCAACTCCAGGCAAGATATATTTTGGTGCAATTTTATGGGTAAAAATCCACAATGAGCCCGCATAACATGAGGGGTGATTCCATGTCATGCTGATTCTGTAAACAATTGCCAAATCAGTGACAATGGTAAATTGCCATGGACAATTTTTTACTGTTCAGATTGTGCTAGTCTCTCTTTCCAATTGTGTTCTGATTTGTGAGAAACATTTGAGCCTAGTAATAACTTTGAAAATTGAAAGATAGGAGAGTCATTTCTTCACAGAACCAGGATTTGCTGAATCAAGGGCTCTCTCTGTGTCCCAGGCAGTTCAGTATATCCCCAAAGGGCCATCCAGTGTTAGTGTAGGCAGTCAGAACAGTATGACGTAGTAGTTAGAGTATTGAATTAGGATATGCAAACACTGGTTGAAATCCTCATTTGGCCATGAAGCAAAAGCACCCAATCCTACTCTCAAATTTGGTTTGAGGATCAAATGGAAGAGAATGCCAATCTGAGCAACTTGGATGAAGTGTGGGATAAAAATAAAACAGATAATATAGTCCCAGAAATGTATATGAACAGCGAACTTTTGAAATCCATGTATATATGTAACAGGCATCTGTAGTGAACCGTAATTTCAAATGAATTCTATCATGCTCTTAGCTATAATAGTCTGATGTTTTGGTACATTTGGTCAGTTGGTGCGGGTAGGATTGGATTCTTGTAACAGGCAGCACTTTTGCCTTTGAGTCTGGGAGGCCTTGTGGCTGAAAGTAGAGGAAGGGAGAAGTTTTTTGCCAAGTCAGGACTGAGGATGATTTTTCCCACTTAGAGTTTCCTGCCCTTTATTTTGTTTGGGCTGCTGTACCTCTCCAGCTTCACCTCCACCAAGCCAACTCTGCTACTTAGCAGATGAGTCACCAGAATAGGCAAAAATGGGTACTTACTATTCCCCCTCTGGTTTAGATTAAGCTATATCCTTTCATAAATTACTGAGAGGGACAGCAGTAGTCAGCAGAACATCCTGAAGCACAAAGATGGGTGTGTAAGGTACATTTCCTTGCTACCAACAGAGTCTTGCTTGACGCAGCTTTCAATTAAAACATCACAATATAGAACATGTCTTTAAAAACAAGCTATATCAGAACTCTGCAAAGTTAACAGGAGAATTGGGTGTGGTAATCATAACTGTATTGTGAACGTTTTACTCTTACCATTACTGTTGACAGTTGTGTTTACCACAGTTTAAACACTGTGGGCCACTGGGTGGAATTCATTGGTTTCCATCCACTAATTCTTTGGCTGTAGGCAGGATGTCACCTTCAGATCGCATTGTAGCGGGAGGAAATTATTGGATCAAGAACAGCCCATATTCAGCTGGTGCTTCGCCATCTGCACTAGTTATCAGTCTGTTTCCGGGTAAAGTTCAAGGTTTTGATATTAACCTTTAAGGCCATACGCGGCTTGGGTCCTATTTACCTACGGGCCTCCTTGGTTGCTTATGCCCCCCACAGGGCCATTCGCTCTGCAGGCACGAATTTCCTGGTTGTCCCGGGCTGCTGGGATGTTCGCCTGGCCTCGACCCGGGCCAGGGCCTTTTTGGTCCTGGCCCCAACCTGGTGGAATGAGTTCCCGGGAGAGCTAAAGGCCTTGCCGGATCTGTCAGCTTTCCGCAGGGCCTGCAAGACAGAGCTCTTCCACCAGGCACATGGCTGAGGCCAGTGCAGAACCCCGGCATTCCAGCTAGGACCCCTTCCCATGGTTTGGTAGATTTGTACCCATTTCCCAGTGGAAGAAGACTTGGCCTCCAGCTGAACAATGTGGGAGGGGACCAATAGATTAGAGGTTGTCGCCGCTTTACAATAAAGTGGGGGTTTTATGGGGTTTACTGGCTTTTAACATTTTATTATGTTACTGCTGCAGGTTCTTTGAAAGTATAATGGCTCCTAACCAGAGTATCCACACCCAGAGGCAGCAGACTTCTGAATACCAGTGCTAAGAGACAACTTCAGGGGAAGGTCTGGCTTCTATGTTCTTGTTAGGTGACCCTGCAGGACAACTAGTTGAAAACTTTACATAACCATTCACAGCATAAAACAAATATAATAAAGCATGTTTGTAGTAACAAAAGGCTAATGCTTTCCAATTATCCTACAACTAATGGTCAAAATCTAACTGAAACCAAAGCCAATTTTCCTAATCACCAAGAAACAATAGTACATCTAATGAGCGACAAATTCATAAATCTGAAATTCATACAGTATAAGGGAAAGAACTCTGTCCTGCAAAATTCTTAACTAAACGAACCTGAACACCATTAGAAGAAGAAGAAGAAGAAGAGTTGGTTCTTATATGCCGCTTTTCCCTACCCGAAGGAGGCTCAAAGCGGCTTACAGTCGCCTTCCCATTCTGCAAATGACAGAGCTACCCGTATAAACAAAGCATGCGTGGCCAGGCAGATTCAGTGGAAACCTTACATGCACATGGTTATTATGCAGCCTCCCATGCAAATCAAATACTTGATACAATAAAGTATTGAAGCACATAAACAATGTGGCATACAGATGCTCTTCAAAGACCTGTGATATGTTTAACAGTGCACACACAAGTAATGGTGCTGATTTTCTTTTCTGAAAATATTCAAATAATTCAAAGCATGATGCTGGCACATGTCTAACTAAAATGCATGGAATATAAGCAGAATAATCTTGGTAATTACAGTATAAATCAGCACTTCCAGCCACTTCAATGGCTGGACATGCACCAGTGGAAGATGCTTAAGGCTAGCAGCTTACAGGCAAGATAAGGATCATGTATCTCTAAACATCCATTCATAAAATGCAAACTGAATGCTAGCCCTGTGCAGAAAAGAAAGAAGAGGTTTAAGTCTTCAGCCTCCATTCCATTTCACCATCTAAAATCAGTTCTCTTTTTTCTGCCGTATTGCTATTTCTCATTTAAAATATTAATGGCATGGACTGATTTTTAATATCATAGGTGTGTGGAATTGAACCCTCTTTCTTTCCTGCATAGTCCCAAGACTAACTGAGACTGCATGAACATGCAATTTGCATTTTATAGGCAGACAGAATGATCTGTGTCATCAGTTTAACCCCTTATTTTTTCAGTCACTCAAGCATGGCTTACTTATAAGAACCATCCTGTTGACTGGGATTTTATTGTGATGGATACAGAACTGGTGCACCAAGGATGGTCTTTTAAAGGAGCACAACTTTGATTTTATTATTATAATTCTAATAGATTCAGACAATCAATTTTCCTTACTGTCTGTTAAACCTTTTTAGCCATATAAACAATTAGATGTAAATTGAACACTAGAATAAATCTGCTCTTATGCTAGGGGGAAAAATCAAACATGTTGTAGCTGTTATTATAGAAAGAGCAGTGTGATAAGCATAATTTGTAATTAATAACAGATAATTGTTCTTGTGTACTAAAATGAGATTATGGAACTGCAATAATCTTTTGTACATGCTGACATTGGGGTACAGGGAGAGTTCAAATAAACTAGGGAATGACATTTTGAGAATTCAACAGTGCTAAAATATAAAAACCCATAAGCATCTGAGAACTTTAGATTCTATACGGAAAACTACAAAATGGAGTTGACTATATCTTCTTTCTAATAGGAAACAAAGATTTAGAAAAAAAATACTAATGAAATGCCATCAAACGACTGAGCCAATATAACCCAATTAGGTGACAAAATGATTTTCCAGTAATACTTTAACGGCTGTCATTCAGTGCAGTTGAAAACATAAACCAGAATAAAGTTTGGAATGCTTTTGCCTATTGTAACCAACAGGCTGAATATGGTTGCTAATTGCAATATGGAAAACTCCTGGAGATTCGGGGCTGGAAATGTCAGAGTTCGGGGAAGTAGAGTATAATGCCACCTTCTAAAGCAGCCATCTTTTCCCAGGGAAACTGATCTGTCTACTGGAGATCAACTGTAATTCCAGAAATTCTCCAGGAGCCATCTGAAGATTTGGCAGTTATGGCTATCTTTCCTCTCCCTCTCTTGCAGGATCCCCCCCCCCATTTTTCTTCCTTTTCTTTCTGACTGAGCAGCCTCCTTTATCTATTTTTTGAAAGTCTATGGATGCCCCATCCCGTCATGTTATTACATTTTGATGCTGGCTCAGACCGGTAATTCAAGGGAAGAGACAAGATCACCTCCTTAACTTATATTTCTGAAAATGGTACACAAAAGGCTTTTGAAAATTCAAAAATAAACAAGATTATTTGATTCAAAGTAGAGGGGGAAAGGTCAGGTGGAATCAGAGATAAAATGTCAGAGATGAATCAATAATAACTCTGAAGTAATTTAGTAATTTTACAAGCTCCAGTAAGAGCAAGCAAGAGTTTTCACAAAATCTCAGAATTGTTAAGATGAGAGGCTTTGGTTTATGTGTCTGGTAGACACTCCAGTATAAGTTCTCAAGTTTAACTGATTAAAGTTTCAGAAGGAAAGGATACACTAGTATCCAAAATAGTTAGACTGAGATTCCTATTAGGGCCAACGAAAAGGGATAGATCTTCTACAGAGAGAAGGAATTTCCCTACCCAGACTAAACAGGATGATAACTGCGAAGAATACAGAGATCCCTGCTCTAGTGTTGTTAGAAACTGCTTGTAGAAATTTTGAGAGTCAACTAAAAACTCAGAATGTGTTTCAAGAGAAAGAGTTTGGATACTGGAAATAGTTCACCAGCCTTTTGAAAACCAAGAGTTAGAGAATACTCCCAAAAATTATACTGAAGTGTTGGGGGGGGGGGGATTGGAACAAAAACCTGACAACATAAAGATTTAAGTCACTGTGAAAAGGTTAAGAGATTCTCATTAGCCTGAAACATGATCATAGCCTGATCATGTACTGATTTTACCTGAACAATAAAATCAGAGTCCAGTAGCACCAAGACCAACACAGATTTATTCAAGGTGTGAGCTTTTGAGTGCAAGCACTCTTCCTCAGATTATGAAGTGACCATCATGACAGTGGGAATACATATGAGAAATATGAGAAATGATAATTTGTGAACTACAACTGAATTCGAGGGGTCTGATTGGCTGGTTTAGCAAATAATTAACACATGGCTGTATTTGGATGCTGTGACACAGTTTACTAATGTAACAGGATTAACTTTTGCTTATATATTCCCACTGTCATGATGGTCAGTTCATAGTCTGAGTAAGAATGCTTGCACTCGAAAGCTCACGCCTTGAATAAATCCTTGTTGATCTTAAAGGTGCTACTAGACTCTGATTTTATTGTGCTACTTCAGACCAACACGGCTACTCATTTGAATCTGACTTTACCTGCATTGAGTTACCTCAGAAATTTTACCCCTGATTTCATCTGACCATTCCCATGATAAATAAAATATTTTGTTAATTTGGAATATAAATATATCTAGAGAGCCAGTTTGGTGTAGTGGTTAGGAGTGCGGACTTCTAATCTGGCATGCCGGTTCGATTCTGCGCTCCCCCACATGCAGCCAGCTGGGTGACCTTGGGCTCGCCACGGCACTGATAACTGTTTTGACTGAGCAGTGATATCAGGGCTCTCTCAGCCTCACCCACCTCACACTGTTGTGGGGAGGGGAAAAGGAAGGCGACTGTAAGCCGCTTTGAGCCTCCTTCATGAGAGAAAAGCGGCATATACGAACCAACTCTTCTTCTTTTTCTAGAGTGGTTTAAGTTAAAGGGGACTCTCATTCCCTGCTCTCTCCCCAGCCTCCAGCCAGGCCTCAACGAGACAAACCAGATCAATAGGCAGATATTTTATTTTGGATCAACCTGGCATTCAAAAACAGCACATTTTCACTTGATGGCTCATTGACGTGATGACTAGGTTCTCTTATGATGAAAATGGGACTAAAACAGGACAGCCACTAAATGCCTGATAAGAACATTGCTTGGAAAGCAATTTGACTGAAGTATTTGTATGATAACAACATAGTCCATCCCCTGACGACTAATAATAAAATATTTTATTATTGAAAAACTTTCAGGCCACAAATATATACAGTACAAGTAGGGGCTGAGGGAGGGGAAATTTGCCAAGGGAGGGGAATCCCATCTCCTCTCCCCTCACAATTTTGCAAACAAGATATTTCATCATGCTTTTCCAAATATAATCCAAATGTATGGATTTACAAGCATGATTCATGCGGAACAATCAGGAGGATGCTTGATACAAATGTGATGTATACTCAGACTAAACAGAGGTGTTCTGCAATTCACTTCCTGACCTAAGAAACCTTCCTTATTCTGTAATGCACTGAGATAGAATTATGAAGTTAGTCTAAAGTGCAGTTGGAATGACTAGAACCCAAGCTGTTTTGCAAATCCAGCTAATAGCATTTTCAACCACCAAAATCAGTGGGAGAGGGGCAGAGAGGGAAGGCGCTATTGGCAGTGTAACCAGATCAGTTCCATCTGTTATCGCAAGGAATGAGACTGAACTGAAGAGTACATGTCATGCTGGGACTAGCGAGTTTGCAAACTCTATTGAAAGGCTCTCACTAGTTTATCTTAATCACTTTTCAAGGCACAAAGCACATCTCAATATGAATCTATTTCCCACATTGTTTCCTCCCAACAGGGTTAGATTTCAGATTTGCCTGGATTAAGCTAAACCCTTGGAATTCCCCATCTGGACATTACGGAAGCTGGGGTGGGGTGGGAGAGCTTCATTTCAAAGGTTGGCGGCATGCAGTAATTCCTGCCTGAATCTAGAGCAACAGGACTTTCATTTTTTAAATTAGTGCATCACTTTTGTTTTTTTGCTAAATCCTCCCTCCTGACCCCCCGCGACCAGTTTTATTACATTTTTCAATACCATGGCATACTTTTGTCCAAGATACTAAAAGGATGAAAACAAAAACCTTTTTGCCATATGCTGCGGGTACAGAAAATGTGATACCTAGTCTTTACTGACTGGCCTTTTAACATAATTTTAAAAAACACACAGAAAACAAACCTATGTCAGACTCTCATGAATAAACTTCAAGAAACTGCTCCTAAATGAGCCATCTAGACCCATTGCTAATGATTCTGTGAGATAGAGGTAATTATCAGTGTTTTATCTCTCTTAAGGGCTACAGACTTGCACTCCAATAATTATACCCTTCTGTCATTTGCAGTACAGGCACCAGAAAGGTATGTTTTCTGACACTGCCAGCAATTTAGGACTGCTCTTTTAGACATGCCTGTTGTAATATACAAACTGGCCCCAACTTGCTTTGAAGTCTTGTATTTCATCTTTAAACAAAAGATTCCCAGAAATGAAGCAAGAGTAGAAGTTATAATATTATGCCACTTAAAATGACCTAAGACAATTCAGAGAGCTTGGAGTAATTGTTATTTACTTATTTAATATTTATTTCAAAAATATTCCAAGAAAGTCACGTTACTCTTCTAACATGATTCTCTCTCCCACGGGACTAAAGGGGACTCTCAATATCTACAGATTACAACATCACAAAAATAATACAGAAGAGCTGTTTTTTTTGTATTCTGCTTTTTACTACTCAAAGAAATACAATCACATACCTTTCCTCTCTCTCAAAGACACCCTATGAAGTAGGTGAGGCTGAGAGAGCCCTGAGAGAACTGTGACTGGTCCAGGGTCACCCAGCTAGCTGCATGTGGAGGAGTGGGGAATCAAACCTGGTTCTCCAGATCAGAGACCGCTGCTCTTAACTTCTGTAGCAAGCTGGCTCTCTACCAACTATCAAAAGATAGCAATTCTCAGCAGGTAGACAAAGAGTTAACAACACCACACAAGGCCTTCAGGTAACCCCTTGAAAAGTCTTCTGAAACAACTTCACCTTTCAAATGACCAGAAATTCAGGGCAAAATTAACAGTCCCTGGTAGACTATTCCATAGTGTCATATTTGTCACTGAAAACTCCTGTGATGAGTAGTGGCCATCTGCAACATCTTAACCTAAGGGATTGCAAAAGAGGTCCTGCTGAGAGGAACCTGCCTGAGATGTAAAGGTTAAAGCCAGCACTTTCAATTAAACCTATAAATCAACACAATTGCTCTGTTTAAATATATTAAAAGGTATCAGAGCCATCGTAGGACATGGAGGAGCCATACCTTTCCTACTGGCCCCATCAGTGGCTCTAAGGGGACACAGAAGATTCTGCGTTCCCTTAGCCCAGGGCTTCTAGGGCCTGATCTGCGGCCTGGCAGATGAGGAGGGCAGCGGCCTGGCAGAAACATCATGTGGAAACGGGGATCTGCCCCATTTCCATATGGCTGTCCCCTCAGTCTTTTCCACCTGTGCGGAATCAGCCCTTGTTGGTGTAAGAGTTCTCACATTACTAGCACAAATAACAATGCCTAAATGGGTAAAAATACAACTTTACTACAAACCCAGAAGTGGATATTTTCCTTTTGACAAACCTAATGCACAGTCCTGAGGCACCTGAGATGAGGAAAAATGTATTTAACAGTTATAAGGCTCTCATGAGCTCATACTGGAATACAATAAAGTCAGAGCCCAGTAGCACCTTTAAGACCAAACAAGATTTATTCAGGGTGGGAGCTTTCAAGTGCAAGCACTCTTCAGTCCTTCTAAAATACAACAAAGTTCCTTTCAAAACAACATCCCTTTACAGGTAATTTCTAAAAAAGATCGTTTGTGGTTCAAAGGAAGAATAAAACCTGTTTAGTTTGAAGGTGGGCACAGCTTTTTAAAAAGTCAAAATGCACAGTTCCTTCCTGTGAGATGAATAGAAGGGAATGAAAAGGTAGAAGACATGTAACGAAAAAGGAATGGGCATATCCATTAGGTGCCCTGATCTGCAGGATCTTGCAATAGTTGGGCCTTGTACTTGTGGGTGTTTTGTTAGCATTCTAAAGAGGGATTATGCAAAGTTCAAAAGATTCAGTCAGATATTTTTTTCTAGGAACACCAAACGTGTTGCTTTCCCCCATCTAAATGACAATCAGCAGCAGCAGCTTTGCTTTATTTTATTGATTCTAATAGAAACACAAACTATGTTTAGGTTTGATAAAATTTATTAAAGCATTTATTAGCTGCCTTTCTTCCTCATAAAATTCCAAGGTAGTGTACAACATAGGTAAAATACATTAGAAGCATAAAAAACAAAATTTTAGTAAAACCTAATCTGGTATTCAATTGGTAGCCAGTGCAGTCGCTGGAGGATCAGGATCATGTGTGCTCTCCATAAGATGCAACGGGTAAAGATTGCATGGGTAAAGATGCAAGCAGCTGCATTTTCTACCAGTTGCAGTTTCTGAATCAGGGATAAGGGAAGGCCCGCATAGAGCCTTAATAGACTATCCTAGTAGATATCACACAACCCCAGGATGATTACTGTTTGTTTACTTAACTGGATCTTGTATATTGAATTTTTTTAAAACAACAACAACTAACACTTTGAATCCCCAGTGGATAGAAAACTAGATTGAGAAAACCTCTATAAATAGCTAATTTTGTAATTGGTTCTTAACAACTCAAATACATGCCACTGACTGCACAAGTGTAAAAAACAGACAATATATTCTATCTGAAGTTGGTCATTTAAAGAATGAATCCAAGTGTGTAGTACAAAGGGGAATGAACTGCAAGCCATTCTGTGCTTTACAATACAAACTGATCAATTTAATGATCCAGCTTTGGTCCTGGGGCATACTGTCTCTTCTCCACTAAATGAAATAATTTAGTTCTTTTACTGGGCCAAAGCAACTACAAGCAATAACAACCTGATCCTGCAGCACAAACTGCCACTGTGCAGGCACAAGGCTGCCTGACATAGTGCTGCACTTGAAGCAAATCATGCCATCAAGAGAGTTCAAGCAAAGTAACTGCCTAGTGATCAAGTTCATCCTGAAGTTCACAGCATGCCTAGTATCAATATAAGAACTGAGAATGGAAAAGGTTTTCTAGAGATGGAAGCCCTTCTTCGCATCATGAGGATGAACACGGCCCTGCTCACAGATGGAGTGCCAAAGATAAACAGAGGAACCTGCCCTGTACTGAATCAGACCAGTCATCCATCAAAGTCAGCATATTCTATTCAGACTGGCAGTGGCTCTCCAGGGTCTCAGGCTAAGGTCTTTCACATCATTTACTATGTGATCCTTACTGGAGATGCCAGTGAGTAAACCTGGGACCTTCTGCAAAGCCTAGTATATGCTCTGCCACTGAGCCGTGGCCCTTCCCTTTTGGGAGTGCATATGATGTCCAACTAAGATTGGGTGCATTTATATTCTCCTCCTTAACATGCCTTTGCCACAGCATGGGTACTCCCACAGCTTACTCCCATAGAGTTTGCAGTATTTATGGTTCGTGAATGACCACATTTTCTTTTCTTATCACTGTCAGTCTGCACTGGCGGTGCTGCTAAGGGCTGATACTCCACTAATTCTGTGTCCCCAATGGGAACACATTTCAGTGGTGAAGCAGGTCCACTACCAAAATGTGTCCCTGCGAGGGATGCAGCTGTTGCAGAAAGGTTCCGCCACATGGTTGGGCGGTGGGGGGGTTGTTTTGCAGGAAGGTGGGATTGAGTGAGAACGCAATCTTGCCTTCATGCAAAGCAAAAACCAAATGCCCCATTTGGCCCCACAGCATGGTGAAACACCGTGAAGCCAAGTGGGGCATTTTCAGCCCGCTCGGGGTCTCTGTAGAATGGGGAGAAGCCAGGCCTGGAAGGCCCTGCTCTTCCCTGTCCACACAGGTCTGCTGCTGGACAGGCCCCGTTGGCCCCTACTTTGAAAAAGGGAACGTGGTTTCTTCCATGTTCCCTTTGCGCAGGGCAAATGAGGGTCCAATCCACAGTGGACTTGCCAGTGGCGTCATGTGGAAGTGGAAATTAGCCTCGCTTATATGTGAGCTCCCTCCTGGCCTTTTCCACCCATGTGGAATCGGCCTCATGCAGTTTCTAGCATTCCTAATCTGATGGTCTAAAACTAAATTATGTGCTGTCACACATATGGTGACACTGTTTATAACCTTAGAACCCCCTGTAACATCTATTATTATTTTGATTCCACCCATTCTCCAAGGACTTCAGTGTAGCATGCATGATCTCCTCTCCATTTTTATCTTTATACAACCTTTGTGAGGTAGACCTGATTGAGAGAGAATGACTCTTCAAAGATAATGTTCTGCCTCAATATAGGTGAATTAAGAGATACCCAACAGTGCATTATTTACATCTCCCCCCTGATAAGTCAACAACACTAGAAAACTCTTGGACCAGACTGAGTGATTTATTATGCATCATTTCAAAAGGAATGTCTCTCCTTACTTCTGAGTGCCTCATTTTATTGTTGAGTTCTTGGAACATCAACTTCAGAATGTGAGATAATTTAATAAAGAGGTATTTTTACCCTCCTCCTCTGTCCCATTATGACTAAATTTATAGATTCAGGATTGCTGTAAATTACACTATAATTATACAGCTGCACAAGTGACTTCCCATTCCAGAAATTAAAAAGCAATTCAGGTAAATGATCTTTAGCCACTGCAGTGCATCCCTGCAGAACTCATTAACTCTGGGGATTACATGGCATACCAAAAAGATTACACAGGCAAAACTACCATTTTAAAAACAGCTGATATACTTGGAACATAAATAACTCAAGTTGTTCAAGTTTGCTGCACTGTGAATACTGTCTTACTCTGTTTATAGTTTGAGGACCACCTTATTTTCTTATTATACAGGTTAGAGTGCATTTGAAACATTTCCGAATTAACGCCCAAGTGCCACACTGTCCTCTGTGGTGAGACAGTGAAGGTACATTTGTGCATGAGAAAGAATTATGCACCCCAGCAGGGTACTGTTCTATATTTCAATGATTACCATTTATGCTACTGAAAAGGCAAGCTGCTTCTGTTGAAGTACCACTCCTCTGAGCTATTAGAAGTCACCTCAGATTTGGTGTCGAGAACCCTTATTTCTGGTTTAAGGGATTGCAGTAGCATTCATCTCCATAACATCTTGGTAGGTCATATGCTTTATTTGTTGATATTGTTGCTTTAAATCTGCCTTAATTCAATATGGTTTATTGCTGGTATGCTGCTGGCAGGGGCTCATGGGAAATGTAGTCTACAGTCACCTCGAGGACCACAGTTTGGCAACCCCTGGCTTATAGCATGGTCTAGCTCCATTTGATGGCCTCTAGGAAGTTTCCAGCTGATATGGTTGATGTTCCTGGCCAATTGGAATTTCTTTGTATTTTAACTGCCTTGTGGATATTTGTATGAAGAACCAAGATATAATAATGATTAATAAAATGATAACACAGAATTCAACAAAAATCCAGTGCATTTTGGGTTGTATGGACATTAATCTGAGGAATGGTAAAAAAGGCACAAGATTGGATCTGGGAATAAAAAAGACTTATTCTGCTTTGCATTGAAACTTTGATCGATCATGGAAAAACTAACATAGTCTTTAATGATTACAGTAAAAAAGGTGAATGCAGTCTTGGGCTGAATCAACAGAGGCAGCATATCGAAATCACAAGATGTCACAGTTCTACTGTATACAGCATTGGTACACACCTGGAGGACTGTGTGCAGTTCTGGAGGCCTCACTTCAAAAAGGATATAGACAAAATTGAGAGGATTCAGAGGAAAGTGATGAGGATGATCTGGGGCCCAAGTCCTATGAGGAAAGGCTGAGGGACTTGGGAATGTTCAGTCTGGAGAAGAGGAGGTTGAGTGGGGACATTATTGATCTTTTTAAGTATTTAAAAAGTTGTCACTTGGAGGAAGACAGGGGAAAATTCCTGTTGGCAGCAGAGGATAGTACCTGCAGTAATGGGTTTAGCCAAGCATAGAATGGTACCAACTAGATAGGAAGAAACCATTTTTCATAGTTAGAGTAGTTCAGCATAAAATAGAATAACTTTTGGGTCCTGTAGCCCGCCATTTAAGACATTTAGAAAATGACTTTATCCTCAAATGTTTTTATAACTCAACATGACTATGTTATTCCAATGCAAAATATCAAGCCCCCAATGGTACATTTCAGCAAGAGTTCAGCTATGTTCAAAGGACTAGCACATTTTTGGATTTTTTCTTCCATTATTAGAGTAAATAAAAAGTCTGATAAAGTCTATGTTTTAGTTCAGCTAAGTGCAAACCATAACATTTGGGTTCTAGAACCTTCTCCAAAAGACACATTACAGATTTCCAATGCAAGGGGAGTGGTGAGCATGTAAAACAGCAGAGTAGGAAGAATGAGTGTAATTTCAATTTGAGATGTTTTGCAACATGCACAGACTTCTACAATTTCCTTGAGGAGAGATTTCTTGGTTTTGGCAAGCATCTGAAACCACTTGTAGGCCACACAGAAGTTACTGTGTAAGCAGATGACATCCTCTTTAAAAATCCTTCTAGTCACAAACAGATTTTGAAAACATATACTTAGAAACCACGTCAGCAAATTGGCTCTTCTGTGGTATTATTTTGCGAACATCCCCTATGAGCAGGATCCTGCAATATCTTTTGCCTTGCATCAGTCCCCTTGCTCTCCCCTTTTCATGCTCCAAACAATAGGAACAATAATATTGGATTTGATCCACTGGGAACTTTTTTGACATGCTCAGACTTTAGAGACCATCAAATTCACCCTGAGTAAGTCAAGTTTGTCAAACAGAAGCTCAGAATGAAGATTCGGCAAGTAAGAGAGTATATTTTTCACTAAAGATTGTTCTGAATATTAACTCTGAAAACAAGATCCTTTTGTATCTGGCAATTCCTGCTACAACAGATAAACCTCAAAACCACTACCTGAAGCATAGCTGCTGCCCCGCTGTTCTACTGCCCACAGAGAAGATTCATGCAACTATCAAAGCAGACATTCTTGTGCCAGAAATCCCCTTCTCAGTGCTCTAAATGCACTGGAGCTTTGATGTTCCCATATATCTTTAGAAAGACTGCTCTCCAGCCAGCTGAACTGCTGAACCAAATGAAAGCCTGCTTTGATTTCAACATACTCAGCCTATTAACCTTTGAAAACTAAAGTAGAAGGTGAATGTCGGGTGGATTCTGGTGCCTGTGGAATTGGTAACTGTGAGGGAAGACATGCAGTTACGCTTAAACAAAATTAATGATAAATATCAACAATTGCATACAATAAGATAGCATCAGAGCAAGAGAGATGACTACTCATAAGTGAAAAATGAAATTGCTGAAGGATCAGAGAAATGTTTTAAAAGGGAAACCCACCTATTCCAAATACAATCATTTCTAATACAATGATGTCCACCAGGAATCTAAATCAAGTAATGAAGAAAAACTGCAGCCTTGTAATATTTTTGTAATGGAAGGAGGTGCCACAGCAATCTTTTTGGGACTAAATTCTATCTTTGAAGCCCTTTTCAGGAACAGAAGGGAATAAGAATATCCAGCATTACCCCTGTAACTGGCAGGTAGTATGAAGCCTCTAGATTGGATAAATATCAAAAATGGTTTTAAAAATTTTTTAATTAAAAAAAAAGGTTTTTCCTACTCTTTTGCAGTTTTCTTTAAACTGTCACAACAAGTTGCACTATGTTCAATACAAATATGCAAAAGAATCGCTACTAATAGCAATGACATGCCTAGGATAGTTTGAAGATTCATTTTTAAGAGTCGCCTTTTGTTGGTTTGCATGTGTCCGCCTCCAGTTTTTGGGTGGGTCTATTTCTGGGAATTTTTTGTTGTTGTTTCAATGTGGTTTACTGTCCTCCTTCCTTCACTTGTTTGTTAAGCAAAAAAGAATGTACAATCTGCTTGTAGTATTATTTCCCTTAGCATTCTTCCCCCCTAGGAAAGTGACACAGACAGCAATCAATGGCCTCTGCTTTCTGCTCTCTGCTGTTTTTCACCAGCTTGGAGACATTTAAAGCCTTGCTTTCTGTTCTTCACAGTTTTCTGCAGGGACCAAACTGTAGTAGTTTAAACGGCTCTGAGCTGAACCCAACAAAACATCTTTAAACAGCTGAGCCATGCAGACGAGCTTGCTCCATGAGCCTCGCCTGTTTAAAGGGGTTTTCTTGGGCAGTGAGCCACAGGGACCTACTGTCCAAGAAAGTCACTTTAAACAGCTGAGTGTGGGAGCAGGATCAGCTGTTTACAGCCTGAAATAGAATAGAATCACAGAATCATAGAGTTGGAAGGGGCCATACAGGCCATCTAGTCCAACCCCCTGCTCAACGCAGGATTAGCCCTAAGCATCCTAAAGCATCCAAGAAAAGTGTGTATCCAATCTTTGCTTGAAGACTGCCAGTGAGGGGGAGCTCACCACCTCCTTAGGCAGCCTATTCCACTGCTGAACTACTCTGACTGTGAAAAACTTTTTCCTGATATCTAGCCTATATCATTGAGTGTTGAGAGCACCCTGCTCTTGTGACTCAGCTGTTTGGGCAGCTTTGGGGGGACTAGAAAACAGGGATTTAAACTTCTGCTTTTTGCTTCTCAGAAACTCCCCAGAAGCTAACTTAAACGCTCATGGAGGTTCATGACCAGGCTGCAGTTCACAAACCCCAAACTGGTCAGAGTTCATCACAAACAAAGGTTTGTGAGCCCATGCCCATGCCCATAGAGAACCAGTAGTGGTTAGAAGTACAGACTTCTAATCTGGTAAGCCAGGTTCGATTCTGCACACCCCACCATGCAACCAGCTGGGTGGCCTTGGGATCGCCACAACACTGATAAAACTGTTCTGAGCGAGCAGTGATATCAGGGCTCTTTCAGCCTCACCCACCTCACAGGGTGTCTGTTGTGGGGAGAGGAAAGGGAAGGCAACTGTAAGCCACTTTGAGCCTCCTTCGGGTAGAGAAAAGCGGCATATAGGAACCAACTCTTCTTCTTCTTCTTCTTCCTATAGGAAAGTTGCATTTGGCCACTGGAAAATTTTGTCTGTATTCAACTCAATAGTTCTTGTCTATGAAAAAAGCCCACATGGTATAGTGGTTACAATATCAGACTATGACTGAGAAACCCATTTTCAAATCCCCATTCTGCCATGATTGAGAGCCAGCTTGGTGTAGCGGTTAGGAGTGTGGACTTCTAATCTGGCAAGCTGGATTTGATTCCACGCTCCCCCACATGCAACCAGCTGGGTAACCATGGGCTTGCCACAGCACTAGTATCAGGGATCTCTCAGCCTCACCTACCTCACAGGGTGTCTGTTGTGGGGGGAGGAAAGGGAAGGCGACTGCAAGCCGCTTTGAGACTCCTTAGGGTAGAGAAAAGCGGCATATAGGAAACAACTTCTTATTCATCATCCCCACTGGGCCACTCCCTCTCTCTCAGAGGTATTGTAAAAGAAAAAAAGGAAGAGAAGTAAACAATTATACCATGATAATTTCAATGGAGGAAGGGGGAATAACAATTAAATGAACCAGTAGGCCAAATGATTATATATGTGCTTGCTGTTAAGTTACAAATACGTTATGGCGAGCCCAAAAGGGGCTTTCAAGACAACTAAGAAGACCACTAAGAAGTTGGTCATTACCTTCCTCTGCAGAGTCTTCCTTAGTGTTCTCTCATCTCAGAACTGAACTTCCATAATGTCCAAAATCTAACCAGATTGGGCTTCACCATGCCATCTTCCCTTCTGGTGGAATTCTTATTAAGGTAAATAACTGAACACTTGAAATGTGTTCTATAAATACTGAGAGTTATTATTATGTACACATACTAAACTAATCAATTGAAATCTGTGCTTTAATTGTTAAAAGCTTAGCACATGATGAGCAAATGAATTCATTTTACTAACAAGGAAGGTATGTATAAAAGAGAAACTCTCATAAAAGACTCAGGAGTCACACGCAATGATGGAAACATAGGGTCCTTTTGTCAAGTGCAGAAGCCCATTTCTGGCCCATTTCTATCCCCGTTGGAGTGATGCGTAGGTTAAAGGTCTGTTACCACCTAGCATAAAAGGTGACCCATCCTTGCTTAATAATAAAAACATTTCTCCCCTCTCCCTCCATTATCTAATATATTTTTATGATTCAACATATCTATATTAGAAACTTGCTCCCTTTAATGATCTCTTTCATATCCCAAAGGGAGCATCTTAAATGATCTTATAGCAGCCGTTATTTATCTTTACAGTTCACAAAGTTAATGCTTGGAACTTTTATTTTGTTCTATATATTTTCCGCAACCAGCAATAAATTTCATTTCACTGGCCCTGTGACACTCCATGGCTCCAGATTGCACTTTCATTGCTTTTTGCTGACCCTATAAAAAAAATCAGATTACCTTTAGGATTATCTGAATCTCCCCATTCAAACATTTCATTATGTAAATTATTTGCAGAACTAAAGGTGTCAATTAATTAACTTAATGAATGCTTTAATTGGGGGTTAAAGCAAGGCCTTTAAAATAGAGCAGATCCCTGTAAAAGGAGGTTCAGTATTCACTATATGGTTTCAAACCAATTTCCATCTCTTTATTCCTATTTTTAAGGCTGCCTGACCGACCATTTCACACTCCATCAGCCATTTAGCAGGAGAGTGATAGTGAGCAAGATTCCTTCCATCAGTCTGCCTGGCCAACTGTCTCCTGGCCTCTCCTGTCTCAGGCCTTTCTAAAGCTCAATGCTGGTATATGTCAAATTCTAGTAAGTAGCAGTAGTAGAGAGTACAAAAAGTATAGAAGGAGAGTAGTGGCACTTGGGTACCCCCCAGTTTGGAAGCACAGCTTTCTCACTAGTTGCAAGGTGGGACCTGACTATTCAGATGTGTCTAAATACTATTCAAATGTGTTTAAACAAATTCAGGGGGATTTCACTGCTTTCTTCCACATACTAGAAAACACCATATTAGCTGTCAGGCGTCATTTGAATTGCTTGTCAGAGTCACCATTAAAAAAAGAAGCAAAAACTGTAATAGCTGCTATTACACTATCACATTATTTCTACCATCTAACATCCTTATCCATGGTTCCTCTATATATTTGTGAAACAGCCTGGGGGTGGAATGTGTCCGGCTGTCCAAGTCAGAATAGGGCCAATCAGGGTGCAGCCAGCAACGCTGCACCCTGAATGGCCCTGCCCCTACAGCTCCCGCCCTTCCTCCCTGGACGCTAGCCACGTTCCTCTCAGCCATACTAGAGACAGACAGAGACACAAAGAGCCCTGGCAAACTGAACACGAGCCCTCATTCTCTCCTATCCCTCCTGCTGTGAGGGAGGCAGAGAGAGACACAGAGACCATTTACACACTGGAGGTTTCATGCCGGGCTGCAGGCTGAAGTTTTAGTCGTGGCAGGTTGCCCCATCTCTTTCTGCACCCGCAGGGGGAGCATTTGGCTCGTTGCACCTCATCTGTCCCCGATTTGTGTTCCTGCACGGGAGCTGGGGCAGTGAAGTTCCCAGTGTGTAAACAGTAAGACAGAGCTGCCCCAAGCTGCTGACCACGTTCCTCTCAGGGCTTCCCTCCAAAGAAGAAGCCCTAATTACCTGCTCTGGCTCCTGCTGCCACAGAGAGAGAGACACAAATGGAGCTGCCCCTGCTGCGATGGAGGGAGAGAGAGACAGACAGAGAGACCTGCCTCAAACTGCACACCAGCCCTGCTTCCCTCCTACAAACCAGCCCTAATTACCTGCTATGCCTCCTGCTGTGAGGCACATCGAGAGAGAGAGAGAGAGAGAGAGAGAGAGAGAGAGAGAGACGCAATGAGAGGGAGAGAGAGACAGAGAGAGAGAGATCGGCAACTCCCAGTGTCCCCTGGATCTTAGCGTCCATTGCATTCCTGCTTGCAATGGGCTTTCTTGCTAGTTATGTAATAATTTTGGTGGCATGGTATAATAGCAGCAATTTCAGCACAAACGGGGGGAGGACAGAAGTATGCTCCACTAACAACAGCATAAACTTAAATTGAAAAAGATGTCTGAACTGAGAGTTAACATTTAGATGCCTCTCAGTGTTATTTTCAACAGAGTTACACCCTTCTAAGTTCACTGGGCCAAGAAGAATGAAACATTGCTTAGGATAGTATGGTTTCTGTGCTTCAGGTTTTAGCTCCTCATGATCATCAGTCTTCTTTCAATCCCCTATTTATTAAAGTCAGCTGAAGTTTTCTTCTGTAATTGCCCACCTATGCAACCTGATTAATGCTATCAGGACCATTCTGCATTAGTAAAAGAGAGAGAGGCTGATTCTGCACGGGGACAACGCCCCAATATACCGCTTGTCTGGAGCTTGGAGAAACTTCTGATGCCACGTGACATTGACACCAACTGGGGGCCACCCTACGGCCGGCCTGACCCAGGCACCCAGAAGCCGTAGAGCAAGGGAACGCGGATATCTCTGGTGTTCCAGTAGGCAGCCAGGGCCCCAACGGGGTCTCTGCCAACACATGGCTATGTGTTGGCAGACAATCCAGGTTCTGCGGCAAGAACCGTGAGGGGCCCTCCTGATGGACCACTGCCCTCCACGTGTGGCTGCAGTGCTCTGGGCCACATGGGGGAAACATTGGCAGGATGGTACCACGTGTCGCAGTATGAAACTCTGGACCACCTCTTCCGGGCAGAAATGCCGGGGGGCAGCCTGACACTATGCCAGAGAGAGAACCAAAGTTGCAGCAATTGAGCCCTGTCGAATAAAAGGTTATTGAACAAGCTGAAAGCAGTTTAGTGCCAACTTTACCAAGGACTGAGGTGATAAAATTAGAAGCTTGCTTCATATCTGTCTGAGGAAGTCAAGCAAGGCATGTTTGTAAGTTGATCATGTTCATGCCAAAGTTCATCATCCCTTAGAAGTAGTGGGACGTGAAGTTCCAGAATCTCCAGACATGGATTCAAGCCATTTAGACCTTTAAATCAGTGGTCCCCAACCTTTTTATCGCTGGGGACAGGTCAACACTTGACAATTTTACTGAGGACCGGGGGAGGTAGTCTTTTGCCAAGGGATGTCACCTCTGCCTGAGCTCCTGCTCCACTTGGTTTCCCACTGGTGTCCTTGACTTCCCACCACCCACTGGGGGGCACTGCCAGCAGCAGCTGTGCAGTGCTATGCCAAGGGGGAGCCCCAGCCATGGTGGCCATTGGAGAGCACCAAAGGTGAGCCGGCGGCAGAGTGGCAGAGCAGCCGGGGAAGAAGATGAGGAGGAGCTGCGGCCCGGTACCAACTGATCTACGGACCGGTACCGACTCCCGGACCGGGGGTTGGGGACCACTGCTTTAAATTATGAAATATTAAGAGAACAAAAGACTGTCAAGTTCTTGCATTTGAAGAAAGATGCAAACAGCCGGTACTGTTGTTCATTACTTGCCTTAAATACCGATAGGCAAAAAATAGTCTGACTGAAGTTTCTGAGAAAAATAAAGAGAATATTAATTTTCATATATTCATCTCAGATGTCAGCATCCCTTCTGATGCCTTCTAAACATCTCTTCCTCAAAGTAATAAGTTCATCCTAATGCAGCTGCTTAGAATGACTAACCACCAAAAACTTGCCTTCAGCCACTAAATGTTACCTGGTTTATGAATTGAAGTTATGGAGTCATATGTGGTTTCTACCCTAAACCATATGTTCATCCAAATTTACCTACATTCAAGAACCTCAGCAAATCCTTTGGTGAACCTAGCTTTCATTTTGGGTGTCCAATTAAACCACCATATATATTTAGAATAATTGTGAAAGTAAATCCTGGCTGAACTCACATAAAAATATCTTTGCTGTTTAGTCCATCCTCTATGACTATAGTTTATTGCAGGGGTAGTCAAACTGCAGCCCTCCAGCTGTCCATGGACTACCATTCCCATGAGCCTCTGCCAGCTGGCAGAGGCTCATGGGAATTGTAGTCCATGGACAGCTGGAGGGCCGCAGTTTGACTACCCCTGGTTTATTGGAAAGAGGAGGTTGACAACAGTTGACAAATGTTTATTCTTGACACTAGTAGTCCATACCTTTAGAATAAAAATATTTATCACATGTTATCTCACAGACAACATCTGGAAACAAAATAGGGCTAGTTATGAGGAAAAGGCTTCACTATTGCCACTTAGAACCACCTTTTGAGTATTCACTGCTTGTATGATTTGCCCATCAGAACTAAGAGAACATGTAAAAGAGTGATTTCCTCACTACTGTTGATTTTATGTGACTTGCTTCCTTTCAGTCCCCTGAATTGTGAGACTCTAATTGAATAATCAAGAGTCTTCCGAAGAGCCATGAGCACATGTTATGGGTAAAAGACAGATGATTCAGGACATGCAGGCAATTCAGGAAAATTCATAAGCTGCATATCCCTCCTCTACAGAAAGTAACAGAAGCATTGCTGATGCTTTAGCCAAATGCAGTTTAATTCCTTTTCAAAACAAGCTTTTGAAAAGAAGAAAACTTTACGAAAGCACATAATACTTCTATTAAAGCTCACAAAAGTACCAAAATCATCACCTTCGTTTTTTGTTTTTTGATACTTTCTTCAGCTGCTAACACTTCTCGGAGTGCATCAGTGCCTCTAATTACAGGCTAGCAGTGGAGAGGTGGATTCCCGTGCCAACTACAGTTCTAACAAGCAAGCTGTCTCGACGCGTTCCTGCTTGTATGTGAAAGGAAGGAAAGATGAATAGCAAGTGCCTCACAGTGCCGAGATGTAACATGCTACCTGAATAAACAGGCAGGAAGAAATCAAGACAAGCAGAAAAGCAGGATATTTATGGACCAATTTCTATTATAAGATATGAGTGAAAAGAAACTATACATAAATGGAGTATATGTGGAAACGGTGAGAGAAAATTCGCCTCACATAATTATTAATGGACAAAGCATCATCAAACTCATTTTTAGAAATAGCTATTTTAACATCTAAACAGAACAAACATTTGCATTTTAGGTGAGCTCTATGAAGCTAGAATTAGAGATACTCATGAATCTAATCCCCCCCCCCCCCAAATTAGAATATTGCGGGTCAGGACCTATTCACCTCCTACCTCATACCCAATTATGGCCTGATCTAGATTGTAAAAGAAGTACACAGGGTACTAATTAAAGTAGTCCACTGCATTATTTGAATAGAAGGATTAATTAATCAGTAAACTGTATGGCCAAATTTCAGGCAGTTGTTTTTATCTTACTGATTTCAATGGGATCATAGCCATCACCTGTAATGCCTTACTGAATTAGACAGGATTCTTATCATTGCAACAGTTAGTAACATGGTTATCCAAACCAGAAAAGTTTGGATCTTTATTTTTGATGATGTGTATATGTGTACCAACTAGATGATGCCTGGTGTTATTCAGCTATGATTTGAGCATTTTACCCTTAACTTTAAGAGATCATTAATCCACTTAGTACAGAGTTGCAGAGAAAGGGACAGAGCAAAAACTGTCTACTGGACTCACAGAATAACTGGTGATTTTGGGTGGGGGTGGGTTTAAACTGTACATCTGAATTTCCATAGTGTTACAGTTAATGATATTAAAACTTTGACTTTTTGTTTATTTAGAAGCACCTCTGCTGTAAACATTTCTTGTACTCTTTCCAGGGCCAAGAAATTATGTGGCAAAAAACAGGTTTCTGAGATGTTATGGATCTCAAGTTCTAGCCAGCATCCTGATCTTTTCAGTTCATTACTTGGAAAATGCCTTGTCTACAATCTCCTGTGAATAGAAACATGGTCTCCATAAAAATTGAAAGATTCCTCAAATCTGAAGACGTTTATATAAAAAATCAGCCAGCCAATCAAACACCAGTGCATCTGATTGCAGGTCACTTTCTTTCTGTTCTCCTGAACATTCAGATGTTTGAGTTGCAATCTGGCCTTTATATGTTATCTGTATCTGTTTTCTGTTCCTTGTAAACCGCCCTGAGCCTTCGGGGGAGGGCGGTATAGAAATATAAACAAACAAACAAATAAATATGTATGGTTGACCAACAGGCTTTCACCGCTCCTGAGAACATACTGTAAAATTTAGTCTGGAATTGGATAAACCAACCTCTTCCAACTGATTCAGTCAATTTATTTACTCAGTGAGGCACTAGGAGACAGTGAGTTGGGAACCTTAGGCCTAATCTGTAAACCTGACCTAATATAACATAATATAATATAACATACTATGCCTACCTTTAAGCTACTCCTCACTGCAGGGGAGGCAAGAGCAGTCAAACAACAAATGGCTACCATGGAGTCTGAGTTCTATCAATAAATATTGTAAAGTTCTAAGTCAAGCATCCTCCTAAAATGGAGGCAACACTTTTCAAATGGGTGATGCCCTCAAAAAAAACAACACAGATCCAGATTTCATAAGGGGGGGGGGGAAGGACCTGTTCTATTTGTGGAACATTCAGTTTGTTTTGTGTATAAGTTTCCTTAATGCCTATCTGGAGGCATATACTGTTGGCAGATGTGGGCACTTTATTCCCCAAGTTCAGTGGAGAAAGAGAAATGAATACTTAATTGTTTTTTCTGTATATGTATGTTTTCAGCACTCTCCTAACATCAAGCATGTGCCAGGTTTTTTCTTTCAATAGTTGGTGTTCAGGCAGAAGGAAAGTAAATTGATCTCTTGAGATCTGTGGAATGTAGAGTTGACCTTTGGCCTAAAGGCTGGGTCAGTTCTTAACACTACTTTATCTCTATGGAAGGTAGAGTTTGTGTTTGATGGATAATGCTCTGGGTTCTGACATACGTCTCCCAGAAGTGATTGCCACTAAGAACAAAGTTTTCATTCTTAACTACTTTAATGAGGCTTCTTAAATACATTTGATGGAAACTTTTGTGAAATATGATAGTACAGTGTACAATTTTCAAGTTGAAAATCTGTTTCAGATCTATGGGAGATTCTTTGTAGCTGCTCCTTTTAGAAATCTGTGTAAGTGTGGCTGTCTTGGGAGACTAATTCCTTTGATTTGTGGTATCACTGCAGGTAAGAATGCTGTATGGGAAAGGAGCAACTGAGGGGAGGACTCTCCTTAAACAAGAGCTATTGTATGCTCAAGCCATGACTATTCCAGCAAGATGGAAACATAGTAGGGCATCCAAGAAGCCTATTTGGATTAACAGAGAACTTCAGGAGGAGCCAAGGAAGGGAAGGACAAACCTCTAAAGAAGAGTATCTGCATATTACAATAGGCTGTAGGCCAGCCATCAGAGATGCCAAAGCCAGGAGTGAGCGGAGACTGGCCAGGGAAGGCCACTATATCAAGAAAAGCTTCATCAGATATGTGAGGAGCAAATGTAAGGTGAATGAGGCAATAGGCCCACTGTTGGGTGAAGATGGAGAGACTCTGACAGGGGACTGAGAGAAAACAGAAAGGCTCAGTACCTATTTTGCCTCTGTATTTTCCCAGAAGAATATGGACACATGTAGTGATATTAGTAGATAAGGTCTAGTGTCTGGGTGGCAGGTTGACATGAAGTGGTTGAGAGGCAACTGGTTGCACCGGATGAGTTCAAATCCCCTGGGCCAGATGGTGTACTCCCAAGAGTGCTTGAAGAATTTTCTGGAGAGCTTGTGGAACCTCTGTCCATCAACTTTAAGACCCTTGGGAGGACTGGAGTGGCACCTGAAGGAAAGCTAATGTTATCCTAATCCTCAAAAAAGGGAAGAGAGATGACACAGGAAACTACAGGCAGGTGAGTTTGATCTCAGTTGCAGAGAAGATAAAAGAGCAGATTTTAAAGGGGGTGATCTGCAAACATCTAAAGGACAATTTGTTGACCTTGGGAAGTCAACGCAGATTTGTCTCCAAAAGGTCCTGCCAGATCAACCTGGTTTACTTCTTTGCCCAAGTGACGGGCTTATAGAAACTCAGTTGATGTTGTTTACCTGGATTTCAGTAAGGCTTTCCTTACTGAATGTTGTTCTGATGGGTAAACTGGATTTTTGGATGATTAGGTAGAAAGGGAACTAGTTAGAGAACTACACCAAAAGAGTAGTTGTCATTGGTATGCCATCAGATTGGAGGGAGATGTTCGCTGGAGTGCCACATGATTTAGTCCTGTATCCAGTATTTTTCAACATTTTTATCAATGATCTGGATAAGGGGGTGGAGGGACTACTCATTAAATTTGCAGATAACACCAAATTGGGAGGAGCAGTGAACAGCCCAGAAAATAGAAATAGAACTCAACAAGATCTGAACAGGCTGGAAAAGTGGGCAATTGAGAACAAGATGCAATTCAATAAGGATAAGAGCAGAGTTTTGCATTTGGATCACAAAAATTAGAAGCATGCTAGATGGGAGATACCCTCCTGGGTAGCAGTGTGAACAAGCTCTTTGGGTACTTGTGGACAGTGAGCTAAATATGAGCAGATAGTTTGATGTGATGGTAAAGAAGGCAAATGCAGTCTTGGGCTGTATCAACCAAGGCATCACATTGAAATCGCAAGATATCATAGTCCCATTGTATACCACATTGGTCCACACCTGGAGTACTGTGTACAATTCTAGCAGCCTCACTTCAAAAAGAACGCGGACAAGATTGAGAGGGTGCAGAGGAGAGTGACATGGATGATCTGGGGCCTCGTGACCAAGCCCAATGAGGAAAAACTAAGGAACTTTTTAAAAAAATATATTTGTTTGTTTATTTATTTATTTGGAAGAGACGGTTGAGAGGGGACATGATTGCTGTGTTTAAATATTTGAAAGGTTGACACTTAAAGGAGAGCAGGGATGGTTCCTGTTGGCAGCAGAGGATAGGACCCATAGTAATGGGTTTAAATTACTTGTAGAACAGTACCAGCTAGATATAGGGGGAGGGCGGATTCACAGTCAGAATAGTTAAGCAGTGGAATCAGCTGCCTAAGGAAGTAGTGAGTTCTCCCTGGTTGGTAGTCTTTAAGCAGCAGCTTTAGGCTGATCTTGCATTGAACAGGAGGTTGGACTACATGTCGTATATGGCTCCTTCCAACGCTATGATTTGATGATTCTAGTGCTGCAACTTGTCTTCTGAGAGTTGCTGCCTGCAGACCTCTTTATATTCCTTCTTGCATGAAATCCAGACTTGATTTGAGGATTCATGTTGTTGCTTCTCTTAATCCTACAAATTTATATATTCTGCTGGTTGACCGTTTCCAAGATGCAAGCAGAGTATCTGATCAATTTAACTGCTCTGGATGTGGATGCCAGATTCGTCCCTGACACAATATGTCCCTAGACATTGGAAGCCTGAGAGGAAGATTTATTGGCATTTGATGCACGGATGAGAACCATGGTTGACGAGGCCAAAATAGAGCCACTAGAATGATCTCTATTGTTCCTTCCAAATTATTTTTGGTAGAATTGGAACTGGGGGAAGGAGGCTTATAATGGACCTCTAGTCCAACCCAATGTCAAGGTGTCTGTTGCTTCAGTCCAAGAGTGATAGAATCTGGTGAAAAATCAATCCATTTGATTATGTATTGACGTTGCAAAAAAAATCCACCATTGGGAGGTCAATGTGATTTGCAATAAGGTTGATCTTTCTTGAATGCCAATTTTCTTTCACCTGTCAGCTGAGCTAATCTGCTTATACAATACAACACAAAAACCTTTAATGACAATCTGTTTATACACTTGCTATTCCCTTTATGTGTTCTGCACAGATAGAGTAGCCTTTTCTCTGCTCATATTAGATGCTTGGGTGCTTCCTTGTTATGTGCTGATGATGTGGGAACCCCTCTGCTTGTTGAGAAATGTTTGGATGACTATGTTGTCCATTCTTATGAAAATGTGGGAGTGTACTATTTTGTCTTCAAAGCAAAGAAGGGAGATAAGTAAATTGCCCAGAGTTCCCACAGTCTGGTCAGTAGGGTGACTTATTTCTTGTTTCACTGTCCCTGTACTGGAACACCATCCAAAGCCACTTCTATCCAGACAGGATCACATCTGCAAATTTCTGTTTCACCTCTGTGATTCAATGAGTCTTATCCTGCATGAGGTACTGTATTTTTGTCGACCAGAGTAAACTGAATTTCTCCTTCAGCAGAACATGGATTGAAAGGTCTTCATTTCTTGCAATCTGATTTTGGAAGGTTCTCAGCAATTGTTACAGATGTCTGGAATGAAATCTGTCCCATTGTGTTGCATCTATGTTTGAAATTAATAGCTCCATATAATGCTGAGAGTCATTAGTAGCACATATCTGCTTTTTATTATGGATGTTATTTCCTTTGTCTTTCTTGCCTTTTTTGTCTGTGAGGAATAGAAAATTGGATGTGGTATCTATTAGTATGCTTTAGTGTTCCAGTGAACTCTTTTGCAGGTTCACCAGGAATCAGTAATTCTTTATACATTGGATGGCATTCTCCGTTTTCTGACTTGATTTGTGCCCCGAGCTAGACTTGATTAGCAGGTCATCAAGAAAGGGTGAATGTGGACCCTTTGCTCTCTTTACTTCACCATGGGATTGTTCAGTAGTTTAGAGAAAATCCTTGGGGATGTAAAGAGGCTGAATGTTAGGGCTCTGAAATGAAGATGTTCTCCCCAATGTAGAAACATAGAAATATGCAGTGATCATGAAAGACTGGTATGTGAAGGTAGGCCTCCATCAGGTTTATCGGGGTAAGATACTCTTCCAGTTGAAGGAATGCAGTGATTGATCATAGTATCTCCATTCTGAAATGCCTCAATTTCACAAACCTGTTAAGCTATTTCAGATCAAGTTCCCATTCTTCTTCGGAACCATAAAAAAGCGAGTATACTACCCTGTGTCCCATCTCAGAGGGGGGAACAGATTCAATAGCTTGTATGCTTTGAAGATGTTAATCACTTTGAGGGTTCTAAGAGTTTTTTATGGTTTTTCATGGATGGGTGAGGTGATTAATCACTCCAGTGGATAACTGGAATTCTAGATCGTATCTGTTGGAAACTATTCCTGCTGCCCAACTGTTGGTGGGGAGTTGATCCAGGTGTTCCAAAATTGTATCAGATGCCCTCCCCTTAAAGTGAATTTTTCCATCTTGTTGACTCTGTCTCCTCTGGTAGTGGTTTGCTTATTGTATCTGAGATTCAAGTTTCTGAATAACTGTCTTGATTGGTTCCAATTGTTTCTTCTGTTCATTTGAATCCATGGAGTTTATGTTGAACATGAAAGGAGGAATTTCTAAATTTCTAATTTGGTCTCCACCAAAATCCTATTGAGTGTGTCAGCAAACAGCCTGCCCACTTAAAGTGGATAAGCTGAGGCTATGGAATTTTCTTGCTGCTGCTGAAGCCATGGCTCTTGATAAGAAAATCAAGGATTCCAGTGTTGCATCTGCTGTGAATGAAATGGCTTTTGAGTAGTTTATTGGTACCTTCATTCAGTTGATGGCTGTTGTTTTGAATCAATTGGAGCATTTTCCTAGTCCAGCCTATAGTAGGCCTGGAAACTACAGAAGCAGGGATAGATGTTCTGATAGTCATTGCTGTCTTCATGTTCTTTCCTTAGTGAAGTTCTTTTCTTCATGCTGTCTCTGATGTGTCCTTCACCATCTTCTGAAAATAGCCCTAAAGACTGTAAAGCTGTAACAGGTACATCAACCATGAGTATTGGAAAAAATAATTGCCATAGGATGGTAAAACACAGAATATTTTTAAATGAAACCTGGGAACTGCCTGTTGGCCATGGATTCTGCTTTCAGATGCTTCTCAAAAAACTCAGGAAAGGGAAAATCCTTTTGTTTGTGCTTAATATGGGAAACAATTATTTATTTCCATTAGGTCTACATTTTGCATCTGGTATTGTAGCCTGATCATCTCTCCCTAGGGTCTCTTTTAAATCTATTGCTGCCAGTGTCTTGGATAATAGGTACTAGCAGTCCTGAGATTTGAAAAACCTGACTGTTTGGGAACCTCAATATCTTCTGCCTCTTCCTCATCTAAGAAGAATTCTCTCACCTCCCTGTCATTGGTGTTGGTCTCTGGGGAGTGATTAAGTCCCCCCCCCAAAAAAAATTATTTCTCCCTCTCATGCTGCGTTGGTTGGCCTCTTTGGTCACTTGAAGCTCCCCTTAAGCACTCATTTCTTGTTGTTAAATATCGGTCTATCTGATATACAACTCCTCTGCTGACAAGTTTTCAATTTCCTATCTGATTGCTTGCCTTAACAAAGAGAAAAACTCTGAAGGGAAACTAAAGGGTCTGGGAGTGATTACATTACGAAGCTGTCAACCTTTGGTAGGGCTTTGATCAATCTCATCTATTTTAGCACCCATTTGGCTTCTGGAGGCAATAGGTTGCTCTCCACATATACTTATTGAGCAGTCAAAATGGCCACCACTCAAAATTGGCAGATTAGAGCAAGCCAGAACCTCCGGAGATGTCTTCTGGAAGAGTGTGTTTGTGTGTGTGTGTGGGGGGGGGGGGGTTTGCATTTTTTATGCTTCTGTAATAGTTTTTAAGGGATCACTGTTTTAAGGGATCACTTTTTAAGTTTTTAAGGCAACACTGTTAGGGTCCATGCCCACCCAATCTGGCCAGTTTCAAAACTGGTGGAGAATGTGGTAACTTGAAGAAATCCTAAAGTGTACTAGGCTGGCAGTGAGTATCTATTTTTCTTACCTGGAATTCTAACAAGCTTAAGTGGGATAATTATTATTTTTTTCAAACCCACAGATCTCAATAAATGACACAAAAATTCAGCCCACTGCACAAACAACCAAATATACCCTAGAACACTTGCAAGGTCTGCAATCAACCATGAACAGAGTAACACAATGTATCCTAACATTCACTCCCCTTAAGTACTCTGCTGTCTTTTCAAGGCATAATAGCCGTTCTTTAGGAAAGGCAGGGAATACAAGTCCCATTTCTAGATGTCAGAAATGGATGCACAGCATTTTTAAGAGCATTTTTCTTTGCCACTTGCTTGACCCTGAGAGCAGTCCCACTGCACTACAAAGGCAGCTGTGGAACACTCTGCCAAGCCCTATCAATTATTTAGAGTCAAAGGGAAAGACTTAATCTGTATGATAAAAGAATGGATTTTATCTGGAGCTTGTTCTCTTTTAAAAGTGATTTACACAACCTCTCTTTCTAGACTGTTTTGTAATGTAATTATTTATCTTACATTAGCAGCCTTCCTTCAACTTGGGCTATTTTTAACTTTATGTAGACTTTAAATAAGAAAGGGAAAGCTCAACAAGTCCCTACGGGAGATTTTTCAAATCTTGAAGAAATATACATTTTCAACCTTATTCAGACTTTGCTTTGGTATGAGTATTTCATTTTAGTATAATACTTATCCATGTGGAGTATGGACGGAATCATGGCTCTTCAAGTTACAGATATTAGTGACCTATGATCTTCATGTAGCAATGATGTTCATTGTAATGTGTGAAAACCACGCTTATCTATGGCACAATACATGTAGAGTGCATAGTGTCACAGAGAGCTGTGACTGTCTTTCAGCCCAGGGCTCAATTGCTATGGCAGCAATAATTTTTGTAACGTGTGAAGCTGAATTGCAGTAGTGCCAGTCTCGAAGTTATTTCTTCCTTCCCTTCAGGGCCACCAAGGGGATGGTGGTGGTAAGGGGACAAAACTCCCAGGGCCAACCCAGCTGGAGGGCTACAAAATCTGGAGTCATGCTGTATTCGAAATGCATATGGATTTATTCAACTTCTAATGCAGTTCTGGGTTGCAGCACTGGAGAACAAAGAAGGCAAAAACAATAATTCTCTGCTTTCTGCTGGCAGTGCCAGTCTGCAGAGTTTACTACAAAGAGGCAAACACTTGTATATCTTGCTTAAACCCATCAACCATCCAGCACTGGAGCAAGGCAAGACCAGACACAACAGTTCATAACTATAACAGTTATTGCCAGGCTGTAGCCACCTAGCAAGGTCGCTGTTTCCATCAGTTGTCTTCTTTTTCTTCCACCTAGTTCTATAATTTTGTCTGTTCAACCAAATCTTCCATGTCAGTGTTGTACAAAATAAAAGCTTTCCTTTTAAATTCCACTTGCCTACACTTTTCTCCTACTTCACTTTCTTCTTTTCCTTTTATGCTCTCTCCTCACTTCTAATTCCACCCCTACCCTCCCATTTTCAGTCTTGATTTCAATTCCTGCTCATTGTTGGAAGATAATATTTCCCTATAACCTATAACACTAATAAAAGGATGCTCATGAGAACCATTTCTTTCCCCCTTAATTAGATTTAATTATATTTTAAATCAGTCACGTACTGCTGAGACATCTAATATCCCTTTGTAATGTGTGAAGCTGATCTGCAGTAGTGTCAGTTTTGGCACTGGTAAGGCAGCAGACATGCAGTCTGAAAGCTCTGCCCATGAGGTTGGGAGTTCAATCCCAGCAGCTGGCTCAAGGTTGACTCAGCCTTCCATCCTTCCGAGGTGGGTAAAATGAGTACCCAGCTTGCTGGGGGGTAAACGGTAATGACTGGGGAAGGCACTGGCAAACCACCCCGTAGAGTCTGCCATGAAAACGCTAGAGGGCGTCACACTGGTTGCACAGTGGATTGCACACTGTGCACACTGGTTGCACAGTGCTTGCACAGGGGATACCTTTACCTTTACCTATATGACACAATTTTTTTACAAAGTATGTCAGCAAAATCAATCCTTATGAGCCCAGTACTTCTCATCCAGCCCTGCCACATAGCCTGGTTTGCCCCTGCTTTTATGTTAAGTAAAGGTAAATTTCTTATTTACTTACTACAGATTAATTTTCATATGAAGCTTTTCTAAATTACAGTCCATCAGATGTACAAAGTCTATCCTATATTGGTACATAGACTTGTATGTGCGCAAATATAAAATTACAAAAGTAGACACAGTTTGGATCAGGGTCATAAGTGGGAGGGGGAGGAATCTATCCAGGGGCCCACGGAGGCTCCCATCAACCTTACTTTCCTTGTCATAAACTATGTGGAATCAGTGTTAAAGTTCTAGAAATTGGGAAGCTCCCATGAATATGCTCTGAACAACTACAGGTGGTTTTAGTAATCTAATTATAGAAGTGGAGCAAACCCAGAGAACCCACTGATTTTACTATTCAAGCAGGACAAGAATAACTCATCCCTACATATCAGATTCTTGTTCAAATCCCAGAAAAAAAGCACAGATTAAGAGGGATTCTTTTAGCTATTTGGAAAGGAGCTTCACTTTGTTTATGGGCCTGGATTATAAAGCATTATTCCCCTTGAGTTTTTCTCCAGCTGCTGCAGAAGCTTCCCTCTGTTCAGGGCTCACTTTCCTTGCTGTTAGCACTTTGGGTGCACAAGGTCAGTTTTTCAAGGAGTGCTTGCACTCATGCTAGTGGCAGGGGCAGCAAGCACCAAAGCAGAGGAGTTTCTGCAGCAGCTGGAAGACAAATGCAAAGAAGCACAATAAAATCAGAGCCCAGTAGCACCTTTAAGACCAACAAAGATTTATTCAAGGCCTGAGCTTGAGTGCAAGCACTCTTCGAAACTGATAGAAACACTCGAAAGCTCATGCCTTGAATAAATCTTTGTTGGTCTTAAAGGTGCTATTGGGCTCTGATTTTATTGTGCTACTTCAGACCAACACGGCTACTCATTTGAATGCGAAGAAGAACAGTGTTATAGGAACCAAGCCACAGTTTCTCAGACTTCCTTCAGATGACAGGTTAAGAGCAGTTAGCAGTCTCTAAGTATCTCTTACACTTCCTTTTGCTGGAAAAACCAGCAGACAAGCCTCTGGAGGAGTCACTGGCCAGCAAAGAAGGCTAGGTTAGATGACTTAATTGGCAGTTTCTATTTTCTTATTCCTTTAATTCTAAGGCGGACACAGTTGACATTTCTCATTGGTTTGTTTTTCTGTGGTCTTCTAGTATTTTCCTTTCCCTCCACCTTTTCTTTCCTATGCATACAGTTAAGACTTCAGCTTCATGACCTTTCTAGAGATGATTCTATTTGTGTTGCTTACAAAGAGTACCTGGACAGAGAGTAGTTTCTCTCTAGCAATGTTCGCCTTTCTGGTATTTCTAAGGACATAACTTTATATTATGTGTAGCTCTGTAGGATTTTTCCCCTTTTTTAACAGGATGGACCCACTGGAATTATTATTTATAGAGGAAGGGGATACTGGCTAGGTCAGAGAGATGCTATTTAAATTTTTGCACTCTTGCTCCCCCCCTCCCCCAAAAGCAGCTTTTTCATTGTTATATGGCAAGCATATAAGTGCCTGTAATTTTTTTTCCTTGTGGAGTTTTTGCTATTTTCATTAGGAAAACAATGCATCATAGATCTAGTGACTTCATTCTGTTAAGGAAATATTGGAGGAAAAACAACAGAACTTTATGAACATCTGTTGATTTTTGTCTAAAAATCTGTTTGGGCTTTTAACCACATTCTAGTATGTAAGTGGGAATCTTGCTGGCTTTTGAATTTTGATTGATTAGTTTTCTTAAGTTACTTGCTTTTAATTAATATCAATAGGCTGCCTTAAGCAACCAGGTAGACTATAATAATAATTAATAATAAACATAAACAAACATGTCATAGAAACAGAGGAGTAGAATACAACATAGCTAATCATCTCTTTCTTAGACACACACATTTAGATTTCTATATGCAAATACTTCTAAAAATATTAATCCAACAGTCTGTAAGAGTTCCTATAAACTCTTAAATTATCTCAGAAACTTTAGGGGTTTCTTAATGAGATAACACATAGCAGAGCAGCTACATATAAGGAAGCATTTCTGCCATAACCAACTTTTTCTAAATGTGCAGACTTACAGGTTATGTTGTTGGGCTGTAACGGCCTTACTCAACTTGTTTACTGATGAGAATCCCCTGAAACATTCTTCAGGCTTCAAGAACCCACAGAAGGAGTATGATCATGTAGAATATGGTTGGGAAGCATAGCTGTGTACATGGCCACCTGAGGCCTCTCTCTTTCCCACCCCCTCCAGACCCATCATTGGCCATTTGGGGAGGGGGGAGCAGGTTGACATGACTATATATGGTCGTATCACCTCACCCATCGGGAAACCCTTCCAAAGCCATCAAGAAACCCTCAGCTGCCACTGGACTTGAATCTATTTCTTCTACTGCAGACCAATACAGCTACCCTCTGAAACTACTCTGCAGAAAAATGATCTCATTCAGTTGAGGCTTGGTCAGCTGTATTATACTGCCAAGAGTATGGAAGACTTTACCACAGCTCACTTGCAGAGGTGTGGTAAAATGTGTTGTAATATGGTCATCTTTATTGGTATCATGTGTTGGGTACGACAAAGATGTAGGATAGACAACAAATCCAGAGGCTATAAGGCAAAATAAAAGCCCCACAAGATCCTTTATCAATCTGACAAGGGGTAAAATGTCTTCTTGACCTCATGTATGACACCAAAATCTGTTTATTGATCCTCACTGAAAACAGAACTCTTATTATTGCATAAATGCACTCTGAGATGCTATTCTAGCCATGCTGTACATAAAGCACATATGGAAGGTGATGGGTTTTATTTAATCAACCGAAGCATTAATTTCCAAGAAATATTGCCTACTGAAAAGGAGTACAGGCTGGTTTCACTGGCTCCAAGCCTGGCTTTCTCATGTTTACACCAAATGACTTGTTGGACTTCATTATACACCAAGTATTTCCATAGATCAGAGGCAGTGAGACCTATGCAACTAACATAAAATAAATTACCACCACATGATAAATGGTTCTATTAGCAATCCAGATTGTTAAACTCCGATAGAACAGAATGGAGAAAGCACCAGCCCATTCATTCTCCCTCCGGCAGATACCAAGTTGTAAATAGGTTATTTTGTGTGTAAATAACACATTAAAACTCAGCATTAGCCGTGTCTTTTGATAGAGAGGAAATTGTTCCAAATAAATAATCCTGGACAGGAATGTAAAATAAGCCAGATTTAATAGTGCATGCCTCCTGTAGCCGTGTTAAACATGACTAAAATGATAAACCCCAGAATACACTAATAGTAAACCATGCTCTGACATCAAAGTAATGAGGCAATATTTTTACCCAGCTTTAGAAATGCTAAAATTAGTCTTGACAGAGCCAGACATCAGGAAAAAAAATGCTGCCAACATAAACACCATCAATTCACCAAGATGGTATTTGTGTCATGCGGGGTGTGTAGGACTGTGGGGTTCAAAGTGGTGTTTCATGAACTGTGTGAACAGAAAGGTACTTGGCACTTTGATTTAGAACTGAAACAAATACATTCTTCAAATTTTCTAGTTTGGCCAGTTTTAAATGAAATATTTCAAATTGCATTTCAAATATGATTTTTCCCCAAAATGCGAATGACTTAGATTTGGCATCTCTATATAACTTTGATTTTGTCAGACTTCAAATATGAAAGCTCAAAGCCAACAACTATCAAACATTGGCAGTCTGTAATATTGACCAAGGGCTGTGAAATAAAAATATGTCATTATATATTGGCAATCTAAATCTTGTCGAAATTATCACACACAAAACAAAACATTCTGTTAAATATTCCAGTACTTTACATATAGCCTTTTGGGGAACATGTATAATGTCACAAAGTTTTGGAAGAATCCTAGAGTGTCATGTTGACATGATGACATAACTGAGGGGTTTGTGTTGGTATCTATTTTACATCTAGGATTGCCAGGTCCCATGGTTGGGATGGGGATCCCCCACTTTCCAGTTGCACCTTGCCCCCCCCCAAGTCGTCCAAAACCAGAACACTTCAATGTGTTGCCCTCACCCAGAAGTGACATCAGCACATAGGATTGGTGGTGGTGATGGTGGTTTTGGGGTAAAAAAAAAATCAGAAGCTAATTCTGCCATACAGTATTGACCCCAAACCACAGCATTCCCCCCCCCCAAGTCTCTGATGTAATTTCTGGGTGATGTCAGCATGTCATGTCATTCCTCCCTGCTCTCAGAAAGTGCCCCCCATCCCCCACTGGCAGTGTCAGCAGACCTGGCAACGCTATTTACATATCTCTGTCCCCTACAACTCCTTCCAATTGGCATTGGTTAGCTGTTAGAATAAATAATTACTGAGTTGAGTTGGGCATTACCTCAGGATCATACATAGTGAGCACATTAGTACAGGGAGATTGGGCTACTGTTCACATGTATGAGGTACAGATAGCTTTCTAAATTTAAAGAGTTGATTAATTTGGCTAATTTCCACATGTTGGTTTGAGAGCAGTCACAACTTCTTGTATAGAAGGAAAACTGTGTGTGTGAACTGCCCAGAGTCTCTTGATTGCCAAGGCCACAGTATGTTTAGAGTTCAAGAATATCTTTGAAAATTAAACGCTTTTCTGCTGTTGTTAGCAACGAGCATTGGTTACCATAAGAGTTGGTTACCATTATCTTCCCAGAATATGATTCTTTACATTTCGTTACATGATGCTTTTATCACAATCCTTCCAACATCATTGTTCAATCTCACTTTAAAAAAAAATTAAATGAGTCTGTAACTCACTCCTTCCACAGTAGATAATCTGCTGTTACTGGGACTCACATAAAAGTAATTGTTCATCTCTTAAAGCTAATACATATCAAGAAAAGTGAGGCCTAGGATTCCAAATGCCCATAGCTGTACAATTATTAGTTTTTCATCAGTTACTGCCATTAGCTTAATTTGAGCTTCTGCTTTGTTTCAGGGTAAATGGAATAAAGAAAAACTCAAATAGTGACATAAGAACCAAACAGATGCCAGGAGGAATAACATGTCCTCCCAGGCCTGAATCCCTGGCCTTTATGAGGCATACTCTTTGGGGTATGCCTGCCCCTTCTCTTTCCTGATACCCTCTTGACAGGAACTATTGCCAAGTGGGTGTGACTAGCCAGGCTGGCCTCTGGTCTCGCCCTCTACCAGTCCGCTAAAAGGCTGCTCCATCTCCCCTCAGCCAGTTGGTGTTGGTATACTCGGTCGCTGTTCTTCCCTCACGCACTCCCACTGGGATGGCTGTGCTGCTTGCTCCTTCAGCAAGGTCAGCTTCAACGGGCCTACCACTTGGACAGCACACAGACCCACTGTTGACTGTGAACAGTACTTTACTAGACAGCCAATGTCATTCCTTCTTTCTTCATTTTCCACCATGGTGCTCGGCATGGGCAGGGCTGAAGTATGCTGTATGCAGGACATTGCAAGGCCAGCTGCTCCAGCAAGCCCTGTCTCCTTTCACCTCCAATACGTACAGATAAGATCATAAAAATACATGGATGCTCTTGAACAGACAATAACACATAGGAAGGGAGAACTGTATTGTAAGTTGCTTAAATCGCTATTAGAGGTGCCAGGTCCTCCCTGGCCACCAGCAAAGAATGAGGGAATACAGTTGCCAAATCCAGGTTGGGGCGGGGGATGGAGCCTGAAGAGGACACAGATCTGAATGGGGTACAATGCTATAGAACAGGGGTGGCCAAACTGTGGCTCTCCAAGTGCCCATGGACTACAAGTCCTGTGAGCCCCTGCCAGCACCCCTGTCATAGATTCATCCTCCAAAGCAACCATTTTCTCCAGGAGAACTGATCTCTGTAGTCTGGACATGATCTGTAATTCCAGGAGATCCCCAGGTCCCACCTGGAGGCTGGTATCCCTAGTCCCTATTGAGGACAAAAGTGGTTAATAAATATCTTAATAAATGAACTAATGGAACTATTAGTAATTTCAATCACAAAAGTCATGTACCGTAATATGATATTATTATAAAGAACCAAATAGTGTGCATTATTCAAGTTCTCCAGTACCCTTCACTTGGATTTTAAGAAGTAGGGAGGGGAGAAAAAGATATCTCAGGCCATGACCTTAAGGAGTCTGTATAGAATGTTTTGGTGAGTTCAGTCGGTATCGGATGCACTACTGGCATTCTAGGAACTCTCTGAGACCAAATGGAATATATGAGTCCTTTAAAAGGCAAAGAAAAAGAAAAATACATGTAATTCTTTATATTAACAATTTTGGCAATTCGTTTTAGTTGGCACACTACATAAAAAGTCAATGTAAGTCAAACTGTGGTAGTGTTATCCAACCAAACTTCAAGTATTTTCACAATTGCTGTTGACAAGTATGTGATGTCACTTCCAGGAAAACCCCAATCATATAACCAGAAATTATGTGTTTTTGAGTAATGCAGGGTTTTTTTGCCAATCAAGTTTTATGTACAAGACCCAATGACCTCAGTTGGTTCAAATTTGATAGGCTCAGGGCTTTGCTACCACTTGCATGCATCACACACATACAACTCATTCTTTACGTATAAAAAGGGGAAAATTTTCTCCTGTTCACAAACAGACAGTGACGGAGACACAAGTAAAGCCACGTTACCTAAGTAATGGCAGCTAAAGCAAGCAAACACACACACAAATATTTTAAAATTGCCTACATTTTTATATTCTGATGATATGGGAGTTTGAACCATTTTTTAAAAATGGAGGACAGGATATGTTATGAAGTAGAATGCACTCAAGATTAAGAAACCTTTTCTAGAAAGGCCACAAAGCAGGCAAAGAGGTTTATACAGTTGAGGGTGCCACTTGTCACATTCCATTGGTCAAATCCCAGCTAATTTGCCCCTTCATTTCCAGCTGTGAGTGGTCATTCTTTACCGTACAAAAAACAAGGAATTGGCTGATATCTTCACACCATAAGTACCAGTCATGTGATTTTTTTTTTTTTTGGTCATACAGTAGAAAATACCAACAAGTTCTCAGTAAGCTTACTATAGATATGGGATTCAACTGATTCTAATACACCTAAAAACAACTTGACTTCCCCACTCTGCCCAAGAGGAGAGTTAGGGGAATGCTTTAAGCATTTATCTTTGCTTTCCACATACAGGAATGTAAACATATTTTTAAATTCCTAAGATGCAGTTTCATCTGTTTAGGAGTTCGTGCCACATTTTAGGCAATAATTGAGCAACAAACAATTGAAATTCATAGGAACCATCTTTAGACTTTTAGATGCCCAGCACCAACTGGATGCATTGCAAATTCTGATATCACTATAGGCAGAGAACTCTACAAAATGATTTTACATTTTGGAAGCTACCCGAAAAGAAGTCAAATGCGATGGGGCCATGGCTCAGTGGTAGAACATTGGCTTTCCATGCTGAAAGTCCCAGATTTAATTTAAATCATCTCCCATTAAAAGAATCAGGCAATAGGTGATGTTTAGTACTCTCCCTGAGAACCTGGAGAGCCATTGCCAATCAAAGTAGAAAATAATCACTTTGATACACCAGTGGCCTGACTCAATATAAGGCAGGCTCATTTGTGTTCAACACAGCAATGCAATACACAAAGTTTCTACCAAAAGCTAACAATGGCCTATATACATTTTGAAAGAGAACAAAACGTCTTTTATCTTCTTGGGTCACTGTGGTTTGTTAAGTCCCATTTTTACCAGCCATAATTGTCTCTTGGTTAAAAAAAAACCTAAATCCCTTCAGATGACTCATTTTTCGCCAGATACTTTCAGAGGTTTGCAAGCTCTGTATTCAGTGCAGATATTTTCAGTAACCATAAAAAACAATCATTATGATCAATAGAGGACCTCTGATGTGGGTAACAACTGCAGATTTTTGTGATCAGGAACAGGACTGGAAGTAATAAGAATGGAGGCACACAGTCTGTTTCCCTCTTTCTTTACACAGCTATTATCTCAAAGTCTACATACTCAAAGTCTACATACTCCTCATTTTCAGGGTCCCAGCTCTGAAAACCAAATTCTGAAGTCACACAAGCTAAGTAAATTATGCAGTTTTGTTGGAACACAGAATTTGTGTTTCAAGAAGAGCCTCACTTTGTTTCCCCAGGAACTGTAACCTTCCTCCTCCTCCTCCTCCTCCTCCTCCCCTCCTACAACTAGTTAATAGCAAGAAGTGATCCTCAAAACTATCTGTGGAGTTGCGTTGAAGGCCAAAGTCACACTAGTATCAAATAGCTGGATAAATTATTTCCTTTTCCTGGGGCCATTCCGCACCAGGATCTATGTTGCAAATTGGCTGCGGAACGAAAAAACGCCATTTTAAATAGTGGAATTTTTCGTTATGCAGACCTGCCTTTGTAGTGGAATCCAGTTGCGTTTCTATCGTTTCCCACAGGTTTCCGGTCTCGGCAAAAATCGCTAGCCAGGAAGCGATATTGCTGAGCTGTGTCCCGCCCCTGGCCGTCAAGCAGCCAATGGGCGGCCGCTATCATGCTCCCAAACAGCCCCTTTCCCTTTAAGGAAGGTTTAAAAAAAAAAAAACACGTTGCAACAAATCTGCGTTGATTCGTTGCAATGGAGAGACCCATCTAGCTAGCAGGTTTCATTGTTGCCACGCCATCATTTCATCATTGCTACACCCGGGTGAAAAAAAAATCCACACACACCCCCCGCACGGGCACGATTTTCGGCCAAAAATAAAGTGAAAAATAAACCAGCAAACAGGGCTGTGTGGTGCTTGGTGACTTAAAACAGCTCTGGGGAGGGACTGCAGCCGGGGAAGCCTCGCTGGGTAAACGAAGGCTCGCCGGTGCATTGATCTCCGCTCGCTCCGAGAGAAAAAAATGGCGATTGCTTCACCGGAAGATCAGAGGAAAGAGCCAGGGGGAGGGACTTTGCAGAAACCGCAACAATGGTAATGCACAGAACTTTTCCGCTAGTGTTGCAGATTGGTTGCAAGAGTGTAGCGCTTTCCGGAGGGTGAATCCACTTTTTGGGATTTCCCTGAAAGCACTACAACGAAGCGCTTTTTGCGGATCGGTTTCAGGAGTGTGGCAGATTGTCTACGATGTTGTGCATAACCACATCTTTTTAGCGATTTCAATTTGCCACACTCCTGCTACAAAGAATGTGCAGAATGGCCCCTGAAATTCAGTTCTGAGTCACAAGTTGCCTAGTTTAAATAACCATTCTGTGATGGCCCGGTAATTTGCAAACTGTCAGCCTTCATTTCCTCTCACTTTCTGAGACCAAGAGCCCCAATAAACCTAACATATTATTCTCACATGGACATCTGCCTTTCTTCATATTAACTTGTAACAAGCTAGTGAAAAAGAACCCCTGTGGTTTTCAAAGTGTGGGAAAGAAAGTATACCTCCTTGTGCCACTGCTGCTGCTGCTGCTAAAGGAGCCATTTTCTTCCCTGTGTCAGTAAAGCCATTGCCCTCCAGAAGAGTGCTTTTCGCTTCTTTTTTCCCAGCAGCATTTGAGGTGGATGTTTCCATCTTAGATACACATATTCCAGCTTCTCGGTCCTTAAAACCAAAACAAAAAAAGGCAGTTCAATTATTTCATCTTTTAAAGATGCAAAAATTGGTTTCATGGAGGATCTTTTATCCTGTTCCAAAAAATAATTAAAAACAACAACAATAAAGATCTGTTTAATTTCTTACCAAGTTCCTTTTGAAAATGTTTGTAATTATTAACAGAAAGGGTTCACATCCACAAAAGCAACACTAAAGCTTTTAACTTCTGATACTTGAGGGTTGATTCTATGCCAAGAATAAATGTATTTTTACTTGTGTAAATTCAAAGTTGCCTTTTGTACCCAGAGCCAAGGTAACAAATTTCTGGTCAGCATATTTTATTAAAAATGAATTGGTATAGTTCCTAGGAATCACAAGTGATTTCAAGTTTTGACAGGATTTTTAAAAAAGTAATATCTGACGTTCAAAGTTTTTCTTGCATACAATTACTGGAAACAATGGTTAACTAGAGGCTATATAGGACAGACGCAGGAAAGAACAGAATTTTCTAATTAAATACATGTATTTTAATAATATGTATTTCCAGACACTGTCTTTTTAATCATGTACACCAGTATAATATTAAGAATCCATATGATTTGAACTTAAACTACCTTTACTCTTTCCACCCCAGCCATCCCCATCTCCAGTCAAAGGGTGTTATTCTAGCTGAGGGAAAACACAAGAATTAGCATAACTAAGACTTCTTACCATCAGTGGTTAAAAAAAAAAGACAACTTTGCCATCTTCAGTGGTTAGTGGTAGAAACCACAACAAACAAACCATAAAAAGATCGAGAGGGTTAGCATCTGAGTATGAGTTTCTAAACAATTAGGAATTGTCTTAAAGAACATTGAGACCCCCAAATAAGAGACACTGACTAACTCTCCTAAGTAAGTAATAAGATGTAGAACTAGAAACACCATCAAAACGGATCTGAAAGCTCGTCTTGCCATAAGGTAAGCAAGATAAGATTCCTGAGTGAGCTCCTTGTCTGATATGTAAAAGAACAGGACAAGAAGGGAAGGAACTGACCTACTGATGCATTGGCAAAGGAAAACAGAAACTTGCATAGGTCTAAGTTGACAGCTATTTGGATGTAAGGCAATATTTTGATGTTACAATATGATGTCCACAGCAGGATAATTATGGAAACAGGTGTGAGAAGAGGAAAGGGATTGGCAATACAATTTCTAATAGCACACAGGGCTGTATAACCTGCCTTTTTTACTGTTGAGAAACCCCTGAAACATTCTTCAGGCTTCAAAAAACCCCAGAAGTGGCATGAGTGGGAGAGCTGAGGGCCCTGATGGAGCAGTCAAAGTTCTGCAGGGCCTCTTCCACCAAGTCTTTGGTTGAGGCTGAATCTTTTAAGTGGGCCCCTCCCAAGCTATCAGGCTTTGTGGATCATCAGGCGAACTCCTTTGTGGATGACTGCAGGGTGATTGGAGGGCTTTTCTGCCATCTTGAGATATGTGGTTTTTAAAGGATTGGGGGTTTGATCGGTATTATGAAATCTACCTTGAGTCCAAGGATGAAGGCAGACTATAAATTTAATTATGAATGAATGAATTAATTAATTAATGCACAGAATATGGTTGAGAAGCATAGTTGTGTATACGCTGATCTAGCACCTTTCCAGCACCTTTCCATCCCCTTCAGGCCCATCATTAGTGATACTAGGAGGGCAGGGAGAGTCAACATGACCATATATGATCATATCACCCAATAAATGTTTAACAAATTTTAAAAATATATTAAAATATTAACTCACACCCAGCCTGATCTAGTGTGTAGTTCCATCATGGGAAAAGGCATTCAGATTGATGTCTTTCTCATTCATTCATTCATTCATTCATTCCTTCATTCCTTCATTCATGTATTTATTGATTTATCCGTCTATCCAATTTATATGCTGCCCCTCCCCAAGGGTGCCGGGTGGCTTACAATATATCAAACAATAAAACAGAAGTTAAAACATTTTAAACCTTGAAATCAAATTTACATTAAAATCATAGGAACTCATCACCTTCATTACAGGAGGGTAAGGATAAGGGTAAAGTACTGCAATTTTATTAACCATACGAGAGATATGCTGCACTGCCACCTGATTATTGGCATGGGGCAGGCTGCCCTGCCTGTTCCCAACTCTGCATGGGAGAGCATTTGGTCTGCTGCACACCGTCTGCCCTGAATGTGTGTTCCCACGTGGTAGCCAGAGTGGCATAGGCCCTTTAATTTTTAAGGAAGTGGTATTGCACAATGTGATACCAAGTTCTTAAAACAAAAATAAATGCCCTAGGTGGCTCCACTGCACTGTGCAGTGCAGCAGAGCCACCTAGAGCATCCCCCCCCCCCCGCTCCAGGATGCCGTACTTGACTATGGGTGGGGAGGAGCTGGGACAGGATGGCCCAATTCTTCCACAGATGCATGGTCCAGCCCAACATCAGTCCCACTGACACCTGGCAAGAAAGGGAATATGAATTTATCGGTGTTCCCTTGCCATGGGGAAAATGTGGGCCTGAGTCAGGCCAGGCCTGGGACAGCCCTGGACCAGTGCCGAAGTTCTGCAGCAGCAGGAATTTGGCCTGATCCGCAAAACACGGTGAGTCAGGCCAAATACATGGTGTAGAAATGGTATAGGTGTACTGATGGTTATCATTTATGTACATAGGGAAGTCAGCCATTGATGTTGCTCTATAGGCTTCAACCATTGGAATGGTTTTAGATCCTGCAAGGTCCTGATCTCGCTCAACAGAGTGTTCTACTAGGCTGGTGACAGGGCTGGAAATCACAGTTCTGCAGGGCCTGCAAAATGGAACTCATCCACCAGGTCATGGGTTGAGGCCAGGGCCAAGATCAACGTGGTCCCTCCTCAGGCTGGGCATTTATACACCCCATCCCTAGGTTGGTCTGCTTGGGAGGTAGGGGGTATTTGGCTACCAATCTTGTGGGATTTGTTGGGAGTTTTATAGGGGTTTTAGTAGTCTATGAGATTCTATAATTGAAAGCTGCCATGAGTGTCTCTCGAGTGGTAGGATATACATAAGTTCAAAAATGAATAAATAAAATTAAAAGCCGTGGCTCTGGTTGAGGCCAGTTTGACTTTTCTGGGGCAGGGATCTTGGGCATATTTTGTGTGCTCTCCCGCAAGTTTCTCTGAAGGAAGCTGTCCAGCAGGTACAAAGGGCCTTAAAGGTAAGAACCAACACCTTGAACGTCATTTGGTCTTCAATCTGGAGCCAGTGCACCTGGGAGAGCACTAGTTGAATATGTTCTATCTGTAAGGACCAGGGCAGCTGCATTCTGGATCAGTAGAAGTTTCTGAATCAGCTACAAGCTTATCCCTGCATGGAACACAGTAGTTAGTTGAGAAGCCGACAAGTAAGGCCACATCTGGTGGAGATCTCAAAAGCGTTACAGGCAGCATTTGTGATCTGGGCCTCCAGTAAGGAGTCCAAGATCACATTTAGGCTCTTGTAGTAATACACACAGGCAGACCCAAGGCATTTCCTAACCTCTTGCTTGCAAAATGAAGGAAAATATAATCCTGATCACTTTCACTTGGCCATGATAGCCTTTCCAGGAAATCTATTAGTATATGCATGTATGTCTGCATCAATGAATATCTTGTGGATTTCAAAACAGATCCACTGTTGCAAATGTTTTTATTGTTTAGAAGAGACCTATGCTGGACTACAAGGCAAATGGTCATGAGGCACAGCATCTCAACCAGCACAAGGGTGATGAGAACACTGAGTTCCCCTGTTCTCCCATTGCTCCTGATAACAGAACAATGGTTTCAGTAATGATTAGCAAGCCCCCATTTAAAAAACCTAGAAATACATACTTCTCTCTAAAGCTGCCATCTCTTACCTCTGCCATTTTAGGATAATGGGCCATGCATCTGACAAAAGGCTCAATCTGGCAAAAACTGGCATAATACATTGTTAATCTTTAATGTAACACAAGAATCTCTATTCTTTATTACACTGAGGAGTTCAATTAAACTCCTTAGTTGGCCGTCCTGCCTAACAACATGTTACAACAACAGAGATCTTCCTTCTCTATGTCCAACAGTCTGTCCACTGTGGTCCCTGTGAGTACCATGGCACCCTCCCATGCATTTTCTGGTGCCCAGTCTTTGAATCATAGAATCATAGAGTTGGAAGGTACCTCCAAGGTAATCTAGTCTAACCCCCTTTACAATGCAGGAACTCACAACTACCTGCCCATCCACAGAAACCCCAATTCTATGCCCAAGTGATCCCTCCACCAATAATCTCCAGAATCCAACCTGGCCTGGAGGGAATTCACCTACCATCCCACAGTGGCAATTAGCAATTCCCTGGGTATGCAAGGAAGGGCCACAAGAGACAAACACTGGCACATCCCTTCCTGCCCACCCACTCACTATCTGCCAAAATTCATAAAATCAATATTTTGCCCACAAAAGCATGTCTCCCTCTGCCCCTGCCAAAACAGAGGGCTGAACCTGGCTCTCCTCTGCCTCAGTGAAGCAACATATTCTGTGTTTTTAAATTGCTTTTTCAATTGGATACATTATGCTGCTCTTACTTCATTGATCTCTAATTTGGTAATCTGGTTTTATTGAACTGCTTGTTTTATGTATTTATACTGACTGATGACTTTTTTGTATTGTTCTCTAGTACTGTGTAATCCACCTTGCGCCTCAAAGAAAAAGGAAGAGTATAAACAAATAAAATGATATACAATAAAAATAAATCCTTCCAGTCCTATATTGTAGTTCGCTAGCGTTTTGATGATAATTCAGTTTTAAGTATCTAGGGTCTAGACACTTGAAACTGCTTATACTTGTGCTAATTCAACTAACCTTGTAAACAACATATGAAAGACAAACAAAAAACTATATATGAAGCAGCATCAAAAGGTTTATGCACATAAATTAAATGTGTCTGATATCATTTGGTTGGATTATTTAGACACACCTTAAATTTAGATAACTAATATTCTGCTGAGAATTTTAATTAAAAAAAACAGCTTCTACAAGGCGTCAAAATGACCACTCAGTGAGTTCTTCCAAGATCCATGTACTGCTTTAAAGCACAACTATTCTTCCTTTATTATTATACCCTTTGCAGTCCAGTCTCATTAACCATGTTTACCCAAGTCCAACTGAGGTCAATGTGACCTGCTTTATAGAAAGTGTGTTTAGGATATTTTTTTTTATTAAATGTGAATCCTAAAATAATAAAGTGATTATAAATGTTTATATTTAACAGGTAAATCCTTTTCAAGTGTAGAGTGTAAGGAATTTTTTTGTAAAGAATGTAGTCCTCTAATCTCAGGGATTTAAGGGATTTTGAATATATAAAGTCTATAATTATTTGCTGTTTTAAAGGTAGGGGCTGGCTGAGGAAATTATAAATGAGAATACAGAGCCTTTCACCTTTAGGTCAGGGGGTCAGCAAATCAGTAATGACCAAAAGTTCTTCCCAGCTAACAGCTGCTCTCTCTTGCATAAGCAACAACTAACAACAATTAGCATTCAGCAAAGAGTGATTGAGGGAAGAAGTCTTTTGTTTTTCTCTTCCAGCTACAACTCTTTTGAAATTATCAACTACAATATGGTTCCAAGTAAGCCACGCTACAATGTAAAGGTTAAACAGTCTCTCATTTACACCTTTCCCATATTTGTTATGTTGTTTTAAATTATTCCCAAATCTTATTTCACCTATCACAGAAACCAGCCCACCAGAAGGAGTTCCAGAAGTTCACTTTCTAAAACGTAAAAATCAGGAGAGGTGTGGGGGGGGGGGGGATGGGAGGCTGCTGGGTGGGTTACCAACCTCCAGTTCTTCTGGATAAAATGGCAGCTTTGGAGAGCATACTCTTATGATATCCCTACTGAGCTCTCTCTTCTTCTCAAACTCCACCCTCTCTAGGCTCTGACCCTAAAGCTGCAGGGATTTCCAACCACAGTTGGCAACTATGGCTGGTGGAGCTCCCACTTTTTCAAACCTACAATCTGTCTGAGCAAATTTACAATCAGTTTCATATATAATTTTTTATACTGTAGAAAAGGCTATAAAATAATCCAAAGTGGTGATGAAAGTCAACACCATCTTTGCTTCTCAGTATTGTCATCCAGAGATGCTAGCCCTTACATCATCCTTAATTGCTATTGGATAATATTCAGCCTTGGAATGGAGGAAATTCCCCCTGCCTAAGTGGCCTTCCTCAAGCCTTTTATGTTGGAAGAATAGCCACTGAATTTGGGGAAAGGTTTCAAACTGTATTTATTGCAGAGTAGTTAGGGCACTTTGGTATTTAGAGCACTGCATGCAGAAGAACAGATTTCCACACTTTAAGCGATAGAGCGGGTAGGGGACATGCAGAAGACCTTCAAGGATCTGAAAGAGGCACCTTACTTTCCCTTTTATCTCCCCTCTCCACACTACTTCCTCTTCCTTTCCTCTTGGCAACCCCCCCCCCTCCTCACCGTTCCCTGCTTCCTTTTCTCCTTCCCATCCACCAACCTTTACCTCCTCCCATCTTCAGCTATATTTATTATTTATTTACTTTTTATACTCCACATTTTGCACAATGGGGATCCAGCTTGCATCATTCTTCTTTTTATCTTCATTTTATATTCACAACAACTCGATTAAGCTGAGTGTGTGTGACTGATCCAAGGTCGTGCAGCTAACTCCATGGCAGAGTGAACCTTAGTCTCCCGGATCCTAGTTTGAAACTCTAACCATTGCATCGTTTTGGCTTTCATAGGGTTGTTGCTCTTCTGATGAGTCTTTCTTCAAAGGCCAAAACAGCCCTTGGAGGTCCTTGCCCCCTCCTCCTGCCATGTACTGACAGAAACCAAGGTTTCAGCTGGTGATATTGTTGCTACGTGGGCATTTCTTTCTTAAAACTACACACACTGCTTTTATTTTATTGAAGGGAGGAACTATGGTAAAACAGAGTCTGATGTCATGTCCAAATTTCCCCCAGAAGTAATAGTTATTCAGATCTCCTGTATCTAGATCAGATGTCTTTAGGATTTGGCATATCACCTCTTTCTAAGGCTGGGCCAACTATCACCTCTCTCAAGAAGACATTTACTATCTCTTAGACCTAGTCTACAAGCCCTATCGTATGTAAGCAACCAGAAGAGGCAAGGATCATACAAGTAGGTGCTATATTTTAGACATCCAAAAATCTACATCCTCACTCAATAAACTAGAAGGTATCCCACACAACTGAAGAAGTCAGTACCCTGGCATCATCCGAACCGATTACTGTTAATGTAAAATCCAAATCAGTAAAGTTGTGGGCAATTTTATCTGCAAAATGCCAGGCAAACTGGTCTCATGGGTCATGAAGCAGACCACTCCTTCTCTACAATAGTGGTAAACTACTTGTAGTAAACTAGATAGTAAAGAGTTGTATTGATTACAAAACTATTGTTTGTCTGATACACTGATACCAACATCTTTAGAATCTTATAAATTGCCAGTCTCCAGTTAGAGCTGGAGATCACCTGGAATTACAGTTGATCTCCAGATGACACACATCATTTACTTATTTAAAACATTTATTCAACTTCTCCAGGTGAAAAATGGCTGCTTTGGAAGGTAAACTGCATGGCATTATATCCTACCAAGGTCAGGCCCCTCCCAAAACCCCACTCTCTCAGTTTACCCTAAAATCTCAAGGTCTTTCTGAACCTGAAGCTGGCAACCCTATAAATAAGTATCGTAAGATAATTTCAATATTAATTATAGCAATAAGTGAATCATGTTTTTCTAGAGACCATAGTTCTGAGGCTGTCAACATAACCTTTCCATAAGAACTGAATTTAGTTTAATAAAATCAAAATGCTTCTTTCCCTTCCCTTTTTTATATACTTAATCCTAAAGGGATTTTTATTCCTCCCATGGCCCTGTACCAGATAAAATTTATAAATCTAATGACAGATTAATCCTAGGGGAGAACCATTTGGCATGGAGAAACCCAAAGGGATATCACTTTTTATTTACTGGTGATTTATTTCCTGGTAGGTTCATCAGGAATAGCGATATAGCAGCAGACTATGCAATAGTTGGACATGACCCTTTCATTGGTCATTATTCAGAATTAGAAATCTAGGATGCATTACTAAACCTATTCAACTGTACTGTGTTTTTTTCTGCGGGCAGAAAGCTTGGCAATTGATTTTGACGCCAAGACTGATTGTCACATTTGGGAACTGAAATATAATTCTGTTGCGATGGTAAAATATTCAGAAATGCCCAAGGTCTCAATAAGAAAAGTGCTATATGATTTGCGCAACAACTACCCCTGCTATGTTAACAGCTCTACCATACACACTGAAAGGGAGATATCTCATGAGATTTTTAAACAAATTAATTCATAGGCATTTTTTGAGAGGGGAAAGAGGAATTTGCTTTCTCATCACCATCCAGTTTGATTTCAATGGTATAATCAAAACAAATTTCTAGAGCAAGAAATAATGCAATAGTTTTGGGGGGAAAACCAAGAGCCCAGGAAGAATGCAGATGGGCATCATCCTAAAAAGCACATCCTACTTATTAGCCAGTGTGCCTAAAAGTTTGCTAGAATAGGTTCTGGGGGATCCCAGTTTGACTCACCTCTCTTCTATGAAAGCTCACTGGGTGACCTGGAGCTAGTCACTCAGTCAGCCTTACCTACTTCATGGAGTTGTTTTAAGGATTAAAATGGAGAAAGGGAGAATGTTGTAAGCCACATTGAGTTTCCCACTGTAACTCGCTCTGTGCAGGCCTTCCCTTGTCTCTGCTCCAGAAATTGCAACTGGTCCAAAATGTGGCCACATGGGTCCTCACCGAAACACCTTGGAGGGTCCATATACGTCCAATTCTTCAGCAGCTGCACTGGCTCCCAGTTGAATTCCGGATCCAGTTTAAGGTTCTGATTTTAACCTTTAAGGCCATACATGGACTGGGCCCATAAGTTGAAGTTAAATTCTGCAAAAACAGAGGTCAATAGGCTAGGAAGCACTATAGCTACAAGGGAACTTGTCAATTCCATCAATTTCTACTATGGACTCTGTGAAGGCGTGGGGGCTTGTTTTTATGCAGTTGTATTATTTTATACTGTTGTTAGTGGAGCATACCTCTGCCCTCCCTCCCCTCCCCCCGTTTGAGCTGAAATTGCTGCTATTATACCATGCCACCAAAATTATTACATAACTAGCAAGAAAGCCTATTGCAACCAGGAATACAATGGGCGCAAGGACCCAGGGAACACCAACAGGCGCAGATCTCTCTCTTTCACAAAGCAGGAGCCATAGGAGGTAATCAGAGCTCCTTCATAGGAGGGAAGCAAGGGTCAAGGGTTGTTGGCAGTTTGGGGCTCTTTTGCAGTTTGTCTCTCTCTGTGTGTGTGTCTCTCTCTCCCTTGCAGCAGGAGTCAGAGCAGATAATCAGGGGTCGTTTGAGGTTTGGCAGGGCTCTCTGTGTCTCTGTGTGTCTGTCTCAGGCATCTGAGAGCAAAGTGGCTAGCGTCCAGGGAAGGAGGGCCTAAGATTTTATTATATTTAAGTTATATTATACAGAAAGCGAGTGTGAACATGCAACAATTTGTGGCAGCTTAGCCCCCTTTTTCCAAGATACATGTGCTCTTTTTAAACTTATTATTACTGAACTAGGAGCAAAGCCCGTTGTCTCCAAGAATACAATGGGCGCTAGAGCTTGGCAGGGGGAAGAGGAAGGGGAGGAGTTGTCTAGTCTGTAAGGGCATGGGGTTGAATGTTGAGGCCTAATGCACAGGGTTGTTGTGCAGATGAAACAGGAGACAAAAAAAATGGTTTCATCTGCAGAATAACACTGTGCAGTGGCCTCAAACCTGCAGAGAGTTGCAAAGAAGAAAGACACATGGCTTGGCTGTGTCTAACCCCTAGCCAGAGCAGTATTTTAAGTGAAAAGGGGCTTTTCTGTGGCCTCCCTGTCGGCCAACTGTTTGGCAGAAGGGGAAGGTCCCCCCCTTCAAAAGGAAGGCCCTCAGGCTCTCCTGCGTTGCTCTTGGAAAGGCCTCCTTCCCTCAGTCAGGACCTGTCAGAGGTTCCTTCGCAGCAGGCCTGAAGGGGGGAGGGGGAGCACTCTGCAGCCTCCTGCCAGCTCTGTCAGGGTTCTGAGGCAATTTGCAGTTGGACATGACAGTTAGGACAGCCTTGGGGCGAAAAGGGCTGGCACAGGCTGTGTTCTCATCCCCCTTGGCAGCCCTGCTGACTTCCTCTCCCTGCGGTGGTCAGGAGCAGACTGGCAGCCAGACTGGACTGGGTGAATGGAATTTTGGTCTGTCCTGGTGAGGGGCCAATAGAAAGGCGCTTCGCGTGCCTCCCCATTGGCTGCTTGGCCCTGGATGGACATTCGGAGGGCCCAATCAGGAGCCGCTTTGCGGCTCCTGATTGGGCCCTCTGAGTTTTTATCCTGGACAGGGCCCGCCCTAACTCCTCCCCAGCTGGCCTTACCCTTTTATTTAACCGTAGGAGCGGTTAAAGATGTGTTAATTCCTCCATTTTTTTCTTAGTTAATTGGGAAAGATAACATTTAAAGCACAAGTTTTTCGAATTCCAAAACAACATTTTTCCCTCCAGCTTAGAATACCACTACTTAAAAAGAAAAACCCGCCTCTATTTCTTTTGTTCTCTTTAAGAGACTATTTATGGGAGCAAAAGGCCTTGCCATATTTCCAGCTTCTTATGAATAAAACAAAGTTTGAGCCATGTGTTTTAACACTGATTCAACACAGTGGCTGCTGCAAGATTTTTGCAACTTTTAAGATTCTGTTCTTGAGCCAAGTTCTTCCCTTCACCTCTTCCTGCAGCACAATGCCAGATACTCTACTGAAGACAAAGCAAACCAACCTTTGTATGCTACAATAAAATGAAATTCAAATGGGTAGCCATGTTGGTCTAAAGTAGCACAATAAAATCAGAGTCCAGTGGCACCTTTAAGATCAACAAAGATTCATTCAGGGTGTGAGCTTTCGAGTGCAAGCACTCTTCGTCAGACTATGAACTCCCTACATGACAGGGAATATATAGCAAAACTTAATTCTGTTAAATTAGTAGACTGTGTCACACAATCAAATACAGCCAATGATAATTCTTTGTTAAAACAGCCAATCAGTCCCCTGGAATTCAGTTGTAGTTTACAAAAACACAAGGGGAAATAAAACTGTCTGTGTCAGTGATCAGAGGCTCTCACCTCACCATATGTTGGCTGCCCCATCTGTCTCCAAACATCTGTGACACATTCCTGCAAGGGAATTGCTGGTAACTATCTTATCCCAAGGCCAGGGATAAGATCTCCCTTTCTAGCCTGTTCTGCAATAAAACAGCTACTTTCAGGTCCCTTATTGAATGTCCTGGAAGGCTGAATTGTTCCCCTACAGTTTGTTGTGCTTCCAGCTCTGTTTCTGTGTGTCAGGATGGCATGAAAAGACAGAAGGAGGAGTCAGAAATTATGTCAAAGACTGTTAGTGTGCTAAAAACAGGAGTGGTTCTTAGTGGAAGTTGAAAGGCATGAGATTTCTCACAATTATTTATTTATTTATTGTTTTATTTATTTTACTTTATTACGTTTATATACCACCCTCCCTTGTGTCTCAGGGCAGTTTGCAGTAAAATCCATGGTGCAATACAAAGAACATATAATTGAGAACATATATATTTCTAAAAATGGAAACTCATAACAATAAAATGTTGATCATTTAACATTTCATTATAAAATTATAATTTATAACTCTCGATTTTGTATTTCAGCACTATGGTTGCCACATCTGCCGGAAAGGTGTAGTTGGTGATGAGGGTGTCTCTAAGTTGATGGCATTGTTTCATTGGTCTCAACTGAAGACCTGGTGAAAGAGCTCCATTTTGCAGGCCCTGCAGAACTGATTTAGATCTGACAGGGCCCTGATTTATTCTGGGAGCTCATTCCCAGGTGGGGTCGAGGCCAGACAAAACTCCTTGGGACCAGGGATCATTATTGGAGCCTGTAGAGTGTGGCGCTCTTAGGGGGACATAGGTGAAGAGGCAGTCCCTCAGGTACTCGGGGCCCGGGCTGCACATGGCCCTGTGATTACCAGAACCTTAAACCTGATCCAGTATTCAACTGGTAACCAATGGAGCTGTTGGAGTGCAGGCCAGATGTGGGCCCTCCAAGGTGTTCTGATAAGGATCCTGGCTGCTGCATTCTGGATTAGTTATAGTTTCCGGGTCAAGGATAAGGGTAGGTCTGCGTAGAGCAGTGGTTCTCAACCTTCCTAATGCTGTGACCCTTTAATAAAGTTCCTCATGTTGTGCTGACCCCCAACCATAAAATTATGCAAGTGTTCTTTCACAGAAATTAAACCAAAACTGACCAATGGCATGAAGATCCATTGTTCATGATTATATATAAACTGGGGTTTTTTTGGGGGGGGGGATCAGTTCTGCCTCTTGTCCTACTATGCCAATCTCGCTCTCCAGACAGATGCTCCAGACAGATGAACACTCTGCTCCAGACAGATGAACACTCTATCACGATCTACCCCGCAAGGCTGTTGTGTGGCGCCTGCAAGAGGTGCAGTAATAGTGCCCCCCCCAGCCAAGCTGCTCACCCTGCTGTGACCCATGTGAAAGGGTCGTTACACTCCCAAAGGGGTCCTGACCCCCAGCTTGAGAACTGCTGGCATATAGTGAGTTGCAGAATTCTAGCCTAGAGGTGACCGTTGCATGGATTACTGTGGCTAGGTATTCTAAGTCCAAGTAGGGCACTAGTAGCTTAGCTTAGCACAGGAGAACACTATCCTTGCTACTCTGGTGACCTGTTCCTCCATGGAGAGGGAGGTGCCAAAGATCACATCCGGATTCTTGGCTGAGTGTACACTTCCTCGCCGGGACCTTTCCTACCAACCACAGGACGTCCATCGTTGAAGGATTGAGCATTAGGCAGCTGTTTGAGCCAGCCTGTCACTGCTTCCAGGCAACTGGCCAAAGTGTCTGGGGGTGAATCAGGGTGACCATCCATCATGAGGAAAAGCTGGGTGTCATCTGCATATTGATTACATCCCAGTCTGAACCTCCGTAACAGCTGGGCGAGAGGGGGCATGAAGATATTGAACAGGACTGGGGAGAGAACTACTTCTAGGATTGATTCTCTCTGATGCTACCCTCTGTCTGCAACCCTCGACAAAAGAGATCAACCATTGATGGGCTGTCCCTCGTATCCCAGCACTGGTGAGGTGGTGAGCTAGGAGCTCATGACTACTGTGAGAAATGCTGCCAAGAGGTCGACTAATATTAGCAGCCTCGACCCACCTCGATCCAGTGCTGTCTCAACCCCATGGCCAGGCTGAAAGCCTGATTGGACTGGGTCTAGGACTGAAGTTTCTTCTAGGAATGCTGTCAGTTTGACCACAGCAGCTCTTTCCACCACCTACCCTAGGAATGCTAACTGTGAGACAAGGCAGAGTTAGACATTCTCAGTTCACTGAAGTCAATCGTTTTAGAAAGGTGTCACTGTGCTTATGATTGCACTATTGGGCACCCATAGGCATCCTACCCTAATTGTATTTTGGATTCAATCTGTATGTTTTTGTTTGCTTAGGCTTCGTTTTAAAGTCAATTCCCACATTGTGTGGCAAATCTCAATTTATCACCTGCTGAACATTCAACAGGGAACTTCCAGCAATCTTGGCTCTCAAATGAATGTGTCTGTATAATGCAGGTATAATCCAAACACTCTGGTTTGACATTTTAAGTGAACATATAAAAAACACAAGTTTTAGTATATAAGGGGAAGAAAGGTTTTCTTGACCCTGTTTGCAGTTAATTATATTCTGGTTATGGGCAAGTCCTATAATGTCAGAATTCTTAGATAGATTTTTATATTGTATTTATTTTGACACAGTTGCAGTAATTGGCATTTATATGGCACTTTGAAAGAGCCTCTTGTGGTGCAGAGTGGTAAGGCAGCAGAATGGAAGCTGAAGCTCTGTCCATGAGGCTGGGAGTTCAATCCCAGCAGCCGGGTCAAGGTTGACTCAGCCTTCCATCCTTCCGAGGTCGGTAAAATGAGTACCCAGCTTGCTGGGGGGTAAATGGTAATGACTGGGGAAGGCACTGGCAAACCACCCCGTATTGAGTCTGCCATGAAAACGCCAGAGGGTGTCACCCCAAGGGTCAGACATAACCTGGTGCTTACCTTTATGGCACTTTGAACAACCTGAAAGGATCATGCACATTTTCAGCAATTTTTACAAAAATTGTAACATAGTTCTACATGAACTGAATGAAGCCGCTTTACAGTGTCGGATTATCAGTCTCTCTAGAATATCAGAGGAAAGTATGTCCCAACTGAAGATGCAGGGATGAAATCTAGGCCCTTCTGCATACTACCTATGTGTTCCACCACTGTGCTATGCTCTTCCATATTACCATTTCCTTGTTACAAATATACCAATGATTTGCCAAAGACTAATTAGCTAGGACTTAGCTATATGTTACCTTTTCCTCATGTCATCCTATGTGTCTACTTCCACATAGTCATCATTTTATGTGCACTAAGAACATATGTTGAAATACCAGTTATAAGAACTACTTGTTGAGGGTGGAGATGGTAGACCTTTCTTGTTCCCTTCTCTGTTTCATATACGTGGATATGTTCCAGTTTGAATAGCATCATATACACCTATTGGAAGATTCTGTCAACTTAAAAGACAGCAAGAGTCTAGCACTCACATTTTTAGGAAAAAAATGTCTGAATACACATTAAGCTTCCTCACATTAAGCTTCAGGTTGGCAGAGATTCTCCAGGGTCAAGAAAAAGTCACATCACCTGCTACCTGATCCTTTAAACTGAAGACACGTGGGGTATTCTGCATGCCATGCAGATGTTCTATCCCTGCGCCACAGCCCCAAATAAAAAAAAATAAAATAAAGACAGAGCTAGAAGCACGTGCTAACACAAGAACTGGATAAGTGGTGTCTCTGAAAGGCAGAAAGAAGGGTTACTCCTCTTACTGCATCCCTCAACAGTTGTAGAACTTTTCAGCTCTCGATATGTGTCAGTACTGAGACATGTGGTAAAACACACTATATTCACTTAGTGGTGAATATACTTGCCTGGAACCCATGGTGGTTGGTGCTCTTTTCTAGAAACCACCATCTTGTGCTTTCCATGGTTTGGGTGTAGCCGTGGGTGAACAACCACCACACTGTGTAACTTTTTGAGGGAGCAGACCATCTGGGATTGATGGGAGGCCAAACTGTTGGGTATTTATTCATTTATTTTTATGGTTAATATAATGCATGCTTTTAAGGGGATTTAGACCATCAAGCTGTGCAAAGTTAGCCTCTGAAACCATGCATCATTTCTAACATCTTCTCCCACCCCATGAAATTTATTCAATTCATGAGGACTCGAGTTTACTGCGTAGGTTAAATTTCCAGATGCTTTTTGTACAAAAGAGTCTAGGAAATAGTTTGTTTGACTACAGAGTGGAATAACGCAACCAATAATTCATGTATAGGGTACAGTTTGGGAGTGTAGGGAGTTTGGGAGCCAAGGAAATTCATCAGTTTTTTTAAGAATTCTAGTGTGTGCCTTGCCTTTATTTTCAGTAGCTTAAATGGTTTGTTTTTTCAACCAATGTGTAGTGGAAATCCCTACTTCAAGAAACCAGGAGTCTGAGGCAATGGAGAAACACTGCAGAACCACGTAGACTGGATCATTCCAGTGGTATTCCTAGGCTATTTGGTGCCCTGGGAGAATAATTTTTAAAATCCCTCTCTCTATTTTTTTTTGGACCTCGAGTTATAACTGACAATATTATGAAGTATGTTTCTATTCCCCCCTCCCTGTGGGCTTGAGGTGGCATAAAACATTATAAACAATTAAAACATTATATCGATCAAAACATATAAATTAATGAAGTCGTAAAATTTGTTTAAAACCTCATAGAGAAAAGAAATGTTCAGAGGTAGTTTCCCATTGCCTGCTTCTGTGCTGGCCCTGCTTTGCTTCTGAGATCGGACAAGAGCAGGTTAGACTGGGGCTATCCATGTCAGGGCCCCTCCTTTATATGATAAAATTATTTTCAATAACAATCATGAAATAATCATGAATAATAATAATGTCCAGAAAATATATTTGGGTAGGAGCCATGTTGGTCTAGAGCTGAAGGACAAAACAGAAAGGTGCCATTGGACTCAAACTGTTTCAGTGGCCAGAAAAGAAACACAAACAGTGGGAACTTTCATTTATTTAACTTGATTGATATATAATCATTCCAGTAAAAAAAAAATCAAATTCCAACATGCTATTCTGTCACGAGAGTCAGTATGGTATAGTGGTTAAAAACTAGGATGTGGGAAATCCAGATTACAACCCCCACTCATGTCATGGAAGCTTGCTGTGTGACCTTGGGCCAGTCACATTACTCTTATCCTAATCCTGACCTGGGCCTATTCTGTACACAATAGATTCAACGCACTTTAGAAGTAGATTTTCCTGTTCCGCACAGGAAAATCCAACTGCCAAAGCACATTGAAAGTGCATTATCCTATGTGTGTAGAATGGGCCATAGATAGCCCTAGGATAGCCTGATCTCCTCAGAGGCTGAACAGGGCCAGTGTGGAGGCAGGAAATGGCAAATCACCTCCACCTGTCTCTTGCCATGAAAATCCTACCAAATTACCATAAATTAGCTGTGACTTGAAGGCAAAGAAGAAGAAGAAGACCATTCATGTTCTGAGGAGGCATTTGGGAGGGCTTCTGTTCATTTTGAAGCTCAAGAGCTCACCATCCCAAATATCTACAAGGCATTTTTGAGAGCTAGGAGTCTGCCTTTATACTAACTTTCACTAACACTAAGCAAAGCATCACAAAATAGTGATTACAAGCTTGACCAGTCTGGATGTTAAGCACACTGCTCCCCAAAAATGGTGCTCCATTCCCCTGATTTCCAAAAGACTATAGTCAAACCAGAGAATCCCGTTAGTAAAAACTGGCTCATGGCAGTTTACCTTGAACCTAACCCGGTATTCAACTGGCAACCAATGCAGCTGCCTCAGTGCAGGCTGGATATGGGTTCTCCAGAATTACCTAATGAGAACCCTAGCAGCTGCATTTTGCATCAGCTGCAATTTTCAGGCCAGGGACAAGAGTAGGCGCATGTAGAGCGAGTTATAGAAATGTGAGGCCACTGAATGAGATCACTCAAAGATTTTATATTTAATATGCTGATGGGCCTGTCTCTGTCATAAATCGGTATCTAGATGCAGTGGTCAAGTGGAAAGCAGCCCTTTTGTGAATGATAAAATCTGGATATTTTGAAAATAGTGTAGGAGTAATGTTTTATTATGTCACAATGAGTGGATTTTAATGTGAGTTATTTGGTTTTTCTTGAACTAGCATTGTTTTAGTTTCTCTTCGTAATTCCAAGCTTGTTTTTTTTATTTGGGGGAAGGGGAATAGGATATAGATGTTTTAAACAAAGATACAGAGTTGAGTTTTGCCTGTCAATCCCAACACAGACAGAAATCCAGAACACCATGTTGTCTTGCTCAGGTTACCCAGTTGAATTGTCTAGGAAGCAAAATGTATGCTCTCTCTCCAGCACACACATACATATACACTTAGTTACTGGACCAGGTTTAGCTAGAGAATTCTGTGCAAACATTACCTGACCGGAGCCCCTATCTCTGGGCCAAAACTGCCGAGTGTGTATGCGTATGCGCATATTTAGGAGTTACAAAGGTTTTGCACAGTGGGAGTTAAACTGGAAAAATAGCATGGGAAAGTTCCACACACACACACGCACACGCACACAGAGTTCCACACACCACTTCCTCAATCAGATTTGCAGACCTGTGCTGTTGCTGTGAAGAAAAAGACATTGGGAGATCCAACCATAAGTCTTCCCCATCACGTCTGTATTAGCCTGCTAGAAGCCATGTAATTGGATCTGTTCACCTCACTTGCTGTTCTGAGGTTCTGTCAGTATTTCCATTACACCACTAATACATAAAATATGTACCCCTGTTCAAACAAATGCTCAAAATAACAGCCCCAGAGGGCATTTTTCCAACTTGAAACAAAGTTGGCTAGAAGCCATTTGGCATTTGATCCTAAATCATTAATAGTTGTGAATAACGCATTTTTCTGATTTAAGCTTCATTTTACCACATAACAGTCTGATGTAAAATATCCAGGCATCCACTGCAGGGAATCTCTTTGGAAAGAGACATTTCATCATTGTTTGTAGAGGTAATTATTTAGAATATACTAGACACAAAGGCCTTACTCTAGGCACAGATTGTGCTTGCTTCTCTAAAGCATCTAGCACATTGTTGGAACGACATACATGCTGCATAATAGCATCAGCAGAACACCTTATAGTCAAACAGAGAAAGGTCACTGGGATTCTAGAACAGAAGAGAAGGCAGCATGGTGAGGGTTGCCAACCTCCCTCCATGCAGGGTTGGGAGATCTCCGGGAGTTACAGACTACAGCTCCTCTGGAGAGAAAGGTTGCTTTGAAGGGTGGACTCTGCAGCCTCATACCCCTCTCCAAACTCTGCCTTCCCCAGGATCCCTTCCCCAATATCTCCAGAAATTTGTCAACCAAGAGTTGGCCACCCGAGCATCGGGAACTGCAGCTTGAGCCAACAAGAAGAAATCATCTCTTTCTTGTTATGCCAATGGAAAACAAGATCTCATGCAAGTGGTCTTGCATAGGGTGGGAACCAATATACTGTTTTTAGGATAAAAAGATTCAGATCTCATAGCATCTTAGCTTTTAGGCTCATTTCTTTGATTGTATGTTATTTTATGTTAAGGAAGCAGCAGGTTACAAATGTTTTATATGAATAATGTGTTTCAGATGAAAAGACATGACACTGCTACTTTGAAAGGCATTGGGAATAGCAGACAACTTGTTTACGTCCTTATTTAGCTCTGTTTTATTGCTGCTGGGACTGTGATTGTATTGTTTCATAATGGTTTTCAACGTTTTCGTTTTTACATTGATGTTAAAGCCGCAGATCTTTTGGAAAAACAGATATGAAGAATTTTTTGAAAATAAGAACTACGTTCACATTTGCTTTTCCTCACTTTCCTAAAATATTTACAGCTTTATTACAGTTTCATAGCAGATGCCATCTTAAAATAATTTTAAAATTTAAACCTGTATCCATATCGTCAATGATACAGAACATAATTATTAAGGCCTGTCATTTTTGGAATAAAATTAATTGGTAGTAGCTGGAGCTGTCTTTTTTCCTGCCTAAGCAATGTGCATCTCAATTAAAATTAAATTGCAACAGATTCAATCACAGCAGGCTTAGTCTGATGAGCTCAAAAAGCAGCTGCCCTGATCTTCCCTGGCCCTCTGCAACAGGAGCCAAGGAACATATATAGAGGACAGGGAAAAGTTGACACAAATGTTTACAACAGGGTTGCCAACTATAGGTTGGGAATTTCTTGGAGAAAGGGAGGACAAGAGCCTGGAAGTTAGTTGCCAACCTCTAGGTGCGGCATGAAGATCTCCTGGAATGCAAGAGATCAATTTCCCCATAGAAAACAGCCGATTTGCAGAGTGCAAGATATCCAGCTGCAGCCCGCTCCCTCTATACTCCTCAGACCCCACACCCAAACCTACAGGGATTTCTCAACCAAGAGATAATAACCCATCGTGATTTAGGAAGGGGTGGGGTTGCAGTAGGTAGAATTACCAACCTCCAGCTGGGACCTGGAGATCTCCTGGAAAAACAACCTTTCTCCAGACTACACAGATCAGACTAGATCTACTTTGAAACGTGCCGAGAGCCCTCCCCTCCCCAAACACAATGCTTTCCCTAAATTTCCAGGAATTTTCCAATCCAGGGGTGGTAACCTTGTCAATAGGGTATAACAGTGTTTACCATCAAAAGCAGCCATTTTATCTTGGGGAACTGATCTCTTATGTTGAGAGATCAATTATAATTCGAAGAAATCTCCAGGACCCACTGGAGGTTGGAACCCTAGTTTACAAGTTCATTTATCCTGGGAAAGTACTGTCATTTCTCACATAGCTGTCTTGATTTGACAAGCCAATCAAAGGTTTAATCAGAGTGTCACCCTTGGTGAGGCAGAGGCCTCATGACAGGGGCCTTGGCCTATTTGTTTGGTCTTTGGGCTCCCTCATTTTGCTCTTCCTTGGCTTGATACTCACTTTAGTGTTGCTTTCTCTGTTGCAAATGCTCTGCACTCCCCAGGCTCCTCTACCAATGTGGCTCTACTATACCAGCATGCCTGCTCTCCTTAAATTTCTGTGCCACCAGGTAAGCATGGCAGGATGGCGAAAGATAGCTTTCCCAGGTGCCATATTTTCTTTCCTTGTGCGGAAAGGCTCTATTTTCCAGGCTCCCAGATCACATGAACAGTAACCTACATGTGTCCAGTGGAAGTGTGTGATCTCTGTACCTTACTGTTTGATTGGTGCATGGAGGCTGAAAGCAAACCCAGTGAATGCAGTTCATACTCTCTGTCTCCACACATTGAACAGACCTAGAGTTAAGACCACAGTATAGTGCTAATCCTTCGAGGGAGTGCTGTGCTTGACATACAGAAAGCTAATTTGGTGGCTGCACTACAGAGAAATCTTCTTGCTATATAAATGAACGTCCTCTAGAGCAAGTGTGTGAGTTATAGTGAGTGAATTGTCATGGGGAGAGGAAAGGGAAGGTGATTGTAAGCCATTTTGAGACTCCTTCTGATAGAGAAAAGTGGCATATAAAAAAACAACTCTTCTTTTTTCTTCTACAGTCAGCGGATTTAGGCTGGAGTAATTTTGGCCAGAATGGTACAATTAGAGTGAAGTATCTTGCAATTCCATCTCTAACAACAGGTACATTTGGAATCATCCTTAACACTATTTCACTCCCTTATATATTTGGGAAACAGCCTCCTGGGAGGAGACTGTCCGGGTCCCTGTCTGTCCAGGTCCACCCTGATTGGTCCTCCCCCTCCAGATCCCACCCTCCCTCCTTGCCTGCTAGAAGCCTTGTGGCTGCGGCTTCCATTGTCGCCCATGAGGAGAGAGGCAGCAACAGGGATTTGCGGCCCGCAGGAACACTCCTGCTGGGAGGGAGCCAGGGGGGAGGAGTTTGCAACCTCCCTGTGGCCCGCAAAGTCCTGTCACTGCCAGTGGGGGAGGGCTTTCCACTCCCCTTAGCCTGCTTTGCGGGCTAAAGGGAGCCGCGGCCATCATCTCACTTCCTTCTGCCTGCTGCCCCTTTCAAAGCCCATTTTTAAAATGGTGGCTGCACTACAGGGAAATCAGATCCCCTACAGGGAAATCAGACCCCCTACAGGGAAATCAGATTATATTTTTTAAATGGACTTTGATACTAATTGTTTGCATAAAACCTAGAGGGTTATACTTATCAATGTTATGAAGATGTCAAAAAGTATAACTTTTTGTATTCAGTTATGCAACACTTAATAAGGCAGTTAAGTATCTCATATACTTCAATTCTTCTTTCCATTTTTATAGATAATATGCTCTTTTGGTTGTCAGACAATTTTAAAGTACATAGTTGTATGTTATGTTGAACAAATTAATGGTGGATTTTATTTACTGTTAGGTAATATGAATCATCTTTATTTTTTCTTTTAATGTACACTTAGGAACAACTGTTAAAATAGCACTAGTTTTCTCTTACATGTAGCATAGATCCAGGTGTGTAACACAGAACTTTCAAAATTGTGGGGAAATTAAATGGGGCTAAATCAGAATAAATGAGTTGCAGATTCTATGCTAGCATGACAACTCCTGGTAAATCATTTTCCTTAGGCTTTCAAAATGGCCCTACTATGGCTAAATTACCTTACACTATAATTAGTTTTCCCTTTGTAGTTTCTTCATTTTTCTTTCTATCTGCTACAGAGTTGGCCTTCTTAAAGCTCTTTATACATCATCCAGTTTACCTTAGAGCACTAAATTTTCCTTATGACTCAACCCACCCAACTTATCTTTCATTACATCGCATTACTTGGTCTTCATTTAGCTGTCACACAACCATTTCCTTTCGTCTACAGATTAATTACAGCCTCCTGCATTTTTCAGCACAAATACCTCTTGCACACTTGAGACTCCCTACAAAGTTGCACAAGGAAAGTGCTCAGCGTAATTCATACAGTATCTATCCAGAATCTGGAAAGGGGGGAGAGATGTCCATGGAACAACACGAAGGCCATGTACCAAGTATCAACAAGGGGAAAACACACCTTATACCAAGAGAAATAGGCCCCTGCATGATCCAAAACTGATGTGACCAGTTCAGCACTAAGCCTGCAATTCATACTCTCTGTCTCCACACATTGAACAGACCTAGAGTTAAGACCACAGCATAGGGCTAATCCTTCGAGGGAGTGCTGTGCTTTGATTAAGGTGATTTGTTTATTGGCATGAAGGATCACTCAATGAAGAACTATGTGTAATACGATAAGTGTGAGTCTTAGGAATTATTCTGCACTAGTAAAAAAAGGCCAATTTTAAAAATGGGCATGTGGGGGCCGGGGGAGAAGGCTGCGTGGACGAGCGCACCATTCTCGGTGGTAGTGTGGGGAGAGCAGGGGCGGGAGGAGGCCCAGCAGGGGCATGGTGTGTACGCACCGTTGCCATGGTGCCGCGAAGAGAGCCTCATCGGATGAGTAGGGTAGTGGGGGCCAGCGCAGGCTTCCCGGGGCCAGGGGTGCGGCAGCGGGAGGCTCGGGGCGGTGTGGGCGGCCCTGTCAGGTAGACGTTGTCCCCGGCTAGGCCTTCGCATGGCAAAGGCTTCCCAAGGCTGGCAGGGCACGGCGGGAGGGTAATGGCGGGCTGCGCGGGCCTTGGGGGCGCCTGGGGGGCGTGAGAGGAGCAGGGCCATGGTGTCCTTGATGCCATGGCCCTGCAACTGTACTGCGGGCCCCCGTTCCCCCTCCAAGGTGGCAGCGTGGGGGGCGGGAAAGGAGCAGGGCCGCTGCCCTTCCTCTCCCCACAACAGATGTGCTGTGAGGTAGGTGGGGCTGAGAGAGAATTGTGACTAGCCCGAAGTCACCCAGCTGGCTGCACATGGAGCATATTCTCCAGATTAAAGTCTTCTGCTCTGTAACCATTATTTCAAGTTCTTCCGAAACAGAAACCAGCAGAATTTAAGCCAGTCAATTCATAATTGTTCCAAAACTAGAACCCAAGTGGCCAGATAGCTGCCAGTTTAATCCATTCCTCAGAGTAAGAAGTGTTCCAGAGAAGGACCAGTCCAAAGGTAGAGATCTTGAAGAATATTATGCTCCCCGATTTAGACAGAGTTCAGCTGACCCATGCTAACTCATTTAAAAGTCTGGGGGGTTGTACTGGATACAGATTTATTACTGGAGAGCAAGTTAATATGTTTGCAAAAAAACAGTTTCTGACAACTCAATCTATTTGGGTCATGCATATTACTTCCATTCTACAGGTTGGCTGCCCATCTGCACCTGGGCTCAATTTAAGGTATTAGCTATCGCATAAAAAGAACTTGGTGGTCTTGGTCCCTCTTTCTTTATGCTCTGCCACAACAGCTTCACTCATCCGAACAACATCTTCTGAAGCAGACTATCGGGGCTAATTTTAAAAGGTGCAGTCAAGTGGGCAGTTCCCAACCCCCACCTCCCAAAAAAGTTTAGTTCAAAACTTCAACACGTGCAAAAGTTGTATTAGGTTAAAATCAAGATAACTCTCTTCTGTGTTAAGTGACTTCAAATTTACTGTTCTGAAGATTTTCTCCCTCTGTGTAGACTTCTCAATCTCAGGAAATGTGACCTTAAGCAACAACTCATGCGTGTGCACAAAAGGAAAATGGACAGGTAAGTGATAGCAATGCAAGCTACAAGCAGAAATGCATGCCGCTGTGCAGTTCCATGTTTTCTTTTTAAAAGCCCCAAGATGTATGAAAAGAAACAAATTTAGAAAAGATGGAGGCACAGACAACCAGTAGTTAAATATCAGGGGATCATTAGAGAGAAGGAAATATGCCAGCAGTATTCCATGCAAATGCACATGTTTTCAAATGAAATATTACTTTAAAATGTTATTTGCTACTTTTAGAGCACATGCAGCCATCTCTTATGACTGTAAATACAGCCATTGGGAAAATATACAGCAGTTCCTGTTGAGCTCCAAAGTAGAGATTCCCTAATAGCCACATGAAAGGGAATGTGGTTCTTAAAAAGTTGTGAGAGCACAGTTTGGTGCTCTCTCTAATGCTCACACAGCGACACTTTTTTGCAGGTGATCTACAACTGAGGAGTCTCATCCCCTCCGGAACAGTAGAAAGGGTGTGATCGTGGAGTCATTAACTTACCCACACGCCCTTCCATTTCCTGGATTTAGTGATGGGTCTTTGTTAAAGAGCTGCAGCTGGGCTGGAGGATACAAGTTCACCAGGGGTTATTCTGCTCCAGACATCATTATTAACAGGACAAATAAGTCAGACCAGACTGGCCCCGTTTTTTCTTCCATTGCACAAGAAATGAACTTCTGAACCCGCTTTACAGCAGAAGGTAAAATTGCAATGCAGAGCTACTATAAACTTACATGCCAATAATACCCACAGTCTGTAATTCATTCCCACATATGACAAAGCATGTTTTCTGCTGTGTCTCCGTGAAGCTGGAACAGCAGTCGGCTCAGCTGTCAGCTCATCAGGCTAAATGTGTTTCTTTCTCTAAATGCACAATATACCACTTTATGCTACACCATCAAATATTGAAAAATATGGCTTGAGTCACTGCAAGGGCAGTGGCTTGCTAGTAGCTAATTTTTGTTGTTGTACCCAAGCTGTATAATTATGCAGATGACAATGTGATGCAAAATATATTAAGAAGTTAGAAAGGGAATTCTAAAGTAAGCAGGTGAGGGGGCTAAGGCAGCCCCCAAAGGACTGGTTAGTGGAACAGTGTTCAGGAAAGACAAAAAAGTATAGCTTCCATACATGAAAGAGAAGGAAAAATAACAGAATGTCTGAAAGCGTGCTTGTAAAAATTTTTTATGGAAAACATGTGACACTGTTTGAATATTGGTGGCTCTTCCTCAAGGAATTAGAAGACCACATCTGAATTTACTTAGTTCTACCCCACGTTTTTGACTTGGAAATCCTTGGGGAGGCTTACAAAACGATATATGGAAAATAAAAATTGTTTTTAGCATAAAGTATCATTAGTTGGCAACAAATTAATATACCAGAATAAAATACCATTAAAAGTGAAGCAAAAAGATAGACCAGAAAAGTAACAGCAAGCATAGAAACAAATCTACAGGGAGAACCAATTCCTTTCCTTTTTCTGCCTTCCCTTTTTATCTATGATTCTCAGTGGCCAAGAATCAGGTGCCTCAATACAGCAAAATCATAGCCATTGACTGGCAATTGAGGAATTAGAGCAGGGGTAGTCAAACTGCGGCCCTCCAGATGTCCATGGACTACAATTCCAAGTGTTGGCAGGGGCTCATGGGAATTGTAGTCCATGGACATCTGGACGGCCGCAGTTTGACTGCCCCTGGATTAGAGAATTGAAGCATGGTTCCTGAGGCACTGGGGCTACTGCCTTGCCAAATGCATTTGCATTCTTACTCCATGGCTAGCAATGCCTACTATGGGCTGCTGGCATCATGGCTTGCATATACACCGGAGGGTGCAGTGCACCTACGTAATGCTGAATTGGCTGTCCCTCTACCTGCTCCACCACTGCTGGACATTGCCCTCTGATTGTATTATTATTTATTCCACATAAATGCAGGTCTATCACCCCTCTACAACTGCTGAAAGGTACTGCTCGCATATTTCTAACATCTGTCCCCAATTATAAAGAAAGCCAGAAACCTGCATAAATCTGAAAAAAATGAAAATCTGAAATCATGCAACCCCAGTTAACCTTCCTTAACCTTCCTGATGAAATCTATGGTATGTAGTCATATATTTCACTTGGGCTAAATCATGTTCAATGCTTGATAGAATGGTTTAAGTTACAAGTACTCCACAGCAAAGAACATCCAGAGCCACAGTGGCTTGACAGATCCAGCCACTTTTAATCTTTCAGCAATTGTAACTATCAGATGAATCTCAGTGATAAAGGGAGTTATCCAGTCTTTCTTTCTTTGGAGGTTTATTTTAAAAATACCAACAAGATTACCAATGACATCATGGCACCTCAGATTTATGAGGATAATGCTTCTGGTATGCAACTATTTTAGCATGTAAGGATGCGATCCAGCTTTTGGTTCAGAATGTCAAATCTTGAGAACTGCACTCATTAATATATAAGAAAGCATCTGCCTTAGAAAGGGGGAAATTTGAAAATGTCCAGCTATCCTCTTCTACAATCCCAGATATATGTATGTGACAGAACTAGGAGAATAAGCATTTCTTCGATATTGGTGTTGTGCAACGCCAAGTCCATAAATAATAAATCATCTACTCTGCAGAGGTTTTTCTCAGAGCAAAAGGTGAACCTGGAATGTGTGACTGAAACCTGGATGCAAGGTGAGACAGTGGCCTTGAAAGAACTCACTCTGCCCAGGTTGGGGAGGCAGAGTGGCGATAGAGGTCAGAGAGTATCACAACAATTCCAGGTATTGGATGTGTGGGACAAAGCAGAAAGTTTGGCCATCTGCTTGGTGTACCACCTGTCTAACATACCAGCAGACACTCTGCCGAATTTCCTGGAGCTGGTGATCAGCAGGACTTTGCAATTCCCTAAGCTACTGGTCCTCAGAGACTTGAATGTCCATACGGAGAACTCCCTCGTCGAACTCAGACCTGGTATCAGGACTCTCTTAGTTTGTATCTAGTCCCACACATCAAGCAGGCCACACTCTGGATTTAATCTTTGTGATGAGATACAAATGGATCTGATGCAAGCTGCAAGAAAGCCATCGTTGGACCTTTATGCCCTAAAGGCTCATATCAGTATCCCTCTCCTTCTCTATACGGGTGAGACCAGGTTTATGCGCACCCAAGGAGGCAAATGAATCTAACAGAATTCCAAAGTGCTCTGTGGGATCCAATCCAACTCACTTGATCTAGTAGAGGCTTGGCATTGCCAACTTTCAGAAGCCACTGACAAAATTGCACCTAATTCTCTCTCTGTGCCCAAACTAAGCTGGCTATTTGGTATAGACAGTAGTTGCACAAACAGAAATAGGCACTGAGATGGCTAGAATGAGTTTGGTGGGAAATTCGTCATGGAACCTCAAGAACACCTTATAAGAAGCTTATGAATGCTTATGAGGTAGCAGTGAAGACTAACTACTTTGTGGCCTCTATGGCCACTGCCAGCTCTTGCCCAGCTCAATTATTTAAAACAATCTGGTCTTTGACAACCCTGGCTAGTGGATCACCAGATATTCCACAATTGTCTATTAGCTTTGAGGCTTTTGTGAGCTTTATTTGCAGAGAAAATCCTGTCGCTCTGCCAGAACTTTCCCACCAAGATTGATGCACTCGCTAAGTGGAGGCCCCTTGGCCATCTCAAGGTCCTACTTTGCACTGCTTTAGAACACCCTCTTTGACTAATGTGGATAGACTTCTGTTAAGCTGACTTCTTGCTCTCTTGACCCATACCCCTCCTAGCTGGTGAAAGCTAGCAACAAGAAGGTATAGGTCCCTCTCCAGGACATTACCAGCTTGTTCCCGACATCAGGGACTTTCCTGCAGAACTTGAAGGAGCCTGCCTGGTGGAACACTCTCCCAAATTAAATCAGGGCCCTGCAGTTCCACAAGGCTTACAAGACAGAGCTATTCCACCAGGCCTATAAATACCACCAATGAGCTGCCCTCCATACATAAACACAAAGGATAAAATTTGCACACCTACTCAAGAGTTAACAGCAAGCACCCCACTACTCTCCCCCTCCTTATTGTGTTTAAATGTAAATTTGATTATTTTAAAAATATTTAAATTGTTTAATTATTGTTTTACTATATAGCCCTTAGCTCTCATGGAAGGACAACAGACATTTGAAAAATAAATAAATACAATGAATTTTGTAGCTTCTGGCAATCAAGCGGCTGTTCTTTTGTTGTCCCACACAGCTTGTCTCACGACTGTCTCTTTCTTGTGGTTGTTTGGTAACTGAGTCTAGGGGTAGACTAGGAGGCCAAAAGAGCCTAAGAAAGGGCCCCAATTCCTCTCCCCATCCTCTTCTAATCAAAGGCAAGCAAGCACCACCATGCTGCTTTTCTGGAACAGGAAGACCTCTGGACAGCATGCATCAGAAAAGTAATTGGCCATATCACCTCTGGCTGAAACTCATTTGAACAGGTCCACTGATTCCTAGTCTACATATATCCTTCTTCCTGAAATATTTCAAACCTTTGCTAAAGAAATCCAAATATCTTTGGAACACAATCCATTGTATAAAACATGCAAATGTCCTACATGGAAATCATTAATATAGATTGCAGGGATGGAGTTTCTTTTACCACAAATAAATAAATATTTAATTGGCTCAGAATCTGGGAAAGGGGTGTGGGGATGGCAGTGTACCCAAAACCTTACATAAATCAAAGCAAGAGTACAGTTCACGTGAGCACAAAAACTACCTTGCTATTATAACAACCACATTTAGAAAACATTTTCCTTTTGTTTGGGAACTGAAAGCTAAAATACAAAGATGAGAGTTGCTGTTTTTTAAATTGTGTTATTGAAAGCCAGAAAGTTTATTTTGGATGCTATGACTCCTTGGAAGATTGGGGATTGGCCATCATTAGGCAAATAGCAACTGTGTTTGATTCTGAAAAGTGTTTGGGACTCATATGGTCCTTGAACAGATCCCAAAAACCTGGGTCAAAAAAGAAGAACTCTGAAATGCTGAAGTGTCTTGTGTTAACTGGCCAGCAGTAAATTGGTGAGTCATAATTCCAAAGGGGAAAATAAGAAGCTGATCCCAGCTGTTGTCAAAAGTGACAAAAAGCTCAGAGAGCAGGTTTCCATTTTGTTGAGAGAGACAACAGGAGAGGAAGAAGTCTTCATATCCTGCCAAATTGCAGCTTCGCTTGGAATGCACATGGTTGTTTTGACAAACTATAGCTTACAAGAGAAAACTTACATTTTCACATCATAAAGTTGGGCTTAAACTGGTTTCAGACTATGAAACATTTAAAATTGGAGGGAGAGACATACAGAGCAAGGGAGGTCAAAGACACATACTTGGATGTCTGAACTGCTTTGCAAAGCCTTCCTCAAGGGTAGCACTTACTAAACTTTTTCCCACACACCCAACTAAAGAATTAAGTCTGTGGCAAATAGATAATCTAGCAAGAGACAGGATTTTGAATTTTTGATACATTCTTTAGCTTTTATCCTCAGAGAATCCCATTAATAGCACATCTGAATTGCATGTGCAGGCAGTGATCCCACTTTAGTGGCTGTGGCTAAATTCCACTGAATCACACAGAACTAGTTAGTCATGATTACCTTAAATATGGCAGTTTCAAGTATCTCTACCTGGCTGAAGGCCAGAATGTCTAGAGTTCTATACTTCGTACTCTGAATTTTACCAGGCTAGCCCAATTCTGTCAGATCTCAGAATCTAAGCAGGTTGGCCGTGGTCAGTAATTGCTATCGAGAATCTGGCACTGGCAAATCACCTCTGGACATCTCTTGCCTTGAAAACCCTATCAGGGATGGTCATAGGTCAGCTGTGATTTGACAGCACTTTAGCCAATCTAATGCATCTTAACCTCTAGTGTAAACCTTGACATAGTTTTGTAGATGCATTCATAGCGGATAGTGGGTGTAGTCACAGAACCTTTTTCCTAGTCTCAGACACGTCAATGGACTTGCGTGCCAATCTCCTCCAAGATCCTTTCCATAAGACCACCCTACAAAGCCACATGAAATAAGCCTTGTAAGAAATTCTATTACTTTAAGACACAAGAAAAAAACACAAAAGGATGGCAGATATGAATGGCTATAACCACAAAACAGCCCCTCTACAAGCTGCTCTACTGGAAAGCAGGCTAGCTTTCTAGTCATTTTGATGTTCATCCAGATGGTTATAATTTTGGAGATCAAAAGTGCTGTTTTAGTGCTTTCTGATCTCTATGGGTCACATATGTCTTGATTTATTCTACGTAAGCCCTATCAGTCCATGCACCAAAAAAACAAGGAAGCTAATTTTTGTATTTTCAAGGCTACATGGTTGTGCAGATGATGTATTTTGGCTCCCCAGACAGATAGCTGGGCTCCAGAATAAAGACACCAAGCATCCATTGGCCATGAACTGACATGAAAACTGATATGTACAATCAAACTGCGGTCCATATTTTTTCACAATTTTTAAAGACAAATTTCATTTATTACATTTTTATATCACCCTTCCCCAGGTGACAATGTAAAACATGTTTAATCATTACATGAAAGATAAAACTGTTTCTCTGGCTGGATCTGGTCACATCAACCATCCCTTAGCACAGTAGTTCTCAACCTGGGGGGTCGGGACCCCTTTGGGGGTCGAATGACCCATTCACAGGGGTTGCGGCAGGGCAAGCAGCTTGGCTGGGGTGGGGCACCATCTACACAACAGCCTTGCAGGGTAGATCGAGATAGAGCGTTCGTCTGTCTGGAGCAGCAGAAAAGAGCGAGACCGGCATGGTGGGGCAAGAGACAGAACTGAACTGAGAAACCCCCCCAAAATAACAATCTATATACAATCATGAACAATGGATCTTCACGCCATTGGTCAGTTTAGGTTTAATTTCTGTGAAAGAACACTTGCATAATTTTATGGTTTGGGGTCACCACAACACGAGGAACTTTATTAAAGGCTCACGGCATTAGGAAGGTTGAGAACCACTGCCCTAGCTGATCTTATTGCTAGATGTTTATCCAGCTGCTATTTAAGTATTCAAAGTGTTTCTAAAACTGACACACATTATTTTTCTGATTTGAAGGACCACTGGATCCTCACACTTGAAAAGACAAGGCAAAACACTTGGAAGAATTTGTTTATTTATTATGGGATTTATATTCCATTCCATCTTCAGAAACTCAGGGCAGATTACGACATTGCATAATACGTAGAGTGCCTATAAAAACATAAGATTAATAATAATTAAATATCAAGTTTCTTTATTACATTTAAATCTTAAAGCAGTGAAATATTTAATATTAAAATTGGTGCTTCCTCTCATGGGCACGGGAGGAGGGAGATTCATTCAGAACTGCAATACAGGTTCTCAGCCTAGTAGGGTCGGACAGAAAGGCCAATGATTTTAGATATTACTAAGGCCTCCCCCCATAGGCCTGGTGGAACAGCTCTCTCTTACAAGCCCTGAGGATCAGTTGAAGGTCCCACAAAGCTCTGATTGCATTTGGCAGAGCATTCCACCAGGTTAGAGCCACGGCTGAAAAAAAAACCCTGGTTCTGGTTGAGGCCAGTTTGATCTCCTTAGGGCCATGAACCCTGAGCAGATTTTTCTCACTCAAACTCAGGGCCTCCCTGGAGCCTCTAATTAATTTATTTCTGACAGTACTGTAGCAGCTTTCTTAGGACAAAGAAGTGTGTACCAGCACACAGTTTTGGAAGGATTGTTCAACACACTGTTCCAGTGGTCAATTGTTCTTGCTGGTCAACTAGCTGTTTTTTTTTAAGCCACCTTCAAACTTTTTTAAAAAGTAGCTTCTGTCTCTTTAAACTTCATTTATTTGCCCGTGGTAGTCAGGAGAACAATGGAAATAAAATGTAATCACAGCATCTAGGACTCTCTAGGAGAAAAGAGGAAGAATAGAATGGCAAAGAGAATGCTAGAGTTCCTACCCACCCCTTCTCCTTCTCCTTACAATAAGTTTCAGACAAGTAACCATAAACCACAATGATGGGCATCTTCCAAAGTTCATGTTTTGTGTTCTGTCCACTGGAATATTCTACCATTTCCATTCTGGTTCCTGTTCAGTTGCCACCTTTGAATAAAAGGGACATCAAAGGGCTACATTCAACTCTTTGAAGCAAAGTGGAAGATCTCTTGGTTTGAACAAAGAAGGAAGGACAAACATGTCCTACTTGCTCCATCTGGCTTTGTGTTTTATAAACCTACAACACCATCCTGTTGCTCCTGGGCTTTTCACTCTACTTGAAATGCAAACTAAGATCAGAGGATCTCCTCCCTACTTGCTGTTTAGGCCACTTTGTCTATCATTTTAAAACATCCTTAGCAATGGTAACAGGACTGACTGCTTTCTTTAATTCTTCTAAGACAAAACTATTTCTCTTTGCCTGCACCTTGCTTTCCCTGGTCTTGAAAAACATGTACTGTAAAATTTGGCAAAATAGGCATCTAAATCAAGTGAGACCATCTCAGGTATAATGGTAGTTCTTATTCTCTGCAAGCTGGATGGTGGAGATCCATGTAATTAGAGAAACAAAATGCAGCCATAGATCTTAATGCATACACCAATAATTCAGCTGTTCTGTGAAAAAGAACGGCGAAGGCAGATGACTTGAAAGCTTTGGCTGGCTCAGATCACAAATTAGATCCTCAGCTAAAACTGTCTTCTGTAATCGTTTTTTTTAATATGTTGTATACTTCAGTGCTATGCCTGTGCTATGCCACACATGACGACCAATTTCATCTCGAAATGTGAAAGTCTTGCTCTCTGCATACTACTTGAAATGGTACTTTGTCTCTATGTAGGAAACTGTGTACACCATTACGGTGCAAAATAGAACATCTGTGTGTACTAGCTTTCAAATCTGCATACTTGCATCAGGAAACCCCATTCACACTATGCTTGAAATGAGACATGTATTTCCCTACTCTGAGATAATCTGTGTATATAATAGACACCTAAGGTTATTCATGGTAGCTCTGTTTAATAATTATGGTAACTTTATTGGTAAGTGAAAAGCAGATACAACCAAACAAACTGAATATAAAATTATTATGAAACATCTTAGATCTGGCTCGAAATACAACCATTAAAAAGTCAGCTACACACAATGGTCTCTGCAGAATGATCATTTAGAGGTAGCTCTATTTATTTATTATATACAGGGAGGGGGGGAAGTTGAGCTGCCGTTCTTGCCATGCCGGTAATATTGGCAATGTTATTATTGTTTTTATGGGGTTTTAATGGGGATTTGTGATATTGTTACCCACCACGAGCTACAAGGGAGTGGTGGGATATAAATCTAATAATAATAATGATGATAATAATAATAATAATACATAGCATGTGTAGTGGAACCAGGAAATCCAAGGATTGTCTAGCAGCCAGGCAAGAGATGTTCAGAGGTCGTTTGCCCCTAGTGTTCCTTGGAGGGACTACCACCCAAGGTCTCCCATCCAAAAGCTAGCCTGCTTAGCTTCTGAGATCTGTTGAGTAGGCTCAAATGAGAGTGTGATAGTGTTGGTACTCAACCTGAACAAGATAAACAGCCTCTCTTTGCAAAATGAGAGTACCATCCTGAGCACTTGAGTCAATGGGTTTAGAAAGATGTAATTCTGTTTATGATTCCAACTATTAATTATGCTCTGCATGGGGCTAACCATGATTAATATTAGTATTATTATGAACCATCACAGAGAGATACTTGACTGCTGGATGGTGTTCTGTTATTTGAGATCTAGCCAAGTTCTTGGGAATCGCAAATTCGCAGGATTCTTGCTGTTCATAGCAACACAGTCATTTGGAGCTGAGCTGGTGTTATTTATTCGATGCTCAGATACCTGGAGATCAGTTGTAATTCCTGGAGATTTCCATGCCCCACCTGGAGGCTGCCAACTTTATTATGTTTGTACATCTTCAGTGGTCTGTTTCACATAGAGACCCTCAGGAGTGAGTTATGGCTAAAGGAAGGAAACAACCAGGTGTTAAAGCAGAGCACATGCCCAGTTTTAAACTCTGGAGAAACTTTATATTGGCATTCATAAAGAAGGAATTACTATAACTCTGCGCTGTATGTAATAGAATCTCAGCCCAGCCTATTTTTCAACTATAACGTCTTCCCAAGATTTTAGGATGGCTTACCCATGCAATCCTGACTGGCTGCCATTGAAAATAAAATGCCGCACTAGACTGATGTCAGTCTGATCCAGCTAGGCAGGGCTTATGAAGTGTCAGTGCAAGGAGGCCTGTGTTGCAAAGGTTTGGCACATCATTTCCATTTCATTTTTGTAAAGTCACACTGTATATTTTACCCTGGGAGTACAACATTAGCTGCTGGCAAAGAATCTGCTTAGAAGTTTCAAAGCCACGAGTGCTTAGGTCTGTCTGTGCTCCTACAGACTGCTGTCAGGGAAAATAATCCTGGATTTTAACCAAAGTACCTGAAGTCAAATATTTTAAAGTGGATTCCTAATCCTGCGTGTGGCATCTTGTTTTGCACAAGCACAAAAAAAAGGGGGGGGGGGACAGACCAGGTTTCCTATAGCACATGGCTCCAGATTTTTGAAGCAGTCTCACATTCATGGGTGTTGGCTTATTACATGTCTCCACTTATTAACTGTGGTGATGATTTCTTTATAGCTTTAAATAAGAAATGGCTCCAGATCAGCTGAAAGAAGACATTCCCAATGTTCAAAGAGTCACCCAAAAGCTGGATTTTGTACAAATTTATGCTATGCATACATACAATTATAAGACCCCCACCCACTCCAGTGACAGATCAAGATGGAGACCCAAGTTAGTCAGTCTGTAGCTGTGGAAAATAGCAAGAATCGAGTAGTATTTTAAAGACTATCAAAAGTTGTGGCAAGGAATAAGCTTTCATGAGTCAGTGTTCACTTCTGAGACTTCCCATACTGAAGAAGTAAGCAGTAATTCATGAAAGCTCATATCCTACCACAAATTTTGTTTGAGAAAGGGATGTCAAACATAAGACCCAGTGGGTGAAGCTGGCCCGTGAGCAGAGCCACTCCATTTGTGGCTTCACTATGGTGGAACACCCGCATCTGCTGCACTCAAGCAGAACCCCTGCACTTCAGTGGCAACCTCACTGCTAAGTTGGGAACCACAACCACTTCCATGTAGCTCAGGGTTCCATGGCAAAGTGCACGCCTCTCCATTCAACCTGGGGATTCTGCCTCATGGGGACTGGCGCTTGCAAGAAGGAGGTGCAGATGATCCTCGCCTCTGCTGGTGTCTGCTGGTGGTCAGCATCACTTTCATATTCACTTTGGCCCATAGGTGGACATTCTTCAGCAGTTTCTTCCATACATCAGGGGCCTAGTCCTGCCAAGCATGTAACTTGGTGCCTGGGCCTCCCTCGCGCATGGACCTTCCAGCCACCTTTAGTCATAAGCGGCTGCTACCTTGGGGGGTGCTGATGATCTCCAGTCATACTGATCACGTACAGCCGTGTGAGTGATGTCCACTCCCTCATCAGATGATTCTGTGGCCTTCAGCCTGGGATAGTTACCGTCTCATAAGAATGGGGCAGTTTGCCAGTTATCTCTGGCCTTGCCATGGATCATGTGGCAGACTTGGCAGGAGGTGGTCATTGCTACCTGGGCAACTCCAGCTTATCAGACTGCACTTGGTCTGGATCCTGCTGGGCACATGGCCTCACCTCTGGGCTGCCACCCCCTGTTTCCGCAGGCAGCTTGGGGGGGGGGGGAGTTAGTTTAACATCTTCCCAGTTCCCTTCCATACTGTCATGTAGCTAATTTTCATTGTCACTTTGTCACTTTCTCAAAAACATAAACTTAGGCCTTGTTCCAGAGGCCCTTTCCTTTCCCCATAGATGGGCTGGAATGGGGATGGAAGTGTATATAGCTGCAGAGAGGAGATGCACAACACAGCCTCCTGCTCACTGGCCAATGGGATGGAAGTGTTGAAAAGGGCCCATAGCAGGCTAATAGGCCCCACATAGGGTTGCCACATCTAGATGGTGCCTGTAGATCTCCTGCTTTTACAACAGATCTCCAGGATACATGTTCTCCTGGAAAGGATTGCTGCTTTGGAGGATGGACTCTATGGCATTGTACCATGCCATACCTCCCCTCCACAAGTTTCATCTGACTCTATCCCCATTCCAAAATCTCCAGGTGTTCCCCAACCCACAGCTGGCAACCTTAGTCTCTCCCCCCCCACACACACACACAATTTTGTACTGCTATGTTGAGATTTCTTGGATGTGTGTGTATACATACACTTTGCTATACAATTAAACAGGTTCCAACCGGTAGCAAAAATGTAAGAAGGGGGTCAATGAAGTAGCTGACTTTGGTGAGCACCCTGGGATTTGTTTATAAAGTAGAAACTTACAGAAAACCAGCTTCCACTGAGATTGCGGTGAAATGTCTTAGGAACTGTCCACTGATCTATTTACACCAGTAGTACCCAACCTCGATATGCCTACATGCACATTTGAAATTCTGACAGGACATGGTAAGCACAGAAGCAAAGTGGCCACCACAAAATGGCTGCTGAAGGAGGCAGAACAAGCCACAAAATAATTGCCGCAGCTTAACTTCAGTAACACAGTGTCAGTCCTTGTGGTATGGTGGAAGCTGCTGTCACAAAAACATATTTTAAAATCTGCACAGGCAATCAAATCTCCAGCAGTAAGCAGAAGCCTATATGAAACTTTCAGGTGCAGGTTTACATCTACATCTAGTTCATTATATTACTTACCTGCTTATTAAGTAGCAGCTTAATGACCACATAAAAATAAAAAGCACAGCACCTAATGTAACCACATAACTTGTTCTGGACCATGTCCAACATCTGGCCTTTCATAAATCTCTTGCTGTTCTTTCCATCATATAAAAATAATAATTTGCAAAAGTCCTCCTATATGTTAGCTTTAATTAAGTGACCTGAACAAATATTACCAAGATGCCCCTTAAATAGCTCAAGAGTTGTAGAACCACAATTTCAACTATTACTTGCTTTGCATATGTGGTTGTAACTGGTGGAAATTCCTAAGGCATAAGATCATCTACCTGAGATGCAGAGCAAGTTCAGCCTGGAGATGGAACACAGTGGGGTTCTGTCAATATACTTTGTCTTCAGGGTTCTGCAGATATTATACGTTTTCATCACTTGAGGTTTTACCCATTGGTAGACTTCCTCCCCCAGTCAGATATCATATTCTCTTGTGCTTGTGGTATTTACAAATTCTTTAGGTCAGATTACATGTTATTATAAATGCATGCATGCCTCTTACTCACATCTCTTCCCACATCTTCCCATTAAACGTTAGCTAAAGTAGACATATCACATAACATTATTATGCTCAGTGTTCCCTCGGTATGAAAAACAAACTTATGATACAATCCTTATCTGAGTTACACTCTTCAAACTCTATTGACTCCAATGGATTAAGTATAACTCTGTTTAGTATTGCACAGTTAAAGAGCGCAGTCTGTAAAGTGGAGTAAGATTGGGAAACAACATAATGATATTAAGAGCTGTGTCTATTTAAAATAGATGTTGACATGTGTCTAATTTAAGTACATGCTAAAGATTTAGTCTTACTGGATTCCCTTCTTATAGTCCCAACACGCATGAATTTTGGGATACCATGATCCCCACTATAGCCTTTTTTGAAGGTCAAAGGGGACTCTCCTCTCCCTTTTTCATCAGTAGAAAATCAGGCTGGATCTAACATGTAATTTGGACCCAAAACACTGGGGGAAGACCATGAGAACAAGAGAATAATGCATAGAATAGCCACTGAAAATATAGTCCCTACAGTGAGCCCTATGGGCATTACTAGACCATTTCTGCACCAGAGGCTGCAGACTGGAGTTTGAGCTGGCCCGGTGCACCTCACCCACCCTGGATTTGTGTTCCTGCAAGGGAGCTGGGGCAGTGAAGTTCCCAGTGCGGAAACGGTCCTAGTGTTGCAATCTCACTTTTCCAAGGTCTGTCACATTCATTCAAAGCTGAACAATTAATAGCACAATCCTAAACAGTTATACATTTCTAAACCCATTGACTCCAATAGGCACAGAAAGAAATAACTCTGCTTGGCACTGCATTAAACATCTAAACAAATATCTCCTTAAGAGCTTGAGAAATCAGATTTTAAGGCTTTGCTTTTCACCATTCACTCTACACTGTACAGACATTATGGTAACGAAAAGTAAAGGCTGATGGAAAACATGACACTAGTGCCTACAATGTTCCAATCACAATGTATCAACCAATGGAATCAAGAAATGGGAGGGAAGTAGAGATAATTAGAGGACAATGAGAGTGAAGATGGCAAGGGGACATTTCAGTGCAGAAAAATATATACACCTCATAGGCTGCAAACATTCTATCTTCTAAATTCATACATGGCATTATCATATGCTGAGTGTCTGATGTAGTTATCTAATAAAAGGACAAGATGCTAAGGCAATTTTTTAAATAAAAGGCCATCCAACCAGCTGAATGTAGAAAAGTGGGGAATCAAACCCAGTTCTCCCGATTAGAGGCCACTGCTCTTTAACCATAACACCAAGCTGGCGTTCCCTAGCAATGTTTTTTTTTCCCCCACCAGGGATCCTAGTCTTGTGCATTGTTAGACTTATTGGTTTCTTAAAATTAAATAGATAATTGATAAAACTAGATTGTACACCTTCTGCTAAGATGTTGTCTGGACACTAAATGCAGTTGGAAGTAAGTTCTTATAATTACAAAAAACACACCCAGCGCAAAACTGACAAATAAGAAGGGAAAAATCACACCACAAAATATGGGCAGTGGAGCAGTGGCCTCTGGGAGGCAGCAAAGGAGGAGGAGGAGAAATCCCAAGGAATTGTTATGCTTTTGAATTACCTTCACCTTGGGAGCAAGGCAACGTGTGTGTGGGGGGGGGGGGCATGGCAATAGCACTCTCAAAAACCCAGGATAAACAGCAAATGGAAAATAAATTGAGCACTGAAAGGAAAAAAATCAACACAGAAAGCAAAGTTAAACCTGATGGAAGTGTGCAGTGAAAGAGAGTGAAATGTAGAACAGGGGGGAAATGGGTAGAAATGTACCTCAAAAGCATGGGGAACACCAGTGCAGGAAAGCCATATCTCACACTACGCAAAGCAAACTGCCACAGTAGACCAGAGATTATCAAATTATGGCCCGAAAGTCCTGTCAGCTATGGTACCTTTTCATCCAGCCATCCTGCTAAATAATTTGTCAGGCACATCAGCAGACTTGCCTAGGAGATTAATACTACTAAAATATTTCTAAACCTCTCAAAATTCATTAAGAATGGTGGTGGAGGCCACATCTGGGCTTCTCCCTATATTTTAGGGCTCGAAGTGGGACACCAACATTCCTGTTTCCATCATCATAGGCAGAGCTGGTTTCCAGCTCAAATGCCACATGAAACTACCATATATTGAGTCAGGGCATTGGTCTGGCAAGCTCAGTATTGACTATTCTGATTGGCAGTAATTCTCCAGGTAGAGGTCTTCCATATGCCAGGAACTGAACCTGGAATCTAGGTGGCTCTACTGCGGAGCTATGGGCCCGCCCAACTTGGAATCCTCAAAACTTGGTCCTCGGGGGGAAGAAAATGTTATCTATGCTATAGGAAGATTATCTGCGTCTTTCTGTTCACGTCAGTCTGCAACTATATAGTCAAGTAAATGGCAAAGTTTTTGAAAACAACAGAGATTGTTTAAAAAAAACTGGAACAAATTGCATTCTATGAGGAGAAAGAAGTTAAAAAGCATATTTAGCTCTTCGGGAGTTCTTAATCACCCAAATGAAATTGACACCACCTTGATTAAAAGCAGAAGAGGCTTAGTTCTGCTAAGAGAAAATGAAAAAGCTTACAGGGAGTTGTGGTTAATACCTGAACAGTTGTCACCATACTGGACAATAACTTGGGGGAGGGGGGGTCTTCTTCCAGTTGCTTTACTAGTGAAGCTCAGAGATGGCTTGGGGGGGGGGGAGTCAACCATACTTTCACTGAAGCTAATCCATTGGATTAGCGGAGGGAAAGATTATGTGGCTGGGATATAGAAGAAGGGGGGGGGGGGTTAAAAACAACACATGTTATGCTTTCAAATCATACCAAAACATGTGGTGCTTGTCTTCCAAGTCTGGCGCTAAGGAGCCTGTGGTCTGGCAAAGTTTGAATCTCTGGCTTTGATTTCAGAAATCATCACAAACGCTGGAACTACAAATCTTCACATAGCATTTGAAAGGAGTAGCTATAAATCCTGAGTTTATGTACTGTATATTCAATGTTATGGTTTAGATTGAAGTTTATTCTCTGGTTCCTTTGTCACCTAATTAAAATTAGACCTGTTCTTTAAAAGCAGGGCGGGGGGCGGCAGCAAGGACTAGGCTAGATCTTGTTGTGAGAATCTTTTTGGCACCAAATAGTTGAAAATCAGGAGCTTAATGCTCTACTTGAGAAGACAATTAAAGAAAGACATTTGGATTACTGTGGCCTGCAAGTACCAACATGGAGCCCTGACTTGTGTCTCCAAAGGTATGTTGATCTGATAGCTTCATCACAAGGCATCTGTCACCAGCAGATTCCATCAACACCTAAGCAAAGTGGAAGGGGGAACAAGAGTGAATTAAGGTGGCTTTGTGATATACAGATTCATGGTGCCCAGAGTGATTACAAAAAGCCCAACGAAACAGGCACATGGCAATGTGCCTCCCTGTACAGACAGAACCCCTGTTATTCAACTACTGGTTGTTTTCAAGTCTGCCATGAATGTAAATACACTACATATAGCATGGTCATTGCACAGATTCAAAGAGTTGCATTGTCATGACCAAGTGCTTTAGCACACGCATCAAGATTTACCCATTTCCTGTTCTGATTACAGCTGCTCAGTATATAGCGGCTTCATGTGTCAATAATGGAGGCCAGACTCACAAAAGGTTTGGGAACCCTTTGGAATTTGTTACAAGAAAGATCTTTAAGGGCCCCCTCTGTAAACCATTTTGGATCCTAGCCCCATATCCACTTGGGAACTAACCTGAAGTAAAAAAAAAAGGAAGGACTAAGGTTGGGGGCATTTTATTATCAACAGAAGTCATATGATCATTGTTGGCAGAGTTTAATATGCAAAGAGATCAAAGCATCAGGTAGTTTAAAGAATAAAATAGTTTTATTTAGAGTAAAAACAACTATGCATAGAAAGATGAGATAAGAGACCTAACTATCCAACTAACTGTTTTATGCAGTTGTTCAATAACTATTCTGGAGGCAAGCAGTAATAAAGTGCACTCAAAAACAGGAAGTATCCTGTTGACCCAATCAGGACATTGGAGGAGATAATTTGAAAATCATCAGGAAGTTCCTCCCCTATCTATGCTAATATACATCTCTTATGATGCCCCCTGCTGGACACCCTTTATATTCTGCTTTATATTCCATGGTGGACAAGGGAGATTGTCAAGAAAGCCTGATGAAGCAGTGGACAGAAGAAATGGATTCCTAATAATTTGAGAAACAAAGGAGGATGAAATGGATATTAACAGAGGGAAGAATTCCAGGAAGGGGGGGTGAGGAAAGCTCTCAGAATTAATGACATTTGGAACTTAGGAACTATTTGCAGTCTCAAGGCATCTGTATCATGGAGGTTTGCTTTCATTTGTTCACAAATAAACTATTCAATCCAGAAGTGTGTGAGTGGGTACCTGAATTGCTAGGGGGGCGGGGGCGGGGAGGAGTTCAGACAAACCCTCCATAAATTTTGGGTATCTGCCATGATGTAAATCAGGTCAGTTTTCAGATACATTCTTTAATGAGAAGTTTAAGGCATGAGTTTGGAATTATAGTGATAGGAGATCCCAGTGGGAGCACAGGTGACCAAGGTACCAAGAGTATAGTTATGTCATTGTGGGAGGCAAGGAAAGCATTTGTAGAGTTCAGTAATAAGGGAAGAAGGGAAAGCTGTGTAAGAGAGTAGAGCATCATTGGGGTGACCCACATAGCAAAAAGAAAGGCTGGTTTTCTTCTTGGGTTGAAACCTGATGATCTGTAAGATTATCAAGGACGGAAAACAAAAAGGAACTGGGAGGCTAGACCCATCAGCCAAATGAGACTGAGTTGTGTACACCAGTTATGAAAATTAGGGGAAAGAGATAATTGGCTAGCTCAACGAGGTAGATAACCAGAACAAAGAAGCCAGAGTTTCTGACAAATACTACTAGTTTCCAGACGTTGCAACATGAGAGAAGCTGAATTAAGACTTTAGTGGGAGAGGGCAAGCTAGGGCAGGGTTTCATGAAACTCTGGGGTTCTTGATGGCCCTGGGCTTCCTGAATGGGTGGTAGGTAGGTAGGTAGGTAGGTAGGTAGGTAGGTAGGTAGGTAGATGATAGACAGACAGACAGACAATTTGTTAAACCTTTATCAGGTGATATGACCATGTATGGTCATAAGTGTGATCCATCCAATGGGGAATCATCTAGTGAGTGAAAGGTCATGATTGCTGTCTGTATTGATCCACTACTGTAGTTCCAGCTCATATGCTATGAGTCTATATTGGAAAATGAAATGAAATGTAAAAAGGTTCCTAAACTCCCTGTACCGTCATGGCTTTTCCTTCTATTATCAGTGCCCATGCAGATGCCTCAGATGAGTGCACAGGACCAATCCTGGGCTTATAGAACAGTGAAACCAATGTGAGAGCTATTTGTGAAGCCCAGTGAAGACTAGCTGCACTCCCTGCATATGACTAGGCACGGTGTATGGAGCCAACACGGGGCTCATGCCTAGCACTAACTGCACAGATGTGTCATGGGGCTATCAAAGCAGGGGGAAATAGGTGATCACAACTGAGGAAGACACAGCAGTTGTCAATAGCTCTTGTGTGGAGATATCTACTCACACCAATGGCACCTCTAACGCTACATGGTTACAAGACCAGCGGTCGTCTCACATTGTAGTATTCATAGGGAACCGCTATTCATTAGAACAGAGTCTGAAAAACTGGTACCTCTGCAGGGAGTTGTCTGTCTCGCCTCCCCCCTACCCCATCAATCCATGATTCCAGTAATCCTTTTTTGAGCTTTTGTGACCACACACATCTCAGTGACTTGCATGAACAGCTCTCATGTGGAAGCATAGATTCCCACAAATGTTAATTCTGTGCAAGATGCAGCAAGGCTGTTGATCCAACACTGCTCCCCACATATTCCTGCAGGCTTTGCATTGAGGCTGCTGTAGGAAGCATTGGGCTGTAGGTGCCTGTTGGTTGTTTACAATGCATCTAGGACCTACAAAGATATACTCAAGTCTGGAAAGGATTATCTGCTTTTAACAAAGTAAGATGCCTGGGATTCCTCTGAGATCCTCAATTAGCATTAAGTACTGGATCCTGCAAAGGCATTCCTTAGATGGTGAGTTTTTCAAGGAATCATTTACTGCCCAAAACAAAGATGCGTTACAGGACAATGAATGCAATAACTGCAGAGATAGGAAAAAACAATAACAATTTATCATGGGATTGCCCAGCAATAATATAGGAACATAGGACTCTGCAATTGTGTGACGTAAAAATGCCACCAGTGTCTTCAAAACCACAAAGTCAAGGCGCTATCTGGGAGGGGACGGTGAAGCAGGGGGAGGGGAAGGTGAAGCAGCACAGAATCCTCCAGTTTCTGTAATTCTGTGCAACCGAACTGATCTAAAAAGAACAAAAAAAGGTGTGACATTGAAAACTAACTAGCCAATAAAAATGGCACCCGAAGCAGTGCACTTCGTTTGAACTTCTGTGCCCATGGCTCAGCACTCTCCAACCTGCACACTGAAACAGTTACACAAGTGTTCTTCAGGATGGATGATTTTAGTATGCCCAGAAGGAATAGGAAACACAGCTTTTAATTTAGCAAGTAACAACACGCAGCAAAAGAAAAGAAGGCACTATATCTACTCTAGTGTAGTTACCTCTTAGGTGAAGGGCAGAGCAATTGCAGGAGAAAACCCTGAAGTTCAGATACCCAAGAGGGAGAGGGGAGGGCGGCAAAAGAACATGAAGCTTGTCTGCCCTAACAGGATGTCCAGAGCAGAGGAATCATAAAACAGAAAGGTTTACAATCATGTGGGACTGTAATGAATACAGGAGAATTAGGATCAGACATCAACAGACAAGCAAGGTTCTGCTTTAAGGACTGCCAGTTTACCTATATGATGTGTGCATTCCCACGTTTCATACAGGAATGCAGGCTGTTTCCCATGCACCTGCCCCGTCACCAAGCCTCACTTCTCCCAGTCTGGCACATTATTAATCTTTTGCTTCTTGATTTACAAGGACTCTGGAACAACTGCCTCCAACCAACTAGTAGTTTCCTAATCTTGCTCCATTACAATGCCCTGCTTCAGCAGTAGCCTACTTGGGAAGAAACATGCCTTTTAAAGTAAGGTTGCCTTTCCCGGGCCCACATGACCCTCTAACATCTGGAAATGTGGACAAAATGGACAGCAAGTGTAATCCATAGGGAACCAGTGACATGCAAATCCCCAATGCAAATAAATTACATAGAAGTATATCACGTTATAAATTATGTTTGGGTGCATTTCTTTGATTTGGATTTGTGATGGTCAAGTTGTCCTTGTCTGGAAGAATGTAAGCATCCTTTGTCTTTTTAACTTTATTGCAAGTATTAGAATGTGGGGTCTATTTGATAGATTGCATAATATTTGGACATTGTGGAATTCAGCTACTGACTTTAAACCTTGATCCTTAAGCTAGTGAAATATCAGAAATGAAATATATTGCCACTATATGAACAACCAATACATCAAGCCCAGATGCCTTGTGCCTGTTTATTTGGGGTGAAAAATGACAGATGACCATAAATATATTTGCAGGACTCCCTTCCTTCTTTTTTTGTTTTTTGTTTTTGAAAGCTAGGCCAAAATCTATTCTGATCAGCAATTTAAGGTGTATTTATGTGTTAGATGTCCTGCTCCATTGTCCTTAACCTTTGGATAAATAGCAGAAAATACAAAATATGATCAGCAGAAAGCCTGCAATTATACAGATATTCACTGTGGGCAGGGTGTCATGGATATATGTGAATATAAGAAAATATCTTATTTTTTGTATAATCCAACCCACAAGAGAGATTTGAAATGATAAACAATGAATGCCTCATCATAATGCTGCCTCAAATAATCACTGATGCCATTCTTTCTCTTATGGATCCTCAGTCACCAAAATCTGCATATTCTCAGCAAAATGCCTTTGTAGGCATGGCATGAAAAAAAAATCATGATTCAGAACTATCAAGATGTCCTTACACAGCAAAGGCCCACAAATCTCACATCTGGAATAAAATTATGTGCTTGTGTATGTATTAAAGAAAACTCAACCAATAAACCTTCAGACATAATGAATGGACCTAAATATTAGAACTTATTATTAAGTAAATCATGGTACCTGTAAAGCTTCCATTTGCATAGCATTAATTCATGATGGCGTGTAAAACAAATTCATCACGCCTAGCTATATAATGGCCTGATTTATGTTGGAAGGAAAAAAATTCAGGACGACAAAATTAAACTGACAAGATTACGTGCTTCGTGCAGCCTAAAGAAGGGTGTCGGGGGGGGGGGCACTAACCATCAAAAAAACTAAATTATGAAAAAGGATGGGGGTAGCATCTCTAGAACTCAATCACTTGGTTCACACACAGATACCCATCCACCAGTTATTAATGTCAAGCACTGTGAAGATACTCAAGAAAATCATTACCATTCATAGCCACTAACAGCCATTAAATCTCAATCAATTCAACTTAACACAAGTGTACTTCAGGGGTCCTTACAGTTCCTTACAGATGCAGCTTAAAAAGTCCCGTTTGACTTATTGCATTGTCCTCCACACACAAAAAGGAACTGGTAAGGGTCCTCTGAAAAGGAATCATTTTAGTCTTTTGGAGCTGCTGTTCTTTTAACAGATCAACAGCATTTTCAACACAAATAATCACAAGAATTTTCTTTCCCCAGCTGCTAATAAAAAGGGGAGAAGGTTCTATTTTTACTGTGAGAGAACAGAACATATATTTATGTTAGCTAAAGAGATACCCTTTTGCTTAGCCGGGTGGAGGCAAAATGGATATCAGTAAGCACATCTAAGCACTTTTCAATGAAGTTAGAATTTATGACGAGTGCTATTCAATGCCCACTATCTAGAAATAGACATTTCAGCCAAGATTTTTCAGATATTTCAGTCAAGAGGGCCCACAGAATGGTCCGAAGACACATGGAACTATTTGTTGTTTCACCAAAGCATTTCTCAGTTTGGACAAAAAAAGCCAGGAAACGAAAAACTACATAAGCCATACCCAACTGAAAAACACCATGTAAATAAGTAACATAAATCGGTCTGAAGTTCCACTTTCATGTTTCTTATGATTTTAATTAACATACATGGTCTTGTAACTTCCATTTCCTTGTCTGAGGAAGTGTGTATGCACATGGAAGCTCGCGCCTTGAATATATCTTTGTTGGTCTTCAAGGTGCCACTGGATTCAAACTTTGTTCTACTACTTCAGACCAAAATGGCTACCTACTAGAATCTGTCCTGTATGTTCGTCATGGGTTAGTCAAAGATATCTCCAACATCCATGACCATCTGCAATAAAATATTTCTTTCATATAGCCATAATACAGGTTCCTGTTAACCAACTGATAAGCTGTTTATTTGTATCACTCTGTTAAGCAGTAAATAGTAAAGAAATTGGTATTCATTCATCCAGTTTAAGAACTGTAGGGTCCAGGATAGTCATCATGTCACATGCTTCATGGAGGCATGATTGCCTTTGCTCATGCATTTCTAAAAGAGAAGCTATATCATGAGAGGTTCCTGTTGATTGTGGAATACAATTCTGTACATGATGCTGACAAGCCCTGAGAAATGAGATGGCTCCAACTAGGGATGAGACCAAGGCTACAATCCTAAAAATACTTACATGGAGTAAGCCCCGCTAAATTAAAAAGAGCAGTCTAGCTAGTGAAATATCTTCATTTCAGTTTTGGTTCCTTCATTTTGAACCAGTTTCTCCTTTTTCATTCCAGTCTTCAGTCTTCCCAATGAAAATCTATGCATTTCTCAACAGTGTGCATGTGTGTGCGAGAGAGAGAGAGAGAGAGAGAGAGAGAGAGAGATGATCACCCAACTCCCATCATGGATGCCTATACTCAGACAGTATCTCAGGCCCTGCCTGACATACATACTGGACATGACAGACCATCAATTTGATCCAGCAGGTATCTCTTATGTTAATTGCATATAGAGCACATGAAAATATTCTCTCTGTGTGTATAGATGGCATAAAAGAAACAAAAACTAAATCAAAAGTAAGGGCTGAAACCAATAAAAAATTACAACATACAACATCAAAAAGCACAAATACTGCTGTATCAACTCACTTGTTTCCTTCATTACAGGGAAATGCCACAGAACTAATAGCAAATCAGATGTGGATGACTATCCTCGGTAATGGTGGTAAACTAGATCATCTCCATGAAGGCCACGCAAATCATCTGCAAATCTCATACATTAGCACTAGCAATTCTTTCCCATACAACTAAATACTAGCGAACATTGAAAACATGGTTTAAGGCTGACAATCCCAGATAAATATTTTAACTGTCTAAACAGTCAGAAAGGCCTTTAAGGCCTTAACACAAGCAGGGCCCTGCATATCTAAGGGACCACAAAGAGCCCTGTGATCCGCAAATGCAAACCGGCTAGTGGTCCCCAGCTCCAAAGAAATACGCTAGGCCTCAATCAGAACCAGGGCCTTTTCGGCCATGGCTCCTGCTTGGTGTAATGAGCACCTTAGTGATATCAGGACCCTGCAGGAACTTGAGCAGTTCTACAGGGCCTGTAAGATGGAACTCTTCCAACAAGCTTATGGTTAGGGCCAGCAATGATAACATCAATCTGGGCCTCACCCATTTCTTTTTTCTCCTTTTCCCCTCCAGTGGTCTTAAACTGATTTTATATTAATTTAACTGTATTTTAAACCTTAGTAATTATATGTTTGGGGCTTTTATATTGTGATATTGTTTATGCCATGCTGTAAAGCGCCCTGAGGCGTCCAGTTGCAAGGCAGGAGTAAGAATTTAAAAATATATAAAAATTTTAAAAATACCATGAATGGGGACAAACAGCTAAAACATTCCGGATGCATGGTTTATATCTCAAAAGTAGGAATAAATATTCATAACATTTATCTGAGACTGTCAGCAAATCTGGATATTCACTGTTACATATTAGATTGAGTATAAACATGATAGTGGCTGTTACACTTTTTGTCCATAAAGAATGCTGGAAATCTAATTAAAATATATCATGACTAATGAGAAAACAATTTGAAAAACTGAATATGTGGTTAATCTGAAAAATCCTCTAGTCCATTTTCCACTGTCCTCATCAGTGGGGGGAGGGGGGTTAAGAACCACTATTGTTCAAAGTCTTTCAGATTAACCAAGACTGAATCATAAAAGAGCTAACAATTCAACTAGTTTCGTCAAGGTAAATGGCTCCAAAGAGGACAGTGGAAGCAAAATATAATCAGCCTGCGAAGCCCCATTAATTGCAGGGTTTGAGTCCAACTGGAGCAGCTTTTAAAACTATGCCACCTGAGATCATCCAGATACTGAACTTTTTTGTAAGTTAACAAAAACATTTGCATCATAAAACATGCCAAGACAGCACAGAGGCAGGGCAGATGTGGGACAAGCAAAGATCAGGGCACTAAAACAATCAAGACTGTAAATAACAACTGGTAATCCTCAATCATTGCAACTTGGACTTAAATGCCAGGCAACTAATAGGTTTCATTGGATTCAAAGGAAATACTTTCTCCTATGTAATTTGGTGAGTGACAGAGGCTAGCATCTGACCCTCACAAAGGTATCAAAAGAGTGAGGAAAGCATTTCTAATTGGGCTTTCTGTTGGATCACGCACTTTATACAAACTTTCCCCCAATGAACAGTTACTAGTGCAGCTGTTTTCTGCAATTTCTACTGTATGTCTTACAGTAACTACACAATGAGAGGGAATTGCTAGCTAAAAGCCCATGGCAGTGGGGGAAGAGAAGGGAGAGTATTCAGCCTAGTGCTAAAAATTCTTTTTCTTTCACTGTTGTTTTTGGTTCATTAAATTTTCCACAGATTTGCAGAGAAGAAAACGTGATCAATAAACCTTGACAAAAGTGAACGTGTGAAAAAGGCCAAAGAAAGGCACAAGGAAGATAAAAGGGATATCCCGATTGCAGATTTCAGAGGCAGATGACCAGAGCTTTGGGTTGCTGAATAATCTGAATAGACCATCATTTCTTTGCAGCTTTTCACTTTCTTTCTCCTCCTGACTGTTGGAACTCTTCACTCAATACAATAGTAAATGCACTAAAACTGGTTTTCTTATGCTAATGGATGGGATCGGGTACTCAGAGTTAAAACGCACTTCCCACCAATGTGTTTTCTTTTTCTGTTTCCTTCAAAAAATACATTAACCTATTCAAGTTAACCCAAAACGTCAAAGATTGCTTAAAGCTTATCCTCATCAATGCACAAAATTAATGTAGGTTTTCTCTCCCTGCTAGCAGATTAGGGGGGGGGGGGAGTCCCAAATCAAGGGAATGGTTTTTTTTCAATGTCTTTTAGATGAGAGAAATATCTCAGAAGCCAAAAAAGAAATAGAGGGCAGAAATCATAACAATTGGTATTTAGAACAGTAACCTTATTATTCCATCTCAGTCCAAATGTTTTGAGTTTTTTTTAAATTATAAATTAATATGGGATGTGAGCAAACAACTCACTGCCTAACAATCTTTGGTAGGCAGTGAGTTGTTCTGTATATTGGCTTGTTGATGATGATGACCCAACAAACCCCACTTTCAATTGCACCAAGTTCTTACCATTCTTACTACCAGATTTCCCCTTTGGAAAACCTAGCTCTTGACGCTTTGCAAGGCAGCCCTGACTAATGGAAATAATTAATTTTGTACATTATTTTCTTGTGATTCCTCAAAGTCTAAATAAACTTCGACACTCAAATATGCCTGCATTGAAGCTACACTAGAAATGCAAAAGTTACTGCAAGTTGTAGGATGGTTCTCCAAAGTAAGTGGTTTGAACAGACGGTCTCCTTCTGATGTCTTTTGAGTGCTATATTGTCATGGGCTGTGAGCGTTCACACAAGTACCCTATATAAGACCCACAAGTATCCCCAAAGTATATGCAAGTGCATAGATAATTAAATGCAATGTTTTGATACAGAATTTGGGGCATAGTAATAATCCCTGAAATCCAAATCTGGGTCAATGTTTTCTCTTTGAGGTGCTATACAAAAATAACAAACACACCCATACCACCATTAAGGAAAAAAAATTTCCTGCAGTATATGTCAAATACATCTACACATTGCTTCCACTTCATGGGAAGTAATTCAGTTAACAGGACAAGCCGCTGAAGAGTGAACAACCACATCTAAGAAGTATAGAAGTCACAATAGGGAATAAGTTTTAAATCATTTTTTTTAAAAACCCTTTCTCGGACTCTTTAAAAAAAGCAACGAGCACTTCAGAAATCCTCCGGTAAGATCATTAAGTGTATTCTTCCTAAGGAAAGCAAAGCATGTGTGTTTGCTGCACAAATAAATATGGAGTTTGGGGGTGACCGCTGGCTGAATTTGCTTTCTTCACTAATCCGTACTGGAAACTTTGCTGTGAACAAGGCACTTTGGAGAGTACAAAAAGCCTGAAGGATTTGTGTATCTTTCAGGAATCAGTGCAAACAACTAGATTACAGTAGGCCACCATTGGCTGAGTCACTGAAGGGTTAGCAGCCTCTGTTCGGTTTCAATAAAACTGTTCTTGTGCTTAGGAGGGAGTTCATCCCTGGAAGAGAGTCTCCTTATAAGAATAAATGAAAGGCAATTCTAAGATGCTCTCTAAAGCCATGTTTACCTACAATCAAAATTAAATTAAGCAGCCATTGCAGACAATTGGATTCTAAGTGTTTTAAGATCTCAATATTAGCTTTTGGTGATTGTGTAATTTTTGCAGTTTTTACCATGAAGGTGCCAGAATACCCTCATTTTAAACTAAAACTAATGAAAAATAGCATTAACAATATAATTTATGGAGACGATCTTTAGTCTGAAATGTTACAAGACCATTAGACTGATCTACCTGTTTGACCCCCCCCCCCAAAAAAAAAAACAACCTGTTCCTCAAGACCAGCCTTTGCTTTGTTTCCCAGGTAATGCCCTCCTACCCTTTTTCACAGTTGTCAGTCTACAGACTTGGCACAGGGGTCCTGACGTTTATTTTACCAATCTACAAGCCCTAACCATTTCTCGGGTACTTTTCACAGTCCTGTAAGGCAGTTTCCAACATCTTTTTCTGGGGATGCTCCTCCAGATTCTGTTTCAGGAACACAATGAATATTAATGGGACTCTAGGATATGACAGTACAGGTTTGCAAAGTACCCAAATCACTTCAGATTTAAATTAGTATAATACATTGTTTGATTAGAACCTTTTAAAGAGTTATACTTCGAAAAATATCCAGTGTCCAGTAGCAAACATTATTTATCCGTGTCCATTCATTCAGCTTTAACATGAAAGAAAAACAGAGTGAGAGAGATTAAAAGGAAATTGCAAAGAGTCCTGGAGGAGGGATTCCCTTTGCAGTGTAGTAGTTCCATTTCTGGGCACTTCAAAGTTGTACGCTTAAGGCAATGACAGGATTCAAGATCAAGTGGATCTTGCCCCACACCTTGCTTTGAAGATTATCTCTTTTATAAAGGTACACCAGAGGATAAAAAAGTTCACCAGAGAAAAAACAATTCTACACCAGGTGATCCTCCCCTTGTAAAAATTATGGGCAAGTTTCTAAGAACAGTTGGAAATGTGCCTTCATTTTAATTGTCCCACAATATAGAAGTTCCACCAAGGGTAATTTGTTTCAGAAAAAAAATCCCCCTTGCCAGGGGTGAGCTGTTATTCAATGTGTCATTTTTTCAGAGGATAATTCAAAGTCTGACAGGTGTCAAAGTTTCCTGGCACTCTGGACAAAATGCAAATCACTCCAGGGCAAACATCAGGATTTCAAACAAAACAACAACAATGCAGGGACTACTGCTTGACAGACATGCAGTGCTCCCCATGCATTTCCAAAGATTGGGAAAGAGCCACTGCAATTTTAGAAAACTTCCTCTCCCAGGTGAAAGCACACAGAATAATTTGTTTTCCCTCCAACAGAATGTAAATAAATTTAAGTCTCCTTTTTTAAAAAGTTCTTCACTTCAGTCTAAGGTAGCTAGAACAAACAGATCAAATCAGTAAGCCTTTACGAGAAATCAGTCTTTTCCACTTCTGTATATTTTGGATTTCAGAGTTTATTTACTCTACTCTTTTGGCACAGGGTCCACAAGACATGCCAATACAATATTTGTTTAAATGCTATTTTATGCAGCATGCGAGAGTAATGTTTACTTTCAAATTCTTGGACATCCCCTGAGACCCAGTTGCATGAAAAAGAGAAAGTTTTACAACTGCTCTTTTTATCTGTAAAAGTCAATAATACATAAACGTCAAAACCCAGAGAATGCATGGGCTGAGAATGCATTCCAAAATAAGAGAAGGATTTCAGGAACTGTATAAAATAAGAGAAATCAAAAAATGTTTATATATCCATCTGTATATAATTGACAGATCATCTTTTTAAAAGCCAAAGTGCAAACTCCATGCAAAATATATTACTCTATGCAGCTATATCAGGACATATCTAAAGCTGATCCATCTCAAAATGTAACATTCAGGTTCCACTGATTTCAGTGGGTACTTGACTTTTGACAGGATTGTATATATTCCATATACACACGTTCAAATCAATGCCAATGTATGGGTATATCTGAACAAATGACCCTTACATTTATACTGGGGTGTTGTTTTGATAGGCTAGTAGAACAGTTTTTTTCCCCTGGCATTGGGACCAAAGTTAGCAGACAATTGCAAACATTTGTGTATGAGCACATGAGAGAAAACCACTAATAAATTCACTCTAGGATTCCCAGATGTTGCTTTCTATGTATCTCACAGCCATTTGCCACATGCCTCAACAGTACCAAAGTACATAAGCAATGCAACTTGATTTCAGACACTCCAGACCAACAGGGCTCCTCAGGATGGGCACCACCCACAACTCCAGGGGGTCCCCAGATCTGGAAATGTTCCCTTGGCAAAGCTAGGGTCAGAGAATCCCATTCCCCACTGTTCGGCGCAGCTGTTGGCACTGTTACCTGAAACCACCTAACCATCCTCCCTCTTGAACTTTTGTGGGACCCTGCGGAGAAGAGGGTTCGAGGGAGCAAAGATCAGGCCAACGCCATGCCTGCCTGCCTATGACAGCGGTGTTTTGAGGTGTGTATGTGCCTGAGGCTTCCCACCCGAATTGAGCCCCGCCTTCCCCAATTGTTTCCCAACCTTCTGAATCCGGGGAAGGGGGTGGGGGTGGGGGTGGGGGTGGGGGTGGGGGTGGGGAGAGAAGCCATCAGCTCTCCAAATCCTTAATAGGATTGGCGCCCATCTCAGTGCGAGCCGCTCCCCATCACACAGAGATCAAGTTGCAGCGGTGGATTTTTGAAATTCCTTCGCAAATATACTTGCTGAAAGATTGCTCGGGGCGCCGGGGGGGGGGGGGAGAAGGAGAAGAGGGTTGGTTGGGGAAGGAGAGGATCGCGGGCAGTCAATGGAAACGCGTCACGACTACCCCGGACCCCCCCCCCCTCCTCCCGGCCTTCCGTCCGTGGTTTAGGGTTGCAAAACAGCAAAGCCTCGACAGCTCCGACGCCAGAAGTTGTCCGGGAGCGGCCGTCCCTGGCGGCGAAGGGCCAGCCCTGCCCACGTTACCTCCTTCCTTGGCCCGGGAAGACCTCGAGAGGCGGCATCCCCCGCGGCGGGCTGCTTTCCTCGTGCCAAGGAGCCCGGGGCCGCGCCGGCACGCCGGAGGGGCGCCCTCGAGGAGCGGGAGGGAAACAGCCCCCGCCACGTGCTCGGGCGCAGGGGCAGCCGCCCAACGGCCTCCCTCCGCCGCAGCCCCGGCCGCGCAAGTGGCCGCCGGAGAGCCGCGTGGCTCTTCCATCCCCAACACGAGGCCAGCCGGGGCTCGGGCAACAAACCCCCCCCCTCCGCCCTGCCAGTGGGGCTTCCAGCCACCGCCCGCCCGCCCTGACCAGGAGTCCGGCGCAGGGCACTCCTCAGATGCTGCGAGCGAGACGCCCCCGCGAAGTTCCTACGCAGCCCGCGCGCCTCCCAACTCTGCCCGTCAGCCACAACCCCCAGCGCACCCCCAGGGTGGCGGGAAGGAGAGTTGCCCTCCCTGAAAGGAGGGGCAGACCATCGCGGGGGGAGAGGCGCATCCCAGCTGCCCGTTAGAAAACTCAAGCGAAGAGAAGCGGGGGGGGGGGGGGAGTGAGAGCTCAACTTTACCTTAAGAGAAGTTTTCAGCGTTCCGGCTCCGGCGCAGAACTGCGATTCCAGCTGCCCATCATCCACTCGGCGGGGCGGGGGGTGGGTGGGGTGGGGGTTCCCTGGCCGTCCTTTTGTCCGCGGGCTCCTGCCGAACCCCCTTGTTTAAAAAAGAGCCGCCGCCGCCGCTACCAGGGATCCCGGCGGCCGTAGCCCAGGCGCCCGCCTTTCCCCCCTCCGCCCGCGGCTCATCGAGGCTCGTCCGGCCAGGAGAAGGGAGAGTTTACAAAAGTGTCGCGAGCTCCGGCGGCTGGCGGGTTTCTGCCCTCCTGCCATCCATCATCCCGACGCAGGACATCCACACACGCACACGGGGAGAAGTTGCGGAAGGCGGCAGGGGGAGGAGAGAGCGGGAGAGGGAGAGAGCGAGAGGAGCGCTCTGTTTTCGCCGACCACCACAAGAGGAAAGTTAAAAAAAAGAAGGGGGGCGAGGGGGGACACACTCACACGCGCGCATACCAAGGGGGAGGGGAAAAGAAACTTTTCTCTCTCCCACACTTGGAAATCCAGTTGGGGTTTGTTAACTCAAGTCAGATGATCTCCGGAGTCCAAATCCATTGACTGATCTGTTTTCATTCTAATCCATTCCTGCCCCTCCTCCTCCTCTCCGCCTTTAGTCAATTGCACCATTAGCTGTTAGGGCACAGTTTGAGCGCTCTCACAGACCCGAGAGGGGATGGAGCCAGGGATGGAGGAGCCAAGGCCCTCCGAAGGGCTGGGCAGTGTCACGCACTCTTCCCGGCTGCCACACTGTTACCCCGGAGTCAAGAAGCCTCCGGTGGGATTTCCAAGTCAAAAGGCAGACCTTCAAGCCGGCTTGGGCTTGAAACTCGGGTTGCCACCAGTGGGCGGTACGTGAGAGGTAGCTATGCTATTGGCTACTTCGGAAGTCTGCTATGAATTGTGGCTTTGTCATGAGCTCTGGAGAGATCACCCCTGACCATTGGTAATGCAGAGCAGTGTATGGTGGGCAAGGTTAATTAGCTCATGGACCTCCATGAGGACACACAAAGTACTAGAGCAGGGGTAGTCAAACTGCGGCCCTCCAGATGTTCATGGACCACAAGCTTCTGGGAATTGTAGTCCATGGATATCTGGAGGGACGCAGTTTGACTACCCCTGTACTAGAGTGTCAAGTGTTGCAGCAACCAATGTACATATTATTGATGTACATGTTCTACAGACTGTTTTATGTATGGTTCTCTGTTATAATGTAAACCGCCCTGAGCCTCCGGGGAGGGCGGTATAGAAGTATGATAAATAAATAAATAAATAACTAAAAAAAATAACTAAAAAAATAACTAAATAAATAAATAAATGGAACGTTATGTCCTACATGCAGGAAAAGAGTTGGCCATCCATAGCAATCATCTCATTGACAAGGCGAAGGACTGCTTCGTGTGCCCTTCGTGTAGCCCTTCTGGATGTCATTGTCAGTATGCCTGTGGGAATTACCTCTTGGAAGGTGGCTTGCCTTGTTGTCCCACCACTCATGGCACCCTAAGTGTGGGGAGCCTTTCTTGGAGGGGCTTCCTGCTCCCCTGTGCTTCTCCCTGCTGAGAGTTGGCTTTTTCCTCCCACTGGCCCAGTGGCAACATACTCCCCCAGTGGCAACATACTGGGGGGCACCCTTTGCAGGTGTCTGTGGAGGATAAGTGGTGGGAATTTGTGCTCTTGCAGAAATGGGTGTGGTACACTGGGTACTCTGCCACATGGATCACTGGGGAGGGTGTGAAAATGTTTCCAAAGAGTGGGCGGGAAATAATACTCAGGACTGTAGGAGGGAGATCTGCTTTCTGGCACTGGACTGCTAAGGGGCACAGAGGGGTATACTGGAGTAGCATGAGGGAGTTGTGTGAAAGAAGATGCTCCACCCCTGCATTGTTACCCAAAATAGAGAGTTTCCACTGAGTTTGGAGGAATTATCTTGGAGAAGGAGCAGGAAGTGGGTAACTGCGATCTCTACCTATGTATAGGAGGATTTGTCCCTATCAGAACTCTAGAATAACCAGGCTATTATTTATGGGGAAGATTTTTATTGGAACAAAAAGCAGAATAAAACAAGGGTGCACACAGCAAACAAATACAAGATCTAATTAGAGAAATCAGGGAGGAAAAGGGAAAGCATTGTAGGAATGTGTGATAATTACTAATCTTGAAGAGGTTCTTTAGCTGTGTTTAAAGTAAGAAAAAAAGTAAGAACATGGTAGGACCATTGTGGGAACAAGAAAGTGAAATTATAACAGGTGATGAAGAGACAGCTGAACTGCTCAGTTTCTACTTCTCAGTCTTCTCTTGCATGGGAAATCGAACTCCACATGGCAAAATCATATCACATGAGGAGGGACAGGAGTTGTAGCCTACGATCCCTGTCGGGGTAGGCCATAAGCACCTAGAGTTTTTAAATGAAATGGAGTCCTCTGGGCCAGAGGAATTGTATCCAGGGGTTCTAAAAGAACTTATGGATATTATTTCTGAATCTCTGTCCATTATTTTTGATAATTATTGGAGAACAGATTGTCAGAAGATTGGAGGTAGGCAAATGTTATCTTCAAGAAAGGGGGAAAAGGAGGATCCAGGTAACCACCAACCCATCAGCTTGATATCTACAGAGGACAATTTTAAAACAAGTCACTAAACAGTTGGGCCATGATTAGCTAGAGCAGATTACTGTGATTACTAAGAGTCAGCATGGATTTCTTAAAAACAAGTCATGTTAGACTAACCTTATCTTTTTTTTTGAGAAAGTGACTACCTTGCTGAATCAGGGGAATGCTGTGGACATAATTTATCTCAGTTTCAGTACAGCTTTGATAAGGTTCCACATGATATTCTTGTTGAAAAGTTGGTAAAATGTGATATGGATCCTATCACTGTTATGTGGATCGATAACTGGTTGACAGAACATGCACCAAGGATGCTTGTTCATGGTTTTTCATCCTCTTGGAGAGGAGTGACAAGTGAAGTGCCTCAGGGATCTGTCCTGGGTGTGTTGTTCAACATATTTATAAATGATTTAGTGGAAAGAATAGAGGGGGTGCTTATTAAATTTGCAGATGAGACTAAACTAGGAGGTGTAGAACCAAAGTTTGCACTGGCCACTCTTCCATGAACATCGTTTTGTGAACCATAAACTACCCAAAATTCATGACTAACTTTACTTTGTGAGCTGGTTCATGCCCATCCTCATTAGCATTCCTGAAACTACTTTGATATGTGGTTTTTAGTTGTAAAATGTGGTGCTGGGACATGCCAGGCCATTTAAAGACACTTCTGGGTGGTTTTATCTGAATCCAGCCCAAGCTGGCTGACTTGGGTCAGGTATGGTCCTGTGAATCCACACTTTCCCACTGAGTGATATTTTTAAATAACCCGTGGCCTGCATTTGCTTGGTTTAGCATGGTTTCAGTGCATAATCCTAACTCACTATTCCCCATCTGGGATTAAGGAAAAGGTCAGAGGGTCTGGTTTTCAAGCAAGCTGGAACTGTGTAGTTTCCTCTTTGTACGCATCTATGGACATTCAGGTCCTCTGGGCTGTGACATATTTGGGCTGTTTATAGGTTAATAGGGGTTGAGTTGGATGTTTTTTCTTAAATGTATTCAACTCATTGGCTTCCAGTAGAGTTCTGGGTTCTCTTCAAGGTTTTGGTTTTAACCTTTAAGGCCATATATGGTCTAGGCCTGGCATATCTGAAGGGTTTCCTGTCTGAATTTGTCCCCCGAGGATGTTTTGTTCAGTGTCTGCAAATCATCTGGTAAACTCTGGCCCCAGAGAAGTGTGACTGGCCTCAACCAAGGTTAGGCCTTTTTCAGCACTGGCCCTGGCCTGGTAGAATGAGTTCCATGAGAACATCTGGGCCCCCATGGACCTAACACAATTCTGTAGGGCAGGGGTGGTCAACCTGTGGTCCTCCAGATGTCCATGGACTACAGTTCCCATGAGCCCCTGCCAGTGTTTGCTACCCCTGCTGAAGGGCCTGTAAGACAGAGCTCTTTTTCCAGGCCTATAGTCGAGGTCAGTTTGGATAAGCAAATACACCAACTTAAGGGCCTCCCCAGGCGGCAAGTCAGACAGCTTTCCCATCTGTTTCTAAGGTGGAAATTGAAGCTGCTGCTGCTGCTGTTGTTGTTGTTATTTATTTCCCGCCACTCCCAGGTGGGTTACAAGATAAAAAGTCAAAAATACAATAATCCCCTTAATAACCCCATTAAAATTACAAATAGTTTACAAATACAAATTCCAATATCAAGCACGGCAGCAAAAACCAATCCCCCACCTACCCCCACTGAGGGACAGGGCAGAAACTGCTGGCCACCACTATTGAACAAAAGTGTGGCGGAGTACCTTCCTTTGGGGGGGGGCAACCAAACAATGTCACCAATTGTTTGGTTGTTTTTAACTGCCTTAATATTTTAACTGTTATCTGTTTTTATTGACTGTTGTGAACTGCCCCGAGATGGCGGGGCTGATAGGGCCAGGTTATCAATGCAATAATAAATAAATGAATAAATAAATCACATTAATCAGGCAAAGATCCATGTAGCTGTCTATTGGTGAGTCAAAAAAATCTCTTGCAAATGGAACAGCAAAGTATAAATCCATTTTAAAACTTGAATCCTGCTTTCAATCACAAAAATAGCCTCTTCAGCTCAGCAATTTTCAAAAACCTATATGATAAGATGGTAGTCAGGATCCTTTGCAAAATTTTAGGGATACTTCAATTATATATATATATATATATATATATATAATTAGGCCTATGTAAATGATTTCACCTCTTTAGTAAGGCTCACTGCAAAATTGGAAGTCTTTTCATGTATTATTCTTTTTTTAGTTCTGTATCTCCATTTTATCTTTTTATTTTAGTTTTTATCGTTTTCCTCTAACAAAAACCTCTTAATGTAATGTAAAATGAAATCAAGAGAAGTGTTGGTAACATGATATAATTGTCAACTGCTCTTTTACGCACAATTATTACAAAGGTTTAAAGTAGATTGATCAAAACTGAAAGATCTATTGAAGACTGAATTTGAAATGGAATTATGTATAAATGATGAACATATTATTGCCAAGATGTACAAGCTCTTGTTGAAATTTGAGACAAAGCAAGAACGTGTGAAAGCATGACAACATGGGCCAAAAACTGTGGATATAATATTTTATCTATCTATCTATCTATCTATCTATCTATCTATCTATCTATCTATCTATCTATCTATCTATCTATCTATCTATCTATCTATCTATCTATTTATTTATGCATACATACATAAATACATACATACAATTTATATACTGCCCCTCACTATGGCATGGAACAATGGGGAAATATGTGATTGAAAGGTATTAAATTTACATTAAATTCTGGTCTAAGAGAATTTTTACAAAAAGATGTCTCATTTGTTGCCAGATAAGTTATCTAAAATGTATAAGGGTGTTTCGGGTGTATATTAGAAATGTGAATAGTATGAAAGGACATTTCACCACTAACAGTGATTAACAACCTGAACATTTTAATAGTCCCATGGTTGGTCAGTTCAGGATGTTAGATTTGTAAGACCTATTTTTCAAACATTTTAGCATATCACTGCTCCGATCTGTCTAGCTGCACTGATTGCCAGTTGTTCAAGATTTTGGATTTAACCTTTAGAGCCATCTGTGGCTTAGGGACCACTTATCTCCTTATGCCCCCCACAGGGTTCTTTGTTTTGCAGATGCTAATCTGTTGGTGATCCCTGGCCCAAGGTGAGTGTGCCTGGCCTCAACTAGGGCCAGGGCCTTTTCAGACCTGGCCCCAACCTGGTAGAATGAGCTCCCAGGAGAGCTAAGGACCCTGACGGAGGTGTCAAAATTCTGCAGGGCCTGTAAACGGAGCACTTTCGCAAGGTCTTTGGTTGAGGCCAAAGCCAGGAATAGCAAGGGCTGCTCCTCAGCCAGTGCCAGAACATTGGCGAACCCTATATCCCGAGGAGGACAGTTGCCTGGGCAGACTGGTTGGTAAGGTGGGAGTATTGCCACTTGTTTTCCATTGAGTTGTGTAGTTTTAATGAGTTTTTTAAATAGGGGTTTTATGTATACTGTTATAGCCTACCACAAGTCATTGTTAAGAGTGGCAGGGTAAAAACTGAAGAATAAATAAATAAATAATGTTCACATAGTACTTCAGCAGTCATATAACCCACCAGTGCAGGACCTTGGCTCCCATCCCTTTTAGCTTCAAATGTTATGAGCATCAGCTAATAAACATTAATGAGTGCCACAATCAGAAGCCTTTAAAGTAGAACAGATAGTTGCTAGGCAGGTGTAAAAGATTCCAATGGTTATATGGGATCATTGAGCCAAAAAACTGGCTGCAGGTCCTGCAGATAGCAGTGAGAACCATTTGTACCACCCCTTGCTCTATGAATTTAATTACCATAACCAAGTATGACCATGTGAGCACATTGATTTTACCTACTGCACAAGCGCAAAAGCGGGCACATGGTAGGAGAAAGCCAACATGATAAAGCTGCTAGACTGTTGGACTACAATCTTGGTCGTTGAGGATAAAATCAAAGAAGAGAAAATAATACATCCCACCCCATGTGCCTTGGAGGAAAGGCAGGATAAGAAACGCACTAAATGAAGAAAATGATACTCCATAACCATAACTAACGTGCAACTGTAAATCAGCCCAACATGGTTCTTGAGTCATACAATGAACCGAAATGTGAAGGTGAGGCAAGGCAGGCAGAATCTTCATTATTAGCTGATGGCAGTTCTTGAAAATGCTGGATTCATCACTAAGTTCTCAGCATTCCTAATGAACACTAAAAAGGAACACCATTATGGCAGAACGTGCTTATTGTTTTGTCACAAAAAGTTCATAAGTAGCATTATAGGAATTGAACGTGGGCTGACTAAGTTAGAGAGAAGCACTAGTGGCCTAAGAAGCTAGGTCCTGCAAAGTCAGGAGAGAAGATGGCAGAAGGCTACTTAAAACAATTGTACATGAACTTTCACCACTTCCATTTGTTTTAACACATATTTTGTCACCATCATCATCATCTCAACAGCATGTTCAACAAAGCAGTTAAACTAATAAAGCCATCTTCTCTGTTTTTGTTTTTTGCCAAAATAAGGTAAGGGTCTCATAGTACCTTAAAGACCATCAAATTTGTTGTGGTCCAAGGTTTTCTGAGCCAGAGCCTGCCATGAATGGCCAACCAAAATATGCATGGATCCACTGGCACATGAAAACTGATGCCAGAATAAATGTACAGCTTTTAAAAGGCCATAAGATGGAAACTACATTGCTTTTTTGATAGCCTGTGAGTTACACTACTGTCTACACATGTATGAACAAATGCAGTTGAAAAGCATTATATTTGACTAGGAAATAAGCCCGCTGTACTCGAGATACAGCGGGCGCTAGCTCCCCCCCCCGAAGCAAGGCCTACCTGTGTGACTGGAGTCGGCGGGTTTGTGTTCAGGCGGGGCGCGGGCGGCGGGCATTGGTGGGCGCGTCGCCATGGGTGGCTCTGCCGTTGCCGCCACCAGGTCCGCCGCCAGGTCCGCCGCTCATGGCTCCTGTGCCGCCGCCGCCGTCCTGTGGGCACCGGTCTGCCCCGCTGCCGCCGTGGCTTGCTCTGGTGGCTCCACCGTCGTAGGTGTCAGCGGCAGCAACTCCCCAGCCACTTTCCACAGAGGCACTGGGGTCCTCCTTCACAAGAGAGGACAACAAAAATCAGCCCTCTCTTTTCAGCTGTAGAAATCTAGGTGGGATCCAAGCCTATGTGCATCAATTGAAAAACATGCATAATACCTACACACATAGAATACCTTGTGACTAGGAACTCTGATTTCTCCAGAGTTTAGTGAAGCACATGTCTGTGCTCTTGTGTGCGCCTAAGCTCTAAACGTGCTCTCCAATGAATCACATAGTTTGGGAGTAGAGTTTGCCATCACAATTCCATGTCCATCCCTATATGCATGTTCATTATCTTCCTGTAGAAGTTTGAAAAGGGTTAATAAAAGTTGGTTTTCTTAAAGTAAAAAAAAAAAAACAACTACAGTTACAGTTCACATGCAAACTGGTAGTCTGGACTCATCCCTAAAGATATCCTTATATTTGTATATGTTTGTTCTCATATGTTTTCTTGGGTTTACATGCTAGCCGGGCTGAATATTATTTGCCTATAGAACAGCAAAGCTATTTCCATCTGCTCTTCATACAGATTCTCAAACTAAGCTCTTGGTCATTCATTCATTCATTCAATTTCTTGCCCGCCACTCCCAAGAATCACTCCATGGCGGGTTACAAGGTGCATAAAGACTCCAATAAAATAACCCCTCAGGAGTCGATGGGGGGTTGATCTCAGTCTGCCAATAGAATAACCCAAGGGGGGATATAGATCATGTCCTTGACCTGCCACCAAATACACCATAGAGCTAATAATCCCTGTGATCATACAGCCTTCAGCCATATACCCTCAGAAATATATATAGGCCACAAAAAGAGTTGAGAAAGCATGTGTCTTATAAATAACACATGTGCGAATTCAGCTTTTTATGTTAGAGAAAGTGTAATAGGATACATAGATTATGTTTGCCCTTCCATGTCATTTCACAATCTTTAACCGCTCCTGCGGTATCAAATAAAAGGGTAAGGCCACCTGGGGAGGAGTTAGGGCAAGCCCTGTCCAGGATAAAAACTCAGAGGGCCCAATCACGAGCCACGAAGCGGCTCCTGATTGGGCGCTCCGAGTGTCCATCCAGGGCCAAACAGCCAATGGGGAGGTGCGCAAAGTGCCTTCCTATTGGCCCCTCACCAGGACACACCAAAATTCCATTCACACAGCCCAGTCTGGCTGCCAGTCTGCTCCTGACCACCGCAGGGAGAGGAGGTCAGTAGGGCTGCCAAAGGGGATGAGAACAGAGGCTTGGACAGGCTGCGCCAGCCCTTTTCGCCCCAAGGCTGTCCTAACTGTCATGTCCTACTTCAAATTGCCCCAGAACCCTGGCAGAGCTGGCAGGAGGCTGCAGAGTGCTCCCCCTCCCCCCCTTCAGGCCTGCTGCAAAGGAACCTCTGACAGGTCCTGACTGAGGGGAAGGAGGCCTTTCCAAGAGCAACGCAGGGGAGCCTGAGGGCCTTCCTTTTGAGGGGGGGGACTTTCCCCTTCTGCCAAACAGTTGCCTGACAGGGAAGCCACAGAAAAGCCCCTTCTCACTTAAAATACTGCTCTTCCCGGAGGTTAGACACAGCCAAGCCATGTGTCTTTCTTCTTTGCAACTCTCTGCAGATTTGAGGCCACTGCACAGTGTTATTCTGCAGAGGAAACTGGCTCTTTTGTCTCCTGTTTCATGTGCACAACATCCCCAGTTCTCTCAGATCTCTCACAACCCCACATACCTCACAGGTTGACTATTGTGGAGAGATGAATGGAAAAGGTGTTTGTAAACCGCTTTGAGACTCCTTTGGGTAGTAAGCAATAGGTACAAAAATCCGTTCTTCTAAGGAGCAACCATGAAAGAAGCATGTGGGCACATAACATTTTACCAACAGTGAAAACATGGGAGACAGAAGGAACAGGGTGGACACCTGTGTACTGTGACTACCCCATGTGTATTAGGGCAGAGGGGCATTTCAGTGAATGTGGCCTAATTCACACAAGAAGGGAAATGACACAGAACTGGGAGGAATTGGTTGCCATGTAATCTTCCCCTAAGAAGAGTCTCCAGTCTGATTTTCCCTTCACATATCTGAGGACATGGCTCTGGAAAGCTCATCTGTAACCACTATGCCAAAATTCCCAAGGGTCAGTCCTCTCCCACACTCAACGAACATTCCACACCACAGGTTCTTGACACCCATATCTCCACATCCATACCCTCATTTGCCACCATGCCATCACAACCTCCCACACAACGCACACATTCAACCCCATGCCTTTACAGACTGGACAACTCCTCCCCTTCCTCTTCCCACTGTCAAGCTCTAGCGCCCATTGTATTCTTGGATACAACGGGCTTTGCCCCTAGTCATATATAAAACATGAATTGCAGTAAGGAAGGAAGGTTGAAAGCCACAAAGGTTCTCTCAGGAAGGTTCCATGATAGGATTTTGCCTGGGACAGTGGAACAGGAGTGTCATTGCCTGTCTGAAAAAGTTTGCTTACCTGCTGTGAACTGCCCTGAAGTGACCATTCATGAGGGCGCAGTATAAACATCTCAAAATAAATACTTTGTTCAAGTCTGTCAAAAGCCTTTTACCTAAGTTTTAATAGAACAGAAAGAAAAATTATAATTGAGTATTAGGCAGACACTAAGACAATTTTAGCATTTCATGAAGTAAGTGACTACTAAACACAGAGATCTAGATTCTATAATGGGAGCCTCGCAGAAACATGTCATCTGGTCTTCACATAGTCTATACATATTTATTGCATTTATCACCAAATGGATGCAGGCCACCTAAATTGTACATTTCTCTGATGCAGAATCCCCCAACCTAGCATCTATGGGTGCCATAGTATCCACCATTGCATTTCCTGGTATCTACTTCCTGCCCACACTTTCTGACCCCTACCAAATGACCTCCATATGCCTGTGAAGTTCCCTTCTTCTATGTATGTATGTATGTATGTCTTCCCACAAATAAAATCCATTGTACCCAAGGATTATGGACTCCCCAACTGAATTTCAGCAGCAGACTCTCTGATTCCACACAGACTGGCAAATGGTAACTAACACATCTCATTACAATTTATTTCAACAGTATAAATAAATAGTAAGCTCAGACAATCACATTCTTACTTGCAAGTTTTCTTGGCCATGCCACTCCCCAAACATTTCATTTAACTGATGCATTGTTTTAAAAAATGTATAGGAGAAGATTAGGGGCTCCATGAGAGTGATATCATTGTTCCACTTACTATTGTCTCAAAATTGCAAAACTTACTGAACACTAAACAAAATTTGGTATATTTATATAGTGACGTGAGTGACATTCCGGCCATCTGTTACTACTGCATTCTTGTAGAAACCATTTTGTAATATTTTCTAAGACATGGTATGCTGTAGGTAGGTCATGTTGAAGCATTAGTAAGATATATCCACCATCCCCAAATCTTCTGGAAAAAACTACAAATAGCCTGAATTAGGTGAGCCTATGCACACTAAAATAGATAATTTTAGGTTTGGTTAGTTCTGCATAGGATCAGGCAGTAAATCAATTTATAAAGGACTGTTATATGACTCAGCCTTATTGTTCTGCATATATCTCCAACAGAATGCATGCTTCTTTCTCCAGTTTATAGTACATGATGAAGATGATATACACTAATTTCTAAGAATGCCTGGGCATTTAATTATCATCTTCATTCACAGGATGCTTTAATATGTTCATCGGATTTTGCAAACATTATATTTGATCCTTTTTAAAGTGGGCCATTATAAGTATCTTTCAGTGCAGATGAAATCCTGTGATAGATGGACAGTGCGATCTCTTTATGGACTCACAGACACTTGCAGTGCCATCCTAGGCAGAATTATACCCTAAATCAATTAGCTTTGATGGGCTTAGAAGGGTGCAGCTCTGTTAAGAATGGCACTGTTAGACAGTATACCTCTCAAGTCATCAGGGGATGGATGATATTTTGGGGGTCCCTGACAATCCAATGCCTGGATGACTATTTGATGACTGTTCTCCTTTTAGAGACAAGCCAACATCAATACATGCTAGAAATGAAGAGGCTAAAGGCCCAGATGTTAGCCCTTCATGCACCACAGTCTTTCAGAATCCATACAGTCCCTGCCAATGAGTCAAATAATGCTTGTAATCATGCCTAATATATTTCAGATTGATTCTATTGTTTATAGATTGCTTGTGTCATAACACAGGAATTCTCCAGTGTGTGTGAGGATTTACACATCTTTGCTCTTTGTGAGCGTTCAGTTCTTATTTGTTGCTCCTTGCACAAAATATATCTCTTGGCCCCAATACACAGTGGAACACTGCTAGGTCATTATTTCTCGAATTGTTAGGCTGTAAAGAAGCAATTTCTCAGTAACTTGTGACACAGGAGGCTTGGATTGTGATGTCATGTCATTGCTAAAGTCCTGTTTTTATGACAATCCATTTTTCTGTCCGCAAATGACTTTTTTTTCTTATCGCAAGAAAGGGGAGGGAAGTAACATTTGGGTTGAACATATTAAATATTTGTCTTGATCTTTGTTCTCATTCTTAATATATGACCCGGAGAGTACCTAAATATTTTTGATGAAGATCCCAATTGCTTGCATCTGATTGCAACTAATGTTTTCGAGAAAACTTCTGGTTCCTCTAGGAATTTTCTTTCTTGCTTTTTATAAAACTTTTATCTCTGTGTTCTCCTTATAGGGACTCTCTCCGAAATTTCTTTCATAAAGTACTACTATAAGGATCAATGCTTGCTGCACTGCCTTTGATCAAGCCCATTGTCACATGTAAGGCTTACCACCTTTGAGTCCCTCTGAGTCTCTCTGTGTTAATGTCTGAACACTGTAGACAAGAAAGAGAAAAATAGAGACTTTTGTATTGCTACTGGGCAATGAAGTTTTACAAAGCCGATAGCTTAAGCCTCGCTAAATAAAATGTAACTTTAACTGCTGGTCTCAACCAATCATGTTATACTAGGTGTGCCAGCTGGTGGCTAGCACCCAGTAGTAGGCTGAAATGAAGTGGGAACATGGGAGGCACCATGAAGTTGATGGTATGCATCGATTCTGTGATGAACCTGGAAGTGACATCATGTTGCTGTAGAATTCAGCATACAGTGGTTTCCCAGCACTAAGCCTTTAAACCCCTTTACACCGTTAAAGGGAAATTACATTTTTCTGAATGTCTGTTGGCAACCTAAAATATTCAGTTTCTAAATGAATATTTTGATTCTTTCTCTGGGCCTTTCTCCCACATGGTTTCTCTAAGGAAATGCAGAAGTGATCAACACTTAGAATGAGAATAGGATTACAGCCTTAATGGAGAATTTATCATGAAAAACCTGCATTGCATAATGACTTGAATACTGAATTTTGATTGGAATGTCTTATGTTCAAATCTTCCCCACCCATGGGATACCATGGGTAGGTTTCTGTAAGTTGCTTATTTCTTGTTATCATGATCCAGAACATGCTATACTGAGATTTTTTGAGGACGAGCAAGACACAAATACATAATAGAAAAAGTAACCTAAAACACAAATATGCTATGCCCTTTTGTTTAAGAGGAAAATAAGTTCACTGGGTTCTACATTTGTACTGAATTCCTTTTTGCTGCTCTAAAAAAAGAAAAAAACAATTATATCTCACCTTTGTGATCTCAAAAGGGCAACAGGGATGGCTAATAATTTAAAATGTACATGACAACATCACTTTTTTAAACCATTAAAATCACTGCAAATAGGAAGAAGTGACTGTCTAAAATCTAGGGTGTTTCCGCACAAGGACCAATGTTGCCAATTGGTTCCACAAAGCAGAAACACTATTTTTAAAAGTGCAATCTCAGTGTTACGCATACCTGCTTTTTTAGTGGAATCCAGTAGCGTTTCATTCGTTTCCCACAGGTTTCCGGTCTCGCAAAAATCGGTAGAAAGGAAGCGATTTTTTCTGTGCTTATGTTGCCAACCTGCAGTCATGGCTTACTACAACTGATCTCCAGACACTAGAGATCAGATCCCCTGGAGAAAATGGCTACTTTGGAGAGTGGACTCCATGGCATTGTACCCTGATGAGGCTTCTCCCCTCCTCAAACCCTGACCTCACCAGGCTCCACCACGAAAACCTTCAGAGCTGACAACCTTATTAAAACCCCAAATGCCTCCCATTTGCCCCTAATGTTCTGAATAGCCCTTAGAGGTATAGCTCACCTCCTGGAGGAATCATATAGCCTCCATTATAATCCTCCATTATAAAGAGACCAATAAACTAACTTGGTGCAGTATGTGTGTAATTGGGGCAGAAACAATTTCAGCATAAATGCTGAAGAGGATGCAAAAACTAGGAGCTGTAGAACTGGGAAGGTGGGTCTCTTTGACTCAAGAAATGGCAAGCCATCATCACTGACAAGAAGCTCACATTAGAATATTGACAGCATGTTGCTCTCTAAGTCTTTGGTCATTAACACTTGCATGTTGCCTTGCTTTGCATTTCAAACACTATCACGCAGATGGGGGCTTCTGTTAACCCTGGGCAAAAACTATGCAGAGCCATCAGGACTTGTGCTGCAATCCACAGGAAGAAGAAAACTTCCACCTCTGTGCTATTGTGCCAATGGAATGCTTTCCGAAACCAGTGAGAAGCTGTTAGTTCGGCAGAATCATTCCTTGCCTTAAACTAAAAGCTGTTGTGCCTTTAACTGTTACAGCTCCCTGCTTGGAAAACTGTTACAGCTCCCTCTACACACTGAGGCCAGGCTAGGAAGCCCTATCTGTTCAAGAGATGTCAGCCCAAAATCTCTTTCCCTGTTAGGGCTGCCAGTATTTTCACTTGCCCCAACTTCTTCAGCAGCAGAAACAGACACAGAGTAGTTGCAGCAAAAAAAGTGAGGAGTTTCCCGGCACTTTCAGCCTTTTATTTTAGTTTATAAGCTTCAAGGGAAGTGGATACTGGCCCATGAAAGCTTATACAGAAGGACAATTAGTAAGTACCAAAGGTGCCACAAGATTTGCTGTTTATGATTTTTCTCATGTGATTTTCAGCAAGAGAACATGAGTGAAAAGAGCACCGAGAGACACAGCTAACTTATACACAGTGAAGCCTTTCTGTCAAAACACGGCCCTAGATACTCCAGGCAGGCCTCTCGACCTTCTTGTTGAGCCTGTGGGCACTTCTGGGACTACTGAGTGAGCACCCACCACAAGCAGCAGCCATCAGGGCTAAGGCCAGTCACAACATTTTGGGAGGTCCCAAGCCAAGTGTCCTCCCATGGCTGAGACTGCTATTTCCGAACAAGCCCTTTCTTCTGAACTAAAGGTGATGCTTCTTGGGCTCTTCTGAAATAGTTCCTGCTCCCATGAGGAGAATTTGCACTGTCATTTGGGGAATGAAACGTCATCAGCTACCATGGCATTCACAGGAGCCATTTTAAGGATTACTGCTCTAGCTACAACTGATAAGGACATGGAACATTCCCCAAGGGTTGTTGTACTTATGCTGGAGGGATTTACTATGGTTTGATTGGATAATCATTTATCCAATTATAAACATTCTGGTCTGTTACACCTTGATGCTGGTTTATGTACTTCTGGGCAATTAAATGACAAAAGCAGGCAAAGACATACTGACAGTGCAGTGGGAAAGTGAAAATTTACTGATGGGATACCAAAAAGCTTCTATGCTTTTTGCCATAGGATTGTCAGGAGATCTCTAAATGCTGCTTTCTGTATTGTCCACACACCCCCTCCCCCAGCTGTTGAACTCACAATAAAAGAGATCAGAGAAAGTTTTTTTGGAGGGGACGGGAAGTCTGTTGCTAACCTATTAGTAGGTTGCTTCAAACTACCAAGAACACTTCACAATTGAGTAGGAAATTTGAACCTGGAAAACAGTGTCACTTTTAACAACTTACTACAGAACAGCTCCCTGTGGTTACATAGTGATTCATATGTAAGAATCACTGTTGTGCATGAGGCTGGAGCTGATTACATCTGTTCTTCTGAAAGATTTCACTCCAGCGTCTGTAGCATATTAATAGCGATGGAGGTCAATTAAGCTGTGAGAGGTTCTAATTAGCATCCTTGCAAAGTGTTAAATTCATTATCCAGCCATCACAAAAGAAGAGCAATTCTACCCTGTCACTGCAGTTATGATAAATCATTGCCAATTAACCCACAAACACAACTGAAGTGAGGGACACCACGCATGAGAAAATACGGTCGCTCTTGCCTACAGGAATGGTCCCTACAAGCGTAGCAGCAGGTGAATCAGAGACCTTGGGTCATGCAGACAGAGAGTTAACAAGCAACTAAGCTGAACTATGTTTGTCTGCATGATCCAAGATCTATTGTGAGATGGAACAATGTTAGAGGCTCACTTTTCATTAGGCTGGCTCTGCCCTGTGCCTTTAACCCTAAACTTAGAAATTAAGTAGCTAATCCTAACTGTTGTTGTTAGGTGCAAAGTTGTATCGATCCATTGCGACCCCATGGACAATGATCCTCCAGGCCTTCCTATCCTGTACCATTCCCTGGAGTCCGTTTAAGCTCGCACCAACTGCTTCAGTGACTCCATCCAGCCACCTCATTCTCTGTCGTCCCCTTCTTCTTTTGCCCTCAATGGCTCCCAGCATTAGGCTCTTCTCTAGGGAGTCCTTCCTTCTCATGAGGTGGCCAAAGTATTTGAGTTTCATCTTCAGGATCTGGCCTTCTAAGGAGCAGTCTGGACTGATCTCCTCTACTTATCCCCTAAAAGCATAATCACCTTAACTTCTACTGTGAAATAAAAATGAAGCAACAGGTAGTAATCAGTATTAAAGGTTGTGATTCTGTGTGTGTGTGTGTGTGTGTGTGGAGGGGATCAGTACTTTGGGTTGCCATGGGGCCTGGAGAAAAGCATCCTGTCCCCAGATTATGTTATTTACTTTGTGCCACGAGAAGCTCCAGCTGCCTTTCCCCAATGCACTAAGATAGTATGAAAGGTAAGGTTGCCAACCTCCTGGGGAGCTTCCAGAATTACAGCTGATCTCCACATTATACAGATCACTTACCTTGAAGAAAATGGCTGCCTGGAGGATGGGTTTGCGGACATTCCCTTGACCTCCCCATTCCCTTGACCTCCCCTGGATCACCCAGGTTAATATGGTCCCCGAGAACCCTGCAAGAAGATGCTGGAAGACGCTCCCTGCAAGGTGGATGTCTCACTGCCTCTCGCAAGGGAACTGTGGGCAGCAGTGGCACTGCCCCCTGACCCAGCAGCACCCTCAACTCCAGAAGTTCCAGCATGGCCTGCCCACTGCCCAACCTGGTACAATCTCCCCCAGGAGCAGAGGAAGTGAAGAGCTGAGTCCAAGGCCTAGGCCAAGCACAGGAGTGCATGCCTAGGAGACCAAAGGCTCCCCTCTGCTAAGGAAGTACCAGAAGAAAACAGTAAGTGATCGCAGGATCTGAATCCTTCTCTTCTTCATGAGATGAGCCTAATACTGGCCTCAGCATCCTCTGCAGGGAAACTCCCAATATAATCTGGCAGGGAAACTGAAGGCTGTGTGGAGTTTGTTTGCAATCTCCTTGACAAGCCTACTGGTTGCTTGAACCCTTTAGATGCACCTGCTGAACCTGGCCTAGGAAATACTGTTACGATGTAGCTTTGTAGCTGTCCAGGGTGTTGACTCCAGCCTGATGAACTGGACACCTAGAAAGCCTGTATGGGTGTGTGTGTAGATTCAAACCTGAGTCTCCGAGATCCTGGAGTCTCCTAGATCTAACAGCTATGCCACATTGGTGTTCTACCCTATAATTTACTATATTAATTTACTTATTTACTTTAATTTACTATATTTTTGGGGGGTTATAGAAAGAAGAGCTTACTATTCTCAAGCTAAGAATTCTGGTGGAGTAAGGGGGAAACTGGTGTTCTGTGTCTGTAATTGTAAGTCCACATGCAGAAGGCAGGTCAGGCCTTTACAACTCTGCCATCTGCAATGCTGAAGCTGTTAAAAAGCACTGAAGGAGAAACTGGTAAAATGTTGTCAACACTCTTCTGTGTAGGAGTCAAAAGGCATAGAGACATTTCCCAGGCAGTCTCCGGACCAAATAGACAAATTCAGACGTGCTGAATTTTAAAGCTAATATTGCCTCTGAAATTTTCTTTCTCTGTCATTTGTTATGAAATATTTTTGTTTGGTGGACATTACAATAAAAAGGTACAGATATTACTTTTCTCTATGTAGGATATTCTCATATTTATTTTAAATGAATCAAGATAATCTATAAGCATGTTCATCTACTGATTTCAGAAGGGAGGAACCAGGGTAGCTGTGAATTTCTTACTTTCTGCAGGGAGTTGGACTAGATGTCCCTAGAGCAGCAGTCCCCAACCTTTTTATCACCGGGGACCGGTCAATGCTTGACAATTTTACTGAGGCCCGGGTGGGGGGTAGTCTTTTGCTGAGAGACGTTGCCACCGCCTGAGACCCTGCTCCACTTGTTTTCCTGCCAGCGCCCCTGACTTCCCACTGGCCACTGGGGGGCGCTGCCAGCAGCAGCTGCGCAGTGCCATTTCGAGGGGGGAGCCCCAGCCATGGTGGTCACCGGAGGGCACCAAAGGTGAGCTGGCAGCAGAGTGTCAGGGCAGTCCCCGAAGCCGCAGCTGGGGAGGAGGATGAGGAGGAGCCATGGCCGGTATCAACTGATCCACGGACTGGTACCGGTCACTGGACCGGAGGTTGAGGACCACTGCCCTAGAGGACCATTCCAACTCTATGATTCTATGAAAGGTTGATGAGCCTGGGGCTTCTCAATTTAGAAAAAAATGAAAAGAGGGGGAACACGAGAGAGGCTTATACATGTGCATGGTGTAGGACAAGTGGACAAAGAGAACTTTTTCTCCCTGTCCCATAACACTAGACATTGGGGGCATCCAATGAAATTGATTGACAGTAGCTTTATAGGCCTCCCCCTGCTTTTCCTATCACACTTATACTGGCTATTCCCCTTATGGAAGGATTATCTTTAATCTGCTCCTGTGGAGCGGATTAAATAAAGGAGTAAGGGCTGTTGGGGAGGAGTTAGGTGGGACCTGTCCGGGATAAAAACTCTGAGAGTTTTGGCCACTTGGCCCACCCTGGACTCCGTGCCCACACTCCGTCCCTACTTGGTTCGCAGCCGGGAAAGGAAAAGGGCAGCCGACGAACCATCGTCCTTCCCTCCCCGTTATGACTCCTCGAGCCTGCCCTGCCACACCCGCAACCGAGCCACGCAACATGGCCGCCTGCCGCCGCGCCCGTGCTGCCCAACATGGCTGCCCGCCAACCATGCCCGCCTGCCAAGACGGCCGAACTATGCCATCCCCGCTCCCACCGCGCCCTCAGGAGGCCCCGCAGAAGCCTACCGAGATCGGGAGCCCAACATTCTTCTCCAGCCCCATCCACGCCTTGGCCTGCCTCTCACAACCGCTCCATGCCATCCCCGCCCACGCTGAATCCTATTCGCTGTTGCCGGGGGGGGGGGGAAGCCATCTAGCACCCATTTTATTATAGTATAAAATGGGCTTTTAATCTAGTTCCACCATAAGCTTGGAATAGCTATGTACAGAAAGGCCAGCAGAGCTATGAAGAAACGTATCAGTGATGCATAATTTAAATTGCAATGTGTTTAAAGATGTTTTATCATGCTTTATGCTACATTCCTGTGAGCCACCCCAAGCCTGCTTGCAGGGACGGGCAAGCTACAAATTAAACATAATAATAACAACATTAGACAGAAAGAAGTATTTTGTTCATGGATTAATGAAATTGTGGACATAGGGATGTTCACATGAGTTGACAGCTTTCAAAGGGGATGAGAGAGCCAGTGCTAGGAGGCAACGTTAGGAGAAGGCCTTGGCCTCTGTATCCTGTTTGTTGGCCCTCCAGGGCAACTGATTGACTGTAATATGGAATAAGATGTTGGATTAGATGAAGCACTGCTCTGAAACTCCAGGGTTGTCCTTATGTTCTTACTATGAGGATGCAAGACTTTGAATGCACGAGAGCAATCCCTTTCATTAACTGTCCTTCAGCTGAATGTTTCACTGAACATACCCGAGCAACAGCCTGGAAAACAATCCTGAAAAACAGCGTTGATGGCCCCAAGACGCAGAGAGGGAAGGTTATTTGTATGTTTGCATCTTTAGCCTAGTTGTTGTGCCTAGTCAGTGCTGTGTTCTAATTAATGATGACTAGGACTCACATTTAGATTTTCTCCCTCTGCAATGTATCTTGTTGTGTGACCTCAGGCCAATTTTTCCCTTTTAGTCTACCTCAAAGGGTTGTTGTAAGGATACAATGGAAGCTGCTTGGAGGAACAGTATCTAGGAAGATAGTGGATCAATGCAATATCCTTAAAATTTAATTCTTAACCAGAGAAATAATTATGGTAGCAAGGCATAGGCTTTATAACCCAAGAAAAAGAGGCCTTCAAGATCAAGCCTCAGTCCCCAGCTCATGATACGTCTTCATGCTCCAGGCACCAACATTTATCTGGCTAGAGTTGTCAAAGAGCCTGGCTTAAAAGTGTCCTTTCCCTTTAACAGAAGTTTAATGGGATGGCATTGACCAAGTGATGTGGCTTACCTCCATACCATGAAAAACTTCACCTCTCCCATTTCTTTATTTTAAATTTCTGTTAAAAGAGCAAGGCATTTTTCTCCAGGCCTGTTAGTGGCTCTTGCACAGCCCCGATTTAAGGATAAGCATCAGATCCAATTTAAGGGGATTTAGCAGAACATTGCAGAGCACAACTGGAACTGTTACTTGTGCTCTATCAGTGGGGCACACTCAGGAATAGTTGGAATTCTGGAATCAACTGACAGCTTCAGTATCTGCAAGCCACATAAGCATAAAGACCCATTAACAACCACAGTGTGAAGGTCCCCCATCCGTACAGCACTGGGTAGTTCCAGGAACTGCACGTCTTGTAGCACATGCTGCATGTGTGCTACTAGAATAAACTCTCTCTGTTCTTGCAGCACATCCATCTGTGATGCTGACCTGTGAGTTAATGCACTAATGCTGCATCCCATTTTGCGCTGCCAAAGGTTCTTGGATCAGGTCTTAATTTCCCCTACAGTTAAATGCACCTGTTAGCATCACTGAATTCACCATTTGAATACCCTGTCCAGGGTATTCTGTGGTTACCCCAGACAGAAACCTCAATGAGGTGCCTTAGATCGAAGTAATTAAGGACTGTGTGAGAATGGTATAATTCAGAATTATTTCTCTTTTCTGCCTTAGCTCTGAAACTTGCACATTCTCTCTATGACATTACAATAAAAGACCACTTTCCATATCCTTTGTGAATTTACAGAAATTGTACTTCTTTACTTTTTACATGCAGCATTAGTTGAAGAGAAGTTTTGAAGATATATTTTTTGTGTCTTCAGTGGGTCTTTTAAGTAAGTCCCTAATTTTTCTTCTGTTCTAATAGATGAGATAGCAGAATGGTTATTCTTTTGGACAGAACTTTCCATCATTAAATTATGTATTCAGATTAATTCCACTGCAGTCAAAGGGCAAATTCACCTCTGGAGTCTTGAGTGGTGAATCTACTGTGCTGGGGGTGGGGCACATTGGAGTTAGAGACATTATTTCAGTAGCAGGCAGCTTCCAGTGTACATGTGTGTTAAATACAATGTAGCTAACACTATACATACATACATACATACATACATACATATATATATATATATTCATTATTTCTTATACTTATAAATGAATCATAAGCAATTAAAAAGAAGAATTAAAGTTTGGTAAGACCAAGATGGAGCAGATAAATTTGCTTCAGGGTCCCCTGACCAACTTTGATGAGCAGCAAGTTTGGAATGATCATTACTTCTTAATGGGAAGGTCCTGTACAGAAACCTGCCATTTCTTGCCCAAAGCACAGAAAAACAACTGCTCTTTCTCAAAGAAGGGGAGACAATTCTAGCCATCATAATCGGTCCCTTCAGCTGCAAACAAAAATGACTAATTTTATTCCGAACGGAATACCATTTAGCTAAAAAATTGCTAAAGTGCATTAGACTATTTGTCTTGATTGTTTAAGTATATGAATCCCCATCTCTAAAATAAATAATAATAGAGGCTTGGACTAGCATAATGACAGATTAAAGTAAGACTACCTTGTAATTTACAGGATTTGAGTACTGGGTTCTACATTTCCCTAGGTAAATGGAGGGGAGAATATGCTTGTGAGAATCTGTCCTTAAATACTCTAGTACATAGTCCTCGAATAACAATACTGTTCAGAATCGGGGGGCCATTCCACCCCCAGAAAATGTAGTGAAAGGGTTACTTCTTGCAGACACTTTTTAAAAACGTTTTACATGACGTTGTCAACATCCAGCATTCCAGCAGCAAACTGGCCACTACATCCTCCATTTTAAAGCACTGTTGGATTCTTCTAACTATATTGTGTGAGCAGGAGGAGAGCAACCAGCAACCAGTAGTGAAATGGCTGTGCGTAACCAAAGTGGCCAGAAGTAGCGTGATCTCCATCTCCAGCATCCACCCTCCTGCCCACCTCCCTTCCCCTTCCCCTTCCCCTTCCCCTTCCCCTTTCCCTTCCCCTTCCCCTTCCCCTTCCCCTTCCCCTTCCCCTTCCCCTTCCCCTTCCCCTTCCCCTTCCCCTTCTCCCTGGAATGGGGCTTTTTGTTTTTTGTAGCAAGCTGCTTGGAGCAACGAATATGTATTGGTTCACAGAGGCAGACCCCCAAAAATTCCCACCCACCAGTTGGCACACAAAGCATGCCTCTCAACCTCCCCTCTCCCCAAAAGCAGAAATTACTTCTGTTCATCTTCAAATGTCAGACTTCCAAAATGGGCTGGCATTAAACTATGCATCTATGAAGTTTTACTTAAAAAAAAAAGATTGTTTTCCCTTTAAAGCTAGGAGAAAGCTGATTGGGTGGCTGCCATGATTGACGGGCAGGGGGAGACTTGCTGGTATTGTAACTCCCTCTCCACAGCCATTTTAATCAGCCATGCGGAATGCCTGGAAGTTTCAGAAAGTGGGACAAGAAAGCGAGAGAGTGAGGAGGTGAGAAATGGCAGGGGGCATGTTTTTTTATCTTTAAGTAATTGCCGTTGCTTAGCGCTATGCTTTTAGAGGCCCAAGATATTTACTTGAGCAAAAATTTAAGAATGTTTGGTGCCTCAAAAAGTATATGAACATCTGCCACCTAGTGGTAAATACAAAATATTTCAAAAAACAAGTTGAAGTAATGTTATCTATTACAATAGATGGAAGGAATGGCTTTAAATGCAGCAGCTGGTACATTAAGACCTTGTGCCTCATTGTATTCATTTGGACTTTTCAAAATGGAGTTCTGAACACACTCAAAAGGTGTTCTTGGTAGGGTCTTTCTAGAGCATTTCTAGTCTGCTTTTCTCCAGAACAGGCCTCCAGGTAGATTAGGATACAAAAGAACAGACACAAATGTTAGTTGGCTTCTTGTTTGGGTTTGGGGTGTAGTGGTTAGAGCACTAGACTATGTCTTGAGAGACATAGGTTCAAACTTCCTCTTTTCCATGGAAGGTTTCTAGGTGCCTGTGACAGGCCCTTTCCACCAATTGAGGGGACCCACACAGCCTCTTATGATTTGGGGGGATCAAATTTGTTTTAATATCAGTTACTAGATATTCTTAAGGAAGCAAATGCAAAGGCTTTGGGTTCATTGCTGTCAATTTTGTGATCAGCACTGGGGGCACCGTGGAGATCACTGAGTCAGGAGCAGAATATATAAATAATAAAATTTATTTATTTACAGGTTGGTTTCAAAGACCAGACCAACAGCACAGGTCTCCAGGTAGTCAAAGGACAAACCTGCTAGTTATGGCTTCAGAGTGCAGTTTGGATCCTCTTTTACTGCTTACAGGCACAAACAGGCTTAGCCACGCAGTTAAATCCTTTCCCACACACAGGATTCCTCCCACACTTTCCCAAGAGTCAGACTAAATGGTAAGAGGCCTACACATTTCCAGAGACAGGCCTAACAGTCAAGTACTCTATTCTCTCCCAGAGACAGAGCTAAACTACCCTCCCATACCATCTAGCAGAGCTACCCTTAAACTTTCTGCTCTTTTGATGAGCCAGACCTGAACTATCACTGCCTGTTTCCTGAGGCAGACCTGAACTAAACTGCTGCTGTACTTCCCGCCCACATTCCACCCTCCTTCTGAAAGGTGAGTGGATATTGGAGCAGCACTCCCATTGGCTCCCCTGAGTGGCTGTTTTCCCCTTCATGGGCAGGACAGCCTATCCAGGACATGTTTCTGTCATACATTGTCAGCCTAACACCTCCCCCCCCCCTCTAACCAGGTTTTTTTGAGGATAAATTAGAAGTGAGAAGAACACTATAAATTACTTTGGATCCCCATTGGGAGAAAAGGGTATGAAGCAGAAAAAAAAAGAGTACACACATGCAGTAGAGAGGATGCTTTGTTGATGGGTTGCATAGTCATTTAGGGGGGATGTTGACAAACATAATTCTGAGCAAAATTAAATGGACAGCATCCTAAAATGGCATTTGTATACAACTGAGAGTTCTTTTGTAGTATATAGATCCCTAAACTGGCTTGCTATCAGAAATGCTCAACTGCCTCTTTTCTTTGGATAAGAATCAGTATGATTAACACCATGAAACAATAAAAAAATGTTTTTTTACCTTAGAAAATGGATTACAAAATATTCTGTGCATCTGCATTCTAACGCTCCTTTCCCTTTCTTCATTTTCCAGTGTTGTGTATTTTTAAAAATCTAAAAGGTACGAGATGTTTTATAACTTGCGGTGGTGAGGGTAGGGCTTGCCTCTATAGTCTACCATCTTGCACACTTGTCTCACTCCTCACAAGGTTCACACCAAAGATTTGCTGTGCGGGTACCCCTTTGACATCTGTTGACCCAATACATTCAACAGGGGAATAAACCAAATTACCACAGAGGCCCCTTTCTTGGCTATCTTGATTTGTGTGTGTGTGTGTGTGTGGGGGGGGGGGCAACATGGCTTGTTTGTCAAGTGTTCAGCTTTGCTCACTTTGCTTTCCAATGATAAGCATAGTCATTTGTGTTGATTAATACACAAATTCTCACATTCCTGCCCGGGAACTGTAATTTGACCCAGCTAGTTCTGGTACCAACTTCAGAGCTGCAAGAAAACCACATATATTGAAATGTAGCTGATTTTCAGTGGAATGTGGCCTGTCAACTGATAGATCTGGGGCATACAGAAGCTAAGCAAGACAGCAACTTCGATTGGGCATCCAGCTTCCACCATTGCAAAATGACAAAAAAAAGCCCTTTGCTTTCATTTGTGAATAAATCATCGAGTTGATCCAGGGAAATATTGAGTTCACATAAAAAGGGAGGTTCAAATCTTGATTTCCTCTTTTGCTTCTTGCAAGAATTACAGGCCACTGCTTCTTTCCCTGTCACCAGATTATCACCCTTTGCAGGTCCTGGTGGAGAAAAGGCAGCTGCAGCTATTCTTGCCCATTCTCCCTGCGGCCCTGTCATCTGCCCCATTCAGCCTCACCTGTTGTGCAGCACAGCTGCAGACTTGCCAGGCACAACAAGACAGGGAGGGAAGAGGCTGGCAGGACCGCAGAAGAAACTGCAGCAAGAACAGTGCTCATTATTTTGCCTACTTTAGCTGAATACTGAACAAAGCTATTAGCCATCATGACAGAGGGCAAATCCATTGCACATGCTGCACCATCTTGTTTGTAACACTTTTATTTTGTTGCAGTGGTTTGTATCCTTGGAGGCATCCATGGATCTAGAACCAATGGACAATTGGATTAACAATTCTAGCTGAATTCCTTCCTCCGGGGCCGTGGACAGAGGGTAGTGATAGGAGAGAGAATATCTAACCAACACCAGCTCACATGTGGAGTCCCACAAGGAGCAGTCCTCTCTCCTATCCTATTTAAGATCTTTATGCGCCCTCTGGCTCAGCTGGTGCGGAGGTTTGGGCTGGGTTGCCACCAATACGCAGATGACACCCAGCTCTTCCTCCTGATGGATGATCTCCCTGACTCCCCCCCCCCCCCAGAATCCTTAGCCAGATGTCTGGAAGCAGTGACAAAATGGATCAAGCAGAGTCGCCTGAAGCTCAACCCTACAAAGACAGAGGTCCTGTGTTTGGGTAGCAAGGGACCATGAGAGGAAGCGCGCCTGCCCACCCTGGACGGTGTGCAGCTCTCACCAATGCACTCCGCCAGGAACCTGGGTGTGATCCTGGATGCCTCCCTGACAATGGAAGCCAGGGTCACAAAGGTAGCGCGGCTGGCATTCTACCACCTTTGCCAAGCCAAGCCACTAGCACCTGGACCCAGAACACCTAGCCACAGTGATCCATGCGACGGTCACCTCTAGGGTGGACTTCTGCAACTCGCTCTACGGAGGCCTACCCTCATCCTTGACCCGGAAACTACAACTGGTACAGAATGCTTTAGCCAGGATTCATACTAAAACATCATGGAGATCCCACATCCAGCCGGCACTCCAACAACTTGGCTGGCTCCCAGTTGAATTCCGGATTAAGCTTAAGGTTCTGGTAATCACCTTTAAGGCTGTACACGGTTTGGCCCAGTGTATCTGAGAGACCGCCTCCCTGCCTATACCCCCAGAAGAGCCTTGCACTCTGCCACCTCCAACTGGCTGCAGATCCCTGGCCCCAGAGAAGTGTGTCAGACCTCAACAAGAGCCAGAGCCTTCTCTGTCCTGACCCCCACCTGGTGGAATGAGCTCCCTGAGGAGATCAGAGCCCTGCCCGAACTTCCACAGTTCCGCAGGGCCTGCAAGAGGGAGCTCTTCCACCAGGCATTTGCTTGAGGCCGACCGACTCAGAACACCTGCTGGTCCCCCCAGACGCCTGCCCATGACTCTCCCAAAGTTACTGTTAATTGTTATTATAATTGTGGTTTTTAAATCTTTTGACGTTTTTTGAAAGTTGTTTTGATGTTATAGTCTGCATAATGTTTCATGTAAGTTATAATGTTCTGTGTAAACCGCCCAGAGCTGCAAAGAAATGGGCAGTATGGAAATCTAAATAAATAAATAAATAAACTTTCCCTAATGCAATGATAACCAGAGTAAAGTTTGAGTCCAGTGGCACCTTTAAGACTAACAAAGTTTTATTCGAGGAATCCAAAGAAGCGTGCTTGCACCCAAAAGCTTATATATCTTGAATAAAACGTAGTTGCTCTTAAAAGTATTGCTGGATTCGAGCTTTGCTCTGCTACTTCAGGCCAATGTTCTAACCAGGCATCTATAAGGCCAAAAAGGAACAGTCCAGGGGCAGCAAATAAAAAGCAGGGACTGTACCTGAGAAATAGAGACACATGAAGCTGCTTCATACTGAGTCAGACCATCATTTCCTCAAGGTCAGTTGTCAATTGAGATTGGCAGCAGCTTCCCAGGCCACGGTGGATGGCGTTCTTTTCACCTACCACCTGACCTTGCTAGCTGGAGATGCCAGGGATTCTGCCTCAGACTGCCTGCGTGCCAAGGAGATCCTTGGCCACAAAGCCCACCCCCACTGGAGAGCATGCTTTCCTAGCTGATGACTCCTGCCCACTTGGCAACGGGACAATAACTTCCTCCATGACCAATGAATTGGACACACATACACTTGGCCGATGAGCCTCTTGTGGCGCAGAGTGGTAAGGCAGTGATATGCTGTCTGAAGCTGTCTGCCCATGAGGTTGGGAGTTCAATCCCAGCAGCCGGCTCAAGGTTGACTCAGCCTTCCATCCTTCCGAGGTCGGTAAAATGAGTACCCAGCTTGCTGCTGGGGGGTAAACGGTAATGACTGGGGAAGGCACTGGCAAACCACCCCGTATTGAGTCTGCCATGAAAACGCTAGAGGGCGTCACCCCAAGGGTCAGACATGACTCGGTGCTTGCACAGGGGATACCTTTACCTTTACCTTTACACTTGGCCGACAGAAAAGGAGTTGTGAGGTCTTTAGGTTGCTATATAACAAGGGGGCAGAAACTAAAGCGGAAGAATCGCTATATGATTATACAGAGACTGATCTGCTTTATGATGTGATTCTGGTTATTTGGCAATTGGCTTAGTAAATGTCTTGTTTTACAATACACAGTGGGTTCCCAACACTGAGATCTCAAGGCCAAAACTGCTAAGATCAATTCTAGGTCAGCCAGATGTTTGCAAACGCCGTTCAGTTGCTCACTCCGTCCCCGTCTTTGAATTGGTGTCATGGGCTGGGAAACATGCCTATCGACTCTCCCCTGGCACTCTGCACTGTGACACTGATAGTTCAATGGCAGGAAGTCAGTCTCATGTTTTTGAATCAGCCACAGATGGAGCAAACTCACTGGTAAGCTCTGAATAACCAGAATTGGACAATGGACTTGGAGTTATTGTACCTGGCAAGTCAGATCTACCCATTACCGATGTTAACAACTTCTTTTCTGAATCTGCAGCTCCAGGGATAACTCTCTCATCGGCAGGTAGACGTCTTTCCCCTTTGGAACAAGGTCTACTATTTTTAACGGTTCCATTTCTCCCCCTAGTGGCAAAGGCTTTGAATGGCAGATCGGCTGGATATGAATTTTCCCTCTGTTCTAATTCATTTTTAAGCACTTGGATAGGTGGAATATAATTTTAAAGGCAGTGTCTTTTGTCTTAGACAAAAGTGAGCAACTATGCATATGTTCCTCTGTCTTTAGACAGGAAAACTATCCATAATGCTGGACATAAATCCACTGGGACACAAAACTTCTTTTAAAATGTTATTGAGTATCTAGTCTGGGTGAATTCTGACTAATTAGAAAACTTGAACGTTACATTTTGAATCTCTGCTTAGGGGATTTAGGATTGCCGCTAAGCCTGGAGAAAATGCCCTGTCCTCTGAACAAATTGTGTAGAAATGGGCAGCTGGATATTTTTCACAGCACGGAGGTAACCACAACATAAACAGGTATTTGCTCCAGAGCAAACTGGTACTAAAGAGGCACCTCTTGTGCTGTACAGAACTCTTTAGTAGGCCAGAAGTGACCCTCCTGAAAGTTGCTTCCCAGGTACTTTCAGAAGGAGTTGATTTTTATAGCCTGCTTTTCACTACCCAAAGAAGTCTCAAAGATGCTTACAATCACCTTCCTTTCCTCTCCCCACGACAGACACCCTGAAAGGTAGGTAGGGCTGAGAGAGCTGTAGAAGAACTGTGACTAGCCCAAGTTCACCCAACTGGCTGCATGTGGAGGAATGGGGAATCAGACTCAACTCTCCAGGTGAGAGGCCACCACTCTTAACCACTATACTATGCTGGTTCTCAGACTGGTGATTCATAGACAGCCGGGGCTGCTGGATTAATTAAACAGCGCCCTGAGTGTGGAAGACTTGAGCAGCACTCTCACAAGCACTTCACTTTGCCTCCAAAGGGAAGTATTTACTTCAGTGGTTTATTTTATATAGTAAATTTCTATGCTGACTTTCAGCCCTTTATAGGGCATTCAAGATTGGCTTGTAAAAAAGTTGTAAAAACATTAAAAACAACAGCCTAGAAGGTTTGCGCTATAAGTCTCTAGTGCTAGATTCAAATGGGCAGCTGTGTGGGTCTGAAGTAGCACAATAAAATCAGAGTCCAGTAGCACCTTTAAGGCCAACAAAGATTTATTCAAGGTGTGAGCATTGGAGTGCAAGTCTGACGAAGAGTGCTTGCACTCGAAAGCTCACACCTTGAATAAATCTTTATTGGACTGAAAGGTGCTACCGGACTCTGATTTTATAGTCTCTAGTGCTGTTAGGATTGTCACCTTTTGACCTGGTCCCTCTAGCTTTCCCTTTCAATATCAATTTGATCTGTAAGCTCTTAGCAAGGGTCATAGAAATCATAGAATCATAGAATCATAGAGTTGGAAGGGGCCATACAGGCCATCTAGTCCAACCCCCTGCTCAACGCAGGACTAGCCCTAAGCATCCTAAAGCATCCAAGAAAAGTGTGTATCCAACCTTTGCTTGAAGACTTCCAGTGAGGGGGCGCTCACCACCTCCTTAGGCAGCCTATTCCACTGCTGAACTACTCTGACTGTGAAAAACTTTTTCCTGATATCTAGCCTATATCGTTGTACTTGAAGTTTAAACCCATTACTGCGTGTCCTCTCCTCTGCAGCCAGCAGAAACAGCATCCTGCCCTCCTCCAAGTGACAACCTTTCAAATACTTAAAGAGGGCTATCATGTCCCCTCTCAGCCTCCTTTTCTCCAGGCTGAACATTCCCAAGTCCCTCAACCTATCTTCATAGGGCTTGGTCCCTTGGCCCCAGATCATCTTCGTCGCTCTCCTCTGTACCCTTTCAATTTTATCGATGTCCTTCTTGAAGTGAGGCCTCCAGAACTGCACACAGTACTCCAGGTGTGGTCTGACCAGTGCCGTATACAATGGGACTATGACATCTTGTGATTTTGATGTGATGCCTCTGTTGATACAGCCCAAAATGGCATTTGCCTTTTTTACTGCTGCATCACACTGCCTGCTCATGTTTAGTTTACAATCCACAAGTACCCCAAGGTCTCGTTCACACACAGTGCTACCTAGAAGCGTATCCCCCATCCAGTAGGCATGCTTTTCATTTTTCTGACCCAGATGCAGAACTTTACACTTATCTTTATTAAATTGCATCTTGTTCTCATTTGCCCATTTTTTTGGGTGTTATTTAATTGCCTGTCCTGAATTACCTCAACTGCCTATTTTCATATCTTAAACCTCTTTTAAAGGACATTTTCCCCCAAGGCCAGTTGACAGCCTTATGTAATGCTTATGATCACAACCTTAATTTTAGGATTGTACAGTAGCCAGTTTATGAAATTTCTCACAATCTTTCTACCTAGCAGGATAAAATGCCCTGACTTTAACACCAATTTCCTCTCCTGGTTATACTTGTAGAAAGAGAAGAAACCAGAGCAAGATGAGAAAGGAATCTTGAAGGCCAAACTACACGAGATGCTCAAATACCATACTTTTATATTTTATTTAATTATACTTAGAAGAAGAGTTGGTTCTTATATGTCGCTTTTCCCTACCCGAAGGAGGCTCAAAGCAGCTTACAGTCGCCTTCCCATTCCTCTCCCCACAACAGACACCCTGTGGGGTGGGTGAGGCTGAGAGAGCACTGATATCACTACTCGGTCAGAACAGCTTTCTCAGTGCCGTGGCGAGCCCAAGGTCACCCAGCTGGTTGCATGTGGGGGAGCGCAGATTCGAACTTGGCGTGCCAGATTAGAAGTCCGCACTCCTAACCACTCCTAACCACTACACCAAACTGGCTCCTAACCACTACACCAAACTGGCTAAACTTAAATTTAGATGAATGCCCATACCAGCAATCTGGCTCAGGCCAGTTTACAACAAATGTATATCATATATAAAACCATTAAAAACAATGACAAGAACAATTAAGGAACAGCCAGCTTGGTGTAGTGGTTAAGAACAGTGGATTTTAATTTGGCGAGCTGGGTTTGATTCTGCACTGAAAAAGCTGTTCTGACCAAGCAGTAATATCAGGGCTTTTTCAGCCTCACCTACCTCACACCTACCTCTGCTGTGGGGAGAGGAAAGGGAAGGTGATTGTAAGCCGCTTTGAGACTCCCTCAGGTAGAGGAAAGCAGCATATAAAAATGAACCCTCCTCCTCCTCCTCCATAGATTCTATTACAGCACCATTGTCTGTGAGCTTTGCCTTCAGTTTCACTTCTCCCATTCCAGGGGGGGGGTTCCTCTAGGAAGGGGCCATTCTTGGTGTTGCTGTACTATTCATTGGCCCCAACCAAATGCCTCTTAGAAGAGCTCCATCTTGCAGGCCCTTTGGAACTCAGTAAGCTCCTGAACACACCACAGCACTTATGGGAGCTCATTCCACCAGGTGGAGTCCAGGACCAAAAAGGCCATGGCCCTGATTGAGGCCAAATATATGTCAATGGTGTCCCACTTTACCAATGTTGAAATCTGGTCACCTTACTCTAGTGACCTGAGCCCCCATAGACAAGGAGGCATCAAAGATCATACTCAGCTTTCTAGTGGACTGTGTAACCATAAGCTGCACCCCAACTTGGCTGGCGAATGAAGACAGTCAAGCTGGCAATAGCATAAAAGTAGATTTACTGTATTTCTGATCAATGTGTCCCAGCATCAATCGCTCCCAGCATTAGGCTCTTCTCCAGGGAGTCCTTCCTTCTCATGAGGTGGCCAAAGTATTTGAGTTTCATCTTCAGGATCTGGCCTTCTAAGGAGCAGGCAGGGCTGATCTCCTCTAGGACTGACTGGTTTGTTCACCTTGCAGTCCAAGAGATTCACAAGAGTGTTCTCCAGCACCAGAGTTCAAAAGCCTCAATTCTTTGACGCTCAGCCTTCTTTATGGTCCAACTTTCACAGCCATACATTGCAACTGGGAAGACCATAGTCTTGACTAGACACACTTTTGTTGGCAGGGTGATGTCTCTGCTTTTTAGGATGCTGTCTAGATTTGCCATAGCTTTCCTCCCCAGGAGCAAGCATCTTTTAATTTCTTTGCTGCATTCCCCATCTGCAGTGATCTTGGAGCCCAGGGAAATAAAATCTGTTACTACCTCCATTTCTTCCCCATCTATTTGCCAGGAGGGGGCTCAGGAGGAGGGCATTTGGGAAGCGGTGTTTCAGGTCAACCTCAACCAAATGCCTGTTGGAGGAGCTTCCTTTTGCAGGTCCTGCAAAACTGTTTAAGTTCCATCAGGACCCTGTTCTCCTCTGGGAGCTCGTTCCACCAGGTGGGGGCCAGGACAGAGAAAGCTCTGGCCCTGGTTGAGGCCAAGTGACCTTCCCTGGGGCCAGGGGTCACCAGGAAGTTGGAAGTGCTAGAGCACATGGTTCTTTGGGGGGTATAAGCAAAGAGGCGATCCCTCAGGTACACTGGGCCCAGACTGCATATGGCCTTGAAGGTGATAACTAGAACCCTAAGTCTGATCCAGAATATGATTTTTCACAGTTTAGGTACCCTGCAAGAATTTTTTTCTTGGGCCAACTCTGTTCACAGTTCTATTACGTTTGAATGTAACTGGAGTGAGATCTAATCCTCCTTTCCCCACAGCCATAGCCTATACCCAGACTGTCTCCTTTTCCTCAGATTGTACTTCAGGGCCAAATTATGAATCAAGAATTCTACAAGTATCATTTCTCGTTTGGACAAAGGTGATTACTTATGAAGTCCAGGGCAGGACAAGTGCAGGAGCACCACAGAACTGGTGTGGATTAAATTCCTCTTCTCGCAACATTGCAAATATTTCAGGACCTTCTCCTTCTTTATATATTACCACCCCATGCCCTTAAACACTGAAAAAAGAAGGATTTCCAGTGGGGAGTAGCTTTCTTCATTCTTGCAGAACACGCTGCACTGTCCCAGATGCTACCTCTCTACCAAAACCACGGGAGCTCAGTCCTGTCATTAGAAGTCCTTAGATGGATTTATCACTTCCAGGCACCTCTGATTTCTAACAAGACCACCAGGTGGCACTACAGTCTACAGAATACTCATACCAGCGACTGAGGGAAATCAGCCTTACTACCTCCAGATTTTCACTTAACAGCAATGGAATACTACGGTCATGTGGCCTGTAATCCCAGGCTCTCAACATGGAGATAGGTTCTGATCACTTATTTCCCCTCAAAAACTCCTCTATGCGTACAATTGGAAAGTTAGGTTCATTGTCACAGCTTCTGTAGAAGACACAGAAGTTCATGCAATCTTCAGGAGGTGGATCCAGTGGCAATGTTCACTGACAAAAGGGATTTCCATCAGTGGAATGGGCATTTGTTGCCCCCTTTATCCTGCTGCAGCTGCTGCTCCCCAAAATGCTGCTTTTGGGAGACATAGGGGACTCAGGAACTGAATGAGGGATAAGTCCAAGGTCTGCAGTGAAAAGAGGGAATTGGCAAAAATTGCCCCGTATCATTAGTGGAAATCTACTATTGGATTTACGTTTGAATTTACGTTTGGATTTAAAGAGCCTCTTGTGGCGCAGAGTGGTAAGGCAGCTGTCTGAAAGCTCTGCCCATGAGGCTGGGAGTTCAATCCCAGCAGCTGGCTCAAGGTTGACTCAGCCTTCTATCCTTCCGAGGTCGGTAAAATGAGTACCCAGCTTGCTGGCGGGTAAACGGTAATGACTGGGGAAGCCACTGGCAAACCACCCCGTATTGAGTCTGCCATGAAAACGCTAGAGGGCGTCACCCCAAGGGTCAGACATGACTCGGTGCTTGCACAGGGGATACCTTTACCTTTACCTTACTATTGGATTTATCCAGGAATTGCCAAAACCAAGTTTAAAAAATAGCCACCAGTGGAGTAAAATGCTATGGAGTCCTCCCTCCAAAGCAGCCATTATCTCCAGGGGAACTGATCTCTTTCATCTGGAGATGAGCTATAATTCACACCTGGGGCCTGGCATCCTAACCGTCTCACCCCAAAGACAGAGCTTTCAGCACCTCTCCTCCCCATAGGTCACTTGCATGGAAAGAATGCCTTCAGAATTCGGCTCGCTCTGCAACCAGACGTGGGTGGGCTTGTGCAGTATGCAATGTCAAACAGTACCTGCTTGTTAGCAACAGCTATGTGGTGCATGTATGCTCCCTAATGCCTCAGTATAAAGGTGAGAACATCACTGAAAATTAAATGTTGTCATATCTTCTGGAAGCTTCTGCAACTGCGTGAACTGAAACCAGAATTACTTCAAGCAACTTAGGGGAAAAGGGGGAGAGATACAATCAAAGTCAAGAACCTTAAAGTTCTTTTGATGTTGAAATTGCTCAAGCTCCCCCGCAATAACCCACATTGTCCCCTTTCCAGGATTTTTTTACACTCCTTTGCAAAAAATGCAGAAAACTGCTTGCAGGGGGAACAGATGTCATGGGAGAGGGAACATGCCCTCTTTAGCAAGGCAAACGAGTGTAATGGTTAAGTGTGGTGGCCTCTAATCTGGAGGACCATGTTTGATTCCCCACTCCTCCCCATGCAGCCAGCTGGGTGAACTTGGGCCAGTCAGTTCTTTCAGAGCACTCTCAGCCCCAGCTTTGTGAAAAGAGGAAGGGTAGGGGATTGTAAGTTGCTTTGACATTCCTTTGAGGATGAAAAGTGGAGTATAAAAACCATCTCTTATTCTCTTCTTCCTCTGCTTGTGCATAGTTGATCACCTGGGGCCCAATGCAGAAGGGGAGGTACATGAAGACATAAATCCAAACCCATACCCCACCGAAAGTAATGCAGGCAGACAATATTTGCATCTGGCTCATAGGCTTATTTATTAAATAGCATATGCATACCCTGCCTGCCCTGTAGCTCAGGGTAGCAACAGCTGGGCATCACTGGCAGGCAATGAAATCACCAGCTCAGCAGAGCATGATGAGAAAAACCGAGGCAACCAGAGTGTCGGTTCTTGACACTCCCAGACGGGGAATGAGGGTGCACAGGGGCTTTGCATGCCTTCCATGGTATCACAGAGCCAGGTCAGACGGGCTGTGCGGCACAACGCTGTCATATTCATTATGCGATCCCTGACTGACTGGTGGAGAAACCCTTTCGAAAGATCATATGGCTCTGGAGAACAGCCATTGGAAAAGACAGAGTTTTTAATACATGTGAACAAACTATGTGACCCAGTGGAGTGGTGTTCTTTGTTTTGTTTTGCTTGGCCCGATCTCTTTGGCTCCCCAGAGTGCTTCCACAGAAGACACGGAAGCTCGCAGCAATGTGGTGCTGCACTAGTTAATACGCATGAACAATAATGTGAGGAAATTTAAAAACCAGTGTCTTGCACGCATGACCGTGTGATGCCCTTATTTTTAACTTTGCTCACATTGCTGTTTCCAGCCCTCAGCACCTTGGCAAGCGGGACTTTAAAATGTAGATGAATTATGCATCACGATGAGTTTTGCTTGGCCTGGAAATGCGAGAAAAGCAGGCTTCTTCGTTCATGGGACATCCTGCGCCTCTGTCAGAATAACTTCATTTGACTGAGTAAAAAAACAACTGACTTTTGACATGACGACCTTGAAGTGCCCTTTCCCTTTTGCAAGCATGGAGGTGCTTGCCTTTGGGCACCTGCAATGCAGAGCAAAAACCAGGAAGCAGAATCCAATAGGACAGGGGTAGTCAACCTGTGGTCCTCCAGATGTCCATGTACTACAATTCCCATGAGCCCCTGCCAGCAAATGCTGGCAGGGGCTTATGGGAATTGTAGTACATGGACATCTGGAGGACCACAGGTTGACTACCCCTGCAATAGGAGCCTTTTTGTGAATAATATCACTGGCACCATTCACATTCTGCTCATTCCTTGTACTCTTTAATATGTATTAACCCTCCCCCATAGACACACTACTCAGGGTGGATACAGAATACAGAAGTAACAGGGATCCTGCCTGAAGGACTTTTGGCCTTCATAGCATAGGTAGGTCAGACACTGAGAAAGGAAGCAAGGCTTCATACATTTGGTAGGATAAATAGGACAGAAGTCTAAAATGCCAAATTGTAGACAACAAAGGGAAACTACCATGTTCCAGGAAACTTTGTGGAAGAACTGGGATGTAATGAGAAAATGTTCCAACAAACCTGAAGGCATGCCACATATGCCTCTGATATATCATGATACTAATATTTATTGTTATCTTCAGGTGCCATCTTTACTTGCTTGGTGAAGCCTACTGGCATCTGTTTTAACCCCCCTTTGTAGAAACGGTTATGAGTTCCATCTTGGCTCAGATCAGCTTTCAGAATTGCTTCTGGATTTGGTATTGAGGATGATTTGGCAGGTTACAATTGATTTATTCAGGGTCTGTCAAAATTTTGTGTCAATGAAATGTATGGATCTTATCAAAGGGGAAGTTTGGAGACGTGGAAGTTTGGAGATACAGTTTCCCAGTATCAGCTTCCCTGTAGCACCTTCTCAATAGCACCTTCCCAGTAGAAGAAAAATTAGTTTTTATACCCTGCTTTTCCTTGCCCAAAGGAGTCTCAGAGTGGCCTTCTTTTTTTCTCCCCACTACAGACACCTGTGGGGTAGGTGAGGCTGAGAGAACTGCTTCTAACAGGATTGTGACTAGCCCAAAATCACCCAGTATATAGATAAGCAAGGAATCAAATCCAGCTTGCTACATTAGAAACTGCTGCTCTTAACAATTACACAAAGCTGTACAAATTGCCATTTCCTTAATGAGATGTAGCTAGAGCACAGGCAGAAAAAGGTGTTGCAGGAGGAAGGTGTAAGTCTTGTTGACTTGCTCATTGACTGTTATGGGGTTCTTTTAGCCAATGGCAATCCAAGAAGGAAGAAACTCAGCTATTTCCTAGGTGACCAGATTTTAACATTGGTAAAGCGGGACACCATTGACCAGGGGGGTTCTTGATTAAAAATTTGGTCTATATGGAGCAACAAAAAGTTTCATAGAACGCATAGAATGCAAAAATAGTATTGTAATATATATATTTAATTTCAACATAAGTACAATTGACCAGGTACCCCCAGATGTCCCTCCAAAAGTGGGACAATATGGTCACCTTAACATGGAGAGAAGATTGTGGAGTTAATGTTTGCAATTTGAGAAGGGAGTATGTTATTCTCTCTCTCTCTCTCTCTCTCTCTCTCTCTCCCAAGCAAACCCTTTCATGTCCAGGGGGCTGGAGATGTGTTGTCATTGCAGTCTCCGCTCCAAAACAGCCATATCCCCCTGGGAGCTGATCTCTGTAGTCTACAGATGACCCCAAATTCCAGGAGATTTCTAGGCCATACATGGTGGCTGGTGACCTCTGGGTCAGGAATGTTCCTTGAGGTTTGGAGGCGGGGCCTCAAGGCTCCATGTATGGACAGGAGCTTTTGCCATGTTGCCAGCCCCCAGGAAGGTCACAGTGCAGGTGTATATCCTAGTGCCTGTTGTTTCCCTGGGTGCAACGGGCTTTGCCTCTAGTCATATATATAAGAATGTAAAAATATAAAATATACATTATGTTAATACACATGTTCTCACTGTGCTGCATTGCAGTGGGGTACCAAAAGCCCACAGTGAATCCTTGGCTTTGCATTTGCATTAAGAAGAGTTGGTTTTATGCCTCACTTTTAACTACCCTAAGGAGTATCAAAGTGGCTTACAATTGCCTTTCCTTTCTCTCCCTACAACAGATACTCTGTGAGGTAGGTGTGGCTGAGAGAGCTCGGAGAGACCTGTGACTGGCCAAGGTCACCCAGCTGGCAGTATATGGAAGAGTGGGGAATCAAACCCAGTTCTCCAGATTAGATACTCTGGCTCTAACACCGCTCTGACTCCATGACTGTCTTAGTGTCTATATCAGCTGCATGTGAGCATGATAATTGCATGTAGCTACCATGCACTGACCTAGCTTACAGAAAAGAAAAACAACATGATAAAAAAGATACAGAGGTAGGTATGGAAAACAGGGACAAAATGGAATAAAATCAGAAAGACTTGCTGAGCACCCAAAACATGGTTGGATCTAGACTACAATTACCACTCATACAAAGCACAGTTGTCCATGCAACAAAATGTTCATGCCTGTGCCTCCCATTGCAGCCCACTGATCCTCCAAACAAACTGCTCCTCAGGGACAGAAACCCTCTGGAACAGCATGAGAGGCAGATCAAAGGTTTGCGACAGGAAGAGGAAATTGGTAGAAACCTACGATTTACAAGTTTTGCAGCAATTTGGTTCCCTAACTACTGTAATCTCAGATTACTGGAAACACTCCACAGAAACCCATAAAGGACAAAAATCAACCTGGCTAATCAATAGCTTTTCTTACTGGCTAAGAATTAGAGAGGTGAAGGCTAGGATAGAAAGGGGTATATTATGATAATTATAATGCTGCACTTTCCAAGTTATAGAAGTTCTGTTGTATGTAAAACAACTTTTTCAGAAGATTCCCTCCCCCAAATAGTCTACTGTATGCTGAGTATGCATTTATGTATGTAAAATCTCATCTATAGAGTGTACTTGAGGGGGTACTCCCCAGGTTTGCAGAAAATTCTGAAAACTTAAAAAATGCATGGGGAGGTAAACCTTCCCCCAGTAAAATAACATTGTATGCAGACACAGATACAGGCAACCCACTTACCTTGGCTCTGCAAAGCTGCCAGTGGAGATGTCTGGAAGCCACTCTGGCCCAGCTGTGGTAGCAGACTCCGGGAGTTGCTCTGTGCACTGCTGTGGGGGACTCCAGGAGCCCTTTGGGCCCTGTTGTAATTGCAGCGAACTCTGGGAGTCCCTGGCACAGTGGGGGCAGATTCTGAGAACCCTTTTAAGTATTTCCATGGTGGAAGCAGACACCAGAAGCTGCCTTGAGCCCAACAGTGATGGAGATTAGAACAGCTCCCAGACATGGCTGGGCTCAAAGTTGGCTGTTGAGGCCAGAACTGTTTGCCGCTGAGGCCTACAGCCATGCTGGGCTCAGCAACAGGGGAAGAAATTAGATTCCCCCATAAGCTTTGCAGGCTATTGTGAATGAGTGTGTATACACACATATATTGGCAAGGGTGGTTATGGACCCTGGGTTATGGACCCCCAGAATCATTACCATGCCACTCTGCCTTTTGCCAGGGCTACATAAGGACTAGTTTTATCCTGTGTAAGGTGGGTGTAGACCTCTGCTTGAGCCCCAGATGGGGCAGTTGCAAATGGTAGCAAGTGCTACCACTTTTCTTATCCTACTTTCTTCCCCAGGGGGAACATGGATAGTTGAGGGCCCAGGATTGCAGGGCCTCCCCTGCTGTGCACTGGCTGAGACCACCCCAGAATCAACACTTGTTCTTAAGAGGCACATTATAGAAAATGTTGTTGCTCTGCAGAACTCCTCATCTTGTGCAGCATTGTTGTTGTCATCATGAATGCTGCGAGGATAGAGGCTCAAAGGGTCAGAAGGACCACTTCTAAGCTGATTTTGTATGCAGGGTATTCCTGAAATGGCAGGTTGTTTGTGCTGTTCCAAAAGCTCAGCAAATTTCACTTCTTGGATTGGGTTCTGAAATCAGAAGTGAAGAAGCAAATCTTTTGACAAAAACCTCACCTTAGCTTTGTAGCTTAATAAGGAAGGGAAGGAAGTCACACACTTCTAAGGTGCTAACAGAACAGCCTGCGGGAACTTTTGTTTTAGCAATGACTAGCCTAACACAGATATAATGGAACATGTGAAAAATTAGGAGTTACCCAGCAACCTCAAGAGCCTGAAAAGGTGTGAGATGGTTTTTAAGGTTTGCAAGTACATTAGGAACTCTGTGATATGCTTTCCTATTTCAGGGTTTTAGGGACGGCTACAGTAAGTACGTAGTGATGTACCTTGAGCACTAGTGGATCTGAGGATGGGAAGTTCATATATGAAAGATCACTTGCTAAGTCATCAAATGATAGACATGCTTGTCTCTTCCTCCTTTTATTCAACATGCCATCCTCAGCAGAGTTACACGTCCAATTCCACTGAAGTCAAAATGGGTTTCAAAGGGTGCACCTCTGCCTAAGACGGCACTGATGATACTTGTACTGAGCACATATAAGATTTAATCAGTCATCTTTGTTCTTAAAGGTGGGGAACGAATGAAAGTTATATGGTCAAGGACACATTCATTTAATACTTTTTGAACTCAGAAATGGAGCCGCCTATTCACGGCTGCTTTTAAGCTAAAATAACTGATCTGCTGTCAGGTATTCCCATACCCACAACAGAGGATAGAATTATACCTTGGGCTACCACCCAAACAGTAGCCCCATGTAGAGATCTCCCTTTCATCTCTTTTGCAGCATGTCATACAGCTTATCTATGTTATGACAACTTGGTGTTATGTGACACTTCATCCTTAAACAATATCGCTGGCTGCCATTGGCTGCAAAATGTATAACTTCATGCATGTTTTGCTACAAGTCATGCATAGGAAATGGATAGACCTCACCATACTAGCAGTCTTATAGTACATCACAGCCCTGACATAGATAGCCCTGCCCAGCCCAATCTCATCAAAAGCTAAGCAAGATTGACCTAACTAGTATTTGGATGGGAGATCTCTAAGGGATTCCAGGGGCAGGATGCAGAGGCAGGCAATGGCAAACCACCTCTGAACCCTACAGGGTCACTATACATCAGCTGTGACTCGATGGCACTTTCCACCACCACATGTATTGTTTTGTATTATTGAACGCATTTAAATCCCACCTTTCCTTGTAGTTCAAGGCAGCTAACAATAATAGTTAAAAACACTTAAGTTAAAACAAAAATAAAACAATCTCCAAATCTCTAAACAACAGTTAAAACCACTTTGATTAAAACCATCTTTACACCGCTCCGGGTGTTGCAAAAGTAACAAATAAGTGATGCTTGTTCAGCTGAAATCCCTCCACAAGCAATTGTCAGTAAAGTTTCCAAGCACAATACAGCCCCCTGTTCGACACTGCCTATAATTTCGGCCAGAAATTGCACCCGGGGGGGGGGGTTTAAAACTTTAAGAACATGTAAACGATTAAGCACCAGCTCCTACGCCAGCAAAAAAAAAGGTCTTTCTGATACATCGAATGAACAAATATGCGTTGCTACAGGTGTTTTCGGGTTTTTAAAAAACAATTTTTAAAAGGAAGCACGAACACACAGTTAATTGGCTGTTCTGTTTGATTGACGGCCAGGGGCAGGAGGAAGCATGGGAAAATATTGCCTCCTTTGTTGTGATTTCGGTGAGACCAAAAACTTGTGCATTACGAGAACAGCTAGTGGGAGAGCTGTTTTTCCAAGAAAAATGGCTATGTGTGTTACCGAGTCCTGTGCTATTGATAGCACTTTTCAATAGTGCTCAGATTTAGCTACATTGCCAGTTGTGCGGAATGGCCCTCAGATTTCAATTTTTTTTTAGAGTCAGCTTGGTGTAATAGCTATGAATGGTGGCTTCTAAGTAGGTGAACCAGGTTTGATTTCCCACTCCTCTGCATGCAGCCAGCTGGGTGACCTTGGGTCAGTCACAGTTCTCTGAGCTCTCTTAGACTCACCTACCTCCCATGGTGTCTGTCATGAGGAGAGGAAGGGTAGACAATTGTAAGCCACTTTGAGACTCCTTTGGGTAATAAAAAGTGGGGTACAGAACCTAGCTTTTCTTTTCCTGCTGTGTCACTGTCTCAAGTATCATATCTACTGCCCTGCCTCCTGAGACAACTACCTTTGAAAAAAAATATTAATTGTATACCTATGCTTTCCCTTCTGCTCCTGGCTCAGCTGGCTCCAGGACTTCCTGAGCAAGCCAGCTATGCTTGACTCTGCCTCAGCCTGGGGTGGGAAGGAGTGTGGCCAGGCATCCCAAATGCAGCAGGGCACTCCTTGCTTTGATGCAGCAGAGGGAAGGCAGGCTCTGAGACTTGCTTTCTAAGCCTGGGATTTCATAGCACCTGGTGGAGCCTAAAGGAGCCTCTCAGCTTGGGAAGGAGGGGGAAAGTTGGGGCGGAACCTGCACTACAATACACGTTTGTTAAAACAAAACAGCTCACTTTGTAATGGAGCCACTCCCAGCTCTCTCCTCAAAGCAGAAGAGTCCCATTTTTATAAACATGTTTATGGCATAGCAGTGCTTTCCCTTCCACTCCTGACTCAGCTGACTCCTGGACTTCCCGGGCACACTAGCTGGCTTCTGCTGCTCCTGATGCTCTGCTCAACTCCCTTCTTCTCAGTTCCCTCAAGCCTTTGGTTTTGCTTGATGTCCATACCTATCTGAGGAAGTGTGTGGTGATTCAAAAAAGTTCCTATTGAAATTAATGATGTTAGTCTTTAAGGCGCCACTGGACTTTTATATTTTGCTAGAACAGAGTAACAACAGACTAACATGGCTTGAGGTTATTGCTGTTTGAATCTGAGTAAATGAGAAACTGAATTCAGGTCTCCATTTCACTAATACAACACACTTGGTTTATAGATGAAGAATACTGCCAACTAACAATATTTTTTTAATTATGTAATGGGGTGTGCCAAAACTTGTAAATGTTACAAAAGCATAGCCAACATGGTGAAAGATCTGTTTGGATACATGACAGGATTAAACATTGTTTGGTAGCTTCTCCTTGGGTATAGGAGTCCTATTTAGGTGGTTCACACTGGTTCCCCAGTTTTATTCCTTTCTTTCCTTAAATCTGGATTCTGGTGTTTGTAAGTAAAAAAAAAATAGATCACTGATTTAGGGTTATAGTTGAAATAAAATTAGTAATCCTAATTGCTATAATTCCCCTTCACTCAACTCCCTTCCCCTCTGGGTAGCATAGCCCGGTCTCTGGAGCACAAACTAAAAAGCCAAGTAGCATTACAAGTGGCTGAACTGCGCTCCTTTCCAAAGCAAGTCACGAATAGAAAAAGTAAAAAAAATTGAAGAAAAACCACTACTGCACAATGGCTTCCATAGAATATTGGATTGGAGGTCAATCCATAGAAATAAAGAAGTAAGTCTGTAAGGCGGAAATGGTCACAACCATGTATCAGGCAGTACTCTAGACCTTTGCTGAGTCCAGGGCTGATTCTGCACTTACTTTGTTTATTCTGTTGTGGATCCTGCTGTTCAGATCAATTTGAACTCGGGTCTTCCTCTATCCCCCTTCCCCATTGAAACAGAAAAGTGATCTGCACATGGTTAGGGAAGCTCAGAAGAGGGGGGAGGTAAGTGCAGCAGGAGCCTTTTTCTTTTCTTGAATGGGGGGGGGGGAGGATTGGAGACAGCAGAGAAGGGGGAATAAATCCCAGAGGAAAATCTCTGACAGAGAAGTTAGGGCTTCTGGAGCTTCTGCTGTGAGAAGTTAGGGCTTCCCCTTTAAGGGAAGCCTTGCAACCTGGGAATGAGGAAGCCTTTGAACTGATGCCATGGCCAATCAGGGCTTTTCTACAGCATTGGAGGCTCAGCAGTAGGTTATTTCAGGGAAACCGGACAGCTGTACACTTACTCATGCCAATTTTTCAAATATTTAGGGTTATATCCATGCCAGGATATTGCGGGGGAAAGGTAGGGTTACTCTGGATCAATCATGCTTGTTGCAGAGGGAAAATTTAAATCACCCAGAATCAAAATGGAAATCACATTCTGTGCAGACAGCAGGGATTGAATCTACCTGGGATTGGAATAAAAGCTCCATGCAGATTCAGCCCAGGTCATTCTAGGCACTGCAGCGGAACTGTGAAAGCTGTTTAAGGAGCCCTGGAGTATTGTTGCAGCTGCTGCATGGAGTGATTAACTGAATCACCATTTCCCAACTTGGCATGTGACTGTCACTAAGTAGACTTCCTTAAGACTCCCTACCTATATAAGGAACTATTTTCCACAGTAAAACAACTTTCCTTTATGTTTCATGGAAGATGACCCAAACTTTATGACACTCAGTAGTAACAACAAGTGGAGTTATTAGGAATGGTTTGAGGAAGTGCTGCGAGGACTCCTAGGAGAAATTTCAAGCAACAGATGACTAGATTCGCAGATCATTGTCACTCCCCAAGGCTCAGGTGAAGAACCTAAATTGAAGTAAGCAGAGTCTGAGAGACACACGTTATTTCAAGGAAAGAATTTTAATAACCTTTTAATTAAAGCCTCTATTGCAGGGGTGGCCAAACATGTGCTGGCAGGGGCTCATGGGAATTGTAGTCACAATTGGAGAGCCACAGTTTGGCCACCCCTGCAATAGAGGGTGCTGAGACAACTGGGGTTGTCAGTAGAGCTGCTTTTGTCACCTGTTTTATTCAAAACATACCTGTTGATTAATCCTGGCAGTATCAAGAGATGTGTGCAGGCAAGGCAGTTTCAGAATGTGCTAAAAGAGCTACAGTGCACAGTTGTGGGGGAGCTGAACAGGAACAAAGAGGAAATGGCTCACTGGTAGCGCATCTGGTTTGTATGCAGAAGGTCCGTGGTACTAATCCTGACATCTTCTGCTAAAGGCTTCAGGTAGATGGTGACATTAGTAATATCTACCTGAGACTCCAGCAAACTGTCCAGAGCAGACAATCATGCCTTTGATAGACCAATGGTCTAACTTCATAGAAGGCACCATCACAAGTTAATGTCCAGAAAGCTGCCTGAAGCCAAATCAGACAATTGGACCATCTAGTTTGGTATTATCTTAACACCGCCTGTGGCGCCGCGGGCGCCACAGACTAAATAAATCTGTAAGGCGTTCTGAGGCGGGATGTGTCCGGGATGAGGAAGGGTCCGGATTGGCCCCTTCCTCTGGACAGACAATCGGAGGGACCAATTGGCAGGCACGAAACGCCTGCCAATTGGTCCCTCCGATTCCCAGCCTCGCACAACTGCGAGCCGCGCACAGCGCGGCTCGCAGTTGCTCCTTTGCAGGTTGCCTGACGCTTCGGAGGCGCGAAGTGCCTCCGACGCGTCAGGCCACCCACCAGGGAGCCACCGGCAGCCGCGCTGTGCGCAGAACAACAAGAACCACTGAGGAACAACACGAACCACTGAGCGCGGCTGCCGGGGCTCCCTGCCCTCATGGCTGCAAAACAACAAGAACCACTGAGGAACAACAAGAACCAATGAGCACAGCTGCCGGGGGCTCCCTGCCCTCATGGCCGCAAAACAACAAGAACCACTGAGGAACCACCGGAGCAGCCGTCAGGAGCCCCGGAGGTGCCACCGAGGAGCCGCCACAGCCCAGCCTCCCACAGGGCCCCCGAGATGAAGACGCGGCCGTCGAGCCGCTCCGCCGTCAGCTACACGCCGCCGGAAACCGCCATCACGGCTGCCGCCCCTGCACCTTCGACTCCGCCGCCGCGCCCGCCACGAGCCTACCATGGGTAACAGCGGGTAACAGTTGTCCCAAAAATCCCAATCAAAACCCCATTAAAAGACATCAAAAATCATAATTGTGGCGGGAAATAAATCAAATATTAAAAAAAGAAGTCTGAAATAGGCCAAAGTGACAAGGAGATATTAGATAGCAGGGAAGTTTTGCTAGCCAGACATGAGGTCTTCTTTATGAATAACCCCCCCCCCCCCCCAATTTAAGAAGCCTTTTAATGTGGCACCAGCACACAGAGAAACCTTCCTGGAGAAGTGCTTTACGTCCACCCAGCATCCTGTTTAAACCGGACCAGAAATCAGTTTAGGGCTCCTTTAGAAGTGATGAGGCTGCTCTGCATGTTTAAACATGGGAACTGCATCTATTAGAGAGAGGGATGGGATCTGGTTTTGCAGGCAAAGGCATGTACAAGCAAGCAGTGCAGATGAATGCATTTATTACCCCCCATGGCTTACCTCTCTGCAGGTTCACTGCTTGAACAGCTCCTCTCAAAGAAGCCCTGATACCAGAAGGGAGATCAGCTAGATGATCTGCACTGAGAGAAAGAAACTGCACCTATGTGCCCCTTTTGCTATTCAAACTGAATCCTCCCTCTCTTTCTCTGAGAAGGTCTAGTGTCATGCTTTTAATGCATAGAAATGCCACTATCTCATCTAGATTACCCTCATACCACAGGTTATGTTTGCGATATTTCAGTACTATAATATGAAATTTGGGGGAAGGTCCATGATTCTGTGGAATATGTATTTTCTATAAGATCCCAGGTCTGATTCCTGAAGTTTCAAGTTTAAAAAATCCCAGGACCAGCTATGAAAGACCCATCTAAACTTCAAAGAGTTCTTGCTATTTATTCATTTTTATTCATTTTGCATTTATATACTGCCCTCCCTGAAGGCTCAGGACGGTTTACATAGAACTGAAGAAATTATACAGGAAACATTACATATAATTAATTATAACATTGATATTATTAAATAATATAATAACAAGTAACTGTATAACATTAAACAGTAATACAACAGGCCCAGGAGTCTTGGTGGATTTCTGGGGAGGGAGAGAGGGAGAGGGGGGCAGGGGCCCTGCTGATGTTGTTGATTGATTGTGCCTGCCCTCAACCTTAAAGGATGCTACCTCAAAGGATGACAGTATAAAGATTTGAGGTGTGCGTATTGTATATGTTTTAGGTTCATTTGTGGGGATGGACACATACTGGGGAAAATGTGGCTTAGTTCAGGGTTCCTGGCATGTCCAGTTTGCAAACCATGAATCATTATATTTTAGGGATCAAATAAACCGGTTCATGTCATGAGGTTCATGGTTGCTCTAGTCCCTACCCCACCAGCATACTAGTGACAACAAACTTGTAAGACGTCTCTGATGGATACTCTTCTTCCAGATTTGGTGAGGATTGGATGTATGGGGTACAGACCCCCACCAAAGGTGCTCCCAGAAAAATGCTTCCTGGGAAAAAGCCAGGTGGTCATATGCCCAGAAAGCACTTTTCTAGGGGTATCTTTTTAGGATACTGTAACTTGGACCCCATAAATCCTATCCTTACCAGAATTGGAGGGCACATAGAGGAAAATCAGCTGGAGATCCCCTGTGATCTTGATGCCTCTAGCTTGTCCATGATCCATTCTATACTCTCCTGAACTTCCTGAAACAGTGCTTGTCAAAATGACTGGAGTGTGGGCTGTAGCCATTTTGACAGGCACAGGTTTAGGAGTGCATGGAACAGATCTCGTGCAAACTAGAGACACTCATAGGGGACCTCCCATGGATGCTCCTCTACAAGGTATGTTGCTTTGAATTTTGGCAAACATTTGGATTGAGTGGAGACTGTATGGAAATGTATCTGTTCATGAATGGACACAAACCTTCACAACTTGGAAGTTCATGGAAAGTTTGGGCCAGTTGACCTGCCATGAACTTCACTTTGTAAATCATGAACTGCCCAAAATTTCTCAGAGACTTTAGTTCATTCACGAACCCATTTCTACCCATGTCTATTCATTTGTCCTTGTTTGTATGTTACATAGAAGTCATTTTAATTTGCTCTAAGTACTAGTTACTACTATACGATGAATAATTCATATGCAGTGTTGATAGCACTGGCTGGATGATTTTACTAAATCACCAAGAAGAATAAGATGAAACACTAGACCATCCTAAGCTACACATATAAAACTCATAAAAGTTGGCATCATGTAAAGCAGTGGGCATTGGCCTTCTTGTGGTGACTGTAACATAGACACCATCTCTAAAGAAAGATGATTTTACACATACTTAACTTCCTTAGCTAGAATCTGATGTAATAAATTAACGTTGAGGTGAATATGAGTTTCACCACACAGGGGCAGAAAAGAGCTTGCTTGTTGGTCCAAATAGAGATGTTGCCCATATTAACAGCAATTAGAACTAATATTTAGGGAATGATACAAACATTTTATAAAGTTTAAACGAGGCAGGCATGCCAATATATAAAGTAGGACTTCAGCATGAACACAGTCCTTGGGCAAAGATTTTTATTTGAACTCATTCAATGACATGCAAGGCGAGTTCCTGGTCACATCACCACCTTGTTGTTTCCTGGGGTCACGATTGGATCATTAAATTGAATGGTTTGTGTGCACCCAATCACTTACTGTCTGTTCCCTCTTTATACCTGTACAGCTAGAGGCATCCTTTGAATCAACTGCATTGCCTGCTTTTTGCACTTATACATCAGCAGCCTCTATTTGGCAGGTGATCACAAGGGCCTATCACAAGATTAGCTAGGTTCATGGGCAGACACACTCAAGGCGTACAATGATCCCATGCCATTGCATGTAGGAAAAACCGGGGAGGGCGGAGAGGATTATAGTGCCTTTTAAAGCATATTGCCCTGGAGTTCTTTTCCTTTGCCCCATTAGCGAACAGAAAGGGGCACTGAAAGAAAAAATTATGAGGCTGAGATAAACTGACACTGCTCCTTGCCATGGACTATTGTTTTGACTATATAGTAGTATTCTTTTTATTTAGGATATAACTTGATCTCATCAGGTCATGGAAACTAAGCAGGGTCAGTATTCAGATGGGAGACCACCAAGGAAGACTCTGCAGAGGAAGGTAGCAGGAAACCATATCTACTTTTCACTTGCCCAGAAAGCCCTTGGAAGGGCTGCCATAGGTCAGCTACAACTTTTTATGACAAATTATGATTTAATGTGTGTGCGTACACCCCCCCCCCCCATAAAGGAGGATAATAACATTTATTAAAAAGACAATTGCATGAAACCTGCTTTGGCTTCCCTCAACAAAAATCTTGGGAGATACAATTTGGATTGGGAATTGAGAACTCTCTGCTAGAACTTTCTGTGTGTTTTAATTGTGGTCCTGCTGCAACAGACTTATGACAATGCTGCAGGCAAAAGGTTCTAGGCAAAAGGTAAACAGAGCTTTTTTGCCAATGTTTGCCTCTGTGTGATAACTATGGACTCCCTTGATGGTCTCCTACTCAAATACTAACCAGGATTGAGTCTGCACTTTGCTTTTTATCCACTCCCAGCTCCAATAAATCCCTCCCCTCTGCACTGAATTTGGTTTCCATTTTGATTTTGGGCACTTAAAATTTTCCCTCTGCAACATGCATGATTGATCCATGGTGACCCTACCTGTCTAGCCAGGAGATCACTTGGGGGTGGGTCTCCAGACACCGCCTGGAGATTTCTATTGCATTCCAGCCTGAGTGTCTGTAGCTATCCTTAAGTCCTTATAGCAAGTTATGTGGAGCCAAATCAGAGCAGGGTTTGGGGCTTTTTTTTTGGAGAGGGGGAGGGGGAGAGTTCAATGGAAGATGATGGTGATGTGAATCCAAGATATCAACTATAAAAGATGCACTTTCTTCTGTGATCTCTGATAGCAAAGCCTCATTTCATACTCAGAGGAAGAAACAAACATTTTTATAGAGATACATTAGTGTGTGGGGAATTCCCATTTGGCACACTGCAACCCAGGAAAGTAGAAGTGGGACAATACGGGGTGGGAATCTTCATGCTTTTACAAGATTCTGTTCATCATCATGTGTAAATAAAGGCAAGGGGATATTGACAAAATGGATTATCATTGGACCTTCTCTATAAAATGATCTTTGCAAAGACTTCACACTGCATCACAGCTCATCCATAATAAAGTAAATCAATAACAATGTGCTCACCACCACTGTACTCATTGGCCCCCCACCCCCAATAAAAATGTTCTGGCTATGGGCCTGCTCTCTTCTGGGCCCCAGAGCTTTGGGAGTTGGCTGCTGACATGATCTCCTGATGCCAGGACACCAAAGGAGATTAGGGTTGCCAGCCTAAGATGCCAGGGAAGAGCTAGCCTCAGAGGCCATCAGATCAGCTAGCAGGCATGGAGGCAACCAGCAGAGGCCCAACAATTATGGTCTGGCTGGGACACAAAAGGAGCCCAGACATGCAAGAACCTGGGAGAAGCCAGGCAGAGGAAGGGTGGCTGAAGGCCTCCTAGTAAATGGCCAGTGAGAGAAAGCAGGAGAGCCAGAAAATATGGAGCAGGAGTGGTCCTCCAACCCCTGGCTTAGATAATAGGGGCCAGGGAAGTGGGACTATGGCTGAGTGACATGGGTAGAGAGGAAGCATAAACTGTGGCTCCATGAGGAGCAGAAAGGAGGAGCATGGCAAACTTTGCAGGAATACTACTCCAGGAAACTTTGCAGGGATACTACTCCCCGCCAACAAGTTCAGCAACTTAGAGCCCTCAGCAGAAGAGCCCAAGGAGCCAAGGTCATCGGCCAAGGAGGATCAGGAGAGCCTAAAATGGTTGAGGTGCCCACTGGCCCATAGCCAGAAATAGTCAGCAGGATGCAGCTCTGAGCCAATAGTCCCCTCCTAGCTTGTGACTCTCACTTTGTAGGCCCAATGGTGGCAGAAGACCCAGAACAAGGTGGCCCCAAAGGAAGGTTAAATGCTTAGCCAATTGCATTCATCCCAGAGCCAGGCAGAAACAATTCTTTGCAGAAGCCTGGCTCAAACACACTACTAGAGCCAACAGCACAGCACCTGCCAGCAGGTCAGCTGAGTATAATTACTTCCTGGTCTACTAGGTGCATGCCTGTGGCTTAGCTCCAGCTCTTTGTCCCTAGTGCCTTGCCTTCAGTTTCAGCTTCTGGCTGCCAAGCCTTGTGATATAGACCAGAGGGCATTCTGAGGAGATCTGACTGGCCTGGTCTGCAAAATGTAAGACAGGGTGGACTTGGGCGGTGAAACTCCTGTGCCCCCTTTTCCATATTCTGAGGCCTGGGGAGTCTGTGGGAAAATTAAGCAGCAAAATGGTTAGGGGATGGTGCTGGTGAGGGAAGCCAGTATACATGCCATTGCTTTCTACAGAAAACAGCCAAGGGAACAAGATATAGAGGCAGGCGATGTACATAGTGTCTCTGTGATGCAAAACACATTTTTTTTTGTCATTAAACAGGATTTTCTGAGATTATGGTATCCCACATCTTGCTGATGTATCTATTTGCACAGTAAACTTCATAAAATAAGCAAGAATCAGGCCATTTTCCATGATTCATACCTCCTTGCTTGAACACAGACAAAATCTGTAACCCCTTCCCACTGACATCAAACAAACTCCTTTTTGAAGGTTGTTTTGATCTTGCACGCCAGATTCCCAAGTAGATATTTTGGATTCCCACCAGAGCAATGTCATGTGCCTGAATGGTTTGCAATGTTTCCTTTAGAATGAATGCAGTGATATGCTGATTCCCCCTTTCTAAGCATCCACGTTATTCAGCAATGCTATGGAATGTCAATAAAGGTAACGAACAACGAAAGTTATTCACAGGAAGAATAAAATCAGTATTCTTTTTGATCCCTTATGTAACTTTAGGTGATGTTCCCATCTCTGTTAATACATATGTAAATAATATTAAAAATAATTCTGGAGGGGACCTGCATACATACACCTGTTACTTCTGGCAGTTATCAATGTATATCTGAGGAAATTTTATACTCCAGTCTTTGTCCTGGTCATTCAGTCTCCCATGAAAGCCAAAGACTTTTCCTATAGACTTCCCATGAAACACATTCTGTTCTTTTAATGTAGGCGTACCCCCATAGAACCCCAAAGTGGTTTACAACATAGTTCTATCTTCATCCATGTTTTCCATACAGCAACCCTGTAAGGTAGGATAGGCTGAGAGAGTGAGTGACCAAAGGCCACCAAGCAAACTTCCATGATGGAATGAGGTTCTGAAACTGGGTGTCCCAAATCTTAGTCTCACACTCTGACCATTATCCCATGCTGCCTCCCAACATATGTCCACATAGTCAGTTTACATTTGCAACAAAATTCAAAGAGTGAAGATTCCTGTGCTGAAGGTGGACCCCAACATCACTGAAAGTGAAGGGCCACATCTCTTATTCCATAAATTGAAATCCCTCCCTCACACACTGTAAACTAACATGGAGAACACAGAATCGTACTTGTCCTTTTGCCTGTATGGAGAGCATGGAAGGACAGTTTCTGTTCGGTCCTAATGTTAATATTTTATCTGAGCACTTTTGAGAAATGACCTGTAATGATGGAATGGACTGACAATATTATATAAATATAATAACTATATTATATAAATATAAAAATAAATAAATAAACATACAACTGTTGTCAGATTATAGGATTTCATAGCTGACCCCTTCAGTTTTGCATTCAGAACTTGGGAAACTTTCGAACAGTTAGTGAATTCTAAATATTTGCAGCTATTTGTTTTGGCTCTCCAACCCATTTTACCTCTGGTTTTGCTGCATGCTTTCTATTTGTCTTTGGGGAATGGCTGTTTGCAGTTCAAACTCTCTCCTCAGGGAAGTCTGGGAATCTCAACTGGCCAAGTGTATTGCTGAGGTCTTGGAAAGGGAGCCAACTGTCAAAGGGAGAATTATTTATGATGGCTATTGTTATTTAAGCCTTGTGCAGATATCACAGACTGGTCTCAATGGAGTTTTATGGGACTGTATAAAACCCATCACTGCCATTATCAACAGCTTAAGGAAACAGACTTTTCCACTGTACTCAAAAGACCTAAGTGGCTTTTGGGACCCATAAAAAATTCCATCTACTCAGCTGCATACGTTTTGAAAAAATCTGGAGCATTTGACGATCATCTAGTTGTCTCAGTGATTGAAGAAGAATGTATTTCTGCTTCACTTCACTATGGTTGCTTTTATATCTTGGACACATCTGCATAACTGTGGTAAAGGGGATCAGGTGACTACCCAATCTATGTCTGGGCTTCCACCTCAACCCATTCATAAGAAGTTGAGCCGTACTGTGATACTGTATGAACAATGCGGGCTTCACAGTCCCAGCTGTTAGTCTCCAGACGCTTCTATAAATCAGTAAGGAGAGAGACATGCTGCTCTGTCTTCCCAGAGAACCATTGCTCTGCTGCTGAAATGAGAAGAGAGAAGGAAAGTGGAGGCTGCTCATGAGCCTTGGCTTGGTTCACAGAACCTCACTACACTTGTGGTGGTCAGGCTCCGACCATCAATGGAGGATGCCTACCCCAGAAAGACCACCCATTGCTTTGACACCAACCAATTTGTGGCTATGATGACTACTAAGGAGAGGGAAAAGGAAAAGACCAGCTTCAATTAACCATCAAGAAGCTACAGCTCCACCCCCTCCATATTTATTTATGTATTCTATTTATAATTGTATTTATGTACTGCTTCTTCCAGTATAATCACATGTTTAAGATCAATAATACATTAAATGCTTACTTTCTGAAGCCCTCAATGAAATGGCTCCCTTGCACCCTCTCTGCACCTGCACCAAGCCATTCCCCTGCTATACCCAGCAGCTATGTGAATGGAAATGGGAACTGAGATGGCAAGACTGAGTATGGTGGAAAACACGTGGTGAAACCTCAATAACATCTTATAAGATGCTTATGAATGTTTATCAGATGGCAGTGAAGGTCATCCATTCTGGCCTCCATTGCCTGTGTTAGCTCTCACCCAGCACTATTATTCAAAACAATTCAATCCTTGACGTCCCTAGTTAATGGAATGTCAGAAATTTCATGATTGGCTATTAGCTGTGAGGCATTTGTGAGCTTTTTTGCAGAGAAAATCTTGTTACTCTGCCAGAACTTTCCAGCTGAGACTGATGCAGTTAGAGACCCGGAGGCCCCTTGGCAGTCTCAAGGTCCGAATCTGGACCACATCAGTAGGCTCTCCCTAACTGATGTGGACAAAACTCTGACCCACTTGCTCCTTGGACCCTTTGCCTCCTGGCTGGTGAAAGTCAGGGACAAGAGGGTGTGGACTTCCGTCCAGGATTATTATTAACCTTTCCCTGACATAAGGGACCTTCTCAGAGAGACTGAAAGAGGCAGTGGTCAGGCTGCTTCTGAAAAAAAAAATGCTGGATGCAAATGACCCATCTAACTACTTCCTGGTTTTGCATTTGCCATTCCTGGACAAAATAGCTGAGCATGGTTGTGGTACAACTACAGAAGTTTTGGGAGGAAACATGAACCCTTGATCCTTTCCAATCCGGCTTTTAGGCCTGGCCGTGGGGTGATCTCCAGAGGAAGCTGGACCTAAGTGAGTCAGCACTGCTGATTTTATTAGATCTCACAGCAGCATTCAACACTATAGACCATGGCTACCCTTCCCAATGCCTGCTCAACACCAGGATACAAAATGCTGCCTTGAAGTAGCTGTAGCCTTTCCTCAGGGTCGCGGTCAGCTATAGGAGAGAGTACCTCCCAGTGATATGCCCTAACTTGTGGGGTCCTGCCAGGAGCAACACTTTCCCCGATGTTGTTTAACATCAACATGCATCCCCTTGCCCAGTTAATACAGAGTTTCAGGCTTGGCTATCATCAGTATGGCTATGCTGACAGATGGCCATTTTCCCACACCCCTGATATGCTGAGCAGCTGCTTAGAGGCAGTGGCTGATTGACTCAGGCAGAGTAATGGAAGTTAAATGGAAGTCCTCTGGCTAGGTCACTGAGCCCAGACACAACTCTACAACTCCCAGCCTTTGATGGAGTCCAATTAACTACTTCACCCACTATCAGGAGTCTGGCAGTGATCTTGGGCTCCTGATCTTGGACTCAGTGGAGACCCAAGTCACAAATATTTCCCACCAGGCTTTTTATCACCTTTGCTAGGCACAGCAGCTAGCTCCTTATCTGTCAGTGCCTGACTTAGCCACTGTGATCCATGCAACTTTAACCTTCAGACTAGACTACTGCAACTCACTCTGTGCAGAGCTACCCTTGTACTGGATCCAGAAATGTCGACTGGTTAAGGGCCTAAAGGGTCTGGGATCTTTGTACCTGCAGGACTACCTGCTCCTTTGTGCCCCTCAGAAAAGCTTAAGATCGAGCCACACAAAACTTACTGAAGAGGAATTAAATTAGCCTCAGCCAAAGTCAGGACTTTCTCAGCTCTGGAGCTGGCCTGGTGGAATGATCTCCCGAGGGAAATCAGGGCCCTGTGGGACCTGAGAGCCAGTTTGGTGTAGTGGTTAGGAGTGCGGACTTCTAATCTGGCATGCCGGGTTCGATTCTGCACTCCCCCAACATGCAACCAGCTGGGTGACCTTGAGCTCACCATGGCACTGATAAAACTGTTCTGACCGAGCAGTGATATCAGGGCTCTCTCAGCCTCATCCACCTCATAGGGTGTCTGTTGTGGGGAGAGGAAAGGGAGGGCAACTGTAAGCCACTCTGAGTCTTCTTCGGTAGAGAAAAGCGGCATATACGAACCAACTCTTCTTCTTCTAAACAGTTCCACAGGGGTGTAAGACAAAGCTATTCCACTGGGCTGATGGCCGAGGCCTACAGATTCACCATCAACAGATGGCCTCCCTATAAACAAACCAAAGTAGGAATGCACTAAAATAACATCTAGGTGTCATCTACTGACAACTGCACAACACTTTATTCCCATACCCCACTGGCATAAGAAATGGAAACAAATTAGACAAGTTCCTAGGTTATTAATATTAACAGTTTTAATGTTTAATGTTGGTTTTTATATTTTAATATGCAAATGTTTTAAATCTGTTATTCCAAATGTTGTAAGCTGCCCTGAGCTCTTGAGGAAGGGTGGCATATAAATTGGATAAATACACAGTGTCTGGCAAAGATTTGTTGGCACGCTGATATGTGTGCAGAACATGCAGGTAAATAGAGATAACCCAGCCCCCTCCCATTTTATATTGCTATGGTCTGTTTTTCACATTTCCTCTTGTTCCAACTCAGGTACCAGAAGTTAACTAGCCAATGAGAAATCGACTGAAATAAATGAGTACAACAAGGTAAGATGGAGAAAAGGAAACAAGGTTCATATTCCATTGCTATATGTTCCATTTTTTAAAAAGACTTCCTTCTCTCAGGTCCTGGAGAAGGAGAGAATAATTCACTCACACTCTAATTCATTCTCCTTGTGCTTGAATGATGAAGATAGTTTCAGAGGGCAGCCATGTTAGACTGCAGTAGATCAACTACATTCTAGTCAAGTAGCATCTTGAAGGGGAAGGAAGTTGGTGTGGTACAGACTCAGTCTCATCAGATCTCAGAAACTAAGCAGGGTCGGTATTTGGAAGAGAGACCACCGAGACAGAGTCTGAAGAGGAAGGCAATGGAAAACCTCCTAGCTCCTCATTTGTTTTGAAAGCCCCTTGCTGGAGGTTACCATAAGTCAGCTTACCATAAGTCTGTCACACACACACACACCGAGAGAGAGACAGAGTGAGAGAAAGCGCGCCTTACTGGCCAAAGATTATGTGGGAGTATAAGCTTTTAAATGTCAAAGATCTTTCCATTAGATTGACAAAGGGAGCTCTGACGCTAGAAAATGTATACTCCCTAAATCTTGTTGGTCTCTAAGGTGTTATGTAAATTATGAGAAGGAGAAATTGTTGAGTTAGGGGTACAGCCCTTGAGAATTTCATCCCAACTGTGAGTGCATGTGGACAGAACATTACACCTCAAAATATGTTTCTGATAAATCAACAAAATTTATTTCTTATCACTGACTTTCTCAAACAGGGATTTGTGAAACCCTGAGGGTTCTTGATGGTCCTGGAAGGGTTTCCTGAATGGGTGGGAGTTAATTTCTTATATATATTTAAAATTAGTTAAACATTTATCAGGTGATATGACTATATATGGTCATGCTCACACACTTATCCCTCCCAAAATGGCGGGAGTTTTGCGAGTTACAGTAGTCTTGTCTGGAGGTGACCGTTGCCTGAATCACTGTGGCTAAGTGATCTGAGGACAGGTAGGGTGCTAGTAGTCTGGCTTGGCGAAGATGGAAAAACGCCGTCCGGGCTACTTTCATGATCTGAGCCTCCATGGAAAGGGAAGCATCAAAGGTCACACCCAAATCCTGCTATTGGTGCAGGTGTTAATTGCACTCTGTCCAGGCATGGGAGGCGCGTTTCCTGATCTGGCCCTCTTCTACCCAGCCACAGGACCTCCGTCTTGGAGGGGTTGAATTTCAGGCGACTTTGCCTGAGCCATCCAGCCACTGCTTCCAAACAGCTGGCAAACATATTCGGGGGGGGGGGGGAGTCCGGCCAGCCATCCTTTAGGAAGTAGAGCTGGGTGTCATCCGGATATTGGTGACATCCCAGCCCATAGGCCCAGACCAGCTGGGCTAGAGGGTGCATACAGATGTTGAAAAGTGTGGGGGAGGGTATTGCCCCCTACGGAACCCCACATGGGAGCTTGCAGGGTTCCAATAACTCATCCCCCACTGCAGCCCTCTGCATCCGGTTCCGGAGAAAGGAGACCAGCCATTGTAGCGCAGTCCCTCTTATTCCGGTTCCGGCGAGGTGGTGTGCCAATATCTCGTGGTCAACCACATCAAATGTGGCTGACAGATCTAAGAGCACGAGTATGGCGGAACCACCTTGGTCCAGCTGGCTCCGGATATCATCCCTCAGGGTGACCACCATGGTCTCCACCCCATGCCCAGATCAGAAGCCAGACCGGTATGGGTCAAGGGCCAAAGTTTCCTCCAGAAATGCTAGAAGCTGGTCCGCCACAGCCAGCTCTATCACCTTTCCCAGAAACGCAAGGTATGAGACTGGGTGATAACTGGCGGGGTCCCGTGGGTCTAGCGATGTTTTCTTCAACAGAGGACACAACACTGCCTCCTTAAGTCCCTCGGGGAACTCTCCAGATGTTAAGGAGAGGTTGATAATCTCCCTCAAGGGACCTCCTACACGTTGGTCGCCTGATTTCAGCAACTAAGATGGGCAGGGATCTAAGGGGCAAGTGGTTGCATGATGGCACCACTTCTGTAGTTTCTTGAAGGCTGAAGAATGTTTCAGGAGTTTCTCAATGTTAAAAATGTTGAGAAAGGCTGTCTTAATGTGACTAAATTTGTTAGCAATGACAAAGAAATAAGTTTCTTTTTGAAGTAACAAAACTAGAGAGCCAAGACCCAATTATTTTGCACATGTCTACCATAATCCAGTATTATATTGTATAGTATCTGGCACCCATGAGTTAAAGGATAATTATGCTACCTATTGCCAATGAATTTATGGTAGAATTAGCTTAATTGTGGTCTCCCAGATCCACCTGGTTCTGAATGATCAATCTGGAAAAAATTGTTGAGTGCTGGGCTTCAAATATATGTTTCTTGTAAGTATCTATGATGTACTTCAGAAATAGCCCAGAGAATTCTTTAATATCACATGGTTCATCATACTTAGCACTGTTCCTGGGAGGTCCTCTGAACCTCAGAGACCTCATATTTGGAGGGTATGGGTGAAATCATGTGATGGGAAGATGGGCCAGAAAATTCTATTCCATAGACAGAACAAAGATTATGTACCTTAGGACCCAGTCCTAAGGAATTAATACTTTTTGATCCTATGTTGCTTTCGTTGAATGGGTTGTTCAAGGACTAGCATTCTATAATTTTCTGTCAAATAAGTTGAGATACATTCTGCTATGGGACATGTATTGGATATAGCCAAGTATCTTTTGAAAAAATGAAGCAATTCACATTTCCTTTGTATTTGTTATATGATTGTTAAAGTGGGAAGCCCAAAATAGAAAAAAATTGAGTCACGTGACATTTGAAGGATCATTCAGATCAAGAAACTTATGCTAAAAGGCTATTTCTGTCACATTTTCATGGAAAAATGAAGTGAAAACAATAACAACAATCTATGAGTTCACAATACATGAGATGGAAACCAAGGATCATTGGTAAAGATGTTGGCCATCCAAACTTTGAACATTTATTTGCCAGGAAATTTAAAGTGTAAGTGATTTAAATTTGCTGCAATGGCTTGATTTTGACAAGAGTCAAATATGGAATCTCATAACCTGTCAGCTACTAAAAACTGAGATATTCTAAATTCAATTTTAGAATATGCATCAAGTGCTGTCAGATATTAAAATATTGCTGAATATTGCTTTCTTCTGGCATGTGTTAATATTGCCATATAATGTTTCTGCTTTGTTTTTTGGCCCAGGTGTTTCGCAGATGAACAAAACAATCTGAGGACAAGATGAGGAATCAGGATCAGAGATAGTTAAGGGCAGAACAAAGGAAGGCCAAGATGAGATCAAAAGCAAATATAGGTTAATGGCTTAAACCAGGGGTAGTCAAACTGCGGCCCTCCAGATGTCCATGGGCTACAATTACGGTGAGCCCCTGCTAGTGAATGCTGGCAGGAGCTCAGGAGTCCATGGACATCTGGAGGGCCGCAGTTTGACTACCCCTGGCTTAAATTGTCAGGGGTTTCCTTCAGTTTGAAGAAGAATTTGTTTCTTTTTCACAGAGAGCTTCCAATTTCTATTCATGCTTCTTATGACCCTGATCAGCCAAAAGGAGGCAAAAGAGTGTAGGCTGATGTTTAGTCTCCTAAAAAAACTTGTGTTTAATGCTAAGCAATGATGCAAGAACAGTTGTTAGCTCCAATTCCAATAGCAGATATTGCAAACACCACCTTTGATTTCCTGAAAACAAGTTTACTTTTTATTGAATAGTCAAAACAGTTCTAAATTGCATTACAAATAGTTTTGATAGGTGCATTTTTGCATTGTTTCCAAACAGTATTTCCTGACGATGTCCCTTTTGGCTGCCCTCCCAATCCATCTGATGAAGAGGGGAATGAACTTACAAAAGAGGTGCTTGCCTTCATTGTGTTGCTTGTCTTGGGATGGTGGTGGCAGAACTGCAAGGCTTTTCTCTCTAAAATTCAGTCCTTCTCTGAATTTCATTCCTGTTGGATTCAATGATGAGTGTCCTAAATTGGATCACTGGTAATCTTGCAACCCAGCATGGGAAGTATGGTTCAACCCATTAACTTCTGAAGACACAAGAGTGTGATGAGTGCCCCTGACAGATTAAAGTCCTCAACTGTACAGGTCCAAAAGAACACACACTTGAAATGTAGATTATTTAAATGATGCATGACTTGTCTGTGATGGTCCAGAGGCTTAGACAAGTAAAAATAGAAGCAGAGATCTGTCCACTCACTATACTGAACATCATTATCCCAGATACAAATCCACTCAAAATATTTGAATCATCACCAAATCATCAGTATGATTATACAGGGTACTGAACTGCAGCCTACAAATATATGGTTTCTGGGGAATCCTGGACTTTCCCAAACCAAAAATGAGCAATTTTGTCACATTTCTAGTTGTTGTTTGGAAAAACAGCAATTCCAGCTTCATTGCCTGTCTTGCTTTAGGGAACAACATCAGCAGCAGCAACAGCAACCAAAAAAACTGTTAGCAAATCAGGAATTCCTATTAAGTCTACCATGGTAGGCCCCTTCCATGCACGTATTTTTTTCCAGTGATATGTTTTCTAGCAGTGAAACCATCTGCTCCTTTATTAGAAAAACCTGAGGATTTTACTTACCTGGCAAGATTTAATTGCAGTTTTTGATTTGATGGTAAATAGAGGCAGAACTATATTAAAATTGAAGAGAGAGATGTTCATCTTTAAAATGCCATAAGCTTTTGTACACTTCATTAAAAACGTCTCTGTCATTTGGATGTACTTCCTCCAATAGTCAGAATATGCATTTGAATGTAAAATGATTTGCTTCAGGGGAATACTCCTTACTCTGAGGGTGAATGAGGATGTTGTGAAATTCACTGCAAATGTGTGTTAAACCATTGAAATTACTGTGTTCAAAGAAGCTGATCAGATGTGAGCCAATAATCCAGCCTGTTGAATTTGTGCCAAACATCCTTCAAGGAACAGGCTTATATCAGGTTTTTGCACAGTTGTCCATGCACAAAGATGCTACTAATTGAAATCAGTGACTGGCTATTTCACCAAGAGGTAGGATTAATATTTATGATTTGTGACTGACTTCATTTAAATAAGGGCCAACCTGCCATAATTTTTCATGATTCACACAGCCAAAAGCTTTACTGCAAACTCTGAAAAAGAAGCTGATTCTCTTCTGAAGTTCTCATATGCGCCAGTAACCAATATACAGTTTCAATATGATCTCTAGTGCCTCTTCCTTTTCAAAATTTACTTCTCATTCCATATGTGGTAAAAGTCTTTGTTGTAAGATTTTGAGCATCACTTTACTTACATGAGTAATTAATACAGTAGTCCAGTAGTTGCTGCATTCTTTGATGTTTCTTTTAGGGGGACTGAATGTAGATTGAGCATTTCCAGTCTGTAAACCACTGTTTATTTTCCATATTTGTTGGCATAGTCTTGATAATGTTTTGATGCCCTCTGTTTCTATCACTTGGAATAGTTCTGTTAATATCCCATCTCCTCCTGGTGATTGGTGACCAGGTTGAGGCAGGCACCTGGAGCAAGAATAAACAAATATAGTCCAAACACAGTCTAAGGTCGAGGCAAAGACATTCAGAAGTCCAAGTATTAAACCACAAAGGCAAATTTAGAAAACACAAACTAGGTCACAATCCAGAAAGTCCAACATACTGAAATCTAGATTAGGGCACAAACTAGCAGCAACTGGTGCACAAAGGAGGTAAACAAGCTGCTTGCATGCCAATTTACCTCGCTTTTTTGCTACTTTTATCAAGAAAACCCTGCTGCGTCATTCAGGAGCAGGTGAAACTCATCAACCTACTGAGTCATCCAAGGACATGTGCAACTCATCAATGGTTCAGCAGGCCATGTTGCTTTCAGCCCTGATCCTGTGGTGACTCATGCTCACAGCCTATGCAGATGTCAGCCCTGATTCTATGGTAACTCAAGGTCACAGGCAGAGGTTGACAAGTACTGAGCTACCAGCTGTATGCTACGACACCAGTCCAGCACCTCTCTCTGGGCCTGCCTTCTACAGCATTCTTAGGATTCTAATGATGAGCTGGTGGCTGGAGATAAGATTGGTGGATACGGGGCTTTGGTTTCAAGTCTTAGGCTGCAAGACTGTGGGTGTGCCATGTTGGTTTTGGCCCAAGATACTCCCTTTGCAACTGATGAAGTATCCTCATCTTTTGGATCTTCCTGGAGTTGTTCTCGCACTGCTGCGATTCCCAGATGCATTCCCTAAGTGAGGCTGAGGTTGATATGGTGGTGAGAGGATGGTGACCAGTGGCTGTTCCTCCTCTGGTGATATGGTGTCACTGGCTTCCAAAGGAGGGTGCCTTCCTGCTTGTTCTGGGCACTAGGAATGTACTTGTGTACCTGACAGAGATGGTAAAACACCATGCAGGTTATTCCCATGAGCTGGGCCTCCACAGAAAGTGAAGCATCCATGATCAAACCCAGATTCCTGGCCAAGGGCGAGGTGTTAAGTTGCACCCCAGCCAAGGTGGGCAGATACGCTTCTTGATCTGCTGGCTTTCTGCCCAGCCACAGGACATCTATCTTGGAGAGGTTGAGTTGCTTAAACTTTCATCACAACAGTACATTTACATATTGATATTTTACGGCTTTAAAAAATAGATGGGCTTGTTGTGATGCCACTGAAGATGACAGCACCTTCCCTTGAAAATCCTCATTTTTTAGACCCATGTGGAAGAAAATGAACTGACTCCACAACTCTGAGAATGCAGAGGGAGGGCAGATGTGCAAAAGATGTGGGTTGACTGCCAGGAAAATCATGAGACAGTTGGATATGCAGGAAAGAGTCTGATTGGACATTAGGTGTATCTAAGATAGATCACCACTAGATCAGACTCAGCATTGTAACCTTCACATAATGATTTCTCTAGGCTAAAACTTATGAAAACAGTGTCACATGAAAATAGACATTGTTTTGTGCTACCACTAAACCAAAGTACTGTGTTATTTACTTCAGAGAAAGTAAATGTTGTGATCTAATATGCATTCTAATGCAGGCCACACTCAAGAAAAAAACTTTGTATTTATATTCCATTGAAATATATCTGTCAAGAAAGCCATTGCTAACTTCTTCCCCATTACTTTTTATTAAGTGCAAAGGCAGAGTTGTTGCTCACACACATGTCCACCTTGTTTGATTTCTTCAGCCTCGATGACTGATGGCTAAATTGCATTGGATTGGATTTGGGCTGACAGTAGATGAACGAACGTTCTGTTTGTGGGGCATCATCCATGATGGATCAATCACACAAACACAAGTCATCACTCATTTGCTTCAGCCAAAAAAGAGCAAACATATATAGGGGAGCCAATTTTAAGCCACATTCTGGATGGCAGCAAATGCACAAGGTCATCACATTTATTTTTATTTTATTTATTTTTAATTTTTATACTACCCTTCCTGGCGGCTTATACCAAGTATTTCTGTACAAAAATGGAGAACTTGTACCTTGACAGTTAGTGTTTTTTAAAAAAAGATTTCAACCTGCAGCAATGTCATAGTAGCCACGTATTTAGGGACCTCACTATGTTTTTGTAAATGATCATTTAGGGTTCCAGCCCAAGAAAGATACCTCTCATTGTCTACTATCCCACAGCCTCACAGCTCATCTATACATGCATCTATGTACCCAACATCTCACCACTCATTTAGAGCTGAATGTGAATTGGCTGCACTGAAAATGACTTATCTAAAGAGCTGAAGGTTTTGTCCATGCTGCTGAAAGCTATGCCACTTCATGATACACAGGCAAAGGTGCCTTAATTATGTAAGACACAAACATATAAGCTTTAAATGCATAGAGCCATTGGGATCCACTGGAATAGAAATCTAACTCACAGAGCCCTCAAGCCAGTTCTCATCATCCTCCCCCCCCCCACACACACACTGAATTTAAGAGCAAGGGAAAATATAGCACAAGAATCAAGCCTTGAAAAGAAAACAGTGTTTCAGCCCCCAAACCTAATCATAATCAAAAGGAAAATTGTTCCTCTAGATAAAGAGAGGGTGGTGGGGAAACAGAGGAGCCTTCTTACTCCTGGCTTTTCCCGGCCACTCTCCTTTTGAGACCGGTATCAGTATCACAGCCTGAATAGGGAGGTCTGTGAGTGGCACCTGCATGGCTCCATGGTGAAGGTCACATACCAGTGTAAAAATCTCTCCCTCCCATTGTATGAGAGATACAATATGCTACATTCCTGCCTTTGTTTGAATGCGTAGTGGCTCCAAGTCCATGTGCAGGCCTAAATAGGTGTGAGTTGTGACCTAATCAGAACATGTGATTTTCTATAAGCTGGCTGTCAATGGAAACCTGAGGTGACTGCCCTCCGTAACCTCTGCATTGTGACTCTTCCCACTGGTGAAGCACAGTGACCCAATCTCCCTTGAGCAGATTAGAGATCTAACTGGAGAACTGTACATGTTCAGGGCTGCAAGAAGCCTAGCTCAATCATCTGTAGAACAGTTGGAACATTCCTAATGTGTTTGCACCTATGTTCCAGGCTCTAGTGTGTGCCAAGCTGGAAAATATCCTATGTATTATCCATGTTTTGTCTGTGGAGAAAATTCTATGAATGGAGATAATAGCATGTGAAACAGTCCATTTAAGAATGATCAACGCATATGCCATGGATATCTTCATGAATCTGATGAAGTGAGGTCTTCCTCACAATACCTTATGTCAGTCTTTCTCAACCAGGGTTTCATGAAACCCTGGGGGTTTTGACGGCCCTAGAAGAGTTTCTGGAATGGGTAGATGTTAATTAATTCTTGTATATTTTTAAATATGTTAAACATTTATTGGATGATATGACCACATATGGTCATGACGACCCACCCACCCCCTCTCCCAAAATAGCCAATGATGGGCCTAGAGGGGCTCAGAAGGGGAGGAGCCTTGGGTGGGTGTGTACACAGTTATGCTTCACAACTATATTCTGCATGATCGTGTTACTTCTGAGAGCCAGTTTGTATGTATCTCTGGTGCAGTATGTGGTGTGTGACTGAGTTATTGGGCTGGATCTAGTACAAAATTCCTGCTTGTGCTAGAACTCTTGTGCAAGGGGAAATGTAAGAAAACCTCCATGGTACTTTAAATCAGACTTATTGTATCTCCACTTATATGTATGGTGAGCAGAAAACAGAGGGTGAAACCCCTGCTTCCTGCTCCCTGCAGCTTTTTGCTCCCAGCCATTTAAACCAAACAGCTGAAGTGTTTTTTATTAAGACAAACTGCCATGAACTGCATCAAATTTGTGAATGTTGGCCAAAGAACTGCAAAGGGAAGATCTTACAGAGGAAAAGAAGGAGAATCTTTAGTGAACAATGAGAGAAGAGAGAATGGGATTCAGGTATGACTGAATGGGATTCAGATATGATCCCCTAGGGGGATCCAGATGCCACAAGGACGGGGGAGTACCGGATTTGATGCAACCTCAAAAAGCATGTCAAGTTAGAAGCCAACTTGAGCCATTATTTCAGTTCTATTGTTTATCCAGAAGTAGAACTGCACAGCTGACAAACCCAAAGTCAAATTCAATTAAGTTTATCACTTCAGAAGGATATCATGTTGTATGTCCGCAAATCTGCAGATCCTGTCTAATCACTTGCCGAACTTGCCTATAATGGAAGTAACTAGCAGAAAATATCTGCCAGGATTTTCATATTGATTTACGTATGTTGTCTTTATATTTTCTTGTGTTTATTGTTCATTCCACCTGCTTTTGTACTTCAGTAGTCACAACACCCCCTTCCAGGAGCCAATTGTGGTTCAGATCATCAGCTTTTTGTTGCAAAATTTAGGCTTAAATTGAAGAAAGTAGGGAAAAGCACTAGGCCACTCAGGTATGAACTAAATCATATCCCTGACGATTATACAGTAGAGATGACAAATAGATTTAAGGAATTAGATCTGATAGAGTGCCTGAAGAACTGGTTCGGAACATTGTACAAGAGGTAGCAAAGAAAAAGAAATGCAAGAAATCAAAATGGCTGTCTGAAGAAGCTTTACACATAGCTGAGAAGGGAAGGGAAAGGCAAGGGAAAAAGAGAAAGATACACCCAACTGAATGCAGAATTCCAGAGAATAACTAGAAGAGATAAGAATGCCTTCTTAAATGAATAGTGCAAACAAATAGAAGAAAACAATAGAATAGGGAGGACCAGAGATCTCTTCAAGAAAATTGGAGATATGAAGCGAATGTTACATGCAAAGATGAGAATGATAAAGGACCAAAATAGTAGGGACCTAACAGAAACAGAAGAGATTTTAAAAAGGTGGCAAAATTATACAGAAGAACTATACAAGAGTGAGCTTAACATCCCTGATAACCAGAATGGAGTAGTCACTGATCTGGAGCCAGACATCCTGGAGTGTGAAGTCAAATGGGCCTTAGGAAGTCTGAGCGACAATAAAGCTAGTGGAGGTGACAGCATTCCAGTTGAACTATTCAAAATCTTAAAAGACGATGAAGTAAAAGCGCTACACTCGAAATGCCAGCAAATTTGGAAAACTCAACAGTGGCCACAGGATTGGAAAATGTCAGTTTACATTCCAATCCCAAATAAGGGCAATACCAAAGAATGTTCAAACTACCACACCATTGCATTAATTTCTCATGCTAGCAAAGTTATGCTCAAAATCCTACAAGCTAGGATCCAGCAATATGTGGAACAAGAACTTCCAGAAGTACAGGTGGGATTTTGAAGAGGCTGAGGAATTAGAGATCAAATTGCCAATATACGCTGGATCATGGAGAAAGCTAGGTAGTTCCAGAAAAACATCTACTTCTGCTTCATTGAAGCCTTTGATTGTGTGGAGCACAACAAGTTGTGGCAAGTTCTTAAAGAGATGGGAATACTAGAGCATCTTATCTGTCTCTTGAGAAACCTATATGCAGGTCAAGAAGCAACAGTGAGAACCGGGCATGGAATCACTAATTGGTTCAAAATTGAGAAAGGAGTTCGGCAACGATGTATACTGTTGCCTTGCCTATTTAACTTGTATGCAGAGCACATCATGAGCAAGGCGGGGTTAGATTAGTCACAAATTGGGATTAAGATTGCAGGGAGAAATATGCAGATGATAACACTCTAATGGCAGAAAGCGGAGAGGAACTAAAGAGCCTGTTGATGTGGGTGAAGGAGAGAGTGCAAAAGTTGGCTTGTAACTCAACATCAAGAAAACGAAGATCATGGCATCCGGCCCTCTCAATTCCTGGCAAATAGATGGGGAAGAAATGGAGGTAGTGACAGATTTTATTTTCCTGGGCTCCAAGATGACTGCAGTTGGGGACTGCAGCAAAGAAATTAAAAGATGCTTGCTCCTAGGGAGGAAAGCTATGGCAAATCTAGACAGCATCCTAAAAAGGAGAGAGACATCACCCTGCCAACAAAAGTGTGTCTAGTCAAGGCTATGGTCTTCCCAGTTGAGAAGGAAGGATTCCCTGGAGAGGAGCCTAATGCTGACAGCGATTGAGGGCAAAAGAAGAAGGGGACAACAGAGAATGAGGTGGCTGGATGGTCATTGAAGCAGTCGGTGTGAACTTAAATCGATTCCGGGGAATGGTAGAGGACAGGAAGGCCTGGAGGATCATTGTCCATGGGGTCACAATGGGTCAGGCATGACTTCGCACCTAACAACAACAGCAACAAGTCACAACACAGCATAAGAACTGGCTGGTTCTACACAGGGAAGCAGAGAAGAATGAACCAATGATCTGTCCTAAACCAGAAATAGTGAAAAGATCTTTAGAACTTATCTGAAAAAGTATTGATACAATTCTGCGCTTAAAATGAAAGTTTTCATAAAAGAAATCCTAATTTTGCTATACTTTATTCTAACAGGAGTTATCTAGAGAACCTGGAGCCCATTCCCCCTCCTTTTGCTATATGCATAGAGGACTAGTTCTGTAACTTCAGCAGCACCTTAGGCTTGCAATAATATTTATCACTGGATCTAGCCGTATGTGGTGAGTCCATAGCTGTCCCCAGAAGTTTGTGCCATAAATGACTGACACTTGCCAGGATCTGTCCTCAGCATATCATGAAGAACATTTTTCAAAAGTCATAATTGAAAATAGTAATATTGATCCTATTTTTCCTTTAGAGTTTTCAGGACAACTTATATGGGACTTCCAGTGGTCTGTCACTCAGGCATTGGTTAAGTCCACACTTGCATAACATCAACAATCCCCAAAACACTGGGTATTTCCAGACCTGTCACTGGGATATTTATTATCTTTTAAAAGCATCTTGGTGGTATACATTAGTAGATTACCCCACAAAAGAACTGTATGTGAGATATTTCTGGCATGTGGCAGGTTACACAACCCACCATTAACCATGGCCTTTCTTTCTGGGCATTGCCTATTGTGGTGACGTCAAACCCATGTAAACAAGTCCTTCATTTGCAATGACCCCAGATCACTGACAGGGGAAACCTGAAAACACAAGGAAAGCAGAATATTTAAGATAAGGATGACTAAGTAAACAAGAAATAGATACATATACTTACTGGCCCTAAGGTGATGTCAGGTATTTATTGTGAAATAAACCACATGTTCAGAGGCCTACGGTTACCTTGCCTGAACTACAGATTTTGCAGGGTGGCTTAAAGCTGACCTGGTATTATTGCTCATAGAGAAGATTGCCAGCCACTAAACTGAAGCATCCATTGTGTGCTTTGATGGGTAAGGACAATTTCAGACATCCCATTTATGTCGTAAGAAGATAGTGGTCAATCATTTCATGTGCACAAATAACTTCATGTGCACAGCCAATGGACAATATAGTAAATAGGCTTTGTTTTACTGTGGCTAGGTCATCTGACACTTTTTAATTCAGCACAGGTCACTTAAAAACTTCTTGGTACTCTGCAAGCCACTGCCCATAGGGTCCACAGTTTTTTTCCAGAATCAATTTCTTTAATGCACCCTGCAAAATAGCAAAAAAAAAGAGTGGTTCATTCAAGCAAAGGATTCATTGGTTTCAGATACTGAGCAAGAAGAGTGCCTGTTGTATTCAGCTAATCCTGTGCTTTCAGCCCTTAATGTGCAATTATAAGTCACTGACAGCTTCTGACTGCATTCTTCACAACTGCAAACTCTTTGAAGTGATGCACTGCACTTTGGCCTCCTTCACACCCTTGCTGAGCTGCAAGGAAGATTTGTCTTTGCGTCCCTCTCCCACAAAGCTACTGTATATATGAATGTGAATATGGCAGGCATGTAAGTGGGGTTAATCAGGAGGGAAAAATCTCATATGACTGACATCTCACCCCCCCTCCCCCTCCCAAAAAAAAGTAGAGGAGAGGAGAGGAGAGGAGCAATTTTATGATCAGGTCCTTGCACAAGGATGTATGGGACAGAACAAAAGAAAAATGACTGGGATGGGGTCAGTCAGCATGTGACTGTGAGAAGGGACCTTTGTTTTCAGAATGAACCACTTATTGGGTGAGGGAGCCCACTCCACCCAGTAGAGGCAGCCATCCTCCCACACAAGCAGGCTGCATGGTGGATCACCCATATTGGAAGAGGAATGGGGAGTCACATAGGGGGGACAACAGGAGCCCTGGATCTTACCCTGTGAGGTTCAAAGAGAGGTTTCCTAGCAGGGGGAGGTTGACCTTGAGGACAACCAACTCATCCACCCTCCTGGCTCAAGATGGAAGTGGTAGAGGGTGCAAATATCTCACAGTTTGGAGAACATCCACTCACTCTGAACACTGGTGGGAAGGCAGGAGAGGAGATTCACGACAATTCCAAGATGTCAGGCCAGATGGCAGTCTTCTGTGACTAGTATTCCAGGTGATGTCCTTCAGGTGTACAACCTTGACCATTGCCAGCATGTTGCTCTGGTGTCCATGCCCATGTAGCCACAGACAATGTTGCCGCTGCTCACCCACTCCCTCAAGCTACTCTGTATCACAGCAGCAATGTTTTGTGCCATGCAGTCTGCATCTATCTCCTGAGCATGGAGCACAATTATTTTGTAACCCAGTGGCAGGACTGTCCCCTCCTGGGGCCTGGGCAATATCCTGACAGTCTGGACAGAAAAGTCCTCTGGTTGCCACCAGTAGGTGAGGGAGAGGTAGCCATGCTGCTGATTGCTGTAGAGTTCTGCCATGCAGTGCATGTTTTTGCCTTGTACTCTGGAGAGCTCACCCTTGACCATCACCGTTGCAGAGTGGAGCATGGCAGATAAGACTTGTTAGTTGCATTTAGTTGTTAAATACTTTAATAAACTCTACTTTAATGCATAATTGACTGGCGTCTTTTTCTTTTTACATTGTGAGGGCCAAGCCCATGTGGGAAGTTACCAACAATAACACTGAATGTTTATGTTTAGGCTGTGCTGCAGAAAAATTGCCTTTGAAATGGGGAAATGCTGATTTTGCAGGGGACTGCTTCCCTAGCCAATTCCGCAGAAAAAAGGGTGAAGCAATATAATGTAACATTCCTGGTGCTCAGGGAAGCACACCCTCATTATAATAAAGTTTGATCTCTTTGTTGGCTGGAGGATGAACAAATCAAATACAGAAAGTCACTCCCTGCATGACTTGAGAGCTGCTTTGTCCAACAGGTGCATACAAATCAGTGGCCTTTACTCCTCATGCTGAGTTTCTTGGAATTAAGAACCAAGCCCCATACTTATGTAAAGCCACTGGAATCCAATTAAAACTATCCACTAGTCTAGACTTGAAGCATCTTTCCATGTACTGTTGGGCTCTGAACGAACACTTTGCGGAGATAAGTGGTGAAAAACTTTCAGGGCAGGTCAGTGTGCCGCCTCACTCTAGCTATACGGCAAGTACTCCTAGAACAGGTCTGGAAAGAACCACCATGCAATTTGAGGTTTAGGTGTGTTTACCGGCACATTACCTACTGTCTAGAAAAGAATCATTCAAATTTTTGTTTGTTTACTTTACGAGATATGGATTTCATAAATAATATAGTTATAAATTAAACAAAATTCTGTGCCCAGAGGGGAGACATGGTAGTCTGTTGTGGCAACATTATTCCAGCAGTAGCTTTTGTGAGTCAGAGCTTAAAAGTCTATCAGATGTACAGAAGGTACATTGTGACTCACAAAGCTGGTGCCAAAATAACTTTTGATAGTCTTTAAGGCGCCAGGATCAAAATTAGTAAAATTCTGCATATGGAAAAAATATAACTCATTCTGTTTCTAAAATTTGACACTAAAAATCAAAGGGTCCCCCTGGAACCCACTGGGGTCAGAAAAGCGCTGGCAAGAGATGAAGCATTGCTGCCTGCCACCAGATGGGGAGTCAACAGCTGCAGACTCAGTACGTATATGCCAGGCTCTCAAGTTAGAAGAAGAAAAAGAAGTGTTTTCTTTGTACCCCATTTTTCACTATCTGAAGGAGCCTCAAAGTGGCTTACAACTGCCTACCCTTACGCTTCTCACAACAGACACTCTGAGAGGTAGGTGAGGCTGAGAAAGCTTTGAGAGAACTGTGACTGTCCCAAGGTAGCCCAGTTGGCTGCCTGTGGAGGAGGAGTGGGGAATCAAAGCCAGTTCTCCAGGTTAGAGGCCACCACTCTTCACCAGGGCACCATGCTGGCTGAGCATCCTGGCCAAATGACACATTGATCTACTGGAGTACTTCTATGGATGGGAAGATTTCTGTTCCCTGAGTGTAATTCTTATCACCTCCCCTTCTGCCTGAAGTGAAGGCTTCCGTTTTACCAAATGCATACGGCCATCTTCCCAGGAAAATCATTCAAACCCTTATCGCCCCTGCTATTTTTGAGGGGTTAGTGAAGAGGGAAGCCAACATCCTTTACTTAATTTCTGGTTTACATGTAAGGTATATTATAATAAAGACTGCCATCTAAAAGAAAAACATGTTAATGCTCAATCACAAAGGAGATTGGAAAATGGTTACCACACAGACGGCATTAGAAACCCTTATATACCGTGGCTGGTCCACGAAGCAGCACTGTGGTGCAACTTCTACTCAATACAGCTGCACCCTATTGATGTGCACAGTTTCCAGGCCTTCAGCAGGAATGGTGTCTAGATTTATAAGGTATTCATTTATTTACACTATAGTCCACCTTTGTCACTGGGGTATGACAAAGAATAGATCAATACAATCAATAAACCATTGGTGAGGCACAGCATTAAGATTAACATGTCACGCTAAACAAAAGCAATATTACATAGTGAAAAACCATTAATAGCAACGGATAATATACAGTGATATAGTCTTCAGTCTCTAACCCTTTACCCTCAGCTTTCTTCTGAACCCTATTGTTACATTCCATCCTTATTTCCTGTGCAAAAATCCCCTTTCAATGATTCAGCTTTGCATAGCTTGTGGAAAGCCAGGAGGGCAGGAATCTCCCTGACCTCATCAGGCAGTTCATTCCATATTATATTCCATACAAGAGAGAATGTGCAAGTATAGGCAGTTATTGCTTTTGCCCTTTGCAGACTGGCACCCATAGAAGGCCCTGCTCAGATTAATGAAGTTGTCATGGGTGAGCATAGAGGGAGAGGTGGTCCTGCAAACATGAGGGACCAATGCCATGGAAGAGTTTGAATATGGCTGCTAGTATCTTAAACTGAGTCTGGTACCTGAAGGGCAATGGATGAATTGACTGCAGAATGAGACTAATATGTATGCTGTTTGGCTCCTAATAAGAACCGAGCTGTGGGGTCTTGTTCCATCTGGAGTCTCCGGACTGACTTTGAGGGGATATTTGTAGAGTGCATTACAATAATCTAGCTTCAAAGTTACTATGCTGTGGATCCATGTAGCCACATTAACTATATCAAGGCAGGGGGACATCTTCTAGGCTAGGCTGACTTGAAACAGCGATTGAGGATCGTAGGACTCTGCCCTGTGCAACGCCACAGGATAGGTCCCATGCTGATGAGAACTGTTCTCCAAAGGCAATTCCTTGAGTCTGGTCTGAGAGGAATGACTTGAACCAGTCCAGTATACAACCTCTGATACCTAATCTCACTAGGATTTGGTTCTTTTGTTATTGTACCAATTTATGCTGGATTCTTTAATATCCGAATTAAAGCTAGCCATATTAGGAAATCAATCCATAGTCATTTCTGTTTGTTTAATCAAAAACACAATTTGAGGTATAATTCTATCTTCAGATTAGAATGAAAAACTCAGGCATTGAATTCCTCACCCAAAGGGCCCTTCTTACAAAACTGCAGAGGAAAAAAGTGAAAATGTTCCCACTATTGGTTAGGGTTATATACACACACAAAAAATAGAGTTCATTTTTTATTCAGCCTGAATCAATTCAGTATATACTGAATCACTCATATCCCATTATTGATATAGGGACTCAGGTTCAGCAAGATTCAGATTCCCCGAATGGATGTGGCTTCATTATAACATATAGAGCCATTAAAGTCTATGTGAAATCTAACCTCTTTCTCTATTTGGTGGTCTGGTGGGGGCAAGGGTTAAGACAGAGGCACCAAATTTTCAGTGAAGCTGCTAGAGCTGCTCCTCAAAAGAACATCCAGATTTCAAAAAGATTGAACTAGGGGGTCCAATTCTATGGGCACCCAAAGAAGGTGCCCCTAGCCTCCATTGTTTCCTATGGGGAAAATAGCAAGACAATATGAACCCAGAAGAATGTTCCAAAGAATCTCTGCATTGGTCTGACTGCCTAGGATTGTGATTATGCTGCAGCCCTGTCAAGCTGGCATTTGTCACAATGGGGTACTGTACTCTGCTAGTGCTCACTAGTTGGCTGGTACTGGGTTCTGCTGCTGGGCACTAGGCACTAGTATATTCATTGATTGTAGTGATTCTGCTGCCTCCCCCCTTCACTTTCCACTCCAGAGATTCTCTGATGTGGACTTGGTCCTGTTGGGTTGGGAAAGCCACTGTGGCACTGGTTCTGCTGCTGGGCTGACCTTCTCTGTGACATTCTGCTGGGCTTGTATTACCTTGCTATTCCCCTCCCATTGTGAACAATGTAGGACGAGGGTACTTTTTTGAGTGCACATAAAATTGGAGTCCCTGGTCAAATTTCTTTAAAATTGATGGGGGGGGGGGGGTTGAAGAGCAGCTCCAGCAGCTATGTGGTAGATTTGGTGGCTCTACCTTAACCCCCACCAAACAATTGAATATACATTGCATGGAACTCTGCAGCGAGCTCTTTTCCTAGTTAAGTGTATAAAGGAATATGAGCTGCACAGGACCTGTTTGCCATGGAGATGTGCTAAATGTTCCTGTTGGACAATGTCTTTGTGTTACATCTATCTGCTGACTCACTGTCTTCTCTTACTGCTGTCCCGGAACAGAAACAAGACAGAATAACTATGAGATCAGGAGATTTTGTATATGCCAAAATAATTTTGTGTGATTTGGAACATTTCAAATATTTGTAAATGGACATTATTTTGGGTCAGAATTAAATTAGTAAATAAAGGTAAAGGTAAAGGTATCCCCTGTGCAAGCACCCGGTTATGTCTGACCCTTGGGGTGACGCCCTCTAGCGTATTCATGGCAGAATCAATGTGCCAGTGGTGTGGTGTGCCAGTGCCTTCCCCAGTCATTACCATTGGGCAGAGATTTATAGACTGCATGTCTGCTGCCTTACCACTCTGTGCCACAAGAGGCTCTTTGCACCACAAGAAGCTCTTAGAGCCTCTTGTGGCGCAGAGTGGTAAGGCAGCAGACATGCAGTCTGAAAGCTCTGCCCATGAGGCTGGGAGTTCAATCCCAGCAGCTGGCTCAAGGTTGACTCAGCCTTCCATCCTTCCGAGGTCAGTAAAATGAGTACCCAGCTTGCTGGGGGGTAAACAGTAATGACTAGGGAAGACACTGGCAAACCACCTCACTAATTCAGTACTCCCAACATCTATGGTCCATCAGGTGGTACTGTACCTTAAGCTGGGTGACTGGGCTCATCAAGCAGATGCTTCCCAGACCACTGAACGGATGGAATTTTTAGTGGGCTAATTGCCAGGTCTGCAGCAGGTAGACTTGAAATTGCCACTCCCCCTCCAAAGGAGAATGAGGGAAGGGCCTGTAAGGATCTATTTTTAAAAATTATTATTATTATTATTAAAATTTGTTACCTGATGCTATCGGTGAACCATCAGAATAAAACCCCACAAAAAAACCAATTATTATAACCCCATTAAAATATAACACACACGCTGGCAAGGAAAAAAGCTATCTTTCCACCCCACAACTAATCCCCTCATGATGCATCCTGGGAGCATCATGGATGATGATGGTTCATTCCAGCGATGGTCTGGCCTAATGTAAACTTGCTTGGAGTCTCTCTCGTGGAGGGGCCCATGATCTTCCGTGCCATGGCCTCAGCCATAAGCCTGGTGGAAGAGCTCCATTTAACAGGTCCTGTGGAACGTAGAAAGCTCCCACAGGGCCCTCAGCTCTTCCAGGAGCTCATTCCACAAGGTTGGGGCCAGGACCAATAAGGGTTGTGTGCTTTGGCTGCCGAAGTGGCCATTTGAGCCTGAAGCAGCCAGCTCTGTGCCTGTGTGCACTGACTGGCGCCAGAGCGCTGCCCTTCCCCCCTGCTCCACATGCTGGCTGCTTCAGACTCAAACAGCTGTTTCAGTGGCTGAAGTGCACAACCCTAGTCTTGGCCCTGGTCACAACCAGGCAAGGTTTCTGGGGGCCAGGAATCATCAACAAGTTGGAGCCCACAGAACATAAAGCCCCATGGAGGACATAAGGTGACTTCAGATATGTGGGTCCCAGACCGCAAAGGGCCTTGAAGGTCAAAAACAGAACCTTGAACCTAATTTGGACTACAACTGGTAACCAATGTGGCTGCCTCAGCACAGGCTGGATATGAGCCCACTAAGAAGTTCCTGTGAGGGCCCTAGCTGCTGTATTTTGCACCAGCTGCAATTTCCAGGTCAGAGACAAGGGCAGGTCCACGTAGAGCGAGTTACAGAAGTTAATTCTGGAAGTGACCATTACATGGATCACCATGGCCAGGCAAACCCTTTGAGGAAAAGGCTAGGAGAAATCCTTGGTCTGTTCTTCAAGGTCACCTACAAAAAGTCATCCAACAAGAAGAAGAGTTGGTTCTTATATGCCGCTTTTCCCTACCTGAAGGAGGCTCAAAGCGGCTTACAGTCGCCTTCTCATTCCTCTCCCCACAACAGACACCCTGTGGGGTGGGTGAGGCTGAGAGAGCCCTGATATTACTGCATGGTCAGAACAGCTTTATCAGTGCTGTGGTGAGCCCAAGGTCACCCAGCTGGTTGCATGTGGGGGAGCGCAGAATCGAACCTGGCATGCCAGATTAGAAGTCCGCACTCCTAACCACTACACCAAACAGGGTGAGGAAGAGGAAGAGAACATACATGCAGGAAACACAATGATTTCCTCAGCCGAGTCCTTGGTAGATAGTTGGCCAGATTCTCAGAGCTACTCCGGCGTAGTAAGAAAGCCCTCCCAAGCCCCTGATATCATAAGGAAAGTGGGAATATTATGCACAGAAACAGCAGTTTGGTGTTTGATGGAGAAACTGACTGTTATGATTAAATGATATCCCCGGCAGGCACCTTCTTGTGAAGCCACAGTCTCCCCTTGAAATTTCTCCCACCTCCGTTGTTTAGTCGAATGAAAGTAGACAGTGAGGCACCAGAGGAACTGTCCAGTTGGAAGGTCTTCAGAGACTTTCATATACTGGAAGTAATTCCATTTGGATTTGTAACATTCCATTATTTATGAAGGAGCATGACTCAGGTCAGATCTTGATTAGTAAAGTTCTAACTGCACACCCCTTATTTCCACAGATTCCAAGTGGCTGACATAATTTAAGTTTGGGGGGAAAGCTATAAAGCATTCTTTAAGATGTCAGATGCAAAACAGCAGGAGACACTGCTTTTGTAGAAAGCTACTTTAGCAAAATGTTAAGGAAGCTGAAGGCACTTCACATATTCTAATCTTCATGATCCTCCACCTGCAAAGTCAGTTTTTCTTTATTAACAGGGATTCAGCCTCCAAAGGCAGGGAGCGATAATATAAGCCAGTACCAACCAACCCCACCCCAAATGACATTTTAAATAAGATAGTTCCAATAAAGCCCTTGACAGTGACCAATGAAATAATCATTCTGACAATAATTCAAAAAAGAATGGAAGAGTAAGTTAAGACAGATGCTGGAAGCTTGATTATCCCTTGAATAAGAGCCCCAAGTCAGGTATACTCACAGCTTTCTTCAAGGTGAGGTTAGACAGATGCCACTGAATTCTTTTTAGTGCCTGTAGCCCTTTACAGACAATCTGTGTGGCCAGAAGATGGACAGACAGGGCTGAACCAGCTGCCTCAGTCCATTATTGTTTGATCCCAAACTGTTGTTTACAGCTGCTTTAGAGTTATGCTTCTTCTCCTAAGAAGTGCAAATGCTTTGTGAGTTCTGGAAGGATGGTGGTTGTGGGATGGTGGGGTGAAGTGGCAGTTTTAGTTCAGTTAGGTTATTAGATTTTTAGACCACCCTCTCAGCAACCTGGCTCCGGACAGCGTAGAACAAAATATAAAGTACAAACTACAATAGATAAAAATTGCACTTAAAATTAATTTAAATAAATAGTGACAGACTAAAACAGCAACGATACATTCATATAATGTCTATTGTGGGTACTGAGTTCTTCCCAAACTTCAGGATGATTTGGGGTGGATCGATGCCTAGATAGAGGAACAGATGCGTGGGTGGGGCCCTCAATAGGTATGTAATGAGATGTTAACTTTGGCCCCAACCAAAACTCTGGCAGAAGAGCTCTGTCTTACAGGCCCTGCGGAACTGTGCTAACTCCATGAAAGGCAATGAGGTTTATGACGCTATATTCATCAAGACAATAACTGTGCTCACTTGGGCAGAGGGAGAATAAACATGGTTTGCCCTCAGGAAAAACAATCCTGGTTTGAATGGTGGAAAAACTCAACAGCCGGCAATTCAAGTACTTCTTTAAGAAAAACAAACAAACGTCTTGTGCAGCAGCTAATCATAATCTAACTATTGCTCTGAAAATATCTGCCCAGAAAGGCCCTCACAGTTTGGCACTGCACATTAGGGAGATGAGCTCCACAAGGTCACATTGCTGTCACTTTAACAAATTTGTTAAAACGAAAGTGCTGACCAAGTAAATGCCCCCCCTCCCCCCAGTTCTTCTCACAGAGCTTGAGCAAAAAAATAAAGCCCAAACGTGCTTCAGCCACAAGGCTCGGCAAGCGTGCTGCCTAGGTGGGCGTTCTCCCTGTAGATGTTGGTTTAATCACGCTCTGGGAGACGTGTGCCTCCATATGCAGCTCTGCACAGGAAGGCCACATAACAAGACAATTAGCCTCTGTTCATATTTGATATACAGCCAAAGCTCTTTTGTGCAGGAAGAGAGTGAGTTACCCATGGGGGAAAAATAAATTGCTTTTTAAGAACATCCATCACTATGACTATCCAGAATGCTTGTCCTCAAGCAACCCCTTCCCCCAGATAAATAAATAAATTAATTAAAAACCTCAAGGCGGGGGGATGCTTTCGGAATCAGGGTGAAACTTTGGGAGGAGGCTTTTTATAGGCTTGGGTAAATGCACAGAGTTTAAAATGGATATATTAAGGAGGGATAAGAAGTCTTTCCGGGCTACCCATTTCTCAGGCAGGGAATGCTCAGCTGTTTGTTCTTTTGAGCTGGATCCAAGCACCTCTCTCCAAGGTGGGGCTTCAGTTTCAGGGGTATCACAGTTTCTCACAATTAGAATCTGGCATTGCTTAGAAAATACAACTCTTGCCCACACTAGCTTGGACCACTGCCCCCTTTTCTAGAGTACATCTGGAGGGTGGCTGGGAGAGTAATCTGGACATCTACTGTACAGTGTCAGTGACATCACTGATGATGAGCAATAGAATTTCCCAAGGACTCAAAGCACCCCCTGAAATGTTGTTTCCGGGAGACTGAGGTGCCCCAAGAACAGCATGATGGGGGTGTAGAAGTTCTATAGTGGAAAGTGAAAATCAGCAAACTCTTCTTCCATCAGCAAAATTTCCCCCCTGGATCCAGCTCACTGACTGGCCCAAGATCATCAGTAAAGAAAGGTGGCTGATTAAAGATTTGAATGCAGCTCAATACTTGAATCTGCTTCATCGGCTGGCTCTGTGAATTAACTTGGCCTCAAGTCTTCCCAACTCCCTTATTAGCACCTACTTTGCAGCCAGAGGACAGAAGCATGCCTATACCCTCGTATGCAACTCGTCTACCACGTGTAGACTGGATATCATGCTATTAACTTTGAATCAGGATTTGTAGGATTATCCCACAAAGGGCTAGAATGTGGTAGAGGCACACTTTGAAGTGATGATCTGGATAAACTCTAAGCTGACCCATATTCCTACTGTGATACTAGATATAATTTAATACCCCAGCATCCAGCAAAGTGCTAATAATTGGATTATTATTAGTGGATGAATAAGCAGCTTTAGCTAACCTTTATTAGGCTAATGAACAGATTTTTTTTTTGCAGCTAATATCCCCAATTGCCATGCCTGCCGTAAAACTGCTGGTTAAACCCGACAGAATTAAGATCCTTGCTAGGATTAGAGTTACGGAGCGGCTGGCACCTTGGCCTCTGTTCCCTAATTCTGCCTAATTCTGGAGACCTCCTGCTTGCTTCCTGCTGGTAAAGGAAAAGGCAGGAATGGAATAAGAAAAATTACCATCTTTGCTGAATATCCCCCTTTATGCTTTCTTAATGAGTATTTCCTAAATTATAGAATGTGTGCTGCAATTCAGGCAGACCTTGTAGAATAGTGGAATATTAATAGTAATACTAATCATAAACCATAGGCAGTATCCAGGTACTACAAAATATGACATTATTAGAGGAATTAATATAAATTTCCCACCACTGTCAAGTCCCCCCCCTTTCCCTTTGCCTTCTAATAATAGCCTAATTTATTCATGCTTTGATTTGGCAACAGAAACTAGGCTGACCTGCCTCCCTTTTTATTCCCACAGATAAAAAAGAGCTTTGGCAAAAGAAAAAAAAAGGCAGAGGACTCTCTCTGCATTTAAAGGTGTCTAGCATTGCTCTCCAAAGAAATCACAGAATTGCTTCTGCTTCATTCATTGGCCCAGCTCTGCTCCTTTGCCCCCCACCCTCTGCTCTCTCAAAACTAGGTTAAAACCAGGGAGGGAGAGGGAATCATGAAAAGAAGCCCAAAGAAATGGAATGCCTGGGATAGCTTGCTCAGAATACAGTACTACGGCCTAGTATTATTGAAATGGATTATCCTTGCCGCTGTCATCAGGGTTTACAATAGACAGGGTGATTTGTGGACACCAGGGAAGCCAAAGTAAAGAGGGAAGAAGGGGGGATGTGACAATTCTTTTTTACAAAGAAAAAAAACGTGAACTCTTTTCCATTTTTTCCAAAAAATAGACGCAACTAAGACTAAAATCCTGTCCTATATGTAATTGCCAGTCCTATAATTACCACAATCCCCTGTGCACCGTGGTGCTTACTTCTGAATAAGCACACATGTGCTGTCAATCTAGCAACACATAGCCCCATTTACAGACATTTCCTCACCTCTACATGCAACAATGCTGAATGCAGCCAAGAGTGCAAATCCATCTCAGAAGGAGGTATGTTCCCACAGCTGAGATGAAGCCTCCATGGACAGTGTATCATCATCCAGACTAGTACAATGGGCCACAAGCACAAAACATAAACTAGAAAGTTGTGCAGAGCCAATAGACTATTTTTATGGCACATGTGCACACATACAGAAGTGGGGACATGCAACAAAGTTGTTCTGGTCTGTTTTGAGCTTTCCCAAGGATGGCTGCTGAAGTGGGACAGTTCTCACCTTGACAGCCATCCTTGTGAGTTAGAGACTAGCGGTTTGGGTAAGCACAGCAGCTGCTTTCTAACTTGTTCCACCTCTTTTTGGCTACCATTCCTCCATTACCAATTTCTCCCCACCTCGGGCTCTTTTCAGCTCCCCCATCTGTCATCCAGCCTCCTGCCCAGTCTTTCATTCCCATCTCCTGACTCTCTCCTACCTACCTTCTCAATTGTCCTCCCTTTCACTGTAGGGCCTTCTATTTCTCTTTCCTCTCCCTGCTCCTTTTTGCCCTTCAACTCACCTATTTCAATGTTAGGCCCCATTTTAGGTTGCTAAAGCACCAGAAATGATCCTGCCCCCCTCAGTGCCATGCATAGACTGTAACGGTTTTATAAGACTTCTTAGCCCATAACTTTTTAGTTTAATTTTTATAATTTTCAACAAAAAGTGGGTTTGCAGAAACAGCATAGTGCTAAATTGACCAACCATGGCTATTAGACATATAATTTTTTGGTTAAAATGGAAAAATAAACCCTTAAATTTACTTTGAGGCAAATTTCTATTGTTCTCTGTTCACCTAAAACAGGAGAAAGATTAAATACTAAGAACTAGGCATAATTAACAGGTTGACTGAAGATAGTTCAGCCAAGATAGTTACTAGATGAGCTGGTCTCATCCTTAATGGAATGGAATGAATTGTCACATAGAAGTTTAGAGCTGGAATTTTAAGGAATGTTTAAATTAGTTTTAACTGATTTTAACTAATATTAATGGTATTGTTGAATTTATCTTGTTGTTATCTGTCTTGAGATAGCTTGCCAGGAAGGGCAGCATATAAATCTAAATAATAAATAAAATAATTAATAAATAAGGGGAGAAAACCCTAGGATTTATTTATGGCACAAAGCATCATTGCAGCTCCATGCAATTGCATGTACATATATATCACATCATCCAAATTTGAAAACCATTATCCAAATGCTTTCTTCTTCATTTGAATAGGGATTTAAAAAAAAAACTGGCCTCAGAGGCAAAAATATGGGTCTATGACACTTGAAAAGGTATTTGACCGAATGAAAACAGCAGCTACTTGCTGATCGGTCAGTAGATTCAGTTTGTACAGGAATCCCTCCTCCCACTTCCATGGCCTACCTTTGGAGAGGAGTGTGTTTCCATCCGTAGCTAGGGATGCTGTGCTGTCACTGGGCAGGGCAGGAACTCTGGGGACAGGGCAAGGGGAGCATGTGGCATTGCACGATGTACCATCAGCATATTGGTTGATGCTCTAAAACTCCATGATAAGTTTCCACAGTGCCAGTTGACACATCTAGGTTTGCATCTGGACATGATATTCTGTCTAAAGTCCATTCTGCCTCCTTCAGTTCTTCTACTAGACATATAAGCAAGGCAGTTGGGAGGGCCCGGGGGCAGGAGAATGCCTGCCCAATGCAATCAAGTGACATGTCCGGGTGTGGCAGTGTGTGCGGACTTCTAATCTGGTGAGCCGGGTTCAATTCCACTCTCCCCCACATGCAGGCAGCTGGGTGGCCTTGGGCTTGCCACAGGGCCATTTCGCACGGCTTCAAAGTAGCAGAATGGTTGCTATTTGGAAACGCTACTAATTTGCCATAACCCACGACGTCGTAGACAATCTGCAACAATCCTGAAACCAATCAGCAAAAAGCGCTTCGTTGTGGCGCTTTCAGGGGAATCCAGAAAAGTGGATTCACCCTCCGGATAGCGATACACTCCTGCAACCAATCTGCAACAGTAGCGCTAAAGACCTGTGCGTTACCATTGTTGCTGGTTCTTCAAGGTCCCTCCCCCTGGCTCTCTCCTCCAAACTTCCGGCGAAGCGATCGCCATTTTTTTTTCTCCGACCGAGCGGGGATAAACGCACCGGCGAGCCTCTTTCTGTTTAGAGGCTTCCCTGGCTTCAGTCCTTCACCTTTAGTCACTAAGCACAAACCACTGAAAAGCCCGTTTGCTGAAATAAAGTCCCTTTATTTTTTACAAATAAATTCAGCCGAAAATCGGGCCCGTGAGAGGGGGGGGATTTTTTTTTTATCACTCGAGGCAGCGTGCAAACGATCATACAATCAAACGACAGCTCACATTAGGCAGCTGGATGGGTCTCTCCGTAGCAACGAATCTACCTAGATTCGTTGCTATGGGTCGTTTTTTTTTTTAAAACCTTTCTTAAAGGGAAAGGGGCTGTTTGGGAGCATGCTAACGGCTGCCCATTGGCTGCTTGACGGCCAGGGGCGGGACGAGCTTGGCAATAGCGCTTCCTTTCTAGCGATTTCTGCCGAGACCGGAAGCCTGTGGGAAACGCTAAAAAACGCAACTGATTCCACTACAAAGGCAGGTATGCATAACGACGAATTCCACTATTTTAAATGGCGATTTTTCATTCCGCAAACAATTTGCAACAAAGATCCCTGTGCGAAAAGGCCCACAGTATTGATAAAGCTGTTCCGACCAAGCAGTAATATCAGGGCTCTCTCAGCCTCATCTTCCTCACAGGGTGCTTTTTGTGGGGAGAGGAAAGGGGACTGTAAGCCGCTCTGAGCCTCCTTCGGGTAGAGAAAAGCAGCATAAAAGAACCAACTCTTCTCCTCCTCCTCCTCCTCCTCCTCCTAGCAGAGGGCAAAGCAGTGCCCTCCTTGGCTCTCTGGCAGTGAGAGCATCACTTATACATATTGTTGCTCCTGAAATGGCAGCTGCTTTTACAACACTACAGGTCACCTACTGATTATGTTATGTGTAGTCTTTGTACACATTTATTCGTGCTATACTTGTTGAATGTAATTAACTATTGCACAAGGTTGCACTTAATGTAAAATGAAAACAGCACATTTGCAGTGCCCTTAAAAAAACATATATGGATTTCACAGTGTCACATCTGTTCTGCTCATATGATGCTTATGAAGCAACGAAGAGCAACAATCACTGTGGCAGCTTTTTAGTACCTGTCACTGCTGCCACTTCACTGTTCCTGGGAGGAAAAAAGGAGCACTTGGAATGTCAATTGAAAACTTTGAGGCTTATGCAGCTTGATAAACTCATATGGAGTATGTGGTTTGAACTTGTGAACCTTTCCTGTGACCTGAATTTATCACAGAGAGTGTCAAATAATGCTTTCTCCATTAAATTATACAAGTTTGACCATCCAATTTTGGTCCAGTTTATATAAACTAAAGATGGTAAATGTTCCTGATTGTGTGCCACACTATATTTGAGGTGAAAGATCACATTACTGAATATTTCTCCATACACCAAGAAAGTTTCCTGCATCTATAAAATACATATCAGGGAGAAGAGTTTGGCCTAGCCTTCCTGTTGTATAGTTTTTGAATGTTCAGGAAATGTTTCCATGGAGAAACACTCAACCACATAGATGCCTACCCTCAGTTTGAAGTGGTCCTGTGTAGGAAACCTATTATAACATTTAGTGTTTATGCAAACTAGTCTACTCTTTTTCTTTTTGCCTTTCTCTTTAAAAAAATCTAATTCACAACAGAAAAGCAAAACAATAATGACACTGTGTCAGGCCCTGCGGTTGCCCTCACCTTCCCCCTCCCTCCCTCCCTCCCTCCCTCCCTCCCTCCCTCCCTCTCACAAGCTTCACCAGAGTGAATATTAAGAAATACACTACCCCCTCCCCAAAGGTGTCCCTATCCACCATTGTTTCTGAAGAATGAAAGTCAAACCAGAGAATATCTACAGTAGAAGCTAATGGGGTGGAGGCATTTATGCAAGGCCTGCAGAATCAGTGCAGTGTACAGAGTACTCAGTAGTACTAGTGCAATCACACAGTGCCCAGCAGAACTCAGTCTGATTGTCAGAATACCAGCGGATGTCAAGCACAATATCACAGTCCAAGCAAGGGGGAATGCTGGATGCCTAGCAGAACCTATGCAACACACAATGCCCAGCAATCCCAGTGCCTTTTGAGAGGAATGGGAAGGCGACTGTAAGCCGCTTTGAGCCTCCTTCGGGTAGGGAAAAGCGGCATATAAGAACCAACTCTTCTTCTTCTTCTGTTCTCAATATTAACAAAAGTTTGCTACCATACTATTCTTAAATACATTCTGTCACCAAGCAGACTTGAGATCAAGTAATGAAAATAAGGAGAGGATGGAATGAAAAAATAGATGAAGGGAAACAGAAATGAATGAGAAACCTGTAGAGAAGGGAAAGAAATTAAGAGATGGAAAGGTTGTTTTATCTTGTTACAACACTGTAACTACTGTTTTGTAAGATCTGGCTGAGCTGGATGCAAGGATAGGAAAATAACCTGCAGGGTGGCAATTACTGTAGCAGTAATCAACATGGTGGCTTGGTTGTAGGATCTGTTAAGCAAATTTGCTTCAGACTTGGAGAAAGGGAAGTGTAGCTGATCATAGAGAACTTTATGCTATGGTCAGACTTCACTGTGACCCTAGTGGCTGCAATTGGTACTGCATTTTTAGAAATAATCAGGTGGACACATATTGATACTGGCTTCAAGAGTCTCAATTCAAGGGCCTTACTCAAAATGTACCTGGGGTGAAGCACACCTGCCCTGCTATTAGTATACCACTAGTAGCAACATATGTTTCAGCTACTGTGGTCACAGAATTTGCTTCCAAAATATTGTGAATGGAGTAATGTATCACACATTTGGTTCTCCACATGAAAGCATTCCCATATATAGAAAAAAGCCAAATTGGTACATTTCTGGTCTTCAGAGTTTTTAGATACATTATTTCTCATAGGCTTAAATGAGAATACAGATTATTTTAAAGGCTGCAATCTCCCACTGTAAGGTCAAGTGATCCTCATAGCGAGAGCTTTCAACATTTTATTTGATTGTTTACTTTCAGAGATCAAGTGTTAAGCGTTTTCTGCTCCATTTCAGCTTTCCTGAGCACAGGTATTTGTGTTGGCACTTCTTTTACAAGTGAACCCTCCAACAGGTTAGCAAATATTGGCTCTCTTCCAAGACCCCTCATATCAACTCCCTTCTTTCTGTGAAACTATTTCCCTCTTTCCCAATAATTTTCCCCTTCCCATCTGCTGCTTCTGCCAAGATTTGATCACAGAAAGTGGATCACAGTAATTAATACATGTTCTTATCTTTCATATATTATTTCATCAAAAGGTCTGGTTTAAAGAACATTGACTTAAAAAAAAACAGCTTTTTAAAGAAGTTCTTGCATTTTGCTATAATGAATTCATCTACCATGACTTAGTCTTTTCTTTAGAATTTGGTCTTGCTTATTATAGCTTAGAGAAAGACTGAAAATGCAAAGAGCCACTCTGGATGTGAAGCCATGGGAAATCTCAGTTAATGGAATCTTTTTTCAAGGCACAACTGGAAAAGGAAAGTCAGGCAGGTCCAATATGACCAATATCAAAAATGTGATCCATAGAAGAAGAAGAAGAGTTGGTTCTTATATGCCGCTTTTCCCTACCTGAAGGAGGCTCAAAGCGGCTTACAGTCGCCTTCCCATTCCTCTCCCAAGAGGAAAGGGAAGAATTGTCTCCCAGTATGCACATTTCTCCAAAATCATTTAGAGGACTCAGAAGGCAATATCATGTAGCCTGATCTTGACTCACAAAAGACAGTTTGGTGTAGTGGTTAGGAGTGCAGACTTTTAATCTTGCATGCCAGGTTTGATTCTGCACTCCTGCACCCAGCCAGCTGGGTGACCTTGGGCCTTGGGCTTGCCATGGCACTGATAAAACTGTTCTGACCGAGCAGTGATATCAGGGCTCTCTCAGCCTCACCCACCTCACAGGGTGTCTGTTGTGGGGGAGAGTACAGTAAGCCGCTTTAAGCCTCCTTCGGGTAGAGAAAAGTGGCATATAAGAACCAACTCTTCTTCTTCTTCATTCTTCTTGACCTTCCTATGGCTGTTCTCCCTTTCCTTAGCAGTGCTTAGCCCTGGTTTATGTTACACTGTTAGCTTCATAACTAACCAACAATCATGATTGTTTTAAGGATAATGTATTGAGTTTTGGAGAAAAGCTGAACAAGAATGCCACCAATGTCCAACTCCAAAACTGCTTTATTCTGTAACAATGTAAGCCTTCATGCTAAACTCACAGCTGTTATAATTCTTTTGTGCCCAAATGTCAAGAGCTCTCAGTAACTTTTCCTATGAACATACTAGCTGTGCTAGCCTGGAAAATGTAACATTAGTTGCTGGGTGACCAAACATTCTTGACTTCTCCAACCACAAATTAGATTAAGACAGTTTAATGCATTCAATGTATTAAGACAGTTTATGCACTTAATGCTTTAAGACAGTTAATGCACTTAATGCATTAAGACAGTTTAATGCAATTGCAAATGGAGGCTGTTGAATAATCTTTTTGAACCTTGATTGCTAACAATGCTTAAGTGTAAAAGATAACAGAAAAATATTCAGCATTCAAAACTATCTTGAGATACAATGAGAGGTAGGGACAATTTGTATAATCTAAATGTACACACAGCCCAAAAATTAACATAGTAGATTCAAATTAGCTGATTTTCCAGTTTAATTTTCTTATGTTGTGGCTGTTTAATATTTTTCTTTCTTTATATCCCTTTTCTGTTCATGGATACAAGGTCTTGAATACCCCTAAAGCCTAGAATAATAACATACTTCTAAAGATTTTTAAATTTTATTTATTTTATTTCTTAGGTTTATGTACTGCCCTTCCCAACAATGGGCTCCAAGCAGTTCACAGAATCTATGAAGAAACCATGTTTGGATCTGCAGGGCCAAATCAGCTACTGCCTCAACTTGCACTTATTGTTTCTGGGAGAGGTGGGTGAATGTGTGGCTGTGGAACCATTAAAAGCACACCTCAATGAAGTATCAGTTCTGGACCCATTCCAGTCTGCATTCTGATCTGGCCATGGGGTGGAAACGGTTTTGGTCACTCTGAGATGACCTTCATAGATAACTGGACTGAGGTGAATCGGCATAGCAGTGTTTGATCTAGCAGATCATGAGCTTCTAGCTCAATGCCTTGCTGACCTGGGGATATGGAGTCAGCCTTGCAGTGTCTGGTTTCCTTTCTCCAAAGTCGGCAACAGAGGGTTGGTCTTGGGGAAGAACAATTGTGCTGCTTCCAACTCCAATGTGGAGCACCACAGGGCATGATTCCCTGATATTATTCAACATCTTCATGCACCCTCCTGCCCAACTTGTTTGAGAGTTTGGACTTGGGTGTCACCAATATGCAGATGACACCCAGCTCTACCTGTTAATGAGTGGCCAACTGAAAACTCCACCTGATTGCTTGGGTGTCTGGGAACCATGATGGAGTGGCTCCAACAAAGCTACCTGGAGGAGTCGGAGAGAAGGGAGGGGAGAGACAGCGGGAGGGAGGCTTGGTTAGTTGCTATGGTATAGTTTCTCACTGGCCTCAACTGTAAGCTCAGTGGAAGAACTCCATCTTGCAGGCATTGTGGAACTTGGAAGCTTCTGTCAGAGCCCTGATCTACCCAGGAGTCTCATTCCACCAGGCATGTGAGGCCAAATGTACTTCTTTAGGGCCAGAGATCCTCATTCAGTTGGTATTACTTGACTGAAGTGCTCTCTGGGGAACAAGTTCAGGGCCTGCATTGCGTAAGGCCTTAAAGGTTAGTACCAAAACCTTGAACCGGATCTGGAACTTTACTGGAAGCCAATGCAGCTGCCGCAAAACAAATTTTATGTGAAATCTCCACGGTGTCCATGTGGGAACCCAGGCAGCTGCATTTTAGATCAGCTGTAATTTCCAGAGCAGTGTCAAGGATAGACCTGCATAGAATGAACTACAGTTATCAAGTCTGGAGGTGACGACTGTGTGGATCATGGTGGCTAGGTGTTCTGGGGCCATACAGGGTGCTAGTAGCTTTGCTTGGCTTAGATGGGCAAACACCAGCTCTGCTACCTTCATGATTTGAGCCTCCATTGTTAAGGAGGCATCAAGAATCACTCCCAAGGTTGTGGCTGCCTTTGCTACTTTAAGTTGCACCCCATCCAGCCTCAGGAGACATGCTTCCTGGTCTGGTCTATTCTTCCTAGCCAAAGGTTCTCTGCCTTTGAAGCCAGTTTGGTGTAGTGGTTAGGAGTGCGGATTTCTAATCTGGCATGCTGGGTTCAATTCTGCGCTCCCCCACATGCAGCCAGCTGGGTGACCTTGGATTCACCATGGCACTGATAAAACTGTTCTGACCGAGCAGTGATATCAGGGCTCTCTCAGCCTCACCCATCTCACAGGGTGTCTGTTGTGGGGAGAGGAAAGGGAAGGAGACTGTAAGCCACTTTGGCCCATTATGCACAGAGTGGAAGGTCCACATTTGGGATGGAATGGGGGTGGCTAAAATCACCAATTATGCACGCTGCAGGCGGCAACCGGGCGCAGAGTCAACGTATGCCACTGAAAAGGTCGCGTTAGAGAGATGCGGAAGAAAGGCCTATTATGCACAGCCGCTGAAACGCCGGCATGGAGAACGTGGAGGAGGAAGAAGCGAAGCAAACCGCTTACGCATGGGATGGAACGCAACGGCGGCAAAACCCAGAGTATCCGATTATGCACACGGCTACTCCAGAGCCACTTCTGGTTGTGCCCTGGTCCTGGGAAGCTCGACTTTCTTCCACATCTCACTAACGCGGCTTTTTCGGCGGCATACATTGAATCTGCGCCCGGTTGCCGCCTGCAGCGTGCATAATTGGTGATTTTAGCTGCCGCCATTCCACCCCGAATTCCAGTTCGTGCATAACGGGCCAAAGTGGAGCTTCCCGGGACCAGGGCGCAACCAGAAGTGGCTCCGGAGTAGCCGCGTGCATAATCGGATACTCTGGGTTTTGCCGCCATTGCGTTCCGTCCCGTGCGTAAGCAGTTTGCTTCACTTCTTCCTCCTCCGCGTTCTCCATGCTGCCGTTTCAGCAGCCGTGCGTAATAGGCCTTTGAGACTCCTTCAGGTAGAGAAAAGCACCGTATAAGAACCAGCTCTTCTTCTTCTTCCTAGCCAGAAGTTCTCTACCTTTGAAGGGTTCAGTTTGAAGCAACATGTTTTAAACCACTCTGTCACTGCTTCTAGTCACTGGACCAAAGCTATTAGAGTCAGGAAGTAATAAAAAATACTACAGTCATGATCAGAGAAGAATGTAGTTTACCCAATTCTGCCATTCATAATGTGGACAAATCAATAACTAAAATTATTATTATTATTATTAATAATAATAATAATAATAATAATAATAGAACTTCTATAGTGCCCTCTCAATAAGTCTGCCAGCATATAGATTTATTTATTTATATTATTCATAGTCTGCTTTTCTCACAAGGACTCAATGTAGATTACAAAGACTGAGTTGAGTTGATACAGTCAACAAAATAGGACATTCAGCTGATGTCTTTGTACAATACTTCACTAACTTTGCTGGATTCAAGTGGATAGCCATGTTGGTCTGAAGTAGTACAACAAACTTGGGGTCCAATGGCACCTTTAAGACCAACAAAGATTTATTCAGGGCATGAGCTTTCGAGTGCAAGCACTCTTCTGAGCATTGTCTGAGGAAGTGTGCATGCACACGAAAGCTCATAAATCATTACTAATTGGATACCAAGGAAACAGAAGTTGATAACTCCAAATAGAGATTATGTAAATTTCACAGCAAACTTCTCTGATAGCCGAATATGTTGTGTTCAGCTGTGGAGATCAGATATGAGCTAATCACCAGGTCGATTTGGTTCAGCAATCAAGCCTTAAACATCTGTTGAACAGATCTGCTGTTCCCCCCTCAAAAAAACCATGTGCATGTGCGAAAATGTTATCATTACAGACTGGCACTATTAATGTGATGAAGGACTACTTAAGGCAAATACTGAATGGTTGATCTGTCTGTTTAGACAACTGCTTTCTGAACAGAAGAGCAGCCCAGCTTTTTAAACACACCCTGGCATTCTTGTAAGCCCAATGTCCTATCCTCCCACAGCATCTTAGGACCAACCTCCCATAGGCTTGTTCCCAGTTCTCCTGAAGGCCATCCCCAGGACTTGGCCTTACCTGGACCTCTGTGGCCACTCCTGGCCCCACCAGATCCCTTTGTTATTAGATGGGTAGATGAGTGCTCTCTCTCTCTCTCTCTTCCCTGCTGCACTCAGCTGAGTTTCAGTCAGGGGTTTAAAGGGTCTTGTTGCCAAAACATTGGCCATTTCAAGCCCCATCAACCAACAACCAAAGCAAAACAAAGAGTGGTTTTGCATGGCTAGAATCCCTGCCCACTGTTGCTCAGCAGGGTTACAGACTGACAACGGCTTGGACTGCACATCCCTACATTTGCTTTTGCCATTTCAATTTCATGTTATTGATCAGCAGTCATTAGAAGGAAAACTAACAGTATCTGAGTCTTTGCTGAATGGTAGTGTAGTAGTAGTGGAATTGTAGGCCAAAGGTGAAGCACCTGGGTGCTGTACTCTAGCATTCATCCCAGGGCAAAGGAAGGAACTCAAGAGCAACTTCTGCACAAGGACTATTTGGCGACACAGCCTCCAAAATGCGGCCCTTTTTAAAGCGCAATGTGGTAAATCCAGGAAAGTGGATTTACCACTCTCTATCATGCATCCCTTTTGAACTTGTCCATTGGGTTTTCATGGCAAAGATACTGGAGTGGTTTGCCATTTCCTTCTCCAGTGGATCACCTTTTGTCAGAGCTCTCAGCTATGACCTGTCCGTCTTGGGTGGCCCTGCACGGCATAGCTCATAGCTTCACTGAGCTACGCAAGCCCCCTTGCCACGGCAAGGCAGCGATCCTTGAAGGGGGGATATACTGTATACTGTCACCTTGCCTATTTAACTTGTATGTGGAGCACATCATGAGAAAGGCGGGATTAGATGAGTCACAAATTGGGATCAAGATTGCAGGGAGAAATATAAACAACCTCAGATATGCAGATGATACCACTCTAATGGCAGAAAGTGAAGAGGAACTAAAGAGCCTGTTGATGCGGGTGAAGGAGGAGAGTGCAAAAGTTGGCTTGAAACTCAACATCAAGAAAACTAAGATCATGGCATCCAGCCCTCTCAATTCCTGGCAAATAGATGGGGAAGAAATGGAGGTAGTGACAGATTTTATTTTCCTGGGCTCCAAGATCGCTGCAGATGGGGACTGCAGCAAAGAAATTAAAAGACGCTTACTCCTGGGGAGGAAAGCTATGGCAAATCTAGACAGCATCCTAAAAAGCAGAGACATCACCCTGCCAACAAAAGTGCGTCTAGTCAAGGCTATGGTCTTCCCAGTTGCAATGTATGGCTGTGAAAGTTGGACCATAAGGAAGGCGGAGCATCAAAGAATTGAGGCTTTTGAACTCTGGTGCTGGAGAAGACAGGAAGCCCTGGAGGACCGTTGTCCATGGGGTCTCAATGGGTTGGACACGACTTCGCACCTAACAACAACAATCATGAGTCCCAGAGATGAACAAGACTATATGGAGGGGGAAACATGCAAAAATCTCTTGAACATTGTCCTACCATTGCTGCTTGCTCAGCTCTCCTGCTCGAGCAGCTCAGGTGGTGTGGTGGCAGAAGCTCAGGCAGCACAGCTTGGACTCACTGGAGGAAAGGGGCTGATGGCCGGGTACTCCCCCCACTGACCTTTCCCTCTCCCAAGCAGAGACAGTGGGCAGCTGGAGACAAGCTGGCTTACCAGCTGGGCTTTTTTCACAACACCTTCCCCCCACCGGCCAGGTCTGGCCTCCTTTCCCTGCTGTGTCCCTGCCTTGAAGCCCAGCCCCTGCTGACATCCTAGGCAGAATCTTTTAAGGATTTTTTTGGGGTGAGGGGTGCCAGCAGGATCCAGCAGCTCTCTGGATCACTTCCTTCCACAGAGCCATTGAAATGCAGCTTGGGTGGCATGGCGGTGAGTGGGGAAGGGAAGGACTGAGAGGCTAGTGAGGAGGGGAAAACATGAAGAAGAAGAGTTGGTTCTTATATGCCGCTTTTCCCTACCCAAAGGAGGCTCAAAGCGGCTTACAGTCACCTTCCCATTCCTCTCACCACAACAGACACCCTGTTGGGTGGGTGAGGCTGAGAGAGCCCTGAGATCCCAGCTCGGTCAGAACCATTTTATCAGTGCCATGGCGAGCCCAAGGTCACCCAGCTGGCTGCATGTGGGGGAGTGCAGATTCGAACCCGGCATGCCAGATTAGAAGTCTGCACCCCTAACCACTACACCAAACTGGCTCTCCAAACTGAGATGGGGAGGCAGAGTGTGGAGGTGAGAAATAGTGCAATTTACTATCCCGCACTTGTGGGAAATGCCAAAATCAATTGCGTGTAGGAGACATCACACAATTTGGCCCTGTATGCTGAAAAGGTTTAGGTAATACTCCACAGTCCCTGCAAAAACATTTGTGTCAGGCTTGCGTATGGAAATTTTGGTTGGATCCATGCCCCACCCCCAACAGAACTGCTACTACCAGATGGAGGCAATGCATACAGCCTAATTCAAACTTTAGACCTACTATTAGTCCCAGACAAGGGAACAACAGATCTGTGCCAGCCTCAAGACTATTGTGACTATATAAATCTAATTAATAATGATGATGATGATGATGATGATAATACAGCATTTATGTTGGGAAGAGGGTAATATTGGCAGCTACTGCTAGGTTGGAGAACAATAGAAGAGTGCTATAGTAATAGCTAGCAAAGATACTATTCAATTACAGTAGCACAATGCTTGTAGGTGTACATTTCCCCCCTTCTGGACTAAGATATATAGTTTTGAAAAGAGCTCTGCAATTAACTTATTAATTTAAAATGGCAGGCACAGCTTTACTTCCTCTCCCTGAGGACACACTTATTTTTGGGGTATGGCGTATATTGCCCAAATGCTTAGAAATCCTGCTACAGCTTATTTTATGGGTATGTCTTATTTTCGGGGAAATATGGTATTTGCATGGCCATAGCTTGTAAAAAACGAAACAAACAATGAAATGTGTTTGAAATTGTGAAAGTATCATTGTAAGTGGAAAATGTAACATTCCAAGAATTTTCCACTTGGTGAGGGAACACTCTTGTGTTTCAATTTTATGACAGGGCAATTGTTGAACATCTAAAAATGTTAGAAAATGAGTAAATAAGATACTTTAAATGTGTTTAAAATTGCATCAGGCCTGTGGAGAGGAATTTTGTTATTCATCACTAGTTTTGCCACAGTTACTGGCACAAGCCAACTGGCACATATGGTATCCTCACAATCCCATTCCACACAGTCTTCACCATTACAATAAACAAATCAGCTGCAGGGGCAAAAGAGGTGAACCCGACGCCTTCCCAGTGATCCCTTGTTTTCAGTTTGAATTCTGGGAAGGCATGACTACCTAGTAACGTAAGCGACTGGCTTGAGGAAAGACAACTTGCTTCTGCACGACAAGTGCATTACAATTCCATAGTTATTGTGCTTAAAAAATAGATTTGGAAACCCTCCAGTGAATGATCTTCCAAATATGATTATGTAAATTGAAGATAACAACACTACACACAATGTTCATTTATAGGCATTACAACCAGATTACTCACAGCTTGAGGACAGATTTCGAATGGGTAGCTGTGTTATCCTGTTGCAGCAAAAACAGCCGAGTCTTGTGGCACCTTTAAAGACTAACAGATTTATTGTGCCATAAGCTTCCATGGACTGGGGCCTGCTTTGCAGATGCACTTTGTCCGCCCAAGAATTTGCTGATAGGTTGAGCACACTGCAAAACCCATAATATGCTGCTTTCAGCTGAAAAGAAAAATGCGATGTTGCTTGTCTTCCCTAACGTGCAAATCTGTTGCTTAAGCAAATCTGCTTCATTTTAATCTTTTCAGAATGGAGCCTTTTGGCCACAATAGCTTCCATCTGCTCCTCTGAGTCATGTTGCTCTTTTTCTCCAAATGATCAAAAAAAGTTCCAAATTCCTCCATGAATCCTTCGGAGCAATTTCCTCAAATGTTAACGCTTCCAACTATACTCTCATACTTCCTTGTCATTCAAGCAATTGAAGAGCAGACAAAAGCCAGGTGTCCGGAATGGTCTAGGCGGGAGTGAGGGGGAGGGTAAATCAGCTCCATTCTCTCCTGTGGGAAGATGCCAGCTTCCCAAATACTCCTTTTTCTGGCTAGGTCCTAACTCTCTAAAAGCCACTGATAAGATAAAAGAGTATGCTAGCCTTCGAGCTGATATGGTGCTAAGCTGAACATCCTTAGGCAAAGGGATTGCTGACATGCCCTATCCAGCCCACCTAGTAACATTTTCCTTCCTTTGTTCAAAATATCAGTAGAGGACCATGTTAGCTCCAGAGATAAATGGACTGGTAACATCTTTACACTTGTTGTCTGGATCTATTGTTGCATGCTACCACTCAAGAAAGTGAATGTGTAAAGCATTTGATTCTGACTAACCACACTTCAGTTTCATATACGTGTAAGAAAGCCTAACATAACTTTTCGTGTATTGTTTTCCACAGTTAAGAAGCATGGTGTCACTCTCACCACAGCTAACAACCCCAAACAACAGGGAAATAGAAAGAGACTAGAAGGTGTGTGGAGCAGCAAAACACACAGCCCCACTATGCACTGGCAGGTGGTAATCATTGGGGCTATTAGAGCAGAGGCCAGCATGGTCAACAGGCGGGGAATCAGAGCCAACTAATTCTGGCTTTATCCTTATCCTCCTGTTTTGCAATACTACTAGAAGACACATAAACCAGCTCCAGGTTGGGAAATACCTGGAAATTTTGTAGTTGAAGACTGAGAAGGGAAGGGGTGGCAAGGGATGTCAATAGGATACAATGCCATAAAGACCACATTCCAAAGTGGTCATTTTCTCCAGAGGGACTGATCCCTATTACTCAGAGATCCATTGTAATTTAAGATCTCAAGTCACCGCTTGGAAGTTGGAAATCTTGGAAATCTATCACTGATCCCTGTGCAGGTTCCAATTTAAAACAACCTGTCCTTTTGCGATTATATTTTCAGACCATTTCTACATGAGAAATCTGCCCCTGGACAGCCTCTAGTTGCTGGCAGGTTTTAGAGCCTCCTCCACATGACATTGCCTGTATGCTGAGGCTGTCCAGGGGCTGGCTCACATTTTGCCCAGATTTGCCTTCGGATGAGAAAATTGCAAAAAGTGGATTTGCCATTTTTAATCTCACATGCCATTAGTGAGCAACCAATGAGCAACCAGGGGCACCCATCTTCCCCTCTCCATTTCCTGCTCTGAGAGTAATTTTTTTAAAATGCTGCAGTGTGCATTACAGCATCACTGCAAAGCTACCTTATCAACGGTAAAATAAAAACTTATGCAAAGTGTCCATGGTCTTTTTAGGTAGGCAAAACACAGTCCCATTTCTATTTTCTGGAGGTGGAGAATTAACTGAGAAAGGGGGGGGGGTGATCAAGCAGCCTTCTTCCAATCATCCAGGAGTCTGAGCATTTAGTTTTCAAGTTGTTTATCAAAAATGACTTTTGGGGCTCCAGTTACCATGTCCAGCCTTCTCACAATGCAGGCAGGTGAAACACAGTCCTGTTTTTGTTTTCTGGAGGTAGGGAATGAATGAGGAAAGGGGGGGCATGGGTTGAAGCTGCCTTCTCCTCATCATACAGATGTGCATGATGCTAGTTTTAACGCCTAGCATCCACACACAAGCACTCTTTGAGCTCCAGTTACCATGTTCAGCCTCTCAAAAATCCACCCTGACATAAATAGAGTCCAAAGCACCATGAATCCCAAAAACGGGGTGGCGGTGGAGGGAAATGCTGTATCATTCTGGTGTGTCTCCATGGCAACTCAGAAGTGTTACTTTTGTATTAAAAATGCTTCTGTGTTGTGGTATTACTGCATAGCAACATGGAAGTGCCTTTAAAAAATAATTCCAGAACTTGGAGGGGAGGGGAAGGAAGTTTCAGTCCATGAGAGAATTGCTGTGCTGTGATTGGTGCACGAAAAAAATGGACGATTCCAAAACAATGACGAAGGAGCGACAGAATCTATCCAGTGGCTTAATAAAACATAAGAAGATAAAAAGTCTCTTATGTTATTAATTTAAGCTTTGGCAGAGTCAAAGCCTAAATAAATAACATAAGAGACTTTTTATCTTCTCATGCTTTATTAAGCCACTGGATAGATTCTGTCTCTCCTTCATGCTGTGATTGGTGGTTTGTTGTGATTGATGAGCTAAGGAGTGGGGTGGGAAAAAGTCCAGCTTGTTTTCCCTTGCAGCCTTGTTGAGAAGCAAAAAGTTGTGATGGGGCTGAAGGAAAACGCTGGAGGGGTCCATCATATGAAGGGCTCCAACCTGTGTTTGCAAGCAAGAGGCCACCTGTGTTTTACCCCGCCATGCAGAAATGGCCTCAATAATTCCCAATGAGGGAAAAACATTTTCCACATACTTCCCCTTTCCTAAAGCTCACCACTCAGCCCATTAATCAGAACAGTAGGGTGGATAAAACAAAAGAAGGATATGATCACTATAAGTGTCAACTTGATCAGCTCTCTAAAATTCTAAAAAAACATACTGAGCCAAGGGAGCGGTTGAAAAACTATGCTAAGACAGAAATCACCGCTGCAGCAAAATTTCAGTTTGAAACATATACTTTTGATTCTTGCTTTGTGGTTTCCCCCTCTTATTAACAGAACATAGCTGCCTCCTGCTGTAGTTGAAAGGCCAGGGTGAAATGTCCTGAACCAGGCATGCCCCTTTTGGACACCAAGTTGCAGTCAATTTGGGCTCTATAGGGACTTCAAGACAAAATATGTTTATTACCTGACTCTGCTTATCAGCTCTGGCTTTCTTGGTGGTTTCCCATCCAAGTCTCAACTGGAGCTAACATTCCTTAGCTTCTGAGATCTGAGGACACTGGGCCAGATTGGCCTCTCCAAGTCAGGGAGGGAGGGCCTGTGGAAAACTAACCAGCAAACAGTAAAGAAAGAATCCAGTGAAGTGCTCTTTTTGGCTTTTTTTGGCGGTAAGTCACAGTCAAGTTGATCCTGTAGGGCAGCCTTTTTCAACCTTTTGACTATGAAGGAGTGCCTGAAATAAATGTTCAGGCTTTGAGGACCCCTGGAAGTGATGTCAGTTGGTCACAAACTCCTGCCACAACCCAGTGACATAAACACCCATACTCTTGATCATAGTCTTAGCGATGGCAAAAGCTGACTTTGCCATGAATATAATGATAGTATAAATAAGCCCTTTTTACATGCTAGTAGGCAATCCCCTCCCTCTGAGTTTAGGCCATGGCAGCCACACAATCTTCTTGAGGCTTTGTCCCCCTTCCTTCCAATTCAATGAATTGTCTTACTTGTATACCAATACTGCTATTGAGTTCTTACTAAAATGCATTTGAAGTCTAGACTGTGATATCAGAATAGCATCTCAAGACTGAGAAGATTTATGAAAACTTGCAAGGGATCCACCCAGAAGAAACTCTTGATTATGTATGAGAATACAATTTTTACACTTTTGCAGCTGTGAAGTGAACGCACATCAACGGAAACTGTTTATGCATCCTTAAAACTTTGAAATGCAAGATACAGCATGACTCTGAGCAAATTGCATTGGTACTGTGACACAACTGAGAAGGAATTCACATGCACAAAAACAGCTGTGGCCTGTATATCAGTGCAGTTGCTAACCCCAAATTCTAAAGGACAAACTGATTCTCCGTGGAAGTTGTAGTGACAGAAGGTACAATTCAGAGACATTCACTGATATCCTCAGGTGTCAAAGAGTTGGTGGGCTTGCTCGAAATTCAAATGCTTGTTCTAAATTGTTTGCTCCAGAATAAGGCTTAGAGACTGCTGTACAATATGTTTTAATTGTTCTTTGTGATAAAGTTGTTTAAGCCGTTCCTCATTCTGCAAGACTGGACCCAGAAGAATGTTGCTCTGGCCCAAGGAAACCTTTTCCTCCTGAGAGGTTTCACAGATCCTACTGTGTGTCTCAGGATAACAGTCCTGGGAAAATAAGTCTGAGCTAACAACCTCTGAATCTAGATTGTGTAAACAAGCCCTCTGTGGAGATATGGCCTTTTCTTATCAGGGACACTTTACTTTCTTAATGCATAGTTAAGGGTTGTCTGGCTTCATTTATTATGGCCTCTATCCAAGGTCAGCAATTTATTCTAAGACTGGTTACGACTTATGCCAGTCTTAGCGGGCAGGTATGAGGACTCTTGCCTTCCTACTGTGTGATTTTCATCTGCACCTAAAGCTATTCCCCTCCATCTCAGCACACATACTGAATATCTGTCCAAAGAGTTCCAACAAAAAAGGCTGCAGATTTTCCCACCACCTCTTTTAGGTTCACCAGTTAATTCACAACTAGCTTGCATATGACCATAGACATTTGTATGCCATTTCATTTATTTGGCTCTTGTGGGTAAAAAAATAAATGGAACTTGGTCAACCGACAAATTACTAGGACCTCTGCCTCCACATTTGCTGTCCAGAAAGAACCCATAACAGCTCTAGTAATTAGGTAATTAAATTCATGAATGACAGGAGCACAGTGAGAAACTTCCAGCCTGTTATACTGCATCAGCTCTGAGCAACAAATAGCTTTTAATTTCTAAAAACAAAAGCCATGCAATGAAGACCAACTAAAGCATCAGAACATAGCATATAAGAAGTTGAGGTCACTTGATATTTTCATCAGACGGGCTATTAAAAACTTGGGTCGTGTAGGGAAGAGATATTTTGGTCTCTGATATTTAGCTCTCAAGTCTGTATCCAGTGGAGAATGTGCTATAGGCTCAAATAAATAAGGTGATGCTGGGTGAGCTCTTCAACTTGCACCTGTACAATATGAGCCTAGGTAGAGTTATAGCCCCCTAACTCCAGTGAAGTCAGTGGGCTGAGAAGAGTGTGACTGATTACGATGGCACTATTTGCTTTTTAGGATGGCACTGTTAGCCTCTCTAGTTCTAACAGGAATATACATTCCTTAAAAGACATGGAGGACAAATGTGGTGTGGAGGACCAAGGTGGCAGTCCTTATACTGAGAAAAGCAGCCTGAATAGCTAAATTTGGCTCAAGCTCATCAGGACTGGAAAGCACCAGGCTTGGCCATGGTGAGGATTTGAATGGAAGACCACCAAGAAAGACTTGGGTGATGAAAAGCAATGGGAAAACACCTCTGCTCATCTTTGGAGGTCCTCCATGAATCACTTTCAATTCAAACAGCACATTCATCTTATGTTAAGAACACTGGAGATTCTATTAAAATGACACACTAGCTAAAGAGTCAACAGAAGCCAGCTTGGTCAGTACTATCCATTGAAGTATTCCCCCCCCCCCCCCCAACTTGCAGACATCCTCACCTGAATTCATAAGAATATGTGCCAGTTTGGAAATGTACAGTACTTTCAGTTGTTGTTGTCAACAGGAAATGTTATCTCTAGCTAGGAATAAACCAAAGGTTAGTATCAACAGCTTTCTAATTTTTCCCAGTGAAGTTTCTATGCTTCTTATTTTTTGGAAGTTGCTGTAACACCTCCAGTGCTTTCTACAGGCCTCTGAGGTTTAGCAAATGAATTAGCAGCAACTAAAAAGAGGTATTTATAGAGAACTCTTCTTCGGTTTTGCCCAGAGGCAGTAATACAAACCATGCCAAGTTCTATCAGTCTGTGCACAGAGAAGCAGATGCTCACATGTGCTTAATTCTCCCGTGAAAGCCACTGGGATCTCAAAGTACTTAACTTTGGCTGAATTTCATCTATAATCTTCTCTAGAATGTAACCAAATATTTCTGGAAAACTTTCAGATTCCATAATATAATTAACACCTATTGTAATTTGAATTTCTCTTTTAAAAGGTAGATTTTAAAGTATCAGTGATTACAAATTGTTTCAACTACAGCTAGTTATTGTCCTGCATGCACCAGAAGTGACATAATTGCTTCGCTGGTGATCTGAGACGCTCTAGTAGTTGGGCAAAAACTCCATGGTAAAAGCCATTTTTTGCACAAAGGTTTTGCCAAATTGCCAGCAATCTAGTGACATTACTTCCAGTGCACACTAGAAGTGACATCACTACACCACCTGCGATTGTGACCTAGGCCTCCTTCTGCTACTAGTAACTCCCCCTGCGAGCCAACTGATTAGTAGTGGGGGTGGACAGGGCCTGAAGATGGGAAATATCCTGCCCCAACAAGAGCCTGGCAATCTAGATTTCACATATAACCAACATTATTCCCCAGTTCTTTCCACAGGGTATTTTCTACAAAGGGACAGGCATGTGCGGTTTCCTCATAGCAATAGGGCTTCCACATTGAACATTTCCTCACAGTTTCTCTGCTCCATGTTCCTCAGCAAGGGTCATTTCCTGCCTCTCTCCCACGTCACCAGAACTTTTCACTTTAAAAAAATGGCAATTTAATATTGTTATAGCGATATAATATTACTAGAGGCAAAGTCTGTTGTACCCAGGAATAAAATGGGCGCTAGGATGCACACCTGCACTGTGGCCTTCCTGGAGGCTGGCTACCTGGCAAAAGCTCCTGCCCACCTTGGGACCCACCTCCAAACCTCAAGGAACATTCCTGACCCAGGGGTCGCCAACCTCCAGCTGTGGCCTGGAAATCTCAGGGAATTGAACTATAGAGACCAGCTCCTCAGGAAAAAAATGGCTGTTTTGGAGGGGGGACTCTGCAACGAAAGCTCATCTCCAGGCTCTTGATGCAAGGGCTTGTTGGGAGGGAGGAACTCTGTGGCAGAGGTTGCAGGATGAGACAGCTTGGGATCTGGGGATTTGCTGGAATTGCAGGTCATCAGTCCCCCTGGAGAAAAGCCCTGACTTTGGATCCCATGAAGGTGCAAGGAAACCAGATCCAAGTGGGAAACAAAGAGAAATGCTGGGTGGCAGCATTTGCTAATAACAATAAATATCAAATAATTCATAAACTTGTCACAGTTTCTTCCTTTAAGGAAACTATTTAATTGATAGCAAAATTTGTTTACAGAACACCTTTCAATCGGTACATTCTTCAGTTCAGTTCAATATCAGAGTTTATCAAAAACAGTTGTATGTTACAATCAAACATGAAAAGATTGGTTGGCAAAGAACTTACAGAGGGTTTCTCAATTACTGCCTCTATGTCAGGTTTTCTCAACTTTTTTTTACCATTGAGAAACCCCTGAAATATTCTTCAGGCTTTGAGAAACCCCAGAAGTGGGATCTCCAATTCCCAGCTGGAGGCTAGCATCCCCACCACTGGTCATGGGTGTCAGCTTCCAGGTGGGACCTGGAGAACCCCTAGAATGAAAGCTCCTCTCCAGACAGCAGATGGGGACAGAGGACTGTGTTGCACTCTGTTCTACACACACACACACAGAGAGAGAGAGAGAGAGAGAGAGAGAGAGAGAGAGAGAGAGAGAGAGAGAGAGAGGACAAAAGCATTCCTCTCTTCTCAAATAGCAAACCTAATTAACCACACAATCACCTCTCCATGTAGGAAATACCTGAGTGTCTCCCTCCTTGTAATGCTCTGAGAAGCCATTGGCCAGCAGGTCCAAATATAAAGGGAAAATGTCCCATAACAGTCAATGAGCAAGTAAAAAAAAATTGCACCATCCTCTTGCAACAGCTTCTTCTGCCTGTGTTCTTGCTAAAATTTGTACAGCTTGATGTAGTGGTTAAGAGGCGTGGCCTCTGATGTGTGAGCTGCATTTGATTCCCTGCTCCACCACATGCTTGGGCTAGTCACAGTCCTGTTAGAAACTGTTCTCACAGAGCAGTTTATCTCCCCCCCCCCTAGAAGGCACACAGAGGCTATACCAGGAGGTGGGTTGCTCCCTTCTCCATGTCCTACAAATTGATAGAGCCCAGGAAAACTTACTGGCAGCAGGGCATGCTCTGAGGTCAGCTTCACTTTCACCCAACATACTTCTGAAACTGGCAGGAAATTGGAGTCAATGAGCTGATCCCTTCCTAGCCTTTCCTGGCTGAGAGCTCCATCGTGGTTGGGGCTAAACTATCCTGGCTGAGGGCCATGACTTACTCATGTGTAAACTTTCCCAGGGTAGGGGCCATGACTTATGTATGAGTAAACATTCCCAAGATAGAGGCTTTTCCTTGCTGTCTGCATGCAATTTGTCCTAATTGGCCCTCATTGGCAGAGTGCAATTTGAACTGATTGGCCCTCATTGGCAGAGTGCTTCTAATGGCAGGATACCCTAAGGTATGGCCAATCAGGTAGGGAGTGAACACAAGTTCAACTTTTTAGTGATAACAATGTGTAACAGTTTCTCTGAATTCCTAGCTTTCTTTTTTAAAGAAGTTGCTAGACTCTTTTGTTGCAAAGATATGACTTCCTCATTCTGTCACCACATCAAAAGGTTCTAAAGTCTGCTGGTAAAGGTTAATACCATCTGTGAGTTCCCAGTCTCCCAGATTCACTCTAACTCCTATGGTGTCAAAAGCAGTATCCTTTTGTATAAGACCAGGGAAACCATCAAAGCTAATTTTCCTGTTTAACTGGGCAAGGATTCTTCTTTTCTTCCAAAATGATCTCCCTAGAAGATTCTTTGGCCTGATTGGGAGTCCCATTTCACTACACCAAATCACTCTGCCAAAGATTATCCCCAGTTCTCCTGTTTGGTTAGAACTCGTTGCAGCTTAGGGTGAATCCAGGATGCTTAGTCAAAACCATGGGCCATTCCACACAATGGTCAATTTCGCTAAGTCTGAGTGCTATTGAAAAGTGCTGGGAGCAAAAGCGGCAGTTCTCGGTAATGCACACAGCTGGTTCAATCGAAAAAAAGGCTCTCCCACTAGCGCTGTTCTCGTAACGCACAAGTTTCCAGTCTCGCTGAAATCGAAACAAAGGAGGCGATATTTTTCCACGCTTCGTCCCTCCCCTGGTCGTCAATCAAACAGAGCAGCCAATAAACTGTTGTGTTCGTGTTTCCCTTTAAAAGCTGTTTTTTAAAAACACGAAAACACCAGTAGCAACGCATATTCGTTCATTCAATGTATCAGAAAGACCTTTTTCACTGGCTTAGGAGCTGGTGCTTACTCGTTTACATGCTCTGAAAGTTAAAAAAAAAATCCCCCACCCCCAGTGCTATTTCTGGCTAAAATTACGGGCAGTGTCGAACAAACAATTGTTTGTGGGGGATTTCAGCCAAAGAAGCATCGCTTGTTTGTTGCTTTGGCCAGTTTAAGGGGGAAAAATTGGCGATCGCAACATCAGAAACTTGGGTGCAAGAGATTAGGCAGGGACATTCTTGCTACCGCTGTATTGAGAATACACATGTCTTTTCCAGATGTGTTGCAGGTTGTTCTCAAGAGTCTAGTGTTTTTTTTTTAGGGGGAATCCATTTTTGTGGATTCCCCAAAAATTGCTACAATGAAGCAATTTTTGCGGGAGTGTTGCAGGAGTGTTGCAGATTGTGTACGACGTCATGAATAATGAAGAATAAATAGCATTATACAATGGTAACACTTCAGCAACATTAATGCTGTGCGGAATGGCCCCATGTTTTCTCACTAAAAATCTCCTCAGAGTAGATATTTGACAGCTAAGGCACAGAATGGTCTTTTCTTAATGAAGGTCTCTTTCATAAACAAAGTTCGCTGGGCACACCATTCTATTAGGAATTGTCTCTTAGCAGTTGCTGACAAATTAGAGTGCTTGTAGCAGCTTGTCACTCAAACCCTCTTGCTGTGTGAAGAATATAGAGGAAAAGTCAGGAAAGCCACAGGTGGTACAGGAATTCACTATGATTCTGAGGGGAAACAGACGCCTAGGTTCAGTTCTGGTTTAGAATACTAATAGAATTGCAACAAGCAGTGGGACTATCCTAGGTACATGATCTAGCCCCCAAAAAATTTTAGTGGGAAAGATTTTAAACACATGAAATCAATGAAATTTTAAAGCACTCAGTTTTATATTTAATCATTTAGTTATTCATATTTACAGTTAGAGGATGCTGAAGAAGACTGGAAAACTTTTTCAAGTAGGTAGCCATGTTGGTCTGAAGTATCACAACAAAATCAGAGTCCAGTAGCACCTTTAAGACCAACAAAGCTTTATTCAAGGCGTGAGCTTTCGAGTGTAAGCACTCTTTGTCAGACTATGAACTTCCATCATGACAGTGGGAATATAAAGCAAAAGTTAATTCTGTTAAATTAGTAAATTGTGTCACACATCCAAATACAGCCATATGATAATTCTTTGCTAAAGTATCTAACATAGACAATCTCTAACGTAGACAGTTTTATTTCTCCAATGTTTTTGTGAACAACTGAATTCAAGGGGATTGATTGGCTGTTTTAGCAAAGAATTACCATTTGGCATCATATGGCTGAATTTGGATGTTGTGGCAAGTTTACTAATTTAATTTTACTAATTTAAAGCTTTTGCTTTATATTCTGTTATGATGGTAGTTCATTAGTTATGTTATGTTATGTTGTTTGTTATGTTATGTTACGTTATGTTATGATGGTAGTTCATTAGTCTGAGGAAGACTGCATGCACTCGAAAGCTCACGCCTTGAATAAATCTTTGTTGGTCTTAAAGGTGCTATTGGACTCTGATTTTGTTGGAAAGCTTTTTGTGAGCTATATGACACCTGCCCTGAGTTTCCACTGCTATTTTGCTTCAGTAATTCAGCCTGGGCATAGTCAAACATAATAGTTAAAACATAATATACCATCAAATGTGTTTTAAATGACCATTAGACGTTCTACAGGTCATAAGATGCAAAACAACAACTGCTGCTAAAAAATAAAATGCAACACAAGCAGGGCTACAGAAGACCTGACGGACAAAATGAGCTTTCACCAGTACTTAGTGCTGTCAAGGGACTCCACTTGGCACACCTCTCTGAAAGGGAATTCCACAATCTATGACTACGACTAGGAAAAAATACATACTCTTCTTTGGTGAACAGCAGCTTCTTTGTAGAATGATGGCAGTATCCAAAACAAAACAAAATTTTCAAGGCTCTGTCCACTTAGGGTTTTAAACGCCAAACACAATGTCTTCATTATATCCTGGAAACAAATAGGAAGACCCCCCCCCCCACACACACACACACATGAAGACTCAGATTGGAATATGCTCTAAGATCAGCTCCAGGGTCAAAACAGAGCTGTCACTAAAACCAGTGGCAACTTCCAAACTGTGTTCATGGGTAGGATGTCTTACAGTGGAAAGACAAGAAATGTACTACCATCAGAATCACTCTTTGCTCCTTAGAAGTTTCACTAGTGGTCTGATCCTATTTTTTACAGATCTCTGCAAGAATTCATATACCTTCAAGAATTCAATTCTTTACGGGACATGTTTAATTTTGTATTGTAGCTACACTGCAAACAGTTTTCTCCTCCCCTTTTTTTCCAACTTGGATGGATACCAAATTTCCAAGTCTGCAAGCAGGCACGATCACATACTGTGTGACCTTAACAAGATTTATGACATGGTTTATTAACTCTCTAAATTGGTTCCATAAATCTGGAGTGCCCTATTGCTACTTTATATGAATAAAGTGTCTTTGATCTCTGCACAAAGGAATAGAAACATACTAATCAGTAGCTTTTCATAAAATTCCTGGCACAAATAATGCCCACATCTGTATGCAATACAGTAATAATAATAATAATAATAATAATAATAATAATAATAATAATAATAATAATAATAATAATAAGTCTGCTCCTCCTTGCAAGCAGGCATTTTGGAGTGGGGGCTTCTCTCTCTCTCTCCTTTTTTATTTCTAAGGTGTTATCAAATAGGCATGATAGTTCTTACTTCCATTGGGATACAATTGTATTCTGCATTTTAAGTTTAAGTTTCAAACTTCATATCTAATCTGTTTTGACTACATTTGTTCCATTCTTACTACATATTCAACATTACATATTTCTGCCACTTCTACATATTCATTAAAACCTTTAACAGATAAATAATGTATCAAGGTGCACAGAAAGGTTATTTTACATCTCATATCAAAACCCCATTTGTATTCAAGATGTTACATCTAAAACAGATTTTAATTCTACCTCTATTTCATTACCATACTTCTGTATGTAATATTTTAGACTGCTTCTCATTTTATGTTTTTCACTTATTTATTAGATTTGTAGGCTGTCCCTCTCTGACAATAGCTTTGGGGCAAGTAACAACATTTAAAACCCATACATAAAATAATTTAAACCCATTAGCACTTTATTTCTGGGTCCAAGTCAAACCACTGGTATCCTTATCCATTGTTGTTCCTCTATATATGTATGAAACAGCCTAGGGGGTGGGACGTGTCTGGCTGTCCAAGCTAGAATAGGGCCAATCAGGGTGCAGCCAGCTTTGCCCTGATTGGCACTGCCCCTGCAGCTCCCGCCCTCCATCCCTGGACTGTAGCCTCTTTGCTTTCAAATGCCTCAGTGCCTGGAGCCAGCAGCAGGTAAAGGGAGAGAGCCCTGGACAAAGGGTCGTGGTGGAGGGCTTGCTAACAAGGGCCTCTTGGCCTGCTAGGCTGGGCCTGCTGATGAGAGCCTTCCGGCCTGCTGCCTGGCTGCTAAGGAGCTCTGTCCCAGCCCTGCTAACGAGCTGCCCAGCTCCCGCCTGCCCCACTTGATCTGGACGCGAGCTGCATCCCAAAAACAACTTAAGATGACTGGCCAGGGGAGGGGGCCCTTTCAAGGTCCGTTCTTAGGAACGGGGTTTGAAGCTAGTTATAATTATAATACCAGAATTCTGCACATGGGTATTGCAGAATGAGTAGTTCAGCACACCAGCTGAGTGGCATAACTCTAAATAAAATCATGTCTCCCGGCCCCTCCTCACTTTTCCTGTCGTATTGATCTTCTCTGCTGCCATTTTGTGCTTCTCCCCCTCCACAAGTGCTGCTGATGATGGCAAAAGAGAGCAATGCAGTTTACATGGGACTCTCTTCTGCCTGTCACTCAAGCCAGGCGGCCAATTCCATTTCTCCTTGCTTTGAAGGGCTCCTGCAATGCCTGCTAATTTATTTTTTAAAAAACAGTAGTTCTTTGTTGAAATGCCTATGCATCTAATCATAGATGCATAGTGCTTCTTTATTGCCACCGCTTATGGAATGATGAGGCTTGCTTCTTTTAAAAATAAATATTGTTCCTGATTTTGGGGGGAGGGAGCTTAGAGAGGCATGCTTTGTGCTACAACTTTAGGGATTTTTTTAACCTTCGCCTGCATGATTTAACAACTTTGATTTAACAACTATTCGTTGTTTCAGGCAGTTCACTTGAAAAAAAAACTCAATTCTCCACCAAATGCAATGTACTATTGCCCAGCAGCAGAACCCAGTCCCAGCAGAACCTAGTGCCAATGTGGCAAATGCAAGCTTAATAGCACTGATATCAAACATGGAATCACAATCCAAGTGAGAGGGAGGAGTGTTGCAAGGACCGTAGAACCAGTTATATAGTGCCCAGCAGCACAACCCAGTGCCAAGCCAACCTACCAGTGCCATTGTGGCAATGCCAACTCTCCTGCTCAGAGGACAAAATCACAATCAGAGCAAGGGGGAGGGAGTTGCAAGGACAGCAGAGCAATAGTGCAACAGTGCAACAGTGCCGGCCCGAGGAACACAACTCAGTACCAATGTGGCAGCAGTGCAAACATGTTTTTTTCCCCTTCCAATGGCAATAGGAAACACAGAGAAACCTTATGCACCATTTTTCCAGGGAAGGCCTCAGAACGTGATAAGGAGAGGATTGTGTCTTCCCTGATCCTCCTCTCTCAGCAGGAGCCGTACACACCAACCATGACTGCCTCAGTGGAAGAGACTTAACTGAGGTGCTGCAGCTGCCCTTCATCACAGGCTCCCCTTCTCCCACCCCTGCAAAGAAGAATGTTTCACAGCAAATTAGCTTCATTATTTATGGTGCTCTTGCAGGTTCTGCTGGTTTCTGTTTGGAACACAGGTCTCACTATCTTTCTCTACCCTTTCATCTCCATGAAGCTGAACAGTTTTTGTGCTGCTGCTTTAATTTCAGCATGCCATTTTGCCTTGGAGAGGGTGGCTGGTGACTCAGTGAGTGAAGCTGAGCACACCCCCATCAACATCACCCTGTGCTGCATTCCTACCAGGGCTCTGTAGAGGTATTTTGGTATAGGTGGATTCAGAATAGCAGTGATGAGACTGGTGGGACATTTCAGTGTCAATCCAACAGGTTTATGGCCCTGCCACCTCTTTCTAGACAAATTTAATTTTGGGAAGAGAGTTTTGCCCCAGCACAGACTGAGACAAGATGCAGGCACAGGTATGTGCTCACTTCAGTTACCTGAAGGATTGAGTAGCTGAACATTGGCAAGTTGACCTTCAGGAAGACCAACTATTCAACTGTCCCGGGGAGCAGGTATGAGTGATGTGGTTTGATAATGTTGCCGTATGATCATCAGAGGTCAGAGAGGGGCCTTGGGCCATGACAGAAGAGGTCCAGCCAGACGACTTCCTTCATGGCCCAGTAACTGAGCAGACTGGTAGCCCACAACTCATACTGGACTCTGCAAGGTACTCCCTCATCATTGTAGCCACTGCGTCCTGTCTCATGCGCCTCCTGCTCCCAGAGGGGCCAAGGATCCACCCAGTGAATAGCATCTAGTCAGAAAAAGTTTAATAAAGAGCCTTATTTTTTTTTTAATGATTTGGTATTCCAACTCGATAGTTTTTAAAACCATAGTCAGGTTTCAGCATAGGAAATCACTAGTTCTAAAGAAAACCTGAAAACAAAAAAGGGAGAGAAAATAAAAACTGAAGCAAGGGTAGGTTATGCTCTTTTGAAAGACAAAAACCTATTTTGGGGATAGGAGGGCTCATAACGACTCAGTTAGCTTCAGTTTGCAGTGCAGATAGTTGCAGTGTACTCCCTCATCTCCCGTGTTAGGCAGCACCTCCCCTCCCCCATGGCTATGACCACAATGATTTGTGAGATGGTATTAGAACAAGCCTGATTTCCTTTAAGGAAATGCAGGAGCTCCCTCCTGAAAACTCAAAATCTACAGGACAACCTATAAGGAAATTTGTCTAAAAGTTCCTGCCTTCACTAAAGCACAGAGCTCTGCATGCTGCTTTTAAAATGTTAGTCAAGGCTATTATAGCACTGTTTTGAAGACACACACAACCTTACCTCTTTTAATATCATCCTAACATTGGCCTAGTTAGGGAGGAACTAAAGCCCTAGGCTGAAATTTAAAAGTTAAACAATTACTAAAACAGACCCTTATTACTAACAGCCTATTTAGCAGCACCTAAGTATCGTACTCAATAGCCCTTGAAAATAGAATCACACACCTGGAACACAGAACAGTGAGTGTCAATATCTCCTCCTCCAGTAAACCGACCTTCTAGAAATTATAGGGAAGCAATACCCCGAGGAGGAAGTGCTGCAGGAAAAGGTGGGGAAAAGGTTTTAAGACAGAAGAGAAAGCAAAATGCCCTTCCACACACACCAGACTAATCTACGACTTGATCTGATTTGGCTATATATCAGCATTTGCTGGCAGGAGCTCATGGGAATTGTAGTCCATGAACATGTGGAGGACCACAGGTTGACTACCCCTGCCTTAAGGCACTAAGCGCTTCCTAAGGTGCTTTTGCCACTGGGCTGCAGAGATGCCCCTTCTCCTTTCCTCCTGTTGCCCTGGAAACCAGAATAAAAAGTAGGAAAGAGCTCTAGAGGAGAGAACTTTAAACCTCTCTGCCAGCAGCTATTCAGTATAGCCACATATACTGGGGTGGGGTGGGGATAGCTTTATTTGGGATCATTAATACTGGTAGCCAGTCTAATCTCTAATCTGTATTTGGCTTTAAAAATACCCAGAAAATACCAATAAAGTATTTTTCGTGCACTCATCTAGTACTGGCTTTTAAAGTCATATAGGGGTGCCAAATTCATTTGTTACAAGGGCTGAATCTGGAATAAATGTCACTTTGTCATGCTGGGCTATATGTGCCATAAAATGTAATGCCAGGGGCCAGAGATCATTTAGCCCTGACTGTGACCCACACCCCTCCTCGGCACCTAATTGACCCCCCCCCCCCTTTGCTCACTGTGCACAAGAAGCTTTGCACAGCACAGAATGCTATGGCCTGACAATCACGGTGTTTTAAAACTTAACACATTTCAGAAACCTTTGATGAGCTGGAGCATAAAGTGCCACATTCCATTGCCACAGGTGCAGCAGCCAAAGAGAGGTGGCCAAGTGGCCTCAACCAGGGGCCCCAGCAAAGCCCTCCCTTAAAGAAATTACTACAATCAACATGCTTTGGGGGGGGGGGGTTAGATTGTTCCTCCCTCAGCAACAAGGCTGAACCACAAGGGGATCTGTGATGCTCCCCAGCCCCACAAGCCATTTTCAAACACTGCCACTCTCCAAAGATGCCAGCTCCACTTCCGTTGTCCACAGTTTGGCCACCCCTGCCATAAACAAATAGTTTTGGACCAGGGTCTATGAAAGACTGCTTCATAAATCTGAACTTGCCCATGATTGATTATCATCTCGTGCCGCCCTTCTCTACTTGCCTGCCCTGGGTGAAACTGGTTAACATAAGGAAGGCTGCTTTTTCAGCTATGGCTCTTCTTGAGTACTCTAGGAGTAGTATAGAATGTGAGTGTTGCATAGAGAATACTGAATGGGATACTTGCCTTTTGAAGCTGTAAATAGTTCTCTCCGTCTCTCCACACACAACAAACACCCATATAGACAACTGAATGTACCTGCATTCACATGGAAGTACCTACAGCATCCAACCTCCCTGGCAGCAGAAGTCTAGCTGGGCAGGAAATGTCATTGTTCTCTCTTTAAAAGCCTTGACAGTGAGATCACAGTCATGCCTCAAAAAAGTCTCCTGCTGTTCCATCTTGCACATGTCTTCTCCAGCAGCTCTGCTGAGTCCTTTCCAAATAGGATGAGCTTATTGCTTGCAGAGTCCCTTCACCCCCTTAAGAAAAGCCTGTTTAGGTTTTCGTTGGTGCTGTGTGCGATGGGAGAATGGAAAAGCTGAATTTCCCACCCAATAGTAGAAGGCTGCGTGATTTCAGCAGCCTCTGATTGGCAGGAATCAATCCGCAGAGTGGCATAAATCCACTGAGCAGTGCTTCAAAAACCTTGTCCAAACTCCCATGTGAGGGAACGTTCCCTGTAACCAAATGGACTTTGCCAAATGTTTATCAAAATCTTCCACTAGAAGGATGAGGCTCTGAAGCATCCTCAGGAAAAAGGCCATTGCCCAATTGCCCTTCTGATTCCAAAGTGTTACATAATAGCACAATCTGTCACTTTGAACCTGATGCCTGTTACATCCTGTCCTACAGTCTGTGATGGTAGGAAGCTACTGTTCTCTACCTTCTCTATGGAAAGTATTTTTCAAGTGTTATGTTATGCATCAGCCCTTTTTCTCATGGCTAAATATTCCCTCCAAAAGACATGGGGCAAAAGGAAGAAAAGGCTAAGTAAATGAGGGCAAAGTAGTGCATTTTGCCCATAAGTCATTGATTTCTCTGAACACTTTGTTTTTAAACTCTGGATTGTCAGCCTCTATGGCAGTGGTTCTCAATCTTCCTAATGCTGCAACCCGTAAATACAGTTCCTCGTGTATAGTTCCCCAACCATAAAATTATGCAAGTGTTCTTTCACAGAAATTAAACCGAAACTGACCAATGGTGTGAAGATCCATTGTTCATGATTGTATATAAATTGTTTTTTTCCAGGGTTTCTCAGTTCAGTTCTGCCTATTGTCCCACCATGCTGATCTCACTCTTTTCCGCTGCTCCAGAGAGACAAACACTCTATTTTGATCTACCCTGCAGGGCTCTTGTGTGGATGGTGCCCCCCGGCCAAGCTACTTGCCCTACCATGACCCCTGTGAAAGGGCCGTTCGACCCCCACAAAGGGGTCCCGACCCCAGGTTGAGAACCACTGCTCTATGGTGTCTAAAGTAATCACAGGAAATTTCCATATACCAAATCAGAACATAGGTCCATCAAGTTTACTATTGTCTACTCTGGTTGGCAATGTCTTAGCCACTACCTGATGTTTTTAGTTGGAGATGCCAAGGATTGAACCTGGGACCTTCTACATGCTGGGTGGATGCTCTACAATTGAGCCATGCTCCCTCCCAAAAGGTTCTGGCTTAGCACAAAGTCTGCCTTGTACTGTGTCAGACCACTGGCCCATCAAGTTCAGTGAGCTTGAATCGGACTGGCAGAAGTCTTTCACATTACCTGCTACCTGATCCTTTAAACAGAAGATGCCAGGAATTGGACCAAGGACCTTTTGCATGCAAAGGCTGCACCACTAAGCCATGGCCCCTCCCTAAAAGGAATTTACTGCAGTGAAGAATGCAATGCAAATGACTCAAATGAACAACAAAGCTACTAACTAAAATTTGAACACACAGAAAAACTGCCTTATATTAAATTAGTCCATCAATCCATCATGGGCAGTACTGCCTACTCAGACTGGCATCTGCTTTCCAGGGTCTCAGGTAGAGGTCTTTCACATCACTTACAACCTGATTCTTTTAATTGGGGTTTGGTCCTGGGACTTTCTGCAGGTGAAGCAGAGGCTCTTCTTCTAAGCCACAGACCCTTCCAGTTTGCACAGCATGGATGAGGGTAAGTCCATAAATCCTATTGTGGCCAGAGGAAAAGTGTTAATAGAACTCTCCCTTTACAATCAAGAGTTTTACCTTGCAGTGTATATGTGTTAGCAACGGAAATCAGAGTAACCTCTATTGAAATCTGGGGATTTATTTCTGAGCATATATGTTTAAAATCCTCTGGCTGATATATAGCCACAGGCCTTCTTATATTTCATAATTTTTATTGAATGCAGAGCTAGCAAAACAACTGCCTAGGAGATAAAAGCAAAATACTAGGGGGGGGGGGGAAGCCAAGAGAAAGAGTTAAAAATCACAATCAAGATGTGTTTTTCTAAAGTTGGCAGCCTTACAGTAAAATCTTGAAAGGAATTGACCCTTCTCAGCCCACTGACTTCAAAAAGCTTAGAAGGGTGTAACTTTGTACAGGATTACACTGTTAGTCATTCAGGTGACTGTTGGTTTATTGAAAGAAGCAGCTGAGAATTCTGGCTACCTCAACCTTGTTTGCTGTCTTAATGAAGAGCTGCTTCTTTGGGGAAAACTATTTTAAAGATCAAGAATTTTTGCTGACCCATGTCCCATCTGAGTTACTTCATTTATCAAGTGTGATAACTTTGGTCGGGAGGTTTTCTGATAATATATCTGTATCATGGTGCTGTTAGGGTCTGCAGTCTTGCTGGTATGCTGTATAGGAACAGTTTGCTTGTGCTCCACCAAGATAATTGGGAAATCTATCTGTCTCTCCACTTTGGCTTGAATAGTTCTTGCTTGCGGATGTTGAGCATTGCGGATATGTGTGACAGAAAAACCAACAATGTTCAACACAAAAGGAAATGTGTGACAATGGAAATGATAAAAAGGGGAAGAAAGCAAGAGCGGTTGGCATGTTTATAAAGTTTGATGTCCTTAAAAGCATGTAGAGGAATAAAGAAAAAGTGTTCAGTGGGGCCTTCCTAATGACCTCTTTGGCATCCATACAGTAAGTGTGAGAAAAAGGGATAAGACAAGGAGAATAAAGACTGTGATTTTATTTTCCTGGACAGAAACAGACCGTGTTAGCATAGTGGGCATGTCTCACACACCATGTACCATGTAATATGGGTGCTTTAGTCAGAGGTCCATGCATACAACTTCCCAATTTATGTGATTCCCAACATAAAAAGGGAAGGACAGATCACACGAATTAGGCTTTTCATGTTTATGGGCATCCATGTGGAATGCCCACAACACATGATATTTTAGATAGGTGGTGAGGGAAATGTTCCTGCTTTTCCACTGCATAAAAACTATCATTGCACAGATACTCATTTGAGGTGGGACCTGTTTTTTCATCTAGATCTACTCAGATTCATGGCATACAAAAAAGAAAAAAGGGGGAGAAACCACTTCCTTCCAACTTAGTTTAGACTGGAAGATGGCTCCCTGCCTTGATTTGGCTGCCCTGGCCACTTCAATCCACACCATGTCAGCTAAGGTTGAACATGAACTGGTATGTGATGAATGTGATGAATGTATGTGATGAATGTTGGCTGGGACATGGTTAGTAAAATGAAGTTTGTGGCACATCAACTTGCACAAACTTTCCACAAACTTCCAAGGTTCTCATAGAGGTTTGTGAGTAGAGACATTTCCAGACAGATGATCTCTGCTCAATCAAAATGTTTACAGAACTTCAAAGCAATGATTTGGAGAGTATGCAGATGACCATTTGGGGAAGGTCCCCTGGAATTCTGATATCTCTAGCTTTTACATAATTGATTTTGTATACTCCCATCTCTGGGTCATTTTGACAGGCACAGATTCAATAGACTAGATCCTGTGCAAGCTACAGACAATAAACTTGCCATGAACTTCCCCTAGATGCATCTCTATACGCTCTTCATTTAATATTTCTAGCTTGCACAGGATCCAGTCTATATACTCTTGAACCTCCTGAGCCTGTGCCTGACAAAATGGCCACCTGTTAGCTGTCATTTTGACAGGCAAAGTTTCAGGAGTGTATAGAATGGATCCTTGCAAGCTAGAGACACTGAACTCACAGGGGATCTCTCTCTGCCCTCCAGGTTTGATGGGGATTGGATTTGCAAGCTCTAAATTATGGCTTCAAAGAAGGTGCCACCAGCAAAGAGCTTTCTGTGGAAATGTCCACCCAACATTTTCCCCAGAAAGCCCTTGCCTGGGAGCACTTTATTTGGGGGCCATAACTCAGATCCAGTCCTCACCAAACTTGGAAGGCAGGTAGAAGAAAGTCAACCAGAGATCCCCTGAGAGCTTGATATTCCTAGCATGCTAGGGAACATTCTTCTGCCTAACACTAAAAATGTGTGACAGTCCATGGTTTGCAAATGGGGCACATTCTGAACCCTGAATGGAACTTGTTGTTTTTCCCATTTATGGAAATTCTAGTATTGAACCTAGACTACTGTAATATACTCAATGTGGGTCTTCCCTCAAAATCAGCTCAGAATGTCTAGCTAGTACAGAATTGTGTATCTCAGTAATCATCTGGAACTAGGCGATGCCTGCATATTACATGTATCCAGCAGTCTCTTGACTGAATGCCCATTAGTTACTGTGTTATATTCCAAGTACTTGCCATCACATTAAAGTCTTTTATGGCCTTGGACTCTCATATCTGCTGAACATTCTTTTTTCCTGTACTGCACCACAACAACTTTGTTCATCTGAACAGGGTTTTCTACAGGAGCCAGTCAGCAGATGTACAAGGTCAGCAACTGCTCCTACGTGACCATTTGCTATACTGATTCCCACCCTGTGGAAAGCACCCACATGTTTGGCTTTCCACAGATTATGGGAAATAACTGTTCAGGAGGGCAATTTATAAATGAATGGGGCTGCATTGTGACAATATATCCAAGGTGACATTGCAATAGGGGGATCAGGACTATGAATTTTATTACTGATATGTATTATTTATTGCTGTATATTTTTACTTTGCTCTTACTTCATTATACTACAACGTAATACTATTTCTTACATTATTTAACATATCATGACTGTGTTTTCTCAAATTTCTGTGGTGCTAGTCCTATTACAGTGTTTATTAGATGTCTCCTCGTCCAGTTGACTGTACTGACGTGATCTGTCTTCAGTCTCAGTGAGAAAGCCAAATTATAAATAACATAAATTCCCACTGGAACCAATCCATTGTCAGCTAGTAATTGAACTTGAATATGCATAGCATTGCATATAACAGTGATAGCCGAACTGTGATTCTCTGGATGTCCATGGATTACAGTTCCTAGGGGCTCATGGGAATTGTAGTCCATGAACATCTGGAGAGTCACAGTTTGACCACCCTTGAAAGATAGTGTACCTTTTCATTACAGAGATGGAAATATTGTACCAGCCTCTAACGCCTTCCACAAATACTATTTTTGTGGAACATAGGCTCTCTTTCACTTAGGGGTAGGTAACCTTCCTGAAGAGTGTGCTTACTGAAATTCTAGATTTCTTTGTCAGCTCTTTGTTGAGGAGATGGGGCATCAGTCAAGTTGAGGGAATGACCTGTAAATATATCTTAAACTTGCTTTTTTGTTTTGCATCCATCTGATTGACCAAGCACTGAAATGACAGAACTACGTTTTAACTCCTGAGCATTTCCTAGCTGTTGCTTTATAGCTTTTTAAAGCATGTACCTAACTGTACATGTTGCCCTAACTTGAGAAGACATGTACTTGGGCTTGCATATGCAAGCACCAAGGGGGCGGGGGCAATCAGATAATAAATTGATCAGTTAATAGAGATGAAACTCAAAATTCTTTTGATCTTTAATAATGAGGATTGTTTTTTTAATAAAGAGCTGGATCAGTGGAAGCTTTTTTGTTCAGTTTAGAACGAGCAGATGGGGTCCTGAAGAACAGCAAAGTCAACAGCTCCTTCAAAGGAATCCAATCCTTGTCACCAAAATATTAGCCCTTAGTTTCAGAGGCATTTAATCCGGGGGCAGCATTAATGGAATGCCAGGTTCTTCCTGTCAGAATAGGATGAAGTCAAATCAGATCTGTGAAACAAACCAAGGATATAGAAGGCTTTGCTTAATTCAACATAAGGATCTTAAAAGTTAAGATTTCTTCAAAGATCCTGGCTGCTGTGGTGTGAACTTGATACATAGGAACAGCAAGCAAGCAGAGCAGATGATAGAGTTACCCAGTAATCCAGGGCGCTAATCACAAAAGCATGGATAAGCACTTCGGTGTACATTGCAGAGGGGAAATGTCTAATCCTGATGGCCTTTAGAAGATGCTAAGCAATGCTGGATCTGACAAAGAGCAATATTTGAATTTTATTTTAAAAATTTCTTTCAAAAGGATAGTTTCAGGTGGGCAGCTTTGTTGGACTGAAGAAGCAGAACAAAGTTTGAATCCAGTGGAACCTTTAAGACCAACAAAGTTTTAGCTTTCATGTGCATGTATATTTTTTCATTTATCTGAAGAAGTGTGCATGCACGTTTGTTGGTTTGTTTGTTTATTTATTTATTTGCCGCCCTCCCCGGAGGCTCAGGACGGTTTACAGGAAACAGGAAAAAAGATACAGATAACATGAAAGCTTATACCTTGAATAAAATTTTGTTGGTCTTAAACTTGCCACTGGGACTCAATTTTGTCCTTTTTCTGTAAAGAACAAAAGCCCAGAAAAAAGAACAAATGGAACACACTAAAAATCCAGCAACTAAATATATATATATATATATTTAAAATAATATATATATATAATACAGAAAAAAAATATAATAACCATGGTGGCAGATCTACACATAAGGTTCTGTAAAAGATTTCCAGATATCTAAAAATAAGTCCATATGCAATTGTCATCTATATGCCATTCATTATAAAATCAGAGTCCAGTAGCACTAAGACTATTGATAGATATCTAAGGTCCTCAGTCTATTGATTTACTGGTGATGGGCATCTACCTTTCCAATGTTGTAATGCAATTCTCTGAGCTGTAGTAAGGACATGGAGGCTCCATTTTTTGATCCTTGGTTGGCCTCCAAGAGACTCAATTCTTTGCTAAAGTGTTACTATAGTATCTAGTATACCTTAAACATTTAAAAAAAAATTTTCTGAATGAGTTGCAACTTAAGATCAGTGGAGGGAGCTGATATAAACTTTAAGGCCATATCTCATTAGTTTGGCAGAATATGAAATAAAACATGACAAAAAATCAGCTGATTCAATCTAAATTCAGTCCAAGTCTTCCATAAAAAAGATTTCTTTCTAATTTTTTGGAATGGATTGCCCCTTAATGTTAAGTTATTAAGTGAAAATAGATCAAATTTATATTTTCATGATGTTATGCACAATTGATCTCTAGCTGCAGAACTTGCATAAGGAATGGGATCCCCTCTCCCATAAGTAGACCCTAATGCATCCCACATAGAAAGGGACACCAGACAAGAAGCCTCCAAATGAGCGTAAGATGGATGGTCCAATGGAAAGAAGCCACTTCAATAATTACTACAAGTCAGAGGCATGGACTTATCAATTCCCCAGGGAGGGGGGCCGACAGGGCTGAACTTGATCTAGGCCTGTATTTAGTAATCTATATTAAATTATTTAAATATGAAATAATTTACATAAAAAAAACATGGCATCAATTAATCATGGGGAAAATATATAAAACTCATAATAGTCTGAATCTCAGTCAAAGAAAGATGACTCTTTGACAGGAAAGATATTAACTCCTTCACTGAGTAAATATTTTATTTGTTTTATGAACGGTAACACTTGCTCCTCTCCGTTCTTCACAACATAGGCTGAGTGTGTGACTGGTCTAAGGTCACATAGTGTACTTTATGACTGAGCGGGGTTTTGCACTCTGGTTTCCCCAGTCTTACACTCTAAACACTACATACTGGATAATGAATTGCCAAATGCATCTCAGAATCCACAATAAATATTGGCTTCCAAAATATTCTGACCTAAAATTATGGAAGCATTTGTTTAGTTGTATATTGTATTTCATATTTTATTTTATTTCATATTATATTGGAACACGTACATTGAACTAGAATCACAGAATCATAGAATCATAGAATCATAGAGTTGGAAGGGGCCATCCAGGCCACCTAGTCCAACCCTCTGCTCAACGCAGGATCAGCCCTAAGCATCAGCCTAAAGCATCCAAGAAAACAATGTTGTGAACCGCCCTGAGCTGCAAGGGAGGGCAGTATAAAAATGTCCAGGACAGTAGAATCACCTAACTTATATATTTAGTGAATCATCATTATCTCCTCCCCATGTTCAGATGCATAAAGGCCAAAATAAAATAAATATAGCTATTCCCCTACCTTCCATTTCTTTTTCTCTAAAGCTGCAAGTCGCAGGATACCAAAATTGTCCTAACTTCCAGCATTTAAGCCGCAGGCCTCTTCTCTCCCTGCCCCCAATGCACATAGCTAAAGACAGAAATATTCCTATGACTTCTATTTCTTCTCTAAAGCTGTAAGTTCCAGTATACCAAAATAACCTTAACTTCCATTATATTGTGTGTTTTGATGATCCTCAAGTTGCAAGGTGAGGCTTTAGGCAGGACGTCTAAAGGTCACAAGGAAAAGATAAGGTAAGGCAGTGGAATAGTGTTCCTGTGAGGCAAGTAAATGTCCCAAAGTCCCACAGAGACAGTGGAGTTAGTAGCATCTGTACAGATTGAAAGGATGAGACTGCACAATTCAAGCCTAGGCAGCTTTATGATGCTATATGGCAGTCCAGGGGGGCACTATCCCACAGAAATGGGGGGGTTGATTCCTACTTCCCCCCCCCCCCCATAATTTACACTCCTGCTACCAGTCAGCAAATATGCCTAAGAATACAGACTTAGATCAGGGAAACCATTCGTCACTGAATGGAATTTGCGTTCTCTGTTTAAAAAAAATCCAGGCAGTAAGGAACCCCATATAAATTTCCAAAGCAAAGTATTAAATGTATAGGTCTATAGAAATGAATTTGATATAGAAAAAAAACTACTAGGCGTAATATTCATTTTGATTTTATTTACTTTGTCCCATGACGTCAAAAGTTGTCCACGGGCCAAAATCTAAAGATATATCAGCAATTAACTTGTTAAAGTTTAGCATAATCATATGCTTAATAGCTCTAGGAATTAGTATTCCAAGATAAAAAATGATATTGAGGCACCACTGAAAATGTCCACAGGCAAATGCACTCTGTGATATATTGTCTCCAAGTGGCATCAGCTCAGATTTTGCCCTATTAATCAAATATAGAGACAAGTCTTTAAAGGTATTAATTATATTCATGAAAGCAGGAATGGAAGACTGAGGTTGTGAAATAAATAATAAAAGATCATTAGCATAAAGAATAATTTTAAATTCTAGAGAGTCGTGTACATACAGCACCATGAATACTATTATTTTGTCTAATGGCACAAGCCAGAGGTTTGATGAAGAGCAGTATGCAGATGACCTGTGATTCACTATCATGCAGTGGTTATTCATCTCTGCAACCTAATTCCAACTAATTTCAAATTGCATTCACCTTCTCTGTCACTGTCTATTGATACCACTTAAGAAAATTAAGACCAATGGCTTTTTAAAAATATATTATATTTTGTCCTACCCATCTCCAAAGAGCTCAGTGTGATGTATGTGGTTTCTCCATATATCTTCACAGCAACTCCACAAAGACATCTGGTTGAAATAAAATGATCAGCCCAAAGTAATCCTGTGAGTTATTCTAGGCAAGCACTTGTCTGAATTTGAGGGGCTTTCCGCACCGGGATCCTTGTAGCAAATTGTTTGCTGAACGAAAAATCACCATTTAAAATAGTGCAATTCGTCATTATGCATACCTGACTTTGTATTGGAATCCAGTTGCGTTTCTATCGTTTCCCACAAGCTTCCGGTCTCAGCAAAAATCTCTAGAAAGGAAGCGCTATTGCCGAACTCGTCCCGCCCTGGCCGTCAAGCAGCCAATGGGCAGCCGTTAGCATGCTCCCAAACAGCCCCTTTCCCTTTAAGAAAGGTTTTTTAAAAAAAAAAACACACCCATTGCAACGAATATGTGTTGATTCGTTGCAACGGAGAGACCCATCAGCTGGCAGGTGTGTTTGAGCTGTCGTTTCATCATTGCCACGCTCCCCCCAAGTGAACCCCCCCCCTCACGGGCCCGATTTTCGGCCGAAAACAGTGTAAAAAATAAAGGGAAAATACATCAGCAAACGGGCTTCTCTGTTGTTTGTGCTTAGTGACTAAACAGCTCTGGGGAGGGACTGAAGCCAGGGAAGCCTCTAAACAGGCTTGCTGGTGGGTTGAACTTCGCTCGCTCAGAGAAAAAAAAATGGCAATCGCTTCGCCGGAAGATCAGAGGAGAGAGCCAGGGGGAGGGACTTTGTAGAAACCACAACAATGGTAACGCACAGAACTTTCCCGCTAGTGTTGCAGATTGGTTGCAGGAGTGTAGCGCTTTCCGGAGGGTGAATCCACTTTTGGGGATTTCCCTGAAAGCGCTACAAGGAAGCGCTTTTAGCGGATCGGTTTCAGGTGTGTGGCAGATTGTCAACAACGTTGTGCATAATGGCAAATCAGTAGCGTTTTCAATTGGCAACCATTGTGCGATTTTGAAGGCGTGCGAAAAGCCCCCCCCAGTCTCTCTAGGCTATCACTCTAAGCACTAAAACACACTAGAAGATGCAGGGTGGGATGCACATTAGGCCTGACAAATGGCCACCACCAAGAACTGCATCGCCATGTTATGTTTTCCTGTTCCCTTCTACAAAATGTAGGACCACTTCCCCTGTCTCTTGCTTTCATTGCCTAGTGAATTTTCCCTTCTTTCATCAGTGACAGTTCATGATTTGAAACAAGGAAATGCATTATACTAGCAGCAAGAGATGAGATATATAATCATACTAGTATCAAAACCCATTTTAAAAATGAGCTTTGAAGGGGGCGGAAGGCAGGAAGGCATGACAGGGTGGCTGCGGCTCCCTTTGGCCTGGCAAGTGCTCTCGTTGCAGCAAGAGAGCTTTCCGGGCTAAAGGGAGCGGGAAGCTCCCCCCCCGCTGGTGGTGACAGGACTTTGCAACGCTCCCCCCCCCCGGCTCCCTCCCAGCAGGAGTGTACCTGCGGGCTGCAAAGCCCTGTCGCTGCCTTTCTCCTCATGGGCAGCAATGGAGGCCGCAGCCAGAAGGCTTCTAGCAGGCAAGGAGGGAGGGTGGGACCTAGAGGGGGAGGGCGAATCAGGGTGGACATGGACAGACAGGGTCCTGGACAGTCTCCTCCCAGGAGGTTGTTTCCCAAATATATAAGGGAGCGAAATAGTGTTAAGGATTATAGGAGGCAGAATCTGACAGGAAGATGCCCTTTTCAATGGCAGCCCCTGTTTAAGTTTATGAACATGTCTTCCTTCAAGTGCATCACACCATTCCAGTGCATTGTTGCTCATTGTTCCTTGAGTAAGAGCTCATCTACATTGTGGCATGCTGTAAGTGAAACTGTCATGTTATCAGTCTGCAAGGCTTGCTCTGCCTTGGTAACTGAGTAGTTGGTCTTTTATATACTGCCAAATTTTAAGAGACCCCCATGCATACACAGCAGTCAGCCATCCTGTGCCAGAAAGACTGTCCCTGAGCCAAAAATCTTTGTCAATGTAGTGTCCTTCCCCCAGCTTGACTGGCAAGGGTTTGGCCTTTCGGTAATCTCTGAGATCATCCTTGAAAATATATCATATGGGGGAGGGGGGTCACAGAATACCACAAAACCCACTGGGAGATCTTACAGAGGAATACATGATTTCCTAGCTCCTTCCTCCAAATGATGCCTTCCACTCAAATGACAAGTTGGATATTTCTGGACTACAATCATTTCCACTATATCCTGGACACAATGAAGTGATGCAGCAGGTAGGAAAGCATGGGGTGCCATCAAGACAGACCAGAAGGGTAGCCAGACGGTAACGATGATGTCAGAGTACAAGTTGCATAAAGCAGGATTTCCATCTCCATATGCTTTGGTGAACTGTAGGGGTTTAGCAGGAATACTTCCTCTTCCATAAAATTATGCAATTCTAGCCATGTAAGGGCAGTTTTCTGTAGTGCCTCATCTGCATGACTCTCAAATATGGTCAGTGAAAACAAGTGGGTATCAAAAATTCTGTCGCTGTTCAACCAGCAAAGTGGAAGAGAAATTCGTAGGGCAAGAAAAGAAATTTGGCATGAGCAAAAGCTAGTGTTGAGTTATAGCCATGCCAGTACTGCAGTATGGATTAATGCCTACCGGGTTCTCCAGGTTGTTTGTTTTTCAAAACTGTGCATCCCCCCCAAAAAAACACGCCCATTTCAAATGGCTTATCTGCCAGAAATATATTCACAGTAGTACCACAGGTGGCATTAAAACAGCAATTCGTAGCATAGAATATCGAATTTTAGGTATGAGCATAAAACAGCCTTCAGCTAAGACGCAGGTCATAAAAACAGCAACTAAAAAGGAAAGCTTCAGAAGAGAGGGCATTTGAGAAGCCACTGAGGAATATTCCACGTGTTTCCCACTCCCCATCATTTCTGATCTCAAAATGATTCCCTTTATCTCCTGATTTTCGTGTGCATTTTGTGCCTCCAGTTTTCACTTCAGCTTTTTGGGTTATTCCCCAGGTTTTTTCCTTCTTCCTTTGAAACTGTTTTTATCCCAGTCTTTTTCTGGAAGCTGATTTTGAGTCAGATTTCTCCTGATGTGTAATATTTCTATAGTTTTCTTTGTCCCACCCACTCCTACCCATCTTTAGCACAATTCCCAATTATTAGACTGTCATCATCATTAAACCACTCCCTCTCTCTCCTGCCCTGAAAATGATTGATTCAGTGTTGTTGTTGTTTTTAAAGGACCTAAAATATTGTAATTATAGTTTAAGAAGGTTCTCTGAATCTCCAGCTCTCTCTACTTTTTGGAAAGGCAGTCAGTATTACCTTCCCTTTTTAAAATATATCCATGAATGAGGGACAAAGAGCCTTTTTAAAAAGGTAACAATTGTATCAACAGTCATAGAGGAGGTCTGAGCCCCCTTCAGTATTTATATTTATTTATTTGTAGTTGGATTTATATACCGCCGTTCGCCAAAAGGTCTTACGGCAGTTCACAATAAAATATAAAATCACAGTAAAATCACATAAAACCCCATAAATACCCCATTATTACAATAAAAAGATGACATTCTATTCTGTAACTCCCCCCACTTTCCCCACTTGTTCAGAGAGTGGTCAGACGTTAGTTCCATAAGAGAGACCAGGATCCAGCAGAACCCCAACCTATGAACCCCCTGACTATGAAACTTTCTCCTTCCTTAAGTGGTTTTGTCATTGCTTTATAGTGCCTCATTCTTGACTGAACTGAGTTTCAGTTTATTAGCTCCTATCTAGCCCAATACCTTCTCCAAGCATTTGCTGATGACTTTCACATAGTTTTGAGGAAAAAGCAGAAGAGAGCGTCATATGAATATTGGTAGCACCTCATGCCAACCTCCTGGAGGATCTTTCTTAGTAGCTTTGTGAAGGCGCTTAATACTGTGAGGAGCAAACTACTGCGAGACTCCATAACATCCGTGCCCCACAGTCAAGCAACAGCCCATCAGCTCTGCATTCTGGAAAAGGTTACAGGAGTGGGACTATTGAAGTAAGGTGTATTTTATTCCCAACTCAGTCAGCCTCTGCTAAACAACAGGGATGCACTTCCCGTGTTTTTCAAAGAAAGCAAACAAGGCTGTTTCTACAGGGTGAGTGGAGGACTCCTGCCTGATTGTAATTTGCAATACTTTCTAATGGAGAAAGAGATGTGTTTTGAAGATAACATAGCTGACATTTTTAACACATACAGTTAGTTCAGTCCTATTTAAATGCCTGTCTGGAACAATGTGTACAAAAGCACAGCGTATCATGAATTCCAGTGACTGGCAGCAACAAATTTGTCCCAAGATCCATACTGGGACAGAAATAGTTTGCAATAGTTTAAGTAGATTTATTATATCTAAGAAGTCAACGCACTGTCACTGTAGTTGATTTAGTGATGCCAATGGCAAGGCAAGCATGAATGATATCATTTCCCACAAGGAACCCAGTAAATATATTGATGGGGAGAGGCTAATCATACACATTAGCTATTTTTATGAAAGAATTCCATCTTTTCCCCCATGGGAAGATAGCTACAATGAAGTTCTACTGGACTCTATGAGACATTAATCACTACTAATTTAGGTTCTACTGATTTTAACCTGGGACCTTTTATTTGCAAAACAGATGCTTCACCACTGAGCCACATGGTCCCTCCCTATAAATGGCAAAGCCCATATGCATAAAAGTGCCATATACTCATTGCAGTTCACTGTAGATAATGGGAGAAAATAACTGTTGTCTTTCTTTGCCTACCAAAGTGTAATAAAAATTATACTCTGTGTTTGCAATTTTAGGAGAAGATCATGCAAAGGAGCCTATATTTTCCCACAAAGGAACAGTATGGCACACCGCCTTAAAAGACAGAGAGAGAAAACTACATCAGCAAACCAATTATTGAATCAAAATGACTGTGCTCTAAGCTGAAATATAATGAATACTTTAAAATGATATCCTTACAAAGCAAGTATCAGAGCTATTTAAATAATCCCTGCTATGTGCTTAGCTTGAGCATTGTTAGAATTAGTTCTTCCTCTACCCTTAACCTGGCAGGTGCAACAAAGGGAACTTTTTATAATGTTGTACATACAAAATTTGTTTTTTCCATTCTCTTGAAAGGGGGAAAAGTCAGATAGATATATCCATAAAACTGGACTAGCAGTTTCCCCTGTATCCAAGAATAAAGACACAAGATTCAGTCTATGGGTTACTGCAGGCTTTCTCAACCAGGTTTCATGAAACCCTGGGGTTTCTTGACTGTCTTGGAAAGATTTCCTGAATGGGTAGGAGTTAATTAATTTTTAATTTTTTAAAAAAAAATGTCAAACATTTATCAGGTGATATGACCATATATGGTCATGCAGAGCTGCCCCCTCCCTCCAAAATGGCCAATGATGGGCCTGGAGGGGGTGGGCAGAGGAGGGGCCCCAGACAGACATGTACACAGCTATGCTTCCCAACCATATTCTGCATGATCACACACTTCTGGGGTTTCTCAAAGACCGAAGAATTTTCCAGAGATTTCTCAGTGGTAAAAAAATTGAGAGAGGCCGCAGCTTTCTAGTCCCTACTTGTTCCTCATTAAGGGTCAGGCAGAAATATCCTGAGGGCTCCCTGCACTGTGGTGGCCAGCCACCAATATAACTCTGATGCCACTAGTCTGTTCCCTAAGAAGAAGAAGAGCTGTTTTTTTTATATGCTGCTTTTCATTACCTGAAGGAGTTCCAGAGTGGCTTACAAAGCCCTTTCCCTTCCTCTCCCAACAACAGACACCCTGTGAAGTAGTCAAGTCAAGTCTTTATTATTACGGTACTAGACCAGTAGTCAAATTACAAGATACATAAAAACATCTGGCATTAACAAGATAAAAGAATCATTGATAACTAAAATACTATAACTGCTCCTTAGAAGGCCAGATCCTGAAGATGAAACTCAAATACTTTGGCCACCTCATGAGAAGGAAGGACTCCCTGGAGAAGAGCCTAATGCTGGGAGCGATCGAGGGCAAAAGAAGAAGGGGACGACAGAGAATAAGGTGGCTGGATGGAGTCACTGAAGCAGTAGGTGCAAACTTAAATGGACTCCAGGGAATGGTAGAGGACAGGAAGGCCTGGAGGATCTTTGTCCATGGGGTCGCGATGGGTCGACTTCGCACCTAACAACAACAACATTCTCATCCAGCCCAATTGTTGTTTAAACTGACTGTTGTTTAAACTGACAAATACATCACAAATCATATAAATAAGTCATAAATAAATACCATATTTTTATAAAATCCTACCGGCTGGTGTTTGTCTCCATAGTCCCTGGTGATCCTAATATCTGTCATTTGGTTTATATCTGCAACATCTTTGATCATACCCATTTTTACAGAACACCAGTGCAAACTTGTTCAGCAGGTGTTCTCAGCTGTTCAGCATGAACCAGATAGGCAGCGTGATGGCTTATATCTGACCGATACCCTTGAATATGGAAAGCTCTGTTCTCTAACATTCACAGTATCTCTAGTGGTGATGCCTAGATCTTGTTCAGCAAAATTACACTGACCAGACCAGATGAAATTTCCCCCTAAATCCCATCAATAAAGGGAATAAAGTTTCCAAGTTCAATTAGGAAGTGTGGCACTTCTCAAATTTCTGATCAGCCCCCTATAGCAGCCAGCTATTTAGGCATTGATGTGGAAGTGGGCTGATACAGCTGCTAAAACTGTAGCTGAGAGGATCTTAAGGAAGCAAGCTCAGGTTTTCCACACACTAGCCAACCCACATGAGCTGGCCCCTGCCCAACATTAGCAAAGACACAACACCCCCATTTTATGCTTCCTTCTTTCTGAGAGGTTTTACAACCAAACCCATGGTTACAACCATGTGAAGCAATTGTAGAATAACTTACACCAGGGGTAGTCAAGATATTGACTACAGATATTCATGGACTACAATTCCCATGAGCCCCTGCCAGCATTTGCAATGGGAATTGTAGTCCATGAACATCTGGAGGACCACAGGTTGACTACCCCTGACTTATACAATGTTTTTTTACAGGTTTTCATCTAAAGCATTTTGGAAAGCTCCACACACAAAAAGCCCACATAACTGCCAAATTGATAAAGTATCATGTATCCAATTTACAAAGCTGAGACCCACAGTTTGAGAAATCATTTTAATCTCTTATTTTTGCATCCCACCTTCCAACATGGGACTCAAGGCACAAGAGGCTCCCTAAAGTCTCCCATCTTAACTCAGCACTCACTGCACCCAGAACCAATCAACTTCAGTAAAGTAACTGTATCACACGCCCTTCCGCCATATACTGGCTTAACTGCTACAGCTCTTTAAGAGACCCAGTGGAGTACTGTGGACTTAAACCAGAAAGGCTTTGTGCTCATCTAGGAAGTTCACTGGGTGGCAATGTGCTAGTCATATGTTTGCAGCCCAACTTTCCTCACAGTGTTAGAAAAATAAGCTTACATTGTCCTTACATACACCCCACAAAACTCTTGAAGGAAGGAAAGGATACAAGCATAATGAATAAGGACTACCTCTCAAATAGGCTAATCAGAAAAAGTTTAGGAATAGGTGACACTGTGATTTTGAATAGCCAGAACATGGCCTATGGTACATGGGCAGCTTGTGCAGGATAAGAATTAGTGAATATTTCAGCCTTAGTAATGAATTAATAATGTTCCTGCTCAGTCAGGAGCAGCACTAATAATATGTTTCATTTGGCACAGTTACCTGTTCAAGGGGATTTTCTATAGCTAAAGCCAGAATATTAGTCACAGGTCAATCAACCAATATGTGTGTCCTAAACAAGTGACAGGAAGGAGATGGATGGAAGCCCATACACTTAAGATCAGTCTAGGCATGATGGAAATGCTTGTGTCTTGGTAGCAGAGATGACTAGAGATCTGGATTTGTCCTGCTCTAGATAGAGTCACACTCTCCGTAAAGGATCACCCTTTCCCCTACATATCAATGCCCAAGTGACACACCTGGGCCACACATCACCTTTAAACAGCACCAGCTCCGGCCCTTACAGTGGAAACATAATCTGGCGATGGTTATCCATGCCCTGATAAATGTCTGGCTATATTATGGTAATAAGTCTCTCCATGATGATTGATGCAGAGTGCAGAAGTTAGGGTGATCGTATGCTGCTTGAAGATCTAAACAATCTGTCAGTTTGTTTGTATTGCAATTAAAAGTATGGTTTAACTTCAGCTTTGAGTGTCTCCACTTGGAAGGTAAGGCACTTGGTTACTGTGGCTGGGGTGTTCTCTGTGGTGGTGTCCCATCTAGCTCACTATTCACATTCCCTTGGTAGCCACCAACTCTGCTAATAATAGGTTGCCAGAAAAATTGTTTTCACGCAGTCTTCCAAAGAAAAGCAGCTTGTAGATCCCAACTTGTCTTGACCTCATCAGGACTTGGAAACTAAGCATGGTTGGCCTTGGTTGGGACCTAAGCAGGATTTAATACAAGACCACTAAAGAACACAGAGGTTGCCAATGGAAGAAGACCAATAGTAAACCACCTCTATTCATCTCTTGCCTTGAACACTCCATGGTTGGGGTCGCCATGAGTTAGTTGTGACTTGACGGGAGATTCTCACTCTTTCTAATGAGAACTGACCACTTCAGTTGACTGCACTTAGTGGTGTTTTCACATCACCTGCTATCTAAACTTTTTGTATATCCCAAAAGACGTCTGCAAGATAAGGATATCGGAGACCAAATTGTTCTAAATAGTTGCCCTGGGCAATAGAGGCAATAGAGGCCAGCTTGGTATGGCTTCTAATATGATAAACCGGGTTTGATTCCCTGCTCCCCGACATGCAGCCAGCTGGGTGACCTTGGTCTTGTCACAGTCCTGATAGAGCTTTTCTCACAGAGCAGTCCTGTCAGAGCTCTCTCAGTCCCACCTACCTCACAGGGAGTCTGTTGTGGAGTCTTTGAGACTCCTTATGGTAGTGAACACTGGGGCATAAAAACCAACTCTATCCTTCTTGTCAAATGCTGATGCTAGAGACTGCAATTGGAATCTTCTACATTCAAGTCAAATTATCTGCTACTGAGCCATGCTTCCTCTCTATATCTCAGCGAGTATGTCTGGAACTTTATGGATGAACATTTCTATGAGCTTACCAAGCATAGTAGGGACAAAGGAAAATGGTCTAAATTCAAGACTGGCATAAAACAACTGGGATGGTAGATTCACATTCACCATTTAGCAAGGTATAAATACCACCAACAGCACTCTTAAACCCTTTTCAGTCCTGGAGGCCAGTTACAACTCATCTTCCACCTTGGGACCCACTGGTACAACTTGATTCAATGCATGGTTACTTGAAGCAAGGCTTATTGTGTTTATTGAGTTTTACACTAGGTAAGCATGCATTACAGCCTTCATTCCGTAGAATTCGTGCATGACTTTTCTATGCTGTATTAAAACAGTAGTCTTTTCAAAAGTGTAACCAAACTCATGCCAGAATATGATTCACTTATCTACCAGTAGAATACTAAGGGCCTTTTCGCACAGGGATCTTTGTTGCAAATTGTTTGCAGAATGAAAAATCGCCATTTAAAATAGTGGAATTCGTCGTTATGCATACCTGCCTTTGTAGTGGAATCAGTTGCGTTTTTTAGCGTTTCCCACAGGCTTCCGGTCTCGGCAGAAATCGCTAGAAAGGAAGCGCTATTGCCAAGCTCGTCCCGCCCCTGGCCGTCAAGCAGCCAATGGGCAGCCGTTAGCATGCTCCCAAACAGCCCCTTTCCCTTTAAGAAAGGTTTAAAAAAAAAAAAAACGACCCATAGCAACGAATCTAGGTAGATTCGTTGCTACGGAGAGACCCATCCAGCTGCCTAATGTGAGCTGTCGTTTGATTGTATGATCGTTTGCACGCTGCCTCGAGTGATAAAAAAAAAATCCCCCCCCCTCTCACGGGCCCGATTTTCGGCTGGATTTATTTGTAAAAAATAAAGGGACTTTATTTCAGCAAACGGGCTTTTCAGTGGTTTGTGCTTAGTGACTAAAGGTGAAGGACTGAAGCCAGGGAAGCCTCTAAACAGAAAGAGGCTCGCCGGTGCGTTTATCCCCGCTCGCTCGGAGAAAAAAAAATGGCGATCGCTTCGCCGGAAGTTTGGAGGAGAGAGCCAGGGGGAGGGACTTTGAAGAACCAGCAACAATGGTAACGCACAGGTCTTTAGCGCTACTGTTGCAGATTGGTTGCAGGAGTGTATCGCTATCCGGAGGGTGAATCCACTTTTCTGGATTCCCCTGAAAGCGCCACAACGAAGCGCTTTTTGCTGATTGGTTTCAGGATTGTTGCAGATTGTCTACGACGTCGTGGGTTATGGCAAATTAGTAGCGTTTCCAAATAACAACCATTCTGCTACTTTGAAGCCGTGCGAAATGGCCCTAATTCTGTATCAGACCCAGCTAACTCACAACCATTTCCACTTTTCTTATTTTGGCACCAAAGGCTTTTATCTAATCCTTATTTCTTATCTCAGGCTGATTTGACCCTTCCATACTTGCATTTGGGCCATTTATGAAATGAAGGGGCCATCACATTTCTTGAGTCACTAGATAAGCCACTTTAGCAAGTCAGGAAATGTAATCTGCATTGCTGACAAGTAAGGGTCATAACATGGTTGCTGCAGACACTTTGGAAGGTTGTGTCTGAGCCTCAGCATCCTTTTCTTCATGGGTCACTTAGCACACTAATATCTTCTTAGCCTAATTATAAAATCATTACTTAAAACTGAGACTAAACTCACAGATAAAGTAATAAGGTTAAAGAATGTTGATCCTGAAACTATAGCACAGGAAAGATGTGGTCACTGTGCTCCTCTCTCTTTGCTTTTGGTGCAACTGACTTAATGTATAGCCTGACTCATTGCAGTTAGTTTTTATGAAATAGATGGCATGCCAATTTTAAAGTCAGTAAATCTAATTATCTCCATGAACTCATCTGTGGATACTTAAATCCAGAGACTGGAGCTATGGTCAAGCAAGACAGATCTTTATACAAATCTCAGGAAAGCTCCAGGCTTGCAGAAGAATCTGAAAAAGATAAATATTTTGCCCTCCTAGTCCACTTGCCTTCCCAGTCCCCTACCCTCCTGCCTTAGGAGGATGCACTGGGGTCAGGCCCAGCACCAGCTCCAAGGCAACTTGCTACCATGTAATTTGTATGACTCACCTAGGTGCAGAGGGATGACATACTGCCACACAACTCACTGGATCCCCCAGCAATTTCCACATAACTCACACAACTTGGCTTGGGCCAACAATAGCCACCACACAACTCACCTGAGTAAATTGCTACTTTGTGGCTTTAGCAGCTTGAGAGAGGATGCTGGAGTGAGCGCTAAAGGAAAAGCTGAGAACCAAGTATAGTTCGAATGTCCAAAGAGAGTCTGGGACACCCAATTCATATCCTCATTGTGTTATAGAAGCTTGTTGAATGACCTTGCCCCCCCCTCGCTCTGATTAATCTACCTCAAAAGTTGTTGTGAAAATAAAAGGGAGAAGAAAATGATTTAAGTTGCTTTGGGGAGGGTATAAATTAAGTAAATAATGCTGAAGACTGGGGCAATTACAAGAAAGGTGAGTTGGGGAGTGAGAAGTAGAGAAGGAAGTGTGGAAAGTAGAGACAATATGGGGACTTGCAGGAGGAAAGAAAGACAAGACAGTATGGGGAGGAGAAAAGGGAAAAATGAAGCAATCCCAGAATACCTTGAGGGTTCCTCAGGTATACCTCTGTTTTCCAACTTTTGACCTTTTTTCTAACATATATGTTCAACTTGGTTTTGTTTCACAAACAAGTCAAAACTGAAGAGCTGCAGTATTAAAGAACCTAACACAAAGAAGCATCACCAAGAATATCCAAAATGCCATATATTGTTTTACATAGGAAGTGTATCACAGTCCTGTCAAAAGTAAGACCCACTCAGCACTTTTCCTCATAGAAATGTGCACAGGATCACAATTTTAATGCCCTTATAAGAATTAGTTTGATTAAAAAAAATAAAGGTATGTGTCTATTTACAAGGAAGAGGTGTAATACAGATTATGAAAATTTGAAATACGGTCCTTTTGGATATTCTCAGATTAAACCATGCCATATATTGCTATGAAAATGTCATTATAAAAATCCATTACATTAAAATAATTAAGGGATTTTGCATAAACCCTAATGGTGTAATATAAGCCAGATCATATTGTATCATCTATGTCACGGATCCAGCTCTACGGCTCTTGCAGAAGAGAATTCATTACCTCTCTTGCATGCAATGGGAGGGATTAAGAAGGAGAATGGTGCTTTTTTTTTTTCCTTTCAGCCTTCACTAATTTGGAGTGAGCCGCAAAATAGCTGCAATCGCTAATTAAAATTATAATTCCAATCTGAAACAATAAAAAGAAATCCTGTAATAATAATCTCCCCACAGTGCTTGACAGCTGGCCCGTCTGATCCTTGTAGTCTTCTTACAAAGTGGAATTAGTAGCACTAAGAAAGCTGCTTAATAGAGCAAGTCCGGATCCAACTACCCCAGCATGGCCAGCTGGACTCGCAAACATTGCCAATCTCTGCAGCAGCTGTTAAACTACTACTGCTGCTGTCTTTATTTTAGAAAAACTCCACTCTCATCCATCCATTTGATCTGCCAAAAGCATTTTCTACATCTTTCAGCAACTCTCTCCCGCTCTTCCAGAACAGAACTGCGAGGTTTCAGCAGCTTATAGTATTTCACCAACAGTCACATATTATAGAGTTATCACAGTGGAGGTTGACATACTGAAGACTGCTGGAAAGAAAGAACCAGTCCAGCAATTTCACAAGAGAATAGGAGGTTCCATACATGTCGCTAAAAGCAGTGCCAATGAACTCCACCAGAGGTGCCACTGCTGGTTTCATGTTATCCTCATGCAGGATCATATAAAATGAGTGAACGGGAGTCTGTAGGCCTTAACTGTGGTTCAGGATTCCATCATCTGTTACAAAATAATGTATCTGTTTTCTCACCACTCGAAGTACAATGTTATGTCACTGGGGAAATTTAATTCCCTCCTATTGTGATTGCCATGCAGGTTGAGGTTATTTGAGTGGTATTGAAACTGATTGGATATTGCCTCTGATGCCATTAGCAAGCCGTAAAACCTGTTGTCCCCAACACCACTATCTGTATGTTTACAAAAGCATAGAGTTTGCTAAGGAGGAAAGAAGGAAGAATACCTAAGTTCATGTCAGTTTTGATAGGGAAGCATCTCTACAAAGTGACTTTCCCAGTCACGTTTCTCTTTTACTTTACTTATAAATGAATGTAACGGGTGTTTGAAAATGTTTCCATGTTTTTGAAAATATCTTTGTGTTACTCTTGTTGATTGTCTGGGACCTTCATACCAGCGGGACCTCCTTCTCCCTTATGCCCTTCAGAAAAAAACTGTGATCAAGCACACAAAGTCTTCTCAAGATCCCTGGATCCAATGAAGTCTAACTGAACTCAGCCAGAACCAGGGCTTTTTCTGCCTCGACGCAAGCCTGGTGGAACGCTCTTCAGAATGAGATCAGGGCACTACGGAACTTAAAACAGTTCTGCAGGGCTGGCAAGACAACTGTTTGATGAGGCCTATGGTTGAGGCCCACAGATTGTAGTCAAGAACGTTCCTCCCTACACAGACAACAACATCCTCACTCCACCCAGTTAACAACATCATAGCACTTTATTCCCCGCCTTCCCACCACAGAGAAAGTGGTGAGCTCCCTGGGTTTTATTGTAAACTGGTTTTAATGTTTAAATGGTTTAACTTTTGTTTTATTGTACTGACATGTTGTGAGCCATCCTGAGCCCTTGGGAAAGGGCAGTATAAAACTCTGAAAATAAATAAATACATAACAAATGTAAGACCATGGTCTCTACCTTGCTCAGTATTAAGTATAATTCTGGAAATGTTGCTTTTTAAGTATTTAAGTATTTAAGCATTTGGGCCAATAACACTGTAAAACTAATTATAGACACAAGCCATATTTGGATGGTTTGTCTCAGTTCACAGACAAACCATGAACTGAACCGCAAAATGATACAAATTGAGAAGTTAGTTTGTGACCCCTGCTTTCTGCTCCCCAATGGCTCCATGCAATTTAACCCCCTGCTTTCTGCTTTTAATGAACCACTAAGAATCACCATGAACTGACTTAAAATTCATGGAAGTTCATGGCAGCTTTTCTCTTTTGGAACTTCAGTTTTCAAACTACCAACTAGACAAAATTCATTATGAAGTTTCATCTTTGAGCTGGTTCGTGGCCATCCCTACTCATAACTCTTTGGTTGTGTGAATTTCCCCACGCTTTAAATATGAAATCAGTTTTTCTATTCCATTAAGCTTCACAGAAACACGTCTTGATTTTATTCTGCAGGAAGGGCTAAATATAAGGGCAAGAAGTGGCAGAAAAACCAAAAAGTTACCTTACAGTGATGTTTCCCCACCAAGCTACATTTCTTTCCTTTAAAAGGAAAGGCTTCTCTAACATAAGTCCAATAAATTTATTTCAACCCGTCTTTCTTCTAGTATAAAATACAGAACCTTATCTTCAGAGGATTCATAACAAAGGCAAACTTGGAGAACAATCTTAAGCAGGTCTACCCAGAAGTAACTCCCATGGTATTCAGTGAGGCTTACTTCCAGGAAAGTGTCTTTAGGATGGAAGCCTTTGACTTGGTTGACATAATTCCCTGTACTTCTGGAGTTGACTGAAGTAATATTTCACTATGAGAAGTTTAGAAGACTGGGGTTTCCTACAGGAGCAGAAAGGCAGCTGCTCCTTAAGCATGTTTAATTTAAATTTTTTTCATGACTGCGAGATGACAGCATAAATATTTAAAATCATTGATAGAGTAGAATGCATTAGAACACAGTGAGGCTGCCACACAGCTGCTGTTAAATTATAGATCTCTTATGCAATGAATACATTTTACCTCTGTCTTTTGAAGAATTAAAAAATGATAGCCTTGAGTCTGAAAATCCTTTGTCAACTCCTTGTGGGAGCTCTTTGTATAAACCAAAACCTCCATATGACTGCAATAATTAATTTGTAACCATGTTGATTGACAGGTATACTAGGCATACGTAGGGCTGATCTGGTGTAGACACGGAAATATGTCAGAGGTGTGAGTGGATAATTCCCCTCCCACCCAATGTACAAAGACATAATACAAACCTTGTCAGTTTAAATCTACCCTTTCTGCGGTCATGAACTCATGCACATTAAATCTATCTCCCATTGCCAACCTGAAATACTATGTCAGTTAACTAAGATTATTGCAGTTGGCTGACATGGAAACTCTCCATTTTCCATTGGGTGTTCATTACCAATGAAGAAGTGGCTCAGATTAATGACATGATATATTTGTATTTACGAGAGATATTCTGTCACAGTAGCTCCCAACTGGTATGTCACAATACAAATGTACATTTTTGGGAGAATTGTACATGGGTTGTTTGGCTGCCAGTTCATAGTTTTGAAAAACATTCTGTATAATGTATGGAGGGCATTTCGGGCAGGAATAAGTTGCAACACACCAATATTTGGTTTAAACAAAGCCACAGCTTTATTACCTCCCCACAAGAATTTTGGCACAATATGGGAGAGGGAGCTTGACCTAGCAGTCACCGGACTGCACCAAAACCCACAGAGTTCAGAGGCATCCTGGGGATTCCCAGCAGGGAGAGTAGATCCCCTTGCCTACTGGATTCTGCCACTAAGGAAAGCGACCTATGCGGAAGAGCAAAAGGGTGCCAACCTCAGTTGGCTGCCCCCAGGCTGCCTGGCAAATGAGCCCCTGGCCTCCCAGCCGGATCAACCACGTTCGTTTACATGCCATCTCTTATGGAGGCACCAAACCCAAGTTGCAAAGCCAGTTGCACACCGGACTCCCTGCCAACAGGCTCCATCCCATGCAAACCCACCACCAAATGGGGCTATACTGGCCCCATTACTGTCAAACCTTCTAAACTTCAGCCATACCAGCAGGGAAGCCAAAATACTGTGCAACAGCAAGTTGCACCTCAGTCTGGCACCCTCTGGCCCAGCTGGTCCATCGTTATGGGCTAGGGTGTCATCAGGACATTGATGATACCCAGCTCTATCCCCTAATGGATGGCCAGCCGGATCTCTCTGCAGATACATTTGCCAGCTGTTTGTAAGCAGTGGCTGGATGGATCAGGAAGAGTCGCCTGAAACTCAAGCCCTCCAAAATGGAGGTCCTGTGGCTGGGGGGAAGAGGGCAGGAGTTGGAAGCACGATTACCCTGCCTGGATGGCATGCAATTGGCATCTGCACCACTGACCAGGAATTTTGGGGTGATCTAAAGGTAGCCCAGACAGTATTTTTCCATCTGTGCCAGGCACAGCTAGTAGCATCCTACCTGTCCTTGGAACACCTGGCCATAGTGATCCATGCAACAGTCACTTCCAGGCTAGACTTCTGTAACTCATTCTACTCGGGCCTACCCTTGGCTTTGATTCAGAAATTACAGCTGGTACAGAATGCAGCTGCTAGGGTCCTCACTAGATCATCTTGGAGGACCCATGTCCAGCCTCTGCTGAGGCAACTGTATTGGCTACCAGTCTGTTTCTGGATCAAGTTCAAGGTTTTGATTTTGACCTTTAAGGCTATACGTGGCTTGGGTCCTACCTACCTGCAGGACTGCTTAGCTCATTATGCTCTCCACAGGGCACTTGCTCTGTGGGTATGAATCTGCTGATGGTCCTGGGGCCCCGGGAAGTATGCCTAGCCTTGACCAGGGCCAGGGCCTTTTTGGTCCTGGCCCCTACCTGGTGGAATGAGCTTCCTGAAGAGCTGTGGGCCCTATTGAAATTCTCTTCTGCAGAGCCTGCAAAATGAAGCTCTTCCACCAGGCATTTGGTTGAGGCTGAGTGTGATGAGTACTGGAGAATTTCACACACACACACCCTGGTTCTTGGGTATTAGACCATGTAGAATCACCCTGTTGTAGACCATACCCCTAGTCACTCCAACCCACCAAGTCGACTGTGTTGGAGGCTGGGGAGATCTTTTAGTTGTACCGCCATCTTGTTTATTGTATTTCATTGTTAGGTGCATTTTATTGGGGTAAGATTTGGGGATTTTATTGTTGTAAGATTTTATGTTACTATGTTTTATATATATGTTATAAACTGCCGCAAGCCAGTTTGCTGAGAATGGTAGTCTAGAACAGTGGTCCCCAACCCCCAGTCCAGGGACCGGTACTGGTCCGTGGATCGGTTGGTACCGGGCCACGGCTCCTCCTCGTCCTCCTCCCTGGCTGCTGCCTCAGGGGCTGCCCTGCCACTCTGCCGCCAGCTCACCTTTGGTGTTCTCCAGCAGCTGCCATGGCTGGGGCTCCCCCTTGGTGGGGCACTGTGCAGCTGCTGCTGGCAGCGCCCCCCAGCGGGTGGCGGGAAGTCAGGGGCGCCGTCGAGAAAGCAAGTGGAGCAGGGGCTCAGGCAGCGGTGGCAACATCCCTCAGCAAAAGACTACCCCCCCCTCCGGGACTCAGTAAAATTGTCAAGTGTTGACCGGTCCCCGGTGATAAAAAGGTTGGGGAACACTGGTCTAGAAATAAAATTAAAAATGAACAAACAAATAATTCAGAGGGTAAAACTGAAATCAGACTCCAATCCATATCATGAGCTGTTGAAGACCAGCCCTGACCCATAGTCTGCTGAGGGAAATGCTCTCCTACCTTCCTAAGAGGCATCCACAAGGCAGCAATCATATGACCCATTAAATCCCCTCCATGCCATCCATGATAAGGCTGGGAATCATAGCAGAATGAACCTTTATCACCACTTCTGATCAGTGTAAGAATCCCACAATGCCGCATTTTACAGAAGACTCTTTCACAGTAGACTCTCACCTGACAGCTCCAGCCTGGCCTGCCTTAACTAGAAAAACTTGGAAACCCCTCCACTGTCCCACCGGTTCATCTGCCAATAGCCTTAAATGCTGGGGGTAGAGTACCCAACACTCCCAGACAGTGTGCTGGGTTGTAATAAGAGGTCATCCAATTAATGACATCTCCCAAAAGCCCAGTAAATAAGAGGGGGTTTGCAAGGGGGTCAATACTCCAATTCCCAGATGATGGGACCAACTGTTGTTGTCACGTGAAGTGATGCTGCCAAAATAGTACCTCTCCCTAGCTCTGAACTGATTCCCCCTGCTAAAGGGACCCTCCTGGGGTTCAGGTAGGGGTCTGACCTTATACTCAAGGCTGGTCTGTCCTGCTGGTGCTGCTGGTAATAGAACCATGGACCTGTGCACACCAGAAGTGAAGCAATCACCACTTTGGGTGAAGTGATTGCACACCAGAAGTGCACAACAGAAGTGAAACAATCACCACCACTCAAATAATACACCCTAATTGCAAAGTTTGTGGGGTGGGGGGCATGGCTCAAAAGAGCTGCCAGCCTGCACTGGGCAGAAGGAAAGGTCTGGCCGCATTTCACAGTAGACTCTCACATAATACATGGATGAGAAGGAAGGGGTAATGATTTGTGGGCTTGATGAGCCTGTCCAGCTGTTCTGTGACATCCTTGATGCATGCACCAGGTAGACATAATACCATTGATCATGGTATCCTTTTGTAGTTAGGACTGGGAGGTACTGTTTTGTGGCCTTTGAGAACCTCCAAGGCTTCATCTTGCCTCCCATGCCTTTCAGCATCTGCATGATCAGGTACGTTATAGAAATCCTGAACTAGTACGTGCAGGAAGGTTGCCAGTTGACCCTACCACTCTGACACTGATCAGCTGGCCAGTAAGGGGGGGAGACTTACTTGGAAAAGGAATGAGGCCCAGTCAACATTGTGGTGATGTGTCTACATCACTTCCTATGTGACCCGGAAGTGAGATGGTCACATTGTCGACATTGAAATGACACTCTGGTATTGGGCAAAAATTCTATGGTGGAAGTCAAATTTATCCCCAACCATCACCCCAATATCACTCTGTGATGACATCATTTCCAGGTCATATTGGTCACATTGCTGCAAAGTCAGCTGGATCTCCCTCCTATTTCCAGTAAATCCTGGACCTGGTAAACATAAACTGGAGTCAGGTTCAAGGTGGATGTAATCTGATAAACTGAGATGCAATCCCACCAAGACAAAAGCAGTTTTGGTGAATGAAAGGTCTGACCAGGGATGAAAGCTTTACTCCAGCAGCAGCAGCAGCAAGGTGGCTAACATGCTATATCCAGTTGCTGAATTCAAAGGGACTTGGGATTTCCATGGCATGGAGAGATCCTGTCCCTGAGCCCCAGGCAATGCTTGAAGGGCTTTTCTCATTTACAGGTGAAGCCACAGACCTGGACCATCACTGTGACTGTGTATGGATAGGGTGGGTTTTCTTTAAAAAAAAAAAAAAAAGTTCCATGAATGTGTTTTCTAAAAGTCTGAGAAGCAATATAGTATTTCAGCATGAAATCATTATCACAATTGTAATCACAGTCACCCATAACCATCATATTTGAAAGTAAGTAGATAAAGGTGTGTCACAAATATTCAGTATGCTGAATTAGTAACCATTTTGTAACTAAACCCATCCAGCTGGTCACTCAGGCAAATAGAGTTGGCTTCTACCCCGCTCCTTCCAATATGGGATAGTGTAATTGTGACTCATTGTGCAGTGTTGTGTACAGAAAGAGAAGTGGCTTATCCCTTATTAAATAGGTGCAAGTCTCAGAAACTAGATCATGCTCATATTATGCCTATGCCCATTTAAAATTCTAAATGAGGACAATTCACATCTCCCCAAGCTCCTCTGTGTTTGCTTGCTTTGAGTGGGCAGTTTCGGAAGCAAGCTGCCTCACAAAACAGTATTTTCTTTTTCCTTTGCCATCTGCCTATTGGATTGTTTCTGTATGTATTTAAAATTCCAATCTGAATGGCTCAAACAAAAGAAATTAAATCCAGTGGAAAAACTGGCAAAGAGCTGTTTTGTAGGATGGCAAAGGAAGGGAAAAAAGCTGGTATAAGGGGCAGCTGGAGGGTATCAAATCTAATGTGGCAGCTCTTTCTTTTGCTGTTGCTGGAATTTCATTCTGAGGGGACGGCAAAAGGAAACTTCTGGTACCTGAACTAATACAGATCCATGTAAATTTAAACTCTGATCTTATGGAGCAGTCACTTCAGCAGACGATCAGAAAAGTAGGTTTGATTCACCCGCTTTTGATGTCCATGTGAAACCTTGTTCTAAAAAGTAATTGTTAACAGCTAGGCACATAATATAAGGCGTTTGTCTGTGTCTATTTGTTTCTTTCTATTTGATTCAGTAAAAGCCAGTGTGATAAAGGGCAAACATGTTGAGCTTGACTGTGGGAAACCCAAGTTCACAACCTTGCTCAACAGGGGAGCCCCACAGTTGGCCTCTGGTAAGTCATGGCTCCCTAGCTAACTTGTTTCACTGGGTTGATGTGAAGCTAAGCCAGCACTCTGAATTCATTAAGAAGGTGAGAGCGGGGTGGGGAGAGGATACAAATACAATAATCTTATTTTTTCAGTGAGGGAAGGTGAAGAAAACAGAATATTGTTAATGGAAGGATTTGCCTCACTGCAGAGTTAATTGCACTTGTGAACCGAGGTGCATGGTATAATTATATATTAGAAATACTCTTTTAATGTTTTAAATGTTTTAATGTTTGTCGCCCTGTAGACCCTGAGTTACTGGGGAAGGCACCGGCAAACCACCCCGTATTGAGTCTGCCATGAAAACGCTAGAGGGCGTCACCCCAAGGGTCAGACATGACTCGGTGCTTGCACAGGGGATACCTTTACCTTTTTTAGACCCTGAGTTGGGTGGAAAGGAGACATAGAATTGTTCTAATTCGATAAGTTTCTTTAGAACAACAATAACAGAAAGATCTAATCAGGGATCGGCATAAACTACATTTTTTGCAGTTCATTTTGTGGTTCATGGCTTTTTGAAGAGAACTGAAAGCAGTGGTTTCCACACAGGTGAGCATCAATAACTTAACGATATCTTAGGTGAGAACAATAATGGCTTTACTGGGATTTGAACTATAGATGCTAATGGTTCTTGATGACCCTTAGATTATTGGACAGGAAAGCTATCAAGGTTGGGATGAATGTTAAGTATTGTCTAATTCAGATAGATGGATTCAGGGAAACTGATAAAATTATTACTAAATTCTTGGGAGACTATTGTCCTAAATTATGTATTTCCCTGGGGTGATGAGGAGGTCATTAGTGGGTCAGCCATTCCTTCCCACACTTGCTAAACTATATGTCTAGACTTGACTCTGGAGGTTTGTCTCTGGCTGGCATCCATTTCTGTGTCCTGTTGGGCCAGACAGTGTATTTGCCCTTATGATTTGGATGACGTTTATGGCCAGGCAGTGTTTTATTTAATATTTGAAATTATACTTAATGAAAGATATGACAAACTATCCAAATTTCCCCACTCTGAGGTATTTTCCATCCAGAATACAACATTGTTCCCTCTGAGCTAGATTGTAGCTTGGTTTCTTAGTTGTAAGATGAAGCTCGCTGTCCTACCCTGTAAATGATAGATCTTTTTGGCTTTACTCAGCCCTGAGATTTTTGGAGAAGTTGTAAGAGGCACTCAAGAAATTAACGAATAATATTATATTCATTCAGTGGTGAAAAAAGAAAGATAATTTTAAGAAAATTTGGGATATTTTCATAATTTATTTAATGGAATTTCTAGAACCTGGCTCATTTAAAAATGTTCTTTAATTGGATGATAGCCTTATTTGAAAATTTGATTAAGGTGTTGAATAATTCTATTAGAGGATATTATCTTTTAGATGTGGATTTAATGGAAGTATGTAAAATCATAGCCAACTTGGATGGAAGCTCCTCCCTCCCCTCCTATTTTGCTTCTCTTTTCCTTTCCCCCTCTTATTTTTGGTTTATATTTTTCATGTTTTCTCATTGGCTTGAACAATGCCATAATATCGTGCCATTATTTTTATATTGGATAAAAGATTATCATATGGTTTCATTTGGTTGTCTTTTCTTGTTGTGCCTTTATTTTGTATATGTAAAATAAAATAAAATTAGACAATTAACCCTTTCCCAAGCTTCCAATTCTATCTTATCATGAGAAGCACGAAGAGGCCCCCTTTGGCAGCAGCAGTTCGTAAAACCCTTTATTTTCATATTCTGTTCCAATGGGAACAAACATACTAGTGCACCATGGAACAAACAATCCCACAAGAGGTAGTCTTCTGTATTTAGGACAATGGTTAACATTGTAATAGAAACGTGAGCTGATTCCCTCCCTCTTTGGGGAAAGGAGAATGATTACACATCTAACTATACTGCTATGGGGGAAATGCCCATTAACTGTCTTGTAAAATAAACAGCAACGACTATAACTGAAGCTTTTGTTGAGCTGAAGCAAACAAAGAGTTCAGGCTACTTAAGCTTTGTGTTTGTTACATTGGCTATAAAAACAATTAGCCTTAGATCACTCGTGCTACAAAGTTTGACTTCAACATACCTTTATAATGCTTCTTTGAGTTATCAGTCCCATAAATCAGGGCAAGCATTCAACCAGAGCTCAGCCCATTATTGGTGATGAGGCCTCTTGTACAGTTAACAATCTGGAGCCTAAAGGTTAGTAAAATACAACAACACAAGAGAATAGAGGCTAAGAGCAACATACGTCAAAGAGTTCATTCAAGGATTCAGTCCACTGCCTCTCTCAAGGCTGTGCTGAAATCTGGTTAGGTGTTGCATGGTGAAATTATTTTTAATTTTAATCTCTTATAATGATTTCCAATTCACTCCCATACTATCCAGAATAACAAAGTATAATCCAGTGGAAGCTATACTTTTCTGATTGTTGTGTATGTATACTCATGACAGACAGTATGGAGTAGTAGTAGTAGTAGTAGTAGTAGTAGTAGTAGTAGTAGCAGCAGCAGCAGCAGCAGCAGCAGCAGCAGCAGCAGCAGCAGTAGAAGAAGGAGTTATTATGCTATGCATTTCTCTGCATTAAGCTCAAGCTGATTCTGCATAGGCTGAAAAGGCCAAGAGTACAGTCATATGGAAGTGTGGCAAATCCCTAATTCCACATGATGCAGCCGCTGGGAAGGCCCCCTCCTATGCCTGCTGCAGGCCCTCAGTTGCCCCGGGCTAAGGGAACATAGATTCTTCCAAGTTCCCTTAGCCTCTGCAGGGGCCAACAAGGCCTGGTCCTCAGCAGGCCCGTGTGGGCAGGCTTGCTGCTCCCTACCCTACGGTGGCTCAGAGGGGGCAAAGTATACTCTGGTTGGCTTTGTGGCACTTTGCCACACCAAAGGTCAGACCAGAGCATTCATTTTAATTTTTTCAGGAAGGTGCACCCTCCTGCAAAATAAAAAGCCCCCCTCCCCCCACAGGGCACGAAGTATTCCTTCACTGTTTTGTTTCCTGGGGGGACACATTTTGGCACTGGAGCAGGTCAAGTGCTGCAATGTGTCCCCCATGGGGACACAGCAAACTGTGGAGCTTTATGTTCCACAGGACCATACCAGCAGTGCCCCAGCATGGCTGCCACTGCACAAAATGGGCCTCAATGTGGCTTACAATCACATTCCCCTTCCCACAACAGGCACTTTGTGAGGTAGGTGATGCTGAGAGACTTCTGAAAGAACTATGACCGGCCCAAGGTCACTTGGCAAACTTCCTGTGGAATAGTGGGGAATAAAATTTGGTTTTGTAGATTAAAATCCACCACTCTTAATCACTGTATTGCACCAACTCTAGGATGTTGAGCTAGGTTTGAAGAGACACAGGTTCAAATCCACACTCAGCCATGATGCTTGCAGGGTATCTTTTGGTCAGTTACTCTTTCTCTGCCTACATTACCACACTGGGTTGTTTTGAGGTAAGATGTTAGGAGGGATAATGATGTGCAGTATCCTGAGCTTCTTGGGGAAAGGGCAGACTAAAAATGTACTAAATGATCATTCCTGTTGACAACAATGAGACATAAATATAATTTTGGTTAACCATGCTCCAGTTTACAACTAACTCGGTTATCTACAACTTGGATCAGTATAGTCCACTGAGAGCTAATGTCTGAACAGGAGTAGACAGACTCAGTTCAAATCTGCATTCACCCATGAAGTTCACTGATTGACCTTGGGCCATTATCTCACAGGTTGTTATGAATTCCACCTCCCTTCCTCTTTGACCTTTGAATAATTGAAAATCTTATGAGACTATGAAATTGTGTTAACATGGTACTATTAAAAAATTGTGTGATGCATCAAAACACATAAGTCAATAGCTTGAGTGGAGTAACAGATGCAGCTGACCAGAAAGGTGCTTTCATATTGGGGCAGGAAGATGTAATATGCATGGAAGAAACAAAGGTTTTTTTGTGCCTAAGATTGTGAGGCCAGGCTGTTTACTGTACAGCAGGAGCATAGAAGTGCTTCTGTTCTGTGTGAAGGTTCAAATATGTGACTGAAGCAAAATATAGCATTTTAACTGTAATTGTTGCTTTTGCTCAAATCTTGATGTCTCTTATTGAATCTCAGAAATACTTGCCCTTGTGGGATTTCTCACAGAACCCAACTGCTGAAAAATACATTTGGCCTCTGTGAATGAAGGTTGGTGGTTTACCAGGAGTTATTATACAGCATATTTCACTGGATAGGCAAATTATGCTGGATTTCTGGATAGAAGGTGATAACTTTTTCTTAATGGTTTAATCATATCTGAAATAAGAAGAGACTTTATACACTCTTTGCTTCATTCAGATTACAGCAAAAAAAGTGTTTTCTGCTGTGTATGAAATGTCACCTGTAGCAAAGAGGTATAGAACCTAATCATATATTGCATGTGAGAAGCACAAATGATTAGCTGGGACTAGTATAAACCCCCAAAATCTGGAAAGCTCTCAAAAAAATAATCTCAGGCAAGCAGGACACAATAACGATGACCCCGAAGGCAAGTTTGTGCTCTTGTTTGTGAGGTCTTCCTTATCTCCAGTGAAATTAGTCCATATCAATCCCATTCCAGTCAAAACAGCAGATTTGTTTTGGTCCTAGATTTTTGCTTCGAGATTAAGCATGAATGCTTTGATTGCCACATGGAAGAAGGATCAGTTTAGTGAAAAGGGAGTAGGTGTACCTACCCAAGGACATAAAGCCCCACAGGATGTTTTTATTTCCATTGTCATGAAGTCCTTCATATTCTTCAACCAACTCACAACCATACTGGAATGCTGGAATGCCTCAAATGAAGGCTGTATATGAATATATATTTGTGGGAAGAGTAATACTGGGGGAAATCTCCCTTCCCTTAGCTGAAGGGGTCATATAAGGGGAAAGAGTTGTTTACCATAAGTGGGGAAAGTTCCAACCAAGAGTCCTTACCCATACATGCAAATATTGGGCTGTTAGATGTGGAGCTCTGTACCACAACTCCAGTGTATGTATGGGGCAGTAAAACTGAGGCAGTGGAGCTGGAATAAGGGCAAATGCATTGGGCACAGAGTTTACCTCTCAATTTCAAACATACAAAAGAAAAAATGTGTTAGGGAAGGTCAGCACAACAGACGTGCCATGATTCCATTTCAGTCCCCTTTCCATCTACTTGCAAACTCCTGAGGGAACTCCAGCTACACATCCTGATAGCCTTTCCTCATCTTTGTCAGAACATCCAACACAAGTCATTTGAGTGGATCCTTACACCACTATGCCCAGCTTGCTTCTCCCCTTCCTGGGATTCAGAAACATGTAATCGAGACTATGTTCATCTTTGCAGCCTGTTGACTTGCAGGCATGTCTAATGGGGTGAAAGGAGGATACTGATACTTGGATGGCTTAAACATGTTCACAGCTTTTATTTTAACACACAAGTTGGCAATAAAATACACATGGTTGAAGAGAGCCTAACCCAGAGGTATTAACCGCAACCTTCTGGCCCAGCGTTCACTTATTCCCCCTGTCTACCTTCACGGGAGGCAGGTCATCCTTAAGCGTTGAGCCCCACTGGGGAAGCGTTCCAACCTAATATGCCAGAGAGAGGCGCAGACCTCCTCTGACACATAGGCCACTTGGCTCAGCGAGCATCCAACCTTCCCCTCTGGGTTGGCCTAGCCCGCTCCAAGCTGCCTCACACTTGAGGCCCCACTTATCAAGCCCAATGCCCTCATCAAACTACTCTAAGAGGCTCCTTTGCCATGCCATTTCTGCCCCAAAAGCTGTGACAGAGTGCTAAATAAAGTGAATAATCAGCTGAATAACCAAACAACCAAACAACCAAACAACCAAACAACCAAACAACCAAACAACCAAACAACCAAACAACCAAACAACCAAACAACCAAACAACCAAACAACCAAACAACCAAACAACCAAACAACCAAACAACAGGGTGGGTGGGTGGGTTCTGATCACTCGCTGCTCAGCCTTGCTGTAGGAGAAGAGGGAGGGCCTGTGCTTGCACTATGCAGGACATTCACATCCCAACCGCTCATCTGTTGTTACCTAATGTACCTCAGATTCCAAAAGATTTTCCCAGAAAAACTCTGTTTCGTGACTGAAACATAATGGAACAGAATACCTCACAGTATTGTTGCAAGGATTAAAATGGAGATGAAAAGAACAATGTAAGTTATTTTGAATCCCCATGTTTTTTTGGGGGGGCAGAATATAAAAATAATGCTATAAACAAACAACCCTTAATTTCAATGATAGTGAAGAGAAGGCACTAAGAAATAACTGAGACAAAAATGTTTATCTCATGATTAATGTAGAAATGTGGCTAACTTGAGTTACCATAAATATAAAAATAGCCTTTGGACTACAAGCAGTAATCTCGGGGCTCTCTCAGTCTCACCTACCTCACAGGGTGTCTGTTGTGGGGAGAGAAATGAGAAGGTGACTATAATCCGCTTTGAGACTCCTTCAGGTAGAGAAAAGGGGCATGTAAGCAGCATATAAGAACCAACTCTTCTTCTTCTACTACTACATACTTTTTCCCATCTCAAGCAGTCAAATGAGGCAGGTAATGTCCCATCCCCTTTCTACAGGATGATTCCAAGGGGATGGCAACTTTCTTTGAGTTGCATTGCAAATGGTAGAAACAAAATGTTTTTAAAATTTCACCTCATCTCAGAAAGAACTGCATCTCAGAAAGAAGCCAGTCAATACCCCTAACCATTCACCTTCCTTTTCATTGACTAAGACCAAAGAACCTAAGCAAATTACATCACCTTGCAAGAATCAAGTTCCTTTGTCATTTTATTGTTGGCGATTTTTCCTTGTCTTGCCAGGCTTTCTTCATAAAATGGAGCTTCGCCAAAAGTGAGTGTTTCAGTATAAACGCAGATGCAGATTATGAGATGAGTATCAGTTTGATGGTTTAAACCAGCTCCAGATACAACTCGCACAGATACATTGTACTCTGAACCTTGTCTCCATTCAGACTTCCTTGAGGCAGTTTGGTGGCACAGAAGGGGCACATTGCTACTGACAAATGTATCACTTCCTGACCATGTGGAAATCAGACATGCTGCAGTGGTTGCAATGCCAGAATCCACCTGGGAAGATTCAGGGCCATTTCCCACGGCGATCTTTGTTGCAAATTGTTTGCGGAATGAAAAATCGCCATTTAAAATAGTGGAATTCGTCGTTTTGCACACCTGGCTTTGTAGTGGAATCAGTTGCGTTTTTTAGCGTTTCCCACAGGCTTCCGGTCTCGGCAGAAATCGCTAGAAAGGAAGCGCTATTGCCAAGCTTGTCCCGCCCCTGGCCGTCAAGCAGCCAATGGGCAGCCGTTAGCATGCTCCCAAACAGCCCCTTTCCCTTTAAGAAAGCTTTTTTAAAAAAAAAAACAGACCCATAGCAACGAATCTACGTAGATTCCTTGCACTGGAGAGACCCATCCAGCTGCCTAATGTGATCTATCGTTTGATTGTATGATCGTTGGCACGCTGGCTCGAGTGATAAAAAAAAATTCCCCCCCCCCCTTCTCACGGGCTCGATTTTCGGCTGAATTTATGTGTAAAAAATAAAGGGACTTTATTTCAGCAAACGGGCTTTTATGTGGTTTGTGCTTAGTGACTAAAGGTGAAGGACTGAAGCCAGGGAAGCCTCTAAACAGAAAGAGGCTCGCCGGTGCGTTTATCCCCGCTCGCTCCGAGAAAAAAAAATGGCGATCGCTTCGCCGGAAGTTTGGAGGAGAGATCCAGGGGGAGGGACTTTGAAGAACCAGCTACAATGGTAACGCACAGGTCTTTAGCGCTACTGTTGCAGATTGGTTGCAGGAGTGTATCGCTATCCGGAGGGTGAATCCAGTTTTCTGGATTCCCCTGAAAGCGCCACAACGAAGCGCTTATTGCTGATCGGTTTCAGGATTGTTGCAGATTGTTGACGACGTCGTGCGTTATGGCAAATTAGTAGCGTTTTCAATCGGCAACCATTGTGCTATTTTTAAGCCGTGGGAAATGCCCCTCAGCTTCAAATCCCACTCAGTTATAAAAGCTCACTGGGGAATCTTGGGCTGCCAGGCCTACCTTGCAGACTTGAAGACTATGTAGACCTTCTTCTAGACCAAATTTCTCAAATATTAAATCTCTCACCGTTGGTTCCATGATTCAGTCTGTTAACCATGTTAGTGTTGAGGCATGAAGGTATAATTTTAGATTTGAAACGTTTTGCCCACCTCTTTTCTCATCACCCTGAAGCACTTAAGAGCTGTTCTTGGTCTTTTATTATTCCATATGAATGGTACTTTGCCATTTACTTAAAGTCTTGTCCTTAATTTCCATCGGAATTACTTGAAATAAGAAGTTTAGCTTGGGTAAAATGTTCATTTTGACAGTTGCCATTCTTGCTGATGAAGAAAAGTTTAGTTTGGACCACCTTTGTAGATCTTCCTGTGTTTTCTTCCATAACAACATATAGTTGTTTTAAAATAGGTTTTGTAAGTCCTTATCTAAGAACACTCCCAAATTTTATTTTTTGGGGAAAACTTGTTTCTTTCTTTTGTCAGATTAATATCGCTCTCATATAAGCTTTGCTGGCACCCTACATTGTGGACATTTTTACTTCAGGTGTTTGATTGATTCTAAAGAATTCTTGTAGTTCTGTTTCACATTCCTGCAATCTCTGTTTATCTTCAAGAATATGTACATTCATCCTCCATCATGTTAGACCTGTTATTTGGTAGTTCAGTTCTGATTCCAATGGGTTATGATCTGCAAAGGTATTGGGTAAAATTTCCATATTTGCCACCATTGGGAATAGTGATTTAGAAAGTCAATATTGATCAATCCTCAAGTAAGAACTGTGCCATCATGAATAAAAGATATATTCCCACTTTTGTAGATTCAGTTCTCTCCAAACATCACTCATTAATAATTGGTTCAGGACAGCATTCAAAGCCCTCGATCAGAACATACTCTGCAACAAATACTTGAAAAAGAATCATCATAAAGTTTGTCTTTAGTGTTATTGGGGGCATAAATATTTGTCAAGATTAGCTTCTTTCAGTCTGATAGTCGAATCTTAAGTGTGATAAATCGACCTTCTAGGTCTTGAAGCAGAGTATCAGCTATAATATTTGGATTTAGTATATATGTTACTACCCCAGGGAGTGATCATTGACTAGCATTCCCCACAGTACCCTAGAGAGCCTATGGCTGATTGATACTAAAATATTAACAATAATACTATAAGGAAAGATGATAGGATTTTGCCACCTTTGATACTACAAACTGTTTTTGGAGGATTGGAGGTTTCAACCACTGATGAAGCCAATGAAAACGGAATTGATCTAGAAGCCGTTATGGTTGTTCCTTCTGGTATATAAAAATGTAAAAGAAATTGTATTTACTCATCATTACAAACATATTGCCTTAGAAAGGTTCCCTTTCTCTTCTGTTGCACTATACTTGATGCCATTCTGCAAAATCATTTATAAGCTGTGATTAACATGAAATGAGCCTTATTTTGTGTCCTCTGTGATTCTGTTCCATTGGGAATACAGTTGTTTTTAATATCCATGCCACAGTTCTGTAGCTCAATAGTCCTTATTCAAAGCAAAAGTGCACTGTTATTTTTTCATAAGTATACCTGTTGTTGACTGGTAAATGAATATATATGAATGTAGTCCATTGAAAATCATTACATTTGTGACATTGCGTGAAGCTACGTAGGTTTTGCATGCAGTGCTGTATCCGTGATGGACCACTCATTGACACAATACTTGATAGACATCTAACCTTTCAGACTTTCTAAAACAAGGACTGGTAATAATTAGATAGAATGATGGCACAATCTCTGCTCTCCAGATGTTCTGAACCCATACACCTACATACTCATGGACAGAGAATCTCTCTGTGTGCATCAGTCAGACTTGTGATCAGCACACTGCAGGTAGAGTGTGGAGACAGAGGACTTGATTCCATTCTGTCTTCCATGCATTGACTAGATGTGCTTTGGAATGTTGAAAAAATATTCCAGCGATGAACATTTATGTGTGAATCAAAATAAAATGTATATCAAATAATTTGTTACTTTGTACGTATATGAAGTAGGCCTACAGCTTCTAGTAAATAATTCCCTACAAGAACACAATAATTTTGCTCTAAACTACCTAAACGTACAAATTATATTCTGCAAGATCATGTGTATATTAAATCAGCTTTATTTGTTGTTTGTTTCATTTCATTATCATTTGATACTTTTTCCTCACTGGAAATTCTGTTGTTTTTAGGTGCCCACCATCGTGCTCATTGTATCCTGCTAGTTTTGTGACAGATCCAATGCAAAGGTTGATTGTACGAAAGGCAAAAGGTTTTAATTGAGAATTAGCTCTTGCTAATCAGGAAAAATAAGCACCAAGCCTGCGAGAATTAATACTCAGAGATAAGGATGTAATTGCCTAATGTGGCTAATAATCTGATAAGAGCTGGTTTTATCTGATTTAACTCGCGGAGCTGCTGTTAATATATAGGGTTGACAATAATCCCTGTGGAATTCTTCTTATCAGAAATGGGGCTGCAGAACAATGGCAAAAAGTATTCATAATCATCACCACGTTTGCCTAGGGCAGTTCTGTTCATAAGAAAACATAAGGTTCAACTAGTTTTGCTGAGTGATAGAAAAACATGCACAGACTAGAGGTGAGTGTCCCTTTCCTCCTCTTTCCCATCATATCCAACAGTGATATATTCGTGTGAAGTGCATAAGGTGGAATGTCATTGTGCCAAATACAGTAAAACTGTGGAAATTAACCTGGAGGGAGCATAAGGAAGGGGAGTGAGTAGACAGGGAAACAGATCAACTTGTTTACCAATATGGAAAGGCTTACCTGTTGAGGTCAAGAAGGCTCCCGCCATCTTGGCTTTTCACAGTGTGAAGAATTTAATTATTCAAGAGGACTTTTATCAGAATCAATAGGGCTATACTTTAACAAAATGATTCAGAAAGAAGTTTTGGGTAAAGACTCTTTACTATATACCTCACTATGTGCAGTTAGTACTTTCTGTAGCTGTAAGTAGATTCCTATGTTAATTTTTGCATGTGTCATATTAATATGTTTTGCTCCATCATTGCTCCATCAATCTTATTGCATTGTCCAATGAATGTTCCATCCTGTTGATGGTATCAACCTATTCTGTGTAATCCACCTTGAGTCCTTGTGAGAAAGGCAGATTATAAATCATGTAAATAAGAAAATATAGCAATGGAATGGAACTAAATGGTAGGCCACTGGGTTCACATTCAGGAAATGCCAAATTCAATCCATGGCACCTCCAGTAAAATGATAAAAGGTAGCAACTGCTGGAAAAGACCTCTTCCTGCCTGAACTCCAACAAATCTGCTGGTGGTAACAGCAGAGAATACTGGGTAGATAGACTAATGAGCTAAGGTGGTATTAGTGATGTTACCAATCTCCAGATGCGGCCTGAAGATCTCCCAGAATGGCAATGATCTCCAGATTTGACAAATCTGTACAAAGAGTTGGTTCTTATATGCCACTTTTCTCTACCTAAAGGAGCCTCAAAGTGGCTTACAATTTCCTTCCCTCTGCAACTCACTCTATGCAGACCTACCCTTATCCTTGATCTGGAAACTACAACTGGTGCAGAATATTGTGGCCAGGGTTCTCACTAAAACATCATGCAGATCCCACATCCGGCTGGTACTCCAACAACTTGGCTGGTTCTCAGTTGAATTCCAGATTAACCTTAAGGTTTTGGCAATCACCTTTAAGGCCATACTCGGGTTTGGCCCAGTATAATTGAGAGACCGCCTCCCTACCCCCAAAAGAGCCTTATGCTCCTCCACCTCCAACTGGCTGCGGATCCCTGGCCCCAGAGAGGCATGTCGGACTTCAACTAGGGCCAGAGCCTTCTCGGTCCTGGCCCCAACCTGGTAGAACGAGCTCCCTGAGGAGATCAGAGCACTGCCTGAACTTCCACAATTCTGGAGGGCCTGCAAGAAGGAGTTCCACCCACAGGCATTCGCTTGAGGCCGACCTTCTCAGAACATCGGCTGGTCTCCCCCCCTCAGACACGCTTCCATGACTGAACAATTTGATCTCCCTAGTGTTGTTGTTATTCATGTTGTCTTGTGATTGTTTCCTGATAGATTGTTGTTATTGAAATTTGTATAATGTTATAGATTGTTATAATGTTCCATGTAATATATACAATGTTCCATGTAAACCGCTCAGAGCCATAAAGAATGGGCAGTATAAAAATGCAAATAAATAATAAATAAAATAATTTACAAAGTTCAGTCTTCCTGGAGGAAATAACTGCTTTGGAGAGTATGGCATTATGACCTCTGAACTCATCTGCCTACATAAATTCTGTCCTCACCAGAATCCATCCAAAAGACTCTGGGAATCTGTCAATACTATTTATTGGGCAGCTCCACATGAAAAATATTGCAAGTCTTTTCTAGGACAATCTGAACCAGTTAATATATGGTTATGATAGAGGAAGGATTCACTTCTTATGGTCCATGAACATGTACCACAGTGCACTAGGTGGCTGGCTGTTTTTTGCTGTCTCAGACCACCGGCTACTCAGATAGGGAGTGCATTGAGCTCCCAGTGGCATGGTAGCCTGCACACCAATTGATGAGCCACAAGTTGCACAGGCCTGGTAGGAAGTTCTTAGATAATGGCTATAGTGCAAAGTAACCATCTCAGACATTCCATCAAACACAGAAGCAGGTGCAAATCTGTGAGGTCTTTAGAATTTAGATTTAAGACCTGCCTTAGCCAAAAGACAAGACAGGCCACAAATCTTTTAAAGAGGACTGAGTATTTAAGCAGGCATCTGACTAATGTAAATCAGAGCCTGACATTTTAAAATGCCTTTGTCCAACTCTGAAGCATAGCCCTTTTTTATTTGGTTACAAAAAAATCATTGAAACATAATTAATAATGTACTATTTGTAAGTAATTTTACCATGATGTTCTTCTTTGAAGAATTCTGAATCTCCATGTTGAGCCTTAGAACTATTTAGAAAGTCAGTCATATGCATAAAGATGAAGATTTTATTTGCTGCTTAAATCTAAAATACATTGTGAGGCTATGTTGATAAGGTTGAAATATTTCAGTTGGACTGTATGGGCACCATTTTGTGCATGTTCTGACTGAAGGACTGGAGAATTCATTTTTACATTTTAATTACACAGGAAGGAAATGAAAAAGATAACATTACATAATGGTGCTGATAATCCAAAGAAGGGGCAACCCGCAGATGGAATCTGGATTGTAACCTAAGTAGGGGCGTGACAAGGACAGAGCTCCTTAGGAAGGCTTAACTCCTCATATAATGTTATTAATGCCCACATTGACTGACTCTGATAGGCAATTAAAACCATAAATCATTTTACACGATACAGTGCGCATTGATCATATGTTCTCATGTTGTTGGGTTTCATATAGTTATTTTCCCATGCAGATAGATGTCATGTCAGTGGAAGATTACCTGATAAAAAGTTGGCTTTAAAATCCACCAAGAGCTGCTGCTTCTTTGGGCTGTTTTGTTGTGTGGTTTGTTCAGCTTATATTGAAATAAAAGGAATGCAACTGTGCTTGCTGCAGTGCACCTTATATTCCTATTACTAACGCGGATGAGGCTTGCAAATATGGGAACTCCAAATATGAATTTTCACTGATTCTTGTACATTTCATGTGATGATTTAGATACTTTCCCTCTAAAACTCCTGTTGTTGTCATTAATGAAAACTTAAGGTAATTCCTGTTTTCTGTGCAATTAGAATTCAACATGTCAGACAGGTAAGGCCAGAAAACAATGCTGTTGCATGCTCAGAGAAGTTGGCTACTTTACAGTGCCAGCCTAAGCAGAACTACACTAGGGGTGGATGTGGGAAAATGAGTTCAGTTTGGTTAGTGGCTGAACCACGAACCGAACCAAACCAGGAGATTGTTTTACAAAGTTGTTCATGGCCCCAGGATTGCAGAAGACAGCCCAAAAAATAGCTGAGCAGAGGCAAGCAGCTTGCTCTTAAATTTTAAAGGAACTACAGAAAGCAGCCCCCCAAAAAGAAGAGATTAGACACGTTTAGTTACATTCATTGTGAAATTGTTTATTATAGCCTAGGATAGGTTCTTTTTCTGTTATTATGTTCAGCTGTTTTGGGCTGTCTTCTGCAGTCGTTTCAAAGTTTAAAGTCCTTTTAAAGGAACTGCAGAAAACACCCCTAAATCAGTTGGGCTGTTTAAAGGAACTGCACAATACAGTGGTGGAGAGCACCTTCCTGCCACTCAGCTGCTTTGGTGGCTTTTGTGAGGAACAGAAAATGGGTTTAAAGAGACTCAAACCCCTGCTTTTTTCTGCTTTCACAAACCATCAAAAACTGCCTTAAAAGCTTTAACATTTCATGGAAGGTTTTCACTGTAGACCTGTTATGAAGTTCCGTTTGTAAACCATGACAGGGACAAAATTCATAATTAATTTTGCTTTGTGGTTCAATTAGTGCCCTTCCCTAAATCACATCCTGTTAAGTCGTTGGAGTTTGATTGACTTAGAAGGATGTAATGGTTTAGGACTGCACTGCTAACCCATTCAACTTTGTAGACTACAAGAATTTTGAAAGGAATATTACCTGCGTTTGATCTGGATATTCAACTTTGGGGATCGATGCCTTTTCTTTTTGTAGTATTGTGTAACCTAGAGACAAAGCTCTCATTTCCATCAGCATGTTCTTCTACCAATTCAGTACAAAGTGACTGCTGTGTTTATACCTGGATCTTCTGGTGAATCCCATAAAGTGCTGCATCACCAAAGTTCATATAAAGATGCAGGTACATAGCAGGCACATGTGAGACACTGAACCACCTCAGAAAGATCACAGAGATGTACATGGGAATAAATCTGAAGACATGTAAATAATGTCATCAAAGTCCACAATGGGCCAGAGAGATGAAGTCTGCTTGGCTGGCCCTACCCTCTCAGCCTACCCCACATAATACAGCTAACCAAAGGGGAACTGATGTGTAACCCATGGGCAAAAACCTAGTCATAATGTGACCACTCCATGTCCTCCTTTTCCCTCCCTGGCCAGGGAAAACCAGGCATCCCTGCATTTAACAAGAACATAACTTTGCAGCTATAACATATAAATGCTTCTTACCTTGGACCCTTAATATCTTCTTCCAAGGATGCCAGAGCTTTAGAGATGTGTAGCGTAGACTGTTTACAACAATTTTCCAAGCCTACTTTTACATTCACAGTTGCCATCCATCTGTTTTCTTCTCACCTTTCTTCTCATGGTAGAAATTCTGGGGCCTTATATGCTTTAACAATCACATTTTTCAAATTATGGGCAGTTTTTTAGGTTCATGGGGTCGTGTGACAGATTTTAAGTTATATTCTGACTGAATAGCACAAATATGAACATGTTTTCTTGGCAACAAGCATCACAGAGTCTAATAGTCCTAACTCCCCCCAATGATGCACAAGATCACAGACTTATGGCTGGCATCCTACTTTGCTGCTGACATATTTTTTTCTGGCTATTTATGATGTCAGTGTATAATTGTTCTTCATTTGCGACTGAAGATTGTCCAAAATAACTTTATGTGCATTGGTTATAGAAACGTTACCTCATGTTTGTCATGGTGTGTGGTCCAGAAAATATAGCGGGCTGCTGTGCTGTTCGGGCAGATGAAAGCAAAGCAGGTGTCTTCATGAGTCATTTTTCATTGCACATCAGCTTAAACTGGAAATTATCATACATAATTTTGACCCCATTTATTTAAAATGAGATTGGTGTAGAAAACACTTCCCACTTATTTTCCTCAAGTGTAATACAGAAGGATGTCACCTTATTCTTGTCAGAGAATGTAATGGTACTAAGACAACAGGTACAACTTTACCCAGAATAGTCAGGCCATTATAATAAATGCTACGTGGGATTTACATTTTTTCCCCTGTAATAAACCATTAGCCTACTCCAGGAAGGGGCTGGAGAATAAACTTCTACTAAATCTACTACTGCAAATAATTTTTAAAGATCTGTACCTAGTGGTTAAGAGTATTGTAAAGCTTCTGGAATATCCAGGTTCAGATACCAACTCTGCCACTTAAGCTTATTGAGTGACCTTGGATCAGCCACACACCCAACCTAGCTCTCAGGATGATATAGGATTTAGTGACATGACAGGATAGCATACCTCCAAATTTCAACTTCTGAACTGCTTCTTGTAGCTTCCATTCTTCAACCGTGCTATTTCCATTCTGTCAGGATATGTTCCTGGATGAGGCCTTATACAGGGAGCCCCAGATGAGATGGGTCCTGGTGGAATCACCAATTAAAAAAAAATCTTTTTGACATTTAAGGAAAGGAGAAATTTCAGCAGCAGCAACACTGACTCAAGCACTGTGTGGACTCTTTTCAATATATATCTTAGGAAATGTCTATCTGTGGTCATATGAGAATGCTGTGGAATCCCTCACCAACTGCAAAAATGCTGTTGTGTTCAGAGTACAATAACTGCAACGGTATTAACAAAAGTTGTGGGGGCTCTGTGTAATCTATGACAACACCATAGATTCTGAGAGGGGGACAGCTGAAGGGGATGGAGAAGTAGCGATATGATATCATAAGACTCAAACCAGAAAAAATATGGAGGGCATATCTCTGCCAACCCCCATGAACAGACAGGGAAGTAGATTTATCGTCATAATTTCACACACACATAGTCATGCGAGCACAAAACCCAAAATGTAGGAAATGATTTATTTCAATGCTATGATGTGATAACCACTGACATGACAATGTTCTAGTCAATAGCATAAATAGATAATGGCAATATTAGCTACAAGGCAAATTCAATATCAAATGTCAGTTGCCTGTGGACTAAGGTTTATGCCATGCCAAAATGAATTACAGCAATTCAACACCATCCTTGCAAAATAAGAAGAGACTGAACAACTGGTAAGAATGTGAACGCACCATTTTAAGAATGATCAAGGTCACATGGCTAATTAGAATACCTTGTGGTACATGCTGCAGAAGTCCTGCTGACATACCATCTGTACCTGCAGCTCGACGTATCAAAAACCCCTTCCATAAATTGCCTGCTCATAATAGGTAATTGCAGTGCCAATGACCATTACCTAATTAGTCACTAAATTGGTAAAGGCAATCCTAGTCTATGCTAAATGTTTTAAGCAATCGATAGAATATTTTCCCATTAATGAACAATCCACATGATATCATTTAGCTAGGTGGATCGGTATCACTATATAGATCCATATATCACTATGTAATGTTAAATGGAATGGGTCTCATTTGGCACATGAATCTGATTTCACTCAGTTGCCTGCACCATCGTTACAATCTTTTCCAACAAAACCATAGCAGCAGCTCTTAAGAAACTGAGAGAAACAGGGTTATGATTTCAATTCTAGTTAATGACAAGGGTACATTTAGTGAAAAATGTGGTAGCCTTGGCAAGGAAAGAAGAAAAAACAGAAGGTATCTGTAGAGTCAGCTCTAAGTTACAAACAATGAGAAAGATTTAAGAACTGGGGTGGACAGCAAACAATTTCTGTTTCATGTATTACACAAAGTGGGATTTATTTATTATATTTATATACTGCCCTCCCTGGGGGCTACTTTCTTACTGAGAGCAGTAAATATTTACTAATATTACAAACTTTTTTTTAACCATTTCTGTGCCATGAATGCATCTCGAAATAACACATGCATTTAGATATCATGGCAAGGAAATTTTATTTGTTTAATTTCTGTATGTCAGCCATGTAGGAGGGCCAGCGTGTTCTCTGATTCCCTATTTCTTTCAAATTGAACAGCCTGTAGGGCTACAGATCAAATTGCACCCTCCATGTACTCTATGAGTACAAAAGATTGCCTGTATGGGGTTCTTTGTGGGTCATAAAAGAGCTCGTTTCAGAATTTCATTCTTAGGATCACCAGGGTTGATTTTTAGGGCAGAAAACTACCACCTTGTGGATGTATAATTTCAGATTCTAGCTGTGGTAATATGAGAAGGGACAACCTTTTCGCCATCATTTGTCTGATCCTTGTCTCCTCTACACATGTTAGAATAATAGAATCATAGAATCATAGAATAATAGAGTTGGAAGGGACCTCATGGGTCATCTAGACCTACCCCCCTGCACTATGCAGGACACTCACATCCCAATCGCTCATCTACTGTCACCTGCCACCCCTTTGCCTTCACAGAATCAGCCTCTCTGTCAGATCGCTATCTAGCCTCTGTTTAAAAATTTCCAAAGATGGAGAACCCAGTACCTCCCGAGGAAGCTTGTTCCACTGAGAAACCGCTCTAACTGTCAGGAACTTCTTCTGGAGTTTTGGATGGAATTTCTTTTGAATTAATTTCATCCCATTCATTCTGGTCTGTCCCTCTGGGGCAAGAGAGAACAATTCTGCTCCATCCTCCATATGGCACCCTTTTAAATACTTGAAAATGGTTATCAGATCCCCTCTCAGTCATCTCCTCTCTAGGCTAAACAGACCAAACTCCCCCAACCTTTCTTCATATGTCTTGGTCTCCAAACCCCTCACCGAACCAGAGCAGAGTAAAGCGGTACCATCGCCTCTTGTGAACTGGACATGATACTCCGTTTGATACAGCCCAAAATCCCATTTGCCTTTTTAGCCACTGAGTCATACTGCTGACTCATGTCCAAAGTATGGTCTACTAAGACTCCTAGATCCTTTTCGCACATGCTACAGCCAAGACAAGTCTCCCCCATCTTATATTGGTGTGTTTGTTTTTTCCTACCTAAATGCAGAACTTTACATTTGTCCCTATTGAACTTCATTTTATTCAGTTTAGCCCACTTCTCGAGCCTATCAAGATTATCCTGTATTCTGTTACTGTCTTCAGTTGTGTTTGCTACCCCTCCCATCATCTGTATCCCATCGTTAGTATCATCTGCAAATTTAATAAGTATCCCCTCTAATCCCTCATCCAAATCATTTATAAATATGTTGAACAACACAGGCCCCAGGATAGATCCTTGGGGTACTCCACTTGTCACTCTTTTCCAAGAAGATGCTGAACCATTAACAAGTACCCTCTGGGTATGATTTGTCAACCAGTTATTGATCTACCTGACAGAATTAGGACCCATACCGCAATTTACCTACCTGTGAACAAGAATATCATGTGGAACGTTATCAAAAGCTTTACTGAAATCCAGATAAACTATGTCCACGGCATTCCCCTGATCCAGCAAGGTAGTCACTTTCTTGAAAAAAGAGATAAGGTTGGTCTGACATGACTTGTTCTTGCAAAACCCATGCTGAGTCTTAGAAATCACATCTCTGAGTTCCGGCTGCTCAAGGACCGAATGTTTGATTATTTCTTCCAAAATTTTGCCAGCTACAGATGGCAAGCTGATGGGTCGATAATTATCTGGATCCTCCTTTTTCCCTTTCTTGAAGATGGGGACAACATTTGCCCGCCTCCAATCATCTGGCACCTCACCTGTTATCCAAGAAGTGTAAAAAATAATGGACAGAGGTTCAGAGATGACATCTGCAAGTTCTTATAGTACCCTTGAATGCAGTTCATCTGGCCCAGAAGACTATGTTGACCAACAGAGAAAGAAGAGCTGTTTTTGGAACCCCAAAATGGCTTCCTTTCCCTACAATAGACTGGTAAGATAGGTGTAAGGTAGGTGAGCCTGAGAGATCTTTGAGAGAACTGTGACAGACACAACTGTGACAGACACAAGGCTGCATATAAAGGAGGAGAGGGTAGTTAAACCCAGTTCTCCAGATTAGAGGCTGCTGCTCCTAACCATACCAGGCTGGCAAAAAAAACAAGTTGCTATCTGCAAGGCTGGTTCCAGGTTTTGTGGAGAGAGGAATGGGTAAAGAATACCTACAACCTTTTTGTGTCCATCACTAGCCCCCCCTTCCTGCCTGCCTTCCTGCCTATACTACCACATGACCTCTTCCTACTGTAAGCCCTTCCCTACCTACATATTACTTACACAACATATATACCGTTTCCCCAATAACACTAGGCAGTAACTGCAGCTGGGAGTACCACCACTGTTGCCAGGAGTGTTGCTGCTGTGTACCAGCTACACAACCGGCTCCAGTGGATATTGGGCAGCTGAAATTGAATGATGCATGGGTGATGGAGCAGCTACAAGCAAGTGAGTGGAAGGTGTGGCAAAGCATCCTGCCAAAAGCCCTGGGTTCTGGCAACTCCTCCATTTCAAGGTATGCTGACTCTGGCCCTGACCATATGGGTAGTTGTATGTTTCTCTCTGCAAGCAATAATAGCTCTGATAGTAGAATGGGATTACAATGGGGGAGGGGAAGCAGGGATAAAGGGCTAGCCCCCTCCCCAGTAGCATGGCCCGAATTGGGCTCTCCCACAGCTGTTTCTATTGCCCGTATATCCTAATCCTGGATCTCCCAAGACTTAAATTGGATCTAGACTAAATTTCCCATCCTTCAAATTGAACTGTCCTGCCTCTCCCTCCCACTTCAGCTCACCAATCTCCACAAAGTGCTAAACCTGGGGCCAAGGGGACTCTGACAGCTGATAGGAAGGGGACCTGCAGTGGGAAGGGGGAATCAGTGGATGTTTCTGTTTATGGAAAATTCAATCTGTCTAGTTTTGTTTGTGTTTATTACAGAATAGACAACATCTTGATTAGCAGGGTGTTATGGCCACCTTTTCATTAATATACTGAGGTGGGCATAGAAATCATATGAAAAAGACAAGTAGGTTTTTATAACAGGCTTTTCTCTACCTTAGGGTCTCAAAGTGCTTACAATTGACTCCCCATAATTGTCACCTTGTGAGGTGGGTGCGGCTGAGAGAGTTCTGAGAGAACTGTGACTGGCTCAAGGTTATCAAGCAGGCTTCATGCAGAGGAGTGAGGAATCAAACCCCATTCTCCAGATTACAGGTCGCCATTCTGAACCTCTGCACCTCGCTGGATCTTGATAATATTAAAAGATTCAAGTCAGCACAGCACCCAACAGACTATAACTTCCTTTTTGCTCTACTATCAGGGTTGATATTAAAGGGCTCCCTTTTCTCTTAAATCTTGTGATATGTCCTTTTGCTGCTCTTTCGGAAAGCTCCAAGAGGTTCATGATTTGACTGCTTCTCCCCCCCCCCCCACACACACACACACTCCTCACTTATCCACATCTCTCTGTGCCTATATGTCTGGCCAAAAAGGGCAGCCTGGTCTCTATCTCTTCTTTGTTTAGTTTATTCTGTCCAGAACCACTCATGTTATGACCCCAGATAGGATCTCTCTCTAGTTAACTGCTTGCCTGTCCCTTTCCCCACAGATACTCCCGCCTGTCTCTTCCCCCACACACCAAGAGTTCCCACTGCCTCAGTGTCTACTATATGCACCAGTTCAAGGAATGTGAGTGTGTTCCACACTTTAAATGTTCTAAAACATCCCTGCTACCTAGAGCAATGTCAGGATCCAAGAGAGTTCTGGTCTCAGTATGAGCCCTGCTCTTGAACTACAGTGAAATAATATAGGCAAGAGGATTGTGGAGAAGTCCAGCTCAAAGGACCATCATGATCCACACAAACTAGAATGAGATTCTGAAGAGGGCATAGAGTTCCTGAGCACTGATTGTTGAACAGATGCCCCCATAATGACCACCTCCAAATAATGTACAGTATCTCGTAACAAAAGTATAGAGGGTGTAGATTATGAAGATCAGAGAAAAAGGCTAAAATTGTGGGGAATTATGTTAGATTTTCTGGCAGAGATCCATTAATGGCCACACCGGCTTTTAATCCCTAGAAAGTGAAGAACCTTCCACAATGTGTGATGAAGAAGAATATATAAATGTATGAAGCACTTGAGTCAGGCCACTGATGTTTCATTCAGTACTGTGTATTCAGAATGCTTCTCCCAGTTATCACCTTTCCTAACATCTACCTGGAATTTTCAACAAAGTTTGAAACCAGTGGCATCCTTAAGACCAACAAAGGTCTTAAAGGTGCCACTGGACTCAGGCTTTGTTCTGCTAATTCAGCCCAATATGACTACCCACTTGAATCTGGATTTTTTTAAATTAGAGATACCAGGGATTTAACCTGAGACTTCCTTCATACAAGGCACGTGCAGAACCAATGAGCCATGCCCCCTCCTCTAAAATCTACCTAGGATAGATCATTACTGTAGCAGTACACAAGAACATTCCTGTTTTTTTCAGCCAGTTAGATGCACTGTACAATATTAATGTACTAGGGCTACTACAGGGTTGCTTGACATCTTCTGCTACTGCCTATCTGGAAATGACAAACTAGAATTGATTTGACCTCAAGGGAGGCAAGGGATCATGGCTGTGTCCACCTTCATAGATCAAATGTTCAAGTTGGTTCTAAAATCCATTTGTGTCAAAGTGGTTTATATTTTGGTATATTAAAATTAGAAGTGCCAGTTTTTCTACTGACTTTGTGCTCCTGTGCCTTTAATAGCAACTTGTTCTGCAGACATTAATAGCTGAAATTGATTGTTTTCCACATTCTGTACTGCTCTACTGCTGATTTCTGAAGATTAAAACCATGATGGGTGGCATTCTTTCTTGATTAGTTGACAATCCTGATTGAGATGAACAGTGAGGAGTGGGAAGACCTTGTCAACATTCTACTTTGCGTTTAAAAAGTGGGGGCTGAGGCTAGAGAAGCAAGTCAGTTCTGTATTGGGTGGAAGAAGCTTGGATGCTAGTAGGGCAAGTGGAAGAAATCATCAGGACACCTGTACAAAGAAAGGATGCAGCTTCCTTCTTGCATGTGCCTATCTTAGGGGCACACAGTACATGCTGTATTTGTCATAGTATACTGCTAAAAATGGGCACCCTTGTGCCAATCCAGCTTGCTACCATAATATTTTGAAATCGTTCTGACATGAATGACACTATCACATTATGAATCTGCCCATCCTTGCTTTGAAACTAATAGCAAAATTGGAATGGCCACATATCTTCACAGCAAAATGACGAGTTCTGTTATTGAAAGTGAATGGAGATCCAGCCATGGAATTTCTAATGGAACATACCACACCACCCCATTTTCTCAAGCCCAAACGAATTCATTAAGATGAAAGGGGCAGATGTGCCCAGAAGGTATTGAGTTCTCAGTGTCTTCTTCTAGATGATCTTGTTGATCAAGAAAGGAAAGTCACCAATGCTGTTGCCTATGAGAAAATGCTCACATGCATGCAGACACAGTCACATACTACACATTTGTATCCCTAAAAGGAGCATGCACACGCAAGCACAGATACAGATATACTGATCAGTGCTACATGATCATCCTCCTTTCTCCATTCATTTATTAAAAGATCACTGTGGGTTCTCTACTACAGCATATATACAATAGACGAGGCTTATCTGTAGAAAATAATACTGGATCAAAATGTGGAGTTAATGCAAGATTTATAAGACAAAGCTCAGCTATCACTGCTAGCAAAGCTGATCAGCTACTGACCAGATGTTCCAAATCCCTATTTAAACGCCTCCTTTCAAATCCTCCATAAAGACTCATTTTATAGCAACACATAAAAAGAGCCAGTCAGTTAAAGGATGAGTGGCTGGTCAGGGGAGCTGAGCCTTCCCTTTTCATTATTTATTATTATTATTATTATAACATTTTGCATTTAGAGACTACACACATGTGAACAATTCCATTTCGCTTCACCTTTTCCTCAGCTGTCAGTTTTCCTAATAGTTTTTTTTTAAAGTGTTCCAGATTGTATGTGTTTGTACACCTAGTATTGCTGGTATCTGCTTCTTGTAGGAATGTCACTGTGCTTCCTGCAATTTCAGCATTAGATAACAGTAACAGACAGGACCAAAGAGGAAAGCTAGCTGGCTGAAAATCTAAAAAACATCATCACTCTGATACAGCAATCTGGGACCTGCACGAGCAGACTTGCCTGTTCATTTCAAGGGAGATGATGGCACATGGGAAGGGACACACACACACACACACACTCAGCTTCTGCCTAGTCTTAAAACAGAGGTTTGCTTGTGCACTTTGTTTTACTGATGCACCAGTTAAACTTTGAATATGGGGTTATTTTAAAAACATATTGCATTTGATGAGAGTTTTTTTAAGCCTTTAAAAACAAAATAGTACAAAATAAGTAAATAAGAAACCAATGACATGGAAGAGGATTAGCAAAGGACTCCAAATTTCAAAACTGAGCCTAGCAGATTAAAGAGCAGAAGATATGGGTGGGATCACTTTCTTAATGCACAGGTGCCAATAGAGTTCAATATATCCATCGTCCATCTGCCCACAGAGAAAAGAGTTCATCTCATCTGAATCTGCAGTGAAAGAGGACCAGAAGACTGGGATCCTGAAGCTGGAATAAAAGCAATATGGAGCAGCCTACCTTTTCTCTCATCCCCCCTCCTCAAATGCAAGGATCTCCCTTCCAGCAATTCATCCTTGGTAATGCATCTGAATCCCATGCTTGATGGAGTTCAGGAGTACCTTACATAAATGCTCAGTGGTCCTTACATGATCACTTGCAACAGGATAGTACCAGACATAGTCTTTGACAACATTTTCTATGCCACAGCATAGCAGATGTACAGGACTTGGTTTCCATGCCAGATTTCCTTATCCCTGCAACTATCTCATAGATTCTTCATAATACAGGAGTTGCATAACATCTCAGGAAGTTATTTACTTATACTCTCCCCTGTTCCATGGGTAATAAAATCAAGCAGAGGCAGGCATTGCATTGTAAAGTGTTCTCTCTTTCTCTATGTCTCCGCCTCACCAAGTTCAGTTGTAGCAAAATTCCATGGCGTGAGATGCTCTGCTTGAAATTGCTACCTTCCATTATTATACTTCCCTAGCAAATAGAATTTGCTACTCCTCTACTCTCGCTTCATCTGGTTTGGAGACAACAGAATTCAGCAGTGGCACCCAACTTGCTGGTGTTAGTTGATATTCACCTTTCATTTGAAAAATCCTGAGGGGCACACACAGTCTGCTAGAATTTGCGGTATTGGTAGAATTTATGACATTTTACCTATATTCTATCCTGGCCCAAGAGCCTCTTGTGGCACAGAGTGGTAAGGCAGCTGTCTGAAAGCTCCGCCCATGAGGCTGGGAGTTCAATCCCAGCAGCCGGCTCAAGGTCGACTCAGCCTTCCATCCTTCCGAGGTCGGTAAAATGAGTACCCAGCTTGCTGGGGGGTAAATGGTAATGACTGGGGAAGGCACTGGCAAACCACCCCATATTGAGTCTGCCATGAAAACGCTAGAGGGCGTCACCCCAAGGGTCAGACATGACTCGGTGCTTGCACAGGGGATACCTTTACCTTTTTATCCTGGCCCAGTAGAGCTGTTTTTTAAAAATATATCTTCCTTTTCACTTACAAATGCTTTTCACTTCCTCTCCCCACAACAGACATCTTGTGAGGTAGGTAGGGCTGAAAGAGCTCACAAAACTGCTCTGCAAGAACAGCCCCAAGAGAACTGTGACAGCCCAAGGTCATCTAGCTGGCTGCATGTAGAGAAGTGGGAAATCCAACCGGACAGGCAGTAGTATCAAAGCCTGGCAAGGAAAGACATCTAATCTAAGCAAAATCCATTGAATTTCCTGTGCTCCAGGTCCAGGGACAGTACAATCCAACCCGCAAGCACATGTTAGGCCTCAACAGATCCAGAGGCAGCAAAATGCATTCCTACCAGATTTCCCTAGCTCCGAACCACGGACAAGTATGATTAACAGCATGTCTTCTGGTAAGATTTTGCTAGGCCTGGATTTAGAAGAGGACACAAGTGAAATGAAGTGTGATTATAAACTTTCACCCGTTCACTGCTGCATCCTCTGTAAATGGGCACTTACCAGCCCCCTCCAGTGGCTAGGCAGGACTTGGCAACCCTATATTAGCAACCTGACTTTCATTGAGTGGACTTCCACACAGACGTCTTTCCCAGCTCAGGTTTTCAACAAAACTATTTTCCCTGACCTTCCTCACATCACATGTCCTTCCTCACATGTCTGTTGCTGATGTGCCCATTTCAGTCCATCTTATCTCTGTGTTTTCTCACACTGCTTGCATGCTGATGTTTTCAAGAATGCATCCAGATCAGGGTGGATTTTCTTGCCAAGTGTGTGTAGTTTGTTGCATTCTCCTTTCATTTTTAAAGAATCCCACTAGGGAACAAAACATTTATATACCAATGTACCAATATGCTGTTTGGGGCATATTTTCCTATCCTTGCGTCAACTTTTCCCATCTGTACCCGCTATTTTGTCTGGTACACTCAATCTACCCATTTAAAGTTATTTTGGGGGTCAGGAGAGCTAGAACAGGACAGTTTATGGAATGGAATCAACTTCTGGAATTGATTCAGCATAAAGTGTAGCAGAAACAGATGAAATGCAAAGCAAAATATTTCATGCATAAGTGTCCAGAGTCTTTATCTGAAAACTGGTCTTGGTGGGGAACCAGTTCTTATTGTGTTGAATGTATCAGACAGAAAATTACCTTTCACTATCTACTGCCAGAGGCGTATCTAGGAGGTGGCACATGCCTTAGGCACCAGATGGGGGACTGCGTGAGGGAGTGACTCATGGCCTGACTATTGCTGGTGTGGTCCTGCCATGCACAGGAGGCCCCAGGCACCCCCAGCAGCACCACTGATGCCCACCTTCTTAGGCAGAGGATGGCAGTGCTCACCCTATGGGTGATCAGTGGGGTACAGTGTCTGTCCAGACACCATGGCCCTGAGGAGGGGGCAGTATTCCTCTGCACTGCCAGTAGAGGCCTACTGCCCTCAGTTCTCCTGCCTATATCCCTGATACCTGACCCTGTGGGTGGAGAACAGCATTATGTGGTGCCCATCCAGACACTGTGGCCTCAAGGCAGGGACAGGAGACTTGCAGCCTGAGGGGGCTGGCCCCTGCACCACTGCCACCAGGGAAGGTGATGGGGCATTGGGTAACAGGATGGTTCAGAGCATGGGCAGGCTCTATGGGGTGGCTACAGTGTTTTGGGCCTCCCACCCTAAATCACCAAGCCCTGCCCCTTGCCCTGGGTGCCAAAATTGCCTGGTGCACACCTGTCTAATGCACCAGATTTTGAAGTTTAAAATAAGCAAAAGTTTTACCCAAAGTGGCATTACAATTGCAGAAAGTGTGACTAAGGGTATCTGCATACCATACGGGGCATGCCATATGTTTCATCTAAATGATGGCATACCTAAAGATATCTGAACTGAGTGTGTGGGGAGAAGTGCCGTGGAATATGTCTGAAGCCCCAAAGGTGCCCTGCTTTTTACAAGGGCACTTGCACAGAATGCTGAGATTGTGATTAATATATCAATATTTGGTATAATGTCTACAGCTGCCCCAAGGAGCACAGCTGTGTCAAATCTGAGCCTACATGATAATTTCGCATCTCAGTTCTTGACAAGTCCCAGAGTGATGTTGTCTGCAGTCACAGTTTTCATTATCCTCAATAGATGACAGTTAATAAATATCCAATAAGAATAATATATCCCAAATAAGCTTTAAACTGTCATGTCTTTACGTGACCACTTGGAAAGAATGTATTTCCTTGTAAATTGGAATACCTTTGCATTCAGCATTAGACCATTTGATATCATACTGCATCTAGTGCACAATATTCTTCCTGAAGAGAAGTATTTTGTTGAACATTTAAAACCAGTCTGGTGCAGAAATGTTGGACTAGACCTTGGAAACCCTGGTAAGAATCCCTGCTCACTTTGAAACTCAAAGAGTGACTTTGGACCTTTTACCTAACGTACCTCACAAAGAAAGTGTAAGTTAAGATGAAGTAAGGGAGAACTATGTATGCTGCCCTGAACTCTGTGGTGAGAATATAATACAACTGATTAATTAAACCTCTCTCTAGCCAAGAAAACATTGCAATGAAGGATTTATTCCTGAGGCATATTTTAGACTCTGGAAAATTAGTATAGAGTTAAAGGCATGAAGAATGAAGTAGGAAGTCCTCAGTGCAAGGGTTGCCTGCACAATGCTAGCACTCCATGCCCCTGGAAATTTCTGGTGGCAAGGCCACAATATCACTTCTATTCACATGACCATAAGTGACCTCACACTAGGGACTACCCATTTCCCCTTAAATGGCTAGAGTCTTTCACCAATGTCACTTTTTGGCCCACTTTCTCACATAAATTTTCTCAATTCCTTGTCTCCAGAGTTAAACACTAACATGCAGAGTACAAAGTTCCATAGTATAGTTCTTTCTTTGCCACAAAGAATATACGAAAAACACTATCATATTAAATCAAAGGCCCATCCAGCCTGGCCGCCTGTTTCCCACCATGGTCCACCAGATGCCTCCATTCCAGGAAGCCCATAAAAATGAAACCAGTAGCCACAGATCCCCAACAAATTTAGCCCGGTTCACAAGTTACAGTAAATGTATGAACATGTATGTATGTACATTTGTTTGTAAGAAAAAGCCAATGTGTGTACACTTTAAAAATGGAAGTAGAGAGCAGTACCTGGATAAATGTAGTTTCAATCACATGTTCCACTATACTGGTTTGTGACTGTAATAAAGTTCTGTTCTGTTCGTTCACATGTTCTGCTGCGTATGTATTGAATTACTCAGAGCATGTGTAATTAAAAATCCATGTACACTGTATGCGGATTGTACAAGCGTTCATTGTACCTTGTGACCTGGGCTTCTGCCTAATCCCATTTTAAATCCATGCCCTTAAGTTTCAGTAGTATGGAATGGGGGGAGTTGTGTTTACCTTGTTGTCTGCTGTGTAATTTTGTATCTGTCAATTTTGTCCCCCTGCTTGGTAGGAACGATGCACCTTTGATCTCTTGCAAGTAAAGGATAAAAACCTTTTTGACAAAACAAACAAACCATGCTGGTAATGTCAGTCGTTCTGTATCACATGGAGGGCATCTAATGCAGTTCTCTCTACATGACCATTGCAAAAGTTTCCAAGAAAGCTGACACTGACATGGAAAGAAACAGCTTTGCACACACTACCCTTGTGGCAGGGGGCTGTTGGCCCAATGTGGTAGTAGTGACGAATGTTTGGGGAATCAATAGAGTACAATGTGTAGTAGGTATTATTTTTTATTATTATTATCATTTATTATACTTTTATACCACCGCTCCCAGCACTGCCAGTTCACAGCAGTTCACAATATTGATATAATATAAAAACATTCAATTGACAAGTTAAAAACATCATTATATCATAAAAATAACACCCCCTAAAACATAAACTTAAAATGATGGTACAGTGCCAGATTAGGATCTGGGGGACTCAACTTTAAATACACACTTTACCATGGAAGAATCAGACTAACCTAAGTCACAGGGTTGTTGTTTTGATGATAAAATGAAGAAGAAGAAGAAGAAGAAGAAGAAGAAGAAGAAGAAGAAGAAGAAGAAGAAGAAGAAGAAGAAGAAGAAGAAGAAGAAGAAGAAGAAGAAGAAGAAGAAGACAACAGGCTGGACAAAGCTCAGTCTAAGAGTTTGTGGTCTATGGTCTGTGCAGAGTTAAAATTCTCATTAGCTCTAGTAAGGGAATGAGGGATATTAACAGAGGAAGATGGTACTAGTTTCCCAAGCATTCATTATGACCCTTCCACCATATTTACACAAGGGGAGTTATACTATGCTTTTACGTGAGGTTTTGCTGAATACATAACAATCTAGTTACCGTGAAGTGGCAGTGCATCTATGCCAGCATATTCATGGTGGTTTGGCTCTTCCTTAACTTGTCTTTATTCACAACCATGGAGTTAGGCCAGACCTGGTCACTCAACTCGAGCCAGGCTGAAGCCTTCTTTGGCTTCTCCACCTCTTGCTCTTTGGGAGAGTGGGTACAGGCTGTCCGATATATCATCGGTTATGTAATTATAACAAGCAATGACATAAATCTATTATCTGCTTCCCATTCCCTCTGATTCTTCTCACTCTCACCTCATTCAGCGGTTCCCCTTGAAATTCCCTCAGGAGATTCTAATAATGCCAGCAGCCTTTTCTACATACAGGCAAGTTTGCTCCTGAAAATGCAGTGACTTTGCTGTTGTTGGATTCTGAACAAACCATTTGTAACAGAGACATTGGACCAATTTCAGCCCTGGCACAACTCCACTAAAAATAATGGCACTGAGCCCTTTCTAACAAAGCTAAATTTGCCCCTCAGTTGTTTCTCCTTTTCCTGAACAATCTATCAAACTGTTATCTGTTTACTGATGTATTATCATCTGTGCTTTTGTAAGCAGAAGCATACTCAATCAGATGCTTACAAAAATTCACAACACAATAAACAAGTTAATCCAAATGCTGCAAGATTTTTTTTCTGTTGATGGTTACTTAGTGTTAACATTGCCTGCTCTGAAGTTCTTTATGACCAATTACACATGAGGAGGAAAGTCTGGGCTGGCAGCAGCATGGCAGTGGGGCTAATCCCCGTTTAAGCACAACATTGCCACCAGCCTGGCCCCAGCCCACTTTAAGATTCCCAATGGCCTGTGGCAAGGAAACGCTGATTTTTTAAGCATTCCCTTTTTTGTCATAGCCATCATTGGCAACCAGTCTGGGTCGGCCCATGTGCACAACCAGCATGGGCCAGGCCCATCTCCTCCCTGTACCACGATGGCTGGGAAGGGACCAAAAACCCCACTTGGTTCTGTGGCATTTCATGGTGCCACGGGGTCAAATGGGATTTTGATTTGCTATTTTATAGGAAGGAGGGATTGCATTCTCATGCAATCTCACCTTCCTATAAAAAGTCGAATTTTTCAGCTGCAGCTATGCTTCCTAGGGGGAGGTATTTTGGCACGAAACTGGTCCATCACCAAAATGTGTCCCCTGCAAGGATGCAGAAAGCAGCACATCAGCTTGCGCTGCTGAAATGCACCCCCCTTGGGGACACAAACGGCAGAGCATGCTGCTCCACCATGCTCCATCAGCTGTCTTGCACAGCCGCTGCCATGCGTAATAAGTCTATCAATTATATAGTTGAGAAGTATGCTTAAAAGAAGAGACTGGGTTACTAAATGTTGTTTTTTTAAATTAAAAAAAAGCAGAACAGATATAATTCAGTGGCATAACATGAACTTTATAAGACCATTCTTTATAAGACTGTTCTTAAAATGGCACCAATGATTCATTCTCATGTCAGGTAAAGTGCGAAGATCTGACCATTGTTATCAAAATGAAAGGTACCTATCTGATGATTGTATAATATCTGCTTATTGATTATTTAATGGCACAGTTCATTCTCTGCCAATGCTTGGGGCATAATAAAAAGTAAAGGAACCCTTAACCATCATATCTATATTCAAGCTTTCACTCAAATCAGTAAATGTGGGGATCATCAGACATTATGAAATTCTCCATGAGCATCTCCCCCATGGTTGGAGTACCATTTCAATGGCCCACGTGTATCAGTTGGGGGACCCAATTATATCACAGAGTTCAGCACTACTCAATGGGGCTTGCTCTCAGGAAAGTATTTTTAGGATTGCACTGTTATTGATTGACTACTAATATGGCCACCTAGGAAATCTGGGACTATTCCACTTCCGAATGAAGGCATATATATTCCCATATTCAACAGGTGACCCAATTAGAAAGTTCCCTGAGTTTAAAAAAACCCAACAACTAGACTAAACTAGCACATTAGGCTAGCACCATTCTTGTTTTTTTTTTTTTTTAAACCCAGCAACCCTGAAATGCAAATTTTTCTATAAAAAGAGAACTCCAAAGTCATGGGGTTGACTTCATTGGTCACTGGAGCCTACATTGAAGGCAACATCCACACAGCTTCCTTCAGCAAGTGAATGCTATTCTTATTCTTTTATCAACACTCACACAACCTTCTTACACCTCCAGCTGCAGTTATGACTCTTGTCTCAGAAGAAGAGAAAATATTCTCAAGAACATTTCATATATTGGTGAACAATGGTACATTAAGGAATTATATAAGTTTTAAAAAATTATCCCCAAGTACCAGCATGGGACAGATGTTGTGCATTTGTTTATGTACAACAACCACTATATGCAGTGTGTGTGTGTGTGTGGAAACCCTCAGCATATTTCATGTTACAGTTATAAATTCTGTTTCCTACACAAAAATGGCATGCCTATAGATTATAAAAAATACAGTCTGTCTTTGGAAATGATGATACCCTGAACGATATTGCCTACTTTAGCAAATAACCTCCAAGATTTTTTTTTAAACATACAATTATTTCATCCGAGCCCTATATGTGCTTTCCAAGTTCCTATCTCCACTCTGCTTCTAACTCTCTTCACCATGGCATCACCCGTGAAGAAGAGTAATGTCTTTCTCTTGCCATCCTCCCCCCTTTTTAATAAAAAGGCCAGATAATGGGCTCTGCCAGCAGGCACTATTGACCCAAGTCTGAAGTGTTTGAAATTAATTTTTCCGCTTTGAATGGTGTATAAATTTCTCATTATGTGTCAGTGATGGACATGAAACCCTTCCAAAAATGTATCGGGGATCATGCCAACTGCAGCAATCAAAGTCTCTTGCAGAAGCTGTGGGACGTACAAAGGGTTTCACACAGTCGAGAGCGTTAGCTATGCATGCTTTCACGTTGCCCTGGCTCGGCCACACACTTGATGAGAACAACACGTATACATGCACTCTTTTATTATGCCTCACAGATACTTCTGTGGTTGCTGTTTTATATGGCAAGCTTTGTTAGGTCCAGTGCTCACCCCCGCTTCCTATAACTAATAATAACCTTCTCTTCTAAAGGAGGGAAGGGAGAAATTCCAAATGGTTTCCTAGAAAGCTCTAGTACTCATTCTATAAGCTGACTTTCTTGGACAGAAGGAAAATGAGGTTTCTTCTACGTGCTGCTGAAATAGCAACTGTTGAACACATTTGATCAGTGACAGCAAGAGAAAGGGGCCGGGAGAGAATGGTGTAATATATTGGGCTACACTTATGCCAACCTGCCAAGGCAAGCTCTTTCTCTCAAGCGCATGTACACTTTGTTCTTGCTATCCTCAGTTAACTCTGCTGGCTGAATAGAAGATGAGATGGGTACTGCCCAAATGCCTTAATAGCATGCTCCACTTAGGGCTTCTATGTCTTAACTACTACACTAGCTCTCTTTATAACTGCAGTCAAGCACTCTGTAAAGGGACCAATTAATACTTTGTGCTGGAGATTGTAAAGTCTGCACACAGTGGCTTGCCACTGCGTTTTTACGCAGGAGGGGATTTGTCTGACATAATTCTAACATGAGCATTTGGGAAGTGACCATACTAATTTTCACAGCGCTTTCCTGTTGTGATAATTGGAGAGATTTTTCATGTGACTGGTGCTGCAAGAAGTTTTTTTTGTATGAGAAAGGAGGTATAGACTCCACTGCCACAAAAATAAATGCTGTGAGCAGACCTTAAATAGCAATAATTTAAGGTACAGAAATGAAAAACATTCCTTTCCTTGCAAAGTTTCTAATTCATTTTTGGTTACATTAAATTACTGGGAAATCCAGTAAGTTCACTTGTGTTTCTCTACTTTAATGAAAATTAATGTTGCTGATGTAAGCTAGCTGCTCACCAGGTCATCAGGAACCCCTGGAATTGCCCCCAAGGCACTGTGCCATCATATTTCACTCTCTGAGGGTGGATTCTTATAGGGATTTTATTATTGTTTTAGGAATTTTTTAATGTTCTAATTGTAACCCATCATGAGCTGTATTATGGAAGTGGCCCCAGGGGAGGGCGATATATAAATATAATTAATAATAATAATAAAAAGGATAGAAATACATACATACAAGTAACTGATAGCATATACTTTGTCAACGTACACAGTTGGTATATTAGTAATAAATGTAGGCATAACAATGGGAAGAACCACTCTTTCCCCCATATTCCTTCAAAACATCTGATTTGAATTCATGATCCTTTTTCAGATTCCAGAGTAGCAACTCCATTCCCTAAAATGGATATGGAAAGAGAACAAATCCTCTTCATACATGCATAACAAACTTTTTTACTGGGTAGATATCAAAAGATGTCCTCAGCTTTCATTGTGATGTGATGTGCCAGAGACAGCCATATAACTAGTTACCTTAACACAGCATAGTGAAATGTGATACTCATTTTTAATGTTCTGATTTACTTTATTAGTTGGTTGCATGTGCCTTTGAATCTCCCCTGAAGAAGACCCATTTAAAAATAGGTCCCAACCAGTGATATGAGGCCCTGTTATCAGTCAACTATAACCCAGAATTAGGGTTGCCAACCTTTAGGTGGACTCTGGAGATCTCCTGGAAATACAACTCAATTCCTAGCTACTGAGCTCAGTTCTTCTGGAGAGAATGACTGCTTTGGAGAATGTACGCTGTGGCATTATATCCTAAAGAGGTCCCTCCCATCCCCAAATACAACCCTCTCCAGACTCTATCCTCTGTGAATTTCCCAACCTTGAGTAGGCAAAGCCTAAGATTCCAGACTAGTGAGGTAATAATCCAGACAGTGCACCACAAGCTCCATATAGAAATATGAGGAGAAGCCACAACTTTGCAGTATATTTAATGGTATGTGTATTTTCTATGAAATTCCATTCTTCTACTGGCCTTCCAACAGTTATCAGTCACCAGTCTCTCACCTCTACCACCACCACCACCACTGCACCCCCTCACACATTTCTGCCATTGTCCTTTCCTCCCCATTTCCACTGACACCTGCTCCCCAAATTTACCACCATTACTGTGGGTTTTGGAAAGTTTTATTGGGGTTGCTAGGAAAACCTCAAAAGACAATATAGACCAATATAGACAAGGCCTACTCAGACTGGCAGAATCTCTCCAGGATTTCATGCTGATGTTTTTCACATCATCTACAAACAGATCATTTTAGCTGAGGAGGTGAGGTATTGATCCCAGGAACTGAGGCTATCAGTGAGCCACAACCCCTTCTCTGGCATAAAACATATTCTCAGCAATGTGGCATCAGGGAAGGCATCTCATTCCAGAGGGAGGCACTATTATTAGAATAGATCCAGGGAATCTAACCCAAGTCTACTTCTGTTGTAACACACACACACACACTCTCTTCTACACTTGATTCTTCTATGTCTGCTAAGGAACTCAAAGCAACTACTAGGTTCAAACTACCTTTACTAGTTTGTTTAAACATTTATGACTTGGGGTTTTTTTTCGCCCTGGAGGGACCAAAAGCAGTTTACACCATAGAAAAGGCCATTCAATTTATGTGTGACAAACAGACAGAACCTGCCCAACATGTAGTCAGTGAACTAACTGATGGGCTCACTTGAAGACACATTGGCCAAGCGCTCTCTCACCTTGTACCTCTGGCCAAGCCCAGTTCTATGATACCTGAAACAGGAGGGGGAAAGCCAGCCCTCAGTCAAAAGGCTGAACAGCTGGTATGATGTTTCCCCTACCCCTTTTTTCTCTGCAGTGGGAATTTAGCCAATGCCCACAAAGAGAATCCAACCTGAGTGGGAATTGAACGGGGCCTCCTCCTCACCCAAAGGTTTTACACAGCTGATCCTAATATAACTGTTCAAGGCTGAAATTCTAAAGCGTCTTTCCTGGGATTAAGCCCCACTGAATAAAACAGGACTTAATTCTGAGTAGCCCAGCTAAGTTTTGTTCCCAAAATCTAACAGTTCAACTGTACTTTATAAGAACTGAGTTATTTTTAAAAACCCAAAAAATATAATTTCGTTAATGTAAGCACTTCTATGCTTTAGGCGAGACTTCTATGAATGCGGTGCTTGGTACATTCCGGACTCTCCTTCTTTGTCACAAGAGGCAGATATATGTTTACATGACATACTTAATTGCTGTTTTAGAGAACTAATGCTGTGTAAAATCATAGTCATCAATAGAGCCATTTATTTTGACTATAATTAACAAATCAAGTCTCTTCACGTTTTCACTATTTGTTGAATATTCGTTCTTCTCTCCCTCCTCTGGCCTATTCATTTGGCAGTAAACATGTCACCTAGCAACCAAGTGTCAATATCAACAGTGCCTGATGAAGTTGTTAATCGGGAGAACTGGGGAGGGGAGGGGTTGGGAGGGCAAATGCCTCCTCAGCCTATGGGCTGAGATTTACATTCAAAAGGATGCCCATGTCATTCTGCTATTAAAATTAAACCAAATCCAGCCAAGTCAAAAGTCTGTTCACTTTACCTAAGCAGTCTGCCTTGTGTTTACAGAGTGTATGGGACAATGTTGATGTGCAGAGTCAATTCAAAATCTGTTTACAGTCTTGTCATTCTTTTTGGCATAAACATTCCTTTTGTGAAAGATTATTGGGGTTACAACCCCTTACTAAAATCTTAGTGAAAAATATCTGAGTTTTGCTCCTTTAGCCTTGAGTAAGGCCTATTGTTCATAGGTTCAGGGAGGATCAGGGACTAAGTAGTATTGGAACCAAGTTTGGGTGAAACATGGCCTTGGCTTTTATTGAATACAATTGAAAGAGCATAGGTGCAGCATGAGGATGGATTCAACATTGGACGACCCATCTGCCACCGGATAACCACATCCTCAGCCTACCTGCTGGGGGATACAATGTTGGAGTAGCAAGAACTGGGATCTATGGGAATGTTGGTCACTGAATAAGCCCCTTGGCCATCTGATTTTAGAAGCCAGCTGGCAGCCCCCCACTGGGCATGCAGCTAAGTGGCTCCACCCCAAGACCCCTTCAAAGGCGTCCCCCAAATTCAGGGAGCCAGGTTCACAGGCATGGCCTTCCTCCCAAAGGGTCCATCCCAATGCCTAACACCCCCCCCCACCGCTGCAAGCGGTGATAAAAATAATAAGAATAACAACCCTGAAACACTAAAACAGGGGGTGAACTGTTGCAGGAGAACTGAGGCCAACCCGGCTGCAACATGGGCTTTAAATAGCTGAGGGAGGAACCTAGCTTTACCCTTGAGGGGCTGCCTTGCCCCATGCATCCCTGCCTTCCAGAGCCTGACGGCAGTCGGAGGCTGCTTGGCTACCTCTTCCTTTACCTTGCTCCTCCTCTCGGATCTGCAGGAAAAGGTAAGTCAGTGCCATACGTAGAGGTGCACAGGGCATTTCATTGGATTTATATGTCACACGTTTATGAGCACAATTATTTATTCCTCTATACAAACATAATTATATTTATTATATTGTAGGATAAGTGCTAAATGCACGTTTGTTTGTTTTTAAATAGAATCAACTGCAAAACATTAAGATAGATGGGGTTTATTTGCACTGAACGGTCTCTCTTGCAGTTAATTTTTGCTTTGTCCTTGGCAAGGAATGCATAAATGCATTATAAGACATACTTTGGGAAGGGAGTTACAATTACTGTGTGGGAGGAGTAGAAGATCAGTGGTACTACACATGCCTTTTGCCTATAGAGGATTCCCAAACCAATCCCTGGCAACCCCAGCGAACAAATTTCCTGGAACAGGGCTGGGAAAGATTTCTCTGCCTGAGGCACTGCACAGTCATTGCCAGTCAGAGGAGCTCTGGGCTAAATGGCTAATAATGGTATGGCTCAATATAAAGCAGCTTTATAGATGTTAAAAACCCTTTCTGTTAGCAGTTACAAAACACCACTACTATAACATTGGAGATATTAACTATCATCACCAGTTGCCAGCTGCAGGAATACTGCCAATGTTGTATTTGCATGCTATTAGATGATGTTGGATGATTTATTAAACAATCAGGACAAAAATAAAACAATCCTAAACAGGTCTATTCAGAAATAAGCCCACTTTTATTCACTAGGGTTTATTCCCCAAAAATGGCATTTTTATGATGGCAGCATATACCCAGCCAGGAGTAATGAAAGGAGGATATTCCTTCATTTGTCTACAAAATAAATATTAGCATTTCAGGAGGCAGGGATGGGACAGGATTTCAAAGACTGTCCTTAACTTAATCAAGACTTCAGCCATAAACACATACATCATAATTTGTCAATATGTTACTGCTGGCCCTAATCTGTGATGTTTAGACTCTGAACACACCAAGATTGTTGTTGTTAGGTGCGAAGTCATGTCCGACCCATCGCGACCCCATGGATAATGATCCTCCAGGCCTTCCTGTCCTCTACCATTCCCCGGAGTCCATTTAAGTTTGCACCAACTGCTTCAGTGACTCCATCCAGCCACCTCATTCTCTGTCGTCCCCTTCTTCTTTTGCCCTCAGTCGCTCCCAGCCTTAGGCTCTTCTCCAGGGAGTCATTCCTTCTCCTGAGGTGGCCAAAGTATTTGAGTTTCATCTTCAGGATCTGGCCTTCTAAGGAGCAGTCAGGGCTGATCTCCTCTAGGACTGACCGGTTTGTTCGCCTTGCAGTCCAAGGGACTCACAAGAGTCTTCTCCAGCACCAGAGTTCAAAAGCCTCAATTCTTTGACGCTCAGCCTTCCTTATGGTCCAATGGGCACCAAGATACCAATGTGTTTTTCCCTTACTAGAGGCAAAGCCCATTGTACCCAGGAATACAACAGGCACTAGGATGCACACCTGCACTGTGGCCTTCCTGGGTGCTGGCTGCATGGCAAAACCTCCTGCCCACCCTTGGACACTTGAGGCCCCTCCTCCAAACCTCAAGGAACATTCCTGCCCCAGGGGTCACCAAACTCCAGCTGCGGCCTGAAAATCTCCTGGAATTGGACTATAGAGATCAGCTCCCCAGGGGAAAATGGCTGTTTTGGAGAGGGGACCCTACAATGACAGCTGGGCAGAGAGGCTGCAGGATGGGAGAGGTTGGGACCCGGGGATTTGCTGGAATTGCAGGGCATTTCCAGGCAACAGAGATCAGTCCCCATGGAGAAAAGCCCTGGCTTTGGATCCCATGAAGGTGCAGGGATGCCAGGCTCCAGGTGGAAAACAAAGAGAAATGCTGGATGGCAGTAATTGCTAATAATAATAAACATCAAATAATTCATAAACTTGTCACAGTTTCTTCCTTCAAAGAAAATATTTAATTGATAGCAAAATTTGCTTACAGAACTGAACGCCTTTCAGTCAGTACTTTCTTCAGTTCAGGTCAATATCAGAGTATATCAAAAACAGTTGCATGTTACAATCAAACATGGAAACATTGGTTGGCAAAGAATTTACAGAGGGTTTCTCAATTACTGCCTCTATGTCAGGTTTTCTCAACTTTGTTACCATTGTGAAACCCCTGAAATATTCTTCAGGCTTCAAGAAACCCCAGAAGTGGGATTTCCTGGACCCAGCTGGAGGCTGGCATGCCTGCCATTGGTCAAGGGGGCCAGCCTCCAGGTGGGTCCTGGAGAACCCCCTGAATGAAAGCTTCTCTCCAGACTGCAGAGATGAGTTCTCCTAGAGAAAAGGGATGCTTGGGATGGGGACAGAGGGTTGTGTTGCACTCCCCTCTAAACACACACACACACAGAAAATGAACACAAAAGACAAAAGCATTCCTCTCTTCTCAAATAGTAAACCTTATTAACCACACAATCCATGTAGGAAATACCTGAGTGTCTCCCTCCTTGGATTGCTCTGAGAAGGCATTGGCCAGCAGGTCCAAATGTAAAAGAAAAGAGTCCCATAACAGTCAATGAGCAAGTCAAAAAAGACTTACACCATCCTCCTACAACAGTTTCGTCTGCCTGTGCTCTGACTGCATTTCTTTAAGGCAATGGCAATTTGTACAGCTTGGTGTAGTGGTTAAGAGCAACATCTTCTAATGTGCAAGCTGGATTTGATTCCCTGATCCTCCACATGCTGGGTGTCCTTGGGCTAGTCACAGTCTTGTTAGAAACTGTTCTCACAGATCAGTTTCCCTCAGAGTTCTCTCAGCCTCACCTACCTCACAGGGGTCTGTTATGGGGAGAGGAAGACTATTATGAGCTACTCTGAAACTCCTTTGGGCCGTGAAAAGAAGGGTATAAAAACCAACTGTTCTACTGGGGAGGTGCTACTAGGAAAGAGTGTCCGTCTCTCTTCCCCCCCCCACCCCACCCCACCCCACCCCACCCCACCCCACCCCACCCCCCCCCACCCCACACACACACACACACACACACACACGTCCCCATGGTGCTTCTGTGCCCTGTCTATGCTTCCTCTATCTTCCATGCCATTGGTCTCAAATATGCTTTGTTGAGATGGTCTTGGAAAGACTGCATCAAGACCAAGGCGGTACCCATATGGAAAGGGAAAGTCTACATCTTCCTAGTCCCACCCACCTCAGCATTATTTTCCTTGCTGCAATTGCCTGTGATGGCTAGCCCCAAAGCATTCCTCCCTTTTCGGATTGCAAATTGCAAACCTCACATGACATACTCATGAGCAAACATTCCCAGAGCACAGGTTTTTCCTGGCTGTCCTGGGCCCCAGAGGGCTGTCAGCAGAGCATTTCTGGGCCTCCCACAGCCCACCCTCTGGATGGCACAAAGCGGCTGCATCTGGAAGTGGCTCACTCCCCCACCCCCCAAGCCATGTTCTCCAAGTTGAAAGAGACCAGGACGCAGGGCAATTTACAGGCAACACAGCAGCTCCTCTTCCAACCAGTAAACTTTTGACACTGGCAGGAAGTTGGAGGCAGAGAGCAGACACTTTACTAGGTTTTCCTAGCTGAGGCCCATGGCTTACTCATGAGTTACCATTCCCAGGGTAGTGGGTTATCCTGGCTGTCTGCACACAATTTGACATGATTGGCCCTCATTGGCAGAGTGTGATTTGAATTGATTGGCACATACTCATGAGTAAACATGCCTAGGATAGAGGCTTTTCCCAGTTCTCTGCTTGCAATTTGACATGATTGGCCCTCATTGGGAGACTGTGATTTGAACTGATTGCCTCTCATTAGCAGAGTGCAATTTGAACTGATTGGCCCTCACTCATGAGTCAACATTCCCAGAGCAGAGGCTTTTCCTAGCTGTCTGCATGTAATTTGACATGATTGGCCCTCATTGGCAGAGTATAATTTGAACTGATTGGCCCTCATGAGTAAACATTCCCAGGGTAGAGGCTTTTCCTAGTTGTCTGCATGCAGTTTGAATTGATTGGCCCTTATTGGCAGAGTGCTCTCTCCCTATTGGTCTTTTAACAAACCTGTGAAAAGCCAGAGGTCAACCCCCCCCATAACAGAAGCTGTTCCCGTAGCTTTAAGAAATGTATCTTTAACAAATGCTATCAGTAGCCATTGCTAGGTAGCTAGTATTGCCAGACTTCCAGTCTTCTGTCAGAAAAGGCAGGGAGAGAGACATGACCTTTTCTAGGGTTTTTCTGGCCATGGGAACAGGTCCACCAGTGACCACTGGGAAGCTTGCTACCCATGACTTCCATGATTCATGCTTGGCTGTTTTCTACAGTTCAAAAGCAGCTGCCTCATAAAAGCCAGTATTGTACAGTGGCTAGAGTTTTGGACTAGGATCTGGGACACCCAGGTTCAGATTCCCATTGTGCTGTGGAAACTCACAGGTTGACTTCAAGCCAATTACACATTCTCAGCCAAACCTACCTCACAGGGTTGTTGTAGAGAAATGTGAGGAAGAAATAAAGTAATTGCATAATAAACATAATTGAAGCTGTGGTGAGTGAGAAGGGGAAAAGGAAGCAGGGAAAGGGTAGGATATGGGAGTTGCCAGAATGAGGAAAAAGCATGGCGGATACTGAAGGAAATGGGGGGGGGGGGTGCACAAGTCCTTGAGGGTTCCATATTGCATGGTTGGGCCTGGCCCAGCAGCCACAAGCATGGAAAGGGGAAAAGCTGAAAGGGAGGGCAGATAACTGTTGTTTGGCTGGTAAGGAGTGAGAAGGAGAGAAGGAAACTGAAAAAGGGAGAGTGTATGGGGATTTCAGGGATGGGAAAGAGTGGAAATAGTGGGGAAGAGAAAAATGAGATACCACTCATGACCCTTGCAGGTTCCCCATTTGTATATATTTCTAGATTTTATTGCTGCAAAACAATATACAAAAACATATCACTGAAAACTAGGAAGATTCATCAATGACAGTGAATTATAACTGCCCAAATACAAATTCACAGGTATTCCTTGACTGGGGTGCACCCTACAATCCCGCTTGCGTAAGTAAATGCCGTGAGCTCTATTCAAAGTAGAGCTTAATTATTTTTTATCAGGTGTTCCTTTATGAATTTAAAAGATTCCATTAAAATAGCATCCTATAGATGTGGTGAAAGCATACGTGGGTTCTTTTATATTGGCTATTCTTGCTTCAAATATTGACTCAAGTGGGTGCTGCTATATTTAGAACACAATGAAGCAGCCTCTGTGCATGTAGATGCTTTTGTGCCCTTGCTGCATAGAAATGGTTATGAGGAACTCTTTTGAACCCTGCTTCATTGTGATGCACTTCGAAGCTTTCCATTTGCTTCCCAGCCCAAATTAAGCAACATCATTTGGCTTTGGAGTGTATGATTGCTGCAAATGACTAATCTGATAGTTAAAATGGTGTGCATCTGATATGCTTTCCCATTTTTAACTGCTTCTTTATTAAGGGTAGTACGGAGTTGGAATGGGTTAGGACCCTTCTGATGCCCAAAGATGCCCCTTCCAGAGCCCTGTGAGGTCATCTGGCTTTCCCCACGGTTGAGGGGTCTCAAATTATGGACCCTTCTGCAGTTTTCCTCCTACAGATTTCCCCCCTGATTATGGAAATCGGAGTTATCTCATCCATTTCTGTAGGATAAAAAATGTTTTAGGAATCCTCCTTTGTTGTTGTTTTAACTTCCAAATGTTGTGCACAGTGGAACGCCTACTTCAGCATTCATTTCCTTCAGTTTGTTTGTTTCTCCTCCCATCAACATTAATGATGTGTTCAAGTTCATTAAATTATTACTGCAAGAAAGGAGCAACCTTCATTATAATCATACTACGATTAAATATTCTCTTAAAGTGTTCCAGTGATTTTCACATGCACTTGTTTCCCTTGTTAAAATGCCACCCATGAAAAATGAATGTCTGAAACAGCAATGGAATGGGATTGGAGTAATCTGCTCATCCATCTCTTAGGTCAAAAGTATGTTATAGTTACTGTGCTTGTTTTAGGGATTTTAAAACAGGAAACACATATCGATCATATTTTTATCCCTCTTTTTCACCGAGGAGCTCAGTTCGGTATACCCGGTTCTTCCGTCTTCCACTATCTTCATGACAGCCCAGTGAGACAGATTAAGCTGAGTGACTAGTTCAAGGTCACTCAGACCTTTATCGCATGGAGGACTGCTGCCTGCTGCTTTGGGGCTAGGGCAGGTTGCCCCACCTCTTCCCACTCCTGCACAGAGGAGCATTTGGCCCGCTGCACCCATCCATCCTGGATTGGTGCTCCTGCATGGCAGCCAGGGCAGCAGGGTTCTGGCATGCTGCAGGGCACTTTGGGCTTCTTAAAAATTATTTTTGAAGGATGTGATATTGCAAACCAACAGAATACTGTGTTTTTAAAAATTAAAAAATGCTTCAAGTGGCTGTGCCACCACCAGGGGCATTTTTGGTCCCTTCCAGGACACCCTACTCATAGCCATGGTTGGGGAGGAGCCTTTCTGGATGGCGCAGACCCTGATGATGCCCAGGGCAAAAAGGATTTATCCTTGCTCCCTCGCCACGGGGCAACTGAGGGCCTGAGTTGGGCCAGGCCCGGATCTGCCCCAGATCGGCACCAAGGTCATGTGGAAGCAGGAATTAGCCCTGCGACTGGACAAGTGATGAGTCGGGCCCAATTCCAGGTGTGGTAAAGGTCTCAGAGAGCTTTGTAACTGAATAAGGATTTCAACCAAGGGCACCCTAGGCTCACCACTTTTACCACTATCCTACAAAGCTGATTGCCAACATCAGCTCTCAGATGAAATGTGAAGCTCCTAATAAGAGAATGAGCGAGTTTCAAATTTACAGCTTTAAAATGTGTTACATTTAAATTAGAGCATTTCTTGTAATAGAAATTTGTGTGTGGGGTTTTTTTTATAAAGCTGGTGCTTTATAAGTGAAAGCAATGACACTGCCAGCCTCCCAATCTTCATCTCCAACTACACCCTCAAAAAGAAATGGCGGGAGGTTGGTCACCTACTTTATACCATATGGATATATTTCCTTGATTGTTTTTTTCCATAATCATCCCAACTCCTGTTTGATATTCACATTTGCAAATAATATGCAAATGTGAATATCCAAAAACAGATAATTGATAAAGCAGCATGAATAGCTCTGCTCCAAAGTGGTTCTCATTCTTGCTGCTTCCTTTCTTTTGAGCTCATAAAGCACAGGTGGTCTCAGAGGAATTCTCCTCTAATTCTGTTTTATAGCACCTGGAATTTCAGATGCTGTCAGTCTTTGTAATATGTGCATAGCTCCTTATCATCCATGGATTCAGAGAACCCCTCTGCTTCCCCACATTCACCTCAGTGCAACAAAAGCTTCCAATAAAGAACTAAATTCTCTGGGGAACAGGTGAGAAGATAAGGATGGAAAACTTCCATTTCCCCTACCATTTCCCCTGACCTTTTCCTACAGATGTGACTACAAATCCCTTAAGGCCTGCAAATAAAAAAGTCTTACTGGAGACTGCTAGGAGCACCTTCTTAAATTATTTAGCAGAAAAAGCAGACCTGAGCAGCCCGCAGGCAAACACACGGTCTAAATCCCCAAGCTATTGTGGATTGTGTTCACTGTCCAAATGTGGCAAGGTTTTGTTGACAATTATTGTGTCAAAGTACTATAAAACTTTTTTTTTTAATGCAAAGTAATTTGCAGTGCAATCCTAAAAGACATTTTCCTGGGTATGAGCTCTATTGAATAGACCTGACTAGAGTCCATTCTGCACACATAGGATAATGCACTTTCAGTGTGCTTTTGCAGCTGAATTTTGCTGTGCAGAACAGGAAAATCTACTTCTGAAAGTGCCTTGAAAGTGCATTATCCATTGTGTGCAGAATGGGCCTAGGATTCCAAGCAGACTTGCTTAATGTAATGCTGTTATTTGGGTTGCTACTCTGGGTTGGGAAAGCCTAGGAAATTTGGGGGTGAATCTTGAGGAGGGTTGGGTTTGAAGGAGTAAGGGACCTCACCAGGCTATAAGGCGATAAATTCCAGCCCCCACAGCAGCCATTTTCTATAGGAGAACTGATTGTTGTGGTCTAGAGATCAATTGGAATTCTGAGAGATCTTTACCCCTAGCCATAGACCTAAGAAGGGAAAAGGCCTGCACTTCTTTGATTATGAACAGACAAGGAAGACTGTATAGCAAAAAATGCCAGGGGGAAAGCAGCAGTGTTTGAAATGGCCAGAACACTTCAGAGATGCCTTATTAATGGCACAACATTTGCTATATGAAACCCCCATCCCTGTATTGCTTGACTCAGAATTGGACTAACAATGGATAACATCCAGTTTAGAAGGGTAATATGAAAGAGTACATGTTACGGTGCATTACAGTGATTTTATGTACAGTCTGTGAACACTGTACATTCACTTGCTTTTTAAAAATGCATTCAGTGTATAGTTCTGAATGAACAGATGAATATGTGATACAAACCCAACTTTTATCCAAGTGGTGATCACTGTTTCAGTTGCAAAATGAATGCATGTTGGCTCTTCCTTACAGACAGATGCACATGCATACATCTTTCAAGTTCACTGTAAAATGTTTCGAATGAATATTGCCTAAAGAAACCCCCCATTCTAGGCAATGCCGTATAGCTAACAAGGAATCATAAACCAAGTTTATTGAAGTCATTAGATTTAGAAAGGTGAGCACTGCCTTGTTAGTGGGGAAGTGCCACTACAAGTTTGGAAGGAATACTGAAAACCAGAGAAGATTCAATTGGAAATTAGGTTTGTTAAGGTGAATAATAGACTCTCAGAGATGGGGAATTATCAAATCCAAGTAAAAAAATAGTATTCAATACTCATTTTCTGTTATGAAAACCACCCTCATGGGAGGAGGGTGGAAAGCAGGAGAAGGACAAGAGAGGAATTAAAGCTACCATACCCTGTAGTTCAATGAGGTCCAGCAACAATACATGGGTCAAGAAGACAGCAAATCCAAAGGAGCAAAGTGCTAGGCCATGGTTATTGATGGGAGTCCTGCATCTGGTCTTAGAGCAAGTAAGTGAACTTTGGGGAAGAATTTTATCCACTGCAAAAATGGAAGCAGGATTCCCCACCCCAAAAGGTATGTGCAGGAATGTGTGACCCCAAGACTGATTATGCACAGGGGGGAAAGGTTAGGCCAGCGCATGCATGACAGTGGGGCAAATCCCCACTTATGCTTGAAGTCACTGCCGACCTGACCCCCTCCCAACTCTGGCCTGCTTTAGGGCCTTCAATGCCCTGTGTTAAGGGAACACTGATTTTTTAACATTCCCCTTTGTAACACAGGCACCATTGGTGGCTATGCCAGGCCAGGCCCATGCATACAGGAAAGATCTGGGCCTTCCAAGCCTAGCACGCACACACACCCCTGTATACAGTATCCCAGCAGGGACACAAAATCTCATTTGGCTCTGCAGTGCTGTGGAACCGAACGGGGCATTTTTTCACCCCCCACAGTGGTGGGATAACATTGTGTTGCTATCCCATCTTCATGCAGTGAAACCCCCCTGCCACCCATACACATACGGTGTCACCACCGGGGTGATGAACAGCGGAACCTTCCTGTCCCGGAGTTCTGTGTGCACACGCAGAATCCTGGGATGGACTGTGTGCGCCTGGGGATTTCATCCTCCATTAGTACACAGGAAGCAGAGGGGAATGCTGCCTTGCCACAAGAAACTGCTGGTGGCTTGGTGTGGCCGCCGCTGTGCCCAATTGGTCCAAGTGAGGTAAAATAGCATTACCACTTCCACACGTGGGACAAAATTGCTTGATGTCTCCTACCCGCAATTGCAAGATAATAAATTCAGTCATTCCCCCCCTCCATACTCTGCCATGGCATGTTGCCTTTTCCCCTTCTCACTGGTGGTGAAAAAGGAACCAGCAAGAGCAATTTGTTCTTTAAGTCACCACTGTTCAGCCTGTCAAGCAACGGAGGCAACCAATCAGAGTTTGTGTGCCTCCAAGGTTCCCCTGAGCAAGAATTTTTTTTTAATTGAAACCTATGTGTGGCAATGCACAGGCATATACATTGCCACACAAGACACAGCACACATACACAAAAACAGCAGGGCGAGGAAGACAGATTCCCATCCCTGCAGTAGTCCAACTGCCATCTTTATCTCCAGTTGTCCTAAGTAACCGCTGCCGCCATGACCATCTCATCACCCAAGCTGCCAACCCCCTGTCCCTTCTGCTCCTCTTCTCATCCTCTCAGCCCACTAGTATATCTACCTGCCATTCAGCGTTCCCCACATGCTTTGGCCCTCTTCCTCCATGAGCATTTCTGAAGCATGGATGCCACCGCCCCCTCACCCCCTCACATGCACAAGTGCTTCCCCAGGAGGCCTCACCATTGCCACCACTGCTGTCACCCCCCCCCCACACACACACACATTTTCCTGCAAGGGCTTGCCACTGCTGCTGATGCTGCCACTGCTTCCGCCATGGCCACTGTCTTCCCTGCAGACACACATGCTTCCCCACAAGGTCTCACTGCCACCTCCCCCCCCACACCCCTCATGAGGAAGTGTGTGTATGGGGGGAGGCAGCAGCGGTGGCAGCGGCAGCAGCAATGAGGCCTCATGGGGAAGTGTGTATGCATGTGCACGGGGGAGGCAGTTGTGGTGGCTTCCCTGCTTCAGAAGTGCTCTTGGAAGAAAAGGGACAAGGTGAGTGGGGAAGGCTGAGTGGCAGGTGGACAGACCAGGGGGGTGGGAGGGGAGGGGAGAAGAGGAGTGGGATGGGGGGTTGGAAGCTTAGGTGGCGAGATGGCCATGGTGGTGGTGGTTACTTAGGATGACTGGAGATAAAGATGGGGGTTGAACCAATGCAGGGCATGAAATGGTTAGCCAGCAGCGAAGGTGGGGCAGTGCTCAAGAGACTACAGCATGTTTTCCCCTCCATATGTTCTTATCCCTGGCTGCTTGTTCATCCCTGGGACACACAATAAAGGGTGGCAAATCCACTTTCCTGGATTTACCACATCGCACTTTAGATATGCCCGCATCACAAAACAGCCTTGGGAGGTTGGCGATGTCATTTGGAGGGGCCCAAATAAGCCTCTAAAATTTGGAGGCTGTGTCACAAAATATTCCTTGTGTGGTAGTTGTACATGGGCATGGATCCCAAGAAAGAAAACCAGGTATGTCAGCAGAGACAGCCTGATGTGTAAAAAGGCTTGCTGATGAGATCTGGGGAGGGGGGGGGAATGATAAAGGATACGAAAGCCAGTTCTAGGTGATACTTTTCATTACCAGGCTCTCCCAGCAGCTGCCTATTCCTTCTCCGCTAGTATGACTGAGCAGGTGTAGCCCTGCTTTCCTCCTTTTGTTGGGGCCAGAAGCTTGTTTACTTGATTTAATGCAAAATGTAGATAAATGCATGTCACAAGATCTAAGAAGGACTATTCAGGGGCAAAATGGAGGCAATGGGGTAACAGGCTTCCAAGACGGAGATCCTGTGGCTCGGCAGAAGAGGACAGGAGCAGGAAGTGAGCCTTCCTTCCCTAGATGGGGTGATGCTTGTTGCTGTGCCCACCGCTAGGAATTTGGGGGTGATCTTTGACACTACCCTTTATATGGAGGCACAGATCACTAGAGTAGCCCTGATTGCATTTTTCGATCTGCGCCAGGCCAGGTTACTAGCCCTACTTGTCCCCAGAACATTTGGCTACAATGATCCACGCAACAGTCACTTTCAGACTTGATTTTTGTAACTTAATGTAAGTGGGCCTTCGCTTGTCTTTGACCTGGAAATTACACTTGGTACAAAGTGTGGCTGCTAGGGTCCTCACAAGATCATCTTGGATAATCCACATCCTGTCTGCTCTGAGGCAGCTGCATTGGCTGCCAATTGTGTACTTGATAAGTTCAAGGTTTTGGTCCTTACCTTTAAGGCCATTGCAGTCTGGGCCCTGCATATCTGAGGGACTGCTTGTCTCTTTATGCCCCTCACAAGGCACTCCACTTGGCAGGTTTTACTGCTGGTGATCCTCAGTCCCCGGGAGGTACGCCTGGCCTCGACAAGGACCAGGGTCTTTTTGGTACTGGCCCCGACCTAGTAGAATGAGCTCCCAAAAGAGCTGAGGGCCCTTATGGAGCTACCACCCAGTGGAATGAGCTCTCGAAAGAGCTGAGGGCCCTTCTGGAGCTACCACCCAGTGGAATGAGCTCTCGAAAGAGCTGAGGGCCCTTCTGGAGCTACCACCCAGTGGAATGAACTCTCGAAAGAGCTGAGGGCCTTTATGGACCTACCACAGTTCCACGGGGCCTCCACGGGGGACAGAGCATTCACCAGGCATTGGGTTGAGGTGGCAGGAAGATCTGGGTCCCTCCTTTAGAAGCTCCCTGGATGCCCATCCATCTGGGCAGATGACCTCTCACAATGCTAGTAGATGGTCTGAACAGGGATTGGACTGTGGGTTGGGAGGGAACAAATGGAACTGTGCTGCCAGTACTGTATCATTTTACACTGTTTTATGGGTCTTTAATCTGTAAACCACCTCGAGCCAGGATGGCTGGGAACAATAAATATGAATGAATGAATGAATGAATGAATGAATGAATGAATGAATGAATGAATGATGTTATCAGTTAAAGGAGAGTCAAATGTGTTGAAGGGGCTTTCTAAGTAGAGTTCTTTGTGAGAACTTCTCTTGCGATTAAAAGTAAAAAGACATTTTATTTATTTATTTATTTATTTATTTAGCCCATGGTGGGTAGTGGATTTAAACACTGCATTTTAAGCAGAGAGAAACTGAAAGCATATGAGAAATTCAGTTTGCTCCCACCCACTCACATTTCTTAGTATCTGTTGTTTGTCAGCATTCATGGCAGGCTTATTTTTTTTCCCTTTGACATTTGTTGCATGCCAAGAAAATCACCCATCCTGCATAGTGCAACACAGAGCAATTGAGACCAGCTCTCTACATAGCAGCCATAAGGAATACATTGAGCCTCAGTTTTACACCTTAGTTCCCATGCTGTCCCACTTACCTTTTCCCTCAGTTTTATAATGTTTCGTCCCATCGATTTCATCCACCTGTCGCAATGATAAAGCTTTTGTTTATCTGTCACTTACAAAAGGTCAAATAGAAAACTAGGCAAGAAAACAATACGGATGTGCTGAAGGACTCCTTTTGCCAAAGTTTTCAATAGCAGTGAAAAGCACCCATTCTTTGGCCATTTTCCAGAGGCTGCTCCAAAACAGGCCAAAAGTATCCACCCATTCAGAACAGGACGATGTTGATCCAGGAGGCTTTGGCTTCGCTCTCGAGTCGTTCTGTGACTCTGTCACCCGGCCAAATCTGATTGGCTACGTAGAGTCATCGCTAGGGCTGAGCCCATTGTTTGCCAACAAATGTTTTCAGTGCAAACAGGCTTTTCATTCCTGTTTTGGTCTCAGCTGGCTGCTGTATTGGCGCCATTTTTGAATAATTCCCTTCAGTTGCTGCTATCTATGAATCTGTTGAGGAGTCAGTAAGATTTTTTTCCTATATGCTGATGTCACAGTATGAAAAACTAAACAAAAAGGAAATAATCTTATTGGGTTTGTGACAACTTCCATAGATAGCAGCAACTTGAAATAGCTTAACACGAAAAATGGTTACAGGTCAAGTCAGCAAAGTGGATTTATTTTATTACACCATTATCAACCAAGGGGATGGCTTGTTGTTAGAAGGCGTTGGGGAAGATTGGGTTGTGGGGGTGGAGGGACAAAGAAAATGGGAATGCCTCATTGGCATCCATCTGTTCAAGATTGTTCCCAGAATAAACACCAACATAGAAAAGGGGCGTAATTTGATGGGTGCAGACTTTTTGTTCAGTGGTAACTGACCATTGCCTTATAGCAGGGGTAGTCAAACTGCAGCTAGGGCTCTTGGGAATTGCTGGCAGGGGCTCATGAAAATTGTAGTCCATGGACATCTGGAGGTCCACAGTTTGACGACCCCTGTCTTATAGTATGGGGTTATGAAAATAGAAAAAAGGAACATTTTGAATATTCAAAAGTTTTACAGACATTTAAAAAGAGAGAGATTCTTTCTAGGTCGTGTTCATGCCTTTAAGGTTCAAGATTATGGAGCAAATAAATTCATAAATTTAGTGACAGATATATAACCTCCTCCTAAAACAAAATCCGACGTGGTCAGCTTTTGGAGTAATGTCACCTGACAATCCTGTGCTATTATAAATGCACTGTTTTGAATATGAAAGAGGTGAAAGGAAGGTCAGTTTGAAATGCCTTGGTGAGGTGCAGCCAAAGCAATTGTCAGATTAATTGCACAACAGCTTAAACACAAACAGATCCTTGCAAAGAAACTGAAGAAATGTTAAACGATTAGCAGTGGAAACCTCAAGATCAATGTTGATCATAGTCAGGTGAGTTCTAATGTGTGCTTATCACCCAGAGGCATTGTCTTAGAGGATGCTGATATGTCACATGCTAAAGTCTGGTGAACCATAAATTATGGATAATCTAATAAGCAAATAGGTTTAAGAATCAGAAATTGGGTCACAGGAATCATGTTTTCAAATGGATGTTTTCTGTGTCCATAAAAAGTTATTTGATCCCAGATGTTCGGTCACTGGCTTTCACACTTTTTGAAGTAGGATCAACTTCTACATTTATTGTACTTGAGGGACTCACTTGAAAAGTAACTACCATATATACTTGAGTATAAACTGACCTGAATATAAGCCAAGGCACCTAAATTTACCACAAAAAAACTGGGAAAACCCAAGTATAAGCCAAGGATGGGAAATGCAGCAGCTACTGGTAAATTTCAAAAATAAAAATAGATACCAATAAAATTGCATTAATTGAGGCACCAGTAGGTTAAATGTTTTTAAATATTTATTTCAAAGAAAAACAGTAAACTAGCTCTGTAAATGCAAAAGAGGATAATCCTCAACAGGATTATTGCATGAACCTACCCTAACTGTCCTCCAGTAGAGGAGCTCAGGGTGGCCTAAGTGCTTAATCCATGCTCCATCATCACAGACTATACCATCCAGCCTCCCCCCCCCCTGCAACAAACACAGAAAAGTCAGGATGTATAGCTGTTGGTTTTTGTACCCCGATTTGCACTAACCAAAGGAGTCTCAACATGGCTTACAATTGCCTTCGCTTCCTCTCCTCATGCCAGATACCTGAGAGAACTCTGACAGAACTGTTCTTTGAGAACAGCTCTGGCAGGAGAACCAAACAATGCCCCCCCCAGGCCAGCAAACCAGAGCAAAACAATAGTATCCAAAGTTGGCAACCTCCTACAATAAGGTGACTATCCTTCCCGCCTTTGACGGAACTGTCCTGCTTTTGGGGCATTTGCCCCATATCCTGCAACATTCTTCCTGCCTCCAAACCTTGCCACCTCCCGGGCCATAACCACCCTAAGGCCAGTTGGCGAGGGAGGGGGAGGGGGGAGGCCCACCTGCCACCACCACCGCCACTGCCCTTCTAAGGGTTGGGGAGGGGGGGAGAGAGGGCCTGCTTGCCACTGACACCATGGTAGCGGCGGTGCGTCCCGCCTTGTGACCACAGATTTCTGGTCACCTTATCCTACAATTACAACAGCTACCAAATTGGGAGAATGGACAACTCTAACTAAAACAACAGTGCCCCCCCAGAACAAAACACTGAAATAAAGAACTTTAAAACTGAACTCTGAAAGAAAGAACTGTAAATATCAACTTTTAAAAGGAACACGACCCCAAGAAGAAAAAGCCAAACAATGCTGCCCCTCAGGTAAAAGAAGAAAGAAACACCAGGAGAAAGAAACAGTGAATCCCAAAGCACCCCCAAAACCCAGCCCACCCCACCCATAGAAACCAAAAGAATAGTTTGGAAGAAGTGATTAAGAAGAGGAAGAAGAAAAGTGAAGGCAAGAAGAAAAAAGATCAGAGTCCCTCAATCAAACTGTTGATGTCTTCTCCAGCGAAGATCCTCCAATGTTCAGTGCAGCAGCCAGCCAGCCAGCAGCACACTCTCTGGGAGTCAGACTGTAAGAGTCTACTCTACCAGACAGAGCAGCACAGGCCAGGAGGCCAGCAACAGATGGCAAAGAAGACCCCTAGCCTTAAATACATTCCTGGCCAAACAGAAGATTTTCAAAAAAGGAAAAACCTTCTATGCTTGGCCCCCAAAACATGTTTTCCTCAGCCTCACAAAGCCAATAAAATAATTTATTTCAATTACCATAGATACTTGAATATAAGCTGAGGGGGACTTTTTCAGTGTAAAAAATGTGATGGAAAAACTTGGCTTATACGAGTATATACAGTATTCTCTTTCCTTCAGCATAAACCACAATAATCTGACATCAGTTAACACCCAACAAGTTTGCATTCCCTTTCACATCTTTAGTATTTATATAAGGCATTATTGAGGACTATAATTTCATGGTCATTTTTCAGATTATGCAAAGACAAACCTTCTGTCCCATTTCACCCTGTTCCTTTTTCTTATCCCTGGCTCCACAACACAATAATAAGGGGGTCACAACCTACTCTTTGCTCCCAACCCACAGTGGAAGAGGAAGAAATGGAGTTTTTGTACCTTGCTTTTTACTACCTGAAGGAGTCCCAAAGTGACTTACAATCACCTATCCTTCTTCTCTCCACAACAGACACGTTGTAAGGTTGGTGAGACTGAGAGAGCTTGGAGAGAACTGTGACTGGTCCTAGGTCACACAGCTTGATGCATGTGAAGGAGTGGGGAATCAAACCCAATTCTCCAGATTAGATGTGACTGTTTGCAACTACTACACCAAGCTGGCTTAACTACTACATCAACCACTGCTCAATATTAGTGGTTTTCAGGCACCTGTCTCTTAGCCATAGAACTCTGGAGGATATTAAGGTTGCCATCTCTGGAAATTTGAAAGTGCTCCCAAAGAGGCTGACACCATTTCCCATAGACTTTAATGGTGGGGAAAAATAATTTCAGCAGGTTATTTAACCAGGAAATTGGCAATTAACCTGCTGAAATTATTTTCCCCACCATTAAAGTCTATGGGAAATGGTGTCACCCTCTTTGGGAGCAGGATTCCCTGGTCCAATCTTCTTGAAACTTGCAGGGGAGTCATGGAAGACCCTCCCTGAGCTCCCCAAGAAGTTTCAGGGGTGCAATGTACACCCCCCCCAGCCCCCGGGAAAGGCAGGGGAAAAAAAACAGAAGGCTGCAGGAACCATGAGGCTGCCAACGGCTTGGTGATTTGGCTGAATCGATTCGATTTGGCCATTTTAAAAGTAGTGATGGTCCAATTCGAACCCTTTCTGAATCCGAACCACACATCCATAATTGGGATGTTTTTTCAGTTATGTGAGGAGCAAACATAAAGTAAAGGAGGCAATAGGCCCACTGTTGGGTGCGGATGGACAAATTCTAACGGAAGATGCAGAGAAAGCAGAAAGGCTTAGTGCCTATTTTACATCTGTTTTTTCCCACAGGTCAAAGGGGTTAGGCACATCTAGAGATGGCAGTAGCCAAAAGATAGTGTCTGGGTGGCAGGTTAACATGGATAGAGAGGTTGTCAAGAGGCATTTAGCTGCACTGGATGAGTTCAAATCCCCTGGGCCGGATGAAATGCACCCGAGAGTGCTCAAAGAACTTTCCAGAGAACTTGCACAGCCCTTGTCCATCATCTTTGGGACCTCTTTAAGGACTGGAGATGTCCCGGAGGACTGGAAGAGAGCAAACGTTATTCCGATCTTCAAAAAATGGAGGAAACTACAGACCAGTGAGTCTGACCTCTGTTGTGGGGAAGATAATGGAACAGATATTAAAGGGAGCGATCTGCAAACATCTGGAGGACAATTCGGTGATCCAAGGAAGTCAGCATGGATTTGTCTCCAACAGGTCCTGTCAGACCAACCTGGTTTCCTTTTTTGACCAAGTAACAGGTTTGCTGGATCATGGAAATTCGGTTGATGTCGTTTACTTGGATTTTAGTAAAGCTTTTGACAAGGTTCCCCATGATGTTCTGATGGATAAGTTAAAGGACTGCAATCTGGATTTTCAGATAGTTAGGTGGATAGGGAATTGGTTAGAGAACCGCACTCAAAGAGTTGTTGTCAATGGTGTTTCATCAGACTGGAGAGAGGTGAGTACCTCAGGGCTCGGTGCTTGGCCCAGTACTTTTTAACATATTTATTAATGATCTAGATGAGGGGGTGGAGGGACTACTCATCAAGTTTGCAGATGACACCAAATTGGGAGGACTGGCAAATACTCCGGAAAATAGAGAGAGTTCAACGAGATCTGAACACAATGGAAAAATGGACAAATGAGAACAAGATGCAATTTAATAAAGATAAGTGTAAAGTTCTGCATCTGGGTCAAAAAAATGAAAGGCATGCCTACTGGATGGGGGATACACTTCTAGGTAACACTGTGTGTGAACGAGACCTTGTGGTACTTGTGGATTGTAAACTAAACATGAGCAGGCAGTGTGATGCAGCGGTAAAAAAGGTGAATGCCATTTTGGGCTGTATCAACAGAGGCATCACATCAAAATCACAAGATGTCATAGCCCCATTGTATACGGCACTGGTCAAACCACACCTGGAGTACTATGTGCAGTTCTGGAGGCCTCACTTCAAGAAGGACGTCGATAAAATTGAAAGGGTACAAAGGAGAGCGACGAAGATGATCTGGGGTCAAGGGACCAAGCCCTATGAAGATAGGTTGAGGGACTTGGAAATGTTCAGCCTGGAGAAAAGGAGGTTGAGAGGGGACATGATAGCCCTCTTTAAGTATTTGAAAGGTTGTCATTTGGAAGAGGGCAGGATGCTGTTTCTGTTGGCTGCAGAGGAGAGGACACACAGTAATGGGTTTAAACTTCAAGTACAACGATATAGGCTAGATATCAGGAAAAAAAATTTCACAGTCAGAGTAGTTCAGCAGTGGAATAGGCTGCCTAAGGAGGTGGTGAGCTTCCCCTCACTGGCAGTCTTCAAGCAAAGGTTGGATGCACACTTTTCTTGGATGCTTTAGGATGCTTAGGGCTGATCCTGAATTGAGCACGGGGTTGGACTAGATGGCCTGTATGGCCCCTTACAACTCTATGATTCTATGTTTATAGGGAGAAACAACCAGATTTCCATGTTAACTGAATGTGAAAACCTTTGAGTAGATGTGATATTGAAGGTTAGTAATTTAGATTTCAATAGATAATAGATTGTGGAGTATGAAGTTTAAAATATGCTTTACAAATAGTACATGCTATTGTTGGTTATGTTTTACAGACTAAAATACAGGTGATTGGAAGACATTGTAATGAAAGGAACCCTTGTGATGTAAATAAGGTATATTGTAGAAAGAAAAGAATGTCTGTACATTTTTATTATTTGCATCTTTATTTTGAAAAATTGTTATATACAAAATACTTGTACATTTATACATAGTCACTGAAGAAGTTGTATGGAAACGAGTTATCTGCCTAGGGCAGTGGTTCTCAACCTGGGAGTCCAGACCCCTTTGGGGGGTCAAACGACTCTTTCATAGGGGTCATGGCAGGGTGAGCAGCATGGCCAGGGGGAGGGGCCACCACAGTTGCAGCTCCTCCTGAAGGCGCCCATCAATTTATGTACAATTTATAACCAATTTATATACAAGCATGAACAATGGATCTTTATACCATTGGTCAGTTTTGTTTTAATTTCTGTGAAAGAACACTCACATAAGTTTATGGTTGGGGGTCACCACAATATGAGGAACTGTATAAAAGGGTCACAGCATTAGGAAGGTTGAGAACCATTGGCCTAGGGGCTCGTTTTGACCTTGAATTCTACATTGTTGGAATAAAAGATTGCCGTCATTAGTTTCTTTTCTTATTTTCTCCAGAGGAACTGATCTCTGTGGTCTGGAGGTAAGCTGTCATTCCAGGAGAACTCATCCCCACCTTGAGGTTGGCAACTCTAGATGGCTTAGTAGGGTTTCCACTCGATTCATCTGGACTACTGGGGAGGTATTTTGGTCTCATCGAATATCCCATGTGAACTGAGGACATGAAAGAGTGAGATATATGACTCTTCCTATTCTTGTTTAATTTTGTATGTAGTCCCCTGGTCCTTTAAATTCCTAATGCAGAGGGAAAGGCACCAAACTGGGGGACCTCCAGGCCCCAACTGAGGACTAGGCAAACAAAGACCTGTTGATCCTGTGACATCACCAACAGAAGAAAAGTACCAACAAAAAGACTGTTCATTAAATTCTCTTTGTTTTTCAAATTATCTAGCAACAATTTCTTTTTCACTGAGCCAAGGCAAAACGAGGTCTAGACTGGCTGTCATTTCCAATAATAGCAATATTGAATTTATAATATTACTCAATTATTCAATTAATCTATATTTGCAATTATTTCCATGACCATACAGGATTGGCTTGGTGAAAAAGAAATAGACACTAGATAGTTGGAACAATAAAGAGAACTTATTGAACAGTCTTTTGGTTGGTCCTTTTCTTCAACTGGTGCCTAGTTGGAAACTGGCATCCCTACTGTCTACCCCTGCTGAGTTGGTTAGCAGGCCCTCCAGTAAACTCTTGAGAAACACCAGAGGTCCTCAGAACACAGTTTGAAAACCTCTGGCCTAAGTCTAGCAACTAGTTTCTGTAGTGGTGCATACTACTTTTTCCCACACTGCCAATGTATGGCCAAAATGAATATATGAGCAGCCACATGTTGAAAACAAGTAAGGATAGACAGGCAACAACAGATCCATTTGCTCCGTGCTCTTGAACACATAAAGCAATGTTATACAGAGTCAGACCACTAGTCTGTCAAGACGAGCATTGTCTTCTCTAGCAGATAGCGGCTCCCCATTGTCTCTCCGCCTAATGCCTGATGTATTTTTTTTAAACAAACCCTGGAGATCCCAGAAATCAAACTGGGATCTTTAGCATGCAAAGGAGATGCTGAACTGCAGCCCTTCGTATAGGTGCCCTGTCATGAGGGCATGGTGTGCAGAGGGCATGCCCTGCTCCAGAAGAAAGCCCACTGATGGCGCTGAAGCCATAATGTCATAATCCTGGTAAAAGCTGTACTCAGCTTGCTCTGTGTTGTACATGTCAATATTAAAGACCATAATTATTGACATAACCAGAAAGGCCAGTGGTGTGCTACACAAAATGAAACCCAGCTTCTTGATACAAATTTGAATGAAAAGAAGGCCCCCCGCCCCCAAAGTCCGACTTGTGGCAACAGTAGGTTCAGCCTTCTGCTTTTCACCCACACACTGAAACCTTTTGCCAGCTCATCTTCTGCCTTTTGACGGTTCTGAGACTCTTCCAGACAAATGCAGCCTGTCTGAGAGCAAAGATTCCTCCCTGTGCCCCTTTGCAGGAGCCACCCTCCTTCAGCATTTGCCATCTGCCATGCCAGGAGGACCTGGTGAAGCGGTGGGGCACAAAAGAACATTGCTGTGACACTTGCTGAATATTCATGACTATATGAATATTCATTAAATTAGCATCTGTATGACCAGGCCTCTAGATTCACAACTGGCCTCTCAGGAAAAGGCCTATTGTATTTTAATTAAATGCCAGCTTGATTTCTAAACAGCTATACTTACCAGGATTTAATCAGCTGAGAAGGATAGCAACACATTTCCAAACTCCAAGGGTTCAACCCCCTTCTCCTCTTTTGCATGTTTAATACTAGTGGGAGTTACGTGTTTGCAAGAAGAGAGAAAAAAAGACCTCTAAGCAACCAAAATAGCATCAGATTATCTCTCTAATAGATTCACACTGTGTGGGATCCATCAGCATTTTCCCTGAGGCACAATCAGACAAGAATAGTTAAGCGGTTAATATATCTTCAGGGAAAGGGGCAACATAGAACCAAAACAATGCCATAAAAATGCCTAAGAACCATGCCGGTAGAATACACCTTTGACCAGAGTGAGTGGGGAAGAGAAATCTGGCACAGTTTATTTACATAAATTAAACCATGATCTTTAGTCATTGCTGTGTACTTGCTGAAAGAAGGAAGTCTGTGAGAAAGATATCCCAACTGGATTTGAGCATCTTTCAAGTCTGGCTGGCCAGGTGACCAATGTATTAAACAAATGACTCCCAGTGTCCCTTTGACCTTTGGAATGAGAGTACAGGATCTATCCATATACAAGATACTCCAGAAGATATAATCGATACCTGTTATCTTTTATAATTATCTGTAATTATAGTTCATAATGGAACATGTAAAAGAGACAAGACATTAATCATGTCCTTGCCCCTATTCTGTCTCTCTCTCTTTCTGGGAAAGTTTCCCAATGGGAGATACGAAATCTATGCACATGTAGCCGTTATGTGCTTCGACTGAACATGTGAATGGGGTTATATATACATTATGTTCTTTTCGGTGTTTGAAGAGATATATGGCAATTCTCCCCCCCCCCCCCACACACACACACAAGATTGAACGTTTTTCTCAGGTGCTTACAGTTTAAATATTTAGAGGTGAGGGAGAGATAACATAGGAAAGGTAGGAATGGGATTTTATTTATTTAAGCATTTTGATTCACTTTCCTCCTAATGGGAACCAAAAGCAACATACAAAAATACCAAAATACATCTCAAATAAATAGACAAAGCTATGACCTGTTAGTAATTGTAATAATAAATTTTTATTTGTATCCCACCTTTCCAAATGCTAGGACAGGTAACAGCATCAAAACATATACAAAAATTGAAAAATTGAAAGATTCCAGTAATCATGCCCCGCTCTAAATGGGGGAAGTTTGGCAGGAGCTGATCTTCCAATTCCTTCTTCCCTCTCCCACAGCAGTGAAGCCAGCCATTCCACGGTGGGTGTTGTTTTTGGCCTTGATCATAAGCCCCATGAAATATGTTTTACAGGCCCTGTGGAACTGATTTAGCTCCTACAGGGCCCTGATCTCTTCTGAGAGTTCATTCCACCAGGCTGGGCCCAGGGCCAACATTGCCTCTTTTGAAAGGTTAGCCCAGGCTAGCCCAATCTCATCAGGTCTCAGAAGCTAAGCAGGGTCAGTCTTGGGGAGGACTTGGATGGGACGTCTTCCAGAAATACCAGGGTCATAATGTAGAGGCAGGCAATGGCAAACATCTCATGCTTTGAAAACTCTGTGGGATCACCATGTGTCATCTGCAACTTGACAACAATGTTAATACAGAACAAACAGTATACACATTCTGGGATGCTCCTGGTCTCCTACTTCTTCCTTGTCTGGCTCCTTCAACACCACAAGCTGCAAGCCATAGGTCAAGAATCTTTTGGTTTGTGCCTCTGGCCATACTTAAGCTGTAATAGAATAGAATCAGACAGTCAGAAGAACTGCCCATTTCAGGAGATATTTATTAATTAACTACTGAGTAGGCAGCAAAATATCTGTTCCACATATATTTCTGGTAAGGCCTTGGAGGAGGAGCATGTTTCATGGCTTAAGTGCCACTTAATGGCCACTCAGAGCAGCTGTCCTGCCCCTGAGTGCCTCCTCCTCCAACTGGCTTGCCCATCTGTCTAGTGGCCAGTCTTTCGTCCCCCACCCCTGACTACCCCCTCATCCTTCCACTTCCCTCTGAGGCTTGGAGGCTGCAGATCTCTGCTGTGTGAGAGCTGCCTCTGCCAGTGAGTTCCTTAACAGCTGCCTGCAACCTTTCCAGGTCCTGGAGGGAGGGGAAGGCCATCCATAGAGTTCTTCCACCCCCACCCCCACCCCAATCTAGTGCTTGTTGTATTCCTGAATGCAACGGGCTTGGCTCCTACTATTTTATAAAAAATGTGGTGTTCATTATGTAGCATCCCCCTGAACCATCACTTTAGATTTGCTGAGGGCCCAAAATTAGTCACAGGGTTACTACGCAGTTGAATGATGGAAGATCCATTTGAACTATATGAAAATAGAGACTGCATTCAGTGTTACTTGCATAATAATAATAATTAATATAATAACAATATAATAATATAAACACGGTGTTTTGGAAATGTATGGTAACATTATACTGCATCCTTTCAAAGTACAGAATTTGAAAGGCTCTGGAGACACAATATTAGCAAATAGTGTAGCTGTGTGTGGGGAAATGCTCTCCACTTTGGGATTCTTCCCACTAAGGGGAGTTTGGCAGCTGAATCCTGACATTCACTCCGAAGAGTTGCTCTTCTGGTAAAAACACATGAAACCAGAGAGAGGTATATGGTGGGTGCCATACACAGGTGGTACTTAAAGTTTGGTTGTGCTAATGCTTCTAGCCAGCAGAGACCAATCAAGCTAAACATAATTTAGTTCATAGTGGAACACGTGAAAGGGACTAGAAATAGTGTCCTTGCCCCCATTCTTTCTCTCTCTCTCTCTCTCTCTCTGGACAAGGTTCCCAATGGGAGATACAAAATCTATGCATATGTGACCATTATGTGCTCTAACCTCCCCTGAACACATGAATGTAAGAAATGTGACACTTTGGACAGGCCAGAGACCTGGGGAAGACAAATGCTAGACTGGATCTTTTCATGGGTATAACAGAAACAGAAAGACTGATCGATGGGGTGGGCAAACAGAGAATACATACATTCCCTTGACAGGAGGGCAATCAATCCGGTGTTAATTGTTGCAAGATGGACAATATCTGTCATCGTACACCATGGGACAGAACCATCACCATCCGATGTTTGGTGATTCTGCAGCACCCCTACACGCCTCCCATGGATGCTAGTTCTTGCCTTTGAAACAACTTCATGTACATTTTGTGAGTAGGATTTTAGCCTTACGAAGGTCAGCCATCTAATCGGCACTTGCTGCTCATCTCACACACATGCATTCACACTCTATTGTTGCTGCTGTTTTTCAAGCCACAGACATGACATGCTCTTGCTTCAAGCAGCTATCATTTCGCTGTTTGAATACATTATCATGATGACGTGTAGAAACCGATAGGGAAGTAGAATAATGTTGAAGGTTTGGATTTTCACACAGCTCTTTATAAGAGCTACTTTTCGGAAGCTGGTGATTCTCTGAAGCAGATTTTGCAAGTTGTTTGGGTGGCCCTGAAATGATATCTCTTTCAGTGTCTTGGTTGAGACGAGATATCGGCAACCTGTCCTGATTCCTGTTTCCAGGGTAAATGCTGAAAACCTTTATTTTATTTTTACACTACAGGGAAAAGAACTGCACATACAGAACACACATGCAAACATACGCACATACACATGCACGTGCAAATCGGGTTGTTTTCAGCTGTTCCAGAGTGCAATGAAACAGAAAGGAGCTGGAAGAGCATTGTAGGTATTGACATGCTAATGAGCACTCTAAGTCCTTTATGAACGGAAACAGCACTCTGACTTACTTAAAGCCATAGACTCACCAAAACATTCAGAGAGGGCAATCTGCAGTCCTTCATTGAATCAAATCTCCATAAGTCAGGATTTGAATCATAAGGACTGAGTCTGTGATCCTGTCACACAGGTATTTTCAAAGCGGTCACTTGCTGATAAGAAGTTCTAAAGCATTAATATTGCAGTGCCTGTTTTAAGCAACATAAATCAATACTCATTAAGGCATTTTGCCAAATGTCCTTTCAGCCACTTTGATGTTGTGGGAAATCACAAAAAGAGAGATGTAATGGCAAGGAGGGGCAGAACTAGAGTATGTGTTTTGTATGGAGGACACCTTTGAGTCACCGGCACCTCCAGTTGAAAACATAGTTATACTGGGGAAAGACCCTTCTCCGTCAGAAAGCCACTGCCAGTTGGAATACACAGGGAGGAAATGGTCTGGTTCTGTATAAGAAAGTTTTATGGGTTCAACTATAGAACTCCTTTAATAACTTTACAGGAATTCCTTTCTTTTCCAGTGGTACTCTCTGTTGGGCTTCTCAGACTAGCTGTACAGAAACAACATGGCTAATCTCAAATTGCACATCCACTTTCTTTCTACACTTTTCCTATGTGTAGTCGGGGAGACAAGTGTGCCTTCAAAACATCAGTGTGAATGAGGCCCACTTTCCAGTCTTGCCCATATCTACACTAAAAATAGCTTGTGAAGCCTTCCTTCTGCCACCCCTCACTTCTATACCAAAGTTGAGCTGCTGGCTTAGGTTCAATTCCACCCCCCCCCCCCAGAAATTCATTGAATGACCTTGGGCCAGCCATTTTCTTTCAGCTTGGGCTATCTTGCACAGACATTGTGAGGAAAACTAGAGGAAGGGAGAACCATGTATGCCCCTGAACTTCTTAGAGGAAGGGGGAGATAAATATGTTGTGTATGTCTTGTGGAAACAGATACAGAATTCCTAGTAATAACTGCGCCCACATTAAAAGCTGGAGCTTGTCTAAAAGCACTGGGGAGATGGGCATAGGCCAAGCAGATAATGGGAGATGGGCATAGGCCAAGCAGATGATAATCTTGTAATTCGAATATTAATACAGATATCAGAGGACTCCTCCTTTTATGAAACTTGTGGATAGGTCTGATGTGCCAATGTACACATCATGGTACAAAAACGAGAGAGTGAGCTGGCATAATAACATCCAAAGCCAAACACAGACAATTTAATTAAAAGCTCCTCATCACACAACTGTCTTGCACATCCTGTAGGAATGAGAATGCAGTTCAGACTTCTGTCAATAGAAGCGTCCGCAGTTTCACGGTGACTCCTGAAAACACCCTCGAATGGTTACAACTACATCAGTAAAAGAAAAAACATTCCGACATAGCTGGCAAAACCAATCACAAAAAATATTCCAAGGTGCATGTTCAAGTTTCCTTTTTTATTACAATATGTGACAAGGTTCCACTATTGAATACCCTGACTCACCTTCACTTTATCATGGCATATTTAATCAGCGCAGAGAGAAATTGTAGCCCTCAAGTGGTCTGGTAACTGCACTGCATGGATCCAGTCTGGACTGGGCCACTCTGCCTTAACCTCCTGAAGGCAAGGATCAGCTGGGCAGAAATGGCACAATAAGCAAAGCTGGGTTTCAGGTTCACACAGGAGGAGGAAGTCCTTTAAGCATCTACCCTAAAGAGTAGGACCAATATCCTCCTTTGTCAGGATGTTAGAATTCAGTAGTATTTAGTGAAGGTTGTCAATGTTTGTTGACATAGCATTTCAGAGGATCCTTCAGAACATAACCTGAATGGTTGTTTTAGAAGAATACATATGAACACTGCACAATGACACGAGAACTGGCAAAACCACCCTTTCCTGAAATCAATTTTGTATCAAGGACTGGGGAAAGGGGGGAGAGGAGTAATCAAAATGACTTTTGAGGGGGGAAACTAGATATTTTGTGTTGTTGCCAAAAGTTTACAAAAATTCAGCAAGAATCTGTAGTATCAGGTTGATATTTAACAAAAATGTACAGTTTTAGGGATTCAATATACACATAGCTGAGCCGAAAAATTATATCTGGACAGAGAAGGATACTTTGTTCTCATAAACAGAACATTTACAACAATCTCTTGCTTTCAGTACAACAAAGATATAGCCATGCTGCTGCCCCAAGCCAATTCCTTCAATTGTAGAAGAAGAAGAGTTGGTTCTTGTATGCCGCTTTTCTCTTCCAGGAGTCTCAAAGTGGCTTTCAATCACCTTCCCTTTCCTCTCTCCACAACAGATACCCTGTGAGGTAGGTGAGGCTGAGAGAGCCCTGATATTCCTGCTCGGCTTTCTCAGTGCTGTGGCGAGCCCAAGGTCATGTGGAAGAGGAGCAGGGAATCAAACCCAGCTCACTAGATTAGAAGTTGGTGCTCCTGACCACTACACCAAGTGGGCATTCTGGAGCTGCTGAGAAAAGGATTTTGTTCATGATTGTTCATATTTAGACCTCACATGACAAACTGTGGGGGAAAAACAGATATAGGAATGTAACAGTTTGTTTATCATAAATATTATGAGCCTCAAAGCTTGCATTTGAACACATGACCCTCAGTTGTTCTAATGTGGTGGAAGTGACCTTGACATGCCTTCTTCTCTGCCTTGAAAACAAATACCTCTAAATTCAGAGAAAATGAGAGTTCCACTAAACTTTAGATTGCATGTCTGGCTTTAATCTATACAGATCATCATTACATTACAATGGACTGTAGCTCCATCATGTTAAATTAATTAAAGTCTTTAGTATACTGCCCATATCACATATGATAATAAGTTGCTTGTTGGACATATTCCAGTTCCTAGATTCACATTAGGAATGCAATGAGTGAGCATTGTCATCCACTTTCTGGTGCATAATTAAAAATCCCCAGAACCAGTAGAAGGTTATCTTTCACTAAAGCTGTTGGTTCAGATCATCCCTTCCTTGTATGTAGTGATCACAGATGCAGAATGTTCGACAAACTGTTCATTTGCATCCAACAGCTAAAAAATATCTAATTTTTTTGGAGTGTGTGTGAGGCAGTGTGTGAGGGAGTACTTGTTGCTTTCTCTACCATTATATCTGGCAGTGACAGTGAATAAGGCTTTTGGCTAAGCAAGGCTAGTATTTCCCACTCTGACTGGCAGTAGCACTCCAGGATTTCAGGTTCTTTCTCAGCACCTGTTATCTGACCCTTTTAACTGGAGGCATCAGGGACTGAACCTGAGAACCCTCTGCATGGCCTATTATGCATGGCCGCTGAAACGGCAGCATGGTGAACGCGGAGGAGGAAGAAGCAAAGCAAACCGGTTATGTATGGGACGGAATGCAATGGCGGCAAAACCCAGAGTATCTGATTATGCACATGGCTACTCCGGAGATGCTTCTAGTTGTGCCCTGGTCCCGGGAAGCTCCATTTTCTTCCACATCTCGCTAATGCGGCTTTTTTGGCGGCATACATTGACTCTGCGCCTGGTTGCCGCCTGCAACGTGCATAATTGGTGATTATAGCCGCCACCATTCCACTCCGAATGCGGACCTTCCATTCCGTGCATAATGGCCCCTTGCGACCCAGATGCTCTACTGCTGAACTGCATTCCTCAGGCTCATGCGAGAGTTAGGGCAATCTCACAAACTACAGAAAGTCACTCAGAGGAATTTATGAATGAAAGCTAAACAACAAGAGGATTTACTTGTATATAAACCTATCAGAGATTGCCATTTTACACTGTAATCATATGAGCCATTGCCATAAACTCAACCTACGAGATATTTAATATAAATACAGAGTGGTAGAGCACAACAGATGACCTCTTGCTCCCATGCTGAGACTCAACTCCATCTTTGGTTTCTTCATTAAGTACCAGCAGAAGCCATAATGGAGACAGAGAAGTTATAAAGGCAGGCAAGTCATGCTGGTAGCGCTCTACAGCACTGCACCTTGTAGGCCATTGCTAGGGTCCTGTGCTTTAGCCTGCATACAGCAATATGCTGCATGATTTGAGTGTAACCAGGTGCCTTGTCACTGTTATTGAATGGGAAATGTCATGGCATGGGAGAAACAGAGCTGCTATCGTTGCCCAGCTCAGAGCCCCATTATGAGTTTCTGAACCCTCTTCAGGAAACTTCCACGTGGAGCATGTTAGTGTTATCTGGTTTCAGGGTTACGAAAATAAAAGGATGTTTGAAGGGATGAAATTGAAAAGAAAGGCTTTAAGCCTTTATCGAATGGAGTTTGAAGAGGGCACCATTTGATATGACCCCTGAAATCCACTGCCATCATACTAAGGCCTACAAAATCAGGAGCAACGATCTCCTCTAGGCTGCTTGCATGTATCTGTTACGGGGAGCCATTTCTTTTAAGACTACTGAAATTACAAGAAACCAACCCATACAAACGGTGTTCCATTGCCAATGCCAGGAGAAAAAGGGCTAGATGTTGAGATCATGCTGTATAAACTGTATTTCTTTAATTGCCTGGCATGCAGACTTTCCCTTAAGTGTAATCAACTCACAGAATGCAGCCTTTATTTCTCTTGCAATTGTGCAATTCTAACAAGGGTGCCAAATGGCAAACAAAGAACACTTGAGGGAGAGGCAATATTTATTTGTTTTAAATGAAAACAATTCCAATCATCCTTTTATAATTAAAATGAAAGAGCTACCTACATTTATTCGGAGACTTTATCAGCAGACAGTATGTCTCTAGTCTTGTGGTTACTACAAAACGTTTGTGCCAGGTTTTGATCAGCTGACGGCTGACCTCTACCTTTCCCTCCAAGAACCGTTTCCCCCATATCTTCCTTTGTTTCATGGGTTTCCAGAAATCCAGAACTGTCATGGGACTTGATAGATTCATAATATTAATAGGACAGAGCAGCAATAATTGGCAATGGAAATAGCCATGATGATTAAAGACAGTCTTCTTCATGTCAGATAGGTCTGGGATCTAATTTTAAGGGCAAAAGGAGAATGTGAGCAATAGTTGCTAAACCTCCACCTCCTGCTACCTCTCATCTTCCTGAAATCTGTGCCCTGACACTTCTTTTCTTTGAGCCCAGCTATGATGTTGTTGATGGTGGAATTTTTATAAATAATAAAAATCCAATTATTATTATGGAAGTTACCCCACCTGTGAGAAAAGCACCCTCCCCAGTGGACCTGTTTTGCTTTCTGAACTGGACCCTCCGACACTTTCTTCATTACACAATTAGGGTAGAGCACACTTAGAGCGATGGAACTGCAGCTATCGCATCTCGGCCGGGCCTTCTATCTGCTGAGAAAGTTCTGGTCATTCTTGTGTCTTTGAATCAAGTCAGTGCGGTGAGGACAAAAGCAACCTGGGTAACTGTTCTGGAGCATCGTTTCTCTGGAGTTTTACCAAAGTCTCAGCCTGAGCCTTTCCCCAACTCTCATAAGGGTTGGGAAGCTAAAAACACACATAAACAATTCCTATATGTGAGGAAATTAACCTGTTTTGCAAGTCAAATGTTCTACCATTGGGAAACTGAAGTAATAAATTTTAAAAAGACACACTTTTTTACCCATGGATGTGAATAATAAAGCTTGCTTGCCTCTTACCTGACAGCCTCCAGAGCTTAAGCTCTTATATCAGAGCTGTGTCAAGAACTATGAAGCGTTACAACTTGACCAGGCTTTGACCCGGAATTAAGTACAAAGCTCATCTTCCTCTGAGACAACATGGCTGGAGATGTGAAATGCCTTCATTTTCAAAGGACGGGCATCCCTGTTGAACAGCTGTTATCATTGGCTGCTCTAGAACATCTCTTTAAAAAAGAAACTTTACACCTAGGTTTTAAAGAAAATCCCAGGCGGATAGTACATCACCATATTGATTCCAAATAGCAAAACAAAGCTTTAAAACGTTACAGAGTGAGAGCAATTCCAAATGCTTCTCCAACTCTTCTTATTGTAACAAGATGCAATGAACCACCTTTGAACTTTTACACTCTTTTGTGTTTTAGCTGAAAATCCTAAATGTAATCTCCAATAAATAATTCAAGATCTTCACTGGCTTATTTTTAGCAATGGGAGCCCAACCATTTGTGAATTTAAAAAGAAAGAACGGGAAGAATTCAAGACAGATTTCTGGCTCAACTAAAAACCCTCACATGAGATTAAAATACTAAAAATATTTCATGATAAAATTTCACTGACACTATTATGATGTGATTCTTTCCTCAGCCTGTTCTGTAAAGACTGTTTATCATCTGGTTGAAAATAGTAAACTCCACTTAAATCATCACTATACCAGCAGTTGTAAAGACCATGGATAGTTTTATTTTTTGGGGGGGGGGCGTAATCCAGAGATTTGATGGTTGGGTGGCTGATGCATCGTGTGGAAACTGTGGTCAATACTGTCTCAGAAGGCAAACAGAAGGTTTCTCCTCTCCAGCATTACATCACCTTCAGATTTTAAATTTAATTCCTTTTGATCAGAGGAGAAATTAGTTTAATTCGGTCAGTCCTGGATTTTTAAAAGGGGCAGTTGATTATTCATTCAACAATATTTTGGGTACAAAATAGCATTAGGACTTCTCCATGTAGCACCACAGATCAGACTTTGTCAAGAAGCTGATAGACATGTTGTGTGTATTCCCTCTTCCCATGCAGAGACCTGGTTTTTCACCCTCCTCCGATGTCATGCTGAAAGTAAGGTGCCTTGCAAAAGTAAGGAAGTAGTCATGTCAACAAGTGAAAGTCACACTGTTCTAGGAAATGTCAAAGAGGAAAACTAAATAGATCTTGCAACCTTTTACACAGTTCTTGTTTTGTTGTTGGATGACACAAGGACTCTATATCAGATATGCAATGAGCATTTTGTGCCTTTGCTACCTGTTGAAAATAATGACCCTTTGAAATTTAAAGGGCATTTTAAAGGGTCCCCAGATAATCAGTCTGACCAGAATCAGCTGGAGTAGTTAGGAAAGAGAAAGTGAGAGAATTTTGTCTATTTGGGCAATGGCATTGCCAAAGCTCTTTAAAGTTTGAGATACACTGTGGTAGACCTGCTGTCCAGAGGTCTGGGCTTTCAACTTGGAACCAATGTAGATACCCCCACATTATTTTCAAAGAGCTAAAGTCTTTCAGGGAGCTGGAGTCCAGATGCATGGTGCCTGTCTACTGTAGTGGCGTTTAAGATTTAAAGGGCTGTACTTTCTCCCCTCCCCCCTTGCTGCTTCTGCTGCCTTGGCGCAGGCAGCTGTTCTATGGCACATTAGCCCCTTTAAACATCCTTTAAACTTGATTTAAAGGGCCATTATTTTCAGAGTCTACCATCCATTGACAGTTTCAGAAGGTAGTTGTGTTGATCAGCAATAGAAGTATTACCTTAAAGACCAACAGGATTTGGGGGGACAAGCTTTCAAAGCTCCTTTCTACAGATGTCCACAGGATCATAGTGGCCCCTTCCTGACTTCCCAATATGAAATTACAAATTACAAAGTGCGCACCCCTGATTCACACTGCAGATTTTTAGGGTGCATGGCATTGGTCTATAACTCTCTGCCCTCGGGTCCACAACACTTAGAAAGGGTCTTGGTGACAGAAACCTCACAGAAAGGACACTTAACACAGGAAGGCACTTAGCAGAAACAGCCAAGGGAGATAACAGTTTTAACACTGCTCCACTGAAAATCCTTACAGGTACTCCAGCACAGGGTACAAAACAGGATATATTTCTCCCCTAAGAGGGAGTGCAAAGACAAGACTCTTTGCATTGGTAAGCAAGGAAGGGAGGAGTAGTTCTGTAGCTCCTTCCCCTTCAGCCATGGTGCTCCTTGCAGGAAAGGGTGCAGAGTTCTTGTTGTCCCCACCATTGATGCCTTTCATGTGTGGGGGTGGTGATATCCCAGTGTCAAGGAGCATGCACAGCAGCATGCACTGGCTGATTGTCCCCACCAACCTGTGAAAGGAACCAACAAAAAATTCAGGGTTCTTGAAAGCTTTTGGGTCTAATTTTTTGGGTCTCTAAGGTGTTACTGGACTTAAATCTAGTTCTTCTGGGGCAGACCAAAAGCACCCTGCTCTGTGACTGATGGCTGTGATTGAATTGCTGTGGACTCCAGTGCAATCACTGTATTCATTGAGGCTTGCCAAGGTTGGTTATTGCCCCTCTATAGAACAGACATAGGATACTGAAAAGCAGCACTGGGGATTTGCACAGGTTAGGGCTGCAAACACTGTAAACTAGATTATTTTCTGAGTTATTTTCTAAGTTGTTGAACTATTTCTAGGTGCAGAACAGAAACTTGAATGGATATGGAAAGGATTGTTCCTGAGGGGAATAGTCTCTCTCACACGCACACGCATGCACACATGCACATCTCTGAGGATGACCCTCTAGAGCCATTACATAACCCATCACTGAATTATGTGCCTTTAGATCATGCTTAAAAAGCCTCATCAAAGTTGCATCTCCAACGCAAGAAAATCCCAAGCGATTAAATATAAATGTGTAATCTTAAAAATACCTTATTGCTCAGTTACGGGATATTCATTCTTGTGTAGCAAAGATGCATTAGACAGATGAAGATCACATATGAACAGGATGTTCATAGTCTCATTTTATGCTAGCTTCACCCCCAGCTACATGTTTTAAGTGTTCCCTTGCCTGTTCTTGGAGCCATTTACAGATGAGCTGATAAATCCTAAAGAAGTCAAAACTAAATAATGCCATAAATTTCCACCTGACTTGGTGCTTAAGATCAAGTGCTTGAGATTCAAGGTCCACTCTCCATTTCTTCTGTCATTTCCTCACAACAGTGACTGCAGGTCTCTTCCAAATTCATTAAGCAGAGAAAGCCATTGTAGCCTCTGACACAATTTTAACTTGGATGAGTTTTCATGGTCTCTATCCACTTGGGAAACTATACTTACCCACCTCACTATCAAAAATGTTGTTCAAAGAGACAACTAGCATCACAACTGCAAGTGTGTGAGAAGACAGAAGTGAAGCTCATTCCCAGAAGGTACATGCATGCCCCCTGGGACTTTCATTAACTAGTCAAATTTGTAGGTGAGGACCAAAGCTGCCACAATTAGCCTACATTTAAGAAACAGCCTTTCAAACATATTAAACTTCTTTTAAAAAAAATAACTACTGCTTTAGCTCAGAGTTTCTCAAACTTGGGTCCAAATACCCTGATGGCCCATAGTGATACTCTAAAGCAGTGGTCCCCAACCCTTTTCAGGCCGGGGACTGGGGGGGAGAGGGAGGTGCAGGCACCGGCGTACTAGTGGGCGCAAATGCACGCGTTTGTGCCCACTGGTGCACTGGCACCCGCACCTCCTCCCCCTGCAGTGTGGCGCTCACTGCGCTGTGGGGGGGAGGGCCGCACCGCAAGGGGGAGGGAGGTGCACCCACTGGCACCAGTGCCTTCCTCTCCCCCGTCGCAGCCCAGTACTGAGGGCTCTACGGCCCGGTACTGGTTTGCAGACCGGGGATTGGGGAACAAGGCTCTAAAGGAAATGTGGAGGCTTTTTTAAAGACAGAGGACAAGCCCTTCATGCATCCGTTTGACTATTGTGAAAGGAAAGCCCTCTCGGTCTTCTAGGAATGGGAGCAAAGACTCACTGTCCTAAGGCAACAGTATCAAACTGGAGCCATTGTGGTGTAACAGTTAAGTGTTGTATAAGTGGACATTCAGCCTGGAACTGGCAGCATGCAAAAGAAGGGTCATAAACTAGCCAATAATTAACTTGCCTCAGACTCTGAGAATGGTCCAATAGTAAATCCCTATTAAGGGCCAATCAGGTTCCTTGACAGGCTCTCTGAAATGTATATAAGTTCGATGAGTTCTGCTGTTGCTCGTTCAGTATTTCTTGTTGGAGTTGGTGTTAATAAAGGGCTGATTGTTTTAGAAGATACTGTGTTTATTTCTGCTGAACCCACAGACTTAACAAATTATGTCCAATTAGTATAAGAGAAGCCCAGGCTTGAATCTCTATGGAGACTCACTGGGTGACCTTGGCCCAGTTACATCCTGTTAGACTAGCCTATCTCACAGGGTTGTTGTGAAGATAAAAGGGAGGAGAGGAATATGATGATAGCTGCCTTTGGTCCCCCTTGGGGAGAAAATTGGGGTATGGACAAATTAAATGAATGAATTAATAAAATGGTTTCACCTCTATTGAAGGGAAGAACTTCAGGGCCATTTCGCACGGCTTCAAAGTAGCAGAATGGTTGCTATTTGGAAACGCTACTAATTTGCCATAACCCACGACGTCGTAGACAATCTGCAACAATCCTGAAACCAATCAGCAAAAAGCGCTTCGTTGTGGCGCTTTCAGGGGAATCCAGAAAAGTGGATTCACCCTCCGGATAGCGATACACTCCTGCAATCAATCTGCAACAGTAGCGCTAAAGACCTGTGCGTTACCATTGTTGCTGGTTCTTCAAAGTCCCTCCCCCTGGCTCTCTCCTCCAAACTTCTGGCGAAGCGATCGCCATTTTTTTTTCTCCGAGCGAGCGGGGATAAACGCACCGGCGAGCCTCTTTCTGTTTAGAAGCTTCCCTGGCTTCAGTCCTTCACCTTTAGTCACTAAGCACAAACCACTGAAAAGCCCGTTTGCTGAAATAAAGTCCCTTTATTTTTTACAAATAAATTCAGCCGAAAATCGGGCCCGTGAGAGGGGGGGGGATTTTTTTTTTATCACTTGAGGCAGCGTGCAAACGATCATACAATCAAACGACAGCTCACATTAGGCAGCTGGATGGGTCTCTCCGTAGCAACGAATCTACCTAGATTCGTTGCTATGGGTCGTTTTTTTTTTTTTTTAAACCTTTCTTAAAGGGAAAGGGGCTGTTTGGGAGCATGCTAACGGCTGCCCATTGGCTGCTTGACGGCCAGGGGCGGGACGAGCTTGGCAATAGCGCTTCCTTTCTAGCGATTTCTGCCGAGACCGGAAGCCTGTGGGAAACGCTAAAAAACGCAACTGATTCCACTACAAAGGCAGGTATGCATAACGACGAATTCCACTATTTTAAATGGCGATTTTTCATTCCGCAAACAATTTGCAACAAAGATCCCTGTGCGAAAAGGCCCTCAGAGTTGCTGGACTTTGAAGAGTTGCCCACAATCACCTAGTTTCCAGGTCACCTCAAAGAACTAACCAGAAAAATTTGATTAGTTTTGGGATCCAATAGTTCAGGCCCAGAAACTTTACATGACTGATGCCAATCATCACATTTATTTCAAGTATAAATCTGGATTGCCTTTCACTCTGGTCCATTCTGTACACATTGGATAATGCACTTTCAATGTGCTTTTGCAGCTGGATTTGCTAGTTTGAAACTGGAAAATCTACTTCTGAGGTGCCCTGAAAGTTTTCCAGTGCAAAGGAATTTACCACAGAGACAGGGAAATGCCATTCTTCATCCATAGCCAATGTCAGTTCTCAAATGAATGCCAGACATTCAGGTTTTGTACCATATTGGTCATTTTGCGGCGATGGTTCTTGTCAAGCCCTTTCCCCCCTTCTTCAACCAGCCTCTGGTTAGAAACTATTAACCAATAAGGAGAGGTGTGCCATGAGAAAAGTTTTATTTTATGTTACTAACTTTGCACTTTTTAAGGCTTAAAATCCACTGTGGTAGACCTGGTGTCCAGAGGCCTGGTCTTTCACATGTTAATGGACTGCAGACTCTCCCATACCCATCACCACAGCATCCTCCTCCTCTTCTTCCATGAACTCCTTAAATAATAATGAACTCCTTAAATAATAATAATTCTAATTACTAGTAATTCTAATTACTAATTAATCCTTACAGTGGACGCTCAACATGAACACATGTGTCTCATAGCAGCTGGATGATTGAGTCATCACCTTCCGTCACATGCATGATTTCTTTCTTTCTTTCTTTCTTTCTTTCTTTCTTTCTTTCTTTCTTTCTTTCTTTCTTTCTTTCTTTCTTGCTTGCTTGCTTGCTTGCTTGCTTGCTTGCTTGCTTGCTTGCTTGCTTGCTTTCTTTCTTTCTTTCTTTCTTTCTTTCTTTCTTTCTTTCTTTCTTTCTTTCTTTCTTTCTTTCCTTCCTTCCTTCCTTTCTCCCACCCTCCCTTTTTGAAAAGTGTGAACTACTTTCAAAGACTGCAGGGACAAGGCAGGGCAGGGTGTTGGGAGGGCAAATGCAGAGTATCTGGTGGAAAGGTAATTGTTGTTTGACTGTCCCCCAGGGAGGGCAGTATATAAACAGAATGAATGAATGAATGAATGAATGAATGAATGAATGAATGAATGAATGAATGAATGAATGAATGAATGAACAATTATGTTTTAAAACTGGATGTAGACGGGATTATTGTGGGGATGATGTGACTAGTGCCATTTTCTCCTATTAGGAGTAAAGAGTGGCTATGTCAAAAGGCACCTGTTTGAGGATCTGTGGAATCAAATCCGATTGTCCATTCTGCTTGAAATATAGGGTGTCTTTAAATTACAGGGAGAAATCAAATAAATAAATAAATGTGCTGTATAAATTTGCTTGCATTATCTTAAAAAAAAAATACCTGCCCCAGATCCTCAAATTGATTCTCCATTCAGTATAATGGCCCTGAAAATCCAGAATCCCAAAAGAAAACCAGGAACAGCCTACCTAAAACTAGCAATCCTGGTAAAGTTTCCCTCATCCCCAAAAGGGTTCAGGGCACTCACCAGAAGAGCCATTGCCAGCCAGGCATGGATGCCAGGAAGCTATCCCGCATGGTGATGCTTTCCTTTAGAAGCCCTATTGCTCCTGTGGCTGTCAATGTAACACAGTAGCAAAGGGACTTCCAGGTGATATGTTTCCCTGCATTTCCCTTGCCCCACTCTTCATCATGGTCATTTCACCCTCCCCTACATTACAGGAAGGTTTTTTCTAAAATTTCTAAAATGGTGTACCAAATTTATTATTGTACTAGCAAGAAAGCCCATTGCAACCAGGAATGCAATGGGTGCTAGGACCCAGGGAACATTGGGAGGTGCAGATCTCTCTGTGTGTCTTTTTCTCTCCCTCTCACTGCGTGTCTCTCGGTATGCCTTGCAGCAGGAGGCATAGCAGGTAATAAGGGCTTGTTTGTAGGAGAGAAGCAGGGCTGGTGTGCAGTTTGGGGCAGCTCTCTGTCTCTGTCTCTGTCTCTCTCTCTCAATTGTAGCCAGGGCAGCTCTCTCTGTGTCTTTCTCTCCGTGGCAGCAGGAGCCATAGCAGGTAATTAGGGCTCGTTCTTAGGAGGGAAACAGGGCTGGTCAGCAACTTGGGGCAACTCTCTCTCTCTGTCTCTCTGCCTTCCTCGCGATAGGACGGAATGACGGCATGTATTTGGTCTGGCAGGGCTCTGTATGTCTCTCTCTGTCTCTGGCACGACTGAGAGGAATGTGGCTAGCATCCAGAGAGGGAGGATGGGAGCTGTAGGGCAGGACCAATCAGTGTGCAGCCAGTTGGCTGCACCCTGATTGGCCCTATTCCAACTCGGACACCCTGGACTGTTCCACCCCCCCAGGCTGTTTCATAAATATATAGAGGACCCATGGATAAGGATTATGATATTACTAGGGGCAAAGCCCGTTGTATCCAGGAATACAATGAGCACTAGAGCTTGGCGGTGGGAAGAGGAAAAGGAAGGGAAGAGGTGGTCCAGTTTGTAAGGGCATGGGGTTGAATGTGTGTGGTGTGTGGGAGGATGTGGTGGCGTGGTGACAAATGAGGGCATGGGTGTGGAGAGATGGCTGTCTAGAACCTGTGTTTTGGAATGTTCATCGAATATGGGAGAGTAATGGAAAGTCATGATTTACATCTTGGATGGCATGCCTATACTGGCTATGGGAAAGTTAAAAGCCAATAGAAAATTTAGAAAGCACTATGTTACTTCTATAATAAAGAGAATCATCTGATTAAACATATGTATAAATGGACTATGACACTCAACCAAACAAGTGACAATTAGCTGGGCTAAAAATGTGGGACATAACATTAATCTTGAAGAATGGGAAAGAGTTTGGGTTGTGGGAGTTTGGTTCTCCTCAAATGTTAGGTTGAAAGAAAACTTGTACAAAACATTCTATATACTGTATTGAAGTCTATAGAAATAATCATTTATGTTTAAATCAGTTTCTCCACGTTGTCTCTTTATTTCATACATGATGGTCATGTTGTTGTTGTTAGGTGCAAAGTCGTGTCTGGCCCATTGCAACCCCATGGACAATGATCCTCCAGGCCTTCCTGTCCTCTACCATTCCCCGGAGTCCATTTAAGTTTGCACCTACTGCTTCAGTGACTCCATCCAGCCACCTCATTATCTGTCGTCCCCTTCTTCTTTTGCCCTCGATCGCTCCCAGCATTAGGCTCTTCTCCAGGGAGTCCTTCCTTCTCATGAGGTGGCCAAAGTATTTGAGTTTCATCTTCAGGATCTGGCCTTTTAAAGAGCAGTCAGGGCTGATCTCCTCTGGGACTGACCGGTTTGTTCGCCTTACAGTCCAAGGGACTTGCAAGAGTCTTTTTCATCACCAGAGTTCAAAAGCCTCAATTCTTTGACGCTCGGCCTTCCTTATGGTCCAACTTTCACAGCCATACATTGCAACTGGGAAGACCAGAGCCTTGACTAGACACACTTTTGTTGGCAGGGTGATGTCTCTGCTTTTTAGGATGCTGTCTAGATTTACCATAGCTTCCCTCCCACAAGTGTCTTTTAATTTCTTTGCTGCAGTGATCTTGGAGCCCAGGAAAATAAAATCTGTCACTACTTCCATTTCTTTCCCATCTATTTGCCAGGAATTGAGAGGGCCAGATGCCATGATCTTCGTATTCTTGATGTTAAGTTTCAAGCCAACTTTTGCACTTTTCTCCTTCACCCGCATCAAAAGGCACTTTAGTTCCTCTTCACTGGTCATGTTAATGTGCTAAAAGTTTCTGGTCTATTATACACAAAATGATAAAATCTATAATTAAGATGGAGATCTGCTTAACTCTTGAAATGTGTTTATTAAATATGGTATAAACAAACAACCAGAAATTAGACAAACTGTTATTATATATGGTTACAGCTGCTAGACTAATTTATGCTGAAAGATGGAAGGACCAGAATAACCATCAACCAAGGATTGGCTGCTTAAACGAATCACATTTAGGGAAATGGACAAACTATCTCCTTTAATGAAAGAACAAAGCTTAGACTCATTTATTTCTTCTTGGAATCCAGTGATATCCTTTCAAGAATCAAATAAGACTGAATTTACAACTACAGTCTTTAAATTATAGGTAAAGGATAATTAAATCAAATGGGAAAGAATGTTATATGAATAGTTTTGTTGTTGGAAGACAAATTTCTATCTGTGAATTTGTACCATTATTTTATTTTTTGTTTGCTTGTTTCAAATTATTGAGGATGACTTAGGAGACTGGAAGTCTTTAATTCTGTAAATTGAATTAAAGTATAGTATTGATAGATCCTTCTTAAACAATTTAACATAACTAATATTCTTGTTATGGTAATTAATGTATTGTTTAATAAAGTTATTTATTTAAAAAGACTGTGAGTTGTGTGCTGCTTAGTTACAAACTACATAACTCAGTTGCAGTAGTGAAAAAAGCAGGAATGGACAATAAATTGTTATCCTGCCCTTGCCACACGGTTCCAAATTGAGAGCATTCAAAGTAACATGCATGGCTTTCTCACAAACATACACTATCTTACCTCACAGCAAACCTTTCAGGTAAATTAAGCTGAGAGACAGTGACTGGGAAGAGTTCATCTAGCCAGTTTCATGGCTGAGAGGAAATTTGATCTGAGATCTCCCCAAGTACTGTTCAGACATGGACTAGCTATTCCAGTACTGACCACTTCTGGGAAAATCCAGCTAAAATTAAGCCCAGAGGCACTCCTCACAAATCTTTTTGGAAGAACAAACTTTAAGTCCAATGGCCCCCTTAAAACCAACAAAGTTTTATTCAGGGTGTGAGCTCCCATGTACATGCACACTTCCCCAGGCAATGAAATATCAGTCAATTAATCACTAACCTTAACATTTTATTCCCCTTAGGATTTTGTGAATAGCAATTGAACCCAAAGGTCTGATAGAACATAGTTTGTTATTCTACCAAGGCATTATTTGATCTTCATTATATTGCATATTTGTTGGATATCTTCATGATGCAGTTTACTTATGTAATGCTAATTTATTCTCTCCTTATATCTGTTCTCTGATTATTCCTGTTTCATTGTCTGAGGAAATATGCTTGCACACAAAAGTTCACACCTTGAATAAAACTTTGTTGGTCTTAAAGGTACCATTGGACTCAAATTGTGTTCTGCAGCTTCAGACCAACACAGCTACTTATCTGAATAAAACTTTTTACTACTAGATTCAACGAAGTAAGAAGCCACATAGAATATTGATATCAATGAGCCATTACAGAAATCAGTAGATTCCTTGAGTAGAAAACACATGGCTGAGGAATGGGTAAATTCATCAAGGAGTAAAGGAACAGATGTGAGCCTTGGTACCAATGTACCAATGTGTAATTACTCATTCCACAATATATGATAGACATCAGGAGTAATGTTCACTCACCTGGCAAAGAGAACACATATGCGCAAGATCCAGATATGTACCATACACAGAAGAACTGAATTGGGGTCTCATTTTAATATTAAACCATGTTAATGTTGAGCCTGGAGATTAAATTTCTCATAATTTGTAATACCTGGGACTATCTTTTTGAACAAAGAGTTAATTTCTAGTAGATGCACAGTGCTATTCTCTGGTCACAAAGTCATAGCAACCAGAACCTATGTGACATACAATTAGAACAGAGGAGATATTAGTTAACAGCTAATGATCTTGGTCCTAAGCAAAAGTACTATTATGAAAAGCTTAGCTGATTAAATGGTATACATTTAAAACTGTAATTTTAAGTTTAAATTTGCCCCCTCCATTACCTGTGGCACTGAAGCAGATGGCACACGGCTAAAAAGCCTGCGCTGATATGCGCTATCAAAATATGATAGATTTGAAAAATGAAACAATTATGACTTTTTTCTTTTGTTTGTAATCAATTCTAGCAGCTATACTCCATTTCATGATGCTGTACCTTTCCAAGAACAAGAAGCAACTGAAGACAATAATGTTTAGTAGTAAGCAGTGTCATTTTTCAAAATCTCATAATCTGGATATTCCACAATAGTGCTGAGCCAGAACCCTGTTTCTTTTTTAATATTTTAAATTTTAATTTGTTTCTCCTGTCTTGCTGCAATTCAGAATCATTATTCCCTAATTGAAAATAGTGAATTTACTAAAGGTGGATATTTTTTAAATGGCATCTTTCTCTTCTTAACCTCAAACTAAAGAGAAAATGTATCCTATCTTCAAAAAGTAAAACATTGAGATTTCACTCTGCTACACATGGATTTAATTCACAGCAACTTCTTTATTCAGCCGACAGGTCCAATATTTACCCAGAAGCATGATCACTAAAGTCATTGGAACTTTGTTCCTGCTGAAGGTATGATTATCAGACAAAAGAGATCTGGATCGAGTCTGCACTTTGCTTTTTATCCCCTCCCAGCCTGAATAAACCCCTTCCCTCTGCATTGTATTCGATTTCCATTTTTATTTGGGGCGCTTTACATTTTCCCTCTGCAACATCCATGATTGATCCATAGAGACCCTACCTTTCTCGCACAATATCCAGGAGCGGATATAAGTTGCTATATTAGAAGAACGGCTTTGAAAGCCCCCAGTATCAGTGTAGATCTGCATTTTGCCAGATTAACTTCCTGCCCCATGCCTCCAACACTGTCATAGCAAAGCTGTCTGTTCCTGATTGGTCAGGGCAACAGTTCAAAGACTGCCTGGTTCCTGCTTGCAAGACTTCCCTTGCAAGAAGATTTATTTTTACCACCATTTTGGGGTCTGTTTTAAAGTGACTGTGCTCCAGAAGCCCACACTTCTTTCAGCAGAGATTTGCCTCTTGGATTTATTTCCACCTCCTCATTCTCTGTAAGGCTGCTGTCTCTAATACTCCCATCCTGTTCAGGAGAAGAGAGAAACTTGGCAGAACACATTCTGTTTCAATTCAGGGGAGGAACGGGGAAGACTCAGGTTCAAAATAATCTGAATTCAGTGGGGTCGACAATGGAAAAAACAAAATAAGTGCAGAACCAGCCCTGGTTGCAATAAGAAAAGGAATATAGTAATTGTACAGAAATACAGAAAGATATAACTGTTATAGTTTGTGCAGTTGCAATGGAGAAACTGCAATAATTAAAGAAAGCTCATTAATATAGCAATCAGAGTTATGGTTTGTACCTGAGGCTCCAATACTGCCATTGAATGTCTCATGATTAAACAAAGGACAGAAACTTGACAGCAAAAGAGGCTATTAAAATATAAAATAAGAGATGGTTATGAAATGTTCATTGTGTCAGCACTAGAGCCAAGAAAAATGTTTACTCTGTAGCTAGTTAGATATAATTGTTTGACTAACAACTCAGGAATGAGGAATACTCATCACTTACTTGGAGGTAGAAGAACATAACCCATGAAGACAGAAGGACAAGGAAGAAAGTTGACTGGGTGCCGGAATAATTATATTTGCCTAATGAACCTCTGTATTTTTCAGCCAGAGCAACACAGGGCAATGCAAAGAGCCTTAAGGGTCTTTTAAAAGGAACCCAAGAGGGAAAGAACTAAAATGAAGAGTATGAATGGAAGACCAAAGTGGAGCAGTTTCTTCCTCCTAATGGACCACTAAACTCAAAAGACAAAGAAAGGAAAATAGACTTTTGAATTAAACTCAGATTGATTATGCACAGGCAGGAAAGGCCAGGCCGGTGCGTGCATGACAGTGGGGCTAATCTCTCCTTATATATGACGTCGGTGCCAGCCCAACCCTCTCCCAGCCCTGGCCCACTTTAGGGCCTTTGATGGCCTGTGGCAAGGGAATGCTGATTTTCCAGCGTTCCCTTTTTTTGCTGCATTTGCCATCAGTGGCCAGGCCAGGTCAGGCACAAAGCTATAGTGGCTGGGAGGGGACTGAAAATGACCCACTCAGCTCCATGGTGTTTTGTAGCACCACAGGTTTGAATGGGTGTCCTTTTTGTTATTTTGCAGGAAGGTGGGATTGTGTTCTCATGCAATCCCACCATCCTGGAAAAAAGCAAGAAAAAAGCCCACCACCCACCACCCACATCCCACATGGTGGAACTTTTCCACTGCACCTGTATGTCCCGAGAGAACACATTTCAGCAGCAGTGCCACTCCATCACCAAACTGTGTCCCCTGCTGGGATACAGAAAGCAGTGGACCAGCTCTGCCTCTGAAATGTGTTTCCCATGGGGACACAAGAAATGGTGGAGCATGCTGCTCTACCACAACACAGTGGCAGAGGACCAGTGTGGCTGCTGCCATGCATAATCAGTGAAAGTTGTGATTTCACCCTAATGCTGATGGTGCTAAAGGCCAAACAACACATGATGCAAAAGCAGTTTCCAAGCAAGTTTTTAAAGTTTAGTTACTAGAGATTAAAGATTTAGTTGGAGCAATGGCAAGGAAGGGGAAGTACCAAATTCTCCCCCATGAGACTGGTTTTCCAGTGCCAAATCAGTTCCTTAGCTGCTGTCTCCCCTGCATGTACAGAGGAATTTTGATATGGCAAAGAGACCACAAAGAAAAAGTTGAGCACCTCTTCCCCCCTTTGTCACTTCTCTAGTAAATAACCCACTTTCAGTATGATGAATAAAAATGTCATAAGATGTTCCACACATCTCCCAGAGTAAACAAGGTTGCATTTACTGTAACTACTGTTCATTAAGTGGCCTTCTGTGCAGGCACACATGGGACTGCGCTGTCGCAGGAGCTAGTGAGCTTTCTTTTATATTTCATTCCTAGGAGTTCTACCTCCTTCCCTCACAGAGGAGTAGGGTGACTTTCCTGCCCAAAAATCTTGTGAAAATGGAGGGGTTAGCACTCCTCTGTCAGTTCTCCTCCTAGCTGCCAGGAACATAAATGCAAACTAAGATTGCCCACAGCAGGGATAGGAGGGAGGGATGTGTGTCTGCACAAAAGGCTACTTAATGAACAGCAGCTACAGTAAGTGCAACACTGTTTTCATTTTTGCAGCTTTTTTGCAGTCCCACATGGGAGATTAGCAAGATCACTCGCCACATACTTTGCAAATGTCATCAAGAAGGAAAGCTGCTGAGAAAGCCCTAGAAGTGGCCTGGGCTGTAGTGGAGATTGCCTTAAAGTGTAGGGGGCAATCTACCTTCGCTTATGCTTAAACTAGATGAATTGCAGAGACTATCCATTGTGAAAGTGTCTAACAAGATGCCTTTCTCCCTGTTACATCCCCAAAAACATGCAAAAATATCCATGTCCACCCTGAAATGGGCAACTGTATTTAAAATAGTAATAGTCTACTGACATCTAACATGTGAAATGTCCTTTTTGCATCTCTAGTGAGTGTAGGAAGGAATACTGGGAGTGTTATATATTTTCCCAGAGAGAATTTGGAGAATACCTTTGACAAGTAGCCCATAGAAAGATAAAGGATCACTTTTGTCAATGTAAAATTGGGATCATATGACAGAGCTGCCAATTCCCCCAGTCTTCTAGCAGATGTAATAACTGCCAAGAACAGGGTCTTGAAGAAAAGAAAAGGCAGATCCATAGTCACTAGTAGTTCAAAGGGTTTATGCATCAACATTGATAACACGAAAATCACTCACTGGAAAGAGGGAGGACATTCAGGAGGATACATATTATATAAACCTTTCATAAAACTCTTAGTATCCTACGATATGAACACAGAGGCTCCCTGAGATGGGGCATGCATGGATGATATGGCAGTCAAGTGCACCCTTACAGAGGTAGAAGCTAACCATTCATGGTTCAGTTTAAGTATTGTAAAATCAGTGGTAGGTAATCATGGCCCAGTTCTCAAACTGGTACCATTTTTGCTCATTCGAGTGTCTCATTGAAGGATTACATTAATGTTAAAAACTTGTATAGCTAATTTGCCACACTGTCAAATGCAATTGTCCAATGATTATGACCTATTCAGAGCATGTCCAGCACTGTTGGGATAGGAATCTGCCAACCTCTCGATAGGGACAATAGTAGGAGAAACTGCATCCTAGTTGGCTAGTATGAGGTCAGCAGAATGCAGTGGGAATTGTTTGCTCTGAGCTTCATGATCACCCTGTTCAAGAGACCCAAAGGTGGGAATGTGTAATATCAGGATTCTGACTATTCCCTCTGGAGGGCATCTCCAAGAGAGTTTGCATCTGAGTTTGTCCTGGAACAAAACCTTTTACATGTCACATTTACAGCAGAGGCAAAAAGGTCTATTCTTGGTGTTCTACACTGCTGAAATATGGAGCAAGAAACTCCATTGTTATGGACCATTCCTAAGCATTGAGGAGGTGTCTGCTCAGGATGTCAGCTATTGTATTTGATGCCCATGAAATATGAGCTACTGTAAGCTTAATGAGTTACTACCCAATGCCAAATTTCTACAGCAGAGCTGGAGAGAGCCCATCCTGCCTTGTTTGTTGCTATAAAATTCTGCCATTGTGTTATCAATAGTTACTAGAACATAGTGCTTGGAGATAAGATCTGAAAAATATATGAGAGTGTTCTTAATTACCTGCAATTCGAGCAGATTCATGAGCAAACCAGTTTCAGTAGTGGACCATGCCCCCTGGGCAAAATTTCCACAATGGGCCCCCTCTCCCAAGGGGGATGCATCAGTATATACTTGAAGGTCATGGTGAGGTACCCCCCCCCCCCAGAACATTGGATATAACCTCTAGAGTCTCACAGTTATCTAGGTACTGGAGACTCCAGTAAGGAAATCTGAGCTCCAGACCATTCCAATTCTCAGAGCAGGGAAACCAAACTTACCCACCGAAAGGCAGAGGTTTTCATAGAGAGACAGCAGACAGAAGTCAGAGTTACGTGGCCAGGAAAACAGTTCTAGGGCAGCTGCCCAATGACTAGACAAGGTCATCTTTGACCTTTGAATCGGCACTAAGCATGGTTGTGTCATACACCAAGACAGACAACAGAGGATATGCCTCTAATGATCAGTGTCTTCTGTAGCAATCTCTATAGTCTGAGGGTATGATGAATGAGACATTGATCCATGAGGTTGAGCACTGGTTAGAAGAATCAACTGTCGGATTTTAGGTGACAGACTAATGAGGTTGATATTGTCTTCAGAGTTGGAGGCCTCTCAGATTCTTGATGTCATGCACTCTTTCTCAGACTATGAACTACCATCACAACAGTGGAAATATAAAGCAAAATTCTGTTAAATTAGTAAACTGTGTTGTAGTTCATAGTCTGAGGAGGAGTGTATGCACTCGAAAGTTCACACCTTAAATAAATCTTTGTTGGTCTTAAAGGTGCTACTGGACTCTGATTTTGTTCTGCTACTTCAGACCAACATGGCTACCCACTTGAATGGCCTCGGAATGTGATCTTCACCTAAGGACAACAGGCATGATGTATCATCATTCTGTGCCATTTTCATCCCACACTCTAGGCACTTTTTAAACAGGGCCAATTTAAGTACCTTTTCTCCACATAGAAGATATTTGGAAAGGGCTTTTTACTATTTTTTAAAAAAAGATATTTACCTCAGAAGTCACTGAGGCCAAGAAACTGATAAGCTCACTGGGTGAAGTCCTCTCTTGTTGGTGGCAAATAGAGAACTGAGGGAGGAGTGCTAACCCCTCTGTTTTCACATGACTTTTGGGAGGAAAGTCACCCTACCCCTCTGTAAGGGAAGGGGGTAGCACTCCTAGGAATGAAATATAAAAGAAAGCTCTCTAGCTCCTCTCCACGGCAGACCTGTGACAGCGTAGTCCCATGTGGGTCTGCACAGAAGTCACAAAGATGAACTTGCTTTTAAGAAACTTGAAAGGGAGAGACATCATTGCCTGTGGTATGAGTAGTGGTATTTCTACTTTGGCCAAGCAAGATTTTTTATTAGCAGTACCTAAAAAAACTGTTTAATCAGAGAAAATAATCAGATGAATGTATAACCCACATACAATTATGCCATTTTTCATAATTTACAGTTTTGCACAATGACTATTTTCTGACTTCAACATGTACTTTTGCTTTGGTACTAAAAAGCAATTCCTAAAATATTTAGATCTATAGCACCTATGATCTGAATATCATCAACTCTGTTGTCACATCCATTAAAAGTAAGGGCCTTTTCGCACGGGGATCTTTGTTGCAAATTGTTTGCGGAATGAAAAATCGCCATTTAAAATAGTGGAATTCGTCGTTATGCATACCTGCCTTTGTAGTGGAATCAGTTGCGTTTTTTAGCGTTTCCCACAGGCTTCCGGTCTCGGCAGAAATCGCTAGAAAGGAAGCGCTATTGCCAAGCTCGTCCCGCCCCTGGCCGTCAAGCAGCCAATGGGCAGCCGTTAGAATGCTCCCAAACAGCCCCTTTCCCTTTAAGAAAGGTTTTTAAAAAAAAAAACAGACCCATAGCAACGAATCTAGGTAGATTCGTTGCAACGGAGAGACCCATCCAGCTGCCTAATGTGATTGTATGATCGTTGGCACGCTGCCTCGAGTGATAAAAAAAAAATCCCCCCCCCCCTCTCACGGGCCCGATTTTCGGCTGAATTAATGTGTAAAAAATAAAGGGACTTTATTTCAGCAAACGGGCTTTTATGTGGTTTGTACTTAGTGACTAAAGGTGAAGGACTGAAGCCAGGGAAGCCTCTAAACAGAAAGAGGCTCGCTGGTGCGTTTATCCCCGCTCACTCGGAGAAAAAAAAATGGCGATCGCTTCGCCGGAAGTTTGGAGGACAGGCTCAGGAGGAGGGACTTTGAAGAACCAGCAACAATGGTAACGCACAGGTCTTTAGCGCTAGTGTTGCAGATTGGTTGCAGGAGTGTATCGCTATCCGGAGGGTGAATCCACTTTTCTGGATTCCCCTGAAAGCGCTACAACGAAGCGCTTTTTGCTGATTGGTTTCAGGAGTGTTGCAGATTGTCTGCGACGTCGTGCGTTAAGGCAAATTAGTAGCGTTTTCAATTAGCAACCATTGTGCTATTTTGAAGCCGTGCGAAATGGCCCTTAGACTTGAACATTATGATGATAGGCTGATAAAATATACCATTACTATAGCTGCGATTAGAGATGAGCATGAACTCACTCATGAACTAAAGTTGGTGACATATTTGTTGCAGGCCTGCCATGGAGAGGAGTCAAGTTCATGACAGGTCAACTGGCATGACCCTTCCATGAACTTTTAAGCTGTTTGTGGAAGTTCATTGCCCTTTGTGAATGGATACATTTCCAGTCAGACTGTCACTGCTCAATCAAAATGTTTACCAAGTTTCAAAATAAAGGAGGAATGAAATATTCTCAGTGAATATGACCTGTGCCTGAGCCATTCCATAGACTCCTGTAACTGCAGCAATGAAAGCAACAGAGCACTAATGTCAAACTACAGAATCTCTGGAATACCAACTGAAGCTGAGGGACATTTTTTCCCAAGCAGGGGAGGGGAAAGTTGCAAGTCCAGCACAACCAGTTCAATGTACAGAAAGCCTAACAGAATCCAGTACCACCATGGCAATGCAAGCTTCAAAGGACTGATCAAACTCAAAGCAGTGTCACACTGGGGGGAGAGGGTCATTTGCAAGCTCTATAAAAAAAAATGGGATCACAAAAGAATGCCAGCAAAAGGGGGGGGAGCCTCTCGAAAGTGACAAAAGTCATTTGAAACTAACAAGAGTGCAAGGGGGCGGGGTGTCTGAACCTGCATCTGCCATCTGTAACTCAAATTCTGTAAATCCAATACATGCCTAACTTGGAGGACAAGTAGATAAGTCAGTTGGAAATCCCTAGTGAGTTTGATGTCAACTAACACAATAGGGGGCTGTTCTCTGTGATCATGAACTTCAGAATCCAAATCAGTTTGTTTGACCTCTGAAAGGTTGTGATGATCTGCAATTCATGAACTGGGCATGCCATGAACAAACCACGTTTTCCTGGTCCATGCCCATCCCTGGTTGAGATATAAATGGGGCAGCACTGTGACTGAACTGTATCCAGTACTCCAATGAGAAAGTGTCCCTTCAGTGCTGAAAAGAAAATGACTGCCCTTGGTCTGAACAGAAGGAGAAAGTTGTTCAGGAGAATGGAAATGAAATTTTATACGCATTCAAATTCTTTCATAATTTGGAAAAATCATTTTAGTCATACTAAATACACATGAACTAAGAAATTAATGCTATTATCCAAACTGAAAGATCATTCACAATGCCAACCTCAGATTGGGCTTCCCATTTTTAAAAGTAAGAATTTGACTGTGGCTTTCTGGTAAAGAATTATGGCTTGTATCCCATTGAGGATTACTGCAGGTAGGGGGTGGGGTCTGTCAATTACCTTCTCCCACATCAGACCTCTAACATTTCTCCCCACAAACAGTTTATGGAGGAAATTTTGGGCTTCTCTGGGAGGAGGGATAAGGAAATTACACTACATGGACAGAGATCTCTTCTGTCTGTAGAAAGTATTGATTATTCTAAGTCTATCCAAACAGTATATTTAGCAAATAACTGGTACTGTAATGAATTTAAGGGGAACATATGGGAATATTTCATAAAACTTGTAAAAAAGAGTGCATAGCAGAGAAGGAGACACAGAAGACACAGGGAAATCACATTAAAGTGGAACTCTGGTGAAAATATTACATGGCAGAAACAGGATTAAACACTTCCATTGTGTGTGCTCAGTCAGAAAAACTATTAGCCAGTCACATATTTTTATTTATTTATTTTTCTTTTAAGGTAAAGGTAAAGGTATCCCCTGTGCAAGCACCGAGTCATGTCTGACCCTTGGGGTGACGCCCTCTAGCGTTTTCATGGCAGACTCAATACGGGGTGGTTTGCCAGTGCCTTCCCCAGTCATTACCGTTTACCCCCCAGCAAGCTGGGTACTCATTTTACCGACCTCGGAAGGATGGAAGGCTGAGTCAACCTTGAGCCGGCTGCTGGGATTGAACTCCCAACCTCATGGGCAGACAGCTTCAGACAGCATATCGCTGCCTTACCACTCTGCGCCACAAGAGGCTCATTTTTCTTTTATCTATCTATTATTTGATTTACACTCTGAAAGTGGGCTTGGGGTGGTTTACATCAATAGATAAAAACATTCATAAGCAGATTTACAACATCCTAAAAATGTTTAAACTCCCAAACAATCCCCGCATCCCCAATCGCACCGACCCCAACCATCTTCAGTCTGGCCTGCAGAAATTGGCTGAGGAAGGAGGCCCTCATGGTATTAAGCCACCATGGCCTCGACCATAGGCCTGGTGGAGGAGTACCAGCTTTCAGGCCCCATGGAACTGTGACTGCTCCATCTGGGCCCTGATGTCAGATGGCAACTTATTCCACCAGGCTTATTTTATGAAGTTCTTTTAAAATGCACATGGGCGTTACTTTTTAAAGTGATCCAGAGTGTAACTTTTCCCATCAACTGGGAAATCAGAAGCTTCACACATTAATTTCTACATTTATTAACAGTGAGGAGGAGCACTAAAAAAAGGAATTGATAATGCTGTTCTAGGAAGAGAAATTATCAAAAGCCACCTAGAGAGTCCATAAACACATAAGGATTGCCATCGATGGTCACAACCATGCTGCAGGAAGCTGCAGGAAGCTACCTGGAATCAACAATTGTTGTCAGATTCTGTGAGAAGCATCATAAGAACAAAAAGGGTTATAGTAGGATTGCCAAACAATGTTGCTGGGTCTGATTCTGTACATTTTTATGCCATCTTTACAAAGAGAAATATAGACTATTGGTGTACTTAAATAAAAGAGGTGGTGGAAATGTCAATAGTTTCATGACTAGGCCAGGCCAGGAGTGAGTGCAGAGGGAATGGTACCTCTACTGTCAAGCCCTTCAGATGACCTGTCTTTTAGAACAGAGGTCTCCAACCCCTGGTCTGCGGCCCGGTACCGGGCCGTTAAGGCCATGGTACCGGGCCGCCAGCGGCCGCGCCTGCCTTCCCCTCCCCCCGCAGCAAGAGGGGGGAAGAGGCAGGCGCGGCTGCTGGCACGCCAGCAGTGCAAACGCGCGGAGCCGCCGCACATGCGTGTTTGCGCCCTCTGCTGGCGAAAACACACATGTGCGGCTGTTCTGCGCATGCGTGTTAGCGCCACCTAGTGGTGAAAACGCGCATGCGCGGCAACTGCGCATGTGCGTCTACGTGCAGCTGCTGTGGCCGGGCCGCCGGCTCTCTCCCACCCTCGGAGGCGGTCCCCGACTACAAGAAGGTTGGGGACCGCTGTTTTAGAAGGATACTGCAATCTAAGCTCCAAAGTAAAACACTCAACCAAATGCAAAGGAATTGGAGTTGGAGGAGCTGGCCTTACCTGGTAGGATGATCTAAAGAGAAACAGGGCTCCTACTCAGTGATTTATCCTCCTTCCTGTCATCCAGTGACTCCCAGTGCCTCACTGTAAAAGAAACCATCATGAAGGAGTTTTGGTTTAATCTAAGCAATCAGTTATTTTCTTTCATTATTGAAGCACTGGTACATTTTGAAGGTGCCCAGGCGTCACATCTATGCGTTAATAGAAGATAATAGCTCCCTCGCATGATATAAACTTCAACCGGCTTATCGGGAGTTACATTCAACAAAATCTTTAAAGCTTTGAAATACAAGATACTCTCACCCATCTTCCCTTCTGTTTACCGAATTGGCCTACAGAGCTGAATGCTACAAGGCAAGGCAGAGGATACATTCCAAATGTAAATAAAATAAAATGGTCAAAGCAAGGTCTCCTTAGCCAAGTCAAGGTGAACGGGCTAAGCTTATTAATACATTTGAGAATGGGGTTTCCACTTTCCCCTGTAGTTTGTTGCTGGTAGAAGGCTCCTGTCTGGGAGTAAATTTATAATGCAGCAGTAGTTGCGTGATTTTCTGGATAGTTGTCTGTAATATTATAATCAAACAGGGACTGAGCAGCTAAATTATAGCTACATAGATCAGTGACTGCCTGAATGATGGTCCTAGTACCCCAATCCATTAACCTTTCTTGCCCTTGGCACACAAGCACATGCACACACATACATACACACACGACTTCTATGCCTTTAAGGGCTTCACTATGGGTATGTTTTTTCAGGTGTATTTGAGAACCTAAATCCAGAAAACTAAAATTAATTATTTTTATAGAGGGTTCCAAACTCTCTCTTTGAATGAATGTTTTCCATGGAAAATTTCTTTTTACAACTCCCTTTTTTCTCTTGCTTTCCCTCTGACTCTAGAAAGCTGAAACTAAGGGGGAAAGGATAAGCTGACCTTTCTAGAAAGGGTCACAAAAGGAATACCCTTGACAATTAACTGTAAAGGCTGCAGGCATTTTCTGCAACAGCAAATCTGGGTTGCAAACCTCCTACCCCTTCTTGGGTGTAAACCTCTTTGAGTGAAATGGTACTTATTTCCAGTTAGATCTGCTTAGGATTCCTCTCAAAGTCTGCTACAGTACCTTGAGATATATTCCTGTGGTTTTTGCTCAGTCTGTTGATCAAACCTGTGTTATAACCCTACAGGCTAATACAACTGAGATATGGTAGAAACTTGCCAGACTAGATTCTCATGGCAAAAACCCAACAAAAATATACCAAACATCATAAGGTTAGATGTTTTGTACTGATGTTTGCAAATGCAGCTAATCTTCTTAACAGGGCTGTATCAAACAACCTTGGGGCATTTCATTTTACTACTATCAAGAAGTTATGTCTACACTGTTAATGCTGCATCTGCTCAATTGAAACAGTTTAGGTAGGAGAAAAATGAAAAATATCCAAACTTCACCTTTCCCTGAGTTAGATCTATTTCATAGCTGTTATTGCTTCTATCCAGGCACATTTTTGGAGCACATTACAAAGTTTTCGAGTTTGGTGTCTTATGTTAAAACAGAAATGGTTCAGATGAGTACAGTCTAATATGAGAAAGAACAGTGAAATTGTGGGTCGGAACCCCAGAGTGTATTGCTGCTGTCTCACAGGTACCATATGGGAGGCACTGGGCTTGGCAGACTATGTCCAGACCCACACCACTGGTGGCCACTTTTTAGCCGAAGTCAGGTAGTGGTGCTGGTATCTCTCTCCCTCTCAGCACAACCTGCCTCATATGGTTGATGAGGGATAAAATGAAGACCCAAGACCCATAAACACTTCCCTGAGGTATTCTGGTAATGGAAAATGTGATAAAATGGTCAGTTCTGGCTAGGATTTATTCGGGATACCTACCCAGTGGTGGTTTCAGATTTTGGGGGGGCCTGGACAGCGTTCCCAGGAGCCCCCTTCCCTCTCATTCACCCGTACATCTCACTGCCTGCCTGTGCAACCCTCCTTGGCCTGCTCACGAGCCCCCTCACTTCCTGTGCTCACAGAGGTCTTTGCTGCCCACAGCCCTTCCTCTGATGATACTGGGCAGTGTGTGCAGCTCAACCCATCAGTGGCAAAGCACTCACATGTGAGCAGGCAAAAAATGGCATATTGTGGAGGTTATCTGCATCCTGTCAGCTGCCCCACCTGTGGGTATACTGACACTGGCCTGGTACCCCCCCTTCATTCTCTCCAGGACTGACCCTTCAGTTTAAGCAGATGAAATGCCCTGCCTTGCCTTGGTTTCCCACTGTGTGTCAAGACACTCTGCTTCCTAGTCCTTCACCTTTCCTACAGAATTCTGTTTCTTCAACTATCTCACACAACTCACCTTAACCACCTACATCTTTAGATACACATATATGTATCTAATATTTTAATATTGTTTGTATTCAAACTTTTGTAAATTTGTGCACTGGACATACCCATCTGAACAATATAACACATTGTAGAGACTATGAGCATAAATTGAATGGAAAATTTAGGTTTGCCTCTACATTTTGTGCTCAATCCCCATGAAATCTTTATATAGACTATTGATCCCTACTAGACAATAAGCTTCATTGTTAACTGATATGTGATTCTTGAATTCTATTTTGGGTAAAAGGAAAGGACTCTCCAAGTAGGCCTGGAACCATGTATGTTCAGAAGCAGATCCCATTTCAAAAAGTTTGAGAACTTCTATATTAGAAGGTTTGTGGACAAAATCTAGTCAGACCCTGGAGCTTGAAGGCAAAAATAATCCAAAAAAATATTGATTCCCAACATCCTATCTTGCCTTGAACTACCAACCCATGGGTAAGGAAATTAAACTTTTTATTTTGTGCAAATTTTAAAAGTCACAGGAACTCTGCCATCAGTTGCCTTTGATGACCTTCACACAGCACAATATGCACCATGTAATCAACTGCAAGGTATAATTGAGCTTTCTAACTCCAGAGGAGACTAAAGATGGCAGGAGGACCAGAAATCAAAGATATAATGGTTATTTTGTTTTGTTATACTTTTACATGGCCAAGCAATGGAAACCAGGAAGATTTTAACTATATTAATCTGTGTTAATGATGAAACTTATGGTTCAGTTGTATGTTTTGTATTAAATGCTGTGAGCAACCCCACATTGCAAGTGAGGGATGGGATATAAATCTACAAAACAAGCAAACAAATTATGCAGGTAAAAGATTCAGACCATGGGTAGTAAAACTGTGGCCCTCCAGATGTCCATGGACTACAATTCCCATGAGCCCCTGCCAGCAATTCCCAAGTCATCTTTGGTAAGAAGCCTTTGGTAAGAACCTAAAGGAAAGAGTCAAGTTTCTCAGATGAATATACTGGCCTCTTCATTTGAGGGAAATTGTATAACTATTCCCTTTAGATATCTCAGTTTTACAAAATGTTTTAGAAGAAGAAGAAGAAGAGTTGGTTCTTATATGCCGCTTTTCCCTACCCAAAGGAGGCTCAAAGCGGCTTGCAGTCACCTTCCCATTCCTCTCCCCACAACAGACACCCTGTGAGGTGGGTGAGGCTGAGAGAGCCCTAATATCACTGCTCAGTCAGAACAGTTTTATCAGTGTCGTGGCGAGCCCAAGGTCACCCAGCTGGCTGCATGTGGGGGAGTGCAGGACCGAACCCGGCATGCCAGATTAGAAGTCTGCACTCCTAACCACTACACCAAACTGGCTCTGGATAACACACTGCTCAGAATTCCCATGATTATAAAAACATCAGGATTCATAACCTATATGTTGTTTAACTAAGATAGGAAGAGAGACCATTGATACTTGATTGGATTCTGTGGGACATTGCTGCTCACAAGGATATGAGCTTCTCTACCCCCCCCCCCCCACTCCTGCTGTAGACCTCTGACTATGCTCTTCTGGGAGGGGGGCTGCTTAGGAGCGGCATTTCAGGAGACATTTTGGGCTACAGCAGGAGGGAGAAATCAAAGCAATCCCACTCAGCAGTAATCCCTTCCATCAACAGAGATGACACCAAATATGTTGTTCTGCTCATTTATACAAACTTTGACATGTTCAGCGAATGAACTCCAAATTTCCATTGAAATAATAATAGTTAGATATCTTCCCCATGTATGCTTATAAGTTTTTAAAGCACCTTTCCAGATCTAGAGCTATCTGGTATAAATCACTCAATACATTCTTATGGCAGTCAGCAGAGATAGGAATCTCAAACAGTGCCACATCTCTCACTAAACCATATCTTCTAAAATCAATGTAAATGAGCATTTCTGCCTCCTGCACAAGGGATTCCATTGTGCAATTGAGTTTTACATGGGTTATTCTAAGCTTTGGCTGCGGATGTGTGACAGACATGTCATTATGGTGGGGGGAGTGCTGCTTGACAGCTTAGAGGAGTTGTCACTTACTTCCATCTGGTGGAACGATGACATTTCATTAAGGCTTCTGCTCAAGAGTCCTGTTATGCATGATACGAAGGACCATAAAGAGGTGCTTTGTACCTCCCCCCCCCCCAATTCAGTCACATCCTAACTTTGATCCAAATTTTCACTTTCCTTGGGAAAGGTACTGTTTCTTCCCAGAGGACCTTTTCTTGGATTCTTTCCACTTTAAAACAATCTCAACTCCCTTTTATAACCATACAAATTGCTATTTTCAAAACACATCCCATTAAGTGAGTAGCTTCCTGTACTTGTTTAAACATAAAGTCCCAGTGGTTGTTTGGGACCACCGGGTCAAATGGGAATTAATAGAAAAGAAGATTGTCAAAACATATGGTCTCAAATTTGCTTTGCACCAAAAAAAAGAGACAAAGACTTGTTGAGCTCACTAGACTGAAGAAGTCACTGGATATTAAGCAAGTGCTTCTAATTCTCCAGGGTGGAAGGTGACACATATCTGAGGTGCTAACAAATCAACCATTTAGACTTCATGCTTCATATGAAATCATGTGTATAGATATTTGGAAACAAACTGAGAAAACAGAGCAAAAATTCCTAGTGTTCTGTTTAATATCCAGATTCTGGATGATCCAATTCTGTTTAGAGGGCATATTCTCTACATTCCCAAGTAAGGCAATGCAGCGTGAGATAGCATTTAGCCTACATGTAATTCATTAATAAAAACACAAAAAGGGCCATATTATGGCATATTATGGTTTTCTCCAGTTAAATGATCTCAAGTAGCAAGTTAGCAAAGGTTTCTTCTTGAACCTTCAAGGAAAAAGCTAGACACTTTTGGGCTAGTGAGACAAACCGTATGACTCTTCTTACATTCTACTGATGCTTCTCACTAAAGATTCAGAAAATTCTGCTATTCTTTGACATGTGGAAGTTTTATTATGATCCTTCCTGAAATTAGCCTGGTGGAATTTGTATTCCACCATATTTGAAATAGATCTGAAATAAATACGTCCAGACACCTGGCCACTAACATGAAAGAAGTGTGTGACATTGTCTCCTTTCATGTACCAAGACTATGACAACATCTCCTTTGAGGACACACTTGAATATAATAGCAAGCATTTCAGACTGGCTCTCTCACCAGATCCAGATGGAAAATTCGCAATAATTTACTTTGCTATTTCGTTCAATTTAAATTGTTTCACTGTAGTGTCCAAACTTCATTTTTGTTGCATAGTTTGATGAATCAAAAGCTTATCCCAAATAGTGCCAGATGAAGTGTAATTATTTTTTAACACTCGGTTATATGTGATAACTTGATTTGATGTTGCTGAATATTTTCAGTGATGCTTTCTCAAAATCACTCCTAATTTTAGCTCAGTCTGTAGTTTATTCAGTCAGTGGATTCCACAACACAAAATGCAATCCTAAGAACACTTTTCTTGAGTGCCATTTTAAGAACATTTTCTTACCATTTTAGTTCCATTGACTAAAATGGTACTTACTTCTGAATACTCCAACCGGCAGTAGGGGAGGTTGAGAGGAGACATGATTGCTGTCTTTAAGTATTTGAAAGGTTGTCACTTGGAGCCATTCCGCAACTGGAAAATAAAGTGAGACATTTACCCTCCGCAGGAGCCATATTTTTGGCATTTTAAACAACATCGTCTACATCCAGCATCCCAGCAGCAGTCCAGCAGCTACATCCTCCATTTTAATATGCTATTTGGTGAATCCACAAAATTGGATTCCCCCAACTATGTTCTATGTACAGGAGGAACCAGTAGCGAAATAGCCGTGCATAACAAAGTGGCCAGAAATAGTGTGATTTCTGTCTGCAGTGTCCACCCTCGTGTCCACCTCCCTTTCCCTTCTCTCTGGAATGGAGCTTTTGGAGGGGGAGCAAGCTGTCCAGAGCAATGAATACACATTGCTCCATCGAGGCAGAACAAAAAAAATTCCCACCCACCAGTTGGCACACAAAGCATACCTCTCAACTCCCCCCCCCCTCCAAATCGGGAAAAAATTACTTCTGTTAATCTTCAAGTGTCATAATTCCAAAACAGGGTAGCATTAAACTATGCACTATGCATCTATTATTATATGCATTGGCATAGCAACAGAGAAGTTTTACTTTTTAAAAATAAATATCACTTGCCTTTTCAAGCTGGGAGAAAGGTGCCATGATTGACAGGTGGGGGGAGACTCATGGGTCTAGCAAGTCCCTCTCCTCTGCCATTTTAATCAGCTGTGTGGAGTGCCATGAAGCATCAGAAAGTAGGAGAAGAATCCGAGAGAGCGAGGAGTTGAGTATTGGTGGCGGGGGTGCAATTTTTTATAGTGTTGAGCATTTGTGGTTGCTTAACGCTGTGCTTTTAGAGGTGCGGAATGGCCCTTGGACTTGGAGGAGAGCAGGGAACAGTTCCTGTTGGGAACAGAGGATAGGACCTGCAGTAATGGAATTAAACAACTTGTAGAACAGTACCAGCTAGATATCACAAAAAATATCAGACAGAGTACTTCAGCAGCGGAATTAGCTGTCTAAGGAGGTAGTGAGTTCCCCCTGTCTCACTGGCAGTCTCTAAGCAGCAGCTGAACAAAATCGTATCCTGGTTGCTTTAGGCCGTCCTGCACTGAGCAGGGAGTTGGACTTGATGGCCTGCATGACCCCTCCCAATTTTGATTCTGTAAATAATACTAGCTTTTTGTTTAGCTAAAACTGGAGTTTTAAAACATTGTAAGTCATATATATAGAATGAATGGTGCACCACAACCCCAGTGCTAGATACTATTGATGCTCCAAATATTGATGGTTAACTCTTACAATGTAGCATTGCTGCTGATGAAATATTGTTACTGAATGTTCTCACAACACAACCACACAGTTATGCAGTGAACAAATACAAGGGTTTTCAAAGATGTTTTAATCAGAAATTAAATCCTGGGTTCCAGTGTTTCGCAAACTTTGCTGTAGTGGTTTATTACTAGACTGGAATATTACTATTTATGCCTTAGACTTAAAACATTTCATGTCTCATCATTTACTAAAACAGAAAAACATGAAAGTCAATTTTCTTCCCAAACGAACAGCATGTTTTTATGTATTTGAAGGAGGTAAATGTTGCTATTGTGTTTGCACAAACTGGCTCACAAAGTTTGTGATGAATTTTGCTAGGTTCATGGTTTGTGAATTCAAATTCATGGCAGGTCAACTTTCAAGCCATTCATGGTGGCTTTGTGAATGAATACATTTTCAGACACATTGTCTCCATTCAATCTAAATGTTTACCAAACTTTGAAGCAATTAAAAACTTGGAGGGCAGAACTTGGAGGGCATGTAGAGGAGTATCCAGTGGAGGTCCCCAGCAACTTTGATGTCTCCAGTTTGCACACCATCCATTTTAGTCACTCCTGTATCTCCTGAACCTGTGCCTGTCATTTCCCCAGAAAATACTTTCCTAAGGGCACTAAATTTGAATGGGGCATAACTCAGACCCTATAAATCCAATCCTCACCAAACTTGGGGGACAGGTAGAGGAGTGTCACCTGAAGATCCTCTGTGAGTTTGGTATCTCTAGAAACCTTGGCAGGTGAGCTACTGCCTCACAAACCCCACAAACAGAACCAATTCATTTGCTGGCTAAAAATTCATGACAGTTTGTAGTGCACATGCCAGGCATGCCATGGATATTGTGAAAATATTCACAAATTCAGCAGAATCCTTGTGTTATATTAATTGAAAGATGTTTTGTACACAGCCGCAGCCCAGATTACTTCAAAATGTACCTGGCACATCAACAGTTGGTTTACCCAGTTCTATTGGTAGCTATGGCATAAAGAGGAGCAGCATCCCTTACTTGATCATTTACTACATGGAGGTGTAATTAATCCACAGATCGATGCAGGGAACACTAGATAAAGTGCTCTTACTTGTGAATGGACTACAGGGCTGGCATATAAAGATGAGCTGTCCTCTCATGCTAGTGCTGATACCAATACACCAAATCCCATGAGTTGCATTGCATCATAGACTGCACTGAGCACCTAGTTAAACCACTGGCCAGCACAAGTTCCTGGAAACCTTAACCATTTTCACCACTGCCTCCCTTCTTTACTTCCTGGTAGTGCTGGTGGCTAGTAGTTCAGATGCTACTTTAGGGTGGCAATGTGAGTGCTATCACTAAGAGCAGAAAGGCTACCATTTAACAGTGTGGTTCTTTGCCACAACTTTTGGCAAAACAAGCAGCACATCTAGAATTCTGTTATTTTACTTATAGAATATGGAGTTGTGAACTAGGTTACTGATGCCTAAGGGTCATAATAGATGCTGCGGTTAAAAATCTCTTTTGTAGATTTCAATTTTTAAAATCCAGACATGTGAGAGGGGGCACGTTTTTGTTGATTTCTCCCCTTTTGTGGCTGCCCTTCAACTTCCTTCTCCTTCTGCTCCCAGAAGTGTCTCCCCGAGGACCAGGATTTGGGAGGATGTTTGAGGCTGCAGCAAGAGGGGGGAGGCAGGAAAGTCCTACTTGCAGGAAGACGATTTAGAAGAAGAGGAGGAGGAGGAGCTGATTCTTATATGCCGCTTTTCTCTACCATATGGAATTTCAAAGGGGCTCACATTCGCCCTCCCTTTCCTCTCCCCACAACAGACACCCTGTGAGGTGGGTGAGGCTGAGAGAGCCCTGAAATTACTACTTGGTCAGAACAGCTTTATCAGCGCTGTGGCGAGCCCAAGATCACCCAGCTGTGGGGGAGGAGCAGGGAATCAAACCTGGTTTGCCAGATTAGAAGTCCAAACTCCTAACCACTACACCAAACTGGCTCTTTAGATGGGATCCATCCCACTCTGTGTTATATTTCTAGAAAACTATTTGCTAGTTTTAAAAAATGTATTTGCCATTGCTTTGGGCTGCTTTACAAAGTCTCCCCCTTCTCTTTTAACATGTTTTTCACACTGACGACAGAGCTGATTGAAGATTGTTTGGACAGAAAATTTTGCCTCTAAAAATGCTATGGAGCTTTGTTTTCTGAATACTAAGGGAGAGTATGGAGGGGGGGACTGTTATATAGGCAAAGAAAATGGGTGCAATCCGAAGGGGGGGGGAGACAGTTTTAAATCCCAGATTGCCACTTAACTCTGAAAACAATTCAATCCTAACTAAGCATGTATACATTTCATCCATTTTGGAGAAAGCAATTTAAATATGCTCTTCACTCACTCCAGCATATTCTTTGTGATCTATACATTGAGGACTTTGGAAAATGCCTGTAATCTTGGTGGCATGTAATAGCTCAAATCCACGTTCTTCTAAAACGACAGTCACACACAAAGAAAATGCAATTTCTTTTGCATTTAATAGCAAATGTATTATAGCCATTGTCCTTAAAGCTAAGCAAACATTTCCTGATGAATCATGTATTTGGGAAATGTAAATATTTTTTCTCCGTATTGCTCATACCTCCTTTCTGCTTGTACTGCACCAAAAAAAGAATGACATAATTTCTGTTCTCGATCAGGACATTAAGTTGGTCAAAACCTTACAGCAGTGCAATATTAATTTAAGGATGAACCTGGAAAAACCTGGAACTGGGGAAATGAAGACAAGTGTGTTGTTGTACAGTGCAGAGACTAATACTTGGAAAGACTATGCATGTACCTTTGGGAGTGACACACATAATCCTGGAGCTGGTCTCTTGTTTGAATTGCCAAACCTGTTCACAAAATGGATTAGGGGTTCCAGGTCCTTCAGTCCACTTCTCTTGCCATATCCACAATGATCCCAGCCCCTTACAGAATTGCTGCCATCGCTATTTCCACCTGCCATTGATTCATTCATATATATTATGCCCAAAGCCCTTTCAGGAAGACTGTAAGATTGGCTAGATTTATTAGTTCCATTTTACAGATGACATGATTCGAGCCAAGAGCAAATCAGTTTGTTGACAGTGAGTTTATTCCATGCTGAGTTAGTGATTTTGAAAGTGACATTCCAACAGTTTAGCTTCCAGGCTCATGATCTCTCTCCTATAATGGTCCAAGTTATTCTCGGTGAGACAGTCACCCACAGCCTGTTAACTTTGTGCTCGGGCTGGGACAAGAACAATGCAAAAAAGATTACAATCACTGCATTAAAATCGTTAACCCTTGTAAACCAGAGGTTCCTGTTCCTCAAGGGCCTGACTCTGGCATCTGAGCTAGAGTTCAAGCCTTTACAGTAAGTGCTGCATGTCCTGGGAACTGCATGGGATTTTCACTCTGAGCCAGTCAAGAAAGGAGGCAACAACAGGAGAACCATTCAGTATGTTAAGGTTCAGAATGAAACGTCACCAATAGTATGGACATCAGTTCTAATGAAACCACTTATAGTTTCAAATAAACAAGGAAGAGCTCCAGGGCAGTTTCAAGGATAGCTTCAGAAACATGCAAAGAAAAAATCCTAGTTGTACAGAGTTCTTTAAAGCAAGCACTCTGTATCCCTTGGAGTGATGGACCCTTTGGGTGGGGCATTGGTATTCTGTGGGCCTTTAACAGGAGAAATTATATGAACTGCACCCAGGAGAACAATGAAGAGGAGGCAATAACTGCTTCTCACCACATTCCAGAAAACCTGCTCACCACAGCTGACAGTGGGTGGCCTAGCCACCACCAAAAGGGACCCGCTGGGAGAGATGTGATCTTCCTCTTGTTTCTCCTCTCCAGTGTGTTGCAGACTTGCCATCTGAGCTGAATATCATATTTCACTTATAGGGTTGCCAACTCCAGGTTGGGAAATACCTGGAGATTTGGGGTGGAGCCTGGAGAGAGTGGAGTTTGGGGAGAGAAAGAGGTCATTATAGATGTGGTGCCAAATTAAGATTGCAAACCTCCGGGTCATGGCTGGAGACTTCCTGAGTTTACAATTGATCTCCAGGCATCAGACCTCAGTTCATCTGGAGAAGGTGAACTTTGGGAGGTGGACTCTATAGTATTATGCCATATCTTTCCTATGCCCTGCCCATCTCAGGCTCCACCCCCAAAATCTCTAGGTAGTTCCCAACCCAGAGCAGGCAATGCTAGCAAGTCCATCATCTAAAGCTGCTATTTCTTCCAGGGGAACTGATATCTATAGTTTGGAAATGGGCTTTAGAATCATAGAATCATAGAGTTGGAAGGGGCCATACAGGCCATCTAGTCCAACCCCCTGCTCAACGCAGGATCAGCCCTAAGCATCCTAAAGCATCCAAGAAAAGTGTGCATCCAACCTTTGCTTGAAGACTGGCAGTGAGGGAGAGCTCACCACCTCCTTAGGCAGCCTATTCCACTGCTGAACTACTCTGACTGTGAAAAATGTTTTCCTGATATCTAGCCTATATCGTTGTACTTGAAGTTTAAACCCATTACTGTGTGCCCTCTCCTCTGCAGCCAACAGAAACAGCATCCTGCCCTCCTCCAAGTGACAACCTTTCAAATACTTAAAGAGGTCCCCTCTCAACTTCCTTTTCTCCAGGCTGAACATTCCCAAGTCCCTCAACCTATCTTCATAGGGCTTGGTCCCTTGGCCCCAGATCATCTTCGTCGCTCTCCTCTGTACCCTTTCAATTTTATCTACGTCCTTCCTTTGATTCTGAAAGATCTTCATTTCCACCCACCCCCACCCCCCAATGTTTGGCAACCCTAGAACACAGACATATTTATACAAGCAGATCGGTCCCTACCCAAGCTGGGCCTGGGGCAACAGCTGTGAGACTCAGGCAAAGGAGACAAAGATCACCCTTCTCAGTCTGCCTATAAAAAGCAAATTGCAGTCTGTCTATTAAAAGCAAACTGCTGGCCTGCAGCAAACTGAAGCTGCCCAAGCCTGACATTTGCATTTGATAAGCAGGCAGAGATGTGTGATAGTCTTCTCCGCTGTCTGAGCCTTCAGTAAAAGACAGAGCAGGGCGGTAGAAAGGAAAATGGAGAAGGGCAATTAGAGAGTTTCTCTCCTCTCACCTCATCTCCTCTCACGTCATCACCTCAGTGTGATCTACCTTTAGACCAGGGGAAGTGAAACTGTGGCCCTCCAAATGTCCAATTCCCATGAGCCCCTGCCAGTGAATGCTGGCAGGGGTTCATGGGAATTGTAGTCCATGGACATCTGAAGGGCCGCAGTTTGACTACCCCTGCTTTAGATCATATTTAGATATTTAGGTCATCTTCAGGGGTATTTCTGCCTGTTTTCCTTTTACTGCTACTTGAAGTCACCAGAGCTGGGATTGGTCCATAAGGTACAAAGAGTCTGGAATGTCTTTGCTAAGAAGGTCTATAGTAGACCATCTGTCTTACTTCTTCGCTGACAAATTGTTGGTACAAATATAGTGCCTTGTATCCTACTTAGGGTTACTAGGTCCACTAGACTGGGCAGGAATCCCCCATTTTCTGAATGCACGTTCTCTCCCCAACTCTACCCCAAACTCACCCCAACCCAGAAGAACATCACTTTTTAATGTGACATGCTGACCACCCAAGAGTGGTCATCTGGGGGATGAAACTCTGGGTTTGAGGCAGAACACCAGGGTTTGAAGCAAATTTTACCATAGAGTTTGCCCCCAAACCAAAGCATGTACCCCAATGTCTCCAGTGTGTCAACCGCACTGCTGGGTGACATTGGCACATCAGAAAACTCCCGGAAGACACCCCCCCACACACATCAGAAAACTCCTGGAAAACACCAGATGGACACAGAAATCCAAATCCACTTCTGGAGAGAATGGCTGCTTTGAAAAGTGGACTTCATGGCATATCATAAAAAGGTCCCCCCTTTTAAATGCACTCTCCCAGATGCCACCCTCAAGTCTCCAGGTATTTCTGAACTCAGAGTTGGCAACCCTATCGTTAGCCCTCTCTGGTATGGCCTAATACAGAATTGTCCAGGGTGGTCTGACTCTGGGCTCCTCCAGTGTCCACTTTTCAGAGGTGGGCCTTTGATGAGTGAAGGCAATCTGGGCCAATCCTCTCCCTTCTCCTGCCCCACCCTCCCCTGAGGATTTAAGAGGCTGTTCTGCTTACCTGTGCAGGCCCCAGGAGGCCCCTGCTGCTGCTAGCCTCCTCCTCTGCTCTTTTCCCATGTGCTGTCTGCTGCCTGAGGCCTCCCATGTGAGACATACACCAACCCTGCCAGGTTCTGAGGCAGCCACTGAGTGTTGTCTTGCTCTAGCTCCCTTCCCTTCACCTCTGGTGAGGCTGCCTGCCTCAGCTTTGCCTGGGCAATCTGTCTCCTGCTGGAGTTCCCTATAGAGCAGGTGAGCACGGGGGCTTTCCTAACCTCCTGTTAGAATTGCAACCAGCAAATAATTTGATGAAGTCAGCTTGGAGGGCAATTGTCAAACTGTTTAAGCCAGCCTTTCTCAATCTTTTTACCATTGAGAAACCTCTGAAACATTCTTCAGGCACCAAGAAATCCCAGAATATGGTTGGGAAGTATAGCTGTGTCCCCATCATTGACCATTTGGGGAGGGTTGGGCGGGACAACATGACTATATATGGTCATATAACCCAATAAATGTTTAACAAAAATTTAAAATATATAACAATTAATTAACTCCCACCCATTCAGGAAACCTTTCTAGGTAAGTCAAGTAACTCCTGGGTTTCATGAAACCCTCTTTGAGAAAGCCTGGTTTAAACAGTCGAGCTGTGTGCTCACTAATAGTGCTACATGGTCAGTGTCGGGATTGCAGCCATGAGCATTGGGAAAATCCCTGCACATGCCTGGGAGATTTCTTTGTTTAAGCTGGGCTCCCACCCACTTCCTGCTTCTTCTGGAGGAGAAAGAGCAATTTAGTGTGTTTTGCTCAAGCAAGGAATAGCCATTTAGGCTCTCTGCTCACTTGAAAGGTGTTTGGTTTTCGACATGGTTGTGGCACCAGAGACCACATTGCAAATTTGTGCTGGATTATTGAAAAAATACATGAATATCAAAAGGCCATCTATCTATCTATCTATCTATCTATCTATCTATCTATCTATCTATCTATCTATCTATCTATCTATCTATCTATGCTTTATTGATTATTCTAAAGCATTTGACTGTGTTGATCACAAGAAGCTATGGGATGCCTTATGTGAATTGGGAGTGTCATCCCACTTTACTCACCTCATCAGTTCCTTGTACACCAACCAGGAGGCCACAGTATAAACAATATATGGAGACACGGATTGGTTCAAGGTCAGCCAAGGAGTGAGACAAGGATCTTATCACCCTTTCTTTTTAACCTTTATGCAGAGGTAATTATGTAGAAGCTTAATCTGGAAGAAACTATGATCGGAGTCAAAACTGGAAGTCATAACATTAATAATCCTTACTATGCAGATGATATAACACTTCTTGCTGAATCGGAGCGTGATCTAAAGAGACTAAAAGAAGAAAGTGAAAAGATGGGACTATACCTAAATATCAAAAAGACCAAGATCATGACAACTACTGGCAGTAGCACCAAAGTCACAATTAACAACGAGAACATTGAATGTATTGATGATTTCAACTTTCTTGGTTCTATGATCAAAGTGGTGGATGTAGCCATGAAATCAAACTGCGAATAACACTGGGCCGGAACGCAATGTTAGGCATGAACCGAATATGGAAGAGTAAGAATATCAGCATTAATACAAAGTGCTGGCTAGTCAATACCATTGTCTTCCCCATAACAAGCTATGGATGTGAAAGCTGGACTCTGAAGGAAGACAGGAGAAGAATAGGTGCTTTCGAATTATGGTGCTGGAGACGAATTCTGTGAATACCATGGACAGCCAATGTTACCAACAAGATAGTTTTAGAGATGAGCAAACCAACTATGTAATTAGAAGGGATTACAGCTAAAGCTCACTTACTTTGGACACATCATGTGATCCTACTCGCTATAAAAATCATTAATGCTTGCCATGGTCAGCGGCAAAAGGAAACTTGGTCGCCATAGGATCCGCTGGCTTGACACGATCAAAGCTGATACAGGGATGATCATGAACCAACTAAAAGAGGCAGTCAGAGACAGGGGCACATGGTGAAGACTTTCCTATAGAATCGTTGAGGTTCAGACATGACTGAATGGATGACATCATCATCATGTGACTACTCTAAGTAAGGAGACTGAAGCAGATGAATGTGACATATATTTGTAAATAATCTTTCCCAGTAAAGATTACTCTCTTTTGAACCTCAAATAGTTGTGAGTCTGGATCTGTGCATCATCCACAAACATAACTAATAACTGCATACTTTCAAAATGCTGTGTTCCTCTGCAGCACTATTTCTCTGTAGGGACTAAGGACCAAGCCAAGTCCAAAAGTTCCAAAACCTGTTCATGTTAGTTGTTTCATGAAGCCAAGTCTCAACAGAAAATGACCAGGTAGGTACAGATGGTTGCTGAACTTGGGGTTCTTGTTGACTGCAAGCTAAATATCACAAGACAGTGTGATGTGGTGGTTAAAAAGATGAATGCAGACTCAGGCTGTATCAACAGAGGCATCACATCAAAATCACAAGATGTCATAGTCCCACTGTATAACACATTGGTCAAACCACACCTGGAATACAGTGTGCAGTTCTGGAGGCCTCACTTCAAAAAGGACATGGACAAAATTGAGAGAATGCAGAAGAGAGTGTCAAGGATGATCTGGGGCCTGGGGACCAAGCCCTATGAGCAAAAGCTGAAGGACTTGGGAATGTTCAGCCTGGAGAAGAGGAGGTTGAGAGGGGACATGATTGCTGTCTGACAGTATTTGAAAGGTTGTCACTTAGAGGAGGGCAGGGCACTGTTCCTGTTGGCAGCTGAGGATAGGACCCACAGTAATACGTTTAAACTACATGTAGGAAAGTATTGGCTTGATATCAGGGGACAAAATTTCACATCCAGAGTAGTTCAGCAGTCGAATAGGCTGCCTAAGGAGGTGGTGAGCTCTCTCTCACTGGCAGTCTTTAAGCTTGTATGGCCCATATATATGATTCTATTATCCTAATTTATCTGTGCTTTTAACATTTGTTGCAAAAGACCTTGCAAATGTTGTTTGAATGGAAGGATGAAATATAAATGGTTTAAAATATATATAAAGTTGAACAAGTCTATATAGATTATCAGTTCTCAGCCTTGCATCTTTTTGTCATATGCCACATATCTGAGCCCCCTTCAAGGATCGCTGCCTTGTTGTGGCAAGGGGGCTTGCGTAGTTCAGTGAAGCTATGAGCTATACCGTGCAGGGCCACCCAAGACGGACAGGTCATAGCTGAGAGCTCTGACAAAAGGTGATCCACTGGAGAAGGAAATGGCAAACCACTCCAGTATCTTTGCCATGAAAACTCTATGGACAGTTCCAATAGGCATAACGATATGACGCTGGAAGATGAGCCCCTCAGGTCGGAAGGTGTCCAATATGCTACTGGGGATGAGCAGACGGCTAGTACGAGTAGCGCCAGAATGAATGAAGCGGCTGGGCCAAAGCCGAAAGGACGCTCAGTTGTGGAAGTAACTGGTGGCGAAAAGACAGTCCGATGCTGTAAAGATTTTTATTCCATAGGAACCTGGAACGTCAGATCCATGAATCAAGGCAAGCTGGACGTGGTTAAACAAGAAATGACAAGACTGAACATCGACATTTTAGGAATCAGTGAACTAAAATGGACAGGAATGGGTGAATTTAATTCAGATGACCATCAGGTATACTACTGTGGACAAGAATCTCGTAGAAGAAATGGAGTAGCCTTCATAATCAATAAGAGAGTAGGAAAAGCAGTCTTGGGATACAATCCCCAAAATGACAGAATGATCTCAGTTCAAATCCAAGGCAAACCATTCAACATCACAGTGATCCAGGTCTACGCCCCAACCACTGCTGCTGAAGAGGATGAAGTTGATCAGTTCTATGAAGCCCTACAACACCTTCTAGAAGCAACGCCCAAAAATGATGTGCTTATCATCATGGGGGATTGGAATGCTAAAGTAGGAAGCCAAAAGATAACCGGGATAACAGGCAAGTTTGGCCTTGGAGTACAAAATGAAGCAGGGCACAGGCTGGTAGAATTTTGTCAAGAGAATACAATGGTCATAGCAAACACTCTTTTCCAGCAACCCAAGAGACGACTCTACACATGGACATCACCAGACGGTCAACACAGAAATCAGATTGACTATGTGCTCTGCAGCCAAAGATGGAAAAGTTCTATCCAGTCAATAAAAACAAGACCAGGAGCTGATTGTGGTTCAGATCATGAACTTCTTGTTGCAAAATTTAGGCTTAAATTGAAGAAAGTAGGGAAAAGCACTAGGCCACTCAGGTATGAACTAAATCATATCCCCGACGAATACACAGTGGAGGTGACAAATAGATTTAAGGAATTAGATCTGATAGACAGAGTGCCTGAAGAACTATGGACGGAGGTTCGCAACATTGTACAAGAGGTAGCAACTAAAACCATCCCAAAGAAAAAGAAATGCAAGAAATCAAAATGGCTGTCTGAGGAAGCTTTACAAATAGCTAAGGAGAGAAGGGAAGTGAAAGGCAAGGGAGAAAGAGAAAGATACACCCAACTGAATGCAGAATTCCAGAGAAAAGCTAGAAGAGATAAGAATGCCTTCTTAAATGAACAGTGCAAACAAATAGAAGAAAACAATAGAATGGGGAGGACCAGAGATCTTTTCAAGAAAATTGGAGATATGAAGAGAACGTTTCATGCAAAGATGGGTATAATAAGGGACCAAAATGGTAGGGACCTCACAGAAGCAGAAGAGATTAAACAAAGGTGGCAAAATTATACAGAAGAACTATACAAGAGCGAGCTTAACATCCCTGATGACCACAATGGGGTAGTTACTGACCTGGAGCCAGACATCCTGGAATGTGAAGTCAAATGGGCCTTAGGAAGTCTAAGCAACAATAAAGCTAGTGGTGGTGACAGCATTCCAGTTGAACTATTCAAAATCTTAAAGGACGATGCAGTAAAAGTGCTACACTCAATATGCCAGCAAATTTGGAAAACTCAACAATGGCCACAGGATTGGAAAAGGTCAGTTTACATTCCAATCCCAAAGAAGGGCAATGCCAAAGAATGTTCAAACTACCGCACCATTGCACTAATTTCTCATGCTAGCAAAGTTATGCTCAAAATCCTACAAGCTAGGCTCCAGCAATATGTGGACCGAGAACTTCCAGAAGTACAGGCAGGATTTCGAAGAGGCAGAGGAACTAGAGATCAAATTGCCAACATACGCTGGATCATGGAGAAAGCTAGGGAGTACCAGAAGAACGTCTACTTCTGCTTCATTGACTATGCTAAAGCCTTTGATTGTGTGGAACACAACAAATTGTGGCAAGTTCTTAAAGAGATGGGAATACCAGAGCATCTTATTTGTCTCTTGAGAAATTTATATGCAGGTCAAGAAGCAACAGTGAGAACTGAACATGGAATCACTGACTGGTTCAAAATTGAGAAAGGAGTTCGGCAAGGCTGTATACTGTCGCCTTGCCTATTTAACTTGTATGCAGAGCACATCATGAGAAATGCGGGATTAGAGGAGTCACAAATTGGGATCAAGATTGCAGGGAGAAATATCAACAACCTCAGATATGCAGATGATACCACTCTAATGGCAGAAAGTGAAGAGGAACTAAAGAGCCTGTTGATGCGGGTGAAGGAGGAGAGTGCAAAAGTTGGCTTGAAACTCAACATCAAGAAAACAAAGATCATGGCATCCGGCCCTCTCAATTCCTGGCAAATAGAAGGGGAAGAAATGGAGATAGTGACAGATTTTATTTTCCTGGGCTCCAAGATCACTGCAGATGGGGACTGCAGCAAAGAAATTAAAAGACACTTGCTCCTGGGGAGGAAAGCTATGGCAAATCTAGACAGCATCCTAAAAAGCAGAGACATCACCCTGCCAACAAAAGTGCATTTAGTCAAGGCTATGGTCTTCCCAGTTGCAATGTATGGCTGCGAAAGTTGGACCATAAGGAAGGCCGAGTGTCAAAGAATTGAGGCTTTTGAACTCTGGTGCTGGAGAAGACTCTTGCGAGTCCCTTGGACTGCAAGGCGAACAAACCGGTCAGTCCTAGAGGAGATCAGCCCTGACTGCTCTTTAGAAGGCCAGATCCTGAAGATGAAACTCAAATATTTTGGCCACCTCATGAGAAGGAAGGACTCCCTGGAGAAGAGCCTAATGCTGGGAGCGATCGAGGGCAAAAGAAGAAGGGGACGACAGAGAATGAGGTGGCTGGATGGAATCACTGAAGCAGTCGGTGCAAACTTAAATGGACTCCAGGGAATGGTAGAGGACAGGAAGGCCTGGAGGATCATTGTTCATGGGGTCGCGATGGGTCGGACACGACTTCGCACATAACAACAACAACAACATATCTGAGGGACCGCCTGTTGCCCTATGTCCCCTGAAGGGCTTTGCATTCTGAGGGTTCCAGTCTGTTGGTCATTCCCGGCCTCAAAGAAGCTTGCCTAGCCTCGACCAGGGTTCTGACCCCTACCTGGTGGAAAGAGCTCCCAGAAGAGCTGCGGGCCCTGCAGGGGCTTTTGGCATTCCACAGGGCCTCCAAGACGGAGCTCTCCCACCAGGTTTTTGGTTAAGGTCGGGGAGGAGAGATCAGTTAGCCCCCACCCCACCCTCTGCTAAGAAGCAGCTTTACTTAGTGAACATCTATGGCATCGGTTATGGATCCCTCTCACCTGCCCTGTGGGCTGTTATGTTAGGGGGATGCATAGATGAGTTACACTGCCATGTTTCATCTTGCATATTTGTATTTTTATGTCCTGTAACTAATGTTTTTAGTGGGGTTTTAGTGTTGATGGGCTATTATTGTAACCCACCACGAGCTGGTTTTCAGGAGTGGTGAGAAATAAAAATCCAAAAATAAATAAATGAAACACAAAATTGGGACTGACTGAAGTGACAGCTTTCAAATATTTTTTTTTAATTAATGAATTACTAGGTTTTATGCTAAATTACTTCTGTATTCTGAATAAAATCAAAGATTATTCAACTCCCTAGCTATATCCATACAATAAATAGAGCAGGGCTGTGGAAATACCAAATGCTTGCTGTCCTCCACTTTGCAGTTGCTAAAGGTAAGGCTAGTATTTTCCTGGTTATTTTGCGACAACAGTACAAAGGCCATTCTGGAAGCCAACCTTTATGCCTTATAGCAGGAGACATTCCAGCATAGTGCTCAGCTGATGTTGTACCAGTGCAAATCCATAAAGGGGTAGGGAGGGATTTAGTCTCCCTCTGAAGCCTCTGACATCAGAGAGACATTGACCATTTCTGCACACATCCCACCCACCCCCCACATGGGCCTTCTCAAATCATCCATGTTTGTCAAAATTTCCACACAACTTTTGGCTGCTCCAGGAGTAACTCTATATTTATTCTCCCATTCCCACATAGTTTTTGGATCCACTTTCCCCATTTTCCCCCCTTCTGGGTATTGACTCACATTTTTCCAGAGTGAAATTTCCAATACAAATTTTGGTTTTGGCTGTCCTTTAGTAGCATCGCAATTGCATTTTTACACCATGCCTACATCCCCCTCCGTTAGTCCCCCCACATAATGAACAGATTAAATATTTCAAATTGTTCTTTTGATTGTGTTGTGATGCTGGGTTTGTTTATGATGATATTACTGGGTTATAACGCTGGGATGAAATGAGCAGTGTGTTTCAGTGTAGCGTTCTCTGTGCAATTGCCCAACCATAAATGCTTTCCTCCATGGTTCTTCTTGGCATTCACATTGTGTACTAGTTTGCTCTTTCATTAATTAAATTCTGTCTTTGTGGGTAGTTTTTGTCACCTTGTGCAGTTTTGTGCTATCATTCCCCACTTCCTCCTTTCCTCCAGTCTCTCTCTGTCTTTGATGATAGTTATATCTTTGAAACATTTTATAATACTGGGAGATAAACATGTGCAGTATTTCCATTTCATGTTATTTTTTATTATTAAATGGTCGTAATAACATTGATGTTTTTTGGGGTTCTTTTTGTATAAGGACTGATGATAATGAACTAGATGCTATTTTACTTAGGATTTTTTGTGGAATCTTCACCAGCCATTTTGTTAGTTGGTGACTAAGGAGGAGCGGGATATCTTTGAAATGGCAGCAACCATGTTGTCCCCTATGATTCGTGGGCATGCATGGTCACTAAGCACAGGCCAAAGAATCATACAATTGCAAAACATTTCCAATGTGCTGGATAGAATTCAAACTTTCATCAATAGTGAACTCTGCTGGGTGTGGGTGGGAAAGTTTGAACAAAGGATTCTCATCAGCGGAGGGAGGCAAACCAACAGCAGTGGTTGTGGGTAGCCATCTTCTAGCAGGATCTGTTACTCCCCAGCTTTTTTCCAAGTGGTCAACCATGCCTGAATTCCAAGCCTAGTAATCCAAGGGCGGGGATTTCCTGCTGTGAGAGGGAAATGCTAGATCTTCTTTCACTCAGGGGGGAAGAGAAGATGCAGGAGGCACTTGGTTCCTGCCACAGGAACACTGGTGTTTTCAAGAAGATTGTAAAGCAAATACACTCATGTAGACAGAAAAGATTGGCGACGGAGTACCAGACGAAGACAAAGGCCATGAGATAAGATAATGGGTAGCTGCTCATAACAGTCTTTCTGGGAATGCTCCTAGAATACTCTCAAGCAGCTGGGTCACGTATTGCATGGAAATACTAAGTGCATCCCAAACACATGGCCAGGAGCCTGAAAATAAGCTGCACCCAGTGCACCAGCATAACCAGCAGCTGAGTCAGAGGAGCTATTCTCACATGACTTGTTGGCCATTAATCCAGAGCACATTTGCTTCTGTGTGTTTGTGGATCTGGCAAGTAAGCAGAATGTTTGTGGGGAGGGCCTAACCGTTTCAATGCATGTTTGGTTGGGAGCATGAGGTGTGCATTATTGTGCAGTTCTTGTATGAGTGGAGTGTTGTTGATGCGACTACACCTTTAAACTAGGGATGGGAGATTGAGCATGGATAAACCCAAAAATGCTTTGTCTGATTACTTTTCAGACTTATCCAAACTGAATCAAACATCCCATCAGTTTAAACTAGCTGAATCAGAGAAGCTCAAATCGATTCTGACTTGATTCGACTGATTTAAGATTTGGCTGACTAAGAAAGAGCTCTTTAAATGTCTCCGCCAAAGACCCGTCTGAAGCTGCAGAGCTCCAGAGGGGTCTGTGAGGAGCTATTTAAAGGGAAGTAAAAGAGACTGCTGGAATGCCTACCATGTTCTAAGGCTAGAATGGCTCCAAGCCATTCCAGGGCTCCTTTTCACTTCCCTACCCTTGGAAGGAGGAGAGTGGAATGGGATCCCTGTATGGCTGCTGACAATTTAAAATGAACAGCCTAACCATCCCACCAATTAGCTCAGTTTAAATGGGCATCAGTCATTTAAACCCTTCCTTTTGTAGTCCCCCCTTTCTTTGGGGAGGAAGCAAAAAGAACTTCTGGAACTGTTTGGAGCAGGGAAAGTCTGCCATTTACAGGGCTACAATGTAGAATGAAAGATGAATGCAAATGGGGGAGCAAAGGCATGACAGGATGGAGGGCATGACAGGAAGGTTTTACAGGAAATCAAGCAGCAAAACACTGTGAAGATGCTTGGTGATTGGCCTCAGGATATACAACACACTCACAGGTTCAAACATCCTGGCTGCAATTTGGATCCTCAAACATAAATGGAACTGGGAGCACTGTGTTTCACTAACAACTCCATAGCTGCAACAAATTTCAGCACACTAAGACCGTTTATGCACTGGGAACTTCACTGCCCCAGCTCCCGTGCAGGAGCACAAATCAGGGGCGGATGAGGTTGCACCCAGGCAACCTCTGGTCTGCTTGACATGAGAAGCAAAGGCTGTGTTGAACTCAATGGGATATTTTTTAAAATGCACCTTTCTCTCTCAGCTTGACTACACAGCCACAATTCAAATTAGATTTAAGTATTAACCTTCTCTAACTTCTGTAGGATCCCCAGCAAGGAGATCCATACCTCAAATGGCAGGGTGTGCACTCACTGGCACCACCACCATGACTTAGGTGGACGCATTGGTGGAAATCAATGCTACCTTATATATGAGAACCAGCACATATTTTTGTGTGTGTGTGTGTGTGTGTGTATGTATGTATGTATAGGGACTGAAAGAGGAATGCAACTCACAGAGGTGGGCAGGAAGAGATGTGACAGTGTTTGTCTTTTGAGGCCTTTCCTTGCATACCCAGGGAATTGCTGATTGCCACTGTGGGATGGTAGGTGAATTTCCTCAAGGCCAGGCTGGATTCTGGAGATTTTATTGGGGTTGGGGAGGATCATTTAGTCATGAAATTGGGGTCACTGTGAGTAGGCAGGTAGTTATGAGTTCCTGCATTGTGCCAGGAATTGATATCCCTGGAGGTCCCTTCCAGTTCTATGATTCACATGGATAAAGAAGGAAATGGGGTCCTCTGCTTCAAATTTCAATTGATGGATGGGGAAACCAGCCTCCAAGTAGAATTGGGAATCCCCTGGAATTACAGCTCATCTCCATAATACAGAGATCAGTTCCACTGGAGAAAATGGATGCTTGGGAGGGTGGGCTCTGTGGCAATGTACCCTGCTGAGGTCCCCGTCCTTCCCAGACTCCATCCCCAAATCTCCAGAAGTTTTCTGACCTGGAACTGGTGACCCTATCCCCCACACCCCCCACCAGTGACCAGGGGGGATATGGCAACCCTGCTGCTGGAAATGCTCCCCCACATGTATCAACAACTATTCCTCCTTCAACAGTCGTGTGCCATGTTTCCCATACATGGGGAATGTGGCAATTCTACTATTTTCTTTTAGCACTTGTAAGTCACTTTTCTCTCAAAATGGGACTCAGAGCAACACTCACTAGTTTAAAACAGCAGACATCCAGAACTTGAAAACCAAAGCAATAAGAATTTGAAGTCTGTGCAGAGGCTGAATTAGGAATCTCAGGCATGCATGTAAAACATCACTATCACTTCCTTGAAAGCCTTTTCTCAGCTCGTATGCATGGTTGATTTCAACATCAAGGTCAATGGAGAATTCCATTCCCCATGAAGTATCTCTCTCCTGTGTGGAGAGCTAGCTGCATAGGTAGAAGAATATTCTTCTGTGAGTGTGTATATGGGCAGGTTCCCATCCTTCCTCTTCCTTCTGTTTTCCTCCTGGTTGGCTTGTTGTTGCCTTATTCCTGGATTCCACTTTATGATTGTTCATTGCTTCCATATGTTTACCTTGCTTATAGTTCACCTTTCCCACTGAGACTCAAGGCCAGTTTTGGAAGAAAGGCAATGTACTCCTGCAGCAGCAGATATCCAGTGCACAATGCAACAGTACAGAATTGATGGCAAGGCAAACAACAAGCTCCCTAAGGCAAGGTATACTATAAACAATGCAGTAAGCAGAATTACAAATGCAATAAAACCAGGATAATACTGAGAATAATCATAGCAGTAGACTACAATCCTGTTCCATCACGAAGGTGCCCTCCTGGGCTATTCTAATCTGCTGCAGTTCTAATCCCTTCATTAAAAAGCCCTCCGCAGAGTTTCTGTTTTGCACGTTCTGCAGAATGAGGGCCTCCCTGACCTCCTCAGGCAGACTATTCCCCAAGGTGGCTGACATGATGGCACACATCTCCATGACGGGTGGGTGTAAATGGTGGCTTGGGATGGAGTGAGTTAGCAAGAGCTGGTTGCTAAGCATCCCAAACCTGCTCTGTGACAATTGGACCCCCCTTCATTTTGCCTTTTTCCTCAGTGGTTCTGGGAAAATGTTGTTTTCTCTCTTCCTTATGACAACCTTTACAATATTTGGTCACTGTTATGCCTCTCCATCTGAATCTTTTCAGCTGTAAAACTGAACATGCCCCTTTCCTTCAGCCTTGGAATCCTCTGTCTGACAGAAAACAGCTAATAGAAAGGGCCCAGTGGGACATCTACTTTGTACCACATAGCTTATTCTTTAGTATGTTGTTTTGTCTAATTTCTTGCTCCACTTCACATGGGAGACTTAAAGTCTGCTACTTTGAAAAAGGCCATTGTTATCCCCATGTTGTATCTGAATGTGGCCATTTCTCATGCTACTGTAACCCTCCTGCCTACAGCAGAGACTGGTGGCAATAAGGACCAAATTTCCTTCAATTTGGCGAGATTTCCCACCTAGGCACCTGGGACATGGAATTTAAACCTCAGTAAGCAATTCTTTTCTATTTGCATCACACTGCAAAACATCCAGATCTTTATTTCAGTTAGGAAAGGGGAGAAAGGGAAGGGGCTATGGCTTGGTATACAGTCAGCCCCAATTCTCAGCTTCTCAACCTAAAAAAGGATCAGGTAACAGGTGATGTGAAAGATCTGAGACCTTGGAGAGCCATGACCATCCTAAGTAGACAATACTGACCTTTATAAAATATGATGCAGCTTCATATCTATTAACATGTACATCAAAATGTAAAACCTTTACTATCAGTATTATTCATCTTAATAAAGATATATGAATGACATCTGTTGTTTTCTGTCCAGTTGCTTTGATCTAATTTGTTTTTTCTTACCATAGATGCGTCACAAAAACATGCATCTTGTCTTCAAGTTCTGGACTAAATGACCTGCAGTCTATGTCAGTGCGCAATTAACACCAGTCTCCATGCAATAATGTAAATTAGTCACAGTTCTATAGCTCCTGATGCATTTCCTCATGTCATCCACCCTCGGATTTCATTATCTGTCTCTTCTGGATTTAAATATAACAAAAATTATGTTGCACAGAACTGGCACCAAGATATTACTTCATTTTGTATGACTGGAGCATCATTATTGTGCTAAGAATTACTTTAAAGAGGTTCAGTGGCAGCACTGCTGACACAGAGAAGCTTCAGAAAGATCACTGCCCATTTAGCTACAGTACAGGCAGCCATTTTGTTGATATGCCATTGTGACTGTATGTGTTTCTGCTCCTTGTCAACACTAGAGCACATAACACAGTGAAACCAGCCTATGCTGGCAATAATGGCAGTTACATTTTGAAAGTTCATGCTGTGAGATAATTACAAAAATATAAATGGAAGTGACGCTAATTGAATAACACCCCTTTCCTAAAGGCTGGCTGGCATAATTTTCTTTGTATCAGAACTGCGTGGAGGCTAGTAAGTTAGTGAGTGCTGAAGGGAAACCATCAGATTCACAGGCTATTTTTCCCCTCCTAACGCAGTCCAGAACTTGCAGATAAATTTGGGGGCTGCATCCAAAGTAGAGGATAATGAGAAGGCACAGCAGCTTTCCAGAAACTCAGCAGTTCTGGGACTGGCCACTTTGGATGACAGACTCTATGGCATTGTATGATTCCATTGAAATCCCTCCTAGCTCTCCCACCGCCAATATCTGTTCTCCACGGACCTCATTCCCAACTGCTGCCACTCTTGCCACTTCCTTTCTTTCTCAGTCTCCTGACTCCTGAGCACCTAGCCATCCACTCCTTACTGCAACTGCTTCTCCCATCTCCTTCTCTCTTTCTTTCTCAGTTAGTCTCCTTTCCTTCTCTTCTCCATGGATGCTGCTACTGCCATTTCCCTGATCCCTCTTCTCCCTACCGCCATCGCTTCCTCCCCCATACACACTTTTCTTGCCATTGTCATTGCCCTTCTGTTGCTGCAATCACTACTCATAATGGGAGCTGCTATCTCATGATACTTGAATGCTGAACCCTTTTTCTCTCCAATTTTTCTCTAAGGGCTCACAAAGTAAATAATCTGTACAGCAGTGAGGAAAATATATAAATTTCCTTCTTTTTTGTGGTGTGGTCTTTCTTTATTGGCTAGCTTTGTGCTGGGCATGTTATTTGAAATAGGATAGAGATTATTCAGCCTGTTTTTAATCCCAGGTACTATTTTAGCAGAATATTAGTAATAACCCCCCCTTCACTGATATATATGATCCACTATTATTTACTATTTTCCATCATGTAAAGTTTTGGGTTTTCTTATAAGCAGAAGGAGTCTTGGATCGCTGGGGGAAAATCTTGACAGGGAAAGTTGGAGGTACAGATGGTCCCTGTTTTATTTTTTTTAATTAACGAGAATATGGTTTAGAAGGAGCCTCTTGTGGCGCAGAGTGGTAAGGCAGCTGTCTGAAAGCTTTGCCCATGAGGCTGGGAGTTCGATCCCAGCAGCCGGCTCAAGGTTGACTCAGCCTTCCATCCTTCCGAGGTCAGTAAAATGAGTACCCAGCTTGCTGCTGGGGGGTAAAACAGTAATGACTGGGGAAGGCACTGGCAAACCACCCCGTATTGAGTCTGCCATGAAAACGCTAGAGGGCGTCACCCCAAGGGTCAGACATGACTCGGTGCTTGCACAGGGGATACCTTTACCTTTACCTTTTTATGGTTTAGAAGTGGTGTTTTATATATGTGTGAGCATGTACCCAAATGCAGAATGGGCTAATAAGAACCTTCCCATGAAATGTGGAATTTGAAACATTTTCTGCCTATATCTCCACCTCTCCTTGTCAATTATTTTTCCCAGTCATCCAAGTTTAGCAATAGATATTACCAGACTGCCCCCACTAATTAAATAAAACACCAAATTTTACACAATGAAAAAAGTAAGCATTACTCGTGCTTGTATATCAATGAAGGGGAAAGATGGCAGAATGCGCAGAATGGGAGGAATGAATCAATGTGGGTGGTGGGGGGAATTAAGAATTAAGAAAGGGGCTGGGGGGAACACGAGGGAATCTGTATGCTTTTGAATTATTTTGTCTTTGAAGCAAAGAAAGGGGGGAAATTGCCGCAAAACCACTCTCATAAAACACAGAGAAACAGTGGCTAGAAAGCAACCTGGGTGTAAACTGCACGGAGCTTCTATTCCAATCCCAGGTTGATTTAGTCCCTGCTGTCTACACAGAATGCGATTTCCATTTTGATTTTGGGCGATTTAAATTTTCCTTCTGCAGCAAGGATAGATCCGGAGTGACCCCACCTTTATTGTGCGATATCTTAGAGTGCTTTTAATGCTCAATATTTCAAGATTCGGATTGAGAAAGCAGGCTGTTTTGAACCTCCATGGTAGAGACCCCCTGACTGACCAAAGGTGGCCATGTGACAAGCTTGCCTTAAAGGAGAAGCCCCTAATTTCTCTCAACTTCTGTCGGTCTTGGATTTTTTTCTCCCTTCTCTGCCTTCTTCGATCCTCTCCCCCCCCCTCCGAGAAAAGAAAGAGGCTTGGCTCCCCCCCCTTCTGAACTACCCTAACCACATGCAGAACACTTTCCTGTTTCAATGGGGGGGGGGAGAGGAAGACCCGAGTTCAAATCAATCTGAATTCAACAGGATTGATAATGGAATAAACAAAGTAAGTGCAGGCTCTGCCCTGAGCACTGAAGGGAGGAAAACCAATGCAGAACAAAAAAGAAAACCCAACCAACATACAAAGTGATAGTAAGGGGAAACACCCATGTATATTAGGCCATTATAATCTGAGAGGAGTTTTAATCTCTGTTGCTATTTCTTCCCACATGCACTCTTTCTACTTCATTCTGTAAACCAAGTAATTCTCCTTGGTTTATTGACAAATTCCCCTATCTGTGCATGGCTGTATTTTGCTGAATTTTTTTTTAAACTTGAGCTTTGCACCTATGATCAGAAGTAGCTATAAAGATAAGATACCGTCTAGGCAAACATATCAAGTTTGGCTTTGGCCTTATTTCCCATACAATTTACCTCTGAGCTATATTGCAAACCACTACGATATTATATGGAATTATAAATCATCTATGTGTGACTTGGTTCAAGAATAAAGTACCTCTTAGTGAGATCATGTATACCACACAAGGAAGCAGTTCATTAAAGTGTGGTCAAGTTGCAGTAAACTTGTGTCCTTTGACACACATTTTTGTGACAAAATCCCTCAAAATATCAGATCCTCTCTCTCTTCTTTGCCCAACCTCTTGCTTCTGCTTCTTCTCCCTTATTCCAGCACACACCAGGGTAATCCAAGGACTACAGTCATTATTGTGCATCACCAATGCAGGTTCAATCATTACAGAAGTTAATAATTTTCAAGATAGAGGAGGATACATGACATAAGCAAATACTTTCCTTTTAGGATTGTAATATGCATTTGCAACATTACGACATGGAATTTCAAGCAAGTACAGGAATTCTATACTTTAAATTGTAAGCAGAAAATACAATCCTGAATAATGTGCAAACATAAAACAAACTTTTTGTCATATTAGAACAGGAACAGGGGAGGAGGGATGGTTCTAAGTATGTATTTTGGGATATAGCCACCAGGATTTGTGGCTTCCAAACAGAAGGACTTGTGTGACGATAGCCACTACCTTTCCCCGCGGCAACCTGGATTACCCTAATAACTGTTCATTTTTCTGTCAGCAAGAAAAATTGAGAATGGAATTAGAGTAAATGAAGACACTAAGAGGAAAATAAGGACTAGAGTGCCAGGTGGTGCAATTATGTGACTGTTTCACAACCTGGAACTGAGAGTGGCAACTATCATGTTGTATAATAAATCAGATGAATTCTCTAGCCAAATGGATTTTTTTTTAATTACTTGAATCAAATCTAATCCATGTGCCTAACTCTGTTGATACTTAGCTCTTCAGGACATAGATAGTGATTGCTTGCTTAAATAAGCCCCACTCATTAAAATAATAGTCACATGTAAATGGTGTGTGTGTGTGGGGGGGGGAATAATGGGTATTCTTGGGGGAGGCTGTTGAGATGGATGAAGGGCCTATCAGAGGGAGGGCCAGAAAATCCATGTTGCTTTGCATGCTCCAAGAGGGCCCCCCAGTTAGAGACTTGTTTTTTTTTGGGGGGGGGGTTGTTACATTTTACAACTTTTCTGTTTCTGTTTCTGATGCCTTATTTTGTTTTCATTTGTCATCACATTTTTAACTGTTGGTATTTCTAGAGGCTTCAGAAGTCGGATGTGGCCCAATCATCTCCCAGAGAAGCCCTAAAAGGATGTTAAAAATGTTCCCTAGCCCTCGTTGACCTCTGCTTCTGAGAATCATCAGCTTCTATTGACACACACACACACACCAATCTACACATAATCTCTCTGGTTCTACTTCCTGGTACCACTAATGTTTGGGGAAACAGATTTCATATGTTATTAACATATTCAAAGCACTTTATAGAAATACTTTAATACTTTCAAAACACAATAGGAAAACTGTTTTCTATATGGTGCTTGAAGAATTTCTTTGATTAGCACACTTCATTTTACCTATGCAAAAAAAAAAGATCATTGTGAAAGTACAATGAAAGCTGTAATATGACGAAATAAATTACATGTTCTTCCTCAACTCTGCTTTAAATAAATTCCCACACTGGGGAAGACAGCAGAATCTCATTTTCCCTGTTGTATGTTTTCAGATCAAGGCAATATGGTATGGCATTTGGAATAGAACAGAGGCCAAAAACACATTCAACAAGACTTGTAATCCTTGTCTACATAACTTCCCCTTGTTCATTGGGCCTGTATTGGATAATCTGGCTCCATAAGAGTCCATCAGAGAGGAAAGGTAAGGTTATATAATGCAAAACCAGTGAATGCCTTTATTCTGGAGACAAGAATGGAGAAATAATCAGGGTGAGTTTCACTGGTGATCAGAGGTCGCACAAGTCCTTTCCTTCTTGACTATACTGACTGATTCAGACAGGAATTGATTTCTGTCTGAAGAACATCCCCCAAATTAGCAAAAATACTGACCCAAATCTAACCCACTCTATTTGCAAAGCATCATGTGCTTAGCTATATGCCCTTCGGCTAGATGATATCATGTCATTAATAAAATACAAAAGTGGTTTGTTTGCTCATTTCAACAAAACTCCCTCCCCTGCAGATAAGAAACCAGTAGGGCCTGACAACATACACTGTGGGTGGTGTACAGTAAATGTTTACTATTAAGCAGTGAGGTGAAAATTAAAACCAAATAGGAAAACTCTTGCCTAGGTACAAGTTGTGGCTTCTGATGAAACAGCTCTACATTCCACTGGTAGTATGTCATCCTTGTCATGCTGTAAAGTTTCATCTCAAGATCCTCTTAACCTTTGACCCAATCCCAGGACTGACCCTGCCACAAGCTTCATACCATGAAGGACCTGGAAACAGAGTTCTGGAAAGAGCTTATACTTGCCCTGCAGAATCATTGAGGTCATAGAAAATGCATGTTTTGAGGAGGAATTTGGCAAGAGCAAAAGAAAAGGCATCAGACAGACTTTCCACAGAGCCATTCCAGGCATATTTATTTATTTACTATTTATATTATTTATTATCCACCTTTCTCACAGGGCAGGATGCTGTTTCCGTTGGCTGCAGAGGAAAGGACATGCAGTAATGGGTTTAAACTACAAGTACAACGATATAGGCTAGATATCGAGGAAAACTTTTTTTAACAGTCAGAGTAGTTCAGCAGTGGAATAGGCTGCCTAAGGAGGTGGTGAGCTCCCCCTCACTGGCAGTCTTCAAACAAAGGTTGGATACACACTTTTCTTGGATGCTTTAGGATGCTTAGGGCTGATCCTGCGTAGAGCAGGGGGTTGGACTAGATGGCCTGTATGGCCCCTTCCAACTCTATGATTCTGTGATTCTATGATTCTATAACTCAAGGTGAATTAAACAGAGTGACTCAATACAGTCACTGAAATGGGACATTCAATTAACAATGTATTATAATTGTAGAAGCCTGGAATTCAGAACCAAGGTAGAACTGAAGCGTATCATAGGTATTCACATGACACATTAAGCAGTGCAAAAATTACATAGGAGGATCCTACTTACAGTAACCTATACACAAGTGTATAGACCAGAGTCTCTAATCACTTATACAAGAAAGTTTGTGAACCATTTTGTAAAGTGCAAACCCAACTATCTGTACAGAAAAACCCTCCTGAATGATTCAGTTTTGCATAGCTTGCAGAAAGCCAGGAGGAAGGAGCTTCCCTTACCTCCTTGGGAAGGCCATTCCTCAAGGTGGGGGCCACAGTGGAGAAAACATGTGTATGGGTAGTGGCTGGTTTTGCACATTTGTAGGTTGGCACCTACAGAAGCTCCTGCTGAGATGAACAAAGATATCATGGTGGAACATTGGGGAGAGATGGTCCCAATAGATCAGAGGGACCAAGAGCATGAAGGACTTTGTGTGAGATAAGTAACTTAAATTAATCCCAGTATCAAATGGACAAAATAAGGGGTGATCTTACAGGCTAGGCTGAGTTGGGAGAAAGCCTCTTTTGTAGCTGTGTTAACTTGCTTCTCTAGCAAGTAGAGATGCCAGTCCCCTGGTGGAACCCAGGGATTCCTTCGAGACCTCTGCTTTCCCAACCAGCATTACCACTGTCTTTTCAGGATTTAGTTTCAGTTTTCTCACTCTTAGCCTATTAACCTCAGCAGCCAGGCAACTGTTCAAAACTATCACATTACCATAAGAGCAGCAAGAGAGAAAGAGTAGGTCATTTGAAGGAAGTGGAGATTTTAGTACAAGTGATGGTAGCAGAACTTCAGCAGTGAAAGTCATAAACTGGACTGTTTAGGCCAGGCTTCATCAACATTTTTACCATGAAGAAACCTCTGAAACTTCAGGCTTCAAGAAACCCTAGAAGTGGCACAATCAGGCAGAATATGGTTAGGAAGCATTGTTGTGTACATGCCCACCCAGGGTCCCTCCCCTTCCCATCTCTTTCATATCCATCATTGGCTATTTTGGGAGGGGGGAACAGGTCAACCTGACCATATATGGTCATATCAATAATAAATGTTAAATGTTTTTAAGAAGGGGAGATGAAGTCTATGCCTCAATATTTGGGTAATCTGACCCAAATTCTCTGCCTCAGTGGTGCCCTGGGAATCCTATCCTGGTCCCTAGCCAGGCCTACAGGTCCCCTTGACACTGGGCATCCTCCCAGTAGAGAGAATCCAGGGAATGTTTCAGAAGGTGTAGACCTCCTTCAGTCTACCCCCTATCATATGGCTCTACTGGTGTGGTCATGGGGCCTTCTCATCTGGGTCGGCCCACCCCAATCTGCAGCTTTTTAACAAGGCACCTTATCTGCTCTATAAGAATAGTCAAAAGAGAACTGTGACTAGCCCAAGGTCACCTAGCTGGTCGCATGTGAAGGAATGTGGACTCAAACCCAGGGCCATTTCGCACATCTATGAACATAGCTGATTAAAATGGCGGAGGAGAGGGACTCGTTATACCTGTGAGTCTCCCCCCTCCCTGTCAATCATGGCAGCTAGCCAATCACCTTTCTACCAGTTTTAAAGGGAAAGCGATACAAGCAATCTTTTTTTAAAGTAAAAATTCTGTTCCTATGCCTATGCATCTAATCATAGATGCATAATGCATATTTTAATGCAACCGCGTTTTGGAATTATGAGACTTGAAGATCCACAAAAGTAATTATTTTCCTCAGGGTTTTTTTTTTTGGGGGGGGGGGGTGAGAAGCATGCTTTGTGTGCCAACTGGTGAGTGGAAATTTTTTTTCCTCTTCCTGGATCCAGCAACACATATTCGTTGTTCCAGGCAACTTGCTAGAATTTTTTTTTTAAGCCCCATTCCAGGGAGAAGGGAAAGGGAGGCAGGCATGAGGGTGGGTGCTAGAGACAGAGATCACACTACTTCTAGCCACTTTGATTACACACAGCTATTTCGCTAGTGGTTGCTGGTTGCTCTCCTCCCGCTCACACAACATAGTTGGGGAAATCCACTTTATGCAATTCCACAACTACCACTTTAAAATGGAGGATGTAGCTGCCGGTTTGCTGCTAAAATTCTGGATGCTGACGACGTCGTGTAAAATCTTTAAAAAGTGCATCTGCATGAAGTAACCCTTTCACTACATTTTCTGGGTGCGGAATGGCTCCCATTTCTATAGATTAGATTCTACCACTCTTTAACTACTACATCATGCTGGAGGAAAGAAAATACCAATACTGTTCTGTAAAGAGATCATGCCATGGTATAATAGATGGATTCTATTGCAATCCTCATATTTCTGCCTGTGCAAGAGATTGCTCCAGCTCTTGTGTCACATCTTGCACAAACAGAAATGCGTGTCTAGATTTAATTTCACTTCTCTTCCACAACACTTAAGATGAGAAACTGTACTTCCATGAGCCAAAGTTACCCTCTGTATGTAGAAGGACATTTTTAAATCCAACTTGTGGATATCATATCAGCGGATGCACAAGAGTTTGTGAACCATTTTGTAAAGTGCAACCTTTACAAAGGATTTCCAACCACAAACATTCTTTTCCTCGTCCCCCCACCCCCTACAAATGCCCTCTAAATGCTATCATGGAAATCTTCTAACACTGAGGTTCAGTATTGGGGGCACTTTGTGCTCCAGTGTGAGTGGAAAGGAAAGAAAGTCATGTTTCATGAGTGGAAGTTGTACTATCCATGGAAGTGCTCCAGTGAGTTCAAGCTAGATTCTGCAGGTCATCACACTTTAAAAAAATAGACTTTTGCATATTGAATAGATATGAAAATACTGATTTGCTTAAGGAAGGCAAATAGTACCCAGATAGTAAATTATTTATATACTAGGGGCAAAGCCCGTTGTATCCAAGAATACAACGGGCGCTAGAGCTTGGCAGTGGGAAGAGGAAGGGGGGGAGTTGTCCAGTCTGTAAGGGCATGGGGTTGAATGTGTGTGTTGTGTGGGAGGTTGTGGTGGCATGGTGGCAAATGAGGGTATGGGTGTGGAGATATGGGTGTCAAGAACCTGTGGTGTGGAATGTCCGTTGAGTGTGGGAGAGGACTGACCTTTGGGAATTTTGGCATAGTGGTTACAGATGAGCTTTCCAGAGCCATGTCCTCAGATATGTGAAGGGAAAATCAGACTGGAGACTCTTCTTAGGGGAAGATTGCATGGCAACCAATTCCTCCCAGTTCTGCGTCATTTCCCTTCTTGTGTGAATTAGGCCACATTCACCGAAATTCCCCTCTGCCCTAATATACATGGGGTAGTCACAGTACACTGGTGTCCACTCTGTTCCTTCTGTCTCCCATGTTTTCACTGTTGGTAAAATGTTATGTGCCCACATGCTTCTTTCATGGTTGCTCCTTAGAAGAATGGATTTTTGTACCCTATTGCTTACTACCCAAAGGAGTCTTAAAGCTTTTCCATTCGTCTCTCCACAATAGTCAACCTGTGAGGTATGTGGGGTTGTGAGAGATCTGAAAGAACTGGGAATGGGCCGCAGTGACCCAGCAGGCCTCAGGTTTCTCAAAGCATTTTTCAATCGTCTTCCCTTTCTCTCCCCATAGCAGACTCCACATGAGGGAGGTGGGGTAGCGAGCCTCACAGGGAAGCTGGCAACCCTAAGAGGAAGACTCTCTGTGCACAGCAGTCTTGACCGTAGTAAGGTTTTTTATACTGTTTTTTTTATTTGCCAGGCCAATAAGTCATTACAGTTACTATGTGTCTCCAGACATTTACTTGTTCTCTATTTACAGTTTCAGGCTGTAAATATTTATTTAGATCTTCCTGCACTTTCCAGACTCACAAGACTGATGCTGGTCTGCCTGTCTGTGCCCCAGAATGCAAACAGTTGCTGGTAAAGGCTGGCCATAACCCATAGACCAGGAGGGACACTCCTGCACCACTCCCTACCAACTGCAGGCAAAAATGGCTCATTTGAAGGCTGGACTCTGAGGCATTGTACAATTTTGAAGTCCCACCTCCAAGCCTCCAGGAATATTTCCAACCCAGGGGTAGCCAACCTACAGGTGTGGCCTGGAGAGCTCCTGGAATTACAGCTCACCTGCAGAGTATAAAGATCAGCTCTCCAGGCAGAAAGGGCTACTTTGGACAGGGTTGTGGTAGAGAAGAAACATTTAAGGCTTCCCACACAGGTTGTTGTTGAATTGAAAGACTTGAGGCCTACTGCACAGGGTTGTTGTGCAGATGGAACAGGAGACAAAAGAGCCAGTTTCCTCTGCAGAATAACGCTGTGCAGTGGCCTCAAATCTGCAGAGAGTTGCAAAGAAGAAAGACACATGGCTTGGCTGTGTCTAACCTCCAGGCAGAGCAGTATTTTAAGTGAGAAGGGGCTTTTCTGTGGCCTCCCTGTCAGCCAACTGTTTGGCAGAAGGGGAAAGTCCCCCCCCTCAAAAGGAAGGCCCTCAGGCTCCCCTGCGTTGCTCTTGGAAAGGCCTCTTTCCCTCAGTCAGGGCCTGTAAGAGGTTCCTTCGCAGCAGGCCTGAAGGGGGGGGGAGGAACCTCCTACCAGCTTTGTCAGGGTTCTGAGGCCATTTGCAGTTTAAAATGACAGTTAGGACAGCCTTGGGGCGAAAAGGGCAAAATTTTGGTCTGTCCTGGTGAGGGGCCAATAGGAAGGCACTTTGCACGCCTCCCCATTGGCTGTTTGGCCCTGGATGGACACTTGGAGGGCCCAATCAGGAGCCGCAAAGCGGCTCCTGATTGGGCCCCCTGAGTTTTTATCCTGGACAGAGCCCGCCCTAACTCCTCCCCAGGTGGCCTTACCCATTTATTTAATCCGCTCCGCAGGAGCGGTTAAAGATTTTGAAAAATGTAAACTCCACCTACAATAGATAACAGCCATGATATTATGTATATGATTTACTTGGGGGAGGGGAGGGCACCAGGACTCCTGATATTACTAAAAAAAATGATGTCTTTATTTCTTTTATATAAATTCCAAGGTGGGGGGGAGTTAAGGAGTTGCTATTCACTACTGACACCATGATTAGGTTATGCTGATTTGTGTGTTTATCATATGGTGCATGTGGTGTAGTCAGGAGATCCGAGGATTATCTGGCAGCCTGGCAAGAGATATTCAGAGGCGGTTTGCCATTTCCTTCTCCTAGTGTTCCTTGGAGGAGTTACCACCCAAATCCTCAGAGGTCTCCCATCCAAGTACTAGCCATGGTCCGTCCTGCTTAGCTTTTGAAAGCTGACAAGATCTGGCTTGCCTGGGCTATCCAGGTCAGAGCATCTTAAGGGTGAAAGGGGATGATTTCTTGGTCCAACTTTTGCTTCTCAGTTCCCCCCTTCCATGGGGGAAGATAGACTATAAAAAGAAGAACAAGTCCTACATTATTCTTTTTCCCACCCCAGAGTTAGTTAATGTAAACTAGAGCCCTACTTGTAAAAACAGCTGTACTGCTTCCTTATCTATCCCAATAGGGCTACCAACTCTGGGTTAGGAAATACCTGCAGATTTTGGGAGTGGGTTCCCCTTGAGGAGGAGGGGGGCCTCAGCAAGTTTTAATGCCCTAGAGTTCCCCTTCCCAAGTAGCTATTTGCTTCAGGGGAACTGATTTCTGTGACCTGGCAATCAGCTGCAATTCCAGGATAGCTCCAGGTCTCACCTGGAGGTTGGCAAGCCTAATATGCACATCCTGGCATCCAAATCACTCTGGGTCTGCCAAAGGCCACAATTGTTATTCCATGTAAACAACTGCCTCCTTATGATTTAGAAAACGAAGGTGAGGGAATGACAATCTAGAAATCTGGTCAAAGCAGGAGCTGTGAAAGAAGCAAAGACAAAACTTAGATAATCCACTTCAGGGCATTTTGTCTGGACATAAATAAGGATGAGCAAGAGACAACACAGAACAGACTTGGTGCAATCAGCAGGGCTTCTCAAAGCAAATTCTGTTCAGGATGATGCAGGCATTTTGGCTGAGGTCCCTCTGCCTGGTTGGAAGGGCCCAAACTTCCCACTCATTTCTGTAACCATGGCCCAAAAGTACCTCTGAAAACCCTATTGACAAAAGCCTCATCATGACTGTGAACTGTCTTTTCTGACTATCTCACATTTTGCATTATTATAGACTGTATTTTTTTTTTGAATTCACATATTGTTCATGACAGAAAATTGTTTTGGCCAATACAGTGCATGACTGTGAACTGCATTTTAAAAATATTCCTTATTGTATCTACAATTGGAAACTGTTTGGCCACTATTGTACATTTTACTCTTTCAGTGCCTTATAACTTCATAATTCAGATGTGATATACTATGTTGGGGTATGTGCAAAATGTTTTAAATGTGCATGATTCAAAAACGTATGAAAAATCTTCTACAGGGGGCATCATAGATGTACATTCAGCATATTAGGAACTTCCTGGTAGTTTTCATATAGTCAGCTCCTATGTCCCGATTGGCTCATTGGAGACGTCTTTGTCCTTCATGCACACTTCATCCCAGTTTGCCTCCACAACAGATTGAATAAACAATTAGACTGCTAGGACTCTCTCTCTCCCTTAACAAAGTTGTTTCTCTTTGCAATAAAACTTTTTTTAAGCAGCTGCTGCTTGACTACTTTGCACATTTAAACTCTACCAACATGTACCACTGGAGAGCTTTTCCATGCATTTAAAAACTTTTTCTGTATTTTTTGTTGCACCAACGTGCAGTATTGTTATAATGTTCTATCAGAACAATCAACTAACTTCTATGAATTCCCCATATTTTTTAGATCTCAGTTAGAGAACTGTGTTCAGTTTTGGACATCTCAACTGATGTAGACAAACTGGAGTATGCTCAGAGGAGTACAAGGAAGATAAGGGGTTTGGAGAACAAGTCATATAAGAAATGTTGAGGGATCTTGGTCTGTTTAGTCTGGAGAGAAGATGACTAAGATATGATAGCCACCTTTAAGTCCGTGAAGGGATGTCATATACAGGAGGGAGCAGAGTTGTTTTCTGTTGCCCTGGGAGGATGGACCAAACCATGGGCTGAAATTAATTCAAAAGAATTTTCAGCTAAACATCTGGAAGAAGTTCTTGACAGTTAGAACAGTTCCTCAGTGGAACAGGCTTCCTCGGGAGGTGATGGAATCTCCTTCATTGGAAGTGTTTAGATAGACATTTGACAGAAATGCTCATTCTTAGGCAGATTGTAAGTGGGTGAGCAGAAGGGATTGTGTTGGTGCTTAACTCTTGTGGCCCTTTCTTGCATGCCCAGGGAAATGCCGATCGCCACTTTGGGGTCAGGAGGTGAATGGTCTGTCCAGGACAGACTGGACAGAGATTCTAGGGTTTTTTTGGTGGGGGGGCATCATCTGAGCATGGAATTGGGGTTACTGTGTGTGACAGGTAGTTGTGAGTTTTCTCCATTCTGCAGGGGATTGAACTAGATGACATGAAGGTCCCTTCCAACTCTATGGTTCTAAATTAAATCCTCAGACTTTTTTTGTCATGGAGATTTTAGAGGAATTTCTCCAGTTGCCTTTACTCTTATATCTCTACAATGAAAATATTAAGACTTTTAAAAATGAAAGCTAGGTATTCAGAGGAGTTCATGACAATAGATCATTGGAAAATTATTGCACCGTATTGCAATAGCAATTGCCATTTATTTAAAGCCCAAAAAAGACCTTTGGTGACATTGCATAGGAGTGACCATGGAAGGCTAAGAAAATATAATTAATATGCGCAGGACCATCTAATAAGGCAACCAATCATAGCTTCTGATGATTCATACAGTCAAAATCATTGCTGTAAGATATGTAACAGAAACTGCTTTTCTTCTGAAATTCTCTTGTGTTCCCAGGTCCAACGCAAATCTGCAATATGATCTCTAGTGCCTTTTCTTAATCCATCTTGAACAGCTGTCATTCCTTGTTCCATATATAGACAGTCTTTGTTGTATGATTTTGAACATCACTTTAGTTACATGAGAAATGAATGTGATAGTCTGATTGTTACTACAGTTTATGTCTCAATTTTTCAGAATATAGATTAAACATTTCCAGACTGTGAGCCATGGTTCTGTTTGACATATTTGCAGGCATATTCTCATTAAGATTTTAATGGACTCTATTTCTGTGACAGAAATAGCTGTATCAATATCCCATCTACTCCTGGTGATGTTTCTCCCAATTACTCTCAAAGACTGTTTACGCACTGGAAACCTCACTGCCCCAGCTCCCACTCAGGAGCACAAATCGGGGGTGGATGAGGTGTACCAGGCCAAATGCTCCCCCATGTGGGTGCAGGAAGAGGTGGGGCAACCTGCCACGACTAAAACTCCAGCCTGCAGCCAAGGATGAAGCCTCCAGTCCATAAACAGTCAAGGGAACTTCCACTTCATATTCTAAAACTGCAAGTTCTTCAAAATATTCTTCTTTGAAGGAATTTGTAATCTTTTGATTTCTTCTGTATAGTTCTATAGTGTATTCCTCATAGTTTTTCTTAATTTTGTCCTGTTCAGCATACCTAACTGTGATTTAAATTCTTCTTTAATTTCTTGGGCTTGTGGAACAGATCTCTTGTTCTTCCTTTTAATTTGATCTTGGTCCCCAGTGACGCATCCTTGCACTTAAGAACCTTTTCCACCTCTGTTAAAGCTAAAAACCCACAAAGCTGCTCATCAATGATAGTCCTGAAACACCAGTTTGTGATTTGCTCCCCTTTTGACCCACATTCAGTGTCGTAAAATACACTTACTAACTTCAAATGCTACTTAGAGTACCAGTTTTGTTGACCATCAGAAAGAATATGGTATGTCTACAAAGAGAAAAGATAACGGAGATGATCCACTAAGGCTGAACAGAAGTAGCAGAAATCCTACCAGGAACCAGCTGCCCACAGTGGAGCCCAGAAAACCTAACTTGAACTGACAGGCACAGCCCCTTCTGCTAGAATAACTCTGCTAAACAGATGCCAGTGGAGCACTCTCAAGCCTGTGCCCTCCTCTCTGACAGTCTCAGAGAGGGAGAATTTTTTAGGTCAGTGCTTGTCTTGGGACAGAACTGAACTCTTGCAGACTGATCACAACGTCAAGAGGATTCTTGTACCATACAAAGAGCATTTATATTCAGGGGGCAGATCAGTACTGCTTAATATGACAACCATGCAAAAATATGTGTATATTTGAATTTTTAAGTTTGCCTTCAGGCTGTTTCAAAATCTTGTCTTTAATCCAAAATAATATCTCTGGACAAAAAAAGTATGATTAAAAGAGAAATCACTCAGCAAATTACCTGATGTTGATCATCACAATGTTCAAGTTTGGTGTAGTGGTTTGGTGTAGTGGTTAGGAGTGCGGACTTCTAATCTGGCATGCCAGGTTCGATTCTGCACTACCCCACATGCAACCAGCTGGGTGACCTTGGGCTCGCCACAGCACTGATAAAACTGTTCTGACCGAGCAGTGATATCAGGGCTCTCTCAGCCTCACCCACCCCACAGGGTGTCTGTTGTGGGGAGAGGAATGCGAAGGCGACTGTAAGCTGCTTTGAGCCTCCTTTGGGTAGGGAAAAGCGGCATATAAGAACCAACTCTTCTTCTTCTTCTTCTTCTTCAAAATGACTTGCTGCATTCAATGTGTCTTCTGTCATGTAGCTACAGATCTGTGTCTTCTAAGATTATGGAAACAGATCAAACTGGGATGGTGTGTATTTGAGTGTAGTCTTGCCTTTAAATAGTGTTGCAGCATTTCCAAATAATATCTCTGCATCCTTATTTCTACCTTGTGGCTTAGTGCAATATAGCAGTTAGTGTCCAACTAGGGACTGGGGTTTTCCAATTTCGGATCTCCACTTAGCCAGGAAGATCAGTCACACTCTTTCAGCACTAGCCTACCTCACAAGGGGAGAGCATCTTGACTGGGTCATTCCCACCCCTCTCTGAGGGAGGCAGGACTAAAATTCTTCCTCTTCCTGTCTCCTTGGTGGGCATCACCCATCCTTCAATTTTGGTACTCCAAGAGCTACAATCTGAGTAGATTGTAACAAACTAGTAAAAGGAGGAAGTATGTAGTGATCAACACTTAATAGGTTAGTCCCATCCACAAGAGATGTATGAGGAATGGATCACCATGTGGCTGGGCCGAGGAATGGATCGCCATGTGGCTGGGCCCGACCCCCTAACCCGAGAGGTGTGTTGCTTGCCAGGGGCGAAAATTAAAGATGTTTCAGAAAGGCTGCCCAAACTCCTCAAATCTACAGATCGCTACCCATTTGTGATGGTCCATGTGGGAACGAATGACATGACCCTGAATACCATCGCTCCTATTAAAAAAAACTATCAAGATCTGGGGAGGAAGCTCAAGCAAATGGGGGCACAAGTGGTATTCTCTTCAATCTTGCCTGTCAAGGGAAGAGGAATGCGTCGGGAGAGGAAGATAATGGAGGTGAATCACTGGCTGCGTAGTTGGTGCCGGCAGGAGAGATTTGGTTTCTGGGACCATGGGATAGGCTTTCTTGAGGAAGGCCTACTAGCACCTGATGGACTGCACTTATCGAAACTGGGGAAGAATGTGTTTGGCAGGAACCTGGGGAGATTCATCAGGAGAGCTTTAAACTAAAGCCACTAGGGGAAGGAGACGATCAACATAGGGAGTGTATGGAAGGAAAACGATCGGAGGCAGCCCAACCGGCAAGGCCAGCTCATAGGGAACCAAACGTAAAAGGATTCAGATGTCTTTATACTAACGCCCGAAGCATGGGCAATAAAAAGGAAGAGCTGGAACTTCTCATGCTGATGGAAAGGTATGATCTAGTAGGCATCACAGAAACTTGGTGGAATGATTCTCATGTCTGGAATGTAATGGTGGATGGATATGAACTGTTCAGAAAAAACAGAATAGATCGAAGAGGTGGAGGAGTGGCACTGTATGTGAGGAAAGGGCTTACCTGTCAGGAAATTCTAGTGAAGGAGAGCATATCTACAGTGGAAAGCATCTGGGTGAAAATAAGCGAGGGGAAAACAAACAGTGTGGTGGTTGGTGTCTGCTACCGACCACCTGACCAACGAGAGGATGTGGATGCTGCACTTTGTGAGCAGCTTGAGAAAATATCCAAGCGGCAGGACCTTGTCATCATGGGTGACTTCAATTTCCCAGATGTGTGCTGGGAAACTAACTCTGCGAAGCGTCCTCAGTCATGCAACTTTCTGACCTGCCTGGCTGACAATTTCATTTATCAAATGGTAGATGAACCCACAAGAGGTTCAGCCATACTGGACTTAATACTGACCAACAGGCAAGAGTTGGTGGATGAGGTGAAGGAGGTGGGGACCCTAGGGGGAAGTGACCATGTCCTCATAGAATTCCTTTTGAGATGGGGAGCCAAGGAAGCTTGTAGCCAGACGCGGATGTTGGATTTTCGTAGGGCAAACTTTAATAAACTCAGAGACATGATGAGTGTCATACCATGGACGAGAATGCTGGAAGGGAAGGGAGCATGTGAAGGGTGGGCGCTACTCAAACAGGAGCTATTGCATGCTCAATCAATGACTATCCCAGAAAGACGAAAACATGGCAGGAGCTCTAAGAAGCCTATTTGGATGAACAGAGAACTTCAAGAGGAACTAAGAAAGAAAAGGAAAATGTTCAGGAAATGGAGGGAAGGACAGAGTTCTAAAGAAGAGTACCTACAGGTTACTAGGCACTGTAGATCAATCATAAGAAAGGCCAAAGCTGAGAGTGAGCTAAGATTGGCCAGGGAAGCCCATTGTAACAAGAAAAGATTTTTCAGTTACGTGAGGAGCAAACGTAAAGTAAAGGAGGCAATAGGCCCGCTGTTGGGTGCGGATGGACAAACTCTAACGAAAGATGCAGAGAAAGCAGAAAGGCTTAGTGCCTATTTTACATCTGTTTTTTCCCACAGGTCAAAGGGGTTAGGCACATCTAGAGATGGCCATAGCCAAAGGACAGTGTCTGGGTGGCAGGTTAACATGGATAGAGAGGTTGTCGAGAGGCATTTAGCTGCACTGGATGAGTTCAAATCCCCTGGTCCGGATGAAATGCACCCGAGAGTACTCAAAGAACTTTCCAGAGAACTTGCACAGCCCTTGTCCATCATCTTCAGAACCTCTTTAAGGACTGGAGATGTCCCGGAGGACTGGAAGAGAGCAAATGTTATTCCGATCTTCAAAAAAGGAAGGAAGGATGACCCGGGAAACTACAGACCAGTGAGTCTGACCTCTGTTGTGGGGAAGATAATGGAGCAGATATTAAAGGGAGCGATCTGCAAACATCTGGAGGACAATTTGGTGATCCAAGGAAGTCAGCATGGATTTGTCTCCAACAGGTCCTGCCAGACCAACCTGGTTTCCTTTTTTGACCAAGTAACAGGTTTGCTGGATCGGGGAAATTCGGTTGATGTCATTTACTTGGATTTTAGTAAAGCTTTTGACAAGGTTCCCCATGATGTTCTGGTGGATAAATTGAAGGACTGCAATCTGGATTTTCAGATAGTCAGGTGGATAGGGAATTGGTTAGAGAACCGCACTCAAAGAGTTGTTGTCAATGGTGTTTCATCAGACTGGAGAGAGGTGAGTAGCGGGGTACCTCAGGGCTCGGTGCTCAGCCCGGTACTTTTTAACATATTTATTAATGATCTAGATGAGGGGGTGGAGGGACTACTCATCAAGTTTGCAGATGAAACCAAATTGGGAGGACTGGCAAATACTCCGGAAGATAGAGACAGAGTTCAACGAGATCTGAACACAATGGAAAAATGGGCAAATGAGAACAAGATGCAATTTAATAAAGATAAGTGTAAAGTTCTGCATCTGGGTCAGAAAAATGAAAAGCATGCCTACTGGATGGGGGATACGCTTCTAGGTAGCACTGTGTGTGAACGAGACCTTGGGGTACTTGTGGATTGTAAACTAAACATGAGCAGGCAGTGTGATGCAGTGGTAAAAAAGGCAAATGCCATTTTGGGCCGTATCAACAGAGGCATCACATCAAAATCACAAGATGTCATAGTCCCATTGTATACGGCACTGGTCAGACCACACCTGGAGTACTGTGTGCAGTTCTAGAGGCCTCACTTCAAGAAGGACGTCGATAAAATTGAAAGAGTACAGAGGAGAGCGACGAAGATGATCTGGGGCCAAGGGACCAAGCCCTATGAAGATAGGTTGAGGGACTTGGGAATGTTCAGCCTGGAGAAAAGGAGGTTGAGAGGGGACATGATAGCCCTCTTTAAGTATTTGAAAGGTTGTCACTTGGAGGAGGGCAGGATGCTGTTTCTGCTGGCTGCAGAGGAGAGGACACGCAGTAATGGGTTTAAACTTCAAGTACAACGATATAGGCTAGATATCAGGAAAAAGTTTTTCACAGTCAGAGTAGTTCAGCAGTGGAATAGGCTGCCAAAGGAGGTGGTGAGCTCCCCATCACTGGAAGTCTTCAAGCAAAGGTTGGATGCACACTTTTCATGGATGCTTTAGGATGCTTAGGGCGAATCCTGCGTTGAGCAGGGGGTTGGACTAGATGGCCTGTATGGCCCCTTCCAACTCTATGATTCTATGATTCTATGATTAAACAGGAATAAGTAAGTCTGTGCATGAGGTGAAAAACACCATTGCTAAATTTATACTGACATAGTCCAACACATTCACATTTCTAGAGCTGGTAGATCTTAGCAACATTGCATATTGAATATCTTTCACCCAGAAGTTCATTGGACCAAGTGCCCAAAACCAATGGCTACACAGGTGTAGATGCAGAAGCTTGTTCATATTAACTTCCAGCACATTACCAAGGAGGTAAGCACACTATCCTACCTCTCCTATCAGCACAGTTTAAAGATTCCCTCCAGTCTAAGGAGCCATTCCCACACTATAACTGGCTCTTCCACCACAGATTCTGGTGAGGGGGCTAAGTAGGGTTGCAGATCTCCAGGTGGTGGCTGGATATTTCCTGATATCCAGAAAACAGAGATAGGTTCAGTTGAATGAATTGGCTGTTTTGGACCCTCTGCACCTCATTCAAGTCCCTCCCTTCCCCAAACTTCATCCTACTCAGTCTCCACTTCCAGAATCTCCAGGTCCAGTCTGAAGCTGGTAACACTAGGATTAAGTGAAATGTGCTTCAGTGCAATTCCACCCAGTTTCTCATCATCAATCCTACATCCTCTCAAAATTTCCTGTTTTTGATAGACCTATCACTCAGCACTGGACCTTATTTGAACTAAGCCTCACTATTATCCTACACAGAGTTACTCTAGCCTAAACCTATTGATCCCAGGGGTCTTTGACTGATGTAACTATGCAGTGGCCTCTCTTCATATACAGTGTCACTCCACATCCTCTTCGATCTTTGCTGTTTCTTTTGAACAACTCATATCCATCCACTTCTGCATTCCATTCCTGAGCATCATTCCACCAACTTTCTGGAATGCCTACCAAATCATATCTCTCTGTCTGCATGAGAAGCTTGACTTCTTCTTTTTTATTTCATACCTAGATAGACAACAATTTCAGATTACTCTCAGATTTGAACAAAATATGTGGGTTCTCATAATTAACAGCCTAAGAACTATTTACTAAATCCAATAAAATTATGCTGGGCTGCCTGGTCTTGTGGATTTGATAGAGCCACAGGTATGCAAAGAGCTACATTTGTGTCACTACAATCAAAACATGGTTCTATACCTGAAAAGTGGGTAGAGCCTATGTGTCTAGAAAGCCAAACAGGTGGATAGGGACCAGTATCTTCAGTGTTACCACTAAGTAGTTAAATGGTTCTTCTGAAGAACCCATTCCTCATTCACAGCGAGTTTCTACATTTAGCAGAATCAACTGATAAAGCTACTGAATTTTATTATCTCAGGCTGGGGAGTGGGGGAAGCTGGGAATGTTCACACATGGGCAGAAATGTACATAGAAAAAGAACATGCCAAGGAGAACACGTGTAATGAGACTCCCCACTCCTCCCAAGATGGAGAGGATTTAAACACACAACACCCACACACTCTGTCTGTAATGGTACATTCCAGGCAGAACTTTACCTCTGAATTCTAATGAATGTGTAAATTGCCCCTCTGAGATTGAATAGCCATTAGTGCAGATAGAGCCTAGGTTGGATCATGGAACCAGCAAGAAGGAACAAGTTGTACTCTTGTGCCAGCACAGATCCTGTGTGTTTTGGAGGTTGCATACAGATACACTGAATCCAGTCTTAACATGAAAAGACATTAGGTCATTTTGGTTCATTGTCCCACAAGTGCTGGATTGTATACTTTCCTGTTTTACAGACTAATACCCCAAGATAAAATAATGGAAGCTCAAAATAAAGAAGACACACCATCCCTCTGCTCTACACAGCCAAAATAGTGTTTTTCAAAGTCAGTTTATGACGTGCCCATAAGCCACTCAAATCCCTTCAAGAAGTGTGCTCTCCACTCACCCTCTTGTGTACCCAGCACTATTTCAGAGCTATTTGACTTTGCAGAGGCAAGTAGATAAGAGGAATTAAAAGCACTTGGGGTGGGAGGTTAGACTCTGTGCTGTCCAGTAGATACTAAGGATGGGATTGTTCAAGTACAGGTCCAGCTAATCCACCAAGAAAACACTGTGTAGGCCTGTTCAGAATCAGACATAAACCTCAAAAATCCAATAAATTCAGAGATAAGCCTGGATATCTGGACTAATGTCTTGCCCTCAATTAACCTAATTGTTGTGCAAGTAGTAATTAATATCAACAACTGGAGTTTTTTTTTTAAATTGAAAGTATGTCTTTGATTTTCTTGTGCAAACAATTAGGCACAATTTGCCTGGATATTCTTCAACACAACCTTCATGGAAATGAATGGAAGTAGCACATGAGAACTTCCAGTTGAATTGCTTTCAGTTGTGGCTTGGAACACATTCATAGCAAGCTTAAGTGTTCAGTGTATTTATGTCTTCCACATTAGCTGAAGCCTGAAACTCATTTTGATGGTAAGCAGAAAAATATGTCAACATGTTTAGAATATTTCTTCTTGTCAGCTGGGGAGGGGGCAGAGAGAGTAAACAGATTAAGGATTTTGGGAAAGAATTGTTCAGTGTGAAAACATGAGTATCCCTGTTCAGCTTCTCAATACAACAGGGAAGTCAAAACGAATGGGATATTATATTGAAATAAAAAAGGTATTCTATAGGTCACAATGAAATTCTTTTGTAATTTTATTGTCACACTTGTGGGGACAACATTAAACAAAATAGAATTCATAAAATAAAAATCTGTTAACAGATCATTCTACAAAACTCTTTTAAAGGCCTGTTTTCATTACTAGGGGCCATTCCGCACCGGGATCCATGTAGCAAATTGTTTGCTGAACGAAAAATCGCCATTTTAAATAGAGGAATTCGTCGTTATGCATACCTGCCTTTGTAGTGGAATCCAGTTGTGTTTCTATTGTTTCCCACAGGGTTCCGGTCTCGGCAAAAATCGCTAGAAAGGAAGCGCTATTGCTGAACTGTGTCCCGCCCCTGGCCGTCAAGCAGCCAATGGGCGGCCATTATCATGTTCCCAAACAGCCCCTTTCCCTTTAAGGAAGGTTTTAAAAAACACACACACACCCGTTGCAACGAATATGCGTTGATTCGTTGCAACGGAGAGACCCATCCAGCTAGCAGGTGATGTTTGAGCTGCCGTTTCATTGTTGCCATGCTCCCCCCACTGAGTGAAAAAAAAAATCCCCCCCCTCACGGACACGATTTTCGCCCAAAAACAGTGTGAAAAATAAAGTGAAAATAAACCAGCAAACGGGCCTCTGCGATGCTTGTGCTTGGTGACTTTAAACAGAGGGACTGCAGCCGGGGAAGCCTCACTGGGTAAACGAAGGCTTGCCGGTGCGTTGATCTCTGCTTGCTCGGAGAAAAAAAAATGGCGATCGCTTCGCCGGAAGATCAGAGGAGAGAGTCAGGGAGAGGGACTTTGCAGAAACCGCAACAATGGTAACGCACAGAACTTTCCCGCTAGTGTTGCAGATTGGTTGCAGGAGTGTAGCGCTTTCCGGAGGGTGAATCCACTTTTTGGGATTTCCCTGAAAGCGCTACAATGGATCGGTTTCAGGAGTGTTGCAGATTGTCAACGGCGTTGTGCATAACGGCAAATCTGTAGCGATTTCAATTAGTAACCATTGTGCTATTTTGGACGAATGCGGAATGGCCCTAGGTTTCTGTAATGGAGCACAAGCATTTGATTCCTTTCTCCTCCATGTTCTGATTTCTGTCTTTGACCAAACAAGTCGCAACGTCTATATGTTAGTCAGTTACTTGGTAAGTCCGTTGTTTTGTCTATTGGCTTTCTGATTTCTGGGCACTTGGCAGAGAGATGCAACTGACTCATTTAGCACATCTGGTCTACACATGGTGCAGAATAAAGAGAGAGAAGTCTAAGATGGTAGAATGGACTGCACAATTTCCAGCTGCAGGTGAGCAATGCCGTTTTGAATGTTTCTTCATGCTAAAAAAAACTCCCAGATTTTTTTTAAACCCATCACATGAGGGAGATGACAGTCTCATTCTTTCTGTGTTATTTCCATGAAGTATTTTTCCATGCAGGAGACCATTTAAAAATGTATCATTCATTAATAGTGTGATGTGATACACACCATTCTATGACTCAGGGATTCTATCACCTCTTCTACTGCACAGGCAGATCAGGTTACATACAGAAATTACAACCTGCTATTCAGTTGTTTGTGTTCTTCCACTGCATTCAGCCACCTGTGCTAATGAAAACCCGTTGCAGAAAATGTCTTTTTAAAGTACTTCATTACAATTTTTTCCTCTGTTCCTCACTATGACCGTTTACACACTGGAGGTTTCATGCCGGGCTGCAGGCTGGGGTTTTAGTCGTGGCAGGTTGCCCCCCCTCTTCCTGCACCCACATGGGGGAGCATTTGGCCTGGTGCTCCTCATCTGCCAACAATTTGTGCTCCTGCATGGGAGCTGGGGCAGTGAAGTTCCCAGTGCGTAAACAGTCTACCTGAGGGACTGTCTCTTCCCCCAAAGGTCTTCACTCTGCGAATACCAACAAGGTGGTTGTCCCTGGCCTCAGAGAAGTGTGCCTAGCCTTGATCAGAGACAGGGCCTTTTTGGCTCTGGCTCCAGCCTGGTGGAATGTACTGCCATCAGAGATCCAGGCCCTTTTGGAGATCTCAAAGATCTGAAGGGCCTGCAAGATGGCACTCTTCCACCAGGCATTTGGTTGAGACTAAGGTTGCACTCTTGCCATCTGAACTGGACCCCCTGCCTAACCCCCTGCTCAGGCTTTCACCTGAACCATTTCCCTGCCATCGAAACAGAACCAATTATTTTAACCTCACCGATTTTAACATCTGACCCAGGTGATGGTTTATATGACAGGGCAAATATAGTGTTTAAAATTGAATTTTAAGGTTTTAACATTTTAATTGTAAAATTCTTTCTTATGTTGTAAGCCATTATGAGACATTTTTGGAGAGGAAGGAAGGAAGGAAGGAAGGAAGGAAGGAAGGAAGGAAGGAAGGAAGGAAGGAAGGAAGGAAGGAAGGAAGGAAGGAGGCTCAAAGCAGCTTACAGTCACCTTCCCTTTCCTCTCCCCACAACAGACACCCTGTGAGGTGGGTGAGGCTGAGAGAGCCCTGATATCACTGCTTGGTCAGAACAGTTTTATCAGTGCCATGGCGAGCCCAAGGTCACCCAGCTGGTCACATCAAACTGGCTCTCCAGAACAACTAGTTTTCTAAAAGTAATTATGGCCTAGACAAAAACAGAGCTCCTTTCTGGACTTGAAAGAAACCTCAGTTTTCAGTTATTATTATTTCTTGCAGTGGGCAAGAAAATGTCTTCTTTTAAAGAAAGAAAACATAAATATATTAGTCAACATGTCTTTGGTGACAATAGGTTCTTACTCACAGCTCAGAAAATCACACAAAAGTGGGTGACTCAAGTTATGCCATATCAGAGGTGACTCCCAAATAAATGGTATGAAATCTGACTCCATCACATCAAAAGAACTGACATTCTGCTTGACTCTTAACAGCAACAGATTTGGTCTACAGATCACAACCAGTACAAAACGCTTCAGGAAAAAGGTGCTATATTTAGGTATCATGATATTGCTACGTAGACATTTTCATAACCTCTAATTATTCTGCCTCTTTCTCCCTCTCTTTTTTGCAAGCTGCACAGTACTAAGTTGGATAAATGTATAATTAGAGAGTGTTTCAACATGTAGACTGGCTCATGACACTTCTCTATCACTTCTTTCTCACCTATCCAAACTGCACTCCTATTTTATTTAATAAATCTTGGCAAATGAATTTTAATCAAGTATGTTTGTTGCTTCTAGAAGGATTTGGCAAGGGATCCTCGCTCTGAGAGGCTTTTGGCCAGGTCACAAAACTTGGTCACAAGGCCTTTGTGTTAAATGGTAAAGAAAATATTTCCTTCAAAGATCTTAGCTGTTGCTCTCACACCAAGAATCCTTAACACTGTTTAATTCCCTTATATGTTTGGAAAACAGCCTCATGGGAGGAGACTGTCTGGGGCCCTGTCTGTCCAGGTCCACCCTGATTGGCCCTCCCCCTCCAGCTCCCCCCTCCCTCCTTGCCTGCTAGAAGCCTTGTGGCTGCAGCCTCCATTGTTGCCCACGAGGAGAGAGGCAGTGACGGGGCTTTGCGGCCCGCAGGTACAATCCTGCTGGGAGGGAGCTGGGGGGGGAGTTTGCAGCCTCCCTGTGGGCCGCAAAGCCCTGTCGCCACCAACGGGGGGGGGCTTTCCACTCCCTTTAGCCCACTTTGCAGGCCTGCCACCACTTTCAAAGCCCATTTTTAAAATGTGTTTTTATACTAGTCTATCTATAAAACAAGTTTCCCCTGAACTCACTTCAACCTTATTTGCTCACACATCCAAGAGCAATATTGTCTAATGTCCAAGGTCTAAGGTATGACTAGGGGTTACCAGAGAGATGCCTTTTTCCTAGTGGTACTAAGGTTGTGCAACTCTCTCTCTCTCACACACACACACACACATAGACACACACACACACACACTTGCATGATACTTAGTCAGGGTTAGAATCCAGGTTAAAGACAGATCAACTACACTAGACACTGAAGTTTCCAATGCTTTTTTCCCTCTATAAAAATCAAGCAAAATCATTCAGATAATTGAAAGGGGGATTAATTATTACTTTCATATCAGTTTCCTTATCCAGGGAGGCAAACATACAAGTACTGATTCAGGTTTTTCACCCAGGTTTGTAGTTGTGCTTCTTACGTTGTTTCTATCATATGGCTTGATTGTTTTTACTAATCTGCCTCCTGATCCTTAATGAATGTGGTTTATAGTTTTTATCTTATCCTGGTGGGAGGCTGATAAATGCTTCTAGCGGCAGCTTTATTAGTTAATGAATTTTATTGGTAATTATATTTTAATTATATTTTTTTCATTATTTCCCATGGTAACTGTGAATGAAATTGGGATAGAAATCTTTTCAATAAATGAACAGGCCTTTGGAACGATCATCATCATAACCAATAGGACGACTGATGTCTTTCAAAAGAGGATTGCTTATAGTTGCCAGACTCTCCTAATGAGGGCAGCACATTCCCTGCCCCAACTGGCATTTCCCATGGCTGCTGGTTTTCCCCAGAAGTGATGCCAGTCCTCTCTAGGAATCGCTAAAGAGGCATGATATAATTCTGGTCAGGCCTGACAAACCTGGTATTGCTACGTTCCACCTGTTTTGCATAACCCCCTATGATCATGACACTATCTCTTAATTCCAATCACACAAATTTCCTTCTCTTCCCACACCTGCTCCACCTAATTTAAGAAGCAGGACATGTAAGAACAAAACAACAGTAAACCACCATTGACCTCATACACTGCACATGACCTTCTCAAGATGCTTACAACAATATAAGCTGCTAGGGACATAGAATGGGGAGAGGCTTTTATGTTCTGGCTTGTGAGATGTCTGGCTGCTCTCATTTATTTAATATAACAACAGTTTTCAAAATTTGGGTCTAGGGAATCTTAGGGGATTTCTACAGCCTTTAAAAATAGTGAGATACTTACTTTTTGTTATCATTATATTCTGGCCTCTCCACATGACGTCGCCAACATGCAGCGTCTGAGCAGTAAACAGCAGGCTACATCCTCCATTTTAAAGCGCTTGTTGGTGAATCCCAAAAAGTGGATTCACCAACATATGTAGTGCTACCTACTGGAGAGCAACCAGCAGGTCACCAGCAAAAAAATGTATGGAGGCAAAAAAGCACTATCTCCACCTCCAATGTCCCACCCTTGCACCCGCCTCCCTCTCCCTTCTCCCAGGGATGGGAGTTTTGAGGGTTTTTTAAGTGAACTGCCTGGAGCAATGAATAGGCATTCAATCGTGTAGGCAAAGGCAAAATGATTATATGTAGCATTATGTATTCTGAAGTATTCTGAAAAGTATTCTGAAATGCTTGCTAATTTTTGAGAATCTAAGTTGGTGGCACCAAACCCATGGAATTCCCTCCCAGGGAGATTTGTCTGAAATCCCCCCCCTCCGTATCTTTGCCTTCCATCAGCATGTAAACACTTATCTGCTTTCTTTGGCATTCCCTCACTGATCTTCCCTCCTGTTGTGTGTTTGTTTAAAGCTGGTTTTAATGTTTCTGATGGTTTTCCACTTTACAGGCCTTAATTAGGGTGGTAAGGTGGTTTAAAAATTCTTTCAATGAATGAATGAATGAATGAATGAATGAATCAATGAATCAATGAATCAATGAATCAATGAATCAATGAATGACAGTGAAGTGGCTGGCACCTGTGGGAATGTCAGAAACTGTAAATCATAGCTGTCTACTGAAAAAGTGGGGAGATTCTAATTACTCTGAGAATCAAAAAAGTATTCTGAAAAATATAATTCAACAAATTAACCAATAGAAAAGAAACCTTTTAAAAAGGAAGCAGTATTGAGAGGTGGCTGTGTGTTGGGTAAAGGAATTGAAGCATGTGAAGTAGGAAAGGTATCTGAAAGATTAAAGAATCCTGGAGGGGAGATGGTGGGATACTTCCAAATTGTTCCCCCTTCATATGGGTACTTGTTAGAACAAGAATGCTAGGTATGATGTAACTTGGTATGGCCTGTCCTTGGAAACTGAGATTGTATTGAAACTCTTGATCAATCCTAATTGAAACATAATCCTACAGGTTATAGTTCCATTCCAAAAAAACTTCAAAGGGAGAATTCAAAGTGAAAGTGCTGAATTAAAATTCATTATGCTGTACAGTATGATTCTCCCCCAGGCTTGAACAAAGATTTGGATTTCTTCACTCTCTATTGGTGTTAATAGATCAGCATGACCCACCCTTTATAGATGTTAATTTAGCTTTGCTTATCATGTTTCAAGCTGCACCTTTCTTGATTAGATTTCATTTTGTTACTCCTACTCGGGCTCTCTTCAACAGGTAGGAGTGGTCCTCACCCACTCTGTCTGCATTGATTTCTCTTTGATAGGTTATTGTTTCTGCACACCCACTCATCTGTTGCTTGCAAGTCTAAGTACAAACAATAAATGCTATAGATATAAACGCCATGCGTCTGATGAAATTATCTCTGACTCATAAAAACTTATATTAGATCAAATTTTGTTAGTCTTTAAGGTGCTAGTGGATTTTTTATTTAATCTTGTCATGGCAGACTAATACCACTACCTCTATGGAATGATTTCTTAGGCTGTATTCCACCTTTTTCATGTTTAAAGAATGTGGCAAAGGTGGAAGTAGTGGAAATGTAGAGGCAAAGAGAAGTTTTAGCTCATCAGTATGAGAACATGAATGTTCAATCACCATTTTTGGAACAATTGAATGTATGTGAATTGTCTGAATACAAATGAAGACTGTCAAATGTTGAGTGATACTGATCATCACTTGCATAAGACTGTGAACCAAACCAGTGGCTAAGTGATGTAAGTAAGTATGTAATGCTATTTAGAATCTAGCTTTCTGTTCTCGGGACAGGACAACATTCTTAGCACGGCTTGTCACTTGTGGGGATTCCTCCATGCTTGGGTGGAAATGGATGGGGCTAACAACAAATCATTTTTAATTCTTTTCACAACTGGGAAAGTGTCTGCCGTTAATCACTAACTTTACATTTTTCTTGCCCCAATGTTTTTGTGAACAACAATTGAACCCAAAGGACTGTTTTTCTAGCAAAGAATGATCATACTGCATATTTGGACTTGTGATGCAGTTTACTAATTTGCTACCACAGGAGGACACCTAAGCCAATCACTGAAGCCTGCTTCACACAGCATGATTACTGTAGGATAGCCTCTCTCAACTTTTGTACCATTGAGAAACCTCTGAAAGCTATTCAGGAATTGGTAAATAAGACTTTAAAATCTGAATCCCTACCAGATTCCTGGCTTGAAACAAATATTATGATCATTCCCAAAGGTGAGAATGAAATATATGATCATATTATTCAATAAATGTTTAACACATTTTAAAAATATATTAAAAATTAACTCCCACTCATTTGGGAAACCCTTCCAGAACTGTTAACTCCAGGGTTTCACCTGGTATATAAGCCTGGTATATAAGTCAAATTTTTCAGGGGTATGTGCTTTAGTTTGGTGTCGTATCAAACTCTCTGTTGCTGTTATATCTGGTGGTTTGACACCCGTGTAGCTGTCTTGCTGTGGCACTTCCACTGTAGATGAGGCAAGCAGTTGCTCTACCTGAGCACCTTCTAGTGTAGGTGTTTTAGAACTATCCCCCATCTGGGCTGGTAGGAGATGGTGTCATGGGTTATTCTGAGTACATTGGTATGATCATCAAAGCTGGAGTTACTCCTGATCTGTGTAGCTGATCGATATGACAGTGCCACAGTGTACCTGGTGATACTTCTACCATGTAAGATAAAGGACCTGTCTGGTGGTAGATAATACCAGAGAATAATTGTTGGTCCCCTGTAATCATGTGCCAACACTGTCTGACTCACTTGTAGTTGATGGAGTGTGCCTCATCCTCTGGCAGTTGCTTGACCAAATTTTTTACTTCTCAACATGCCTATGGAAGTCAGGTTTCAACAAATCCAGACATGAGGGTAGATGCCTCCCTATAAACAACATTGCTGATGACTGACCAGTGATGGCATGAGCAGCATTGTGATATTCTAATATGAACTGAGCTAACTTCTGCTGCAAAAAAGGCATATTTCACATTCAAGCATACCCCAAGTTATTAGGGCTCTCTCAAGCTGAAACAAGTTGACAAAGTAAAGTGATTCCATCTCTGTCTCTCTTACCAGATGCTACTGGTAAGCATGACAGGTCACCTGCATTTGCATGTATTGCTGCGCTGTAATATTCCAGATCATAAGCATAGCCAGCTAAGAAGAGAGCCTGTGTTACATTCGAGCTGCAGCAGTCAATGATTTCCTTCTGTAGATTCTGGATAGAAACTACAGATTGGTGATCTGTGAGAAGAATTATGATTAAATTGCTTTACATCCCAAATCAGGTTTTAGGCGTCCTTCTCAATCTTAACATAGTCACATTTTGCTGTTGACAGAGATCTAGAAGCAAAAACTATTGGTCTTTCTTGACCATCAGGCATTGTGTGGGAAATCACTGCAACAATTCCATGTGGTGACATGCCAATTTTAGGGGCAAGAATGGATCAAAATGAGTGAGCACCTCATCTGATGTAGCCAACTTCTTAGCCTATAAGAAAGCTTCTTCATGGGCCTGTGACCATCTTCAATTTTCTCCTTTTGTCAACAACCGGTTTAGGATATGTAACACACCAACCAAATTCCACCCCCCTCCTTCTAGACTTTTATATTATATATCTTGCCTACAACCAACTCTACAGGCCAGATTGAAGATGTCAGGGAAGGAGTTAGTTTTTATGATGATGTTTTAGTTGTTTTATAAATTGTTTTAATCTACTGATGTAAACTACTCTGATCCTGCTTGCAGAGAGAGCCTGTATATAAGCAGAGTAATTAATAAACAAATAAATAAACAAATAAATAATAAATAAAACAACTCTAATAATTAATAAAGCCTAGAAACTATCTAAATCTCCCTACACCATGCTAGTTTTCTCTTAACACTTATGTAAACGTTGTACATCTATAATATACCCATTGCCTGCCAATGAAGTCACGTTATTCCCAGCTGGTTATTTTTCTAAGCATTCCAATACCATTGTTGGAGTTTTAGATTCTCTTCATCACTTTCACCTGTCACAATAATATCATCTAAGTAACATTGTGTCCTTGGAATACCTTGAAAAACTTGATCCACTGCCCTTTGTCAGGTAACTGAAGAAGATGCAATATCAAACACTAGTCTACTCTACTGGCACAGACCCTTGTGTGTGGTGATGGTGAGGTATGCCTTGGAATCTTCTTCCAGTTTTATCAGCAAATAAGCCTGTGATAAATCAGTCTTGCTGAATTGTTTGCCCCTTGACAGATTGACAAATATGTCCTCATCTCATAACCAAGGATGTTTCCATCTTTAACAGAATTTGTGGCAACCTTAAAATCCATGCAGATTTGTACTGCCCCATTTTTTAAAACTGGAACAATGGGAGAAATGCACTCACTCCAGGCTACCTTGGTAAGTACTCCTTCCTTTCCTAAACAATACAATTCCGTATCTGCCTTGGGGTGAATGTTGGATGCATTGTCAACTACCACCAGCCTCGCTTTTATATCCTTCAGGCTGCCATCTTTAAATACTTCTGATGCTTGATTTAAAATGTCTTTCAACTTGTCCTGCACTTGGCTAGCTGGTTTGTGTGAGTCAGTATGCAACATCTTTATGGATTTCTGGTGAAAGGGTAATCTCTGTAATCATTTACACACCCACAATATTAGACCAGCCTTCTGGATGACAAACATAAGTTACTAGGCAGCCTCTGAATGAATGATGTCGCCAACATCCTGAGGCTGTCCAGCAGATGGTCGAGATTCGACCATTTTAAAAAAGCGATGCAGTGAAACCAGAAAAATGAATGGCGATTGAACTACTTCAGGGGTGGGAATCTGCCGCCCTCACTGTGCCCTCCGCTGGCCAGCCACGTTTGGATGGGGGGGGCTTTATCTTCTGTGGCAATGCATAGGCATTGCCACGCATAGGTTTCAATTTTTTTTTAAATAGCACTCGGGGGAACTTTGGACACCTACAAACCTCCAATTGGTTGCCTTCAGTGATTGACAGGCCGAGAAGTGGTGAGTAAAGAGTGCATTGCTCTCTCTGGTGCCTTTTCCCCCACTAGTGAGGAGGGGGAAAGCAAGACATGGTGGCAGAAAAAAGCAGGAAGGGTTTTCAGTGTAGAGGGGTAAAAAAAAACACAATTTACTATCCTGCAATTGCGGACAGGAGACAAAGCACAATTTGGCACTCTGTGAGGAAATTCCCAAATAAATCCAATAAAATTCAGATGACATTATATTCTATATCAACATGTATCATGCCACTATTTTTTCTCTGTTGTAAGTCTTTAACACCAGGGGCGTTTTGTGCAATTTATTATCTGCAGAGGTTTGTTTGTATTCAGCATGTGAGCTAACAGACACTGCAGCCCTTGTATCCGATTCTGTCTTCAGCATTTCCCCCGTTGCTGTTGGTATTAACCAAATAAGTGATTGGTCACTTTTGCTCATGTTGTATAGTTCTAAACATGCTAAATCACCTTTGCATTCTGAGTTACTACTTGTTTCCATAACCGACACATGGATTTTAGCATTTTTCATCTTACGACATGGTGTAAATTTTATGTCATTCTTCATCATGCCACATTCTCTCTGAATATGACCTGTTTGATTACACTTCCTGCAGCATTCATTTGTGAATCTATACCTGATAGGTGAGCGAAAATCAATCAGACATCTACAACATGGGTAGCTCTAGTAGGAAATGCCTTGGTTTGTTCAGCAGCCAATTTGAATCTCCCTGATTCATCTTTAGCACTCCTTTGGAGTTCCAATACATTCTGGGCTGCTTTTTCCATTGTTACTCCAATTTCTACTGCAGTTTAAAAACTGGGGTTTCCTCAGAAGTCTCTTTTGCATACTCTCACTGTGCCGACCACCTACAAATTTGTCTCTTAATGCATCATTAAGTCCTTCCTGGAAATCACATGGTTGTGAACATTTTTTACAATTCTGCAACAAATGATGAAAGAGATTCGTTTTCAGGTTGGTGCCATTTGTGAAATTTAAATCTTTCTGCTATAACCAGGGGCTTCGGTGACAAGAGTTGCTGAACAATTTGCACTATTTTTTTAAAGGACTTATTTACAAGTTTATATGGTGCAAGCAAATTATGAACAAGGCTGTAGGTTTTTCCTTCCTTATCTGTGCAGCTACATGTTTTTCATGGGGGGGGGATCTCATGAACTTTGAGTCTTTCACTATAAATAGACCAGTCTTCTCCAGCCATATCAAAGGCTTCCATTTGTCCAGTATAGCCAGCCATCCGTTATTGTTCCCCCACTACTTACAGTTCTGCATCATAACAAACCCTTTTCAATCCCACCTTCACCGCCAATTGTAAGATATTTTGAATGACAGCAAATCTGCCATGCAGACTCTCACACAAGGCCCAAACTGGGAACCCACTGTTTTTACAAAGACACAACATTCCCAAGGTAAAGCTAATGTAAAACAGTGAAGATCCAATTTGACATAACAAACAACTGTCCGAATCATGACTGCAGGTTTGCTTAAAGGTAAAGGTATCCCTTGTGCAAGCACCGGGTCATGTCTGACCCTTGGGGTGACGCCCTCTAGCGTTTCCATGGCAGACTCAATACGGGGTGGTTTGCCAGTGCCTTCCCCAGTCATTACCGTTTACCCCCCAGCAAGCTGGGTACTCATTTTACCGACCTCGGAAGGATGGAAGGCTGAGTCAACCTTGAGCTGGCTGCTGGGATTGAACTCCCAGCCTCATGGGCAGACAGCTTCAGAGAGCATTTCTGCTGCCTTACCACCCTGTGCCACAAGAGGCTCAAGCAGGTTCGCTTAGACACATTCAAATATATAAAAGTTGCCACTTCCCCTTGCAATATATGCAATTTTTGCCTGTGTGGTTAGGCCAGATCATATGCTTATATGCCATATTAGTGACAATCACCTTAATTGGATGGACATCACTAGAATGATACAGAACTATATGTTTCTTTCTATCCATAAGGGTGGAAGTTACTGGAAATTGTGTGGAAACAACTATGGAACTGCAGCAACCACACCACTGTCTGCAACATATGAAGCTGGCCTTAGTCACTCTCCCTGTGCTTGGTTTAAGATGCAAGGCTTTGCAGTTTCACTTGTTTAATGCTCTGGTGACCTGAAAGTTGCTGATGGGAAGGGATGGAAGGTGTAGCAGTTCTTGCTTCTGGATCAGGAATTTGTCATCTGTCCACTCCAGGGATGCTTCATCACTGGAATTTCCCTTCAGATGACGGAGTTCCAAACTGCCTTACCCTCTTTCCAAACTAATGCTTTAGGAATCTGCCATGGTCTCTTTGTTTTTAATTTCCAAATTTTGTTCAGAGCACAGCATAGATTTCACTTGCTGTAACTTTCAGTTCTTTCACTTCCCTCATGCTCTGTTCTTTTCTCTATATCAACATATTCATGTGCATATTGATAAACAATGTTTTAAATCAAGATTGCTCTAAAAACATTGTATCAATTTGCACATGTTCATCAGAAATGAAGAGCAATGAATGATGTAAAGGAATAGAAAAGTATGTTCCAGTCCCACACTTATTTACAGAAATCCTAATTAACCTGGAATTAAGGAAGAATGGAAGACAGCACAGAGAGAAATTCTGGAACAATAAAGGAATAAAATCCTGGAAAATCTATGCATCCTGATCAAAACTGAAAGTAACAGGCTCAAAGGGCCATGAAATACATGTAAGGTATAATTAGGTAGAAACCAGATGTAATCAAGGAAAGTGGAGACCATTCACAGCATTAGTGAATGGTATCTTCCCTAGTTTTGCTAAGCTAGTTGACACCTGTAATGGCCAAGGAATCCCAAATTTTGCCTAGCTAGTTAACACCTGTAAGTGGCTGGGGAATCCCAAATTCTGCTTAAGTAAGTAGCACTTCTAATGACAGGAGAGCCCCAAATCATTGTTAAAACTTTGGGAGATAATATCAAACTTCTTGATTAATTTTAGTACAGTAGTATCATGCTTGAGTATCCCTCTGACATTCTTTTGGTGAAGAGTAGTAAGCTTTTAAATCAGCAACAAGTAGGTTTTTGAATATTGCTATATCTATTTATTACAAGAATTGATAGCCTTTGTCCTGTCATATTCTTTGGTCCTGCCAACACTACAGAAGAACCTTGTATACTTTCTCAGACTTTCATGTGCCTTTATTGGGGGACAGTAAAGATGAAAATAAAAGCACTCAAAATATCCAAGATTTCCCCATATTCTCTAATATCAAACACTGTTCCCCAACACATGGCAAGCACTTGTAGGTGCCACCAAACAGCAGTCCTTCTTGCTACCATGTTGTTTGGATATGATCTTGAACAGAAACCTGTGTCTCTGAAGTGCCCCCCCCTCCTCTTGAATGATATACAGATATACAGTTAACAATCAATGCTGGTAAATGCTGTCTGGTATTTGAGTATCTAACCAAGCAAAGAGAAATTTTTTTAAAAAGGAGATAACATGTAGGGAAAATAGCACCTGTGTCTACAGTTAGGGCCCTACCTATCCTCGGACCACCTGGCCATGGTGATCCATGCAACGGTCACCTCCAGATTAGACTTCTGTAACTTGATCTACGTGGGCCTTCCCTTGACTCTGACCCAGAAATTACAGCTGGTGCAAAATGCAGCTGCTAGGTTCCTCACAAGGTCATTTTGGAGGGCCCAGCCTATTCCGAGGCAGCTACATTGGTTGCCGATCAGCTTCCAGATCAGGTTCAAGGTTCTGGTACTTACTTTTAAGGCCATCGGTGACCTGAGCCCCACTTATCTGAGCTAGGAGGAACTGCTCCCTCCCTGTAAAAGCCACCAGGACATACCTTGTGGCTGCACTCTGGAGGATTGGTGACTGTTGGTTATGGAGGTCGGGGGTGGGATTGGTCTATTAGGTTCTCCTGCTGTTGTGTTATTACCGCAATCTTGGGTTTTATTTGGATTATTGTTTATGGGATATTAGATGCATGTAAACCACCACAAGCTAGTTGTTCCCGGGAGTGGCAGTCTAAAAATTTGAAAATAAACAATCAAACAAACATGGTGACATATCAATTTCAGGTGTGGAGGCTGAAATACTAGTCCCTTGCCAAAGTGTCCTCCTTAGAAAACTAGTTGCTGTCCCAAATCATAGGATCATAGAATCATGGTGCCATACAGGCCATCTAGTCCTGCTCAACGCAGAATCAGCCCAAAGTATCCTAAAACAAAGGTGCAAAGTTTAGAAACATGGTGATGCTATTGCTTTGATCTTGCCAAAAGCAAGTTGGGACCAATAAGTGTCATGTGGGAGCAGCTGGGAGGGAAATGGCAAACAGGGAGAGGCTCTGGGGTCTCTACCGAATTAGATGGTATGTTTGCAGTACATAAAACATCCTTGTGTGTGCACATATAAATACTCACACAACCATGCCAAGTTGGTTGAGTATCCAGCTGCCTGTGTGCAGTCCGTACAAATGCACTCTGAGTCATTCTAACCAACTCATAAATTACAGGGCTTAGCTGAACAGCTTTATTGAAAATGATTCACTTAGTGGCGCTGAAGCACACATACGTGGCTCCCGTTGATATTAAGAGGTGTTGCTTGCTAGCAATTATAGGCAAACAGAATCCCGAAGGCTTTCGCTAGAGCAATTGCTCCCAGGTTCTAACAAAATCAAGTGTAGTGCATTTAGAGCCTCTTTACCAGACTTGGAAGATATTATCTACCTATGGCAAGAATGTGGTGATTGAGCAGTCACTAAACGATAGTGCTTATATTGCTCTGGTGGGAATGGAATAGAAAAGGTTCATCAACATCACAAACTTATAGTGCAATCCTAGGAATAGTTTTTTGGGAGTCAACCCCATTGAATAAGGGGGAGGAAAGTTCTGAGTAGACCAGGGCCCATTCCGCCCACATAAGATAATGCACTTTCAATGTGCTTTGGCAGCTGGATTTTCCTGTGCAGAACAGGAAAATCTACTTCTAAAGTGCACTGAAAGTGCATTATCTATTGTGTGCAGAATAGGCCCTGCTTAAGATCACTTACTTAAACAGGCTTTGTAGCCATCCCCTGGCTTTAGGAAGCCCTGGCTAAATTCAGATATCATGAAGTCTTCTATTTGTGATGAGCATGGATCTAATCAGCTGTGGAATATCTAAATCTGCCTTTTACTGAGTCAGACCTTTTACCCATCAGATCCTTTTAACTAGGTATGCCAGGAACTTAATCTGGGAACTCCTTCATGTTAACGTAGGTGTTATCCAGCTCAGAGCATTCTCCTCGCTTCTCCCTCCCCTTAACTGGTGCACTGAAATTAAACATGAGAGTCTTTTGCTAATTCCAATTAGCTGGAATGTCTAGATGTGATTCCTCCACTAACTGGTTTGGTGCCCTCTTGCTAACTGCGTTTCTTAGTCCTCATTAAATTCTAGTTAAGAATCCCAGTTACATGGAAGGAAACATGTCTTAATTAGTAGAAGTAACTAGATTTCAGCGCCATGACTCACTGGAGTTAGTTGAAGAGTTCCATCTTTGGTGCTGGCTCTGCTCACAAGAGATGGAGGAAAGAGGAGGTTCAGATTTTTTTTTCTTTTTGAGGGATGGAGAAGATCCCAATGTGCTCAAATACCTGTAATCAGACATCAAGGCAAATGGATGGCTGCAGGAATCCCAAATCAGGAACCCTTCATTCATGTTCTGCACATAAGGAGAAGTGAAAGGGGGCGCATAAGCGTGGCAAGCAAGAGGCTTCAATGTGGTCCTCTCCAGCCTAAAGCAAAGCCCCGGCCTGGGTTCTTGGATTCAGTGATTCATTGCTCAGGCACTCCTTCCTCTGGCATGCTGCCATAGTGACACAGACAGCATGGTGCCTGAGTGCTGGAGACTTTTCTCAGACTGCCCGCTATAGCATGCCTGTTCGCTTCCAGACCAGACACAGGGGCCTCATTCATACAGCTAGATGAACCTCTGTTTATATGTGACTGGCACAAGCACAGATCCTTTGCCATGCTTGTGAGTGACCCCTTCCACTTCCCCTTGTGTGCAGAACGTGGATGAAAGACCACCAATTTTAGATGCTTTCAGTCTCCCGTTTACTTTGATCTCCCTTTTGCATAGTTTTTTCTCATTTCTGAACTTGCCAACCTTCCAGGAGCCAAGGAATCTACTTTGACTGAGGTATGCATCTGTGGATCAGGAGGCCAATCGAGTCCTGGCATTGGCAGAGATCTACAACAGGGTACCCCCCTCCTCAACACAGCCAGCCAGGAAGAGGAGAAGCTCTGTGGTATGTTCCCTCCCTCTTTGTACCTGCAATGGTGGCAATGCTTAACCTCTGCAGTTAGTGTATATGGCTCTGCCTATTCCAGACTGGAGCCATGGCTCAATGGTTGAACATCTGCTTTATAAGCAAAAGGTCTTAGGTTCTCATCCTGCCGTCTCCAAACAGCATGAAAAACCTCTGCTTGAGACCCTGGAAAGCTGCTGCCAGTCAGAAATTGGAGAGTGCTGACACTGATAGACCAATGGAGTGACTGCATAAGGCAGCTGCATGTGTTCCTGTACACAATGGTCTCCTCTCGGGATGCTGAGCTAGCAGTTTTCACCTATGCAGATACACTTGTGTTACAGTTTGAGAACTGGTGTTGACTCTTCAAGGTTGACAGTATACAAAGGACCATGTGGAATATTGAATAGCCATTTTACTTGGAAATCACAAAAAGACTTGTGACACCTTGAAGACTCACATATTTATTGAGGCATAACCATTTGTGTGAGTCACTTTCATAGAATCATAGAATCATAGAATCATAGAGTTGGAAGGGGCCATACAGGCCATCTAGTCCAACCCCCTGCTCAATGCAGGATCAGCCCTAAGCATCCTAAAGCATCCAAGAAAAGTATGTATCCAACCTTTGCTTGAAGACTGCCAGTGAGGGGGAGCTCACCACCTCCTTAGGCAGCCTATTCCACTGCTGAACTACTCTGACTGTGAAAATTTTTTTCCTGATATCTAGCCTATATCATTGTACTTGAAGTTTAAACCCATTACTGCGTGTCCTCTCCTCTGCAGCCAACAGAAACAGCATCCTGCCCTCCTCCAAGTGACAACCTTTCAAATACTTAAAGAGGGCTATCATGTCCCCTCTCAACCTCCTTTTCTCCAGGCTGAACATTCCCAAGTCCCTCAACCTATCTTCATAGGGCTTGGTACCCTTGGCCCCAGATCATCTTCGTCGCTCTCCTTTGTACCCTTTCAATTATATCTACGTCCTTCTTGAAGTGAGGCCTCCAGAACTGCACACAGTACTCCAGGTGTGGTCTGACCAGTGCCGTATACAATGGGACTATGACATCCTGTGATTTTGATGTGATGCCCCTGTTGATACAGCCCAAAATGGCATTCACCTATTTTACCGCTGCATCACACTGCCTGCTCATGTTTAGTTTACAATCCACAAGTACCCCAAGGTCTCGTTCACATACAGTGTTACCTAGAAGTGTATCCCCCATCCAGTAGGCATGCTTTTCATTTTTCTGACCCAGATGCAGAACTTTACACTTATCTTTATTAAATTGCATCTTGTTCTCATTTGCCCATTTTTCCATTGTGTTCAGATCTCGTTGAACTCTGTCTCTATCTTCCGGAGTATTTGCCAGTCCTCCCAATTTGGTGTCATCTGAAAACTTGATGAGTAGTCCCTCCACCCCCTCATCTAGATCCTTAGTAAATATGTTCTAGATGAGAACATATGTTCTTCTTTATGCAGAAGGCTTGTTTTTATACCCTGCTTTTCACTTCCAAAAGGAGTCTCAAAGTAACTTACAAACACCTTCCCTTCTTCTCCCCACAACAAGCAGTGTGTGAGGTAGATGGGGCTGAGAGTTCTGGCAGAACTAATAGAACTATGTCAGGACCAGGGTCACCCAGCTGGCTGCATGTGGAGGAGTTGGGAATTGAACCTGGCTCTCCAGATTAGAGGCTAGCGCTTTTAACCACTACTCCAAGCTGGCTCTCATGACAATTTCATGAATCTGAAAACATGGACTCTGTCTCATGAAATTTTATGTCGCAAGAAAATGAGTTAGCCTGTAAGGTGCCATAAGACCCATTGTCAGCTTGGTTGCCACAGACTAACATAGATTCCCTTATGGAAATCTTAATTTAACTATGCTCCATGTCAGGGGTAGTCAAACTGTGGTCCTCCAGATGTCCATGAACTACAATTCCCAGGAGCCCCCTGCCAGCATTCGCTGGCAGGGGGCTCCTGGGAATTGTAGTCCATGGACATCTGGAGGGCCGCAGTTTGACTACCCCTGCTCCATATCTTAGATGTACTTATGATCAAATTAGTGGTTCCCGAAACATGCATATAAATTGTGGGCCTTAAACTATTGCATACCTATGCTTGGAAACTCTCAAGGTGTATGGAACATGTCTTTTGTGGGCTTCCTGGCTTCCGCCTAGGATTGAGGTAGTGGAGCTTCCCTGGATACAGCCTTTTGGGACATGCCTGAAGACTCTTAAAAATTATAGAATGATAGAAGATTATAGATTTTTCAGACAGTAAAAAAACAGCCCATGTAAACAGAAAGCAGCCAACACTGATACACTGACAAAACTATGCAAGTAGTACTAGCCCACCCATACACAGCTCAGTCATTGGGCTTATAATTCTGTAAAATGGGGGTCATGACACCCTACACCAAGGGTAGTCAACCTGTGGTCCTCTTGATGTCCGTGGACTACAATTCCCATGAGCCCCTGGCAGCGTTTGCTGGCAGGGGCTCATGGGAAATGTAGTCCATGAACATCGGGAGGACCACAGGTTGACTACCCTTGCCAGTAGATGTGACAAGTCTTATAAAATGGTAGATGTGACAAGTCTTACAATGGTGTGACAAGTCCAAGTTAGATGTGACAAGTCCACACCAGGAAGGCTAGATAAAGCATTGCTTATATTTCTGATCACCTTGCTGTGATTCGTGTCTGCCTCAGGATAATCGATAACTTGTCCAATAACAAATTGGGAACAAGAAAGAAGCTTGCATCCTCAGAGGGTTGCTATCAGAAAGGACAACTGAAACAAAATCTGTCGCCTCTCTGTTGGCAGAGGTTTTGGTGGCAAGAGCTGCATTCAAGGGCAGTAAATTTTTCTGCCGATGGAAGGGACCACAGGATCAGGAGGTGTATTTCTAAGTGGTTGGCACATTTACATTTTAAACGCAGGCTGCAGATCACAGGTTACATACTTGTTAGGCAAGTAAAAAAAAAGTTTGCCACAGTGTGCTACACACACTGTGGTTACGTGATCCCAAATAATTGCCCCAATTATGTAATTTGATATAATTACCCTAATTACATAAACAGGGAATCATTTACTAAGGTATTCCAAAACCGACACTGGAAGGACATTAAAGAACCCAATTCTTTTTTTCCCTCCAGTCTGCACTGCTACAAGCCAGGAATGACGCTGCTGCAAACAATGGAATTACACTTGCATTAAACTGGTGTGAAAAGAAAACCTGCACGAATTACGCACCCCATATACCCAGAGGTCCTAGCCATTAAGATATAATTAAATATCCCATGGTACTTTGCATGAAAGAATGGTGTCCACTGTTGATTAAATTCCTATATGTGTAAACAGACCTTCCTTTCTAAATTGCTCTTACATTTTCAACTCAATATAGCCAGCAGGACTCAAATAATTTACCACAGAGAAAGGCTCAATTATTTGCTTTGCAGCCTTAAAACCTTTCTCTTTGAGGGAGCTGAAAGAGTAAGAGAAAGTAGATAGGAAGCAGGAAGCTTTCGGGATGAGAACCTAGCAAACTGGAGCCTTTGTAACAGTGTGGTGACCAATATATTTTGGCAGGTCGAACCCAAAGGATGAGCCACTGTAACCGTATTGCTTACTGAGGTCTAGAAGTGGTCCTTTTTCTCCACCACATAATTAATACTGTTTAAATTGGCTTCATGTTTGTCCAAGGAGCACAGGGTGGTGTACATTGGATTCCTCACTTCCATTTTACTCTCCCAATAACCCTGTGAGGTAGGTTAGGCCAAGAGTATTTGACTGGCCTAGGATCACTCAAAAAGCTTTATGGCAGTGAGGAGATAGTTAGCTTTCCAAGTGAGAAGAACGCAGCTTGCAGATGACAGATCAAACTACTACTGAATTTCTTCAGGCCTACTGAGCTGGGCAGCCAGCATCAGCACTGAGCAAGAGAAGCTTCAGTTTGTGAGCACCTGTGCTCACCTCTGGATGATTGACATCACCCATCCTTCCTCACAGACATCTGTGGAGTAGCCTGTTTTTGAAAGGATGCTGCCATAGAAAAGAATGCAGGCTTTTCTCTCTTCAGCCTGAACAAAATCTGAAACTGGCTTCAAAATTGACAGAGATACTGACAGAGATACTATTCTGACACAAATATTCATACCTATTCAGGGAACGATATAGTTGTTCCCAGAAAGATTTCACTGCTGGTAGACATGGAATAAAGAAAGCAAACAGTATTCAGATGAAGAAACAGACACAACTTTGGTAATGCAAAACAGGATCTGCTAGGGGCAGAGGAGCTGTTCAGATTTCAGTTCAGTGTTAGTTATTATTCATTGTATGTTGGGTGTGATACAGACAGGAGACCCAAGAATTGTCTGGCAGCCAGGTAAGGGACATTCAGAGGTGGTTTGCCATTACCTGTCTCCATGTCATGACCCGTAATATTCCTTGGAGGAACGCCATCCAAATCCTTAGAGTCTCCCATCCAAATATTATCAAGGGTTGGCCCTGATCAGCATCTCAGATCTGACAAAATTGGGTTTGCTTGGGCTATCCAAGTCAGGGTCTAACCTAATGAGATACTGATGAGTCAGGCCTCCTCCAAGCCACTGATCACCGTACTTAGCCTTTCTAAATGAGCTTTACCTGCACAGCAATTGACAGATATGACCAGGAATATCTACTTGTATCACTAACACAACTCTAGCCTTAAAAAATAACATCCCCATAAGCTGCAGAGTGACACAGGCAGAAAAATACAAAGCTAATCAGATCTTCTGGGGGGGGGGGGAATTCCTACTTGACCCCATAGCACCTATTCTGCTGTGCTGGAAAGGAGGGTGGTTGTCACATCTACTGTAAAAGACCAGAACTGGGGCAATGGACTTTTACATGAGACGCCTCCATCCTGCCTTCTATTGGCCCTTTTGAAGTAGCCAGCACCCAGAATTCCTCTTCTGTAAAGATGGTCCTTACTGGGGGAGGGGAGGGGGCTTGTGTCAGGAGTTTGTATCTAGGAGAGTAAGGTATATAATTTATCAAAGGGCAAGGTGCTTCAAAATACAACCAAATGTTTTTCATTTTCTTTCTACTCTTAATTATCAATAAAGCACCTTTATTTTATTTTTATTGTGTTAGGTCAGAAGTTATTCTGAAGAGAGAACAATGCAGCCCTTACTCGGGGATTATATTAGATAGAAGATGAGATGTAAAGAAAAAAAGATCAGATAGTAGCAAAAGAAACCTGAGGATTCAGTCAAGATGCAGACAAGATGCAGTTTTCAGTTGACTATATTGATCTTAAACCTAGTCAAACCTCAGGACTTCATAGCATGCCCAGCCATTCTTGCTGTGTCAGTTTCTCAGACTCTGCCAACAGTTGCTTCCATCATGAAATAGGTGATTTGGCTCAGGATCTACATGACCAGCCTGCACAAGTATGGGAATGATTTGATTTCCATCTCTGACATTTTGATTCACAATGAGAGCTGCATTAATGCACAGTCACAGAACTGTAGATGTGTAGGAAAACTGTAAATGATATAGTTCACTAACCTTTGTTCCTATATAGTCTAATTTCCTATCTCCTCGGATTTATACTAGGGCTGCTACAGACATATGCTTAATTCTACTTTTTAAGCTACAATTACAGGGCTTGATCCCTCCAAAGATAAGGTTATCAGGTATATAGGAATGCCCCTAGAGTTGCCATATCTCACCTGGCCACCAGCGTGTGTGTGTGTGTGTGTGTGTGTCTGGGGGGGCGGGGTTGCTAGATCCAGGGTTGGAAATGCCTGGAGATTTGGTGATGGAGTCTGGAGAGGACAGGGTCCTCAGTAGGGTACAATACTATAGAGCCCACCCTTCAAGCTACCCATTTTCTCCAGGGGAATTGACCTCTATAGTCTGCATACGGGGTGTAATTCTAGGGGATTTCCAAGTTCCTCCTGGAGACATGCATTCCTAAATGCACCCCATCCAAGGATTCACCCCAATATTTCAGCCATAGTAACCACATCCTGCCTGTGCTCAGGAACCCAACTACCAACTTGTAGCTGAAAGAAAAAAGTGTCTTGAAGGAAAGGGCCATCTTCCAAACACAGAGCACTCAAGCTCTTGATGATGCTAATGACTCTGGCTTAAGCACTGCAATGGCTTATCTCCTCTCCCAAGGAGAGTCCTTGGTCCTGCATCAACTCAGTGTCAGGAGCCAAGACTGAGCAGTGCTGTGCTAATAGTCTCATACTCCTGTGCTTTTTCTGAGCAGTTAATCTTACTTTTTGTGTCTGCTGGGTCAGGAGATCCTGAAAGTGAGAGACAAACTGATTTCTGTCCCTTTGTCCGTTGTCTTCATCCCCTGAGGCTTCTTTTGTGGGTTCTGACTAAATCCAACTGCTCAGATGGGCATTTCACTGGTATAGCTCCTGATTCCTCCATCTCCTCAGCCTCAGAGGCAGAGGCTGCTGGCTGACTCACGACAGCAACTCAGTTTAGCAGGAGATACTATCAAGTCGATTCCTCACCAGCGGTACTACTCCCGGCTGTCCCCAGTGTGTTGCAGTGGTACTGTATGCTCCACCACTTCTGTGTCCCCATGGGGGACGCATTTCAGCAGTGGACCGGTCCGCTGTTTCTGTGCCCCTGCGAGGGATGCAACCACAGCAGAAAGGTTCTGCCGCATGGGGGGAGCAGCGGGGAGGGTTGTTTTACAGGAAGAGAACATAACCCCACCTTCCTGCAAAACAAACAAAAAAAAAACAAATACCGCCATTTGGCCCCACAATGCTGCAAAGCCAAGTGGAGCATTTTCAGCCCCCTCCGGGCCTCTGTAAGACAGGGAGGACAAACCCCGTTGGCCCCTCACTGTAAAAAAGGGAACATGGAAGAATCGTGCAGGACAAATGAGGGTCTAATCCATAGCAAGTCTAGGAGGGGGCTGTCCTTGCAGTGGTGTCATGAGGAAGCAGGGATTAGCCCCACTTCCATGTGAGCTCCCTCCTGGCCTTTTCCGCCCATGGGGAATTGGCTTCAGTGTCACTGGTGGCAGGAGGAACTACCTTATTTATTTTTGGAACTTCCAGGAAGCCAGGGGAAGGAGCAATGTTGCTGAGTGGAAACTTAAGATAGCTGCCCAAGGGTTACTGACCTCCCAGGGATCAACCCAAAGAAACAGGGACAACTTGCGTATCCATTTATTCACTACAGCCCCACTGGGGTTGATTCAAGAGCTGGTAGCCTTATTTCTCCCAGGATCAAACCCTGTAATTGAAAAAGGAAAATTAAGCATATGGTAACAGCAACCCACATACGAATCAGAGAAGACAGGAAACTAGGCTTTTGGGAATGTTTATCTGAAGGCTGTAAAAAGCTTTATTTTCCAATCTGCACATTGCACTTCTGCAAAAGACACTAGAGCAGGCAAGAAGTGTGGTGGGATCATTTGGCAACCTTCATGGGGGGTGGGGATATTTATTTACTTATTAAAACATCTTTCAATTCAATAAGGCCCCCGGGGCAGCAAACATTTGAGCATTAAACATTAAAACAGCATTTAAAACAATACAGAGATTAATTCAATAAATACATATAAACACATACAGAAACATATGAAATATATAAATGCACAACACCAAAACCAGACAGGAGAGCTAACAGCAATTATCATTCACTTATCAATGTTATCAATCACTCACTGACTTCATTTGGCCTCAGTGTTCATAGCTCCTTCAACAAACTTGTATCAACAAGCTTGGAGTTTGAGGGGCTACTACAAGAGTCTCATGAAATCCTGCTCTAAACCAATATATCCCATTTGGTATTTTCATAAGAGTCTGCCAAATGTGTGCTCGTGCCAAAGTAATCTCGTTGTACGATTTTCTCATGAGAACATCTAATGGAGTGTAAGGTAGCTAAACAATCTGGCCACCTTTGTAGGAACAAAGGAAAAACAGCATTAGATGCTTTTCTAGAAGCTTCCCGAGGGCTGGACAGAATCAGAAGAGACGGGCCCTAATTTCATAATGTTCATATGTAGTAAGGATTTTTATCCCTTTTCTAAGTGTAGTTTTTACACCTGTTCTCTCATTGTGTATATTTTTTTCTCCTTTTCTCCTTCCTGATCCCAAAGGAGCTATCAGCATTACTCTGGGCATGTAAGAAAAGACCATGAGAGCCTGCACACTGACTTCTTTCACATGATCTACCCTAAGTTCACAAAAGCAGTGTTGCTGTCAGATAGCCATACCCTCCGTAGAAGGAGAGCCCACAACCTCCCAAGGAAGCTTATTCCACCGAGGAACCGCTACAACAGTCAGGACATATTTCCTAATGCTTAACCAAATCTCTTTTGATTTAATTTCAATCCATTGGTTCTGGTCCAATCCTCTGGGGCCACAGAAAAGCACTCCACTCCATCTTCTATATGACAGCCATTCAAATACTCGAAGATGGCTGTCATATCACCTCTCAGTTGCCTCCTCTTCAGAATAAACAGACCCAACTCCTTCAACCTTTCTTTATAAGACTTGGTCTTCAGACTCCTCTCCATCATTGCCCCCCCTCCCCCAGGAACATTCCACCTTGTCAGCACTCTTCTTAAACTGTGGAGCTCCAAACTGAACATAAAACACCATGTGAGGTCTAACCAGAGCAGAATAAAATATTGTCATTTTGTGTGATCTGGACATTCTGCTCCTGTTGGAACACTGCCTGCCTCCAGTCAAGTGTTCAGGTTGGCCAGTACCCCCATTCCACAGTCCACAGCATGGGAAAAGCAGCCTGCTTAGGTTTGCTTTGGCTCCATCATAAAATTTTGTTACATTCTTATGAAAATTCTTCTTAGAAAGCCATTGCCTGACTGACGTTAATATGAATTGTTCTCATTGACTTCATAAGGGACAAGTATCTTTCTCATCAGGCTGTGTAACAACAGTCAGTTCCAAGGCTAAATCAGACGACAGTGGGGAAAGGCTGAAGGTAACAGAAAGCTGGGAAGATGTAGAAAGAAGAAATAAAGACTACAATCCTCAAAGCCTTTTCGGCTAGAGAAATTTCACTGGTCTCAATTATTTGCTCCAAAGAAACAGAGCTGAGGGCTGCAACTTAAGCAGGAAACAAACTAATCTCAAGGGGGAAAGAAACAAGAAGACATGCATATGCTTCACTGTTTGACTTCAGCGGAGTACTGTATGATTAACAACTCAGAACTAAATGAAAGAATCAAGTCCTTTTGAAATTAGAAAGTGTTTAGGTTGGAAGTACATGAAAATACTGTCTGTGATGTTAGATCTGGTTCAGCTTTGAGCCACTTGTGAGAGGAAGCTCATCATTCAGTGTGGTGTCAGGATGAATCCAGACAAATTTGGACATGTGCCTCCCATCCCCTTGCCAATGTGGATATATCTGATTTGTGCTCACCCCATTTGACTGCTTTCTCACAGCTATCACCCAGCTACCACTGCTGCCATCATGTCCAATTTTAAAGGGAAAACGGAAAAATTAATTTAAGCATTTTAAACCCAACATACTATGTGTGTGTTTCAGTGTGTCTTCAGCATCTGCCCATAAACCAGATAATCTTGCAATCAGTTCAGGTGATTGCTTCTCACAGACCGATTATGTATGGGCCAGAAAGCCTGACGTGGCAGCGACAGGGCTTCGGAGAAAATCCCCAATTATGCCCCACGTCACCGCCATCCAAGGCCTGGCCCGACCCAGGCCGTCGGAAGACCCGAGTTAAAGGAACGCAGGTTCTTCCACAGGCCGGGGAGCGCAGCGGGCACAGGCAAGGGCTGGCTCAGACCAGCCCTGTACATAATCGGAGGTGCCGGGCCTTCACGCCCGGCTCATCCCCTGACCTACGACGTCCCTGCAGGGATGCTTCCCGCTCCTGCCAGCTCCGCGGCTCCACGGAGCTGACAGGGGCATCCCCCCACCATGGTGGGAGAGCAGCATGCTGCTCCCCACCATCATGCAGAAGGGGGGCTATGCCCCCGATCCCCCCTTCACTGCCGGTGCTTCAGCATGCGGCCAGTACTTCCAGCTCCACATTGCCTGCATGGGGCCGTTGCACCAGGGCAGCCAGCATGCACCATGGACTATAATCGGAGGACAGCAGGGCTTTCAGCCCCAGCGCAACGGCACGGCGGCAGCTCAAAGACATATCACTGACTGCAGAAAGGCAAAAAGTAGGCCATGCCATCTATCCAATGCTGGACATTTAAAGGTTGCATCCAGTTACACAGGAGCAAAGAGAGCACAAATGGCAAATTATTCCAAGCTTTATAATACACGTTGGTAAATTTAATGACATGGAATGATCATGATCCAAAGGGATACCATTTCTTCTTTAGTAAGTAAGATGATTTAGCTTTGGCCTGGACAAAAGCAGCTGCAAGCCACAGTGACCAATCCACTACTGCACAGGTGCGAAGCTCATGGCACAGTTGCTGTGTTAGGGAAGAGCACAAAGTGGTCTGAACAAGAGTTCACCTTGCATGTAATCAATTGAGTTTAAACTAGTTGTTTGTATGGAAATTCTGTTCATTGCAAAGTTGGCAGCATGCCTAGTGATGGCCCATTTAGACATGCAGATAATTGTGTGATGTATATGTAGAGTTGCCAGTTTACTGCAGTACATGCATAACACACAACTGAAATGTTTGGCAGCCTTTGGAAGAGAACTAACAACTGGTAAACAGGCATCTTCCATTTCAACCAGTGATTGCCTGTGTTATTCTCAAGCTCTTATCTTGGTTGTTTTATTGGCTGCTATACATATCTTATGTTTTATGACTATATGAATATATGTGTGTCATAATTAAGCCTCGGAAGAAGGCCCTACACAAGCCGAAATGCATTAGGTCTACAATTGATGTATAGTGCATATAACATTGTTCTTGCAATAGCCAATGGGCTGTGTACGTATTTTTTAATTTTTTTAATTTTTAAGTTGTGCACAATAAAGGTCATACAATTTTGTGATTAACTGATGATGTTACACAGACACTCCACCTTTTAAGGTCCTGACTGTTTTCAGTTGGGTTTTTGTGGTTCTAGTTCCAGATAATAATTTCCCCCCTTTGGTTCTTGTTGCCAAGTTGGGAAATAACTGGAGATTTTGGGCATAGGGTCTAAGGAGGAGTCTAAAGCTAGGGAAGAGGAGGGGAGGGACTTCAGTGGGATATAATGCCATAGCGCCCCCTTCCAAACAGCCATTTTCTCCATGTGAACTTCTCTCCCTCATCTGGAGATCATTTGTAATCCCAGAAGATCTCCAACTACGACCTGGAGGTTTGCAACTCTACGTATTTGTCAAGCATTGCATATCCAACCATATTCTGCACGATTGCGCCATTTCTGGGGTTTTTTGAAGCTTGAAGAATGTTTCAGGGGATTATCAATCGTAAAAAAGTTGAGTAAGGCTGTACTAGTGTGTTTGAAATAGAATCAGTGTCTCAATAACTTACTGTAGCAAAAGGTTTACCTCAGTAAGAACAAATGAGATTGAATATATCTTTGGTATTGCAATTTAACCAATAGAGGAGAAAAAAGACTGTCAGCTGTACGATAAATATTCATGTTTGTTATCTGTGAATATAAGTAACTAAATATGTTTAACGGTTACTCAAAGAAAGCTGAATGATTATGTCAAGGAAAAGAATAACTGCCAAAATGAAAAACAAGCTGATCATAATTGATACAGCAACATTGTCTCAAAACAAAACTTCCCACTTACTGTGTCTGGGATTCTGTGAAATCTAAAGGCTATCACAGGCTGATTCTGTACGGGCAGAAAAGGCCAGGAGGGTGCTCATATGAGAGCAGGGCTAATCCCCACTTCCAAATGACGTCACAATAGGACCAGCCCCTCCCAGGCCTGGCACAGATACTTCACAAGGATATTGGTTTAAATCAAATTAAATTTTTACAACATGGTCCACACACTATGTCAATTTAGAATGGGCCTTCTGTGTTGTTTGTAATGTCTTGAAATGATGGGGAGATCCTCAAGAAAGTTATGCATTTTGACAAAGTGATGTATTTTTGTGATACACATTCAAATATGTTCTCTCCAAATGAAATTAGTGAAGCCAAGTGCTTCAGGAGAAGTCACATGAAAGAAAAAAGATGCCTCCTGAACATCGTTGCAGGTTCCCACTTGCAGGAAATAAACCTCAACTGCCTGGAAAGGTTGTGGTGAATTTGGGGCATTTATGCATATGTGGTGGTCCTGTCCAATTACAGCCAAATTTTAAAAATCAGTATTTATAGAGATTGTTAAAATCACCCATGAAGAAATAAAACCTACTGTTGAATTGGCTCTGCTCAGCATATATCTTAATGAATACTCTCAATGTAAACAAAAAACACTGATTATCTTTTAGTTGCAGCTAGATGGCTTATTAGGCAATACTGAAAGAACACTATAGGGATCTCCTTAGAGAGATGGCATGCAAAAATAAGGAACATTGCGCCACTTGAGAAACTTAGATAAATTCAGGGGAGAAAAAAGAAAAATGACTTTATGATAATCTGGAATGGTTTTATCAAATATCTTGTGGAGTTTCCAGAATATATTTCACTTTAAAATGTTCTTTAATCGGATTAAAACCTTTTTCTGTGTTTGTTTGATATTGGACTAAGGTGATATATATAATATTATTTAGAATTTGGTTTCAATAATTTTATATAGAAAGAATGCAAACTTGGATGGAAGCTTCCCTCTCTTTTGTTTTTGGTTTGATTGCTGTTTTTGTCTTAGATAGTTTAATGTCTTTTGTGTCCTTCTTTGGTTGGAACAATACTATTTTATGATGGCTTATTGCTATCTCTGCTATCAAATTATTTGGTTTTGCTGCATTTTTCTGGTATGGTTTTGTTTATATGTATATAAAAAAATAGTGACACTCAGGCTCTCACAGGTACATGGGACATATACCAGCTTTGGAGCTCTTTAATCCATCCCCCCTCCCCTCCCTCCCTCTCTCTCTAACACAAATACACACACACAAACCCTTTTGCTTCCTACTTCCCCTCCCCACTCTCCATTCCTCTTCCTTCCCCAACCTACTCCCCGGCCCCTTCCCCATCCCAGACACACATGCACACAAGGACTCCTCCCCATTCCCTCCTTACCTACTCTCTCAGAAGGGCCCCCACCTCCTACAGCCTGGAGGGTATTGCCTGGGCCTGCACTGGCATTGTGGCCTGGCGCCAACCCCTGGAGGCCTGGAAGGCAGCCACCCCATCCCCAGGAGCTGCACAGCCTCCAGCCAGCCCACAGAGGTCTCCCCACCACCCAGATTCCCTGATCCCTCCCCCATCTCCTTCTCCCCTCCCCTTCATGGTGGCCCTGGTCCACTCACCCTCCACGTTGCCTCATGATGTCCTCTGGCCTGCTGGGGTGGCACCAGCCTGCCTGGCCACCATGCTGCCCCGCCCAGCCACTACATTGCCCCTCAACTGCCCTGGCCTCCCCAGGTAGCATGGCAGTGGCCCAGCCTCCTCCCACAACAGCCCACACTGCCCCAGCTGGCCACCTGCTACAGCACCCTGCAACTGCCCCAGTCTCTTCTGGCACACTTCCTGGGGCAGGGCTACGGACATCACATCCATACCCATATCCTTGCTAGGGGCCGCACCAAAAGATGTGTCCCACATCAATTAAACTCTTTTTAAAAATAAAATAAATAAACCTCAACTGCCAGCTGAACACAGTGGTTTTGAATATATGGGTTAGTTGTTATTATGGTCTGAAATGTGACAGCCAGGCTAGTGCCAGGGTAGGATACAAGGATCATATCACCCCTGTGCTAAAAGACCTGTACTGGTGAGCCATCTGTTCCCAGGTGTAGTGGTTAAGAATGCTGGCCTCTAATCTGGAAAACAAGGTTTCATCCCTCCACCACAGGAAGCCTGCTAGGTGACCTTGGACCAGTCACAGTTCTCTCAGAGTTCTCTCATCCCCCCCCCCCCTACCTCTCAAAGTGTTTGTTGTGGGGAGAGAAAGGGGATGTGATTGCAAAGCTGCCTTGATACTCCTCAAGATAAAGAAAAGTGGGGCATAGAAATCTACTCATCTTCTTCTACTCCTCTGCCAAATAACTTGGGGCCAGGGTACCTGTAGGACCTCCTGTGATATCTAGCCCTCCTGTTAAGATTTGCCTTTCCAGTCCAACTCACCTGCCTCAGCTTTTCAGAGTTGAGGCAAGTCGTGAATAGAAACATCATTTTCTGTTGTTACATTTCACATTTTGAATGCCCTCCTCCTTACGATTTAACTGGTGCCTATCTAACTATTTTATTTATTTAACATTTATACCCTAGAGACTCAGGGTGGCTTTCAAAAAATAAAATACATGAAATTGTTAAATAAGTTTTAAAGCTGTTAAATTCATCATTAAAATTAATCCCTAATTTATTCAATCTTCAGAGTCTCTCCTCATTTATAGGAGCTAGATGGTCACAGAGCTGGGGGGTACATATTAGTTCTCAGAAAAATTCTTTGGGGTGGACGTTCAAGCAGGGAAGCCAGCATCTCAGTGTTATTTCTAAGCCCTGCAGAACAGCTCTGATTAAGGTCCTGCAGGGCCCTGATTTCTATCCCGTAGAGCAGTGGTCCCCAACCTTTCCGAGGCTGGGGACCGGTAGGGCATCGGGCCGCGCCCCCGCGGACCGCGCCCGTGCGGGCCACGCCCGCGGATCGGGCCGCGCCCGTGGGCCGCGCCCACGGGCCGCGCCCACGCCGCGCCCGCGGATCGGGCCGCACCCGGGCCGCGTCCGCGAGCCGCGCCCGGGCCGCGCCCGCGGATCGGGCCGCACCCGAGCCGCGCCCGCGGGCCGCGCCCACGGATCGGGCCGCGCCCGCGGATCGGGCCGAGCGGGCGTGGCCCGCACAGGCGCGGCCCGGCCCTGATTTCCTCTCCCCGCCCTCCCGCAGTAAGAAGCTTCCCGGGCCGATAGCTTGCGGCCTGGGAAGTTTTTTACTGCGGGGGGGGGGGGGGGCGGGGAGAGGGAGCCGCGGCCCGGTGCCATGGCCTTTGCGGCCCGGCACCGGGCCGCGGCCCGCAGGTTGGGGACCACTGCCGTAGAGTGTTCGACCAGGCCGGAGCCAGGGCCAAAAAGGCCCATTTCACCTCTTTGGGGCCAGGCTAATATATATCTTTAAAGCTAGGTTTTTAATTATGGTACTTTAATCAGCTTTTTAATGGTCTGCTCAGTTTTACGAACAGATTGTATGCTGCTTACATCTAATGGCTTCTTTTTTAACGACTTGTAATACAGTGATTTTTAATTGTAAGTCACCTCAAGCAGTACTGAATAGGCAGCATAGAAATATTCTAAATAAATAAATAAATGGGAAGACTGACTTATCAGCTTTATGTCTCAGTTGGCCTCACACGTCTCAGAGCCTGTTTTTATTTACTTGGACAGATAATGTGTATAGTCTAAAGCAGTGACTTCCTGTGTGATATTTATGGGTACCATGGTCCTACCCACTTCCTTCTTCTCCAGAACAAATAGCCAGTCCTGGATTTTCTTCATCTCACTGAAATGTAAATTGCTTCAGAATACCCAAAGAACCATCACCTTTGTGTCTGCAAGGAGAACACACTTGGAAATAGCTGTGTCTATCATAAAAATATGCTTGGCATGGAAACTTTGGCTGATTAGCCAACTGTGGTCTTTACTGGAAAGAAAAGAACTGATCATTGTGATGCATGCCCAGTTACATCTAGATTAGATTACTGCAATGCAACAACACAATGATGCCAGGGTACATGCCCTGGACATATTTGAGGGGAACCACAGGGCCCACATTGTCCATGGGGTCATGAAGGGATATGGATGTCCATTGATCTGGAAGGAAGGCTGTGGGGGTGTGCACTGGGTGGCCATCAGGTGTTGCATTGTTGTGAGCAGTGCCCACACCCAGCTTTGGTACATGGTGTCTGGAGGCCAAGGCTGCCCATTGTCACTGCTGAGCTGTCGTGGACATGGGCCAGTCAGGGTGCACAGCTCCCACCATCCAAGGGGGCTCAATGGAGCCCTGTGTTGTTGTTAGGTGCAAAGTTGTGTCCGACTCATTTGCTTCTTCTTTCACTATTCCAAGGCCTGACACAGGGTGTGACCATAGGAGGAGCTGGATCTAGAGTTGCCAGCTTCAGTATGGGAAATATCTGGAGATTTGGAGGTAGAGCATGAGGAGGGCAAGGTTTGGGGAGGGGGGAATTTCATTAAGGTGTAATACCATGGAGTCCACCTTTCAAAGCAGCCAGTTTCTCCAGGTGAATTGATATGTATTGCCTGAAGATCAGTTGTAATCCTAGGAGACCTCCAGACACCACCTGGAAATCAGCAATGCTAGATGGAGCACATCCAGAGCCCATGAGTCCAGAATTCTGTCTGCAGCACTGACCAGTGGACATTGCTAGTTGAAGAAAACAACCTCCCAGCCCCTTCATTTGTCCCCAGCATCTAATATCCATAATATGTTGCCTGTGTTCTATACTTGGGAGGACCCAATTAGCTATCATTGATACCATTGATAAGTAGGATTGCAAGCTCCAGGTTGGGAAATACCTGGATATCTGGAGTTATAATCTGGACAGAGCCACCTTCCGAATCAGACATTTTTTCCAGGGGAACAGACCTCTGCTGCCGGGGTATCACTTGTAATTCTGGGAGATCTTCAGGTACCATCCGGAGGCTAGTAAACCTATGATAAGTTTATATCTTTCTCCACGGCTTTTTTGGGTTTAAACAGCTTTGTGTTTATGGACCGCAGAGCAACCATTTCAACATTCACTACAAAGAAAAAAGTACCAGCATCTCTGCCCACAGCAAATCCACACTGTCACCCTCTGAAGACTGGAAAGCAGGTAAATTTTCTTTGGAGGGAGTGGCAATTTTTGTTGCTTTATCCCCCATCTCTGCATGTCTCCACTATGCTGTTCCTGAGAGTATGCTGGTCTACCCCATTTCCCGCTGAATAAAAATTGGGCCTTGGTTTGTTGCAGTTGAAGAGTAGAATTAACTGAAATTGCTGTTCCTTCGATAGAAAAGTGAAGGAGACCCAGTTTTCTTAACTGTGCAACTGACTACAGGTCAATGTCTCCAGAATGTGTCTCTGATGTTTGGAGTGGCCAGTCCCAGTCTGCTCTAGGCAGTCATGAAAATCAAATGAATGCTTTGCAGGAGCTGTAATATTCAGAGCTGGTTTCTTGTTCTTAAAAAGTAATGTCCAGGATGAACTGAACATTCCTCTAAAAAGGAGGTGGCGGGCGTGGTTGTCCGAAAAATGTGGAGCTGATTCCAGACCTTTCAAGGTTCAATAGCAGGATATGTCAGGGTCTGCTAGCACTAAATAGACAGAGCGCATGGCACTCTCTGCTAAACAACGTTTTGACATGTGACTTGCATGATTCTGTAAACCAGAAAATAGAATTACTTAAGACAGTTTCAACATCAACAACAAATCTGCTGAAATTTAAATACCAATGTATGGCACACACAGTGGCATCCTAAACTGAGTTACGTCCTTCTAAGCTTTCCACCAGGCTTAGAAGGGTATGTCTGTTTCAGATGGCACACAGCATGTGAAATTATTGTGCAAATTGACATTAGTTTGTTTTCAGTTAAGTGAGTGAGTATTATGATTGAAGGCTTGCTACAGAAACTCCATGTGTCCAGGCAAAAGGAATGAAACCCTAACCCCAGATTTAGTGGCCTTGACTCGGCGAAAAGGTGAAATAACAATTCTGTAAACACACATAGGGTGCATTTTGATTGTTGCTACTGTAAATTATCCACACCTACCTTGATAACTGTGGATTAAAGGCCCTAAAACTACAAACTGTGATAGTTAATAAAGCCACTGTAGCTCTGAAGAGCAGTCAGCAACACAGCTGACCATATTCTGTTGTGCAGTTGCTGTAATACAAGCCTGTAAAAGTCTGCAAGATCAGGCTCTAGATTATGAAGACTAGCCTTCATGACTATTGACAAAGTGTTCCACTCTGGTAACATTTTGCTAAGCAAGCTAGCCTGAGGGAGCATTTATATAATCAAGAGAGATTGTTGGTATCTTGCATTTCGTTTTGGGATTATGTTGCAGCATGCTGAATTACAGAAAGACACAGTACTTCTCAAATGTCCCACTGTACGAGGGACATTCTATATTTGAACAAATCCCAGTTGCTGTCCCACCTCCACAAATTACCTAGCCAACTGGTTTTCAAAATGTTTTCCAAGTAACCTTAGGTTTCCTTGGAAGTTTACCAGAGGTTCCTCGTTGAGAATGGCATAAATGCTTCTCTACTAAACAACTTTGCTTGTTACAACGTAGACTTGCATTGTGAAGTTACTGAAAAGTAGTGCGTATGATCTAAGGCCTAGGGTTGCCAACCTCTAAGTGGGCCTTGAAGATTTTCCAGAATTACAATTGATCTTCAGATTACAGAGGACCATCCCCCTGAAGAAAATGGCTGCTTTCCATGGCATTATACTCTTGAATTATACTGTGTTCCATGATAATAACATCTCCTATAATAATAACCACCCATCTCCCAACCCTGCTGTCCATAGGCTCCATCCCTCAGATCTCCTGGAAAATCCAAACTCAGATTTGGCAACCCTAAAAGCTGAAAACCCACAGCTCTAGCGTCCCCTTAAACCAAATACGTACTCTTAAGAATGCTCTCTCCCAGATCCTTTTCATTGTGTGGATGTTGTGTGGCAGACAAGTCAATGGTGAAAAAATTCCCTAAACCTAGAGATTTGGATCTTGACTAAATTGTGAATGTCCACCAATTACTTCTTCCTGCCGCAGACCCCACTCCCTTGATTCTCGTAGTCTGTGGCAATCAATTAACTGCAGAAGGAAGGGGAGGTAGGAAAGCTTCCGATAGCAGAAAATCCAGTCTGGATCCCACTGGGCCTAGACTACGAGGGACATTTTACCCTCTGCCCCTTTACCTAGTCAATACCTGCAAGGAGACATATGGTTGCCAGCTCCAGGGAAATTTCAGGAGATTTGGGGGAGCAGTCTGGGGAGGGTATTATGTGAAAAGGGGAGGGGCCTCAACCAGATATAATGCTATATAGTCCACCCTCCAAAGCAGCCGTTTTCTCCAGGGGGGCAGATCTGTCATCTAGAGATCAATTGCAATTCTGAGAGATCCCCAGGTCCCAGGCAACCTTAAAATAGAGGCATTGTTTAATGCAACATGTATTCAAAGAAACATGGATTATATGAACAAGTGCAATTTGCTCCTTCTATACTTGCAAGGCCTTTGACTGCATCCCCAAATCTTTGGCACCCAGCACCAGTATTCTGCAATATAATGACGCTTGGGCCTGCATTGCAAGTTCCTGTGCTCTTCTCCTGTAAATGGTTATGTGTTCATGGTCATACATTCAAATGTGCATAAGCATGTTCAGAATCATCAAGGCTATGGATCCAGACCAAAGGTTTCACAAACCATCCAGTTTAACTAACTGCAAGAAGCTGCTGCGGTTCTCAGATTTTTTTTTTACCTGTTTTGTTTTATTTACGTAAACTGTACACAAATGTAAAATACTCTGACAGCAAACCTAAGTGAAAGTTGTTTGGTATTTAAATTATTATGGAACAGAATCTACAAGGGAGTTTATTAAATAGACAACAATTGGGTTTTCTTTCTTTTTTTAAAAAAAAGTATGCACATTTTGCAATTTCTGTTACGTATGATGGTCTAGAAAAGACACTGACCCAAACACAATGGAATCCATTTGTACCCTGAAAAACACAAATTGGTAGGCCTCACAAGAGATTGTTCAGTATCATTACATGATATATAGATAGTGATGGCCTTGCCACCTGGAAAATATTACAATTAATATGTTGGCCTCTTTGGTTCCAAAATGTTATGTATAATACATTTCACTGTATTCATTATTATTTTTTTCTTGCTGCTATAAAAATAACCTTTTTTTTTCAAATGGCAGTTTCTTTTGACTAAGTCATGCAACTACATCAGTGCAAACATGAAAAGCAATCGTTCGCTTTTTAAAAAAGAAGCAAAAGATTTAATTTCAAGTATAAAAAAAATATAAAAAGTCATCTCATCTCAGTCCAGTTTTCTTCTAGTATGGGTCAACACTTTAAATTGCATAGCTCATGCGGCACTTGTCTATAACCTAGAGACGGTGAGCAAAGAGAAGTGCACAGTCAAGTGCCAACGGTTCAAGGCATTGGAATCGGCAAGTGCTATAATAACGTGCATTCAAGCAGTTTGCGAGCGCTATGCTGTAGCGATGGGCTCAGAGCTCTGCAGCCATCCCCAGGACTTTCCAGGAAGGAAACTGGAATCCAAGCTCCTCCTCGGCCCAACTCTCACGCTTTCTCTCTTTCTCTTCCCTAAGATTTGTTAAAATGTTCCTCGCCTGTTACAAAACGTACTGCGCTTTCTCTCCCCAGAAATGTAACCATCGTGTGACTGTATTTCCTCTTAAGGATTCATTGGCTGATATGTCATATCACAGGCTTTCCCCCTCTCCTCCCTGATTGTCCCAGACATGCTCTTGCTGAATCCCCTGCAGTGGAACAAAAATTGCAACTTTCAAAGTTGCCCTTGTTCTGAAAAACTTGAAAGGGGAGGGGGGTGAATAGGAATGGCAAGCAAAAAAGGAGAGCGAGAAGGATGGACCGAGTCCTTTCAGGATCCCACAGCGGGGAAAGCAAGCCATGGTGGGTGGGATGGGAGAATCTAGTGGTGTGTTAACCCATGAAATCGCACTGATTCATCATTCAGAGGAACATTGCCACTGTTATCATGCACCTGTTTATGAATATATTTATCTCTTTCTCTCCTCTCTCTGTGGGATTTATCAGTATTCTCCACTGGAAGTGCTATAGGCCATTTGGGATTTTCTAAAAACAAAACTATTCTTTAACCTCAGTCAGAAAGGCTCACCTTGCTTAAGCAGGCGGCCTGTAACTTCCTTTTTTTAGACCTCAGAGGTGATGATGGTCATTGGTATGTTTGGTCACTTAAAGAGCTGTGCATGAAAATATATTAGACTGGGTGGTTGTGTTCTTTAGCTTGCACTTCCCATCACTTCCCTCTCAAGCATGGCTGGCTGATAGAAGAAATGGTCGCTGCCTCATTCACTTTTTTTTTTCTTTAATCACTGGCAGACATGACTACCTTCCTGTGACTGGCTTCCCTCCTCCGCCAAGCTGCATTGTGCAATTGCGTGTGCATGGATGTACCTGTGTCCTTGGGAGTGTGGGTGGGATTAAGGTACTTCATAGCATTCATTTATAAGTGGTAGCGCATTTTCGTGTCCGAGAGCCACAAACTGCCACTGTCCTGACAACAGATGCAAATGATAATATATCTTTTTGTTGTTGTCGCTACTGCTGCTGCCGCCTCTGCGGTGACTTGAACATCCACGCCTGGAAGGAAGAAACACAGCAAAACACCCTCCAATTCCATTCACTGTGAGATCGTACTCGCCTCCCCCCCATTCCCTCCCCTTTCAAAACGCCCTCCCATTCAGGCGCAACCACATTCTTCCACAATCATATTCGGAACGTCCCTCTTCACAATGTTGTATTCATCGTCAAAGTACAGCATGGACATTGAGCTAAGTTTGGTTGGGATGCAGCAGGAGTTCACGGCGTTTGGGTTTAGCTTTCGTATGCGGTACTGATTCACTACTGCGGTGTGAAAGGAGGAAGCTGATCCTGGGATACCAGCCAAATAGTTTGGGCAGTTCCCTTCACAGTAATTCCCATAGTAACCCAACGGCGCTATGATCCAGTCATTCCACCCAATGTGTCTGAAGTCAATGTAAAACTGTTGCCTGCAACATAAATCGGTCCTGCCATCGCATTCCAGGCCTCTTTTCCGGATTCGGTGTTTGTTGTCAGACAACCGGGCTTGCACCACTACAAAAGGCCGGTGAGATTCATCCTCGTGTTCCACGTAAACTGGCAGCACGGAAAACTCTTCGCAGCCATCACACTGAATGTCCAAGTTCAGTCTCCTCTCTCCTTTCTCAAACAGAGCCTGGATTGCTTCCGTCATGGGAAATGTATGCCAACCACTTTTTTTGAGATCCACTTTCTTTTCAACCACATTCCACTTGTTGTTAGTGTCTAGGTCTTGGAAATACACTTTGACTCGAACTTTTCGCCGGCTGCCTTTCTCCAAGACGTACGGAAGCAGCTTCAAGTAAAGCCACAGGCTGGCCTGAACAACAAACAAGTTCTGGTTCCCTTCATTGGAGATAAAGAAGTGGAGACGCACTCTGGAGGAGGCCAGGTCATCTAGGATATAAAGGAGTAAAAAACACAACACCATGAAGTCCAAAAGACATCTTTTCTCATTCAGGACACGTCTACTTCAATCACAGAGCTAAAAATAACATCCAGAAATGACCTAATCTGATGCAGTCATAAGTGACAAAGCAAGCTCGGGGGGGGGGGGGGGGTCTTAGTAATGTTAGAAATACATTTCTGAGTGAGATCCCAGAAACAAACTCATCAAGCTATAGGTGAAAATGACATATCCTTAGAAATCAATATGCAAGAAGCAATTAAAGTCAGATGGCTTGAAAGCCATGAAAGGAGCCTTGAGAGCACCTGGGTAAGTGTTAATTAGGTTTTTTTTTCTTTAAATAAAACCCAAATTGTTGGCCTGGCAAAGGCAGCTTTCATGTATAATTTTCCCAGAAAGCAAGGATTGTTAACAATCAGGCAACATTTCACTGAGAAAGGATTTGGTTACAATTTGGATGTTCTGTAATCTCACCCAGCAGCCCCATGTTTCTTGGAGAACACAGGCACCGTTTTCACTAAGGCAGTAAATTTCTGTCTGAGATGTACCACATCTGGTTGCAGGTGGTTCCCTACACACAGAATACCTGGTGGTGGGAGGGGGGGTCCTTTGCTAGTTTTCTAGGTGCTACCCAGACCACATTCTCCTGTCTTTAAACAGAAAAACAAAACAAAAAAAACAGAGCATAGCTTCTCAGGCTTTGAAGAAGAATGGAGCAGGGGTATATCCTTGTCTTGATATCCTTTCCCCTATGGCCTCCCACTTAAAACAAGTGTTGCATTTTTGTTTTGTTTTTAAAGTTGCTCAAGAGAATCACGAAACTAAACATACTTGTCATTTCACTTGGAGAATTAGGCCTAAAGTAACTTGCACTCCTGATAGCTTGCCCCAGTACCTAAACTCAGTTAAACATTCATGGTCTCAACCAGATTTTTAGTTTCTTTACTCAGTTTCATAAACTTGAGATCGCATTTGTTTAACGGTAGTACTTCTGCTATCTACATGCAAGGAATTTGCCAGTGTGCATATTCCATCAGGGCTGACCTTCCTAACCCCAGTGAAAAGAATCTGGCATCATGACATATTCATCTGGTACATGGCTGCATGTGCACCAGCACCATGCCCTAGAGCTACCTATGCCCTACCAGTAGCCAAAGCATAAATCTACACAAAAGATGGAAACCTTTGAATATGATAAGCAAATAAAGATGCAGCATATATCATTATCAGTGATATTTGTTTTAAAAGATACTAATTACAGTGAAGAGAGAAAGAGAACCACATTATCAAGGAGATCTCCCCATCTCACATCACACTGAACCAGTCCATCCATCCATCTCCTCTGTGCTCCACACATGCCTATTACAGTGGTTTTCAAACTATTTATCTTAAGGGAGCCCTTTCTACACCTGTTTGACTGCTTCCATGGAACCCCGGTATATCACTAGGAGACAAGCCTATAGTTTCAAGACACACTGTTTCAGGCCTCACTATTCCTCACATGAGCTGAGAGCACAAGTTAGCCTACCAAACCTTTGCCTGTGGCTGTACATTGTAGTGGAAAACCAATACATAGATTGCCCACTTTTACTGAAGAAAATTCAACCACTTTTGCTGAAGAATCCTTGATTAGCTTCCAGATAACCCCAGAATTCCCTGTAAGTTTGAAATGTGGTGGAAAGTTAGGCAGAAAGAAAATACTGTATATTTTTCTGGCAATTTGATTGGGTAGAGAGATGTAGCTATAAAATGGAGAAGGTGGTATTTCAAAGGCAGGATAGGAGAGAATAGATGGAGAGGAACTTTGGTGGGTGGGACAGGTAGAATACAGGCAGAAAATGGACCACTGAATGAGTACTGAGGGATGAGAAGCTGGTGTAGTCTGTAGGGTCCCTGGTAAATGGAAGATGTAGAGCAGAGTGGATTAGAAGGCATGAGAAGTGCTGGTAGGGATGCTATCTGCCCCCGGGAGTTTAGGCAAAGGTGAAACATGCTGGAGGATGCACAAAGGGATCTGGGCTTCATGATGTAAGCGCAACAGAGGGGCTGCTGGATGAGGGAGATGGGAAGATGGATGGCACACAGACGGCACGACTGGCCTAGGCAGATTGTGCACAAGGCAATAATGTGTGCAGGGGTGCCCTGGTCAGACCAGAACGTTGACATATCAGAGTTTGGCCTAGAGCCCACACGCAAACCAATGAGCAGAGGGAAAGTAACAGAATTACAGGACAGATGGATGAGAATAAGGGAGCTCTGCAATAAAACAGAATAAGACAGAGTGAGGCAGGAGTGATAAGGCAGCCGGCCCAAGGAAGGGCAGTGGATCTGCAAAGCTAAGGGAGGACTACAAAGGTTATGGGGAAGAAGGTGTGTCGACAGAGCAGGCAGCCCCGGTCTGCCAGTGGGAGCGGGTGGGGACACCCTGCCGACCCAGCAGGGCAGGTGGTTGGCACGGGGGGAGGGCAAGGGGCAAGGGCCCGCGGGGCGGCCCACCTGTCTCGGCGAAGCTGATGATCTCGGAGGTCTGCTCGTGGGCCGGGGGTCCGGCGCTGGCTTGGCCGTCCAGGCTGGGGATCTCGACGCGGCCGTCGTCGCGCACCTTGCCGGCGTGCAGCTTGCGCAGCGCCGTGACCATGGCGGCCTTGGGCACGGCGTGGGTGATGTTGGGCCGGTCGCGCATCTGGAGGCGGCTCAGGATGTGCCTCTTGACGGCCTGCAGGAAATCGCCGTCCTCGGCGCCGGCCTCCTCGGGGGGCCTCCGGAAGCCGCACGAGGTGCAGGTGTCCTGGGGGACGGCTCCGGGAGGGGTGGGCGAGCCCGCGGCGCCCGGCCCCAGCCGGCAAGCGGCCGCCAGCAGCAGGACGAGCAGAGCGGCCAGGGCCCCCCTCCGAGCCGCCCCGTCCATAGCGACCTCCAGGCACTGCTGCTCGGGGGCGGCGAGCGGAGCCCAAGGGGGCGCGGAGCTCAAGGGGGCGGGGGGCGCCCGCGGAGGAGGGCAGCTATGGTGGGGGCGCCGCGAGGGGGCTCTGGCCGGAGGGGGGCGGGAGGGTCGCAGCGGCCGAGGGGCCGAGCCGCAGAGCCGATTCCCCCGGCAGCCGGAGTCGCCCGGCAGCCCCGGTCCGTCACTGGCCGGCGGGCACCTCCGAGGCGGGCAGCGCCTTCTTCATGGTCGCAGTCGTTCGCCTCCAGCCAGGCAGAGTCCAGCCAAAAGCGGGCAGGGGGTGGGAAGAAGGGCGATCTTGTTTAGTCCGGAGTCATCGGGGAGGAGGAGGGGGGGCAAAGGGGAGGGGGGAGGTGGAGGATCAGCCCGGCGGGCTGGGACTCAATCCAATTTAGAGCGACGGGCTGCAGCCACTCCGGCCGAGGATGCTTCTCTTGCCTTCTCCACGAGAAGTTGTTTAAGAAGGGGGGGGGGGTGCAAAATCCAGTCGACCCCAGCGGCGCCTCGATGCGCTTGGCAGCCCCGCTCCTTAGCGCGGTGGTCGGTCTCTCCCTTCCGGAGCCCGCAGCCTCGTGCACAGCCAAGTTAACCTGGAGCTTCACGCGCGGGGGGGGGGGGGGGGCGGGGCGGCGGGGAGACCCCCCTCAACCCACACGGGCGACTGCTCCCTGGGCCCCCACCTTCTTCTGCCTTGGGTCAAGCCGAGGCTACAGTCCGGCCGAGGGGGCCCTTTCCGGGGGGGTCCTCCGGCATGCAGCCGCCCACATTAAAGCAGGTTGGTAAAACGATGATGACGGTAAAGCCCCCGATTCAGCAGGGATCGCGTCTCCAGATCGCAACCAAAACGACTCGCTTTATAGCCTTTCCCCCCCCCCCCCCTTCGCGTCCAACAATTCCGCCCGTGCAGCTTTCAGGCACCGGGACTCCTCGGGAGTAAGGGCGGATCGCTCGCGCCGCCTTCCCTCCGACTGTTGATCTTTGCCTGTGCCTTGCTGCGTTTTAATTTATCTTTCTCTCTCGGCTCTCTTCTTTCTCCCTTGAACCTGACGTTCCGCCTCCGGTCGCCAAGTGGAAGGTCTCGGTTGGAGAAGCGCCTTGTCCCTCGTTTATCTGCCGCTAATCTCCCGGCGATGAGTTCTCTTTTCACTCTCTCGCGCTCTCGCTCGCTCTTCTTTTTGACCTGCCAAATCACGACATTGGGCCACTTTTCTATTGAAACTTTTATACATGTTAAAACCACGTGGGATCTCCAACCTATAACAGACTAGGCGCCACGGGCTCTGCCTTCAGGCTACTGCAGCAACTTCCTGATGTGGAAATATGAACTACGCTGTTCCTTTAACTACACTCCCCCCCCCCAAGAACTTCCCTTAAACACACACACACACACACGCTTACACTCACACACACACCCCTGCTCACACATAGAGAACGCGCCTTTCAAGGCACTGGCAGCTGAAAGGAAGTAGTCCGACGAAGTTTGTCGCAATGCAATTAAAATAACGAGCCCATCCGTTCACTCGTGATGGTTGGGAACCTGAACTCTCCGGTTCAGAATTTAACTCAACCAGAGACCGTACAAAGCAAGTTATGATCTACCAGTTTTGCCAGCAGTAATATAGGCTGACTGGCACTAGCCTATCTTGCAGGGCTGTTGTAGGCATGGTGGAGATAATATATGAGTGCCACTTCTATTAGGAAGCGCTGTTTTCAGCATATTTGGAGAACCAGTTGAACATACCAGGAACTGTTAATTTTTTTCTCATCTTGACACACCACAGAGAGAGAGAGAGAGAGAGAGAGAGAGAGAGAGGCAAATGCCTTCCATCTAAATAGCACTGAGCTGGGGGCAATTCCATGTAGACGAAAGTCAGGAGGAGATATGGAGCACCAGGGTGATAGAATCCACATAGTCTGAGTTCAGATCACAGAGGCTCACTGCATGGCCTTCATGGACGTCACTGTGGCTCAGTGTCTCCTCAGTATGCCTAGGAATGAAAACAAAACTGGGAAACATTCTGCAGGAGTTCAATAGGCGGCATACTTGTTTAGAAACCTGGTGTGAACAGTAACATGCGTGACCCAGTATGTACACATGCAGGGCAGGGCAGGGGTATGTAGCCTGGGCTTCACATTGCGTGTGATTTACTCCCCATTGGAAATCCAGAGGGGCTTGCATTGTCCTCCTTTCCTCCATCTTATCCTCACCCCACCCTGAGATAGATTCTGGGGGAGAGAAGCAGCAGGACAAAGCCACAGCCCGGTGGCCCTCTTAAAAATGCCATTGGACTCAGACTTTGTTCAGCCCCCCCCCCCCCGAGGGTGGTTAGACTCAGAGGGCATGATTGCCCAAGGTCACCATGGCAGAAGAGAAGCTTAAGCCCAGTTATCCCAGATCCTAGTCTGACATTCTCACCACTAGGATCTCATAGAAACACTTGTTGATTTTATTATGCATTTTTATGTACATTGCATGTTTCTTTTTATTATGGCTTGCTGGAAGTGGCTCAGGACCTCAAAAAAAGACATGTGCTGTCTGTCAGGACAGGATCTATACTCAAATAACACTTTCTTTTTTTTAACATGTGTAAAATGCTTGAGGGACAGACAGGGGTGCAAAGTGAATGACGAGACTAGATTGCATGGGGACCGATTGAGTCAGCCAAGTCACATGCCTGGCTGTCTTTCAACTGATGTTTGGGTTGGCTCTGGACTGGGGGGAGCAGGTCTCAGAGGAAGAGGGTCCCAGAGAAGTGTACCAAAAGCCAGCTCCTCTGCATACAGGAGAAGCCTCGAGAAGTGCAAAAGGGCAGGTTGGCCTAGTGCCTACACCTGCACCAAGAAGGGGGTGACTACTTTATGAGCGCCAGGTCTTGAACAGGAGTCCAAAAGAACACCTTGGGGATGAGCAGTTTAGGGAAGAACCCCTGGGAGCGGGTGGGCAAGAAAAAAGCAAGGAAAGAGAGAAGGGGAAGGCTTTGGGGACCCTCATCTTGGACCCGGTTTCCAGGCTTGGGCCGCAGGAGTTGCCTCTGGAAAGATGTTGCACATGAGATCCTGTCCTGAGGGACTGGGGGAGGGGCGGGATAAACGAAGGGAAACTGCTGGGCTGCGAAAAGCTGAGCCGAGCTGAGAGCCTGGCGAAGGGGGACAAAGAGGCGAGGGGGAGAGCGAGGGAGAGAAAAGGCGAGAGGCTAGCCGGTGCCCTGCGCGCCTTCCCGCTTGTTGATATTCTGGGGACATTCTCCCTTCGGTCGCCGCTGCCTCTGGAGTGTTTCTCCTCGGGGAAATCCCTGGCGTTTAACAAGTCCCGCTCCTTCCAGTCCAGCGCCGGTCCTTTCGTGGCCCTCTCGAGAGGGGGGAGGGGGCCCGTCTGAGGAGGGGCCTGCCATGGCGGCGCGTTGGGGTGCGTGTCCTTTTCAGCCCCTTCTTCTTGCCTAGCGGAATCCTTAATAGGAAACAGCGAGCTCCAAGGCGCAATAGAGAGCGGGGGGAGGGAGAGAGAGAGAGAATGAATGGCTGGGATGGAGTTCGCACCTGGCACTGCCAGTGGGAATCTTGCCCTTAGCCCAGGCAACAGGCAGCCGAGGGGGGAGGACCCCACACCCACAAAGCGCACGAAGCCGCACAGACGCACAGGGGATGCGAAGCCAAACACTCGCAAGAGGCGGAACACACGCACCCGGAGGCGAGCTGCTGGAAAGAAACACGCACGCACGCGCGCAGTCCTCAAAGCTTGGAGCACGGGGCCCCTCCCCTCCCCGCCACTTTCCCCAAATAGGGTTTGGGACCGCCGAGATCCCAAACAACATTTATCACCAGACATAATAATAACAAAGACAGAAAGCGCGCGCGCGCCGCAGCCTATCAAAGGCCCACCCGAGTGCGCTCGCGCCCCAGTTGACGAGTCCTCGTGCAAAAGCGTGCAAGGTCAGGGCGAGGGCGCGTTCCTCCGAACACGCAGCATCGCACAGCGTCACGGCTAGGCAAAGGTGGCTTTTACTGGCAATCCCCATTTCCTCTGGGGTGCTTAGTCATCTTCGGGGGTTTCCTCGTTTAGGATTTCGGGCGACTCATTCCCACTGTTTTCAATGGGACCGGCGTCGGCTCGCAGTGGCGTTTTACACAGCAGTCCGCCCCATTTCCCTCTTCCCGCCCGTTTTAAGGTCCACCCCGCGCACTCTCAGTCACCGAGGCAGGGTGAGGCAGCGAAAGAGCACGAGACGCACACTTTTCCGTGGTGGGAAAACTTTTTCTCCGCGTGGGAGGGAGCACACGGCACATTAGACAGGCAGCCACTGGGATAGGCATGCACTCGCCCCCCCTCCCCTCCGCGCCATACTTTCCGGGAGGGGCAAGTCGTGCCACCCACTGCCGGTCGGAGCAGCAGTTCGCTCCCGTGCTGCGGGCAAGACGGACGCCCCTTTCCCCCGGGGGGTTGGAGGCCGAGCCCGAATGGCTGATTGGTTTACGGAGCAGGTGGAAGCGCCGCTGCCGGGCCCGGGCAAGCGATCATCTCCCTGATACCGGCGTCCCAGGTAGGCGGCAGCCTCTGGCGTGGAAACTTTGGGCAAAGGGCGCCGCCTGTCGCTTACTACTGGAAATGGGCCAGCTGGCCGAAGGCACCGCGTCGTTGTGCTTTTCCTTAACAGCTTTATGCTTGCATCAAGGGGTGGGGGTGGGGGTAGGGGTGGGGGTGGGGGATGGCAAGCAGCGGACTGAAGAATGACTCGAGCCAGCGCAGGGCGCGGGGTCGTTAAAACCCAGTGCAAGGATTACAGGAAGCCCTGCGATGCCGGCCTATTTTGGGATCTGAACTGCATAGAAAAGCAAAACAACCCGATTTAGACCTCCTAGGCCCATTTCTGCCCTACAGACCCCTCTCCATGCATTTTGCAATTGCATTTTCTCACCTGGACCCTATATTTCATTACCCAGAAGTAAGTTCTGCAATGTTTCTTAATCCTTAACTATGTTTGGGACTACAGTCTAAATTAGAAGGCTCTGTGTGATTCTGTTTTAGGATCTTCTGGACAGAGATTTCCTTCTCCAGGACTTTTCTCACAGAAGAAACTGGGCCCTCCTCTCCTCCCCTATCTAAAGGGCTCAGGGAGACTGGGCCAGAGGGGCCACCTGTGCCAGGTAATTGGGTCAAGTGCTGCAACTATCTGAAATCTGGGTTAATCTCCTATCTCTGGCTCAGGTGTCTTTCTGCTTGAAAGCAACAGCTTAGATCACAGCTGATCTCAAGCTCTTTAAAGGAAGGGTCCCCCAGACAGCGACATTTCCACCTGCCTCCCAGTTTCCTCCCATGCCTTGGAAAAGCAGCACTTCTTACCCTCTGATGCACATTGGGGACACGATCGCCTGAAAGGAGCACTGGGGGGGCTTATCTACCTAAGGGAGGGGTGAGTATATCACAGATGCTAGGATTATACAACTGTAGAGCAGGGGTAGTCAAACTGCGGCCCTTCAGATGTTCATGGACTACAATTCCCATGAGCCCCTGCCAGCATTTGCTGGCAGGATCTTATGGGAATTGTAGTTCATGGACATCTGGAGGGCCGCAGTTTGACTATCCCTGCTGTAGAGACTGGTGCTGGAGAAGACTCTTGCGAGTCCCTTGGACTGCAAGGTGAACAGTCCTAGAGGAGATCAGCCCTGACTGCTCCTCAGAAGGCCAGATCCTGAAGATGAAACTCAGATACTTTGGCCACCTCATGAGAAGGAAGGACTCCCTGGAGAAGAGCCTAATGCTGCAAGCGATTGAGGGCAAAAGAAGAAGGGGGCGACAGAGAATGAGGTGGCTGGATGGAGTCACTGAAGCAGTCGGTGCAAACTTAAATGGACTCCGGGGAATGGTAGAGGACAGGAAGGCCTGGAGGATCATTGTCCATGGGATCGCGATGGCTCGGACACGACTTTGCACCTAACAACATCAACAGAGACTGTGACATGCAGTCTATATCAACCTGGTCTTGGGGTTTGTAGTTTGTTTTATATCCACCTGTCCTACCTGTCTCTCAGTCACAGTTTTATCCCAACTTTCATCCAAGGATCTCTCTTCTTCCTTTCATCCTCACAATAATGCTGCAAGGTGGGCTAGGCTAAGAGTGGACCCAAGACCCAAGACACTTGGCTGCAGAGGACTCAGACTTTGTTGGGTAACAGGCCAACATTTTAACCATGCTGGCTATCTATAGACAGAAGATATTGGCATGGGCTGACCTAACACTTCAGGGTGGGCTTTCCCATGACCTGTATTATGCAACTGAGGAGAGCAAGGTTCTGCTGAAGAGCAAACCTTAAGTCTCAGGCACAATCTTCGGTCAATTTCCACACCCATCCTAGGATCCTGCAACAAAGAATCCTGTTCAGTTTTCAAGATACCATAGGCTGCAATTCCCCACCGAATTCTGATGCCTTTGGACCTTGACAGGACACCTGCCCAATCAACCACTTGCACCTGTGGCCAACTCAGTTCCTGTACAGAGATGCACCATGCACATCCAATTTTCTCCCTTACAACATCAGCCAACAGCCCTCTATTTACTTCATGTCTCTCAGCCTTGGTTTACCCATGTAGGAGAAGACATTTCTCACTTATGGTAGAAATTTCTCTACCCTAAGTGGCTTACAATTGCCTTCCCTACCTCTCCCCACAACAGGCACTTTGTGAGGTAGGTGAGGCTGAGAGAGCTCTGAAAGGAACTGTGACTGGGCCAAGGTCACCCGCAGGCATCTTATGGAGGAGTGGGAATCAAACCCAGTTCACCAGATTAGAGCCTCCACTCTTAACCACTACACCTTGTTGACTCTCAGGTGGCAGAATGCTGAAATTGCAGAATGGATCCCGTCACTTCTGACTCCTGATGGGGGACCACAGAAGTTCATACTTTGAGTTTCCCACAAATGAAAGCCAGCACAGCAAGGAATGATAGGGCACACATACACACATACTGGGACAGTTGGCTATTTCCATGCCATTTTATTGTTGTTTTTATTAATACTAAATTGGATTTGTTACCCATCGCTATCAGCAAATCGTCTTGCAGCAGATTACAGAATAAAACCCCACATAAAACAATTACTATAACCCCATCTTTAACCGCTCCTACAGAGCGGATTAAATAATTGGATAAGGGCACCTAAGGAGGGCCCCGTCCGTGATGAGGAAGGGTGCCGATAGGCCCCTTCCTCATGACCGACAATTGGAGGGCCCAATTGGCAGGCGCAAAGCGCCTGCCGATTGGGCCCTCCGATTGTCAGTCCGGCGGCAAGGGACCAATCGCAAGCCGCACAGCTGAGCCAGAGGGCTCATAAAGATGTTAAACAAGGTAGGGGAGATAACTGCCTCCTGTGGGGCCCCACAAAGGAGTGGAAAGGGGTACAATAACTTTAAGACCAACAAAGATTTATTCAGGGTGTGAGCTTTTGAGTGCAAGCGGAGGCAAAATTTCTGGCCTGTGTCCCAAACTGCTTGATTCCAGTTTCAAGACTTTGTAACTAGTTTAAGTCATTAGTCCGAATGACAGATAACCTTTCCTTGGAAATAATGCCCTGTACACACAGCTGACTTACTTTTGATGACTGCTTTTGCCTATTTAATCTATGTAAATTTCAGTGCTGATGGCAAATAAGCCAGAAGAGCAAAAGCAAAGAAAGCACACAGTGTAAGAAAGGTAATTGTGTGTACCAGCTCTTAGATTCAAATAATTTTGCTGTAATTCTGAGTTGTGGCAATGCTATATAGGGCAAGAGTAATTAGACTGGCCTTTAAGGTACTATTGGACTCTTATTTTGTTGTGCTACTTCAGACCAAAACGGCTACCCACTTGAATCTATGTTATGTTATATATTATATATAAGCCAACCAGGTTTATTTGTACCTAAAGTAACAACAGCTTTTTGTCAGGAACAAATGAGAACAGGTTGATCTCTTGCAGTGCTGTTATGTTACAGTTACATATTGATACAGCTAAGAAATTAACACCCTTGCTGCAGATTCTAACATCATTCAATATGATTTGATTTTCTAGTCTGCTTGAGCACTTGTGATTTTTTTTCTCTCCTTTTCCCCTTCCTGACACTCCATTTGCAAGTATTAACAGCCTCTGTGACTCTTCTTCTGTAGTCTCATTTACAGCTCTTACAGCAAACACAAAATCTGGTAACTTAATTCTGACATGAAATTTCAAATGAATCAGAATGTAGAGACTTGTTGCACATTGCTACAAAGGATAAGTTTCTACTCATGATCATTGTGATTGTAGGTGGCCATGTAAAGGTAAAGGTCAAGGTATCCCCTGTGCAAGCACAGAGTCATGTCTGACCCTTGAAGAGACATCATCCAGTATTTTCATGGCAGACTCAATACGGGGTGCTTTGCCAGTGCCTTCCCCAGTCATTACCGTTTTACCCCCCAGCAAGTTGGGTACTCATTTTACCGACCTCGGAAGGACGGAAGGCTGAGTCAACCTTGAGCCGGCTGCTGGGACTGAACTCCCAGCCTCATGGGCAGACAGCTTCAGAGAGCATTTCTGCTGCCTTACCACCCTGTGCCACAAGAGGCTCAAGCAGGTTCGCTTAGACACATTCAAATATATAAAAGTTGCCACTTCCCCTTGCAATATATGCAATTTTTGCCTGTGTGGTTAGGCCAGATCATATGCTTATATGCCATATTAGTGACAATCACCTTAATTGGATGGGCATCACTAGAATGATACAGAACTATATGTTTCTTTCTAACCATGTTGGCTGCCTTACCACCCTGCGCCACAAGAGGCTATAGGGGTAGATGTTCCCATCTGTTACTAATTTGCATTGCTTAAACATGATCAGAAGTATCATAAATACCCTGACCTGGATAGCCCAGGCAAGCCAGATCTTGTCAGATCTCAGAAGCAGGGTTGACCCTGGCTAGTATTTGGATGGGAGGCAAGCAATGGCAAACCACCTTTGAACATCTATAGCTTGACTGCCAGACAATCCTAGGATCTGCTGCCAACAGCAACAACTCCCTGCCTAGGCAGTGCTTGTTTACAAAGGCCTACTGGGGCCTAACACATTTTCATCCTGATTTTCTAAAAATCTACCCCTACAAAATGAATCTGTGAAAATATGTGTTCTTCTGTGCTTCTGAAATTCAAGTAGCTACTTTACTTTGAATTCATAGTACTTACTCTGTTTTCCCAGAGTTTTCTGACTCAGCTATGGCTGATTCACACCATCATGTTTAACCAGTATCCAATCATAGATAACTTGGCTGAATTAAGACTGTAAATGGGCTGATTATCAAGCTGTTGATTTGTTAAATACTAGTGCAAATGATTGATGGTGCCCAGTGGCTTGATCCCATCAAGTAGGTATGCATTTTTGACAAGCACAGTTCTATACACTTCGCCAAGCTACGCTTCCAGTATTAATTTGGAGAAAGCCACAACCACCAGTTTCAAACATTTTTAAAATGATGTTGATGAGTGAGGAAGTTTCCTGTGGAGAATTATTTCGATATGACCCGTATTGATAAATTCTTCTAATCTATTCCACTACAAATTCTTCTAATTCTGTAGCCTCAATTCCTTTAGCAATTTTTTAAAAACATGCAGCAACCTTTTACATATCTTAAACAAGCTGAATGGGGGGGGGGAAAGTGAAAAATTAGAAGATGTTGAATACATTATAAGACTGAAATAAAGGCTAATGTCTTGCCATATGGCTGAAGGCAGAAACATCCTAATCATTTCCTAGCTCTAATATTTGTGAAAAATCCCTTTAGGCGGAGCGCTGCCAGGGACACATCCGTGTTTCTGGCCTGCGCTTCCGCCTGCATGGACCCATCCGGGCGCGCTCAGCAAAGAGGGCACACCCAGATTGGACCGGCCCCTGGAGCGCCTGCCTCCAGAAGCTGGCTGCAAGGCGCTCAGCCACCTTCATGGCCAGATGCTGCCTGGCTGCTGAGGAGGGTGCTCCCGCGGTGAACTGCCTGAGCTACACATTGACACGGCCACAAGTGTCGGCCTAGCCACTGCCAGGGCCACCGCCTCAGCTGCTGCACGCCAGGACAACTGGCTGCGCTGCTGTCACCACAGCCAGCAGCATGAGGACCGCATCAACTGCCACGCCTGCCTGCGGGGCCATCACCCCAGCTGCACACTGGAACAGAAGGTAGCGTAGCATCAGCCACCTCTGTGCGGGCCCGCTAGTGCCCGTTGCATTCCTGGATGCAATGGGCTTTCTGCCTAATATAGTCATAAAATTGTGGTAAGGATATAAACCAAGCAATCAAATGCATTGGGCGAATTGAATGCATTTGTATAGATATCTTCATATTAGAACATATACTTCGTATATTAATGAAATTAAGTTGTGAGAGAGAAGTGTCTGAAAATGATGACCCTGCATTTGGGGAAAATTTGCCTTTCTCACAATGATCTCATGATGAAAAACTAAGTTCTAATCCCAAATTTGCTAACAATACTGCAGAAGGCCTCATTCAGACAGGAATATTAACATTACTGCATTTTCCCCCCTTGAAAGTATGATGCTGCCTTTATCAAATTACATCATTGCTCTGTTGGGTTCGTTATCAACTACTGGGAGCATCTTTTCAGCATCCCAGGCAGAGAAAGGTCTTCTCAGATATTTTAAACTAAAAATGTCAGAAGTTAGACTTCGGACTTTCTAAAGTATCTGCTTTACTATTGACTCACCACTCTTTAGGCCAAAGGCTTAATAGTAAGACACGTTTTCCTTTACATTTGTACACAAATCACTGAAGATTTGGGATGTACACTGTATTTTAAAACAACATTACCTATATAATACAAGGCTACTGAAAAACCTGTATACCCTGAGAGGAAGGAAAGGGAGAAGGCCAGACCAGGGATCTCATGTCATCAGCTCCTGAAAGAACTATCAAGACCCTGAGAGAAACCAGCTGACCCAGTCCTTCTCCACCTTCCCTTGGGCAACTGAGACCTTTGTGCCTCAAGGGGAAGGAGAAATATTCAGGCCAGTAAGTTCATACTGTCAATTCCTGAGAAGACAAGTAACGTCTTGAAAAAATTTATACTAATTATTGTTTTGTCTTTCAGGTTTTAAAACTGTAAACCACCTTGGATGCCTTGACAGAATACATTCCATAAATATATTACATACTTGAGCTTGGCCAGCCATGTGTGGCTGTTTATCGCAGCATTATTGGTTGGAGCAACAGAGATTGAGGTACACAGATTTCATACAATGAAAAATAATGGTTAACAAAATAAAAGTTAGGACACGTGGATGAAAACTCCCCTTGGTTCAAAGCCACTTTGCCATGAAGCTCATTCATTGGGTGAGTAACTCTCTCACTCCTGCTTAAGCTACCCCAAGGATTGCTGTTGGGAAGATAAAATCAAGGAGGGGAGAACAATGCTGTAAGTTACAAGGTGTCCCCACTGGGAAGAAAAGCTGCGTATAAATATCTAAATTCATGTCACAAGGTTTAGGTAGTTCGTTTTTGTCATCTAATTCACACTGAGCCTTTACTGGTAACATATCTGGAAGGACTTCTTCTAAGATGCAAAAAAATAAAGACACACACAGAATGTTTCCTAATTTTAGTGTGTAAACTCAACACTCCCCCAGCCCCAACCAACCCTCCAGCTGGCCCTCTGCAGTGTGAAAGAGCCATTTTAGAAATAAATAATTGGAAGACTCCTCTCACTTTTCAACGTTTTCCCTTGGACACTGAGCTCTTGCATATGCACAGAAGCTGAACTATTAGCAGAACGGTTTCTTCACACTCTTGGTGTTTCCCTTCTCCTCGCCTCCTCCCCAACACCCTTTCACTTTCCTGGGTTGCTCATTGCGTTAAACTAATCCAAGAAAGGAGAGATAGATATAGATATTTTCACACATACATTCTCAAGTCAGCTGGTGTTCAGTTTATTCAGGGTCACGCTTCCCTGATTCATTAAATTCAGGCTGAGGCGGTATGAGACCTAAAAGAAAATTAAATGGAAAATGGAAAGGATCAGATTTGTGCCTGCTGGCTAAATGCATTTATGGTTAATTAGGGAAACGTGTCCAAAGTGGGGACAGAATGTAGACAATGATAACCAGAGAGCTTTAACAGGGAGAACATGATCAATACCTGGACCAACGTTTTGACTAGCCTGGACTCATCCAGGGTTCAATTCCACTAGAGTCTTAAATTGGAATGCAGATGCTGAAAACAGAAGAGCTCTATTGTAGACAATAATGGGATACTGAAACAACACATCCCATCCTGTCACCTTCAAGCTACTGTGAAGGCAACACTCTGCGTTCTTCTATGTTCTGAAGTGTGGATGGGGAGATGCAGCACCTCAGCTATGGAATGTCATTTCCTCTGTGGTTAGCCTAATGCTAAGTCTTTTGAGAGCCAGCTTGGAAAGGAGCAACTGCGAGCCGCACTGCGCGCGGCTCGCAGTTACTCTGGTGGGGACTCGGAGGGACCAATGGGCAGGCACTTTGCGCCTGCCCATTAGTGCCTCCAGTAGTCTGTCCAGTCTGTCCAGAGGAAGGGGCCAATCAGCACCCTTCCTCATCACGGACACATCCCGCCTCCCAAGCCCTTACCCTTTTATTTAGTCCGCGGTGCCCGCGGCGCCGTGGGCTGTGTTAAGATATTGGAGAAATATTGTTTTATTTATTTATATTTGTGCCATATTGTTTTAATTGTGTTTTGTAATGGCCTTTGGCTACATACAATAAATGTTATCGTATCGTACTGTGGCGCAGAGTGGTAAGGCACCTGCCTGAAAGCTTTGCCCATGAGGTTGGGAGTTCGATCCCAGCAGCCGGCTCAAGGTTGACTCAGCCTTCCATCCTTCCGAGGTCGGTAAAATGAGTACCCAGCTTGCTGGGGGGTAAACGGTCATGACTGGGGAAGGCACTGGCAAACCACCCCGTATTGAGTCTGCCATGAAAACGCTAGAGGGCGTCACCCCAAGGGTCAGACATGACTCGGTGCTTGCACAGGGGATACCTTTACCTTTACTTTATCGTACTGTGTGATATTGCTTGCCATTTTGAATCGCTAGGACAAACCACAACAACACAAAAGGTCAAAATGGCGAGATGGCTCCTACCTGCAATAGCGTGATATTCAATCACACTATTTTTCCCCTCCACACTTTAAAGCAGGGGCTCCTGGGAATTGGAGTCCACGGACATCTGGAGGGCCGCAGTTTGACTACCCCTGCTTTAAAGCCTTCCTGCTGCATCTTCTCACGTTTTCCCCCTTTTCACATGCTGCAGAAAACAGCAAAAGAGAAAGTGATGTGCTCTTTCACTCACTGCTTCTCAGCCTGTCAATAGCTCAATTAAGCCAACCAATCAATGAGGCCAACCAATCAATGGGGCTAACCAATCAGTGTTTTGTTGGCTTAGCCCTTTTTTTTTACTTGAAACTTACACATAGCAATGCATATTCAGTCCTATGTAAACACATTGTCATGTTAGTTAAAGCACTCCCCTCAAAAAAAAAAAAAAAACCATGGCAGGCCAGTGGAGGGCATAGTGAGGGAGACAGATCCTCCCCACTGTCATTTCAAACAGCATTAAGTCTTTCTTTAATTGTTTTTAACTAACTCTTCAGTTAACCCTTACTCTTTGGTTCTCAGACCCCCGTCCTATCTCTCCCCACCACGCTGCTCAGACATTCCAGGAAGGGAAGGAATCCTGGATGCTGGGCGGCCAAATTACAACCATGTGGAAAGGAAAGTCCAGACCTTCCAGATCTTGCCCAAATCATTAACATTTTCCCTGTCCAAGTTCTTCACAGTGGCCAATTTATTCCTGCCACCTGAATGCACGTGAAAGTGATTGTGGTGACTTTTTGCTTTTTATTTTCTTCCCTTTCATGCTTGTTCACTTGCATGTTGTGCAGCAGTTCTAATAAAATTCGAAATAGCTGAGAGTCACTCGACTGTGATTGTGCTATATTGCTGTATCAATTTATTGTCAGTTTCTATCTAGTGCCACCCATCTACTTTTTGCCTCCTAGTGAGGCTGCAGGGGAAAACAAGCCAAACCTCTTCCTCCACTCCTTGGCTTGTCAATCACAGCAAGTGACCAATCACAGCAAGTGACCAATCTGTGCTATAGCACAGATGCATCTTTAATAAAGTCAACACTGCCCCATTGCTATGGAGAAAAGCTGGAATTATACAGCATCCCCCCTTTTTGTGGGATTTGTTTTTGTTTTGTTTTGTTTTTTGTTTTGCATTTTATTTCTGTCTGGGTGGATTTCTGAGATGCTGCACTTATCGCTGGAGCCCAAGAAAACATTTTGTTCTAATGGTTGGCTTTAAAACAAGCTGTTCAGTCCCCTATATGATCAGCAGAAGGCAGCTCTTGACTCCATTCCCAGTTTCTGATTCTGAGTTGGCTTTTGAGTCTGCTCCCTGGCTCCTTGACCGTAGTACAACTTTGGAACTCCCTTCGGTGTTGACATGGATGCATGTGGGGGAGCAGGGAATCAAACCTGGCTTGCCAGATTAGAAGTCTGCACTCCTAACCAGTACACCAAGCTGGCTCTCAACCAGAGCCCGGGCTTTTTTGGCCCTGGACCCAGCCTGGTGGAATGAGTTGCCAGTCAGAGTTCCGCAGGGCCTGCAAAATTGCATTGTTCTGTCAGACTTATGGCTGGGGCCGTGGCTGTCGGAGAATTGATACGGGCCTCCCTCCTCCATGTATCCGCCTTTTTGTTTTAGGTCCTCTCAGTCTTATTAGCCCAGTGGAGGATATCTAGAGGATGGCAGGGAGAAGTATTATTTGTATCTGTATTATTTTATTGTAAATCACTTCAAGCCCAGTTGCAGGGAGGGACGGTATATACCTAAATCAAATAAATTGAATAAATAAATACCAGTCAGAATAAATAAAAACTGATCAGAATAATCCTTTTTGCATTTCTTTCACTTTACAGAAATATTTAAAGTAATTTATTCTAGATACAGCCAATAATAATATATTACTGTATTAGAATATGAACATAAGCTACCTGGAAAAAATAAAACTAGAAACAAATAAAATAAAGGTACACATCTCAGAATGTATGGAGTTGCCAATCTCATCTATTTCCCCCACTCCCCACATTCAATCTATTGTTTTCCTCATCTTCCTTCACCAGTCTTTGATTGGAAGCACTGGATGCATCATAAGTATGTATCTTCTGCTGCAGTCTATGGGTAATCCTAATTGACTGCCCCATACTTGCACCTGGCTAAGCTGATGAGGAAATAGTCCTTTTGAGCTTTATGGTTATCTTGTCCAATATGCAGTTAGCTCTTGTCCATGTTTAACGTACAAGAATTCATTGCATTTATTTTTGCATCATGATCCAGCCAGTATTCAAGCACTATGAAATCCCATTGACTTCAAATGGGAAAGATCTATGCATTTAGACTTCAGACTCAGCTATTGAGACCAACAGGACTTCCAAGTGCTAACTGTAAAGTAGATGGCATTAATGCACTCATGATATATCATCTCCCCCAAGACTCCAAAAGGCTTATTTGTTTGCCCTAGGGGTACAAAGTAGTAGGACTGGCTTTGGGAGGGAAACCAAGGAAAACGGGAAGAGAAGGGTTAATGAGACATTTTTGGCTTTCTCAGAAACATTTATGTGAAATTAAAATGCTGAAGGGCTCCAAAACTTTCAATTAAAACAAAAATAAATGCTGCCCTTAGGTTAGCAGCATTATTACAACCAGCATTGATTAAAGTATCTATGATATGAGAAAATAAATTATGCTTAAATATGAGGAGCCTCTCTAGTTTAGCTTGTAGGAGCCTGGGTGTGAAATGACTGCCAGGCAAGCCAAATTTAAATGTTCTATGATCAGTGTAAGTTATTCGTTTGTCCAAAGGCAAACTATGACAGCACCTCATTTGTGGCATATGTTCTACAAAACAAGATAGTGTCCCTACAAGATTGGTTTGAAAAAATATTAAGTAGCTGCAGCCAACAGGGAGAATGTAAAAGAGATTTTGGTTGATTCCTCAGACCCTAGACACTTTTCACCATCTCTTCTCCCTTTTTTCCCAAGGCTACAAACTTGTGGCTGCATCTCCTGTATTGAAAATCCAGGTAATTAATGCTACACATGAGTAGATGAAATTCTGCAGGGGTAGCCATGTTAATCTGTTTACTGCAAATAAACCAAACAATTTTTTTCATAAGCTTTCCAAAGTACTGTCTGCTTCATCAGATGTATGAAGCATTATTCCCAGTTGTCAGATGCAGAGGAAGACAGCAGAGACAAAAAGACAATCACAAGCACTCAAAAACATGCTTGGAATTAAATACAGTGAAAGGTTTGTTTTCATTTCAGAACACCAGTCATTTAAAATGATGATGCCAGACCTATGGCAATCCCATATATGGAATGTTCAAGGTAAGAGTCAAGCAGAGATGGTTTGCCCTTGGCATCTTCTGCACAAGAAACTTGGTCTTCCTTGTTGGTTTCCTATTCAAGTACTAATTGTGGCCAAACCTCCTTATTTCCTAAACTCTAAAGAGTTTAAGTTAAGCTGGGCTATTTGGGCTGCATGAAGCCAAAATGAATTCCGTTTAAAATGAAATATAAGATAAGAACTCAGGGTGGTATACCAATGTTGCTTTTAATCAACAGTAAACCAAGGTGTGCACAAACACAGCGCAGTGCTTGGCTCGCAAGTGCTCTGTGTCTTGTGCTCCCCCTCCCCACCTCCCTTTTTGTGTGGGAAATTAGTTAGAAACCGACTCCTGTGATATAAATACAATCACAATACGTTAACTAGAGCCCCTCTATACTCCAGGAATGGTGATCCTCTCTGAGTTAGAATCCTGGTTGGCAGGGAGAGAACAAACACTTGAAATTGTTTCCATCCCAAATTATGGGCACATTCCAGCTATCTACCAGTTAGAAGGAACACCTGAATGCAGCCAACAATATACTGTAAATTGTGAAACAATTTCATATATAAGTCTGTATAAAATTTTATTTATTATGTTCATAAGTGCAGAAAGTTGCCTATGCATGTTCCTCATGCCTATTTCTACCTGTTTTTTTATTAGATCACATGAGGTCCCTAGACAATGATGAAATCTCTGCCAAGCTTGCTAACTGTTTGCTGGTGAGTATTCACAAGTTATCAGTAGCTGACTTTTACACGGACTATGAATGGCCTGTGAACTGGCAAGGGGATTGCTTCAGCCTTGTGGTCAGGTTTACACTTGCACATAAGACGTGCCCTGCCTTGTCATCTGAGAAAGTTAAAATTACCTACTTGGTGGTTTTATGTGGGGGGTTTTGCATATGCTTTCAAAGTGAGACTGATTGTGCCACTGTGGGTGGAGCAGAGTATTGCATCAATATTAAGCTTAAACATAACATTTGTCACAAGGTTTCCTGGAAGGATGGGGGGAAGGTGGAAAAACAAGATATCTTAAGGGAAACAAATATATTAAAGCATGACTTAAGTAATGAGGAATGCACAAGAATTATTAGCAGTAGACTGCGTAGGCACAAGTGCAGTACAGTTTGTCCTGTTACAACTATAGAGTTCCGGCTACTTCTGCACATCTTTTCTAAAACTGATGGTTATTAAAGAGTACAATTAAGAATATTTTATTGGATATTATGGGGGGTGGGATCTCAGTCCTTTTTCAAATATGTGTTCCTGGATTCTAGATGCATAGCTGTGTTAGTCCATGGTACCTTTTCGGTCCTGGCCCTGACTTGGTGGAATGAGCTCCCAGAAGAGCTGAGGGCCCTGACGGAGCTATCTCAGTTCCTCAGGGCCTACAAAATGGAGCTCTTCTGCCAGGTGTTTGGTTGAGGCCAGGACTAGGAACAGCTGAGGCCCCTCCTCCGGCCAATTCTAAGCCATCTTGCAAACTCCCTTCATGTGATGATTAATTGTGTACAGGGGAGGAATGGGATTATGCTGCTACTTGTGTTTTATGTTATTGGGGGGAGGGGTTGATTGGTTTTATTGGGGGTTTTATTCTGTTTTATGTGACCTGCCATGACTCCATGGAGAGTGGTGGGATATAAATTTAAATAAACAAACAGGAGTCCCATGGTATCTTTGAGAAAAGCAAAACTTATTCCAGCATTAGCACAGTGTCAGGCCATCCTCATGGTTCATCACCTGAGAAAGATGCATGCTTTCAAACAAACAAGCTGTGTCTGAATCTTTTTCTTCAAACACCGTTTTCAGAAACTAATCAAAATGGATGTCTGTTTCAAATCATCTGCTCAAAGTCCCACCTCTGCTCCAAGGCTCTGAACCAATCCTTGTAATTATGTGTGTGCGATGTGATGATTTACAGTGACTCTAGCAAGAGAGGCTCCATGGTGAATGAAGTCCCCTGACCACTGCCTTCCTCTGCACAGTCTTCCTTGGTGGTCGATCTCCATTCTAAGTACCAAGTTTGCTTAGATTCTGAGATCTGACGAGATGGTTATAACATGCTGCCTTCCTTCTGCTTTGTGAGTATAGTCTCCAACAATTTTAAGTGATGGTCATCTAATCAGATCCCATGGTACTCCAATGAATGAGTGGGGGACTGAACAAATCTTCATTTTAAAAGGGGGAGGGGAAAAACTCCCCTCAGACAGGGCTTCAGGCTCTGGCTAAAATTGTAAGATTTATCACCAGGATTTTTATTTGGGTTTTAGGTAGGGTGGGTAGGCTTAGAGGAGAAAACTTGTTTTTAGATGATAAATAAACATCATGGTAGAGCTCTTAGCACCTATCCAGGAACTGGCAAATAAGACTTTAAAATCTGAATCCCTACAAGATTCCTGGAATGAAGTATATATTATGATCATTCCCAAAGGTGAAAATGAAATAAGGGAAATTTATAATGTTAGACCAGCCTTTCTTAACTTTAACATTGAGAAACCCCTGAAACATTCTTTAGCCACCAAGAAACCCCAGAAGTGGTGCAATCGAGCATAATATGATTGGGTGTACACACCCATCCAGCCCCCCTCCCCTTGCCATCCCCTCCATCATTGGCCATTTTGGGAGGGGGAAGGTCAACATAACCACATATGGTCATATCATCCAATAAATGTTCAACATGTTTAAACATCTATATTAAAATTAATTAACTCCCACCCATTCAGGAAACCCTTCCAGGGCTTTCAAGAAACTCCATGGTTTCACAAAACCCTGACCAATATCACTAATAAATGTATATTAAAAATTTTTTGCATTGATCCTAGCCCATAGTATTAGAGATAGTATTGAAATAGATTGTTGGTAAAGAAGAATGTGGGTTTTTATCAAAATGACAATTATGAGAGAATGTGAGAATCATGCTAGATATTCTTGAATACTTCAGTCTACATGTAGAGAAACAAGCTTGTATTTATAGATGCTGAAAAGGCCTTTGATAATGTTCACTAGAATTTTATGTTGAAAAGCTTACAACATTTAGGAATAGGTAAGAACTTTTTAAATTGGGTTAAAGCAATGTATACAAGTAAAGATGCCAGAATTAAACTCAATGACCAAATTTCTCAAAAACATGCTCTCTATCCCCTCCTTTATTTATTTATTTTGAGCATAGAGGACCTGATTTTTAAAAATTAATGATGTAGAAATTAAGTGATTCAAAGTAAATTTGGAAGAATATAAAATTCATGCATTTGCTGATGACTTGGTGGTCAGTTTAAAAGACCCTTTAAATTCTATGTTTCTCTAATTTAAGAAATTAAAGGATTTGGAGGAAATATCAGATTTCAAAATAAATAAACTAAAAATTAATATGTTGATTTGGAATGTCTAAGAAACATTGTGATGACTTAGAAACTACAACAGGAGTGAAAGTTCAAAAATGTTAGATATTTAGGAATATACTTATCAAATAAAAATTATTCTCTCTTTGGGTTAAATTATTTTAGGGCATGGAATGAAATTAAGTCTCTTCTGAAAAAATGGGAGAACCTTCAACTTTCCTTTTTAGGTAGAATTGCAGCAGTAAAGATGATGATATTTCCAAAAATGATTTTCCTATTCTGATTTCTAATTCTATTGGCCAATAGATTGTCTTATTCTATTGCCTTATTCTATTGCCAATTATTATATCTTAAAAAAACTATTTGGGGATTGGCAAAAAGTTTTGGTGAATTTTATTTGGCAGGGAAAGAAACCCAAAATAAAATTTAAAAATCTATGTGATGTTAGGGAAAAAGGAGGACTAGAAGTACCAAATGTATTATTGTACTATGAGGGGGCAGCATTTGAGTGGTTGACAGAATGGATAATATTAAAGGATAAGATCATGATTTATGTTTTGGATGGCGGGCCTATATTGGCTATAGGAAAATTAAAACTAATAGAGAATTTAGAAATGTATAAAGTATAAGAAAATATAAGAAAATATTTTTTTGAAAAAATTCCAAAATAATTTCCTCCCTAAATTTTTTTTAGTAAGCAATCTCTATGACATAAAGAATTTGTAACTTATGGAGATATTATTTATTAACGTTCCCAGCAAATAAAATTAAAAAGAAGGGAAGTAATAATAGTGAGAAGAGAAATATGTAGCTGTTATTTGTATTTGCAGTTGTCAGAAAGATTAAAAATAGATAAGCTTCTTTACCAATTTGAATTCCAAGAGATTATGTGGAGATAAACTTCTGTAATAAATAGGATCATCTGATTAATCATATGTATAAATGGTTATTAGACTATGACACTCAATCTGAATGAACCAAAGAGCTGATTATTATCTGGGCTAAAAATGTATGACGTAGCATGGCAATGGGAAGGAACTTGGGTTGTAGGAGTTAGGTTCTCTTCAAGTCTTAGGTTGAAAGAAATCTTTTACAAAATGTTCTATAGATTGTATTTAACTCTGAAGAAATTATCACTTGTGTACAAATCAGTCTCTCCAGGTTGTTGGAAGTATAAGTCTAAGGTTGGCTCTTTTTTTCATATGTGGTGATCATGTAAATATGTTAAAAGGTTCTGGTCTAATATATACAAAATGATAAAATCTATAATTAAGATGGAGATCTGCTTAACTACTGAAATGTGTTTATTAAATATGGTATAAACAAACAACCAGAAATTAGATAACTTGTTATTATATATGGTTACAGCTGCTAGACTAATTTATGCTCAAAGATGGAAGGACCAGAATAAACCAGCAACCAAGGACTGGCTGCTTAAACTAATCACATTTGTGGAAATGGACAAACTATCACCGGTCAACGCTTGACAATTTTACTGAGGCCAGGGGCGGGTGTAGTCTTTTGCTGAGAGACATTGCCACCACCGCCTGAGCCCCTCCTCCACTTGATTTCCCGCCGGCGCCCCTGACTTCCCACCGCCTGCTGGGCCGCGCTGCTAGCAGCACCTGCGCAGTGCCATGCTGAGGGGGAGCCCCAGCCATGGCGGGCACCGGACAACACCAAAGGTGAGCTGGTGGTAGAGTGGCCGGGCAGCCCCCAAAGCAGCAGCCAGGGAGGATGATGAAGAGGAGCCACGGCCCGGTACTGACTGATCTGAAGACCGGTACTGGTCCCCGGACGGGGGTTGGGGACTACTGCTTTAAATTATAGGTGAATAGTAATTAAATCAGATTGGAAAGAATGTTGTGTGAATCATTTTGGTGTTGGAAGACAAATTTCTATCTGTGAATTTGTACCAGTATTTTCTTTCTTTTCTTCCTTTTCTTCCTTCCTTCCTTCCTTTCTTTCTTGTTTCAAATAATTGAGGATGACTTATAAGGGGGTTGGAATTCTTTATTTCTGTCATTGGTTTAAAGTATAGGATTGATATATTCTTTTTAAGCAATGTAACATAGCTAGTTTTGTTGTTATTATAATTGTTTAATAAAGTCATATAATTTTATTTATTAATTTTGTTTATTATTAAATTTCTATACCGCCAACTTCCAGACCAGCCGGCTTGTAGCAATTCACAACAGAGTAAAAGCATAAAAACATAGGACAGCAAAATTACCATCTGCCAATAATAAAATACAATAAGTTTAAAAAATGACAAAGATGGCATGCATAGAAATTCCAAGTAGACCCACATTCCTCATTCACCTATTCCCAACAGGGTCAAAGCGATGTAAAACTGGGATAATGGATGGCCGCAGGGAGAACTAGATGCAACAAGGGCAGGGGAGGACCTGATCTTATAGCCCAATATTCAGCCCAATAATAAGCATCCTGGTAAAAGCCAGAAGCATCAAAAGCCTGGGCAGTTTCTGAGCAGCAGGTACTGTGCTGTGAGAGGAGGAAACAACACCTTTGATGGAACCTGAGCTCTGGTCACCAGGTCTGATAAATTTCCAAACCCAAGGTCCTCCAAACCTTTTGAGCCTGTGGACACCTTTGGAAGTCTGACATACCTTGATGAGATAAACCACAAAGTACAAAACCAAAAAGGGAACAGAAACTCAACCTAGACAAAGTCAGGAATATATTGGAGAGTGACATTATCCATAACTCTATTATAACTCTTTAACATTTTCAAGTAGATGGTCCATCTAATAAAGATACCTTTTAAAAAGAACATTTTGTTTAAAAAACATTTCTTGCATGTACACACACAGTTTACCTTCAGTCATGCAAGGAAGGTTCGTGTGCTGAGGTGGCAGGTGCTTCCAAAGTACCATTAAAAAATATCTCCTTGGACTATCAGAAGCCCTCCTGGGCAAAATACTGGCAGGGGCTTATGGGGATTGTAGTCCATGGACATCTGGAGGACCACAGGTTGACTACCCCTGCCTTTGGGGATTGAACGACCCTTTCACAGGGGTCATGGCAGGGTGAGCAGCTTGGTCGGGGGGGGGGGGAATGCAGCCACTGTTGCACATGAAAGCTGAATAAATCTTTGTTGGTCTTAAAAGTGCCCCTGGACTCAATTTTTGTTCTTCCAAATCATTGGTTTTCGTTACTCGGTTCGTACCCCGCCGTTCTCTCCAAGGGGGTCCCAAAGTGGCCAACATTGTTCCTCTTCCATTTCATCCACACAACAGCCTTGCGAAGTAGATAGAGATAGAGCGTTCATCAGTCTGGAGCAGCGGGAAAGAGCAAGATCAGCACGGTGGGACAAGAGGCAGAATTGAACTGAGACTCCCCAGAAAAAAAAACAATTTATATACAATCATGAACCATGGATTTTCACGCCATGGGTCAGTTTCAGTATAATTTCTATGAAAGAACACTTGCATAATTTTATGGTTTGTGATCACCACAACATGAGGAACTGTATTAAAGGGTCGCGGCATTAGGAAGGTTGAGAACCACTGATTTAATGTAACCCTGCAACTTGTCAGCTTTAGTTCCTTATGGCATAACAGGAATCAGTAGTCCCCTCCTACCACAACAGTGACTCCTTCCACAAATATTTCTTCTCTGTTCCTCTTATTGCTGTTCCAGTATTGCAAACTGGCTGGTCAGCAGTTCATACTGAATGGTAGTTTGAATACTGAAGGAGCGGTCTTTGGTTTGTCAAAAGACTAGCAGTAATACCTGATGAAGCAACAGTCAGATCAGCCATCCTTCTGGGGGTGAAATTTATCTATGACTTATCAGGAATATCTTTCCTGTTCCACCTGGAGTATCTATGAAAAATATGACTTCTGTCTTATTGAAAATAACAACAGTAATTTCTTTGAAAATGTTCCTTGGGTCCACTTCAAGTCTGACTCATTTTCTCATGTGACTACTCCAAACTGTCCAGGATCATATGCAGTCTCCATTACATACTCCTTTGTAAGAGTACAGCTACCTTCTTTTCCCCCTGCGACTCCCACCATGATCCTGAATCTGGGGGCCAACTTCGAAACTCTTTGCTTTATTGTCTGATAAATTATGCTTGCCACATACACCCTTTTATTACTACAGTTAATCTTTCGTGAGTCAGAGCACACTATATCAGATATATGCATTCTGACTGATGAAATGTTTTGCTGGAACAAATTGTGTCAGTCTTCAATGTGCCACTGTGCTCCTATTTTATTATGTTTCTGATGCTACTGTAAATTTCCACCTTATTCCCAATCTGGGACTAGACAGGAACTCTTGCAACCAGACCCTGTCCTAGTTGTTCCTTGTCCCACGATGTAATGGCAGCTGCCATGAGTCAGAAGTTATATCCAGAGTTTATAGAGAGAAAGACAAACAGCCTCATATTCAGAATTTCCTATTAATTGGTTTTGAGGAGAGAGTTGGATAGTGTGGTCCTCTTAAGTTTAGCTTTTTACCTGTTCTGAAAAACCCTAGATATTTTTCATATTCTCATCCATATGCAAATAAAGCTCAAGTTTCTTTCATATATATATAGCTGAGACTACACAACTGTAACACAAATATCAGAGGGTATGGTATGTGTGTGACTGTGTAAGAATGACAGAGAACGAATATCCACTCCCAATGTGCATTGGTCCATTGCCATTATACCATTGCTTTATAATGTTTGACTGCATCTTACCTGAGGGAGATAGAAAAGCAGAAGTCAAGCATTGGTCTTCAGGAAATCAGAGAACATATCATAGACGTGGTACTCCCCCTTAGCCCTTCCTGCCAGTTCTTGCATTGCATTAGTCAGCCAGAGCACTGCTTCTGCCTGAGGGTGGAGAAGGATCATGCCCCAAGGACTGTGAGGAGTCCTGCTAGCCCCCTGCTAGCAGCATTTAGAGAAAGGCAGGTGGAAGAGGCAACAGTGAGGTTTACGAGGAAAGGAAAATGGAATGCAGCAAGAAGAGTTTTCAGAGGAGAGGAGAAGGGAAAGGATAGCAGGGGCAAAGGGAATGAAAAGTATCAAAGGGCACTTGCCTCACAAAATAATGGAAGGTTGAGTTTTCACCTTTCTTGTGGCATTTGACTTGCAGGAGGACATTATGTGCTGGAATAAGACATGATACCAATGTTGCGATAAACAAGTCCACAGTTTTATTACCTCTCCATGGGAGGGTTGGCACAGCATGGGAGAGGGAGCCTGACCTTGCAGTCAGCAGACTGCATCAACAACCCACGGAGTCCAGAGGCGCCTTGGGGACTTGAACCATTCCCAGCCAGGAGAGCAGATCCCCTTGCCTACTGAAGTCCGCTCGTGAGGGAAGCGACCTATGCGGGGGAGGCCACCAGGCGCCAACCTGATTTGACTGCCCCCAGGCCACCTGGCAAACGAGCCCCTGGCCTCCCAGCTGGGTAAGCTGCGCTTGTTTACAAACGGCCTCGTAGTGAGGCCCCAAACTTCAGGGAGTCAATCGCACACTGGACTCCCTGCCAACAGGCTCCATCCCATGCAAACCCGCAGCTGTGTCAATTATTGAACAAGACATCCACCTCAAAACCCTGAACAATTTTGTATACAACAACATAGGGTAGGTGGGAGGGAAGCAGCTCCCGCGGCATCCCTTGCGAAGGGGGAAAGACCCACACACGGGGCAACTTAAATAGTCACGAGTCTCGCCCTACCCTCACGCTATGCATGCTGCAGTCTGGCAGCACGCACACTAGAAGGCCTGTGGGTGGTTGCCTCTATATCCCAGGAAGCCCTCTGCCGCGTCAATGTCCGGCCAAGGCAAGTCTCGGGTGGGTTTATGTTCCAGTTCTATATATATAGTGTGCGCAGAGAGCTACTTACAGAGAGCTAGAGCTGCCAGCTCCAGATTGGGAAATACCTGGAAATTTAGGGGTGGAGCCAGTAGAAGGCAGGGTATGGGAAGGGGAGGGATTTTGATGGGATCTAATGCCATAGAGCCCTCCTTCCAAAGCAGCCATCTTGTCCAAGTGTAAATAAATATGTTGCCTTTTTTGAAATTATTTGCTGATAAGAAATTGTGGGGACTGCAAATGTTATTAGGTGGAGTGGAGGGAGTCCTAATCCTACCCTGAGGAGCAATGCTTTCCATCAGCCCCCGCCCTTCTACACACAGTGTAGAATTCCCTGGGGAAGATAAAGGATTACTGGAACCCTGCATCCCCCCCCCCCCCGATGAAGAAGAAGAGCTGGGTTTTTGTAGCCTGCTTTCTAGTACCTGAAGGAGTCTCAAAGTGGCACATGATCACCTACCTTTCCTCTTCCCACAACAGATACAATGACCAATCATGCATGGCAGCGGTGGTGTAATGCAGCAGAGCAGCATGCTCTGCCATTTATAGGGGATTTATGGGGGACGCAGTAAAGCAGCACAAGCTGATGCATCCCTGCGGGGGACACATTTTGGCCCGAGGAATGCTGCAGCAGCAGAATGGTGGGGCTTCATTTTACAAGAAGGCGGGATTGCAGAAGATCGCGATCCTGCCTTCCTGAAAAAGAGAGCACAAAGCCCCAATCAATCCCACGGCGCTGTACAATGCTGCAGAGCTGGGTGGGACTTATCTGGATCCTCCCTGGCCAGCATTGCACAGAGACGAGGAGGGCCTCAAAGGCCTGGCTCTTCCTGTGTGCGTGGGCCTGCCCCAGCCTAGCCTCCAATGGCGGCCATGGCAACGGAGGGAATGCAGAAAAATCTGTGTTCCCTTGTCACAAACCATCCGAGGCCTTAATTGAGACCAGGGCTGGGAGGTGGCTGGGATGGTGGCAACATCATGCGCATGTGGGCCTAGCCCAACTTCCGTGCCACCACCAGCCCAGACTTTCTGCCCTGTGCATAATCAGTCACGGTGAGGCCGAGAGAGCTCTGAGAGGAACTGTGACTGGCCCAAAGGGTCACCCAACTGGCTGCATATGGAGGAGTGGGAGATCAAACCCTGTTCTCCAGATTAGAAGCCACTACATCAAGCTGGTGAGCAAATCCATTGGGGGCAATCATAACAATCTATAGAGGAAAATCTGCATACCTTCTCTCTTTTGCCTATCACTGTTCTAGTCAAATCCCCACCCCCAGGGTTGTATGAATAAAGTGGAGAATTGCTCATGAGCTTTCTACTTCCCTTCTAGAAGGGCTTAAGAGGATTTAATTGTAAACACAATAAGCCAGCACTTTGTTCTACTGAAACCATGGACGATCTGCACAATAAATCTGAGAGGGAGCAGGAGGATAGAATCCTGGCTCCAGCTCCTAACATATTACCAGGGCCACTTGCATTCACCCTTGGTTACTAGATCAGGACAGACACCATTAACTCAGGACCTGTCACGTGTGGGGTTCCTAGAGATCCACACACAGGAAGTCGTTTGCTTTTATTGGCTCCGGCGGAAAAAGTAAATGTCTTACATATTTGATTCCCCACTACTCCACATGCAGCCAGCTGAGTGACCTTAGGTCAGTCACAGTTCTCTCAGCCCCACCTACCTCACAGGCCGTCTGTTGTAGGGAGAGGAAAGGACTTTATAAGCCAATTTAAGACTCCTTCATGTAGTGAAAAGCGGGGATATGAAAACTGGCTCCTCCTCCTTCTGTATACCAATCACAATTTTGCACCCATTGATAAATCTAGTACATAAAATCAACTGCCTAAGGAGATGGTGAGTTCCCCCTTATTAGCAGTCTTAAAGCAGAAGCTGGACAGATACATATAATGGGTGCTTTAGGCATTGAGCAGGGGATTGGACTAGATGGTCTGTATGGACCCTTCCAACTCTATTATACTATTCTATGATTCTGTAACACAATTAAAGAATTGGTGGACTCATCCCCCACTTGGCACTCTGGCCTTTCCTTTGGCAGGAGAAACCCAGCTCTCATAAGATGCTTACAGTCAATTACATCTGCCATAAAAAGGCCACTTGAACTAATTAGACAGCTAATAATATGGATATGTTGAAGTAAGAAGAGCTGATCACTGTTTTAAGACTCTCTTAAGTTCTCGTCAGTTTTAGACAATGTGAGAAGTAAATGATGGGGCTTGCTATCAAAGAAACGTCATCCTCTTCTGTCACTTTTCTCTTCAGGAGTGATGAGAGCTCTACTGCCGTCTTCCAGACAAAGATAGTTGTGGCTTGTGACATCCCTAGCAATTTGGGAGTTGGGTGCCTGTGGACAGCAGAATTTTAGGAATGGAAGGAGTTCATCATGGATAAGATGCCATAGATGTCCCTTGGAAGCTGCCATGGTCTCTAGAGTTTACAAATCAGAATTCGTTCAGTGGCCCCTTGGTAGGGCAAATGATAACTCCATTGGGCTGCTAAAGCAGAAAGTAAACTTGGGACCCCTTCAATTGGAGAAGAATGCATAAAATATATTTGATTAGAATATTTATGCTGCTATTATTCCCCAATATATTCCCTGTTTTCCCCCTCAATATTTTATACCCCGATGCAGAATGCTGCTGCCCAGGTCCCAATAAGGACCCTGTGGAGGGTGGCTGGTCTTCTTACAGCTGCATTGGCTCCCAGCAGAATCCTGGATCAAGTTCAAGGGGTTGGTACTGACCTTCAGAGCTCTGTACAGTTCAAGACCTGCATATTTGAGGGACCACTTCTCCCAATATGTCCCCTGGAGAGCACTTAGGTCATCTGCTGCAAACCTGTTAGTAGTCCCTGGCTTCAAAACCATCTGCCTAGCCTTGACCAAACCTGGTGGAATGAACTGCTGCCTGAGACGAGGGCCATGGCCAAAGGATTAGTTCCACAGGGCCTGTAAAGTGGCACTCTTCCACCAGGCCGAGAATTGAAGCCAGGGTGACGTACTGAAGGGGCCTCCCTCCAATCTTTGCTGTTCTTCGCCACTCCCCTCTTGTCCATGCCACTGAAGTACATACCTACATATTCAACAGCTAGAGAAATAAAAAGATGGCAGAAGGAGAGGGATAGGTAGTTAAAATTAGTTGTCAGGTAGATAATAGGTTTCTAGGGTTTTTGTGTCTAATTTTTAGAATGTAAATGTTATTCATAAAGTAAATGTGTATGTATTTTTAAAGGTAAAGGTAAAGGTATCCCCTGTGCAAGCACCGAGTCATGTCTGACCCTTGGGGTGACGCCCTCTAGCGTTTTCTTGGCAGACTCAATACGGGGTGGTTTGCCAGTGCCTTCCCCAGTCATTACCGTTTACCCCCCAGCAAGCTGGGTACTCATTTTACCGACCTCGGAAGGATGGAAGGCTGAGTCGACCTTGAGCCTGCTGCTGGGATTGAACTCCCAGCCTCATGGGCAAAGCGGTCAGATGGCTGCCTTACCACTCTGCGCCACAAGAGGCTCTTAGTAATAATAATAAGAAGAAGAAGAAGAAGAAGAAGAAGAAGGAGAAGGAGAAGGAGGAGGAGGAGGAAGAGGAAGAGGAAGAGGAGGAGGAGGAGGAGTTGGTTGCCGCTTTTCTTTACCTGGAGGCTCGCCTTCCTTTTCCTCTCCCCACAACAGACACCCTGTGAGGTGGGTGAGGCTGAGAGAGCCCCGATATCACTGCTTGGTCAGAACAGTTTTATCAGTGCCATGGCGAGCCCAAGGTCACCCAGCTGGCTGCAAGTGGGGGAGTGCAGAATCGAACCCGGCATGCCAGATCCCCACTCCTAACCACTACACCAAACTGGCTCTCATAATAATAAAGAAGACTCCCATTGTGGTCCTGTGGCCTGGTTCCTGTCAACTTTCCCACAGTTTGCCAAATGTAACATCCTCTTCTCCAACTGAACAGTGTATCTGAGAAGGATGCACACAGCTTCCGAGTAAACTGAGCAATCCCAGTCACTATAGTCCCTAGGAGCCCAGTTTCTGGAAAGGGATCCCAAGGAACTCCTGTTGACATTTTGATGTGTTTCCCCCCCCGCAAACCGTATCACATCAGGCTTTTCAGGGAGGGGGATGCTTTCAGATACCTTCTTGCTATCGGAAACTATACAGCAGTTAGACGGTTTAACTGCTTAACAAAAACTACTCAGTGATGAAGTATTGTTAACCATGTGCCTATTCTGCCATCTAGTGTCCAAAGGCTGGAATGGAAAGCAGAAAAGGAGACTGAAGGTTCCTCCTGTGCAATGACTGCCATGCAGGCCTCCATGAAGCCCTGGAGATGAGTGAGAAAACATGTGAGTCCATATCAGGGGTAGTCAAAACTGTGGCTCTCCAGATGTCCATGGACTACAATTCCCAGGAGCCCCTGCCAGCGAACTCTGGCAGCGGCTCCTGGAAATTGTAGTCCATGGACATCTGGAGGGCCGTAGTTTGACTACCCCTGGTCCATGTAGATGCTTTGCTTGTTCAGGAGAGCCACCAGTGCCACCATCACATTGGAAAAGACTCTGGGGACCAATGCAAAACTGAAGGGGAGTGACTTGAACTGAAAATGTCTGCTTATATTGGCAATCTGAGGTATTACCAATGAGATGGCAACATTGGGAGATGTAGATCAGCTTTTTTTCAACGTTTTGACCATGGAGGAGCCCCAAAAATAATTTTTCAGATGTCAAAGGGCCCAGAAGTAATGTTAGCGGACCTTGCTTGCCACCACACCCCCAGAAGTGACATCACTACCCACACACACCCTTAGCCCTCCTTTTGCACCCTTCCCCCACTTTTGCTATTACTATGGCGGCAATGCCTCATGTAGGTGGAAAGAAGAGCAGGAACTGAGAAGACAGCCCATATCTTCCCATCATGTGCCATTCAGAGCTCTCGCAACCCCCCTTCAGAACTCCCACGGACCTCCAGGGGTCCATTGGCCCATAGTTGGGAATCCCTGGCACAGGTATTCCTGAGAGCATTATTTATTATTTTTATTTATTTATAATTTAATTTATACCTTGCCACTCCTGTAACTGGCTCACAGCGGCTAACAATAGACAAAACCCCACAATAAAATCCCATTAATAGCACAAAAATCCAATAATAAAAATCAGAAAGATTGGTAGCGAACTAGAAAACCAACCCCATCCCTACTCACAGAGAACATAAAGATGCCTAAGGGGGGTTAATAAAGGATACTCCAACAACTCAACTGGCTCCCAATTGAATTCCAGATTAGGCTTAAGGTTTTGGTAATTACCTTCAAGGCTATATGCTGTCTGGGCCCAGTGCATCTGAGAGACTGTCTCTCTGCCTATACCCCCAAAGAGCACTACGCTCTGCCACTGCCAACTGGCTAGTAATCCTTGGCCACAAAGAAGTATGTCAAACCTCAACTAGGGCGAGAGCTTTCTCTGTACTGGCCCCTACCTGGTGGAATGAGCTTCCTGAACAGATCAGGGCCCTGCCCGAGCTCCCAGAATTCAACAGGGCCTGCAAAAGGGAGCTCCTCTACCAGACATTTGACTGAGATTAATCCAACCTAAAAACATCCAGTAATCCTCCCAAGCCAGACCCTCCATTATCTGTTAAAGTTCTATTAAAACTGTTCAATGAATTATGGTAATCTGTTAAACCTATAAAGCTAAAGGTAAAGGTATCTACAGTGCAAGCACCGAGTCATGTCTGACCCTTGGGGTGACGCCCTCTAGTATTTTCATGGCAGGCTCAATACGGGGTGGTTTCCCAGTGCCTACCCCAGTCATTACCGTTTTACCCTCCAGCAAGCTGGGTAATCATTTACCGACCTCGGAAGGATGGAAAGCTGAGTCAACCTTGAGCTGGCTGCTGGGATCAAACTCCCAACCTTATGGTCATCGCTTCAGACAGCATTTCTGCTGCTTACCACTCTCTGCCACAAGAGGCTCCGTTAAACCTATACATTGTTAAAATTGTTATTGATATGTTATGACTGTTAGTTAATGTATAATGTATGATGTTCTATGTATCCCACGACATATGGGAGGGCAGTATAAAAATCTAATAAAGAACTCAGATCATAAGAACCCTGAACTCAACCATAGAACTGGCAGAAGAGCTCCATCTTGCAGGCTCTGTGGAACTGCAAAAGCTCTGTCAGGGCTCTCAGCTCTTGTGGGGCTCATTCCACCAAGTCAGGACCAGGATCAAAAAGGCCCTGGCCCGGGTCAAGGCCAGGGATTTCCTGTAAGTTAGTATCTGCAGAGTGAAGGGGGCATAAGCAGGTAAGCAGTCCCTCGGATAAGTGGGGCCTGGCTGCGGATGGATTTGAAGGTTAATACCAGAAACTGGAACCTGATTTGGGCCACAACTTGTAGCCAATGCAACTGTCTCAGCACAGGCTGGATGTTGAGTTGAACCCAGGCCAAGGTGGACAGGTGTGCTTCCTGATCTGTCCTTCTCCCACCTAGCCACAGAACATCCATCTTGGAGGGGTTACATTTCAGGCAAGTCTACTCCAACCATCCAGCCACTGTTTCCAATCATCTGGTGAATGACTCTGGGGGGAGTCTGGGTGGCTATCCATGAGGAGATGGATATCATCCCCATATTGGTGACAACCATACCTGTAACTGGGCCAGAGGGTGCATATAGATGTTAAACAGAGGAGAGGAGAGAACCTACTCCTTCAGAACCCCCCCCCCTCCAGAAGGCACACAGAGGCTATGCTAGGAGGTGGTTCTCCCTCCCCCCATGTCCTCAAAATTGAAAGCGGCCAGAGCTACTTACTGGTAACAGGGCATGCTCTGGGGCCAGCTCCACTTCCACCTAGCAAACCTCTGAAACTGGCAGGAAGGTGAAGTCAGAGAATTGAATCCTTATTAGCCTTTCCTGGCTGAGAGCTCCCTCCTGATTGGGGCTAAACCACCAGGACTGAGGGCCCTACTGATTGGGGCTAAGCTATCCTGGCTGAGGGCCATGACTTACTCATGAATAAACATTCCCAGGGTAGAGGCTTTTCCTGGCTGTCTGCATGCAATTTGACCTGATTGGCCCTCATTGGTAGAGTGTGATTTGACCTGATTGGTCCTCATTGGCAGAGTGCTCACTCCTTACTGGTGGCATACCCCAAGGGAGGGTCAATCAGGTAGGGAGTCAGTTGGCTGCACACAAATTCAACTTTAGAATGTTTAGTGATTATCAGGAGGTCACTGGCAAATTGAGAAACCACACATTGAACTTGACAGAAATATCTAAGAAACAGGTTTCTTTGAGGAGTTATGAGTGGTCTGTTTTTTTTCTTCTTCATTTCCCTTCTCTGTATTATAATAAAGACAAGAGAGAGCAGGTACCTGAGAAAGTTCCATAGCAGATTTCATGTTTGACTGTTTCAGATTTCTCATGTGTAACAAAAAAGACTTTTAACTTCTGTTTTTGAGAAAATAGCACACAAAATATCTTCAAATTACCTTGAGTCTCTATGGACTCCCTTCCTAACCAGCAGACCTTCTAACCTTTCTTTCACCAAAACCCAGCAACCTCTGACTCTGTCAGTTGGCCAGCAGTTCAACTGCCAAATTCTCCTCGCTTTTTTTTTTTCTTTTCAATATTTGAACCAATTATTTGAAAGGCTGAGACTCCTGGCGATCAGAGCCTGAAAGCAGTTGGCACAGGGTCTTTTGTGCTGTTTTGCTAGGCCATCGTCCATGTTAAGAGTCATCAGGGCATCTTTGATCAGAAGAAACTTGTTTTCCTGCCTAAAGGGGGGAGGAGGAAGGGATTCACAAAAAGAATGGCTAGAAGAATCTGATCTGTTCCTCTTGTGGCCACCAGGGGGCATGTGAAACATAAACTCCTCCTTGGCTTTTCTTGGCTGTCTTCCTGCTATTGGGGGGGGGGAGCTTACGTGGCAATGCTTAGAATATAGCATCAAAGTTTGATTTTCAGCTTCAGAATTTGTATTTTTAACAACTATGAACTTACTTAAAATATTAGGAAGCCATCTCGCTTAATATCACAATCCATTTTTCTGCATGAGGAATGAAGAGACCATTTGTAATCTGAAATTCACTGTGTAGTAGGTGGTTTACCAATATTCTGAAAGTTTCCAGTTTGATAGAACTGAGCATTTTGAAATAATTTAACTCAAAATAGCCATCATTCTGATGATGATGATTCAGTTTATGGCAGCCCATGTTTTAAAGTAACTGACTTGAACTGTCTATGTCAACAACATATATGGAATAAATGCAGTTCTGAGCTTTAGGACTCTCGTCATGTAGTAGATGGCTGGCAATTCCCAGTCACTATTATGCCACCCCTCGGCTGAGATTGTCTGAATGAACGCATAAATTCATAATATGCCATTCAAAGGCTAATACAAAAGCCTTCATTGTAGAGGAAGTATCACCCAGTTTAGAAAGAATAACGGGATTATGTTATCTGCAAAATGGTTAGCTGTACAAGGTTAAAAATAAAACAAAATCAAAAGGTGCAATGAACAGAGCTGTTCAATACTTTCTGGATTACAGTGCTTTTGAATTTGTATATCATTGGTCACAACAGACTGATACTCTGCAGAAAGCCAAACCACAATAATATTGCCCAAGACAATCATGTTAACATCTGTGGCTGAGATGAGGGTCTCCTAATAGGAACATACTACCCAATGCACCACAGAAGTTCTTCTTCCTCTCACATAAGTGGAATAGTCACCCTCTGCTTCTAAGACAGTGTGGCGTGGTGTGGCAGTTAATGAGCAGTGGATTCTGATCTGGAGAACCAGATTTGATTCCCCACTCCTCCTCCACATGCCACCTAGGTGACTTTGGGCCAGTGACAATACTTTTAGACCTCTTCTCACAGAACAGTTTTTTCAGAGCTCTCTCAGCCACACCTACCTCAAAGGGCGTCTGTTATGGCGAGACAAAAGGTGTTTGTAAGATGCTTCGGGACACCTTTGGGTAGTAAAAGCCAGGGAATTAAAAACCAGCTGTTCTTCTACTTCATTTGAAGCTATTTTTGCTCAGAGTGATAAAGAAAGGCATGTTATTGTCCAAAATCATTATGAGGGATAGATGCCAAAAAGCTACCATTTTCTACACTCATCCATCCACAATCATATTAGGCTATCAGGAGGAAGACTAACAATCGCCCACAAAGAAAATCTGGCAAAACCACTTTTGGAATCCAGAGATTATGTGCAGAATTGACTGGTGTCATCTCCAGCAGCATGATAACCACTTTTAAAAAGTCTACCATATCTCAGAGAAAGCAGCTTGCATGTACTGTATATCTACTTAACCAGCTTCCCAGAAACATAAAGCACCAGCATTAAATAACTTCAACAGTAAGAAAAGAATGTTATTCTGGACAGTCAGTTTGATGGCAGTATACTTTTAAATATTGCAACACATTCAGCATTTTAAAAGGTCAGTAAGTTATTAATTGCAATATAGTATTTGGAATAACCAGACATTATAATCATAACAAATAAAATCATTTCCATGCTGCCAATGATATGCTAGCCTTCTGATTGGTCCTGGTCCTGGGAGAGGGCCCTCCCTTTTGAGGGCCAATTGAAGAAGCTGGTATGCCATCAGGAAGCACCAGAGGGCCTCTGATTGGCCCTCTCTGGGAGGACCCTTCCCACTGAGGACCAATCTAAGGATCTTCCTCACCTCCCTGCCGCCAGCACACCTCCTTGCTGCTGCAGGCAGTGAATGCCAGCAGCCTCTGCCACAAGGGCCTGCCATTCTCATTGTCCCCCCACACACCTCAAGGAGTGCCAGCTACCTCCATCACAGTGGCCCACCATTCTTGATGGCCTCCCCACCATTCTGGCCACTCTCCCCACCAGTGGTGAGGGGTAATTGTGTCCTCCAGTGAAGAAGAAGAGTTGGTTCTTATATGCCACTTTTCTCTACCTGAAGGAGTTTCAAAGCTGCTTACAGTCACTTTCCCTTTCCTCTCCCCACAACAGACACCCTGTGAGGTGGGTGAGGCTGAGAGAGCCATGATATCACTGCTCAGTCAGAACAATTTTATCAGTGCCGTGGCGAGCCCAAGGTCACCCAGCTGGCTGCATGTGGGGGAGTGCAGAATCGAACCCGGCATGCCAGATTAGAAATCCACACTCCTAACCATTACACCAAACTGGCCCTGCCACTGTTCGTTGCCTCCCCCCAGAACTGCTGGGGGGGCATCCATCCACTTTTAAAGTGGGTTTCTACTAGTGTGTAAATAAAACCATTTATATTAAATGCCTGATAAATCTGAAAGATATCACAAATAGGGAAATGAATACATATTTATTTCAAATTATTTCCACTTTAATGAACTATATTTGAAGGGATCTGGCAAGATATTTAGAAAAATCACAGTGATTGGGATGCAGGGAGCCAGCATTGTGCAGTGGTTAAGAGCGGTGGACATGAATTGGGAGAACTGGGTTTGATTCCCTATACCATCACATGAAGCCTGCTGGGTACCCTGGGACAGTCATAGTTCTTTCAGAACTCTCTCAGATCCATCACAGGGTACCAGTTGTGGGAAAAGGAGGGGGAGGTGAATAGAGACTCCTTAAGAGTAGAGAAAAGCAGAGTGCAAAAACCAACTCTTCTCCAAGAATAACCAGGCTAGCAAATTACGGTCTAGACACTCAACAGAGTGGCTGTGTGAGAGAAGCAGGGTGACATTTTGATGGGCAATAGCTATATAACAGCATAGTGGGACACCTGGACTCTGAACTCTAATGGTCCTGGTCCTGGGCATGAACTCTAAGGGCATGTATCTTAGACCCCTTTCCATGCTGTTTTAACCCATTGCAGACAACGTGGAAAACGTTCTGGTGGAGTCCCACTTTGTCAAATGCAACAGCTTGAGATCAAGCATGACAATCACGTTCTAAAGCTCATCTTGTACATGATCATGAAAATGGTCAACAAAGATGATTCTATCTTGCTCCTCTAAAGACACTTCTACACAGCTGTGATTACATCAGCAGGAACAAACAATCAGGCATTGTCTTCATTCCTTTTCTGGATCACAAGGCTGAAATGCTTTATATTCCATTATTGGGAGCTACTACTCCATATCAAATCAGGGAAGCAGCACCAGCTCTGGGAAGAAATCTGGATGTAGCACAAGAGCGATGGTGCCGCCAGGACTGGACTTTGCAGTGGTAGGGTCACAGGTTTGGGGGATGGGGGAAGCAGAATTAGGTTGTATTTACCTGTAACTGATGTTCATTGAAGTCCTTTTGTTAGGCACACAACTGCACATGTGCAGGCCTGCCATGACAGATTTTCTAGCTTAAAATTCTCTGGGGCATTTGCACACCCATTGGAACTGTTGTCTCTTTTCCTCTACTTTCATCAGAGTTGCCATTAGCATTCATTAGTGTAAGCTCATAGCGTTGCAGGTGGGAAGGAATGTGTGCCTGCACAGAAGAGCTTGATAAATATGTTTTATTTATAATCTAATTTATATGCCACCCTTCCCTGGAGGCTTACAGCATATAGTCACAGGTAAATACAATCCTGTCTTTATCTTCAATGTGTAGTCCCACATTGGGATTTTAGCAAGCTCATTGGTCAGGAGGTAGGACAAGCTCATCAAATAGCACTTTATTGAAACATAGATAGTAACACAGCTTTGCCCACAGGTTTGTACATCCAGATCCAGCACACAGTGACTTATAAATGTGTCAGCAGACAACCATGTTGCAGCTCTGTGGATCTCTATCAATGGAACTCCCCTGAGCATGGTCTCCAATGTTGCCTGAGCCCTTGTTGAGTATTCATGTAATAATTAATGGCCAAGGTACTCCTGCCTTCAAATAACACAATTTTATCACTTAAATACAATCCATTTGTATAATGTCTGAGAGGAAGCCTTTTTTACTTTGAAATTCCTGCATAACAAAGATCTTTCCTAAGAAGCTTTGTCCTAAGTCTTGCTCTTTCAGAATCAAGTGTGGGGGAAAATACTGCTAACTTCTTGAATCAAATGAAACTCTGAAATTACCCTGGGAAGAAACTGTGAACTAGGCCTCATCATCACTATCTCCTAGAATATCTTTAAGAAAGGAGGATCTATAAGCAGTCTTGGCTCCCACCTGGTGGAATGAGCTCCTGGAAGACTTGAGGGCCCTGCAGGAACTTTCTGTGTTCCACAGGGCCTGTAAGACGAAGCTCTTCCACCAGGTCTTTGGTTAAGGCCAGGGCACAGGAGATCAGATGGGCCCTCTAGATTAAACCATCTGCAGTGGAATCGGCATGAATAAATTGTCCCCTAAGGCAGTGGTCCCCAACCTTTATTAGGCTGGGGACCGGCAGGGCATCGGGCCGTGCCCGCGGGGACCGCGCCCGCGCGGGCCACGGCCACGCTTCGGGCCGCGCCCGCGCATCGAGCCGCGCCCGGCCGCGCCCTGAAACCACGCCCGCGGATCGGGCCGCGCCCTGAAGCCGCGCCCGCGGATCGGGCTGCGCCCGGCCGCGCCCGCGGATCGGGCCGCGCCCGCGGATCGGGCCGTGCGGGCGCGGCCCGCACGGGCGCAGCCCGGCCATGATTCCCTCTTCCCGCCCTCCCGCAGTAAGTAGCTTCCCGGGCCGCAAGCTTGCGGCCTGGGAAGTTTTTTACTGCGGGGGGGGGGCGGGGAGAGGGAGCTGCGGCCCGGCGCCATGGCCTTCGCGGCCCGGCACCGGGCCGCGGCCCGCAGGTTGGGGACCACTGCCCTAAGGCACAGGAAAGGGAATTGTCAGTGGGAGAGGGAGGTGAATAGTTCTGCCACCAGGATATTGTTTTAATGGATCAAGTTTTTATGTATTTTTGTGGGGTAATTTTTTATGTAACCCACGGCCAGACGACTTGACCAACAGCAGCAGAAAATACATCCAATTAATAATAAATAAATAAATAAATAAATAAATAAATAAGCAGCTAATTCACTTGCCTCACTGATGCAATTGCTATCCAAAACTCACCTTCATTGACAACTCCAATTTCATTGTTACCAATCGTTCAAATGGCTTGGCCATTAACTGAGATACTAGGTAAAAGGTAAAGGTATCCCCTGTGCAAGCACCGAGTCATGTCTAACCCTTGGGGTGACGCCCTCTAGCGTTTTCATGGCAGACTCAATACAGGGTGGTTTGCCAGTGCCTTCCCCAGTCATTACCGTTTACCCCCCAGCAAGCTGGGTACTCATTTTACCGACCTCGGAAGGATGGAAGGCTGAGTCAACCTTGAGCCGGCTGCTGGGATTGAACTCCCAGCCTCATGGGCAAAGCTTTCAGACGGCTGCCTTACCACTCTGTGCCACAAGAGGCTCTTAACTGTGATACTACTAATGACAATTACCATTGTTGCATTAGTCTTGATTTTGAAGGGTCAGCATTAAGCAGATTTTTAAAATATTTCTTGGACAATTTCTTCATTTTCCATTCGCTTTTAACGTATCCTACATTCCACAGCAGTAGGTTAGTCTAATATTAAGAAATTCCTGAGCTTTGCACTTCTATAGTTTTATTGGCAGAGAATCCACCTTCTATAGTAAGATACATTTTTAAAGAGAGATTTCTGAGATTATGAAAAGGCACTTTCTCACTGTAACAGTATAATTGTCAAATCCACATACAGGTTTTAGGCAACCTTAAGGATATATGATGGGCTTTATTTCTTCAGAAGTTGAACAGTGACCATTTCGGAAGCCGAAGGCATGCTTTAAATTTTAATTGCCCTTCTGCCTTTCTCCGTAGAACACACCCAAAGATTATAGGGTTTTTTAAAAACAGGAATAATCAATATCCAGAGTAATAAACAGAATAATCAATATCCATTATGGAGCATTCTTTTAAAATAAGAAACACCTAAGGGAAGACTTGTATACATATTTTGAAAATATAATCACTTTTTTTCCTGTTTTGGGCAAGAACTTTTCTTCAGTTGAGTAGGCATATATTAATGTATCCTTACTGCATCTAACGTTTGTTTACTGCTTAAGTTGTCTTTTTTGCTATTTGCCAGTCTCCTGAAATTGCATTTACAGCTAGTTTTACCTCTCTTAAAGAGATCCAGTACTTACAATATATCTCGAATGCATCCCAGATTAATAACCAGCCTACTTTTGAAGTTTCTCAAGTATATTCTTCATCTTCAGTAGTAAGTTGTTTTAACTTCCAATCACAGTTACAAGATTTTATTTCATGGGCTTGCATATAACCTAAACCTTGCATAGCCATATTTTACATTCTGCCATGACTTGGGAAGAAACTGATGCCCCTATTACTGAAAGATATCAGGAAAAAAGTTAATATCATACCTGATACAGTCTAGGTATCTGCGCAATACTGGCTTCCCTCCTTCCTTCGTGTATCCAAACCAATTTTCATTCCCATCTTTCTTCCTCCACCGTTATACAGCACACAAATCTAAGCCACAATCTAAACAAAACTGAACAAAACTCTGTTCATTTGCATCTCCTCATGTTAGGCTCAGAGCCCAGATGACAGAAGTACTGGCAGATCTGGTCCACTGTGAAGGTCACGCTTGGTTATAATTTCCCATTTTTGCCTTCAAAATACACAAGGACCAATTGCTGCCTGGGAGCTGCTTTTGAGGATTGTTAACAGGAGAGAAACAGTTTAGATCATTGGTTATCCACATTTTAGAGCCTGGACCATGAGAAAACTAAGAAGTTACATGGACAGCGTTTTTGTATGTAAAAATGTACAAGGCGGCACAGGCAGAAATGCACCAGATACACTATCCCACATCAAAGAGAGCACAAAGATTTCTATGTATGTGCAATGGAATTCTAGAAATATACCCATTTCAGCTCTTCACCTGACACATATTTCTAATAGATTACAAAACAGCAATGCACTTGTGAGCAAGGAACAAAAATTTCAGTATAAAGAACTGACTAACTCCTAAGGAAGAAGTAACAAGCATGACACTCCAAAATTTCAAGGAGTGATTAGCTTCTTTTTTACTACAGGAAAATTAATGGCAGAGGATTTATTAAGGAATCCACAGACATCATTTGATGATAACAGATGCTACCTGTGGCATTGTAGACTGAACACTTTAAGAGTGATAAATGTCTGAGAATTTCATTGTTTTGCTGTAATTGTTATGGTGTGTCCCATGGAGCGATACTATTAGGTTGTAATATTGGTGTTTCACACACTAGGTTGGTTTAGTCTTTAATAATTTATAGAGGTTTATTATCACCCCTTAGAAGTAACAAATAGGAAGATATTCCATAACAATTTATATTAAAAATATAAGTGTTTATAGGAATGGTGAAACTTTTCTGTTAATGTATTCAGTAATACTGTGATCCCCTTCCAATAGTCATTTCAGCCACTGATTTCACTTTCCCCAGCATTTCAATAGCTACCAGCCATTTCAGTCCTCAATTTCACACTCTCCTGCTTCAATGCAGGGCAAAACAAAAGTGACTGGTGAAATGGCTGGCAGCCATTCCAGTGGTTCACATGGCTTCCTTCAAGTGGCCAGTTCATTTTGGGGGTTTTGGTTCAGGAACACGCTGAACCTCGAACCGAACCAGAATCTTCTAGTTCATACTCATCCCTAGTCTGCAAAGGATTGGAAAGAAAAATGAAGACGGAGAAACATAAGATTATTCTCAGAAAACTGGCCTGGAATAAGAGCGTGACCTGCCACAGCTTGCTCTTTTCAGCTATATTCATTAGGATAGAGATCCTCTCCTTAAAAGCAGTCAACTCAGATGGAGCATGTACTAGACTCCTAAACGGTAGGAGTTCAAGATGACTGAAGGGAACCCTGCCCAGGAAATCAAGCCTCTAGGGTTAGTTTATGGCTACCTGCTCAAATTTATGGTTTAATGGAGATCTGATTGAATGACTTATTCATTAGGTATTGTCACTAAGTAGCAGGCCAGGCTTTTTTCCATCTTTGCCAGGCCCGGCTACTAATGCCCTACCTGTCCCCTGAACACATGGCCACTATTATCCATGCGATGGTCAACTCAAGAATAGATTTCTGTAATCAATGTACCAGTGTGGCTTTTGGCCCAGGAAGTATGTTTGTGTAAATCAACCAAGCTACATGAAATAGCTTGATCCCTTCTTCCCACATTGCTATTTTGACTCTGCTGCCAAAAAAATCCAAAACAAACAAAAAAACACCCTTCACATATCTGGCATGGCTGGAAGAATAGTCTGGTTCTCCATTTTGGTCACTTGATCAGTGGTCTCCTTAGCCCTTTTCCACCTGTGCAGAACAAGATGCAAGAACAGTCTGAAGTAAGCCAATGCTCATTTCTGCTGACATAGAAATCAAAGATTTTTGTCTTATGTCAATTCCGTGGGGGGGGGGGAGGTAGTTCTCCATCTGGCTGCTGACCTCCCTGAGATGTATTGTACTTCTAGGCCTCATGTATCTGCCCAGATATATGATACACAAGCTTCGCCCAATTTTTCTCTGAGAGGATTTCATGAACTGAGAAAATATCTTCATCAGATGGAATAATCCAGTAGAAGCCGGCTAGGTAAACTGTTAACATGGACTTCCTGACTTGTTCGGTTTGATGTGTCAAAAACACAATTGCACACTTATGCCTTTTCCCACCTACAATGTTAACGATGCAATAAGTGACAGAACCAGGAGAGGTTACTTTTTAGTGAATATATTTAGCTGCCTTTACAGTCCAGACTTTTCTGCATGATTCATTCAGTAATTGTATAAAAATGTTCTTCAGCAGTAGTACAAACCACCTGTGCAACTTCAACAAGGGTCAGGTTTTTGGCAACTGCACATAATTAACTGAATTCTCTTTTAAAAATTACATTAAAAAATGAAACAGCTTCCCCCCCCCCCCAGTGATTTAGTTCCCCCACACCAATTCCATCAAGACACTCATGGGTGTTCTATAATTCAACACCAAAACTTAACATTAGGACAGCAAAAGTTCATTAGAGAGAACAAAAAAAGAACAAAAGAACAAAATACTTTTGTAGAACACTCAAAAATGTTTCCTGCACAAACCCCTTAAGTGTCTATAACTTCAATTAATTTTGATGAAGTCTACGTGCACAAGTTACCTATGGACTGCCTTGTCTAAGACCAAGCCTCCCTTCCATTTTAATCAGAAGACTAAATCAAAATCACTACATTTCACAATGTGATCCCTCATATCTCTTTAAAGGAAAAGTAATATGATTATTAGAATACTGTAATGCCACAGAGAACTAGCAAGTTTGAAGGACTAGTATTGGCAGGTAAAGGTGGGACTGTCCACAGGGCAATATAGGAACTGCACATTAAAAAAATGGTATCTCATGTTAAGTTTCCATTTAACCCTAATAAAATATTAGAATTAAAATGAAATAATATGTATGCAGCTTTTCAGATTGTAACTGTTAATGTTCTGAAAACATAGGCTCAGTTCAGGAATACTGTAGCAATGACAGACACTACTGATTCACTGCTGGACCTTCCTATACAAAGGACTAAGTCCTTAATGTCCATCCAATACGTTGGCAAAGGAGTAGATCTGAAAGAATTATGGCATACTTGATAAAGTTGTGTACTAACTTCAAAGACCAGGAAGATGTGTGTCTAACTTTCCTTTAAAATAATGGACTACGCATTCATAGGACCACCAAAAATGAAGCCAGGTAAGAAGTGTGGAAAACTTTGGTTGAACTTGAATGAGAACTAGCCACTTTGAATACACCTGACAGGAGAAGAGTCTGACGAGTGAGCATCACTGGGAGGAAGATCAAGAGACAATTTCAAAGCAGCCATCTCAGGCAGCGAACCAAATGGAAAGGGAAATATTTGCTGGCAATATTTTTAGCATTAACAGTTGTTTTCATGAATCATCCATTTCAGTACAGAGATTTGTTGACTTCCAAACAATTTTAACCAAGTTTTGCTTTTCCAAAAAGGCTATTATGTGACTGGGAAAACCTATGATATCCAGATTTCCTTTCATAAATTCAATCCTCTATACTTTCAGAGGTAAAATGTCTTGTTAATTCTACAGCCTACAAGTCTGGCTACTGAAGATCACAATAAGCAACATCTCTCTTTAAAACTCTTCTTGCTCTTGCTGCTTTTCTTGCCGTTCTTGTCTTTGTTTTCTGACATCTTCTTGGCTCTAATCTCTCTCATTAGATCAAAGAATACCTAGAAAGGAAAAGCCATACAGAAGAGTTTGTAACTGCATACAATTCAAAGGAATAGGCTCCTTTACTGGCATGTTAAATTAAATAAACATCACATAAAATTTTTATTCCATAAAGTAGGTGAAACGTGTTCAGGCTGAGAGCTCTAACAGCAATCCCTGACATTTCTAGCAGCCTTGCTTACAACAAATTTATTACCAGGCTTGTAGACACCATGTGAAGCAACAGTCATACAGGTCAGGATGTTACAGTGGGGGCAACTGCCTTCTCCTCTCTTTCATTAGTGCAGCTCTAGCAACTGAGGGTGCAGGGTTTCATTCTCTTATCCATATTGCAGCCTCTTGACCCATCTGCTTATTAGCTCAAATAGGTCCTGGGATTCTAGGAATAAACTCTGATACAATGGAAAGTACTGCCATAGGGAAGGAAATATGGGAAAGATCTGCAGCCATCAGTAACTTTTCCTGACAAATCAGTGAATTCACCCTCTGGACTAGACAGTCACTGGTACCAAATTCAAAGCAGTTCTATAAAGTAGTTAAAAGTAGTTCTATAAAGTAGCACTGCACACAGAAATACTATGAGAATCCAACTGGATAGGGGCTTGCAAATGAATGTGAAAAATTCATGTGAAACATTAAGCCATGGTACTCAGATTGAAATTGAAGGACTTTGATCTCTGGTGAGTAACAAGAAGTTGGATCCCATAAAAAGGATTCATCCACCCAGAAGGGGGCACCAATTCTACCCTCCCACAGCAGTTCTCCAACTTTCTTCTCATGCTGCTACTGGGGGTCCCTCATCTTCCAGAAACAAGCGTTTTAGGAGGCAGTTAGGATTGCAAGAGAGAAAGGAAGCAGGGAAGTTGCATTATACTGACCTGTAGGGTCAGTATAATCCTGATGTATGATACAAACTGGCTGCCAGAAATGAAGCCTAGTTTTCTCATAGAAGTAGGAAGCATATGCTGGCTTTGTGCACTAAAGGTAAAGGTATCCCCTGTGCAAGCACCGAGTCATGTCTGACCCTTGGGGTGACGCCCTCTAGCGTTTTCATGGCAGACTCAATACGGGGTGGTTTGCCAGTGCCTTCCCCAGTCATGACCATTTACCCCCCAGCAAGCAAGCTGGGTACTCATTTTACCGACCTCGGAAGGATGGAAGGCTGAGTCAACCTTGAGCCGGCTGCTGGGATTGAACTCCCAGCCTCATGGGCAAAGCTTTCAGACAGCTGCCTTACCACTCTGCGCCACAAGAGGCTCATAGTGCACTAGACTTACACAAAATTCAAGGACCACAGAGTTAAAGTTCTGGCTGTCCATGGTTGCCAGCCACTATATGCAGTCCCTCTCAGTCTTTCTCACCATATATTTTCTGCTACATTCTCTGCACACCATAGAAAGGAACAGTTTACTTCTACTGCTGCTGGAAGGTTCACGATTACCAACCACAACTGGGAAAACCACATTTGCAAACCTTTGTAGAGAAGCTATCTTACCTTATCTACATTTGCTCTGGTTTTTGCAGATGTCTCTACATATTGTACACCCCACTCTTCTGCTTTACTTCTGGCTGCTTCTACAGGCACTTGTCGACGGTCTTCCAAATCAGATTTATTTCCCACCACAAGCAAAGGTATTTTATCCTCTTCAGCTTTCACACGTAAGATCTGTTCTCTGAATACAGAAGAACACAGCTATAACAGCTTCCCAAATGGCAACAATCAGTTCCCATGGTGCACCAAGGAATTAGACAAGTAATTTCGAAACTGATGTTTTTTTTAAAGGTAACCTTAAAGCAAGTACACACAAAATCTAAAAGGTAATATATGCAAAAGCTACTGCTCAAATTCATTCATGCGCTAACTGGAAACATAATTTTTTTTGCCTTCGAACTGCAATGAAGAGGAAGCTCAGAAAGCAGCACCACAAGTAAAAAAGCTATGTCTAAGCTTTTAATTTAATAGGTAACTCTTAAAACTCTGTACCATAAAACTGGAGAGGGATGGTGGGGGGAGTTGGGATTCATCAGCCACCTTACTGGGCCCCTGGGGAGTCACTCGCCCCAGAGCATCAATCAGGCAGCCTCCGAGGGGCTGCCCTAGTTGGAGGATGGGAGGAGGCAAGGAGTGCCCGCCTGAGCTCACCCCTACCCCAACCAGCCTCACTGTGGCTGCTGGGGGGGGGGAGAGAGGTGAGGAGCGCCCGCCCGAGCCCACCCTAGCTGCAGCCTGGCAAGGCCTCAGTGGGGCTGCCTGGAGGGGGAGAAGCGGGGAGCACCCACCAGAGCTCTCCCCTGTTCCAACGAGCCTTGTCACAGCCTGGCGAGGTCTCACCAGGGCTGCTGGGGGAATGTGGACACTAGAGCCTGTTGTATCTTTTATATAACGGGCTTTTCCGCTAATAGAAAATATCAATGTCTGATAATACAAGATTAGGAAACTTCCAGCCAATGAAGAATGACATATTCTTAAAACTGTAAGCCTTTGGAAAATTTATCTAATGTATCGTATTTACAGTTTGGCATTTTGTCACACAAACTACACAGAAGTCACTCATAGTTAAACTTCTTTCAGTAAGGATGAAGACAGGGCTAAGTTTTAAAAACTGAGAAGGAACAAATGCGCATGGTCTTCCAGCTACCGCAGGTACCTCATTAGCTTAATCTGGCATAAGGCATCTGTGAACCACACCACTGTTCTTGTACCAGCCCCATGTTTCATACAAGTTCTCAGGGTTTTGTTTTTTGTTTTTAAACATGTTTATCCATTAACTTAATAAGGAGAAAGAAATTTTGTTAAAAGACAGAACTTTTCCAGGAACCAGGGAAGTTTGTTAGGGACATCTCAAGTACTAGACAGGATGACACACAGCCAGCTTCTGCTTCAGACTTTCCAAAACTCTTCAGAGTTCAATCTGGTGACAAAAATCTTTTTAGACTTCTTTCAGCAAGGGCATTTGCACAGAAATCTCAGAAATCTAAGAAAAGATATACCTTCATCCCCCACCCCATCCATACTGCATTTTACTAGAAATCTTTAACCCGCTCAGGGAGCAATATAAATAATTGGTCAAGGGCTAAGTGGGCGGGGCTGGTCCAGGTGAGGGCCCAATCGGATGGCGTGACGCGCCTTCCAATTGGGCTCTCACCAGGACAGGACAGAGTTCCAGCCAGGTGCGACAGCGTGAGTACAGAGGGAGGCCTTCCCCCTGGGCCCAGAAGCACACTCAATGCCTTGAAGAGGCCCCGGGTATTCTTCTGGGCCTGGGGGGGAAGGCTGTGCCGTGGCCGTGACGGGGGACCCCAGGGGGAAGGCCGCGCCGCTGCCAGGGCTGGGCGGGGGCAAGGAGCCCTCTCAAATCCTTATCTTTCGCTTTCTTTTGTGCCCTCACTCCTCTCCATCTGCTGCAATCTTCCTCCCTCTCTTCTCCATTCACTGTTTAACTCCGCCACCTATGGCCTACCTCCTTACCCTACACCAGCCTTCCACCCCCTCTTTTCCCTCCTTGCAGATTTGTCTTCTTCATTCACTCCTCTCATCCACCCTTTCTAGCGCCCATTGTATTTACAAGTACAACGAGCTTTAAATCTAGTAAGACATAAACATACATTTTTCTCTTCTTGTATCTACTTATAACACCTCTAACCTCAGAGTTACATATGCTTGGCAACATTTATTTACTTTGGTATTTCATCTTACTGTAATATGCCCAGTATTTCTTTCATTTTACATTGTGGGTTATCCAGATTTATATGAGAACCAGGACTGAAGACAGTTCACATGGCAAAGCCTTTACTCACCTAAACTCTGCTGTTGCTGTAAAGGATTCATGCTCAGTAATGGAAAAAACTAGGAGGAAACCTTCTCCACTACGAAAGTAGTTGTCTCGAATAGCTGCGTAATCTTCTTGTCCCGCTGTATCCAAAATATCTATCTGGACTTCTTCACCATCCAGAACTACTTTCTTTCTGTAACTATCAGCCTTTGTAGGTTCATAGTCTTCAACAAACTGAGGAGAAAGGAAAGAATTTAGCTGAGGAATATCAGCATTCACTTTCAAACCTTTGATTTAGTCTACATCACTCTTTGTGCAAGTAACATTGATAACTCCCAAATGCTATCCAGCAAACCTAAAACCATTTACAAGAAAGTAATAGGAATATGTAAGCATGGAAATATAATATGCAATTTTAAATGACCAACAAGCAGGAGTGGCTACCAAAGACTGAGGGGGAAGGGAATCATAATTTAGCATTTCAGCTGTAATTAATTTCCTTAAAAAAATCCTAATCCTATTGCATTGTTTGCTGTTTGATGTGTGTGTGTGTGTGTGTGTATAAAGGCCACCTATAAATGAAATGTGTACACCAAAATAATGCATGTATCATGGCTTGATGCTGGGGAACAGGGACCAGCAAGTCCCCACAGGTATCTTCCATAAATTCATTTGAACAACCTTTTACTGGTGAAATTCTCAGTAGCTATCAGGTTTTACTTCTGAATGAGAACATCTACTTCTGCAGGGCAGGGCAGGGCTGATGAGACCAAGGAGAAGGAGAAGACCCAAGCAGAAAACAACACTGGAAAGAAGCAAAACCACTGGCACTCATAATAATCTCTACAGAAAACTGTGGAGCTCTAGATCAGGGGTAGTCAAACTGCGGCCCTCCAGATGTCCATGGAAATCTGGCAGGGGCTCATGGGAATTGTAGTCCATGGACATCTGGAGGGGCGCAGTTTGACTACCCCTGATCTAGATCATAAGCCCCAGCCCATGTAAAAATAAGCAAAGTATAATTTTCTCAATTTTTCAGAAAATATTCAAACAACCCTCCTAAGGTTTTATAAAGATTCTGCTCAGGTTAAGTATATTTTGCAGTCACAGCAACGGTATCTAAACACTGAAGTAAGATCAAATTAAATAATTCATTTCAACCAGTCTTTTCCTTGGTGATCTGAATTTGTATGCCAATAAAGGTTTCTGAGTCTGCATCTGATCTGAATTAATTCACCCAGCAACAAGCTGTGCTGGACTGAAACGCCATTTTCAAGAAACACTTAGCCCAAATTCAGAGATTCGAAGTAGTGCAAGTAATGCTGAACCTATCTGTGCTGCCCTGAGGCCAGTCATGTTTTGTTTTTCTTTTAAAGGAGAACAGATTGCCAAAGGCAGTTACTGTGTTTATGCTGGGTTGCCATAGGATCGAAGGCAATACACAAGACTGTGGAAAAGCTGCACATAATGTATTGACAGTTTTGCATTTGTTTATTCATTGCACTTTTATACTGCCACTCTCAGCAAGCTGGCTCGTGGCGGCTCACAAAAAAGAACAATGTATAACAAGGCACATTTAAAAACATAATCTAAAAACAATCCCCAGTAATCTTAAAACAATCCTCAACATCATAAAAAGGCCGTATATTCTATATACTAATAAACTGGCAGCCAATGGAGATGTTTCAGCAAAGGCTGAACATATAGCATTTTGTTCTGTTTGACTAGGAGTATTAGGAATGTAACATCTGATCCATAATATTTAATTACATCTCAGTATAAGCTGGTCTAGCAGTTCCATTGCCATTTTCTAGACAAGCAGCTCAGTATGGAAGAACTACACTGAACTATTTCTTTCATATATTTAGCTGTAGCACAAAAGGGAGTAAGCATGCAGTCAGAATAATTACTACAGACCCACCCTTGAAACCCACCCTCTGTGGGTATGAATTTTCTGGAAGTCCCGGGCCCCCGGGAGGCCTCAAAAAGTACACATAAAGTAAGGAGGATGAATACGGAAAACCTCTTACCTCATCATACATAAACTGAAGGGTAAGAGCCGACTTGCCCACACCACCACTACCAACCATGATTACTTTATGGAGGGCCAACGAACTCTGGTTTTTTGTCTTGCTGGCAGCCATCTTTCGGGACAGCTGTCACGTTTTACCAGGGAAGTTCCAAGAGCTGCAATCCAAGAAACAGAAGTTGCATTTCACTAAATAAATCAGGTGCCTTCACACTGAGCATGCAGGCTGGCAATAAAGGACATGGAGATAAGCCTTAGACTGAAAGCATGAAAGCACTAAGAAAAGGGCCCAAGGGGGGGGGGTGTATTTACTCCTTCCTGGAATCCTGTCATTCAAGAGTAGAGGAGCAAACAGGCCTAGAGAAGGCAGAAATTTAGGATTCAAGAATATGAATTCTAGCATCACTGTGCGCATGCACAAACACACATTCAAATTTTAGACACAAAAGGATTAAGCTTCTGCCTTCCCAACTCACAAAATCAGCCAATGACTCATAGCAGACAGTGAGGCAACTGAAAAGCTTGAAGCATCCTATTATAGTAACTGCAGCTGGAGCTATTCAAGAAGATGGGTAATTTAACCCTGATGTGCAGGTTGTGTTTTTCTGTACAAGCTAGATACTTCTAAAGCTATTTGTAAATCTGCCCATGTTGTCAGATACCTGTTATGCCTCAGTATACAAAACCAAACTGTTGGAGGGCCAGGTTCCCTCAGTGTGAATTATACATGACAATGAGCCCCCAAATCCCTTTCAACACTGGAGTAACAACATATTTTGAGTATTGTCATTTTCTGACTAAGGAGAATTCAGTGGGAGCACTGTTCTAACAACAGGTTTTTCTTAAGGAACAGGAGCTTCCTTGAGGCACATATTTTTTAGAAGCTGCCTTGCAGAGCACTATTCACTACATGGGTAAATGCAATTACATAAACACTATCAGAAGAATAATACAGTATTTCAGCACAGCTTTCAATTTATCCTCATCATACCTCTTGAGAAGCTGAGGAATGAACAGCTTACAATATTAACCCACAGTGGTTCAAATTAAAGGCCAAAATAAACCAAATCACACTTTATAGACCTAATTTAAATGCAAAATAACTAAGATGTTACCACATTTAGCTAAATACTTATGACATCATTTCAAACACAGACAGCCTCAGCTTTCAAGAGCCAACAGATTTGTTTCTGCTTTAAATATAACTATGTCTTCAAAAGCTAGAAAGTCATTTAAGTCATTTCTTAAATTCTGCTTTAAAATCAATTAAAACAGCTGAGCAAGCTGGCATGATTTCCCTACCCATTTGATTTGCCATGCAGCTGGCATTCACTGGATTTCTCCAGTTACTATGCAACTGAAAGCATCCGTTCTTTAAAGACAGAAGCCCAAGCTTTTGGGTCTATACAAGTAAAAACAGAACTCTTCTGTTCAAGTGCTCAACTCCAACAACTGGTTTTAATTTTGCTTCATGATATTTGTTTGAACCGCAATAACAGCAAATTTGAATTCTTGTAGCATGCATGCACACACACACACACACACACACACACATTGGGGAAGGCACTGGCAAACCACCCCGTATTGAGTCTGCCATGAAAACGCTAAAGTTAATCAATTATGAAGTCACAAGTAGTTTACATTAGTTGCATCCCAACAACAGAGACAGAGGGTTGTGTACATGGCCAGGCTACCAATTGTATGGAGGACCAAGCACATGGTCTGAGGTAGGATCAGTCACCAATGGGTTCTAACCATCTTGCTCCAGGGATCCCCGCAGTGGAATATAATAGTGTTAAATCAATCATGTGTGATCTAGTCAATGGTATATTGTCATAGCTGATTCCTTTGTCTCATATGTGTATACTAGAAAAGAAGACCATTTTAAAAAGAAATAAAATGGGTGCTAGGGCCACGCTCCCCGAGGAAGCCTTCGCAGGGCGAAGGCTTCCCGGGGGCTGGGGCGCCATGGTAACTGAGCCACGACCTGGGGTGGTCTCCCGGCCCCGGGAAGAGGCTCGCCACGTCACAGACACGGCAAGGCTGTTCCCGGGTGCGGGAGAAGGGCGCTGGGCAGCCACCCACCTGGGAACGATGCAGGGCCTTCTCCTGGGCCGAAGAGCAGCCTCGCTGCGTGCAGGACGCAGCTGTTTGCGGGGCCGGGAGAAGGGCGGGGGCCAGGTGGACAGGCAGCGACCAGGGGTTCCCCCCCCACCTACCATACAGGAGCTTCGGCCGGTGAGGGCAAGGAGGCATGCACAGGAGTCGGCGCATGCGTGGTCCAGTGGAGTGCCCTGGCGGCTGCGGCGTGGGTTGCAGGGTCTAGCCACGGCGCTGCGGGAACGGTGACAGCATCACGATAAGGAGGGCGTTGGCGAGCGGCCATAGGAAGGGACTATTGGGGTGGGGGTGGGAAGGGGTGGGAGGGCGGCGGGGCAATAGGCGGTCATCGGGTCGTGGTGCTGGGGTGGCGGCGTGGGAAGGGTTCGGGGTGATTGAGGGGCGATCGGAGGGTGTGTGCGTGCGTGTGTGTATCTGTGTGTGCGTGTGGGGTTTGTGTAAATTGGCTGCGGGGCGAGAAGGGTGAGGGGTGAGTTCTGGGTGGGTAGTGGGTGCATGTTGGAAATGTAGCAAGCGGCAGGGGCGCGGGAAATGGTCTGGGGGGTGAGGGGGGAGTAGCCATTGGGCAGGTGCGTGTGTGTGTGTTTGCTGGTGGAGAAGCGACGGCGGTTTGTGTTAGCGTAGTTGGGGGTGGGTGGAAAGGAACAGGGATGCTGCGTCTTCGACGTGGCGTCCCTGCTCCTTTCCCAACGGCGAGGAGAGGTCGCTGGGAGGACTCACTGGCTCAGAGGTCTTTTTTGTCTGAGCGGGGAGTCCCCTGGTGGCCGAGGCGAGGCCGGGCCAAGCGGCACTCGGAGGGGCAAATCAGGAGCCTCGAAGCGGCTCCTGATTCGCCCTTCCGAGTTTTTATCCCGGACAGGGCCTGCCCTAACTCCTCCCCAGGAGGCCTTAGCTCTTTATTTAATCCGCTCCACAGGAGTGGTTAAAGATAAGTTGGGGTTTTCGGGGGTGGGGGTTGTCAGTGCAGTCTTGGTACTACCCGTATCATGTTCTAGCTCAATAAAGAGCTGCAACGATTCCAGTGTCTGTGATTCTTTACCCACAAGATCCACTACGGATCTAACACAGAGTTTACTATAAAATACATCCAAATGTTGTTTATAACGGCCTGATTTTAAAATGTCCTTCAATCTGATGGGGTGGTAACGAAGAGCTACACATTTTATTGCCATGACCACCATTCTCTTCATGAGGATGTTCTCTGTACATCCAAATGTTCAACATCAAGAGAAAACGTCAGACTTTATGCACCAGAAGACTCAGAAAAGGAAGGATCAGAACTCAACTTCTTTCAGGGTTTTTTTTGGGGGGGGGGTTAAGATTAATCCTGAGCGTTTCAAAAACAAGCATAAGAACATGAGAATAGTCAAGCTTACATAGTTACACATTATTTTGCAAATCAACATACGCCTGAGAATGAGTGTTTTAGTCACACTTTCACCAGTTGACCAAGACAAACTGAAACCTAGCATATTTCTATGCAACAGACAACATGTTCCTTTGATGTCCCATCCACAGTATAAGGAATAACAGACAGGGTGACCCAAATACCTTCCAAGATTTTCACTGTTTGCATACAAAGTTTACAAGTCATGTTCTTCCAAACTAGTTCTGGAGCTTCCTTAAAAGGTCATATTTATCTAAACACATCTAGCACTAAATGCCTTATCAGAGATGTGGAGGTGCAAGGAGTAACATGCCCAATGCTGCTTATAGCATGTATAAGGCAAAAAGCCAGCCTCTTCTGGGGAAAATTTTAAAAGTACATTTGAAATTCTTAAGCATTCTGGAGACACTTGTTTTCAGAACAAAATGCCAGAAGCAGTTAGAAAAACAAAACTGTTACAGAAACGTCCTTTAACATTTAAAAGCTTTGCAGCCATGCAATATTTATTTCAAATCATATTCAAAAGACGGCTGGATATGAGACGTAGGAAGACAGTTTTGCCAATTCCGTTCCCCTACTCTCTCCCACTTTTAATTCCAGATTATTTCTAAGGGTCCCCTGAACATTCTAAGGAGTTCAGAAAGCTACAGCACGAGTAGGGAGAAGTTCCACTGTACTGTCCTTCTGACACCTAAAAATGACCTTTGGACTCTGCTCATCATAAGGTATATACGTTCAGTGAGAAGTAACCAAGTATGGCAACATTCTGTAACACAGTAAAGAACAGAAATTACAACCACCATTTTAAGAAGTACATTCAGCACTGGATTTCTAGACACCAGATAAAATCAAGTCATAAATTTTGAAAAAGTAGTTATAGTAGTTGAGACACAAATGCTAGTTATGCAAATAAAACTTGAAGTTTTATTTACTGAAAACATAAGCCCATGTGCAATACTGGAAGCGAGCCAGTAACTTGGGAGACACTTCAGATGTCTCTATTTGGTTTTACTGATTGTTTTTGTTAGCCATTCTGGGTTTAAGGAAAGTGGGGGGAAATATTCTAAATTAAATAAATCCTAAAATAAATAAATCCAAACAATATGGGGATGCTGCGGTGAAGTGTCTGAAAGGCCTAGGGAGCGGGGGTCAAACTGTTCTGCATGAGACTGAACCTAGGGCGGGCACAAATTAGGAGTACTGCTAACCAATACCTTTCTTTGGAAACCCAGATGACCTTCATGGTTCAAAGTACATTCAAGTAGCTTAAACTGTTATGCCATCTGTATTCCTCCCTTCCATCCCAAGGATAACCTTCACTGCTCACAAGCTTCAACTGGTTTAGAATGTAGCAGCCTAGTTAATAAGTGGAGAAACTGCCATTATTAAAACTTCTTATACTTATTTGACTCGGAAGTGGGACAACTCCCACAGGAACCTAGCAGGCCATACAGATCTCTTGGGTCATTGCATCAGTTTTCCATCCCATCATCCAAGGCTAAGTGACTGTCTTCGTCTACGATGCCATACTTATGGAATTTCCTACAGAGACATATTTCCTATAGAGACACCTGTTACACATCAAGAAGTATTAATCTGAATATTCAATGAGAGTTTGTATATTTATGGCAACCTTTGGTTCCTAGTTACCTTGCCATCTACTTTCAACTGTAATATATTTTACTTTTCAGTTTTAATTCATTGTAAGCAATCACAACAATTCTTAAAAGGAAAGCAGGATATACTTTTTTTAAGTAACTACATTTTTATTGCAAGAAAAAGGTGCGGTATTATAAATAAATAAGGACAGGTGCTGACTACCTATAAAGAAAAGAATGAAACATGAACTATCAAGAATTCATCATAGCCCTAGACTTAGAATGAAACTGTACTGCCTTTAATTGAACTTGAAATAATGGTGACTATACAGTTTAAACATTCAAAAGTACATCAGTTCAAGAAAATCATTTCAAGATGGGCCATAAAGCTTGGGTCAGAAAGTAAGCACTTAACTATTAAGTCACAGTAAAGGTAAAGGTATCCCCTGTGCAAGCACCGAGTCATGTCTGACCCTTGGGGTGACGCCCTCTAGCGTTTTCATGGCAGACTCAATACGGGGTGGTTTGCCAGTGCCTTCCCCAGTCATTACCGTTTACCCCCCAGCAAGCTGGGAACTCATTTTAACAACCTCGGAAGGATGGAAGGCTGAGTCAACCTTGAGCCGGCTGCTGGGATTGAACTCCCAGCCTCATGGGCAAAGCTTTCAGACGGCTGCCTTACCACTCTGCGCCACAAGAGGCTCCTTTAAGTCACAGTATTACTATTTATATTATGATTTGTTACCTAACATTGTGTGGACAGCACTTCAGCTACTGAAGTGATTACCTTTTGCTGCTCAGTACCCCAAGATGAATTTGGTAGCTATTTTTGCATCTCTGTTCATCACTTAGTCTCATATAGGCCAGAACATTCAGAAAGTGTAGCACTAATGTCTACTTACAGCATATCTAGATGAAGCTTCAGCCTTTAATCTATTCCAGTCTGGTTTCCAACCTGGCCATGGGGTAGAGATACCTTTAGTCACCCTGCTGGAGGGCCTCTGATGCCAGCTGGATCGGGGCGAGTTGGTGCTGCTCATGATGTTAGGTATCACAGTGGCATTCAACATAAAATCATGAGTTTCTCGCTTGCCACCTCACTGACGCAGGTATATGGGGGACAGCCTTACAATGGCTGATCTCATTTCTCTGTGGTCTCAGACAAAGGACCACAGTGGGGTCCTTTCTACAAGGCGCAGTCCTATCACTAACTCTGTTTAACATGTTAATGTGCCCTCTAGCCCAGCTAGTCTGGAGATTTGTTCTTGGGTGCCATCAATATGCTGATGACACCCAGCTCTTACCTCCTGATGGATGGCTCTGAACTCACTGCCAGAGACATTTGCTAGTTGTTTGGAAGTAGTGATGGTTTGGATAAAGCACAGCCGTCAGAAACCCAACCTCTCCATGATGAAGGTCCTATGTCTGGGCAGGAACCACTAGGAATTTAGGCATGGTTTTGATCCATCCTTATCTAAGGAGGCTCAGGTCACCAAAGTAGTTCAGCTGGTGTTTTACCATCTTCACCAGGCCAAGCTACCTGGCTCCAGAACACCTAGGCATAGTGATCCATGCTAGACTTCTGTAAGTCACTCTATTCAAACCTACTCTTGTCCCAGAAACTTCAACTGGTCCAGAATGCAGCAGCATGGGTGATCACGAAAACATCTTGGAGAGCCCATATTTGGCCTGTTCTTAGGCAACTGCACTAGCTCCCAGCTGAATTCTGGATCAAGTTCAAGGTTTTGGTATTAACCTTCAAGGCCATCTACAATCTGGGCCCCATATCTAAGGGACCACCTAACTGACTATAGCCCCCAAAGAGTGCTTGGCTCAGCCAATACAAACTGGCTGATGATCCCTGGTCCTAGAGAAATATGTCTGGCCTTTTCAGTCCTGGCACCTATCCGATGAATAAGCTCCCGGAACACCTGCAGCCCCTACAGAAACATTTTCAGGCTTTTGGTTGGGGCCAGTAAACAACTGAATGACAGCATCTGAGTGGGTCCATCCTATGAATAACCCAACCCTGAACAGGATGGGGGGGGGGCAGACAGGAACAAAAACTAAAATCTTTGGTTGATGCAAGTTTAGAGTAATTTTTAACAGTTTTAGTTGTTTTTGGCTACTGATTTATTATCCTTGTTTTATTAAATGATGTGAACCTCCCCAAGCAGGTAATACTGAGAGGGGCGATACAGAAATTTAATGATAAATAAATAAATTATCTGCCCTAAAGAAACCAATGAATTATTTCAGTAGAAGAAAACGAGGTAATTCTGTGTAAGCATTGCCTCTGCATTGTAACAGGAACAGTAATCTGTTACCTTTCAGTAATGGGGCTCAGAGTGTAAACCACTTGTGCTTTTAGATACCCAGAATCCAGATGTAGTTTATATAGAAGAAACCCTTTGTTTTGAAGCAACTCTACCCCCACCCTGTTTCCTACACTCACTTCACTCAAGGATTTTGCATTTAATACAATTAGATGAAAATGCTGAGAAATAGTGCAGGGATACCTGCATCCTCCTACACTAGAAAGCCTACACACAAAATGTTGTTGCCATGGCTACTTGATAGTCTGTCTTCTCTTGGGACTTCACGGTATAACTGAAGAAACATTCTAGCTTCTTGTGGGCATGAATAATCAAGTCTGAACAGTGTCCGAACCTAGATTTGGGGAAATACATGCTCAGTGCCAATTAGTTACTCTGAATCAAAGCTGGCATCTTACTGAAGAGGAAGAACTGGTTTATATTAAGCCACCATCAAGCCTACAGAGTCCTAAACTTGAGGCATCAAATAACTAGCACAGTGCCAGTCTAGACTCATATGCATGTAATGCTTTGTGAGTCCATTCTTTTTCAAAGTTCTCTTCAACTTGTTTTATGCATACAACACTGAGTGGCCAACCTGATGAACTAGTGCGTGATAGCATCACTATGCATTTCAAGTAATCTCTCATGTCAACTAGTTTGAAAAAGTAAAGCAAATCTATCAGATCAAGTAATATTTATAAAACAATCACCACCAACTTCTTTTGACCAGGCACATTCCTATTAATAGCCTCTTATGACAGTAGAATACTCAGATGAACAGATTCAGTATTAGACTTTGCAAAAATCCATATATCAGACATCATTTAAGATTTCTGCAGAGCACGATGTGTAGATCCAGACTGACAATAATATCATGCTAGTTCCTCTATCTTTAATCAAAATTAAGGTTACTGTAATTCGCTCTACATGGGTCTTCCCTTATTCCTGACCCAGAAGTTACAGCTGGTCGAGAATGTAGCTGTCCCAGTCCTTGCAGAGACACCATAGAGAGTGCACATTTGACCAGTTTTCCAGCCGCTGCTCTGGTTGCCGGTCAAGTTCTGCATCAGGTTAAGGTGTTGGTCTTAACCTTTAAGGACCTGCGCAGTCTGGGACTTGCATAGCTGTGAGGCTGCCTTCTCCAAATACTCCCCCCTCAAAGAGCTCTTTGCTCAGCAAATTCCACCTTACTGGTGATCCCTAACCCCAAAAAGATGTGCTTGCCTTCAACTAGAGCCAAGGCCTTTTCATAAGGTGACCAGATATTCAAACTGTGACCAGATATTCAAACTGTTAAAGTGGAACACGGGGGGGGGCACAGGCAAGTGGGCCTTGCGTGAGGGGGGAGTCTTCATTCATGCACGGCCACCCCCACTTCCGCCCGCTGGAGCTGAAGCATCTGGGTAAGCCAAGGAGGTGAAGGCAGCCCCGCGGCGGGAAGGGAAGGGGCCCACACAGCAGGGAAGCGCCCGCCCGGAGGCGGACCCGGGGCAGGGCTGGCTTCCCCATGTGCTTAAGGGGTGGCGGCTGCTGCTGCTGCTGCTGCTGGGGAGCTGGCCCGCAGGGCTCACCTCACTCACCCAGCTCCGCCCGGGGCAGTCCCACCAAAGGCGGCATATCTAATCACGTTACCTTTTCAGCCCTGGCTCTGGCCTGGTCGAATGAGCTGCCAGCATTTGATTGAGTCCAAGGCCCATCATTACCATCTGAATGGACACCCAGCCAGATCCCTCCTCTCACCATTCTGAGCCTGGTTAACATTGACATACTATCCACTTTTCTATCACTTCAGACAGACTCGCATGGCTACTCAACTTAATTCTTTTATAGTTTATCATCCCCACGGTCCAATGCAAGTCACACATAAGTGGTAATATAAATCCTATTGAATTTCTCAAACCGATTTCTGAGCAAATATACACAGGAGGAGGCAGAAAACATAGTAACTTTAGAGGAAAATTTGCCATTTCTATACCTTACTCCCATTTCAGTAAACAACCCCTTGAAAATTGTTCCTCTTAAATAACTCGTTAAGGCCAGGGGAGGCGGGACCGGCCTGGGATGGGAGCCAAGGCCGATTGGCCCCTCACTTGACTGGCTGGAGCTTGAACCATTCGGGAGGCGAGAAGTGCCTCCTGACCAGCTCCCCCCCCCAACCAGAAATCCAGCCAGTCGGGTGAGGGGCCAATCACCTGACTGGCTGGAGTTCGCCTACCCGCTCGGCGGCCATGCTTTCGCCTCCCTCCACTTTCTCCGCCATGCCCGCAGGGCCAGGAGCTGCGCCATGAAGGCCAGTGCCAAGTCGGTTGGTCGCCCGAGCAGGGGCCTGCGGTGAGCCACCCCTGCATCCACGCAAGGAGCGCAAACCACAGGGGACCACACAACAGCCTCCTGGCCCGTGGAGGAGACCATGGCAAGGAGCACCTGCATGGCCCCAAGGGGAGCCAGACGCCGGAGACCCTGCAGCTCGTTACTGGGCTGAGGATGGCAATGCTGCAAGCAGCTGCTCCCTCACTAAGAGGGGAGCAGCCCACTGGGGACCGCCACGCTGTTTTGAGGGCCGGGAATGGGCCCACACCAAGGAGCACCTGCATGATCATGAAGAGAGGGCCCCCCGAGGGAGTGGGAAATTGCCTGCTGCCCAACGAGCAGGCCTCGTTAAGGGGCGGATGCATTGGCGTGACTAAAGCGGCCGGGGGCCGGGGGAGCCTTCCCTGCGCCCACGGAGCACCCATGCGACCTCCGTGGCCCTATGACCAGCAGTGCCATTGTTGGGGACAGGGAGAATGGCTTCCTGGACGCCCCCCCCCTTTTGAAGCCCGCTCTTATGAGCTGCCTTTGAAGCCTAGTATTAACATAAAAGAACTTACCCACACTACTTTACTCAACTTCCACCCCCAGTGTTTGTACACCCAAAATTTATCCTGGATGGATATTGTAATAATATCTCAATACTGTAATTTGGCCACTTTGCAGTCTTGCTGCAGATATGCCACACTGCATAGGTATGTCCTGCCAGGATAATCACATTCAAATCAGGCCTAACTAAAATTTATTCCAAAATCTGAGCCCAAAAAATCTGTAGCTTCCCATTTTGAATTTTAACCATGAGCATCTCAGCCCCACCTACTTCATAGGGCGTCTGTTGTGGGAAGAGGGAGGGAAGGCAATATACGTAAGCTGCTTTGAGACTCTTTCAGGTCTTAGCAAGGTATAAAAAACAACTATTATTGTTGTACCTGTGAAGAAAGTAAAATGCCTGGCAGGCAACACCGGTGACCTGATCCTTCCTGGATAGAGAGGCATCCAGGATCATACCCAGACTCCTGACAGTCGCCAGAACTATTAACTGCGCCCCTCAATGGCAGGATTGGCACTGTCTCACCTGGAGCACATCAGCCCAACCAGAGGACCTCTGTCTTAGCTGGATTTATCTTCAGCCAACTCCGCTTGAGCCAATCTACCATGGTATCCAACAGGGCTGGTTCATCCATGTAGCACATGCTAGGGGCTCTGCACATCCAGGAGCCCTGCATGGTGCCTTCCCACCCCCATGAATCAGGGCTGCAGCCTCTCCCCTCCCCACTTTTCCCTCAATCTTTTATGGCACAAGGATATTAGAACTGCAGCACTAAATTGCTAGGACAGGAAAGAATATGGCTGTGTTGCACAGGTAAACACTAAGAAGGTGGAAACAAATAAGAGCACGCCTGCAGTGGGAAGAAGGAGGCTGCTTAGTCCTCTGCTATCCAAGACATGGCTGTTCTGCCCTCTGTGCCCTGCCCTCATATTGCCTCCACCTGCCTGCATGGGACTGCAAAAGAGGCAGCAAGAGGTGAATCAAAGCGCCCGTCTCCCCCCCCCCCCCCCATTCTTTCCACCACACTCTGGGAAAGGGCCTTTAAAAAAAATAAGTTTGACTGATGGGGATCTTTAAGGACACAGAGTGACAGCCCCATTAATCCTTAATTGTCTCTGGTGCTACAGGACCTGAAAATCCTTAAACCTGGTTCTGGCCTCCAGCCACCTGCCCAAGGATTCTGGGGGTTCAGGCAGATGGTCTTCTACCAACAGATACAGCTGGATGTCATCAGCATATTGATGACATCCTAGGTCAAAATTCCAGACCAGCTGGCAAGGGGGTGCATGTAGATATAAAGTAACATCTTAGGGAGAATAGCTCTCTGCTGGAATAGCTCTCCCCTAGTCACCCTCTGTCCCCGATCTTGGAGAAAAAATTGCAGCTGTTTGAAGGCAGCACTGTGTGTCCCCATGCTGGCTAGGCATATGATCAACAGTGTCAAACACTGCTGTCAGATCTAGCAACAACAGCAACAACCTGCCTAGATCCAGCTGTCTCTAGAGATTGTGAGGGCGACCAGAGCCATCTCCACTGCAGAGCTAGGCCAAAAGCCAGGCTGGAACAGGTCAAGAGCCAATGTTATATCCAGGAAACCCTGCAACTACTCTGCAATCGCATGCTCAACCACCTTACCCAGAAACGGCAAATGTGAGACTGGGTGGCCGCTGGCTGGGTCAGATAGATCCAGCATTGATTTTTTGCAAAGCGGCCAGACCACAGCCTCCCTTGATCACACCAGGAAAGTCCAGAAAGATAGGGACAGATTGATAAACTCTTGGTGAGGGGCTTGGATCTCCTCACTGCCAGTCTTCACCAGCCATGAGGGACATGGGTCAAGGAGACACATGGCAGGATGTACAGCTGTCAGATTCCTGTCCATATCATCTAAGTAGCATGTACTGAAGCAACTCAAAATGAGATCTTGAGATGGCCAAGGGGTCTCCAGTTCCCAAACTAAGTCATGGTGGAGCAACAAAAAATTCTCCACAGAAAATCTCACAAAACCTCACAGCTTATAATTCATTATTTAATTTATTTATTTTGCGATTTATTTCCCACCACTCCCTGAAGGCTCGAGAACTGTCCTGTAACTACGGGTGTCAAAGATCAAATTGTTTTAAATTGTGCTAGGCATGAACTAGTGGAGACAACAGAGGCTGCAAAGTAATCCCTCTTTGTGACCTTTACTTCCATCTCATAAGCATTCAGAAGTGTTTTATAAGATGTTCTTGAAGCTTAGTTACAAGTTTTCCACCAAACACATTCTAGCCAATGTAATTCCCACTTCTGTTCATGCAACTCCAAGGTATACCACAGAGCCAGTTTGGGGCAGAAGCAAAGATGGCATCAGGAAGCAATCTTGTTCATGGCTTCGGATAGACAGCTATGCCAATCTTCCGCCAGTGTCAATGGGCACTGGATCCCGCAGAGCATGCTGGAAACCTATTGGATCCATAAATCTCCTTGGGCAAACATAAATCTGCTCTCCACCTATACAGGGAGGGAGCGGGGTGCTGATTTATTATGAAGCCTCTAGTTGCAGGTTCAAATATTATCTTTCCTTTATCAAGAGACACCTCCTCCTAAATATGCTGAATGTCTTTGACCACTATGGTGAAACCTAAAAGCCTGGATCAGTTTTCTTAGCTATAATTAGATTCTCTTCAGCAAGAGAAAGTGGCAAAAACCAGGCTGTCACTTTCAAGACCTGCAAAAAATCTACTTGACAGACTATAGGCCAGGACAGCACATGTTATGCTTAGGCTATTCTGGCTGTCGGGAGGTATTTCTTTGTGGATCACTGCCAGCTGGCTTAAGTTACAGCTACAGATCTTCCATAATAATCAGGCAGGCACTCCACTGTTTTTAGCTCAGGTAGCAGATAACATACGCTACTATTGTTCCCTAAAACACTGGGAGCTTTAAAAATCAAGCTGTTTTATATTTTGGCCTCCCATATTCCTAAATCAACTGTGTTAACATGATTCCCTGGATTAGTATGCTATATTTTTCAAAGCATTACTTCTATATATTGCTTTTTTTTTGCAGTGCATTTAAAATACATACTCCATTGTTAATGACTGTACCATTCTGTACTGCTTTTACTTCCATGCTGCCCCAAGCGGCCCATTCTAGCCTCTCCCAAAATGGGATCTAAAGACTCCCGGGGCTCTGTGAGGTGCCTTTACAAATTCTATGTAAAGAATGAGCCCTTCTCATACCCATTCAACCATCATGAAAATAGAGCCACCTCAGTTTTCTAGGCATAAGTTCAAGGTCTGCTTGTGTCAAGGGCAGGGACAGAGTCACCTCATGGAGCTACTTCCTCATCATGTCAGAGGGCCAACTGGAACATAAATGGATTGAGTGCTCAGAACCAATGGCTCATTCCCAAGGACTATAACTGGCTGAGCAGCATCCAGAGGACGCACTCCTAACACAGACATCACAATTATTTCCGGCACAAAATTTAACTAATTTCACTCTTTTGCAATGCAAAGTAAGATGATATATTACATGTACACAACTGCAGCCACATGCCATGATAGCCAAACGTGGTTATCAAGGGACTGCCAAAGTGTGATAAGGACCTAACAGTGCTGTTTCTGAGAATGCTAGAGGATGGCAGCCCACATGGCGCATATGCAGCTCACTACACCTACTGGGAAAAAGGGATCCCAACGTGTGCTGATAACAGAGGGCAATCCTGCAAAACATAAAATCAGAAGTTGAGTCATCATGGTTCCAAGGTTTGAGAAAAACAAGATGCTGACTATATCCGTTTGCTTGTGGCAGAGACAGCAACAATTTTCTTAAACTTGCCACTGCTAACCTAGAAATACTGATTTTTTTTAAGCCTACTGCAAGGAGCTTAACTTGTAATCTGAGCTAGTACGAATTTATCACTGATTATTTCTTACAGTAACCTACTAACCTAAATTCCATAGTTTGTTACAGAAAACGTTTAGCTGCTGAACTGTAGTGACTTATACCATAAGTAAGTCAAACAAACAGCCCTCAGACTAAAAATCTGTTGATGGTTCAGCCAGTGATCAGTTAACATGCTCTTTCACTGTTTCTAGAACACTAGGTCCCAAAAAATTTGGGACCTAGTGGAAATGATAATAACCAGGTAGCTTTGAAATAAGCTGTGTCAGCCATAGTGTCATCTGTTCCATCTAAATTAGGATACTTTTTCCTGTACAAAGCATCTGAAAAAGCAAACAGAAACCTTCTTCCCAGGGGTCTGCTCTGACACTTTTAGCAATACTGGAGTGACACAACTAAAATCCCTTACATACCAAAGGGTGGAGAAAAAATGGTGCTTTTTAAATTTTCAGTTATAGCTGTAACCTTTGAAAATAATCAGGTTTAAAAGAACATGCAGCTTTATACAAGCAAAGTCCACAAAGCCTCTTAAAATCTCTGCCATTCGGTTGACAATTGGGTTGCAAGATCGAGGGGCTTATGTTAGGCTCCTCAACTGTACAGAGATTAATTATTTAGCAGTTTTCCAGTATATTTTGTTATAGCAACTCTTTAAAACATGAATTTCAAAGTGGAAATTTTTATATAAAGACAAAGCCACACATTTCAGGACATAACACAATACTCCCTTAGTGCAGTGTTGCACAACTGCTCTCGTACTATACTGGGGATGGAGCAACTTATCAGCCATAGTACCCAGAGGAGTACATGCTACACTATCAAACAGCTCCCCTTGATGTGCATGAATATATCATATTTTAAGAATCTCTCTACAAACTAGGGTAGCAAACAGCTTCTGAATGTATTGTGGATGTATAAAAGATGGAGAAGGGGGGGGGGGGGAGAAATCCAAACATTTTACCAGCCCTTCTCTTCCTCTGGCACTGTCCTTGTACAGAGGGCAGCACAAGTTATGTGAAGCACCCATTATGCAAAAATAACATAAACCAGAACCTCTTTTGCAGTTTTCCAGTGAAAAGTATATTTCCTGAAAGCACCCACTTTCAGACTACCATCTCATAAGCATTTAGATACCAAGCTCTAAGATGAAAACCCTATCAGTTAGACTAAGCACTTGATACATATTCACTAATGCAATATAAAAAAACAGCCTTTTTAGATGCCTATCCAGAAAGCCTAAGCATTAAACTTAAATTAGTTGTGAATTATTTTTTGGCTTCTAGTATAAATACACTTCAATCAGACTGGCAAGTCTCAAATTTGCAGGGGGGCAGGGTGAGGCAGGGGTGGGAAAGGTCAGATAATTCTAGTCGTTACTCTAATAAGCAAATCCTTTTCATGCAACATTTTTTTTCTGGCATGGGTGTGGCGTTTCCTATCTGGCCAGTCTCTCCTTCCCTCAACCTATCTACCTCTCAAACACTAATAGCAAGCACCTAGATACACAGCGTTGGATTTCAGGGAGGACTCTTGCCAATGAAGCAGATTTCACCAATTCCATCCTTTTATGGCAGACTGACTCTCACCCCCCATGGTGTTCCTGGGGGTCCTGGTCAGGAAGAACAGCAGGCAAAGAAATCCCGCTCTGCTGATAAAAAAATATCTATCAATGGAAAATTTCAGAAGAATCCAAAAATATTTGCATCACTTGGCATACCACATAGTCCTTGGCTGCAATCCTTGCAGATTTCACACCTAGTCAGACAATTTGACCACATTAGCTCTGTATCCAGTCAGAGCACTCAGTGCAGCTTCAATATGCTCTGTCAACACAAGAATCCTTGGGTGATCCACAGGGTTCCCAATAGGGTCTCCCATACAGGCACTGACAAGAGCAAAACCAGTTTAGCAAGGTTGTTCAACCACGTGCCCTCCAACCATACCATCAGGCCCTTCTGGGACTGAATAAGGCAGCAGCCTTCCCTGTTAGTCCACTGAATATCACAGGGAGCCTCCATGTTCAGGGCCAGTCATGGTCCTCCAAGCAACATCTGCCTGCAAGCCAAAGAAATCCCCAAAGTCTACAACGGGGGGGGGGGGGGCAGAGATGTGTAAACTCTGTACTGCCACTTAAAGACTAAGGGAACCACGCCTTAAAAACCCCAATTCATCAGAGGGCATGCAGTGCCCAAGCCACGAATGGGCAACTTTTATCCTCCCCTCCTGAAGCAAGAGACACATGATTGAAAATATTATTTAATAATAACAACAAAGCAGGAGTCCAACAAAATTTACTCCAACATAAATTAATTCCCTCTTATTCCACTACTACTAAATAACACCCCCCCTTCTCTGCTGGCTCTCTGCTCCATAACCAAACCCCCATAAATTGGGGGGGGGGGGTTGCGTGGGCTTAGGAGCACCTCGTTGAATGGCGCCATTACGGGACAGCGGAGACACGTCTCGCGCCCGCATTCACTTGCAGCACCACCGAGGCGGGCTCCTGCACTGGAGGGGCGCTTTCTCCCCCACTGCCCCCAGGAAGACCCCCACAAACCACGGCCGAAGCAGCAGAGCCCGCGGAGTGAGTCCGGCCAGCCGCCCGAGCCGCTCCCCGTCCCACCCGGTCAACTTCGCAGCACCGCCGCGCCTCCCCTGCGGAGACGTCGCCCGCCCTCCCGAGGACTGCTCCGAACAGGACACGCCACGTTGTTTCAAAGGGCAAGCCGGGCAGCCGCGCCGGTTCTCTGCTCTTTACCTGGCGGCGTGACCCGGAGAGACTCTCTCTGCCCCGCCGTCGGCCGCTTTAAGCACCGCTGCATTCGCTGGCTTTGGGGCGGGGGCCGCCGCTGCCGCCCTGCGCGTTCCTGCTCAAGGCCGCCGCCGCCGCCGCCGGGAGCGAGCAGAGCACTGCCGCGCGCGCGCTGAAGCCCATCAGTCGCGCAAGCACGAGAAGCCGCGCGAGCACGGTCAACTCCCCCGTACACACCTTTTTAGGGGGGGCGATCATTAATTATCCATTCGACGCTTTGGGCGTGGCACGTGCCCTGGTGGCTGGACTTGGCGGAGCCTCTGCTTTTAAAAATAAATAAATAAACACGCCTACGGCCCGCAAGCGCGCGCCCGCGCCAACTTTTCCAGCGCGCGTCCTCCTCCTCCTCCGGGAGCTGTCAGAGTCACAAGCTCGTTCTAGCCAATGGGCGGTCGGCAAAGGAGACTTTGGCTCGCAGTTGGCTGAAGGGGGGGAAGCGTATGTTGCGCCGGGTAGGCGTGGCTCTCCAGGCAGGGAGAAGGGGCCGCCCTCGGAACCGGCGGGGAGGATGGGCGCTGCGACCGGGAAGGCGGCCCGTGTGCCCAGTCGCTCCCTTGAGGTCTGCTGTGCTTGAGGCGCCAGTCTGCAGGACAGATAGAGCGAGCCAGTCCTGTGCGCCGGGGATGCGGAGCGGCTCTGGGAACGGCGCCGCAAAGAAAGACTTCCTATGGTGTCGCATCCTTTCTCTTTCTGAAAACTTCTGGGGAAGCAAGCCGGTTTTCAAACTCCTCATGCTGAAGCTGGTCCTTAACGAACGTTCATTTCAGTGTTATCCCATTAAAAGTAAATGGAAAACTTTATGGATAAATTAACTTTAAGGTAAAGGTATCCTCTGTGCAAGACCTGGTCATGTCTGACCCTTGGGGTGACGCCATTCAGCGTTTTCATGGCAGACTCAATACGGGGTGGTTTGCCAGGGCCTTCCCCAGTCATTACCGTTTAGCCCCCAGCAAGCTGGGTACTCATTTTACCGACCTCGGAAGGATGGAAGGCTGAGTCAACCTTGAGCCGGCTGCTCGGATCGAACTCCCAGCCTCATGGGCAGAGCTTCAGACTGCATTTCTGCTGCCTTACCACTCTGCGCCACAAGAGGCTCAAATTAACTTTAGTTGTCCAATAAAGAGGAAGTCACTTGTTGGCGTTATTTTATGTATAAGTCCAGGATTTTTTTTAAGAAGTTATGAGTCCAAAATGTGTAGTTTTTTAAAAAGGGGAGGGGCAGAGCTTGTAGTGCTGAGCTGGGCTGCCTTCAAAATTCTGGCAGAAATTCTGAGCCTCCGGGGAGGGCGGTATAAAAGTATGATAAATAAATAAATAAATAAATAAATAAATAAATAAATGCGGCAGTGTAGGATCTTTGGGATCATGGGACAAACTTGGCAGAATGTAAAAATTACTGGATTGGTTGCATGCATAATTTTATTGGAGAGATATTGGCTGCTTGGCCACTCTAGATATGGAAGCTAAAGAACATTTTCGCAAGTTTCTTTTTCATCAATAAAACTGTAGTTAGTTATTGCAGGGAATCTGCTCTCTGCCAAGAATTAGTTCAGCCAAGAGGAGTACCTGTTGCAAGCTCTCTACACACAACACAGCATGCACTACAATTATTGTAGTGAAGAAGAATTGGTTTTTACACCTCACTTTTTGCTACCCAAAGGACTCTCAAAACAGTCTATAATCGCCACCTTCCCTTCCTTTCTCCCCCAAAGACATTCTGTGAGATAGGTGGGACTGAGAGAGCTCTGACAGAACTGCTCTGAAAGAACAACTAACTGAACTGTGATTAGCCCAAGGTCTCCCAGGTGGCTGCAAATGGAGGAATAGGGAATCAAACCCACATTGCCAGATTAGAAGCTGCCGTTTTTAACTGCTTCTCCAATATGGATAGTTTAATCAACAACAGCACTTTATTAACCAAGCTGGTACTCAAAATGTTGCAGCAGTGTAATATTTTAACAGTGTTAAAACTGTATGCAAATGAAACTGCTGAAACATGTAGCAGCAAAAGATAACTCAAGAAAAAAATGTGGCATTTGCTCTCTCCTTTATCAAGGCTTGTCATAGCCAAGGGCCTCTCCTGAATATTTAAAATAGTTAACTGTTCCATAACATAGACATGTGTTTATGTTAGCCAGATTAAACACAGCCCCTTCTCAGGTAATGGATGGTCAGTATAAGATTTTTGATGTGAAAACATCTTATGTGGCACCCAATATCCATGTGCACCAGAAATCCATGATGGAAGTACTTGCCTGGCCATGCAGCCTCCAACTCTTGGGGCCATTTCGCACGGCTTCAAAATAGCACAATGGTTGCTAATTGGAAACGCTACTAATTTGCCATAACCCACGACGTCGTAGACAATCTGCAACAATCCTGAAACCGACCCGCAAAAAGCGCTTCGTTGTAGCGCTTTCAGGGGAATCCAGAAAAGTGGATTCACCCTCCGGATAGCGATACACTCCTGCAACCAATCTGCAACAGTAGCGCTAAAGACCTGTGCGTTACCATTGTTGCTGGTTCTTCAAAGTCCCTCCTCCTGAGCCTGTCCTCCAAACTTCCGGCAAAGCGATCGCCATTTTTTTTTCTCCGAGCAAGCGGGGATAAACGCACCAGCGAGCCTCTTTCTGTTTAGAGGCTTCCCTGGCTTCAGTCCTTCACCTTTAGTCACTAAGCACAAACCACATAAAAGCCCGTTTGCTGAAATAAAGTCCCTTTATTTTTTACACATAAATTCAGCCGAAAATCGGGCCCGTGAGAGGGGGGGGGATTTTTTTTTTATCACTCGAGGCAGCGTGCCAACGATCATACAACCAAACGACAGCTCACATTAGGCAGCTGGATGTGTCTCTCCGTTGCAACGAATCTACCTAGATTCGTTGCTATGGGTCTGTTTTTTTTTTTAAAAACCTTTCTTAAAGGGAAAGGGGCTGTTTGGGAGCATGCTAACGGCTGCCCATTGGCTGCTTGACGGCCAGGGGCGGGACGAGCTTGGCAATAGCGCTTCCTTTCTAGCGATTTCTGCCGAGACCGGAAGCCTGTGGGAAACGCTAAAAAACGCAACTGATTCCACTACAAAGGCAGGTATGCATAACGACGAATTCCACTATTTTAAATGGCGATTTTTCATTCCGCAAACAATTTGCAACAAAGATCCCCGTGCGAAAAGGCCCTTGGTATGCCTTGCACACCAGGGCTGTGGGAGCAGAGTGCAAACTCCATCTCCCAGCATCCCCAGTGGCAGGCTGGGAAAGAATAGGTGGCAGAGGAGAGAGAAGAGCAAACCAAGCTGCTCACCCAATGGGAGAGTGGCGGGCTATTTAAACTTTCTTCCAACTAATCCATTGTAGGCAATGAAATCCTGCGCGTTCCTAGGGGACGGCTCAGGTGTACCTTAAAAAGTAACAGACTTAGTAGCATGGTAGCAGTTTGATGATTTCACATACATTCTACGTGAGAATTGGATTCTTGCTTCTTTTTACGTAAGTTATGTTTGTGTCAATCAGGGCATTGTCTCATGGCATGGCATTCTCAGAGGAGAATTGTGAATTTTGCTACTTCAAGGGAGGGCAAATACCTATTGGAAGAAGAGTGCTTTTTTTTTTTACTACTCGAAGGAGTCTCGAAGTGTCTCCCCTTCCTCCATCACAACAGACACCCTGAGAGGTAGGTGAGGCTGAGAGTGCTCAAATAGAGAACTAAAACTGGCCTCAGGTCACCCAGCTGGCTGTATGTGGAGGAGTGGGGAATCAAACCCAGTTCTCCAGAGTAGTGGCTGCTGCTCTTGACCATTATACTACACTGACTCTGGAGAGAAACTGAGTACTCCTAGCAGGTCCTGAACACAAAGCAACTTTAGCTGTTGCTAAATTCTTTCTCCAAGCTACAGCAAGATATAATGATATGAATAAATAAATGAGTCCAAGTTTGGAGCTGGGTTATTAACTTGTTTTTAACTTCATTAGTGTGGTACTGCTCAAGGCCATTGAGTTGAAATAATAGTTTCATTTAAGTAAGATCTTAAGTGGGTAGATTTTGATAGTGTGCCCTGCTTAGGAGTTGTGAGTCAAGACTGCTAAAGGAAGAATTCAAGGCAAGATAAGATTCATGTGATGAGCGCAGGCAGTTTTTATATGTAAAATGTTTTATTAAAGATTGTTTTTAATTATGTTGTAAGCCACCCTGAGTGAACAGGACAGGATGATATATAAATAAAATATTTATTTAAGAATAAATATGCAATTATACACTTGAAATGCAGTATACAAAGAAACCCAAACCAACTTTGAACTCTACATATCTAGAATACAGCATCTCGGCTTAAATTTATTTATTTAGTTAATTTACTTCATTTATAACTCAGCTTTATTCCTAATGCGGACCCAAAGCCTGTCCTCAGCTAATCCTCACAACATCCTTAGACTGTATGACAGGGCCAAGGTCACCCGGCAAGCCTCCATGACAAAGTACAGATTTGAACCTGGGTGGCCCAGATCCTAGTCTAACATTCTAACTACTATACAGCACACTGGGTGAGTGTGTGCGAAGTATGCTCATGTCACAGCTGACTTAAGGTGACCCCAAATAGTTTTCAGGGCAAGAGGTGTTCAGAGGTGGTTTGCCATTGCCTGGCTGTGCAGAGACCTTTGGACTTCCTTGGTGGTCTCCCCTCCAGCTATTAACCAGAGACAACTTTGCTTAGCTTCCAAAATCTGCTAAGATGAAGCAAGCATAGGCCATCCATGTCAAAATAAACCACACTGGTACATGGGAGTGGCTATATTATTGCTTGCTGCCAGTGTCATGTTTAATTACGTATGCTGTTTTCCGATTTCTACAATGTCATTGCTTATGAGATGTCTCATCCAATTGATTGCAGTGATTGTATGCTCCACCTTCAGTCTCAGAAAGGCAGACTATAGATTATGTCAACAAATAAGTAACTATACCAGAGACCAGTGAAAGAAAGCCATCTTATTTATTTATTTATTTTATATACCCTTCTGTCTCAGGGTGGTGACCAGATTGTATTTGTATAGTATTGCTTACTGGAGGTGTTGTTAATTATTTATCCATCATTAAGGAAGAATTGGGCAGAGCATGTATGGATTAAGCTGGAGGCTCAGGATGCTGTATAAAAGCTTCCAGTATGTTATAGACTTGAAATCTCAATAAAAGCAACACTTTCCACTAAACAACCCCAATACTCTAGGTAAACTCTAATTTCCACAGAATCACAGAATCATAGAGTTGGAAGGGGCCATACAGGCCATCTAGTCCAACCCCCTGCTCAATGCAGGATCAGTACTTTCTGCCTTCTCTTTACTGATGTGGTCTGCCTTTGCCCTCCAAAAAGTACATCTTATTTATAGAACTGCCTGTTATCACACTGCAAGGATCTGGATTGGATAAGTGTCAGGAAGCAGTGACTTATCTTGGCTTTCATGTGTATGAATGGTGGTTCCCCTGTAAACTTCATACTGTATTCATTTCCTGGTTCTGCATTTGTGAAACGCATGTTTGTTGTATGTATAGTACCATGTTTTAAAGCACTCTTTTTATGATTCTATAATCTGCCTTGAGTCTTGATAAGATTTGATGATAAATGAAGTAATCAAAATTTGGGGGTCAATCCGAGGGCTTTATTACTTCACCAGAGAAAAGACTTCTTGTAGGAGTATCACACTAGATTTTCCCATTTATAAAAAGCTGCTTTGCCTTAAACCAAAATAGTCCAGGAGAAGACCCATTGCTTTTAACTACTCTAGTGAGAAAGCCATTGAAAACTATTCGTAATCTGCTAATCAGTTTTGTTTTGTATAAATAACAGAGCCGTACTCTGCCTTAGGATTGAAAAAAGAAATTTAAAAGCAAACATGCACCATATTACACAAATACTGTACATCAACTCCACTTTCTCCTTAATCAGGAAGCATTTGATAGTTAAGAACTTGTCAGCGGGAGCTGAAATTTCCTTTTCATTAAGAGCCTGACTGCTGGCAGCTAATTCTGTCAGTGGTAAATCACTAGTGCACCACTGTGTATAATGGCCTCACTCTGGCTTTAAATTAATTCCACTCATTAATGAGCCACTTAAGTGCCCCTAGGCATACAACAGTTATCTTGCAAGTGGTCTGGTGTTTCTGCTCTCCTCTACTTAATGCCTTGCCCTGCATTAGAGTGCCATTCGGAGTCAAGGAAGGCAGTCTTAAGGCTGTTCTTCTGTGCAGAATACTCATACATGAGACCGGGCTCAAAGGTTGCCCTCCTGTGCACCCTCACTGGGGAATTTATCCCACTGAACGCAGTTGGATTGTTGGGTAATGGGGAAACGGTGGAATGAGCTCCCAGAGGAAATCAGGGCCCTGCCTGAGCCAAAACAGTTCCGCAGGGCCTATAAAACGAAACTCTTATGCCAGGCCTTCAGTGAAGGCTAATGAAAAACAACAGCATCAACTAGAGCCCCCAGAAGTCCCACCTACCACCAACAAACTGCGCCCAATCAGAAAACAACACAGGGCGACCCCTGACCCGGCAGCACATTCTCAGAAAAAATCATACTACAGTTATACGAGTGGGTAGCCGTGTTGGTCTGAAGTATCACAATAAAATCAGAGTCCAGTGGCACCTTTAAGACCAACAAAGATTTATTCAAGGTGTGGGCTTTCCAGTGCAAGCACTCTTCCTTGAATAAATCTTTGTTGGTCTTAAAGGTGTCACTGGACTCTGATTTTGTTGTACAGTTAAACAGTTAATGGTTATACAATTATAGTTAAGGATAAAATATTAGAAATATTATGCAGTTAATGGTTATATACAAGTAAAATTACAAGGTTGGCAGTTAGAAATGTTACAAGCTTATAATAATGTGTTTTCTGTATTCTATGAATTTCACTGTAAACCACACTGAGCTGCTAGGGAGGGCAGCATAAAAAATGTAATTAAATAAATAAATATGGTTAAGGTTACCAGTCTCTATGTGGTACCTGGAATTCTCCCAGAATTACAACTGATCTCAAGACAATAAAAACCAGTTGCTCTGGAGGTAATGGCAGCTTTGATGGGTGGACTCTATGGCCTCACATCCCCACTGAGCTTCTTCCATCCCTAAATCTTCAGAAATCTACCAAGCCATAAATGGCCATGCTACATACATAAGAGTGAACATATGACAGGTTGGTTTATTTGTTTTGTTACTCATAATTTGCCTTTCTCACTGAGACCCAAAGCAGATTTCACAGTCAATACAATCAACAGGATGGAACACCCAAAAATAGATAGATTTGGATTGCAGAAATGTTAAACTAAGCAAAAACATGTAAAACAGGGCTGAAGCAACGCATGAGTCTTAATATGGCACTTTAAACAATGAGAAATTACATAGCAGTCAAGCTTTTTGTGGAGATATTCATTGATATTGAGTACTAGACTCTCTGGATGGATGGATGGATGGATGGATGGATGGATGGATGGATGGATGGATACCACTGTTCACAAAAAAGCACTGCATAGTAGGATCCCACAAGTTCTGCAGGTATATCTTTGTACATAATATAGTACAGTTGTGCAAAACTATAAGCAAAAGATGTACTGAAAGCAGGAATCTGCAAGACTTTGTTCTATCTACTTTGCACTGAAAACATGGTTTCAGTTGTACATCTCAATTGGCCTGTACTGACTTCTCCCCCCCCCCCGCTCCATTGTTTCGTTATCATTGTTTAATTCCCATCCATCCTTGGTCTGCTCATTAGAACATTTACCAAACCAACCAGATGAAGAACTGAGAATGCAAAAATCCTGCCTCCAAATACAATATTTGCAAGCCACTCGTGTGGTCTACTCTATTCAACTCCCTTGTAAATTCTTCACTAGTGGGCGCAAGAGTCACTGAAAACTGGTTAAACTTTCAGGCTGTGCCTGAAGCATCCCTTTCTTTGAAAAATCTTCACCAAATCAGTTTTGCATTTCTTCCTTATGTCTTTATGTCTAGGTCTAAAGTGCTTAACATCTTCTGACAAACAAGCCAACATACATGCCCTGCTTGTAAAAAATAAAACTGAATGAAAAGGTCATCTATGCCCAAAAGATAAATAACACCCAGCACACTTGCTAGCTCAAGAATCTAGGCTGATTTGCTCTAAAAGTTTGATGCTGAGCAAGGTCAACTGAGAATGTGAAGTGTGAAACCCTGGGGGTCTGGAATATCAAATGTTTTGTTCAGGATAGAAAGTGGGAGCATTAAGGGAAAAAGGAGAGCAATGGATGTTGCTAGACTTTCCAGTATATATACATATCTGCCCTGTTTCTGTACTGCATAAGGCAAATGTGATGGATTAGCTTTGCCTACAAAATTTGTGCCAAATCCCTCATAAAAAACACACATTTCCTGTTTCCAGAATGGTTTAGGTTTAGGACATGCATGCAAAGGGCTGAGCTGAGCTTAGAAAGAAGCCACCATAAAGATGTGCTCCAAGGAGTGTCTCACCTGTGCATTTTTGAAATGCTGTTCTCTGTATGACCGTTTATGCACTGGAGGTTTCATGCTGGGCTGTAGGCTGGAGATTTAGTTGTGGCAGCTTGCCCCACCTCTTCCTGCACCCACACGGGGGAGCATTTGGCCTGGTGTGCCTCATCTACTCACAATTTGCGCTTCTGCACGGGAGTTGGGGCAGTGAAGTTCCCAGTGCACAAACCGTCTATTTCTTGCAGACTGAGAAAATTTAGTTGGGATTATTTTAAATTGCTTCCCTATTCTAGTCTCCTCTCTTTCTCTTGGAGTTTGGAAAATGGAGAAGAACGCAGGGGCTGATGAAGGAACAAGGGAAAGGAGAGCAAAATGGAGAAAGTATGTGTGAGAGCACTAGAGATTGCCCCTACCTCAACCGCATATGGTGGATCCCCATATAATTTCCCCTGTCGTTTAAAGTGTAGATTTTTAGTTCCTTTTCTATTTGAACTGTTTCTGTATGCTAAAACCAAAGCCTGCTGCTCCAGTGTAGGGGCTGCTGTCACTCCTTCTCCCCTTCTGACTCTTTTGTTACTAAAATGACTCCTGATTGTTTCTCATGGTATGCAGAATGTAGGCAAATGCCGGTTGCTGAAATGTTTTCTGTGTGCCGGGTTCCTTTCCAAAGGAGCTACTGCATCTCTTCCCCTTATTTATTAGGGAGTGAAAGAATGCATTGCTTGCATCAATGGTGGTCTGCCATAGTTTCTTAAATGCCCCTTGAGATTTCACATTCATTGAGAGATGAACATTCAGTTAGAAGAAAGTGCAGTTAAAAAAAAACACACAAGCTCTGTTGATGCAGCAGTGATTAAGTTCAGTTTTATACATTCAATTCTCTGTCTAAACTGGTAGGAGCCTGAATAAATTGCCAGTTCTCAGGTCAAAATTGTTAAAGCCACATATTCAGCCCATAATGGAGTGGATCCAAAGCAACATGAATGCAGTTCAGGGAATGGATCTTCCCTGCCTTCCTTCCCTGCTGCAGCTGAAAAGCCATTCCCCAAGGGCCAGAGAAACCTTTGGAATGCTAGCAAGGAATACAGCTTGGTGGAAAACAGAAACCACCAGGAATCACTTGCGGAAGGTGGTGTTTTCAACCAACCTGCTGCAGACATCAAGACTAAGGTAATGCTATCTGAACCCAAGCAAACATATGCAAAAACTGTAAGATACAAACTTTCCCCACCACTGCAAAATCCTCTGCATCTACTGTTGCTATTATTTATTTAATTTATTCATAGTATTTATATACCACCCTCCCCTGAGGCTCTGGGTGGTTAGGATGGTAGTCCATGGCATGTATTTGTATGCTCCTGCACTCTAAATTGTCTGGCCTCAAAGAGAACCTGGAAACTCCAGCGGGTACAGAACTCCACAGCTTCATTAGATTAGAAATTAAGAGTATGCATTTTACATCTGTTCTGTGCTCTCCCCTATTAGTTACCAATTAAATTCTGGGTTCAGTTTGAGTTATTATCACCAAAAAGCTCCTAGGACCCACATCCATAAGAGACATGCTGTGCCAGGTGAGCTCATCTTTGTGAAGTCTCCTGAAGGTGCAACCTTAATTGCCAATGAGTAAGATCAGCAGCTGCCCATAACAGAAGCATTTTCTGCTAGGCTTGCCTGTGGAGGCCAGGAACGTTCCCACACTTCTATTGTTCCATGAGATATAGAAAACAGAATTTTCAGGACTGGGTTTTTTATGAAGTGTATAGGGCTGCAGTAAAATGGAATTTTCAAGAAGGAGCTTTTACAAACAGACAAGAGCTGTGCTTTGTGACAGTGTATACGGTATGCATTTCTTGTTTTTACTGCACTGTTTTCTAATGTCTGTAATTCAGTTTTTGCATTTATGTCATGTCTTGTATTGTTTTATTGCACTGTTTTCCAATTCTGTCCTCTAGTCTTATTACAATATTTCTATATCTTGCCCTGTTCTGCTTGCATTACTAAATTTTGTAATCTACGTTGAATGTCAGCACAAAAGGGCAGGCTACCATCATCATCATCATCCCACATAAAATGTGAAGGGTGCTTCTGATGATATGCAGGCCCTCTGATTGGCCCTCAGGGCAGGTGCCAGGTCGCAAGCCCCAGCCCATTTTTATAGTAGGCTTCGCCACTAGTAAATAAATAAATAAGTACATCCCAATTCTGCTCCTGGCCTCAAGCTAATCAGGGTTTCATGTGACTATTACTGCCCTTTGTCAAAATCAAGGAAGATCCAGTAACATCTTCCAGAGTTTCTCTGTATTTGCCCTAAAATATTAAGTATTCCTAGTACGGGAATTACTGATACAGCATAATTATCTCCTCCTGACTTTCTCATACGCATAATTCTATAGGTGCCTGATAAAGATGAAGAGTGGAGATGGAAAAGTACACCATATAGTATCATCAAGACATGGAATAAGTTTTTACTACATCATGGGACCCTTGGGTGAACATATTTTAGCAGGCGCTCCTTTCTTTGCTGGGTGACCTACAAGCAACCCAAGTTTGGTCAACAAAGGAGGTGTAGCTGGAAATACTTGTGTTCAAGGTTTGTATAAAGATGTGTTATCTTGAGTAACCCTCTCTGAATCCTCGTGGGTAAACAAGGGGTGGGGGGAATCCTCACTAGACCTGCTTGCACTACGAAGTGCTGGCATAGCTCTGGAATCACTTTTTCCTGTTCTTTATTTCTGCATAGAGGAAATCACGGTAATTTATCTTCCAAATAGTGATAACTCTGCCTGCCAATTGATTAAACAAGCAGAAATCTGTGATCCAGAACTACAACTGACCCACAGGAAGTATGTGTCTTCCCATTCCATATTTCTTCTCCTCTGTGGAACTGTTTCCTGGCCAAACTGCAGCATAAGTAACAACATTCAACCCCTGCCACTACACCATACGTGCTTTGGGAAAGATATATTTTTCTAGATTGTTGATTGTTAGAAAACTGTACTGTATATATGTATTCAAAAATACAAAAAAACAAAAAACAAAAACCCAACCCTAACAAATTTCTCTTTTCAAGACTGACAAGTATTTGTGAGCATAGTCCCACTTGTAAACAAAAGAAACAACTACTAAATTAACAACTTTGTTTTAGCATGCATTGAAATACATTTACTTTATGTTTATTTAAAATACTTATGTGCTTGTCTTTCTCAGATCCAAAGGGGCATCATTTTATGTCTCTTCACTGCAAAAAAAAGTGTTAAGTGACATAAATAGCAAATAAATAAGTATGAAGATTTAAAATGCATGCATCCTAAAACAGCAGTCTTCCCCTACCAAGCCATTTTGCCTAAGTCCAGATGATTTTTTTAACTACTCACGTAGCAATTATTGATCAGGTATGATCTCAGCTTGTATCGTTTGTCCTTCTGCTTCCTCCTAGTTGATCAGAGTAGAGTACATAGTTCTCTTTCCCATTTTATTCTAACAAGATCTACCACCCTCTGAGGTAGATTAGGCTGAGAGAGATTGAGAGATCCAAGGTCAACCAGTGAACTTCCATGGCAGAGCTGAGATTTGAACCTGCCTCTCCAACAATCCAACTTCAGTATGCTAGCCCCTTCTCTATGCAGACATGAATCTGCCTTGCCCCACTATTGTCTACTACAGCAGTGGTCCCCAACCTTTTTATCGCCGTGGACCACTCACCAGGGACCATTCAACGCCTTTTACTGAGGCCCGGTGGGGGGGGGGGTAGTTTACTCCTCTACTCTCAACCACTGCCCTAACACTCTCTGATCGCTATGGTAATGTTTAAACATCCCTTCAAAATAAGATACAGACGCCACAACAATGAACATAAAGAACATTTTATTTTCATGGAAATTTTAACTCATGACAATGACAAATCAACGAGATAGTCCCATCTGGGAGTGATGGGAGACAATGACACCCGAAGTGTGTTGTAAAGGGCCGGGGGGGGGGGGGGAGAAGGTGTCCTTCCTGGCCCACCTCCAATTAGTCGAAGGACCACATGTGGTCCGCAGCCCACAGGTTGGGGATCGCTATACTACAGGATATCCAAATTCTTGCTTTTGCCATCTCAAACAATAGGCTGACCCCCCCCCCCCAACTTGGATTGAGTTAGCCCAGTGGTTAGAAGGGGTCTACCTGCCCATCCAAGCGGTTCATAGAATGAGCAGGCAGTGGCCAGCCAATTGAGTACACTGCCTCTTTCTCCCTCCCCTCTTTGGGCAGGGCAGGCAGACTTTTCTCTCTTTTCTTGGGGAACAGGGGAGCTGAGGGAAGACCAGGCCAGGGGACAGGGCCCTTTTCTAGGGCTGTTCCTTTTATTCCCATCCACCCCTGCAGAAACTGAATATGCAATATTCAGTAAGAGCTTTACCACAGAGTTAATTTATATTCTAGCAATACTTCCATTCCAAAAATCACTGGCTTTAGTATGATCTTCAGTTAGGAGACATGCCTTGTTTTAGCCTCACTTTGGATTTCCTTTGGATGCTGCGAGTCGACTCCAACATTTCCACATTTGGCTGAAATTTGCAACATGCTTTCTGCACTGAGTACAATCATGCTTTGCTCCCTTCTTTTTCTCAAAAAATGTGCTTTTTGCAAAATGGTGCCTGCTTGCACCTTTGTTTTGATTGCACCCCTTCATCCCATCTTTCTGTGCTCTTGATTGCCCCCCTCCTTCCCCCCAAAGTGTCCTGAAAGCATTTTTTAAAAACCCTGAGTTGTAACATTATAACAATGCTGCGTAAGACTGCAAAACTGCTTTAAAAAGAATTGGAAACAGCTTTGTGATGCAAAAAAGGGAGATTTTTCAGAATAGAGGGGGGGAGGGGGAAAGGAGGACAGTGATGAGGAAAGGGGTGTTCTCAAACAACTCAAAGTGGCGGACACGGGGGGGGGGGAAATCCAACTGCATGCAATTCTGCATTGGGCAGCCCCAAATCAGACCCTTGTTAGACCCCACTTGAAAAGATGAAATACAGTTTTCCGGGGATTCCTTTGCTGTGGGGCAAGTGAGGGGATAATTCAGGACAGCACCTGAAGAGGTAAATTTTAGTGCATTAAAAATGCAAATCCGAACAATATTGCTACTGTGGAAACAGTCTTAAACTAACCTTCTGTCTTGCAATGTGACTTAGTACAACAATCACATATGTGTTAATTGCTAAACTTGTTCCTGCTTGCTTTGGAGGCTGGTACTGATCCTAGAAAGACCTCCACAGTTGCCATTTTGGGGAGAGGGGATCTTAGCAAAGAGAAAGTTCTAGTCAGCTAGCAGACTCCACTCCTCAACACTATTTATTAAGAATTTGTTCACTGCTCCTACACATGCTGGAAAAGCGGGAAAATAAGAACCAGATGCAATTCAATAAGGAGGAACTGCAGAGTTCTACATCTGGGTCACAAAAATGAGAAGCATCCTGGATGGGAGATACACTTCTGGGTAGCAGTGGCTGTCAAAGTGATCTTGGGGTACTTATGGACTATAAGCTAAATATGAGCAAATGATCTGGGGTCTGGGGACCAAGCCCTATGAAGAAAGGCTGAGGGACTTGGGACTGTTAAACCTGGAGAAGAGGAGGTTGAGAGGGGACATGATTGCTGTCACTTTGAGGAGGGCAGAGCAGTTCCCGTTGGCAGCAGAGGATAGGACCCACAGTAATGGCTTTAAACTACATGTAGAATGATATCAGATATCAAAGGAAGAAATTTCACAGAGTATTTCAGCAGTGGAATCAACTGCCTAAGAAGGTGGTGAGTTCCCCCTCACTGGCAGTCTTCAAACAGCAGCTGGACAGATACTTATCCTGGATGCTTTAGGTTGATTCTGCACTGAGCAGAGGGTTGGACCAGATGGCCTGTATGGCCCCATCCAACTCTATGATTCTATGATTCCTTTGGTCAAACTTGAAGCAGAAATTTTTACTTCCAGCATGACATCTTCTCCAATGGACTGCGCAAACAAAAGAAGGTTTAAAGGATAACTATTCTGCATTAGGAGCCTCTTGTGGCGCAGGGTGGTAGGGCAGCCAAAATTCTTTCTGAAGCTCTGACTATGAGGCTGGGAGTTTGATCCCAGCAGCCGGCTCAAGGTTGACTCAGCCTTCCATTCTTCCAAGGTTGGTAAAATGGGGGGTAAACAGTAATGACTGGGGAAGGGAATGGCAAACCACCCTGTATTGAGTCTGCCAAGAAAATGCTAGAGGGCGTCACCCCAAGGGTCAGACATGACTCGGTGCTTGCACAGGGGATACCTTTACCTTTACCTTAATCTACATTAATTCCAGATGGCTAGCAGTATTAAGCAATATACACCCTTAGACTGAGTAAGGTTATGTTCAAAGAACGAAAATCCTCCTGCTCTGGTAGAGTAATAGAAGAAAATACGGTTGGTTCTCCTCCTTGTCTGATATCCTTTAAAAAATCATGTGCTGTGCAGGTATTAAGGGTAACAGGAATGTGTTTTTTTGTAGTTCTGGTGACTCATACCCAAACGAGATGCGAAACTGGGAAATCCACGTTTCCAAAAGGGAAACAGCAAGTGGGAAAGTACCAGTTCCTATTGGAGCCATGGTGTGGGGGGAGGGGATTTAATGCTTCCTCTCTGCATAATTTCCATGATTGGTCCATTACCTATAAGCCCAACAAGCAACATATTGTTAGCATGACTTTTCTCCTTCCAAAGCTGACAGAAGCTGAGGAGGATTAGATCAATTTTAATCAGTTAAACTATGTAAGGGGAGAGGGTTAAGCCACTTCTCCTCCTCCATTGGAAATCAAGGCCTTGCATGGATGTTATGTCCCTGTAGACATGCTTGGGAAAATCTGTTGATGGATCTCCCAGCCTCAGATAGTATGGTCCTCATCTCCTTACAAAGTGTTATCATCCAGTCACAAACCATGTAGTCTATTTTATACCTTGTTACCTATTACTGGGATATGTTCATTATGTTTTCCCCCTCCTTTATTTAAAAAAGAAAAAGAAAAAAGATGTTGGCAGTGGAATATTTTTTTAAGCAGAACCATGCTGACTTGTCCTTTCTAAAAAAAATAGACTGGAAAAGCATAAACCTTGCGCTTTCACATTTGCTCTACCAATAATATAGATAGGAAAGAGAAAATAAATTTGCTTATTGACATTCTGTCAAGAAAGTAACTCCACTCTACCATTGCCTGTATTTTGACCTTTCAGGCACAATCCCAGAGGTGCCTTTAGATGTTCCTGGTAAAGTCTAATGAAGTCACGTTTTATGATGATAAATATGTGACTCAGCTATATCACTTCAATCTGCAGGTGGGGGGAAACATAGAAAGTTCTTACCTTCACACTGAAAGTCCTCATGTCATAGAGAAGGCTGAGCTAGAAGTCTCTTTTCCCTAAACCATTTTCAGTTGTGAAGCTTTTGGCACTACTGCCCTGTTTACCAGAAGAGCAAACTTGATAGTCTCAATATGGAAAAATACCAATTTGTATGAGGAGGGCAACATGCATACTTTCCAGCTTCAATGCATATGATTAGAAATCCAAGTTGTTGTTATTTTTATGGGTCCACATGGTCATATGCTGAAGGCTACAAATATGCACACTGACTTTTATTCTCTCAATCCCCTGTATCAGGAGGGTTATGGGCAACACATTCAACCATGTGAAGCTCCAGAAAGGCAATGACTAGAAAGGATTCCTGAAGCAGGGTGTTCTTTATGAAAGGAATCATTTGCATGGAGAGATATCCAATAATAAGACACTCATCCCATGAATCAGTACAGCCCAGACACAAGTTTACCATCTTAGTCAACCTCTAGGAAGATGTAAAATTATAAACAGTCTTTCTCAAATTACTTTCACATGCAAGTAAAAGTTCCTGTTCTTGCATCTGAGAAAGTGGATCTCTCTCAGTAAGTTAACTATTCATTTTGATAGATATATGGATATCACTGGCAATATACCAGGAGTGACAAACATTTTGTGGTTCAGTTAATAGTATCAAGTAACTCTTAGTTGACCTATTTTCTCAGCCTGTGTGATTTGAAGATAAGCCGAAAGAAACAGACACCTTAAAAAAATTGCTTTCCCCAGTTGTAGTTTTTGATATATGGTATTCTCATTTCTTCCACAGAAGATGACGAGCAATGCCTTTCACAATTTAGTGGTGTCAAGTTTTTCCTGGAAACCACTAATACAAAACCCACAACGCAGATTAACTCCTAAATCAGCAGGAAAAGCCCAAGTTGCTTCAGACTGTTCACACACATTGTTTTCCTGTTGCTAAAACCCACTAATCTGCTGCCTCTGTTCTTTTTGCTTGAACAGTATCATGAACCACTCACAAACATTTAACCTGAAAGGAAATCCCGTTTATTTCAGAGAGAATGGAACTTCCAAGTAAATATACTTACAATTGCAACCATTATATCATTGCACATCTAGTGTTTAATTGCAGTAAGAGAGGGGAAAAATCTAGTTCACATAAGGAAATGCTGAAGCCAGGGTACTGTTCATATCACAGAATGAAAAAGTGATACAGGACTATTTGCCAGATCAAGTAATTTTCAAAATACTGGAACCAGGGTTGTCAAATCTAAGCATTGCTAGTCTCAACTCAGATGCTGGTTGAAATATATTATGTACTTTTATGAGAATGTTCTGAATGTATATCAAAATAGTACTATTTTTAGATCTGAGAGTCACTTTAAAAAGGCAGACTAGAAGATAATCAAAGTGAAGACGTCTGATACTGTCGTGAAAAGTCCCCATTTCTTTTCTATGTTAATATAAAAGCATTGAATATTTTCCCAAACCTTGGAGGAGGAATAAAAACATAGTTAAAGTTTTGTCATTAAAAAAAATGAAAGCTGAAGCTTTTAGGCTGTAGGGCGGTCTGCTTGAGTTCAAATTAGCAGCAACATACAGTGTAGTCATGGAAATGCAGATTCCCAAATTCTCTTGGGTGACTCAAAGATATTGTTGAGTTTTCTGTACTCACCAGGCTTCAGAAACCTCCTTCCTTTGAATGTTCTTGGGTTTGTCTTCAGGGATGAATGAAACTGGCTGGTGTCAGATGCAATCAGCTGTGCAATGTTCCAGGCTGGACCAGCTCACTTGTTGACTTTAGTCAGAGTTGTGCAGAAGCTTCAAAGGCAGAAGGGAAATAAGAACGGGCTCCGGATATGATATCATACACTTTCTCTTTGTGTGCACACTTTTTTAAAACAAGGAACTGACATATATACATGTTTACGTTTGAGAGCCAGGGAGTAGATTGTTAGAGTCAACATTCAAACTGAAATTGAATCCTGATTCTGTTGCTTCTTCACCAGAGATGCCCAACTATCTTGAACTACAAATACAAACTTATATACTACTACACTTTAAAATAACCTCTTAGCTGTCCTAAATCTTCTTCCAGATGCTCGAGGATTTTGCCCAGCCCTAAATTTTGTTTTTGCACAAGTCACTCTGATAGCATGCACCCAAATCAGCTATATTATTTAATTGCCATTAGCCATTAATTGGATTTGTTCCTCCTCCCCACCCCCAATGGAAGGTAGGCTCAACCCCAATTATATAATTTTATCAGTTGGGCACTATCTCCTTCTAAGTGCTCTAGAATTATCTCTGATTCATAGCTTTGTTAATCCAGTCCAGTAGGTTTATGTACATTGGTGTTAAACAAGGAATTTGGAATCAGACACTAGTTCTTTGTGGTTTTCCTTGTAGTTCTAAGGCTTAAAAACAGATACAGGTTCTAGGTCTAGGATCAGGATAGAGCTCTGTTTGCTAAGCAGGTCAACACACAGAGGAGTGGCAACTGGCAAGCAAGGCGGCTTCTATGCCAAGCTTCGTTCAACATGTACCTTTTATCTGTCTCTTTTGCTGACTCATTCCTCCAAGGCCCAGCTGTTGCTCCTTACAGTTGTGTTCACAAGTGCAGGTATTTCATTGTTTCCCTGCCAGTCCTGATCCTACAAGGACTCCGCTCTAGGAATTAACATTAATCATTGCTGAGCAGCCCTGTGGGCACTTGGTTGCCTCTCCTGAGCTGTCAACTGCTCTCTTCTCCTGTGCATTGCTGGCTCAGGAGAGGCTGGCAGGAGTGCTGTCTCCGTGGCTTCTCTTTCCTCTCCTGGACAACAGAGCAGCCTGATCACGACTGAAAAAATGTTCTATCTACCTTATGCTTCCCCTGTTAGGTTTGCTACTGAGTCTGGCGGCACAGTTGGGGACTCTATCAATAACTAATTATGCACGGCAGTGGCTGCACCAGGCTGCTGCTGGTTTCTAGAGGTGGGCCAGCATGCCCTGCCGCTTCCCGAGTACACATGGGGGATGAAATCCACTGGTGCACACAAACTGCCCTGGAGTTGTGCGTGCGCACGCATAACTCCCGGGTGAGAAGGGTCCACTGCACCTCACAATGGCAGGGGGAGCAGAGAAGCACAGGGATCCACCACAAGATAGTAGGACAGTGGCATGCTGCTATCCCACTATCGAGGGGGTGTACATATGCCCCATCCAGCTCTGCAGCACTGCGAAGCCAAACAGAGCATTTTGTGTCCCTGCAGGGACACTGTAGGTGTCTTCCCTTATGTACTGGCCTGCTGCGGTTGGGCCCCTATTGGCTGCTGTGGCAAGATGGGGAATGTAGACGAATCCGCATTCCCTTGCCACGGGCCATCCAAGACCCTCATTTGGGCCAGTGGGGCTTAATGCTACCTTCCAAAGCAGCCATTTCATCCAAGGCAGTGGTTCTCAACCTTCCTAATGCTGCAACCCTTTAATAAAGTTCCTCATGTTGTGCTGACCCCCAACCATAACATTATGCAAGTGTTCTTTCACAGAAATTAAACCGAAACTGACCAATGGTGTGAAGATCCATTGTTCATGATTGTATATAAATTGGTTATAAATTGTATATGAAGTGGCAGGGGCCTTCAGGAGGAGCAGCAACAGTGGTGGCGCCCCCCCCGGGCCACTGCTTGCCCGGACACGACCCCTGTGAAAACGTTGTTTGACCCCCAAAGGGGGTCCCGACTCCCAGGTTGAGAACCACTGCTCCAAGGGAACTAGTCTCTGCAATCAATTGCAGTTCCAGGAGATCTCCAACCTCCTTCCAGAGCTGGCAAACTCTACAAGGGAGCTCCCAGAACAGATATTTGGCTGATATTTATGTCTTCAAGACCATTATTTCCCCATAGCTCTAACTAACGTACTGAGTGAAGTTCTTGCTGTTAGTGTGCAGTGGCATGTTAGAAACTAAAGCAATATGTTCTGATTGAGTCATAAATAGCTCAACTCCTCTGGGAAGGTGACATGGCTGGGTTTTGGAACAGCTGGGTCCAAAATGCTCTTTTGTGAAAAACAAGCAAAAGTCCGGAAGTTCTCTTGCTGCTGACAGCATTCAACCCAGCTTCCTCTTCCCGTCCATCAGTGTATCTGCCTGCAGCAAACTTCCTCACTCCATCTGGGTCTGACCTCTTTAGGACATTTATAAGCATAAGTTTACAGGCTGCATAAAGAGAAGTGATTCGTCTGCTTTTTTTCTCCCAAAGCAATTGTGCCGATTATGGCCTTTTCCTTTTAGAGCCGATTGACATAAGCCAACAAAAAAGGAAATAAGTTGGACAAAAGATATTTCCTGGTTAAATGATCTTTCTAGGCAATTTTATAAGGGCTATGCTCCTGAGAAAGGGGTGCATTTGTGTGGTTTCTGTTTGGAAAAAGACCAGCTTTTCTGTCCTGGGGTTATGGCTGTTGCCTGCAATTGTTTCCTTTCCGGCTTTCTTGTTTGTTTTGTTGAGTTGCTATCTTTGTTATTCGTTGGGTTTTTAAAGGTTTTAGAAGCAAAGTGAGGCAGAAAATTTTACAGTACTTTATTTTGGAGAGGAAAGCTTTCAATTTCTAAAGATTTATTTCATGAAATTCATCGATGCCATCGCAATACAATATTCTGCAAACTTGGCAGTTTTGAAGTTATAATAGATGTTCTTCATGCAATTATCCCTAGAAATTTTGCAAGATGAATGTTTTAGACATTAGTAACATGTGGGGGGGAGGGGCATAAACCCCCACAAATATATATAACAATCCAGATTTTAAAAATAAAGTAATACACTCACCTGTTTAGTGAATGCATTCTGAATAGCCCAGACTAGCCTGGAAAGTTATGCAGGGTTGGCCATGGTTGGATGGGAGATTACCAAAGAAGGCCATGGTTGCTATGCAGAGAGAGGCAATAGCAAATTTATTTATGTTTATTGGTAGGTTTATACACCATCCGTTCCTATGGGGCTCAGGGCAAATGACCTGTGCTCCTCTCTTGTCTTAAAAAATCTCACAAGGGGTCTGCCCACATGGTTGCAACTTGGAGGCACTCTACTATTATTATTATTTATTATTATTATTGCTGTTGTTGTTGTTATTGTTATTTCATTTGGCCTACCCAGTCAAAAGCAGAATTCTTAAATTCTTTTCGCACTTTTCGGGGCTTTTCGCACGCCTTCAAAATCGCACAATGGTTGCCAATTGAAAACGCTACTGATTTGCCATTATGCACAACGTCGTTGACAATCTGCCACACACCTGAAACCGATCCGCAAAAAGCGCTTCCTTGTAGCGCTTTCAGGGAAATCCCCAAAAGTGGATTCACCCTCCGGAAAGCGCTACACTCCTGCAACCAATCTGCAACACTAGCGGGAAAGTTCTGTGCGTTACCATTGTTGTGGTTTCTACAAAGTCCCTCCCCCTGGCTCTCTCCTCTGATCTTCCGGCAAAGTGATAGCCATTTTTTTTTCTCCGAGCGAGCGGGGCTCAACCCACCAGCGAGCCTCTGTTTAGAGGCTTCCCCGGCTTCAGTCCCTCCCCAGAGCTGTTTAGTCACTAAGCACAGAGAAGCCCGTTTGCTGATGTATTTTCCCTTTATTTTTTACACTGTTTTCGGCCGAAAATCGGGGGGGATTTTTTTTTTTACTCGGGAGGAGCGTGGCAACGATGAAATGACAGCTCAAACACACCTGCCAGCTGGATGGGTCTCTCCGTTGCAACGAATCAACACAGATTCGTTGCAATGGGTGTGTTTTTTTTTAAAAAAACCTTTCTTAAAGGGAAAGGGGCTGTTTGGGAGCATGCTAACGGCTGCGCATTGGCTGCTTGATGGCCAGGGGCGGGACGAGCTTGGCAATAGCGCTTCCTTTCTAGCGATTTTTGCTGAGACCGGAAGCCTTTGGGAAACGATAGAAACGCAACTGGATTCCACTACAAAGTCAGGTATGCATAATGACGAATTCCACTATTTTAAATGGCGATTTTTCGTTCAGCAAACAATTTGCTATAAGGATCCCGGTGCGGAAAGCCCCTTAGTTAGATGTTGCTTTTCTTACATTGAGGGAGAAATGTCATACTCACCAATCTGAGCAGGGAGGTACATTGGGAGAACATAGATGCCGGTTGAGCAGAATCATGGTTGAGCTTTGCTCAGTACCTTTAATCTTCTTCAGTCACACCTTTTTTTTTGTCCCACTTGTTGATGGCCAATATTTTTGCTTATTATTTTCATGCCAGGCCTCAAAATTATTCTTTTCCATCCTACTGCATGGTTTATCACACTAAATTGAGATGAGAAGATACCAAGCTATTTGAGCCTGGCTTTATTTTCTTGTTGTGTACTGACCACACTGAGTGCAAAATGCATGTTCTTCACCCTGTTTTGTTTACTTCCTTTGTACAAAGTGTGTTTTCATACATCCTCTGCCCTGGTTGTGCACTGTAGACAAGGGGCAGAACAATTATGGCCCTGTGCTGTAGAGCCTCTTCATGTATTGTATTAGTCACAAGAGTATCAAAGGGGCTCAAAATAATGTTTACAAGAACATTTTAAGCATTAATATTTGTCAAAGCTCTGACCATGAGGCTGGGAGTTCCATCCCAGCAGCCAGCTCAAGGTTGACTCAGCCTTCCATCCTTCCGAGGTCGGTAAAATGAGTACCCAACTTGCTGGGGGGTAAACGGTAATGACTGGGGAAGGCACTGGCTAGAGGGCGTCACCCCAAGGCTCAGACATGACTCGGTGCTTGCACAGGGGATACCTTTACCTTTACCTTTATTTGTCAAATAGTATTTCCTTCTCCCTCCTCCCAAAGCAGCACAGGAACTGTCATCTTCAGTTATAATCCTGTTAAAATATGATTTTCTAATTCCAAAGAGAAAATCAGATATCTGATAATCCAAGTATAACGGCATCTTCCCTTGGAGGCTGGAAGATGGATGATTGGGCCATATAGGGTTGCCAGCTGGGAAATTCCTGGGGATTTTAGGAATAAAGCCTGAGAAAGATGGGGTTTGGGGAGGGGATGTAGAGTCCAGACTCTGAAGCTGCCATGTTCTCCTGTGTATCCTGAAGATCAGATGCAGTTCTGGGAGATTTCTAGCTACCACCTTGAGGCTGGCAATGCCATGGCCATAGCCAAGAGAGGCTTGCATGTGGACATAGAGCCTCAATGCAGAACACTTTGTTACCCCACCTAAGAATTATTTTGCAGCAAGAGTTGGTCATAAATGTCTTCCATTGCTTTTTGAACAAGGCTGTTATCAATAGGATGTTTTGGAGGACCCTAATTTATAGGGTCACTGTAAGTCAGAAGGAACTAGTTGGCTCTCAACACACCCACAACACACATGAGAGTTCTTTAAAAACCACATTTTAATTGGGCCACGGCCGTTTGTATTTAAAGCAGTGTTTTTCAAGCTTCCTAATGCCCACGACCCTTTAATACAGTTCCTCATATTCAGGAGTTCACAGCAGTACCTTAAAGTAGGAACAGTGAATGTTTTCAGCCTGAGGGCTGGACTTTGAATTCCCATGACATTACTGACTCATCTTTCCTTGTAAATTTGGTGGGGTGGGGTGTGTAAGCGGAATCCATTGGAAATCTGTACTTGGTGGGAAAGTATGGCTCCAGATTTTCTGTGCTGAACAGAAAGACTACAAAGAGAAAGGTTTGCAGGCCCTCTGCTGGATACAGAGGATATTGATTTTAGTCTCTTCTTAAATCGGAGCCAAACCAGGCATTCACTTTCCTAAATAGTTCCCATGCTGGGGAAATTATGTCCTACCACTTTAGTATTTGGGATGAAGGGGAGGCGAATACATGCAGTGAAGCATGCATTCACCAGCTCTATCCCCCTTATTTCACCTGTTAAGAATTTTCCCTATGTTGAAGCTAAGGGTCCAAGGTTAAAGGATTTGTTAGGATCAGAGGAGCCCCCCTGTCAGCTCCTGACAGTTTAAAGAATCCTAGAGCCACTGGACTCAAACGTTGTTCTATGAAATTTGTGTTCATGTACATGGCTATTCTTTGCAAACAGCATAGGGCCAGAAGACAAAAGCTGTTTTCTTGCACCATTTCACTTAGATAAACATCTTCCTATTATCATGAATCTGGGACATGGCTTCCTTGACTGAGTCAATCCATCTCCTGTTGGGTTTTTCTGTGGCCTTCAACTTTTCCTAAAATTATTATCGTTTCAAGTTACTCTTGCCTTCTTACAATGTGACCAAAGTGTGATAGCCTTAGGCTCATCCCATGGTTCTTTCCCACAGAGGGGCACTGACTACGTTGGAAAGATGCATAGAGTCATCTCCAGCCATGTGGTCAGATTGTTCCCGGGCCAGAATCAGAATGCCCACTTAAAAATATTGTATTCCATTTTCTGTCCAATGGGACCCAACATTGGCTTATTACATTATCCCCTCTCATCTAGTTCATCTTTACAACAACAACCCTGTGAGATAGGTTAGCCTGGGAGACTGTGACGCCCCCAGAGTTACCCGGTGTTTCCAGAAATGAGTTGGGACTTGACCACTGTTGTCCTAAATCCTAGTTCAACACCCAGACCATGACACCACACCAGCTCTAAGCAGCCCCAGGCTTCCTAACAAAGAAAGGACAGCAGCATGGTGAGTTGGGGAGAGAGACTAACCATCCCTGGGGCCAATTCTCCCCCAGCTCCTATTTGTCAAATAGGGAAGAGATACACATGTAGTGCCTGGATCTTATTTTCTCCTACAGGACAAACAGTGATGGAGTTCTGGCTCACTAAGTTTTGCATTAAGGATATAGTGACCTCAGATCTCTGGCATCATGTGATCCTCCAGCCACATAGGATCCATTCACAGATAAGCAACTCCTACATGGCTGAAGAGAAAAATAAAAGATTATCCCAGGTTATCCCAAAATGTTAGACCAGGATCTCAAAGTAGATTACAGGATGCTTGTTGCTAGCACTGAGAACAAAATTACACAAGAACACAATAGCTAATATTTGAGGTCAAGGAGCAGAAGGACAGCTATATCCTTTCAGGGGACTTTACTAACATTCTGGTGGCACACTGTCAGCAGGAAATCATGATTCTAGTAGAGGAAATGGAGAACCTTTCACACTCATTGGGATTTTTAAAAATGTCTGTGATGTAGATCCATTCCATGATAGAACTAATATAAAGTTCAGAGGACACAGTCTGCATGAGCCACAATGAATAAATCAGGACTTAGTTCTTAGGTTTGCTCCCTGGGATTACTTTTTTTCTAGTTTTTGAAATGACACAATATTTTTTTACTGTGAACTGTATCTCCAGTGCTGCCCTTCATAACTATCTGAATTTCCAGTAGTGTGTTGGCACCATAGTGATTAATGATCTAGTTTGGCTTGATTGCTCACAGATTAAACCATTTCATGCACTGTTATTTTTTGTCTTCCACATTCATTTCACTTCGAAGATGAAATTAAATTACCCAGGGCTTGAAGGTTGTTGTTAAAGAACAATCTTTTGCTGTCTGAATGATTCCTCTGTGAATATTCCAGTAGCAAAGCAAACAAATTGAAAAGGGGAAAGAACTTTGATTCTGTCAACAAAGTAATGAACAAAGCAATGGTGCACAACCTGATTAAAGAGTAGATAAAGGTTTATTTAGGAATTAACATACTAGAGAAGAAAGAGGAGAGACAGAAATAGGCTCCTGAGAGAGGAGTAAGGAGAAGGAAATTGCCCTTAGAGTAGCAATCTGGAGACAGACACGGAGTGACACTTAACAGGAGTGAAGGTACTGATCTCGCTATCATATCTGCTTTCTAGCTGCCCTCTTCAGGGCCTTCCTTTCTTCTCTGTATACCAGACATTGCTTTTTCCAACAAAATCTACATAACCTGAATCATGAATCTAGGTAACCAGAACAACTACAGAGCCTTCTGGAGGAAACATTGGCCATTGACCCTTTCCAATCCAGCTTCAGGCTTGGTCATGGAGTGGAGGCAGCTGTGGTTGCCCTGACAGACAGCCTCTAGAGGAAACTAGGCTGGTTGGTGCTGTTGATTATTCTAGACCTTCCAGCACTGTTCCACACAGCAGACCATGGGCTACTTGCCCAACATCTAGCCATCTCTGGGATAAGGAGCACAGCCTTGAAATGGTTGCAGTCCTTTCTCCAGGGGCAGAGTCAGAGGGTGGCGACAGGGGAGAGTACCTTCCAGTGGTATACCCTAACTTGTGGGGTCCCACAAGGGGCAATTCTCTCCCTGATATTGTTCAACACCTACTTGTGTCCCCTCGCCAGTTAATCTGGAGTTTTGGGCTGGGGTGTCATCAATATACTGATGACCTCCAGCTGTGTCTGTTAATGGATGCCCATCTATCTACACCCCTGAGAGCATTGACCAGTTGCTTGGCAGCATTGGTGGATTGGCTCAAGTGGAGTCAGCTGAAGTTGAATCCAGCTAAGACGGAGGTCTTCTGGCTGGATCAGTGTTCCCCAGAGGTGGCGCTATAACTCCCAGCTCTTGATGGAGTGCACTTAACAACTTTGGTCACCATGAAGAGCCTGGGTTTGATTCTGGACTCTTCATTAACAATGGAAACCTAGGTCATGAATGCTGCCTGCCAGGCCTTATGCCATCTCTGCCTGGTGTGTCAGCTAGTGCCATACCTGTCGACACTCATCTTGGCAACTGTGACCCACATGATGGTCACCTCCAGACTAGACTATGCAACTTATTTGGACTACTTTTGTATCTTATCTGGAAACTTTAGCTGGTCCAAAATGCAGCGGCCTGACTCCTCACTGGAACTGGTAGAGGGAGCACATTCAACCAGTGCTCTCCCGACTGCATTGAAGACCAAATCAGATTCAAGGTGTTGGTAATTACCTTCAAAGCCCTAAACAGTCTGGGACTGTCATACCTGCGGGATGACCTCCTCCCTTATGCCCCTCAAAGAAGCATAAGCTCACGAAATCTGCTCAGGATCCCCAGCCCACAGTGAAAATGGCTTCAACCAGAGCCAGGGCTTTCTCTGCCCTGGCAACGGCCTGATGGCATGCTCTTCCAGGAGAAACCAGGGCCCTGAGGCACTTAAGCAGTTCCATAGGGCTTGTAAGACTGAGCGGTTCCACCAGGCTTATGGTTGAGGCCCATAGATAGTTCAACATTAAAACTGGCCTCCCTACACTGAAACTATATAAGAACAACATTAGAAACCAAATAGTCACAGCAACACAGCACTCCCCCCCCAAAAAAAAAATGGACAGAAGATGACTGCTGGTGAGAGTTTAGCAATGTTATAATTTGATTAATATTTATATGATTTAATTAATGATATGTTTATTATATAATAATAATGTTGTCACCTGCCCTGAGCCTATGGGGAGGAGTGGCATAGAAATGTAATAAATGATGATGGTGACGAATTTTCTGCAATGTAGGATGGTGTCCGTGTGGGGAGAGGGACTAAACCAAACAGAATCAGAGTCCCAAATAAAAAGAGGCTCATCTTGATTTCCCTGACTTGTTTACTAACTTTTTAACTTGTTCCTCTAGCGGCCCCTTTAATATCAAAGAATACAAATACATAAATAAATAAGTAGAGTATAGTTCAAGTAATAAGCAGTCATCAAATCCATGGATGCCTGCCTATCATGTTTGCTGTTCCCACTGCCTTGCCCCTCACTGCTGGGCTGCTCACAAGGATTCAGAATGGGTTGAGCCATGTCAACAGCATTTTAGGCTTCTTCCTTGACTCAGGGGTGGTTAACTCACAGCCTCTTCATCCAATTGCTCTCTGGCCTCTGCTTTGGAATGGTTATTTAAGTAGCAGAGAGGGGACGACTGAGAGGGGATCTTCAAGTATTTAAAAGGCTGCCATATAGAGGATGGAGCAGAGTTGTTCTCTCTTGCCCCAGAGGGACGGACCAGAACCAATGGGATGAAATTAATTCCAAAGAAATTCCATCTCAACATCAGGAAGAAGTTCCTGACAGTTAGAGCGGTTTCTCAGTGGAACAGACTTCCTCGGGAGGTGGTGGATTCTCCATCTTTGGAAATCTTTAAACAGAGGCTGGATAGCCATCTGACGGAGAGGCTGATTCTGTGAAGGCAAAGGGGTGGCAGATGACAGTAGATGAGCGATTGGGATATGAGTGTCCTGCCTAGTGCAGGGGGTTGGACTAGATGACCCATGAGGTACCTTCCAACTCTATGATTCTCTGATTCTATTATTCTAATATAATTAGTTTCCAGGGAAGGAAATAAATATGTCAGCATTAGAGACAAATGGGCAGATCTATCCTTCTAACAGTGGGGTGCTGGGAGTAACTAACTGAGACCCTGTTGTTATGCTCATCCATCCATCATATCCAGCTGTGTATATTTCTGGTCTGGTGACAGAGGAGATACACATTGCACAGCCTATTAATTTCCTCAGCAAGAGCGGGCATTCCTGCCCCATTCCCCCTCCCCCCTCTCTCCATAAGGCATTTGGTTGACCTCTAATTCCCCCCTGCCACCCATTGAGTATTGGAGGAGTTGGGGGACTGCCAACAAGGGTTCCCCTGCCAGTGGAGGACAAATGACAACGATACACTAGGCAGACATTATGAAGAAAAACAGTTGTAGTAGCAGGGTCAAAAAACCATGGCATTTAGGAAGTCCAGAATGAAATGGAATTATCAGAACAGAAAATCAGAATAGACTACCACAAGCAAAACTGATCTTAAAAAGTTCAAAGAACATTTACAACAGGAGCAACAAGTAATAAAACTCCCCTAGGGTTGCAATCCTATACATAAATTGTAGGGAGTTAGATCCATTGAACTCAATGTGAATTGCTTTGGGGCATACATGGTGAGGAATATACTTTTGCTTGTTTTCCTAAATTGGCAGGCAACTATAATCACTGAGAAATCTTTGTTAGTCCCAAGAGGTTATCAAACTTCTTGAGGAATTCCAGTCTAGCAATTGTGTGCTGGAGCCTTCCTTTGAAGTTTTTTTTGCTGGAGAATGATGAGTTTTAGATTTATAAAAGGTCCTGCAGATATGGTATTCCACTAGTCTTTAAATGTTATGATTTGAAATGTCAGATCTGTATTCACATACACTTTTCTTTTGTGTAGGGACTGACTTGTTTTCCTATGTGAGGAGCAAAAGGGTATCACTGACATATTATTCATCAGACTATAGGATGAGCCTAAGATGGTATGGCTGATATTATAGGTTTTATCAATGGAAATGCAGAGTACGTTTCAGGGTCTTAACCCCAATTTCTGTGTCTCTGATGGGTTCCCCTTTGTTTTTGGTTAGAAACTATTCTAGGTGGGGGGGGGGGGGTTATTGGTAAGCAAGGAAAGAGTAGCTTGTTATCCAGGATGGGCTGTAGAACCAAAATTGTTATAATGTACTTTATGACCCTTCCATGTCATTCTAAATGTGCCCTTGCTTTTTTCTCAGGTTGTGCAAACACTGCTAATGACGAATGAAATAAATCTGATATAACAAAAGTTGCCAATGTCATTCAGCATGACAGACTGAATGAAGGATAAATCCATTTAAGCCTCATGTAATAACACCCTTAGTACTAACAAAGCCATCAGTGTTTGCTGTGGGCACGCCCTCATCTCTAGAGCCTGCTGGCTACTCTCTCTTCCTCATTCACTGTCAGATCATCTTCAGCATGTTCCTGCAAATTCCACTGCAATCACAGGAAGCCACTGCCTACTCGGCATTCAGGCTGGAAACGGACATGAGTGTTTTTAGGAAACTGAGGCATTGACGATGATGCATATGCCATTTTCTGGGGAATAAAATGGGCAGGTTTCATTAGTGTTTAAAAAGAAATGTGCTTTAATGGGCAGGTTTCTTTAGTGTTTAAAAAGAAATGCACTTTAATTGGAAGCTAAACTCTCTCAAACCATGCTCAAACCTCTCTTATTTTAAAGAGATTTGGTTTGTTGAGGGGTAATACTCTTGACACTTTGGGTGCTATTTTGTTAGTACCTGCTTTCACCTTGTTTGATGGATTGTAATTTGTATGTATTTGTAAAGGATTGCCTGAATTTTAACAGTAACCTGAGTGGCTTGTTTTTGTGGATGAAAGGCAAGATTAAAAATAAAATAACCAAATAGTTGCTAGTGTACTAGCCCTGGTCTGAATCTCCACCCCAGACTAGGTAGCTTTGACAGAATGACTGACTCAATCTAACCTGCATCATAGGGCGACAATAAAATGGAGAAAAAGACAACAATGTTTCAATTTTTGATTGATTTATTGGATTTCTATACCGCCTTTCTGAAGCAGTTCAGGGTGGTGAACAATAACAGCAACAATCATTGAATTCCCAGTAAAACAAGAGCCTCTTGTGGCACAGAGTGGTAAGGCAGCAGACATGCAGTCTGAAGCTCTGCCCATGAGGCTGGGAGTTCAATCCCAGCAGCCGGCTCAAGGTTGACTCAGCCTTCCATCCTTCCGAGGTCGGTAAAATGAGTCCCCAGCTTGCTGGGGGGTAAACGGTAATGACTGGGGAAGGCACTGGCAAGCCACCCCGTATTGAGTCTGCCATGAAAACACTGGAGGGCGTCACCCCAAGGGTCAGACATGACCCCGTGCTTGCACAGGGGATACTTTACCTTTTCAAGCTACTTTAGGTTCCCACTCTGGAGGAGGAAAGGTGGGTATAAATATCTAAATCAATCGTTTTCTTGTACAGGTGCGTAAACTGCCATAAAGTAATAGCCCTCTGTAGAGTGACCCTGCATTTCCTTGCTGGTTTGCCATCCAAGTAGTAACCCTGCTTGGGTTCTGGAAATCGGAACAAACCATTCTCTTGCAACACACACGCACTTGTCTGTGAACGAAGAGGCAGGATTCATCCGTGGCTGGTTCCGGTGGTCTTCCTTTGAGCAACGTTAATATGGCCAACGTCCCGCTCAGGCTGGTTACGGTTTATTTTAAGATCCACGTTCATTCCAAGATTATAATCCGTATAAGGACGCGGGAGTAAAAGCCATCGAGTTCCACCAGATTGGCTCCCTGGCTCGATTGCTTCCCCGCTTCTTTTCCGTTGCCGTCGAGGCTGGCGGCAGTAATCCATGGGAAGCCATTCCCACAAGCGACGCGCCTTTCCTCACAGCCCCCCCCCCCCGGCCGGGTCTGAGGAGCCGGCGATCCCGTCATCCCGCCCCCTTGTCGCTGCCTCTGCTTTTTTGTATTTACCGTAACCCCAGCCAAAGAGCGCGCGCACTCTCCGCTGCGGGGCCGCGCCTTCCAGCGACGAGTCCGGACAAGCAGGCAACAGTAACGGGGAAGAGCGGCGGCGGGCCCTAGAGGAGCCGAGGTAAGGGGCAGCCGGGGGGAGGGAGGGAGAGGACCGCGCGCCTCCCCAGCAAATGGCGTCGGCGGCGACCCCGGCGTGAGCGCTCTAGGGCACGAGAGGGGCTTACTTCAGTTGCCCGGGCGCGCGTCCGCTGGCGGACGGGAGCGCTGCGCCATCCATCAAGTGAGCTCGGTTCCTTTCCCAACAGAGTTGGGGAGAAGTTTCCCCTCCGCCCTTCCTCGCCCCGTGCTTGGGCTTGCCGGTCCAGGGCGTGTGGTTCTCTGGCCCTTCGTGCCGTTCCCGGCGGTAGAGGAATGGCGCGCTCAGCGGCTCCTTGGGCTCATCCTGCTAGAAGCAGAGTCGGGTATCCCTCCTCTGGGGTGTCAGTGTCGTAGTCCTTTCCTCCAGACTGCTCCGAGTCACAGAGGGGTCTTCTTTGCCTTCATTTTATCCTCGTGGGTCACACACACACACAAACCCGCGAGAGAAACTGTCCCAAGAAGGACGAATGAGCCACGTCTCCCAAGTTCCGCCCCCACTCCCAGATACTCTAGGGCAGGGGTAGTCAAACTGCGGCCCTCCAGATGTCCATGGACTACAATTCCCAGGAGCCCCCTGCCAGCGAATGCTGGCAGGGGGCTCCTGGGAATTGTAGTCCATGGACATCTGGAGGGCCGCAGTTTGCTGTACACTGGCTGACTTTCTAAGAACATACCAGAAGCTGCCTAATGTTCTTGGCATGTGTGTTATTGTTGTTAAAGGGTTTTGTTGCAGGCTCCCACAAAAACGGTTTGTGGGAGAAGGGGTGAAGGATTGCGAAGAAGTCTTTCTGCACTCTCATCTCCTACCAAGGATAGAGGAGGAGTGATGGAAACTATGGCTTCTACTCTCTTCTTTGACTGTGTGTGACTTGGAACTCCCCAAGCAACTCTTTGACCTGGAATACCTTCCCCACCCCATCTCTGGATATATGTGATGTCTGTGCACTCTTCTGTAGTATTCTCTTGTTCAAAAAAAAAAAAAAAGAAGAACCTTGACATGAAAAATTCTATAGGGCTCTAATTTGGATTCTAGTTTAAATTTACAGAGTGAGGGAGCACAGGAGATCCTTTAACAAGAGCCTCTTCCCCTTCAAGTTAATGGCTGGAACCACACTGTTACTTTTGAAGTACATTCCTGTTTTCTGTTGCAAAATGAACAGTGATAGAGAGGAAAAGCAAAGAGGAAATAAGAGCTATCTTGATAGTTGTAAGTGCAAAATAAGGACTTGTAGCTTACTATGCTTTCCCTTTAACTATTGCCTAATAACTTGGTTTCCTGTGTTTGCTTTTTAATGTATCAGGTCAATATGCAGTGTAATAATTTCCATAGACTTTCCCATTGTACACAGTAGATGACCCCAAATAACCCTAAAAGGTGATTCTTGCCCATGGTGCTTATGGCTAAGCAGAGATTTAATTCACTGACTTGTTGGCATTCTCATGTGCAGTAACATGTACTTCCTTGTAATAACTCGGGTTGTGTTACAACTTCTTGGGCTCTTGAACTTAATCATTGTGATTTTTGGAGAGTCCTGATCAAATTAGGGCAAGAATTTGTTAGGGAAATACTGAAGGACATTTCCTAACAATATATGCCATCACATGGCAGAAATACCTTTTTTTTTTGGGGGGGGGGTTGCCACCCTCTTTTAACATACATATTCAGTTCCCGCAGAAATACCTTTTTGTCATTCACATTGGCCACAGCAGTGTGTATGCAAATTTATTTACTTTATTTATAGTCTGCTTTTTTATACTGAGACTGAAGATAGGTGAATCAAGGCAATAAATAGGGTAATACATCTGTTTATTTAAAATATTTTATGTCTCCTTCCCACACTTTCAGGCCCACAAGGTGGTGAACATAAGGGACAGTTCAGCTAAAAGTATAACATGTAATTAAAAACACAGGCTAATGACACTAACAGGAAGGCCAATGTTATTGGGCATGTGTCAGACAAAATGAAAAAAAAAATCTTCCCTGCTGGTTAAAGACACAAATGGAGGGAAATTCCCTAGAAGAGAGAGTTGCAAAATTTTAGTGCAATGAGGAAGAAGGCCATTTCTTGAATTGCCACCCATTTAGCTTCAGATGGCGGGGGCAACTGTGGCAGGGTTTCTGAGGACGATGGTGCTGAGCAGGTAGATTTGTAATGCAATGGGACTAGGGTTATAGCACTTTAAAATAAAGTATGTTAGGTATTATGTTAACCAGTGCAGAAAATAGTGTTTCAGAAATATGAAAAAGCAATGAGATACATACAGAAAACTGATACTATACACACACACAGTGGTATAAATCACAGCCCTCACACAGGCCATTCCATAAGGTGGAGGTTGCAACAGAGAACACATGTGTAATAACCAGACACAAATCAGGCATTGAAATTAGAAGAACACAGAAACAAGTGGGTGATCATTTCAACTTCCTGGAACATTTTGCAGCAGTCATTATCATTCAAAAAAGTTTCAGATGGAGATTCCAGTAAGATACTCTTGTATTAAAATTAATGTGTAGATTGAGGCCCATTCCGCACAAGGACCAATGTTGCCAATCGGTTCCTGAAAGCAGAAACGCTATTTTTAAAAGTGCAATTCTGCATTATGCATACCTGCCTTTGTAGTGGAATCCAGTAGCGTTTCAATAGTTAGAAAGGAAGCGATTTTTTCTGTGCTTTGTCCCGCCCCTGGCCATCAATCAAACGAACAGCCAATGGGCGGCCATTATCATGCTCCCGAAAAACCTCTTTCCCTTTAAGCACAGGTTTTTTAAAAAAGAGAAACACACGTTGCAACGAATATGTCTTGATTCCTCCTAACGTAGAGACCCATCTAGCTGCCAGCTGGCGTGTGAGCTGCCGATTTATCATTACCACGCTCCCCCGAATGAAAAAAAACTTCCCCCCTCCCCCTGTGCACGGGTGCGATTTTCAGCTGAAAATAAAGGGAACTTGCAAACGGGGCTGTGTTGTGCTTGGTGACTTGAGGGGAGCTTTAAAGCAGCTCTGTGGAGGGACTGTAGTCGGAGAAGCCTAGCTGGGCGAATGAAGACTCACCGGTTCGTTGCTTTCTGCTCGCTCCGAGAAAAAAAAAATGGCAATCGCTTAGCCGGAAGTTCGGAGGAGAGAACCAAGGGGAGGGACTTGGCTGGAACCGCAACAATGGGAATGCACAGGTCTTTTTTGCTACTGTTGCAGATTGTTTGCAAGAGTGTAGCGCTTTTTGGAGGGTGAATCCACTTTTCTGGATTCCCCTTTAAGCGCTACAACGAATCGCTTTTTGCGGATTGGTTTCAGGAGTGTGGCAGATTGTGTGCGACGTCGTGCATAACTGCAAATTAGTAGCGTTTACAATTTGGAAGCCTTTTGCAACATTGAAGTCGTGCGGAATGGCCCCTGAATTTGGTCTTCAGCCTGGGAGTGGTTAGCTCAATACAGAAACTCTTGTGTTTGAGATCTTATGTTCTAATAGTCGAGTGTTACCTGGTCTGTGGATATCTAAATCTGCAGATTGGGGCCACATGGATTGTAAACAGATAGTTTTGCAACTATATCGGGACTCCCTCCCTAATTTGCAGGAAAAATTGAAAAGTTAAAAAAATATATTGTGGAGGTCTCACGTTGTGCCAGGTTTGTGACAAGGATATAGAGAGAATGGGATTCCCCCTGTGAGTTTCACTGTTCTCACTTGGTTATATATATTATTCATCTTTGCCAATTCATGAGAGCAGTCCACACCCACTCTGATGTTATCATTGACTCTGGACCTTGTTTATTTTTAGATCTGTACAGTAAAGTTACATTGTTATTGCTTGATTGCTTAACCTTCTGCATTTACTGTATAACTTATCCCTCCACCCCACGCTCCACCCCCACCTTTCCTCTTGTACTTCTGTTAATAAATTTGTACTTTTGGATGGGTTCTATTTTTCCATTCCACTTATCATTGCTCTGTACCAAGGCATTTTTTGCAAGTGAATGTAGAAAATTAGATCCAGCTCTATGTTACCTATTCATACCTCTGAAATTAAAGAAAATGGATTCCTTGTGGCCAGACAGTTTTATGGAATTCCACAAATCTGAAACACATAATACATGTGTAGTATTTTGACATCTGCTCTCATTTTTGAACTGTTCTTTGAGCCACTGTTTAGACTTTGAAATATGAAATACCTCCCATTGTAAGATTACCTGCATTTTCCTGACCCTTTGAATAACTTTGAGCATAACTAATTGAAACTTCTTTATAAATCTCACTTTTCCAAGCAAAGACTGTATGTGTGAAGTGTCTTTGCCATTGTATATTAAAACTAAAGCCCTATGAGTTAGGACTCTCCTCAGAGTCATATGTTCTGTAAGGCAGTGGTCCCCAACCTTTATTAGGCTGGGGACCGGCAGGGCATTGGGTCGCGCCTGCAGGGACCGCACCCGCGCGGGCCACGCCCATGCTTCAGGCCGCGCCCGCAAGCCGCGCCCGCGGGTCGGGCCGCGCCCGCGAGCCGCGCCCGGCCGCGCCCATGGACCGCACCAGCGAGCCGCGCCCGGCCGCGCCCGCGGGCCGCACCCACGGATCGGGCCGCGCCCGTGGATCGGGCCGAGCGGGCGCGGCCTGCACGGGCGCGGCCCGGCCCTGATTCCCTCCCCGCCCTCCCGCAGTAAGTACCTTCCCGGGCCGCAAGCTTGCGGCCTGGGAAGTTTTTTACTGCGGGGGGGGGGCGGGAAGAGGAAGCCGCGGCCCGGCGCCATGGCCTTTGCGGCCCGGCGCCGGGCCGCAGCCCGCAGGTTGGGGACCACTGCTGTAAGGTACTGAATTTTACTAATAATAACTGTGATATTATTTGTTCCAACTGAAAAGTGAACAGAAATGGAGATGCCTATATAAAATTATTCTGGTAACCTTGGGGATTCTATTAAACATTGTATCCCTTGGGATTAGTGGCTTGTGGAACTTACCTGTGCAATTGTTCCATCTACATATGTTCAGCCACACCAAGCATATAATCATTGAATCCACTGGGCATTCATGTATTACAGTTCTAAAATAGGTTGATATGATGAAATGTCTTGTTTACGGTATGTCCTAAAAATCCTTGAGCAAACTTTTGAAAGAACATATTTCTTTTCTTTCCAGTGTTGCTGATATGTTTTGCCTTGAAGTAAAAAAAGTTGGTCTTTGATTCTGCAGGGCAGTCTCATAGCTCTCTTATGAAACTATGATCTGAGACGTGGCTTGCTGCAGACATTTTCTACTATAATGGACATAACTGCTGGGGCACCTTTTAAAACTCTAATGGATTTCTAGGTTTGCAGGCTGGCTCCATTCTTTGCTGTTTTTTCCTGCTGCAATTATGAAGAATAATGAAACATTGATGTATCCCAATGACAGCCAATGGCACGATCCAGGGGCACCCAATCTTTTTCAGGACTATGGGCTCCTTTGGAATTCTGACATAGGTTGGTGGGTGCAACCACCAAATGGCTGCCACAAAACACTCAGATAAAAACATGGCTGCTGCAGTGGAAGAACCAGCCACAAGATGTCAGAGAGTGATGTCATATGTAACTATAATAGTAACAAACATTTTAGGCAGAAGCTCTGCTTACTAGGATACTTTTTAAAATGAGCCAGGTACACAGTTTACTTTCAGTCAGATAGGGAAGATCCTTGTGCTGTGGTGGCAGCTGTTGTTGCTACGAGGACACAACAAGACCAGTTTTAGAGAGATAGCTATATTCATTTGTTGCAATAACAGTAGTATTGTGGCACCATCAGATTTTGCATAAAGTTGTTTTCAAATGTAAGCTCTGCCTCACAAAAAACAGATGTTAAAAATGCATGTTAGTCTTTAAGGTGTTGTACAGACCAATCAACTTTGATATGAACTCTGTCTCACTTTGGGATGTCTTGGTTATAAGCACCATTCTTCCAAACAGCAAAGGAACGTTAAGTGCAGCTTGGGTTGGATGTAGCAATCTATCAGTGGGAGGTTGTTGTTGTTGTTAGGTGCGAAGTCGTGTCCGACCCATCGCGACACCATGGACAATGATCTTCCAGGCCTTCCTGTCCTCTATCATTCCCAGGAGTCCATTTAAGTTCGCACCTACTGCTTCAGTGACTCCATCCAGCCACCTCATTCTCTGTCGTCCCCTTCTTCTTTTGCCCTCAATCGCTCCCAGCATTAGGCTCTCCTCCAGTCAGTGGGAGTTCCTCACTTTCATCTCTCCACAACCACTAGCTCCAACCCCAGACTTCAATTCCTGGGATTACAGGAGTAATTGCTATGCAGGTCAGATTTGAGATACAGTTTTTAGACTTTTTGAGCTTTCCTCTGTCTTCTGGAACTGTTCTCTCTGACTTAAGGGAGATACTACATAATTATTATAATAAACAGTCAAGAAGCAGAAGAAATACTGTAAAATCAGCATGAAATACCATAAAACCACCTCTACAGCTTCACTACGTACCAAAAGAACAAGTCTGGAAGAAGCCTGGGCAAAGTTAATTAATGTATTTAAAATAAGAAGAGTATTTTCTAGCAAGTAAAATAACAGGTAACCAAATTTGATCCTGACCTGGATGGCCAAGGCTAGCTCAATCTCATCAGATCTTGGAAGCTAAGCAGAGTTGGCCCAGGTTACTACTTGGTTGGGAGACCACCCAAGAAGTCCAGGATTGTTATGGAGAGGCAGGCTAGCGGCAAACCTGCTGTATGTTCTTCCCTTCAAAACCCTATAAGGGGGCCATAAAGGGGCCGCAGCTTGATATTACGTTTCACCACCTATGTAGGCATTTTATCATTTAGGTGGGAAAAAATTCTTGAAGACAAAGTTGTTCTATCCACTATCACAATTTTGTTTTTTTTACCCCATCCCCTGTTACACTTAAGGTTAGTCTGTGATACTGTGGAGCAATCTTGGTATGGCCACCTTTTCCAGCTGACCCAGGGATGAAAAGAAAAACAGCAGAATATTCGTGGAAGCCAGTCCTGCAGACCAAAGTTTCTCCATGTGACCGATTTAAGCATGCGTGCTGCATCTGCAAGGGTTTTCTTTATGTTTATGGCGGCCGGCACACCACCACCTTGAGTGACTTCTGGCGATACAGGATAGGTAAGTTTGACTCTTAATTTGTTTCATTTCTCTGGTGGTCTGTTATAGCCTGAAGGTTTTGAAATTTCTGTCAGGTGTTGGTTCTTTCTGTAACAGCTTTTCCAATCCAATCAAGTAATATCAGTAAATAATGGGGGAAATTATGGAATAATATTTTATAATGTGTCATCTTAGATTGCCTACTGTTCATATTGGTCATAGGAGAGAGCGCAACATCCAGGGACAAATGAACTCAATGAAGTCTTGCGAACTGCTGTTAGACTCCTGATATGTGAACCTAGGATCAGAACTATTAAACTTGCAGGGGTAGTCAAACTGCAGCCCTCCAGATGTCCGTGGACTACAATTCCCAGGAGCCTCCTGCCAGCATTTTCTGGCAGGGGCTCATGGGAAGTGTAGTCCACGGACATCTGGAGGGCTGCAGTTTGACTACCCATATAAAGGATTGGAAATATGGAGGCAACAGACATATAACCTAGTTACTATGTTTTCCAAGAATATTTTTTCTTACTAAAGTTCTCCTCAGAGTAGTTATATGGCTAAGGCACAGAAAGGGCTTCTCTAGTGGTTAGGAGTGGGGACTTCTAATCTGGAGAGTTGGGTTTGATTCCACAGTCCCCCACATGCAGCCAGCTGGGTGACCTTGGGCTCGCCACGGCACTGATAAAGCTGTTCTGACTGAGCAGGAATATCAGGGCTCTCTCAGCCTCACCCACCTCACAGGGTGTCTGTTGGGGGGAGAGGAAATAATATCAGTTCTGTCACTACTGTTGCTGGCCACACAGAGCGCTTGGATCAGCCTGTCACTCAAACTCCAGTTTCAATGAAGAATTTCACTCTTCTCTTACTAGTTCTCTGTCCATCTAGAACCTGAAACCTGGTGCTCACGCCTACCCATCACTGTAAGAGTCTGTGATATCTATACATATATACACCCATCTGATAAATTATGACCACCTTCATTTGTCTTAAGCAAATCATGGGTGTGTGTGATGAATAAGTTGCAAATCCTTAGCCTTGTGCACTCCCTCCCCTCTCCCCTTGTGCATGATAGTTGCAACTGAAGACTTCCTGAAGTCCTTAGAGTTCCAGTTTGTTGTGACATCCAAATTCAAATGCCTTAACAATCTGGAGTTCCTTTCTTTCCCAGTGATCAGGGTTCCAAACCACAGTTTAGTCCTAATCTAGAATCCTGGCTAGTAGGAAAGAAACAGACCCCAATTTGTTAGGGAAGACAGAACAGGATATTAAAACACATTGGAATTAGACTAAGACACTGGAAGAATGCTGAGATTATCTGGGCATGTTTGTGCCAATTTAGAGATGAAGGGAGAATTCCCAGTTTTGGCTGACAATGTAAAATCTTTAAAAAATATATGATATTTTAAGGAATAGTTATTTACTTAAAATTATTAGCTGCTTTTCTACCTACAGAAACTCAAGGTGGCTCAGAACAGAAGTAAGGCGGCTTTATATGTGTGTATTAATGCATAATAACACTAGGACACTGTAGGGAATTTGTCTACAGAATATTCACATCCAGCATAAATGGTAGTTCTGTGTTGAGTGTTCCAACTCTTGCACCGTAACAGGGGCTTTGTGTCCTGACATTATTATCTGGTCTGTGTCCCTGTATCATTGACTGCCAATGGAAAGCACATAAGGTAAATTGAACTGTGCATAACTAGATACGGGGCTACTGTTTTTGGTGGAGACTCCATAGCTGCAACCACAGTTTACGAAACATTTTGTTTCATTCATGAGCAGCACTGAAGCAAAGATTAACAGATGCTTTCTATCTATACTATACATATTGTTCTTGATTTCTTTGTAATGCAAGGCCCCCCAAGATTATCAGCTTTAGAGAATCACAGTGGGTTGGATCCCATTCAGCACTCAATGTGTATGTGACTGATTCCTTTCTTCTATGACAGCCATCGAACCCCTCTCCGATGCTGGTGTTGTGGGGGACCTCCATCTCCCAGGAGTGCCACCGGGGGGGGGGGAGGGTGCTTTTAGGCTCCAGAAGGAACAGGGAGAAGGGGAAGTCATACTTCTGTGCATGTAAATTTTAGATCATGTAAATCAACATTTTTGATGCAGTTTTGTAGGATGCTACTGGAGTCTAGTGCAGGAGAACCATGTTGATGGGAAACGTATGTGTTCTCATGGCTCTGCTTTAATAACCAATTAAAACATTTTATAGGTGGTAATGAATGGGAAAGGCTGGACAATTCTGAAAATGGCCCAGAAGAACTGGAAGAGCATACAATGGTGGAGTATCAGGCAAGTTCACATTAATCCAATCCAGTAATATATTTGGCATTGCTTTCCTTTTTTCCTTATGTCTTGTGGCCTGGTGAGCAGCAAGTTCACTGGGCAGTCTCTGTTTAAGGATGGGAGTCTTCACTCTGTCTTTCCAGTAATGTATGCAATAAACACATGTTTGTTTACAAATGCACTTATTTCACAGGAACACTAGAAAGGGAACTACAGCCACTATTGGTGTCTGATCCAGGGTACACTCTGTAGCAAACCTTGGCTTGCTCATATTGCTCTGTGAACCTAAGCATGATTTTTCTTTAGTGGGTTGCCTCCTGGACCATTTACACACTGGATGTTTCATGCCATGCTTCAGGCTGGAGTTTTAGTCGTGTCAGGTTGCCCCACCTCTTCCTGCACCCACACGGGGGAGCATTTGGCCCGGTGCATCTCATCTGTCCTCAATTTGTGCTCCTGCATGGGAGCTGGGGCAGTGAAGTTCCCAGTGCATAAACGGTCCTGGAGGTGACCTGTGTTCTGAACAGGAAAAAGAGACCGGGATTATTAAAAAGCTGCTGTGTGCCATTGCAAAAATTTCAGGAGCTGTTTTTTCTTTATGCACTGTTTTCATACCTCAAAGCTCTTTGAATAGCCAGTAAACATACATGACAGCTATACTACATATAAATCACCACTTCAGGACTTTCCAATAACATAACATTTAGGACTTTTGGAACATATAAAGTGCAACTTTGTTAATTAGCACCTCTGCTTTTGAATGAGCTGCAGGTGTGAATGTACAGAGCCTGTATGGATTTTAAAAATTTTGTGTACAGCTAGTTAGCTCATAATGTCCTAAGATTAAAGCAGGGTATTTTCTTTCTCTCCCCCTTTGCCCCAGTTCAGTCCTGAAGAGGAATGACCAGCAGGATATCTGATGTTATTTGTTTACATGCTGCTCAGTTTCTTAGCACAAGAAAGCATGCTTCTGTTGAGGGTGAAGGACAAGAAACAGCCATTCTCTTTTGGGTTGATTTTTTTTCTAGAAAGGCTACTTTGTCATTGACTTCAGGGCTGATAAACTGTAATTGAAATGGTGGTGAAGTATCTGGTGGGCAAAGACATTAGATCCTGTGCCTCTTATCTAGTGTCAGCTCAATTGTACACGGCGTCTTCATTGTTTGCACAATAAGACCCTTTGTGGCTTCTGCTCAGATTTTGGATAGTGTGATAAGATGTTATGTCTGCTGCATACCAGCAAGATCTGTGTGGATGGGCTGTTAACATTTAAATCAGCTTCAAGTATTTACCCTAAGGAGGAACCTGCTCAAATGTAAAAGATGAGATCTTAAAACACGAATTTTTTTTTGTGTAGCTTGCACTCACAATATTATGTTAAACAACTTAGAGCCATTACAGCAAAATGCTAAATGTAATGTCAAACAACATCATGCTGTGTCTTTGTATACTATCTACCTGAAAGAAATTTGCAATTGTAAACATTACTTCCTTGGCTATAAATTAGAACTGGCTATAGATTAGAACTTTTTATTCTCTGTCCAGTGTGTGTACTCTGTCACAAAAGCTAGATGGTTTCAGATGGCCATCTATGTCTGTCTATAGTAGAACAAAATTTGAGTCCCCTTGCACTTTAGAGACCAACATATTTTTTGAGGGTATATGACCTGATGAAGTAGACTTTGACATTTGAAACCCTCAAGTTGTTGTTTTGTTTTGTTTGCATTATCCTTTGGTAAATGCAAGTATGGTTGACTGGAAAATCATTATTGTATTTGCAGAGTATTCTCTACATCTTTGGTGGGATGGTAGATTCAGCTTTCACACAGAAGAAGAATCCTTTCTGGCTATATGATACTGGTATGACTCGAGACAAGTAGCCTCTCCAAGAGGCTACTATATACACAGTACTGCAGAAGAATAACTAAGGCCCGAACGACATTGCATTTAACACATGATCCTGATGTGCACTGGCAACAGAACTCTAGCTGGGAGCTCCCCCTGAGAACTAAGTTCTAAAGTGCTGATTCAGATGAGGGCCCTGCCATAGGGGCAGGAGGAGATGTAAGCTTTCTTCAGGCTGGTTTTCCCGACCCTAAATGAGTGGGAGACGGGTGCCCCCTTGAGGCTGTTTTGGGATAGAAAAATGGCATTGTGAGCACTTTCTTCCTCTGCACCATGGTCCCAATCCAAATTAGGTCCTTGTGGTGCCTTAGAATTGAGTTCCATGTGGAACTCACAGCTGGTGTATGGGTTTAATTTCCTGTGTTGATCTGATATTAAATGTAACATCCCCTTTGGGATGACAGTGACAGTAACAGCCCCTTCTTGGAAAAAGTTTGGATGAGATTTCCTCCAGTCTAAGGCAAGGTACCACCAGTGAAACCCCAAAACCTGGAGAATATGAATGTTGGCAAGCTCCAACGAATTGCATAAATGTCTGAGGAAACACATTTTCTATTTTTGAACATATACTAAATATGACATTTAGGTGACTTTCCGTGTTGGCTGGTGTCTTTCTGAATGTTTTGATATTTACCAGATTAGTCTGGGATTATGAACAATAATATTATGTAAATATTAACAACTTCTGGGTATTCACAGTAATATAGTGATTAGCAGTCAGTAGGAAGGGCTGCTTTAGGATTGCCAACAGGCCTGGCAAAAAAAAGCCTGACCCTTTAGTAGGGTCTTAATGTGTGGAAATGGGCGGGTGATGGTGTGGAGATAAATAAGAGCACTTGGCAAATATCACCCCATTGTTACAGGAACAGGGCTTTTATCTGTCAGCCTAATCATATCTAACTTACGGTGGTGGAAAGTGCTGTGAAGTCACAGACAACTTATGGCAACACCAGAGGGGAAGCGAGAGACATGCAGAGATGAGCTCCTGGTCGTCTTTGGTGGTTTCTCTCATCCAAGTTCTAACCAGGGATGACTCTGCCTAGTTTCTGAGAACTGACAAGATCAGGCTAGCCTGGGTTATTCAGGCCATACATGCCTTCAAATGCTGGCAAAACATATCAATGTGTCATGTAGATACAATGTTTCTTTTAACATCAGATTGCTTGTTTTGCTTTCTACTTCATAGCAGCATTTTTCTGGAGTTTAAAGCTGCTAGATATAAATGTCCGTGTATCAAAAGTGTGGGCCAAATTGACACATTTAACTGTGGGCCAAATGGAAGGCTCCTTCTATTTACTTAGTATTTCTTACTAGTGTGGAGCCAAAGCACCTTGCATAATAATTCTCTTCTCAATTTTATCCTCACAATAACCCAGTGAGTAGATGAGACAGAGCGACTGGCCCAAGATCACCCAGCAAGCTCCCATGGCAGAATGGGTCTCTCAGATCCTAGTCTGTCCCTTTAAAGACTCTACTCTGCCATGTTTTCTAATATTTTTCTGTCTCCCATAGAAGATTTCAAAAAATAACCCTAGTTGTTTTAGGTCAGGTGGGAGAGAAATAACAGTGTGTGGGGTTTGCATATGGTATTTGTAAGAAAATGACTGTGTCCAAATATTGAGGAAGTAAAGAGGGGAAACACCAGTGGGGGTATCATTTCTTAATTAGATTGTTTTGTTCTTGTATTTGTGCCATACGGAATTATGATTTTTGACCTACAATAATTGTACTTAAATTTCAGGACGGATAGAATTTTAAATACAACTTAAAGCATCTAATGAGACAGACTGAAAAAAATGTTGATATTATTTGAAGGAGACGGGCGGTGTGTTTGGGCTGAGCAGAGAGAGGAGACATTCTCCCTATTTTATTTTGCCATTAAGCTGCCCTGAAGTTGCTTGAGGCATGATGTTTCCAGTCCAGTGAACTCCAGTTACTCAGCCAACATGATCGGCAGTGTTTCAGCGTTCTAGAGCAACATATGTATAGGAAAGGAAACAGCTGAGATGGATGTTTCTCAGAACTGCACTAACACTAGTTAGCTGGACAGTTTTTTAAGGATTTGGTCATTACTAGGCACATGATGGCTACTAGAAAATAGGGTTTGTATAGTTGTGAGAAACAGTAGATTGTAACTATGTTGCAGTATGTCGAAGAAGCCACTGTGCCAAAAAATTGCTAAAATATCAATTTACCTTATTCACAGCAAAAAAGTAAACTTTCAATAACAGGACCAAGAAGGTGAGAATTCACCTGTACGGAATATGTTTCCTTAAACAAAGTTTTCCTGGCAATTTGCTTCAGAAACAAGATGCTGTTGCAGCAAGGACATTTCCTCTGTGTTTTGTCCTTTCAGTTTGAAGGGAGTATTTGTGGGTGTTATATAATCATGGGAACCCTGATTGGCTGTTTCCATTTGTTACACAGGGTGGAGGGCGGGGGAAGCAGTTGAACTGCCAAGGGAAGGCAGATGTGTCTTTTTGTTCCTGAAACATTGTCTACTGGAGGAAGGCAGAATGTGATCTCTCTCACACACACAAGGAAAAAACAAAACAAAGAACCCTTAAAGCTTTATAAGCTATGGTTTTAGAGATGAGAATTTCAGTTATGCCTCCTTAAATCTTATATCTAGGAACAATTATCTGGTAGAAGTTACATTCATCTGCTATTTCGTTGGAAAACTCTTTTAAGCAAGAGAAATGACTAAACCCCCCCAACCATTTAGAGATTAGTGGGGCACAAGTAATTTCCACATACCGTATTTGCCGGCGTATAAGACGGCTTTTTTCCTCTGAAAAACATGCCTCCAAGTGGGGGGGCCGTCTTATACGCCGGGTGCTCTTCTGGCGAGCGGCGAGCGGCGGCGAGCGGCGGCGAGCAGCTCCCCCCCACTGGGTGAGCTGCGCCGGCGGGCGGCGAGCGGCGAGCGGCGGTGGGCGGTGGGCGGCGGCGAGCGGCGGCGAGCGGCTCCCCCCCACTGGGTGAGCTGCGCCGGCGGGCGGCGAGCGGCGAGCGGCAGTGGGCGGCGGCGAGCGGCGGCGGGTGGCGGCGAGCGGCGAGCGGCGGCGAGCGGCGGCGAGCGGCTCCCCCCCACTGGGTGAGCAGCGCCGCGGGCGGCGAGCGGCGAGCGGCGGTGGGCGGCGGGCGGCGGCGAGCGGCGAGCGGCAGGCGGCGAGCGGCTCCCCCCCCCACTGGGCTCACTCAATATTTTGAGTTGAAATGTTGGGGGGTCGTCTTATACGCCCAGTCGCCTTGTACGCCGACCAATACGGTAACTGTTATCCTGCCCTTCAGTTGACATCGCTTATAGGGGACAAGGTTGTATCTGCTTCTGATACAGCACAACAGCAGTAGGGCTTCCAGGTGGCAGGTTTCCCTGCCCCCATCCCCTGGCAGCAGCCCTATACCTTTCCCTACCACCCGGGGTTTGTCAGTGTTTTTAAATAGCAATGGAATGCATTATATGCTTACATGCCTCTGATTTCCTAGCCCTCACTTTGTTAAAGGTAACTTCCTAGAGGGCTGGAGGCTTGCTTTAATAAAAAATGAAAGCTAGAATTCAGGGAACATGATTAGCCTTTTGTGGTAGGTTCAGCTGCCATGTGAGCTGAACCTGGAAAATCTGAACTTTATTGTCATCTTTCCAAAACTCAGCATAGCAGGGAAAGATCAGAGAAAACCTCCAGAAAGCTTGAGAGGTGCACAAAGGTACCATGGGTAAGCAAGGGGAAAAGCCTCACTTCTGAACAGCACTGAAACTGGGGGGAAAAGCCTATGTAGAAATGGTCCTAGGTTTGGTAGGGGTTTTTTTTTTGGGAGGGGGGAGTATTATATTTTATTACTAGCTTCAAAGCCCATTCCTAAGAACGGGCCTTGAAAGGGTCCCCTCCCATGGCCCTTGGCCAGGCTGCTCAAGGTGGCTTTGGGCCGCAGCTCGCATCCAAATCAAGTGGGGTGGGCGGGGGCTGGGCAGCTTGTTAGCAGGGCCAGGACAGAGCTCCTTAGCAGTCAGCTAGTCAGCTCCTTAGCAGTCCTTAATGAGCAGTCAGCAGGCTGGAAGGCCCTCGTGAGCAGGCCCAGCCTAGCAGGGCAGGAGGCCCTCGTTAGCAAGCCCTCCACCACGACCCTTTGCTCAGGTCCCTCTCCCTTTACCTGCTGCTGGCTCCGGGCACTGAGGCATCTGAGAGCAAAGAGGCTAGAGTCCAGGGCCGGAGGGTGGGGGCCGCAGGGGCAGGGCCAATCAGGACAAAGCTGGCTGCACCCTGATTGGCCCTATTCCAACTTGGATAGCCGAACACATCCCACTCCCTAGGCTGTTTCAGAAATATAGAGAGGAACAACAATGGATAAGGATTTATAGTTACTTCTGAGCTCTGGAGCCTCCTATGGAGATGACTGGGTTGGGAAGCTACTTATGAGCTACCTTTGTGGCATACATTTTTTCTCTTGGTTGCTGGTCAAGGAAAGAGTTGAACAGCTGAAGCTGTGCCTTTTCCTTCAAGATGGTCAGGATCTTATATTGCACTGCAAATAGAGCAGCATCACCTCTTATTGCTTGGCAGTGTAATGGATACTCCATTAAAATTGTTTTTCTGCAGATTCAGCCAAGTGGCTTCAGTGCCAGCTCACAGCAGTAGAGGGTGAGGTAAGACATTGGAAAATGTATGAATCACATATGAAACGTGTTGCTTTGCTGACAAAAGAGATTTTTTGGAATATGTTCTGAAAACAGGTCCACTCTGGGCTTGGCCTGGGACAGGGGGCAATGAAATAAATGACATTGCTTCTGTTAGAGGACCTTTAATTAAAAAGGTAAAGGTATCCTCTGTGCAAGCACCGAGTCATGTCTCACCCTTGGGGTGACGCCCTCCAGCGTTTTCATGGCAGACTCAATACGGGGTGGTTTGCCAGTGCCTTCCCCAGTCATTACCGTTTACCCCCCAGCAAGCTGGGTACTCATTTTACCGACCTCGGAAGGATGGAAGGCCGAGTCAACCTTGAGCCAGCTGCTGGGATTGAACTCCCAGCCTCATGGGCAGAGCTTTCAGACTGCTTGTCTACTGCCTTACCACTCTGCGCCACAAGAGGCTCTGGCCTTTAATTACTCAGCCTTTAAATAAGTTCCCTACAAAAAAAAACTGTTTCAAAGTGCTCTAGAGTGGAAAAAGACAGTTTATAAGAAAAAAAGCATACAAAAGGGACGTCATTCAGATCCCAGTCTCCCTAAAGCTCATACAGGGGAGCGTGTGGGTATGTTTCCATTCCAAGTGTGTGGGGCAGTCAGTACCTCTCAAGACACAAAACGCCTCATCCAAGGCTACATCCAAGGCTACAACAATCATGGGGTTGAGCGGGGCACCCTGGATTTCCTGTTTATGTTCCCTCCTCCTGGGCTATACCAAGGTTCTGCTTCAAAAAACAATACAATTCAACTATGTATTACCAAGTGTGATAATTGAGATTAAAACAACATTCAAAAATCTCTTTAGAAACTTAAATCCAAGTTTATAGCAACTTAGAAGATGTTGCATATCCAGTTCCTTAGACTCATATCAATATATTTGTCTTCTTTAAAAAAAAAAAAAGTTAGGATAGCGTGTGTCCACTTATACCACAGAGTAGTGAAATACAAGCTGGCACCCAGCTGATAAAGGTCACACTCTAACCCCTCCCTTTCCTTACTCCTGCAAGTGGTTCTGCCTAGCAAAACAGCATTACTGATTGTGATAATGGGGGAGTGAACTGCTGCTGCTGGGTAAAGTGTGATTGTTTTTTGTGGCAGGAACTGTTAATAAGTTGTCGTACTTCCATCATCTTTCCAGGGAGCAGCTCCTACTAACCGCAAAGGCCACAGTGCAGTTGTCTACCAGGGCAGCATGTACCTGTATGGTGGATATATTGACATTAAAGGTGTTTCCCAAGAATTCTGGACTTTTTGTTTTGGTAAGTATAGACATATGAGCAGAACGGTTTGGGGCCATTTTATACCCAAGCCTTGGAAAACCCCAGACTAGGAATGCAGTCTCCCAGCTGCCTTCAGCCCCACAGTGGTGACTGACAGTTGCAATCCTTTGTTTTCAGATACAAAACAGTGGTGCCCTGTACCAGCTACTCTGTATGGTGGCAGTCCAGGGCCCAGGCACGGTCACGCAGCTGTGGTTTACGGCAATGGCATGTACTTGTTTGGAGGGCTGATGGGACTGAGTGAGCAAAAGGACTTCTGGAAGTGGGATTTCATAGCTACCAACTGGTCTAGCATCAGGAGGAGGTAAACTTTTAATCTGAGAAATTCACCTGCAGCCTTGGGTATCAGCAAGTTTAACTGGGTGTGGGAGGTATTTTTTCCTGCCTAACAGTGATACTGTTTGCAGAAGTAAATTAGCAAGGTGCTCTGATGTGGTGTAGCTAGGTTTTGCTGTATTTTGTATTACTTTGAAAGCCAAGTTCTGTTCAGTCTTTTGATAGGCATACTATCAAGTGTACACTGTTCTGGTCACATTGGCCTAAAGAACCTTGCACATGAGCAGAAAGCACTATTGTGTGTGTGTGCCCACCCCTCTTTCTCCTAGCAGCAGTCTGAAAAGAGTGCAGTTGGTCATTTTGGTCAATGCAACTTGAAATCAGAATTACTGGTATTACAGGGAATACAGGGGAATTTGTGTTGAGTCAACCCACAACGATCTATAATAGTAATTAATGTACCTGAGGAAAACCTGATTTAGGGTGCAGTGCAGACATTCTGTTGGGATAGATTTATATATTTCGAATATATAACATGGAGAGGAGCACTGATGAGAGGAGGACAGTGATTTATTAACTAAGCCTTTCCTCTGAACTCATCAAACATGCATTTAAAGTTTTCTATTTAATCTACTTGAATATTATTGCCCTTGGACTCATTAATGTGTATTGTCTTTGTGTTTTAGCCAGGGGCCTCCCAAAGTGGTGGGACACTCTGCTTTAATCTTTCAGGATTCCATGCTAGTCTTTGGCGGAGGAATTTCTAATACTAAGCCAAATGGCACACTATGGAAATACCACTTTCCTTCCGAGATGTGGGGGAAAGTAGCTAGCCCAAAGGATGGAAATCCGTCATCCAAATCTTATCATTGCCTCCTGGGATATGGTTTCCAGGAGATGGCTGATTCCTCATGTATATCGCTCAACTACTGTTTGCGTCAGAAAGAAAAACGTCGCTCAAAGCTACTCGCCATCTCAAAGCAGCACTCCTGTTTCTGTGAATACTTTCAGCCAGAGCCTAAATACCAAGTATTCAGCAATGATGACGGTAGTGAAATAGAAATGAGTACCTTTCACCAATCTTCAAAGGAGCCAGGATTCTGTTCACTCCAGACTACTTCCAATGCAGAACTGAGTGAAAACCAGCCAGCAGGCCTCTTATCTAAGAAAGAGAAAACCTCATACCTCAATCTTTCAATTGAAAAGGATCATGTCACCCTTGACGTTCCAGAGAAGGAGTCAGGCTTCAGCTGTCTAAACCCTGACTGTGTGGACATTGGTGAACTCTCTGCTGTCCTGCTCATTGTTGGTGGCAAACCTTTCTCCAGTTCATCTGCAATCTCTTTTTGGCAAATGGAGCTGGACAGAATTTAAATACGCACGTATCAAGTAGGGAGCAAACTGTGCCTGGAATGAATGAAAAAGCAGCCCAGAAGAAAACCACTCATACTGATGAGCTGCTTATGATAAAAGCACAGTATCCATTTGAAAGAGTGATCTGCTTCACAAGTAGACCAAGTGTCACTCTTCACTCAGGCAGAATATTTGGAGGTGACAGTTTGAACTTGCTTTCCAGCAACCTCTTCTTAAGCCGCATTGTTTGCACCTTTCCCCCCTTTCATGAACATTTGCTGACTGAACACATACATGTTTTTGTGCAGGTTGTTGATGCAGAAGAACCCAGGAGACCTGCCGAACATTACAATTTCTATACTTAACATTTGTGACTATTACTTAAGGGTCCTTACAATAACCCTTTAATGAAAGGCAGTATTATTCTTATGTGTTTTTTTTAAAGGGACTTGACTGCAGTATGCTCAGCTCTTGCCAACAGTGCAAGCTCCTACATTTTACACGTCTGCTGTCTAGAAGCCAATGTAGCAGGCTTTTTGTTGCAATATTTTATATAGCGGGGACTGCAGAAGGGCCTTGCATGATCAAGAGCAACTAGGTATGCCTGATGCTGTTCTGGTCTACCAAGCAAAGGGTCAAGATCTGGAAAGGGAAGAGAGACCTAAGCAGAACCTATAAAAATCCTTTCCATGTATAAGAACTCTGAATGTGCAGGAAAGAGTGCCATGTTAAAAAAAAAAAGTCAATTTTTTTAGAGGCATCAAATTTGCCAATTTCTATGCTTATCCAGTGTGATCACAATACTCTGCTATTGGTTTCCACAGTACTTCAAGTAAAAAAACTGAAGGTCAATAAAGGTTCTTTGCTGAGATCATGGGTCCCTACAGTTAATGAAGCCTCCCCCACCAATTTATTTTGTCAGGGTATGTGACATACTTTACTCTCCAGTCAGAGGGGGATTACAGTCCTTTGAAGTCACCCTTTTCTTCACTAATGTAACTTGGTGACGTTTGCAGAGGAATGAACAAAACCTGCAGACAATGTTCTTGAAGGTCTAGCCTGGGTCACAAATACCAATGTCATATGGGAATCATCCAGATTTGATTAGCATTCATATTTTTGTGATTTTTATACCATTATACAGCCTTTTAAAATGTAATGTACTAAAAAGATGGTTAAAATGTATTATTTCTTTGGTTAATTATATACTTGGTTAATTATTTAAATGTAAACACAGGGCACTCCAGAATATCTGTGTATTTCTCAAGTCACTTGTTCAACACCATCTCAAATTAACAACAGGTCAAATTTATTGAGACCAGAAATGAATTCTAAATAGCTGGGGGGGGGGGGGGTTGGTGTGTGTGTGGGATTAAGTCCTTATTCTATTTCATAAATTACAATACTTACAAACACAAACAAATAGAAATCGTAGAATCATAGAGTTGGAAAGGAACTCCTGGGTCATCTAGTACAACCTCTTGCATAATGCAGGACACTCACAATCCTATCACTAATCCACTGTAACCTGCCACCCCCTTGAACCTTCACAAAATCAGCCTCTCCATCAGATGGCTATCCAGCCTCTGTTTAAAAATTTCCAAAGATGGAGAACCCACCACCTCCCAAGGAAGCGTGTTCCACTGAGAAACTGCTCTAACTGTCAGGAACTTCTTCTGGATGTTTAGATGGAATTTCCTTTGGATTAATTTCATCCCATTGGTTCTGGTCTGTTCCTCCAGGGCAAGAGAGAATAACTCTGCTCCATCCTCTATATTAGCGATCCCCAACCTGTGGGCCGCAGAGGTGGGTCGCGAAGGACGCCTTCTCTCCCCCCCCCCAGCCCTTTACTTCATCCACGATCCAGCAGGCGCACATGGGACTATCTCATTGCAGAGAAACAAGCTCAGGGTTCCCATTGATTTGACATTGTCATGAGTTAAAATTTCCATGAAAATAAAATGTTCCTTATGTTCACTGTTGTGGCGTGTCTGTATCTTATTTTGAAGGGATGTTTAAACATTACCATAGCGACCAGAGTCAGAGAACGTTAGGGCAGTGGGCCTCAGTAAAATTGTCAAGCATTGAGTGGTCCCCAGTGATAAAAAGGTTGGGGACCACTGCTCTATATAGCAGCCTTTTAAATACTTGAAGATGGTTATCAGATCCCCTCTCAGTCATCTCCTCTCCAGGCTAAACAGACCAAACTCCCCCAACCTTTCCTCATACGTCTTGGTCTCCAAACCCCTCGTCATCTTTGTTGTCATCTTCTGGACACATTCCAGTTTGTCTACATCCCTCTTCAACTGAACACAGTACTCCCAAGTGAGGCCAAATCAGAGCAGAGTAAAGCGGTACCATCACCTCCCATGATCTGGACACGCTACTCCATTTGATACAGCCCCAAATCCCATTTGCCTTTTTAGCCACCAAGTCACATTGCTGACTCATGTTCAATGTATGGTCTACTAAAACTCCTAGATCCTTTTTGCACATACTACTGCCAAGATAAGTCTCCCCCATCCTATATTGGTATAGATGGATTTTCCTACCTAAATGCAAAACTTTACATTTGTCCCTATTGAATTTAATTTCATTCAGTTTAGCGTAGTTCTCAAGTCTATCAAAATCATCCCGTATCCCAATTCTGTCTTCTGTTGTGTTCGCTACCCATCCTAGTTTAGTATAGTCTGCAAATTTAATAAGTACTCCCTCTAATCCCAAAACCAAATCTGTTCCACTATATATTTCTGGTAAGGCCTTGGTGGAGGAGCATGTCTCATGACTTAAGTGCCACTCAGCACATAACACCCACTCAGGGTGGCTGTCCCGCCCAAGTGCCTCCTCCAACCGACTTGCCAGTCTGTCCAGCAGCCAGCCAATCACCTTCCATCTCCCACCCCTGACCACCCCCTCATCCTACTTCCTTCTGAGGCTGGCTGCTGGACAGATCCCTGTCGTGTGAGAGCTGCCCCTGCTGCTGTGTTCCCTAACAGCTGCCTGCAGCCTTCCCAGGTTCTGGGGGAGGGAGAGGCCGTCCACAAAGTTCTTCCACTACACCTCTGTAATCTAGTGCCCGTTGTATTCCTGAATGCAATGGGCTTGGCTCCTAGTAAGATATAAATACGTTGAACAACACAGGCCCCAGGACTTGTCACTTTTCTCCAAGAGGATGCTGAACCATTAACAAGAACCCTTTGGGTATGACCTGTCAACCAGTTATTGATCCACCTGACAGAATTAGGATCCATAACGCATTTTACCAGTTTGTCAACAAGAATATCATGTGGAACCTTATCAAAAGCTTTATCGTGTATTAAACAGAGACTGTCATAAGAATTGTCACCTATCAACCTAACTCACTGTTTTCTCTCAATATAACACGTCCAGCACACCTACTATTTAAAAGCATTCATGACCTTATCAGCAGAAAGTGATGAAAACATGCTATGAGTTCTGTGAAGAAAACCCCTGAGCCATATAAACGATGTGCAGAAACTTTGGAAAAGTTTCACTTGAGAACTCATTGTGTTTCACTTGCACTGAATATTCTGTAGAACGTAGGATACGGCTGAAGGAGGATACTGAGGCATCCGTTTTGCACAGTTGTGTTATATTTAGAAATAGTCTACAGCATAAACAGATTGTGACTTATTCCAAATGCACTACCAATCACAGTGCTTGTTCCCATAAAGATGTTCTCAGTGCAATGACTCTAGCACAGTTTATAACATCTTATTATGAAACACAGTGCACCTTATACGTACACATACATATAAAACAAATAAGTTACACTGGGAGCTACTGTAAAGCTCTACATCATTTAAAAATGAATTACGAGTTAGTGTGTTTGGACTTTTCAAACAAAATATTCTAAAAATAATAATTCTTACATACTTTAAAGTAAGTTTGTCCAGTTAAAAAAGGAGAATGCAAACAGTATCCAAAACACTTAACTCTGCTGCACTTGCTACAGTAGAGTCTTCCCCATACATTTTAGGTATGTGGAGCATAATAATGCCTCCCCCAACTCCATTTTCACAGTTAGAACACAGATTAAGTTTCAAAAGGGATGAATGTTAATACTCAGTGTTCACAAGACAGATTTCCATCTCACTTCCACTATGCATGAAATGTAATATGGAGGCAGTGTTCCATATCGAGGATATAACCATAGAAGCCTAATTTGTACAGTGTTTTATACAGACTCACATATACACAGCTCAATGTTGAACAGTCATCCCACAAATGTCATTCATGGTGGAGCATTCATTTTGCATACAGGAGGTCCCAGGATCAAACTCTGACACCTCCCGTTAAAAGGCTCAGTTATTCAGTGATACGGAGGCTTTGGCAAGCCACTGCCAGTCATAGCAAACAATATCGACCCAGTATAAGACAATCTCGTGTTCATGTAACATTATGGGCATGGTGGAAGAGAGGGCTGCGAAATGTATGTATTAGATCTAAATTTGTTCAAGAAATGTGTCTAGGGTAATTAATTTGCATGCATGAAATTGGTCAAGGACTTCCCAAATACTTTTCAGACATTTGGCTATGTTTCTACAGACACCAACATGGCCTTTGTTGGCTTCAGCATTATGTCCTGATTTCAGGTAATGGTAATCTAAAAAAAACATTACCCGTCAGCCTCAATTATCTTGCTGAATCAGTATTTTACAGTAAATCAGTGAAGCAGGAATTGGGTTCACCTGACTAATTTCACCACTGTCACCTCCAATGACAGGTAGTGGTTCACTTGTACAAGTTGGTTCATTGCTACCCTCAGAACAGGCTGCCAGTTGAGTACCACATTTTGGATTGTCTTCCTGTTAAATTGTGTTTTCAAATAGAAAACCAGCAGAGAATACAACAAATGGCAGAACTTCTTACCTCTAGTATGTTACCACCTGAAGAGGCTATTTTATGCAAAGGTATATTCAGAATTGGAATCCTCACTTTGCAGCCTCGGGTGATGCAATTCTTCCACCTCATTCTCCTGCACGTGTGAGCCAGACCTATGTTCTGTGATAAGATATTTCATACTGCCAAACTTTTATATTAAGCTCACAGTCATCAAGAATTGTTTCCATCCAGTGGAGAGTTTCCATGAAGAAAAGGATTTCCAACCAGAGAGCATGACTTTTTTGCCTCGCCACTCCTGCTGCAGCCCAAAATGCTTTCAGTGCAGTAATTGGGAGGCAACCAGCATGGCATTCCATGCCCTGCTTTCCTGTAACAAGAATAGGTTTTCTTCTTTCTGGATTAGGTTCTACACATTACTGGACATATTGTTAGAAGTCATGTTGCTTCAGAATCAAAATGAATAAACGAAAATCAGTATCATGTCTTGCACAAGGATCTTGTCAGACACTAAAAAGCTAAGCATGCGTAACTATTTGTTTCAATATATTCGCTTACTATTTTGGGACACCCATAGGGTTTATAACAATTTTAAGTAATTGACAATTTCCAAATACCATGAGTGGGATCAAACATTCCTTTCTTTTTTGGAAAGTGGAGAGCCACTTTCAGTCATTAAAATGACAAGGAGAATAGCTATGTGATTCCCACCCACCCCTTTTAAAACATCATACCCAAAAGTTATCGTGTTATATTCTATAAACAGCTTAAAGTTGCAATATACTTCCAGGGAATGAAGCTACAGTCTTGACACCAGATAAACAGCACGTGGGCCTCTGCTTTTTAAAATGGCTCTTAATGATTCATTTAAGTAGCGTTAAAAGAGAGCCAGTTTGGTGTAGTGGTTAGGAGTGTGGACTTCTAATCTGGCATGCCAGGTTCGATTCTGCGCTCCCCCACATGCAACCTGCTGGGTGACCTTGGGCTCGCCACGGCACTGATAAAACGGTTCTGACCGGGCAGGGATATCAGGGCTCTCTCAGCCTCACCTACCCCACAGGGTATCTGTTGTGGGGAGAGGAATCGGAAGGTGACTGTAAGCCGCTTTGAGCCTCCTTCGAGTAGGGAAAAGCGGCATATAAGAACCAACTCTTCTTCTTCTTCTTCTTCTTCAAAATGAAAGTCACTCAGTAAGACTTAAAATAAAGTCATGCTGCAGCAAACCATAGCATCTAAAATGTAGCAGTCTCTGTAGCGAGTCAGGCTCCATGAGGTAATTTCAATTTTACCACCAAGTTCACTTTGGAAAACATTTTATAAAAACTACTACTGCTCTCTAGCCCATAGAAATCTTGGGCTACCTGGGAGGAATAAACAACTAGAACTGTTTCAAAAGGCAAAGAACACTGACCAGAGGAATGCGGCAATGTCTGGCAAGGTAAGAACTTAGCTACTGATAAAGAAAAAGGGGTCAGCCACTCCCTGCCAATGCCATCGTGCAACTTTGTAAAAAGAACAACAAAACTTCCTTTCAGTTCTACTAATACAGCAGTTGCCCTTCTACAGGACAAGCATTAAAAGACAAAACTGACCCAGCAGGAGGCATAGTGGTTTGGTCCAGCAGTGACATTGAAAAAAAAAAAAAAAAAAAGGATGTCTCCTCTTAATCACAAGCTTCAAAGCAAAAACTCAACTGCAGCTGCAATTCCAATTTCCTCGTCTCTTTTTGTCTTACTGGTTTCTTTTACTTTCTTGTTCCAGCAGTCAGTTTTACAGAATATAATTAGCCTTCTGCAATATCAAAGATGTCTTCAAATCAGACATAATACCAGCAACTTTTAGTTCAAGAGAACACACTCCAGAAAAATATCATTTTCAATTGGCCTTCATAACTGGGCACCTCTGTATGCCAGGGCCATTGCTATGAATGCAACTGACATCTTCCCTGTCTGTGTTGAAAATGAGCGGAAGTACTGGTCTAGTTACTGAATGCAAAGCATGGAAATTGTGGCCTTACTGGGTATGCCAAGTCTTGCTGTTCTCTCTCAGTGGTCAAGGGTCTTGTCAAATTACTAACAAAATTCCTAAAAGCTAATTAACAAATAACATTCTTCCTGAGTTAGTGGTAGAAAAGGGTTCACCATTGGTCCAAAACAAAGTCCAAAGTACTTTAATGCACAGAGAAAGACCCTTTCCCCAAGAGTCCAATCCTCACTTTGAATTAAAGTAGATGGGTGAAGCTGTGAGTGGACTTTACTTGGCTGAAAACATATGGAGGTAAAGACATGGGAGGATGGGACAGCTCTAATGTGTCGGCCCATGGCAGGTCTGGCATACCTTTCATCCCACATGTTCTTCATTTTTACATTTTGCTCCAATAGAAGGCATACTTTAGCTACTGTACAGAATTGCAGATAGATTTCTTGTTAGAATGTTAAGTGTGGGGCCACTCCACCCCCTTCCCATAGCTTCCACTAGTTTGGTAGTTGAATGCTTCTCCTCCCTAGTTACTTACGAGAACACTGCCAGTGGGATAAAGTGGCATTAAGGTGTTCCATTTCAGGTCCTTCCATATGTTGTAAGAAAATGTGCAAAGTCTAAACAGTGGATTAAGGCCAGGAGCATTTGTCCCATACTGGTAAAAAAAGAGGAGCACTCGGAGGAGATGATCATACAGAAAAGGAAGGATGTTTCTCTCTGTGTGTGTATTGCTCGCTCTCAAAATGTTATTACTGTGACATGCTTTTATACTGACAACCAGCAGATGGCCCTAGAACTTCTGATCCTCCCCTCTGCGGGGCCACAATATTATGAGCCACAGGAAAGCTAACTGGCTCAGAGTAGCAACTGTGTTCCGTTTCTATGTAGAAAGTAGCAAGGACATATTACAGGCAGAAGCACTAAAATGGATGAAAATCTCGTAGATTTCATTACTTCAGAACTTGTTCCAGTGTACTCGCGAGGGTTGTTCAAGCTTCCCGGCAGCTCTTCGTCCTACAGTAACACACTTTGTTCCAGTCGAGAGGATCCCCAGTAAAACAGCCAGGCTTTTTTTCTCCCACAATCTGAGAAAGGAGAGGGGTCAACTTCCAGGTATGTCTTTTCTAAAGGTTTGCTGGCAGTGCTAGGATGGAGAGACTTGCCCAAACTTAGAGTTCAGTAGTGAGTAAACATTTTGGCCTTGCGGTGGTGTCCTCAGCAATGGGACTGAAAAGAAAACACAAGACATGGCATATAAGCCGGGGGAGGCGATTTGCTAGATATAAAGGTTATTTCCTCAAGGATGGACGGACCCTTTTACTAAATCAGCTGAATTTGTGCACGTTGTCCAGTCAAGTCAGCAACCCAGAGGACACATCATTGGAATTCCTTCTCTTGCATGGAATACAAACAGGAAAATTCATGCCAATCAATTTAAGAGGAATCCAACATGAAAGGAGCATTTTTTGCTTTACTACACCTGGCCAACAGCAAGCAGATATAGACCTTAGCCCATGTTTTTCTTTTTTTTTTAAGTAGCTAAACATTGGTCAAAGTTGGCTACCAAAGATGGGCAGAAAATTACCAGTGGAGCCCAAACCCCAGTTCCCATTTTAAAAAAGCTCGTGAAGGAAAGGAATCACAGGAGCAACTATCTTTCCTCAGAGTTTTTAAATATACAACAGGGAGACTAAATGAACCCAGTGTTCTCAAGCAAGGATTTTGACAGGAGTCCATGTCCTTAATGAGCAAGGAGGAAATCTTTACCAGGCCATTGTTTCAGGAGAATGCTGGGGAGGTGAGGAGGCAGCTGATGTTCCTGTGCTCCCTTTTACTGTCTTGAGAGTGGAGGCAACATCATTCCCCAAAGGTCCATTGGGAATGCATCTGCTCTATATTTAAGAAAAATAAAGAAGGAAAGCCTTTAAAACAATGCAAACTCACCACACTGGAGGAAAGCATTCTACAGGGGTGGGGGTGGGATGTCTCCAAGACTGCGTTCACACATGCAGAGATGAAGGAGAGGGCTGGTAGATGGAAAGAAGGCTTATTTCCTTTTCCCCCCCCTTCCTTGTAAATTCAGAATATAAACTAGAAATCTTCAAAGTTGGCCTGAAGTTGTTTGCTTTTTAAAAATATTTCTTTTTAAACATAGAAAGGGAACTTTAAAGAAACAACAACATTATCCAGGTTACTAGCTGCAGTTGAGCCATGAGCATTTAATCAAATGAAATTTAATTTCTCAATCATCTGAACTGAAACAAAGTATAAATATTCATTGTTATTAAATACTAGCAAGAAGGCCCATTGCAAGCAGGAATGAAATGGGTGCTAGGACCCAGGGGACACTGGAGGGTGCAAATCTGTGTGTGTGTGTGTGTCTTTCCCTGCCTGTGTGCCTCACAGCAGGAGGCATAGCAAGTAATTAAGGCTTGTTCTTAGGAGGGAAGGAGGACTGGTGTGCAGTTTGGGGCAGGGCTCTGTGTGTCTCTCTCTGGCTCTGGTGCGTCTGAGAGGAACGTGGCTCTCTCCAGGGAGGGAGGGCGGGAGCTTTAGGGGCAGGGCTAATCAGGATTGCTGGCTGCACACTGATTGGCCCTATTCCAACTTGGACAGCCAGACAAGTACCACCCCCAAAGCTGTTTCACAAATAAATAGAGGAACCATGGATAAGGAATATTAAGAAACTTACTGGCACTAACCACCTGGGCACAATTGTTGGTGGTGATGACACCTAAAAATAAAAAGCAGACAAGGATCTCAGAAAGGCAGTATGCTTGACTCTTAGGACTCAGAAATGGTTCACATGGCTTTCTACTTGTCTCTCCACCCCACCACTTTCTTTTAGAAATTGCCAGGCATGTCACTAATCAAAGGTGCCCATGCTATGACTTTAACTACCAGCGACAAAGGATGCAAAACTGACTCAAGCTCTATATGTAATGTGAGATGCAGAGGCACAAAATACAGCAACCTTTCTGAAGCTAGGCAGGGATGAGATTGGTCAAACCCTGCATGAGAACTGCTTTATTGCCACCATGCAAGAAAGGCAGGATATAAATATATAGAAGATATGTGGTATCATTATGAGGGTGTGTAGATAAACAGGTTATCCCTTCATATATTACACAAGTATGTGAGCCTATCTGAGTCACTTGTACTTCCTCCATTTCCACATAATGGGCAACCAGCTAGAGCATGTGTGCACAAACCTTATCTGAATGTACATTCTATTCTGTTTCTTGAAAAAATCTAAAGTAGCCTAAAACTGCAGTGAAAGGAGGAAAGAGGTAGAAACAGGGTTTGTTACTTGATCTGTTTCCTTCTATTTGCATAGATTCAGAATGAGAGCATTCTCTTCTCTTCAGCTATGTAAGAAAGATTTTGAAGGCACTAATCAGAAAGGAGGTCATGTGGCCTGCCAACCCCCACCCTCCAGCAAATGGTGCTGCCTGGATCAGATGGAGAACTGTGATATTTGCAGCCAGTTCCAGAAACCTGACTTCTGGAATGCACTTGTAACACAGAATTCTAATATCATCTTAGCCCAAGACTCATTCACAGGAGAATTACGACCTGAAAAATCAGCCCAGACAAGCATCTGGCTAGAAGCAGAGGTGCCTTGTGAGTATATGACAGAAGCATCAATCAATTATGCTTCCCTTTTAAAATTATCAGCTGCACAATGAAATTGTTGAATGCCAGGCAATAATGCAATACTATTTATTTTCGTGCTTACCCGAGGCATGGCTTCTGTGAAGTCAATGAGGTTCTCTGCCTGAGATGTCAGCAAAATCTCCAGGTCCTCTGTAGAGTTCTGTAACACACACACACACTTGCTTGAAGATTGTAATACAAGAAACCACCCTTTAAACAAGCTTTTCTTCAGCAGTATGACCATAAGTAATGCAGCAGCACCATATACAACATTGCTGCAATTCCAAAGTTCAGAGGCAGTTGACTGGAATACTCAAATTACTTGTGAAGTAGATTTCCTGCATGCAAACATGGCAATTCTGAACTATTTGCCACCGCAACATTCACAAAGGTTTTCAAAGTTAGGGTTAGGGAAAATCTGGTAAGTACAGTATGAAAAGCTTCACAGTTGCCAGGAAATGCTGCTGCATGTATTTTGTCCCACAGCTCAAATATGTTGCACATAGACTTTGTTCTTGTGCTCTTTGGATACAGCCAATGGTTTAGTGAGAGCAAAGAAAAAACACCTGCCTTCACAGACAAAGCATTCACGTACCATTAATACATCAGCCTCCTCCGCAGGGACCAGATTAGGAGGATTCAACAACTCTTCAGGGCTGGCAGTGGCATTCTCTTGATTTAATTCATTCCTGGAAGACAAAAAGGTTCCCCCCATGATGCACAGAATGCACAAAATAACTAACTGCTCTTCTTGACTACTGGGCTTGAAGAGAGGCCAACTGATCATGAAGGAGCAAGGAGGAGATTACTGCAAGGAAGTAAACACAGCCTTTGAAGTCGTCACATGAGCCCCCCAATTAACCTGTGCAGCTTTGTGGTTTTTGATTACCTGAAATATATTTTATTTCTTTTAATTATTTAAATATATACTTAGTTGTGGGCGCAAATTGCTTTGGGTTCCTATTGGGGACAAAGGGGGATTATGTATCACCTAAATAAACATCATGATTCTTCAGTGTTCTGCTCACATTCCTTGATTAACTGTTAAGTCAAACGTTTGCCAACTATCTGGGATAGGCTTTCTAAGAAAAGAGCAGTCTGTGCAGAGATAGAATGGTAATGGATCTATTATGCATATGGAGCCAGGAGATGACTGATCCCCCTGGCTTTCTATACATCTCTAAGCATTGCTGAAGTCTGCATTTCCCTCAGCTGCCATTCTTTCATTCTCTCTGGGAGGCAGGTAATTCTTGGTTCTTTCCCTGCCAACTGTGCAACCAGTTGCTGGAGTTACAGGCTGGAAAACATTCCCTTTCAGTAACATGCCAATTTTTTAACCCCTCTGTTATTTTTTCAAACTCAGCATGGATCAAATTATTAAATAAAAGGGCACATTGGCTTAGGAACAAGTGAATGAACAAAGGAGAGGACCAAGTAGAGTTGGTTGCAATTCCCATCACAAAAATGCTGCTATGAGAGCATTCAGTGCATGCACAAGGGAGCTCAATTAGTGAGGATACAGAAAACCTTCATTACCATATTGGTTTCCATGGAAGTTTGCAGCAATGAAAGTAGAATGAAGCTTCTTTAAGAGATGCACTGCAGCACACAGGATCTTTAGATCTTGCCCTTTCCAAAGTAGCATAGATCTAAAGACAAAGCACTCGTAATGCTCTTCTAAGAAATAACCCATCAAAAGCTGGCTTACATAAATGAACATCCATTCATTTATTTCTCATTATTAGTAGGATAGAATGCTTCAAGCATCTTGAGGTCTACACTGAAGAAGAAGAGTTGGTTCTTATATGCCGCTTTTCTCTCCCCGAAGGAGTCTCAAAGCGGCTTACAATCACCTTCCCTTTCCTCTCCCCACGACAGACACCCTGTGAGGTAGGTGAGGCTGCGAGAGCCCTGATATTACTGCTCAAACAGCTCTATCAGTGCTGCGGTGAGCCCAAGGTCACCCAGCTGGCTGCAAGTGGGGGAGGAACAGGGAATCAAACCCGGCTCGTCAGATTAGAAGTCCAGACTCCTAACCACTACAACCAAGCTGGCTCTCTTTTAATTCACTGAATTAAAACTTGGATTTTGCTTGTTCAGCATTGCTTGCTTAGGTTCCCTATCAGCTATGTTAAGTGTTCCTTAGTGACTGGTAGAAAATCAGGAACAATTAAATTGGAGGGAATTTTCAAGGATAAACTGAGTTAATCAATCAGGGGCTGTACTTCCCTTTCCTGTGCCACCCTAAGCAGTTGCACCCTCCTGAGTTCTCTGAAATAAATTGGCTTAGAAGGGTATAATTCTGTTTAGGATGGCATGACTAACGGTAATGCATCTGTGTAATCTCCATGATGTTCACTTGTTTTACGAATGTTCTTGTGCTGCAGTTCTATAAACCATCTAGTTATTTGTAGCTCAGTAATTCCCTGTGAGATGGGTTAACTCAATAAAGGAAGCTATGGTTTTCAGTTTGCAGGACCCAAGCTGTTAATGATAGGTTGTTTTGGAGGTCATTCATTCATAGGGCCACCATAAGTCAGAAGCGATTTGACAGGACATAATGCATACACCCTCATAGAGGACTTACAGGATAAAAGCATTTGAAACAGGGATCGCTGACAGGCCCTCTCTTGGCTCCTGGAATACTGGACTGTGGTCTCGTAGAGGGCTGTTCTGAATTTTTCCTGTTAGAATGATGTTCCTGAACAAAAAAAGAGGTTCAAAAGGTGTGAGTCTGAAATTTGTTTTCCCTAAGAACATTTTGCACATCACCATTTAACATTAGTGCTCAGAATCCTCCTTGCTTTGAGGGGAAGTTTGCCCGCTAACACCCTTCATCAATCTCTCCTGCACCTCCCTATTATATTGCTCAGCAATCATATTGCTGTGCCAGAAATTGACAAGTGCATGTCAGTTTCACCAAAAGCTGACTTGCATTGTCTGCATTCATGCAGAAATAGGAAATGTACTTTCCAGTCATATGCCATGCTTTCCAGGAGATCAGATGACATCGTTATGGACCCATGGGGGTATATAAGCATTGGCTTTTCTCTTCCCACTATACAAATAATATTATGGTTTTTATTCCCCCTCCTCATGCTCCCCATTGCATTATCTTATCTCTCTTTCCTTGTATATGAATGTTTAGCTTGATTTGTGTGCAAGTGTTTTTCAATAAAAATTGTTTTATTTCAAGTTGGTCCCAGTTCGAGCTTCTAAGGGAAGAATCCATGCCCTGTTGTTACCCCTCTCACTAGCTAAATTCCCCATTCTAAGATCTAATGCAGGGGTAGTCAAACTGCGGCCCTCCAGATGTCCATGGATTACAATTCCCATAAGCCACTGTCAGTGAATACTTGACTACCCCTGTTTGACTACCCCTGATCTAATGTATATAACATAAAAGGCACAGCAGACAAGCATCTAGTAGCACAAACAATGGTAATTTTTAGCCATATATCCAGTGCTTTGTTCAGCATGCATTGACAGTGATGTTCTGGATCACAATAACCTAAATTCTGTGCTGGGAAAGCCTTATTTCTGCAAGCCATGGTAAGTACATTTGTTTATGCTAGAATCCATTCCTTCTTGGAAATTAATTCTGTAATCAACACATACTTCTGCACACAGGTTGTATATCATCACGTAACCTGTGAACACACCAAGCATTATACTTTTCTTTGAATCGTATAGATTTCATCTGAATTTAGCAGACAAAAATCTTGACAAGACCTTGTCTAGTCTTTCTAAGGGTTTTACACCTCTCTCACACAAAGAAATGAATTCCTTTTCATCCTCTTTCAAGACACAGGCAAGAACTGGCACTAAGGCACTGGAAATGAACAACTGCTTGGTGTCCTAAATTGGAAGAATAATTGTTCTGTGAAACAGTATGCCAATGCAGTTCCCCCCACCCAGTATTCAAAAATACTCCTCATTTCAGAAGGAGTGGGGTTAAAGAAAAAATAACACAAGAGTTACCATGTTTATTAAGCATTAACAGGAACTACTTAATGAAGAATTCTTATCCTGCAGGTGTGTTTAAGCCACACCAGTCTTCATAGAGCGATGGAGAGTCTTGCTCATGCTATAATGAGTTAGCGCATATAATGAGTTAAGCGCATGAAAAAATGTCCACACACTTCAAGCGCAACCTATGTACCTGGCAGCAGCGTCCTGAATATTAGTGTTCTTGTTCCCACACGTGCTATCCTCCCTTGTGACCTATGAGAACACAGACAAAAGAGAATGTTTGAGACATTATCCAGAGTTTCTGTATTTATGAAAAAAATGTTTTTCGAAAGGTCAAAAACAAGTCATTCACTAGCACAGGGGTAGTCAAACTGCGACCCTCCAAATGTCCATGGACTACAATTCTCATGAGAATTATGGAGGGCCGCAGTTTTGACTACCCCTGCACTAGCAGTTCAAACAAGCAGTGTCTAGAGGCCAGGGTTTCTCCCAACTCCAGCCATCCTTCTCACTCATACTCCCTCTCCCAGGAGCAGGAAGAAGGGTACCCATGAGGTGACCCCCTTTCCATCCTTGGCACTGACCCTGCCAACTAGCCTGTCAGTAGTTAGAGCAATGGGTTGTCCTCTTCTTCAAGTGACTCAGCTGAAGAGCGAGGCCTAACTCTCCTTTCTCCACAGCAATACACAGTTTTAAATACAGAGAGCTGAAGTGTAATTTGTCTCCCAATATTTATGTGCTTATTCTTAAAACTTGTACAATCTCTGTAATTCACAAGACACTACTACTGCATTTTATATTTTGTCACCACTTCAGGTATGCACTGTGCCCTCAAATATACATGGATAAGTTGTGGAGTCAAATGCTATAACCAGCTCTTCTGTTTATGATTCACCTGCTACTGTTCTACACAAGTGATATGGGAAACTGCAGGCATGATGTTGGTAACCAATATAAAATATTATTGCTGAAACTATCTTACAAGTGTTTAAAGCAGGGGTCTTCATCCTTTCCAGACCAAAGACATGCTTTTAACTTCTTAGGCGATGGTAACGTGCAAGCATGTGCTATCTCAGACCCATGATGATAAAAGAGGAAGTCAGAAATATACACCCTCACTAATGTTAGGCCAAGCGGGTTCCAGAACCAATCTGAGATTCTCAACCCATAGGATAAAGACCACTGCTTTAAAGCAATCTGAAGTAACAAGCAAGCTAAGTAAAATAACACACACAGTTAGAATATTATCTGGGCCCCAATTCTTATAACTTCTGCTGATAAAGTTTCCTGAGTGCAGCTGGGCAATAAGAAATTTGGAATTCAGCAGCTTTTCCCAAGACACCACATTATCTACACCTATGTCTAGAGAACTGACTGATACCGTATAATCAATTTCTTATTCAAACTAACCAGGATAGAAGATATGCCATGAGCCACAGTCATAACATTTAATACATTTTTAAAGCTTTTCATAGGCCTCACTAACATTGAGTGCACTTTTCTGTACAGCCAAAATCAAACATTTTTCAGGTGTGACGAAGGAGAAATCAGAGGGCACAAGAAGCAAAATGTAATACACGGAGAGTTATACACAGAACTGTTTTGTATGTATCAGCAACACCTGGATTGGAGCTCTTACCTTATGCCCTGCCTCAGTTTGGGCCTTCAAAATGTTGCTCTTGAGATCTGGAGGCAGCCGTGCTGAAGCACTCCCAGGGCTCTCAATTGCATTGTTCAGACATTTCTCTGTCAGCTTCACCACCTCCTCCTTGGAAAGGACACAGACACAGGTATTAGCAGAATTTCTACAGGGAGAACCTAGTCACTGAACAGCTGTGAAAGATGTAAACCATGAAGCTCCAGATCAATATGTCATGGCTGTAGACATGGGGGGGGGAGGGGAGCTGTGTGCTGTCCCAGACATACGGTTTGCACAGCAAGATGCCCTTTTCATGTACATATCTGGTTGCTTAGCAAGAACCTTTGATAAGCTACAATTAGTGTCCCAAGTAGGGCCTATGCCCACAACCCTAGGATGCTTCACCCAAACAATATTTTAGAGGAATTAACATAACTACATTCCATTTCCTACATAACATTTTTATCTGTATTTTTATCACCAAGATGGCAAGACTCACCCAGAAATATAAATGCACCTTCCACAATAAAGCTGCTATTTATCTTGGGTGCCAGGAGAAGCAAAAGAGAAAACAGTGGAGTAGATCCAACCATCTCTCAAGAGCACTTCCTCCAGCTTAAATATATACTCCTCCAGTGGAAGAGCCACCAAAGTTGGAGAAAGGCTCCTTAGGTTAGAGGAAGTCTTCAAACTTTGCTCAGTGGAGCAGTGGATACAGGGTAGGATCCATCCCAGCAGTTTGACTGAACAACTGTTTGTGTCCAGGACAAGAGCACTGCTAGCTCAGATCTATTTTCTTGTAAATTTCCATATCTTGTCCTGGCCAAGACCAGGGATTGTCCAAAGACATTCTTCAGCCCCAAGTGGCTGCAACTCACTGACTGAAGTGCAGTCCAGCCCTAGCCAGGAACAATCTCCAGCCACCATGACTGCTGCCAGGAGACTACCTCTTTCTAGAGGCAAGGGACAAGCAGCCACGGGAATCTCGCCCTGGAACGCATCTTGGAGGTACGGAATTCTACCACTGCTTGCCCTACTTGCCAAAAAAACATTCTCATAAACTGTGCAAATACTTTCAGCAAAAAGAAGTTTCTCAGTTTGTGACTCATTACAATCTCCTCCTCAACAGCTATTGGATTCCCAAAGTCTGCTCTCCTCTGATTTCCTTCCTTGTACCTTCTCTTTCTTCTCTGGCCTGAAGGAGGTAGGGGGAGAAAAGACAAAAAGATAGTACTCCTTTGCCTCTCCACTATAATTATAGTGCTTTGTAAACATAACGTTTTCTGAAACCAGTCCAGATTAAATAGTCTGCCTGTTATTGTATTATTGTATTTGATCATCCAAGAGTTTGATTTCAAGAGAGGAAAATCTTTCCTGTAGAATGCCCTTACAAGTGAACTCAAGCACAAATGATTGCAGAGCAAGATCCATAATGACTTCATAGGATTTGAGAGACTCTTTTTTGATGTCCTTCTCCAAATAAGCAGCTGTCTACCCAATACTGTGACCTAATGCATACAATATACATTTACTGGATTAAAAAAAAAACCCTGACAATATAGATTTTAAAAAAATCAGTAATGAGGTTTATAACTGTTCCTACATTCCAGAAACTCAAGGACACTAGAATGCTTGTGCATCTGAAAATTAATTGCTCCTTTCAGTGCCAGCATGCCTGTAAAAAGCTTGGCAGTGCCAAGTTTACATGCTTCCAATCCAACAAACTCAGGCAGAAAGCTGCCAGAAACCTCAGCAATTCCTTTGTAAGAATAAGGCCATTCATACTATAATTTCAATTAGATGCCTTACAGACCGAGATTATTTAATATCCAAATATTTCAGTGAAATTTTAAAACAAGTCAGAGGATGTAAAATCAATCTACAGTGGTGATGATTTCCACCATTTTGAAGAAAACTGGTGTAAGTCATTTGTTGAGATTTCATAATGCCTTTTGGTGAAGTTATCTGAACAACTGCCATAGGTGCCACCATTGCTGAAATAGAAAATTACTGACTTCTTATTCTGCTACTGATATTGCCAAGGTTGTTACAAGTTGTCACTATTCAGCATTTTGACACTTGTCCTACAACATACCTGCCCTGATACTGTGTGCTACAAAAATCATCAAAAGCAAAATGAGCAAATTGTATTAACCACCATTCTGGCTTCAGTACTTACAATTTTTTAAATGTATAACCACTCCCTCCTGTAACCAATTTAGTAAATTAAAGTGCTTCATAAAGTACATAAAGAACAAACCACTGAACAAGTTAACTTGCCAGCCATCTAGTTGGGGGTCACAGACACCGGAAAGGAGTTAAGAAATGTGGAAGGGCAAAAACTGGTTCTGAAAAGGTATTCTTTTTAACTGTGGGTAGGCTCCTGTGAACTTAGTAAAAGGAAGATACGAAAGAGGGGACAAACATTTTGTACTGACACAATTGCAGAGTTAAACTCACCTTTGTGCTCTGCAATTTATTTTATTTTTTTTTTACGGAAGGCACAGGATACTGGCCATTAACTCAGAACCGCAACGACAATTTATTTTCTAGAGTTCTGCAGAAGCATAATTAGTTCTCTTTGGTCAGCAGTTTGGTTTCTAGATATTTTTGAAGTTTAGATGAGGTTTATTTTGTTTAATTATTTAAAAAAAACACTCTTTTGGGCTTAAGGAGTGATCCTTCAGGACATATGTCACTGAGGAAGATGTACACAGCACCCAGAGATGGCAATCTCCAAGTGTTTTTGTAAACCACTCAAAAACTATTAGAAAATGACAGAGTGCATATCAAAATAAAGCAACATTTTTACCCATGAAAAATTTATTTTAAAACAAAAAGTTAGGGTGCTTGACTGCAACATATTTTCATGGGAGCTGTCACTATTTTGGGTGCACTCTTTCAAAATGGTACATGAATATTCCACCTGCAGTTTGCACCCTTCTCACTCTTGAAAAGCTTAGCCAAGTTACATTACTCCTCTACTGAAAAGAAAATCCTTCAAATAATTAATTTTGACTCTAATAGCGGGATTCATTCCATGACAATTGCTTTTTTGGATTGTAAAGCTAAACAGTTTTTCCGTAGAATAACAGACTATTGAAAAAGCCGTGTATCAGTTACGCTGTGACAACCATGCCTCTAACTCTACTTAAAATTACAATGAAATATTCTCTTCAACTCAGAACTCTACAATTTGTGAAAGTATCAATCGCCACAAATTCAGAGCAGATTCTCAATTAGTATCCAATAATTGCATATGACAAAGAGGCCTCTAGTCAACAAAAGCTTATGCTGCACTAAAATTTTGTCTGTCTTTATGGTGCCACCAGACTCCTGCTTAGTTTTCATTAACGTGGTTATAGGCCTCTGAAAACACAAATTCAGTGCTGTTAAATGAACACTAACAGCAAGCTTACTTTGTCTTAATAATAATCACTGATAAAGGTTCATTTCATTCGCTACTAAGACTGTTTCCTTTGACTCTTAAAGCTGAACACGCAGCAGATCAGATATGCACACTGGAACAGGACTGTGTGTGTGCTTGTTTCTGTTTACAAAGAGGAAGAGCATTCAATGGGACAGAAACCTGGGCTAATCTCCTTACAGATTGTGTAATCTTTATAATGCCCTCACCAAGTAGAACTGTGCACAGGGGACAGATAAAACCTGTTACAGAGGCTCCAAGCACACAGACATCTTTTTCTTAGGCAGAGGGTGCATCAATACAGGCAGGGAAACACGAATACTAATCACAAAGGGCCCAGTTTTTCTCCACAGACTGTAAACTACTTGCCACTCATACCAGCAAAAAAGAGAAAGAATGTATCAATCAATTAATTATATTTTTATCTTGCTTTTAGGCCAAAAAACTGATTCCCAGATCAGCTCATAAGCCATAATAGGCTTTCCCTACAAATATAAAATTAGTACATTATTAGTACTGCCTATTCTGCTATCTCAGGATTGCATATCTAGACTAGGCTCAATTTCTACAGAGAACTGAGTGTCCTGTTTTCCTGGGAGACTCCCCAACTTTCACCGTGCATTTTGCTCTTCCAGTGGCTCTGTGATGTTGTTACCTATAGGCCTAGTGAAATATGGGGTTCCCAGGACTGATGTCGGTGTCTGCAATCAAACAAATCTCCCTGGGAATAGGGGCAGGAAGCATTATGTTTTAAAACATGTTTTATTTTATTTTTTAAAATATTACCCACCTTGAGCCCTCAGGGAAGGGTGGGCTACAGATAGAATTGTATTATTATTATGGTCCTGTAGCATTTTTTCCTCCCTCCTTGGCAAAGAGGCTGATTCAGTGGCTGCTTTCCAAAGTAGCACTGAGACAAGGTAACCTGTGCTGGTGGCAGAAGGGTTTGGGTGTGGAACATGAGCCATGCTAGTAGTTATGAGATCAGATCCTGCTATATGCTTCTAGATGCTAGGGAGGACAAAGAAAAGCAATACAACTGATTACAGCAATAATCAGCTCCACCCTCATCAGTCATCAGTTTGCCAGGAAGACAGGCTCAGTCTCTTCTAAACAGCATACCATGGGAATGCCAGCGTTATCCTCTAATAAAGAAAACGTCCTCAGTTTGACATTTTATGGCATTAGCACTGTGAACCTGCATGCCTACTGCTAAACCGAACCCTGCTGTGCACTTTCTTGGTTGACTGTGTCACTGGTGGCTTTCTATGGAACTGCCCAATTTAAAGTTTTTGAAAATGAAACAAAACACTAGGAGCAATGAGTGTCAAGTACCTGCTTGTTGACGTTGATATTGACATTTGAGTGAGGAACTGCAGCTGGGCCAAGTTCTGCTTCCAACTGCTTCAGTTTCAGGGATGCATCCTCAGCTACCAAAATAAATAAATAAAACAGATGAGAGATGTGGATTTAAGAGAAGAATACAGCTCTTCACATCTTTTGCATTCCACCATCTTTACTTTTGCAATCAATTAGGTGCAGAATTAAAGCCACGAGAGGTCCTAGGGATACAGCTGTCCCAGCTAAGGTCTGTACCTCTCTTCCTAAAGACCTGTGTATCATCACAAGCATTTTTACAGAGAAACTGCAGTATTCTAAGAACAAACACAAAGGTGTGGCATAGGGATGGGAAGGGGCTGAATTTTACATTCAATTAAAACACTGACGAGGTTGCAAGATTTGGGGCTGTAGAAAAGTAAATACATGCCAGTGTCATCTACTGAAGCAAACCACCACCAGGGTATAAAGAACAGAAAAAGGAAGAGCACAATGGCTTCAGACATGCAAAAGGACTGGATTTCTGTGGAGCACAAACTAACATACTCTTAAAGGGGCAACATCACCTTCCCCTCTCAAAGAGGGAAGGAAGCAGTCAGTGATGAGTACGTATCTGCAGGAAGACTGGCATGTGTGTATAAGCCTCCTTAGCATACACATTCGTTTCATTCCCGGTTGTAGGAGATATCATGTGATCTAAGAAACACAGTGATGCTAACAAAAATGGCAGTTCTGTGTTCAAAAAACCCCATGACCAAGCTTATCTCATGTTCTGATGTCACTATGCTGAGTATTCCCCTAGCTGCCACTGCCATGAAGCAGGAGCAGAGTAAGGACCGCAGGTTACTGGATATGTTGTCCTACACATTCCAAAGATGGAGAAACTGTCTAGCTCATTTGCTTCTTTCACCATGCTCTGCACTGATTTGGTACCACAACCATGAGAAAAGCTGGGTTTTGTACCCTGCTTTTTCTACCCAAAGGAGTTTCAAAGCAGCTTACAATAGCCTACCCTTCCTCTCCCCACAACAACCCTGTGAGGTGGGGAAGGGCGCTGAGAGAGCTCTGAGAGGAACTGGCCCAAGGTCACCCAACTGGCTGCATGTGGAGGAGTGGGAGGAATCAAACCCATTTTTCCAGATTAGAGGCTGCTGCTCTTAACTACTACACCAAGCTGGCTCCTTGCTTGCTATTTTGCCTGACTATTGTATTTACAACAAAACAGTCTCCATTCTGTTTTGTGTCTGGACACTTTCAGAGCTGAATTTATGACACAGTAATATATTTTGCCACTCTTGAGTGTAGCATAAGAAAGTGAGTGTGAGATAGAGAAAACAAGCACAAAACGGTTTAATTTCAGTGCCGGTAGGTAACCTTTGTCACTAGAATTCCCTGTTATCCAACACATGACTGGGTTTCTGGAATGAGTCCAGTCAACTAATTGTCAGGTTAGGGGAGTTTTATTCCACAATGTAACACAGCCACTAAATTCTGCAAGCAACTTCGCAGAAGTAAGAATTTTCAGGTGTCCCAATAAACACAGGTCTCCTTCTTACCAGTGGGATCCACCTTCTCTGAAGGGTGCTCTTTTGTGCCGTAGCCAAAGAAACCAAGGCTTGCCTCTTCCACAGTTCCAGCTGACTCCCCAGCAGAAGGCAAGCCAACAGCATTGTCAATACAAGTTTCCAACAAGTCTTTGTTATCCAAGAGGTCAATCACCGGAGGCAAGCTGCACAGGCCAAGAAAAGGAAAGATTGGAGGCAAAACAACTCAAAACAAGCATATCAGCTATGCAAACAGAGGTGTGGTACATGACCTCTCCTGTTTCTGAAATTCTCCTCTGAAAGCCTAGGGTGGGCCTTATGATGCCAGAGGTTCAGAAGGACTCAATCTTTGATACCAAACTAGAGATCATTAGGCTGAGTGCAGCAACAGGGTAACTGCAAGAGGAAGTGGGCTATATGCAGAACTCTGGACCACCCCCTTTTTTCCTGAGATCAAGGCACTGCATGTTTAGGATGACATATGACCTCATGCTGGAGGTTAATCACCCAATCTTATAAATGCACCTAACTGTAGTATAGCCATCCATCAACCATTTGGCCAAGCAGTTGATCTCTTGACATAATCATATCCCCCAGCACTGCTTTTCTACCTTCCCCAGGAAGAGTCTTAGCCAATAATATTTGTCCACAAGTACTCCACAAGAGATCCGAGATCTCCCTGACCCACCCACTTTTTAGAAGATAGTAAAACTTATGCAAGGTACTCTCCACTGTTTTGTACTTGGTTCTGCTCCTGAAACATCTTTCAGTGATGAGAGGAAACAAGATCTGTTCTTCATGGAACAGCATATTTTTTTTCTGTTCTGCCTTACCATCTTTCCTATTATGTCCATCTCTCCTCTTAGCTCATGCTGTCCCCTTTCCCGTAGTTTGTCATTGTTCCTTTATATTTCTCTTCTTGCTGGGGATTCTCTGTTTCCGCTTGTATTCAAACTCTGTCTCCTGAAGTTTCTATTTCTGAATCTCTTTCAGGGCAATCTATATCTTTTTTGTCTGGGAGGATTGTTTCTTTGGACTAGCCTTAAAACACACACACACACCTCTAGCATAACAGGCATGGTTTCCACTAGGAATCATCTGGCTTGGTTCTTTCTATTATGCCCAAACATTTGTGTGATTTTATAGGCCCTCTAGCTAAGTCATAGCTTACCAATTCCCCAAACTTAGTATTTTCACTGCTTTCTTAAATCAGCCTATTTTCCCCTAGCTTTACCAATTTTTAAAATGTTCAATAAAGACTTCTCCCCACCACTGTACCTGAGATTGAACTATTCACAGACTAATTGGTAACTGTGAGCAAATTTTATGTAAAAAGGGTCTCAGTTGCATAGCTGCCTATAACTAAGTAATCTGTAAACACCCACTTAAAAAAAACACATAGAAAAGGGCTTGCCCTCTGTTACCTAGGAAACTGGAGACTATACATCTTTAGCTCTCGGACATTAAACTTTGATTGTAATTCCATAGGAGCACAGTTACCCCATAACAGATCAACAAGACCACCTCTTGAAACAAATCCAGTGTTGACTTCCTTCTGTCATTCCCCCTTCACCTGTTTCCTGTGGGGAACCAGTTTAACTGCAGTCAACCAAATCACAGTTTCAAGCATGGTATTTCTTCCATTCAGAAAAAGGGCAAGAAATGTTTTTAAGTGCTCAGAGAATTGATAGGGACCTCCAGGGTCATCTAGTCCAACCCCCTGCACAATGCAGGACACTCAGCTACATCTTGCTGGCATAAAACGACAGAGCCATACTCTTCTTAGCCAAAGATACTTTTACTATTTCTATGGTAGCCAATTGTAAGAAAACTGATTGGTGACTGATTTTGGAAGCAATCAAGGCCCATCTTATTTGATGGAGCTTACTCCCAGAAACATGTTTTTGGGATTGTAGCCTAAGAGCCTGCAGTCCTATCAACCCTCAGAGATGGACAGTCATATATGAAACATCATTTAATTTTGTTAGCATACCCTTTGTACACATCTTGCTATAACCGTTAAATCAAACTGTCTATACCAGTCTATACCAAAAACATGATGTAAACCAGACATGTCCAATATATGGCACAGAGGACACCAGGGCAATTGGGGGGAAACCAATCAGAACATGGACTGCAGGGACCTATATCAGGGTATTATACTCCCTGCTGAGGTTCTTCCCTTCCACAAACCCTGTCCCCACCTCTCAAGTCTAGCCAAATGACTTTTCATTTTCACGCAGCCTGGAAAAGGCACCTGTGAGCACAGATACCTGTGGAAAGCCTCTGGCTGGCTTGCCAGGCATGCTCACTTATATAAGTGTGTCAACAGAGTGACTAGACAGACATGCTGTTCACAGTAGCCTGGACAAGTGAGAAAAAACCTACCAAATTGGGAGAGCTAGTCTGCCAACCCACTGCCCCAAATTTACACGCTCCTCTCTTGACTTCCACCCTTAGTGAAGTGAAGCCAAAACGCATGCTCCCCTGTGGGGGAATAGAAGTGGGGGGCTGGGTGAGGTAAAGGTCAGGGACAGGATTTCAAGAGGCTGTTCAGAAGGCTAGAGCAGAACTGGCAAACAAAGGATGAAGAAGAAGAGTTGGTTCTTACATGCCACTTTTATCTCCCCAAAGGAGTCTCAAAGTGGCTTACAGTCGCCTTCCCATTCCTCTCCCCACAACAGGCACCCTGTGGGGTGGATGAGGCTGAGAGAGCGCTGATATCACTGCCCGGTCAGAACAGTTTTATCAGTGCCGTGGCGAGCCCTAGGTCACCCAGCTGGTTGCATGTGGGGGAGTGCAGAATCGAACCCGGCATGCCAGATTAGAAATCCGCAATCCCGACCACTACACCAAACACATTCTAGACCCTATCTGAAGGCCTAGGATTGGCAGTGAAAGCAGCAAAAAGAGTTTACTTTTCCAATCCCCATTGCATCCACTAGGTTGCAACCAATTCAGTTCAGATTGTTTTGACAACTGACTATCCCTTTGGTGTGTCCTAAAATCCATACCAATTTGGCTCTCAGCTATGATTCATTTGCTAACTTTTTTGTGGATAAAACCTGGAATTGACCGCTGAATTTGATAACAGTAGAGGGATGGGGGCTCCACTTGCACCATCTGTTTTTTTTTTTGCAGTCTTCAGACTTGTTCATGATTGTGGATGTTACCAGAATCCCGACAGCTGTGAAGCCAGCTACCTGCTCCTTGGATCTTTGTCCCTGGTAGCTGATAAAATCATACCATGAAGTGGTAAATGGCCCTTTGAGGCCAATTATTAATGTGTTTATCTCATAGGGCTATTTCCCCAACTATACTACCCAGTGTCTTTTCTGGGAACGACCCGTGGCATCCCCCATCAGTCTAGGCATATACCAAGCCAGATTCCACATTCTCTTGTCAGCCAGAACACAGGCCATTTTGTTCTCAGCATGACCTGACAGCTGCAACCTTCAATGTATTCTGCATCCCTTCCTCCCCAACTCCATTGTATTTCTAATCAAGTGGCCAGCAGAATCAGGGTTACCGAAGGGCTTTGCCTAAGTTCTTTGTCTTCACACCTTTGAGTCACTCTAGCCACTCTGCCAGGGGGAACCTTATCTCCCACCCAACTAACTAGTTTCCAGAGGCCTCTGGAACCTTCCTTTTGTGCTCTAATTGTTTCTTTTCTTCAGAGCCATTAATAGCCACCCTGAGCCAGCACCTAAACCCATCAGCACCCATCTTCTATTGTCTCATCCCCAAGACAGCCCACCTTGAGTACATGCAGTTTCAAGCACATCCACCCCTCCAACAGGGTATAAAAATCCATGCCTTGGCAAGCCAAATTGCCACTCTGGAATCCCAGATCCATCGATGTTGCCCTTCACTTCAGTGGTTTGTCATGTCGCCTTGCTCTGCTTCACCACCTCCTTCAGGATTGGTAAGTATTTCTCTCCTTGACCTGCTTTTCCAGACTCTATTCATTCCCTCTTATTTTCCCATCTCTGATAGCTTGTTAGTCTGCCTGATCTGTTTATCTACATGTTTTTATTTTACTTTAAATTAAAGACTGCTTATTATTTTACTCTGTTGTTTACCATCTGTCACATTCCTAAGGGTTCAATTACCTGGTAAACAAAGGCAATTTGATCCTTCACTAAAGTTACCTGACCTGTCACTAGCCATTCGTAACTTACCAAGTGTCTCCTGACATGCATTTCAGATAACAACGTGATGTTCCAGGGCTGAGTTAAAGTAAAATATTCTGTAAATAACAGTGTGGAACAGTCAGCATCAATATTTTATAACAAAGAAGCTACACTACAAGGGCAGCTGAGTCAGTGAGGGGACAATAATGTATTCTTGGAGGGAAAATTTTACCTCAGGATGGGGAAGTGTGAAAGGGGTCCATCAAACCGTGGTAGTACGGTCAGTGCTTTTTCATCTACAAAAGGCCCAACAGCTGGTCAGACCTTGCCACATTTATCTATGTAATGGTAACCTCCAGACGGACTACTGTTCATCTACATAGGGCTACTCTTGAAAACACATAAAAATGCAAGTGATCCAGAATGCAACTGCCAGGTTGCTGACTGGAACATCATGGTCAGTTCATATTACAGAAATCAAATTGGGAGGTTTGTTGAGCTGAGGGGTTAGTGGGGAAGAGGGTAGGGAGTTATAGTATATTTTCACTGCTGTGGATTAATGTGGATTCTATTGTGGGGGTTTTATCTTGTAACCCACCATGAGCCATCCAGTCTGGGAGTGGCGGGCAATAAATCGAATAATACTAAATACTCCAATTCTGCAGGAGCAGCACTTACTACCAATTAGTCTCTGGATCCAATTCAAGTTGTTGGTTTTAATTCTTAAAGCCCTTAATGGTCTTGGACCTTTATACCTATGGGATCGCCTCTCTCATTACAACCCCCTGCACTCCCCTTCAGTCATTGTCTAGGGGCTTCTTGCAGGTGCTTACCCCAGGATAGCTTGGTTAGCTGTCACAAGGGGAAGGGCCTTTTCGGTTATGGCACTTACACTGTGGAATTCACTACACACCCTTAACTTAACCCTTAATCATATTAGTGGTCTCCAAATTAAGAAGAAATTAAGATAACTCCACAAAATATTGCTATGAACAGAAATATCTCACCTAAAACTGCTCTGATGAAGACAATATTCTGAGAAAGGTCACAGCCCTGGTTACATGGTTTTAGAAGTGGATCCAAGATGGTTTTATTTATTTATTTATTTGCAAAACATGCCAGGAGAAATGGGTTCTCTTTTTCAAGTATTTCCAACTGTTTTAAGATATTAGTAATAAGCTCATTTCTATAGGACCAATATAAGTATGTGCCACAGTTGTTTCTCTCTGGAAGAGATTGGGGTAGGCTCACTGAACATTATACGAGGGCTGTTGTGTTTAACCAAATGATCAAAGAAACTGAATAAGTTCCCTTTAGGACCCTGCAGGATATTTGAACAAGTCTCTTTTTCAGAACAGGAGAAGCAGTATCATTGATTATATAACTAGCTATGTCCATTGTAATACTTTGGAAGAGGTAGGATAGGCCATACAAGTGATTTTTAGAGACACAAGTTTTACCCTTCAGAGGCCACCCAACTACACTGCTTCCTAGCAGAATTACATTTAGATCCCTACAAAGATCTAAGGGGGATGATCATGCTCCCAAACAAGGAAGCACCTAAAAAAACAAACAAACAGAATGAGCCTCTCTTCAAATTTCTTGTGCTATGCTGAGCCCACTTTAAGTAAGGAAAAGAAGTGGCACCCATGCACACAATTACCAGGACATTTGCCAAATGAATACAACGAAGTTTGAAAAAAGTAATCATCTCCAACATTTTTCAGCTACATCTAAGCAAGTCTGCATCATCTGACCTTTCCATGGGTATAAACTAGATCTCTACTAGGTACCTTAACATTTCATTTCTCCAGAGGAAGGTGGGAGGCAGATTCTTTATTACTAAATAAAAGGGAAGCAGAACACAGGGCAATTGACTTTGGCTGCAGCAGGTAAAATTCTTCTTTTATTTAAAAAACAGAGCAATTTTCCTTCCATCAAATAGTAAGGTATGACGAAGACGAGGACTACCTGACAGTATTAGTAATGCCAACAGGTATTGTGAAATTCCATTTGATTTCACCACAGACCTAATCCCAGATTTAGCATGTTTGCAACAAAAAAGAAAGATCACACAGTGATACAATACAAACTGAAGTGGTTACACCAGCAGGAACAAAGGAAAGCATACATGCTTTTTTGACTGAAAACTACTGAATATGTTTCGCACTCAAGCAAATCCTCTCCCCAAAAAGTCAACTTCAGATACCGCCTGTTCAGCATTCTTTCAAGTCCATTTGAAAAATAGTTTGTTTTAAAAAAGTGTAACCATTTCACTCCAATCAGGCCCATAATAAAAAGTGCAAAATTACTAAAAAGTAAGACAAATTCATATTCCATTTGCCACCACCTCCGTTGTTAAGATATAAAACCATTACAAGATCAGGTCGAATATAATTCATTGATTGTTTGTACCCATGTTTATTTAACACTTTGGTAACAAAATATTGTTTCTATGGGTCAAATATGCAGTTTTGTAACAAACAAGGACACCATTTAAAACCAGTTTTCAGTAAGAAAAAACTGTAAAAACAGCTCTTTGATATAAGAATACAAGTGGCAAAAGACCTATGTTCAAAGATTAATATCTGTAAGCAGTTACTTCACATTCAGGCGTTTTAGCAGACAAGTTACTTTCTTAGACAACGTCCATTCTCTTGTCCTTCAAGGGTATTAATGTTCCAGTGTCACCCAGAGGATAGTGAGGCTATCTAAAGAAAAAAGTCCTACAGGTCAGTCATGGGGGTCTGGACACCAGAACCCACTGTGTACATTCCTGCATTCTTCACATTGTGTTCACGGACAAAGCCATTGTAGTATCTATCCACAGAGTGGGCCGAGGATGGGGACCACGCGTTCCATGCACTTCCACCACGTTGACAGTCACCACCATCATAGGGCCTGGATTGTCAGGGAATGGGATGGGAGCACAGTTAGTATCTACTTACAAATGAGGGAAAGGATGGAAGGAGGTAGATGAAACTGTATAAGCAGCAAGACTGTACAGCAAGAATGAACTTGTAGAATATTAAGTACAGCACATGGGAGTTTTAAAAGTGCATATCTCAATGAAATACAGGACTGTCATGTTAAACCCTTCCTTGCTGTTGGCAGGCTGTGCTCGGTTCAATTTATAATATCCAATACTTAACTTGAATACTTTGCTTTTTCATATAATGTATCCTCCACCCCCAATAGATGAAATCAGAAATTAACTATGGTACCTATCCATTTCATGTCTTACCACTTTCCTCAGTTCATGCTTTTTACATTTCATGAAAGCAAGCCTAGAAAACTCTCAGACTGAGTTGATTGTATAATAAAAATGGCTGTCTCTCACCCAAGCAATGAGCAAAAGACATAGATTTTAGCAAAGTATTCAATAGGCTCAACAGCATTAAAGGATTTAATTGACTTGGTTAAATGCTTAGGGCTAACAGACTACTAAAAAATTCAGGTCTGGGTCAAATATCAAGATGAAATGTTTACCAGATAGACACTAATATAATTTACTGAAACACAGTTACGTGCATAATTCAAAATTGTGACAATCTTGCCTGTTTGATGCTGTCCACACTCCATTTTAGGAGATCCAGAAATTACTAGATAAATGTGTGGGTTTTATCAGTTTGAAGTAAGAAGGGATGTTTCCCAGATTAACAATTACAGTACTTTTATATTTCAGGTGATTTCCTAATAAATCTACTTTTAATAAATGTGTTTAATCTGTGCTTCTGTGTTCATAATCACTCTCTCTCGCTATACACGTGTGCGTGTGTATGTAGATACACATACATGATTGGCAATCAAATAAATGGTTTTATAAGGGGGACAGAGGCACAAACATATCCCTAGGTTGCTTTAAGGAATGTAGGATGGTTAATTTGGAATAGTTGGAACAGAGCATTACTTTTTTGTATATTTTGAATTTTAACATGATAATTGTCTGAGATTGCAGATGACAGAGCACCAAGTGATACAAACAGCTCACTCATCTGAACATGCTATCCCTACTTTTAGTATAATTTCATTTTATGCTCATTTAACCCTGTTTGAGGATCACTAATAACAATGTTCCTAAACCAGAATCTTGGTATTGTTAGCCATCAGGTTCATCTCTGTTATACTTGATCATACCAGAACCAGGGGTCCTACTTTTAGTCCTACTGCTACACAGTTTTGAAGTGGTAAATAGTTTTTGAGCACCCACCCCATAGTTTATGTTGTATACGTGGTTATGTCCAGGCAGTTAATCATGGCTTATCAGCAGCCTTCTGAGCACTGTGAAAGTGGGGGGAGGGCATCTTACCAAATTAATACCCCTGATGCGGATCCAATATTACATTTTTAAACTAAGGGTCAATACAGAAGATTTGTCTCTATTCTCACATCCCAATAAAATTAAGTACAATAGTCCTAATCATCATACAACATATAAACAGGCAGGATTTTAACTAAAACCAGCATGTTATTTTTAAAAAGTGTTAAGCAACACACCAAGACAAATGTGACAGTAAGAGTAGCCTTTTTTAGAAAAAAACATTTCCAACAAGTTTGTCACTAAAGTTTTGGTTCTTTGCAATATAAATTCAAATATCACATCAGGATGTTCCATTTTTGAGGAGCGGCTTATAACAGCTGCTACTAATACACCTATAACGCTTTACAGCAGAAAGGTAGCTGCCCGTGTGCCATCAAAGTACTCCAGCATCACCCACTTTAATGGAATGCAAACAGGCTTTCCAGAAATCCAGAATTTTCTCACATCCGAGACAAACATGATCCTGTACGTTTAAGAATAATATAAGCGTAGAAGATCACAGCTAGCCATTTTATTCCGAGGTTCAGCAGACCTTCAGGAACATCATCAGAGGTGGAGTGTGATGTCTGCAGGGGAAGGAGGTCATCAACACAAACTGCCACTCCCTCTTCCGCAATCAGGAATGCTGGTCCACCACAGGAACCAAGGGGTGGGATATTAATGCAGTCAACTTTGCAGTTTATATTGCATATTCTTTGTGTGTTTTTCTGTGCTGTGGATTGATTAGGAATGACAAGAAAATACTTTGCCGTTTTGAGGCAGAAGTGCACACCCTTTTGAATATCACTGATTGGTCTGTAACTCAGCACTAAGACTGTTTATGCACTGGGAACTTCACTGCCCCAGCTCCCATGCAGAAGCACAAATCAAGGGAAGATGAGGTGCACCGGGCCAAATGCTTCTCCATGTGGGTGCAGGAAGAGGTGGGGCAATCTTCCATGACTAAAACTCCAGCCTGCAGCCTAGAATGAAACCTGCAGTGTATAAAGGGTCTAACAAACCCATTTTAGATTCAGGTGGGTAGCCATGTTGGTCTAAAGCAGCAGAAAGTCTGAATCCAGTGGCATTTTAGGTCTGAAATGGCATAACTGAAATGCCTTACATCCAGCTGCGTATTTCCATACAGGCAAAGAACCATTCCCAGAAAATATACCTATATTTTACCCACTTAATCTTAACCCACTGCAATTTTTATCCCTTTAGTTCTCTCATGAAAGTTTTCTAAAGAAGGCTTATAAAAAGAGTAGGAGTACGGTCAAGTAAAGGCAGCAGAGTAATTAAGGAAGTGACAGGTTGATGCAGGAAAGCCCCATTCACAGTACCAAGTAGCTTCTCTTCAAGCAGAGACATACATTCCATCAATGCATCCAGCTTAATCTCATTCCAGATTTCACATTCAATGCAGCACACTTCATTGACTCCAAGCTCCAAACAATTCCTTCTTGTTTTTCCTTTATTGCATACACTATAAAGAACATTGCTCTGTGATATAGCAAAATGCACATTTACCCACCATTATCAAGGGCAAGCAGGATCATTTCACATGCTCTCTCTTGTGATCACCCATCCACATCCCTGCTTCTGGTCTTCTGCTGCAGCTAAACTTATATATTTATGCACTAAAATTTCTACGTGCCCATTGTGCAGACAGGCATACTGACATGAGGATTAACAGAGGGCATGATATAGGGTCCAGAAGCTGAGGAGAAAGACCAAGTTCAATGACTAGGAATTTTCATTTAATGCACAAAGAGTTGTTATAAGCTACAACTCTTCTCTTCCGGGATAGAACACTGCAGCTCACAGCTGGAAAAGCTGGGGGTAGATTTCAGGGAGGCAGGACAGGAACCATGGGAACAAACAGGGAGTCATGTATCATTTGACAAGCTGTCTGAGTTTTCCAAGAACTGCTTCCAAAACAACACTGTTTTATGCAGGTTTGAGACAGTACTGTATCACGTACCTATCCTGTAGAAGGTACACACAGCAAGAAGCCAGAACTGGTTGCAGCTTTGCAACAGCTACTCATATGTGACTATATATATATATATATTTAAATTAGTTGCATTAATGTAAGAAGCATCACTTATGAAACAGCCCTAGGAGTTCAAGAGAAAGTGTCAGTACATTTTGGGTCTATTTACACACTTTTCCTTGCCGCTGTAAGGACCAGAACATGGCTATTTTTATAATTAAAGTAAGGGCAACAAGTCTACTTATTTTTCTGTACTCCGTATGATTCTAACATGCAGACCTAGACATCTTATCCACATCCTTCATCATGTTGGAAACAGCATCCATTTGTGGCCAGCCCTTAGCAAAAATTTCAGAGGGCTGTAAGACACACAGAGCTGTTTGGAGCAAGAGTCTAACAGTTCCACACAAAGATGCTACTGACCAGCATGCGCATTGTAATTATGCCAAGCTCATAAAAGATAAGCTGCCATACCAATAAAACAATAAAAAATAAATACCGCCACCTTACAAACACCACCAGCAGGAAAGGAAGAAACCGACTGATCAACCAAGACCTCAGAGAAAAATCTCCCATTTCAGACACTAGAACAAATCATGATCAAAAAAGGAAAGATAAAGTACCCTTTGATTATGTTTCTGATTGTACCAAAAGAAAGTGCAAGCAGAGGTATGCCCTTCAGTATAAATCACCCACTTTTAACAAGTAGACAGACAAATATCATTAACAAAATATACATAAAATAACAATTAAGATGTGATTCACCCTGAGCATCTGGAGAAGGGTGGAATCTAAATGTAAATATGAATAAAATCACAAACAATCCATATTTGCAATGTTATCTTCTCTTAGCTTAGATATATAAAAGGAGACACAGGCTCTGATCATATGTAGACAGATTTTTGAGAGGATGAAAACAGTTGAAGACCTTTAAAAATGTAAGCAGATTAAAGGTCCTCTCTTTAAGGGTACACTGTGCCCTTAGAACTTAAAAATCAATACTCTTGAGAGAGAATAGGGATAGAAATGGGGAACTATGCTCTTATCTTGAAGGACAGCCAGAGCTTGAGCCAACAGGAGAAATTAATTTAAATGAAACTCTTATCTACAACCATTTCCATTTCTATGCCAATACCTCCCGATCACTATAGAGATGTAGGCAGTTGAGCAGCTGAAATTTTATAATTGTGTGTATGGGCCTGAAATACCCCCAAGTAAGGCTATTCAGTGCCCTTTGTGCTAAGCACACTGTTGTGAGCATGACCATAGCTGAACAGGTTGGATAGAGAAATCTTCCATCCCAAGCAAGCCAGAATGATACCCCAAATAAGGAGGTGCTACAGAAACAGGTTTGCCCCAGTGAATTCAAATGACACAGTGACCGAGTAACCCCATTCAGCTCAGATCACTTTTCTGCTCAAACACCAACAACCCCAACTTTATTCTTTTTAGATTAGATAAATATGATTAGTATGTCTGGGAAATTGTAAGAGCATCCTCATTCTGAGACAGAGTTACGCACCATTTGTTGTCTTGCTGGCTGGTCCCAGGAGGACACCTTGAAAGAGTTTCTATTTCCACTAAGGCTGGGCTAGAAGAAACTGCTGTCACAGAGGGCAAGGCTGGCAATGCATTCCAGTTCTTGAAAAACAAAACATGATGGCCAACGTATTTTAGCTACCAATATGTTATTGTATTGTATAGACAAAACAGTTCACTTTTCTCACGTGGCTAGATTCTAACAGCGAGCACACCACTGCATACCAAAAAGTACCCAAGACCTCCACACCACATGATCTCATACAACAGTGATGGCCACAGACACAGGGGACTATACAGGTTCAATGAGGTTAGGACTAACAGAGGCTACTAGCCATGAGGATTAAAGGGAAACTCCAGAGGCAATAAACCACTGAATAACAGTGTCAGGAAGCAAAATAAAGGCAAGGCCCTGGCCTTCTAGGACATTTGCTTAGCCACTGTATGATATAGCATGCTAGACTGGTCTGATCCAGCAGAGCCCTTCTTGTGTATGTTTTTAACAGCATGCAGCTGTTGGGTGGAAGGGCCCAAAAGTAGTGCTGTCTCTAGTATACACAATCCTGGATTCAGGGAAATCCGGGAAGAGTTTTCTACTAGTCTATGAAGTTTCACTGGCTTAAGAGCTCACGGACCTAACTTTGCTGTTTGAAAAGCCGGTTAGTACAGTGGTCAAGAATTGTTTCTATCAGCTGTATCTGGTTTGCTAGCTTTCTCCTTTCTTGGATTCAGGTGACCTGGCTTTTCTGATCAATGCTTTTCTAACTTCATGGTTGGATTACTACAACATGACCTCCATTGGGCTGCCCTTGAAGATAACCAAGAAGTTGCAGTTAGTCCATAGTGCAACAGCCCGATTATTGTCAGGGGTACCCAATGAGAACACGTGTTGCTCGTTTTAAAAACAGCTACACTGGCTGCCAGTTTGTTTTCAAGTTCAATTCAAGGTGCTGGTTATGACCTCTAAACCTTTAACAGACTAGGGTCACATATCTGAACCGTATGAGAGGAGCCAGTCCTTCATATTCCTAGGTGCCAAGTCTGAATGTTCCCCCACTTAGGGTGGCCTGTCTGGCATCAACAAGAGCCCAGGTCATTTTCCTTGCAGTCCCCCCTCTATGGAACAAAGGGCTCCTGAAGTGATGAGGAAAGCCCTCTCCCTGGAGAACTTTAGGAGCGTCTGCAAGGTCTCGTTTGTTTGCCAAGGCCTTTTTATAGAATAATAAACAGCAAGTATCTTTGGTGAAGGAGTTTCTTGGGTTTTTATTTTATTTTGTAACGCTTTAATTATTACTGGTAAGCCACCTTGGGCCAAGAAGAAAGATGGGGAATAAAATTTTTAATAAATAAGACGAACTTAGCAAGTTGTCATTTTTCCTACTTAGTAGTTGGACCTTTTCAAAATTCTAAGGCTATTAAGTCATTAGAAGAATTTTAAGTAAACAGAATAGTAGACTTACTTGTTGTGACCCATTATTTTGGCTTGAAGCATTATTTGGAAGGCTGAAAGAAAAATCCAATAATTTCAACTTAATTTCCCAAAGACCAAATGGCTAAATTATGGATTTATCCAGTCTCAGAAGCAGAACAGCAAATGAAAAGATTGATCTAAACATTCTGTCAACTCTAGTTTTCAGACTGGAGCCATTATTTAGTTTGAGATTTAAATCCCACCATTTGGCTCCAATACCTGTTGATGATACCAACTTCCTAAACACTGAGTTAGATGGGCTTTTCTCTAAATCATCAATTTACATCAATTTACATGAAGCTTAAAGTCAAACTATGGTTAAAATTCTACAAATCTTATGAAGTAATGCAAAACAATCTTGCATGTATTAGCAGACCGGACACTGAACATGAGTCAGCAGTTGGGTACCACAACTGAAAAAAGATGTAGAAAAACTGGAGCATGTCCAGAGGAGGGCTACGAAGATGGTGAGGGGTTTGAAGACCAAGTTGTACAAGGAAAGGTTGAAGGAGCTTGGTCTGTTTAGCCTGGAGAGAAGATGACTAAGAAGTGATATGACAACCATTTTCAAATACTTGAAGGGCTGTCATATAAAAGTTGAAGCAGAGTTGTTTTCTGTTGCCTAAGGGTCAGACCAGAACCAATGGGTTAAAATTAATTCAAAAGAATTTTCGGCTAAACATCCAGAAGAAATTCCTGACAGAGTGGTTCCTCAGTAGAACAGGCTTCCTTGGGCAGGCGGGGGGGAGGGGGTCTCCTTCCCAGGAAGTTTTAAAGCAGAGGCTAGATAGTCATCTTACAGAAATACTGATTTTATGCACATAGGCAGATTGTGAGCGGGTGGGCAGGAAGGAATGTGCCAGTGTTTGTCTCTTGTGGCCCTTCCTTGCATACCCAGGGAACTGCTGATCACCACTGTGGGATTGTAGATGAATTCCCTCCAGGCCAGCCTGGATTCTGGAAAAAAAAATTTTTTTGCAGGGGGGGGCAGATCATTTGGGCATGAAACTGAGGTCACTGTGGGTGGGTAGGCAGTTGTGAGTTCCTGCACTGCACAAGGGGTTGGACTAGACCCTGGAGATCCCTCCCAACTCTATGATTCTACGAAAGGCAGAAGGGTAAAAGTCTGTCTGAAAGGGGGCAAAATTGAAAACATGAGAGGATATAATATGCCATTGACAATTCAAAAGGTTTTTTTCTCTTATAAACGCTAGATGTAGAACAGATTATTTGTCTTAACTCTATGGGCATCCAAAAGAGCTTGAAAATCCACCTAAAACTAGGATAGGTTATTTGGCTCTCTTATGAATTTCCCCATACAGGAAGGCTCAGACGGGTACTAAGAATACTTCTCTCCGCAGAAGCACATTTCTCCCTGCTGAGCTAATGCTTTGGACTGAAGCAGTATGTATTTTTCATGATCAATTTTAATTACGAATGTTAATTAACATACACAATCAAACACAATGCTACTAGCTCTTGGGTGAACATTTTACAATATTCTCAGTAAACGATCAGTGAAAGAAGGGCTACAGATTCCCTTCAGGCTACTTGTTTTTACTAGACAAGGGAAATCAGTACAAACACTATAAACTTTAGGAAAACTGTGAAGCAAGGTTATTTACAATAATAATAAGGAATAAGTCTTGGGTTGGATCTTATGACTTCCTTCTTCCCATAGAGAATCTGCTCCATCAGAAAAGTCATTCTCCATCTGAAGAAGTACTTCTCTGCTGAAAGAAGCCTGACAGAAGAATCCCGACAATACATCCTTCTAAATCCACTAAAGCAAATGGGCTTACTCAGCTTGGTATTGTGGTTCTAAGGCCTTATTTCTGCAAATATGGACACTCAAAGATCAGTGAATGGAAACATGAAACCTTCTTCAAGAACCAGCTTGGACGACAATATAAACTTAATATCCCAGAGAACAGACCTCTTCTTGCTAGAAAGCATATACAAATGTTAACTCTTTAGCTCAACGCCCCCTCTACACACACACATTAATTCAGCACCTCTGAGAATATTCTTTACTACAAATGTATTTACTTTCTCATTCACTATGAAGAGAAGTTGAGGCGGAAAGATGTAAAAATTGGACAAGCTTGAATATTCTTTGCACCTAATTTTTGAGTAACGTGGTAGTTTTTACTACAGTGATTGAGTCAAAGGAGGAAGACAATATCAGAAGCATTTTATGACAGAAGACTGCAGGTTGTGGCATTGCTTTTGCCTGTCCCATTATGTGTTTGACCAATTAAAAGTCTTCCCACAAGTTTCAAGCATGCTCTTTTTAACTACACAAAACCTCAGTTTCAGAACAATCACCTAGCATCTTAGTCTTCTTCTTTTTACTTAAATTTTCTCATACAAACCTGTAGCTTTCTAAGAATGACAAGTCCACATGGACAGTAAATTCATGGAAGCTCCATAAGCAATGACAATACAGTATTTAATATCCTCTACCCAAAGAGCTTTCCTGATAATCCTATGTGGATGACTAGATGAGGTCAATATATTCCGAAATAAGTGAGTCAAGAAATATTCATGGATGGAAGAAGCATTACTTTAGATGGAGCTAGTCTTACCTGGTTTCTTCAGGTTTAGTAAGACTGGCTGTAAAAAAAAAATCAGTTACACAATATTAAGAATTTTGGATTAAATGGTTAGAACATGCTACCACAAAACACACTTTAGAAATGGGGGGGGGGAGCATAGGAAGGGACCACATAGGGATTCCATGCTATGCAACTGTTCAGCTTCCACAAATATTGCCTCTAATTAGAATGGATAAGGAAAGTAACCAAAGGAAAACCATATAGTCTCCCTTTGTACAATATTGTAATTCTTAGCATTGGCCAGAATCCAATCACTCTGTGAGTTCATGAAGGCTTCAGACTTGTTTCACCTCAACTATCAACCCTCTGCTTTTGGAACACCCTTTGGCATTAAAGGAGATTTGGGATATGACATGGGAGCTGGATGTTAAAAGAGGAGAAATGCAAAATGTCACTGAGCTGGTGTGATCTCAAGAAAATCTCCAGATCCTGGACACTCTACAAGCACAGAAGAATTGTTAAATGGTAACGAGAAGTCACCTCTCATTTGTAGTGCTCTCCTTGAATATCGTTTGCTTGGCCTTCTTTCAAAAGATGCTGATCTTCTGGCTTTGTTGGTCTTTGTCGTCTGGTACTCCGTTTTCCCGCTAGATTGAAGGAAGGAACACAGCAAAGAAATGAGATAAACTTTGATGATCACCATGTATCTGGGACCATATTACTCTGCTAGTGCTTCTAACTGCTTGGCTCTTGTCAGGGCATTGCTATTATGCTAAAGCAACTCATTTACTTACAAGACTTTATCATCAACAGACAGACAGGCAATATTTGCACATGCTTAGTCATGCATAACTTATTCGACTTACAAGATCCACATTTTCAAATGATCCCATGGACATTTGTTGAAGCACCAATGGAAAGAGCTAGCAGAGGGAAATTCAAGGAGGAGGGAGATGTAGCAGGAGCCATCCCAAGACCAGCAGGGGCCACAGCAGCTGACAGTTCCACACTCCTCCAGCTGGGGCTGGCTCCTGTTCTGTTACTCACAGCCCACTTTAACAAACTGCAAGTTACAGGAGCCAGTGCAGGATCGGCTGAGTCCACGGGAGTTCCAAGCTTTCCGTTGCCTCAGTTCAGTGGGGGCTGGCTCCTGTTGCAGCAGCAGAGCCTGAGGGGAAAGATCTCTCCACAAGCTCAGCTGCTTGGTGGGGTTTGCTAGGTGGCCAACTTTAACATGGGCCATCCAACAGATCCCAACTTGAGCACACAGGGAGAGCTCTCTCCAGAGGATTGGCTGTTTGGTTGGACCGCACAGGGTTGGTTTCTTGTTGGTTTAGAGCTCAAGCTGAGCTATGGCACAGCTGTTTTTAGCAGCTTTGCCGTCACTTTTTTTTTCCTCCAAGTTTTTCAGCTTAGGTATATTGGAGACACACACACGGGGTTTCTGGAAAATACCCGCTCCAAGTACTGTATTGGTATTTCAATCTGGCTTTTTTTGGGAATACTGATACCCGATCCAATATGCTTGAATCAAAGATACTGGTCGGTGTGTGTGGGTGTTTGTGTGCACACCCCTAGTAGGATTCACACCAAGGAATACTTTATAATGCATCTAACAGATACTTTGTGCACTTAATCAAGGCTGGTTCAGAGTTTTCATTGACCTATTATTATAACACAATCTCTTACAATAGTGAATGAAAGATACATATGCAGGGGGGAAGAGGATCGAGACTAGAAAGACCTGAACCTAAGGTGCTGTAACTGTCCTGCCATTTGAATTACATACAGATAAAATCAAAAGCTACCCATAAATGTTCAGGTCTTTTCTCTAGGATAACGAAATAGAGAAACTTATTCTTGAAAGCCATGAGGTAGCCTACAAGGAGTTCAATAAGTCTGAACAAAGCAGAAGGCCAAGAACTGGGGTGCTATTTCCCTTATTTACAGATTATTATGACCAGCTTAACCATCACTTTAAACTCCTTTTTGTCATGGCCTAAAGAATCTGAAGCGACAGTCATGACTATACGTTTAGAAACAGGTCAGGCAAGGAGACCTGGAATAAAAGAAAGACCGCTGACCTGTATCTGAACCGCGACCCCAGTCGAATGAAGCTTGATCGACTGGAACCTTTTTGGACGGGTCCACGAAGGCGGAAGAAGGCATGATGCTCAACTGCACACTTCCACAAGTGTTTGCAAGCTTTTGGGTGATCCAGCCTAAAAACAAAAGTATGCTCCTGCTCTTTGCCCTTGAAAGACAATAAAGGAACATTATGACATAAAAGAGACATGAATACTGATTTCACAGCTCCAGACAAAAACTACATTCATTCTCAGAGGAGAAAGATTTCCTCTCTAACATGTGCTAGCCACAGCCAAGGAGATAAGATCTACCAGTCCTGTTACTGTGTTCAGTATTTAATATTTACATCTTTAAGACCTACATTTCTTCCTGTTTCCTTGGCATGCAATAAACCAGAGATAAAACAGAAACTGTAGGTGACTGTTCAGATTCTTGTTAATGATGAAGATGAGCAAACTGCACTTTAATTACAATGCTTGCTAATCAACAGGAAAGAAAAAGCTATACAGGTTCAAAAAACAAAAGTCAAGGCACATCTTTGACCATATGCACTACTCTGCTAGTCCGATCTAGATCTGCCTTTCTTTTATATAACAAAAAATTGATCTATATTACTTAAAACTTTTCCATACTAATGATTTAACAGACTTATGTAAGAGAAAGAGCAATCTTGGAGGACACATTTCAATGCTTTCTATTACTCTGTTACAGTGCATGCATCTTTACAAAGTTACTTAGGTTAGATGTTTATAATAAAAAACACAGTAATTAAACATGGACAGAAAGTAATCTGTATGTGTACATGTATGTCAGAGACAGAGTATGTTTTAGTTAATAATTCAGCATTATCAAGAGATTCTAGTGATATTTCAATGGCTAGTGTACATGAATGGAAAAGGAGAGGCTGTTTCTAGTTCCAATGTATTCTGGAAACAAAATTTCACCTTTTAAAAGAAACGCTAAATAAACTTGGAAAAGAAAGTTAATTTCATGACTGCTTCAATTTCACTCCAGAATAGGCTTTCTCAACAGGGATTTCATGAAACCCTGGGATTTCTCAATGGCCCCAGAAGGGTTTCCCTGATCGGGTGGGAGTTTTTACCTATTTTTATATTTTAATTAAAAACATCACAATATGATCATATATGGCTATATCAGCCCCATCCAGCCCCTCACAAAATGGCCAATGATGGGCCTGAAGGGAATGGAAAGGGGAAGGGTCTCAGTCATAAAAATCCTTGCTGGCTGAGGCTCAAAAACAAAGAAACAAAATGAAGCCCCTCTGTACAATGTTATAGCTCTTATCTGACTATTAAGGTATATTATATGAAAACTGATGATAATACAGGATACTTTTTTCAATAATTAGATAAAAGTTTCAAGAAACATTCAAGAGATTTATGATCTTACTGTAAACTGCCACGAGCTGGCAGGTGACAGGAGTGGCGGTCAAGCAGTGTGTGCATATATGTATATGTGTATGTCTGTGTGTGTGTGTATACACACACACATAGTCTTCTTACTGGACTAATAATTAGTTCTCCCAGGGTTCCGGTAAAAATAATGTATTTTAAGCACTCCATCACTACGAACATGACAACTCTCATTCTCCTTTTTCAGAACAATTTCCCAAGTTCCTACAGTTAACATATCAAAATTGTAATCCATAAAGCAATCATGATAAAGATTATAGCATGCAGAAATTAAAAGAAAAATCTTAGCCATTTAGGAATAGAAGGTCCCTTCGTAACATGTTCCATTTGCTTTGAGCACTAGAAAGAGATACTGACCCACCAAACTATTGCATGACTGAATAAATGCTAGGGCTAATCTAAAGATAAACTTCTTAGCAGGTGGGACCTTAAGATTACCTTCTGGCAGACAGCTTTGAAACAAAGAGGGAGCAGGGAATTATATTCAGCCAATCAAGTAAACATTTGCTTGACTATTTGAATGTGTGGTTAAATTTCTCCACTGAAATCAGTGCTTAACTATGGCTACATTGTATCACAGATGCATCTATTTAGTTCCCCAACTCTGTCCATCTCTGGGATTTAGGGAAATAATTCTTGACAATATATATATGTATGATAATTATTTCAAAAGCTGGAAAAAACATGTTTAAAAATGAGCTGATACAGACTTAATCTCCCTATTAGCCGGTCTGAACAGGAAGTTTTAAGCTTCACAAACACATGGATTTGGGAAAGACTCTAAGGAAGATGTTTCATAATTGTGGGGAAGCCACTACAATGCTGTAGAAAGAAATCAAATAGGTATAAAGCACATTCCATACTGATTACAAGATGGTGTAATATTTTCTTAGAAACATTAGAGCCCAAACTTCTGAAGGCTTTCAAGGTATGCCTAAACATCCTAATAACAGTGTGTGTTTAGGCATGTCCACATAGGCACCTCTGGGGATACATACACTTTTCACATTGCACCACAAACAACTTTTCTTATTGCTTAAATGGTGTTTTTTTCAATTAAGAATCCATTTAGACAAACAGACACTTTTGGCATGATTAAACCTTCTGGAATACATTTAAAGATGCATATGATTACAGAAGTAACTTCTTCCATCTACAGGACACCTTAGAATGCAATTCAGGGACAGCAATTTTTCTTTCTAAAACATGGTAAAACAGGGAGGTCTTTTCTTCTACCTGTTCATCATCTTCAACCACCACCAATGTCAATTTATTCTTTTTGAAGTCCAACCTGGTTATCTTTGGCCTGTGCAGTTGGAAGAAAAATACAGAATCAGTCATACATGTGTACTTTACTGTAAATGGTACTTTCTATATGCTGCTTATGTATTAAATAGAAGTGTGCAAAAAGCCCCAACCAGGTATTTTTCGGGTTTAGGTATAATGAACCCAAAAACAGAGAACAGCAGATGAAGAGGCCTTAATTCAACTGAATAGGCAAACAAAAAAATCACTGGATTGGATTTCAGGCTCCCACTTGCCTGTTCTCCTAAAATGGATCCCAGTAAAAGTATGGTATTCAGATCTGATAAATATTAAGGAATGTAGAATTATTTTGGCTCCACGAGTCCTAGGCATTTATAAAAGGAACAAATGCCTTTAAATGCCTCAGAATCAAAGTAGTAGTAGTAGTAGCTTGGCGGAGATGAAAAAATGCTAGTTGTGCTACTCTCATGACTTGAGCCTTCATATTGAGGGCATCAAAGATCACACCCAGGTTTCTGACTGTGCAGTTGTAAGTTGCATGTCATCTAGCTGGGGAAGACATGCTTCCTGATTTGGCCCCTTCCTTCCTAGCCGCAGAACCTCCATCTTTGAAGGGTGAGAGGGCGCATAAAGGTGTTTTAAAAAGACAAGGAGAGAATCACATTTTGTGGAATCCCACAATGGAGTTGGTGTCGGTGTGATCGATTCTTCCCTTTGTTCTCAGTCATGAAGAAAGGAGACAAACTACTAGAAGGCTGTCCCTCAAATCCCTGCATCGGTAAGCAAGTAGCTAATGATCTACCATGTCAAACGCTGCTGTGAGATAGAGTAAAACAAACAGCACTGACTCGTCTAGGTCCAGCTGTTTCTGGGGATCCATCAAGGCAACCAGAACCAACTCCACCCCATGGGCTGGTTGGAAGCCGGATCGGAATGGATCCAAGGCCGATATTTCATTGAGGAATGCTAGAAGGTAGTCCATGGCATCCCGTTCAATCACCCTCCCCAGGAATGTGAGATGTGAAACAGGGTGGTAGCTAGTTGGGTCCAGCAGGTCCAGCAATGATTTTTTCAGCAGAAGACAAACAATCGCCTCCTTCAACCCATCTGGGAAGGTCCCCCTGTACATGCACAGATTCACTTTTTCCTGAAGCAGTCCTCCTCTTCTCATTTCTCTTTTTTAAGAGCCATGAGGAGCAGGAGTCTAGAGGATAAATGTTAGGCCTCACTGAATCTAGCAGCCTGGCTAACACTGTCTGTGCAAGATCTGTCTATGTCAGTCTGCGCAAGATGTATAATACAAAGGTTTTCTCCACTTCAAGCCACAAGGTCGTGGCTTGAAGTGAATTCTGAATCTGAGGCGTTTAAAGGAATTTCAGCTTCTTTAAGTGCCTTCTCCACTCCAAGCTGCAAATTCATGGCTTAGAAAGAACTCTGAGTCCAAGGCATTTAATGGGACTGAGATCCCTTTAAATGCCTCCTTCATTCCACACTGTGAAGTTACTGCTTGGAATGAACAAGTCCAAGGCATCTAAAGGAATCTTGGCCTCCTTAAATGCCTTAACTCTAGCCACCCAGAAGTCCCAAAAAGTCCTGAATATTTTTGGATTTTGGGGGGCTCAGGCATTTCAATAACTGGAAATAGCAAAATTAAATGAATAAATCCATCTGAATTAATACCCAGAAAATAACAATAAGGTATTTTCCAGTCTCAGACTAGCAGAATGCACACCCCTAGTATTAAGATACCACACATTATCTTGTGATGCAAGTTAAAAATATATAAATACTACAAGTTAACTAATAGGACCTTTTGAAACACAGAGACAGATGGATCAGTAGTTTCAACATAAGGACAGCCAATTTAATTTTTGTGTTTGTCGTTGTTTGCTCTTGATTCAACTATATCGCTTTCCTAGATGTTTCTAGGGAACTAAAGAATATTTCAGCAATATACTGTAATTTTTACTAGTATAATTTTTATTAGTATAGTTTTAAGCAGGAGGCACGTACCTCATATTAATTCCAATATAATACAAATGATCATACTCAAATAAAGCCCTCTAACACAACAGTCACAAACTTTGCAAAAAAAAGCCAAACAGATATGTTCTAAGAACTCTGCTTTGCCTTCCACTAAGGAAAGTGCTGCTGGTGGAGGAGGCATGTATCAGAGATTGCCATCATTGAATAATATTTGTCTGGATTTCAAATGGTTTAAACTTTCTTATAAAGAGCTAGATTAACCTCTAAAGGAATTATGAATGATCCAACTTACCAGAAGAACAAGCCAATCTTGGTTTCTCCTTCAAACACAAGAACTCCTGTGGGTGTTAGTCCAAGGCTATAATCATTACCATCTCTTGCCTAATTGACAGCAATTAACATATTAAGTCAGAATATTTCCACAGGTGCGAATGCATGCTGGTACACTTTACCTTTGGTTTAAATATACTTTCATTTATTGTTAAGACTGAGCATTTAATCTTGCTATAGCATTGTAAGTATCTCAATCTTACAAGCCCTACTGTGCATGTATTCTAATCTTGCCACAGTATCATTAACTATCTCAAACTCTGCTAACTTTGCATATATTCTGCTCTAGTGAACTTTCTCTTACCTCAAAGTAAGAGTAATCATAGTTTTTATGAAATGTATTATTATGCTTTGAATTGTTTATTACAGAGGTAGCCCACTTAACTTGGGCAAACAAAAGACATTTCCACTTGGACAAACAAACAAATTAAAGCATGTTGTTTCCTTATAGTGGGTGGGACCATTGGTCCATCCAGTCTCATACCAGCAGCAGCCCTCTAGCGTTTCAGGTAAAGGTTCTCCACATCTTCTGCTACTTGATCCTTTTAACTAGAATACTGCGGTTTGAACCTGAGACCTTCTACATGCCTAATAGATGTCATGGCCTGGGCTCAGAATTCTGTGAATGTTCTCCTACTTCTGCAGCTCCCTACACTATTCCTAAGGATCATACAGCCATCAAGAGTGACTAGCAGACAAAAGGAAGAGTTCTACGAGCAGAATCTCTGGATCTTGCACACTATATTGTTGGTTGCTCTGGGTTGTTTTAAAAAGATATTATTTTTATTTAAAAAAAACAATATATGACATTTTCCTTATAATTATTATAGGTAATTATTATAGACTAGAAGCTTCTATTCTTTATGCACTTCACTGAGCTTTCACCAAGATCCTAGACACATTTTTGGAAGAAAAATTGTATCAGAATTTTCTTCAAGTAACATAAAACCTATTTATTTTGATCTCCTCAGCTTTCAAAATAGGATCAGCAATTCCTCTTGCACTGAATACACTGCTGTAAATTCTGATTGCCTGATAGTACAGCTGGGCATATGAGCAATAGATTTCAATCCTATACAGAGTTCTACTATCCACTGTAGTCAATGGTCTTAGAAAGGTGTAACACTACATAGGATTACAAAATTTGAGTCCAGTGGCACCTTTAAAACCAATGAAGATTTATTCAAGGTCTGAGCTTTCGTGTGCATGCACACTTCCTCAGACAATGGAACAGGGATCATAAGAGTACAGATATAAGGAGAAATTAAATTAGTAGCAAATTAGCATCATAAGTCCAAATATGCAATATGATAATTCTTTGCTATCAAATCAGTCCTTTGGGTTTAAATGGAGTTCACAAAAACACTAAGGCAATAACAATGTAAAGTTTGTGATTAAAGGCAGAAACTTTTCCAGCTGTGAAAAGATGCAATTAAAAGCGACAGTTCCATTGTCTGAGGAAATGTACTTGCACACAAAAGCTCATGCCTTGAATAAAACTTTGTTGGTCTTAAAGGTGCCTATGCATTCAAAACTTTGTAGTAGTTTTTTAGAGCAAGATGGCTATCCACTTGAATCTACTTAGGATTCTACTCCAAACCATGGAAGCTGCCTTTGACCATTTACGCACTGGAGGTTTCATGTCAGTCTGCAAGGCTGGAGTTTTAGTCATGGTAGGTTGTCCCACCTCTTCCTGCACCCACACGGGGGAGTATTTGGCCCAGTGCGTCTCATCCGCCCCCGATTTGTGCTTCTGCGTGGAAGCTGGGGCAGTGAAGTTCCCAGTGCATAAACGGTCTTTGACAGGCTGTATGAGAGTGATCCCACATATTTTAATGTCACATCATGTGTACAGCCTGCAAGCTTAATGATATTGTTTTCTTTCTATTTCATGTTTGTAATTATTAATCCTACATTAAAACTATAATAATTCCACAAAAAGTTGGGATTTTAGACACTTACCTTAACTATATGCATATCTACGCCATACATTTCCAGCCATTTTGCTTTATTCAAATAATTTGTTTCTGCCTGGGCTGGTGTTTGTCCCCTGAAGTTTAGATGATGGAAGGGAAAAAGTCAAATATGTCAAGAGAGAAAATTAAGATTAGAAGGAGAACTAAGGAGAAAATCTCCATGGTCTGCAGAAAAAAAACAAGTAACGTTGGCCTAAAAGCTCAATTTTACTTATACCACATTTGAACCTATTCCCTTGAAATGGCAGGATGGGAAAGTATGTCATTATAAAATTAATATGTGAAACCTTAGAGAGTTTGCCAATCAGAGATGCCATGATTCTACGGGTTCACACTGGTTTTGAAGGAAGACCAGCACTGATACAATTAAAGCAAACTCAATAAATGCATTGTTTCAGCTGCCACTTATCTAGCCACACAAATTTTGTGAGAGGATGAGTCATGTTTTCTGTCACTGTTGCCATTAAAACCAGTGGTTACAACATTTTATCTACTATGTTTCATCTGGTTAGGACAGACTGTAGGATACACATATTTTGAAAGGCATAAATAAAACTACAGTACTCAGGCAAGGTCCCAGCAGGGATAGAAAACTTTTTCCCCAGAACAACAATATCTATCCTGAATTCATAGAATAACCAGAAAGGTTTCAGATGTTTTCATATTGTTATATGGCATTTGTTACCTGTACTCCTTCCACTTCTCAAAGATAGCCAGTTCCATCTCTTCAGTCTGGCTAGGCACAAACCTGAACTCTGACACTATGTCTGGGACATGCTCGGCAGGGTCATAGTCACCAAGTTCAGCTGCAAAGAGAAATATTTCAAGCAGAATTCCAGAAAGGGAAGCATTTTCTAATTAACTGACTGGAGCAGAGCAAAATCCAAATTATCTAAAATGATACACTATTTCACTTCCAGATGTCGAATGTTTTCAGTTTTTTCAGATGCAAGAATATCAGCATCAAATTCTTTTTTTTAAAAAAATTGGTCCTTTTGCAGTAAATACGTAAGGTAAGAATATTCACATACTTGAGCTCAAACTACTTTTAAATTTTAAAAAAATGGCAAGATCCCAAGCCCTAGGAGGTGGCCTATGTTGAGAATTAAAGAACATGTTAATTGACAAATGTCAGAATGAGCCATCACAGATCAAAAAGCATAAACAAAGCTCATGTTGCTCAAGTCTGCTCATTACTTCTTGGGAACATTTGAAATAGTGTTGAAAAATGCTATCCCCCTCAACATTTGCTTTGCTATTGTTTACAAAAATGCTCTCGACTCATTTCACTTTCCCATTTTTAGTTGTTCTGACTACATTTACTTTAGCCTAAGTGACACTACAGTAAAATCAGATCTGATTGCTTACATAGTGAACTGAAATCATTCTGTTCATTGATTAGCTGAGATTATCTATGTGATTAAGGCAGGAAGAGCTCTGCTCCCTTCACTCTGCTAGTGAAGTGTCCACATTACTATGTCAGGAGTAGGCAACCAATGACACTACTGTTGAATGGTGGCATACCAGACTATTTTGCTCAACATGATCCATTATGCACGGGGAGAATAACGTACATTCGGGGTGGAATGGCGGCGACTAAAATCACCGATAACGCACGGTGCCGGCTGCAACCGGCCGCAGCTTTGGTGCATGCCGCCGAAAAAGCCACGTTAGCGAAACCCGGAGGAAAGCGCAGCTTCCGGGTGACCGGGGCGCAACCAGAAGCGGCGCCGGGATTGCTGCGTGCATAATCGGTTACTCTGGGTTTTGCCGCCATCACACCCCGTTCCGTGCATAACCGGTGTGCTTTGTGTCTTCCCCCTCCGCGTTTTCCATGTGCCCCGAAATCGCCATTTCGGCGGCCATGCATAATGGGCCCATGGCAGGTTCATTCGTCCACCCTCCAAAGCAAGTGGTACAAGGCAACACTGAACCACAGTACCCAGGTGGGTTTTTTTGGACTAGAATGGATGGATTGATAAATCACGCTGAACTTCTTTTGGCTTCAGCACCAGTAAAATATTAGCTGCTCTGTCCCGATGCTGCTACACAGAGCAGGCGGGGTTGGTTATCAGCTGCCCATGTAATATTAAGGACCCAAAATGGCTTATAGTGTTCTCATCACCTCCATTTTATCATCATAATAGCCTTGTCATGTAGATCAGGCTGAAATTGTGTGTGTGTCTCAACATATTGTTTAATTCAGCAGTCATCTGGAAAAGGGTTCTCTTATGTTTTTCACATAACCAAATCTGAACAGCAGCTTAGACACAATTAGACCCATGCTTATGGACTCTCTCCTCCCCCTACATGTGTTTGGAATCAATGACTTTCATATTAGCACATGCCACATCTTCCCTTATGGCTGGATTCAGACAGCAAAAATAGATGGATGTGACAGGCATGAATGTAGCTTGTTGCTATATCATGTGCTTTCAGTTTGGTGTAGTGGTTAGGAGTGCGGACTTCTAATATGGCATGCCAGGTTCGATTCTGCGCTCCCCCACATGCAACCAGCTGGGTGACCTTGGGCTCGCCACGGCACTGATAAAACTATTCTGACCGGGCAGTGCTCTCTCAGCTTCACCCACCTCACAGGGTGTCTGTGAGGTGTGGGGAAAGGAAAAGGAAGGCGATTGTAAGCCGCCTTGAGCCTCCTTCGGGTAGGGTTCGGATTGTAAGCCGCTTTGAGCCGCCGCCACCTCCTCCTCCTCCTCCTCCTCCTCCTCCTCCTCCTACTACTACTACTACTACTACTACTACTACTACTACTACTACAATAAGTCCTACAATTTGCTTAGGTGCTTGCATTTAGATGTCAACACTGCAGGTGAAATCTTTCCATTATTCTCCACATATTAAAAAGGGGAGTACATAACACAGCAACAAATCAGGTTTCAACATCTCAATGCAGCCCTGGGCTTCAAACTAGCAAAGCAAACCAAGAATGAATGCTGTTTTTCAAACCAGGTTTTTGGAAAGGGAGAAAGAAAAACAGTTTTCATTTCAAAGGAAGCAGCAACAAGTAGGATGGTGACAGGACACCTGACAGGGAAATCAGTGGCAAACAAAATTTTAAAAAGTTGTTTTGATGTTGTTTTTAATCAATCCTGTTACAGCTAAATTATAACATTCAGCAAGAAAACCATGAGGAAAATATTCAGCAAAATTCTTCCACACAGCATGCAAATAAATATTTTGCAGTGAAACCAGTTCACAAGTTCAGCAGAAAGTCATCAAGTTTTGTGTAAATCAAGAGATGTACTAGGGATGCCAACTTCCAAGTGGGGCCTGGGATCCTCTGGAATTACAACTCATCTCCAGACTACAAAGATCAGTTCCTCTGAAGAAAACTGATGCTTTGGAGAGTGGGACTCTATGACATTGTACACCACTGAGGTCTCTGTCTTCCCCGTGCTCCACACCCAAACCTCTAGGAGTTTTCCAACCTGGATCTGGCAACCCTATGCTGTACATTTACTGTGACCCACTGCTGAAAGCACTTTATACTGCTTTGATTTTTATTATTTTTGCTAGCTCTTCCTTTGTGAAGACCAATCATGTGGCGTGAGCTTGAAAAAAATACGTATTTCCCCTTCAGCATTGCTAATAGCACAAATGAATTATTTGTTTTCCTGCCACTTTTTGCTGGATACCCACACAACAACTAATGAAAGCATGGGGGAAAAAGCCTTACGAATGGGTTCATACCATAAGAGGAAAAAGGCAGGTCAGGGAAAGAAATTGCTTACTGAATTAAAAAATCATTCAATTTCATGCCACATAAATACTTTAATACATGTTGTGTCTTGAATACCAATTTGCTTATTCTAAAAACTTCTAAGTTGCATTTTCATGAGCTTTTCAATCTTCTACAAAGAAAGTTCCTAAATCTATAATTTACTCCCACAGTGCTGCCTGTCTAATTTAGAAAGCTGCTGTCATAGCTAGCTTAGGTTCCAGCTGATTTAAACAACATGTACACAGCTAGACATTGCATTTGAAGTCTTGAGTTTGCTGCTGTCCACATTTGTATCTATGGCCAATTCAGATACACTGACTAGATGTTAAGGACAAGAAGATACTTAACTCTTTCCTGAAGCCCCAATTGGGAAATTAGGATCTTCCTATCTCAACAGTACCTGAATGACAGAAACCCTTATGCAACCAGGATCCACTCAATGGCTTGGATCCTGTTTAGAATTTCTGCAGGTAAAGGGCCCATTCTTCACTCTCATTTGCCTCATGCAGCCCCTTTGCTGTGGGAACTTCCCTTTCCTTTTCCATCAACACTCCTGTGCCCATAAGGTCTCCTTGAAAATCAGTGATCTTACAACATAGAAGAAGTTCTAGCAGCAAAGGACGTCAAGCACTGTAGCAGAAGAAACTCTCTGCAATTGCCAGAGAGAAGCTGGAACAGGAAATATGCAACAGGATCCAAACCAAAACAAAGAAGAGTCGTTTTTTATACCCCCACTTTTCACTACCCAAATGTGGCTTACAATTGCTTTCCATCCTCTCTCCAAAATAAACACCCTCTGAGGTAGGTGAGGCTGAGAGAGGCTGAGAGAGCTCTAAGTGCCTGACCCAAGATCATCCAACTGACTGCATGTGGAAGAGTGGGGAAACAGACCTGTTTCTTTAGAGTAGAGGCCGCTGCTGTTAAGTACTGCACCATGCTAGCTCTACACCACACTAGCTAAAGCCTTTTCACCTATTAGTAAAGGTAAAGGTATCCCCTGTGCAAGCACCAAGTCATGTCTGACCCTTGGGGTGACGCCCTCCAGCGTTTTCTTGGCAGACTCAATACGGGGTGGTTTGCCAGTGCCTTCCCCAGTCATTACTGTTTACCCCCCAGCAAGCAAGCTGGGTAGTCATTTTACCAACCTCGGAAGGATGGAAGGCTGAGTCAACCTTGAGCCGGCTGCTGGGATTGAACTCCCAGCCTCATGGGCAAAGCTTTCAGATGGCTGCCTTACCACTCTGCGCCACAAGAGGCTCTTTTCACCTATTACCCCTTTGAAAAGTGGAGAAATGTCACGTTTACTTCATTCTTATGGAAACAGTTAACCTAGTAACATTTAAGATTCAGATCCAGTTCTATATAAACCAGAGCAAAAGAAGAAACACTTTTATTTTATTGTCCTTAACTGCTTGTGCTCTTTGATGCTTTTCAACTCTATCAACAGCATATAATAGCATTGTTTCAAATACTCCAGGCTGGTACATAGGTAGGCTCAAAGTCAACTTGCCTAAATATCCTGCCATGACTAATCTAAGAAGACTATAGGGATCATTGGAAGCACCAGAGATGCTGGGAGTGAGATCAGAGACTTCTTTAATAAAATTCCTAACACACCAATACACAGGCAACCTCTATTTGAGAGCAAAGCAGCATGGAAAGTAAATGCCAGCTAATAAAACTGAAATTTCAGTGTACCAGAATGTGCAGAATCTCATGTGAAATATGCTGCTCCAGTCTTTTTGGACAACTAGTCCCATAACAGCCGCAAATTATGACATTTTAGATTACTTCAATGCATTTCTAGTGAGCCTGCTTTTGACCAGTGTTTATAAATCTCCTGCATTTTTAATAATATGATTTCATCACATCTTACTTTCTGAGCTGCCTCAAGCAGGCTCTCTGGAGAGGTAATGTATATATATTTTTCTTAATAAATTCAGAATATAGCAATGCAACTAATGAGTAGGACTTACTCAAGTAAACACTAGTGGGAAGGACATAGTTACAGACTTTCCATAAGGTTCCAGGCATAATCCAAAGTGCTAGTTTCATCTACTAATGCTCAAAATACAATAAGAGCAGTGAAGGACAATCTACTTCCCTATGAAGCTGCCCAGAGTCGGAGGTTACCTTTTGAGGCCCTATCTGCCCTGTGTGTCTCCTCCTTTTGAGATTAGGCAAGTGCTACAGATTTCTTCTATGGTGGTGACTGATCTATTCAATGCCCTCTGTAGACACTCTTGCCTCATCCAAATTTTATTTATTTTATTTATTTAGATTAGATTTCTATACTGCCCTTCCCTACGGCTCTGGGCGGTTTTGTTTTCTTACATCTGTTTTCCCAGGGATTTGAATGACGATCACTTCAGCACAAGCGACTTTTAAGATAAAGTATATAATGCCAAGTGTGCAATGTGTTCTTAAAGAAACTGTCAACAAAAATAGGTAGAAGAAATTGACTGTGCAAGCACAAATCAATAACAGAGGTTTTAAATTGAGGATTTAAAATCTGTAACTGGCTTTGTAGAATTGTTATAAAAAGTGGAGAGGAAACAGTGTTGCCACAAAGACTTCACCAGAAAACAAGAAGTGCCCCTTTTAAGCTCACCTTTCCCTTTATGCTTATTTATCCCAACTTCATCTATGCTGCCTCTTGACAGTCTCTGTTCATTTCAGTGCAACAGCTATTATTATATGCAGGTAGCACATTCTTCTGATTACCTGATCCCATCTCTAGATAAAGAACCTTCATTGTTGATGAGCAAAACCACAACATGGATCAATAGAGCTGCTTCATGTGTCAAACTGATAAACAATTCTTCTTTTTAAAGTGAAAGCCTTTTTTCCTCACACCATGGTCATGTGATGGGAATGGACAGCCAACTATAACTTCCCATCAGTGGTACACACAATGACTATGAAACTATACATATGGTTTCCCCCCTAAGCACTGTCTCTGTAGGAAACCATTCAGATCTGCAATGATCTTTGGCCTCCCGCACTACACCCACACAATTCCCTTCAATCCACTCACCCTGTAACATGTAAGCTGCCAACTGCACAGCTGTTTCAAATGGGCATTCCAACCTGTAATGGGGGAAGAAAAACAACAACAGGCAATTTAGAAAATGAAAGTATTTTAAGGATTTGGAAGAGGCAGCTTGATAAATTTTTCCTAAGTGTGTCTAAAGCAGCACCATTATATAAAGTCTAGTGATGGGAGATTTAAGACCGCACAAACTCATATGCTTATTGAACCTAGAAAAGATATGTTTATTCAATTTAAATATTACCCCTCTTAGGGAAATCTGATGGATAAGTCAACCTTCAGTTCTACAGGTATCTTGCTCAGGCACATGACTAATAAGCACTAACTCAAAATGCAGTCTGGGCTGAAGAAACTAACATAATTATCACAAAGCAAGTACCACACAAAACTATACATCACCATCCATATTGCTGCCCTTCACAAACATTTTTATAACCCTGAATATTCTCAGTAACAGGATAAGGAAAATTAATTATGGCAACATTTAGGAAGCCAAGAAGGATAACTGTGGGGCTGTTCCACTATATATTTCTGGTAAGGCCTTGGAGGAGGAGCGTGTCTCATGGCTTAAGTGCCACTCAGTGCTTAATGCCCACTCAGGGTGGCTGTCCTGCCCAAGTGCCTCCTCCTTCAACCAGCTTGCCTGTCTGTCCAGCAGCCAGCCAATTGCCTTCCGTCCCCAACCCCTGGCCACCCTTTCCTCCTTCCACTTCTCTCTGAGGCTTGGAGGCTACAGATCCTTGCTGCATGAGAGCTGCCCCTGCCAGTGAGTTTCATAGCAGACAGCTGTTATGGAACTTACTGGCAGGGGCAGCTCTCACGTGGCAGGGATCTGCAGTCCTGGGGAGAAGAGGAGGCCATCCACAGAGTTCTTCCACTCCATCACCCTAATCTAACACCTGTTGTATTCCTGAATGCAATGGGCTCAGCCCCTAATGAATAAATAAAATCTTTAATTTTTCTCTCTCACCCTTCCCATGAGGCTCATGCAACAGCTTTAAATGCAACAGTTTTAAAATCACATTTTACTTAAAAAACAATTCCGCATCTAACCTGTCTGCCAAGGAGAGTATTACTTTTGGGGAAGATGTATTTTGCCTTATTGTTCTGATGGCTTTCTTCACATGATATCTTCAAGGGAGGCCAGGCAATTAGATGTTATAGAAATTATATTCCTGGCCTCAACCATAGGCCTAACAGAACAGCTCTGCCTTGCAAGCCTTGTGGAACTGACTGAAGTCCCACAGGACCCTGATCTTGGTTGGCAGAGCATTCCACCAGGCCGGGGCCAGGACCAAAAAGGCCCTGGCCCTGGTCAAAGCCAGTCTCATTTATTTGGGGCCAGGAACGCAGAGCAGATTTTGTTCCAGTGCCTGTAGTGCTCTTTGGCAGGGAGGGAGGCATAATGAGAGAACACCACGGTTGGACCCAACAAAGCATTTGTTGAAGTGCTTGCTTGCTGACATGGATTTGGCTAATTCTCTCTTGTCCCAAAAAATGAATTATCTGAGAAGCTGACAACCAGCGGTCATTGGATGCCACTTGGTCCGGCAGGAAAGAGAGCTGTACTGACAAAAATGAGAAGGGCAAGATAGTTACCACCACGTTTTTGCATCAAAGGAAGCATCTTGACTGGAAAAGAAATCCTGAAATCTGCTTCCCTCACTTCACTGAGGCACTATGGGATGTATGGCTTTTTGTCACTGAGGGTTCCACCACTTCTAGTTTTGTTTTTTTTAGCAGTTTATGAGGTGAGGGGAATAGCAGGAAATATCCTTAACAGTGATTGCACTTATGTTTCACCAGGTCCAGCCTCAAGTCTCAGCAAACCACACACACAGTTAAGCGTATCAGCAATTATTAACAACGCACACTTCCACAAAGCTGAATGGTATTATGGTGACTGATACATGTCCTCTCTGGGTTTTCATATTTGCAGCATATATGGATGAAAACAAGCCACATACTTAGTAGAATTTTCAGCAGCACTTACTTGCCATTCAGAATGTCTTGTCTTAGTTGAAGAACAAATAAATACCTATTACAGGAAGGAAGAGCAAGAATAAAGCCATCAGTCCACATGACCAGCACTAAAGCTTGGCAGTAGATATTAATATGAATTTTAAAACATTAACCTGATACTTGAGCTTTCTGCTACACTTTGATGTCTCACTTTGGGGCAGGGAAACAAGGAGCAATGCATTCCACACAGAGTGGATGAAATTCTAAGAATTTTGTTTTGTGGCTTGTCTTAACTACATTTAAAAAATAAAAAGGATGAATTTCCAAAACTGTTGGAGAACATTAACACCAAATCTGTAAAAATTCCTCAAAAAGGGTATCATGAACTTAGTTATGATTACTAATACAATATAACTATGAAACAAACGAACAGCATTACAGTCCTGAACCTTCATCAGAAGAACTGCCATGTCACTAAAAACCCAGAAAACAACATTTACTGGGCTGCTGGGCACGTGGAAGTGACCATTTTTGGATCATCTTGTTCCCTCCTCTCTCTCGTGTGCTCCCTAGCCATGTCCTTCAGGGACAGTACATCATGACTGGAAGTTTGGTTTATTTGGAGATGAAACAATTACGGAGGTGACACACTGACTCAGAAGAACCTACTAAATACAGCAGTATAAACACAAGTTATGCAACCCCTTAATAAATTGGAAACTGGATAAAATGCCTCTCCACAGATCTGTTCAAGGCTGTTCACAAAGGAGAGCAATAAAAATTACACAGAACTAATACAAGACACAGGCTTGGATTTAGGGCAGTTTTTCCATGAGTGGAAAGATCTAAGACCATGGAGAACAAATTTTCCCACAAAGACGCTCAAAATGCTGATCCTGAGGACCTCCTGCCCCAGCGGTCCCCAAACTTTTTCAGGCTGGGGGGGCGGGGACCGGAGGGGGGAGAGGGAGGCGGAAAGAGTATGGAAAGAGTATGTGAGTGTCTGTGTGTGTGTGAGTGTCTGTGTGAGTGTGTGTGTGTGAGAGAGAGAGAGAGAGCGCGAGAGCGAGAGCCACACCAAGAACAGAAATCCTTCCATCCTTGGTAATGCTATGTTGGATCAATTTATTATTATGTCAGTTATTCTGCTTTCTGCTACAGTTTGCTTTCCTTTTTACGACATTTGTGGAAGGATATGCACTCTATGTACCTTGTGAGTTCTTCACGCAAGTTATTTGGCTCAGAGGAATAAAACTTTACACGGAGATGGAGACAGTATGGTGGACCAACTAAAAAAAAAAATGTATTTGGGTTATTGACAGCAAAGTAATTGTTCTGCAAATACTTACTTTAGTAGTTATTCTCACAAGGTCACAATAATTGACCTAGCAACAATGGCTTAGTATCATATGACTGTTTCCCTTGTGCCTGCCTCTGGCTGCTGTAAAAGATTTCCTCCATTGCAGAACTTACAGTAGACAAAAATACTTTCATATCTTAAGAAGCCAACTCAACAGCCTTATCACATTAAATTTATTTGTGTGTGCAAGAACAGATCACTGTAGCTCAATCCCAATATTGTAAGGCATTCTCTATGAATGCAAAATCAATTTATCTTGACTATGCATCCAGTCAAATGCTTGGAAACTCGGACAAAACATTCATAATATTGGGCATGTCTGCCATGAGGATCAACACACACATCTGAAATCAGAGTCAAATTTGTAGTCAAGATTTTCTTACAAGTGTCAAGTGTTTTACAGCTCTCACCCTAGTAAATTCAACTACGGATAAATTAATGTTCCTTCAAATTATACAAACCCAGGTAAAGTCTTTTGGCCAGGTCTTCTCTTACTATAATAAATATAAAATCCCTTTAAAAAGGAAGCCTGTTCCCAAGACAACCACTGAAATATTCTATGATCTCATTCATAACTCAACTGTGTGCCTCCAGACCAAATTCTGAATCTGTCCAATAATGTGCCACCACTTTGGAATAGTGGAAATAATACTTATGATAACAAGGAGTAAACAAGCAGACTATTCACTCAGGCAGTGAATCTTCTCACTGCCTTCCTCCTTCAGATGTTGTTCAGAGCAACATCTGTTTTAGTATCCTCCAGACCTCACTCTCCTTCTGTGACAGAAACTGTTGCAGGGAGATCATGATGGGGCTTATGCTCAATTTTGACTCCCAGTAATTTGAGACATTTGTTATGCCACATATTCTAACTTTCTGTCTCATTTTGCATTTTATTACTAGGACAGTTCCTTTGTCAGATGTGTTAATCCCGACAAAGTAATGTGAATTCTTTAAAAGGCCAATGAGGCACAGATTGTTAGAATGTAATCCACTCCGTATTCCTTTTAGTCAAATGGCCACAGGCAGAGAAAATCTATGGCAATTTGAAAGGGGCTTCAGAACCTCTTGTAGTTGTGACTAAAAAAATCTCTTGCTCCAGAATGAATCAGCTTTCAGCGTGTCATGCAGAAAGCAATTATATAACATGTCAAAGGGAATCACATCACCACTTGCAAGCTACCAAGTTTCTGGCATTGCAACATTCTTCTTTGAATACTGCAGAGTAGATTCTAGAGATGAAAATACTTTCAAATGCACATTTAGGTGAAAAGTAGAATGTATACAAGAAAACAAAGGAGCAGGGACTTACTTTTAACTTGTTTTTTAATACTCTTGGTGTTGTCCAACCAGTGCTGGAAGGGAAAGAATTCACAGATTAAAAACAACATTTTAAACATACAAAATAGTTTCCTAGAAGAAAACACAAAATCTAAAATTACTCATTAAAATAACTACAAAAAGGGAATGAATAAAAATCCTTTTCATTTAAAACAGTCTCAATGTAAACAAGTTTATTTCAAAACTTTCCGATCTATACATAAATAAAAGCATGCCAAAGTAAAAAACAAAAACAAGCTACATGTAAAGTGTTTGCAGCACTGCAGAACCACACTGTAAATGAATTGCACTTCCCACAGCAATGATGGAATTATAAGAAATTACAAGGAACTGTGGAGATGTTAAACTATGATCAGTTTAGCTTTTTGTTTTGGTGATTGCCAGCCAGGAAGATTACTCCTTTATTTACTGAATACACACACACACACACACACACACACACACACTAATGTTAATATTTGTTTTTAAAACAAGAGATTAGGATTAATTTCCATGCTTTAAAAGAATTTTGAAACATGGTAATTTAAAACACACAACCCTGAAGGCTGAGAAATGAGTTTGGTTCCTGAAGTTAAAGAAAAATGTTCAAGGCCTGAGCGCACGAATGCTCAGACTAATCTATTCTCAGAATTATGCTCAAAATTAGTACTTCACAATTGTCTATGAGCACTGATGCTGACTTAACATGACCTTTTATGCAAGATAAAAGCTACAATTTGTATTTAATTGAAAACAAGATCTACTGCCCAAATTCAGGGATTATGTTTGTAGAATAGGAGCATGAGGAGCTACCAAGAACTTTCCTAAGGTGATGTGGTTGGTGCCAACATTTCTGTAAGTAATAAGTATTTAACATATGGTATGAACTGGAAAATTCTGGTTTGGTTTGGGGTGTTCCCAAGCTGAATCCCCAAACCAAACCCCAAAACAAACTGGCTAGAAATTATTATAGAAATATAATAATAATAAATAATAGTTTGTGCCAGCCTATTTCATACCCCTTAGCTTTGAAGTGGGAGGGAGTAAAATCTATCACTGAAATGACTGCCAGCTATTTAAATCTAACAGCGTGACGTTTCTGTCCATCAGCTATTCAGCTATTAGGTTTAAATGTCTGGCAGCCATTTCAACAATTGATTTCATTCCCTCCCACCCACTCCTAAGAGCAAAATCAATTATTGAAACAGCTTGCATCCATTACTGCCTAACAGTGGGCTCCAATTAACTGTTAGGCTGAAATGATTAGCAGACATTTCAGTGGCCCATTTCACTTCCCTCTGCTTAGCGGGGGGAAGCAAAATGGAGGGTTTAAATGGCTGCCAAGCCATTTAAACCTGATGGGTGAATTCGTCAAGCTATCAGGTTGAAATGACTGCCACCGCTCTCCCTCCCACTTCAAAGCAAGAAGAAATTATAACGATTGCTGAAATGGTTGTCAGCCATTTCAGCGGTCTGCTGTGCTTTTCCCTGCTTGGAAGGGGGGAATTAAATGGATGTTTAAATGGCTCCTAACACCTGATGGGCAAACCTGGGTTTAAACAGCCTGAACCGAACTGGAGAAAAGGTCCAAGAAATGTTTGGGTAAGGCACTGTCTTTGAACTTTGGATCAGGGATGGGCACAAGCTTGCCAAATGTGTGACAAATTTAGGGTAGCAAACTGGTTTGTGCCCATCCCTAAACAAGACTACCTTTATGTCTCAAATGGAATTTCATTGCACTCCCATTCTATACTGTAGTATTTTGGAAGACATTTTATGGTAGCAGGGGATGTTGGACCCAGAATTTGTTAGTATCATTACAGTAACAGCTAACTACTGCTCACTTCCAAGAGGATGGATAGGTCCAAACCGGTATATGCAGTAGTGCAATCCCTACAGGCCCATTTTAACTATATAATTTACACAAGAGACATAATTATATACTACAGCTGGCCTGACATCAGCTATATCACCAGCATGTATGTCTACATCACATCACAGTATCGTTGAGAAAACAAAAAATCCCTGCTGAATCACAACAGTCCTCCATCTCGTTGAGCATTTTTAGAGAGGCAACATTCTATCCTTAACACGTCCGCGGCGCCGCGGACTAAATAATTCGTTAAGGGCTTGGTGGGAGGGCTTTGTCCGTGATGAGGAAGGGGCCTGATTGGCCTGATTGGCCCCTTCCTCCGGACAGACCATCGGCCGGGCCAATAGGCAGGCGCAAAGCGCCTGAAGATTGGCCCAGCCGATTCCCGCCCTGCTGACAAGGAAGCAACTGCGAGCTGCGTGGAGCGCGGCTCGCATTTGCTCCCGTGATGGTGGCCTGACGCGTCGGGAGGCGCAAAGTGGAGCGCGGCTGCCGGGGGCTCCCTGCCCGGCGGCCTGACACGGCGAAAGGTGCAAAGCGCCTCTCGCCACATCAGGCCACCCACAAAGGGAACCCCCGGCAGCCGCACTATGCGCGGCTGCCAGGGGCTCCCTGCCCGACGGCTTGACGCAGTGAGAGGCGCAAAGCGCCTCTCGCCGCGTCAGGCCGCCCACAAAGGGAGCCCCCGGCAGCCGCGCTCCGCGTGACTGCCGGGGGCTCCCTGGTCTAGCGCCCCCTGTATTTAGATTATAGCGGGCTTGATTACTAGTTCCTACATAAAACTAAAGATACACACTGAGAAATTGATTAGGTTATACTAAGATTATTTTTCTCACAAAAAGTTCAACAAAATGGAAGGGAAGGTGAAACAGAAATCATATTTCATTAGCTACTTCAAACACAACAGCATATTAACAACAAAAGCCAGTTTCAAGAAGCCAGGACTATAACTTTGTTTGCACAGCGAAACAGATGAATAATGCTATGGCAGACCCCCATACCATTCCCCATTCTTACAAAAGAATTATTCTGCGGGGTGCAATTTATTGGTCACTGATGTGCCTGATAATGAGCAATAATTAAAAACAAGGAATGCTCACATCATGCATGGCCTGTGGTCAATCATAACATTGTTACAATGCTGACTGGGGCTGCTTAGTTCCAGCAACCCTATAGCCATACTTGCCTTTAAAAAACAAAACAGCCTAAAACAGACTAAAACTCCTGTCAACAAGTATCAATAAAGACAGTAAACCTAAAAATCTTTAAAAGGAAGCTGTCAAATGCTAAGAAGCTGGTCCAAGATAATCTCAGAATCACCAAATTGTATATTAGACAACAATTCACAAAAGCCTGGGGAGAAAGGTTAGCAGTTTTGACACCCATGTATAAGGCATTCTAAGCAACCCTGTAAAATCAGAATCCAGTAGCACCTTTAAGACCAACAAAGATTTATTCAAGGTGAGAGCTTTCGAGTGCAAGCACTCTTCCTCAGACCCTGATTAGCCTAGTCTCATTACACCTTTGAAGCCAAAGTGGGGTCAGTCTCTGTCAGCAGTTGGAGGGAAGAAAGCCAAGGAAAATGGGGGGGGGAGGTTGCTATGAAGAGGCAGGCTAATCTTTTTCCTTGAAAATCCCAAGGTCCTGGAGTTGCCATGAGACAACCACAACTTTACAGCAAACAACTATCCAGTTGCAGGGCTGATTTCCACGTCCAGACGATGTCAGTGCTGGCCCAGGGCAGTCCTAGGTTAACAGCATTATGCTCTGCAAATGAAACTTGGGCATCCAGCTGAAGCAACAGATATTACAGCACCATAAAACTGTGAACCTGCTTCTTAAAGTGGGTGAATAACCAGATGTAGTAGGATGAATCCCAATTGACATCACACTTGCTTCTACAGAAAACCAGACCTATTCTTAAATATCAGCTCTAATCTTGGGGACGGGCAGAACACTCACACTGCAGATATTCCAAATGGCACCCAAAGGTCAGTCACAATCTATAGAACAATGCACATATATACTTGGAAGAGAAGCTCTAAATGCATTAGAACTGAACAGTACTTTAAAGGTGCCATCTTTGGACAATTATCAGCCTGTCCCCATCCAAACCAGACTTCCTTCAGTAAGAATGTTCTTCAGGTTTGAGTACTATGAAGGTGCTATGAAACTTTGCACAGGCATGACAGAAAAAGGAGAGGAAGGATGTTCCCAGGCTGCAAGGCAAAGGATATGTTTGGTGATTAAACAATCTGTTTTCCTTCACCTCCTCCACATACCAGAGGAAGGCAGTTAACAGACCACTGACAGGCACGATACTGCTTAGTTCAACTCAGTTCCTAACACCATCACCACATTCTCAAAGATTTCATCTTGAATGGGAGGGGGAGGGAATAATTTTTTGCACACACAGAGTTTGTGAGATACAACAGCAACTTAACCTCACCATTCTATTACATCTGATTGTCCACCTTTGCTCAAAGTGAACCACCACATATTTTGCATGCTGCATCTCCTAGGAAATTGTTATTTGACTTAACTAAACCAAACTCAACAGAATAAGGGAGGGAAATGGCAACATTTTTAAAAGAACCATAATAAAGATAAATTACACGGCTTAGAGGACTGAAATTACAACTGATGAATCTGCATTACAAATCTGGTGCATACAATCCTTCCCACTGTCCTCATCAAACCAGTAGCCAGTTCTCCTTGCCACAAGACTAAAACCACCATCCAAAGTGTGGCTAAAGCTCTCTCCTGACCACCAAATAAAGTGCTAGTATTTATTTAAAAAGCAACTTCTTAGGCTTGTATGAACAGTTAAAGCTCTCAGTAGGTTTATGGGAACATTTATAAAGCACGGGATTCAAAATTTGTACAGAAAAAGACCAAGCCACAAAACTAATGAGGATCCCAACATGATTAAGCTCACATAAGCCCTTGATCAGAGAATACTACTTGGCAAATTTATCTACAAGGTAAAGTACTGCTTTATATTAAAAATAAGAATAGCCCGTCAGAGTCAGTGAAGAACAGGAAAGGAAGCCTTGTTGATGGGATAGGAGAGAATGGCTGCAGAATACTTTAAAGGACAATACAATCCGTACTTAATAGTACTGATCTAACTCAGAAATCCAATTGACAAGTAAGTACTGTTAAGTGCAAGCACAAACTTAAAATGCCTGTAACACTGTCGTGGTTAGACTGAGCCAATTAAGTCCAGGAATTTGCAAGTATGCATTTTCTTCTACTTGATATTTACTTGGTTTTAGTCTTATGCACGAGTTCCTAACACTACCACAGATTTTTAGCTACTGATTTAAAAATTCTCCCACTGCAAGTTAAAGTGGCGCAGGATAGCCATTTAATTAGACACCCCTCACAGTGCCTCAATCCACTTGCAGTGAGCCTTTGCTTTCTCCTTTTCTTTTTTGCCTGTTCACAGGAAGAAAGGAACAAACTCTGCCCCCACCAACATTTTAGCTATTTTAGCTAGTGTTTACATATAGGGAGTCCCAATATTTCCCTGGCCTCTGTAAGTCAAGGATGTTTGTGAAGACAAAATTTGTGAACTCTCTTAAACATAATGCAAGTCTCAAAATCAAAGATCAAAAGAAAAAAATGAATAATGCCTATTACACACATTGGCAGAGGCATAATTACTGCAATTCTAATCATAGCACTAATTGCACATTTCTACACCGTGATGATGTTTGTCACATGTAGAATGTTTAACTTCCTTCTTAAATGGCTGTCAGGCATCTACGGTGGATGCACTCAAGGGAATATTCAGAACCAAGCTATTGTGAATAGATGACAGTGCTGCAACAGATTATCTTTAGGTACCCTTCTAAGTCGACAGTAAATCAGGATACAGCGATAGAGAGACAAAGTATATGATAGAGGAAAGCAGAAGAACATAAACAATTTTAAATTGTGAAGTGAATCCTAATGCATAAGGGCAAAATTACCAGAGTCAGGATAATTTCCAAGAAAAAAAATGTATTACTGTACCCAGTTCTAAGATTCATTAATGCTGATACAAAGGGCTTACTAAACTGAAAAGATGCTTTTAACAGCAATTTTTGGTACCTGACAAATATCACTGCTCTATTAAAATCTGATTAATATTAATCTAATTCATAATAATCTAACTAATAATTAATAATAATAATAATAGAAAGCTAAATCATCCACATTAGACTGAGCAAAGTATACTGTTAAGCAAATGAATCACTACATCAGAATGCAAACAACAACAAAAAATGTCTAAAGCTAACACATTAGAGACCCTTCGCAGTATAAAAACAAGTAGCGCAGGAAGGCATTACTGAGATAGGAAGAATTCCTTAATATACTAGTAAAAGAAAGAGCAATAGCAAAAGGATCTGAATTATAAACTTAAATGTTGGGTTTTAATTAATTACTTCTACAGCTTTGTTTATATTTTTGTAAGCTGCCTTTAGAATGTTTCCTGGAGAGAGCATATAAGGAATTAGTTAGGCCATCTGCAGCTTAGTTAGGTAAGGGTGGGGGGGAGGGTTGGTTTAGATCAGTTAGATACCTAGGGCTAGTTAGAATACGGTTGGGATGGTCGGTTCCTTGGCAGGGAGCTTGCTGGGGGAGGGGGAGTTTGGTGGAAAGGCCTATGCAGGGTCAGACATCTCAGTAAATTTTGGGTCAAGGGAGTTATCACGGTGGAAGGAGGTGGGTCAAGAAAAGGGCAGGGAAATACAGGAATGCTTGCAGCCCTTCTAACCTCTGTCCCATCCCCAGATATGTAAGGAAGGAGACTAGGGTGGAGCCAACACTGCTGTTGTGCAATGCCATGTTGATCAGTAACAAATTCTCCACCCTGTGGGAGTACTTTGGGGGGGGGGGGTGAGAGGTAGACCAAGCATGCATGACCGAAAACTGGGTGCTAGAGGGCGAGAAAGTCGCCCTGAAAGATCTTGCTCCACCTGGGTTCTTGGTCCTTCACCAGTCTTAGTTCCATGGTGGGGGAAGGCAATCTCAGTGAGGGATTCTTTCTCCTACAGGGCTATCTAAGCTCCACTGAACTCTGGAGTAGAATGTTTCAGCATAGTCTGGGGATTGGTGGAGAACTTGGCCATCTGGTTGGTGTAATGTCCGCATAATGTACCACCAGCTGCCCTGTCAAGCCTAATGGATGTGGTGACAGCCTGGGCTTATAACCCTGGAGGACTTCAATGTCCATGCTGATTTGCCATCCTCTAGATTTGGCCTGGACCTGGTGTCAACCATGAAAACATTGGAGTTCTCCCAATTTGTTACCATCCCCACCCATCAAGCTGGTCACACCTGCAATTTGATCTTTGGGGCTGGAGCAACAGATGTTGTCCCATGGTCAGACCACTATGCCATGAAAGTCCAAGATTATCACCCCATCCCTGTTTGGGCAATGGACACATTTTTGTCTGCCCACAGAGACTTAAGGATCCAATTGCCTTCTTGAATGTTCTGTGGGATCCAATGCGTCCCAGTGACTTGCTGGCAGCGCTGGTGGAGGAGTGGCAGTCCCACCTGGTGGCCGCCATCAACAGCATCACTCCCCAATGCCCTCTCTGCCCTCACCTCAAACTAGCTCTGTGGTATCCTGAGGAGCTGCAGGAGAGCAAGCAGGAAGTGAGACAGCTAAAGTGAATGTGGAGGAAGACTTGTGACTAAATGGGAAGAACATCTTATTGCACACTTATGAAGGTGTATGAGATAGCGGTTAAAGTGGCTAAATGAGTGTTTTCTTCCACTTCTACTGGGTCTGTGAGCTCTCGCTTGGCTTAATTATTTAGGGTACTTCAGTCACTTACCACCCTCAAGGAAAGGCGCCAAAATTTTAATCAATTGGACCTTGGCTGTGAGGCATTAGTGAGATGTTTTGCAGATAAAGTTTTGTCACTCTGCGAGGACCTACCCACCACATTTGAGACAGAAAGGGAACTGGAGGCCCCTTGGCTGTCTTGGGGGGATACTGCTTGATGGCTTCAGGAAGCTCTCAGAAACAAAACTGGACAAGTTGCTAGCATGAGTGAGGGCCTGGTCAGTGATCACCTGACCCCTTGATACCTGTCCATCCTGGTTACTCAAAACGAGTAATCAGAGAATAGGAGGTGCTCTGAGGGAGACTGTCAACCTCCCCCTGTATTCTGGAGAGTTTCCAGGGGCACAAAAAGGGGAGGGCTCATCCCTTACTAAAGAACCACCACTGTTTGGAAGTCATAGCTGGATGGTTGGGAGCAGTCACCTGAAACTCAACCCCTCCAAGATGGAGGTCTCGTGCCTAGGTGGAAAGGCGAAAGATGGGAAGTGCACCTACCCACCTTTGCCAGGGTGCATCTTAACGTCTCGCCCTTAGCTAGGAACTTTATCATGGAACACTTGTATCACTTTTTCCCATAAAAGCAAAATGAGACCTTTTTTAAACTCACGTTCAACATTTTCCATTTGGAATGCAGTTCTGAGTTACAAGAATGAAGTCAGGTCTGCATGATCAGGACACAATCTTACATTTCAAACATGAATGCTATTTTGGTCCCCACAGCATGTTTTTAATCTGCAGGACCATCTAGGTACATCCCACAGACAGTGCCAATGCCAATCAGCCAATGCCAATGTGCTGAATGTTCCCAGACCCAAGGAAGTACACTGGCCCTGGCTCCTGCTTGGTGGAATGAGCTCCCAGATAAGGGCCCTGATGGAACTCACTAAGTTCTGCAGGGACTGTAAGACAGAGCATTTCCGCCAAGCCTACAACTGAGGTCAGTGAAAATTCACTTAGTAGTGAATCATCCTGCCCTTCCCCATTAACAGACCTGAGCTTTTAAATTGTTTTTATGTATTTATGTATTTATTTATTTGGATTTCTATACCGCCCATTTCTGGGCGGTTTACACAGAACATTATAACTTACATGAAACATTATGAAACATTATGCAGACTATAACATCAAAACATGTTTATTTTATCCAATAACTGTTGTTTTACTTTTACAATATTGTAATGTATATTTTCAAAGTTGTACACCAACCCAAGATGACTGGTTCAAGAGGGGCAGTATATAAATTGAATAAATAAATAAATATGCTGACAAAAACGTAAGACAGACTGTAATGCAATACTGAAAACTGGGATAGTAGAATGACTCTCTTTCTCGCTCTCTTATTGAACATAATTATCTATTTGAAGTTCCAACACATGGTGAGGTGGGTGAGAGGAGGAGAGATGCAGAATATTCCAAGAGATCTGGTGAGGTCTCCCAAACACCATACATTACTCATTAAAAACACCACAAGATGGGAGTGTCAGATTCTGATGACTGTATACCACACAGAATAGGTTTCATGATTCCCTACCCCTGCTCCCAGTTTCTTAACCACTGAAACCAGACTACATGCAGCAAGAATGGAGAGAGCATGGAAGAATGCAAGAAACTACAAGGGAAAGGTGTGTGCATGCTTATATGAAAGAGATAAAACGAAAAGTTTCCATAGTTGACATTAGAACACTACCTCAAGCCTAACAAGCAGCATCAGATACTTCCATGATGGTACATTCTCTGAACTCAAGAAGACAGCTGCGAAATCTTATTCATATATTAACGCTTTTCTGCCACACATGCCTAAAGCAATATGCTATTTCTAAAATGTCAGGCAATCCACTAATACAACCAATATTTGCACATATTGTCTAAGGGTAAGAGTCTGCGTTCTACTAAAGTTATATGTGCAACATGAACAAGGCATCATTGATACAAAGCTGTAAGAACATGCTTGTAATATTGGAAACAAGTATTGAAAGACAACTTTTGAAAGTGACAGGACACATAAAACATTCATACACTATTATGGTTTTGTGTATTAACTACTGTAAAAAAAATTCTGTATCACTCACTGCCACTTGCGCAGAGTCCATAAACCGTAGTCCAAAGTAGTCGTTTTCAATGAGGTCCAGATGGTACATGATCTGTTCGAACAGATGCTGTCCTTTGGCTTTTTTCTGAAATTATAAAAAAATGTGTACAAAAGAGACAAGCATCAATTAAGCTTATTTTTGAAACCAAATTTTGCAAGCAATGAAAGAATTTTAGCAAAACACATCCCACGTTTTCCAGACATTAGTCTTATCTGCTTGTTACATTATTATTGCTAGTCAGAAAAACTGTTCTGGAAAGTGAAGTAAGATAGTCTTACGGGTACTAATACTTAAGCAATGCTTGATACTCTAAATGTGCTGAATTTTAGGTCTTTCATATACCAAATACTATTCTGGAATCACTCCAAAACCTTCTGCACCCTTTAGCAAGCCTATCAGGAGTCAGTCATGGTATAAAAAGAGGACTCAAGGTTAAAAACTGTGCTTCGTTCACTGAAGAGCTTTCAAGACCAGTGAAGGCAAAGAAACTATTATGATATTGAGCTCTATTATATGTATTTTAATTCATTTGTCCTAGTTGCGTGCTCTACTACTGATTTAAATATTTTATCAATTTTCAGCATACAATTGTTTTTCTTTTTAAACTGCCTTGAATATAGAAAGCCATTTGTATCACAGAGAAGCTGTAATGTAAAAAAGTACATCCCCGCCAAAAAAAAATAGGCGGCATGATCTTAGGTGCCCAGGTGCCAAAGAAGTTGTCTCAAGATATGCATACACAGTTGTCCAATTGAAGAAATCTGAAAGTGATTTGGTTTTATGGTTTATGGTTTTTATGTTTTTATGTACTGGGGTTTTATTTTTGCTGTAACCCGCTGTGAGTCAATTCTGAGAGCAGTGGGTAAGAAATCTAATCTATAAACCATCGGCCGGGCCAATGGGCAGGCGCAAAGCGCCTGCCCATTGGCCTGGCCAATTCCCACCCTGCCAACAAGGAAGCAACTGCGAGCCGCGCAGAGCGCGGCTCACAGTTGTTCCTTTGCCGGCGGCCTGACACGGCAAGAAGCGCAAAGCACCTCTCGCCACGTCAGGCCGCCGACCAAGGGAGCCCCCGGCAGCCACGCTCTGCGCGACTGCCGGGGGCTCCCATGCCTAGCGCCCGCTGTATTTTAAGTACAGCGGGCTTGATTACTAGTAACTAATAATATGCCAAATAAAATTGTCCATTTTCTGAAACAGCCAATGGTTTCAAGAATTTATTAAAATGATTTTTATACTGATGGCAAACATTTTCATACCCTTTCTCTAAGAATTTCTTTTTTAAGCTGCATAATAAAATCAAGGCAAAGACAAGGTTTCTTAAGAACCTTCAGATCTTGTACTATAGCATGCAAGAGATTCTTATGTTCATTGGCTGTTCTCTAGACATCTGCATAGAACTAGGATAATTATTCAATTAACTGAATCTAACAATTTAAATATATATATATATTAACATTTACATTGGAAATACTTTTAAACTGCCACATCCTATAAGCCCTCTCTTCCCCCCAAATCCCTTGGTGATGAACCTGTTCATATTAAGCCCAAGTTACATTTTACAGGTCAATGTCTAGAAAAGGAAATAGTGCTTTAGAGAAGGGGGAGTTAACTTTTGTCGTTGCCTGCTGCCTCCCTGCTCAAAACTGCCTTCTTTCCAGCCACACCTTTGTCAGGTTCTAAACAACAACAACTTTTCCACTATACTAGTGGTCCCCAACATGGTGTATGTAATCATTATAGTGCTCATCAGGTATTTTACATAATGGGGCTTGGTAGGCCTGTTGCCACTGGAGATTTCACTGGCTGTGCCAGTATTTAAAAACATGGCACAAGGATCTCTACTGAATGACTGAAGGCAAGTTGTGGCAGCCAATTTGTGCCTGGCTCCACCTTCTGCAGCCATCTTATGGCAGCCATTAGTGTCAGAATTCCAAATATGCCCATAGGCTCAAAAATGTTGGGGACCTTTACATATATGTAAATCATATATTAGATCTTAAAACCTTGAACAGGCCTTAAAACATAAGGCTTTAAGACCTGGACAGCTTAATGGCAAAAAAGTCTTGAAACATTTCTCACTGTGCTATCCGGAACACAGAGGTTTTCAATTATGCTGGATTCAACTACCTAATAATCAAGATAACTGCTCATTATCACAACTATTTATGAATATGTGAACTATATTTTAGAATTTCAAATAATGAAATTTACTAGAAGATATGAAACTTTGGTCTTTGTTGTTTTCTACAAACAACTGAAACTTATTCATGCAATAACTTACAACTAAAGTCCTAGAAGAATGATTTCTACTGTGTTCTACTCTTTCCAATACTTATGGAGTTGTATCAGATCACTGGTTTCTATTCCTACTAGTATCCTCCATTCAGAATCTCTGGCAGAGAAAGATCTTTCAAAACAGCTCCTACCTAAGATCCCTTAAAAGGACAGCATGCAAAGCATATGATGCACCACTGATTAACAGACAAGTTACCAGTGTGGAGCTGACTCTGTAATGAGGCATCTGAAGTGGCTTCAGATGGCCAATATGTGTGGGGGAACCTTATGCCCAACCCACACCTATCCAGGGGACCTAATTCTATCTTATTCCCTGGGTGTCTTGAAACTCAGCACAATACATACAACAGAGTTTTCCCAATACTCAGGAGTTCAGGAAGCTCTATCAGGTGTGCATGCCTTGTCCTGCTGTGTTTCAAGACTCCTGGGGAAGTAGCTGTGAGAAGGGTATTGTAAAGGGGGGGGGAACAGTGGTCAGCAGTCCCAGACAGTGCTTCCTGTTGCATCACCACCGAATTAGAGCCAGTAGCTTTATACCAGTGCTGGAAAGAAACAACTGGGGGACGGTGTGGCCTCCATGCCCTACTTGTAGACCTTCTGGAGACATCAGATGGGTCATAGGAACCTGGCTGTCAAATGGATCATGGTCCTGATCCAAAGCAACTGCATTGCATGTTCATTCCTGTGTAAAGCTCCCAAGAGAATCTTAACCCACCAATTACTAATGTCTCCTGAAATATTAACACTGTTCGACCAGTTTCTGTCCCCCTGAGTCTCCCTCCTACAACCATCACTGCAGACTCAGGCCATCAGTAAGCATTGATTTATTGTTATCTCCAATGTTCTATTGTTCATAATGTTGTTATTATTGTATTATAAAATAAGTTATTTGTATTGTTACTGTTGATATAAACCACTCTGAGCCTTCAGGGAGGGTTGTATATAAATAAAAATAAATAAATGCCAAATAAACTAGAATGTTCATGAACTACCAAGAAATCACACTATAATGGTGGATCCTTCAGAGAACAGTTTCCTGCGAAACCTTCTTTCATGAGAACAGGCTCAGTTCCCAACACAGAGTATGCATTCAGAGAAAACAGTAGCAATAGCTATTTCATATTTAAATCTCATGACTGACTGCCTAAAAGGGACAGAAGTCTTGAGAAAATGCCTAGCTAGACTCAGGACAAACTGGATGTGTATTGTCAAGTTCTGGGAAATCATGAATGCCCTAGAGCAAAAATTCTCAATACAGTTACCACAATTTTTACTCAAGGTCACCCCAACTTTGCTCCTGCTTCTGTTTCCCCCCATACCTAACATTCCAGAGATGTTAAAAAACATGAAAGCACAAATTGCACTGTAATGTGAAACAGAGAAAATGATGTTTACTGCAGGATACAGATCATTTCAAAGCACTGGTGGGATTCCAGCAAATTAATGAGCCTCTTGTGGCGCAGGGTGGTAAGGCAGCAGAAGTGCTGTCTGAAGCCATCTGCCCATGCGATATTGTTACCCGCCACGAGCCGCAAGGGAGTGGCGGGCTATAAATCTAATAATAATAATAATAATAATAATAATAATAATAATAATAATAATAATAATAATAATAATAATAATGAGGCTGGGAGTTCAATCCCAGCAGCCAGCTCGAGGTTGACTCAACCTTCCATCCTTCCGAGGTCGGTAAAATGAGTACCCAGCTTGCTGGGGGGTAAATGGTAATGACTTGGGAAGGCACTGGCAAACCACCCTGAATTGAGTCTGCCAAGAAAACGCTAGAGGGCATCACCCCAAGGGTCAGACATGACCCAGTGCTTACACTGGGGATACCTTTACCTTTACACATTTTTTTAAAGAGCCTTAATTTAGAGGTCTCAACACAGCCAAGTATTTTCTACTAACTTCATCTAATTCCTGCAGACTGTCTCATAATCTCCTCTGGCAAGAATGACCAACTGAATGGAAAATCCAACAACTGGTGCCAAAGAAAACATAGCTTAAACAGGTTGAGGAAGAACTTAGAAACCAGCGACTATCCATATGGCCAAAACTACTGCCACCAATCACCAGGAGTGGAAATGTTCTATAAAAAAGGCAAAACATCCAGCAGCACCTACAGCAGCGTATTGGCTGAGAGGACAACCTGTTCCACCAATTGCCAGCTAAAGGATAATAAGAAAAGAATCTAATTCCTGAGGGCCATGAGCCCTGTAGCTTGTTTGCCAACAAAGAGGAAGATGCTAAGGCTATTGATCTCTTTATCCTAGTTATATAATCAGCATTGTATGTTCACTGCTCCAGTTGCTTCTCCCATTCCTATCAATTTCTCTAATCTTTGACCATAGTTAAAAACGGAACACTGATTAATATACACCTCAGTTAAAGCTAGTGCCTATGTATCCATTAAGGTTCACAGGGGGAAACAATTTTGAGAAGGGGGCAGGGAAATACTTAACCAATGGCCAATATGAATAAGAGACTGGGAGAATTACCGTATTTGCCGATGTATAAGACGACTGGGCGTATAAGACGACCCCCCCCCCCAACATTTCCACTCAAAATATAGAGTTTGTTACATTACATTACAGTACTATGGGCCACTATGGGCAGCTATGTCTATCCCAACTGAAGTGCACCCGGCGTATAGGATGACCCCCCCCCCACCACTTGGAGTCATGTTTTTCAGGGGGGAAAAGTAGTCTTATACACCAGCAAATACTGTATATGTCTACCAGCCATCTGTAGCTTAGAAAACAGAACAAGGATTTGATCTATCCAGAGGGTGGGCTCTGGTTCACATCAGCTCTTGAAACACCCACCCACCCACACGTTCTCTCCAGCTAACATGTGGCTACATATTAGCTGGCAGTCATTTCAGAACTGGTTGTCAGAATATACTATAATACATGAATAAAGTCCAGTCAGCTTACCCTGAACAAGGCTGTCATTGTCCAGTCACCTGGTAAAAGTCCTTTTGTGTAGGACTTTTAAGAAAAGTGCCTCACATAATGAGTTGGACCTTCTGAATGACAAGCTGTGGCTTCTTAGAACCACATACTAGGCCTAGGTACAATCTGGCCACAATGAGGTGCAGCCTTAGACAGGACTCTACGCAATAGGTTTGTTGGGAATACATCAGGGTTCAAATTCAGCAGTAGCTGTTACACGGACAAAGCAATGTCAATGGGCTACTCAATGGCCTGTGCTGCTTTCTAAACATTTAAGACTTTTATAGAGTGGTGATCAGTTAAGGATCACAAAAATAGTCCTCTTTGCCAATTATCTTAAGGTTCTTTTTCTTCTTGATAATGCAGATCAAGAAATAACAGAAATTGTAGCAAAGTTCCTTCATGATGCTGTAATTATTTGATCTGACCATTATTAGTTATATCTTTTATGTATGAACTAAGGCCATTTTATCTTGAAATAAAATGGGCGCTAGGGCCCAGTCCCGCAGGGCGAAGGCTTCCTGGGGGTGTGAGATGCCGTGGTGACTGGGCCGCAACCTGGGGCGTTCTCCTGGGGCTGGGAGAAGTCTGCTGGCCACCCACCCACCCACCGGGCAGCGTCCCGGGGCCTTCTCCCGGCCTCAGGATATTCCTGATATTAGTTCCAGGCAGCCAGCAGATAGGATGCACTTATCAGAGTGGGGTATGGATCTGTGTCTGCATGAGCTATGGGTTGCTAGGTACATGTGTAGGGATGTTGGTGGGAATGGGGTGGATGATCACACCCACACATAACACCATATTGTGGCAGTTTGGTTTTGGGGAAGCAGGATCTGTATGCCCACATCACACAGTAGGGGACTTCCTAACAGATCTTGGGGTGAGGCCAATTCTGCTCAGAGGCTGACATCCGAGGTGGCAAGAGATCCATGTAGCCGCAAGCACCCACTTGCCCCACATGGGTTTGCCATTCGTTGGGTCCACCTCCAGCTGGTGCACCAGAGTGTTGGGTTTATTGAGCTGCAGGCAAGTCACCTCATACAAATCCATCCCCATACTGTTCCAGTGCTTTTCATGATGCAATCAATAAAGCTGTGGCTCTTTTCCACTCCAAAGTAAACTTGTGTCAATATCTCACCTGCACCTTCCAGTATGCCAACAACCAAACTATAAAGATAAATTCATCTTTCTCTTTAAATAGTGCTTTGCCTCTTGGAACCACCGCAAAGGAGAAGCAGTTAATACTTTATTGTAAATCATTATCTTTTGTATATTTAACTACTTAATTCATAAAACAAACCAATGTTTGTTTCCAATGTTCCCCAACTCCGGGCTGTGGAGCCCTTGGTACCGGGCTGTGGCAGTGTGTGTGTGTGGGGGGGGGGAGGTGCCAGCACGCCACTGGGCACGCCTCCCCATCAAGACACGGCGCTCGCTGTGCCGGGAGCAATTGACCACTTCGGCGGCTGAGTCGCTCAAGCCTATGGGAAAGGAAGGCCTGGGGACCGGGGGAGGGGAAAGTGAGAGTGATGCTTGCCGCGTGATGCTCACTGGCAGGCACAAACGCACAGGCGTGGAGCTGCTGCGCCTGGGTGTTTGCGTACGCACCTCCCTCCACAGCGCGGCACTCATTTCCGGGCACAAACGTGCAGGTGCAGCCCGCTGGCAAGGGCAGCGCTGCAGGGGGGGGAGGCGCGGGAGCATCCATGCCTGCGCGTTTGCGTCCGCTGGTGAGCGCTGTGTGATGAGCGCCACTCTCCCTGTTCCCCCCCCCCCGGTCCCTGGGCCTCCCTCTCCCCCCCAGTCCCCAGCCTGAAAAAGGATGGGGGAACACTGCCCTAGATTACTTCTCCCAATTATCTGTATGGGGGATATAACAGCTCCCTCTGGAACCAAGTAAACTTTCCCTTAGTATCATCTTCTGGAATCTGTTCAATGGATAAGAAAGGAAGTGTCACTGCTTTCAACTCTCATTACAGACAGAGAATGATTTTAAAAGAACTGAGAAATCTGAGAAAATCAACAAGGCTACATGCCCCTTTTTCTCCCAATGAAGATTGTGGAAGCCAAAGCTGTTTCAACCAAAAACTAGAAGAAACTGGTTTTTATACCATTTATAATAGCCTTCCCTTCCTCTCACAACATGCACCCTGTGAGGTAGATGAGGCTGAGAGCTCTGACAGAACTGTGATTAGGTCCCGGTCACTCAGCTGGCTGCATATGGAACAGTAGGGAATCAAACCTTGCTCTCCAGATTAGAGGCCAATTTAAACACTGACAGATATACGGTTATCTAAGAAAGCTCAGATGCCGTATGTCAATCTTTAAGGTGGAACATATGCAAGTAACAAAGGTAGCTACCACTGTCACGCTAAATGGAATTAAGACGTTCAAAATATTTCATTGCTTGTCATCAGCTCCTGAGAATAACCTTTTCACCTTTCAATGCCAGTTCAGTTTTGGAATGGTTGCCTACTATCATTCACACCCCAAAGTCTTACCCAATCTAGAGACATCAAAAAAGCTTCACAGGATTACTCTTTCAAATGTATATAAGCAATGTTGAGAAAAGAAACTATAGTTCTCTCATACCGGTAAGTCCACACTGACATCTGTCCCATCCAGTAAAGAGACACGGCATGTAATTATGGATTTTGCATCTCCAGCAGCAGGGATATGAGTGGCAGCTCGTTGAGCCTCTCTTAGCCTCTCCTTCTCTGCATGTTTGCGCATAGACCGGTGTCCCAGTGTTCGTCGAAAGAAACTCAGCATCATTACTAAATAGGCCAAGAAAACAAGTAGTAAGCTGAAGAAGAGAAAGAAGAGTATAGTGTCTTGTAGCCAAAACGTTTCAAAACAGTCAAGGTCATTACACATTTCACTAAGTTACTTGATGTTCCTGCAAGGGAAGGGAGATTGCAAAGATACATATTCACAAATCACAAGTCTCCTTAAATTGCCACATCCCCTGCTACCAATATATGTACTAACGCCAATCAGAAGTATTGGTTCCATGTGGCATATGGAAGAAACAATTCTTACCAAGAATATTCAGTGGATTTAGGGCTAAAAAGAAAAGTTACAATGCTAGGTAGTTGATTTTTGTTTTTAATTACAAAATCTTTCAACGTCTTTCAACCATAAGGTCTCATAATGATGGCAGTATTTGTACTGATGGTATGGTAAAAGCATGTTTGGAAAAGGAACATTTGTAACAGTGCTCCTCTAAGAATGCTAAAAAATTTACTGCCAGGCCTGCTATATTCAAGCTTTTTGTGGCATTAAACAGGAACAGTTGTTCGCAATAATGGTAGACAGTTTGTGGGCTCCAGTATTCATTAAACCCACAGCTTTAGGGTACAACCGTAGCTCCATGAAAGGAGGAAAACTGCAGGGAGAACTGCAGTTTTACACAGAGTGAAGACAAAAAATATTTTCTGAACTCTTTGCAACACTGGTCTTGGCACATATTGGTTTATGAACAGTTTGGGGTTCACCTAATATCTGACCAGATGGCAAAATGTCTCCAAAATTATTCCACTGATTCATACTGATTTTTTAAAATTCAAGAAACTGGACAGGCATGTTAAGCTTTGTTTCTACTGCAAAGCAGATCCAAGTCTGCAGACAGATTCCATAAAGTTTCTGAGGCAGTGAAATGCTAAGCCATTCACAGATGTTACATTAAGAGTGCTCTACAGTTTGCACCTTGCATGACTCATAGCTGAATCCAAACAATCTGGGTCTCTGACATAGTTTCATCCTCTACCATGAGCCAAAAAGGATAAAGGAGCACACACGCCTTTTACCTTCTGTCTGTCTGGACTTGCCTGACACATGCTATCGCTGTGAGCGGTTGGAATTCTTAAAAGGTCAAGTTAGCACAACTGGAAGATTTAAATGTTTAACCACTCCAGAAATATTGCTTGTGGCATAATCCCTAGTAATATGGCCACTTATTACAATATAATCCAATAATATCTTCTCCCATTCACAACATTCATTCCTCGCAAACAAAAGAGACATTTTCATTAACAGCAGTTTCTTCTGAACCTCAATCTAGTTCAAGCTTTCAGACAGTCTAAAATCATACCTCATTCACCTGCTTTACACTGATGCAAGTCAAAGCTTAATATTGCCTGCTGTGACTAGCAATAGATCTTCAAGGCTTTAGGCTTTAAGTCATATACTACTGTACCTTCCCATACATAACAGTTGGACAGCTTGACCACATTCAAAGGAGCCTCAACAATGCAGTGTCATTTAGACCCAAAGGAAGATTCCAAAATCATTCCATCAAGGTAACTTTCCACAGCTCTCAACAAACATTTATTTATTTAGATTTATATACCTCCCCCCTCCTCAGTGAATTGGCTCAGGGAGGTTGCCAACATTTTAAAACCACACAGCATAACAGTAAAAGTACAATGTATCACTTATACTTCATATATTAAAACATTAAAATCATCACTTTCATTACTATATTTGTGGGCTAAATCATGATGTTTTCCACAAACACAAGTACATAACTCTGCAGACTTGTGTGCACATCTAGAAAGATCTCATCAACTCACAGGAGATCTTGGGGCTGCCTAGAAATCTAATTAAATAAACAGTTGCAACTTTAGCAGGAAAAATCATAGGATGGGACTGATCACATGAAAAACATCTGGGGAAGTAGATTACACGGAAGGAAGTGTGTGCATGTTTAAGTACACAGAGACACGGCAGAATGCACAGATCACAGCAGATAAGTGGAGCAGCTAATGTATGAACTGAATGTAAATGACTGACACAGAACTAAGGAAAGTGTAATTTTTAAATATTCTCTACTGGACACAACAACACTGGAGTCTCTGTGTAAATGCAACCCCACAGCCAGGAAGATGTCCCAGTTAGCGATTTAAATTCATGTCCCAAGATCTTACAGGTGGATTTAAAGAACCAAAGATGCTGGAACAGCTTTAATTAACCCCAAATTTAGGCACCTAACAAATCTCAGTTTTCTTTTAATTTATGAAACCTGCAAATGTCCTAGCTAGCATACATGTCACCGTTTCTGAACAAGTATCTAGCAACCATTCAAAACAACTAACTGTGGAACAGCTGAAGCTTCAATTTCCTTTCCTAACAAGGTGTTTCATGCTCTTCATAGCTGCAATATTTTTAGAACTATGGAATCATTATCAGCAAGCAATTTCCTTTTGTTACCTTTTCCATAGTTCGTGTACAAAGCATTCATGGAAAGAATTAAAATATATTTTGTTATTTAATATGTCAGTGAGGCATAAGAGGCTGAGATCAGAAAAACAAATACTTTTCCAACAAAGGGCTAAGTTTAAGGTAACAATTTTCAAACTATATCATGGTAAATTAACATCCAGAGAGATTAAAATCAAATAAGAAAAATTCAGCGTATAGTTTTGTTTTAGGAACACAATCAATTACCCATAAAAAGGAAGGCATCACAGAATTCTGACGTTATCTTCACTGGCACCCACAAATGTCACAGTCTCAAGCTCAGAAAATTTGGGGGGGGTCAACTCAGCCAACTGCCAACTTATAATCAGATCAAAACAAACCTGAAAAATGTCATACATACGTAAAGAAGCACATCAACAGCCCATGCAGACAGGTTGTCAGTCACATGCAGTTAACATACAAGTATTTATTTCCTACTGTATGTAGGAATTTTATCTTTGTGAAAAGTGATTAGAATATAAGGTAACAGTACAATTAATTGGATAAGGATATGAATATGGAATATGGCCACTCCAAACTAGGAAGGCACAAATGCTCACCCTATATGCTATACTGCTTAGTGTGGTCTCTAATAATTTAATCAAGTTTGATTGTACTGTTTCCTAATCCTACTGCATTGTTTTTAATTGAATGATCCACCCTGAATCTAAGCAAGAAAGGCAGACTATAAATGAAGTAAAAAGTGCTTGAGCTGGCACAAAGTTCCTTTCCCTCAACTATCACCCATCCACAAAGATCGGTCACCAAGAGGTAAAGTTTCCAGGCATAGTTGAGCTTGACACTTCTCTGTTTAAAAATTAACAGAAGATGAAAAATGAGCCAATACTCAAGGCAGTTTGCCCATGGGGAATAAAGAGCACAGATACTAGAGCAGACTCTGAGCAGACAATCCAGGAGCAATAATGAAATCCCTTGAAGAAATGTGAACTAGTGCTGCCCTAAATTAAGTTTCACCTTTTTAAAACCACTGAAGTCAATGGGCTTAGAGTGTAACTGCTCAGGTAAGACTGCAGTCCTATGTATATTTATGTGTAAACCCACAGAAATCAAAAGGACTCCAAGGAAATATGCACAGAATTAAGACTGTAAAATACAGTTTCCAATACCTACCACTAGCACTAAGGGATGCCAGCCTCCAGGTGGAAGCCAGGCATCCCCTGAAATGCCAGTTCATCTTCAGACTACAGAGCTCAGTTTCCCTGGAGAAAATGGATGCTTTGGAGGGAAAACTCTATGGCATTATACCTCAATGAGGTGTCTGTCCTCTCCAGGCAAGATCTGCAAATCTCCAGGAGTTTCCCAATCTGGATATGGCAACCCAAACCTGCACAATATCTCCTGCCAATGGCCAGGAGGAGGGAAGGGGCAACCTTGGCCAGCACACATGTGAAACATAAAGCTTGAACTCATGAGGGATTGCAGAAGAAGGATCTAAATACATACACAATGAGAGCGCCACCATGTATTAGAGAATGTGGTAAGGAAACACCTTCTGTACAATAGGGGTAAACTCATCCTGACTAGTCCCCCAGTCCCATATGGCCATCTCTCTTCCCCACCCCCATTCCTTGTACTTTACAGGTTGCTCCCTATGATCGACTTGAAACAGGGATAGGTAGGGTGTTTCAACAACATAGAAAATAGGGAGGGGGGGGGGAGGTTTTTGAGATAAAAGGCTGCTCTTAAGTATCCGTGGAAGGTGCCACTCCAGATATTAAGGCGTCAAGGGCAAGAGACGCCAGTCTCAAAATACGAGGGCGCCGTCTAACACCAAGGGACACAGCCCGAGCGCGGCGAGCAGCTCTCTGCCGAGGAAGGAAGGAAGTCGCCAAATGGATCCAGGAGTCGAAAAGTGCCTCGGCGCACCGGGGGAAAGGGAGGGGAGCCACAGGAACAGCCACTGGTGGAGCTCGAAGAGAAACGGCAACGCTCCCTCCCTCCCGCGCAGCCTTCTTTCCCTCAGGAAAGTCACCCCCAAAGAGACCGCTCACCTACCTCCCTACCTCCCTCCTCCCTTCGTCGCTCCCAGCTGCGCCTCTTCCCGACCCGACCGGCGGCGTCGAAGGGAATGACTCCCGGCAGGCAACGAGGGAAGGGACGAGGGGCGGAGGCAAATGGCCGCTCTGGGGAGGCAAGGAGTCGCCTCCGCCTCCTCCGCCTCCTCCGCCTCCTCCTCCGTGTCGTCCCCGCCTCCGCCCGGGCCTTCTCTCAAAGGTCCCACCGCGGCGATGAGCCGCAAATGAAGGGATAACAAAGCAGTTTGCCACAAGCGAATCGCGGATACGGAAGCACAAAGGGGGCCGCCGCTTCCCTGGAGTCCCAGGCCGAAATGTAGGATTGAGTTGCCTTTTTTGTTTTTTAGCCCTTGCTACGTAAAAGAATGGATTACGATTAGATTGAGTTTATTCCATATTTTGTGAGCACACGACGCATTTCTGTATTTATTTTGACCGGCACAGACTATGTATCTTATCAGCTTTCGATATCTATACATAGTTATTCAAATGGGAATGGGGCTCGATTTTGCCTACAAAAACAAAGCCGTTTTCACAGGACTCCAATAAAGGACACAGGAGTTGAAACCCAGATAACCTTGCCTGGATTATGCTTTTGTTCGTCAAAATCTTATACAGAATATGCCAACTGTTAGGTAAAATGAAACAGTGGCCCACTGTCTGGAAACATAAGGGAAGCCAGGTTACCTCAAGCCAATGGCACATCCTGTCCAATACTCTTGTTTCACACAATGGCCAAAACTCAGGTTCCACCAGTGGGGCCGGAACTCCAGACGCCCTCCCACTATCGCTCCCCAAACACCAAGGATACAGAGCATCACTGCCCCAGACATAATGTTGCATCTATTCCTTGTGGTTAATATGCACTCATGGACCTGTGCTCCTTGTGTTTATCCAAGCCCCTCTTGAAGCTGTGTGCTCAGAGCCACCAGCTCTTTTTGTGTAAAGTGATTTCCATGTGTTAATTTCTCTTTGGATGAAGCAGTGATTCCTTTAACTGCTCTAAACGTACTGCTCCTTAATTTAATTGAATGTCCACAAATTCTATTGTGAGAAAAGGAGAAAAGTATATTTACTTGCTTTTTCTCATGCATAATTTTGTAAACCTCTATTATGTCACCCCTCAGAGTCCTTACCTCTTTAACCTTTCTTCATAGAAAAGTAGTTCCATCTCCTTAATAATTTGAGTTGCCTTTTTTTGCACCTTTTCCAATGCTATAATAACTTCTTTGAGGTGAAGTGACCAGAACTGTACACAGTTTTGCAAATGAGATGTACTATAGATTTATACAGGGGCATAACAACAATTTGGGGGCAGGAGGTGAATTTACTCCAGGCCAAACTGATTCTGTTTTTTTGAGGGAGAGAGATCAATGGGAATTGAGGTAACTGTGGGCAAGCAGGTAGTTGTGAATTTCCTGCATTCTGCAGGTTGGCCTAGATACCACTGGAGGTCCCTTCCAACTCTACGATTGCAGCTGACATATAACCCCACTAGATCTAAAGCCCATTTCACTTTGTAATTAAATGGGCCCTAGATGGCCTGAGAGCAGGCCCACCCCCCACCCGAGGCTCTCTCGAGGCTTCTCCCGGCCGGCGGAGCAGCCTCGCCACGTCTATGACGCGGCAAGGCCGCTCCGCCGGCCGGGAGAAGGCTGCAACGCCCACCCCCCACCCGAGGCTCTCTCGAGCCTTATCCCGGCTGGTGGAGCGGCCTCGCTGCGTCTATGACACGGCGAGGCCGCTCCGCCGGCCGGGAGAAGGCGGCGCGGCTCACCCCTCACCCGTGGCTGTCTGGGCGGGTGAAGCAGCCAATGGGGAGCCGTGCGATTGGCTGCTTGGGGCGGGATGGACACTCGCGGCTTCGCGGCTCCTGATTGGCCCCTCCGAGTTTTTATCCCGGACAGGGCCCGCCCTAACTCCTCCCACAGTGCCCTTACTGCTTTATTCAGTCCGTGGCGCGGAGCTGTTTAAAGATAAGGTTTTCAAAGCAAGAGACTTTAAGAGGTAGCTGGCCATTTGAAGTAGAAAAATCACAATTAGAGTTATATTTATGTAAAGATGATAATCATTTAATCAAAAAGATGTATGAATTATGTTTATTACTGTACACGGAAGATGAGGTGGTCAAAGATTTTATGATTGTTTGGGGAAGGAATCTTGGTCATAACATTCCATTGGAAACCTGGCAAAAAATGTGGAGTAAAGATCTGAAATTTACGAACAGTTATTATATTAAGGAAAACTATTATAAAATGCATTACTGTTGGTACATGACTCCGCACAAATTATCAAAAATGAATAAAAGCCTATCGGACAAATGTTGGAAATGTGGGGAAGTGAGAGGGACAATGTTCCATATGTGGTGGACATGCAAAAGAGCAAGACACATTTGGCAGGATATCCACAAAAATCATTAAGGACTCCATAGCTTTAAATCCTGAAGCTTATCTTTTAGGTTTTCTGATAAATGAAAAAGATAAAAAATATGGAGAATTATTTAGATATTTGACAACAGCGGCAAGGATAGTCTGGGCAAAAAATGGAAGTTAAAAGAGACGACCACCATATTTGATTGGCAGTTGAAAACATTGGAAATTGCTCAGATGGCAAAATTGACAACTTATGTCGAAGATAAACTAATAACAGACTTTAAGACAAAATGGAACTTATGGATAGAGTATATTAGAGAAAAGTATAGTTGTGGATTTATGACTATTGGTTACGATTTATAATTTTAAGGGGAAATGAGAATGGATTGAAATTTTGCACAGGAGAATTAATGTTTTTTTCTTGTAAATTCTTTAACAAATACAGTTGGAAGTTATTATTTATAAATGTAATATAATCTATTAACATGTAATTTTGGAGATGGCTAAATGTATTTTTCTTGTAATGGATTATAAATAAAATTTGAAATTATAAAAAAAAAAGAGGTAGCTGGCCATTGCCTGCCTCTGCCTAGTGACTCCAACGTCTTTAGTGGTCCCCCATTCAAGTACTATCCATGACTGATCCAGCTTAGCTTTTGAAATCTGATGGGATTCAGCTTTCGAGGGCTTGAGTTAAATCACTGAAGATAATAAGTCAGCAGAAAGTACGTCAAGGTGTAGGGAAACTAATTTGCAGGTCAGAATTTCACAAACTAAGTCCAGTAGAATTTGTTTGCTAATACAGACTAACATGGCTACCCAGATAAGCATTTCCTTTTCCTTGGATCATTCAGAACCTAAACTATAAGCAAATGAACATGTCCCTTTTCCATGACAATCTGTACTCCTACACACAATGGATATTGTCAATCCCCCCTCCCTTTAAAAGAGAGACATTTGTCAAAGTTGTAAGGCAATCTCACTAAGAAGGGATCATTTATATGTACCTCATCAGGGGACCCAATGAATGTGTGCCACCTACAGGTCCTTTTGAACAGTGACTTAAAAGGCAGAAAAATCATGAGATGTGCTGCCCCTTGAATTAATTCCAGGGCACCATCTGAAGTGGCAGAGTCATGTCATGCCATGGTAGGGTTGCTTTGTATATACATAGTCTTAGATTACTATTTCAAAGGCAGTTTCTGTGGTTTTCCACTTATATGTTGTATGTTGATACAGAGCTTATTTAAGACAGATCCCTTGCCAGTTGTTTCTGTACTTCCTGTTATAACTTCCAGTGAAGAGTCTATTGCCTTCAGTCATTTTGATAAAGGTGGGTTAAAATGGTTTCTAGTTAAGCCATGATCACTGCTCAGGCATGATGGTTATTTATCATACAGCATGCATGCAACATAAACAGGAAATCCAACGTTTGTCTGGCTGCCAAGCAAGAGACATTTGGAGGAGTTTTGCCATTGCCTGCCCCTGCATCGTGACCCTGGTAATCTTTGAAGGTCACCCTTCCAAGTGCTAGCCAGGGCTGAGTCTGCTTAGCTTCCGAGAACTGCATGATGGTGTGAGCCTGTAACACAAAACTGAACATGGCACAAGGTAATAGTAGGCACAGAAAGGGGGAGCCAATGAATTCAGTGTAAATATGATTATATATAAGTGACATTAGGAGTGGAAAATTTGCCTTTCTGTGTGGCTAATGCAGCATGCAAAATTTTATATGCACCGAAATGTGTTGGCTTTAAACTTTTAAAAAGTAGCTTGAGGTACAAAAGCGGCTTCAGATCAGCATGACTGTTGGCTTATCTTAAGGAACAGATTCACACACGTAAAATCTCATGTACTTCCTGAATGAAACACTTCAAGAGATGCTTTAAATTAGAGAATCATGACAAGTATAAAGATTTTTGGATCACTGGACAACAATCAGAGTGAAAGATAAAGCAATACTTGAACAGTAGAATAGCGCTAAACATTTCAGAATGAATAATTTCGGAGAGTATACCATAATTCTGAAGTGTTCATACCAGGGGTAGTCAAACTGCGGCCCTCCAGATGCCCATGGACTACAATTCCCAGGAGTCCCCTGCCAGCGAACGCTGGCAGGGGGCTCCTGGGAATTGTAGTCCATGGACATCTGGAGGGCCGCAGTTTGACTACCCCTGGTTCATACAATCTTAATTAACATAACATTTTCACATGGAGGCTCATGATCAGTAAAGTCACACAAATATATTTCAGAATTCAGATTTCCTCCAATGCCTCTCTATTCTTTTCTGACTTTTAGACAGGACATAGATATACTGTGTACAGAAAAGAATGCAGTACTTTGTACTGCATTCCCAAGAGTAAATAATCTGCATTAAAAGATTGTACTCTGGATCAGTCCCTATTAAATCTTCTCTTAAGAAGAGTTGCCCATCTAATTCAAGCAAGTTATTTTTCAAATAGACTTTTTATTGTCTCCTCAAGATTTAATGTCTTATATACAACCATTTTCAACTACATATGTCATATACCACACCAATAATTTTGAGGCTTATCGTAAGATTGTGTATGACCAAGCACAGCACTAGCCATTTTGAGGAGTAGCATAGCACACAGCTTGTACACATTACCAGTGGTAAGGCAGCAGTATGACAGGCACAACGTGGTGTTAGGTCATCTGTGATATTCACTGTGGTCTGGGAAGCATGTGCACCTAATGATCAACACACAAGAGTGTTCAGTAACTCACTAGGGTGGCATGTGTGTAAATAGAATAGGTGGCAAAATGTTAAAATCACTCTCATGAATTTATGCAGTGTATCTGCAACAGATAATAAAGAGCCCCAAGTATTAAATTACTAAAGCACATCTTTATTTTGCAATTAAACAATTAAGATCCACAAGTAAACTATATAATTTGCTTCAAGTTTGTACCTAGACAACTATTTGTCAATTGAAATTAAATATATCCACAAAATATGTATAACAGCATAAATTTCACATAATAGAATGAAATCGCTCTTAAGACTAAAAACAAGATTTGTTAAATGTTAAATTTTTCTCTCTCTTCCCTCCCCCCATCCCTGGAAAGCTGCTGGTATATTATGTAGAATGTTAGTGTACCTTATTCTTAATGGCAAAAACTTTCCCTTTACCTCACTGTGGACAAAATACATAAGGCCGTTTTAAAGCATACAGTAGCTACAGCGATGAATGCTGACTTCTTTTCACATTGTCCAGTGTTGACCAAATGCATTTTCAACTGTGCATAGTCCCTGCTGACTAGCATCAAGGCTCTTCTGCTGCACTTTGTAAACCTAAGAAACACACAAGTCTGTAGACAAATATTGTATATAAAAATAAACTTGTGTGATCATCAGAGAATGAATCTGGGAGTACACTGGGCTTAAGAGAGGACCCACCAAGACACCTAAAGTCAACTGAGTAGCACAACACTCAACTGAACTGGACAAAATGCAAAGCCGCAAAATAAAAACAAAATCATTAACATCAAATCAATAAAAAAAGGTTTAAAATGGCCACACAGGACTGTGAATAGGATCCAGACACAAGACTATATTTTTCACCCTTTATACACATAGCACCTGTGACAGGGAAACCCCCCTCATACACATACACAAGGATCTTTTTTTAGAATTTGCTAGAACAAGATTGTTTTTAGTACCCAGATGAATTTATGTTAAATTTGAAGCCAACCCTAACATTTGGAGAAAACTGAATTAAGAAATGTATTGATATTCTTCACTAGAATAATACAAAACAATTGGTTATCAATGGTTAAACTTTTCTAATCACATTGTAGCCACTGCCTGAAAGAAAAAAAATTGCAATGCTTCAACAATAATTTCTGTGCATTCTTTTCCTTTACTTATAATTTGCAACTTAAGTACAAAATGTATCAATTTCCAGATTTTACGTAAATGTTAAAAAAACATGTATAAGCAGCAATGTACATAAGCCAGGAATCAAAGAGCTCCTTTGATACATGAAAACATCTCCAATTCTGTATTAAGGCTTCCCGCTTTCTCCCCACTCCACATCTCTTTCAGCTTCATCAGAGGTACACTACAAGGTCCCCACATTAAAAATCAGCCTGCAGGGTGGCTCAAGTGAAAATGATGGGTCCTACAAATTGTACTGCTTACGGAGAAGCTGTCTGTAGCTCTTTGGATCCCGGCCACAGTAAATAGCATTGTGGCTAGCCAAGACGACACATACACAAATAAACCCTAAAGTGAACTTTTAACCAGCTGATCTTGTGGGCGTTATTTTTAGTATCATTCCTTTTCTCTGTTTTCCCTCCCTCTCCCCCTTTTTCTGTCAGTCTTCTCTCCAAATTCTTAGTGCATCTACAGTTGCATCGGTACAATACCAGAAAGAGGAGATATTGCCCAGGACTATAGGTCAATATATAGGTATTAATACTTAAAATTAGTGTGGTAGGATAGGGATGTCAGAGTAAATGTGGCCTAAAACAGATGGCAATAAGGAACAAAGTAATGGACTGGTAAAGTTTCATATCACAGAACAATCCCAATAAACTCTGCACAGGAATCCATCAAGCATCTCTCTTCAACCTGATAGCAAATTTATTTTGTCCAAAAATTGTCAGTAGTAAAGCATGAGATAAAGTGCTACTATTTGAAATTCAAGAAATGTAGGCGAAACCCCTTTATAAATTGAGTTAAATATCAAGTAGCGTTACCAGCAAATATTGTCAGTCAAGCTCTCTAAAAGATTCGTCTCAAATTATCAACATAGTGGTCTTCAACTCACTCTATACAAATAAACCATATGCCAGGAACATTTGTTTTGAAGCAATTAAAATTTTACATATGTGCATTAATAATGTTCAAAAGCAAAGAATTCCTCTAAAGAATCTTAAAACACCTCAGTTCAGGAAGTAATCAAAGTGCAAGGAAAATTAAAAAGTTCATAGCTTAAGTTCCCTCCATTTTGGCTTTGGTTTGTCTTTCTACTTGGCTGCATTGTATAAATTAAAGTGAATATATCACTTCCCCCTTTGAGCATCTCCAATATTCAAATTAATGTGTGTTTACAAGTTTAATCAATCAGATGTCCTGCTTTGTTAATAAATGGGCTATCATGACTTGCTATCTATACATAATCTTTTCCTTTGTGGTATGCAGTAATGGCACACATTAAGAAATCAGTAATATTGTGCTACTGAAAGCAAAGACTGCTTGTTTTACAGAGCAACTATAGCTATTATAATTTGGAAGTGTCCAAAAGGCAAATATATATGATGATGATTTCCAGTTCAGAAACAAATCCATGCTGCAATTGCATGGCTAGTCTAAGCACATACAATCGAATGTAGAGCTGTATCTACATAGGGCCACCAAAAATGTCTTTATGGCAGCAGCAATATGGATGGAACTACGTGAGAACGAGGTCCTCCACAAAGCTTCTCAAGCGGTGCACTGCTGTGGTCCTATCACTGCTCCTCTCTCTATCCTCCATCACATGTGCAAAAAGCAGAGAGCAGCAGGGGTTATACTGGGAACCCCCCCCCAACTGCCCTGCCAATGTTCTAGAATTTCTATCCTTTCCCTTAGCCCAGCCACAGTGTACATATGAACGGGGAAAGGGAAATTGTTTAAGGACTATGGGAGCAGAATGGGACTTGGCAACAAGCTGCCATTCACCATTTTGAAAGCAGAGATTAGCAACACCTTGTAGCACCTGTGGGTGGAGCATATAGAAACAAAATAATCTCCCCCCCCCACATAACTGCACACCAGATCAAAGAGGGTTTTTGGTGAAGCAGCCTGGAAAAGTGTGCCCATTTATAACAGAATCAGGAGAAAGACTGGCTTTAGGTAGGAAGTACAGCAGCCTCTCATTGACATATCCTATATCCTTGAGGACAGAGATCATTATGAGGTGGGTCCTACCTAACATGAGAAGAGCTGCATTAATTAAAGATGGAAGTTCCTGTCTCATCCTCCTGCTGAAATGTCCTGTCACCCCCCCCCCCAATCTTTTCGAACCATGCTGGGGAAACAGTATATCCCAGCTTTGGGAGGGCAGAATCACTGATAAACTGGCCTGTTTACCTTCTTCCATGGGTGCCTTCCACCAATGGAAAAGGCTGATAGTATCAAGGCTGCATAACAGCAAAGGAGGAGTAAAACATGAAAACCACTGTACATAGGACCTCCAGTTCTTTCCAAGAGTGAGGAGTCGTATTTCACAAAAGTGTGTTGAGCTACAAATAGACCACAGGATAGATATCCTACACCACCACTTTCAGGGATGTGTAGCAACTTTTCTGCATGCTATCAGTTAAAACACTTCCCCATTCTACAGGATGCAGAAGCTGCTGAGATTCCTTGCATGGTGTTTCTGCTTCTTGGCCTCTCTGAACAGCTGCAATTGCAGCCCTTCTGCTGCTAATCTTCCTTCTCCTGGTGATGGGAGTCTTAACCTGCACATTGCTCACAGCTACTGGTTCTGCCACAAGCCTCTCCTAGCTCTCTTCACTTGCAGTTTGCTCCTTCCGTTATAATGGCAACACCTCTAGACCTTCTTTGTGAAATCCTGATTAAACACATCTGCTCCTCAATGCTGTAACATGTTATAAATTAATAACTTGGGCAAGTGTAAACATTTGGTAGGTTGCAGTATTTGTCACAACTGAAATATTTCAGTTTAAAGAACCTATGCTCTGACCCTTAATTTAGGTGTCTCAATATGAACATTGAGGGATAAACTAAATCAGTTGCTACACCAAAAGCCTTGTCCATGTGTCAGCCCTAGAATGAATATCATTGCAGTACTACAGGTAAATGCTCCATTTCACCCTTTTGGATAAAGGCATGCTTCAAGTGGCATGACGAGCTGGCTTGCTTAGAAATCATATTTCTCAGAGACGGACTGACATTATCTGTGGGTACTTCATATTTAACTACCCCCAATTATACTCCTATCACCCCAAAAGCCACACAACTAAAAAGGCAATTAAAAAAGCATTTTAAGACTCCTAGATTTCTATATCTGACAGACCTTCAGAAGTACCTTAAATAACTGCAGCTTTCAATTCTGAAGACAGAACAAAACTCCCATACATTTAAACATATATTGGCACAAAACTATTCGCCTATTGCTCTTATTTACAATGAAACAACTGGAATTAAAAAAAAATCTGGAAGTGTTACAGACTGTTCTCTCCCTCCATTTTTAGCAAACAGTATGAAAATAATTATCCATAAAACCCAACATTCATAACACTCATTATTTTATATGTCATTATGCCTCAAACATACATTCATGTTTTATACAGCATGAAACACATACAAAAAATATTTTTTTTGTTTTAGTTTGATACAGATCTTCATAACCCAATGAAAAGTAATTATTTTCAGGAAATATAAAAATATTAGTAAAAGGTTATTGATACCATATGAGATGTATTCTGTGGAAAACCACATTTATGGCATAATGCTTTATTATTACTCTGTCCTTACCATATGCGCATTGAGAAAAACTCCTGCAGGTCGGTGATTAGCTGGTGATCCCGCCCAAGCTAATCTCTCTCAATATTTCTTCATTGCAAATAACCAGTAAGCCCCAAATCAGCTTATATTGGGAGGGAGAGATTTTTAAGAAGACTAATGTTTCTGCCTGTACATTGCATCAAATGTACTGAATACGAAAAATATCCCCCAACAAAGCTATACATTGTGGTATAAATATTTCTCATGGATTCAAATTGCTTTGGCAATCTCACGTAAGAATATCGCATATGTAAAATATTAATGATACACAGTGTTGCTATAAACTCTCTAGTCATTTTACTCCGAAGTTTATAAAAAGGGCAATGCTACTTGAATTTATACGTTGGCAAAAGTGAAACCAAAATATTGTTTCATCAGAACAGATGAATAAGAATAAGAGTTCCTTTAATTTGCTACAAGTGCTTAAATTAGATCAATGAATGACCAATACTATGGCCTAGAACAGTAAAAATACTTGAAAATCAATAGTAGGGAGAAAAAAAACCTTTCCATGTATTATATTGTGACACTTTTGATGCAAAACATATTGAAACAGATCATGAGTGTGAAGCATGTTTACTATTGTTTCTTTTCATTGCCATCACATTGCCTGGAACTACTGTATGCTTTCAATAATGGGGGGGGGGTGTTCACTGTTTGCTTCAACACCTAATGATGGTTTTAGACAACTGCATAGAAAGATTCTAAGCAGCTACCACATTGCACTTTGTCCTTTGCTCTAAGCCTAATGAAAATGCAGACACAATCTCCCATTCTCCGTCGAATAGTAACAGGCTATGAAAAAAATGGCTCCTTCAATTATTACTTGGTATACAACATTGCTTCCACCAACCCCCGAACTTTCACAGTTTTCAAAAGCACAGAGTTAGAAAGTGGGCCAGCTTGTCAAAGGACAAAAATATTGTATTCCTACTGACAGCCCACTATCACACATACTACTTCAGCCACACATGTGGGTTGCAAGTGTCCTCGGCAGTAGAATATATATAACCTAATGGAGTTAACCCGATAAAGGAAAATAATGAAATCAGTGTTAAGTCTAGAGCTGCTTTGTAAATAGGGACTGATATAAAACATCTTAAAAAAGAGACTTTACATTTTCTCTCATTTGGCATTATAGTGTTAGATTGCTGCCATTTTACACCACAGAGCTTTAGGTCATTAGAGATAAACTTTGTTTAATGTACCTGTGGGTCCTTCATTACAGACATAGAAGACATAGTTTTAAAAAACTATTTTAAAATAATTTCCCATTCTATACTTTGTATATCCTGATTTTAAGAGAATGTTGTATAATCAACTATTTAAATATAGGGTTTGAAGGTAGTCTTTATAAAAAAAAGACAACAATTCCCAACTTACTGTGGAAAGCAGGACATCTTTAGTAGTCTGTTGGCTTCACCCAGAAAAGAAAGCAAAAAGCTAGAAATGTCTGTAGAATGAGCTCAGATACTGTATCAAAGAACCCCCTTGCATACATGCTAACAACTTCAGAAAGGGGACACACACATTAACAGTTTTGTCTCACGAAATTACGTGGAAATTCCAACAAGGCCAAATGTTTCAGAGATGAGTTGTTCGTCTTTATCCCCCTGCCCCCCCTTTAAAAGCAATTCAATACAAGCATGACTTGAGAAAACACCAGGGGAAAAACTCAGTCAATCAATGGTAAGTGGGTAACAGGGGAAAGGATCACCTTAGATAGGCATGTTTGTATCAAAGCATTAGTGCTAGTAAAAAGTTACATCCACCAACTTAAGTTACGAACCTTTTCCTTCTCAGCATAAGGGTAAAATAGAGAAACAAATTCTAAAACTATCTACTGGCCGCAAACCTTTTACCATATGAAAGGAATGTGTCAGATTTTTCCACTTCATTTCATAGCAGTAAACAAAGCTTATTTAATAGGCTGGGGTGCTTTTGCTATCCACAGTAGCATGCAGGTACTCAAGGGAAGAAAAGGAATGGTGTTTTGTGACTTGCCCCTTCCACGCTGCCATGTTCTAAGCACCAAGGGCCATGCTTTAAAAAATGAACCCATTAAAATAAAAGCTTCAACAACGATACTTCCCCTTTAGGGCTGATACCAGTGCCTATTCATTAAGGCAGGTTTGGATCCTAAGCAGCACAACTGGAGCTACACTTGAGGATGGTACCTTTTGCTTTTTTCACCTTCCACTGCAGCCTTCTGTGCTATCCAAAAATGGGCTCTTGCAGGTTGATGTATCTCCAAGGGCGAGGACAAAGTAGGATTCTGCAAAAATTGCCCTCCCTCCTCTGTGAACATCAGTACTGTCCAGTCAGAGGAACAGGTGTTACTCCATGGCACCTTAGGATCCAAGCCATAACGCTGTAATTTTCAAGGCACTTAAGGGGTTAAGACAAATTGTTTCCATTACTGAAAGTTGTCAGATGAGCTGAAACATGCCAACAACATTATGACACACTGAGAAACTGAACTACCCATTCAAAAGAAACGTCTTTTTTACCCCACTCTAAACAAGATGCTGGTTAAATGGGCCTTTATAAAGCTACTGCTGGGTTAGAACAGGTTTCTGCTTTCTGCTACTAATCGAGTTAGATTCTACAAGGGCATAGGGCAAAATGTGTTGCTTGAGTAGGCAGTGTGTAGTAGCCGTAATATTGCTAATGTTTCACCAAAAATGAAGACAAAGATAGCAAGGATCTGAACACAGCAAATCAATCTAGTACTGGAAGAGATGGCTTTGTGTGTATTGTTACTTTGAAAAGACACAGATGTCAAACAGAAAGTAAAATTATTCCAAGCTCCCCCCCACATTTCTTTTTTGCAGCAGTTCAAACAAAAGGAACTCTATGGCACTACACTCAAGTCTGGAAAAGTCATCCTGAACACAGGGAGTTCATTCAGTTTGTGGTTTGTTCAGAGCAAAGCATGAAGAGAGTCTTCCAACACAGAAAAAAACATAGTGTTTTAGAGACTGTTTTCAGTTTTAACATAAAGTGCAACAGTGCTGAAGTTTTTCCAAGTTCTTTTCAGTTCTTCATTGTTTTCAGATACCATTTCTTGCAAGCAAAGTTATGGCACAACAAGTGCAGCCAGTGTCTTAAACCAGTTTTTCCAAAAAGACTCTTTTGCTTTCTATTTATTCAGTGATGTCATTAAAGGTCTAACAAGTCCTTCTTCATACACTTTCAAAATAGCTTCACAAACGAATCTGTATTGACTCTGAAAAACAGTTTAAAAGTGAATTTTTAAATACAAAGCACATCATTGAAATATCAGAAAGAATCAATTCCATGAAGCTTTACAGAAAACATATGAAATTTATCACTCCAATACACAATAAACATGTAAGAATTTTTTGTTTTCAATAATATATTAAACTATGTTAAATTCATAACATCCCAAACTTGTGAAAACCAATTTGTAATGCTAGGTGAATCTGTTTTCTCCAACTGACTGCAATGCATACTCTTGATGCAATAAAAGACTGACTCTCCTAGTTCCAAAACCTCATCTACAACTTCATTTGTTGTGACTGTCAATTGCTGTATCCAATTATAAATTTATTGCAAGAATGGCTGACTATTTACAGTTTTCCAAAATCATGTCGCAAATCTGCGCTATTATTATTATTTAATTTGTTACCTGCTGCTATCAACGAACCATCTCGTGGTGGGTAAGACTCTCCACATCTCTGACATACATTGTATTGAGGGCTGTAGATCTTAGAAAGATCCAAATTGGCCATTTGGCAAATACTATCGCCTTTTTAAACAGCTGATATATAGAGCAGGGGTAGTCAACCTGTGGTCCTCCAGATGTCCATGGACTACAATTCCCATGAGTCCCTGCCAGCAAATGCTCATGGGAATTGTAGTCCATGGACATCTGGAGGACCACAGGTTGACTACCCCCTGATGTAGAGTGTATGGCTAAACTAAGTTTTATTCTGTTTTAGCTGATAATTGTGATGGTTTAAATCCTAGCTCTGAGATTGCCTTGAGTTTATTTATTGTATGTGTGTTTGAACTTGAGATGGCCTATGGCCTAGTGCAGTAAAGTTTACCATACTGTAGAAAGCCTACATGGAGAAAAACACCAATGAAGCATTTTATAAAAAGTCTCCCTAAAAGCAAAAAAGTATGATCTTAAATAAGACAGTTTCCTAGGTTCATTGCTAATCATTCTTGGGGATTTTCTTATCTAGAGATAATTTGTATATTAACTTAACAAAAAGTATCTTACTTCACTAAGGCCCATTATGCACGGCCGCCGAAACGGCGATTTCGGGTCACATGGAAAATGCGGAGGGGGAAGATGCGAAGCACACGGTTATGCACGGGACGGGGCGCGACGGCGGCAGAACCCAGAGTAACCGATTATGCATGCGGCGATCCCAGCGCCGCTTCTGGTTGCGCCCGGTCACCCGGAAGCTGCGCTTTCTTCCGCGTTTTGCTAACGCGGCTTTTTCGGCGGTATGCACCGCAGCTGCGGCCAGTTGCAGCCCGCACCGTGCGTTATGGGTGATTTTAGTCGCCGCCATTCCACCCCGAATTTGCATTATTCCCCCCGTGCATAATGGGTCTTAAACACACTATTAGATTATTCACCCCAAATTCTTAAAAGGCTAGAAATCCATCTCATAGGCACTCTGGAGGTGGAAGCAAGATAAGAGAGTAATTTCACCCCCTTTACCTTCCTCACTGTAGCCCACTAGCTTGTATGGCTATTACTCTGCGCAGGTGACACAATTTTCAGCTTTCATGCAAATGGAAATTGGGGCAGGGGAAAGCAAAGAAAATGCATGACAACTGTACCTGCCACTGAGTTTGCTGGTCTCAGCTCAATACTTTAATAAGCATAAGTGTCCATTTCCAGAGGGGATTTCTAACTTCACGTATATTAATTTTTTTATTTAAATTCAATTCTTTATTTAAAATGTTTTATCCCACCTTTCTATTCAAATAGCATGAAAGACGTTTTTGAGGAAGTCAAAGCACTAAAATTAACATTAAAAAAATCACAAACACACCATTTTAACACAAACATGAAGGAGGGTAAGTAAGGGAATGCCAATAGAAACAGAAAGACTTTTATAAAGCTTTATTTTGTCTTGTTCAGTTAATATATTTCCACATTGAACTTTCAGCATGCCTCACTGTGCTTTAAATTCCATTTTGATTTCTTGAATCTTGTGAAACAGATCTGTTGTTACTTTTTTTGTTGGTCTTTTCTGTTTCTTTATAATAGTCCTCTTGTGAGTCACTGGAACACTGCATTTAGACTTCTGATTCTATTTCTGTCAACTTTTACTTTGGTTTCTCATATTTTCAGAGTAGGATCTGGGAGACCCAAGGTTCAAATCCCCACTCTGTTATAGAGCCTTATTCTGTGACCTTGGGCCACACTCACACACACAGGCTAAAATACTCAGTCTAGCCTATATAATATGGGGAAGTTGATACAGGGAGGAATGAGGTGCTCCCCTCAATTCTTTGCAGATTCCCCACCATGAAATTCAGCTGAGCCTAGTGTTTGGCATGGTACAACCAAGGGAAGGAAAGAAAATGGAAGACACTGGAGTAGATAAAGATAGGTTCACAGATGGATGGGATGGAAAATGTGGTTGTAGGGGCTTTAGAGCCCTGGATATAATGGGTTTTACCTGGGGGTTTTATGTTGTAAGCCGCCACAAGTCTTTGGAAAGTGGCGGGATATAAGACTAATAAATAATAAGAATAAGAATCACGCAAAGAGGACAGACCATGGGGAGCTTTCAGGAAAGGGAAAGTGCGTGGGGAGGTAAGAAAGTAAGATACCCTCTTCAAGTCCTTGCAGGTTGCCTGCTTATGTATTACTGTTACTGAACTCTGACAAACCAACTGTTCAAATTAGGCATAGAAGATGCTGTGTATTTTAGAGCAGCAAAAAAAATGCATGACAAATGGAGCCAATTACATTCATTGGACAATGTATGTGCAGAAGTGACTGAATAGTTTTAAATATCAGTTTTATTTATTGTACAGTTAAACAACAGTATGCTAATTGCTTTCTTTAAAAAAACAGTGCATTTAACTTTCCATTTGAAAACTTATTAATTCCTTTTATTTCATTTCCTGAATAGAATATGTTCAGAGAAAGCATTCTCCATCTGTAATAAGATTTGGTGAAAACTTAATTCTTGCACCCTGAGGGGAAGAGGGGGAAGAGGGAACATGCACACACATAAGGCTAGCTCCCAATTTGCAAATTATGGTTTTACTGGGGGAAAATATGTTCAGTTTTTAAGAACCCAAATCCAGTTTCATCCTCAAATCACTGCCTTGTGTTAAATGTTGCATGTGTTGAAATGGGCTGTAGCCCATGAAAGCTTATGCGTCATTAAATCAGCTTAAGCATCTACTAGACTCCTTTTTGTTTTCATATAATGCTGTCCTATAAAACACTGAAACAATATGGCTTCTTAAATAGGTGCCAATGGAGTTTATTCAAATATATATCATATATATATATATCATGTACTCACAGGAGTTTGGATCATCATGGCCCTTTGATCTCTCATGGTTCTCACAATATCCAAAGGATAAACAGGCTGATTACACTCAATGAGACACATGGCTGTTTCCATAGTGATAAGGACTCCTGTTCGACCAATGCCAGCACTGTAAGATAAAGAGCTGTATTTTATATATAATATAATAAAATAAATAATAATAGAAAATTATTTATAGCCCACCCTTTCTGAGGGTTTAGGGCAGGTAAAATAATAATGTAAAACATTATATGCTAGCATCCATAACCAGTCTCTTAAACAGCTCTAGCAGCTTTTTAATCAAAGTTTAAAGCATTTACCAATTTACATAAGAATTCAAGTATATAATTGCTGATATAGATAAAATGTTAATTTCTTGAAAAGAAAAACACGCAGAAACCTGCCACTCCACAAAACAGGGGAATGAAAGTTTCAGATAAGCGGTAGATATTTTGCCAGGTAATAAACTTCAGTATACCTTCTGGAATATTTTGCTGCAAGCTGCTTTGAGCTTCTTTGAGGAAAAGGTAGAAGAAAGGCAAGGTAAAAAAAAGTAATACATTCAGACTGTAGTCAGGTAGACAGAAGGGCTTCTCCCTCTGCTCTTGCACAATGCTATCCTGCCACAGCGATTGCCTGGCCCGTTCCTTTGTTTGTGTAGCTCCCACAAAGAGACACAGGGAACGCATACTCACATGACAGACTCCAAATTTACAAACCATAGATTACTGGATGCTAGTATTGTATTTGGAATGGAGACAAGTGTCTGCATACGCTAAAAAAAGGCAAAGCCCGTTTCATCCTCAAAGTATAGCTTCATGTTAAATGTTGGCTGCCAACTATCAACTGCTAATATTCTCCTTCCCAAAATTTGCACTTCTCCTGGCCTTGTAAGTACATGAGGTTAATTAGGTATCTCAGGAGGATTAGTGGCACAAGGTAATTATTTACTGATAGTAGATATATAATTCTTTTCTTATAGAATCAAATACTTTCTTATAGAATCATGACCTTTGGGCAGGTTTTTTTTACATGCAACAAATCAACAGCCAGAATATTTTAATGGAAAGTATGTTATTATGTAAAAAATCCAAGGTAGGAGAAAGGTTATTTGGAAATGGGATTTTATTTATTTATTTTACTTATATGTATTTATTATTTCTATTTTAATTGATAGACTGCCCCTCACAGTCGAGTGGTCTAACATTTTAAGGTTAACAGTCCTCCTGCCTCTTTTAGTCAGCTGGCTAGACATTCTGTTGTCTTCCAGGAGTATCTTATATTAGTGGTAGAAACAGCTCACTGTTTTAAACTTGTTAGTACATGGTGGGTATAATAATTTACAAGTTAAAAAAAACACAAGAGAATTGTTAGGAGTTGTATCACAGAGAGTAACAAACTGGTGTTAGTATGTTCCACATCCCCCCGCCCCCATAAAGAAAAAGAAGATATAAAACACCCATTCAGTATGAACCACAGTGGCCCATATAAAATATTAAGTCAGTGGTCCCCAACCTTTCTGAGGTTGGGGACCGGCAGGGCATCGGGGCGCGGCCCGCGCGGGCCACGCCCACGCATCGGCCGCGCCCGTGGGCCGCGCCCATGCATCGGGCCACACCCACGGGCCGCGCCACGCATCGGGCCGCACCCGCACGGCGCGGCTGGCCCTGACTCCCTCTCCCCGCCCTCCCGCAGTAAGAAGCTTCCCGGGCCGCAAGCTTGCGGCCTGGGAAGTTTTTTACTGCGGGGGGGGGCGGGGAGAGGGAGCCGCGGCTCGGCGCCATGGCCTTCGCGGCCCGGCACCGGGCCGTGGCCCACAGGTTGGGGACCACTGTATTAAGTGACCAAAGCTACCTTGTTCCTGGAGGTGTTGTGGTTGAAAACCAGAAACTAAGGACTCTAGGACTGAATTTGTGTTTTGAGGGCAGCCACAAGGGCTGGAGCCTCTTGAGGGAGAAAGAAGGGAGTGCAACATTAGCTTCAAGTCAATATTTATAGGCTGCCAGCCAACTTCAGGCTTTAACTTCCAGCCTCCTTTTCCAGGCCTTATGGCTGGCTGCCTATGATTCCACAAAGGATTGGCAGATGGCTGATATTCAATATGTATGACTAGCTATTCCTGACTAATGGTGAATTCGCTTGTCTTTAAAATTTCCTAATTTGTTTCAACCTAACTGTGCTCTTCTTAAATGGAAACACTTAGACATATACTGGAAAGGTCCATCACACTGATTGCAATCTAAAGGATGGCATCTAAAAGCAACAACAATACTAACTTTATCCAAATTATAAGTTTTGCTTATTTAGACTATTTATATGCTCCACCACCATCCCAGACCTGCTGAAGGCAGTTTCTAAGGAAGGCTAACTTAGCTGAGAATGTCACCAGATTTATTAGAGCAGAACCTTTGCTTCTACAAAGCCATTTTCTGCACATCTAGAAACTATTATCAGTCACTCCATTTAAGTGTAGGAGTGCTGCAATTTTAGCCACAGGTCAGTAGATATTTTTGTCCAGAAGATGGCATCAAAGGGTAGCTCAAATGTGATTTATTTCTAGTGATGACAAAAGAGAAATACACTAAGAAAAGGGGCCAACAGCCATCCACTATAACAATCTACTGAAAACCATCAGCCTAAAATTAAAACAATGCCACAAGGAAAGATCAAGGACAATACTTATTACCAATTAATTAGCACCCAATGACAAAAGAAAACAGGCTAGCCACTTACAGCCAGGGAGGCTAAGAGACTTAAAGCTTCAGCCCGATTCAGTAATCCCACAGACTCTAACATCTCTTGACTATTACTAAAAGATCAAAGATGCCCAGAAATGTCAGTGTGTATGTTAAATAACTCAATATACTCAATATCTTGTTCCTAGATGTCGCAATCTCTATTATCACATAGAAGAAGGGGGAATCTCAGGGTCCTTCAGGAAAGGAGTCCTGCTCCCCACTGGCTCGTAAATCACAGTGGACAGGCATGCTTGTTCCACCATAAGGCTGAAATGCAAACCATTTAAAACTGATAATGCAGCTTTCATTAGGAATGCTGTATCTTTCATTTTCCAGCACTGATATCACCTATTTGTCAAGAGGAGTGGACATGACGAGAATTTTGATCCGAGAAATGCAGACAAGTTATCCACATTTGGAGAAACTACAGGGAATCAGTACACTAGATGTGCAATGAGTGAGCTTCACACTGAAAGCCTTTGCTTACTTATCAAGACAGAACTGCCCTCTATACGGGCCTCTGCTTTTGACCTAATGGAGAAACTACTGGAAGTTCTCATCAGGTTGACTTTTCATTGGGGGAATCTTAAAATCCAGTACAGTTCACTTACGTTCAACAACATCTACAGGCACATCCCACATCAGCAGTAAGATATGAAGCTACTGTAAGAATGCAGATATCAAACAGATGCAAAAACATATCTCAGTTGAGTAAGGCATGAAACGCTCGGTGTGTGTTAAATCTGACACATTTTTACTACACATCTAAATTAAAAAATGGTTTGCTTACCAATTTTTCTAGCATCATAGTCAGTATAAATATTTATTTTCCAATCCTGTCATGTTAAGCATACTGTCACAAACAGCCTGTATACTGTTATGTTGATTGTAAATGTATTTTAAGACCATGAGGCAAAGTTTCTGCCATTCAAACTACCTTAATATTAAAAAGTGAAAGGAAAATTACATCTGTTTCTTCTAATTTAAACAGGGCAGGATTTCACAATTTAGTTATACAGTATTTGAAAATGAATACCAAGTGAAATAATCCTACCAAAGAAGAAAAATTAAGTTTTGGTTATGAACTAAATACCTGCAGTGGACTACAACAGGTTCTTCTCGGCCGGTTCTTTTTTTCCGTACAAGACAGACAAAATCCAGGAAATCACTGGAATCGTCAGGAACGCCATGATCAGGCCATGCTATGTACTGGATCTGAGTGAGCTGACGGTGCTCATTTTTCTAGAAAGAGAAAATGTATCCAAATGTATTTCACTGGTTTTCTATAATAATTTTCAATTTTAAAGACATCACTTGGTGTTTCACAAAAGTTGATACCGGTTAAATGCAGTTATAATTAATCAAAGAGTAAAACAGCAATTGGGGCACTCTGATTAAACATCGTATGAATTTATCAAATCAGCTCCATAGGTCTACATGCTGCAATGATCAGGGATAATTTTAACTAAATTAGGCATATAAATTCCCTAAATAAAATACATTTGAGAGCGAAATTATCCCCTACCTACCCAAACCCATTGGTACTATCAAAGTTCGAGGTCTCTCTGAAGTACCTTATGTCCTAAGCTAATGCAATTGAGCTATCATGCCAACATTTTAATGAAAGTATGGACAGGTGTCCACATGACTGTCCTTCAGACATCTTCTAGGACCCTTCTCCAGATTGCTGCTGAAGTAGCCTCTCATTGTATTGGCTTCAGAAGTACTTGGAAACAGTGGATAGAATGAATAAACAGAAACCTGAAAGTAGGGTCACAGTATTTGATCTTGGAATCATGAAGGGGTAGAAGTTCAGGCATGGTTGTTTCCCAACAACTGATGAGCTCATGTTAGAACCAAAGTGCTGGTTAAGGTACCTCAGATTCAAGATGCCACAGCCAATGGAAGTAAGGCTGTGGTGTCCGGGAGCCATGTTGGGTCTGAGCTGTCTATCAAAAATGGTACAATAAAATCAGAGTCCAGTAGCACCTTTAAGACCAACAAAGATTTATTCAGGGCATGAGCTTTCGAGTGCAAGCACTTTTCCTCAGACTATAATCTTCTTACATGACAGGGGATATATAGCAAAATCAATTCTGTTGCATCAGTAGACTGTGTTTCAGTAGACTCTGATTTTATTGTGCTACTTCAGACCAACACAGCTACCCATTTGAATCTATCAAAAATGGTGTTGAGTAGTAGAGGCTTATCAACTCCATGGTAGCAAAGAAGGCTTATGCTGTAATGCAGCAACTTGATCCTGAGATAGATTGGTGGAGTGTCTTAAATTGGAAAGCATGACAGTCATGAGGCACATGGTGGTAGACTCCTAGAACAGCATCCTCCTCTGAGAAACCACAGGCTAGTAAGAAGAGCAGGTAACAAGGAACCCTTGATCAGTACTGAAGGGGACTGGTGTTAACTCCCAGCACTTTCAGGGTAGGTACTCATATGAGGTCAGATGCTTGCAGATCAGTGAGAGCTCCCTGGAGTGAGACTAACATTGCAGGGAAGAGAATGATCTCGGGAGACCTCTCACAAAGGTTATTGAGAAGGAGGAGTCAACAATGTTCACAAAAGTATCCTCTACTTGCCCCTCAGAGACAGTCTACCTATCCCACTTCTAGAGGATGCTGCAAAGGAGGCAATGGTACAGTGAGAATGGGCAAGGCAAGGCTGTCCAAAGTGGGCACAGCAGAAGCAACTACCAACAGCTTAGGACCCATCCTCTTCAGCTCAGAGGATGTGGGCTTCAATTTATAAGGGATGTAAACAAACTGGAGCATGTCCGGAGGAGGGTAACAAAGATGGTGAGGGGTTTGGAGACCAAGGTGTATGACAAAAGGCTGGAGGAGCTTGGTCTGTTTAGCCTGGAGAGGAGGTGACTGAGATGGGATTTGATAACCATCTTTAAGTATTTAAAAGGCTGCCATATAGATGCAGCAGAGTTGTTTTCTCTTGCCCCAGGACAGACCAGAACCAATTGGATGATATTAATGCAAAAGACCATTCTGTCTAAACATCCGGGAGAAGTTCCTGACAGTTAGAGCAGTTTCTCAGTGGAACAGGCTTCCTCGGGAGGTGGTGGGTTCTCCATCGTTGGAAATTTTTAAACAGAGCCTGGATAGCCATCTGATGGAAAGACTGATTCTGTGAAGGTCCAAGGGGGTAGCAGGCAAAGTGGATGAGAGTTGTGAATGTCCTGCATCTTGCAGGGGGTTGGACTAGATTACCCAAGAGGTCCCTTCCAACTCTATTATTCTAAGATTCTATGACTCAGACCATAGGAACAGACAGTAGCAATGAAGAATTCAAGGTTGGCTGCTGGGTCAACTTTAAGATGAAGGCAGGGACCTCCATTTTGTATGGTGCAGGAGATGAGAGGCAGCGCTCAAACAAGAGATGGGATAGACTATTTACAAAGACTTGTCTACCAAACTGAAGACAGTAATGGCAAGAATGCTGCCAACTGATGCTGCTCGTTGAGACACAGGAGGCACTCCGTATGTCTACTGGTAATGGCTTACTTCATCCCACAGGACACTCCCTCATTGAATTAAGACTGTAACGAAGTGTAGGAGGAACCAGAGAAAAAGCGGTGATAATTATATTAAAAGGATATGATTTCTTGACTCTAAAATGCTGGATAATACTAATACTTGTCCTCTTCCCTTGACTTCCAATTCAGGCCTTTTTGAAAGACAAGAAGGAAGAACTGAGAGTTCCACAAAAACTCTCCAGGTACTGTTTAATCTATTTGCTGGGAGATGCTCTCTTTCTTTTTCCCTTAATACTTTTTTCTTTTTTGTGAGTCTAAGTGAGTTCCCAATGAATGTTGCCTTTCTGTGAGACAAACTTAATCAGGAGCCAGACAGAAGACCCTACCATGACTAGGAGATAGGTCCTAAACAAATGAAGAATGTAATATTCATAGGGTGAGAAATAATGTTTTTTCTTTCATTATAGGATAATTTCTTCAGATAATGTAATGCAGAATGCTGATTCTATGATCTTCTGAAGCAACATAGTTTTAGACTGAATCACTGAAATCTGACCTCCAAATTAGATAGCGTCATCTCTCTGAAGACATAAGCAGGATTTCCTTCTTCTGAATGGCAGGTGATCTGGAAATTCCCATATGCAGAACTTCCACTGGGCTCTGGCCAGTATTGATGACATTTGACCTAAAACCAACACATTTTTAAAAACCTCTTTTAGATTTCAAAAGTCTCATTTTGCCCCTCATTTCTTTTAAACACTTGGTTGTTACTTTTCGCTCAATCTACAAAACATGCATTGAGACTTATAACTCAAGCTGAATAACTTTCATTGCACAATGGAATTAAGCAAATGCACTAATGACTAATTGACATCTCAGTAAAAGCTAAATGAGATTGTTCTACTAGTTTACTTCCTTTTCCCACATAATTTCCCAGACAACAATGGGTACATTTGCAAATGCAAGTACATGGGGTTCTAAGAAGGCAAATGGGCCTGCTGATTTAAAATTCTAAATAATTTATTAGTTTAACATTTTGAAAGCTCAGAACTTTTAAAGCAGCATGGTGTCCATGTCTATGCTCTTTTGTGCCCATGGAAAGTTAGAAAGCTACCATCTTATTACCAATGTAGTAATTAAAACCCTGAAGGTCTTCTAGACCCTATTCACTTTGTACTTCTGTAATATACCCTGTTGTTAATTGTTAATGCACTCCAAGAAACCTCTCAAAAATTAAAAATGGATGAAAATGATGTATTTTATTGAATGCAGTAATGTAAGACTTACTCTGCCCCGTTCCACTTGAGTAGTTAACATTACAACCATAGAAGAGCCTTGTTCCCATGTCATCTGCCAAAAATCAGGACAAGTGTTGGGTAAAGGACCCTGGCAAGCAATGTACTTGTTTATTATACTGGAAGAAGGGATTTCCATCTAAAAATAGAAACACAAAATGTGTTTATTAGCTGCACAGCAACTTTTTTCAGATTCTGTTGATTCTAATTTTAACAAGATACAAAATCAAATCATCACAAAAGAGGAAAAATACTACACACACATACAGGAAAATATTTTTATGATGCCTTTCTACCTAAACATAAAAACAATTAAAATACATTGTAAATATAAAAGTCTACTGAAAATGTGTAAACAAATACACTAGAAGGGGGGCCCAAAACAGTTACTGGGGGGATGCCAGACAAAACAAAAGTCACCTTCTACTGGTGAAAGAAACAGATAGAGGGAGACAGACAAATTTCTTTGAGGAGGGAGTTTGTTGATATGGGCTTCTGGGGGAATGATGACCAGAATGGGAGCATTTTTAAAAGCTTCCAGACTTATCTCACTCAAGGCATATTAATGCCAGAATAGACAGAATTTATTTCTCTATCACTCCCTATAGGGGAGTTCTAAAAGTTGAATCCTCCAGGGGGGGAGGAGAGAACAGATTCCATTTTGGTTCAGATAACACCAAAATCAGATGAGATTAAGATGGCTTCAACCTCCCTATTTAAATAGGGCTTTTTATCTTTCTCACTATAAATCTGTAAGGTTTTGGCCCATTTCTAAAGATTTGCTTGGAACTACAAACTATTTTGGAAAGCTGGCAGTCTCTCAGCAACATTTGATTTTTCCGATAAGAAAGTTTTGGTAAGTTTATGGACTGTGAGCTGTGTAGTGTAGAGCAGTGGTCCCCAACCTTTTTATCACTGGGGACCGGTCAATGCTTGACAATTTTACTGAGGCCTGGGGACGGGGTAGTCTTTTGCTGAGGGACATCACCGCCGTTGCCTGAGCCCCTGCTCCACTTGCTTTCCCACCGGCACCCCTGATTTCCCGCTGCCTGCTGGGGGGCGCTGCCAGCAGCAGCTGCACAGTGCCACACCGAGGGGGAGCCCCAGCCATGGTGGCCGCTGGAGAGCATCAAAGGTGAGCTGGCGGCAGAGTGGTAGGGCAGCCCCCGAGGCAGCAGCCAGGGAAGAGGATGAGGAGCCGTGGCCCCGTATCAACTGATCCTCGGACTGGTCTCCGGCCCGGGGGTTGGGGACCACTGGTGTAGAGGACGATGGGTGATTTATGATGCTATAAACTCCCAAACTGTCTCTAAATTACATTGCTACTGTTAAGGAATATCAGGTGTTAACAATGTATTAATTGAATTCAGGAGGCTCCAATTTGGAGGCAGGGAGGAGCCATTTGAAGCACATGAAGTGATCTGTATTCTTTTTCCTCGGAAGGTTTTGACTTACTGTAGGATTATTGAATATATTGTGGATTATTCTTTCAGTGGATTGACAACTGGGTACCCTTTCCCCCTTTTCTGATCAGAGGTGTTTGGCCTGTTTTGAAGGGACTAAGGCCTTGGTTTCAGTGTGACACAGCAAAGCACAAAGAAAAGAAGAGCAATTTGGTATATCTGACAGGTAACTTAACAGGAAGATATAATTTTGGGGCATTATCTATCAGAATGTTGCTTTTGATAATTGCCTACATATTAAAATTACAAGAAGATTCTGGACCTTGATAACACCAACTGGCTAATGATCCCTGACCCCTCTCAAAATGGCCAATGATGGGCCTGGAGAGGGGCCCTGGGTAGGTGTGTACACAGCTATGCTTTCCAACCATATTCTGCACAATTGCGCCACTTCTGGGGTTTCTCGAAGCCTGAGGAATGTTTCGGGGGTTTCTCAATAATAAGTCAAGAAAGAGTGGATTAAATGGATACAGAATTTTAGAGAGCAAATACCTTTGCAGCAATGGGAATGGTTATACGGTAAAGAAAGAAAGTTTACAGGCAGCCAGACATTAAGAGAAAATTGGCAATTGGTAAAAATGTTTTTCAGATCGTGCATTTCTCCAAAGAACATTGAAAATGTCTTTGCTTGTTTCTTTTAAATACCTTACAATATATAGTAATTGTTGAATGACTTATATAACCTCTCTTTTCTCTTCTTTATCCCACTTATATTTCTATCTTTTTTCTTAAAAATAAAAAGGTGTCGCAGTTAAATCATTAATGGAAAAAACTTCAGGCTCTCACCTAAGCTCTATGGTGGACTGAACAGGGAATAATGTTGCTTCAGCATTCTGCTGGTGTAGATATGTTGTTGTAGGAGGCCCAAAATAGGTTTCTGCCTCTACATTACCTTGGATCATAGTATAGCTTTGGATACTAAATCTGCAATTAATCACAGGTCTCCTAAACATGATATGAGCCCAGTTAGGATACTCATATCTCAGATGAAGAGGTGCTGAGAATGAGGTGTCATATTGGTCACAAACACACAGAGCCACCAGCGGAACTTTGATCATGGGATGTTAGAGAAAGGGCACTTTGAACACTTCACTCAAATAACTGAGGAGGATGGCAAGCGTATTACAGTCTACTGCCAATAGTGCTTTGCTCAGAACCCTTACAGGTACTCCACCTCTTAACACAAGTTCTGACAGGGAGCCTCTACTCCTGGGAAAACAAGGACAATAAACCTCACAAGTAAGAAAGTAGAGAGAGCCCTTGCCTCAAGCAGGATTTGCTCTATCTCTCTGATCACCCATGCAACATGTAATCAGGATTGCATTCCACAACCCTGCTTCCCCCAATTAATTGCTAGTGGTGTCTTCCCAAAAGTAGCTCAAAATGCAAGGTAAATCTGAAAGGGCAAATTGAATCCCAAAACTCACTCCATGGACTAATGTACAACACCACCATTATCACCAACTCACATTTATATAATTTGCATTAATGTAATCATCATTACTCTTTAAAATGACCCGTGTAGCATCATCTGGAAAGGAAAAAAAAACACATCAGTACATTTGTAAATTCAGCAAAAGATAACAAATCAACATAACTGATTTTCATGGCCACATCACATCTGTGGAACTTAAATCCAGGACTGAGCCATGAACAGACAAGACAGATTTTACCAGAAACCTGAAAAAGTCTGGAGTTTACAGAAAAATTCCAAGTCTTAAAAAAAAAGAAAAGAAATAGCACCTGTAACAAATGCCTTTTAGTCATGTAGGGATTTCTAGATGGCAAAAGAAGTATTGCCATCTTTCAAGCTTGGTTTCTGTCAAGAAAAGGCAGGGGAAGAGGGCAAAGCCTTTCCAGGGCTGCTTTGACTTCTGAGGGAGGGCTCCTCAGGGCCAGACCTTGCAGCGACCATTGAATGACTTGATTACATGCAACTTGCATGACCTCACTCAGGAATGGTTGCTTGTTTTTGTTCAACACCAGTCAATGCACAAAAGTCAGTGTAGTCTAGTGGCTAGAATTTCAGGCTAGGACCTGGGAGATCCAGGTTTGAACCCAATTTGCCATGGAAGCTTGCTGGGTGACCTTATGCCAGTTGCACACTCTCAGCCTGACACACCACTCTATTTTATGGGAAGCCTAAGAAATGGGGAAGTAATACTCTCCATATTGTTTCAGCACAGCAAAACCCTAGAGAGGGAGTACAAGTGCCCTTCTTCCCCTACTGCCAAAGGGGTTCCTGTTATTTTTTAACAGCCATTCCTCACAACTACTCTATGGCTGTAGGGAGCCTGCACATCTTTGTAATGAATTTTAACGTTCATATTCCATTCAAGTACTTACAAGGCGAAATGTCTCTGTATCTATTTTTGGAAATGTTTTGAGGTAATTTGGCACAAGACATTGTCATCCCAGGCTTCTTCCTATACAGTTGCTGAACAGAAACAAACAAGGCAGGTAGTACCAAGAAAAAATATGACTAATCGCAAGATGGCTTATGCAAGCAAGGCAACATTTCATTTAAAAAATTACACTTTCCCCACACTTGCAAACAAGGAAGACAGCACTTGCACCTTGTACTTCTGCAACCTTTCAGGAAACTGAGTATTCATCATCACCTATGCCAACTTTCCCAATCAGGGTTTTGTGAAACTCTGGGCTTTCTTGCTGTTTCCCAAATGGGTGGGAGTTAATTAATTTTAAATAGCTTTTAAAATTTGTTAAACATTTATTGGGTGATATGATCAGATATGGTCATGTCAACCCACCCACCCCTCCCAAAATAGTAAGTGATGGGCCTGGAGGGCCCCCCAGGTGAGTATATACCCAGTTATGCTTCCCAACTATATTCTGCATGACCACACCACTTCAGAATGTTTGGATCACACCACTAAAGAATGTTTCAGGGGTTTCTCAATGGTAAAAAAGTTGAGAAACACTGACGTAAAGTTTCAGTAAAGACATATGCTGTGGGTGTGAGCAGAGATACTTACATCAAGGAAAGGGTCATGAATATTAGACAATGTATCAAACCTTAAAACTTGAGGTATCAAGCCTTAAAACACTGTGCTGTTTGCCAAACTTTTCTTATGAGCACCAGGCAAAAATGTATCTAAGCAAAAAACACCCAGATAATTTAGAAAACACGATAAATGCTCTTGTCCATTCCTAATTCTACATTCCAAGGTAGCTTAGTACATTCACAGCCTTATGTAGTCATACAAAGGAGCCAGAATCAATGAATTATTTCAGTTTAGTGAATATTTATCAATGCAAGAAACTTTTAAATCCCATGCTGCATAAAACAGCAGATGTGACATTTTGAATGTCACTTAATGCCTCAAGATAATTTGAGGAGAGGATGTGCTGCTGAAGAAGCCAGATACAGATAAGAAAGTAAAAAAATATTATGCATCTAATTACATTGGGGGGGGGGAGTTCAGTATACATCTAATTCTTTTCCTAAATTATATGATATGATAAAGAAAAAGCACTGGCAACACCAGAAAGAATTCCAAAGCTCTCAAGACTAATTATGTTTCTGCATAAAGTTTGAGCGAAGCATCCAATCTATGCATATATTAATGCACATCTAAAATATTTGAAAGGGAAAATATTTCCCTAAACCACTTATTAGGCTAGATCTACGGGGGGGGGGATCAAACTCACTGGAGCTGTCTTCATAAGCTACTGCCTTATATCAGACATAGCAGGTAAGAGATTTTGGCCATGTCAAAATTTGACCTATATTTCCATCTTCTGTTCCTACATACCAACAGTTCCATTGGAATATGCTATGTAACTGGAAGCAGCAGACAGACAGAATAATTACTACCATTTCAGAAATGTAGTTTAAGAGACAAACTGAAGCATGACTACATAAAAGAAACTGGGGGATCCTCAGGTTCATGTGATCCCTTCACATTTTACTGTCAAAACCTTGTTATCACAAGCTTTTGCCATTTCCTTTCTTGTATCCAGCTTTCGCCTGTCATCTTTACATTTACCTTCAGCCCTTTATGATTCCTTGTTATTCATGGTTGTAGGTTTGAAAGTAGCTAGTTCAGTGACTCTGGAATTCTGGCCCTTGTTTCGTTTGATGTTGAGGGAACTACAAGAACACATTATCTCCAACCATAGACTTGAAAGGTGGCTTTTGCTTTTGGAGCACTGAATAGCACCTGGACAGTGTCGTACCCATATGGTGGATCAAGGGGAGTGACAGGAACCAGGGTTAATAAGGATTAACAGCTCCTAGGGAGGTCAGTCTTAGCAAGGATTCAGAGATGTTCACATCACCGTTTCTTCCATAAAGCCTGCTTATTGAGAGCAATCAGGTGAAAGCTCACATTTAGCCAGGTTCAGAAGTTAAATGCTTCTGTAGCAATATTCTTTATACTTTTATCTGAGTCAGATCTATCTTTGTTCTGTTCTCTTAAACCCAGACTGTTTTCTTCCTCTGAAACCTAGATTATTCTCATCTCTTTAAATCCACATTGAACTGTGATTTGAGACCCTAATTTAGGAGGATAAGAACAAACAATACTTTGTAAGTTGTAAGAAATTATAGAGGTTTGTAGTGAGTTGGTTAACTTAGTACTTAGTTCCAAAAGTCATTAACTAGCTATTTCTATTTAGCTAGCTATTATTCTGCAGGTGACTCTATGTGAATGAAAATCAAATTCCCTTTGTCAGGATTAATAAAGTTATCTGGAGGTCCAGGGGGCTTGTGCCTGGTGTTATCAGAGACAAAAGCTGTAACTCCATATTCAGCATTGCATGCCTGTTCCCATTCCAGAACGGTGAACTGTACAAGTAGTTCTGCTGGAACATGAAACATGGAACGTGTTTTACCTGCGTATCTCTGTTGTTGGTTTTGGTTCTCAGAAAACGGCACTCTATTTGATCTAGTTAGATGCTCTGCCACCTCCAACTGGCTCCGGATCCCTGGCCCCAGAGAAGCACTTCAGACCTCGACAAGGGCCAGAGCCTTCTCGGTCGTAGCCCCCACCTGGTGGAACGAGCTCCCTGAAGAGATCAGGACCCTGTCCAAATTCTCACAATTTCGCAGGGCCTGCAAAAGGGAGCTCCTCCACCAGGCATTTGCTTGAGGCTGACTAGCCGAAAAACAGCGATTGCCCCCCCCAGAGACCCCCTCCCATGACCGAAGAATCTGACCAACCCAAAGCTGTGTCAATGTTCCTGTTAAATATTGTTCTGGTTGATATGTTATGATTGTTATATTTGTTATTTGTTATATTTGTTATATGTTGTTATATAAATATTTGTTATATATTTGTTGCAATGTTCTATGTAATCATGTTATACGATGTTATATGTAAACTGCCCAGAGCTGTATGGAAGGGTGGTATATAAATCTAAAATAAATAAATAAAAAATAAATGGAATGTCCAAAGACCTTATCCACATTTATCAAAGGTAACTCACATTCACTTTGAGAACCCTGATATTTTATGGAATTACTATTTTCAAATATGGAAAAAACAGACTTGTAAATCTCAAAGACAGCCTTAGTGTAACTGGGCTCATCAATCCTCCATAAAAATACTATTCCTTCTATATCTAAGATGAAAGGTTTTACCTATGTAACCAACCGCCTGGACACTTCAGGAAAGCAATTTAAGGGTTAACTTTAAAATCCCAAAGCCTATTTTCTTTGCTGAAGTTAGCTCAAGTGGACTGCTGTCCAGGGTCCTGAATGAAAAAAGGCACAGTCATGCAACCTCTGTAGGCAAAGCATTTCACTGCCAGTGAAACCACCCCCCTTTTTTTCAAGCACCTTTCCTAACACCTAAATGCAAACTAACTCCTCCCTTAGATCATTATAAGCCCACATCTTATAAAGGTTTTGTGTAGGGGAAAGTAAGGCATACCAACTGCCTGATTTATTTTGCTCACCTTATATAAAGCAATTTTGCAGATCTAGTCATAGCCTGATATAAGCCCTAAGGTCAAAGATTCTCATATAGAAAGCACATGGAGATGAACACAATGTCTGGGAGGCATTTCACTTACATCAAACTGAGCCAGGACAGTTCCAGTGATAAGCCCTTCTGCTAGTTGAAACATCGATTCTCTCAGAGCATTGTCATCTTGGTGGATACCATCTACTGGGGACTTCTCAGGGATGTACTGGAAGTCAGGTTCACTCTCCAGTTTCTCTTCTACTACATCATACACAGCTGCAACAAACCATAGTATTACTGAGAAAGGTTCAATTCTACCCAAATTTAGATTGCTGCTGCACTGAATATTCTTCATGACACAAATCATAATTATGCTTTCTGGAAAAAATAAATTTTCTTTGAAGAGATATTTTCTACATTTATTTTTAAAATATTCTAATTCTCAGCCATTTTTTATGGTGACTATAGCTTCAGAGTATGGCATTGAAAGGTCAATGCTGCAATCACTGAAGGCAAGACTGAGGATGAATCATCAACATTAGTCACTGCTATTAAGTAACATGAATTTTCAACTGTGCTTTGTTAAATAGAAGCACTCTATGTAAGATAAATCCCCCCCAATAGTTGAAAGTGTTATTTTACTACAGACCTAACTTCACAAATGGCAAGAGCGTAAGAAGATCCCCCCCCCAAGCAAAATGGGAGCCAGGTTTTTGTGTGATGATTTAATTCAGCAGAGGAATGTGTGCCAAGGAAAATAACTCATAGGTAGTCCAATAGTATGGACAATGCCACTTCCTCCTTAGTCTTGCTTTGGAGCAACCATGCAACAGAAAACTTTCTTGCCAATTATCACTTTAAGCAGTTACCCTGCATCCATTATTAGACACATACATAAATTTTACTGACAACCTTATGTATAAGCTTGTGTGTTGGAATACCACATATTTTGATTTACAAAGGAAATAGAGGTTTAAACATAAAGGAAAAAGAATCAGAACCCTTGAAATTGCTCCACGTTAATAAATTATTAAAAGGTTTCTCAATCAAATTATTTTTGTCAACTTATGTATTTTGAGTTCAACTTTTCCCCTGTATCACATTCACAGAAAAGAACATATTGTAGGTATTTTGATTTAACTAGTCAAATTAAGTGCTTCTCTTGGTGTTGACTGCAGTATTTGTTTAAATAAAAGACCCTGAAATGTAGAATTTAATTTCCTCCTCCACACTTCTTAGTTTCATTTTTGACCCAAGGATTGCTAACAAAATGTCTGGCATGTGTGTGTGTAACATGTTTTTCCAGACAGGTGATGAATTCAGGGCAATGGGCCATAGCATGCAAACTAGTGGAAAAACTAGGGATTTTGCTGGCCTTGATTAATTCACTATCCCTTGGATAACGGGAAGCCAAACTCTCATGACACCATAAAGGAGAGTGCTAGAGGAGGTCAACAAAAGAGTGATACTGTGCTCCAGATGCAAATAACTACTGCTATGATAAGGTCTTTTGACGAATTTCAGAAAAGAAAAGCATGATGAAGCTGGAATAAATAAAAACTTGTAAAGCATTACCAACAGACAAGACATAAACCCAACTCACAGAAACCTGCTGTCGAATGGAAGCAAGTAAACAGTGGGTTTGCATTCAGATCTGAATTGGAATTGGTAATATTTGATTTATTTATAAATTATCAGGACTCAAGGCTGAGCTATGAGTTTGAAAGGACATAAGTTTGAAAGGACACCAAATTATTCAAATAATCAAAATCACACAGACTGAAAAAAAATGTTCCAAAAGAAATCTCCCCAAACTGGATGAATGGGCTATAAAAATCATAAATTATATTTAGTGTAAATTGGTGTACAATGACTTCTCTAGGCAACAAAATCCTAACTTCATATATACACTGATGCTCTCTGAGCAGGCTAGAATTGTCCAGGAAAGATCTTACCAGCATGGTGTAATCAGTATCAACTCAAAACTCTCTTGACATCCAAGCAACACCATTCCCTTTCCTGTGGGTATTTGGGATTAGGGCAAAAGGAAGGTCATTTGTGGAAGCAGGGGTTTCCACCAAAAAGACAAGTTATGAACTTGAATTTGTTTAACAAAGCTGACAGAATCTTAATTATCTGAACACAAAAATTACATATAAAAATAGAATTCAAAAATAAGAATTTAAGTTAAATAAAGTTTTAAAATATTAAAAACAAACAATTTAGAGAAAAACTCCTGCAGGAAGACCCACGTTTCCATAGCCATCACCAAAGGTTCCTCTTCCTTAGTGAGCTCCCCTTTCCTCCAATGACAACAAGGAACAGGACTTCAGAATCTGAATCCAGTAAGATACCATGCTCTCTACATCTTGCTGAAGAAAGACACTTGTGCCCATGCCTAGGGCCTGGAATCAAGGACTGGGACAGGCATGTCTGGAAGATTGGGCATGTTTCTCCTCCTTACACTCCTTGGCAGACCTAGAATCTGTCAATAATTTCTCTGCTAGCAAGACATGGCTGAAACTGGGAGACTGATAGAAGTCCCTTCTACTAGGAGTCATCAAAAAGGTTAATGATGCGGAGTGCTTCTAGGGAGGCACTTCTTCCCACTGGTTGTGACTGCCCTACCCTGGACCACTGGAGAAAAGACTTCATTGGATGTCTTCAAATTCTAGTATAATAGGAGAAAAAGTTGTGTCCAACATGTATCTCTGCCCTGTACATACTTTTATTGGCTTCTACCATACCGTACCACCAATCAACTTATCTAAACTGAAAAGTTCCAAATGACTCACAGGTAAGATGTTCCAACCCCTTAATTATTTTATTGCCCTTTTATTCACCTTTTCCACTGCTAAAATACCCCTTTTGAGATATTTAGTATACTATTATATTCCAAATGCAGCTTTACATAGTTTTATAAAAGGTCATTACAAATATTGGATTTTTTTTTCAATCTTTCTTAATAATTTCCAAAACAGAATTTTCCTTTTTCACTACTGCTGCACACTGAATCAACGTTTACATCAAGTTATCTGCCACACACCCATGATACCCTTTCTGGTCAGTCACTGGTATATATCTAAAGTTAGGATTTTTTGCCTCAATGTTCCTGACTAGAGGAATGGGAAGGCGACTGTAAGATGCTTTGAGCCTCCTTCAGGTAGGGAAAAGCGGCATATAAGAACCAACTCTTCTTCTTCTTCTTTTTCTTCTTCTTTACACAACATTGAACCTCATCTGACCCATTGTGGAAGATCCATTTCAAACTGTTCCCAATAATTTCCCTACCTCTTCACTCCAAATTCCAGATATTTTTTAAAGAGTTTACTAATCATTGGTCCCAATGCCAATTTCTGCAGAACACCATTGCTTACTTGCTTATTCATTTATTCTATACCACACCATTGCTTGCTTGCTTATTTACCATATTTATTTTGAGGCTTCTATACCACTCCCTCGTGGCTAGTGCCTCGGGGCAGTTTACAACAAGAACTTGGTAACAATCACAAAAAAAACGATATATAATTATCATTTCATTAATTTATTTCTTGTCATTGTGAAAATGGGTTATTTTGTATGAGGACACGAAATAGATAGCCATGATAACTAAATGGTGCCTCTATATGCAGAGATGGTATACATCTTTGAATAACCATTACTGGGGATAATGGTTAAGGACAGCTGTCTTTCATACGCCACATATGGTTTTCAAACAGCATTTGGCTAGAGACACTGCTGGGCTAGATTATTTCCAGGTCTGATCAAGAAGTCTCTTTCAAAAAAGCACAGAAGGTATGGCTTACTACTGCAATATTTCTATGACCACACCACAAGTGAGAAGCCCATTTAATACATTTTATACCATTTTCCTACTAAAGGTGCAAAAGAATGGTTTGCAATAAAAAAGACATGATAAAAAAAGAAAAATCAAAGGGAAGTAAAAGACAACAAGTAAATTCCTTGCAAATGATATTTCCGTATGTATGTATGTATGTATGTATGTATGTATGTATGTATGTATGTATGTATGTATGTATGACCACTTTCACATGGTGACTTGTGGCAGGTAACAATCAAACCATTAAATATTAAAATTCCCTAAAACAATTATAAATTCCCTAAAACAATCACAAAATCCCTATATAAACCCTCCCTTTGGTGGCAAAAGTTCCCACCCCTCCCCTTGGCTCAACAGACTTTATTTGATAAGAATAGTGCCTCAGGGTACATCTACATGGGAGCCTGAAGTACCGGCTAGCCAGCAATGGAATTAATTTCTCTCTCACTGGTAGGTGTGATAAGCCCTCTAAACTAGAAGAATAAATATATTCCATGATATATTACACTATGAATCATCTTCACAGCCCTATTAGACAATAGTGACAACAGTAAGAGTGGGCCCCGAACAATAGCATGGTGGAACAGCAGAAAGTGAGGAATCAAACAGCTATCTCATTGTTTTTAATACAAGGAGCTTGGTATTCTAAACAGCTGTAGACAATCTTGAGTCTACAATAAAGACAGTAAAAGATTGATATCCCTCAAGTCTTGCTCTGACAGGGACATGGTCAGATGAAGAAAAAGGAAAGCATTTCCCCATACACATAAAATTACTCACCATTAGGTCGAACTAGAAGCACAAGTTCCCCTGAGTGCCTCTCACAGCTAGCTTTAATAAACATGACAACTTGATCATGGGTATGTTCTGATATATCCCTGCCATTGATCAGTACTACCTGGTCTCCTTCATTCAAACGAGGAACACAAATGTCAGCCTGCAACATGAAATGTTTCATGAAAAAGTGCTGCAGAAAGGACTTCCCCCCCTGCTCTTATTTTTAAGTAATAATTGCTTAAAGCAGCAGTTCCCAAACTTGACCAGGAGATGGTCAGGACTCGCCCACAGGTGAATTGCAAAGCTAAGACAGAAGAACAAGGCCACTGGAAAAGGAGCTTCTGGGAGGTTTGATGGAAAACTGAAGTTTGCATCTGCATAATGTATAAAATAGCCAATATTGATTTGTTGCTCATTAATGCTATATATTTACAAATTCCAAGCACAAGAAATTAAACTTGTTCAGCATTTTATGTTCCATATAAGGGAAAAATATCAAGACATTTTTACATAGGTTCTGAAAAAGTTTCAAAGTGAAGAACCAAAAATCAGATTTCAGTCATTTCAAAATAATGTCACAAAATATGTTGCAGTTAATAAAAGAAGACTGATTTGTATTGTGGCTCCCCTTGCATTACCCCAATAAAGCTGATTTCCCCATTGTAATAATTAAATTAAGCTGGGTGCAAAAAAACAAGGCAAAAATAATAATTATCAAAAGAAATGTCATTGACAAAATAATTTTCTAAGTTTTATGATGTTGAGGTCCAAAATAGCACACATAGCAATGCAAAAGAAATAAGCTAAATTCATGTAATCTTAGCAAATAAAACAATTAATTGTTCAAATTTACAGCCTACTATTATGTAGCGACCAACTCTGCACCAATTTGAGCCTAATGAAAAGCTTTTCAATATAAGAATAATATGTGCAGATGCATCTGATTTCAATTGTTTTCCTTATATCAACAACAATCAACATTTTCTCCTTCAACAATATATGAAATCTTGACATGTAACACACAAGGCATTATTAGACAATAGTATTGCTCTTGGTTCAAAAATTTCACTAGGACTGAATGAATATCTAAAACTAAGATCTAATGAATTATTCTTGAACTCTAATTTAATTCAAATTTTGCTGGTGCCCACAACTACTGTTACTGGCAAGAGCAGGCTTAATTTTCTACTGTATTTACTCTAAAGGAAGATTGCCTTTTTCACTTTCTAAAAGGGTGGGGGGGTCATCTTTAATCCACTGAGTGCAAGAAGTGATTCAATGTGCACATGGGGAAAGCATGCCAACTACCAGTAGAGAGAAATGGCAGCAAAAGTGAACTGGATGGATTTGCTGACTAGCTTTAGAAATTGTAGCTCCTTGGCCTGGCAAATGGGGTAGATATGGTCCTCTACTGGTCCATGTTTTGAGCTCAGAATAGTACTCCACACCAGCTTTTGCTTCCTTCTATACTTCAGACTTGATATGCATAGTAGTTCCCAACTCCCCCTAGGAAAGCAAAACTCAAAAAGCAGTGGATTTTACAGCAGTTTAACACAACAATAACTACAGCTGTTATAGGCTTGTGGACATGTTAGGAAGAGATAAGGAAAAGAGTGAATTTTAAATGGCCCTGCTGGCCTGGAGATGTAAAACCTTCTGTTGGTGAAGTGTGACTTCCTGGTCTACAAAAGCACTGTGAAGGATTTGGGCAATTTAACAGTACATTCCTAAGAGGCATTATACCCTTCTAAGCCCATTGTTTTAATGCATTTATAAGAGTGTGATTCTGTTTAGGAACACACTGCCAGTTGTTAAATTTATCTGTTTCTTTTCCTAGTAGTTTGACTCCTCCGTGTGTGTGATTAAAAAATAATTTAAAAAAGAATGATCCAACGTTACTTGTTAACATTTACAATGCTAAGAAGTGCAAAAAGTGAAAGAAATTACTTTCTTCTGTAGTGGATATTATGTAAAGGTATCCCCAGTGCAAGCACCGGGTCATGTCTGACCCTTGGGGTGACGCCCTCTAGCGTTTTCATGGCAGACTCAATACGGGGTGGTTTGCCAGTGCCTTCCCCAGTCATTACCGTTTACCCCCCAGCAAGCTGGGTACTCATTTTACCGACCTTGGAAGGATGGAAGGCAGAGTCAACCTTGAGCCGTCTGCTGGGATTGCTGGGATTGAACTCCCAGCCTCATGGGCAGAGCTTCAGACTGCATGTCTGCTGCCTTACCACTTTACATTAATTGCTACATGACAAACTTTGTTTACACTATAAGGAGGGTTTGTTTTAAATTAAGGGCCGTTTGTTTTTTATATATAACCTTCTCTTTTTAAAGAGGGTAGTCTTACATTCCTTTAGAGTAAATACAGTATTTATGCTACAGACAAATTATTAGCTGGGCACATGAACACAACTGCAATACTTCCAGGTTATATCAAGGTGCCATCCAGCGAACTCCCACTCATCCCTGCACAACTACATCATCAACAATGCAACAATAAATTGTTTAAGGGCTATACTACATTTCAGAGGACTCAAAAACCAAAAGAGAGATGAACTCATTATGTATATTTTTCCCCCAACTCCTTCCCTCCAGAAGTTCCTTATGGGACACATATTGACAAAAAGCCAAGCCAGCTGGGAGGCTGCCTACAGAAGAGAAATAGCCTCTTTATTATTATAGCTGTTTGTCAATGTGGGTCCCATAAGTTTCAGCATAATCTTTCATTGGTTGAAAGGAACTGCTATTGTGACAAGATTGCAGGAAAAATCCATACACACCAGTGCCTTCCACCAGCTGTTGGTTAGATCTAAATTCATGAATTCTTTTACAACAAAGTGGACAAGATTCTACCTTAGATTCCTGTTCCAGGAACAGAAAATTCTTTGTTCTAATCAAGAGTTAAGCAACTTGAATACATTATCACCACCAATACCTTTACAAACATTTCCTGATAACTTACTGGTGTTCCTGGAGCTACTCTGGACACTATGACAGGCATCTTCTGGTCATATCCACCCTTTAAAAGAGAGATCAGTAATTAAAGAACATAAAACATAGACGTATATCCAAAAATAAAAGAGGGTTAGTTTTATTCGTACCTTTACATTGAAACCAAATCTTCCATTTTCATCAGGCCTCATTCTGATCAGAACAAGATTATCATGAGGAATCCCACCATTGGGCTGAAAATGAGAACATAATACTGTTACTGCTTTTCTATTTTGAATTTCTTTAGAGAACTCCTCCAAAATCGCAAGGTGATGCCTAATTCCTCCTAATCTATTACTGATTAGGTAATGAGCCTGAAGATCCAAAGAGCAGCAGGAAGACAGTACATTAATGAAAACAAGGTGGCACTTGCCTGTAACTGTTGTTCATCAAGTGGTCTTCTGTGCAGACACACTTGGGAACTGTGCTGCCGCAGGCTAGCCACAGAAAGGATTTCCAAACACTAGGAGCACCCCTCCCTCCCTCTGGTATTTCCCTGTCAAAATCATCACATGATCAGGAGAAGGGTGCTAATCTCTCAGTTCTCTCCATGCTGCTATCAGAGACTCCAAGAAATGCAACCTGGTTTTCATTTTAGTCGATTCAGTGTAGCCTCACATGGGGAGATCAACAAGATGACTGAATGAAGGAGGTGGATGTGAATCTATCAAAAAAATAACAGACCATATTGATCTTCACCTACAACTATCTTAAAACAGAGAAGTGAGTTCCCTATATGTTTTCTAATACATCCAGGAACATGGCAAGGAAAAAAAAACTCTTTTGACAAGCCGTGATACATGAAGTTGCATTGGTCCACCATGCATTCAAGACAGAATGTGATATCCTCCACCAACCTAGAAGGATCCAACATGAAGTGTGAGAGACAATCCCTGTTAGGGGCTCCTGGCCTTGACACTGGGCTTTAAAATCTGTGGATAGAGAGTGCCCTCCCCCGAGATTCTCATTGGTGGAGCAAACTAAAAAGCTGTATTGTAAAGGAGCACCAATAAAGTGCCAAAATAAAACAAAGACTATACCCGTTTTGTAACATCTTTAGAAATCCAGTAAGGAAGAGGAAAGGTTAGAGTTACAGAATCAACCAGCAGCCAAAATACAATCAACAGCAGGGTACAAAACCTCCTACAGCAGCAGTCCCCGACCTTTTGCGGTTGAGGACCGCCTCCGGCGGTGAGGGAGAGCCGGCGGCCCAGGCGCCACGCGCACGTGCAGAGTTGCCGCACATGCACGTTTGTGCCAGCAGAGGGCGCAAACACACACATGCGCGGCAGCTCCATGCATGCACATGTGCCATCGGCCGCGCCTACCTCTTTCCCCCCCTTTCACTGCGGGGGGGGAGAGGCAAGCGAAGCTGCCGCCAGCCCGGTACCGAGGCCTTCACGGCCCAATACCGGGCAGAGAACCGGGGGTTGACGAACCCCCTCCTACAGCTTCAGTAGAGATGTAAGATTTGGTATTGCAGATGTCCCACTAGCCAGTTATAAAAGTGGGTCTGTCACACTGGTATAGCACCCTCCCCTGAGGCTCAGTTGGCCTATCACGAAGCATTTTTTAAACTGTAGTTTATTCTACATTTTTAAACTGTAGTTTATTCTACATTCAAATGAGTACTCTTAATTCAAATGAGTACTGATGACAAAAAAGGGCAAAATTTGAGAGAAAGAAGTCGTCTCAGTCTCAAGAATGAAGTGAAAGAAAAAACAGAATAGCAGTGGAGATCATCTTTCCATGGCAGCAAAAAGAGAACTGAGGGAGTAGTGCCCCTCCCCCTGGGCATGTGATTATTTTGGTGGGAAAATACCAGAGAGAGAAGGGGTGCTTCTAGTCTCCCAGAAGGCTTTGGAAAATCTTGTTCTGTGGCTAGCCTGCAACTGCGCAGTCCTCATCTGCACAGAAACCTTGAAGAAGAAAGACACATTATGCATGTGTGTAATTTTAATAGACTTTAAGTTACTTATGGAGGACACTGACTTACAGAAACTGATTTATCCCCATTAAAAGTGGATTATGATTGATTACAAGCAAGTTTGAGGCAGCATCTTACTGTAGATTTTTCTGGAGATGATGAATCATCATATGTTTCATTTATATGGTTATCCAATTCTTGCTGTGAATGTGAATAATGAATTTGGTTCCAACTGTTCTTTTTAGACTGTTTGGGTGGCAGTGCAGGAGGTTGCCCATCTACGGGGGTTTCTTGAGATCTACACAGAAAACACAGAAAACAAACACAACCATTTTGGAAGTTCTCTGTGCCACAATAAACAGAATCTGTCACCTAAAAAGCTCATCATGAAAACAGTAGCACTTCAACATATGGAATAGTGAACAGTTCTGTTCAGTGACCAACACAATATGGAAATTGCAGGCAGAACACTGCAGTGATGTTTTTCTTTCTATTTGATTTACAGCCACTTCTAATTAAAAACGAGGAGATATTCCATTGTAAATTCTTGTATAAAACAAAATCTATTTAAAATAGATTCAATTAAAGCTTATTATAAAAATTAGAGACAGTACAAGATGAAAAGGTCTCAATATAATATATTACTCTAGTTCTCTCAAAACATAGAATACTCTGAACAGTAAAGAAGATATTTCATTTTTAAAGGGTTTTCACTTTCTAGTTGGAAAAGTGTCAGCTATATATTCTGCTATGAATCCAACAACCCAAGGTGCTATTAAGTAAATGGTTCTGAAATTCTGGGGAATTTCAGGGTTGCTAGCTGGTAATCTGACACATCAGTAGGCCATGGTCTTACATGTTTTAAGTGCACAGCTTACAACACATGAACTTCAAAAACAGAACTAAAGACTCATACGTTAATCACTTATCCGTATGACAACTAAGATAATCTATATGGAGATCTCACAATTTGATACAATCAAATTTAAAAAGCTGTAGATATCATTGAGCTATTGGCTACATTAGGACATACATTTGACCAACCCAAAGCTATGTCAATGTTCCTGGTTCCTGTTAAATATTGTTCTGGTTGACATGTTATAATTGTTATACTTGTTATTTGTTATATATTGTTATATAAATATTTGTTATATTTGTTGCAATGTTCTATGTAATCATGTTATATGTTATATGATGTTATATGTAAAACGCTCAGAACCGTATAGAAGGGTGGTATATAAACCTAAAATCTAAACAAACAAACAAATAAATAAAGGCAACCCATGATGTGGTGCTACATCAATGAGCCGGGATATTCTTGGGCTCATGGACTTCCTTCTGTTGCTCACCCAAGTCCAGATAATTATGTATTCCTTGGTTAGTGGCAACCATAGTTAGTCATGATATCTCAACAAGCAGGGACCTCGTAAGGATTTGCAGGGACCACTTTTTTCCCCATTATATCCTTTTTCCCAAACCACATACAGAAATCCTACTGGAAAATGGAGGGTCGGACCCAGGACTTAAAGTTTCAACAAATCTGAATGAGATTGCACCTCCCTTGATGGAACAGGTCTGTAGTTTCACAGTGCTCAGGCCTACTGATGGATAAGCAGGTGGCAGCAGTGGTCAGTTACCATCTTCAATTGGGTAGCCATCTACATACTTTCCTGTGGTTGCTCAGAAATTTGGTAGTGCTCCCTGAGATTCTCTTTTCTTAAAATTACAGGTACTATATCCATTGGGGGGGGGGTTGAGGTCACATCCCCATTATTATTAATATATATTTTTAAAAATTCTGCAAACCCAGGGGTCTTTTCAAGTCTGTAGATTTTTTTCCTTGTCTGTTAATGATCCCTATTGTTATATACAGGTGTCCACAAGCGTCATATTGATTATTAGCTATATTGATACTGACAAGCAGACTTTATGCCAGAACTTGAGAGGAAATCTCATTTTACCATGCCCTGCTATTTTCTCTATTTCCTGAAACTTCCCATAGTGTCTCTGCTTCCTGATTCCTTTTCACTCATGAGTCAAACTACCTTTATCTGTCCTCCCTCCATCTTCAGCTTGCCCTCCTTCCCACCCCCAGCAGCCTCTATCTGGTAGTTGCTGTGCTTAGTTGTTTATTGTAGAATCCACAATAACTTGCATGAAATACTTCATATTCCCTTGTAACTGGCCAGGCATTTTTCCATCTTCGCCAGGCTCAGCTACTAGTGCCCTATCTGTCCTCCGAACAATTGGCCACAGTGATCCATGCGACGGTCACCTCCAGATTAGATTTCTGTAACTTGCTCTACACTGGCCTGCCTTTGGGCTTGACCTGGAAACTGCAACTGGTCCAAAATTCGGCTGCTAGGGTCCTCACAGTTACACCTTGGATGGCACATATCCAGCCAGTGCTGAGGCAGCTGCACTTGTTACCGGTTCTAAATAAATAAATAAATAAATAATATTCCGGATTCAAGGTTTTGGTTTTGACCTTCAAGGCCATCCGTGGTCTGGGCCCAGAGTATATGAGGGACCGCCTTTCACCCCATACCCCCCGCAGGGCCTTACGCTCTGCAGGGGCTAACCTATTGGTAATTCCCAGCCCCAAGAAAGCTTGCCTGGCCTCAACCAGGGCCAGGGCCAGGGCCAGGGCCTTTTTGGTCCTGGCCCCGACCTGGTGGAATGAGCTCCCGGAAGAGCTGCGGGCCCTGCAGGAACTTTCAACGTTTTGCAGGGCCTGCAAGATGGAGCTCTTCCACCAGGCTTTTGGTTGAGGCCGGGCAGCAAGGGAGATCCGCCCCCCCTCACAAATGTGGCAGTTGCATGTGCTATCAGCCCCCACTTTTTTCTTCCTTTTAGTGGAGTTATGGAAATTGGGTTAATTTGCATGAACCTGGCCGCCATTCTTGTCTTGCCTTGTTGTGATTAATATACTATGTTTTATTGTTCTTATTACTGTTTTTAGGGGATTGGTTTTATGTGACCTGCCTCGAGCCTCCGGGGGGAGGCGGGATATAAATTAAAGGATGATAATAATAACAACAATAATAATCCTTCCCACACACTATTTCCTTTCCCCCTCTTGCTATCATCACTTTTCCCTTCTCTCCTACGCACCGACTCACTTTTTATCTGCCCCCCATCTTTAACTATATTATGTAGATATTTAATTTACTACCTACCTGTCTACACAATGAGGACCCTCAAGGGCACTCAGCAAGTTTCTGAAAGAGAGCTGGGATTCAACCTGATCCCAGTCTGAAACTTGAACCCACAATATCACAACTGGTTTTACTGGAGTAGCCAATGTTGACTGTAGCAAGCCACTCAGCCTCAGTGAGTCATGCAAGTTGTCTATAGCTACTGACAGGCCAATAGCCTGTCTTCCCATGAAGGCCAACACAGCCCTGGAAAATGCTCTTGCCGCCTTTTGCTGGCAGAAACCAAGGCCTGAAAGCTAATTATACTAATGTGGTTACCTAAAAAAACCCACAGTGACAATTTCATTTCTTAAAGCTACAGATCCCACTTCCATTATTTTGGAAGGTTTTAATTCTTTCATTAAAAAAAATCAGATTTTTCTGCAAACCTAGCACTTTTCGGGTTTGCATAAAAATCTCTCTTGTATGTTCTTGGTTCCAGATCTCTGCATTTAAGTACTGAAGTATTTGGCCACACTAATAATTAGATGTATTGACAGTCAAACTAAATTGTGTATTTGCCTTTCCAATCAGGTTTCTAAACCATGGTTTATTCCTAGGAGTCAATCCTGGTTTGCATGGCAAGCACAAATCAGAGTTTATAACAACAGATTACAGTATGCAGACTCTCATGAAAACAACTGAATCTTTTAACTGCATATCAGGGGAGAAGGGAGAATTCAAACGATCCATCAAACTGTCACCTAATGGGAAACTATGATTTGCCTTTACATCTGAATCAAATTGCTATTCACTATTAAACATTTCTAATTAGTGTGTTTTTTAATCAGCTTTTGCAAAGAATGGTGAATGCTACAACCACAACCAAACTAATTGTACAGATTCCTAACATATCCCGCTGCACGTTTTTAGAAACCAGTTGGAATTATTACAATGAAAGATGTATTTCTAAACTTATCTGTAGCTTCTGTCTCCTGGCCAGCACACTTTGGTTATAAAAGTGTGCATGATCCAAATTTCAAGAAATTCCCCTTTTAAAAATGCAGTAAAGGAAGAATGTCAAAATATATTACATGCCTATACACAGCTGGTGAAATAAATAGGCTATGTGAAGCAATAAGCTACCATTTGAAGTAGTTAAAGTAACTCTTTGCTCATGAGCGTAACATCCTGTGATACATCACTATAATACATTGTGAGAACTAGGATTGATGCCTTGGGCAAAAATCTCCCTGCTTTATATTTACCCAGTCAGCTTTGAATTTCCTTACGAATGCTTAGACAATGGGTGTGAAAGCAGGCTATTTTGCAGTCAAAGCAGCTCTCTGTATTACTGCATTCAGTAATTTGCATAATCAAATTAAAAGAAAAACACCCAACTATGATAAGCTCTGTTTATGTTACATATATCCAGCCTGCCTTCTAACATTACTAGCATCGTTTTGTTTTTGACAAATGCAAGTAATACATTTTTATAATGAGCAATGGCTGTTTTATTTTCTATGTATCTTTTTACTTTCCTTCACTATCAATATTTACAGATGATACAGCTTGGAACACATTCAAAACCTATTGATACAAATATTCAGAGCAGTATCTGGCCATGGAAACATTTAAAACACATAAGAATATCAATGTGATCAAGGACCTAAGACATTTTTAACTAAAAGTGCTGAGACAAAATCTGAGACCTTCTATCACTTTGTTACTGACTATGACTGGTTTGTTTGTTTATAAAATTATATCCCACCTCTTCTGACAATGTCGACTCAAGGCAGCTCATAGAACAAAACAATACCCCATAAAATACTATAAAACATTAAAATGGACATATTCCCAACAACCCTTCAGGTGAAAATTCTAACATCAAACATCTAAACATCAAGATTGTGGTAAAAAAAACTCCCACAACTTCGCTGCTCCAGCCTCAAGCCATTACCTTAGCTCTTGATAGTATCTATACAGGTTGTTGATCTTCCTTACTTCGTGTCTAACGCATAGCACTTAACATAGGGTGGGACTCCAGATCATAACTCCAGGCACCCTACCTGGTCTCAACCAAATGCCTGGCGGAAGAGCTCTGTCTTACAGGCCATGCAGACTCTTGATTCAGGGCCCTTAACTCTTTTGGGAGCTCATTCCAACAGGTTCTTTCTGTTAGCACAAGAAAACATTCTGCACATGCTTGATATTTACCAATCCTCACTTCCACTGCAGACCTGCAAGCACTATACTGGAGAGCACAACCATGAAAATAGGAAGGCCGGAAAGTTCTATTCCATAAGTGCCGTTAAGTAATAATTTGGGGCTGAACCCTGCACAGGTACTTAGTATTTTAGTATATATGCAGTGCTTAAACATTCCAAGGAACTTCACACACATTATACTCATACTAGGGACATAGCCCATTTTTAAAAATGGGCATGTGGAGGGTTGGGGAGAAGGCAGCAGGGGCGGGCGCAGCGCAGGAAGGGCAACGGGGCCGGTAGGCTCCAGGCCGGGCCCGGAGCTTCCAGCGCTGCAAGAACGCTCCCCGGGCCCCGGAGAGGACGCCTTCCCCGGGGCCCGGGGAGCGTTTTCCCTCCCCCCCGACTTGCAAAAATGCTCCCCAGGCGGAGTGCCTTCCCCGGGGCCTGGGGAGCATTTGTCTGGGCGGCTCAACATGAAAAAATGCTCCCCAGGCCCCGGCGAGGGCGCTCCTCGGCTCTGTGAGCCGTGGATCACCTTCCTCCGGGCCTGGGGAGCGTTTTTCAGGGCGGCTCGACTGGCAAAAAGGCTCCCCAGGCCCAGAGGAGGGCCCAGGGGGGGGGCTCAGTGAGGGGTCTGGGGAGACGTTGTGGGGTAGAGGGCGGGGGCCAGCGGGCCTACCTTCGCTCTCGGCGGCCAGCTGAGTAATGGCCACCGCGGACCGAAGGTTCGCTCCCGTGGGGGGTGGGGTGGGTTGGGAGGTGCCTCTCGCCTCCCAATTGGTTGTTGGCTGGGCAAACAGCCAATCAGCAGCCGTGCGCTGATTGGCAGTTTGGGGCTGGACTGACAAGCGGAGGGCCCAATTGGGTGGCTCTTCGCACCTCCCGATTGGGCCCTCTGCTTGTCAGTCCAGGGGAAGGGGCCTATCGGCACCCTTCCTCATCCCGGACAGGGCCTGTGAGGAGCGGTTAAAGATAGGGGTGGGTGGGTGTGTGTATGGACTTCATGGGGGAAATAATTCCAAATTCCATCCGCCCCCCCCCATCAGGCTGGGGAGGTTCCAGCCTCCCCTCCCCCAAATCCTGATGTTAGTATCTGCTGATGTGCCCAGGTTCACATTGACTGTCAACCTTCACCACTGCCACACCTAGGCCTGCAGCAACCGCTTGCCGCTGCCTCCACTGTGGCTGGGCCTGTTGTGGCTGCCGCTGACATTTCCCAGAGCAGTGGCTGCCCACCTCTACCATGCTCAGGCCTGGAGCAATGGCTACTGACCTTCTCCACTTTGGTGTCTTCCTCCAGGCCCATAGTGGCTGCCAGCTTTCAGTACTGCTGGGCCCAGAACAGTCACTGGCTTCTGTTGTCAGCTGGAACAGCTGCAGGTTTCTGCTTTCACTTAACTGGAGTGGCTCCCTGCATTCTCTATCCATGCACAGAGAATGCAATGGTATTTTGAGAAGAATTTAAACCCCTCTTCTCTATTATTTATAATTTAAGATTATTCTGCCAACTCAGCGTTCGGTCTGCTAAGTGTTTGTGTGGCCCCGAACTGCAGATTTAGGTATCTGCAAATGGTGGCCACACGTTGTTAATCATATACAGATACATGGAATAGTTGAACTAGCATTTTTGCCTAAGGTCACTCAGTAAATGTATTAGACGTAGCAACGTTAAGCCATCCACAGTTCAATTTTAACCAATGGGATACAATTTTTTTTACTATAGAACACTGAATGTAAATAACAGATCTGCCAAAGAACTGAAACATATGTATGAGCAATTAAAATTACTGTAGCTAGGACTCTTGTATTACTCTAAAACAAAACATGATAAGAAAAAACTTACGGTGATGATTCCAGAATGATGCTGTTTGCCTGGGTGGAAGAAGGAGATCGGTGATTTGCAAAAATCTCACTTGGAGAAGTATGGACCACATGGTCCACCAGATGTCCCACTGAAGATGGTCGTAACCGATTTCCCTCCTGAGTAAATGCACAGTTGCGACTAAACAAAGAAAGAAAACTTGTTCAACAAAAGGATGTTAATAAAATTTTGTGTACAAAAATCTGAACATAGATACTGTTGCATCTCTTAATTCATTATGCATCTATACATAACTTGTTCAAGATCTCCATAAATAAGGCAGAAGAAATCTGCAGCAAAAGTCAGGAATCAGAAGCAACAAGCATTCACAGTGGTCTGAGAAGTTTATTACTATATACTCACGTTTGACTAAACTGAATTATTAGTATTATATATTGTGAAAGTTTCCTATGAATTAATATCAACAGACTTGATTGCATGTTTATATAACTGTTTTCTGATATTTTAGAATGCTATCTACTAAGCTAGGGGCCTGCAAGAAATTGTGTGTGGGGCAATTTCAAAATAACCCCCTACTGAAAATAATCTTCCCCCTCCAGTGTTGTCTGTCAGGCTGCTTCCCTTTCCCTTTTTCCCTTTTAACTGATACTCAACTGCTGTGTATATCTCATCCCTTCTGGAGCATTTTCAGTCCTTGTCAAACCAGGAGGACAGCTGCTTGACTATTATTATAATTATTACTAGGAGCCAAGCCTGTTGCATTCAGGAATACAATGGGCACTAGATTAGGGGAGTGGAGTGGAAGAACCCTGTGGACAGGACCCCCCTCCCCCCAGGACCTGGAAAGGCTGCAGGTAGTTGTTAGGGAACTCACCAGCAGGGGCAGCTCTCCAGCAGGGAACTCACCAGCAAGGATCTGCAGCTTCCAAGCCTCAGAGGGAAGTGGAAGGAGGAGGGGGTGGTCAGGGGTGGGGGATGGAAGGCGATTGGCTGGCCGCTGGACAGACAGGCAAGCCAGTTGGAGGAGGAGGCACTCAGGGGTGGGACAGTCACCCTGAGTGGGTGTTAAGCACTGAGTGGCACTTAAGCCATGAGACACGCTCCTCCTCCAAGGCCTTACCAGAAATATATTATGAGGAACAGATTATAAGTATCTATAAAATAGCAAATCCACAGAAGAATTATGGATAATACTCTATTTGAACTTGTTATAATATAAGGCTTGCCCTTCCTTAGCCAGTTCTGCACTGGATGCAACATCCATTCTTCACTTTGCTAGGCCAAATGACATATTCACAAAGACCATACTGCTCACAAAATGTTCATAAGCTGGCATGCTGAGAGTGGCGGGTAACAAATCAAATAATAAATATAAATAAAAAGAAAATAAAAGCTTCACACTTCTAATGAAACAAGGTGTTGCCAATCAAAATTCTCAGCAAAGTAGTTTGCAAGCTTCCAAGATATAGTGCGGCTATTTATTATGGAAACTTCTAAGTTTAGTACCTATCCAGAGGAAAATAAAGTAGCCAATTCAGCCAATAAGTTATACTTACTGATTAGGGGTTCCAGGTGGAGAGCGTGACGGTAAGCTTTGAGTTTCTAACCTGTCATCAGACAATGAATTCCTGCTGACAACCTCCCAGTCCATCCCGCTTATCAGTTTGCGAGCCAGAGGTTTACTAGGGGACCTAAAATAGAAACATTTGTGCAAAAGTCAGTACAATCTCTGGTATTCCCCAATAACTGTGAGAATATAAAAGTAGAATTAAGACTTCCAGCATACAGAAGCTGTTAAAATGGGCACCCATTGTTTAAACAAATTTTCCTTCTATTCTCAGCAGAAGGCTGTAAAATGAATTTGTAGAATACATACAATATTTTTACTTGTATAACTGGGGGTGGGGATGAATAAATTTTATGAAGAACATTGTAATGATGAAAAATACAAATTAAATCATAGCTTTACACTTGACTAGATACCCTATTTGCCCTGGCTTACATTGTTCCACTGTTGCAGATATATGTCTAGAAACTCGCACACAGTGAAGAGGAGCAGCCAGGAAGACAGGATTGTCCTCTTCCCTTGGTATTTCCCCATTCCTGGGGCTAGCTTCCTTATACACATTTATATGTAACATGTACTGAAGTACCAGTCTATATTAATGAATTAGGACAGTAGTTAAGCCAATGGCAGTCTGTATCAAAAAAGGAACATGAACATCCAAAGAAGCCTAAAGCAGCACAGGGCACAAGAGGATTCACTACAAAAAGAGGTATTAGAACAAGAGTGTATATATGTCAGGATTTGCCAACTTTAGAATATGTTAAATATTGCTAAACCGCTGTAGCCATTAATACAATTATTTTACAACAGACGGAAAAAAACAATTCTAGGCACAAACAAGCACATGTAGCACATGTATCTGCAACATTTCTTGTTAAGCTAGCAAACTGATCGTAAGAAACAAGAAAACCAGTTATGACTCTAATGAGCTTACATATGTGTCAGACAGAAGAAGCAATTTTTCATAAGAGTTTATAGTTCCTGAGTCATGTAACTGAATATGCAGCCCCACAAGTTCTGATAATAACTCAGCAACTGTGTACACTGTTATGCAAGAATTAATCCTCAAAGGCTAGAAGTGTACACTTCTTTGTGCTGATGTATAAAACCGTTCCTTTTCAGAGAATTATTGCTGCTCACAGCATTTGTCAAATCCTTAAATAAAGTAAACTCACATACAGTTGCTCCCCCCCCTCAGGAATTTAACTCTTGAGGAACACTTACCATCATTAACTCAGCAGAATGTCAGATCTAGAGTAATGTCCTCATCACTTGATAAAGACACAGGAGAAGCCAAGCCACACTTTAGCATTTGACTATTAACTGTTTTAACCTCACAGCCCCACCCACTCAACGCCTGTTACCAAAACTTCCTGTTATTTGTGGAGATTTCAAAGAAACAGTTAACACATTGCAGCATTTCCAGCGCCACTGCTCTATATTTTCTGCCTTCAACAGGTGGCCATATGAATAGTACTAATATTTCTTTGCTAGCATTTTATAATCATAATAATTGCAAGCACTGGAGAAATCTAATGTTATTTGTGTATCATATTTACTTGAACTGTGTAATAATTACCAGGTTTAAACATTTTGACTTTTCTGTTGTGGTCGGATTGTTTTGTAGTTGGTAGTAACTTGCAATGTTATAGCTCTCCAAAGCAATAGGAAAACCCAATTTGGATGGTTTCCTGATGGCTTTGGGTGCTGGCCCTATTGAATTAGTCCTGGAAACAAATTGACTGATCTCTGTAATGACAAAATCATCCTAAATGGCCTCTTGTACTGACTGTAACTCATTTAGGTACTTGCTTCTCTGGGGATAGGGGAGATGAGTTGTCAGGGATGACTGCTACTCAGGACAAATTTGACAGCAGGGTAAAGCCCATTTTACAGTCTATTTTGGGGAAGTTATGGTGGCAAAGAAATAATCTTTACTCAACATAATCCAGGGAAGAATTCTGAATGGTTAAGTCTTATTCTATATCAACATTAGAATGAGACAGGGAAGTTCAAGATAATCACCTTTTGCTAAATATCAGCAAACAATCTTATGTTTAAACATTATTAATTAAACTAGCTTCAAAGCCTGTTCATAAGTGTGGCATTAGTGTGTCATATCCTAGTGATTTCAATTCTTCCAGAAGGACAAAATCCAGAAGATGATACTAGGAGATTGTTGCAATACCCTTTGGCTCACGGACTCTGCAAAGTTATATCATCAGGTGGTTGAGAACTGGATTATAGTATCATCAAAAATTCTGATGATATCTAGCTCTACCTCTTATAAAACTCTGATTCAAAGGAGGTGCTAAAATTCCTGAACCAGCTTCTACAGAAATTGCTGACTTAAAAGCCCTGAAAAATTGAAGACCATCACAGCTGAAGGAACATAGTCACCAGTACCAGTCTAGTTGGATGCTAAAGTCATCTACTTTGGCCCTATTTTATCAAGTAAAGTTCTATGACTGGCCTCATGTAACATATTCTGATATCTCATATCAGAAAGTGGAATATAAATATGTTCTTAAATAAATATGTCCTAACCTGGAAATTAAACAATGGAATCCAAATCTGAAGGCAGCTCAACAAGGGGGGCAATCTGAAAAAGTGTGATGTCCCAGCCCCAAAACACTTCCCCAGGGGCACAGAATGTGCTTGTAGTAGCAAGTCCTGCATCTCACTAGGCTAGGAATCTGAACTAGGGTTGGGTGCTTCGGTGTCTGAAGCGGCCGTTCACACCTGAAGCAGCCAAGGCTGGGGCATGGGGGGAAGGGAGGTGCCAGTGCGCCGGTGGGTGCACACATGCATGCGCAGTGCCAGCAGTGCCTGCGTGTGTGTGCCGGCTGGTGTGCCAATGACTCCCCTCTCCACGCCATGGAACTGGCTGCTTCGGGCTCGAACGGCCACTTCGGACATTGAAGTGCCCAACCCTAATCTGAACTGAAGGGTAAATGGTGCCCTGTTATCACTAATTAAAGTTCATTTTAACTGACCAGCCTTCTTTTCTTTTTCTCTTAAACATCCCCACCCCCCATTATCTGCACCAGCGACTCCTGGCAATAAAAAGATCATCAAATCAAATCAAATCAAAAACCAGGCTTGAATCTACTCATTGCAACAACAAAATGGATGGGATTTGCCATATATGCCTAAGAGTGGTAAAACCCCTTCTTTCTTGAGAAAAACAAGTTTGATAGAAAGTAGGACTTAAAACTCAGAAATAAGGCAGCAAACAACATCTCAAACAACATCCAGCAAAAATGTTCACGGTATAAACAGTGAAACAGCCTTATAGTACAATCTGATCCCTGCTCTCCACTAAATTAAACAATATAATAAACTAAGACTGAGGTTCTTGTATTTTCTTTAAAGTATATGTATGCACCCAACTTAGAACTCTTCAAAGCAGCAAACAATCACCATGTAAAAACGAACTATAAAGTACAAATGCATACATACAAACCATTTAACTAAACATATAAAATAGGCATATATAATTAGCTGGACATTTAATTTTTATTTGCAATACACGTGCCTGGAGTTCCTTCTTCTAGGCTCTGATAAAGCTGACATTTGGAAATATTAACTGACCTTAGTGTTGCATCTTAATGAGTATACCACATAAATATGCCTAACAAAATTAAGTGCTTCCCAATTTTTTAAAAATAAGCAAACTAATTCAAATTTTACTGAGGAAGAAGTTTCTTTTTTCTTCGGACTGCTACAGGGTATTATGAAAGTAAGCTCTCAAAACATGAGAACAATACTGACGGAATACAGGGAGAGACCAAAAATATTTTTTTAAAAACCCTATCTGATAATCATATAAATCATTAGCTATTAATCACTTTAAATAGCTTACCTGGCAAATACCCGGTCCTTATTTGCCTTTTCTTTACCATACTGTACAGACTGAACTTCTGTTCTTCCACTGAAAGGAAATTTACAAATTACAATCAGTGTCCACCATGAAAAAGATTGAGGGGAATAGATCATTTGGTTAATATAAGCAACTCTGAGTCACCCAAGCCTAAATTTGCAATGAACTTAACTCCAAACAGACTGAATGTCAGGTATGACAAGGCCACAGCAATTAAACTTAAGTGAGATATATCTGATGACCTTCCAGAACCAATGTAATAGCTGCCAAAAAATTCTTACTAGAACGAAGTTAAGGTACTATGCTAGCTGCAGAAGACCACAACAATTCAGTTTTAGATTTCTTTGCTTTATCTACATACTATTTCCCAAGCAGGCCCATTATCCGTGGAATCTAAATCCATGGATCAAGACCATAGTTGCACGAAACAGATTTTTCTACAACTTGGATGACCTATAGTCTGAACTTTCTCCCAACTTGAGACAAGCAGGAGGAAGGCTCATTGTGCTGGGGGAAAGTTTCAACCTTTGCTGCACAGTGTGGTAGAACCACAAGCCGTGGTCTCCCATTCCCTTTTGCTGTCTTCCTTATCATCCCTCCACAAGGAACATCATCATATAAAAGCCAAGATATGCTAACTAGCCATTTCCTCCCCACAGTTTTTGCCTGGATCTGAATGGAGCCTGCTGAATTCACAGAATTCTCTTCATCATTTAACTTTAATAGAACTTTTGCAGCATCACATCCTACATTTTGGCTATATCAGGCACTCAAAAAATGTACAATAAAACAAAAGGAATCAACACATTCTTTACACAGCCATGATTAAAAATTGCCCAATTTTCAATGTAAGCACCGAAAAAGTGCTCTGCAAAGAAGTCTTCGGAAATTGAACTTGATTATTATTTGCATATCTTCCCCTACTATACCTTCCATGCAATTTCTAATACAAGCTTGCTACATGACATTTTCAAAAAATGATGCATACTTGATCTCATCAAGCTATTTCAACAGTGGTTGATTTGGAGAAGACTATATTTAGTATTATGATAATTAATTCCTCTTGTGTAACATCAATACACTATGCAGGCCCAAACTTACCAGTATCGGAACTTTGAACCCAAAGTAAAATAATGTGCAAAAAAGTTCTTCTGAGGTGGCAGTGGTCTGTCTAGCCGGAAGAAGGTATGATGTTCCACACAAGCTTTCCATAAATTCTTACATGCTCGATAATTCACCATGTTGAATCCCAGTAATGTTTCTCTAGATTCGTGCTACCAAAAAAAAATAAAACTTTTATTTGATAATATTACTCTCCTGCTCATGAAATGTATTCGTAGCTGCTGTGAAAAATTAATTATTTTTACTAACTAGTGCAAAAGGACTCCCAGTGATCACATCAAGGAGAAAACCATTCCCTGGTAATATATATATATACATTTTGCATATTTGTTTTTATAAAGATAGACTTATGTGAGAAGAACAATAAAGAAACTTATACCTTTAGAGAACATTTTTCTTATTAGTCTGTCTAAAACAGCACTTGCCCTAAATACCCACTAGTATGTTACAGAGGATTCCTGGGATTCAGGATTTTTCAAGGCACACAAATCCAGAGCATTTCCTAAACCTCTTGAGCTTTAATGTCTTCCAACATAATGGAGTGTGAGTTTTACATGCAAACACAGTAGCACTCTTCCTCTGCAATGTTAGTTTTTTCATCAATTACATACAGTTTTGCAGTCCCATGTACATAACCTCAAGAATTATGTGTTGGAAAGCACTGTTTTAAAAAGTCATGATTAAACACCTACAATTAATGAGTACAGTTATCTAAATGATTCCTTTTATACTTTGAACTAACTTCAAGCAGTACATAAACATTTCAGACCCTATCTTCTTTTGAAACAAAAATCAAGACTAGAAAAGTGCCCAATGATTCTTAATTTTTTTTATTACAGCTCCACAGGAACTATAAGGTGCACTATAAGGAGATAGCCCATAAAATAAATAGACTGCAGCATGCTTCTAACCTATGGATTCAGAAGCACACGTTTCAGTCATTCTATAAATGTAAGCTAAAATCTTCTAACATTTAAGCATAAATTTAACTGTCACATATGCTCCAAGAGATTTAAATAATTACTGCATAATGGTAAAAATAGGATTTCTGTCCATGTGAAGACATGTCAACTGCATTACAAAAGCCACTCATAACAGCAAGACGCTTTGCAACTTCACAAGTAAATGGCAGATGATTAAGATAGGTACTCACCAATTCTTTTCTAAGTTGAATAAAAAACTGCTTGCATTTAAAAGAAATTTTTACAATCTTCAACCTAAGTGAAAATCAAACAAAATTAACATTTCTTTACATGTAAAAACTGCCATACAAGTAAAAATAGCGGGACACGTTGTGACATATATATTTAGGTACCCGAAAAAGTACCCTTTTATTGTATTCACAGGAAAAAAACCTCTAACTCATCTTCCCAATCTCATCATAGAATATATATATATATATATATATATATATATATATATATATATATATATATATATATATATATATATATATATATATATATATATATATATATATATATATATATATATATATATATATATATATATATATATATATATATATATATATATATATATACCACCCCGTATTGAGTCTGCCATGAAAACGCTAGAGGGCGTCACCCCAAGGGTCAGACATGACTCGGTGCTTGCACAGGGGATACCTTTACCTTTTATATATATATATATTCATTCTTGTAATACCTCTGCCTCCATGTTTTCTCTGAAAATCCTGAGATTATCTAGTGCTAGCTAATCTACCACAGATTTATCTTTACATAAAACCAGTTTGCAAAGTGGTCATCCATGGGGGCTTTCCCATCCCCTTCCACACTGCAAGTCCTTGTGTTTCTCCAAGAATAACCTGCCAGGACAATGTCCAGTTCAGCATTTTTGGGGGGTGGGTGGGGGGAGAAGGCATCAATTCAGATAGCTAACAGTAACGTCCAACAATTGATGGACTATAGTACCTACGAAAAGCCAGTGTGGTATAGTGATGATTAGTGTTTGATTAGGGCTGGGAAGATATAGTTCAAATACCCATTCAGCTGTGAAGTTCACTAACTCTCAGAATCAAGAGAGGAGGGGACAGCCATGTTTGCTTCCCATAGCTCTTTAAAAGAAACAGGATACAAATATATCAAGCTTAGGATCTTTCAACTACAGTGTGTACGAGATGAACTAAAGATCAGTCTTGGATCTAGGCTGTAAAATTGTGATAATCTTTCATGTATTAAGGCAAAGGAATAATGAGATTTATTTTTCCCTTCTCAGAAAGAAATAACCTGCATATCCTTATCCATTGTTGTTCCTCTATATATTTGTGAAACAGCCTAAGGGATGGGATGTGTCCGGCTGTCCAAATTGGAATAGGGCTAATCAGGGTGCATCCAGCTTTGCCCTGATTGGCCCTGCCCCTGCAGCTCCCACCCTCCATCCCTGGACTCTAGCCTCTTTGCTCTCAGATGCCTCAGTGCCTGGAGCCAACAGCAGGTAAAGGGAGAGGGCAAAGGGTCGTGGTGGCGGGCTTGCTAAAGAGGGCCTCTTGGCCTGCTAGGCTGGGCCTGCTGACGAGGGCCTCCCGGCCAGCTGACTACCTTCTAAGGAGCTCTGTCCCAGCCCTGCTAACGAACTGCCCAGTCCTCGCCTGCCCAACTTGATCTGGCTGCGAGCTGCTGCCCAAAGCCACCTTCAGCTGACTGGCTGGGGGCCCAGGATAAGGGACTCTTTTAAGGCCCCTTTTTTAGGAATGGGCTTTGAAGCTAGTTTGCTTCATAAAATGAAACATGACAAGGTTTACAGAACCTGTAAGCTGCCTTGAACCATGAAGGAAGGTTCTAATAAATGTTCTAATAACTAACTAAAAATAAACATGCTATGAAACTTGCACCAGGATGGTTCCAATGTGGGCAGCTAATTTTAGCCATGCAACAACCATAACTGGTGTCAACTTATCCTGATACACACTTTGTGAACTGAATAAAATCACATGCATGACACCTTTTGCCCAGCACAATACAGGTTCTGGCTAGTAGCATGATTACACCTCAAATGACTAGCAACACTGTACCAGCTAAAAATAATCCAGCTATGCTGGCACAATGCATCAACTGACAAGTATGGCAGAGAATCAGGTACATATAAACAGCAGCAGCTCACAGATCAAGATACACCATGTTGCACTGCTCCACTGAGATCAGGGCCCTGTGGGACCTAAACCAGTTCCACAGGGCCTGCAAGACAGAGCTGTTTTACCAAGCCTATGGTTGAGGCTCTCTCTCTCTGTAAAAGGATAAGCACGTATGCCACCTAGCTGACAAAAATGTAGCACTTTACCCCTCCCCCCTGGAATGGAAATGATGAGCTCCTAGGATTTTAAATATTAACTTGTTTTTAATGTTAAACTGTTTTTATCTGGGTGAGTGGGTTACAATGTGGCAAATGCAGTTCATTTTTGGTAAGTGTAAGGCGATACATATTGGGACAAAGAATTCCAACTTCAACTAAAAACTTAGTGAAATTGTTGCTCAATGAAAGTATCAACCCAGTGTGCTACAGCAGTGTAAAAGGCAAACTCTATGTTAGGGATTATTAGGAAAGGGATTAAGAGCAACCGGCATTGTAATGCCCCTGTATAGATCTATGGTATAACTTGAAATATTGTGTGCAGTTCTGGTCACTTCACCTCAAAAAGGACATTGTAGAGCTAGAAAACGTACAGGAAGGTGACCAAGGTGATTAGGGGGCTGAAGTTTCTTCCCTCTGAAGAAAGGCTGAACAGTCTGAGACTTTTCAGTTTAGAAAAGAGATGACTGAGGGGAGACATTGTAGCTAATTTATAAAATTGTGCATGGGGTGCCTCAGCAGGTTATATGGATGGCTGTGGATCATAACATATAAACCCTATGATAATGGCTGTCATCATTCTCTGAACATATTTACTGTGCTACTAAGAAAGGATAAATTGCTGACAAGAAATGATACCACAGATATAGACAAGATCAGAGAATTCAGTGGCCAACGTTTCAGGTAAGGAAGCTGCTTTTTGAGGCTTTGGGGACCTTTGGAATTTTGACACAGAGAGACAGGTTCAGCCACAAAATGGATGTTTCAGGAGGCGAGCCAGCCCTAAAATGGCTCCTATAGTGGACAGTGAAGATCCTTGTGCTATGATATAATGTTTTCAAAAATCTGCACAGCCAATCAAATAATCAGTAGCCAATCAAAAGCCCTGCTGGGCAGAAGTCCCACTGAACCCACACACTTTCTAAAAATACTTTGTGGATGCTAGGAAAGGTGTCAATGGATGTGGCCCACATGCATCACAGTAGGAACCCCTGCTCTAAAATATCATACAAATTTAATCAAGTTTGCTATCTATTAATGAATGACAAAACTGTAAAACAGACAGCAGAGAGTCAAATTAGTGTTGCCATGCAAAAATAGCTCATCTGAGGAATGACAATGTGTGTGGCCAGAGACAAAAGGATGAGTCAGTATCACAGCTATCCCAACCTGAAACCCTATGTGATAGTATCACTCCCCAAGAGCAACAAATAAAGAAAGCTAAGACAGTTCAGCCTGAATGAATTTTTTAACTTCCCAAGAAGAAAATTTATTGTGCACTCAGCAATTTAGCAACAAACACTGAGAGACTGATTCCACATGGGTGGAAAAGGCTGGGCCAGTGCCCATATGGCAGTGGTGCTAATCCACACTGCCACATGACATCGTAGCCGCCCCACATGACATCGTAGCCGCCCCATCGTAGCCGCTTTAAACCCTCTGTTGCCCCACAGCATTATCTGCACTCCCTAATCTGCCACAGAGGTCAACATGGCCTATCTAGCCACAGGCCCATGTGGACAGGGTAGTATCGGGACTTCCAGGCCCAGCTCCTCCCCCTCCTATGGCATCCTGAAGGGGACAGAAAATGACCCATCCTGATTCTGTGGTGCTTCACGGTGCCGTAGGACTGAATGGGGCATTAAAAAATTGCACAAAGGCAGAATTGCATTGTTATGCAATCCCACTTTCATGCAGATTTTTTTTTTAATCTGCCACTCCTCCTTGGCTCCCTCCGTGTGAAGACAGTAATCTGGGGCGGGCCTGGTGTGCTGCCCAAAATGGTCCTCCATGGGGATGCAGGAAGTGGTGGGGCCCATGGCCCCACTCAAACTCCCAGCAGCAGCATGGCACGGCTGCCACCGTGTGGAGTTGGGAGGCAACAACTAATATTATTTCAACAGCTGATAACAGAATAACAATACGATGTAAGAAAAATGAAATATAAATCAGAAAGCAAGGATTGAAACACATTAAATAGCAATATTTGGAGCAATTTAAATGTTCAACTGTGGTAAAGTGTAGTGCCACATAATGAATAAATACTGCTAAAACAGAGATATTTCTAATGAGTTTAGTTATTTCACAGAACTTTAACTAACAGACATTCATTAGTGATCACTGAGCAATCATAATAATTTGATTAATTTCAATGGATCAAAGCTCTAGTGGAAATTATTTCATTGGAACATGGGAACTTCAAGTTTTCCTAGACATGTTTTCTTAATTAAACAAGCCCATATGATATGATATACTTTGGGACTTGGGATTCCCAGATTTAGAACCCCACTCTGCTATGGAAGCCACTAGGTGACCTTGGACTGTCATTCTCACTCTAACCTGCCCCATAAGGTTTTAGATAGAATAAAACTGGCAAGAGAAAATATGTGTGCCTCCCAAAAAATTTTTTGGAGGAAGGGAAGGATAAAAATGCAATAAAAGAAAATAAAAATACAGGGCTGGTTCAGAAAAACAGGATCTTTCTTATGTGATGTTTCTTCTGAAATCACTTAAATACCTACAATATCATTTCTATTATTATTTATGGCCTAGCTAAGTCTTATGTTACAACTTCCATGTGACAGGGGCTCACCCACAAATTTGGAATAATGTTAGTGTGGCAATTTACCATATTTACATTACATTTATTAACGCATTTATTAGGGCTGATTATATATGTATAAATTCATACAAAGATTAAAAGCTAGTTTTCAAAGATTAATTAATTCAATGTTAACATAAACTAAATACTTGCTTTCCCTTTAATCTCAATAAAGTCACAATTCAGTTTACAGCCACTTGCTCTATGGTGCCTATAATTCTAACTCCTATGTAGAATTAAACAGCAAATCTATAAATGCAGAGGGGGGAGAGAGTTTGTATGTCTGTAAGCATCAATCTTTGTATACCCAGCTCTCATTCTAAGCTGCTTATCTCAAGGATCATAGCACCTGGGATAAACTCTTCATCAAGCAGAATATAAAAGACTGGTAATCACATCCTGCAATCTTTTCCACACCTATCTGTTCTAACTGAAACCTGGCACCATGTTCTCTCTCCTTCTCTTACTGTTCTTCAACCTGGAGATCTCCTGTACCCATCATGCATTTCACCTAGAAATGAACTAAACATAATGGGGGGGATGAATTTATCCTGTGGCCACCAATGCCATTTTAGAAGCACTTGTAGTTCATTTAAATTGCTGCAAGGCTTAGATCTGGTCAGGAGGCCAGCCCAAGAGATTTTGTTCCCTTCCTTTGCAGGCACAGAAGCAGCCAACTCCCTAAAGGATGCAGTGGTGGCATCAGCTTTCTCATTTCCAAATCCATCTAGTTCCATGCTATGCTTCTGCCCAGCTTTTAAATTTCATTGCATAGGACTCTGCTGCCCTCCCAGTCCCCTCTTTGACTCCTGATTCCCAATACTTACTCCTCCGCCATGTAAATATCTTCGGTTCCTTCCCTCTTTCATGCCATCACATAACTTGAAGCTGCCTTACACTGAATCAGAACTTGTTCCATCAGCCAGTACTGTCTACTCAGACTGGCAGGAGTTATGGCTACCCAAGGTCTCAGGCGGAGGTCTTAAACATCACCTACTGCCAGATCCTTTTAATTGGAGAACATAGGGACTGAACCTGGGACCTTCTGTATGCCAAGAAGAGGGTCTACCACTGAGCCACAGCTCCTCCCCTAACATCAATATTCTCCCCATCCATACAAACATGCACAAACCAATCCCTGCTATAATAAAGCTGAATTTGCCTTCTTTCATTTGTCTTCAAACTCTTGAAGCATTCTATTACCACCACTGCCTCAAATTTCCATCTTTCAAATTTTCCCTTGACCATTTTCAGCGTGCCTTCTGTCTTCTGCTCCTAATGGGAAAACAATGTCAAATCCAAAGAAACCTACTCTTTTAGATTACCCTTCTGTGACTCCTCTGCCATATTTGGATATAGCTGATTATGCTTTCCTGTTCAAATTCCTTCATGACCTAAGCTGTTAGGAGCCTTCTTCCTGTCTAATTGCTCATTTAATGTTTTCACAAGAAGAAGCTTTTCATTTGGGCTTTCCTTTTCTGTTGGGGACCCTTAGGATCTGAGTGACCTCACAGATAATTGCATTCAGAATAATTTGCAAGGGCACAAGGTCTACTTCTCAATTTCCGCCTTCTATCCAACCATTGTCTCAAATTGCCTGCCTGGTATTTCCAACCTCAGTGTGTCCTGAGTTTGACTCTCAAATCTTCCTCTATTCATGTTCACGGGGAGGAGCCCGCTGTTACAGCTAAGCTGAGGAGTGTCCTCTGATCTTAACTACCCTGGTCTCAACACCCTGATCTCAACCATCTTGGTGACCAAGAATGTGGACATTCATTTACCATTCCATATAGAACAAAAATATCCCTGTAACTATTATGAGCCTTTTTTTGGTTGAAAATGTGCAGTGGGACAAGACATGGCATCTGACAATGACTAACCATCAGACTAAAATAAAGATGTACCTTCTAGGGCCAATTCCACCAAACACTGGCATATAAAAACTTGTCATAGCTGCAGGTTTGTAAGACTGACCATGCCTTTTTTGATAGGCCCTTTCTAACTGTGGGGATCCACACAATCTCAAACCATTTTGGGGAACTGGTTTGCATTTAAATTGGAAACCTCATCAGTTACAAGATGTTCTTATGGTAGCAAGTGTTAAAAGTTTTGGGTTCACTGCCATGATGTAAGTTTTATAGTGAGCAAAAATCATGGAGATCACTGAGACAGGAATGGGATGTAAATAACAAAGGTTAGTTAAAAAAAACAAACCAACAGCACAGCAGGTAGGAGAAACCGGAGGCACATAAATTTAAGCCAATTATGGCTTCAGAGAATGGCTTGAAGTCTCTTTAAAGTTTACAGGTACAAATGGACTTTCACTGACTAGCCACCATAGTCCTTCCACACACAGCTGCCACTGTGCTGCAGGAGTTGAGGACTGGGACTCTGAACCACTCTTCAGGGGTCTCTGCAGCTGCATCGACCCCTTCTTCATGCCTTTGCTCCAGCACGACCACGCTGGGAGTCAGAAGATTATTGGTGGGAAGGCTCTTCAATGTCCCTTTGCCTTCCATTGTAGCTAAATTCCTAAAGGATTGTAGTCTGGTGTAAAAAAAACCCAATCCTGTAGATTGCAACCTAAAGTCTGTTCAGACTCAGAACATGGCTCTAGTCATCCTACCTGAACAGTAGGACAAATTAGATTGGAGAAGTCACTCAGTGGTCACTCAAGGAGGATTGGAAAAAAATAGCATTTCAATTTGCCCTACTTTTTGCAAAATGCATTTCACTGATCCCCCTGATAATTGGAGGGCCAAAAGGTCATGTATGTATCTACTATCCGACATGGCTTTTGGATCCTAGTTTCATTTGCTATGAAGATCAGGTTAATCATTATCTAACACAAACTACTATGCTATCACAAAAATTGTTATGAATTTCCATGCCAAAAGGAACGAGTGATTCCCATTTAACAATATCTTGGTGGTAGAATATGTATGCTCCCTGCTGAATGACAAATTGACTTGGATCTAAGGAGAGTCGTAGGAAGCAGAAGCACTTCTGCTCACAAAAGGGAAGAGGGTTGCTTTATACCATCAATTATCCCAGTAACTGCAGGTCCTGAAGCTATGTCACGTGCCACATTGTATGCTCTATTGACCCGCAAGAGTTTCCCCCCCCTGGTGTGTATGCATGGGAGGGGGGGGCAAGGGGACCATAGTGAGAAAATAGGGGGAAGGGGAGATAAGGTATCACCAAACTGTAAGCAAAAGCCTGTTTATACTTTTGTGGATCAAATTAAGACTTTATGGCATAGTTGTTAAAGAGTGCTTCACTAGGGCTAGGAATACATGGGTTCAATTTTCTACTCTGCATAGAACTCAATGAGCAGCCTTGGGCCAGTCACTCTTTCACAACTTTAACTCATTCACAGGGTTGTTGTAAAGATAACAGAAGCTAGACAACCATATGTATCCTGAGGTCCTAGGATGAAAAATGGAATAAAAGTGAGGCAGACAGACATCATCTAAAAAATTAATTGTGCATTAGAGTCATGACAATCCTGAAGAAAACATTTCACTACTCAATCTCTTTTAAAAGGGAGTTGATTAGAATAATCAAAGATACATTTTGATGTGATATTTGAATGATGAACATATGCAGACCACAAAGCTATTTCCTTTAAATGCATCCTTACCATAGAAAGATGTTAATTCGTACCCTGTTCTTATAAATTAGTATGCCTCCCGACATTACTCCAATCATAATTTCATTATTACTTTGATCCTAAAAAAAAAGGAAAAAAGATGAACACATACATCTACCGACTGCTTACATGTGAGAATCTGTCAAATAGGGCTGTAAAATGTCTCCCAATGAGCCTCTGGCATTTCTAGGTGGCTTGAAGAAATGAACACTAGTTTACAAACTGTCCCAGCCTGCCACTTCTCCTTACTTCTTTCCCTTCACTTACCTACCAACATGCTCAAGAGGCCTTCTGCCATGGTAGGGAAGTTAAGCCATATTGCATTATATGTCAATAATGGGGAAGAAATCAGTCCAGAGCACTGCCACTGTATTTCAAGTGAGCTGTTCGACAAAACTGTAGCAGAGCCCCACCTGAACGTCACCCAATGCTTCTCTGATCACCTTACCAAATAACTCAAAATGGGGGATATCATGGACCCTCTGGAGATTATGGTATTACTTCTATGCATAGGTAGGCTTTTCTGTTTCCTTCTTAACTCCCCTCCCTGCAACACACATCCTTATCGTGCACAGAAGCCAACTTATGAAAAAGGAGTTATCATGCTTATTTAAAAATAGATAGATGAGCTTTATACTAAATACTGAAGCTGTATTTTCTAGCAGATTTAATATTCATGGTTAGTGTAATGTGTTTAAATGGCCACAGCATCTTCCAAACACAGGGTAGAATCAGAAGAAAAGCATGAAGGACAACTGGAATATTTGGAACATTCATTCCCAAGTTTATATTTGTAATTAAATTAGATTATTTTAAGTGAGTTGTGTATTTATCCTAAATTTATTTGACTAAAGCATAATAGACAGCTAAAATGATCTGAGCTCATTTCAGTTGAGCTGCAGGCATAGGTTTGACACAAACTATAAAGGACAGCAATCAGACCTGCCTCTTCTTCAAAGAAATGGAAAATATGCTAGAGGTAAAAACAGAAAAGTGATGAATTCATAATAAGACTATCACTTAAAACATCAGAGACACCCAATACTACATTTTTTGTTCATATTTATTGATAGATATTGTACATTTGTTCACCCTGTTATTTAAAGTGGAATTTGCACCATTAAAGGATTATTATTTTGTTTTAACATATTACATTGCAAAGTTCCAATAATAGTAGTAGTATTTCCATCAGAGAAGAGCAGTTATAAAACACAATTGTTATAGCCATAGATGGATACCAAAATTTGAGAAATGATTTGACAACTTTTTTAAAAATGCAGAACTTCCTACCTATTGCCTCTCAAATGGACTAGTTCTGTTAGCTGTCACAACTGCATGAAGAAAATTGATCTGTAACTGTTGTTCATCGATGTCTTCTCCGCAGACACACATTGGGACTTCACTTGCCCAGGCTGCTCATGGAATATTTTTTCCCAGCTGAACTACAAAAGGTTCTCCCTGCCCCTTGCAGAGCTAACATGACAGTTTCCCTGCCAAAACCATCATGTGCCTCATCCCTCAGTTCCTACAAAGCTACCGCAAACTCCCACACAGTCAGAAAAAGGGAAAATTCACAGTAGGGCAGGAGGGAGGAAATGTGTCTTTTGCACAGAAGACATTGATAAACAACAGTTAAAACTGCAACTCTGTGAGCCACCTCGAGTCGACATTGTTAGGAGAGGTGGGATAAAAATTTAAAAATAAAGAAAAATGCTTCACAAACACGTCCTCGGCTGACCATATTGCAGTTTTATTGATTTGTATGCTATCCAGAATTCATGCAGCATACATGAATTAATGTACTCCTCTTGGAATCCATTTGCAAAAGAACTTTAAAATTGTCTACCTGTAAAAGGATTGTAAATGTTGGCTATTCTTTTCATTGTGCAAAAGTAAGTCTATTGTATTTCAGTGTATTTTTATATTGTACTTTCATTGTTGGTTGTTTGCTATTCATTATATGTTATATTCATATATTTCTTTTCTGACTTTTTATTTATGTGTAATATTAACAGTGTTGTCCTTTGGGCACAAAGCTTTATTTGAGGTTTTTACACTGTGACCGCCACCTATTTAAGCAGCAGTTTCACCGACATTTTTTGGAATGCAGCCAAAGATCCTTGCACCCAGATGGAGTGCACAGTCACCTCTAGCAGATAAGGCTCTCCAGCCACCTGGCACCAAGAATGGATGGAAGCCACCACCCATCTGGAAAGCGATTGAGAAGAGGCAACAGCTCTCCCCTTCTCAGGGCCCAGTAACATACAAAGAGTATCTCATCATATCAGAAGGATATAGGTCATATCCTCCTAATGTCTAACTTATGCAGAGCCCTCTTGAATTTAGACTCCCTGGTGGAAAAAACACGAGCAACATAATCTCTTGTGCCAGGTGGGATTTTGAGACCACCTTAAGGAAGATATCCAAACTACTGTAAGGCACCACTTTCTCATAATAAAAAAAACTTTAAGAAATGGGGAGTCAACCTTGAGGACTGCTAACTCATTCACCCTCTTAGAAGAAACTGCTACCAGGAAAACTACTTTTCTGGACAGCAATGTCAATGGGCATGTGACCAAGGGTTTGAATGGAGGACTCATCACCTGAACAAGCACCAATGTCAGAGAGCACTGAGGGACAATGTAAGGAGCAGAAATGTAAAACATTTAATAGCCTGTTTAAAAAAAAAAAACACTGGGCTAATTTGTGGGGAAAGATACCCTGAGCCACTTCACGCTATGCCGAAATGGCTGCCAGGTGAGTCTTAATCAATGCCACCCTAACCCCTCATTTGCTAAGGTAAGTACTCCAGGACAAAAAGTAACGGTCAGATGAAGGGAGAAGGCTAAGACTCAAAATGCACTCATTTCCTAGAACAGGAATACCTTGTGAAGAATTTCTGGGCCTCTGGGGAGAGGAGTTGCCCTAAGAGTATATCCTCTGTGCCGTGATGTGCAATCAGGACATTTTGTGGCATAACTTTGGGTCCCTCACCAGGAAATCTGGCACAGAAGGAAGGGTAATGAACTCAGAGCCCACCAGATATAACTACTCTGAGAACCAAATCTTGTGGGGCTACCAGTTTCCCTATAACTCTGCTCAGAAGGAAAAACAGGGAGAACATATAAAACAATACTAGTGACCAGAAAATCTGGAGCACATCCTCCCAGAGAGGCTGGATTGCTGTCTGTTAGGGAACAAAATCCTACAACCTAATAGGGAAATGTCTGTAGTGAGTGTGACCTGAGGTACCCAACACTCCATCTGGGCTCCGGTAAACAGGTTGGACCCCTCTGCTCACCACAGGAGTGATGTCAAAACTTCCTCAAAGACCAAGAAACAATGCCCAGGAACATGTCTGACTGGGTTATATTTCTTCATGAGTCACAAGATTTAATCATTGCATATGTAGTCTGGCTAAAGGGATCACCATCATGGTCAAAACCATGAGAGCCAATAGCCATTGAACAGACTTGACTGACTGCTGTCTTTTTCCTTAAGAAGTTATGTATCATGGGTCTCAAGTGTCCAGCCCTGTCAGAATCTAAAAAGGCTTTTGCTCTTACAGAGTCCAAAAAAGCACTGATGAACTGGACTTCTTCATGGGCAGGAAAATGGATCTTTTCCCAGTTTACCACTAAACCTAACTGGGAACAGGCAAAGAGAACTACTATATACATCTTCAATATGCACCTTCGAAATTTCCTGGGTGGGAAATTGGTACAACCCTCAGTAAAAAGATGGACACAACTACTGCCATACACTTAGTAAAGACCTAGGGGCTGTGGTGAGGCCAAAGGCAAGTGCAGTGTACAGAAACACTTCAGCCCCTTGTCTAAAATGGAAGTACATTCTGTTGAAGGGATAGAAACATGAAAATATACATCCTTAAGGTTTAGGACTGCAAACCAGGAATGAAAGGAAAGGAACTCACTGACACATGATAAAAAATTCATTCTAAATGCAGAAACCTTACAAAATATGTTTAATTCTCTCAGGTCAAGAATTGATCTACAGCTTCCATCCTTCTTGTTAACCAGAAAAAAACTCTGAATGGAAGCCGTATGACTGCAGATCACCTGCAACCTTCTCCACTACCCCTTTCTGAACAAGCTTATCAAACTTAAGGTAGAGCTCAAGTTATGGATTATCAACTGCTGTAAAACTGGGGTGGCATGTGGGAAGGGAGACAAACTCTAACATATGACTATTATAGACAAAGCCCACCTACTGGAGCATATGGCACAGCATGCTTCATGAAACTGCTAATCTATTCCTAAAACTTGGCTTTTCTGTAAAAACTGAGACAGAATTTTGGTGGTTGCTAATTCTACCTCTGGGGAGTTTGGTGGCTGGTTGACTTGGAGTTCTCTTCCTCTTCAGAAATAGGGAAGACTGATATGGATGATGAGAATATGAATAAGAAGCCTGCACCTGCTAGTACCTTTGTCCTTTATTTAAAAAAGGAGGGCTAATTCATACTGCCTCTGGGTGAAATACTCCCATGGAGCAGGGATGGAAGACAAGAGTGACTTTGCTGTTTGATGATTCTTCTTCATGATAGATAAGAATTTGTCAGTGGTGTGGGAAAAAAAGAGTTGGGAAGATCTTCTATTATATAATGTGTCTCCAATGGGAGAGCAATTGTACGCAACAAGAAGACTCTTCTTAAGACCACCACAGAGGCCATGGATGTAGCCAATACTTCCGCTGCATGTCTGCTTGCATTAATTTCCTGTTTGGAAAGTCTGATCGCCTTCAAATTGATAAGTTTGGCCAAAAATATAGGCTCAGAAGCAAATCCAAATACTGTCATAGATTTTCCCAAAGGAAAAGCAGATAATCTCCAATAATCATTGGATAATTCATGACTTGGAAGAAGAGTGCTGCGGACAAATAAAATTTACAACCCAGGAAATCCAAACATCATCTCTCTGTCTACAGGAAGAAATGCTGGCAAGCTTTTGGTGTATTTGCATTTCTTCAGTAACTAATGAAGAGGGAGTAGGATGGATAGTCAGAAGCTCACATAAATCCTGCTTGATCTTATATTGATTTTCTATCTTGCAAGAAGTGGCTGGAGTAGACGCTGCTTTCTGATAACTCTCGGCCATCAGTTTTGCCAAGCCTTCTGATAGGGAAAGCCACCATGCCCAGTGAGTTGGGGTAAAGACAACTAAGAATCTTGTACTATGGCCTAATCAGCAGTGATAACATGAATGTCAAGTACCTTGGCCATTCTTAGCATCTGTTCGCTGCAGAAGTGAAGGTCCCACTAGAGGATACTGGAGTCAGATCTCCTACAGTGTCACCAGGCGATAGCTCAGAAGCACACTCAAAGCTATAATGAGATGCCATAGCCAAGCCTCCTCAGGTTCAAGATAAGGAGATATGAGTGGCAAGAGACATGATAAGTGCTGATCACTCCCAGCTGTTGGGAGTGATCAGACTACTGTTGCAGGTATGCTGAAGCCATATAATAAGAATGGCATTAGGATGGACAAATCTGCTGCCAAGCAAGAGAAGCCAGGTCAGGATGTACTAGCTGACTTGCTGGAATGCTCAATCGCTCCTCACTAACTTCTGAGAGTGACCTATCAGAAGAGTCAAAGTGAGGTGAAAGAGTGCATGGAGACACTATAATGATGTCCTGCTGATCAGAATTCAGTGCTTGGATTCAGTGTCGGTCTTCTCCTTATGTTCAGACTTTTTATATTTCTTAGTTGGTGGGAACACAGTGGAACTGAAGAGATCAGTGATGTGGACTGAAGACATCTAGATTCTAAAGAAAATGCTACAGAAGCAGCTCTGTTAGGCAGATTGGGAGCCCTCTTAATGGTCAGAATGGACAGGACTGACCGCGCAGGTTGCAATGGGACACCAGTACCTGAACCAATAGGGTTGAGGGAAGACTTCAACTTGAGACTTCAACTCAAGCCAGCAGAGACAAAGCCTCAACAACAACTCACCTGGCCAAAAATAAAACCAGAGCCTGCTGGAATTCCTGCGGTGGCACAAAAGAACTAAGGGAAGGGGGTACCTGCCTCTAGAACATATGATGGTTTCAGCAGGAAAGTTGTTTCATCAGCTCCAGGAGGAGTGAGGCAACCCCCCCCCCTTTGTAGATTTTTTAGCTGAGAAAAAAAACATTCTGTGGTTGGCCTGTGCAAGCACAGTCCCAATGTAGGGCTGCACCAAAGACAGAAGACGAACCATATATAATTGGATTTTTTCGGCTAGTAAATATATAGTCATTGGCAAAAAAATCATGAATCAGAATCTTATGCACTAAAGGAATTTCCTCTTCCAATAAAACTAGACAAAAAGGTCTTAACTAGTAGACATGACCACTGAATAGGGTCAACGCTGGTAAAGATTGATCCACACTTACAGTATTTACATTAAGTAGCCGAGTACATCTTATTCAGCTTATCTTGTGTACAATATCATAAATATATCATTTTATAAGTTTTCTATAACTATACATAAAGCTTTTGCCAAACTAGTTGTAAATATTGTATATTACTCTTGCTCTGCAATTTCACAGTAAAAATACTGCCCCTATTATTATTATTATTATTATTATTTAAATAAAAAAGCCAACTCTTTCATAGGTGTGGATATTAGGAGACATTTCTACATTTGATACAAACCTCATTTCATTTCCTGCTTTTTAAGCATTAAGTATTTAAATTCAGCTGTGTAATTTCTGCTTTTAAAATTCAACTTATTTTCTTAGCTAGAAAAATCAAAACCATTTAATATTAGTATTTTTCTCTTTCAAGGTAATCACAGAAAAGCACTGACTAGAGTTTATTACATATTCAAACGTAATCTGCTAACCAACTTGTTCATGGTTTCATCAAATGAAAATATGAGTATACAAGAGAAACTGATAGGCTTAAGTACTTCAGTGAGAAATTCTCATTAATATCACATTAACTTTTATATTTTGCACTGAAATACTTGGTAGTTTTTCCTGTTCTTTGTTCAGAAACTGCCTTGGTCACTATGATATATTAGGAAATAAACAAAGGAAGCACTAGATAGTGATTCTTCTAGATTTATCAAAGGCTTTTTGAGACCATTACCCATGGTATCCACTTGCCTAACCAAATTGGAGGCATCTTGCTCTGCCTAATTTCAAAAAGTTGTGCTAGGAAATTCAGCTCTACCTCATGGCAACTTTGCTACAGGATGGTACAACATTTCATTTAGTCCCCTCAACATTTAAGGTTTACATGAAACCACCGGCAGTCAAAAACAAAACTGGACTGAGGCATCCACAGTATGATAATGATCCTCAGTTTTTTTTATGTCTTTCAAATGAATCAGATGTGGTGGTGGATGTGTTGAACAGGACCTGGAGCTAGGAATGGGCAGGAAAAGGACATTAATGAGCTAAATCTAGATCAGATGAATGTGTTAGAGAAGTGTTCTTCAACCCTGAATAGTAGTTAGGGTTTATTCTGAACATAGCAGACTTTTCCTAAGAACCAGGTTCACTGCCTGAGGATACACTGAGATCCAGTCAACTATGCATTTTTAGGAATCATCTGCAACTCAAAGTGCCTCTCACTATGGAGAGAAGTGATCTGCATTCTATGTGAGGCTGCCTTTGAAAACTTCTGAAACTGCAAATGACTCAAAATACCACAACCAGGATGTTAATAAAAACACATATGAGTATACCTAAATTTTTCTATACCTAAATTGGTTTCCGGCATAGATTTGAATAACATCAAATGGCTTTGTCTCGAACGATAAAGCTCTAAATGCTTGGTGACCACAGCACCGGAAAGATATGTTGTCCCATTAAAATCACCTTCAGACCCTCTCCTCTCAGTCTCTTTCAAGGGAGCTGAGGCAGGTGACATCTGGGAGAAGCCTTTTCTATGATGGCCCCATGGCTGTGGAACAGTTATGAAATTCATCAAGAACAATTTTTGCTGACAGTTCAATATTGTGCTTCATCGGGCTTTGATTAATTTAAATGGTTTAGTTTTTGGTTTATTATCCCTTGTTCTTGGCCTACCTGATATTTTAAAAAAACTTCATTTGTTGTGATCGAGTCTCAGCACTTTGACATTGTGTGCAATTTTGTTTTCAACAGAAGTATCCAACTGTTCTGAGCTGTCTTGAACTACACTGGGTACATGCACTTCATAACTACAGAATTGGAAAGTATTCATATAGGCAATGCAATGAGTCATTTTCTTCCATAGGCATCAGTTAAAACTTACCCTTGCATAGTGCAATTCAACACCATAGAGTTCTAAGGTTCGAGCTGTATTAAGATAACTAAATTCTGCCTCAGCGGGAGATAAGCCTCTATAATGATAAAAACAGACAAAGCACACAGTTCAAAATGCATAGAATAATCTGCCTCTGTATTTCCAAATACATTTTACATATTAGCATTTCATAACAAAATAAGTAGAAAGCATCTCATTTATCCAATAGCAAAAACGTTTGTTGTCAGTTGTTGTTGTTAGGTGCGAAGTCGTGTCCGACCCATCACGACCCCATGGACAATGATCCTCCAGGCCTTCCTGTCCTCTACCATTCCTCAGAGTCCATTTAAGTTTGCACCTACTGCTTCAGTGACTCCATCTAGCCACCGCATTCTCTGTCGTCCCCTTCTTCTTTTGCCCTCAATCACTCCCAGCATTAGGCTCTTCTCCAGGGAGTCCTTCCTTCTCATGAGGTGGCCAAAGTATTTGAGTTTCATCTTCAGGATCTGGCCTTCTAAAGAGCAGTCAGGGCTGATCTCCTCTAGGACTGACCGGTTTGTTCGCCTTGCAGTTCAAGGGACTCGCAAGAGTCTTCTCCAGCACCAGAGTTCAAAAGCACCAGAGTTCAAAAGCCTCAATTCTTTGACGCTCGGCCTTCCTTATGGTCCAGCTTTCGCAGCCATACATTGCAACAGGGAATACCATAGCCTTGACTAAACGCACTTTTGTTGGCAGGGTGATGTCTCTGCTTTTTAGGATGCTGTCTAGATTTGCCATAGCTTTCCTCCCCAGGAGCAAGCGTCTTTTAATTTCTTTGCTGCAGTCCCCATCTGCAGTGATCTTGGAGCCCAGGAAAAGAAAATCTGTCACTATCTCCATTTCTTCCCCATCTATTTGCCAGGAATTGAGGGGGCCGGATGCCATGATCTTCATTTTCTTGGTGCTGAGTTTCAAGCCAACTTTTGCACTCTCCTTCTTCACCCGCATCAACAGGCTCTTTAGTTCCTCTTCGCTTTCTGCCATTGGAGTGGTATCATCTGCATATCTGAGGTTGTTGATATTTCTCCCTGCAATCTTGATCCCAATTTGTGACTCCTCTAATCCCGCCTTTCTCATGATGTGCTCCGCATACAAGTTAAATAGGTAAGGTGACAGTATACAGCCTTGCCGAACTCCTTTCTCAATTTTGAACTAATCAATGATTCCATGTTCAGTTCTCACTGTTGCTTCTTGACCTGCATATAAATTTCTCAAGAGACAAATAAGATGCTCTGGTATTCCCATCTCTTCAAGAACTTGCCACAATTTGTTGTGCTCCACACAATCAAAGGCTTTAGCATAGACAATGAAACAGAAGTAGCTCTGGTGTCAGTAGCTCTGCAATTGTAGGCCTACCACAGATGAATAAAACTGCAGAATTCTAAACACAGTGTACTTTCCAGATACCTCACTTTATACACAATGATATCAGAAAATTGAGAATAAATACTTACAAAAGAACTGAGTATGATAAACAAGCAATAATGGGTATAATCCAGAGAGGTATCTTAGGTGTGGCCAAAACCTATGTATTCACAGATTTCCCCTCCTCTGAATATGCAAAACCTAGTGCTACATAATGAACTGTTTTTAATATCCTTCAAGCATGGGTTGGGGGGGGGAGGGCCGGAATGGGATGAGATCAGCTGTCCAAAGACCTACTGTATTTATGTAACTTTAATGATTTATGCTTTACATTAATACTTACATATGCTGTTGATGTAGTTTGGATACTTCTTTTTCAAAATCTTGCGGCTGGTCAGGGATGAATGAGTAGTCTGAGAGGTAGCCTGGGAAGTTTTCTGAAAGACTGTAATCTCCCAGTTCAGCTAAAACAACAACAACAACAACACAAATCTGTTTAGCAACATCTCAATTTGAACACTTTGCAGTCCATGACAAATAGCAAGACTTATAAACTTATCCTCCAAATATTTCTTTAAAAAATTAAATGGAATAAAAAACTTAACAGAAGTGCCTGCTACTGTTTGAGGGCTGAGGTCATACAAACCTTAATACTATAGTACTTTAATTTACAATTGCCTTATTAAATACTTGTCTGCTAGAAAAATCCCACAACTTTACTTACTCTCAGCTAAGTATGTACAAGCCTGCAGCCTCTGTCTCCTTGGTGTTAACTATACTAGTTTATTTAACATTCTGACAACAAAGTAAGATTCGAGAAGAGTGTTTGTGTGAACTAACTGTATGGTGTCAGGTTTAACACTGAAATCCACAGTAATAAAAGCACTCCTACTTAATTAGAACTTACTTTAAAGCACAGCAGCTACCATACCCAAAGAGGAAAGATCTAGTTCAGTTTAAAAAGCCACCAGCTTCTTTGGGTGTGGCAACTACAATAAAGAAAACTTCAAAGAAAGGCTGATCTGCATGTGATCTTCCCTTACCTGTTCTTAAATTAGTTCTTGCAGCATAAGTTCTTTACAATGCAATCCTACACATGTATGCTCAGAAATAAAATGCAGTGAACTCAATGGGACTTATCTCTTTATTAAGCAGGCTTAGAATTGCAGCCTTAGTTCTAGAGTTCTGTGCTGGTGGTACTTTATTTATAATCAGTATTATCTTTCTCACATGGATCATTATGCTCAGTAAAACAATAACGTAGTATTTCTCAGTTGTGTTCTCCCATAGTTCCCTGCCAACTCTTGCTAAACTGGAAGCAGTTGCCCAGAACAAAAGCAGTCTCAGTCTTTTCACAAACAAGCTAAAAGTACGCACAATTCTTTAAAGGAAAGCATATGCTCTTGTTCACTGCCCCAATTCATTTTTGAGTTAGAACACAACAGAGGGGCAAGGAATCATGAGCCAGCAAAGTAAAAACAATATATGAAATGCATTAGATTTACATGCAGACACAATGTATATCATTCACAGAAAGAGCATTCAAAATGATTGAATCGGATAAATGGGGGTAGGGTAAAAACATTCAAACAAAAATGTCCCAAATAGATATTCTAATATTTACATTGTCAGTAACATTGTGATATCTAAATTCTGAGTCATATTCATTGGCATCAAAAATTCTAGCAATGAGCAGAACTACTATATATTTTGAAATGTATATATGTATTTTCTCGTTCTAGACTTTACATCCATGTGAGTTCTTAACACTAAATGGATAATAAAATAGCAAAAAATAAATAATAAAACATCATTATTTACTTTTTTGCTATAGCTGACATACCCCAAAATTAGGAAATTAATAAGATAACCTTTCTCCATTAAATATATTACACATTTTAATCTATTAAAAACAGTACTTACACTGAACAGCATAGGAAGCCAAAAGTGCAGCAGTATTGTAAGGGCAGGGCAATCTAATAAAAGATGTAAAGTAACAGAGTGAAATGGCAGTAATCTTTTAAAGCATCTTTTTTTAAAAGTGTATTTGCAGTACACAGGCTAACAGCAGCTAAATTATCAAGAAGACAGATTTCTTTTCTACAGCATAAAATATATAAAGATTTCTTTGTATTATATCATATGTTTCAATATTTGGATGCTACTCTACAAACATAGGTGCACAGCAACATGTACTTTGGGAGCTTCCAGGTTGTCAACAGATGGCTGACACTGCCAATTCTGACATATCTAGTTGTTTGTGTAGGAAGGATGAGAGGCCTGAATTTATTCTCTTCTCTCCAGTGAGAGCAGAGGGGGAGGGGAACCCAAACCAACATGCAGATTTCAGTACCTTCCAGCTAAAGATATGAACAACTGGTAAGGCAGTGTGCAGCCTGTATACAAGATGCAAAACAACCAGTGGCTTACCTGTGAGAGGTCCTTCTCCCCAGAGTTATAGGAAGACATCTTTGGGTATTTTTCACACATCTCTTTTTCCCCTTCCTGTTTAAGGTAGAGGGTGTGACTTCTTGCCCAAGTTTGAGATTGCCACGGTATCCCTGAATTCTGCACATAGACTAAATACTCAACTCATGAAAAGTTACTAGAAGCAAGAAGCAGTCCCAGAAGGGGAAAAGGCGTAACTATAATTCTTGGAACCCAGAAAACAATCTTCACAGGTGTAAAGAAAGAACAAGCAAAGTAGCAACTTCTGGGAAGGGATGAAGATATCTTCCTATACCTCTGGGGAGAAGGACCCCTTATAGGCAAGGCACTGGTCATTCTCCCCCAGAGGTTGAAGATATTTTTGGGACCTCCTTAAGCAGTGTCCCTATGGGTGGGAAGCTGCTCCTGCAGAGATCACCTCCTGCAGAATAGCCCTGCTGAAGGTGGTATCAGCTGAGTTGAACTGATCTGTTTTGTAGTGTCTAGCGAACGTTGCCGCTGACAACCACATAGCTGCTTTGCACTTCAATAGGGATCTGATTGAGCGAGGCTGCCTTAGTAGTGGCACTATGAACTAAATGTGCCAGAATATCCTCTGGTATAGGTTTGCCTGAGGCCTTGTAAGCCTCCACGATACATTCCTGAGACATCTGCTCAGGGAAATCTTTGACAACTTGCTGCCCTTGCTAGGCGCTGCAATAAAAATAAACGCTGCAAACGCTGGCAGGGGCTGGCAAGCTGGCAGGGGCTCATGGGAATTGTAGTCCATGGACATCTGGAGGACCACAGGTTGACTACCCCTGCTGTATACAGTTTCTTTGCATATGAAGAGAACTGTTTGTTAGCCATGGGCTTTACCCACTCCTTCCAGAATGTCTCTCAAAATAATCCGGAAGAGGAAATAGCTTTTGGTCATACTCTTCAGGTGGGAAGAACTCTGAATTACCCTTGGGACCCTTGGCCTTTTTAGGAGTTCCCTTTGCTTCTTCAGTTAAAGGAAGTTTGAGATCTAGGGCTGCTAGAGTTTTTGCTAATAAGGTTATCTATCTTGAATACCCTCTTGGAAGGCTCTGGTAGCTCTATATCTATCTCTAGTTCTTCATCCATGAGGAATTCAATATCAGCCTTTGTATTGGTATCACTGCCTGAAGAACGATCACGCTCTCCACAGGGGCTATACCTCCTTTTCCTAGTGGCTTTAGTGGGCTAGGAACACCTGGGCTGTGAAGTATCAGTGTCATAATGTCTGGAGAGGTGGGGGGGGGGGGAGGAGATGAGTCCAACCTGTCCCTACTCTTGTCTCTATGTTCTAAAACTTGCGAAATAAGTTGCATGTGTTTAGCAATGGATTCATTTATTGCATTAGGAATATCCAGAGAAACGGAAGATTACCCATCAGGCCTTACTATGCTTTCCCAGGAAGCCTTGTTGGGCTGGGCTCTTGGGTTGAAGGCCCCCTAGGGGGCTGAAGCAAGATGACTGCCAGAGGTACTTGCTAATGACTCAAAATAGTGCCCAGCTGCAGTTGCGGCTGTCTTTTCGGTGTGCTTGTCACAATCGCCCAAGTGCACTCCGACCAGACGCGGGGCGGCCGTAGCTGGCTCGCCCACTGGTCCAGGGAGCTCCACACTGCCTTCCACAAGCAAACCTGACGGTTGCTCCTCCAAAAGGAAATCATTGAACCTCTTATCCTCCATTAGATCAGCTAGTGCTGCAGGGAGGTCCGAGTCACAGAGAGCTGCCACAGGCTCGCTCTTGAAGTTGGAGAGGTTTTTTATTTAAACCCCCTTCTAGAAGTTGGAGAGGAGAGAAAGAAGGCACTAGAGGAAGATAGCAAAGAGAAAAAAAAGTTTTAAAGGTAAATGCCTGTTACCGCTCCAAAAAAGCCTAACCTCCCTGTATTGAGGCAGAAAAGAACTGGAGACGAAAACGAACTTGCCTCCCTGAAGACAGGGGTGAAAAACACCCAAAGATGTCTTCCACCTCTGGGAGAGAACCTGTATACAGCAATGCAACTTTCCTGTTCACTAGCAAATATGCACTGGTGAATTTGGCTTCTATAAACATACTACTATCATTGTGATTTTGGCTATTGATTGAATATTGTTCACCTCCATTCTAAATCATGCAATATATATACAAGTAGCTGCCTGAAAAGATACGCAAGTCTTTATGGTTAACAAATCTTACCTTCCAGTAAGAATGTCTTGCTTAATTTGCAAAAAATATTGGTACCTTAAAGAAAGGGTAAACACAGAACAACAGATTAACAAAATTAAGATCACTCTTTGATTTCAGCATCTGCATTTCATCATTAACCATCATTTCAAGCTAAACAACCCACAGAAATTGAGCTGAGTTTAAAGATATGGAAGCACAAACTAGTATTTCATAGGCACCATAAAATATGCAAGTGTATTATCTCTCATGCAAGCAGTACAAGATCTATTTATATTAAATACATGATATAAACTTGTAATTAATGGCCGATTGAACTTTTTGTGGAACTTTTTATTTTCCAGCAGCCTCTACCTCGCTCCCAAAACACAAATCCTGGGGCAATGGGCCACACGTGAAATAACAGCCACAAATGGTGGAGGGCACACTAGGAAGGAGATGTGAAAGAGCTTCTTCCTCTCCAGTCAGCAGACTCCGAGAGAAGGCAAAGAGTGATTTCAACACAATCTGCCCCCAGTTGGTACCAAGCTACAGCTCCTCCTCGTCCTCCTCCCCGGGCTGCTGCCTCGGGGGCTGCCCTGCCACTCTGCTGCCGGCTCACCTTTGGGGCTCCCCCTCAGCGTGGCACTGTGCAGCTGCTGCTGGCAGCGCACCCCAGCGGGCAGCGGGAAGTCAGGGTCGCCGGTGGGAAAGCAAGTGGAGCAGGGGCTCAGGCGGCAGCGACGTTCCTCGGCAAAAGACTACCCCCCCTGGGCTAAAGAAATGTGAACAGCCATATTGGACTGTCTCCAACAAACACTAATGGTTTCCCAGAATCATTTGACCATTGAGATCCAAAAAAACACCCTAAATACTGATAGTATGCGCCAATTTTTATAGTCCTATTTTGAGGTTTTTACATATATTTTTGCTACCAGGACAATGTCTTGCCCAAAAATGATCTTGCAATATGATTTGACTAGTGTTCTGTATCTACTTTATTCCTATCCTATGGTTCTTTATTTCCTCTAATAAACGTATCCTGGTTCAGTACACTTGTTCTGCTCTAGAGCGACTAGTTTTGTGAAACCCTGGGACTTTTTGATAGCCCTGGAAGGATTTCCTGAATAGGTGGGAGTTAACTAATTTTTGATATATTTTTTAATGTGTTAAACATTTATCACGTGATATGAACATATGTGGTCTTGTTGGCCCCCTCCTCTCATAAAATGGCTAATGATGGGCCTGAAGGGAATGGGAAGGGGAGGGGTCCTGGGTGGGCATGTACAAACTATGCTTCCCAACCATATTATGCACAATCCTGCCACTTCTGAGGTCTCTTGTAGCCTGAAGAATGGGATTTCTCAATAGTAAAAAAGGCGAGAAAAGTTGCTCTAGAGATTCAAAGGATCTAAGATGTCCTTATGTGAGCAAAAGTTTCCTTGATCTGGAAACTACAACTGGTGCAGAATGCCACAGCCAGGATTCTCACTAAGACATCATGGAGATCTCACATCTGCCAGATACTCCAAGAGCTCAGCTGGCTCCCAGTTGAATTTCAGATTATGCTTAAGGTTTTGATAATCACCTTTAAGGCCATACACAGTCTGGGCCCAGTGTATCTGAGAGACCGCCTCCTTGCCTATACCCCCAGAAGAGCTCTACGCTCTACCACCTCCAACAGGCTGTGGATCCCTGTCCCTAAAGAGGCACGTCGGACCTCAACAAGGGCCAGGGCCTTTTAAATCCTGGCCCCCACATGGTGGAATGACCTCCCTGAAGAGATCAGGGCCCTGCCTTAACTTCCGCAGGGCCTGCAAAAGGGAGCTCTTCCACCAGGCATTCGCTTGAGGCCGACTGACCCAAAACATCTACAGGTCCGCCGCCAGACAAAGAGGTCAAACCTACCAAGGGAATGTTTTAGTTATTGTAGCTGAAATGTTCTAGTTGGTACGTTATTGTTATATTGATTTTGAAAGTGTTCTATGTAAATGTTTCTAAATGTTTTATGTAAACCTCCCAGAGCCAGAGGGAAGGGTGGTATAATATAAATAAATAAATAAATAAATAAATAAATAAATAAATAAATAAATAAATAAATAAATAAATAAATAAAAGGTGTTTCTGCCTACATGTATAAGTGAATTGCCAATTACCAGTATTCTTCTGTAGCAAAATACTAAGTCATATTATGCAACATTCCAGTAAGCTAGTATTCTTTATGAATGGAGCTTTTGGAGACCTTGTGACTGTACTGGGAATAAAGAAAAAAACAGACTGTGCACTATTTTTGACTCCAACTCAAAATGTGATTAGTACTGTGAACAATTTTAGGCAATAGAATTGCAAGTTGCAAAAATTTAAATGAATTTCCTCCAGGCCAGACTGGATTCTGAAGATTTTTGGTAGAGGGAAACAAGAATAAAAATTAAGGTAGTGACATGTATGGTGGATCTTTCAGAGCAAAACATACTCCAGGATCGGTTTTAAGTGTACTGTAGGGCACATATTATCCTTGCTAGTTCAGTACCTGGAGTGCCTCAAATTCAAACTATGATTGAGCAAAGCAGCTAACAGTTTTAAATTTGTAAATAAAATGTGGCTATAAATGTGGTTGATAGAGTCAAATTCCACTGCAGACTCTTCAATCAAAACTCTTTCACGAGTCAATAGAGGTCTCAAAGTGGTTTACATTCTCCCTCCCTTCCATCTCCCCACAACAGATATCCTGTGAGGTGGGTAAGGCTGAGAGAACCCTGATATTACTGCTCAGTCAGAACAGCTTTCTCAGTGCTGTTGTGCGCCCAAGGTTACCCAGCTAGCTGCATGTGGAGGAGGAACGGGGAATCAAACCTAGCTCGCCAGATTAGAAGTCCGCACTCCTAACCACTACATCAAGCTGGCTCTCTACACTACAAATAAAGAACATGCTTTATGTATCTAGTAGAATAGTATTGGGCATTATTGGTTTGTAACCAATGAGTCCCCCTTACAGAGAAGCACTTTCCTACTCCTGCCTTCTGCTGCAATCTACTGAGTTCCTCTCCTTAATTTTGAAGGGCTTTAATGTGGGGGAAGGGAAGCTTCCAAAACTGCCCTCCTTCTCCTCCTTCAAACTACAGAAGTGCTCCTGTCTCATTGTAAACATAGCATCACATACAAACCACAGGACCGTAAAAGAAAATTCTTCTTATTGAGAGTATAAACATTTTAGAAAAAATGGTCCTGAATCAAAACTAGACTGACAGATTAGCAATCTAAATAAAAGGTAATAGTGCAACAGATGACCTTCAAACTCATTAGAGAAATCTTTATAACTTCAACTGACATAGCACTGTTATCAAAAGCCATTTTCTACTGGAACAATAGCTCCTTACAATGAGCCACAATAAGGTCCTTGTATTTTTTTTTTACTCTCTGGTGCTGCTCTTAACAAGTGTCCTCACACTGCTCATACCAAAAAGTACTGTGGCTTTCTTGTACAAAAAGCTGCCTTGAGGTATTCTAAGGCCTTGGGAATCATCCTATGATGAATCTCTTCATGCAAGTTTATTTTGACAGCTGAGATAAAGTTGACCTATGCCATTAAATTGGTAACATCTTTCTTGTTTCAAAATGTCAAGTGTTCTAATTAAAAAAAGAACTGTCAGAAAAATGTATACGACCTAAACATACGTAAAAAGCAATCTGTCATCTTATAACTGGCACCTGAGAAATAAAGTTATCACCATCACAATGACAATATTCTACTAATCCTTGTGTGACACAGAAATCAAACTCTGCAAATCAGTGTGGATGAGATCAAGGAAACTGACACCGAAGTCTCAACTATTAAAACTAAATTACCTTCACAGAATGGGAAGTTCTGAAAATTAATTCCCTTTCTTTCTAGGGGACTTCAAGCGCATGCCTAATAATGCAGCTTTGTGGACTTTAGAAGCTAATTTTGCAGGAGACTGTTATTTAAGCCAATTAATTCACCTCATAACACTCTTCTTTCACATACACAATTATTTGCTGGGCAGCAATAGATAGTGAAAGTATTAGGAATTACAATTATCTTTATTTTATTTATTCATGGGAATTATATACTGCTCCTCACAGTGATGTACGTAAATTAATGTTCAGACCTGTTAGCCTACATGCTCTTGCTAATTAACAAGAGGGAAATCAGCATTACCCTCCAGAAGATGCAGCATTCAAGTAGGTCCTACTTTACAGCTTTCCATAATAAATGAAGTGATCATGTCATACTTTACTACAACAGCATGGCATTGGTTTTCATGTGGCGTGTATCTGTACTCAAGTGGTTTTTCCTAATAGACAGCATTTGGCTAGCCTAAAGCCGAGCTAGATGAAAGTTTGAAATCATTCTGGTATCATGAATTGGCCCTCTGGTAAATTCTAAAAAGCATTCTATCAGCACAACTTATTGAAGAACCATGCAATTTAGATGGTTTTATTGTATGCATATGTCAGTAAGTTGGTGCTGTCTGGGAAAGATTCTGCTGGTAAGGAGAAGCAAGAAAAAAAAACACAAAGTGAATGTAAGTGTAAGTGATCAGATACAGATGAATTTTAATTAGCTGTTTTTACCACTCCATTTACAACATATATTGTAACCCACTTCTTCACTAAACAGTATATATGAAAAATAAAGTAGACTGAGGCAGCTTTAACAAAACAGCACTCATACCTCACAAGTAGGGAGAGTAAAACAGCCTTTCATCATCATATTCATGTCTTAGTTTAAGAAAAATAGGTCAAGCGTAACAATATAATTTTTAATTAGTAATATATTTATACATTAGCAATGTAGACTTTTTGCTATCAGCAGTAATTGTTCTACAATAATTTATGTGCCAGTTTACAAAATGGTCTTGTCCAATAGACAGAACATAAAATTTTGAGAATGATAGGTAGATAAGAATATGACAGTAATCAATATTAAACTTCAGAAGTAAGACAATTCATAATTTTGTGCATTTCTGTCTCTATGGCACAAAAATAGGTAGCTATTTTATTAGTTAAAAACAAACACTAAAAAGAATTCCCAACACGTTTTGCCCACAAAAGGCTTCTTCAGGGGAATCAACCTGTTTGTCTTCCATGGATTCATCAAACAAGTTGATTCCTCTGAAGACTTTTATGGGAAAAACGTGTTGGGAATTATTTTTAAACTGAGTAATAAAATAACTTTTAATTATTTTTGCACCATCAGCCTTGGCCTTGTTTTTTCACACTTGTGGCTCTTTATTCTCTTGTTGCATTTCTATCTCAACACTTAAAATATTGAGGCACATCTAGGGCTCTTATCTTCTATGACAATAAAAAATCTCTAATGTCCTTAGAAACAATCTAATACACATACAATCTATACCAACTATGGTTGCAACCTGTGTAAAAAAACATTTACATTAATTAATGTAGATTATTTCAAATAGGGAGACTGATAGATACCGTGTGTATTCTTCTTGCAGCTTATTAGGATCGCCCACAAAAAACTTGACTCTGAAGTTTAAACTGTGAGGAGATCCTCCTAAAAGTAAATAAAGCCATCAGTTTACATTACTGTTATACACTAAATTAGAAAAATATTTTTATTCAAAATAGATAAAATATGTTTGCTCACTCTTCAACTGTTTCCTGATAGGCTTATTTGGATCCAGCCATCTCTGGGGAAAAAGAAAAGATAAACTCATTTTGTGTTTCTGGCCCCAATCAGCAGCAAGACAAACAACCACCTAAAGTTATCAGCATGTTTGCAGGACATATGAAATCAATATTAGCAACAACACTAAGAACAACAGGTGATATTTGAGTTCCAGAAAGTACCACCTAGTCGCTAGATACTTAAAATGATCTTCCCTGACAGCTAGCCCAAGTCCCCAGCATCTGCTCCAAGACCTGGAAAGGATGGGTTTACAGGAAGGCAATTGCAGTGCGTGTGTGTGCATGTGCATGCACGGACACGCATGTGTGTGCATGTGTTACCAACTATGCAGAATAGGCATGCCATGAACTATATCAGGCAGGCTCTGGACATTTAACCTGTTTCAGTATTTGTAACTGGATTTACAAAAAAAAAAGACTTTGAGGGGCTGTTATTTTATGTGCAATGCTTGAAGAAAGAACAACAACCTTGTTGAAGTTTACCATTATGGCAACACCATTTTTTCCAGGCAAAAATATATAGGATCAAAGCCCCTGTTACGCTTAATGACAGCAGCATGTACAAGCAACCTGATTCAACTTTTCAAACCAGAAGAAAATCAGGTTTCTCCACTGTAGCTGCATCCCTCAGTCTCTCAGTTCTTTCTATAAAAAGGAACTGAACTGAAACCATGAGCACAATAGCAATTTAATTCAATGCTAGAGGGAGTATACAGAGAACTCTGTAAGGTAAGATCACTCCAAGTGCCAGATAAAACAGGCTTGAATAACGATTCTAGCATGTCTAATAGTTGTCTTATTCTAGGTACAAACCAGTTTTCCCCCACCTCAGTATGCCACTATTTTCCAGACTAGTTTTACTCTATGGATTAAGTAGTAGTTTTATTTTGAAAGTGCTTCAATTGGAAAATGCTGGCAAGTCACTGAGGAAAGTAAAACATAGATTCCAGAGCAGATTTTAACGTATTATATGGCCAAGAATTATTAACACTATTTTGTAGGATATAGAGGAAAGTCTACAGAAGTGTCCTAAAGATTACCTCCTAAATACTCAACCCTGAGGGGGGGAGAACATAGCAAAATAATATAGACAATATCGATGGCAGGCAAGGTTCACCTGTTACAAGACTTCACCTTTTAGAGATGTGCATCTGATAACTACAAATAAGAAAAAGGGGCATATGCATCCCACTTAAATAATCATATTTCCTTTAGGCAACTAGCTTGCACATTTCTGCCCTAGAACAAACAGCTGTCAGCATGAACTATAAGCCACGGGGTTACTGACCATATGCACAACATTCAAGGATAGCTTTCTAGGCCACTGACTTCCAGACTTTGCACACTGAACAAAATAAGCATCACCACCAAGCACCCGTCATCTTGGTTAGGGCACAACAAGTATGACTCTACTTTTGGGGGGGAAAACAACATATACCATTAAGCAGACTACCAGAATACTTGATGGTACAGTCAGATGCTCAAAGGTGCAATACGGGTTCTTCTCCCAGTTCGTAAGAATTTGACATACATGTCAGCAATCAGGTCTACACAACAAAAATGTCATATTAACACATACAAAGAAAAACACACTGTATTATAGATGTTAAGATCTGTAGTCCCTCAGGTGTGAAATCTACTGTTTTTGAAATAAAAGGGGGACTATTTTATTCTGCAAAATAGGGACACAATATATTTTAAAAACAAATTACAAAGCACATCAAGGGATGGGGAGTTATTTGATTATGAATTTCAACTGGAAATGCTGACAAGTAACAGAAGAAAACAGAGACCTCAAGATGGCGCCATAGGGAAAGCTGGACTTCAGTTCAGCTCTTAAGCCATGCCGAGGGTCAGGTGCTTATGCACCTGGCTGACCTGAACAGATACGCAAATCTGTTCACCGGTCGCCCCAGGAACCGGGAACGGTGACCTGAGGGTCCTACAGATCCGTAGGGAGAAGCAAGACCTCCTTGGATTAATAGCGGCTTGAGCTCAAGGTCAAGATGGCGTCTTTGTCGCAAACAACTTTACAAGCTTGAAACGACCAGCCGACCTCACATTCTTCCCAGACCATCATTTACCAGATCGATAGGAGCAGAAGTTGACAGAAGCTGGAACCTACAACAGTAAGAATTGAAAGCTTTCTGGCTTTTCTCTCTCTCCTCTCACAAGCTCTTTCCTCCCCCTCCCTCAACCAATTTACAAGCGAATTCCTTCTTTCCCCGAGTGAGAGACTCCCAGCTAATTACACCCATTAACCAAACAAAGAGAGTGCTTTGAAGATTTATGGGTGAACGTTCAGTGGGAGAATTTGACTTGATACGGAGATCGACAAACTGATAATTTGGGATCGCTCGTGCTCCCGCGAGACCTCACGAGACTTTCTGTTTATAGTTTGTGACTGCCTAGAACTATGGAAGAATTATCAAAGGCACAGCTTTTCCATTTGTTATGCAAAGGAAACTCAGAGATACTGAAAGCAATCAATAAGCTGGAAAAGGAAATTCGTGGGACTAAGGGGGAGTTTTTGGATAGAGCCCAAGATCCGGAGAGACCAGCTGATGACGCAGCTCAGCCAACAGTAAATCAAGTGAAACTTCAGGAGGGAGAGAGTGCCAGAGATGTAAAAACCCAAAGTATCTTTAAAGAACCCGGGAAAACAGATTCATGGAAGGAAAGTACCAAAAACCTGGAAGTCTATTCAGAGCAGGAAATGACTTGGATCAGCAAAATAAAAAGAGTCTATTCAAAAGCGACAGCAACTAGGAAGATATCAGGAGATATTTCTGTGCGACCAGAGGAAGAGATCCAGATTGACAAAGGTTTCAGAGCCCCCTCAAAGGCGATTACAAGCAAGAATCAAGCAAGAGATTTCTCTGGCCCTGACAGAAGGACAATCAGAAACACTCTACTATGGAAAAAAATACAATTTCATTTTCTGCGACCACCTGAAAGATGAGCTGAACAATGGAGTATTCTCCTGGCTTCTTGTGAAAAAAAAAAAAAAAAAAAGCAGTAGCAATCTTTAGGACAGGTCCAATATATGAAGGGAACTGACTTTATATTACTTAAGACAGTAATAGAATATATCCTTATAATAGATTATACCTTCCTATGTATCAACTACTACTTTGTTAAGAAAGATGGTAATAACTCCTAGATCAGGATTAATATGCGATGGGAATTGAATATGTATGTTAATATGTATGCCAAAAGAGGATGACAAACCATATTTTATAGGCATTAACAAGACAACAGCAGTAATTCTTGGGTTAGGGCCAACTTATGAAGGAGATTGACCTAATATCATTTAAGATAATAACAGAATGTATTCCTATAACAGATCTCATATGTATTAACAATCACTTGGCTAAGAAATATGGTAAAAACTTCTAGACTAGGAATAATATGTGATGAGAACTAAATACCTATGTTAAAAGAGATGGCAAACCATATCAACTGGTCGTTTTCTCCTTACAACTTCTCTGTAAATGCTTTATATAATAATAAACAATAAAATTATTATAAAAAAAAAAAAAAAGTAACAGAAGAAAACAGAGCATACAGTAGTTTTATTACTCTTCATGGTCAAGCACAATTCACCTACACGGACAACTAAAGAATATCACTATACTATCAACAGCCCTCCATATTATAGCGCACACGTTTGAAAAGTAGCAGACTTTCCTGTAGTTCCCATGTGGAAGCAGTTTGCCTGCTTTCATTCGGAGTTCAGCTGGCAAGTTACATAAATGCTGAATCACTGTAATGATTTCTAGAACTGTGCCACTAACACTTCTATCCCCTGCTAGATATGTTTCCAGAAATTTTGAAAGGCAAAAACATTTTCCTCACAGTTTTGGCTCTCTTCCCCCTACCCAGAAAAATAAAGAACTTGGGGGGGGGGGGGTTGTGATATATGTGGGTAGTGCCCTGGAGTTGATGAGGTCTCAAAATTATCAGCCCAATCACTAGTTCTATATGCAGTTTACTTTATTCAGCAATCCAAACACCTGAAGGTGTGGTTAACTTCACCGATCTCAGGGTTACATTGTATTACACAGCAGAAGAGCCATGATGCTGCAACCTGTTTCCTTCTTCATCTCCAGCCAGACTGATCACATTCCCCTTCTTTCCTTGTAATAGCTCTAGCTTCACACCTGGTCACAGAACTGAGCCCTTCCCTGCCCTCCACAAATAGTCCCTGCCTTAATCCACCTGGGCCCAGAGGGCTGTTGTTCTCCCATCCAGGCTTGATCATGGCCCCTGCACTTCTTAGTCTCCGTTCCCTGGGGTAGTCTGTGAAGGCTGCCCTGGTAGCACATTACTGCCCCCTCCTCCAACCAGGTGAGCCTTACCATTGGACCTATACTACCATGCAGTTTGCTGCTCGGTAAACGTGGCACAATGTGTTACTTACATTTCCTAACAAACCTATTTATGCTTTTGCATTAACATAAAAAGACAGATGGGGCTGGCAGTAAATAGTAGGGTGTGAGCTGTGGATCACTGACTTTGACAGTTTTATTTCTGATATATGTCTTTGTGAACTACAAATGGGTTTGAGGGGTTTGATTGGCTGGTATGGCAGGGAGTTATCATGTGGCTGTGTTTGGATGCTGCGAAACAGTTTAATAATGTAACAGGATTAACGTTTGCTTATATATTCCTACAGTTATGATAGTCAGTTCTTAGTCTGATGAAGAGTGCTTGCACTTGAAAGCTCACACCTTGAATAAATCTTTGTTGGTCTTAAAGGTGCTACTGGACTCTGGTTTTATTGTGCTACTTCAGATCAACACGGCTACTCATTTGAATCTATAAAATGTTTATGTAATTTAAAATTTATCTAATTCTTTATGATTGTCCTGTATAATACTTTGCTACATATTTTGTCTTAAAAGCCATCTGTAATCACTCCAAATGAAAAATAGGTTTCACAGTCCTTTCCCCAAATGTGTCCATTGGAATTTATTTTTAAAGTCCTCTTTTAAAATGTGGGGAGGGAGTTTTCCATCAGAATTTTCTGTGTTCCTGTAAAGCTAATTGCCTCTCAGAGCAGACAATACTGTGCTAGGTGGAGCAACCGTCTGAATCACTAAAAACCAGCTTTATGTGTTTGTTATATAGATACCCACCCTTTGTACAGAACTCTGCGACACGTGTATAAATGTCCAAAATGACAAGATGGCTTCCTAAATTTAAGCCACTGTTTCTTTAGTCAGTGCTTCCCAAGCTGTGGGTCAGGACCCAAGAGGGAGATGCAAACCTTCTGAAACCTGGCCACAGGACAGTCCTCCCTAATTGGAGCTCCTGCCCTTTCGATTGTTCTTTCTTCCTCATCAACGTTTCATCCCCTCCTCCTCCTTTGTGAGAATCCTGGGCCTCCAAGATATCCGCTTGGCCTAGACCAGAGCCAGGGCTTTTTCAGACCTGGCCCCAACCTGGTGGAATGAGCTCCTGGAAGAGCTAAGGGCCCTGATGGAACTCTCTGAGTTCCACAGGGCCTGCAGGACAGAGCACTTCTGCCAGGCATTTGGTTATAGCAAGGCTACTGAATTGGAGTTACCATCTGCGGATCCCACTCACCTTGCTTTTTTACATTCTGCTCTGAGATCAGGCTTCCATCTTTTTTGGATATCGGCATAGGCCCTGAGGGCCAACCAATGAGGCTGAATATTAAGAGAGGCCAGAGACTCGGACTATGATGCCATCTGTTTGCTTGTTTGTATGGGGATTTTACCGTTTTCTACCGTGAGATGGTACTCCGAGAGTGGCAGTATATTAATTAACTAATAGGAGAAAAATCTAGTAACTTCATGGCAATAGCTAAAAGGATAACAAGAGAAAAGCTGGAGAGTAGGAAGAAGCTGATCAGCATACTCTGGAATAACCAGAGGAAGACAGAAAGATGCCTGTGTGTACATGAGTTATGTCTTAGCCCTGCTCTTTCAGCAGGCCAACCTCTTGCCCAGACCCCTGTAGGGTTATGTGCTTTGGCCACTGAAGCGGCCATTCCAGCCTGAAGCAGCCAGTGTCACGAGGAGGAAGGGGCAGTGCCAGTTCCGGTACGCAATGTAGTGCCAGCACACAGGCATAGAGCTCGGTGCCTATGTGCGCTGACACCGTCCCGTCCCCCCCCGCGCTATGGCACTGGCTGCTTTGGGCTGGAATGCCTGCTTCGGGCTGGAATGCCTGCTTCGGCGGCCAAAGCACACAACCCTAGACCCCTGCACTGCCTCAGGGCTCTCTAACTGCTGTGGGAGTTGTACCGCAGCAAGCCCCTTGCCACCAGCCTCTTCACTGCAATCTGCCATCTTGATGTATCTCTTCACCACTCCAAGTACAGCTCCTCCAATGCCAGTTCTGGCACATGAGGCAGAGGAAGAGATGAACTCCCACTTCCTTGAGCTTCATAGTAGGGGCAGCTGTGCCTCTTGTGTGATGTTCGTTGGTTTCTCAGAAACAACTGGTTGGGCACTATAGAAAATACAATGCTGTAATAGATGGTTGTCAAGGTCATAGCTTACCTAGAGTAGCGGTCCCCAACCTTTCTCAGGTCAGGGACCGCCTCTGGGGTGAGGAGAGAGCCACGGCCCGGGTACTGTGAAAACGTGCACGTACAGTTGCTGCGCATGTGCGTTTTTGCCACCAGGTGGCGCTTCGCAGCTCCTGATTCGCTCCTCCGAGTTTTTATCCCGGACAGAGCCCGCCCTAACTCCTCCCCAACAGCCCTTACTCTTTTATTTTAATCCGCTCCACAGGAGCGGATTAAAGATAGTTCTTTGGATATTCTAAAAGCAGTATTTCAAAAATATTCCCTGCCTATGGTTTTTGTTTGTTTGTTTTGTCCCTCAAATAAAGTAAGGGAAGTAGCTACATGACATCAGAGGCATGTTGTAGGTGGAGTAAGGCTCCTAAGCCTCTCCAGCTCCAAGCACTACCCTGATACAACACCATTAAAATATCAAAAACCTTGGTGTATCTTCAAGTCAATACTGCGTCATTCTTGTCTAGGCTGAGCTTCAGTTTACTGGTCATCATCCATCCCATTACCATATCCAGAACTTCCGCAAATGTCCCACTCTAATGAATACAATGCCAGCTACGGCTGCAGCCAATCACATCTCTCCAAAGCCTTGCAAGGACATCCATAGTTAAAAGACAGGGCTCTTGGTATAGGCCTGTATCTCTTTGGCTTCACATCAGTCAGTAGTCACATAGGACAGGAACCCCACAGAAACAGCACTCTGCCCCAAAAGCAAACACTGATCACAAACATCTATAGGAAGAACAAATGTTGTTGAAGTCGATGCACTGCCTATAGCCCTTACAAGAACTACATCTCTGGACTTCAACATTAAATAGAAGACTCAATACCAACTCAGGATAAAGGAACAACACACTCCACAGAGGTATGCTGAGTGAGGGCTTGTCCAGCACTATTAGATATAACTCTTCATTCTATCTTGCCCCCTCTACCTGGTCTGTCCATTGCTAGGAAATAAGTAGGTACATAGTGCAGTGGAGAAGGGAGGTTTTCAGGTATGCTGGCAGCATAGTCTCACCACAATGCTATGTCAGTATATCTCCTACCTACAAGGGAAGGACACAGATAGTATAATTACAGCTGGGTGACTACCAGACACTTGTAATCTAATCTGTACTACGGATTTTGCTTTGCAAAATCAAAACTCCAAGGAGCAACTCTAGTAGACTATGCAGACACTGTTCTCCTGCACTTCCCTACATTTCAACTATGCTTGTCACAGTCTACCATATGGAAAGCCTCAAGACCCACTTATGCAGACCCACTTATACTTTAATTAAGGAGACCAGATATAACGATTCTCGTGGGACCGGCCCACCTTTCCACGATTTGTGCCGGCTCCCGCAGCGTCTTTAAAATGTCCGGACTCCATTACGCGCCCGACACGCAGGGCAGCTCAGCATGGCTCTCCCGCGGGGCCGCCACCGCCCAGCCACTTTCGCTTCTGACCCCGGGGAAATGAAACTAAAAGTGGTTGCACTGCTGCCGGGGGGGGGGAGGGAGTACCGCCCCCGCCCCCTTTCCCTCCTCCGTCCCCCAGCACCCGGGCCAGGCACGTGGAGCCCTCGCGCAGCTTCAGCCGCGCCAGCTCGCTCACGGCCAGGCAGCTGCCTGCGCCACACACCACCCCCAGTGCTTGGCTGCTCGATGTCGACTCCTTCATGCGCCCGGCATGCAGGGAAGCTTGGCGCAGCTCTCCTGCGGGGCCACTGCCCGCCCAGCCATTTTCACTTTTGACCCTGGCCACATAGAAATAAAAGTAAAAGTGGCCGGGGGGGAGGGGTGGCCCGCAGCCGTCCCGCTTTTCGGTCCGTTGATTCTGGTCACCTTAACATTAATGCTGTTGTGGAACAATACTATGGAGTCTTCACAACCAGCCATTTATGAAGGGGAGAAGCTAGGATGGACTCCATTCACAGTACCCTGCCAGCCATCTGTTAAGCCTACAACATGACTCAATTACCAGTATGTGTCCAGGTTTGCTGCTGAGGAATTCCTAATGCTTTTGTTCTAGCCTGCCTCTTTCACAACAGCTAGGTATTTAAGAAACAGCTATCTGACCAGCACAGCTGTTCCCTCCCATAAAACTACTCTACCTGTGACTGGTCAGTGCAGATATGAAAGCACAAGAACCTTGCTGGAACAAGACAGCTGGTAACCTCTTAAAGCTGACACTTTCAATTTTCCTGACACTGTTACATAAATATGCAGACTGTTTTCCTGCTGTTTCTGTTTTTATTGAGTTCATTTATACCTTGCCTTTTGCCCCGAACTGGCTTACATCATTTTCCTTCCCACCAGCTTATCATTACAATTCTGTGTGCTAGGTTAGTCTGTGTGTGACTGCTCCAAGATTTCCCAGCAAGCTGCCATGGCAGAGTGGAGAATCCTACCTCATGGCTGCTACCATTTTCAGCTCACACCGGGAGGGGGTGGTTCAGGGTGAATACAAGTATGCTACTGCAAGGAGGAAGGTTTCCCCAGGTTACTGCTGATCTCTCAGCAGCCTGATAACTCAGGCTGTCTGCAAAATGAGAAGGAGTGATTAGAAACAGATGGAGAGCAAAGGTTGCTAGGGTAAATGGGGGGGGGGCAGAGGCAATAATGTACCCTGTGAGGGCAGCATGAGGGCTTGCCAGGCAAAAATGATAGGGACATGTATCAACCAATTTGTATGACTCACCCATTCCAAAGGATTATAATTGAGGGGCAAAATCTCCACTGTGCAATGAACTCCTTTCCAGTTTTCCTAGCCACATGTGGAATTTGATCGATTTTGGGAATGCCATATCTGTGCCTTCCCCACCACCCAATGAATTCCTTTACTTGTACCCCCAGCATATATATACGGCTGGTACTGACATCAGAATAACTGAGGGATCTTAATATTATACACAAGGTCTTGTGTCCCTCACTGCATGGTTAGAGGTCTGCTCCCAGGTCTGGAAGTTGTGGGTTTAATTAGAACTCTTCCTTCATTTTGCTACTGAATGCTCTCTTACTGGGCAAGCTTTGTCTTCTTGCCAGCATCCTTTTTAGTAGGATTCATATCCTTGGCCCCTGACTGCCAGGTGAGTTACACACACACACACACACACCAAGAGCTGCTGGACAGTCAACAGGATTGCCTGATTTGAATTGACAGGTGTGTATATCCTTAATGATGACCCAGTGTCTGCATTCGCTTTGCTTAATAGAAAGTTAGCACTCCCAGTCCCATATACGTCAGCACTGGAACGTTTATGAAGAAGAGTTCTTGGTATTACCCCTGCTGAATGAGCTGCAGAACCACTTGAATGCTTTGAGTGGAGTGAACATGTTTCTTTCCCTGTGTACCTAACAAAAGGGAACTCAAACGTTTATCTGCAGTGCTCCCTGGAATATATTTCTCTTCACAGCTCTTCATGCCACAGTCCTGTTTCCAGTGATTCTACATCGGCTGCATTTCCTAATTTACTGTGGGTGGAAGCAATCTGATATCAAGGCAATGCCAGCAGGCATCACTAGCTGATCACAGTTTGCCCATCACATGAGCATGATGGCACACTGTTCCATGCTCACTGGCTTGTGGAGGGGTTGCTATGGACTCTAGTACAATGGCTATACTCTCTGCACTTTGTTGGGTGTGCTTCCACCACATATCCCATTCTGTACATATAGTCTCCACCTTCCATAGTGTATTATTAAATACTTTTCAAATGATTAAATGTATTTACTGTATTTTTGCACAAGCACTTTAATTATCAAAACCAATGGTATTGGGATGCAGGGCACTGATAAACTGGCATAAGCTACACATTAGGATTTCAGGATTGGCCTATCACAGCTGGAATTATGTTCAAAATAATTAAGAAAAAAAGCCAACAGGTTTGCAAAATACTAAATTCTTTTTGTGCACCCAACTAGTGTAGTACAACTGGGAGAGATCAATATAAAGAGCAATAGTCTTTAATTAACTTAGATTTAAAATGCTCACACTAATAAAGTCACTCAACCCCTACCACATTGTGTGATGATGTGCATATACCTTTCTTCTGCCATAACGTAACATTAAGTATTTTTCAACTGATTAAATATTTATTGTATTCATATACAAGCACTTTAATTATTATAAACAGCTAGAATAATAGAACAAGTCACAGTAAATCCCCATTACAATCACTAGATTACAGTACTGCATTAAACCAAAATATGGTTGTGGGCTACTTAATGAACTTCAGTTTGGGAATTCAGATACAAATTCTAGAAACAGTATGACAAATGGATAGCATTCCCCACATACTGAACTATATTCAGTATTAGCTGAAATCTACATTACTTATAACAGAACCTACTAATGTCATATATTGGTTGTAGAAACCTAAGGCATATTTTTACATTTCATAAACATACCAGTACAATTATATAAGCTAAGTTATAAATGATGTATTTTATTGTTAAAGTAATGAAATAAAATTAGGATTAATAAAAAATCAATTATTGCATGTATATCAATTTCCTCTCCAAATGTTTTTTGCCCTCCAAAAGACTTTTCATATGGCTTCAAAATCTCCAGAAACTTGACATCTCTATATTTTAACTGCGTACAGGGGGATTGAAAATATTAATTTTGAGGCTTAATGTTTCTTCAGCTTCTCCAGTCCAGAAATACAAATTCCTTCCATATTCTGGAAAAATTAATACTTGAGCTAGGGAATGCAAGTATTCATAATGCTGATTTTCTAACATCCCTATTCTCCAGTCTCTTATCAATCATCTCAAAATGTAAGTTCTGAAACCAAATAAGACCCAGACCAAGTGGGCTACCTCATCAGCAAAATTCGATCTCAAATTTCAAAAGAATAGCAAATTATCAGTTTGTTTAGAAACTGTATTCATCTTACCGGGTTATCAGTAGAATCATCAGCCAATTGTAAACCAAAATAGTCTCTCTCGGTCAGATCAAGATGCTTGAAAACTACGTCCAACAGAATTTGCCCTTGATCATGTTTCTGCAAGAAAAAAAGTGTCCATGAGCAAAAATCTGTCAAAATGAATTCAATATTTCAAGAGCACTACTAAAGTCTTGCCACCCCCCCCTCACAAGCCAATAAAGTAAGTTGTAAATGAAATGAGGTACCAACCTCACTTCCGGAGAAAACCCTAACCCTTTTCAAATACACTTATCAACTTTGTTCTGCAAAATATCTGCTACTCCTTCAACTTGCCCCAAAGTTTAATTATTGCCAGTGATTTCCTTCTCTTTGAGTTCAAATGGAAGTTTCTCTATACCATGTAAACAGACCTATTCCAGTTCCTGTACTACATAGTCTAGTATCTGTATTCAGAAGGAGGAGCCAAGATTTATTTTTAAAACTGAAATTAAAGAAAAACACAAGCAATATTTTACAAGGTATAATAGGAATCTGTATCTGAACAAGTGTGGATTTTTCAGATCTTTGTTTCTGAAATCTCAAAGTTTAGTGTGTCCTGTCTCTCCACCACCACCCCACAATGGAGGCTTCCACCCAATCTGCCATGCCCTTTTGGGGAAGTTATAAGTCAAGGAGCTGAAATATAAAGAGATGCAAGATAAGCAAGCCGTGAGCTATTTTTCCTTCCAGAACAAATGGTTAAAAGAATTAACTGATACTTTAGTAACCACAATTGGAAAGGAATCTTTATTCCATCCCCTAATGATACTGAGGTTAAGGGGCAACATATACGTAGAGCTTCACTTTTACCTATTCACGGCCAAAAAAAAAAAGAACACTTACTGCAGTCTCTGATAGGAACAAACTCCTCTTACAAAAGGTTTTGAACCCATATCTTCAGCAATCATTTTTTTCAAATTAAATCTGCCTTGTTCAGATGAGTGCATCTTGGTTTATCCCACAAATGTAAAGGGTTTCCCCATTTCCACTATATTACAATGCTGCCTTGTAGCCACAAGAATGCTCAGCATGTCTGCTCCTGCCAATAAAAAGGCTTTTTCAGAATGTCTCTTCCTCCTGCATTTCATAGGTTTGCTTCTTAACCACTCCTTTGTCTCCTTCACACATCCCAGACACTGTTCCTCCCTTCACCCTACCTTGCGTGCTCTGGCCTCCTAGCCAAGCGATTTATGTAGAACTTCCTTTCTCTGTACAATGCTGACATGAAAGGGTGACTACATAATAAGCTTCCTCTTCTTAGCTTCCCCTATATTCTACAGCTCTAACATACATTTGTTTTCCACAACTCCATCTGGGAAGTCAGAATTATCTTCGTTAACATAGCCTGTTGATTACAACAGTGCAGAGGTGGCAAAGCCTACCAATGTTATGAGTCACAGTTTTAAAGAAGTGCAGGATACACACATCCACCAGACAGAAATATGAACACTTTATTTCCTATATCAAAGCAAATTAATGAAAACATTGTATGACCCAATATTAGAATTAACTTCTCATTCATAAGAGAATTGGGGGGAAGGGAAGGGTCCTGTCAACTATATTATTCATTTATCTTATGGCACGTGTGTAATATAGCCAGGAGATCCTAAGACTGACTGGCTGCCAAGCATGAGACATTTGTGGTTTGCCATTGTGCCCTACATCACGACTCGGGTATTCCTTGAAAGTCACCCTTCCAAGTACTAGTTAGAGTAGACTCTGCTTAGCGTCTGAGATCTGATGGATTCAGGCTTGCCTTGGCTATCCAGGTTCTATCAATTGATCAAGCTGTTGTGAGAGGTAGAAATGTAACAGAAGTTTTGTCAGGTATAAAATGGATTAACAGTTTCCCTAACTTTCAACCATATTCTAATGCACAGCTTTCCTATTGAAAACAATGTTCTTAGTAACATTCATAGGATTGGGCTATTAAGACGGTACCTTATTCACACTTACTTGTGAGAAAGTGTTAGAACAAAGCTCAAGTCCAGTTGCACCTTTAAGACAAAGTTTAATTCTGGGTATAAGCTTTCCTATGCATGCACATTTCTTTAGGTACATTGAAACAGTTTTCTTCAAGCCTTACATATGGGTAGACAGAGGGTGTGCATGTGGCAACTAAGGGCTAATAAAAATCAAGATGGATAAGTACAGCTAAGATTGGAATAATGTAGCCAGTAAGATCTGTGAACAGCAGTAAATTAGCACACAAATAATAAAAGAACAACAGATGTGAGAATTAAGTTTGAGTCCAATGGTACCTTTAAGTCTAATTCTGGGCAGAAGTGAGAACTGACTTTGTATGTGTAGAGAGATAAGAAACTTATATCTCTGTTAAGCCCTGTAAGTTTCCATTGTCCTAAGTACTGCAATAACTTATAATTCAGAAATCTCCTGTTTCTGTTTCTGAAATTCCTTTGCAATGAAACAGCAACTTTGAGGTTCCCCACTGAGTACCCTGAAAGGTTGCAATTTGATGGCCGTGTAACACCAATGAAGGTGGGGGAGCAAAAGCAGATATAACTACTACTCTGATTTATCTTTCCACTCCATCCCACTCTTTTTCTGGAAACAAGTCTTTGTTTCAAAAAACAAACAAACAAAAACCACCATAAGTTTTATCTGCCCTGTTTTCCATTCTTGGCATGGCATCAGCTTTTTTTCTTACAGTTTCAGCATAGATTCAAATGAGCACAATAAAATCAGAGTCCAGTAGCACCTTTAAGACCAGCATAAGCTAGAAAACAAGCTTTGGCCCACTACCATAGTGAAGAGGGGAAAGCCAACAAAGTGTGTGAGACCACACTTCATCTCATGTTTTGTTAGGAAAGCATTAATTCTAGAAAGAAGCAAAGCCTTGTCCAATACTAGGCCAATCAGACCTTTAATCAAGGCATCTCAATGAACAAAGTTTAAGTCTAGTGGCACCTTTAAGATCAACAAAGTTTTATTCAAAGTATGAACTTTCATGCTGAAGCACTCTTGTTCAATTATTACCCACAAAAAAGATCCAGCTGTTAAAGGGAAAAAACTATATCAATTGCATTTTCTAATAATCAGACTGCTTACACATAATCAAGACTATTTTGGAAAGCCATATATCATCAATCACACAGCAACTGCACCCAAGCACACCCTCTGCCTTATCTGGAGAATTCTACTATCGTTCCTTATTTGAAAATACTTCCAGTTCCTTGAATCGTCTTTTCAGAACAGTCAGAAGTAGTACCTGGCTTACAACCCTTGTTCCAGTTATTTCATAGCTTGGAAACAACAATATTTTATTTTGACTTCTCCTATTTCTAACACCAGGTACTTGCCCTCAAATGTATACGCCCTATCTATTTTTTGTAGCAGTATGTGATCTAGACACAACTCATGTGTCTTTCTGATCCCTTGTCTATACCTGCATGTATAGGATACCATTCTCTTTACTTCTGTCTCATGTCTCCCGGTGGAACATATTGCATTGCATGTGTGTGTATTGGCCATATCTGGTTGCTTACAGTGGGCTTGCTAGTATTGGGTACTGTGCCACGTGTTTAATGTTATCTTGGCTACTTCTACAATCTGTTTGTATTTCTTTCCTTACTGTTCTTTTCATACAAAGGTCTTGAACAGATGGAGAATCAGCAATAACCACAGCATTTAGCAATTGCTAAGGTAGTTTTCTGATCCTCATCTACAAGGAAAACTGGACAATTTTTTTGAGATGGTCATGTCACATAACCTCTTAGCGGGGAGGACAAGTACCTCTCTCTCAAATCAGATTTCATAATCCAATGAAGTATATTGACTAAACCAACCATTATAAACTTGCCTGTGAATTGGCCTTCCAGTATCAATGAGGGGAAATAATTTAACTGAGTGAGCACAAATACTCGTTTATAAGGAGGAATTGTTGATCTTTTAAGTAGTTTACTACACATACAAACCCTGGGGGGTTTGAAGTAGTCATCATCATCCTCCATGTTCGGGTAAGGGGAGAGTGCCCTTGTTCGGGTAGGGCAGAGTGGTATTTTCCGCTGTGTTGGGTATTTTTATAGTCTTTTAACGGGGGTTTTAATGGGGGATTTTAAGACTATTGTTACCTGCCACGAGCCTGTAGGGAGTGGCAGGAAATAAATCGAATAATAATAATAATAATAATAATAATAATAATAATAGTTTGGAATAGCTAAGAGAAGTTAGCTCTACAGAATGTTGGTAAATATACACATTGTGCCTTCTAAGGTACTTGTATTCAAAATCAGTACTGACGGCTTTATAAGTTTTATGTTGTTCAGATTTTTGTCATCAAATCATAACCATGGGAATCTCTTCTTTACAACCGCTTTCCACAAACACATATAAAATCTTTCGCAATAAGATTCAAAATCTCTTTCCACACACTAGAGATTTTTTGCCATGATCCACACAGAACCTTCAAAAGAATTCTAGACCAATTCAGCTTTAAGAGCAATACCTGAAACACAACTTGGCACACCGAAACTATTGCACATAAACTATAACATGTTGATCAAATGATTCATCCACTGCCTCTATGAAGACCCCAACTTCACACATAATGGGGATACTACCTTAGAACTGAATCACTGAATATCCACCTTGGGAGAAGAAGAATCAAGTAACTGTATTACTGGTGAATTTAGCCTTTCCCATAGCACTAGTCATAACAGTCTTTCATCTCAAATTTGATTGACAGATGACCCCCAGATGCCTAAAGGGGAAAGGAAGGGAAGGTGATTGCCCCCCTCCCCCCCAGCTTCGTCCCAGGGAAAGGAGCAGGCCCGCCGCATCTACGACGAAGCCTTTCCTCCCCCACTTCCCCCCAGGCCCCGAAGCCAGTTGGTGTAGTGGTTAGGAGTGCGGACTTCTAATCTGGTGAGCCAGGTTCAAGTCTGCACTCCACCACATGCAGCCAGCTGGGAGAACCTTGGGCTCTCCACAGCACTGATAAAGCTGTTCTGACTGAGCAGTGATATCAGGGCTCTCTCAGCCTCACCTACCTCAAGGTTGTCTGTTGTGGGGAGAGGAAAGGGAAGGCAATTGTAAGGTGCTTTGAGCCTCCTTTGGGTAGAGAAAAGCAGCATATAAGAACCAACTCTTCTTCTTCTTCTTCAGTAATATCAGGGCTCTCTCAGCCTCACCCGCCTCACAGGGTGTCTGTTGTTGGGAGAGGGAAGGGAAGGCAATTGTAAGGTGCTTTGAGACTTCTTCGGGTAGAGAAAAAGTGGCAAATAAGAACCAACTCTTCTTTTTCTTCTCCTCCTTCTCTTCCTCCTTCTCCTTTTCTTCTCCTCCTTTTCTTCTCCTCCTCCTCCTCCTCCCTCGCTCCCTCCCTCCCTCTCTCTGGAAAGTTGTCCCCTGAATCCCCAATCCAGCGAGGCAGTGGGCTAGTTACTTGTGATCTGCAGCAGCCCTCTCAACCACTTTCCTCAGAAATGGTGTGGGACAACTGGCGGGGCCCACGGATCAAGCAATGGCACATCCACCACAGCCTCCAAACATCTGCTCAAAGAATCTGGGAGGATAGATGGATGGCAATCCCTCAGGAGAAACAACTAGGTTTCATCAGCATACTGGTAGCAACCCAGCCTTAAACTCCAGATCAGCTTGATGAGGGGGTGGATATAGATGTTAAATAGCATCAGGAATAGACTAACTCATTGTAGGCCCCCACATATCAGGGCCTGTCACTGTGTAGTTCTCTCCCCTAGCCTAACCCTCTATCCCTGACTTTGTAGGAAGGATTGCAGCCATTTAAAAGCTACTTCCTGTATCCCCATATCAGCTAAGCAACCCACGATCAATTGTGTCAAATGTTGCTGTCAGATCTAACAGAAACAGCAGCACTGACTTTCCCAAGTCCAGTTTTCTCTGAAGATCATCCGTGAAGATGAACAGTGACATCTCAACCCCATGACCAGGTCATAAGACAGACTGGTATGGATCAAGAGCAGATGTTTCATCCAAGAAACTCTGAAGCTGCTCCGCAATCACTCACTCAACTGCCTTACCGAGAAAAAAATTGCGTAGTAGCTGGCTGGGTCAGATGGGTCCGGACCCAATTTTTTAAAAGTGGCCTAACCACTACTTCCTTCAATCTCTCTGGAAAGATCCCTGGAATTAACAACAGGTTAATAATCTCCTGGAGAGGGACCCGGATCTCATCACTGCTAGCTTTCACCAGCCAAGAGGAACATGGGCTGAGAGGGCATGTGGTAGCCAACAGAGTCCCATCTACATCAGCCAGAGAAAGTGGACTGAAGTGATCCAGAGTAAGACCATGAGACCACCAAAGGGCCTCCAGTTCCCTAACTGTATCAAAGTCAGCAGATAAGTCCTGGTGAAGCTGCAAGGTTTTTTCTGCAAACCAGATCACAAAAGCTCACAGCTACTATTCAACTGAGCAATTTTGGATGATCCATTAGTTAAAGATGTCAGAGACTGAATTGTTTTAAATAACTGCACTGGGCATGAGCTGATGGAGGCAATAGAAGCCACAAAATAATCTTTTTATGGCCTCTACTGCGTATCATAAGCATTCATAAACATCTTATAAGATAAGATCACAAGTTTCCCACCAAATTCGATCCAGCAGTCTCAGCAATGCAAACATCCTATTAGGATGGAGATAGTTGTTTCTGAATTGGTGCTTCATGCAAACAGAGATGATGCTATCTGGGCTCTTCTGAAGCAATTTCCTGCTCCAATAAGGTGCAAAAAAACCCAGGACTAGTTCTTTATTTGGGGGGCAAAATCAAACGGGCACCTGGAAACAATTAACAGGCACTATGGTAGAGGACAGGAAGGCCTGGAGGATCATTGTCCATGGGGTCGCGATGGGTTGGACACAACTTTGCAACTAACAACAACAACATGGTACCCAAGGGCATCAAAATTTTGATTTACTTCCATATAATTTCTGCAATTAAATTAAAGTTATTAAATGCTAAATTCTTAATCCAGTATTCTAAATATTATTTGAGAGAGAGATACATTAAAAAGAAAAGCATTTAAGTTTAAAAGTATAATCAAAGGAACAAAATGAACCAAATTCAGAAGGTTGAATCTGATGAATCTGTTGTTCAAACAAAGTTTCCTCCAGCGCAAGGAGTCTTCTGCCAAAGGAAAGTGGAAAAGATCCAAGGCATCTAATCCACAATTTGTTTCTGCATATTCTACACTGTACCAAAAATTAGTTTAATGTCAGATTCTTTTTATCAGGGTTCTATTGCATTTGTTAAGCAAGGAACCATTTCTTAGGTTCCCTAAAAATGCTGTAAACTTTGGATAATGTTTTTATCTACATTAGATTTCTTCTGAAAATTTATAATGCATAAACAAGGCTCATCAGATGTATTGGATGTTAATTTGAAGGTATTTGAAGAAGTGTGCATGTACATTTATTTGTTTCCTTGTTTATTTATTTAACTTTTATACAACCCTCCCAGTGAGCTGGCTTAGAGTGGTGAATAACATAACATAACATAACATAACATAATCTTTAAACCGCCCGTGGCGCCGCGGGCACCACGGACTAAATAAAGGGCTAAGGGATTCTAGGGCGGGATGTGTCCGTGATGAGGAAGGGTCTGGATTGGGCCCTTCCTCCCGACAGACAATCGGAGGGACCAATTGGCAGGCGATTCCCTCAGATTCCCAGCCCCAGCAACTTCCCTCCGATTCCCTCCGATTCCCAGCTCGCAGTTGCTCCCTTTGCCGCTGGCCTGGTGTGTCAGAGGCACAAAGCGCCTCTGATGTGTCAGGCCGGCCACAAGGGAGCTCCCGGCAACCGCACGCAGCGCGGCTGCCGGGGGCTCCCTGCCCTCATGGCCGCAGAACAACACAAACCGCCGAGGAGCCACTGAAAAGAAAAAGAAAAAACCACACTGAACAAAAAAAAAAGACAAGAAGCGCCATTACCTGGCTTGCCGTCCATAGGGCAGGTTGCCGCCTGCCCGCGAGACCAGGAGAGCCCAGATGCCGCCGCCAACAACGGGACGGGTTGTTGCCGGCCCGTTCAGCCGGGAGCAGCCTGCGCCGCCACCCGCTGCCACAAGACGCCCCTGCCTCGCTGCAGTCGCCGCCCACCCCGCCTGCACGGAGCCGGGACCACCAGCCTGAGCACCGTGGGGGAGCGGCGACGCCAGCCACCCTGCCCACCTGACGCCCAAGCCTGCCGAGACCGTGCACGAGGAGCCGTGCTGCCCGCACAACGCTCTGCTTGCCCGCTGTCCCACGGAGCCGGGATCGCCAGCCTGAGCACCGTGGGGGAGCGGCGCCGCCGTCCACCCCGCCCACCTGACACCGGAAGCTGCCGAAGCCGCGCAAGAGGAGCCATGCCGCTCGTGCAAAGCTCCGCTCGCCCACTGTCCCACCGAGCCGCGAGCGGCAGCCTCAACATCGCACTGGAGCGGCGCCTCCGCTCACCCTGCCCACCCGACGGCCGAAGCTGCCCCAGCCCGCCGGGGGAGCCGAGCTGAGCGGCTCAAGACTCCACCAACCAGCTCTCTCCTGCCCTCCAGCCCGGCTGCCTCCGCTTCCTGCCTTGCGCACGCACTCCGGTAAGCCACGGGCCGGAGGGCGGGCCAGGATTACTCACTGCCGCCTTGCCAGATGGCCAACACCTGGCCTCGGGTATGTGCTCTCGCCCCGCTGCCACCTCTACATCCACAGCCTCCCTAGAGCCCGCTGTATTTTGATTACAGCGGGCTTATTTTCTAGTATAACATAATATAACACAACACAACACAACACAACATAACATAATATAATAGATTAAGATGCAATTGTTAAAATAAGGAAAACTCAAATCTAAAGTAATTAAAAATTAGTTAACAGAAACAGGGTAAAGATGTTAGAAGCGACAATTCATTTTTAGAACAGATAATAAACTAGTAATGGTTTGGGGCTTCTTCTACAAACAGTAGGTAAATGAATATGTAGATAGATAGGTGGGGCCACAAATTAGCTTATACAAAGAATTAAACTTTGTTGGTTTTAAAGGTACCACTGGATGCAAACTTTGTACCATAAGAACCAGTTTCTGATGTTTTAATTCTTAATATTTTATACAACACTTCACTAGTGTCCAAAGCACCCCACATATACTTACAGAATTATTACATGTCCTAGAGCAGGGGTCATCAACCCCCGGTCTGCGGCCCGGTGGTGGGCTGCAAAGGCCACGGTACCGGGCCGCCGCCAGCCATGCCAGCCTTCCCCCGCCGGCAGCAAGAAGGAAGGGAAGAGGCAGGCGCAGTCGCCGGTATGGCGGTGGCATGACGCCCTAGTGGTGAAAACGTGCACGCACAGTTGCCGCGCATGTGTGTTAGCGCAACCTGATGGCGAAAACACACATGCGCGGCAATTGCGCGTGCGCGTTTTCACAGCACCCGGGCCGTTGGCTCTTCCCTCACTCCGGAGGCGGTCCCTGACCTGAGAAAGGTTGGGGACTGCTATCCTAGAGCAAAAATACAGCAAGTTAGTACAATTATTAGTCCAATATTTGATTTTGTAGGCATGAGGCACTGATAGACAATATCTTGCCAAATACCACCTAAAATTCATGGCGCATCTGTGATCTGAACCAGTGACTTTCTGCCCACAGCTTGCACTTGGTCACTAAACTACACTGAACCCAAACACAGCAAGTATTAGATACTTATTCATCAGGTTACTTCAAAATTTTCTTCTTTGAGGATAAATCCATTTAAGTGTTTATTATTTTAGCAACCTTCGCTCCCTATCCATTTGCCATGCCTAAATGAATTGGGTTATGTAAACTGAAAGTAAAAGCATGCTGTTTGTTAACCAATTACAATATGTGATATTAAAACCATGGTTTAGTAACCACATGCAACGCAGCACATTTTCTACAATTTTGTACTTACATTAACTCTGAATGCTTGTACAGTGTTATCCAGGAGAAGAATATTGCAGACCACCTCTGTATGCTGTCTGTCTCGTGCCAGCTCAGATGCTCGTACATTGTAGGTTCTGCCAGCAGGCAATCGGAAACGTGCGGTCATTACTGTCCACACAACGTCTTAAGGGAGAAAAAGACAAAGACGATTACAGTTTCCAGCCAGAACTTGCAAATTGGTTTTTTTTAAGTTTTAAAATTAACAGTCTTGCTGACCACCAGTTACATACACTTGCTCACTAAGGCTGAAATCCTAGGAAGGCTTACCTGCCATAGACTCTACTAGATATATTATACGTAACATCCAAGATTGTGCTGTAGGTAAAATATGAGCTTTTTAAATGGCAGTAGGTCAGAATTTTGATGCTAGTTTTGTAAAATAGATGTGTCATATGAAGAAAGGTATGCAAAATTTAAACAAAACACAGATATAAGTCATCAAGAAATTTCTTAATATGTGAATGTGTGACTGTATCACCTATTTTACCCATTACATATTATAATCTCTGCCTAACTTCTTCCACATTATGAGGTTTCCATGTTGCTACTTTAATATAGATATCTCATGGCACATATGCGCAATCTTGTGGAAAGTAAAGACAATCTGCCATACTAGTTTTCTTTGGCCTTTAGGCTGCACTTAAAATAACATCAGTGGACTTCATTTAAACATTTGTGATTCAATATTTGAACATTATGAAACAATTATCAGGATGGGGAATCATACACCAGCATTGTGCGTTCCTGGGAACCACTGACTAAATAAATATGGCACACTAACTCTAGGTCATTCCAGAGAAACAGATATACCACAGAGAAAGCCTGTGAACTTTTGCTAAATGAATAATTATAAGAGAGGGCATCACCAAAAGAAGGCTGTCTGGGGAGTATAACTAGAAGAGCTTGTTGTTAATACTTCACTTTCCATTACCTGAAGAGTACCCTTCCTCTCCCCACAACCTGTGAGGTAGGTGAGCCTGAGAGCGTCCTAACAGAACTGCTCTGTGAGAAGAACCCTAACAGTGACTAGCCCAAGGTCACCCAGCTGGGTGCAAGTGGATGAACGGAGAATCAAACCCAGTTCTGCAGAGTTCACCACTCTTTAACTATTACACCACATTGGTTCTAGTACCCACAAGTCTACTGGGAGATGTGGTTTTAGAGGACTGAGGCATAGATTCTAAAAAGTAATCTTTATGGGCTTACTACAGAACCCAGATATATGAAAGTGTGTTTTGGTGGCAACCGTACCACTTGCATAACGTATAAGGTGGACATGAAGGATATAATTTCTAAAGTGAAGAAGCAGACAGTCTACACTGTTGTGGTGAGCTGCATCTACCTGGTAAAGAGCATAGAATAGCCAGCAAAGTCTTCATAAGAAAGAAAGTTAAGTGGCTTCATTTTGAATTAAATCTTGGGGAGTTATTTTCTATAACACTGATCTTATGTTAAGTCACAGCAAATGGCTAGTGAAAACCACTGACCTTAAACTCATGAGCAATCTGAGGGAATAAGAAATAGAATATTACCTCTAGGTCAGTGGTCCCCAACCTGCGGGCCGCGGCCCGGCGCCGGGCCGCGAAGGCCATGGCGCCGGGCCGCGGCTCCCTCTCCCCGCAGTAAAAAACTTCCCAGGCCGCAAGCTTGCGGCCCGGGAAGCTACTTACTGCGGGAGGGCGGGGAGAGGGAATCAGGGCCAGGCCGCGCCCGTGCGGCCCGCGGGCGCGGCCCGAAGCGTGGGCGTGGCCCGCGCGGGCGCGGGCCCTGCGGGCGCAGCCTGATGCCCTGCCGGTCCCCAGCCTAATAAAGGTTGGGGACCACTGCTCTAGGTCATCTGCATGTATGAATCATTCTCACTTGGGGAAAAGAAGACACCCTACTATTCCCTTTTCTATAATTCCTTCCATCAGCCATTTGGCAGTAGCTCCAGAGGGAGCTACAGGTCATGCGACATGTGTGGTGACAATGGTCATGACAAATTTTGGCATTAACTCTCCAGCACTCATACCTGAACCTCAAGGATGGCCTGGAATAACCCCCAAAGCCATAATAGAGATTAACATTGTCATTGTAATAGAAAGCAGTGGACCCAGGCAAATCCTATAGTTACTCTTCCCCCGGAGAAAACAAATACACATTGTAGAGAATACGCATTGATTCTACAGGCTCCACCACAACTTCTCTTCAAGACTTCAGAGGGGGTTTCACTCAAGTCATTAATCTACAAGTTCCTTCTTTTATTGTTATGTATATTATGATATATGCCACCTCTTCTGAGATCTCCTGAAGGAGGCTAACATAAAAGACTAAGTCGCAAACATTAAAATGTTAAAATTAGCAATTAAAGCCAGCCAATAAACCCCATAAGCATAAAGCACATAAAAAGCAGGGCATAAAGTATCTGGCAGACTAATTAATTCTCAGAACAGCCCTCAGGCTAGAAGCAGATTGTAAAAAGAAATGTTTTAGCTTGGCTAGGCATGGGCGATTTGGTTTGGATAAATCAAAAGTATCCGAATCTATGTTGATTCTGATACTTTTTGGACCTATATGAGCCAAACTGCCCACCCCTGCATTTAAATGGGCTGAATAAGCGGTGACTGAATTACAATTCGGTTAAAATTCAGCCTATTTAAATGCCTCCCTCACTACACCAGTTTGGTGTAGTGGTTAGGAGTGCGGACTTCTAATCTGGCATGCCGGGTTTGATTCTGCGCTCCCCCACATGCAACCAGCTGGGTGACCTTGGGCTCGCCACGGCACTGATAAAACTGTTCTGACTGAGCAGTGAATATCAGGGCTCTCTCAGCCTCACCCACCCCACAGGGTGTCTGTTGTGGGGAGAGGAATGGGAAGGCGTCTGTAAGCCGCTTTGAGCCTCCTTTGCGTAGGGAAAAGCGGCATATAAGAACCAACTCTTCTTCTTCTTCTTCTTCTTCTTTCTCAAGCAGTGCCTGAGAGAGCACCTGCTGATGACAGGCACACCACTCCCTTTAAATGCTTTCCCAATGCTGTTTCTAAATTTTAAAAAGCAGTCTTACACAATAACGCTATAGCATTATAACCTGGGGTTTAAAATTTTACATTCAGGACAATTTGGAGGGGGAAGGGAGGAGACAATCAAGGCACTGAATGGTGGAATTAAGGAGCACAATGAAAACAAAAGTTACAAACAGGCACATTATGGAAAAAAAACACATTTTTTGAAAAGGGGAAGAGAGAAAAGCATGATGGGAGGCTGCCTCTGTTGGACTCAGTGCAGGATGTTGTTATTGTTGTTGTTAGGTGAGAAGTCATGTCCGACCCATCACGACCCCATGGACAATGATCCTCCAGGCCTTCTTGTCCTCTACCATTACTCGAAGTCCATTTAAGTTTATACCAACTGCTTCAGTGACTCCATCCAGCCACCTCATTCTCTGTCATCCCCTTCTTCTTTTGCCGTCCCCCTTCTCCAGGGAGTCCTTCCTTCTCATGAGGTGGCCAAAGTATTTGAGTTTCATCTTCAGGATCTGGCCTTCTAAGGAGCAGTCCGGGCTAATCTCCTCTAGGACTGAACGGTTTGTTCGCCTTGCAGTCCAAGGGACTCACAAGAGTCTTCTCCAGCACCAGATATACTTGCAGTATATAACTGGTCATAACTATTTCTAACTATGGGAAATGTAAGTATAAGTTAAACATATGCAAATCCCATACATCAACTACCTTTTAAAATGCACAATCTAGAGCAGTACATGTAAGGTAATAATGAAGCTTATAAAAAAGGTATTCCAACTCTGTTGTGAATCTAATTTTTTCTTCTAAAAAGTCTGCTTAACCTTTGGAAACGTGTTATAAAAATAATTCAAAGTAATATTGAGCGGAGGCAGCAGAACACATACATTCGTGGCAATCTCCCTTCATAAGATTTTTACACTAGATCCTGAAACTCCTAGAATTTAAAAAACAACCTACAAATAAGAGATAAATTTCTGAAGGAAACATTTGGAGAAAGTCAGGACTATCTATTCCCCCTCTGCATTTCAACGTGGGTCTTCTAGCTGTTGTAGAAACAAAAACCACAACTGCACCTGCAAGTTTCTTACAAACACATTGTGATTAATTTGCTTTATCATGATATTCAGGTTTATGAAATTTATGGAAAAAACTAATTTTCTCACAAGCACAATGTACACTGAGATCACCCCGCTTTGCTGTTTACTTTGTAAAGGGGGGAGTGGGGAAAAGATGTTTTGGAATAAGAAGAAAGGCGAATTAAAAAGATATTATTCTGGCTAATTCATGAACTCTTTTTTAAGATTATATTTCTGGAATTTTATTTTGTTTATTTAAAAAAAACTGATTAGGATTTACAACACTTGTTTAAAGGCCGCAAGTAGAAGGTTAAGTGTCTAAAAATACATTTATGGTTCCATACATTCCAGTTCAACACATCTCCTCTCCCACCTTGCTGGTTGCCTTTCAGTTAGTTAATGTTATCTGTGTCATCAGTAAAAGCACGCAGCTGGTCAAGATGGCAGGACATTGTGGATGCTAAAGTGAGGCATTTGGATTATGTAAAACTAGTAATCAAGCCCGCTGCAGGGGAATGCAGCGGGCGCTAGGTCCTGACCTCAGTCGGCGGCGGGCTGGTCGGCGGCGGCGAGCTTGTCTCGTTGGCGGCGGGCTGACGCGGCGAGAGGCGCTTTGCGCCTCTTGCCGCGTCAGCCCGCCAGGCAGGGAACACCCGGCAGCCGCGCTTTGCGCGGCTGCCGGGGACTCCCTGGGTCGGCGGCCTGACGAGACGAGAGGCGCTTTGCGCCTCTCGCTGCGTCAGGCCGGGAGGAACTGCGAGCCGCGCGCAGCGCGGCTCGCAGTCCCTGGAGCTGGGAATCGAGGGCTCCCTGGATCGGCGGCCTGACGCGGCGAGAGGCGCTTCGCGCTTCTCGCCGCGTCAGGCCGGGAGGAACTGCGAGCCGCGCACAGCGCGGCTCATAGTTCCTGGAGCTGGGAATCGGAGGAACCAATCGGCAGGCGCAAAGCGCCTGCCGATTGGTCCCTCCGATTGTCTGTCATGAGGAAGGGTCCAATCTGGACCCTTCCTCATCACAGACTAATCCCTCCTCTACCCCCCTTACCGAATTATATAGTCCGTGGCGCCCGTGGCACCACGGGCGGTTTAAAGATAGTAAGCTTAATTCAAAAAGGACAATCACTACTTATACAGAAACTGTTTAAATATGATTGGAACGACCTTCAAAGAGATGCTAGGTGAAAATGTTCTCCACTTCACCTCAGAATAAATTACTCCACTGAATTTGATCTGCCTCTGTACTTTAACATATTAACAGTTCCTAAACTGAGAGTCATATATGATTGTGTGCTGCAACACATTAACAACAGCTCAGATGGATTGCTTTCTTCGAATACCTTCAAACCAACGCTACTGAGACTGCCAAATGATGGAACTTGATTATCCCATGTTTTTCCTATACAAAATATAAAGAAAGAGATAAATTTCTGAGAAAATGGGTTTGAAATGTTCATCCTTTGATGATAAAGTTAGACTAAGATGGTATTGGAGCTCTTTATTTCAACGTTGTGTTGTTGATGTAGCTGGCTGCCTTTCTTAACATTAACCACCACCCCCCTTTGCTTTTTTAACTGTTTCACTGTCATCACTAGCCCTGAAATACTTAAGCCCAGTTTGAAATCAATACATTACTTCACTTGGAGAGATTCCCCTCCATTTCTAGATTAAGAAAGAAACCTAATAGCATATCTTTATTAATGGAAAGGAGCAAGAGTCCAGTAGCACTTTAAAAACTAACAAAATATGTGGCAGGGCATGAACTTTCATAAGTCACTGCTCACTTCTTCCAATACAGCTAGAATGTGAATCCACTGATTCTTATTTCTTGGAGAATAAATGCCAAATGTCAATAGCAGCCACTAGGTCTCAATTCAATCGGGAGGATGCATTGCCTTGAACTTCATTATCAATTGCAATTCAGCAGTTTTTCTTTCTAATCTCCTTTGAAATTCCTCTGTAAGAAAATGCTACTCTTAGGTCAACAACTGAATGTTCTGGAAGATTAAAACGTTGCTCCATTGCGGCTAGGTTAAATGTCCTTTTATTATTTTCATATTCCTGGACTGAATCCTCCTGGACCAAACTGAGACCTAGCTTTCCTATCTCATTACCAATGCTGATATCTCCATGCCTACTACCCCTCAGCATAACACACCTAATCCAACCAAATCTGCTATCGTCATTCACCTGCTATTGCTGTTTGGCATCTGAAATCATCTTTAGAAAGTTTATATCTTTGGTAAACATTTGCATTACATTTTATGGCATATGTAGCCCGGCACAACAAAGTGACATCTCTGGGCTGTCTTAGCCCTATGATCACCATCCTTATCCATGGTTCCTCTATATATTTGTGAAACAGCCGGGGGGGGGGGGAGCGTGGAATGTGTCCAGCTGTCCAAGTTGGAATAGGGCCAATCAGGGTGCAGCCAGCTTTGCTTTGCTGGCTGCAGCCTGATTGGCCCTGCTCCTGCAGCTCCCGCCCTCTGTCCATGGACTCTAGCCTCTTTGCTCTCAGATACACCTCAATGCCTGGACCCAGCAGCACATAAGAGGAGAGGCCTCCTGCCCTGTTAGGCTGGGCCTGCTAACGACCTCTGTCCCAGGCCTACTAACGAGCTGACCAGCCCCCGCCCACCCCGCTTGATCCGGCTGTGAGGTGCAGCCCTAAGCCACCTTAAGCTGCCTGGCCAGGGGCCAGGGGAGGGAACCCTTTCAAGGCCCATTCTTAGGAATGGGCTTTGAAGCTAGTATCATATATTTTGGCTTTTAGACTTGAAGGCTGGCAATACTTTTGTGGCTGTCTAACAACGGCCACCAAGAGCATCACTTTCTTAAAGAGACAGGAGCTTTATCATTTTGAGATACTGTAACCTACCCCCTCCATAACAGTTCAGATTTTTCTACAAACGTGGGAGTTTTCTCAAGTTTATAACGAGATATGTCTTGTTTGTCCATGACCTCATTCTCCAGATTTAAGTATTCACAAATCAAAATATGTTTGTTGTAAAAGAAATCAAAACCAAATAACAATTTTATAGTGTGATACTAAATCACACTGAGTAAAAAACAAAAAAATCTCCAAAAAATGTTTATAAATCCTAACAAACCTTACAATGCTTAGCTGAAGGATATGTAAAGGCAAATATTTTAAGTTAACAGACTACATATTTGTAGGATTTTGTGCTGATTACTTTTTCTTTGGCTTCACCGTGAAACTTTCCATCAACTGATGATGGACTACTGATATGTCACACTGATATATGTCGCACACATGCACAACTGATATATGTAGTTGTGAATTTCCTGCATTCTGCAGGGGGTTGGACTAGATGACTTCAAAGGTCCCTTCCAATTCTATGATTCTATAACACACACTATATTGGGGGGGGATGAACCTGTGAGAATGTACATGCAACTAAAGCTTGACTTTACTTCTCACACCTTCTCTTAAGCCAGCAACAAAAGGGCCATAGAACAAGACCTGCATATTCAACAAAACTTCAGACTTCTCATGACAAATAACCTTTTTTTAAAGAAAGAGGAACAGCTTGTCATATCTTGCTTCTACCTCCTCTTTCAAAAACTCTGCACTAATAGTGATTTCCCATGTTAACAGGGGAATGGGAAAGCAGTATACTAGAAATGGCTAAGAAGGTTGTAGATTTAGATTCTATAGCAAAATATTTTTAGAATAAGAAAGGTCCTCATGCCATTTTCCCTCCTTTTCCTATCAAAAGCAGCTCCAAGTATGCCTGCTGTATAGATGGAGCAGAAAACTAACAACAATAAAGCATGCATCCATCCACAGAGACCCAGAAAATGAAAAAGACATAAAATATTATTCCTCCCAATGAGCATTGCATGGGAAAAGTATATGCAATCAATCCCACACAAGTGGTTGCCACACACATGCATGCACACACATACTGCCCTGCAGCATGGGAATGCATCCAAGTTGTTAGACAGGCACATGTATAGAGTTTGAAATTAACATCATTTTGACATACACTGGATCAGATTCACTTCTTTCAACCATGGAAGAATTTGTCCTCAGAAACTGATTGTGCCTAATTTGCATCAGCATACCCAAGGGCTGAAAAAAAGGAAAGTTCCTATCGTTGTTAACTAGTAGTGTATGCATCTGGATACACTCAAGTTTAAAATTATGTCTGAAAAATAAGGATTTGTTTTTTTAAACTGAAAAAAAATCAGATCTATTCAGGATTTCCCAGGAAGATCAGGAGCCAGCATTGCAGCTCCTGGGAACTGTGTTTCCCCCCCCTTTTTTTCCCCCCATGTCTTGGAGTGTCTATGGGCTTCCCACAGCTCTTGTCAGTTTCAATAGTCCCCCCACATTTGCCTACCTTCATGTTCCTTTCCCATTTTCTTGCACAGAGCTTGCAAAATTCCCTCCTCCATTTGGATTTGTTGTGACTCTGCTTTTAGAACTGTCTTTTTAAGCTTGCAATGCCAGTGGCATTGGGTTCTACTGGGCATTCTGCACATGGTTTCTGGTTAAGATTGGCTTGCAAAATCCCTCCTCCCGGTTTAATTTCTTGTTTTACTATGCTTTGAGAGCAGTCCTTTGAAGCTTGCAGTGACACTAGATTGTGTTAAGACATTCTGTACACTGAACTAGCTTGCTGGACTCGCACTCTCCCCCCTTGATTGAAGTGTGATCCTGTGTTTCACATCAGTCTTATTCAGTTGGCATCACCACAATGGCACTGAATTCTGTTGGGCATTAGTACATTCCACTGGTATTGCTGGGTTTCCAATCCCTCATTTGTATTGTTGAGGAGATGGCATTGCCACACTAAGTTTTGCTAGCTGGGAACTATATTGCACTCGTTCTGCTGGGCTTGCAATGCCCTCTTACTTGGATTGTGATTCTCTACTTATCATCTATTAAGACGGCATTGAGACAATGGGAAGAGGAACAGGCAGCCATGCTGTAAATTTGGTGTCACTAATGCAAAACAATAGCTCCCCAGAACCCCCATTGACAATAATGGTCCTCGTGGTGTATAATGGATCAATATATCAATCAATATATCAATCTACATACCTATATACATCTACATCAACATCTACAGCTCAGAATTCACAAAATAATATCCAGAATCTGAAACCACACAGGTATTGGAATTCAGAAATACTGATATTTTCTAGGTCCTATATACCCAAACCCCAAAAATACTTTTTTTTTTGGTGCCTAACCCTAATCAGTACTTTTAATCTACTACTGGTGATAGTGATAAGAAACGGTGATGAGAGCCATTAACTGTAGAAGAAAAACTTTGTCCCTTGAGAACAAAAAACATGTTTCTACCTACGTTTTGTACCACCATTTTCTCTTACGAGCTGCCTTGAAGGTTGCTGTCAAGCAGAAGGGCAATGTAAATGCTTCAATAAACACCTGCATTAATCCTCTTGCACATGCACTTTAATGTGTCAGTAAGTCTTAAAAGGATAATGTAACACTGACAGGAAATCCTAGCTGCATCAGCTTTTTTTTTCCTAATTAAAAATCAATGCTCAACAAGTTTGAACTGATGCTTCGTGGCAGGTAGCCGCAATGCTCAGAAAAAAGCACTCTGTATATTTAACAGCGTTATTTACCCAATATGGACCTGCTGAAGAACAGTGACAAAGCTAAGAAGTGGCTATTTTTTTTTAGATCAGAGCACCTGAGTTATTTCACAGCCAAAAGGTTAGTAACCTGAAGTTAGAATACTTCACACAACTTCTGTATGTTTTGCATTTTATCAGTTTAAAAAAACTGAAAGTAGTCCTCTGTATAAATCAACCCCCTACATTTGTTTTGCCTTAGTTATATCTACCCCTTCTACCCTACCTAATTTTGTTAAAAGAAAAGGTGCACTCTACTTATTGTATATACTTACCATATAAACCAAGTTTTTCAGCACAGTATTCACACTGAAAATGTGCTCCTTGGCTTATACGTGGATATATACGGTAATTGAAATAACAGCATGCTCCCAGCCAGCCAATCATTACATTGCTTCTGCAAGCTGAAGCAAGCTTGCTGTGGCTGCTTGTAGGACAGCAACGGTTTGACTGAGGGACTCTTTTTTTCCTTTTGCCTTCACTTCTTCCAAACTATTCTTTTGGTTTCTGTGGGTGGGGTGGGATTTGGGGGTGCTTTGGGATTTACTGTTTATCCTAATGTTTATTTCTTCTTTTTTCTGAGGGGCTGCATTGTTTGCCTTTTCTTCTTGGGGTTGTGTTTCTTTTAAAAGTTGATTTTTACAGTTCTTTATTTCAGTGTTGAGTTTTATAGTTCTTTATTATTTCAGTGTTTTGTTCTGGGGGAGCACAGCAATTGTAGTTAGAGTATTCCGTTCTCCCAGTTTGGTGGCTGTTGTACTTGTTGTAGTAGGTTGGCAACTTTGGTTACTGTTGCTCTGCTCTGGTTTGCTGGTCCTCTTTTGCACCTACAGATCTAGTTTACTGTTTTTTCTTTGAAATAAGTATTCAAAAACATTTAACCTACTGGTGCCTCAATTAATGTAAATTTACCAGTAACTGCTGCATTTCCCACTCTCGGCTTATATGAGAGTCAATAAGTTTGCCCAGATTTTGTGGTAAAATTAGGTACCTCGGTTTATATGCGGGTCGGCTTATATGCGAGTATATACGGTAAGTCCTTAATGCATAACAGAGTCATATCACTCAGAAATGAGTTATGCACTAAGGACTAGTTATACCTATGAACTACAACCAGCATGATCTTAGTGTGATTACAGCAACTGATTACATGTCAAGAATATACCAAGTTTGATGTATTATGTGTTCCTGCTTTCTGCGTTAAGTTAGGCGGCTTCTGTTTTGAATATAGAGCACCAAGATTTTATAAACTTTAGTGTCCAGAAGTTGTCAGGAAAAGACACTGTATTCCAATATGTTCTACAGAAGTCTTCATTTGAAAAGTGTTTAGAAACTTCAACTAGTACAGAATACTCCTGCCAGGATACTGACTGGAGCAGATCATAGAAACCATATCACTCCAGTCTTGGTCCATCTATAATGGATCCCAATTTGATTGCAGGCACAATGCAAAGGGCTGGTCTTAAAAGCCTTTTATGGTTCAGGATCAACATACCTGCCTGCTCTCTTATGAACCTGCCCTGGTCATCTTTGGAAGCCCTGCTTCATGTCCCCTGCCTTCTGCGATTAGATGGTGGCAACCACTGTGTAACTCTCCCTGCAGGGAGATTTATCTGTCCCATTCTGCTGCCATCTTCTGCCAGCAGATGAAGACTTGCTTCCATTACCATTCCCTCAATGAACCTTCTTTCTTGATCAATGTTTTGTTGTTTTTATCTTTGTGTATATTTGATTTTTTTTAAACATTTGTTTGGTGGGGGATGACTTCAAAATATTATTTTATTATGTATGTTTTAATTTAATTTGTTGGCTACCTTGGAAGCAGAAAAGCAGGATATAAATGCTGTAACTAAATCTTAAAATAAGCTTTACATGGTGCTGCCTCTGAAGAACACTGAAGACCTCATTTCATTCAGAAAAAAAGATATGCTGATGACACCCAACTATCTCCTGATAGATGATCGGCTGGACACCCCTCTAGGTTCACTGGCAAGGTTTCTGGAGGCTGTGGGTCACAGCAAGGCACCTGAAGGTGAACACCTCGAAGATGGCGGACCTGTGGCTGGGGAGGAAAGGACCAGACCAAGAAGTATTCCTTCCCAGGCTGGACCAAAGGAAACTTACAATTACACAGATGGCCAAGAACATGGGTATAATCTTTTGATGCTTCCTTGTTCATGGAGGCTCAAGTCACGAGAGTAGCACAACTAGCATTTATCCACCTTCACCAAGCTAAGCTACAAGCACCCTATCAGGCCCTGAAAAAACTGGCCACAGCGATCCATGCAACAGTCACTTCCAGGTCTGGTTAACTTGCTTTATGTGGGCCTTCCCTTGTCCCTGCTCTGAAAACTTTAACTGGTCTAGAATGCAGCAGCATGGGTACTCACTCAAGCACCTTTGTGGGCCCACATACGGCCGGTTCTTCAGCAGCTGCACTGATTCCCAATAGATTTCTGGATCCAGTTCAAGGTCCTGGTATTAACTTTCAAGGCAATATGCGATCCTGCGTATCTGAAGGACTGCTTCAACTATGTCTCTCAAAGAGCACTTTGATCAGCTAATACTCACCGGGTGGTGATCCCTGGACCCAGATAAGTATGCTTGGCCTCAACCAGAGCCACGGCCTTTTTGACTCTGGCTCCTGCTTGGTGGAATGTGCTCCTGGGGAATGTTAGGGCCCCGATGGAACAAAGAGTTCTGCAGGGCTTGCAAGACGGACCTTTTCCACTAAGACTGTGGTTGAGACCGGCAGAAATACAGTTGGTATATCCCCATCCTCCTTCACTCCTCTCTGGGGCTAGTGCTTTTAAACTGTTTTATTTCATTTGATGTTTTAACTGTGTGCTTCTGTTTAATATTTAAGTATTTTGATTTTTATACCAATGTGTTCTGTATCATGTATGTGTTGGACACCACATCAAGATGACTCCATCATGAGGGGCAAAGCTTTAAAATAAATATAAATATAAAATTTACAGAAACACTGAAGTTGTGCAAAGAAGTGTTGGAAAATTCTGAAATACATGCATAGAATTTTTTTTTAAAGATTTAAAGTGCTTAATGAACATCAAATATACTATACATAACTCAATTAACCAAAATGTATTGTTTGGTAGATCTACGAAATTAAAAATCTGGGTTTTTTATTGTAATATTTTTATTTAATGTCAAAACGAACAATAACATAAAAAGACCATACAGAAAAAAAACACTCTGAAACTTCAATTATTTGGATCTGTTGTTTTTAAACATCATTTCTATTACAATTCAAATCCATTACCCATTGTCTCAAGTCTCTAATCAATTATCATTTTTTGTATATTACAATCTGAAAATTTCTTTAAGTAATTTACCAGATTGACTAAAATATAGAAATCCTTGGTCCTAATTGTTCATGCAACACCATACTGAAAAGTGACCATAACAATATCAAAATGGGGCAACTGTTTCTTATGAGGCAAAGTTCATGTGCTAATATAGTTCATAAGTATTAAAAAAATTTTGTATATTACAATCTGAAAATTTCTTTAAGTAATTTACCAGATTGACTAAAATATAGAAATCCTTGGTCCTAATTGTTCATGCAACACCATACTGAAAAGTGACCATAACAATATCAAAATGGGGCAACTGTTTCTTATGAGGCAAAGTTCATGTGCTAATATAGTTCATAAGTATTAAAATGAGTCAAGGCAGTATTGTCATAAGCTTAAGAAAGGTGGTATGTACATTATTAAAATAAATAAAATGGATTACACTTTCATGCCTTGCTTTCATGAAGCCAAAACCTAAGAGGGTGTGGTAGATTTGTAGCCACACAGGAATCTATGACAGTAAGTTGCAGAATACAAGGCTTTAATATGAAATTTCCAATGACCAAATTTCATTTGTGAATATTTTCATTAACAAAAGCAATCAACGGTTTTTTATATGCATTAAATGAGTTAAAGCAAGTATGCCTAAAACCACACTTCACAAGGGCAGATTTTCCTATTTAGAAGTTTACTATGCTGTAAAAAGCACTAAACGGATCTAAGATAGCTGCTGGTTTCTCAAACAGTGAAACGCAAAGCTAAGCTCACTGCAATGCTGATCTCACGAATTATACATGCTGCCAAGGGTCAGACTCTATTATTAAACTACACTATACACATGGCTCTACAGCTATTTATACTTGTCAGTTTTGTGTATGTTTTAAAGTGATATTAATTTGGTCAGTTCTAAACTTCAAATCTAATGAAACACTATAGGGCAAACTTTGTATCTACCAAGACTAGATTAAGGGTCTTTTTAAAAATCAATGCACCATTCCTTCTTCTGTAATCTCACTATATTAAACTTGACAAACTTTTGTCAAGGAATTCCCTCCACTAGAAGTTGGTATTCCCAATACATTACTAGTCAGCAACACTTTCTTATTGTCCTTTTAACTGTTCTGGACATTAACTAGCTACTTGAAATGTTCAGTTTGACTGACCATTACCACAAATAGCCTGGCCATCTTAAACCTAGAGGGAAACCATGGAATGTTTTAATATAATAAAAATAAAATATTTAATAAAGTAGCTCCAGTGGCTGAACATGTCAGATTTACTATGAATCAATATGATTATGCTGATCAATATCAAAATGACAATATAAAATGAATGTTCCAAATGATCAATGACTACAAGACCATTCTACCATCTGAAACACTAATCATAAATAGCTTAATTTTACTTGTATATTTTACTAATTGTAATGGTCTATAGAGGTTAGTTATGTTTTATTCTGCAACCCACATTTTTATTTACGGTAATCCAATAAAGCTCACTTCAACACACAAGATGCCAAGCTCTAAGGAGGTTTCATTCCTTTTGAAGGGGTTACTTATTTCTATATGGATAAATTATATCTAATGCTCTATTTATATGGCTGATGTCAGAATAACTGATCACAATGATATCAAGGTTTTCAGATGTACTGGTATTAATGCAAGTATCTAGAAACTTGGCAAAACATTGGAATAAATAAATACTTCAAACTCTCGAGCATTTGTAACAGACATAAAAGATGCACATGTTTTCAACTACAGGATGATTTGGCACTATTCACATGTCCTCAGTTCTGCCTATAGACCAGGGGTCCCCGCGCCTGCCTCCCCCCCCTGCAGCGAGAGGGGGGAAAGAGGCCGGCACGGCAGCTGGTGCGGCAGGCGCAGCAGCCAGCACGGCAGCTACACAAACGCGCACGCGCAGAACTGCCGCGCCTGCGCGTTGGCACCCCCTGGTGGCCAAAACGCACATGCAACTCTGCACATGTGTGTTAGCGCCACCTGGTGGCCAAAACACGCATATGCAGCAATTAGGCATGCACGTTTATGAGCAACTGCGGCAGCCGGGCCGCTGGCTCTCCCCCACCCCCGGAGGCGGTCCCCGGCCAGAAGAAGGTTGGGGACCGCTGCTATAGACTACTCAGGTTCAGGAAACATCTGCAGTACAATCCTAAACAAAATTACAATTTTAAAAGGCAACAGAAATGAAAAGGGTTTAGAAGAATAACTTCCCCTAGGACTGTATTACTGGTTAATTTAACAGTCAAATGTTTTTAAAGCATTAACATAATTAGAAGACATGAAAGAAACAAGTTAAAAACGACAGGAAAAATGTAATTAATTTCCAAGCGGAATGAATTCATTCTTGTTCTAGCAATGTTAAATAAGGTTTTTATAAGTCTAAATTATTCACTTCTCTGACTTTTGACAAAGAACACCCAGATATGTAAAACTTCTGAAAACTTTTAAGCCATCAGGGGGAAATGGTTTTCCCCCCCAGGTTTCCTCCATCCCAGAAATGTTTGGGAAAATTTAAATATATGCAATACTTACTATCCTAAACTAATTTCACTGCTATAACAACATGAAATGCATCATTTATTCCATGGAGATTTTAAAAATTGCATTATCTAACATATTTCTGGACTGTAGATGTTATAAATGCCTTAATTTTCTTCAAGCAAAACTGCAAATAGAAGACCCTTTTTCCAAACTCAACTTCCTGCATAACCATTTTCCCATAACCATATTCGTTCACTATAATTGATCAAACTAAGCCAATTACTAGATCCATTATCTTCTAATTTATACCACAATCTTCAGAGCTATATCAGTATTTTTAAACAGTAGATTGAACAGTAGATTGAGGTCCCACAGAAAATTTTCTGTCTTGAATGAAAATAATCTATTTAACAATATATCTAAAATAAAACTCCGATTTTGCAGCATATCAAGAATACAAAATAGGTATGGGTCATGATTTTATGAAGTACAGACATGTTTTTGAAAGTGATAGACTTTGAATTTTAAGCTTTAAAAACCTTGCAAAATTATTCTATACCACAGAAAAATATATTAATAGATTTCTATGAAATCCACAAATGTCCTCCAAGTAACACAGAAATGCCACAAATTCTTTAAAAAATAAATATTACATAAAACCAGCTGCAGTTTATTCCCCTGAAGGTACATGTTAAAAAAATGAACACAGACAATAAATATGACAAAAGTCCTGTAGAACGTTAAAGGCAAATAAATCATTAGCCCCTATGATAAAACTGGAGTGGTGCGCAGACGATGTGCACCCTATCCAATTGGCCTTCACTCGGGGTATGTCCCCAATAGGGAGCGGCTATTTCCCAATTGAGGGCCAACTGCAGGTCTTCCCTGCCCGTGTTGTTCTCCTCACTGCCATTTCCAGACATTTGGGCTGAAGAGCCAGCAGCAGGTAAACTGGGGGAGGGGAGGCTGGTTGTGCTGGCCCTACCACACTCACAGAGCTTTCTAGGGATGGGGGAACAAGGGGAGGGTGGCCCGCTGTACTCCGCAGCATTGGTCTTGATGACTCACTCTACAGACAGGGCCACCACACTTAATTAATTGTAATTCCTTACAGGCCCCCACCTGGAGGTTGACAAACCTGTTCGCTTCACATGGAGGAAGAGTGTGGGATCAAACTCAGCAGTTCAGATTAGAGTCTGTTACTCTTTAACCACCTCACCACACTGGATCTCAAAATTCAGTTGGGAGGAGGCAAGGCTAAGATAGCGGAGTTGGAAGATGCTGTTTTCAGCAGTTTCTGGCACCAAACGCAGCAGACTCAAGGCTTCGGAGTCTGAAGACCGAGAGGGGTTCACAACCCCCCTTCCCAGATGCTGTCAAGAGCTGGGGGTTCTCAACTTCAATTGGCAGGGTTTCCTTGGCACTATGTGACGTCAAGATCACTTGAGCGCCAGGCCAAGATTTTGCCCTCCCCAAAACACTTTATCTTTTGAAAAAAATTCATAATATATATTTTTAAAAAGAAACTATTCTATGAGACTATTTTAAAAATGATCTAGAGATTAGGAAGCCTTGGGCTAAATGAAACTAAGCAACTGAAATTCAGAAGTAATTATCATCAGAAGAAAAGCTGTTTTTTATACCCTGCTTTTCACTATGCCAAGGAATCCCAAAGCAGCTTACAAATTTTCTTCAAATTTCTACATTTTTCTACAAATATACCTTTCCTTCCTCTCACCACAACATATACCCTGTGAGGTAGGTGGCGCTGAGAGAGCTCTGAAAGAAATGCTTTTCAAGAACAGCTCTAAGAGAACTGTTATTAACCCAAGGTCACCCATCTGGCTGCATAATCTCCAGACTACAGTCCATTGCTTTTAACCACGAGACTAAGTTGGCACAAGCACTATATCGTCCTTCCAACCACTTATCCTTTTTATTATTTGAACATACGTCCGATAACAGATTTCTGGAAAACTCTGGAAAAAATCCATTCATGATTCTCCAGTGAGCAAAAAGAATTAAAAATCCAACAGATTAGGCATATTATCAAGTCAAAATCAAACTTATCACTAGAAGAAAAGTTCAGTGGAGACCAGATTCCTGGAAATGTAACTAACTAGCTGGTTGTCTACTTAATACTCCACCTAGCATCCATACTGGTGTGAAGCAGTATATGTTATCTGCACAGTGCTTATTTATCTGCTAAAAGCACATGTAATAAGACATTGGTGAGTCTATACAGCAGTGCACAATAACAAGTTTCCTATTACTTAAATTAGGCAAAATAAAAAATGGGAAGGAAGGAATGGACAACAGTATGCTACAATGCACTTGTAAAAAGTTAAATATAACAAAAAGGAAGCATGTCTTTCCAAGAAATAAAGGACTGTCCAATAAACTGTCCTGAGCTGTATGGAAGGGTGGTATAAAAATCTAATAAATTTATTCCGACTAATAATCAAATGAAGAGGTAAGAAAAACCAGCCCTTTCTACTAACGAAATAGACATTTGTTATAGGCAAAGGTGGAGGGAGGGTGGGCCGCTCTTGTGTCACACAAACTTTTATAAAACTTCACAGACTTCCCCGTCGCAGATCATACATTCTAAAGATACATAACTCAACATACTCAGTTTGTTTAATTAAAACACTGCCCTCAAGGCAGAGTGGGCTATTTTCTCATCTAGCATTCATTTAGCTATGTATGTACCCCAAAATGCTTACATAAGATCCATGTTCTTAATCTCTGTATTGATTTTTCTTTACAAGTCTATGGTTAAATCTCATTAAAAAAAATAATATGATGTTCCTGACATGAAATAGAACTGTGATATTCAGTAATTCTCAAGATCCACAATTTCAGTCTCAGACAATTGTATCTGCAGTATCCTTGGGAAGCTAAGTTTTCTTTCAATCCCTAATTATCTTTATACAGCTTTCACTGTATTCATATTTGGCTAAGGGCTAATTGGTCGGAGAGTGGGTGGGGCCAGTCCAGGTGAGGGGCCAATCGGAAGGCACTAAGCGCCTTCTGACTGGCCCCTCACCATGACAGACAGCAATTCTAGCCAATCGGGTGAAGGCACAATCTAGGTCCTCACCAGCACAGGCCAGAAAGGCTTCTAAGCCCTCACCAGGACAGGCTTTGAGGCCCTCACCAGGACACGTCAGAAAGGCTTCTAGGCCCTCACCAGGATAGGCCAGAAAGCCACGGGAAAGTGGCAGGACACAGTGAGTAAAGATGGAGGCCTTCCCCTTGGGACTAGAATAAGGTGACCAGATTGTCCCACTTTTGGAGGGACATCTGGGGGCACCAGGCAAATTATACTTATGTAGAAATTTAAAATATATTACAATACTATTTTTGCCTTCTATGAAAATTTTTGTTGCTCCATATCTACCGAATTTTTAATCAAGAACCCTACGGTCAACGGTGTCCCGCTTTACCAATGTTAAAATCTGGTCACCTTAGCCTAGAAGCACACCGGGGGGGGGGGCTTTCAAAGCCCGTTCTCACAAACGGGCTTTGAACTTAGTATAAAATATTTTGCATAATCCATACATATTACACTTAAATTAGTCACAAAGGAAGCATTATAACACTGCCAAGTTTTGTGCCTATCTTAGTTATACCAAATTTAATAAACAAGCACATTTATTAGCCTTTTTTCTCCTTTGTAGAACTAAAGGAGCCTTTACAAAAAGACTTAAAAGCAGACACCCATGAATATTGATTACGATTATATGCTGCCTCTCAATTCAAAGTTTTTTGAATAGATTAACATGATTTGTTTAACAATTCATTTGGGTGACTTCCAGGGAAACGGTGACATGAAGGGAGCACTTTTTAAAAGCTCCAGATTTATCTTGCTATTGGGCATAATACATCAGGAAAGGGGAGTATTAATTAGCTCTCACCCACAGGGGAGACCCAACTGACCAGTAAACCATCAGGGGGCTGATAGATCTAGCTCTGCTGAGTTCTGATTTCAACAAGGGCAGTGAGGAGGTGGATTCTACCTTCAAAATCAACCTCTTGTTTATTATTTTCTCTTCTTTTCCCTCTACCAATCTGTAAAAAAAATACATTTATAGCTTTTTAAAAATCTTAATGGACTACAGGTCCAACACAGGAGGTAATGGGAGACATCTTGAAAATGTATGGCTTTCAGATGTAACACTTCAGGAAAAGGATAATTGATTTCTCTATTTATGGCTTTTAAATTACAGAAATTTAACAAAAGATTTATGTGAACTGTGTAAAGACTGCTGGCTCAACTGCCTTTGGAAAGAGGCCTGGCAATATTAATTTAACCAGTTAAACAATACCAAGTATATCAAGCTTTTTTACCTTTCCCCTTCTATTCCTGGATGGACTTTATAATTGTGTATTATCTTCTCAGCACACTTTGTAACCAGCTATTTCTCTTTTCTCTTATTTTCCTTTTCCCCCACTTGATGAAAAAAGGTTCAGTGTCTTGGCACAACAGTAAAGAAAAAGCAACTTGTAAATTGACTGATTTGCCAAAAGACTGCTCAACAGAAAGATTGATTTTCTCCTCCTGAGTAATTATTTACCTGAGCACATACTTTGATATGCTCTAGAACAAAAAGCAACAAGATTCTGTATTACTTTTTTTACAATACTTTTTGCTTTCTTTTTCTAAAATGCAGACAAATCAGTGAACTGGGGAACAAAAACAAAGATCTTTAATATTTTTAAACTTTGCTTCTCTTTGGTGAATGATAAAAGATTATTAATTTCGTTTTATAAGAGCCAGTATATCAAAGAAAAATCTTTTTCTCATATCACATTATTCTCCTTCACTTTCTTTCAATATTAATATTTCTAATACTTTAACAAACTTGAAATCCTATTTCTCTCTTTGTCTGTCTCTCTCACACACAATCTTTCATGAACACTGGCGCATCAAACACAACCTCATGAAAGAACCCAGAAAAACATCTAAGAAGCATGTCATGATATTTTGCCTGGACTATCAGAAATTAATTTAAAACTACAAGAGCAAGGACAAGGAATTGTAAGTATTAAAGAAAAGCAAAGACAAACATCTAGAAAAACAAGACTGTCAGACTGAGAAAGAACAAATAATTTAAATTTTGGAAATTCAATTTAAATCAAATAGTATGTTTTAGAGGCGTCCCAGAAAGCCTTGGGAGGCTAAATTTAGAAGAGAGAGTTCCAGATAGTGACCAGTTATTTAGCATGAATTCAATATTTGTACTCAAATACAAGCTCCCTTGAGATATATCTGATGGTTTGTTTCAATCATTAAATCACATGATGCAATACTGAAGTAGCAAAAAGAATTTCCACTTAAAATAGCAGAAAAACAGGTACAGACCTTTCAGGATGTATCAACATGTGTATTAAGTAAAAAGAATGGCTTCTGAGGCAGATTTTATAAGAGAAGTAGGGAAAAAGCCCATTTATAAAAATGGGCAAGGGAGAATTGTGGCGAGGAGGGCACTCGGCACCCTAGGGAGGGGTGGTGTGAGTGCGGTGGGTGGGGACGGGTTGGGCCAGTGGCGTGCAGCGGAGTGCGGGCAGCTGGTTGGGGTGGGGGGGAGGGGAACCAGGCATGCTCAGGACTCGGCGCATGTGTGGTGTCTCGTAGGGGGGGCGAGCGTGGGGGAAGGAAGCCATGCATGCACGGAAGTCCGAACATGCGTGGTTTAGTTGGAGGCCATTGTGGGAGCCGTGCAGGTAGCGCGGCTTGTCCACGGCGTCGGGTGCAGCATGGTCTGGGAGAAAGGGGCAATCGTGGAGAGGGTAAGTAGGGGTGCAGGGAAGGTTGGGTGGGTGGCAGGGCAAAAGATCATGTTGGGGGGAGGGTGTGTGTGGGGAAGCGCGGTGGAGTCGTTGGGCCTTGGTGGTGGGGGTGTTGGGCCGGTTGGCAAGGGAGAAGGGTGCGATCAGCGGGATGGGGCATAGGCCGTGGGGGTGGTGGGGCAGAGAGGGAGATGTTGGAGGGGTTGGGGGGTAGGAGGTTTCGGGGGTGTTTAATGGCGGGCAGGGGCGGCTTACCTGGGTGGGTGTGGGGCACAGGTTGGTCATGGAGGGGCACAAGGTGCCCCTCTCGGAACAGAGGAGCCAGCGCCTGTCGGGGCTAGGAGGCCGGCGCCGGTGGTGGAGGATTCCTAGGCCGGTCTCCGGGCAAGTTGGGAGGGTGTGCAGCTGGAAAGGAGCAGGGCCGCCATGTCAGGCGCAGTCCACGAGAGCGAACATTGCCTACTTCATCCTGGAGTAAGTGACACTTCGCGGCTTCGCGGCTCCTGATTCGGCCCTCCGAGTTTTTATCCCGGACGGCGCCCGCCCCTTTCTCCTCCCAACTTGCCCTTAGCCTTTTATTTAATACCGTGGAGCAGTTTACAGATGAAATAAAGGACTATTGGGAAATACTGTTTGCAATAGAGATACAGTTATGAAAGAATGTGAAGTAATTGTGACAGAAGATCAAACTAAGCAATGGATTGGAGAACTGCAAGTGGAGAATTATACATAAAGGAACCAAAGGAAAATCTCCAGGCAACTCAAAGCAAAGTTCGAAGACTAAAGGCTTAGAAGAAAAAAGGGTCATGGCATTAACATCAGGACAAAATGGATAAATTAAAAATAGTATCAGTAAACACGAATAGACTGAACTCTCTCCAAAACATACAAAACTTCTTATCTTAAAAACAATTGCGGAGATTTTATGCCTAAAAGTAACTCATATAAAGAAAAAGAACGAACATATTTTAAATAAAAAATTACATAAAGTGTATCTTGCCTCAGTTCAAAACAAAAACAAAAAAATACAGAATAACTATTTATAAATACCCCACAACTAGATGTAGAAGGTATCTAAGGTGCACAAAATAGCAACAATATATGTGCCACAGGATGCTCTAGTTAATTTTGAGAACTTTTTCCCCAAATTATGCTAGAATTTCAAAATGAAAATATAACAATACTTGGAGACATGAATGGAGTATTAGATCCAAAGGATATATCAAGGAATTTTAACAGTGGGAAATTACCCCAAAATATATTCAAATATTTGGAAATACTACAATTAGTAGATGCCTGGAGTTCCAAGCATCCAATGGGTAGAGATTTTACATTTTTTTCAGATAGACATCAAACACATTGAAGAAACAGATATGTGTTGGATATCAAAAAGCTTAACAATAAATCTAGACAAAGCAGAGATTCAAGCAAAGGTATTTGCAGATCATAAGCTCATAGAAGAAGTTTGGCGATAGAACAGAAAATCAAGAGGAACATGGAGATGATTACAAGAGGCAGTAAAGCAAGTGTAAATAAGATCTGCAAGAACTTTAAAAAAATAATACAGAAGGAATATCCTCGGCTACAACTTGGGAAGCAAACAAAACTTTTATTAAAGGAATCATTAGCAGCTGCTGCCAAAAAGAGAAAATCGGAACAAAGCAAGGTATTTGTAGATAAATCCAGAGATGGGAAAAAGAACATAAAAAAATCCTTCCAATTGACACATTAGCGGAAATCAGACTTAGAAAGTGTTAGAAATAACAGAGGTACAGAAAAAAAATGTCTAAAACAAAGGCATCTTGTATATGTGAACAAACCTGGCAGGTGCTTGGTATATTGTCTTAAGAAGGAGAAAGAAAAAGTAATAACATGAGGAAAGAAAGGAGATCACATTACACATACAGAAAAAGAAATACAGAAATAATTTTTACAATGCCATAAAATAAAACGTTTCCTGTAAGCCAGCAAAAAATTTAACAGAAAGTTCTCAGCATCATGGTCCTGGGGTCACCGTAAGCTGCTTGCACCTTGATGGTACACAATAATTATTAGGATTAAAGTAAAACAGCACTTTACGTTTCTGAACTATTATATAACATTTTTATATTTACAAAATACTTTAAAAGAATCAACACTTCTTTGAACTGAAATGCAAGTAGCTTTTGGAAAACAGCTGTCAAATCATAACAGGTCAGCTTCTGATTTCATTCTTGGGCACAGATCTCCTGGAATTACAGCTTATCTGCAGACTATAGAGATCAGGATCATCAAGCAAAAATGGTTGCTTTGGAGGGGGGACACTAAAGCAGCGGTCCCCAGCCTTTTTTTAGTTGAGGACCGCCTCCGGGGGTGGGGGAGAGCCAGCAGCCTAGGTGCGCCAGCTCCGTACAAAAGTGCATGTACGGAGCTGCCACGCATGGGTGTTTGCACCACTGGGGGCAGCCTGCCAAGCTTCTCATTGCAGGGGGGAGAAGTAGGTACGGCCGCCGCCAGCCTGGTACCAATGCCTCCACGGCCTGATACCAGGCCACAGACCGAGGGTTGATGACCCCTGCTCTAAAGCATTGTAACCACTGAGGTTTAGAGATGGCAGTTTTCAGGTGGGATCTGGGGATCCCCTGGAATTACAGCTCATTTCCAGGCAACAGAGATCAATTCCCCTGGGGAAAATGGCTGCTTTGGAGTGTGAGGCAATATGAGAATCTACTATCAAATCTCCTGCTTGATGGGATCTTTCAAGTTCCCCCTTCCCCTGCTTGTTCTGGCTTCAATTATGTCCAATAACCTGTAAATAGTCACGCATGCTGAGAGTCTCCCTGGTTCAATGAGTGGCTGTATAAAGCAAATATATCAGATAATTCAATACAAACTATATGTATCAATGTGACTCTCATTCAGAATGACTCTCACAGAATCATAAAATAATAGAGTTGGAAGGGGCCTCATGGGTAATCTAGTCCAACTCTCTGCAGGACACTCACAACCCTATCACCCTTCCACTGTAACCTGCCACTAAGCCTTCATAGAATTAGCCTCTTTATCAGATGGCTATCCAGCCTGTTTAAAAATCTCCAAACCCACCACCTCCTGAGTAACTCTGTTCCACTGAGAAACCACTCTAAGTGTCAGGAACTTCTTCCTGAAATTTAGATGGATTTTCTTTTGAAATAACTTCATCCCATTGGTTCTGGTCCATCCCTCCGGAGCAAGAGAGAACAAACTCGGCCCCATCCTCGATATTGCAGCCTTTTAAATACTTGATGGTTATCAAATCCCCTCTCAGTCATCTTCTCTCTGGGCTAAACAGACCAAGCTCCCCCAACCTTTCTTCATGCCTTGGTCTCCAAACCCCTCACCATCTGGACACATTCCAGCTTGTCTACATCCCTCTTCAACTGGGGTGACCAAAACTGAACACAGTACTCCAAGTGAGGCCAAACCAGATTACCTCCCGTGATCTGGACATGATACTCCATTTGATACAGCCCAAAATTCCATTTGCCTCTTTCATTCTGGAGAGTCTCAATGTTTTGTGGCCTAGTCGCCAGCCCCATGACAATTTGCATAAACCAAGCTTGGGCTCTTTGGTACTGCTCACAGACTGTGAAGGGGTAAGGAAAGAGGCAGAGTGAGTGATTTTCAAATTGAGGCTCCACACCCACAGCTTCCCAGTTCTGAAGTACATTTTTAGCAAAGCATCACCAGAAGCCCAACTCTGAAAGATCAGGGCCTGGATTCCCCCTCTCCCCCCAGTAGGTTGGATTGATGGCGTTTGATCCCCAGTTGTATCAATGGGGTGAAAGGGAGCAGAGGTTAAGCTGGGGATCAATAAACCTCCCTGGATTCTCCTGGCAGCATTCTCTGCTCCCCGGCTGTTCTCAGTATATAGGTGACTTCCTGGGACTAGTTCCTTTGACACTGCTGAAGAGCTGGCCACAAAAGCCAGCAAGACCTGGGCTCAGTCCACACTCACTCCATTTTGCTCACCAAACTGCCCTGAATTTGGGAGGTCATTCCCACTCACCCAGTGCTCCAGGGGATTTGCCCACAGCCTACTTGGCAAGACCTGCTTTGGGCTCATGACCAATCAAGCCCCGTGGTGAGCCAGCAACCTTCATGGCCAGGGGATTTTGGGCTTCTCTCCTTTCCCTGAGGGCAGAACAATGCAGTGACAGCAGCTCCAGGGGATGGCCAGACTCCCTCTTGGTGAAGCCTAGTTGCTGGCAGCTGCATGCGCATCTCGGCCTGCTGGGCAACTCCAAAGAAGCAAGTATTATGCCCGAACAGTGGAGGTGGCTGCCTCCACCGCATTGTGATCTCAGAGGGACCATTGCGGATCTCAGGCTAAAGTTGTGACAGGACAGCCACAGCATTACTAAGCCATCTATGGAACCCCTGGAGCCCCACTCTCATCAAGTAAGGTGCCGGGCTTCAGAAGGAGGCTGGAAGGCAGACAAGAGGAGCATAAGGGACTGGCCCTTAAAAGGGGAGGGCAGCATGGCAGTTACAGCAGCACCCCAAAACAGCCCAGCTGCCCGTGGCCAACCTGGGATACTGTCACCACTACAGCCAGCTTCCTTTGGTGCTCCCTTTGGCAAAAGGGTTACCTGCGAGGCCACCCTTCCACAGGCAGATCTCCAAAGGCAAGTCACCCTGAGAGAGCTTCATGCCACATTTCCTCTCAGCATGGAAAATATTCCACCAACAAGAACAAGGAAGCCTGGTTTTATCCGCAGTTGCTGGGCAGATCCATCAGACTGGATCTTTTTCCTATTGGTCGCATATCTCCCACTCACGGCCAGCACCTCAGTTTTACAAAGTGAGTTGTCGGGGGCCACAGGATATGGATCAGACAGAAAGATTTGCATTTTGCTTGCACAAAACCGAGGCATTTATAACTTTTAACTTCTATTAATATTATTTTGACTATAATAAATTAGCTTTATTAAATTATTTTTAAAATATCACTTTAATAAATGTCTATTAATATTATTAACACTTTATATGCCAAATTATAAGTTATCACTTTCCCTGGTGGCTTCAACATTTCTGAAAAGTTTACATCTCTATGAAAGAGCCTTTAAACAATCACCAACACCAAATTTCTAATGCTTGATAATATTAACCAGTAGGCTAATGTGTCTTGAAAATTACTATAGTGAGATAAGAGGTGGAAAAGGGTCCAGGCATCTTCATAGTTAGGAAGGAGAAAAGATATTCCTTGCTAGAATTTGACATCCTTTCCAGCTAGAGGGAATGTATTAACCCTTCTGATTGGAGGGTGCAGGTTTGGTGGTCTGGAGACTCAAATTATAGTAACCCAGACTCGCAGAAAACCCTAGAGCACAGGTTGGGTGGGGCCTGAAATGGGAAGCTGTCCCTTTGTTCAGAACTTCCTTCTGATTTTCCTTGTTGGCTCTTTTGGATTGTAAACTCAGAAGCATACCATGAAGGATGATGGGGAGAATGTGAAAGGGAGATGCAACAGGGCAGGCAACCTGTATCTAGAATAAGAGTAGGTTTTGACATGCTGTTTTTTGACCTTAAGAAGTCTCAAAGCAGCTTAAAATCACATTCCCTTCCTCTCCCCAGAACAGGCACCCTATGAGGTAGGTGAGACTGAGAAAGTCAAGACTTCATGTGAATGACTGGGGGAATCAAAACTGATTCTCCAGATTAGAGTCCACAGCTCTTAACCCTTACTATACTCGTGGCTCTACCCAAATCAAATACAACACAGTGTGAATACTTTAACTAGAACCTAGATCCTGATGTTTGCAATGCCCTGAGTTTGTGCCTTACAGAAATAAAGTCTTGTTTAACTTGAGTCTACACATGTCCTTCCCTACCTGCCTGGCTCTCTGGCATGTCACTGAAAGAGCCCCTCGAGCTACTTCTGGCAACTATCCTAGAGAAAGGGGGGCTGGATTTTACCCAAAGTGGATGAGGTGAACTGAAGGGACGGGGGCAACACAGTGGCTAGTCCTGTCCACAATGTGACAGAGAATATGACAAATTATCATGACAGTACAAGTCAAAATTATTTTTCAGTTCCATATAGAAAGATAAACTCAAGTACAGAAAACATTAGCTGATATAATTTTACTGATCAAATAAAAAGCATGCACATTCAAGTTACACAGCACTCATTTCAATAAAAATGGTGGCATACTGGCTACTAGTACTAATGGTATTTTACAGTCCAATCCAGTGGCAAAATGTAAGTGCTTAGGATAGAAAATATTAATTAGGAAAGGATGTTACCAAAAACATGGCCTCACAGTTATGCTGCAATCTGAAGTAATGGGACTAGCATTAGCCACTAAACTGCAGTTAAAATACATTCTATTTCTTTACAGTCTCTAATCCCAATATCAAGATAGCAACAATTACCGATAACAACTGTCCCAAAGATAGGTCTCTTCTCCCCTTCTAACTTATTAGCCACACTAAAACAGCACAGGGAAACTGTCTATATTTTATTGTATCTGTCCCTCTTAATAAAACAGTAAGAAGGGTTGGGGTGGGATGAGTCCGTGATCAAAATTCCTGGATTGGCCCCTTGGCCCTGGACTGACAAGTGGAGGGGCCAATCAGAAGGCGCAAAGCGCCTTCCGATTGGGCACTCACCAGGACAGACCAGAGTTCCAGGGCAATCAGGAGACATGGCTGCCAGTCTGCTCCTGACCACCACAGGGAGAGGAGGTCAGCAGGGCTGTCAAGGGGGATGAGAACAGAGGCTTGGACAGGTTGCACCAGCCCTTTTCGCCCCAAGGCTGTCCTAACTGTCATGTCCAACTGTAAATTGCCTCAGAACCCTGACAGAGCTGGAAGGAGGCTGCAGAGTGCTCCCCCTCCCTCCCTTGAGGCATACTGCGAAGGAGCCTCTGACAAGCCCTGACTGAGGAGAGGGAGGCATTTTCTTTCAGAGTGCAACGCAAGGGAGCCTGAGAGCCTTCCTTTTGAGGGGGGGTATTCTCCTTTCTGGACGCAAGCTGGACGTGGTCAAACAAGAAATGACAAGACTGAACATCGACATTTTAGGAATCAGTGAACTAAAATTGACAGGAATGGGTGAATTTAATTCAGATGACCATCAGGTATACTACTGTGGACAAGAATCTCGCAGAAGAAATGGAGTAGCCTTCATAATCAATAAGAGAGTAGGAAAAGCAGTCTTGGGATACAATCCCCAAAATGACAGAATGATCTCAGTTCGAATCCAAGGCAAACCATTCAACATCACAGTGATCCAGGTCTATGCCCCAACCACTGCTGCTGAAGAGGATGAAGTTGATCAGTTCTATGAAGCCCTACAACACCTTCTAGAAGCAACGCCCAAAAATGATGTGCTTATCATCATGGGGGATTGGAATGCTAAAGTAGGAAGCCAAAAGATAACCGGGATAACAGGCAAGTTTGGCCTTGGAGTACAAAATGAAGCAGGGCACAGGCTGGTAGAATTTTGTCAAGAGAATACAATGGTCATAGCAAACACTCTTTTCCAACAACCCAAGAGACGACTCTACACATGGACATCACCAGACGGTCAACACAGAAATCAGATTGACTATGTGCTCTGCAGCCAAAGATGGAAAAGTTCTATCCAGTCAATAAAAACAAAACCAGGAGCTGATTGTGGTTCAGATCATGAGCTTCTTGTTGCAAAATTTAGGCTTAAATTGAAGAAAGTAGGGAAAAGCACTAGGCCACTCAGGTATGAACTAAATCATATCCCCGACGAATACACAGTGGAGGTGACAAATAGATTTAAGGAATTAGATCTGATAGACAGAGTGCCTGAAGAACTATGGACGGAGGTTCGCAACATTGTACAAGAGGTAGCAACTAAAACCATCCCAAAGAAAAATAAATGCAAGAAATCAAAATGGCTGTCTGAGGAAGCTTTACAAATAGCTAAGGAGAGAAGGGAAGTGAAAGGCAAGGGAGAAAGAGAAAGATACACCCAATTGAATGCAGAATTCCAGAGAAAAGCTAGAAGAGATAAGAATGCCTTCTTAAATGAACAGTGCAAACAAATAGAAGAAAACAATAGAATGGGAAGGACCAGAGATCTTTTCAAGAAAATTGGAGATATGAAGAGAACGTTTCATGCAAAGTTGGGTATGATAAGGGACCAAAATGGTAGGGACCTCACAGAAGCAGAAGAGATTAAACAAAGGTGGCAAAATTATACAGAACAACTATACAAGAGCGAGCTTAACATCCCTGATGACCACAGTGGGGTAGTTACTGACCTGGAGCCAGACATCCTGGAATGTGAAGTCAAATGGGCCTTAGGAAGTCTGAGCAACAATAAAGCTAGTGGTGGTGACAGCATTCCAGTTGAACTATTCAAAATCTTAAAGGACGATGCAGTAAAAGTGCTACACTCAATATGCCAGCAAATTTGGAAAACTCAACAATGGCCACAGGATTGGAAAAGGTCAGTTTACATTCCAATCCCAAAGAAGGGCAATGCCAAAGAATGTTCAAACTACCGCACCATTGCACTAATTTCTCATGCTAGCAAAGTTATGCTCAAAATCCTACAAGCTAGGCTCCAGCAATATGTGGACCGAGAACTTCCAGAAGTACAGGCAGGATTTCGAAGAGGCAGAGGAACTAGAGATCAAATTGCCAACATACGCTGGATCATGGAGAAAGCTAGGGAGTATCAGAAGAATGTCTACTTCTGCTTCATTGACTATGCTAAAGCCTTTGATTGTGTGGAGCACAACAAATTGTGGCAAGTTCTTAAAGAGATGGGAATACCAGAGCATCTTATTTGTCTCTTGAGAAATTTATATGCAGGTCAAGAAGCAACAGTGAGAACTGAACATGGAATCACTGACTGGTTCAAAATTGAGAAAGGAGTTCGGCAAGGCTGTATACTGTCGCCTTGCCTATTTAACTTGTATGCAGAGCACATCATGAGAAATGCAGGATTAGAGGAGTCACAAATTGGGATCAAGATTGCAGGGAGAAATATCAACAACCTCAGATATGCAGATGATACCACTCTAATGGCAGAAAGTGAAGAGGAACTAAAGAGCCTGTTGATGCGGGTGAAGGAGGAGAGTGCAAAAGTTGGCTTGAAACTCAACATCAAGAAAACAAAGATCATGGCATCCGGCCCGCTCAATTCCTGGCAAATAGATGGGGAAGAAATGGAGATAGTGACAGATTTTATTTTCCTGGGCTCCAAGATTACTGCAGATGGGGACTGCAGCAAAGAAATTAAAAGACGCTTGCTCCTGGGGAGGAAAGCTATGGCAAATCTAGACAGCATCCTAAAAAGCAGAGACATCACCCTGCCAACAAAAGTGCGTTTAGTCAAGGCTATGGTCTTCCCAGTTGCAATGTATGGCTGTGAAAGTTGGACCATAAGGAAGGCTGAGCGTCAAAGAATTGAGGCTTTTGAACTCTGGTGCTGGAGAAGATTCTTGCGAGTCCCTTGGACTGCAAGGCGAACAAACCGCTCAGTCCTAGAGGAGATCAACCCTGACTGCTCTTTAGAAGGCCAGATTCTGAAGATGAAACTCAAATACTTTGGCCACCTCATGAGAAGGAAGGACTCCCTGGAGAAGAGCCTAATGCTGGGAGCGATTGAGGGCAAAAGAAGAAGGGGACGACAGAGAATGAGGTGGCTGGATGGAGTCACTGAAGCAGTAGGTGCAAACTTAAATGGACTCCGGGGAATGGTAGAGGACAGGAAGGCCTGGAGGATCATTGTCCATGGGGTCGCGATGGGTCGGACACGACTTCGCACATAACAACAACAACATTCTCCTTCTGCCAAACAGTTGGCTGACAGGGAGGCCACGGAAAAGCCCCTTCTCACTTAAAATACAGCTCTGGCCGGGGGTTAGACACAGCCAATACATGTGTCTTTCTTCTTTGCAACTCTCTGCAGATTTGAGGCTTACTGCACAGCATTATTCTGCTGACAAAACTGGATGCTTTTGCAGTTTCTTTTGTCTCATGTTTCATCTGCACAACAACCCTGTGCAGTAGGCCTCAAGTCTTTACATTCAACAAAAACCTGTGTGGGAGGCCTGAAATGTTTCTTCTCTACCACAAGCCTGTCCAAAGTAGCCCTTTCTGCCTGGGGAGCTGATCTTTATACTCTGCAGGTGAGCTGTAATTCCAGGAGCTCTCCAGGCCCCACCTGGAGGTTGGCTACCCCTGGGTTGGAAATATTCCTGGAGGTTTGGAGGTGGGACTTCAAAATCGTACAATGCCTCAGAGTCCAGCCTTCAAAGGAGCCATTTTTGCCTGCAGTTAGTAGGGAGTGGTGCAGGTGTGTCCCTCTTGGGCTATGGGCTATGGCCAGCCCTTACCAGCAACTGTTTGTATTCTGGGGCGCAGACAGGCAGACCAGCATCAGTCCTGTGAGTCTGGAAAGTGCAGGAAGATCTAAATAAATATTTACAGCCTGAAACTGTAAATAGTGAACAAGTAAATGGCTGGAGACACATGGGAACTGACTTGACTTTTTCCAACCTTGGTCTGGTAAATAAAAAAAAAAACAGTATAAAAATCCTTACTAAGGTCAAGACTGCTAAGCACAGTCTTCCTCTTAGGGTTGCCAGCTTCCATGTGAGGCTCTCTACCCCACCTCCCTCATGGGGAGTCTGCTATGGGGAGAGGAAGGAAAGACGATTGGAAAATGCTTTGAGACACCTGAGGCCTGCTGGGTCACTGCGGCCCATTCCCAGTTCTCTCAGACCTCTCACAGCCCCATATCCCTCACAGGTTGACTATTGTGGAGAGACAAATGGAAATGGTGTTTGTAAACCGCTTTGAGACTCCTTTGGGTAGTAAACAACAGGGTACAAAAATCTGTTCTTCTAAGGAGCAACCATGAAAGAAGCATGTGGGCACATAACATTTTATCAACAGTGAAAAAATGGAGAAGAATTAACAGGGTGGACACCTGTGTACTGTGACTACTCCATGTGTATTAGGGCAGAAGGGCATTTCGGTGTCTGTGGCCTAATTCACACAAGAAGGGAAATGACGCATAACTGGGGGGCATTGGTTGCCTTGTAATCTTCCCCTAAGAAGAGTCTCCAGTCTGATTTTCCCTTCACATATCTGAAGACATGGCTCTGGAAAGTTCATCTGTAACCACTATGGCACAATTCCTAAAGGTCAGTCCTGTCCCACACTCAACAAACATTCCAAACCACAGGTTCTTGACACCCATATCTCCACACCCATGCCCTCAAAGCCACCACAACCTCCCACACAACACACACATTCAACCCCATGCACTTACAGACTGGACAACTCCTCCCCTTCCTCTTCCCACTGCCAAGCTCTAGCACCTGTTGTATTCTTGGATACAACGGGCTTTGCCCCTAGTCAATATATAATCCTGTACTAATAGCTCCACTGTGCTAGAAAAGGCCTATTTCAAAGTAAGCATGAGTAGAAGTTCAATCAATATTGCACACTGTTCACAATTTGACTTATATAAACAGCTAATTATTTTGTAACTGGGAGAGCCAAGAAATGCTTTCATTTCAAATCAAAATGTACAGTTGTGAAAACTAGCACTTCCACAGGATGCACTGTACCAATACACTTTTAGCTATGGACCATTACACAGCAGCAAACCCTGCACACTCACTGACTATACAGCAGAGAGCTGCTACTAGTTTTGATTCCTTGATTATTCCAGCTATGCAACATACTTGCTGCAGTCATACTTTATGTATCAAACATATATATACAAGCTTAAAATACAGTATAATACAGTAAATATACAATATATATAATATGTTTAAAAAGTTGCCCTGAGATTTTGCAGCTACACATTTGGGCAGGAGAAGGCAGTAGAACAGATGATGCCACACTAGCGCCTTCATGACATTTCCGTTTAGTTTCTCTATGAGTAGACCAGGAATGTCATCTTGAATGTAGGCAAACACCAGGAACGTAGGCCATTCCAATGGTTCAGCTATGCAACATATCTTTGCTGCAATGGCACTACAGCATCTTTTCTTTACAGAAAGTGTGCTCAAAATAGCTTACACAGAAAAATAATGCAGATCTCCTGGCCCCAATCTTTTTGAATCTGTGGGACATCTGGAGTTTTGAAAGAGGATGGTGGGTGACACAACCTCAAAATGGCCACCAAGGGAGGTGGATACATACACACATGCAGAAGAAGCCAAGTGAAGGGGAGAAGAGGGGTAATTAAAAATATAGAGAAGGAAAAGGGAGCAAGAGAACAAAACCAAAACCATGGTGGCAGCTGCCACAAAAACATATTCTAATCTGCACAGCCAATCATGTCTCTAGTGGTCAATAGAAAGCCTTGCTGTGAAAAACATCCACTAGACCCACCCACTTTTCACTAAGTACTTGGCAGACATTAGGAAAGATGATCCTGGGACCCCATGGATGTCACGTTGGGGACCCTGATCTAGATTACCACAGATCATAGATTAAAAACCCAATATACATACAAATTGATTAATAAACCATTTTTAAAACCAATTAAACTACATACCCAGTAATGTAAAATAACCAATAATCTAGTCTGAAATCACCCTCAACAGAACCATCGTGCACATTCTGCAGATGGGAAGAAGGATGCTGTTCAATCATTGGCCAGCAGACTATTCAACAGCTATCAGTGGGCTGCTAGTATACGAATCATTCTATGAATGGGGACAGAAAGTAAAAGTTGACATGATTAATGGAATTAGCCAACAGACTCAAACACATATAGGCAGTCTTTCAGATAGGAAGGTAGAAGGGTTTAAAATCAACACCTTATATTGAGCCTAGATATAAACCAGCAGTCAATGCAAACACTGTAATGTACTGAAAACGTCTCCTGTTTAAAAGATGAGCTAGTGTACTTTGAACCAATTAGTTCCCAAGTTGTCTCTAAGGGCAGCCCCAGGTAAAACTGCATGTTGTTCTCAATATACTCTCCCAGCTGTGTGGTCTAACCCAGGATGTCCTCCTGACATATATCCAAATCAATATGCTGATTGAAGTAACATTTTACTGTGGCTTTATTTTATGTATCCCATTATTATATTACCGTATTTGCCGGTGTATAAGACGACTGGGCGTATAAGACGACCCCCCAACATTTCCACTCCAAATATAGTTTGTTACCTTACATTACAGTACTATGGGCCACTATGGGCAGCTCTGTCTATCCCAATTGAAGTGCATCCGGCGTATAGGACGACCCCCCCACTTGGAGGCATGTTTTTCAGGGGAGAAAAGTAGTCTTATACACCTGCAAATACTCTATTGGGGGGGGGGGATATGTGTATGTATGTATGTATGTATGTATGTATGTATGTGTGTGTGTGTGTGTACCTGTAAAATAACAGCTTCAAGTAGTGGAAAAGCTAAGAAATCTTGGAAGTGAAAGGTATTATAAATGAAATAATGGAGCACAATAAAGAAAACGTAATATCTTACAGCAGTACAATGATGCTTAATAATTTGATAAACTGAGAAATAGATTTGAATGTAAAAAAATTAAGAATGGAAGTAGTCAGAGAATATGTCTTGCAAACAAATACTAGAGTTCTACATTTTCAAGAAACTGCAGCTATTTTGGCAATATTTTTAAAGTAAACTAATTATTTCAGAAACTACCCAGATGTCCCCCAAAAGCCCAGTGAATCTAGCAAAGCTTGAAGACAAAAGATCACACACACTTAGCTACACACACTCTTCTACTGTGGCATTTGGCTTTAACCCACTGGCATCCCAAACCCTAAATCCCCTTAAGCACGGAACGTGTAAAACTATTACAATCAGGTGGAGCCTATGCAATTATTTCCACTGTAATTCCACATCCCATCCCAGAGATCTCTGACAGCATTAGTGCCTGTGGCTCTTTTTCTCACTTTACCCCATCAGATACCCAGAAGAACGGGGCTGTGCGCAAGGAGTCCCTGTAAAAAGGGGGATTCCTCAAGCACAGTAGCAGATGAATCATCTGCTGCCACACACTATTTGAATCAAATCCAGAACAGAGTTTGAGAGATAGGCTGGCATAAATGGGGAAACTCTGAGTTCCCACAGCTGTGTGCTGCAACCTCAAGATCACTCCACATTGGACATGAGCTACTAGGTTAAGTTTGGAGCAATATATTCATGGAAGTAAATGTGCATATTAGTGTTTACGTAGTACATTTTTAGCTTGCCATTCCTACAAGTTCAGAGAGGTACATAAGATTGTCCACTCATTTATGTTATCTTCTCAACAACTGCAGAGGGTATGTTACTGACTGATTAACTCAACGTCACTCACAACAAATTTCATGGCAGAGGAGGAATTTGAACGTGAACTTCTTAGATCCCAATCCAATGTTCTAACCACTGCAATATCATGTTGGCTTTCATCTCAAAGATCATGGCGCTTTTGCAATGCTGGCAGGGCATGGTGGATGCAATGCTGTGTTATGTGCAACAATCACTAAAATCCATTCTAAGCAATCATGGCCTAAGACCCAGGATAGCCACAATACTTCAACTGATATTAAACATCTAAATTTGAATCCAAATACCCAATAGTTTGTGGGATGCTATTATTTCTCTCTAATATGTATATCAGCATTTTTGACCCTGAGGAATAATCAGTATTATAAACAGTTTTGAAATATTTATATCGTATTTAGGTTTATTCCCTAAAAACTTATCACAATGCTATTTTAGCTTTTCACAGCATACCACCTGGTAAAGACATGTACACATCACACTGTTCTTTTCATAAAAACTCTAAGACAAGTTCATATTATACAGCAATGAAGATTAAACTTAGAAGCTAGGAAATGCTAAGCTCTACATCATAAAGCAGTTCTTAATCAATAGCAAATCAGAAAAACACCTATTACTACCTTCCGTATTAAAAAAAATAAGACAAAATGCATGCTAATATCATTCCAAATCTAACCAGTTTGTTTCTTATCTTCTTATGACATAAAATTCTGTCATGTTTATTTCTGTGAAGACTATTCAGAATTATTTGCAAACACCTGTAGTCTTCTTTATATAAAATGCAATTTCATGAAGTTTTTTCCTTTCTAGTTAGCAATGTAATGTACAGACAGGTACATTACAGCAGATGTAAAGAAAGTTATTATGAATTTTAAACCACTTCAACTCAAGATCTATTCTAATATTGCCTTCTGAACTAAAGATTATTCCTGCCTACCTAAAAAACCTGAACAAGATAGATTAGTTATCATATATCTCATGCTCTGAATGAGTCTGTTGAATTATACAGAACTCCACTGCTTCTTTATGATAAGCTCTCGAAATTACTATTATGCATCACTATTATGTGTGGAAATGATGAGACTAACAGACACTTATGCATCCTCAGTTTTGCTGTCATATCCCATGTAAATTCAAAGTTTTTTTCCAATGGCATGTACACTGTGAAAAGACAACACAACATAACTCCAAATGGTTTTAGCTCTCATATTATACTGTGGAAACTGTTACAGTACAATAACTGCTATTTTGCTTTTTCAGACTGTCATACAAAACATTTTATAAACATTATAGAGTTTGCAATGACATGTAACATGCTACATAGCATTTAAGGCAACACCAATGTTCAACCTTTTGATCTCAGAAGCCATTTCTAAGCCTTGACAGCCTATTATCAGCTGGTAGCAAAGCTTTTCTTTAAGCACATTTAGCTGCAAGCCTAGCTTGGGACCCCTCATGCCTCCAGGTAGCGCATATTTGTCATAACTCTACTCCCCCTAAGAATAACCTAATCCTGCTGCTTCTTCATCTCACAAAATAGGTCACAAATATAAGCGTTAGCTGCTTCTTTGGCTCACATAATACATCATAGATACAACAAGATACATTACCAAATACCCTCTGTCAGTCTTCAGATTTCAGAAGTCATTTATACCAATGTAAGCAGTTGTCAGAGACTGCTTCACTGAAAGGGGGGGGGGGGTTCCTACCTGACCTGGGAGCTCTTTGTGATATTCTAGCAAATCAATACTGGACTGAGCACACGGTATGACTTGAAATATCATTAATTATGCGGTCCCCCTAGTTCTTTTTCGATAGCAAACACTGTGTTTTAAAGGACCACTCTATAGATCATCATATTTCGCTAAATCCATAACTCCAATCTACCAGCCGTCCCCCCTCCTAAATCTTCTGCTAATACCTAGTATCCCTGGGCCACCTTAGTTTGGTGTTTCCAAATCTTCTCCAGCATTTCCGGCGATACCCCGACACATTCATTAACAGGGACTTGAGGCAATCCACGGGGGTGAACAAGTGGCTTGCCTCCCCAGCCTTCCCTTAGTGATGTCACACATTTTCTATTTCAGCAGAGGCTATACCACAATCCTGCTGGGTGTCCTTCCTCCCTCGCACACACCCATTTCCACCCGAACCGCCTGGGAGTAAGGTGCGTGTCCTTACCTTCATATAACAGCCACGTCCTTCCAGAGGATGACGGTAGACGAGCCCCCGCAGGGGAGGGCGTGAAGACGGAGGGGAGCGTCCAGTAATGCTATGCGAGGGGGCCGGGGAGGGACTCCCCCCTCCCGGAAAGGGTTCAGCTCAGTTCAAATCCACAATCCGGCTCAGTTCTTGAACCTCCAGGCGAGCAGCAAGGGGGCAAAGGGGAACGCCGATGGCCGTCTCCGCGAACACCCCACTGCCAACCCAAAGCGCCCCCACATTCCCACCGCAGACAAAAAGGAGGGGACGGGGAGGGGAAGGGAGGGGGGGAAGGCACTGCAACCTTCCCCCCTCCCCACCTCCTGGGCCCCTCCAGTCAAAGGGAAAGGCTTCTCCGCTCTTCCTGCGGGGGACGGCGCCTTCCTCCCACCACCCCGAGGTTTCCTCGCCGCTCTTGCTCTTCTCGCAGCCGCGCACCGGGGCCGGGGGGGAGACGGCGGCTAAGCAGCAGGACTCTGCCTATGGCGCGGGGGGGGGGGAGGCGAGGACTGGCAGCCACCGCCTCCTCCGCCTTTCTCCCCTCCCCAGAGCCAGCCTCCTTCCCTTCCCTCCCGCCTGCCTTCAGACAGGCAGCAGCAGCAGCAGCATAGCAACCAACATGGCAGCTGCGCAGTCACCCCGTGGAAAGTGCAGGAAGCAACTCTCGCGAGAACTCCTGCGTTCTACTTGCTCTATTTCCCTCATAGCTGTAAACTTCCAAGACCGCGCCTCTCCACTTTCGCCGCTTAGTCGCTAGGCCAACTCGCAACGCGATTGGCTAGGCTATTCGGAAGACCGCCCCTTTCTTCGTCTTGAGCCAGGGATTGGCTGGTCGACGCGTCTGCGACTGGAAAGATCAGGAGCGGTTGTCGTCACTTTAGTAAGCCTGCTTTGCTAAAGCCCGAGCTGCTTTCGGAGCAACCAAGAGTGGTTTTTTGCAGTATTTTGAGAGGCTTTTTCGACTTTTTGAATGGGAGCTATATTGCCACCTGCTGGCAATTCCATGTGCCTTTTTTTAAACATCCTTGGAACGCAATTCTTTTGCAGATGTTTAAAATTGTTATTTCAGCCTGCGTAGGAATTGATTTTTTAAAACTTTTGCATCTACTAACTCAATGCAACATATTGTTTTGTAGATTTTTTAAAACTTTTCTCGTCAAATAGTTAAATTTCCTTCCTATGTTAGCTAGATATGCAAAATAGGAAATATTGGGTTGCCAAGAAAGAAATGAGTGGTTATGTCCAAAGTATGAGCAAAGTGTAATCATTTACGATAAGTAATTTCAGAGGTAATTCAATGGAAATAATTTATTCGGAACTCCATGGCACATGCTTCTGAGGAAACATGTATAGGTTTTCTTGTTATTTTCTTTGCAGATAAGGCTTGGAGAAAATGGTGTGCAGTTCTGTTCTAACATCTACTAAAGAAACTGATGGAAGGCTGATGATGCCTTGTTCCACTATATTTGGCCTCCTGGTTAGTATTATAACTTCTAGAGCAGCTGGATACCTTAGAGATGAGCACAGTTTGGGGTAGGGCAGCAGTACTCACACTGTGTTTCACGGAGAGCCCACTATGGACACCTTGCACTTATCCAGAATGACTGACGTGGTAGTTTTCCTTGTGGCCAGTTACAGTGCAGAGGGGGTAATTGCAACTGTGAAGAAACATTTCATTATAAAGAAGTCTCCCCCCATCTCCTCATTGCAGTTTTCTTAATTTCCTGGGGAAAATCAGTAGAAAGTATTGCACTAGGATGTTTACGGCATGGGAGGCTCAGTGTGGGGCTCCAGGCTGCTGTTTGAGCCAGGGCAGGTTGCCTCACCTCTTCCCGTTGCAACTCATTAGCCCTGGATCTGTGCTCCTGCACAGCAGCTGGGGTGGCAAGGTTCCGCCATTTTGTGGGGCAGCAGGGGTCTTTTTTGTTTTTTTTGTTTGTTTGTTTAAGAACGTGGTATTGCGTACCAATGCCATACCACACTCTTAAAGAAAAAAAAATGCTCCAGTTAGCTCTGCAGCACAGCACATTGGAGTCATCTGGGGCATTTTTTTTGTCCCTTCCAGGATGCTGTATGTCATGTGATGGTGGAGAGGATTCGAGCCTGGACAGTCTGATTCTTTGTCAGCTGCACAGCCCAGGCCCAACATAGGCCCTGTTGACATCCGGAGCAAAAATGGAAATGCTGATTTATCCACGTTCCCTTGCCCCAGAGCATTTCAGGGCCTGAGTTGGGCCAGACCTGGAATTGCCCCAGGCTGGCACCAATGTTGTGTAGAACTGGGAATTTGCCCTGCCACTGGTTGAACAGTGAGTCTGGGTAAATTCCTGGCATGAAAAAGGTCCAGGGAGGATTCATTAGTAAAATCAGAAAAACTTGGGCCTTTCCTGAAAAAAAACAAAAATGAGCTGCCGAACTACTAGTGAGCAGTGCATTCAAATTGAAAAGAAGAAAATATTTTCACTTTTACAGTAGTAATGCCTGTGATGGACTTATTTGTTTTGATGAGAGCTGCACAGGATTCTTTATTTGTTCCTTCTTTGAATGGAAGTACCTTTGTTGCAAGAGAAAGATGGTGTGCTATTGTGCCACATTATTATTTGTGCTGTGTACAGTTTGCCATTGCTCACAAGTACTGTGAGGACAGATGGTAGAAGTTGGAGCAGGCTGTGTGTTGATGCTGAGTGGCCAACAGGTCGCAGTGGCAGCTCACCTGAGTCCTGCAAATTATATCATGTACAGAACTATATGAGGATTTGTTTCTGTACAATTTAAAGATATAATCCTGGAAGTTTGGTCACTTGAAGTAATTCTGAAATGAATGGAAATTACTTCTGAGTAAACATAGCTTGCTAAAACTGTCAATTAGAGTTGCCTGCTCTCGGTCTGGAAATTCTAGGAGATTGGGGAGGGTGGGGGGGTCAGTGTTGGGGAGGGACCTTAGCTCAAAACCATTTTCTCCAGGGGAACTGATTAGTTGGAATTCTGAGAGATCACCAGCCCTCATTTGGAGGTTGGCAACCTCCGCTGTCAATGCAACTCACTTCCTTGGCTCCTTTAAAAAAAATATTTCATACTTATTTGTGCTGCTTTCCTCCATGGAGATCCTCTGTTTTATTTTCACAAGCTTATGAGATAGCTTAGGCTGACTGTCCCGAGGTCTCTGACTTCCATGACAATTGGGGATGTGAACATGGGACTTCCAGTTCTCAGTACCACATCTAAACACTATTCCACACTGCTGAAGCCTATTCTGTCAGTTTAGTAAAATCCTTCATGGTCCCTGTTCATGCTCCATTACTCCACTTTCAAGTGGGGAAAAGAGGTGTCATTCCCTACTACTGTTTGGAATTATTTATTCACTAGTGAATAAGCCCGCTGCACGCTGGAAGGCAATGGGTGCTAGCGGGGCATGGGAGGGGGGAGAGGCGGAGGGAGGCAGAGGCAGCAAGGGGAATCAGGAAGTGGCCTCCCACGGCCCCCAGTAACCTCGTATTGGGGAGGCAGCATGGGCTCGGGGCTGGGGCTCCCTGGGTGGGTGCTCCTCAGGTTGTTCGGCAGTAGCATGGAGAGGTTTGTGGGTGGCGGCGGGTCACAGTCGTCAGGGCAGCAGCAGACGCCTCGGGGACGGTGGCAGCTCGTGGCCGCAAGATGGCCGCGGCTCTCCAGCGGCAGGTCCTAGGGGTGGGCTCCTCCCCCGAGGCCACTGCCACATATGTGGAGGTGCTGGCGTGTCCTACTCGTGGCCACCAGCGTGTCCTTGTGGTCACCTCCACTTGCTGGTGGGCGGGGCAGGCGGCTCATTGGGGGCACTGCTGTCACGTTGGGGCAGCCCCTGGTGTTTGCAGGCACCACTGGCTCATCCTAGCGGCAGCCTGTGCGAACTCTTCCGGGCTACTGCCCCTACCTCGGGCCAGCGCCACCTTGCCCTTGCTGCTGTGGCTGCCTACTCTCCACTGCCGCCGGCCGGGTGGAGCAGCAGGGCAGCTTTGACACGCTGCCTCCAGCAATCAGGCTTGTCTGCAGCCAGGCTGCTGGAGAAGCGGGCAGTTAGGCAGGGCGGCGCGTTTACCGGCCGGTCCAATCAGCTTTGCTGGCCTCGCCCTCTTTGGCCCGGATTTGAGTCCAGACACTGTCCGGGGGCCAGACATGCTCCACCCCCCTGGCAGTTTCCCTAATATTAAGAGCAACCATGGATAAGGATTGTATGGCATGTGCAGTGTAGCCAGGAGATCTAAGAATAGTCTGGCAGCCAGGCAGGGGACATTCAGAGATGGTTTTCTTGGAGGAACTAATCCTTGGAGGTCTCCCATTTAAATTCTAGCCAGGGTTGACCCTGCTTAGTGTTTAGGAGACTGCGCAAAATCGTTTACAAGGTTTTAGCTGAATTTGTTGACAGTTGATTGGGTTGGCACGCTGATATTGTCAGCTCTATTGGGATGTCATTTTATGATTGTGTTGCTTTTTAAAAAATGATGTATTGATATTTACTGTTTTTTAATCTATTCATGTATTTTGTTAGCTCTGGAATAATTTGATTAGGATAGGGCCTGTAAAGAATGTGCACTGTAAGCATCCTTTTAATGATGTGTTCAAGGAGGCGACATATTTGCCAAAGGAGCCATGAACTGGGGTCTTGTGTTCTGGTTGCTTTTAAAACCTCCAGTCACTGGCAGCTGTGAGTGAATCCAGCAATGAATCATTCTTGTATTTTCTTCCTGTCTAGTAGTATTGGCTGCTATTGAAGACAGATGGCTTGGCTTGGCTGTGACCAGAACGGTTAGTTTTTACATTTTTCTCTCATTATGGCAAGTCAGAATCTGCCTGCAGTTTTGAAGTGTGTGTAGGCTACAATGGCACCGACAATGCAGCAGCAGTACAAAAACTAAAGGGAACTCATTTTAGGTTGAGAAGCGGTCCATTTGAAAACAGCATCATGCTCTTGGTGAGTCCCTTAAATCCATGTTTTTGAAACAGAGTCTTTCTCAGTGCACAGTACTTGTCTTGCCTGATATTTCCTCAGATGTTACATATTTCTGAGGCAATATTTCCTCATTAAAAAAAAACACATTCTTGATGGGAAGCCTCTGAAACAATGGAAAGATCATGCCAGGGAAGGTGATGTCTGAAATCCAAAGAAGGCTTTATGCAAATGTCTAGATCATGAGTGGAGAAATGTAATGTTGGAAACAACTGTTACAGAAAACCCAGAGAAACAAATGTTGTCTCCACCCAGCAGTTTCACAGCGGATGCGTTGGAATTCATTTGTTGGGCAACAGAATCTGTGGATGAGAGCTGTTTGGTGAAAGCACCTAGAGAGCTGGAAGCAGAAAACCCAGCTTAACTTTATATTTATATATGCTTTAGATTTATGTGCTGCCTGTACAGAGCCCTTTTCCAGGTGGCTTTCAGTTAAAATTCATACCATAAAATCCATAAACATAATAAATTATCAATATGAACACAAAAAAGCCATTATCTTTAACCGCTCCTAGCGGAGCGGATTAAATAATTCGTTAAGGGCCCCGAGGGCGGGCCCTGTCCGTGATGAGGAAGGGTGCCAACGGAGCCTACCCTCCGACAAATCAGGTGGGAGCTGCGCCAGGAAGAGACATCGAGGAGCCGCCAGACGCCAGCCGAGCCACGCAGGCCGCACCATCCCCGGCCTTGGGTGCGCGGCCTCACCACCCCCAACTCGCGCTCCCACCCCGCCCAACTCTATAGGGCTCCTAGCGCCCGCTGTCTTCAAAGCACAACAGGCTTAGTTTCTAGTCTACAATATACTTGTATGATATCCTTAAGCATATATGCAAAACCCTTGTAGACATAGGGGGTAATCCTAGGCAGGTTTACTCAGATGTAAGCATCAGTTTACTCCCAGGAAAGTGTTCTTAGGGTTGCAGTCACAATGAAAGTCTAATGTACTATTCTAGAATAATTGTCTAATAGGAAAGAGACTTCTGATCATGCTTAGATTATGATTTTTTTTTTGCATTGTCCTTTCTATGCTCTCTTATGGCTCCTCTGATGCTTTCTTGATACTCTGTTAATACTGGTTTCACTGCTCTTTAGCCCTCTTGACTCCTATCTTGCTAGCCTAAAAGACAACAAGCCATATGGAAATTCTGGTTTCTAGCTCCAGTTACATTTCTAGTTACCTGTGACATACAGATATAGTCATGTGGCTATAGAATTAGTTTCTCCTTTGTCCCAAACTGGGATTCTAAGTTGTTTTAAGGTTGCCAGCCTCCAGATGGGGCTTGGAAATCTTCCCAAATCATCATTGATTTCCAGGCCACAAGAGGTACCTTGGGACTGGTGAACTGTATGTAGGGTTGGGCGCAGACCAGCTCACAGATGCAAGCTCATGACAAATTGTGGCTAGTCTGGGATTCATGAACTGAAGTAGGCAAACTGAAGAGTCACCATGAACTTCCACAGATTTTAAGGCAGGTTGTGGTAGTTCATGAAGAAGAGCTGTTTTTTTGTTTTGTTTTTTGTGCCCTGCTTTTTATTAGCCGAAGGAGTCTCAAGCAGCCTACAGTTGCCCACCTTTACTCTCCCTACAACAGACACCCTGTGAGGTTGGTGAGGCTGACAGACCTCTGAGAGAACTGGGACTGACTCAACTGCTGAGCAGCTGGGAATAAAAAGCAGAGGGTTAAATGGCTCATTTCAGCCCGTTTCCCCATCCCCACTGCTTTTCATGGGAGAAGCCTGGTTTCTGCTCCTCACAAAAAGACAGGCCATAAACCACAAAAATGCAGTTCATGCCCATCCCTAGCTGTATGGCATTGTACCCTACTGGAGTCTCTCTCCTCCCCAAGCCCTATCTTCTGAAGGCCTCGCCCTTAATTTCCTGAGATTTCCTTGCTGGTCTAGAGTGGGGAAGGAACATATGGAAACCTGACAACAGGCCAGTTTAATGCACATTCAGGTTTAATGTTTGAGTGCAGGCATATTGTATCTACTTATTTGTGAAGTATAAGCCATTATACCAATACTGGCTATTGTCCAATATGCTGGAAGCCGATTTATAGTTAAACTCTATGCAGAATAATGCCTTTCTCAACAGTTTCAGTGATAACTGTTTATTGTCTAGCCCATTTTATGTAGCCCCACAGGGTCAATTTCTGGTTGAAATCCTTGGGAAAGTTCTAGGCAGACCTGGATAAATCTGTGGCATATAAACTCTACATGTAGTAGCGGCAAAGAGAAACAGAGTTACTTTGCTATAAAGTCTGATTCTATGACTTGCCCGGCAGCCCATTTATCTTGAGCTTTTCTGTACAAACATTCATTCGTGCACTTTATTTTGTGACAAGGATTCATTTTAAAACAAGTAAGAAGAATGGAAACATGAAAGCCTAGTGTATAAAGCCAGATGAACTCCTTTAGAATAAAAAAGCAATAAATAGTCACCTTTTGATTTTTGCAGTGTGACCTGTTTGTTCTTTTAAAAAGAAATCGAAGAAGAGATCCAATTCTCCCAGGACACAGTTTGTAACATGATCAGCACATTTTATTTACAATCTCCAGTTCAATATCTGTGCACTCATAACTATGCATTGATAGTTTTAATACAGAGCCAAATCTGGCCATGCAAATTCATGTAGTGGCCATGCTTGTGATTAGAGAAGTGGTAGAACTGGACTCTCCTTGAAACAGCCATAGACCAATTATGCACTGGAAGTTTCCTGCCTGGCTGCAGGCTGGAGTTTTAGTCGTGGCAGGTGGCCCACCTCTTACCCACACGGGGGAGCATTTTGCCTGGTGTACCTTATCCGCCCTCGATTTATGCTCCTGCACAGGAGCTGGGGAAGTGAAGTTCCCAGTGTATAAACTGTCATAGAGATGTTACAGCTTAAAGTGAAGTCACAATTCCCTGAGCAAAGTCCATAAAAAGTGCACTTAAGTGGAAGAAATCAAGCTCTTGTGTCTGCGTGGGGTGGGTTGGGGTAGTATGTTTTGATTTGTGGGCTCTAATTGGTAGGAGCAAAGAAGCCAGATGACCAGTGACAATTTGTCAAAACTTACAGAGAATTATAGGAAATGGCACCACTCCCAAATATGATTTATTTCACTTAAAGTGGAGGAGCAGCCTTCAAAAGCATATGCCTTGGTGGTGAGAATATACCGTATTTGCCGGCGTATAAGACGGCTTTTTTCCTCTGAAAAACATGCCTCCAAGTGGGGGGGCCGTCTTATACGCCGGGTGCTCTTCTGGCGAGCAGCAAGCGGCGGCGAGCAGCGGTGGGCGGCGGCGAGCGGCTCCCCCCCACTGGGTGAGCTGCGCCGGCGGGCGGCGGGCGGCGAGCGGCGGCGGGTGGCGGGGAGCGGCGAGCGGCGAGCGGCGGCGAGCGGCTCCCCCCCACTGGGTGAGCTGCGCCGGCGGGCGGCGAGCGGTGGCGGGGAGCGGCGAGCGGCGGCGAGCGGCGGCGAGCGGCTCCCCCCCCACTGGGGGAGCAGCGCCGCGGGCGGCGGGCGGCGGGCGGCGAGCGGCGGCGGGCGGCGGCGAGCGGCGAGCGGCAGGCGGCGAGCGGCTCCCCCCCCCCACTGGGCTCACTCAATATTTTGAGTTGAAATGTTGGGGGGTCGTCTTATACGCCCAGTCGCCTTGTACGCCGACAAATACGGTATATCCAGAAGACAGGCATTGAAAATTCATTGCATATTCTCACACACCAACATTTTAATTTGCATTGGTAGCTTCAGTAGATATGAATACAGTTCTTCTCTCCTGCCAGATGCAATCGAAGCCAATCTCTGTGATCTGTCTTTCATAATATTTTTCATATAGGGCTCACTGAGGCATCACTGACACCAGCCAGAAACTACAGAGAGCATTAAAAGAAACATGTTCTTTTGGATAGTAGTTTCTTCTGCTGTTGGAGGTTAGTCAGAAATAGAACAAAGCAGGTTGCAAGCCAGGAGGACAACACTAGTTGGAGCCACCTGAGATGGAGGGAAATGAAGAGGTAGAAGTAAGTTTTTGAGAGGCTCTTTACCAGCTAATGGTTGGTCCTTGTTAGATACAGATCTCTTCTTGAGCTGGATCTCTTGGCCAGATTTATCACCCAACTGTCCAATAATGTCCAAAGTCTCCTTGCTTTCCACTTGCTTTAAGATTTTATTTTATGTCCGGAACTATTTGGAACAGGCATCTTCTGCTTAAGAATATTTCACAGTCATCCGTGCATAAACATTGTGGGTAATGTCTTTTCTTTTTTGGCTTTCACAGTTAATCTCTGTAATTTACACATTCTCCACTAGATGCTCTGCTGAGACCATCAAACATTAGCAAGTGTCATAAGAAGTCTGAGAAATCAGAATAGAATACAGCAGTTATCCAACTGACACTTATTTTGAGTGTGAGGTAGAAATTGTATAGCACAATCCTGTATATTGTTCCTTGGCAATAATTCCTCCTGTCTTCATTACAGCTTGATTTCCTTCTGTGCTTGACTCAATGGGGCTGCTGATTTCCTGGTTTCCAGATGCATCCATGTGTGTTGTGAATTTCTGCTACACTGCTGCAAGTTCTGCATATTGAGATTGGAATGTTCCTTTTTTTGCTACACACATTCACTGCTTAAGTAGACACACAATTTATTGCATTGTTTGGTTTGTAAATGGAAAAGCAGAGCAGAAATTACTAAATAGCAAATTAATGGGCTTCATATCCCCTGAAAGACAGGCTGCTTGTCAGTCAAATTTCATTTCAGTTTTATATCCACTTTTGGATGAGTCCCCTAGAGATATCTGTAGGATCTGTGGCCTTATTAAAATTTGTGAGGATCTCCATTTCCTTTTTAATCCTTTAAAAAAGCTTTTAACAATCCTTACAGTCAAAGAGAAAAACGTAACGAGTGGTAGTAAAACCATTAATACTGACAAAATTGCTCAATACCTGACATGGAAATAAATTTGGCAGATCTGTCAATCTGGAATGAAATTTAACAAATTTGGGTTCTGGGAGTTTTTTTAGTATCTTTGCAAACCCTCACTGACGTCATTTGATGGTCCTAAAAACAGTCTTTTCAGGATTAGACCTTTTATGAGACTTGTAGAATCAAATAAGGGCAAGACTGAACTGACGAAATGTTGGTACTAAAGCAGACGAATGAAACAAACTTGACCATCATCAGGGCTCATAATCTGAGACTGCAGTTGGAGGTTCAGTGTGGTGGAAAGCTGATTTTCAAAATGAGAGATGTTCAGAGGTGGTTTCCTGTGGCCTGCCTTTGGGACTGTTACTGAGGAAAACAGTGGGCAGAAAGAAAGATTATGCATTCTCTTAATCTCATTTCCTTTTGAAATATGGCCTGCCAGCTTTGCAAAGGAGGAGTAGCTGCTGGATTTGGGAGTGATGGTTAAGGTAAAGCAGTTCTTCTACACAAGAAAACCCAACAGCTGTAGGCAGGGCATTCCCCCATAAAGTGGCCGTGTGGCTATCTGTTAGAGCTTATTCTTTCTCTATAGTGGCCCCACTTTTATAGAAGTGGGATGGGCTACCTTAAGAGGTGACATGGGGTCATCTTGAGATATTTTTAGAAAGCATTGTAAAGCCATTTTATTTTTGAGAGCTTTTAATTGGGTTAATTGAGGGTGGTGTTAGTGGAGTTTTATTGACACATCTAGTTCTCAACATGGCCAAATTTGTGCACTGAAGCCATGGACTGGAAACACAGATTTTTCTGTAATCTGAAAAAAAAAAGCCCCAAGTTTCCAGGGAAAAAATCTGAAATCAAAAATTTTAAAAATTGGGGAGTTAAAGCCTCTAATATATAGAATAAGTATCTGTAGCTTTAAGAAATGGATGCCATTTAGTGGTGTTGTATGGATTGCTAGGCAACCACAACAGTATTGCTGACCTTCAAGCTTGTGTATAAAAATCCAGAGGGAAGGACTGTTTTGGTCTTTGAGGGAGAACTCATAGGGACTAAAGTCCATCAGCAACTATTGGGCAATTTGATATCACACAACTTCCTTGACTTACCCATTACTGATTGCTTGCTATTGTTTAAGAGCTGCTTTAGGTCCCCATTATGGAAAAAGATGGGGTACAAATTAAGTAAATAAATTATAAGGAAATACACAGTGTAAAAACAGGAGTCAACAAAAATGACTTTTTAAAACCATTCATAAACAGTATACATCAGGTTTGATGTCAGATTCTGAATTTATTATGCATGGAAAGCACTATAGCTGTTTTTCCCATGCTGTATCAGGGTGTGCCATGTCTTCCAACTCAGAAAGAAGAATAGATGCTCCTGCAGTCTGACCAAACTGTTGCTGATGTTGATTTTGCTGCAGCTGTTGTCCGTTGTCTGCTTTCTTCTATCATGTCACCACTCATGGTGCCAACTGGCAGCACAACCCTGGGAAAGTATGCCAGTTCCTATGAAAATACAATGACCCAGTCGTCCAGGATCTGTGGTTATGCCAACAAGAGTTTACCTCTCTGTAACAACACAGCCCAGAACAAATCAATGGCCTGGATTGTGCTAGTCGGTGGATCAGCTGAAAAGGCAGAATCCTGCAGTTCTGTACAACTAAAGTAATACTATCATTGCTACTCAGGGCTTTACAGCCACACGGAGGTGGAGGTATCCAATGGGATGCAATAGATATTAGTACTGGGTCTTATTATGACAGTCTTCTGGGTTAATCTGATATACAAAAATGAAAATAAAATGGGAGGGTTGTAAGTACATTAGAGCCATGTTCCCCAACCCCCAGGCTGTGGCGGGGGAAGGAGGGAGGTGCCAGCACGCCAGTGGGCATGCCTCCCTCCCTCCCCTCCATGGCGCAGCTCGCGCCATAGGGGGGAGGCGCAGGTACAAACGTGCCTGGTGGCGAGTGCCACACTGAGGGGGGGAGGCATGGGTGCAAGCACGCTGGCGCAACAGCTCCATGCCAGTGCGTTTGCACCCACCGGCGAGCCCCGTGCTGAGGGGGGGAGGCACGGGCGCAAATGCACAGGTGCGGCAGCTCCACGCCTGCAGTTTGCGCCCACCGGTGAGTGCTGTGCTGAGGGGGGGGGAGGCACGGGCACAAACGTGCAGGCGTGGCAGTTCCACGCCTACACATTTGCATCCGCCGGTAAGTGCTGCTCACCCTGCAGTGCGATACTCGCCGGTGGGCGCAAACGCGCAGGTGTGGAGCTGCCATGCCTGCGCACCTCCCCCCTTTGTGTTTACACCTGCACCTCCCTCACTCCCCCCCGGTCCTCGAGCCTCCCTCTTCCCTCCTGGTAGTCCCAGGGCCTTCGTCTCCCCCCTTGGTCCTCGGCCTGGAAAAGGCTGGGGACCACTGCATTAGAGGCTAGGTCTTGGATTTTAAGGTTGCTGTTTCTCTAAGTTTTTTATTTATTTATATTATAATTTGGCTTTTATACTGCCCCTTCCCTGCCACTGGGCATAAGTTGGTATGCATGCTGCATCTCTAGACATTAATCACAGCTACCGGAAGTGGTTTTTTAAAATGATGAGGTAGCCAAGAAATATTTTAAATCCTTACTATAAGTAGCTCTTTATAATTGGCAAACAGCCATGTAGGTGAGCCTGTCCGGGTCGCAAAGGGCCATGCGGCCAGCCCTGTCTGGGTGGGCACTTCCGGATTGGGCTGGCCCCTGGAGCGGCCGCCTATAGCACCCACTCCTGTTCACCGAAGCCCTTCCCCATTAGCCACCACCCCACCCACCAGACACGCCAACAATGGCCTCTGGCCGCCACCCGCACATCCGGTGCCTCTCTGCTGGGCCCACTGTGCCTCCCGCAAACAGCCTTCCAGGCCACCATTGCCTCCAGGCGGTCGCTCCCCGGTCTGCCCAACCACCTCCCTGTGCACATCACGCCCCCCAGAACCACCTGCCCACCTTGACTGTAACCCAGTCACTCCCCCGGCTGCCGGCCTGCCTCCGTGCAACCCGCCCACTGCTGAGAATGACCCCAGCCACCCACTCGCTGGTCCGCCTGCCTGCCTGAGTCTGCGCCACTTCCTGCTGCTGAGAACCACCCGCCCATTCTCCCACCCTGCCGGTCGTCCCCCCCCCTCGTTGCCCTGAAAGAGGCCAGAAGCTTTGGTCCCAAAGAAAGATTTGAGGAACTATGTTCAGTTTCTTAAAAGAAACTGAAGAATTTAACAACTCATAAAAAGAACTTAATACAAACATCTCCTGAATATCAGTTAGTGAGCCTTGAAACAAAGATTTAAGACAGATACCAGCAGAAGCCCATAGTGCGGGGGTGACCAAATGAGGGCTCTCCAGATATACATGGACTACAATTACCATGAGCCCCTGCTAGCATGCTGTATGCCATGGGACAACTGGAGAGCCATTGTTTGGCCACCCCTGACCAAGTGATTGGTGAAGGGAAAATATGGCTTATAATGCAGACACTTTCTGTGAAAGCTTAGGTGCAGCAGCATTTGCCTCTTTAGCCATTGGTGGTAGATCAGCTTCAGTGCAACAGGGTTAGGCAAAATTAAGTATCTTGGATTCTGCTCATACGATCAAGGTGAAAAAATCTGTCTTGGCCATGAAAATGTAACACACCAAGATAGTATTGATTTCTTCTAGGTTCCACATTTACAGGCTGCCCAACTACAGAAATCCAAGACTGAGCAGCATGGATTGTCAAGTACAGAGTGTGCAGGTTCATTAAATGTTCATAGGTTTTATCTCAAAACCCAGCAGAAAAATCCCTAGAGGCAAGAGTAACAGAGTGACCTTCCCCCCTGTGGTGTTGTTTGCTGTGTCCTTTTCTAATCTTCTTTCCATAAACCACATCCAAGCACTGGCAAGCATTTGGAAAGGCCTATGAAACTCAGTAAGTGGTGTCCCAGGATGATTATTTCTGCTCCTGCACAGAAGCAAAAGCTATTGTTTCGTTCCTTCCACCTGGGAAAATATTCAGTCGCATGTAATTGGTAAGCAAGGATGTGAGTGGTTTTTTCTTACTTTTAACCAAATAGCAAAGCCTTGCTAAAGGCTCTCAAAGAGATCTGGTGCTCTATGTTTATGCAGATGGCCTGGCTGTAAGGCTATGTCATAATGGAGCTTGTCCCCCAAACCAATGCATTTACAAGATCTGGGGAAACAAAGCCCCTGCCAGCTGTAGCAAAGCCAGTTTCATGCTCCCTGTGTGGAAGATGAAAAATTCTTTGACAGCTGAAACACTTTGATTAGCAGAGGGAGAGCAGTGCACCAGCAGAAGATTACCTTTTGGAGGTGGTTTGTCCCAGACAAGATCCATGTTCGTTTGAAGCAGCAACATTTTTAGAACAAGGGCCCACCTGAAGAAGTCGAGATACAAATTAGCAAAGCCAGAAGGATACCCAGAGAAAACTTGTTACAAGACAGGCCCAAAAGTGACAATAACAGAACATCACTAGTGGCCGCATACAGCTCTCAACTCAAATCAGTTCAATTTATCATCAGCGATTTACAACCTCTGCCATCAAAGGCTTATCCACATATGCCATCAAATGCAAACAATTGTCTTCCGTTCTCTACATAAGGCAAAAAGGGCAAACCCTATTCCAATGTATAAATGGACACAAATCTGACATCAGGAATCAGCCTGTTGGGAAACACTTCAACTTTCCAGGACATGCAATAAGTGACCTTAAAGTAGCTGTTTTATTACAAAGAACAGAATGGAAAGGGGAAATTGCTGAAGTGCAAGATATTATAAGGCTCAGAACAATGGAATCCCCAGAGATATTGGTTTCTTAACTTACTGCATATGCTAACCTGCATTCTTAACAATCCCTCAGAAAGGCCAAATGTCACCTGTATTTTAATTTTATCTCTTATTTGGAATAATTGATTTGAACATGTAGATTGTAATGTAGGGCAAGGACTCAGCTTTACAGGAAGACCTGGGTCCAAATGGGTCTGAATTCAGCAGGATTGACAATGGAAAAAACAAAATAAGTCTAGAATCAGCCCTAGATAGAACATCCATCATTGTCCTTATTCTGCAGTTTGCTGAGATCCAGATGTCTTCAAAGTGATGCAGAAAGTAGAGTATCAAGTGGCAGCTTAGAAGAATACCATTTGGAGATTTTGTTTTTCTTGGAAATAATACCTCTGCCCTTCAGCTCACCCTGCACATGCAAACAATTATCATTTAGGAGCATGGTTACAAGCCCTTAATTACATACTACAGTATAATGTAGCAAATGGAAGTTGTCAGATGACTCCTTTGAAATGCTGGGTCATCTGGGGATTTTGGGTGTCCAGTGTTCAGACTTCTAGGTCACTGAGAGCCCGAATAATGTAGTGCAGGGGTAGTCAAACTGCGGCCCTCCAGATGTCCATGGACTACAATTCCCAGGAGCTCCTGCCAGCATTTGCTGGCAGGGGCTCCTGGGAATTGTAGTCTATGGACATCTGGAGGGCCGCAGTTTGACTACCCCTGATGTAGTGGTTAAAGAGTGGCAGGGTGGGGAAAGGAAGGGAACAATGTTTGTAAGCCTCTTTGGGACTCCTTTGGGTAGTGAAAAGCAGGGTATAAAAACCAGCTGTTCTGATTTAAAATACAGCCATTTATGATCCCAATTCCCATTGATGACATGGAGTGAAAGATATAACTGCTTGGCAAACATCATTCTTCCCTTGTGTGTCATTTATGGAGCCTGGTATTTATAGGGTACAGCCCAGAATACCGGGATCTATTTCAGACTGCATCCTTTCCTACTCAGGCTGCCTGTCTACAAGCTGTTCACACGTGGCCAAGCCTCTGATATGACTTTGTATAAACATCATAGTTATTTGCTTTGCCAGCCCATCCCAGTATAAAATAATGCCATATAAGCAAAATCATTCATCTGCTGCATCTGAAGGAACACTCTTCAGATCACGCACTCTTGGCTCCAAGAAAAGTAGTCAACAAGGTAAGTTCTAATCTGCATTTTCTCCCTTAAGAGATGTGCTTTATTTACCAGCTGGTACATGCTGTTACACATAGGGGGACTTATTTAAAAACCCTAGATAGGTGAAGCACTATGTAGAATTAAAATAAGTAAATTCCTCCTTTGACAATTGTGCCATCCCAAGTTAAACCAGAAGGAGAGAAAATAAGAGACATTAAAAAAAAAACTTCCATGTTGTCATTTTAAGTATGTTAATTACATCCATACAAAAAGAGTTGCAAACAGACTGCATCAAGCTACCTGTATTCAACAGAGACTACAGTTATTATCAGGGACATAAGTGAGTTAGGCAGTAGCCTGTACTTGATTTACCTGAGCCACACATGGCAAATCTGATGCTACTGTAGCTGTGGTGTTTTGGAGCACAATTTCAGTCCTCAGAATATTTACGTAAGCATCAGCCCCCCTGAATTTACTATATGTACAGGACAGGCTGCATGGAAGGTTTTCTTGAAGGCACTGCAAGGGAATGATGTGCTGTCAGAGGATCAAATGTCCAAATGTGGCTTTTGATCTGAGAATCAACAACAATGCAACCTGTCCAGAGCACTAACTGTTCTCTACTGTTTTATTTGGATTTCAGTCCCTCTCTTTCTGCAATCCAACAGTCTACAATCCAACAGAAGCTACAAACCTGTGTGCTGCAACCCAAATATTCCATCTTTCATCTTAAAACATTACTCGGTGGTTGCCAAAGTACTGGTTATAGTACTATGTAATCAACGTGTAGTAAAGTCCAATCTGAAATATATGTTTAGAAAGTGAAGGCAGTTGAATTAAGGCAGAAATAATTGGCTTAAACTATGGAGCATGTACTCAGAAATATTTGAGTGAAATTCTCTAGTGGAGTGAGATTTCAATGAAGTTAAAAACGTATGAATATTATACACTGAGTTCGTTCTAAACGCTAAATATTTGATTTCATGCATCCCAGGTTCCAGGACTTTAGGTTATATGCAGATTTATAGGGTGGTAATCCCCCTCTTTTATATAAGCAAATAAAGGCTTTGTTGTTATTGGGTGGTCATTGCTGTTATTTTTTTAATGTCCCCCTATGGAATCAGACTAGTTTTGGAAGTCTAAAAATTATGCTCTGTAAAAGACAAAACTGGCTGCAATAGTGCGATTGTTGCAAGTGTCTAGTGAATAATATCAAAAATAATACATTATGAGGTAAATTTTGACTTGTTTTTAAGTTTTGCAAAAGGAACTTTTTTTCAGCACTTGCCAGAATGACTGCATATCAATGCATATGCTCCTGTGCCCTTTTTGAAAGAGATGAAGGCAGTGAGCAATCCTAAGAACACTCTATGCAGGGGTAAGTCAACCTGTGGTCCTCCAGATGTCCATGGTTCACATAACACCCTCATCTGACTGTTGATTGACACATGTTGTCGTCACAACACAGTTGCCTATTTTGTCTTCCCCATTCATTTCTTTTTGTGCTAATGATAAACACTGTTAGGTTGGGTGTTCTAATGCCAAACCTGCTCTTCCATCATTGGCAAAAGTGCGAGGTTTATAGAGTATAAAAGTTGGGCATCAGGGACTGGTCCTAAAGCACGAAGCAGCATGTTTGCTGAAGCATCTGATCAATGCTTGGGTAACAGACCACCCAGCAATCCTAGGCATGATTAAGCACATTTATAAATATTCTGAAAGTTTCTGCTAAGGCAGGGAAGCTAAACAGTTATTTTTCATGATATCTTCCTTAGGAAGAGGGCAATATTAATTACTGCTCATGCTCAGGTTTTCCTCCCCACTCTCCTAGGTTTCAAAGATGCTACTTTACTCTGCTCCTTTTTTGTGCACCCTTTTCATCTTTAATGGAGGCGTGGTCTCGTCACCTTTAGTGTTCCAGAAACTCAGCTCAGAAATCGGCAACAAGCACATGCTGGGGAATAAGGATCCTTATGCTTTGGAAAATGTCCAGAAATATGTTACTGATAAAGGTACTGAAAAAGCATTAAAATAAAACCAATGGAAAAATGTGCTCAGAGGCAATGTGATAAAGCTGCATTATTCCAAGGCATAAAAAGAACAGCCTTACCAAAATTACATGTTGTTTTGTAATGAGGAAGAGCATGGATGGAACAGCTAAGGAGGATGCACTTGTGCTGATGTAATGGCCCCATTAAAATATATGAGGCTCATCAGAATAAAGATGACAATGTAAAAGAAAATCTGTGGTCTGTATGGAAAAAGAGGTTAAATATGCAATTTGAATAATGTGTATAGTTTCTTACTCATAGAATAAGTCAAATCAATATGGCTAAAAATGAATTATTTGTACGATTATTATTTTTGCCATGAAGAATGTATGCCAGTATTAAATAGACTGGTATTCTAAGCTAAGGAAGGCTAGAAAATAACAACAACAACAACAAAACACCATCCTGTCCAAATCCCACAGCAAGTGACCTTTGCTTCATGTACCAACACTGCAATCATATGCAGAAATTGGTACCGCCATGTTCAGGAATACTTATTCTCAATTTACGTATGCATAGAATAGTACCCTTGAATCAACCTTGCCTAAAATTGGACCAATACAAAGCGTTAGCTGATTTTGGGGGAAAAAATTAAGGAGTGTTTTCCCATTAAGTTAACATAATACCAGTGCCCATGCAAATACTGAAAGAAAATTTATTTATTTAATGTCAGAAGATCCTAAGATTGTCTGGCTGCCAGGCAAGAAATGTTCACGAGTGGTTTGCCATTGCCTGCCCCTGCATTACCACGTTGGTTTTCCTTGGAGATTGCCCTTTCAAGTACTAGCCAGGGCCAACCCTGCTTAGCTTCCAAGATCTGACAGGATGGAGCTCACCTGGACTATCTAGGTCAGTTGAAAAGAATGGAGAAGGAAAGGAATGAACCAAAAAGCACTTGAAGTGGTGTGAGCCACTTCTTCCAAAACTGAAAGAAATGGGAGGAGGGGAGATGAATGGCAAAGCATTAATGTGACATGGCAACAGTCCCAGCTCTGTGGAATTACCTATCAACTATCATAAGCATATTTATGTGAACATACAGAGTTGTTTTTGTCTTTTTCAGATTATCTGGCAAGAGACTGCAAGCATGCTTTTCACCATGGTAGGAAGAAAAGCGGCTTGTATGTCATCCGTCCCAAAAACTGTCCCTTAATGGTGGTCTACTGTGACATGGAGCATGATGGAGGGGGCTGGACGGTGCTGCACAGAAATAATGTCAGCCAAAATGCACTTTGGTCACGCACGTGGAATGGTTATAAAAAAGGCTTTGGGAACCTTTTAGGAAACCACTGGCTGGGCAATGAATTTATACACCTCTTAACTCAACAGAATGCCTTCTCTGTGCGATTCCTTCTAGTTGACAGTGAAGGGAAGAACAAGCATGCGGACTACCATAGCTTTAAGGTGGATAGTGAAGATAAAGGCTATGCGCTGAGACTAGGGCACTATTCAGGGGATGCAGGGGATGCCCTGACCACAATAGGAGAAAGAGGTATCCATGACAACATGAGGTTTTCCACTCAAGACCAGGATAATGACCGGAGACCCGAAAGAAACTGTGCACTAGACAGTGCTGGTGGCTGGTGGTATGATAACTGTTATTCGGCCCTTCTAACCAACAACGTCATACATTGGGAAGGGTTGTGCACAGAGTCTAGGAAGTGCAAGTTAGCCGCCATCCTCATTAGACCAAATGGACAAAACTGCAACCTGCCTTCGAGATACTAATACCTTTGAGAGAGGAATGGTTGCTTACCACTTTCAATGTTCTCTTTCACTTTAGATCAACCCTAAGAACCAGCCACTAACACGCTGTTTGTCTGTCCTGAGGGATTTAGAGTGCGGTGCCCCGAGAATTCCTCTTCCACAGATTCCAGTGAGATAATTTGAGGACAGCTCTTGTTCTTTTCGACAGGGCACATTCAGGAGAACTTGGCAGGGGAGTTTAATTTCATTGTCTCGCCTAGTTTCAAAACAGTTGTAAAGAATTTTGGCCCAGCTACAGAGATAGCATAAAGCCAATGCTAAACTCAAGAGCAATAAAATAGATCACATAACTTCATGCGATAAACAGCAGTAAGTTGTTGAACACAGATGGGAGTTAAAATATAGGGTTGATGTATCTTAAACTATATAGTTTGAAATGCAAAAATACTGACTTTACTTGTGATTTCCAAATACCTGTAATAAAAAAGATAAATGGCTATGAGTTCATTGTGAAATTCTTTATATACATGAGTGGAAAATGACTGAATTATGCCCACCATTTAACCAGGGAAACTATAGGTTGTTCATCCAATTACCACATCAGAGAGGCACAGCAATTACAACAGCTGGGAAGTTTAAAGCCCCACTTTTCTTCTTTAGGCTGATGAAGATTTTCTTCTGCAACTTTTTTTGGGGAAGAAAATTGCCTCCCCCCCGTAAACCCCCCTGCCCCACAAATTTACATCAAACTTTTCTGTGCTAAAGGAAATGTCCCTTATGGTAACTACACAAATCTGAAGGTGACAGATGAAGAATTACTATACCAATGACACAGACAGATGAGAAATTACTATACCAATTCTATGAAAAGTAGCACATTCACCACTGAATTGCATTACTTGTGGAAAAAAATATGAGTTGCCCATTTTGATTTTATCTGTTATAAGAAAACCCAGTCATATTGTTCATCACATGTTTATCTCACTCTTCTTCCAATGAGTTCAGGGCAAGTACATATATTTCTCCCTGGCTGCACTTTATCCTCACAACAGCTCTGTGAAGGAGGACAGGCTGAGAGACAGGCCACATAGGCAGAAAAGGTTGGGTGGATGCTCATATGGAAGTGGGGATAATTCCCATTTCCACATGACATCGCCACTGGGCCTGGCGCGCATTAGGCTGCTGTTGCCCCACCTTAAGGGAAGGTGGATATTTTCTGTGTTCCTCTAAGCACTCCAGGGTCCAATGGGGCCTAGCCTGGTGGAGGCCATGTGGATCCAGCTCCTCCCTATCGTACAGAGATCCAGAGGGGACAAAAATGTCCCACTCGGCTCCATGGTTCAGTGCTGTGGGGCCAAATGGGGCATTAAAATTTTTGTTTGCAGGAACCCGCCCGTGCCTTTCCACTGTGGCTGCATCTTCCGTGTCTGCCGCCAAAATGTGTCATTGCCGCTGAAATGTGTCCCCCGTGGGGACACAGGAAAAGGTGGAGCATGCTGCTCTTCTGCAACACTGGTGCGGAATCACCCAGTTATGGACCACCTCAGGATCACAGTTAGAATCATAGAATCATAGAGTTGGAAGAAGTCATACATGCCATCTAGCCCAATTCCCTGCTCAACGCAGGATCAGCCCAAAGCATCCAGGATAAGCTTGAAGTTCAGTTGCTACTTGAAGACTGCCAGTGAAGGAGAACTGAAGGAGAACCTCCTTGGACAGTTTATTCCACTGGTGAACTACTCTCTGAAACTCCCCCCCCCCCGATATAGAATCATAGAATCATAGAGTTGGAAGGTACCTCATGGGTCACTTAGTCCAACCCCCTGCACTATTCAGGACACTCATATCTAGCCCATATTGTTCCCCATGTAGTTTAAACCCATTAGAGAGTCACCTTAGTGTAGAGAGCCAGTTTGTGTAGTGGTTAGGAGTGCAGACTTCTAATCTGGTGAGCCGGGTTTAATTCTGCACTCCCCCAAATGCAGTCAGTTCGGTGACCTTGGGCTCACCACAACACTGATAAAGCTGTTCTGAATGAGCAGGAATATCAGGGCTCTCTCAGCCTCACCTACCTCACAGGGTCTCTGTTGGGGGGAGACGAAAGGGAAAGTGATTGTAAGACCCTTTGAGACTACTTCAGGTAGAGAAAAGTAGCATATAAGAACCATTCTTCTTCTTCATTGCAGGTCCTCTCCTCTGCTGCCAACAGGAACCGTTCCCTGCCCTCCTCTAAGTGACAACCTTTCAAATACTTAAAAGCTGTTCACAGATGATCAGGGGATGGACCCTGATCTTAACCTGGTATTCTAGCAACTATTCTAAACTAGCTATCACTGACTATACTCATAAGTTATCTCCCAGACTAAAGGCAAAGTCTGTTGTACCCAGGAATACAACGGGTGCTAGGATGCACACCTGCACTGTGGCCTTCCTGGGAGCTGGCCTGAGAGGCAGCTTGGTATAGTGGTTAGGAGCATGGACTTCTAATCTGGCAAGCCAGGTTTGATTCCCCACTCCTCCACATGTAGCCAGCTGGGTAACTTTAGGCTTGCCACAGCACGGATAAGGCTGTTCTGACCAAGCTGGAATATCAGGGCTCTCTCAGCCTCACCTACCTCACAGGGTATCTGTTGTTGGGAGAGGAAAGGGATTGTAAGCCTCTTTGAGACTTATTTTGTATAGAAAAGAGGTATATAACCACCAACTCTTCTTCTTCTACATGGCAAAAGCTCCTGTCCACACCTGGACTTTTTAGGCCCCACCTCCAAACCTCAAGGAACGTGTCTGACCCAGGGGCCACCAACCTCCAGCTGCTGCCTGGAAACCTCCTGGAACTGGACTGTATTGATCTGCTCACGAGGTTCCTGGAGATGAAAGGGCTTGCTTGGGAGGGGGGAACTCTGTAGCAGAGAGGTTGCAGGATGGGAGAGGTTGGGACCTGGGGATTTGCTCGAATTGCAGGTCATTTCCAGGCTACAGAGATCAGTCCCCCTGGAGAAAAGCCCTCGTTTTGGCTCCCATGGAGTTGCAGGGATGCCAGGCTCCAGGTGGGGAAAAAAGAGAAATGCTGGGTGGCAATAGTTGCTAATAATAAACATGAAATAATTCATAAACTTGTCACAGTTCCTTCAATGAAAATATTTAATTGATGGAAAAATCTCTTTAAAGAACTGAAAACCTTTCTGTGAGTATGTTTTTTAATCCAGTTCAATATTAGAGCAAAAGAAAATCAGTTGTATTTTCAAACATTAAAAAATTGGTTGGCAAAGAACTTACAGAAGATTTATCAATTACTGCCTCTATGTCAGCTTTTCTCAACTTTTTTACCATTGAGAAACCCCTGAAACAAGCTTCAAGAAACCTCAGAAGTGGCAGAATATGGTTGGGAAGCAACCATAGCTGTGTTCACACTCTCCTGGGGACCCTATTCTTCCCACACCCTCCAGGCCCATCACTGGCCATTTGGGAGGGGGGGGGAGCAGGTTGACATGACCATATATGGTCATATTACCCAATAAAAGTTTAACAAATTTTAAAATATCTCTCTATATAGAAATTAACTCCCATCCATTCAGGAAATCCTTCCGAGGCTGTCAAGAAACCCAGGGTTTCACATAACCCTGAGTGAGAGAGCCTGGATTAGGGAAACAGCATGAAGATTAGGGGAAGACAATATATAAGGATCTCGGGTACAGGATGGAACTGCAAGGAGGGTATCTGGCAGCCATTTTCTAGCCTCATCTCTACAATTCATTTTGTGATCATGGACATGGAGGTGTTTGAGAATATACATAGCAGGAAGTAAGTTGCACTGAGCTCTTTGGGATTTATTTTTGAGTACATAGGTATTGTTTGCATATTGTAGGAAACAGCCCCAATTTAACACTCACAAAAGAAGGAGTGGCTAGCCTAGTGCATGAGTGGCAATCCCAGAGCTGACAGATGACCTCCCCTGCCAGCTGGACTGGGCGGGTCAACATGTGTTACTCGATTTCACAGCGGTGTTTGTCATAGTTGATCATGAGTTCCTAGTTCGCCACCTCGCAGATGCTGGGATACGGGGGAAAGTCCTCCAATGGCTGTTCTTCTTCAGGGGTCATGGCCAGAGGGTTGCAAGTTCCACAGGGAGCAGTCCTCTCTCCAATCTTATTCAACAACTTTATGCGCCCTCTTGCCCAGCTGGCATGGAGGTTCAGGCTTGGGTGCCATCTATATGCATATGACACCCAGCTCTTTCACCTGATGGATGGCTGCCTGGTTTCACACCCAGAATCTTTAGCCAGATGTCTGGAAGCAGTGATGTGATGGCTTAAGCAGAATTATCTGAAACTTAGCCATTCAAAGATGGAGGTCCTATGTCTAGATAGGAAGGGTCCAAGTGAGGAAGCATGATTGCCCAACCTGGATGAGGTGCAGCTGTCAGAAGCTCACTTCACTAGGAACCTGGGTGTGATCCTGGACACCTTCCTCTCTATGGAGGCATGAGGGTAGCATGGCTGGCATTCTACCACCTGCATCAAGCCAAACTATTAGTGCCCTACTTGACACCAGAACACCTAGCCACAGTCACTTCTAGACTGGATTTCTGCAACTTGCTCTATGCAAGCCTACCCTTATCCAGAATACCACTGGTCCAAAATGCAATAGTCATGGGAACACCATGGAGGGCCCACATCTGGTCCATGCTCCAACAGCTGCACTGGTTACCAGTTGAATCCTGGATCAAGCTTAATTTCTTGGTAATCACCTTCAAGGCCATATTTGGTCTGGGTCCACTGTATCTGAGAAACCACCTTTCTTCCTATGCCCCTCAAAGAGCACTATTGCTCAGCCAACTCCCACTGGCTGGTCATCCCTGATCTCAACCAGGGCCCGGTTATTCTCTGTTCTGCCCATCACTTGGTGGAATGAGCTCCCAGAGGAGATCTGGGCCCTGACTGAGCTAGCACAGTTTTGCTGGGCCTGCAAAGTAGACAAACAAACAAACAAACAAACTCTTGTTACAAGAAGTATGTATGTTTGGGCCTGTTTTAAAAGTGTGCTCGCATTGACATTCGCTCTATCATTTCTTTATATTACTAATTAGGGACAAAGGCCATTGCATTCAGGAATACAATGGGTGCTAGATGGGTGTGTGTGTGTGGAATAACTCTGAGGATGGCCTCTCCCTCCCCCAGGGACCTGGAAAGGCAGCAGACTGGAGACCCTCGGGCAGGGAACTAACCAGCAATTCTCATGCAGCAGGGATCTGCAGCCTTGGAGACAAGTGGAAGGAGGGGGGGTCAGGGGGGGATGGAAGGTGATTGTTGGCCCCTGGACAGGCAAGCTAATTGGAGGAAGAGGCACTCAGGGGCAGGACAGCTGCCCTGAGTGGATGTTAAGCGTTGAGTGGCACTTAAGCCATGAGACCAGCTCCTCCTCCTAGGCCTTACCAGAAATATTAAGTTGAACAGATAGGTATTTAAACTTTCAGAATAGATCAAAAGGTTAAAAAGTACAGTCCTATGTGGAAAAAAACTCAGACTAAGGTTGTGATCCTATGTCCTAAGTTAGTAGAAAGTAACTTCACCTGAACAATGGAATTCACTAACAATAGGTGTAGCGATAACCCTGAATATAGACAGCTTGAAGAAAGAGTTAGATTCATGGAGCATAGGTCCATCCATTACTACTAGCCATGGTGAATAAAGGCAACCTCTGTAGACATAGGAAGCAAACTTCGGAATACCAATACTAAGAGGCAGCATCAGGAAAAGATATTTGCACATGTACCATGTTGGTTGGGCTTCCAGGACAACTGGTCAGCCATTTTATGGATCAGGGTGCTGAACAGAAGGAATCATAGGTAGGTTTTGAGGCTGACCAGGGGGGGGGCAATAACCTGCTCCATACTCTGTCTCCTTCCTTTGCTTGATAAGAGAAGTAGAGGGGGGGGATGTCTGTGAATGTCATGATATCATTCCTGGTCAAAAGTCTGGAAGTCACTTCATACCATACATAACACTTCAGAAATTCCGCCAATCTTGGGGTAATTCCTAGAATCTCCCAGATCCTTTGGTGTCACTTTTGGGCACTCAACTGGAAGTGACATCACAAGATCTGTGTTACTTGACCCTTGCCAAATTTGCCACTAAAATGCTACTATGCTCCCCTCACCACAGATATGATATTATATAGTAGGGCTCTCCTTACGTTTCTAACTTGTTTCTTATTAGATAATGGCACTAGATACTAAAGAGAAAATGCATGCATGTTTCTGTCTTCTTATAGCAACAGACCTGGGCGGGGGGGGGGGGAGTCCTCTGTTCCTTTAACAGAGCTTTACTGTACAGAAATAGATAGCTGGAACTTTTCATGACATGGAGATGATATCAGTAAAATAGAGCTGCCTTCCTTTGGGTTGGAAATTCCTGGAGATTTGAGGGTGGTACTTGGGGAAGGGAGGGCTTGGGGATGGGAGGGACCTCAGTGGAGTATAACGCCATAACATCCATTCTCCAAAGCATCAGTTTTCCTCAGAGGGATTGATTTCTGTGATCTGGAGATGAGTTGTAATTCTGGGAGGTTTCCATGCCCCAGATGAATGGACAGTGACCCTTTGTGGAAACTCTACCCGCATGATCTACACAGGAGTCAGCCAGTTTCATTATTAGATATTTGTGGTATTTAGAGTGTAGTCCTATGTTCTTGATGATATATTTGTAGACCCCTTCATCCGTGCATTCACTGTACATGAATCAAGGGTAGCAGCATTGCACTTGCTGGCCTAGTCACCTGGTGCTTATGTGTTCAGCTGAATGTCTCCAGCAAGTCTGTATTTCTCAGTGCATACACATGGTACCCTCCATGTGATCAAGATGCAATTCAATGCATGCAATCTTAATTCACTCTATGAGAAAGGACTAGTTGCAGAGGATTTTTTTTGGGGAGGGCTCTGTTGATGTCCAGCTCACGCTCATTCTCACCTGCCTCTCCACCTCACCCATGTGCCTCTCACCCTGCCTGTGTCATCCCCCTATTCATGAACCTTTCCAACACACATGTTTGTTCTGCCCAAATGTCCTTTGCCAGGTGGCACTGGGCAGTGTGTGCAGCTGGGGACACTGCTGCTGTGACTGCTGTGCACCACCAGCATGCTATTTATTTGTTTGTTTATCACATGTACTTACCACCCTCACTGAAGGCTCAGGGCGGTTTACATGGAATTAGACCAGTAGTGGAAGACAATACATTCATAACTGGAACTTGTTGGTGGGCCCGTGAGTGGTCGGTACAAGCATTAGCTTCAGTTTCATAGGGGGGAGGCTCAGGGACCAATGGAAGAAGATGGATCTAGAGGACCTCAACCAAAAGCCTGGCAGAGGAGCTTCCTTTTGAGCTCCCCAACAATGCTAGGTAGCATACTTAGCTGGGAGTTCAGAGAGTGCAGTGCCCATGATCGGGGGGGGGGGGGGGGAGAGGGGTGAGCAAAGGCACATGGATGGAAGAGTTGGTAATAGTGGGCCTCACCAGAAGCCCTGGGCCCTAGCAGCTGCCTCCCACCCAAGGTATGGTGAGGCCAAACTGCTATGAGGGAGTCAGTGAAGTTGCTAGTATCTGAAGAGATCTACAAAGAATGAAAAACGTGGAACATGAAATGTCCAAAACCTAACCATTCACATATTTCCCCATATTCTATATAATTAGTTCCATCTCTTACTCCACTACCTGAATCAGTGTGCTAGTGCCCATACACCTCCCAGTTTTATCTGCTGGTGTCTGAACAGACAAGAAGAACTGGTGTTTTTTTATAACCCACTTTTCACTACCCAAAAAAGCTTACAACCACCTTTCCCTTCCTCTCTCCACTTCACTCTGTGAAGCTGGTGGGGCTGAGAGACCTACTCTGTGAGAACAGCTCAAAGAGATTTATGACTAGCCCAAGATCATCCAACTGGCTGCATGTGGAGGAGTGGGGAATCAAACTCAGTTCTCCAGTTTAGAGGCTGCTGCACTTTAACCATGATACCATGTTGGCTTTCTAGACTGAAAGGGCATAAAATGCTGGTCTTCAAAACTGCACCCAAACAGTCATGCCGCAATCCTGCTTTAAAATGGTAGAGGGAATGGTATGGTCATCTCTGCTGGAAAGCGCAGCTGTCTATAGTCTTTTCTTAGCATTCTTCATTTACAGTGTTTGCCACTACCACATCCTGTCAGGCAGGATATCGTCTGCTTGGGTGTGTGATACTTCTAGAACACAACGGTTGCTGTAAAGAGAATAACTGTTTTAAGCAAATAGATCACTCACACACACAGAGGCCACATAGGGCCTGGTATGGCTTTGCTTCCTAAAGGCAGAGCACAAAATTGTGCTAAGTAAGAGGTTTGTGATAGGTGGGTGTAATAACCAATTGTCCTCTCACCCAATACATAGAAAAAGCAAAGTGTTCTTGAGGCGTGAAATGAAACTGAGGGCATTTCTGCACATCGTTAAAAATAGCGTTACGCCAGCTGAGTGGCGAAACGCTAAATAAAATTGCACCTCCTGGCTCCTCCTCACCTTTTTTGCTGTCTCGCTCTTCTCTGCTGCCATTTTGCACTTCTCCCCCTCTACAGGCATGCTGGAAATGGCGGCAGAGAGCAACACGATTTATATGCGACTCTTTTCTGTCTGTCAGTCAAGCTAGGCAGCCAATCCCCTTTCCCCATGCTTTAAAGGCCCTGTGATGTCCACTATTTTTTTAAAAAGAAATCAGTACTTCTCCATTGAAACTCCTATGCATCTAATCATAGAGGGAGGCGGGTGCGAGGGTGGAACATTGGAGGCAGAGATAGCGCTTCTTCACCTCCATACATTTTTTTTGTTGGTAGTCTGCTGGTTGCTCACTGGAAGGTAGCACTACATATGTTGGTGAATCCGCTTTTTGGGATTCACCAACTAGCGCTTTAAAATGGCTGATGTAGCTGGGTGGTTGCTGCTTGGACACTAAATGTGGGCGACGTCATGTGGAGGGGCCAGAATATAACAACTACTTACAGTAAACATTACAATATATTCAAAGGGTGCAGAAATGCTTTAAGAACTAGATAACCAAGTGCAGTAGATAAACAAACTGGAACACATCCAGAGGAGGGAAATGAAAATGGTGAAGGGTTTGGAGACCAAAATGTATGAGGAAAGGTTGAAGGAGCTTAGTCTGCTTAGCCTGGAGAGAAGACTACTAAGAGATGATAAGATAGCCATCTTCAAGTTCTTGAAGGGCTGTCACATAGAGGATGGAGCAGAGTTGGTTTCTGTTGCCCCAGAGGGTCGGCTAGTACCAATGGGATGAAATTAATTGACAAGAATTTTTGGTTAAACATCCGCAAGAAGTTCCTGACAGAGCTGTTCCTCAGTGGAACAGGCTTCCTCGGGGTGGGTTCTCCTTCTTTGGAAGTTTTTAAGCAGAGGCTAGATAGTCACCTCACAGAAATGCTGATTCTGTGAATTTAGATAGATTGTATCCATGCTTGCCTCTTGTGGCCCTTCTTGCATGCCCAGGAAAATTCTATTATTTTCTATTAAATTCTATTATTCTAATTACAGGAACCAGTGAAAGAGACTGATTGTGTTAGGTTAAAGAACTGGACTTAACCTGCTGAGATTTGAGTTCTACATGCTCAGCAATGAAGATTATTGAATAACATTAGATCTCTTATGTCTACTAGTCTAAACTAACTCTCAGAGTTATTGTGAGGCTATCAGGTTGGGGAAGAGGGGAAAAATCTATAAATTGAGTCCTCAGTTTCTTGATTTAAGAGTAGGTTTAAATGACTACTTCCATAGTTAACGGGACTAAAGCGGATCCAGACCCAACTCTCCGAATGTGAATTGTTTGCAGTCAAATGTTTATGTGAAATCTTGCAAAATCAATTTCAGATATTAAATAAGATACACACTCAGCATAACCACTTGGTTCAGTTCTTGCTATATTATACTACAACTGAAGATGGGACAATTAATGCTTGAATCTCACCCATATAAAATTTTCATACATGTGAGCTCTTTTCAGACATTATGTCTGTGTGTCCTAGGAAACTGGCAGCCATGTATATCACACTGCTTCCAATATATGTGGCCATCATATACTCTGAAGAAAAGCACCTGTGGCTGACATTCCTTGGATGACAATCCCTGGGACCGTGGGCGGGTTGTGTGTGTGAAACTATTGGATCAGAGAAGTGGTCCATCTAGTCCAGCATCCTGTCTCACACAATAGCCAACCACTTCCTCTGAAAGACTAACAACAGGGCATAGAAGCGGAGAGTTTCCCCTGATGTTGCCTCCTGGATCAGAGGTTTAGTGCCACTGTACGTCAAATCACCTGTTAGAGCTATGGCAGCAGATTTCACATTTTAATCATTTTCTATGTAAAGAAATATTTCCTTTTGACCAGCCTTCATTTTCTGTATTGGAACAGGAATTGGTGTCCTGATGTTCTAGGAATTTTAAAATCTCTATGCTAACCTTCCCAATTTCCCACCACCACTCCATTGAGCAAAGGATGGGGGACAGAGAGCGTTGCTGGGAGGTCCCCTGATGAAAACAGGGCACAGTCTGCACTTACTTTGTTTATTCCATTGTCAATCCTGTTGAATTCAGATCGCTTTGAACTCGGGTCTTTCTCCCCCCCCCCCCATTGAAACAGAAACGTTTTCTGCACGTGGTTAGGGTAGTTCAGAAGGGGGGTGGGGAGCCAAACCTCTTTCTTTCTTTTATTGAAGGGGGGGGGAGAGGAGCCAAGCAGGGAGCCTCTTTCTTTTCTTAGAGGGGGGGGGGGAAGAGAGGATCGAAAAAGGCAGAGAAGGGAGAAAAAATCCAAGACTGACAGAAGTTGAGAGAAATTAGGGGCTTCTCCTTTAAGGCAAGCTTGTCACATGGCCACCTTTGGCCAATCAGAGGTTCTCTACCACGGAGGAGGGCCCATATTCAAAACAGCCTTTAAATATTGAGGGTTAAAATCACTCTAAGATATCGCACAATAAAGGTAGGGTCACTCCAGATCAATCCTTCTTGCTGCAGAAGGAAAATTTAAATCGCTCCAAATCAAAACGGAAATCGCATTCTGTGTAGACGGCAGGGACTGAATCGACCTGGGATTGGAATAAAAACTCCATGCAGTTTATACCCAGGTTACATGGCACTGTTAAGGTTGCTACCTCTGGATTAAGAAATTCTTGGAGACTTCAGGGTTGAATCTGAGGAAAGCAGGGAGTGTTGAGGAGACGGAATTCAGTGAGAATGTGATGCCTCTAAAGCAGCCATTTTCTCCAAAAGAACTGATCTTTCCAATCTGGAGATCAGTTGTAATTCCAGGAAAACTTGAGGCACTCAAGCAATAGCCATAGGTACTTACATAAAACTGTACATAAAGCATGTGCATAAAGCTGGAAAATTCAATGGTCAGTTTGAGTGTACCAAAGCTAAATATGTCATTTAGATTGCATGCCCATTTATTAAATATGGAAAGACTCACAGTAGTACATTTAAACAAGAACTGTACCATATAATTCCCTAAACAACTAGTTTGGCAATTAGTCTCCTGAGCTAAATATGGGGAAATTTCTATAGGCAATTTCCTTGTAATGATTTCCAGTAGCAGTGGAAAGGATTGCAAACAGCTGAGTTTCGGAGGATTTATGATGGGAGTGGTACCAACAGATTGCTCATGTAAACTGAACAAACTGCTAATCATATCTTATGTGTTGATTTTACAGGCAATTACATTTTGATGGTGAGGATTTCACTGCTTTCTTGTTTATCTAGTCATTTAACAGGGAAGCAGACTGGCACAAGAGGTTTGCCAAGTTAACAAATGAAACACGTTCGCAAAATGGAATTAAGCCAGTAATCTTTCCCCACATAAATCATTTTGAGGTGAACTCCTCATCACCTTTTGTCATAGAAGAAACAATGGCATTACATTGCACAGAAACACCTTGTCAATGGTATGGTCAATTTTAATCAAGCCACGTTTGTCAAATACTAAAAATACATTTCTATAAACGGCCCAGCAGGTAACTGGGAAAGAATAAGGACTAGTTGCACACTCACATTAATTAATGAATGACAAAAGAAATCCCTTGTCCCTACAGTGTATAATTAAATTGTGGAATGAGGTATCCAACAATGACATGACAGCCATTGGCGGAGATTGCTTAACGATCTAGTAACCCTCATTGTAAAATATAAATTTCACATTCTAAGGCAGTGTATATCTGAATATTAGTAGGGATGTTATCCATTTCCTGTTTATGGACTTCTGGAAATAACAGGTCACTGTAAAAAAGAGGATATTGGGATCCAGAATAACAAATGCTAACTGAAACAGGGTTTTTTGTCTGTTTTTTGTTTTTTAATGTGGGAATTTCTGCCATATCATCTGATCTTCATGCTGTTTAGGCTTGGTTGGAGATGAGAACTATTATGCAACTTGTCTGAAGGTCTTTTTTTCTCCACTGTCAATGGTATGTTTCATCTCTGGAGGCTCACAAATGGAAGAATTTGGATTCAAAAGTCAGTGAGCATTACATATCTGCATACATGAAATGGAGGCTGACATGGCTAGCATTTCTCTTGGGGGTGCTTGCTGACTTATCAGATGCAGAAGTACTTCTGGTATCTTTGTAATCCTTTCAGGTGTGCCATGCAGAAAAAGATCTTACAAGCCTGGGTCTATATTTCAGACTAGCTTCCCCCCACTCCGAAATCCCCTTCTCGGAATTTTCATAAACACATAAATGTCCTTACCTTTTAGATTTGCAATAAAAATCTTTGGACTGGAAACGCTGGTTAGAGCCTATAAAGCCCAAGCACAAGGTGTTTGAGGAAGCTATATAGGCACTAACCCCTATAGCTCCTTTGTTATCCATGAAAAGCTGATAGTAGTGTACTGGGGTGACCTGCATAGATTTAAAAAATCATTTAGGATGGAAAGACTGAAAGACTGGCACAAAGAGGGGTGATTTAATCTGATTCCCCTAATTTACTTAATTTATTAAGTTATTTATAGTTCACCTTTCTTGCTGAGGCTCAATGTGGATTACATAGTGTAAGTCAAGAACAATCAACAGTATGAAACAATAAGTGAACAGTACAATATCAAACTGCTGTTGAATGTCTCCTGTTCAATGGAAGAAGAAGAGTTGGTTCTTATATGCCACTTTTCTCTACCCAAAGGAGTCTCAAAGCAACTTACAATCATCTTCCTTTCCCTCTCCCCACAACAGACACCTTGTGAGGTAGGTGAGGCTGAGAGAGCCCTGATATCACTGCTCATTCAGAACAGCTTTATCAGTGCTGTGGCGAGCCCAAGGTCATTCAGCTGGCTGCAAGTGGGGGGGCAGGGAATCAAACCCGGCTCACCAGATTAGAAGTCCGCACTCCCAACCACTACACCAAGCTGGCTGTTGGGGTCAAGAAGGTTAGGTTGGGGAAATATGATAAAGATCCATGCCCGTGAGCCTTCTTTGCTCATACTTCATAGGATCCCTTTATTTACACATCATTGGGACAGATAAATAAATACAGGCTGACACGCCAAGACATCCTTATGTAGGACAAAGGATTAAGCCAGATGATCTATCTGGTCCTTGTTGACTATGGCTGCAAAGAGATTAGAGCAAGAGAATGTAACGCTTTCATAGCTCTGCAGTCAATGCCTCTTGCTACAGCGTCAACATAGCGGTTGCACCTCCCATACTTGGGAGTAGGGTGGACATGCTAGTCAACACTATCCATCTTCCCCAAAATGCCACTGTAATGAACACCAAACAAATTATTACCACTTATAATTCTTATAAAGTCTTTTCTCTTATAGATGCCTCTGCAGAGGAATGCTACCTCTGGAGCGGATTAAAAGCCCCTCCGTCCACCCTGAGGTTTCTAGGAAGTTTTTTGCTGCCGATTGCAGGATTTTAAAGGAATGGTTGAGTTGTGTTTTATAATGTTATGGGTTTTATGTATTGTTAGCCACCACAAGCCTTTGTGGGAGTGGCGGGATAGAAGTGCAATGATAAATTTAAAAAAGAAATGACTTTAGGTAAAAGGAATCTGCACCTTCCACATGGTACTATGTCATGTGCAGGAAAGCAAACAACACAGACTAGTTTAGCAGCTGTTATGATGCTTATTTGCAGCACTGGTAATAAATGCTGCGTCCTGACGTTAATCAGTAACAAGCTCAGTCATCCAGGATCTTTACATTGTTGTATAAAATAAAAAGCAGGAACCTGCCAAGCTATTTTTTCCCTTTGAATTTCGCTCTAAAAAGTACTGTAAGTGTATTAAGCAGCTAGTTACACCCAGGGTGTATAAATCACCTGCAGATACTAATGCATATGTGTATGGCCTCTTTCAGATCTCTGCCTGTACAATGCATCCCCCAAATGTCCTGCTTGCTACAGTTGCTATTCTTTTTGCATCCCACGTGACCAGTTCAGTGGATCCCGAGGATGTTCTGTGGAGGGAACGTCTAGCAGATGTTGCCAACATAGATCGTGTCAAGAATACTTCTCAAATTCTGAACCGTTTTTACGCTATTGGAAGAACAGGTAAAAACAGTCTCTGTTTTTTTGTTTGAGATAGTGTAAAATAATAATGTTCATAGTACCTTATTGCCTGTATAACATAAGAAAGAAAATTCTTCTCCAGTAGTATCTGTATTGGAGTAATTTCTTTCTTCCAAATTATGAAGTTCTAGGAAGGATCCATGCTTAATTACAGTGGATTATCCTTCCCATCTATATCCCAAAGCAAAGTTTAACCATTTTTAAAACTGTGTCTCAGCTTCATTTTGTTTTTATATTCATGCTAGATGTTATTTTCCAAAACAATAAAACCTTATTGAACAGAACATCTGAAACTTCTAAAGTATTGCCAGATCTTTTTTTAGTAACTATGACTCTCTCATAAGTATCAGATGTCTATCTATACATTAAGTATTCACAGTAATGTTAAGACAGAAATCATTCTCAAGAACTAATGAAAATTATAAATTACATTTTAAATTGCATGGTCTTTTCAGTCACCGCCCTATATAAATACTCCTACAACCGGTGCAGTATGATTTTATAAAACAATCAAGAGTTCTTACGAAAACCTTTCTACAGAATAATTCTTCCCATATCCAGGTTTTAAAATATCTCTGTGTATATTTTTAGTTTAAAGGTAAAGGTATCCCCTGTGCAAGCACCGAGTCATGTCTGACCCTTGGGGTGACGCCCTCTAGCGTTTTCATGGCAGACTCAATACGGGGTGGTTTGCCAGTGCCTTCCCCAGTCATTACCGTTTACCCCCCAGCAAGCTGGGTACTCATTTTACCGACCTCGGAAGGATGGAAGGCTGAGTCAACCTTGAGCCGGCTGCTGGAATTGAACTCCCAGCCTCATGGGCAGAGCTTTCAGGCTGCATGTCTGCTGCCTTACCAGTTGGTGCCACAAGAGGCTCAGGTTTAGGGAAGGTAAAAAGGTATTTATGAACCCTGATTGATAAATACCAAAGGGAAATCTTTAGTCCTCAAACAGGTTTGCTAATGGCACTTTTTCTGCATTTTCCATGTATGTCCTGATCCATTCCCCCAAAACCTCCCAAGTACTGCAGGCCTAAGCAGTTACATCCATTTATGTCCACAATGGATTTAGAAGGGTGTGACTCTGCTTAAAATCATTCTGTAAGTCTTTCAATCTCTAATATGGCACAATTTCAAAGCTTTCTCAATCTTGCTTTGTTGGAACTGTGTGAATATAGCCAACCACCGCTCCTATACTGTAATATACAATTTGAGTGAAATTATGAAAAAATTTCCAAGGTGAATAATTTATATATCATATGACAAAACCAGAGTAGATTGTTTTTTTAAAAAATAAGCAAAGACTAATAGACACAGATTAATTAGCAATGTTTATTTTTTAAAAACCCAGAATAATAGATACAGGTGTATTAGCAATGTTCAAAAGGCAGAGGAACACAGTTCTTTGGTTTTCATTTCTGAAAATATTGTGTATGAGTATATTTGAGAGGTTTTACTTACCAAACTCATGATCACTCAGGGGAAGTTAGGGGGGACAAAAGTCTGGGAAGACACTGGAGCCAGAGAAGTCATGTGATTTAATTTCCATTGGGGTATGTGGTATTGTGGTGATGGTAGAAAGAATGACCAAATGTAGTTTTGGAGAAAGTCCAGTTCCTAAGAACATGATCTCTGGGGAACAGGTAGTAGTAGTAATAGTAGTAGTAGCAGCAGCAGCAGCAGTAGTAGTAGCTCATTTTTTATACCCCACTTTTCGGTGCCCAAAGGAGTCCCAAACTGGCTTAAAACACTATTCTCTGGCTTAAAACACTAGTCCATCTAGCTCTGTATTTTCTACTGACTGACAACAGATCTCCAGATTCTCATGCAGGGAAAGGCTTTCCCCAGCAGCTGCTGTCTGTCATCCTTTAACTTGAGATACCAAGGACCAGATCTGAGTCACTATAGAGCAGTGGTCCCCAACCTTTTTATCACTGGGGACCGGTCAATGCTTGACAATTTAACTGAGGCCCAGGGGGGGGGTAGTCTTTTGCCGAGGGATGTCGCCACCACCTGAGCCCCTGTTCCACTTGCTTTCCTGCTGGAGCCTCTGACTTCTCACTGCCCGCTAGGGGGCACTGCCAGCAGCAGCTGCGCAGTGCCACGTCGAGGGGGAGCCCCAGCCATGGCGGCCGCAGACCAAAGGTGAGCCAGCAGCAGAGTGGCAGGGCAGCCCCCGAGGCAGCAGCCGGGGAGGAGGACGAGGAGGAGCTGCAGCCCAGTACCAACTGATTCATAGACCGATACTGGTCTCCGGACCGGGGGTTGGGGACCACTGCTATAGTATATGCTTGCTCAGCAAGCCTTGAATTTATGTATATATTTTAAATATTGCCTGACAAACCTTCCATATAACAATATGAAACAATATAAAAATCAAATCACTCATACAGGTCAGATTGCTCTGATTTTGGGAGTGGTATCAGAAAACAGATTCACGCCTCAGAAGTTAGCTTTTGATTTTAGTGATGTATACCAAAGCTGCACACATTTTTGTCTTCTAGACAGGAATAGAGAGCATATGATCTTTTTCAAATAACTGCACTAAAAATTATATTTCAGAGTAACAAATTTAGTCTTTTGTGACACAGAATAAACTTGAGCCTTCTACAGAATTAATGCTGAACATTATTTTACCTATCCTACCTATTACTCAAAACTATAACTGAAACAACAGTAGACTGGGGTAAAACATGGGGTAGCAGACTAGATGTATCTGTGCAGCTTTATTTTTCCAGGAGCCTTTGAGGCTACCAGTCACAAAATGGAGCCTCACTGGGTGGCGCCAGTCACAAAATGGCAGCCTTTGCACAAACAACCACCTTGGTCTGCAGTGTTCAGAAACAAAAACCTTTCCAAGTCAATAGAACAAAGTTTGAGTCCAGTGGTGCTTCAGACCAACAGTGGTGCTTCAGACCAACTGGAATCATTCCCCTGCAGTTTCCCCTGCACCCCCTGTGGAGAAGCTTCTGAGGTAGCTTTAAAGGGAAAGACGAGAGACTGATTTCAGCAGTGCTAGAGGAAGCAGGGAGAACTTCTAATTGCTTGAAAAGTAACTTGTCTCCCTCAGCTTGCCTGCCCCAGTCTACCACTGTTTTACTACCCAAGAAATCTGGTTGTACAAATTAGGCAGTCTCCTAAAGGTCACTAGAAGTCAAGAATGTGGACAACGATGAAGACTGTCGATGGGTAGTTGAAGCTTCTCTCACACAGGATCCTTGTTTCCTTAAGAGCTTTATGAATGGATCAAATGCAGATATCATTATGTTGTTTTTATTTCTGGAATGGTGCTGAAGATCTCTTCAGCTAGTCAAATGGAGAGAAGGGACATTCAAACCATGAAAGCACAGTGTAGAAAATTAAGAGGGAATAGAGCAACTAAGGTTCATTTTGCCTTGTTATGGAATTCCTGAAAACGCAGGAAATATAAATAGGGATGCATCTAGCAATCTTACTGAGGTGATATTCTGAAAGTGTTATAGTGCAATATGTTCTCCAGGTATACGTATTTACCTGCTGAACTAGTAAAAGTAAAGCCTGCCGAGTCAATAGACAGAGAGGGGCAAGAAGAAATGTGAAGGAGTTAGAGAACAGCATGACTTTTCCAGTTGGAGAGTGAATCTGGCAGATGATAAGAACATGAGTTGACAGGAGCCAGCAGGCCACCAGTCAAGAACTTTCCTCTGGAAGTGTTACACTCAATACCCACTAACTGATTCCATATATCATGGATTGCATTGACTGCAGCTTTCTTGCATTTGCTTACTGAATAAGCTTCAACTGTAACTACTGAGCACTTATATGTCGTATATTATCTATATTTGTAACAATTCATACAAATGAGCAAAGGCACATACAGGGAGTGTCACATTATTCATATCAGGTGAATTATTTTTTTCAATGTTTTTCAAGTTCTTATCAAACCCATATCTTTTATTCTGCTCTTTTTCTAGAAAATTCCTAGCCCCCACCATTTCCCTCTCAGTTTTAGCCTTCTGCTGCTGATTATTTTTCATGTCCCCAATCCCTTATTTCTGTCTCAACTCCTTTACTTCAGCTCCTCTTTCTCACTTCACATGCTGTTTCTTTGTATTTTGTTCAGCACCTGTCTGCTGAATGGCAGCCTCACCACCATACCACTAATTTTAATATGCTGTGTATTTTCCGACAAACTTAATTTACTATAACCAAGTACAGCCTTTTCCCCCCTTTGTACTGTGCTGCTGCTGTGAGGAGAAAATGTTTTCCAACCACACTTACTTGACAGGCTTCTGCTTATTAGCCCACTTCTGTCTTAGAGCTGTTAACACTTCTTGCTGAAATCTGTGTACTTCGCTTGCAATTCTGCATTTTATGGGGAGTGGGGGGGGGGGGTGGCGAGAAAGGTGGCAGCAGCTGTTATTCACTATGTGCCTTGTTAGGAGCTCCTCTGTTGCAGCTGTCATAGGCTGGACACCTTTCAGAGGCACTGTGAAGCCTTTCTAAACATTTTACTTGATTTTTAAAACAAGGACTAACAATTAATCTAGTTATAGGTATAACTACATCACAATTTAACCATGGGATTAACTAAATCACATTTTTGTGTTTGTTTGAACAGGAATGTTGCACTTATCCTCACAAGCCTGCATTGTGTGCCCCAACTTCAGTGACAAGGCATGTGATGACTAGGGACAGGGCTTTTGCAATGGTGGCACATTGCCTGTGGAATGCCCTTCCCCTCAAGGCCCACCTAGAGCGCTACTACTTTCTTTTAAGTGTCAGGCCAAAATGTTTCTGCTCACCCAGGCTTCTAATTAAAGGGCTGACTTAATTTTTTTTTTGTTTAATAGTCTGTTTTTAGTCTGAGAAATGTTTAAGATCCATTTTAAGCCACTCCTTGTTTTATGTTTTGGCTGTCTTTTTGAATGCTGCATTTAATAACTTTTATGATGTTTTATTTTGTAAGCCATCTTAGGTAGATTCCCTGGATAGGTGGTGGTATAACAGCTAGCCAGATCCTGGTATCAGGTTGCAGCATCCTTCATTGCTCTCCTGAGTAAGCAAAAAGCCAAAGGAGATTACAAGCTGCAAAGTCATTCCAAGTCAAGATTCAGGGTTTTCAAAAGTTAGGCCAGTAGTCCAGTCCAAGAAATCAAGGTTTTTCAACAAAAAGCATATAGATTACTGTTATATCCACATCCTACAACCTCCTTTAGAGGTTTTATAGTTAAATGCCAGCTGCTGAGACTCAATCCTACAACAACTCATCATTTTCTTAGCAGGTAGCTGATGTCTAGCCCTAAGGTGAGCACCTCTCCTTTTAGTCTACAGCTGTACTCTAAGCCTGTGCTTTTACCTCTCTAATGGTACAGGTGATCCTGGAGGGCTGGAAACAGGCAGCTGGCTTTCATCTATTGGACCAAGCTGGGGGTGGGGGTGGAGGTGACTCTGTATAGGTCTCAGCTGTATGCCTTGGCATACTTGTACCTTTTCCTCATTTGTTGGCTTCTGCTGCCTCTGGGCTGGCTATGCTGGCCCCTTCCTCCTCTGAGTACTCAACAAGAGTCCTGGCTGACCCATGACAGGTGGCATAGAAAATTTCCAAATAAATAAACTTCACAACACCTGAAACACATAATCATAATATATGCCTAATAAATTGACTTCTGCGCCTGTGTAAGATTTATGCTTGCTTTTAAATTGCTACTACTGGCTAATCAATAGGATGTACTAGTTACATAAGTATGACCTAGTCAAATTGATGGTCAACTCCAAAATTCATCAAGTCAAGCAGACAAGAATTCTTTATTTAAATCTTTAATATTGTACTCTCAACTTAATCTTCCAAGGTGGTTTAGAACAATCAGATAAAAATTATACATTTTAGTTTTTCTTAAAAGAAGTATGTACTAGTATGGTTTTGTTCTTTAGGGTGGCAGATAATTTAAAAAATAAAATACCATCTCAGACCAAACAACCAATAATAAAACCAAGGAACTACACAGAAACTGTTTAAGAATTCTTTGAACACTGTTTGGTATAGTAGAAATATTTATTTGTATCTATTAAGATGTATTCTGAAAGCTTGAGCAAATAAAAACAACTCTTTTCTACACTGAGGCACATATATATCAGAATAAATATATCCTCTACCAGAGGCACTATAATTTAGGGCTAAAATACAGGTTACACTCAACCCTCATGTACCGTTAATCCAATGGCATCCATACCAAAGAATTTTTAGGATGAGATAGTTAGCACCTCTCGCTTTTCCACTTCAAACTGTCCCCTCCTGAAAATGCTTTGGAGTGAAAGCCATCAAGCTGATTCAGAATATAACTTGAGGAACATATTAGACTTTAAGCCTCTAACCTGAGTTTACATAGGGCCGTCATAGTGCACTACATCTCTGTGGACTTCCCACCCTGGAAAACAGAAATGAGAACTTACCACCAACAGAAAACTGTGAACACAAACTAGCTCAAAGACTAGAATAAAGTCCAAAGGCACCTTTAAGACTGACAAAATTTGATTCCAAACTAAACCAAATCATTTATTTACGGTCATTTAGACCAAAATTTTAGAAGCAGTACTATACAATAGCAGTTTGTAAAAGGGAAGGTAATACATTAAAAGGTTAAAAATGCATCAATAATTTATAGTTTAATTTATAGTTATGTATTGGCCGGTGGCGGGGAAGGGGACATTTTCACTATGACATTACGTACTGTAGAATCTACTGCATGATGCAATTGATTACTCTTTTGTTCCCTAGCCATCCCTTATATGAGAGACTGTGATGAAATGTTTCAAACAGGCCACACAGAGAGTGGCCTTTATATAATACGCCCTGAGAACACCCGCAAACTAGTGGTCCAGTGTGTCATGGATGGATGTAATGGATGGACAGTGATCCAGCGGAACAGCTTCAACACTGAACTTACTTGGTCAGAGACATGGACAACTTATAAATATGGGTTCGGCAATCTGGAGGCTGATCACTGGCTAGGAACTGAGTACATCAGCCTCATTGCCCGACAGAAATGGTACAAAGTAAGAATTAACTTGGATGCTGGCAACAATCATAAGTATGCAGAATATGACAGTTTTGTCTTGGAAGATGAAAGTCAAGGCTATAGGCTGCACCTAGGGTCATATGACGGTAATGCAGGGGATCCTCTCACCTCCTCACAGACCAAAAACTTGCATGACAATATGAGGTTCTCATGTAAAGATAGGGATTTTGACAGATCAACTTTAACTAATTGTGCAGATGTTTATGGTGGGGGATGGTGGTATGACAACTGCTTTGATGCACAGTTAAATTGCAAAGGTGGAATGAATTGGGGCACCCTATGTAAGAATTGTAAGAAGTCAGTTATAATGCTGAAGCCCATCCACATGTATTGCAGCAGAGTTTAGCATGTGCTGTTATGTTATGAACATTTAACTCAGTAGGAAAACAGCAGGAACACTGCAAATTCTGTTGATTTCATACCTTTAAAAACTACAGCACCTTCTTTGCTGTCCCCTGGGGAGGTTGGAATGTATTTCATATGAATGATTCTGTACACACTGGTCTCTGACTCAACAATGCAGTCTCCCCGTTCTCCAATAAAATTCTTCTTCCACCAGCACAAACCTCTGTCATTTCTTTTTAGAAAATGTCACTCAAACTTCTGGGCTGGATATATTTTGCAAACAGAACTTTTACCTTCAGCAAGCTTTTTTTTACACTGCGTAACACTCACAAGATCCATCACGTCCTGCACCCACAGGAGGGAATTCTCCTAATTAGACTGTTGGAATTTTCCCCAGCCACAACCCCATTCCCATACATGTTAGCCTACTGCAATACACAAAATACTATAGTGGTACATGTGTCTGGGCTCTGGAGAAGAAGAGCACCCAGCCTTTCACATTTATGGGTGAAGGCTAGGTGGGTGGAGGAATAAGGAGTGAATACATACTAGTCATACTCCAGCAGATCCATCTACTCCAGCACCGTTTCTCACAATATAAACCGGAATTATTTAATATATCTTGCTTTTCTCCCCAATGGCGATCCAAAGTGGCTCACAACATTCCCCCGTCTCCACTTTATCCTCACAGCAACCATGTGAAATAGGTTCGGCTGAGAGAGTATCACTGGGCCAAGGTTTCTCAGCATGCTTCCGTGGCAGAGTGGTGATTTGAAGTCTCCTAGAGCCTGGTTTGACACTCACACTCATTCTCCAGAAATGTCTCCAGAAGTTTATAAGTTGGGTATTAGGATCACAGCCCACCACTGCTGTTGTCCTTGTGCCAGTAAAGCCTCTCTGTACAGCAATCCTCAGTGGGGTATATCCTGCTGTTGGTTTTTCAAATCATTTTGGAAAGGACTAAGACTGCAAATGGCATGAAGAATGAAGATCAAAAGGAACATACAAAGTGGGTACACAGACAGCAGGGGAAACCAGGCAGCTGTGCAGAAGTCTCAACCAGCAAAGTTCTTATCAGTTTGAGAACAGGATCACATTGTAGGTGATGTGAAAGGCCTCTACCTGAGACTCTGGAGAGCTACTGCCAGTCTGAGTAGACATTACTGATATTAATGGACCAAGGGTGTATAAGGCAGCTTCATGTATGCAACACCTTTCATGTATTCAGTTATCAATAGAAAAAAGCCAACATTTAGTAACGCTTTTATTTCTGTTAGGAACTCCTCCCCCTCCTTTTAAGAATCCATAACATAAAACAAGCCTGATTGGGGTGGTGGGAGGAGTTGGGACTAATCACCTACCGGACTGGCCACCTGTCCAATGAAGGGCGAATCAGGTAGGCTGTCCTGCCCCTGGCCACATCCCACCCCAACTTCCATGTGGAAGAAGTGCCAGCCTGCGGTAAGCCAGGCAGCCAGCAGGAGCTGGGAGGGGGAGAAGTCCTGGGGCTGCAGGCCCAAGTGGGAGGGGGGATGAAGGCAGCCCCCGCCAGCACTCCCCCGCCCTGAACAGCCACGGTCACAGCCTTGCCAGGCCTCGGCAGGGCTGCCCAGGAGGGGGGGAGGGAGGCCCCCCCAGTGCTCACCCCCTCCCCAAGCTGCCCTGACCCAGCCTTGTCAGACCTCAGCAGGCCTGCCTAGGTTGGGGGGGGGGGGCAGAAGGCTAGCGCCCGTTGTACTTTTTGTACAACGGGCTTTTCTCCTAGTAAAGGGATAAAGATTCTACACTCACCAGGTATTCATACAATCTCTCCTTCTTTACATTGGAAGGGTCAGAAAACTCTATATAGTCATGTACTAACCCCCCCCCCCCCAATAAAACACAGAATGTCAGCTCTTTTGATTTGGTACCTTCCAATGCCTAAAAAGTAACACTCCCTCTGAGTTTTAAGATGGATTTTAGAGACATGTATGATACAAAACCTTTGAAGCAAGGCTTCAAAGATTTTTTTAAGAGACATGCATCCAGTGAATACAAGATGTGTTTTTTTTTAAGTAAAGAATTTTCTTCCTCCCAAATGGAAATACCAATGAAAGCACATGAAACAAAAACCAGGAGTTCCAAAAGAATACATTATTTACAAGTTTAATAGTGAATCATGCCCTCCCTATGCCTGGGGCATGCTTAAAATGCTAGTAATCAAATCCCTCCTGGAAGTATATGGTGGATGCTTTAATCTGAACCCGTATCTTGGGAAAAGATTACCATTTGGGGCATATGTCTTCTCCCCTCGTTTGCCCATGAGTGTACGAAAAGTCTTGTTCTGGGCCAATATTTTATTATAGAACTCCACCCCACCTTTGGCAAAGTCAGTGGAAATCGCGGCTGTGTTTCTGTCTATCCTATAATCTACTGCTCGGCTCACAGCATCATACACCAGACAGTACCCCACCAATCCAATTATGGCAACTGCTATATTATAAAGGCCTCGTAACACCACTGGCCCAGAATATAAACCCAGGAGCTGCTTTATAGCTACTGCACAGATATATGTCCCAGATAGACAAATGGGAGCAACAGCTGCATGTATTAAGGGACTGTTCTTTTGCAAGTACATGACCTCTCTTGCAATGGCAAACTTCTGAGCCTCCGAAGAAAGGATCAAAGCTTCCTTCAAGGCCAGACCTTCTGTGCTCTTCCAGTCTACTTCTTTGCCTTCAACCATGACAATATGGTTGACAATCACATGCTCATCATCAGCTGTTTCAGCAAAACTGAGAGGGATGCCCACAACACAGCCTGCAGGTAGCCATGGAATTCCAGCACTAACTGGGTGGAAGCTGGAGGCAGCAAAGGCTTGGTAATGATTTTCTGACTTCACTTGGAGATCACTGAGAACTTCATGGAAAAGGCTGTGTAATTTTTCTGAAAGTTCTTGTTGCCTCTCAGACCAGGCCTGGTACAGTGGTTTTAATGTTTTCTGAGGGACAATGTGAAAGGCCAGGTTGGCACCAAGAAGTCCAGCACAGGAAACAATCAGAAAACCAGTCCTGTGTCTCTCCACCATGACTGCTGCTTTGTACAGGAAACGAGCTGCCATAGTCAACTTCTATCCTGTTTATGACAAAGAAACAAGGAATAAAAATATTTGCAGACCTCTGTCTTCAATCAACAGCCTCCACACTCAATACACAAAAACATGCTACATTGCTGATCTTATGGTCTTACATGAACAAATACATTAAAAAGCACTGCAAAAGAAACCAGCATTCATTCTTTTCATTTCATGTCCTTCATCGAATCTTGATCAATAAAGAGGCAAAGGGAATCACCTCTGTTTTCCGGCAAGTAAATCCCCTTTAACTCAGTGGAACATTTCTAAGCAAGGATTAGATTAATAAAACTGCAATCCTATGGGGGCTTAGGAATCATCTTTGAATCTGACATCTAAACACATGCAGAATTGTTCACATCAATCTTGCATTCTGGCAGTTCTACTGATCTTTAAATATCCAGAGTCTTCCTTGTATTTAATTTATTGCCCTTTGAGTCTCTTCCTCTTTTCTTTCTAAGATCACAGGTCTTACCTATTAGATGAAGTCTCATCCCTTCTCCAACTTAAAATGTAAACTGTACATTTATTTTAATATTTCTCCCTTTCCTTTCTCCTCAATGGGAACCCAAAACAGCTTACCCCCCCAAAAGTTGAAACACATTTCCATAAAACACCGCACAAAAACAAACAAACAGTACACAAGAAATCCTGGCCTGGGGCCTAGCAAATTAGTCTGTCAATGACAAGGCCACAGGCTGAGTCTTTCATGGCTAGGCTTTAACTATGTAAGAGTTCGTCTTAAAATAACAACAACAAAAAACCCATCTAGTTGTTTCCCCCACTGAATTAACTGGAACTGCCAGCCCCACTTGACAGTCAGCTTGGTGTGATGATTCCGAGCCCGTGGCCTCCAATCTGGGAAACTGGGTGTCATTCCCCACTCCTTCACATGCAGCCAGCTGGGTAGACCTTGGGCCATCCACAGTCCTCTCACAGCCTCACCTACCTCTCAAGAGTGCCAGCTCTTCTCTTCGTCTACAGTCGCTGGTCCTAATTAATTCTTTATTTAATTGCAACGGATTTTATTCCTGTTGCTTCCTCTTTCCCCTCAATTTCTTTCTCGTCCATTTACGTTTACAATAGATAGCTTTACAAAATCAAGCCGTGACTCTTCTTCAGCCCAATACTGGAACATGAGTTTCCCCAAACTACAAAGCAAGTGCCCGAGGCTTCCCCCTCTCCCATCTGCGGGACACATCCCCTACTCTCCGCAAAACAGCGCTGAGAATAAAGGCCCGATGGACAAAACACATCAGCGAGCCCCTTTTTAACAAACTGCTATCACCCCAACCCCGTTTTAACCTACCCAGACTGCGCTTTCGAACAGCAGCCGCCAGCGCCAGTCGGGAGCCGCAAGGCGAAAGAAAAAGCGCACACGTGGGTGCCGTAAAGAAAGCAAAGTGCTGTGAAAGCTGCGTGCAGCACAACATCCGAGAAAGTGACAAGCTGACTCCGACGCTGCCATAGCAACGCGCGTGCTCATGTTTTGGCGCACAACCAGAGTCACAGGGGATGGAGCAAGTAACGAACTTGTTACATTTTTAATAAGACCCGCAGCAGCTAATACAGAAAAAGAATGCAAACAAAGTCTGGAAATGCTGTTTGTGCAGCATTTGACCCAGCTGAGAATTTAGTTTCTGTCAAGCCCCTTTACGTTTCATGTGCAATTATTATCTTGGCATAGTACGGGAAAGGGATCCTGACTTCTGGTCTCATGCCTTCCTGTCTGGTCAGGCTGCAAACATACGTGGCGTTTGATTTAACCGTGCCTTAGCGGGAAGAAAAGCCCAAGGCAGCTGCTGCGTTGGCCCCAGCTGCTGACTGGACGTTTTGCCTGCCCCTGCCTACCACGGACAGCTGTGCAAACCACAAGGCGTTTGGAGGGATAGAACAGCTATTTATCATTTGGCTGCTGAGAAACATTCTGTGAGAAAGAGACTCTGTGAACAGCTCTGGTTTAAGCTCTTCTGCTTTATTATGTTGCTTGCTATGGGATTGATGTTTGAGAAGAAAGGGCCATAAATGCTACTTGGCTCACCAAATAAGCTCAACAATGCTTCCTTTAGGAGAATAATGTTTTTCCCCCTTCAAATGAGCAACAACTGTGCAGTTGTTACTCCTTGCACAATGCAGATAGCATCCTTTTAAATTTAGAGGACACTTTTGTTATCATGAGGAATCCGGTTTCTCCAAAATTAAGGACAGCTGTTAGAGTTGCCATCTCTGGATTGGTAAACACAAAGTCTGGTGGTAGACTCTGGGGCGAGTAAGACCTCAGCAGGATATAATTCCATCAAGAAAAACAAACAAAACGTAACTTCCGCCTCCTTGCATTGTTGTTAGGATAAAAAGGAGAAGAGGAAAATTTGGTAAGCTGATTTGGGTTCCTATTTAGGAGAAAGGTGAGGTAAAATGAGGTTAATAAATACATATATGTGATGGTAGATGCCAGTTAAAGGATTGTTCAGTTGAAGGGCAGGAGGGAGAGAAGCAAACATCAGAAGGTGAGGATATGGGGGTCACTTGGAAATAGGAAAGAGGAAGTAGTCTGTGGAGGGCAATATAGAGGGAACGGAGGTGCAACATGCAGATTTTTGCAAGTCGTTTCTGTTGGAATACATGGCAGTGGGGGCGGGTGGCTCTGTTTTTTTTTTTTTAAGAAATTACAGACTCCCTTGAGTGTGCTGAATTCCTGTCTTTTCTGTTTGTGGTATTTTATCAATATCCATTTGTTTTCTATAGGCCACCAACTTGGGAGCCATGCAAGGAATTGTGGGGCATGGTGGAACATAGTCTTGAAAATCAGGCCATGCCTCAGTCTTTAGGATTCTATAAACTTTCAAGGACGTTTGTGGGTTGATTTTCCCTCCCCCTTTTCCCCTTTAACTGGCACTTAAATCTCTCTAAATCCCATTTAGTCTGGAGCATTTTCAGTCATATTCAGGTTCACTTTTAAAGGAATTGTTTGTTTTCTTTTTGAGGAGGTTAATTTTTAATTTTTAATTTTGTTCTTGAATGCCTGGAGTCCTTTACGTAGGGCTGCCGGCTCTGGGTTGGGAAATACTTGGAGACTTTTGGGGTAGAGCCAGAGTGGGAAGCATTTGGAGTGAGGAAGGACCTCTGTGGAGTATAATGCTATGGAGTCCACCTTCCAAAGCAGCCATTTTATCCAGGGGAACTGATCTCTTTTGTCTGGAGATAAGCTATAATTCCAGGGGATTCCCAAGTCCCACCTGGGGACTGGCATCCCTACCTCTGAGTATGTAGAGACACATTATTCATGGGTTTCCTGGTTTTTCTGTTTTCATCATCAGACTTGTAACCAGTTAGATTACTATCTGATTGAATGTTAAAATACTGGCACTCCATGTTCAACTTTAAGCCCCCAATTCAGAAGAGAATTTGAGCTAAAAGAACCAAAGATAACGGGAGGTTACTCTGCTGTGGTTCAGCCTCACTTGGCGTATTGTGTTCAGTTTTGGGCACCCCAGTTGAAGAGGGTTGTAGACAAAGTGGAGCGTGTCCAGAAGAGGGCAACAAAGATGGTGAGTAGTTTGGAGACCAAGGCATATGAAGAAAGGTTGGGGAAGCCTGGTCTGCTTAGCCTTGAGAGGAGATGACTAAGAGGGGATTTGATAGCCATCTTCAAGTAATTAAAAGGCAGCCATATGGGGCGGAGTTGTTCCGGAGGGACAGACTAGAACCAATGGGATGAAATTAATTCAAAAGAAATTCCGTCTAAACATCTGGAAGAAGTTCCTGACAGAACGGTTTCTCAGTGGAACAGGCTTCATCAGGAGGTAGTGGGTTCTCCATCTTTGGCAATTTTTAAACAGAGGCTGCATAGCCATCTGATAAAGAGGCTGATTCTGTGAAGGTTCAAGTGGGTGGTAGGTTATGGTGGATGAGCAATATGGTTGTGAGTGTCCTGCACTGTGCGAGGGGTTATGCTAAATGACCCAGTAGGTCCCTCCCAACTCTATTATTCTATGATTCTAAGTTTATTTATTTTAAATATTTATATCTTGCTAATTTCATAAAAATACAATTCAAACAACAAGAACAGAGCAAACTTTTTGTGCCATTGTAATAACTAATCTCTACTCTCAAGTCACCAAAAGCTTGTCATAGTGAGGGGTGGTATATAAACTGAATGAATAAATAAAAGGACTGGCCTTACAGAACTTGTGGAATTTCTGCAAAGCTGGGGCCTCCCTCATGTCCTCAGGAATCTATATCATAAAGCAGGACTGGACACCAATTTGAGAATCAGAGCTAGCTTGTGAGCATATATGGGTTTAGGTGATCCAACAGATAATAAAAATCCTTGGGATCCCACATCTGTAGTATAATATAAGAAGTGGTTTCAGAAAAGTGTGGAGTACTCAGTAGCTGGTGTCTGAGGTGGGGCTTGTGGATTTCTTTAAGTGCCTCTTGGTTCCATCATTCAAACACTGAACAATATCAGTGCAAAAGCCAGTCACATCTTACTTTTTAGATCAGCCTGCTAGATGGTGCTGCAGGACATGCTCTAAGCTAGTCATTTAGTGAGGAATTCTTTATGATATGTTAGGGGGAAAAACTCTTATGATATATTCCGGTGGATAACTGTGCTAGTCTCAAGCAACAGAACAAAGTTTGATCCCAGTGAAGGCAAGGTTAGGTCAAGGTTTTTGGGTAGCCTTCCATGTAATGTCACAATAAAATAAATGCTAATGGACATGGTGGAGACTTGGAAAAGCCACTCAGACCTACACACCTCCTCTAGTTTAGGGTACAGCTACACCTAGGGCCTTTACGCACGGGGATCTTTGTTGCAAATTGTTTGCGGAATGAAAAATCGCCATTTAAAATAGTGGAATTCGTCGTTATGCATACCTGCCTTTGTAGTGGAATCAGTTGCGTTTTTTAGTGTTTCCCACAGGCTTCCGGTCTTGGCAGAAATCGCTAGAAAGGAAGTGCTATTGCCAAGCTCGTCCCACCCCTGGCCGTCAAGCAGCCAATGGGCAGCCGTTAGCATGCTCCCAAACAGCCCCTTTCCCTTTAAGAAAGGTTTAAAAAAAAAAAAAACAGACCCATAGCAACGAATCTAGGTAGATTCGTTGCAACGGAGAGACCCATCCAGCTGCCTAATGTGAGCTGTCGTTTGATCGTATGATCGTTGCCACGCTGCCTCGAGTGATAAAAAAAAAATCCCCCCCCCTCTCACGGGCCCGATTTTCGGCTGAATTAATGTGTAAAAAATAAAGGGACTTTATTTCAGCAAACGGGCTTTAATGTGGTTTGTGCTTAGTGACTAAAGGTAAAGGACTGAAGCCAGGGAAGCCTCTAAACAGAAAGAGGCTCGCTGGTGCGTTTATCCCCGCTCGCTCGGAGAAAAAAAAATGGCGATCGCTTCGCCGGAAGTTTGGAGGACAGGCTCAGGAGGAGGGACTTTGAAGAAACCGCAACAATGGTAACGCACAGGTCTTTATCGCTAGTGTTACAGATTGTTTGCAAGAGTGTAGCGCTTTCCGGAGGGTGAATCCACTTTTTGGGATTCCCCTGAAAGCGCTACAACGAAGCGCTTTTTGCTGATCGGTTTCAGGAGTGTTGCAGATTGTCTACGACGTCGTGTGTTAAGGCAAATCAATAGCGTTTCCAATTAGCAACCATTGTGCGATTTTGAAGCCGTGCAAAAAGCCCCCTACTATTTCACCTTGACTTTAACTAGCCTTTCCTGGCAACTAACCCCCCCCTCCCCGTGTGAGATTTATTTTATTTACCTGAACTCTCCATTCCCAATTTGGTAACTTTTATTAAATTGGCTTTGATAGGGCTACTCCGGTGGAAGCAGTTTAGTTCCAATTCAAATTAATTAAATGTATTTTTATTCCACTCTTCCCCCACCCAGTGGAGACCCAAAGTGGCTTACAAAAATTGTGTAATCAAGTTTAAATAAAACACAGTATGAAAACAAAAAATGAAAAGTATGTTGCACATCATTGGCAGGTATCCAGTGGCTTTGTCTATCAAGACCAAGGTGATGGGCTGCAAGCCATAGACTCGCTTGGACTCACACCCAGGGGCTTGCAACCCCAGCAGCAGGAGAAAGAGAAACTGGTAAGCCTCTTCCCACAGTTCTCCCTTCTGTTGTGTATCTGAAAACCAGAATCAGCATGGGGCAAAATGTTCTTTGATGCCCTGAGTGAACTTTGGTTCTCCCTCCCCCATAGAGAAAAAAATGTGACATCTAAAATGAATTGGTTATCTAAAATGGATTATTTGTTGGTTATTCAAGATTAACAATGTGAAAACAGATAAGCTCTTCAAAAGCTACCCACTTCATCATGACAATTAAAGAAGATGGAAAGCAACTGGTATAGAGATTCTAGATGCTGGTTCAAGCCAGTATAGGAAGCTCCCATTTCATTTAGGTGCCATTCAAAATCTGGCACCCTAGGTAATTGTCTAGGTTGCCTAGTCATTGGTCTAACCCTTCTTGGAATTATGTTCTACAGGACAATCTGGCAACATCATCACAATTTGTGACATCACGCATGTGTTAGTGATCACTGTACCAGCAATAGTGCTGGCCTGCAGCTCGCTGTTTTTTGCACACTGTTGTTCAGGCAATCCACAAGGAATATGTGGAATGGCATAGACCGTGCATAGATTACACATCAGTAAACATCCAGTATAAAACTGTCTTGCAGACTTAAAACTGAACAGCAAAATTTTAGCTTCTGTTCTAAAATAGCACATTTCCCCTCCATCCTTATTTTTACATGATTCTATAGGCCTCCTTGAAATGTAGCATGGATAATAAAGCTGTTGTACTGCATATTACGTACAAGTATTAGAGTAAAAATTGCTCTGGGCCTATATTAGGAAATTCTAGTTCCAACAAGTTTTCAGAGAATGAAATTAATGCCTATAAATCAGTAAGAAAGCTATATTGGGAGCAAATAAATATTTGGGATCTATAGGTGTTAGATTTGCCACTGCATGAGCCCACCTAGTTTGTGGCTGTAATAAAACTCAGTAATGAAGTGAAAGATACTTTTATTCCCCTTCCCTTGGAATAGTATATACACAGCTATATAAAAAAAAGCAGTCAGTATTACAATCAGGGGTAGATTGGCCATTAAGACCACTGGGGAAAGTCCCAGTGGGTGGATGACCTCGGGGCCTCCTCCAGCTACTGAAGATGAACTTGAAGGACTATACTCACTCACTAGGGGTGTTGAAATATGGGAGATATGTTGTGTGCATGATTCAAAGAGATATGAAGATTATTCTGCAGGGGGCATCAGGGATGTACTTAGGAACTTCCTAGTATTTTTCAAATAATCTCCTCCTGCATCCTGACCGGTTCAATTAGAGAATTCCTGCTCCTTTGAGCACATTTCCTCTTTGACTGTGACCAGACAAAGAATGAAGAACAGTTAGACTCTGTCCTGTATCTCTTTACACTTATTTCAATTCTCAACAAAGCTTGTGCTTGAACCCCTGCATATTTAAACTCTGCCAACAGCCTTCCCAGGTTTCAACCCCAAATCTCCAGGAATCTGACAACCCAGAGCTGTCAATTCTATCTTCCCAAATGAATAACGTTTAAGTCCAGTGGTCCCTTTAAGGTAAAGTGACCAGAATTAAGGGAACCTAAGGCAGGATGCGCCCCTCCCCCTCCCTCCCCCTCCCCCTCCCCCTCCCCCACCCCCACGACTGGGCTCAAGAAGGGCAGCAGTGGCGGTGGGCCCCCCTCCCTCCCCCCCCTCCCCCCTCCCCCCCTCCCCCCTCCCCCCCTCCCCAACTGGCCTCAAGAAGGGTGGCAGCGGCCCGGGAAGAGCCCGGCAGACGGATCCATCTTTAAAGGGAGGAGGAGGTAGGAAGGCGCGCAGGAAAAGGCTCCCCGAGCAGGTGGCAGCAGAGCTGGCCGGGAAATAAGCCGTGACTTCTTCGGGTAGTAAAAAGTTTCCTACAGCAGCGGGCTCCGGCGGGAATGGTGGCACCGTGCCCTGGAGCCCGGGCACCTGCACGGGGGCCTCTTGAGCCTGGCATGCTGCGTGACGCGGGGCAAATGCCCCAAAGGCGGGACTGGCCACCTTACTTTAAGGCCAACAAAGTTTCATTTGAAGTATAAGCTTAGATGCACACGTACACTTACATCCTGAATAAAACTTTGTTGGTCTTAAAGGTGCCACTGGATACAAACTTAGTTCTGCTGCTGCAGACCAACACGGCAACCCAACTGAATCTACTCCCAATGAAGGAACTACATTCCTTCATTACATTCACTACATTCCTGAGGAATGGGAGGGCGACTGTAAGCCGCTTTGAGCCTCCTTTGGGTAGGGAAAAGCGGCATATAAGAACCAACTCTTCTTCTTCTTCTACAGGTTCTGCGTAATTCCTGGTTTTGTGGCTATTTTGAAGTAGAATGCGGTTGTTATGGTTACAGTTTTATGGTGAAAACTGGCACCAGGCAGAGTGGATATTTAAAGCCTTTCTCCTGCTGCTTTTTTAAATCAAAAATTGCCTTCCCCCCAAAGCTTTTTTTTTGGGGGGGGGGGGAGGTATGAGGGAAAAAAATCACTCTCACAGATTGATTCATATTCTGCTGTCCTGCCTTCTCTGTGCATTAAACAAACCAAATGCTGATTTGTGCATTTATTTTGAACACACACATTTAAGGACACATTTCTGGGTGTAAGTTCCCTTGAGTAACATGGGACATATGTAGGCTTACTTCCTTAATCACCTTTACATTTTTAAAGTATCGTATGAATCTCTGTTAAGCCAAGTAGAATTCAGTTATTTACCTAACTGATTGTTTGGTTTTAAAAAAATGTACAAAAAAGACAAATAATTTAAAAATGTGAAAAAAGCAGTTCTGGGGAATAGATAGTGGCTTTGTGACATTACTGATTTATCAGTCAACTGAACAACTGAGGGCATTTCCACACCCTTTAAATGTAGTGAAATGCTTACCTTATGTAGTCATTATATTCCAGTCCCTCCATATGACATCAGCAACATCCACCATCTGGGTGGTAACTGGCTGGCTATATCCTCCATTTTAAAGCGCTAGTTGGGGAATCACATAAAGTGGATTATCCAGCCTATTTAGCTCTAGCTAAGGGAGCAACCAGCAGGTAACCAGCAGAGGGAAGGTATGGAGGCTCAAACGTGCTAAAGGTGCCTGCCTTGTCCCGCCCTTGCACCCGCCACCCTCTCCCTTGTTCCTGGGGATGGGAATTTCTTTCTAAAATGGCTAACTTACAGGAGCAACGAATAGGCAGACAGTTGTGCAGGCTATGCCAGAAATAGTTCCCCCCCCCCCCAAAAAAAAGTTGTAACACAAAGCATGCCTCTCTAAAATCTCTCCCTCCCAAATCAGGAACAAGATTAATTTTAAAAAGTTATATGCATAGATGTTTAAACAGAGAAATGAGAATTAAAAAAAAAATATCGGGCATTGCGGGACCTTTAAAACATGGAGAACGGGGAATTGGCTGCCTGGGTTGATTGACAGGCAGAAGAGAGTCACGTGTAAAGCGTGTTGCTCTCTTCTGCCATTTCCATCAGTATTTGTGAGAAGCGCCAAAAGGCGGCAGAGAAAAGTGAGACAGCACAAAGTAGAGGAGGGACTTGGAGGCGTGATATTATTTAGTGCTAGGCCATTCAGCTGGTGTAACGCTATTTTTTTCTGATGTGCAGAAATGCCCTGACTTTGGATCAAGCACAAACAGTCATTTTTTCCAGAGCTCAGTTTTGATGGGAAAAATTTGTTGGTCTGAACAAAACACAGATAATATGCTTATATAGTGCCTCCATTACACAATTATGTATATTTTCCTTCATCCCTAATCTTGGCTTTAATCTGGCTCTTTTCTTTCTTGCTGCCTTTCCCACACCACTGTGCTTTGGCAGTTGCTATCCTGACCTCCTGTGTTCTGCAAAGTCAGCGATACACTTGAATAAAAAGGGGGTGTTTCTCTTTTTATTTCCACTCACTTCCACCCCCACACATACGTTTGTAGGGAATAATGAAACCATTTCTTGTGCCAGCACTTGTTATAGATGGTATGCAATCACACAACCCCCAGATCAAGGAACAATGTTGTCATTGCAAATACGGGCCTGGAAGGCAATTTGTGAAATGAAGGGAAAGATGTATTTAAGGGAGGGGGCGAACTTTGGAATTAAGGCATTTCTTCCTTCTCATTTGCGCAGAGACCATAGGCAAAGCGACAGCTGGCAAAAACACTTTTGCTGAAGGGATTTGCCACCTGAAGCAGCTTCAGGTCGCAGATTTTTGCAAGTTGTTGGGAAGTAGGTTGAATAAAATGTGAGATCCAGTTTCTTTTGAAAAACATACACTTCATAGGTGATTGCTTTATATTTTTGCAGCTATTTTCTGAACCGTCTTGTGCTGGTTGCTGTCAGGGAAAAGTGACAGATGGTCTAGAACTGTGCATGATGCTCTGATAGTCTTTACAAATCCGCTGAGCTCCTTATTTATTTTTATGACCTAAGATTGTATGTTATTGGTCAGCTAGCTTATTTGTTGTTAATTAATGCTGCATTGCTGTGCATTCCTTTGGGTTAGATTCAATTGGTAGTTCCCACCTCCTGCTGACCTCCCCCCCCCCACACACACATGTCTCCTGTTCTCACAGGTGCAACATTTGGTGGAGATCAGGAGGCTGCTATGGGAAGTCCAAGGCAGAAAAGTTCTCTGTTTCACTGCTGATTCAAAATAAGTATTCATCTTTGAGCCTTTTCCCCACTGTTCAAAGGTGTTTCAATGTTTAATTCAGTGACTGCAACAAATTTGGGCAAAATTGTTAACCTCACTGATGGAGCTTTGTGCCCATGATCACCCAGTGAGTCAGAGGTATTACTAGCAGTTGACACGTTTATTCCACATGCTTTTCATTGACTTTGTTCCCAATCACAGTAATGTAGGCCCAGCCATACCGTGTCAAGCTTTTGGCTAGTGTAAGCAATAACTTTAGTTTTAGTAGGCAGTGTTACTAATTTATTAACAATATTACTAATTTTACTTTTAAAAAATTCCTGCTTCTAACACCATAACAGCAGAATACATTTAGAACTGATCTCTGCTGTCTTTCTTGGTGGTCTCCCATCTAAGTACCATGATTAACCCTGTTTAGCTTCCAGACTCTGATGTGCTCAAGCTAAGTTGGGCTAATCACATACCTCATTGAAATTCTTTAGAAGCTGCCCCTTGGCATGGAAAGCCTTCAGCCTATGGGTTGAATGTGATGTGATGTTTAATTGGCAAATAGCAGTGGCAAGGTGCTAGTTGTATTGGGTTGGTTAGAACTTGGGGGAGAAGGAACTTAATCAGCAGCTAAGCTATTTGTCCTGTGTAGGAAGTATACAATTTGGCCCACAGGTATATGGATCACTTGCACTTAGTAATTTTAAATTGAACAATGTATTCCTTTAAGTAAAGATACAAGAGAAAAGAGTGGGTGGTTATTTTTTTCCTGTAGTTTGACAGACTGACAGCTTCAGAAACGGGGGAAAGGCCTTTGTTCAATTTCATACTTGATACAGCACAGACAGCTGTCATCTTAATTTTATCCCCCATAACCCATATAATACTGCACCATGATTTGGATGCGTTATTTTGTCCCATTCAGCTGCGGTACTCATTCAGCTACGGTAAACATAATTTAAACAGGACAACTATGAACTTGACAAACCAAATCAGACTTTTAAACCTCTGAAATTAGCCTTTGTTAGGGATCTTTAGGGAGGTTCACAGGACTGTTACATTCAGCCTTATGACATATCTCTTTGTATGCAGAATTGTCTTTAATGGGTGTTATATTAACTTCCCCCTCCTTTTGTCACCTGACACTCTAGTAGGTCCAGAACAGATGGAGTCCCCCCCCAGTGCTGGGTGGGTTAGAGACATTTTAAACTATCGCCCATGTCATATTCTTGTTAATCATGATGACGACTTTTTATTTTTGTTAAGTGTGTTCTTGAGCATATTTCCATTAGCGCTCCCCCCCCTTTAAATTTAAAAGAAGTCTAAAGCTGCTCTGATCACTTTCGGCTTTTGTATGAACATTTTAAGGATAGAGTGGGGGCAATGTAGGCATACAGAGAGACTTTAGTAAACCAGAGGTAATACTACAATCCCCACAGACATGATGATATTTTAGATGCGAGGAAGGACATCAAATGTTTTGTGAGTTGCAGGGTTGTTTGGAAATGACAATATTTTTTCAGCCTGGGAAAATGAAAGAGGACACAATGAAGAAGATGAGGTATATCCTATGAAACATTTGTCAGAGTTCAAGTGTATCTACTGAAATGGATACTGTTATTTTGCTCATATATGGCAGGGAAGCCTTAGTAGCTCATGGTTAAGAACATTTAATCCCTTAGTATATGTTTCAACCATTGTTGATGTTGAGCAATCCACTTGGCTGGGGCACAATTGCAATCCTGACCAGTACTCAGTTGTCCAGAGGTTTCCTAATACCAGGGTCTTCACAGGCTACTTCCAGACAGGGGCACATTTTTGTGCCCTGGCAGCAGAAAGCAGCACAGGAATATGCAGGAATAGCATCCCTACAGCCTATTCCTGCACTGCTTCTGCTGCCCCACTCCCTATTCCCCCCTGCTCTCTTTGGGTTGGGGCCAAAACTAACAACTATCTACCTACCTGTTTATGGCCCCATCCATTCATGTAGTCACTCATCTGTCCATCTGTCTATGTATTGATGCACTCCCAAATCATCCTGAACTACTGGGAGATAATTTGCGGCAGTATCAAAGATAGTTTACGGCAGTATCACTGCTGTTTTTAATCTGTATTGACCTGTCATTGTTTATTGAAATTAATTTAAAATGTAATTTTATCTTCTGTGATTGTGTATTTTATAATTTTTGTATACCATTCTGTGCCAGCTTGCTGGGAGGGAGGTGTAAAAATCCATTGTCACTAATATGCAGATGACACCCAGCTCTATCTCCTGATGAACAGCCGCCCAGACTCGCTCCAGATACATTTGCCAGATGTTTGGAAGCAGTAACTGGGTACTTGGAGCAGAGTCACCTGAAAGTCAACCTTTGCAAGATGGAGGTCCCGTGGTTGGGAAGGAAGTGGCCAGATCAGGAAGTGTACCTTCCCAAGCAGTCTGGGGTGCAACTTAAGATCTCACCCAAGACCAGGAATTTGGGTGTGACCTTTGACACCTCCCTCTAGATGGAGGTGCAGGACACTAGAGTAGCCCACACAGCATTTTTCTATCTATGCCAGGCAAGGCTACTAGCCCCCTACCTGTCCCCAGAGCACCTAGCCACAGTGATCCATGTTACGGTCACCTCTAGGCTTGATTTCTGTAACTTGCTCTATGTGAGCCTCCCCTTGTCCTTGACCTGGAAGCTGCAGCTGGTCCAGAATGCATCCACTAGAGTCCTCACAGGGACATTTTGGAGGGTCCACATCCATCCTTTGCTGAGGCAGCTGGTTGCCAGTTGTGTTCCAGATCAGGTTTAAGGTTTTGGTTTTGATTTTCAAGGCCATCTGTCATCTGGGTCCCACATATTTGAGGGACTGCCTTATACTTTATGCTCACTGCAGGGCCTTCTGCTCTGCAGGTGCAAATTTGTTGGTGGTTCCCAGCCCAAGGGAGGTGCATCTGGCCTTGACTTGGGCCAGGGCCTTTTTGGTCCTGCTCCTAACCTGATGGAATGAGCACCTCGAAAAGCTCAAGGCCTTGCAGGAGCTTTCTCAGTTCCACAGGGTTTGCAAGATGGAGCTCTGCTGCCAGGACTTTGGTTGAGGCTAGAGTAACTGACATCTTTGGGTCCTCCTTGCCATAGTTGTAATATCATGTAATATCATTTTAGATGTGCAAAAATGCCCTAAAGCATGAATGTCCTCATTGGACATTGCTATCCTAGAACAACAATATTACCAGCCTCCAAACCTTGGTTTCTGTCAGTAAAGTGCAGGGGGATATAGCCAGGTCATTTCCAGGACTATTTTGGCCTTTGAAAGAAGACATAGACCCTTTATGCAATGGGAACTTCACTGCCCCAGCTCCCGTGCAGGAGCACAAATTGGGGGCGGATGAGGTGCACTGGGCCAAATGCTCCCTCATGTCGGTGCAGGAAGAGGTGGAGCAACCTGCCTTGACTAAAACTCCAGCCTGCAGCCAGGCATGAAACCTCCAGTGCATAAATGGTCATATTGAGGCAGCAACTACCAGGTTACTTGCTACCACCCAGTTTGCATATTCACTCAGGCCTGGCTCCTTGCTACTGTTCAATAGTGGCCAGCCTACAAATCCAGTGTGCTACAGTGGCTGCGGTTTCAGACTATGTTATGGGGGACCCCAAATCTTAAGACTGTTATGTAGGCTCACTGGATGACTTTGGATCAGTCACACATTCTCAGTCCAACCTGCCTCACTGGCTGTTGTGAAAATACAGTGGAGTGAAGGGGAATAATGCAAGTGCCTTTGGGTCCCCTTTATGGAGAAAAGCTGGTTATAAATGAAATATCAATATATTCAAAGATGGGGGCAAATTATTTTGTATAATTAATGGTTTTTATGGGCTACTACTACTGCCAACTCTCTTCATCCAGCCTTCATTTCCTGGGTTCCTACATGGGTAGGTGGGTGGGGGGAGAGGGATGGCTTACTGTCTCTTTCAAACTCCTGCCTGCTCCGTTTCTAGATTTATATTTCCTCTCCGAATTAGGAAGCCAGAAAAGGCAAAAGGACTTTCTTTAAAAAGTGGGAAAATTCCCCAAAAAGAAGTAAACAGAAAGGAGCAAGTGGGTAGCAGCATGGGTCTATAACAGCAGAACAAAATTCAAGTCCAGTTTTGAAGACTAATGAAATTTACAGGGTATAAATCTCTGTAAGTGATAACTCTATGCATCAGATAGGAGCAGAATTTATTATTCTAGCATAATAAATGTAAATTGACATTAAGGGGAGCAAAAACAGAATTCCAAGAACAGATTGCTAAAATAAATGAAGACAATTATAAGCAATAATAAGCAATTCTTGAGATAAAATGGCCAGGGAGGTAGTTAGGCCATTAGTTTTCTGAAACTTTTGGGGCAAGGAGTGACCTGGGGAGCTGTTACAGCATGGTTAATAAGCAGTGAATGTCGTTAAGACAGAAAAGGGAACAGTTAATATGCATATTTGAAATGCAAGTAGGTAATGTAACCTCAAGGAATGCTATTAATGGAAAATCATTAAGTTAGCGATTATCAAGGCACCAAATATTGTGCTGCATGAATTTCAGCTGCTGTGGACAACGAAGCAAAGCAGAGCATCTTTGGTCCACCTATTATGGACCTGTGGCTCATCCATCTCCTGGTACTATGTTTACTTTGAGCACAATTATCCTTGCCTCTAAAGAGCCTTGCTTTATCATGAACCTCAGGCTGGTGGATTTCTGGACTACAGCCCATCATTCATAACGACTACAAACAGATGTCATTGCATGATCACATTTATAAAGGCAGATTTATGGCTTGGTTCCTAAAATCTGCTCACTGGGTTTATCTTGAGTAATGTTTTAGTTGCTGAAGAACATCGATAAGAATTACCTGCTGCTCTCCAGGGACCCACTTTTCTATGGCCCTTATCTTCCTTTGGAAAACAGGGACCATTTCATCATAATGCTGCCTGCAATGACCTCTTTGATTTACACTCCAGTCCACATTCTGTCTTGTGAAGCCTTCAGTGTTACCAGCTTGCAGCAGCAGAAAGGACCTGCGAAACGGGGAGACATAGTGCTGAATTAGCTCTATCGATCTATGAATTATTAAATGCTCTTGACTGGCTGTATCAGTGAGTCATGCGACAATGAGCAGTGACTGATTAGGAAGGCTGATGGTGAGAATGCATTCCCAAATGGAGATCATCCATATTTACCTTGGCTACCACAAGTGAGAACTACTGAGGAACACTGCTTTAAGGCCTGACAGTAAACCATTTTCTGAACTCTGGCTCCATCATTAACCAAAAGGGAGATCTGCAACCAAGAAATCAGAAGGAGATTGACAATGGGACAGGAAGCCCCATTGTCGAAAAGGAAGTCGAAAAGATCTTTAAGGATGTGATGCTGGTGATAAAGATAATTCGAACTATAGTATGATTCTTTACTATGTATGGGTATGAAAGTTGGACAGTAAAGAAAGCTAACAGGAAATAAGTTGATTCATTTGTAAGCTGAGGTTGAAGGAGATAAGTTGATTCATTTGTAAGCGGGAGGAGATCTATGGAGGTTGGAGGAGATCTATGGATACCACAGACCATCAAAAAGACAAATGTGTTCTAGATCAAATCAAGCCTTTACTCTCCCTGGAAGCTAAAATGACTAAACTGAGGCTGATGTACTTCGGTCCCAGTATGAGAAGACAAGAGTCACTGGAAAAGGCAACAAGGTAGGAAAAGTCGAAAGCGAGAGCAAAAAATAGTGACACAATACGCAATGGATTGCTCAATAAAGGAAGCCACATGCTTCAGTTTAGAAGACCCAAGCAAGGCTGTCAATGATAGGACATTTTGAAGGGCAGATTTTTAAAGCCCCACTTTTCATATGTATGTATAGATTTTTGTCAGAAAAATATATCCAGAATAACTTCCAGATTATTTTGTGCCTTTTAATAGGCCTGGGGGGGGGGGACTACTCTTACCAAAATACCTTTGGGATCGGGGGTTCCTTCTACACATAAATGTTTCTGGCTTTCCCCTATTTGAGGATGAGTTGTAATTCACTGCAGAGCTCTTACTTTCTCTCAGGCCCCAGATTACTTGGCATCGGCAATTAAATAATCTCTGGTAGCAGGATTAGAAAGGACTTCTACTTGAGTCCACACAGAGCTGTGAACAATCAGCTCTAACATTACATGCCTGGATAGCAACTCTGCTTAGCATAAAATAACATTTGTGATGTTTTGTAAGTACACTACTAGTCTACTGTAGCCATGTACTATATTCTCCTTCCTACAAATTGAACGACATCCACTGTCCTTGTATTATGATCTACTAAGAGCTTGACAAGTTTTCTGTTTTTGCAGTCCTCCTGCAGTCAGTCAGAAAACAACTGGTTTGTTGGACCTCTTGTATGCCCCCACGTACTAGCTAGGAGGCTGGAGGCAATTTGGCAGGACATAGCTAGTGCACATCTATCCCAAAAGACATTGGCTGCGAGAATTGATGAACATTCAAGAATTATAAATAATTTATGTTCTATCCTCCACAATTGTTCTGTTGCTTTCTGCTGCACTTGCTGTTTAGGCATTAATGTGTCTGCAATTTGAAAATACACGACTGAGACATGAGGCTGCCAAGACACATTTTGCAAGAGGTCCAGTTGTGCACAACATCAGGCAGAAAACTTTGCAGTTTGACTTTACTATACTCATTATCTGTTGTCTGGGTCTGCTGGAATGTAAATTGTATTTCCCTCTCTCCATTTGTACATATTTAGGCATAAGGTGCCCTTGGTATAAATCTAAGAACTGTCAGATTCCATGCCTACTTGATATAGTGAGGTGCTGTCCAGTTTGCCAGCCGGGAGTCATTCGTTGTGCAGTTCCTGCTCTTACTCTGTCCACATCACATGAAACTTTCTTATATTGCATCAGACCTCAGATCATCGATCTTTCATGCAAAATTTCTTATGTACAAAATGACTTTTAGAAAGTAGAGAGCAGAGAAGGTAAAATGCAGAAGCATTGTTTTAGATCTTTGAAAAGGCATAGACTGAAATATTGATTGAAGTTGTGTTTGATGTTCTTCCTTTGTGTTGACTTGGGTTTCATATTTTTACATTATGAAGACAGGTACTTCACGAACAAAAAATCCTGTCACCCTACACAAAATATTACAATTTCGTTCTAGATTCAGATTAATGTGAATACAGATAACTCTTTGTCTCTGGTGCTTTAGTTCAATTCACAACAGCTTTGCTATTTTTTTTAGTTAGAGCTCTCCCTGTGCTCCAATATGTAAAACAGTACTTCCATTACATTGTCCACTTTATGAAACAGCCACATATTATGGTAAAACATATCTCTAACAAAATATTTAACACAAACCAAATGTTGCTGTTCAGATTGCATGTATCCATCAAACTAAAATATGTTGTGAGGATAAAATGAAAGGAAGAGGAAGCACTCTGAGGTCCTTGGAGGAAAGGTGGGACAGATGCATGCTGATACTGAGGGCCATTCTGCACAGCTGGGAGAAAACTGTGATCAGCGCTGTTTGGTCCAGCACTATTCTTTGTAGCGTCTTACTGTCATTTCACACCTGACGTTTATCTCTGTTTTCATAGTGTTATTGCTCCTTTTCCAGAATTCCTCACCTGCTTCTGGTTTACAGTTGAGGAGCAAGGAGTGCGCTACAAACCTGCAGTACTGCCCCCAGCTTGAGCATGCCAATCACTTCTGACAACCAATCAGCACTGTTCGTGTGCACAGAGCCCAGCGGCAACCTCCCTTAATATTTTTTTAAACCAGAATTAATCATTGCAACGAATATTCATTCATTCACAGTTGCACAAGTAATCTTTAAAAAATCCACTTCTGCTTTTTTCTCCCAATACCTTAATCTCTCTCATATCCACACAATGTGAAGGAAATAGGGATGGCAGCCTCTAGGTGGAAATCATCTCCCTCATCCCCTGGAATTACAGCTCATTTGCAGAGGGATCGTTTCCCCTGGGAAAAATTTATGCCTTGGAGAGTTGATTTAGTGACATTCTACCCGAGGTCTCTGCCCTCCCCCGGCAGTTACCTAGCCTGGATCTGGCAACCCCAGCCACCATCCCCTGCCAGCGGTCAGAGGGGACCTGTCAACCCTAGACGGAAAACAGAGGGGGCATTTTCGTTGCTCATATATCAGAGTGTTTTGACCAAACTTAACCCACGGCTCACTGTTCTTTCCCGCCATTCACAAACAAAAAAGAAGGGGGGGGGGCTTCATTGTAAATTGGGATCAATAGTGCACTTTGTGCACATGCTGAAAATAATCTTTGCACAGCAAAGGGCTAGATTGTGGTGAGACTAGTGAGTATTCGTTGCTACAAGGCATTCCCCATTTTTAAAAAACAGTCCCATCCCCGGAAATGATGGAGGAGGAGAGGGACAACTCCCTAGCATTACAAATACTGCTGTCGCTCCTCACTTTAACTTGGCGGGTACTTGTGGCATCTGCCAGGTGAATGTACTTTTCCCAATTATACTGCTATAGCTACAAGTCAGCAGATGTAATGACATAGAATCATAGAATCATAGAGTTGGAAGGGGCCATACAGGCCATCTAATCCAACCCCCTTCTCAACGCAGGATCAGCCCTAACCATCCTAAAGCATCCAAGAAAAGTGTGTATCCAACCTTTGCTTGAAGACTGCCATTGAGGGGGAGCTCACCACCTCCTTAGGCAGCCTATTCCACTGCTGAACTACTCTGACTGTGAAAAATGTTTTCCTGATATCTAGCCTATATCATTGTACTTGTAGTTTAAACCCATTACTGCGTGTCCTTTCCTCTGCAGCCAATGAGAACAGCATCCTGCCCTCCTCCAAATGACAACCTTTCAAATACTTAAAGAGGGCTATCATGTCCCCTCTCAACCTCCTTTTCTCCAGGCTGAACATTCCCAAGTCTCTCAACCATCTTCATAGGGCTTGGTCCCTTGGCCCCAGATCATCCCCGTCGCTCTCCCCTGTACCCTTTTAATTTTATCTACGTCCTTCTTGAAGTGAGGCCTCCAGAACTGCACACAGTACTCCAGGTGTGGTCTGACCAGTGGGTCTATGACATCTTATGATTTTAGTGTAATGCCTCTGTTGATACAGCCCAAAATGGCATTCGCCTTTTTTACCGCTGTATCACACTGCCTGCTCATGTTTAGCTTACAATCCACAAGTACCCCAAGGTCTCGTTCACACACAGTGTTACCTAGAAGCGTATCCCCCATCCAGTAGGCATGCTTTTCATTTTTCTGACCCAGATGCAGAATTTTACACTTATCTTTATTAAATTGCATCTTGTTCTCATTTGCCCATTTTTCCATTGTGTTCAGATCTTGTTGAACTCTGTCTCTATCTTCCGGAGTATTTGCCAGTCCTCCCAATTTGGTGTCATCTGCAAACTTGATGAGTAGTCCCTCCACCCCCTCATCTAGATCATTAATAAACATCAGCGGTGCGAGGGAGCGGGAGGCTGACAGCGTCGTCTGAAACCCTGAATTTAAAGCGTCAGCATCAGGTGATGATTGTGCTACATTTCCCTTGTATGGAATGGCCCTTAGTCATGTCACAGTTGTTATTGCCACAAGCCTGGCTCTGTGACCTAGCTTGGGCTGCATCCTGATAAGTGACCTGAAGATGGCTTTGTGCTATGTAGGTACAGTAGCTGCTGCTTCCCACTCTGTGTGGTCACCCACGCTGACCAGGTCCATGGTACAATATTAAAATACCAGCTATAGAGAAGCTGGGACTTTACCTTCAAAAATGTTTGAGCCAAGGTGACTTTCTTTTCATGCTGGTCTATAGCATGAGTTACGGAATTTACTGTGGTGGTGAAACTCCCTGGTTGTTGGGGCCTGAGCATTCAATAACGAATGGATTGAATCTTAATTAAAGAATGGGCTGTAAGTGTAGAAATATGGATTCTCCTCCCCCCCCGCCTGCCCCCATTGCACGGAGGGCTTTTAATGAAACACAGCCGTCTCATTTGCCCTTTTCAGTGCCACTGCAATCATTGTTTCCAGTGCAAAAAGACAATTATGCTGTCACAGGCTGTCATGGGGGCTGTGAAGGAGCAGCATGTTACGTGTGCCAGGTTGCACTTAACCTTGGTGGCCTCTTGAGCATCCAAATCACTCTCAGCTAATGGAAGCAAGTCCTTGGAGCTCTGCAGAGTGTGGGTCCCTGTTACGAGTTCACAAAGCCCAACTACAATATTAATTTCTATGTCTTTTTCTGCTAAGCTGTTGCTGAAATCAGGCCAGCACATGCCTAACATTTTATATACCCAGCTCGTAATCCTGTTAAGTACAGATGAATACACACTTAATGGCTTGTGGGGGATATGCATGTATGTAGGTAGTGTTTATATTTTGGTAGGAAGCCATGGCCCTTGGTTTGTAAAACCTGAGCAAGGCTGTTAAGGAGAGGTCATGAATTTATAGGGTCACCATAAATTGAAAGCAATTTGGGACACTTGCTCATACAGGATAATCTTTTGGTTGGCTGGCTATTGATGTTAGAGCCAAGCTAAATCTTATTTTGTCCTGGGGGCTAATTCAGAGATTACACAATTCCCTGAAGCATTTGAACAAAACAGTGTGGAGCTTTTGTTCAGATCCTCCTAGTGACCAGGACTTGGATGAAATTAGATATAATAGGGAAGGAGCCAATGGTAGGATGTATCCTACGAAGGCTTTTGCTTACAAGGAATAAGAGAAGGGTCCCAGAATTTCAGGACTCTTTAAACAAATATGATCCGTAGTATAGGCGATGGCCAATATGGAGGCACAGTTGGCATGAGTGTTTTGAATGAGTCAGCTGCATACCAGGAGATGGGACAAGCTCCTGCTGAAACAATGACTGCAGAACAACCTTTCCAAAATCAATATCTTTAAGTTTCTGAAGAAAACTGGAATAATGTCTGATGAACATATCTCCTTGTTGGTAATTCCTGGCCCTCTGGAAGTATGCCTAGCCTTTTAGGTCCTGGCAGCGACCTTATGAAATAAGCTCCTTGGACATCTGAGGGCTCTGTCAGAGTGTTCTCAGTTCCACAGGGCCTGCAAGATGGAGCTCTTCTAACAGGTCTTTGGTTGAGGCCAGGGCACAATATCTGGCCCTCCTCTGAAGGGGCTAGAACTGCCCACCCCCTTTCCAACTGTTCCCTGAGGCATGAGATTATTGGCATTTCATTAAGTAGGGGGAGGAAAGGAGTTTTTCACTGCTGAGAGGGATACGTTTTATTATTTTGTAAGGAGTTTTATTGTGGGGATTTTATTGTGTTACCCACCATGAGCCAGCTTGCCCAGGAGTGGCAAGCTATAAATCAAATGAATTAATGAATGAATAAGGACCTAGACTTCCTAAACTGTTCCATTCTATGAACATAATAAAAGATATCATTTGTAATTCTCTTCCTGTGTAGATGGGCTGGGAAAGAAACAGGTAGAGCAGACTTGGTTCTCCCAAAGAGCCACCTTTAGTTGCAAAGCATGGTCAGATCTTGCCTTGGTAATGATCTTCCAGCAAATAGTGCAGGCACCCACATACTGGGATTTACCTAAACACAGCAAGCACCTGTTGTGTTTGTCTTAATAGCCCTGCATGCCATGGAATGGACCATGGGCTGACAAAAAAACAGAATATCTGCCAGAAACATAGCCAAGAGCAGGTCTTCTTAATCCCAAACTGCAAAATTGAGGAAAATCCTTAACCAACTGGGCCCGCTAGGCCAAAACTATGCAGAACAACAAGGTACTAATACTTGGATGCTCTTCTTGTGATAGTGAAAAAAGAGCTGAGTGGAGCCCTGACTGAGGAACACATGATCCCACCAGTGGAAAACTGGCATGTGTGCATTTTCCTTGGGTTAGGATATTCACTTTAAAGCATTTTAGCTAGCTTAAAAAAATACTTAATTGCTGGCCTGCTACTATACGCAAGACATAGGCTTCCTGATATTTTCATCTTAGTGGAATACAAGCCTGCAGATGAAAAATGTTTCTCTGCTGCAAGTGTAGCAAGCAACCTCCATAATTCACTACACACTGCAAGTGCAAGAAAAGTTTAGTTTTTACCAGAGATGCCACAATCTTCATAGTGAATGTGGGCCATAGGCAACTATATTGCATGTAACAGCCATGATTACGCATGAAATGAACCTTCACTCTGTTCACTGTCTGCCTCAGACAACTGTTGAACAGTTTTGCAACTGCACCGTGTGTGTGATGGAGAAGTTTTGTTGCATTGTGGGGATTTTTGCATTTGTACAGTGAGATGATTTTCCCCAGTGTCATGGATGGTCAGGTGAGATCATTAAATTGCATTACAACTATACATCCCAAAAAATTCTGCTAAAAACAAAAACAGTGCATGTGTGAAATAATGTTGTTAAACAATATTAACACCAAATGGTAAGACTTTGAAAATGGTACAGTATTTGTTTATAATCACTGACTGGTTAATTAACTCATTGATTATTTATATGTTTGGCTATTGAGCCAGCACTGCAGTGACAGCAGATCTTTAGGGAAGAGTGGAAAGAAGAACTCCCTTTGGACTGTGAGTGAATGCAAATGCATGGAACACTGCCAATTATATTGTATGGTTTTGAATACATGAAAAGTAACATAACGAACAGGCTTAAAATGTTTGCAAACAAAAGAACCAGGCAGAGTCCCGGCTATGCAAGGCGGCTTTGGAGTGTTCAAAATGCTGAAGCATGTTCCCTCCCACCTTTGCAGGTCACTTACCAGCTGACAATGACAGTTGCATCACCCAAGCCCTTTAAATTCCTCCCCATGCTGGCGGTGGGGGAGTACTTGAAGGGGAGCCCTCCCTAGTGCCTGTTTCATTCCAGCATACAATAGGTTTTACTGTTAATCCATACATAATGTCGTGACTGCTCATAGACTTTAGCAGAGATTGTATTTAAAAAGCACATCAGCAAGTTTAAAGATGTAACTAAAATGAAGTTTTTGATTATCCAATTGAAAATTTCTGTATGTCTTTATACTTTTGCAATCAGCATCAGGCTTAGTTGAGAATGGGAGATGGGCTAAAGGAATTTGAATGCCTTTGCTTTTAATTGTTTGACTGGGGCCTCCAAAAAAGATATGCAGTCTTCTACTTTGACCTCCGGCTCCTAATAATAATGAAGCAGTTTTTTTTACACTGTCTTTATAAACTCGGAAACAGAACACAAAATTGCTTTGCAACAACTGCATGGCATCCTTTATTTATGGCCAATAATGCTTTGTGGTGGTCTCTGTGGCTTTTATGGGCCTCGAAGTCCTATTCAGCACCACACAAGAGTCCTTCTGGATAGCTGTATCCCATTCATGCTGCTCGTAGCACAATATTGGATTACAACATTAGAGTGCTGGTAAAGCAACCATCAATCTAAGTCCAGTCATATTACAAAAAAAAAAAAAACCCACTATGGTGTTTCCCAAATGCTGGACCACTTTATATTTTTTTCTTCATCCATAGCATGTGTCCTGGACTAGACATACCTGGATGGTTCAGTTTCTTGCCTTGATGAACTTCACACAGAACAGAGGTTCAAGCACCATGTTATGAGGAGACATCTCCATGCTATCCCCTAAAACAGGGGTAGTCAAACTGCGGCCCTCCAGATGCCCATGGACTACAATTCCCATGAGCCCCTGCCAGGGTTTGCTGGCAGGGGCTCATGGGAATTGCAGTCCATGGACATCTGGAGGGCCGCAGTTTGACTACCCCTGCCTTAAAATATATAGATTGCCCCAAAGCAAATGACATCCTCATGTTAGTGTTCTCTCAAACCCTTTGAACAGCAGCCAGTGAACTGGATTGTGAGGAAGGAAAACTGACCTGGTAATGTCACATACAGCACTTCCTTCCTGCTACGTTACTAGAGAGACACAGTTCTTCGATGTCAGCTTTTCTTCACATGGTTTTGGCCACTGTCTGTGGAATCCAGAATGGATACTTCAAATTCTGGCTTCTTCTGGAGTCAGGTGATGACTGGGCTCAGCATTATACATGCATTCCAAAAGTGTATTGAAGACAGTCCTTTTCATTTCTATTCAACTGTGCTTTTCAGTTACCGATTTCAGTGTTCCAATAAACTGGTGGCAACTTTCTAGTATCTTGGATAAAGTGCGAACACAAACTTTTCTCAGGCTGTCTCTCTCAACAGTTGTTGATGCTTACAGCATTTCTTTCAATTACATTCTCTAACTACTGCCACTTAGCTTATAAAGCTCTCCCATTACTTCCTTTGGTCATCCTCCTTGCTAATATTCAGTATTTCTTGCTCTAAGTCTACTTACTCAGTATGGTTTACATTTTTTAAAAAACTGATTCCAGGAGTGATCAAATAGAAAGCAGGGGAGCCCCTTCTCCTTTGTCTGGCCTTCCATAGCACCGGGAAATTGTAGGCGGAAATAATTAAGCATAAAACTTAGAATTAGCAGGAATGGGAATTCAGTTCAGAAACTAGGCCATGGAGTCGAAGTGACCTGAGAAAGGAAGTTCAAGAAGAAAGGGAGGACCCTTACTGATGTCCAAGTCACACCACTGTGTTTTGTTCTCTCTCTCAATGGTCTGAGTTGGGGCTGCAGCATCAGCCCTCATGTTGAATTTCCTGCCTTTTTTGTTGCTCTGCACTAATGCTTCTTTCTGTTTGCAAAGCATAGCTGTAATTCTGAGGTGTACAAAAAGGAGCATGCCAGACTCTTTGGCTGGTTCCCACAGTTCAGAAATCAGGGTTGCTGAGAGTATGCTATTGTGAGGAAAAGAGTGCACCAAGTATCTGCACGCCGCATTAGAATTCCTTTTCCTAATTGCTGGAGGCCAAAGAGACTGTTCTGATACTGCTGCTGCATATTAACTACTCTTTTGTCTGGAGGAGCGGTTATTTTAACTGAGCGGGTGAGAGAAACCAACCTGAAACAAGCAACCTTCCTAACTGTGGTCCAGCCAGCCTAGAGGTCAATCACATATTGAGATGGAATTTTATGATGGAAACATCCAGTGTGTAACTTGTCCCTCACCCAGGGAAGGCCATGTGGATTGAAGCTGTATTGGGGAGGAGGGAGGAGTTAATTCTCTCCTCTCTGCTGTTTTCCCAATCAGAAATTACCATGCGATACAGGCTGATTTCAACTCTTCTATATGGGAAAAAGACAGGCTGGGCACAGTTCCTTGTCTTTGTTGCTGATCAGCGTTTAAAGCAGGTTAGTGGGTGGATTTCTAATCAGGAAACAAAACAGGGAGGAGGTCGCCCACTCCTTCCCCAGTGCCGTGGCCCCATCTCTAACAGGGCGCCCTGCAGATGCTTTCTGAGTAAAACTGCCTGTCAGGAGGTCCATTTATTGAACTTCAGCATCACATGTAGTTTTGGCCCTCAGCACAGAGGCACATGAAATCACCTTCCAGTCCCTGAGGCCACTTCAAGTACTATAACTCATATATCTACCCAGAAAGCTGTAAGTATGTAACAGCTCACTGCATGGAATTTTCTCCATGACACTGTAAACCTCCATATGACCCCAAACATAATTTGGAGTCATCCAGATAACGTCTCTGTAATATAAGAACAAATTTTAAGACACTAGAAAGAAGCCCTTCCAAGACTGGTAGCATACTATTGGAAGGAAAAACGTATGGAAAAGCAACAAGAGCATTCTGCAGTTCCAGCGCTGCAAGGTTACTTACCTTCAGGATGCAAAGGAAAGCAAATCCATCAAGAATCAGAATACTTCACATTTTGAAGCCAGATGTCCATTGTGTTCAATAGAGTTGTTTAAAGTTTGTGTTTTGAATACAAAATATTTTTCAAAATTGCAAATTACTTTTAATTTAAATATTTTCAAGATTAGCAAAATGGCTGTCTCCACACCCCCCTTCAACATGCTCCCCAAAAGACATCCCCTAACTGGGATTAACAAGAAGAATAACAACAGCAACAATAACAACAACTAACAAACCAAGTCCATTCTTCCATTGTCTTTGCTGGAGTTTGCAGACTGAGGGCTGGCCAGACTCCAGTTTCTGACAACGTCTGGAGTCCCCAGAGCAGCTGGAATTCATTTTCTTTCTTCAAATCTATTCACTTCTCTATGAAGTTGCAGTTTGGCACTGGTACGTATAGCTGGGAGTGTTCAGTGCAAGAGAAAACAAATCCACTGTATTTCTTTCTTGCTGGGCAAAAAAACTGCTGACCCTGACACATAACATGATTGTACAAAATGGAGTCATTTGTGACTGGTTAGAAATTGGCCTAAACCAGAACATCCCTCCCCCCTTATAAAAGAAATATTGTGGTGATGGTTGATATTCATACATCTCCAGTTTCTGCTTGCCCTCTTCTTTTGGGGTGCCTTTAAAAACCTTCCTGCACCACTTGCCAAGCAGTCATTCGGCCGAGCTTCAAAAATGCCTCAGGCTTTGCTCCCTGTTGCGTTATTTCATAAGATAATTACTGTTCTTTGAACATTAACACAGCAGGTAAGTGATACGGTGCTTCAGGGTTAGGTTAGAGTTGGGATGGAATATATCACGGAAGGAACAGTCACAAAATCACACACTGCAGTTTGTGGGAAGTGGTGGCTCTGTCTGCTCGCCACTTCATTTTTTTCTTCTTCTTCTGGTTCTTCTCTGGAACCTGTTGCCTGTTTAGGAACAAAAAGGAAACTTCAGTACTGCTTTTAGGGCAAGGAGAGACTGAACAACATGCATTTAGGACCCTGTGGGGAGGACTGGGTTGAGGAAGGGGATTTGCAACAGACAACTGGTGGGTGAAGAAAAGATTCAAACATCCTTCCTCCCTACCCTGAATCAGTTTTATCTCTCTTAGAGGGCTCAGGGCCTACCTAACCACTGCTTCCTGTACTTAGCAGCTTGAAAACAGTCGGAAAAGGGCACTTGATCCAGCCAAGACCGATATTTTGTATTTTGCAAAAACTGTTTCACCAGAAGTGACAGCAGAATGAAAGAAGTGATAAGAATAACAAAGATTTCCTCATTCATCATTTCAAAACCATTCCGTATTTTGCCTCTGTGATCCAGCTTGGTGTAGTGGTTAGGAGTGTGGACTTCTAATCTGATGAGCTGGGTTTGATTCTGCACTCCCCCACATGCAGCCAGGTGGGTGACCTTGGGTTCACCACAGCATTAATAAAGCTGTTCTTACTGAGGAGTAGTATCAGGGCTCTCTCAGCCTCACCTACCTCACAGGGTGTCTGTTGTGGGGAGAGGAAAGGGAAGGCGACTGTAAGCCGCTTTGAGCCTCTTTTGGGTAGAGAAAACTCTTCTTCTTCTACCATATTTTGAAAGCTCAGTAAAATATAAGCAGTCATCTTATTCTGAGTGTGCTGCTGGTGCATCAAGAGGCTATTGACCAGTACTGACGAACATGAATAGGTTTCAGCACACGATGGTTTCCGGTGGAAGGTTTTCCAAAGTCCTGTTCACAGTTTCATTTAGCTGGCATTGAATCTAGGGCCTTACACATTCAAAGCATGTAGCCTGCCCTTGATCTGTAGACTATCCTTATTCCAGGCTCAGTGTTTGCTGCTCAGGCTGGCTCTTTGCCATTTCCCCTGAGACACTTGGCCCGAATCAATGAATACAGGAAAAGAAAAGGGCCCAATGTCCTGACTATCCTGCGCATAAGTGTTTACTATATAGAATTTTGTCAAAAGGGCAAAGCAAAATGGTACTGTTGTATGGTTGCCATGCAAGTTGTTTTTCCTAGATCACGAGAAACAGCGTTTATCAATCTTTCATTTTCTCTTTCATGCCTGCAATAGCCCCCTGCTCTTCTTTTCTTGTCTGCCAGCCAGAAAAAGCCCAAATGGTCCAACAACTAAGGAAGTTGAAGCAGTTAAAGCCTCCAGGCTGGGGACCTCCCACTTTTACAGCTCATCCCCAGGTGACAGAGATCAGTTCCCCTAGAGTAGACTCCATTTCCTTATACTCAATTGAGGTCCCTCCTCACCCCAAAGTCGCAAGGTATTTCTCAACCCAGAGCCAGCAATTCGAGGCGTGACCATGGTTAGTCATGGCTTTACCAGAGAATTGACTGATACTCAGCTAATGACCTGCCAGCTTCAGTAATAATCAGGGGCAGGGACATGTACAGCACCTTCCTCACTTACTGCTCATAAGACAATAAGCCTTCCTGAAAATACTGAAGAAAAGCTAATCACCACCTCTTAAGAGTTCAGGGTTGTTGTTGTTTTGGTATGCTTAGGTTTTCTGCCTAATCAATATCCAGAATTTTAAACAGAAGGCTACTCTTCCCCCTTAAGTACACACGAACTCTGAGGCAATGGAACTGGCTGAAGTCTTGCAAACCTGCTGAAGTCACCAGTCTCTGACACACCACAATGCCATGCTGCCTCCTCAATAGCACGGTTACGTTTTATACCCCACCTTCCAGCAGGGATATGTTTCCCTCACAACAGCTCTGTGAGATGAGGTAGGATGAAAGATGTCGATGTGCCCAGTGCACCTATATTGCAGAAGAGACTGTGTGATGGGAACCAAGTCCTCATGCCGTTGGAAACCAACTGTTTCTTTGAGATGGACAAGCTGAGTAATGCATGAATCAGTTGCCTTAGCAGCAGTGGGAGTAAGATCGTAGCAGAAGATTTCCTTGGTTGGGATTAGAGAGTTCTCTGTCACACTCAACACCAGGAATGGGTCTCTGGCTGATATAGGTTTTAAAGGACTGAGCTGTGTACACTGAATGATGATGGATCCTTGGTGCACGGTTTACTGATTGGAAAAATGATTAGAAAACAACGTGGAACGACTCCAGCTTTCATCTGTACTCCCCCAAGCTATTCCCCCCCTCCTCCACCACCACCCACTATGTGTTTCTGCTGTCAGATGAGCTGAGCGGAGAAGAGTGGGTAGTGCCACCTGCTTTTCTGAAAATTAGACATTTAGATCAGCAAAGCAGTAATTGCTAGCAAGGCAGCATCGTGTATTTCATTCCTTACTATTCCCAGAGCTTCTTGGGAAAATGGCTGCAATTATGCATAATGCTTCTGTATTTGTATATTCCGTAAATGGATCAGGAGGATTCTCTGCTTACCCAACTCAGTGAAAGCAGAAGATCTATACACGCTAGAAAGACAATGAGTTGGATCCTGCCAGCTTTTTCACTCCGTCTTGCCAATTCCCCTCCCTGTTACAGGCCACAAGGCTTTTGTCCATGTATGTCCTATGATCCCCAACTCTGCCTTTTTGGTAGTAAAAGGGGGGTTTCCTCCTTCCCTTCTCATTGGTGGAAAGGTTGGTTGGGAGCGTTATGTACTGCTTATAGTCACTTTGCTACTTCTTTTGTACTTCCAGTGTAAAAGAAGACCCTCCCCCCGCCCCACCTGTCCAGCAGCAGCCCAGCAACAGCATGGGTAAAAATTCAGAATGCATTAAAGAGACATCTGAATGAGCTGTGGGGGGGGGGGGGGTTGGAATGGATCCATCAATTTCCTTCTACCAAGCCTTCTTCAGAGGATGGCTTAATGGGAGGGAGTCACCAGATCCACACTGGAAGGAATGAAGCAATGGATCCAACCCAATACATTTCAGAGGTTTTAATTTTTTTTAAATCAACTTCCTATTGTTCAGGAACTACAATTTGGCTGCCATTCCTTGTACAAAAAGCTCTATTACCAGTTCAATGAGGACAGGACTTTTTATTCCCCCCCACTCCCAGTGCTGGTGCAGCTGCAAATAAATATCAAGAGCAACAGGGCTTCTACATGGCAGGTTTCTCCGCAGTTGTCCTGCCTCATTCCCTACAAGTGACCACCCCCCTCCCCTGGGTCAACAGGACTTGTGCAATTAAAAAGAAATGTCTCTAGAGTATATAGCAATGCCACCCTCTTTGTCCCTCCTGCCCCCTGGCCAGCGAGTCTTTTTTCATAGCAGTCCTCAGCCCTTCTGCACCAGCCACACAGGCCTTTATGTCTCTGCAACAGAAGGAGCTAGAGATTTACTTTTGCTCATAATGTACACTGAAAATGCAGAGGACCTGCTACAATAATTGTTACAATGGGATACTGATATGATATAAAAACATAATATTGGGGGTGGGGAGAGGAGGAAATGGCTGCCACAGGGACAGGGAAAATGGATGTCATGTGGAAAATCTGGATCTTCCCACCCACACAGCGGCTATCCAGGCTTTTATTTGATATTTTCCAAAAGTTTAGAAGTAAAGGAGGTTTGATAAAGATCTGAGAAAACCTGCACCCCCCCCCCACAGGTCAAGCTGCATGAATGCACTGTGTGGCTGTGGGGAAACAGGAGGGGGGGAACACTTCCTAAAGCACTGACTTTGGGACAGATAATCTGTGTTGAGATAGATGGGGTCTCAAAAGATAGGTGTTTTCCTTTTCAAAATGTATTTATTAAATGCATAGCCTGCCTTGTCTCAAGGGTTCTATACAAACAAGACCTATAAGTATCATACAAAGTTATTTTGCAAACAGTAAAAGGGCTAATAATGTTGAAAAGCTAACTCCTAAGGATATTTAACTCACCGCGGGTGACCAGTATGAAATCCAATTTTAAAAAATGACAGAAACACACACCAAAGCAAGCACAAGCCAATTTTGCAGGGTGAGTTTACCCAGTAGTTCAGAAATAAAAAAATCAGAGAGAGAGAGAGAGAGAGAGAGAGAGAGAGAGAGAGACTCTTAGAAAAATTCCATAGCAACAAGAGGGGAGGAGGAAGAGAAAACTGACATGGAAAGGACTGGTTCATGGTTTATTCAGCCCAAGTAAACTGGTAATGATTTCTCAACTTAGTGGGAAGAGAATGACTAAAAAACTACATTCAAATAGAGAAAGACCAGTAGTAGCTCTAGACTTTTGCCAAAAAAGGAAAACCAGATGCGGAAACACAAATAACAGTAATGGAAAGTTGAGGTGCACCCCAAGACACATTCCCAAGCACGTGGAGTTGGAGAGAAAGCATGTCAAGCACAATTTTGAGGCTTCTCTAAGTACAAATCCCAAAGGTTCTGTTCAGACATTACATGACACTGTAATGTACTCTAACAGTGATAGGTTATTTTGTAAAATTGGGCTTGGGCTTGAAGACAATCATTCATTTCTCATTCGTCTCAACAAATACTATCTTCAGTGCCTTCATTTCTTCTCCCACTTCCTGCAAACACACCCAGCAGGTATCCTGGACTGCACTGCAGCACCCAACTGAGGACAAAGATTTGCCACGTCATCAACTCCCTCACTACTGGCTGGCAGCATTGTGAACACTCACATTCTTGGGAATCTTTGGCTGCTTTCAGCATGGCAAGCAGCCACGGATCCACTCCCCTTCCTCAAGCGCATGTAAATGAAACTGCCTGGCTTTTCATACCAAGCCCAAGGAAGCCAATCTCCCACTGCCAGTTGAAGTACTCCCACCCCATGCAAACTCACCCTGACCTCCAGGATCTAACAGTTAGACCCCAAAGATACCATTGCATTACTAACAGCATGATGTACCACCCAAAGACAAAACAGTACAGGCCTTGAATATGAAAATACATGGACTATCTATCCTGCTTGTTTTCCCTCCAGCCTCTCACAAAACTCCAAAGACGCTGCCACTGTGAAGAGGTGGAAATAAAATGCTTTCAAAAACAACTTGGTTGTGAGTAAGCCAGTCAAGAATCCATTGGCACTACCTTTGTTTCCCCCCCTGTAAATGTGTATGAACATGGTAGTCTTCATGGATCTGTAAGAGGGTGTAGGGAGAGATAATGCATTGGCCAGGCAGAGTATGATTCAATACTTGGCTGTTGTTGGGGAGGCTGGGAACTAAGAACATGGCCAAGGAGAGTGTAGTAGCCAGAGAGTGCGTACAGCAGTACTGGAGGAGAAGCCATGATGTTTGCATTCATTCACCAACCAAAACAATAGTTAAGACTAGCTGTGGTTAATAAAATTAATTTATACTAGGTCCTTCTCATTATTTCTGGAGCCTATTTTTATTGTAAACTAGAGTCAAATCCCACTGCATCCAGGAATACAATGGGTGCTAGCCTTCCCCCTGGCAGGCCAGCCAAGTCCTGGAGAAACTGTGGTGGGGCTGCTTGGGTTGGGGGCAAGTGCTGGTGGAGACGGATTCCCTCCCCCAACACTTGGGCAGCCCTGCCAAGACCTGGCAGGGTTGGAGGGGGATGTGGCCAGGGCAGGACATCCTACCTGATTGGCCATTCATTGGACAGACGGCCTGTCAGGGGCAGGACAGCCTACCTGAGTAACATTTAGGTGATGAGTCTCAACTCCTCCCACCACTCCATTCCTGTTTTATTTATATGGTTCAGATGTGTTGTGATTTCAAATTAAAAAATAACAATGCTAACCTGCCCCACAAATCAAATTCAAATAATTGTTTCAGCTCCTGGATTGCAGTAACCTACCTGATTATGGTTAGTGGGGTGGCCTGTGTTTAGACAATCCACTAGCCATAATTTATTTAATTAAACTACAGCTTCATGTGATATCTGAAACCAAGCCTAAATTGTTCATTGAATTTGGTCAAAGAAGTGGTATCAGTCCATACTATGTGGTATAAAGAAAAGCATACATTAGGCCATTGGCACATTCACATTGCAATTACCACTCATGTTGTTAGGAAGCACCTCAAACTGACAATTTTTTAAATTATTTTAATCACCTAAAGTGCTTAAAAAGAGTATTGGCTGTCGAGGAGGAATTCTTCTAAAAGTGTCTACCAAAGCAAGAGACTGTCTCCTTCAATCAATTCCCCACCCTGTTTCCTCTTCTAACTATACACCCACTGTAAAACCATACATCCGAAGAAGAAGAAGAAGAGTTGGTTCTTATATGCTGCTTTTCTCTACCTGAAGGAGGCTCAAAGCGGCTTACAGTCACCTTCCCTTTCCTCTCCCCACAACAGACATCCTCTGAGGTGGGTGAGGCTGAGAGAGATATTAATGCCCAGTCAGAACAGTTTTATCAGTGCCGTGGCGAGCCCAAGGTCACCCAGCTGGCTGCAAGTGAGGGAGTGCAGAATCGAACCTGGCATGCCAGATTAGAAGTCCCCACTCCTAACCACTGCACCAAACCACTACACCAAACTATATCAAAGACAGGTATTAGAGCTTCCAGATCAAATGGATACCTATGACATCTCTTTTTACAAGTAAGCATGGCCCTATATTAAAGAGTTCAAAGCTCTGAATACCTGGAGTTCCCAAGTCTGCAAGTTATGTCAGATAAGCATTCCTGAAAGTTACTTTCCCACCACTAACAACATTCCCCTGTAATCTTCAGCCACAGGGAATATTGATCAAGTTCCAGGATGTACTCTCAGTTTCACTGGAGGCAATGGCAAGGCTTAAAGAATTATGAAAACTAAAGGTGCATACTAGAATATGTTCTAGAATTGCCTGTAGATGTACAAGGATTCCATAGAACAGGGTGAAAAAGATACCCTGAAATTGGAAATTCACAGCACACGACCAACTCATAAAACAGCCTTGGATCATCAGAAAATCTTTCACTGTCCTGCACAAAAGAAGTGCACTGAGATGAGTTGCTGACATTACAGAGCTTATATTCCATGAAATCACCACCAGAATCCAACTAACCAAGCTCATTTGAAGCTGACTAATGTACTGATCAAGTGCAATATTTGTGGATCCAACTGAGGTGCCCCAGGACTTATCTAAAGTAAGGTAACCAGATTTCAAGAAAGGTAAAGCAGGACACCATCCTGAAGAGGGACAGCCTATGTCGCCTCCTCTTTCCCCCAACCCCGCTGCCCGTCCTCTCCCTCCCCCTGCCCTCACCAGCCGCCGGGTGGAGTGGGGCATGCCTCTGCCTCGCCGGTGCCGGCGCTGTGACTTGGCAGGCCTACCTCACCTCCCATGCCCTGCCGGCCTGGCCACTTGATGGTGCGGAAGGATGCTGACCGCCTACCCCACCAGATGGACCCACGCTGAGAGCCGCTTCCTGCACTGCACACCCTTGTGCAGGTGGGCTCCAGGATGTAGGTGGGAGGTCGGGCAGGGGTCCCGGGCTGGAGCATCCCCCCTCTCTCTTCCTCCATCACTGGCCAGCCTGGAGGCTGTCCTCTTCCTTCTGCACGTGGGCACAGGCCACGCTGGCCAAGTGGGATTTTCGGGGAACGCAGTGGGACGTGGGACCAGTCCTGGAAATTCGGGACAGTCCCGCGAGAACCGGAATGCCTAGTCACCATAATCTAAAGACAAGTCTGCACTCCTGTCTTACACAAAGATAAAAATTTGTAGAGCTAAATGTAAAATTAAGTCTTCTAATTGTTATATTAAGACTGGTAAAATAGGAGGAAGCTCTTATATTGCTAAACTGATTCATGAATGTTTTCCAAACCATGGCCAACAGTCCAAAAATGGCTTACCGAATTACTCTAACAAGATCATGGAAGGCTTTGTCAACATTCAGGGGAGGGTCCTTAGCACTTGTTTCTATGTATGGAATCTGGAAAACAAAGACCAGTAAATTTTAAATACATATTGTACAAGACCACCTTTTGGCAGAGATTCAAGTTAAAGGAAACATTTGCATGTGCGCAAGAGATCCCATTATAGGAAAAAAACAAACAAATGTGGTTTGTGCTAAGAGTACTAAGGAACAGTATTCCTTCAACAGGGATGGAGACAAGACCAAAAACAAACCTCAGACAAATGACAATGCTGTTCACTGAAATGTAAACTTCTTTATTACAACCGCGCCCCAAGCCAGAAATTTGGGAGTGACTGCGGATATCTCACTAACCATGGAGGCACAGGTCAACAAGGTAGCTGGCCAGGCATTTTTCTACCTTTGCCAGGCTCGGTTATTAATGCCCTACTTGTCCCCTGAACACCTGGCCATGGTGATCCATGTGACAGTTACCTCTAGAATAGATTTCTGTAACACCCTTTATGCGGGCCTGCCCTTGTCCCTGATCTGGAAATTGCAGCTGGTACAACCTGTGGTTGCTAGGGTCCTTACAGGAACAACTTGAGAGGGCCTGTGCTGAGGCAGCTGCAATGGTTGCCAGTTACTGCTCAAATCTGGTACAAGGTTTGGTTTTGACCTTTAAGGCCCTTCACAGTCTGAGATCCACATCATACCTATCACCCTATGCCCAGAGCAGAAGGCTCTGTGGGCCCTGACTTGCTGGCCATTCCTGTCCCCAGAGAAGCATGCTTGGCCTTCACCAGGGCCAGGGCCTTTTCGGCCCTGGCCTCTGCCTGGTGGAATGAGCTCCTGGCTGAGCTGCGGACCCTGCGGGAGCTTTCAGCATTCCACAGGGCTTGCAAAATTGAACTCTTCCACCAGGTCTACGGTTGAGGCTGGGGCGGTGAGGAAGCTCTGACTGGGGCCCCCTCGTTGCCAGGCAGCATTGTGTCATGTGTCATTGATGACCACCTCTTCACACTCCCACTATTACAGTGGTTCTCAACCTAGGGATTGCGACCCCATTTGGGTCCACCTGGCACCTTCTGTGGGGTCCCCAGGTTGGTTGCTGTCACGGCAGCGACCAGGGGCGGCAGTGACCAGTGACAGTAGCAGGCAGCAAAACAGACAGTGGCAGCTGGTGGCAGCAGAGCCATTGCAATGGCTGCCTCCACGCTGCCCCAACTGTTGTGTACCTGCATGCCTGCATGAATGTGAATGCGCACTCGTACATGCACACTGCCCACGTGTGTGTGCACATTGCCTGTGCGTATGCACATGCTGCCACCACTGACCCCACTTTCACAGTGGGGGTCGTGGCATCAGAGCAGTTGAGAACCACTGCTCTATTAGATTTGGGGGATGGGAGAATTGAATAATACCACCATATTTTGTTTCATTTTTTGGTTTATTGTATGGCTTTTATGTCCCTTGTATTGTTTTAATGAGATTTTAGTGGGGACAATTTATAACCCACCACAAGCTGGTCTCGGGAGTGGCAGGAGATAAATTTAAATAATAATAATAACAATAACAACAATAATGAAAACTGTTGCCTCTCCAAGGACCTCCTTGAGGCAGCCTGTAACTGAAAACAATAAATTCAGGACATTTAGATAAGGCAAAGCCAATAAAAACAGGCCAGGACAAAAACAAACACCAAGCAGCCTAAAATATGTTAAATATATGGACAATATGACATGTGATTACAAAGGGCATGTATGGGTAACAGTACGATATAGTCAGATTAGGTTTGTCATTGCCTCCCTCTGGGTCACAACTCTTTCTTGGTGGCCTCCCACACAAATACTAACAATCTGCTCAGATTCTGAGATCTTCTGAGATTCTACATGGGTCACAACTCTTTCTTGGTGGCCTCCCACACAAATACTAACAATCTGCTCAGATTCTGAGATCTTCTGAGATTCTACATGGTAGAAACAAAATAAAGTTCTAATAATATATCTTTATAGCTCTCTAGGGACATATATGTACAATGGTCTATCAGTTTTATTTGTCACAGAATACAGAATAGAAAATAAAAGTTTGGTGAAGATAGTTAGAGGTTCCTAGAAACTTCTAACATTTAAAGTTCCATCATTTCCTGTATAGAGAGAGTGACGTTTAACAGACTCTTTGCAAGGGCTTATCTGTATTAGTTTGTATAGATAAGCCCTTGCAAAGAACGTCCGCTCTGTGGCAACAAGCCCTAAAGAATTTTAATTCCTTCATTTCAAAGGTACAGAATTGCTCACGATAAAGTCAAATGAATGTATGCATATGGGGTGATGTTGATGTATACAAGGACATACATGCATATAAAGCGCAGATCAATTCACCCCAAAGTAATCCAGCACATAATCTGTCTGCAGCATATTAGAGTATTCTATTTCTCCCCTCAACCTATTAACTCCAATTAACTGCATCACACTTAAATAAAGTATTTTGAAACAGAAAAATATTTTTCTTTCTATTCATTCTCTCTTCACAGTTCATCATTATATGCACTTCTATAATTTATCCCAGTTAAGCAAAAAGCCCAAACTTAAGTCTTTCTTTCCGAGGAGGCAATTGTCTCCCCTGATCATTTATGTTGCCATTGTATGCAACCTTACCATGAACTGTTTTTGAGATGGTTATCTGTAATGACACACAGCCTTCTTAAAGAAAACACATAGTGTTTAATACTGGCTTTAGGAACACCAGCACTACCTTACCTTTTCTACAAAAGATACCATTAAAATATAGTCCTTCTCTTTGAATAAGATTTCTTTGGTCTCCAAATGTTTATTAGTGCCTATCAGATCTAAACCCTTCATCTTATCCATGCACCGAGATCATGCAACTCGATTAAAATGGCTAGTGGTCTGCGTAGGCAGCATTTATGATAATGCTATCTTAGTGGAACAGGGCTTAAATTAGTTGCCTACAAATCTCAACTAAGTTATTCCAGGTTATTGATAACCACATGTCTAAAGAATCTCTACTGATTCTTTCCCAGAAAACTAAAGTAGACTATCAAAATGCCTGTGACATCCACATGGTCAACATACATATCACAACTACAGAGATTGTCTCTGACGATGACTCTTCTACATGGAAATACCATGGATTTATTTAGGGAGTTTAGCTATACCCCACATACAGCCACTTTTATGAATAGGGTTGCCAGTGTCCCGGTGGCACCTGGGGAGCCCCTGGGATTATACCTTATCTCCAGACTAAAGAGATGAGTTCTCTGGAGAAACGGACTCCATAGCATTGTACTCCACTGAGGTCCCACCCCATCTCAAATCCCACCCACTCCCAGCACCACCCCCAAAGTCTCCAGGTATTTCCCAATCCAGAGCTGGCAATCCTAATTAATCATGCAACAGTCAAAGCAATACACAAACAAACAAATTAGTATTAGAAGAAACCCAAGGACATACATTGTGTTTTGCTGCCATTTCTTTTCCTTGTTCTCGTGTGATTTTTCGTAAATGCATTAGATCAACCTTGTTAGCCACCAAAATCATTGGAAAGGATTCTCTGGAAGAAATTTTTTAAATATTTTGTCAGTCAGTGTTAATTCTAGTGCTGCAATGACAAAAAAAAGGATCATTTGAGCAAACCATTATATACGGTGTAACAAAAATAGCACTTCAAGAAGCATTATATTCTAATAGTGAAGGTGGTATATGTTTGGATACTGGTGACTGGAGTTCTGAAAGGACAAGACAGATCTTTTAACAAAAATGAAAAGGGCCCTAGGTTTGCAGAAAAATGTGTAATCTAAAAAAATACCCACACTGGGCAGCTTAAAATATCCAAAAAGGATAAAAGGAATACCTGCAGCTTTAAGCAACAGATTCACTCAGTAGCTGTTGCTAAGCAACCACAGTATTCCAGGCGATGTTCTATCAAGAAAAGGTAGGGGGTGGAGGTGGAGGCCTTTCAGGGCCTATTTTGGTCTTTGAGGGAAGTCATTAAGGCCACGCCTGGGCTTAGAATTGCCAGCTCCAGGTTGGGAAATTCCTGGAGATTTTGTGGTGAAGATTGAGGAGGGCAAGATTTGGGCAGGGGAAAGGCCTTTACCAAATATTATGCCATAGAGTTCACCTCCAAAGCAGTCATTTTCACCAGGAGGACAGATCTCTGTCATCTAGTTGTAATTGTGGGAGATCTCCAGGTCCCACTTGTTGGTTGACAATCTGAGGCCTGGAAGCAAACTCTGAGTGACGTGATACCACCCGACTTGCATGAATGTACTAAACTTGGATTCTTGCACATATTAGAGCATCAGAGTAGGGTCTGGGCGATCGAGGTTCGAGGGAAAAGTCACATGACTTCAGCCTAATTCACCACACAGGGTTGTTACGTGAATAAAAAAAGGAGGAGAGCAAAATAATGTATGCTGCTTTGGTTCTCACTATGGAGAATAGCAGGATATAAATAAATAATAAATATGGCTGAAGATAAGAGGCAAATAAAATGTAGGTTAGTGAATGGTTCAGAAGGGGAGCATGAGGCAGGGAACTAAGGCACCACACAACTGGGTAGAAGCTGCGGAGCTTAAGACAGAACGGCTGTTAGGGGAAAAGGAGAGAGCATTGCCAACTCCTGGTCAGGAAATTCCTAGAGATTTGGTGGTGAGGTTTGAAGATGTGAGGGACATCTGAAGAGTATAATGCCAGACTTCGTCCTCCAGCTATTTCTCCAGTTGGGGGTTGGTGATCACACAGAATTACACAACTGTTCTCCAGATGACAGAGATCAATTTCCTGGAGTAAATGGCTGCTCTAGAGGATAGATCTGATGACATTATACCCTGTTGAAGTTGAGACCCTCCCCAAACCTTGCCCTTCCAAGGCTCAACCCCCAAATCTCCAGGAATTTCCGCAACCTAGAATTGGCAACCCTAATTGGCAACAAGAACGAGTTTAACATCCCTGATAACCACAATGGGGTAGTTACTGACCTGGAGCCAGACATCCTGGAATGTGAAGTCAAATGGGCCTTAGGAAGTCTGAGCAACAATAAAGCTAGTGGTGGTGACAGCATTCCAGTTGAACTATTTAAAATCTTAAAAGATGATGCAGTAAAAGTGCTACACTCAATATGCCAGCAAATTTGGAAAACTCAACAATGGCCATAGGATTGGAAAAGGTCAGTTTACATTCCAATCCCAAAGAAGGGCAATGGCAAAGAATGTTCAAACTACCGCATCATTGCACTCATTTTTCATGCTAGCAAAGTTATGCTCAAAATTTTACAAGCTAGGCTCCAGCAATATGTGGACTGAGAACTTCCAGAAGTACAGGCAGGATTTCGAAGAGACAAAGGAACTAGAGATCAAATTGCCAACATACGCTGGATCATGGAGAAAGCTAGGGAGTTCCAGAAGATCTACTTCTGCTTCATTAACTATGCTAAAGCCTTTGATTGTGTGGAGAACAACAAATTGTGGCAAGTTCTTAAAGAGATGGGAATACCAGAGCATCTTATTTGTCTCTTCAGAAACTTATATGCAGGTCAAGAAGCAACAGTGAGAACTGAACATGGAATCACTGATTGGTTCAAAATTGAGAAAGAAGTTTGGCAAGGCTGTATACTGTCACATAGCCTATTTAACTTGTATGCGGAGCATATCTTGAGAAAGGCGGGATTAGAGGAGTCACAAATTGGGATCAAGATTGCAGGGAGAAATATCAAGAACCTCAGATATGCAGATGATACCACTCTAATGGCAGAAAGCGAAGAGGAACTAAAGAGCCTGTTGATGCGGGTGAAGGAGGAGAGTGCAAAAGTTGGCCTGAAACTCAACATCAAGAAAACAAAGATCATGGCATCCGGCCCTCTCAATTCCTGGCAAATAGATGGGGAAGAAATGGAGATAGTGACAGATTTTATTTTCCTGGGCTCCAAGATCACTGCAGATGGGGACTGTAGCAAAGAAATTAAAAGACGCTTGCTCCTGGGGAGCAAAGCTATGGCAAATCTAGGCATCATCCTAAAAAGCAGAGACATCACTTGTCAACGAATGTACATTTAGTCAAGGCTATGGTATTCCCAGTTGCAATGTATGGCTGCGAAAGTTGGACCATAAGGAAGGCCGAGCATCAAAGAAGTGAGACTTTTGAACTCTGGTGCTGGAGAAGACTCTTGCGAGTCCCTTGGACTGCAAGGTGAACAAACCGGTCAGTCCTAGAGGAGATTAGCCCTGACTGCTCCTTAGAAGGCCAGATCCTGAAGATGAAACTCAAATACTTTGGCCACCTCATGAGAAGGAAGGACTCCCTGGAGAAGAGCCTACTGCTGGGAGCGATCGAGGGCAAAAGAAGAAGGGGACGACAGAGAATGAGGTGGTTGGATGGAGTCCCTGAAGCAGTCGGTGCAAACTTAAATGGACTCCGAGAAATGGTAGAGGACAGGAAGGCCTGGAGGATCATTGTCCATGGGGTCGTGAAGGGTCGGACACAACTTTGTACCTAACAATAACAACAAATGGCAACTCTGCTGACTCCCAGTTGAATTCCGGATGAGGCTTAAGGTTTTGGTAATCACCTTCAAGGCCATATGTAGTCTGACCCCAGTGTACCTGAGAGACAGTCTTCCTGCCTATTCACCTCAAAAAGCCCTACATTCCACCACCGCCAACTGGCTGGTGATCCCTGGCCCAAAGGAGCACACTGGACCTCAACGAGGACCAGAGCCTTCTTGGTCCTGGCCCCTACCTGGTGGAACAAGCTCCCTGAAGACGTCAGGGCCCTTCCTGATCTACCACAATTCTAAAAGGCATGTAAAAGGGAGCTTTTACAGGCATTGAGGCCAGCCAATGCAAAAACATCTGTTGGCCCCCAGACACCCCCTCCATGATCTGAGCCATGATGTTAAAAGTTGAGAGTTGTCACATTGTGAATCTGTTATAGTAGCGATCCCCAACCTGTAGGCTGCGGACCACATGTGGTCCGTTGACTAATTGGAGGTGGGCCACGAAGGACGCCTTCTTCCTTCCCCCCGGCCCTTTACTTCATCCCCCCCCAGACCTTTACAACACACTTTGGGTGTCATTGTCTCCCATCACTCCCAGATGGGACTATCTCGTTGTAGAGAAACAAGCTCAGGGTTCCCATTGATTTGTCATTGTCAGGAGTTAAAATGTCCATGAAAATAAAATTTTCCTTAAGTTCATTGTTGTGGCATGTCTGTATCTTATTTTGAAGGGATGTTTAAACATTACCATAGCGATCAGAGAGCGTTAGGGCAGTGGTCGAGAGTAGAGGAGTAAACTACCCCCCTCACCGGGCCTCAGTAAAATTGTCAAGCGTTGAGTGTTCCCCGGTGATAAAAAGTTTGGGGACCACTGTGTTATAGCATTTTGTTATAATGTGTTATGTTCAATTTTGGAACCACTGTTAAGTTACTATCACTAGATTTCAATATATACCCATGACATTTTATGTAAACCACTAAGAGCATTATGGGAGGGTGGTACATAAATTTAAGAAATAAATCAATAATAAATAACATGGCACTGATCTCTGCAGTTGGGAATCTGTTGTAATTCCAGCTGCTCTCCAAGCTGGCAACTGTAGAAGGAGAGTAGAAAGCAGGAAAAAGGCTATCAGGGCTTTCAGGAAAGGGAAAAAAAGAAATAGCGGGAGAGAATTAAATGAGATCTCCTACAAGTTCTCACATGTTCCCACTTTTTACATCTAATTCTCATAATGGTACTAGCTCCATACCCTTAAATAGAGATATTTGGGCCATGTACAACAAAGGATAGCTTTTTACAAACCCAGGAGAACTCCCAGGTTTGCAGAAAATTACAAAAGTTTTTAGAAGAAAAAATCAAGAAGAGAGGGTTCAACTGAGGGAAGGTTCTTTGAATCAGATAATGGCTTTCTGTCGTTCTACAGAGATCATAGCTCACATATGGCAAGCACCATTTCTGAAGGCTGTCTAGGAACCCCTAAGAACAAGTTATAAAAGACTTACTGGTTGATGGTAAAGGGAGAAGAACCAGGTGCAGCCTCATGTGGAAGCCAGCCTGGGCGGCAGCTCCTGCCCTCCCTTGCACATAGCAGAGGCAGCAAGAATGGTAGGGAAGAGAGACAAGGGGATAGGAAGTGTGCCCAAGCCTGACCCTATAAATGGCTACTTTGGCACTGGCAACAGCTGGAGGCTAGGTGGGTGCAGATATGGTGAGTGAGGGAATGTAAGGAGGAAGAGGAGGGGCATCAAACACTGCCATGGCTTTCCATAACCACATTAACCCTGCAGGCAGTGGCACTGCAAGGGGGCAAGTTGCTCCCCCCCCCCATGAGACAGGCAGGCAGAAACACTGCAAGTGGATGGGCTGGCTGAGAGACTAGGCAGCCCATTAAAAGACTGGGAGAGGAGATGGGATTCCCATCCCACTGTGTGTACTGCAGGTTCCCCCATTTGTTTATAGGATTTGTAAATGGTAGATTTTTCATGTACTTAGCTGAGATGCTGCCAAGTGCCTGTATTATATCATGTGGTAAGTGATTTATTCCTAAACGATCTGAAGTTAGGGGGTAACTACAGTGGTAGAAACAAGCTTGTGGATGTTACCAAATGTTCAGGATAATAAAAATGAAAGTAATTTGCAAACAACTTCAGAAGGAGCTCCCCAACTGGGTGAATGGGTAAAAAATGGCAAAAAAGATCCAATATACCGTATTTGCCGGCGTATAAGACGACTGGGCGTATAAGACGACCCCCCAATATTTCCACTCAAAATATAGAATTTGTTACATACCCGGCCCGCCCCTGCATCTCCCTGTGACCGGCACTAGTGTGCAAGTGCGCATGTGCAAGCTCTGCGTAGACAAGGGGCGGGCCGGAGCACCACTGCTTCCCATTGAGCAGAACGGGCTGGTCATGTCGAAAAGGCTGGCACCCCTGTCTCGTTGCTGATGCTCGTCGCAGACACGCTGATGACCCGCCGCGGCCACCCTGGATACCACGCGATACTGGATGATATGTAGAATGAGGTGGGCGGGCATCAGGAGGCCACTATGGGCAGCTATGTCTATCCCAACTGAAGTGCACCCGGCATATAGGATGACCCCCTCCTACTTGGAGGCATGTTTTTCAGGGGGGAAAAGTAGTCTTATACGCCAGCAAATACAGTACTTAAATGCAAAATAATGTCGATTAGGACAAATCAGCACACGGTCGGAATCTGGACTCAAGAAGATGAACCAGGAAAGAGACTTTGGAGTTGTGGTGAATAGTTCAATTTGGTGGATAGATTCAAGATGAGGAAAATGTACCTCACACCATGCACTGTTAATTTATGGAACCTATTCTCACATCATTTAGGGCAGTGGTCCCCAACCTTTTTATCACCGGGGACCGGTCAACACTTGATAATTTTACTGAGGCCCGGGGGGGGGGGAGTCTTTTGCCGAAGGACGTGGCTGCCACTGCCTGAGCCCCTGCTCCGCTTGCTTTCCCACCGGTGCCCCTGAATTCCCGCCGCCCACTGGGGGGTGCTGCCAGCAGCAGCTGTGCAGTGTTGCGCTGAGGGGGAGCCCCAGCCATGGCAGCTGCTGGAGAGCACCAAAGGTGAGCCGGTGGCAGAGTGGCAGGGCAGCCCCCTCGGCAGCAGCTGGGAAGGAGGATAAGGAGAAGCTGCGGCCCGGTACCAACTGATCTACGAACTGGGACCGGTCCCTGGACCGGGGGTTGGGGACAGCTGATTTAGGGAACATTCCCCCCAAGATAGTTTTGAAAGGAAGTCAGTCAACTTTCTGTCAATTCTTTGTCACAATATCTATATGGTATATTTATGTTTAGAGACAGTGTATTTCCAAATAATAGTGGCCCGGGAGGTGGAAGGGGGGACTAAGTAAAGGCTCCTCTAGTGGAATTTTTGGAAGCGTCTAGCTGGTGGCTATAAGAAAGCATATCTTGGATATGATAATTATTGAGTTGGGCATTTATTATTTTTAGATATTAACACTGTTAGCAGTATCCCCCATCAACATTGTGAATCATATACATATAAATAGATTTTCCTTCCAAGTTATATTCAAACCTAGAACATATCTAGCATTTCTAATCAATGCATGTCTTTTTCACTCAACACAGATGCTAGGAATGAATATCCTGGTGACAATTGCTTATTAAATTGTATAGGTGCATCACATCTATGAAGCCTAACAGTGTTTCTTTGGTATTTGCAAAAGGTCGAGAGCAATTTGGTGTAGTGGTTAGGAATGCGGACTTCTAATCTGGTGAGCCGGGTTTGATTCTACACTCGCTCACATGCAACCAGCTGGGTGACCTTGGGCTCACCAAAGCACTGATAAAGCTGTTCTGACTTAGCAGTGATATCAGGGCTCTCTCAGCCTCACCCACCTCACAGGGTGTCTGTTGTGGAGAGAGGAAAGGGATGGCGACTGCAAGCCACTCCGAGACTCCTTTTGTTAGAGAAAAGCGACATATAAGAACCAACCTATATCAAGGCTTCGCTATTAGACAAATGTATTAAAATGTACCATATGAATTAATTAAAAGCCAACTGGTTATTAAAAACAATTAAACAAAAACAATTTTTATAGAAAATGTATGAAAATGTCTGTGGGTCCAAACAAGATGCATCTTTCCTAACAGCTATACAAGCAAAGTCTCTCATGATGGAACATGGGAAGTGTTCACCAGCAATATTTTCTTGTTGAAAGCATTCCTCCCTCTAGTGCACCTACCTGTCTTTGACTCTGAGGATAAGTTGGTGGAACCTGTCCACATGCTCAAAACTGGCTTTGTCTGTGACAGAATAGACTATGAGAAAACCATCTCCTGTCCTCATGTACTGCTCCCTCATTGCGCTGAATTCTTCCTGGCCTGCAGTGTCCAGGACTAGTAGTGGTGAAGAGAAAGTAAAACAGAAATACTAAGTCATTCTACCTGGTAAGTTGTAAAACAAAGGCTGAGTCCAGTGACACTTTTAAGGCCACTAAAGTCTTATTCAAGATACAGGCTTGCGTGTGCACACATATAGGTAAGTTGTTTAGTTATCTTTATGCCACAACAGCACCTACACACATTTACTTGAAAGCATTCATTTATCAGATCATCAGCTTTATAAAGAGTGATGGATACTTCATTATGACAAACATGCTAGGGCAGGGGTAGTCAAGCTGCAGGTCTCTAGATGTCCATGGACTACAGTTCCCATGAGCCCCTGCCAGCAAATGCTGGTAGGGGCTCATGGGAATTGTTGTCCATGGACATCTGGAGGGCTGCAGTTTGACTTCCCCTGTGCTAGGGCAATTAATTGAATCTGACTAAAATTGACTTGAGCTTTGGGTCTTTCCTCAAATATAATAACAACCTACTTTTATCACTGATGTACACTCAACTAGGATGTACATTCACCCAAGACCCATCGTTTAAGTGTTTCCCTAAGCACTGCCTGGCAGCATTCTGTCATATAGTATGAAGGGGAAGTATTGCATGGATGAGTTGGGGGTGGCAGCAGGGGATAAGAAATAGCAAGAACCTAAAAGGGTCAAAATAAGGGAAATGAACAGAGAAATAAAACAGGCAACGTAATAATCTCATGTGGGTCAGCAGAACCAATAACCAGAATAAGTGATAAGACATCATACATGGTAAAGGATCACAAAACAACACAAATGGAGGTGATGCCGCCAAACAAAACAGTCAGGAAAAGTTCTATTTTTAAATATATATATATTCTTTACAGAACATTTTATAATGAATTATCAGATTCAACACCATGGAAAAGCTGTTCCAAAGTCAAGGCACTTCAGCCATTCCTTGTTTCCTCTGGGCTGGGGCACTGAGCAAGGGCTGTGAAGAAGATGGTCATAGCTGGCTGGCTGGCTGACCTTGAAATATCTTGATCCCAGACCATCTACATTTTTAAAAGAACCAAAATATTTGGAACTGAGCCCTGATCAGTATTTCATTTGTTTTCTTGAAGTTGGCAAGATATATGTCCTGTAACGCAGGTCAGCAAGTCCAAATGCATTTTTGTATTAATTGAAACTTCCCAACTGTTAATCTGAGGCAGCCTCATGCTGCACAGTCCATTATAGCAACCAGGCAAGAGGTGTGCAGAGCATGGCCAAACTGTACTTCTTCAGCTGGCAGATCAGCCCAAACTAGCCATAGGCACAAAAGCCCTCTGCAATCTCATCTGAAGACCAGGATCAAACAGCATATCACTCTACGAAAACCTACTCTTTCAGTAACATAACCCCATCCAGAAATGGTTGCATCTTCAGTCTCTGGTTATAATGTTGACCACCTCAATCTTATCTGTATTGACCTTCTATTCATTGGAACTCATCCAGTAGATGACTGTTTCCAGGCACTTGTTCAGAACATCCAGTGTCTCACCTGACGTTGATGAAATGCAGAAGTGAAGCTGTGTTATCTGCATACTGATGGCAACTTGTTCCAAATCCTTGCACAAACTCTTCCAGAAATTTCACTTAGATGTTAAAAAACACAGGACTGATACTTATTTGTGAAGGTCAAGTGTTTTAACTTTTTTTTAAAAAAAAGATTGTATATATGCTTAGCACTGAATTCTGTATGTCTTTTAGTGCAATCTAAAGCAGATTACCGGCCATCCCTAGTAGGAACATAACCAATGTCCTTGACACTCGAAAAGGGGAGTACTGCTTGAGTTCCAGAGAGAGATTGCCTCCTAGTATCAGTCACCAGGGCAACTAAAAGAGTTTCAATTAAAACAGCGGGCCAGAAGCTGGGCTGAAATGCATCCAAATAATCAGTCTCTTCCAGGAAACCTTGCCATAGCTCAGCTATGACTCATTTAAATATAGCCCACTGGATAAGACCAGTGGTCCATCTAGTCTACTCGACCATATTTCACACAATGGCCAATCAGTTGCCCTGGAGGACCAAACAAACAGAGCACAGAAGCCAAGGCCTTCCTTCCAAGCTTGATGCCACCATGGATAGCAGCCGTTGACTGACTTTCCATGATACTGTCTAGCCTCCTTTTAAGGCCCTTTATACTTGTGGCCATCACTGTCCATTGGCAGTAAATTCCACACTTCAATTAGTCACTGAATAAAGAAAATATGCTAAAATCCAAAATGTGTATTAGTTATTAATTGGCAATGCTGTTTCCATTTACTTGGGAGCAAGAGCTGTTGAATACAGTGGAATTTCTTTGAAATAAACCTGCATAGGATTGTTCTGTAATTCCTAAAGAATTTAGGGAAAGATGTTGCTGAGGAAACATGCACAAGATCATACTATATATCATTTTATGGTGGCAGAGAGCATAAATTCCAAGTAATAATTTTTTTCCAGCCCACACATGATTATTAAGAAAGGTCTGATAACAATGCCAAAGGCTAACCATATTTACTTCCACATAAAGGCATTTATTTTGATTCAGTTTGTAGCCCATGCAATAGGATTTAGGACTATAACACTATAACACTGAAACAACAGGACTGGAAGGCATGAGAAATCTTCTCTCTCAAGATTAGCCACTATCTCACTAAAACTTCATTCCAGGATATATTTGATTTTTTTAAAGGGGGGTGTCCTTAAAATTAAGGTTCAACAATATCCATTATCAAGCTATACCATTACTGCATTGTCTTTGTTTACCTATTATATTTTAATCCTGACCTCTGTCTAATGAACTCAAGGTGATGTATACAGGGTTTTTAAATTTTAAATCCTGCTTTTTCACTACTGAAATGAGCAGTTTCCTTCAGGTCTGCTTGGAGGGGGCACAAGAGAGACAATTCTGGGGATTCACTTTATATTTGGGGCAGTCGATGAAAATGGACAATTTATGTGATGGTGTGTGTGTGTGTGTATGATGTTGAGTATGGGTGATGTGAAGGAAGCACTGAGAACATTTTGTTTGGAAGTCCATGGTAGCAGTTGTGCTCTTCTCTTTCATTATCCCCCTCACAATTACTTTGTAAAATAAATCTGATTGTGCTTAGGTGCTTGGCCTTTGGCCAATCACACAGTAAGCTTCATCAAGAATATTACCAGTTTAGCTGCCATGGTGAGTAACTTCCTACCTCTGCACTCCAGTTCCCAGCCTCATTCTGTGGAACAGTGGGAATACGAAAAGGTGGTGTGAAGGTTCTGGTGTCATTTCTGGCTGAGTGGTCAGAAGCAACATTGCTACATCCATAACTTATTGCCTCCAGGAGAGCCATTAGCCAAAAGACCCAATGCAGGGTTTGTAACTACTGCAGGGCGTGGGGAAGGGGATGAATAATGCTGAGCTAACTGTGCAGTGTCTCTTCTGGCAACTACCCTCAAATAACCAGGAGTTGTACAACACAGCATTGCATGTGGTTGGCAAGTGGTTCCCACTCTGAAACAGCTGCTGCCATATGACAGATAAGCTACTAGTCTCCCTGAAACAAGCCTTGTGCCAGGAATGGAAGGGCCCACCCCCTCCGATAACCCTCAATGTTTCCTGCAGTATCCACATTCTAATCCCAACAGCTGACCAGAAGTGAGAAAGCTGACTGTAGAGAAGAGGAAGTAAAGCCATTGCTATGACATCCACTCAGGAAAAGAGCAAACTGGTTGCTGTGGGATGGGGGCAGCTTTACTCCCCTTTCCCACAGCAGCTTCTAGGTGCCTTGACCATCTCGCTGTCTTACCTGAACTGCTTTGCTTCATGCTAGGGAGAAAGCAAGAAGGCAGTGATGGAAGCCCTTCCCCTCTCTCCAGATGTGCTAAGGCTGGCTAAGGTTTAGCACTGCAGGCAGAAACAACCCTTCATGCTTAGAGGAACTCTGTTAGCTCAAGAGGTTATACGCCATTGCTCCCCCCTCCCGCCTCCCTAGTGTGAGTGAGTTCTCTCATGGTTTCTGTGCCTGGGAAAGGGCAGAGCCTGCATGCCTACTCTCACTTTAAACCACATCCTGTCTCTTCCCCCCCAGTCCTCCTCAGGAATGCCTGTTAATACAGGTGGTGATGTCACTTCCAGCCACATGTAACTATTGGGGTGGGGCAGAGAGGCATGGCCATCTGTCATCACTTCCAGGGCTACTTGAAGCCTGAAAAACTATTTCAGGGGCTCTTCCATGGTCAAAAGATCCTGGATGCCTCCCTGTCAATGGAGGCCCAGGTCACAGGAGTAGCCCACATAACATTCTTCCACCTGCAACAAGCATGGCTACTGGCATTGTATCTGTCCTTGGATTGCTTGCCTACAGTGATCCAAGCAATGGCAACCCCCAGATTGGACTTCTGTAACTCGCTCTATGTGGACCTACCATTGTCCTTGACCTGGAAAATGCAGCTGCTGCAGTCCTCACAGGAACATCTTGGAGGGCCCATATCCAGCCTGTGCTGAGGCAGCTCCATTGCCTGCCAGTTGCAGCCTGGATCAGGTTCAAGGTTCCGGTGTTAACTTTTCAGGCCATCCATTATCTGGGTCTCACGTATCTGAAGGACCGCCTATCTCCTTATGCCCCCTGCAGGTCATCCTGCTCTGCAGGTACAAATCTACTGGAAATTCCTGGCCCAAGGGGGGTTTCCTTGGTAACCAGAGCCTTTTTGGTCCTAGCCCCGACCAGGTAGAATGAGCTCCCTGGAGACTTGAGGGCCCTGACAGAACTCTCTCAGTTCTGCAGGGCCTGTAAAACAGAGCTCTTCTCTTAGGTCTTCAGTTGAGACCAGTGCAATTAAGATCTGGCCCCCTTTCCTGAGTTAGCCAGGTCATCGGGCTACCCCTGTGGTTGTTCCCCTAAGGCATTTTTTTGAGAAACCTGTAGAGCTGGGGGAGCAATTTCATTCATGGCTGCCAAGGGTGGGCTTTAACTGTTTTATCTTGTTTTATGAGCGATTTTACTGTGGGCTATCAATGTCACCATCATGAGCCACTGTGGGAGTGGCAGGCTACAAACTGAATTATAAATAAATAACCTGATCTCCAGGTGACAGAGGAAAAAATGACAGCTTTGGAAGCTGGACTCTATGGCATTACACCCCATTGACTGAAGTGCTTCTGCTCTCCAAATCTACCCTCCTCAGCCTCTGCTCACAAAATCTCCAGGTAATAGTCAACCTGGAGCTGGCAACCCTAGTCAGACAACTCTTTTTGGTGGCTATAGGTTGTTCACATCAGGAGTTAACTATACTGAGAGGGGAAAAAAGAGAATATCCCAGAATAAGTGGAAACAGCAACTTGCCAGAGCCAGCCATCTGTTACATCCCTGCTGTGATAAATACAGGTACTTACTCTTGCCTCCCCATCTCTTCCTCCAGCACTGACTTTTCTTTTGCCCTCATATGAGTACATAGTTCAAAAGCCTTCTGTAACTCTTGCCTTGTTTTTTAGAAAAAATCCTGTTCAAAATAGTAACTACAGATTGCCTACAGATTAGCTTCTATCTGGGGGAGGGGGTGGGAAGCCACAGCAGCAGCAAATTCCGCCTACAGAGAGAAGCTGTCGATGCGGCCTGGTGGTGGAAAACAGGAATAAATTAAAACTGACTGGCTGAAAAGTGTTTACAGTTAAAATGAAGCAAGGTAGTCTAGCAAGACGAATTCTTTTATTCCAGTGACGGGGGCCTATATATTGAATGTATTACAAAGGCAGTTAGTTCATTAGTGGCTGGACATGCTGACCCAAGGAAGGAAATAATGAGTATAGGTGTGTGGAAAGAAGCTGGTTGCCGCTGTCATACGACGTCTTGTGGTCTTGAACAATAATCCATAATTTATGGATGACACTTGCCTTTGTGTTGTGCTGCCCTGCCCTGTTCCCTGGTAGAGAATCAGCTTTTGTATCACCTTTTCAGGGATCAAAAGAGTGCTTCCAAATCCCATGTCCCTCAGAAGACATGCAGAACATGAACCTACAGCCTGTGGATTTCAGGCTTGGCTTTGCTAATCGCTTTTGGCAAACTATGAATATGTAAACACTCTGCTCAAAGGACAGCCTCCTTGTATATTATCCAGCCAGCCAATTAAGATCCCCTTCGTAAGCCCTGATCTCTCCCTGTGGATATGACTTAAGAGGGGCCAGAGAAAGGACCTTTTCACTGTCAACACCTCACCTGTGGAATATCCTCCTACGTAAAGTGTGCCTGGTGCCAACCACATTCTTTCTCAGGCACCAGGCTTCCAGATCTTACCCAGGCTTTTAATTGATGGAGCCCATTTTTTTAAGCGACTTTATGGTATATGAGTATCATTTTAGTCTGTTCAGTTTGTTTTTAAACGCTTGTCTGGTTTTGTTGTATCATTTTAATTATGGGCTGAGCAGGTCTCTAAAGCAAGGGTGTGAAACGTATGGACTAGGGGGAACTCATCCAGCCCATGAGCGACTGGGGTGAGGGAATGAAGGCAGGAGGCTACAGGGCGGCGGCGGGGGGGGGGGGGTTGACAAGTAGGTGCACACCATTATGTGTGTGTGGTCACAGCTGTCAAGAAATAGGAAGTAAATTGCTAGGGACCAGGACTATGAGATTGAGGTAAAACAGTGCATGGGGAAAGGCAGTGAAGGCAGAGGAAGGCATGAAGGACCAGACTGGCAGGGCCGAGGGGACAGAAGAGGACAAGAGAGGAAACAAAGAGTGAGAGATGGATCATTGCCATGCTTGGCTGCTGAGGCTGGGTGACTGGGGAGGTGCAGACAAAATGCCTTATTTACTTACAAGGAAGATAACTCACCACCTAAAAGTGCTAGATATACAAAACGACAACTAAGTTGTATAGACATATAAAATACTTCCTCTTTTATAGTATCCTTAAAAAAATTAGCCTTGCATATGATTAAATACATTTATAGGGTTTTTGTGGATTCCTCAATAAATCAATTGCTTGTATTTTGAATAAAACACTGTTAATTGGGCGTGCCTGTGTCATTTATAGCAGCGGCCCCCAACCTTTGTAAGGCTGAGGACCGCCTGTGGGGATGGGTGGGGGAGATGGCGGCTGGGGCACTGTGCATGTGCGGAGCTGCTGCACACATGCGTTTGCGCCCACTGGGGGCACAAAAGCGCATGCATGGCAGCACTGTGCATGCGCGTTTGCGCCTGCCGGCATGCCGGCAGTTGCGTCTCCCTCCCCCCCCCCCACCCACAGCGAGAACCTCGCCCGGCTGCGAGCAAATCAGCCGCCAAAGCGGCCGATTCGCTCAAGGCCCAGTGAGCTTATCACTGTGGGTGGGGGAGAGGGTGGCGTGGCCACCAGCGGCCTGGTGCCGAGGCTTTCGCAGCCCAGGGGTTGATGACCCCTGATTTATAGAGTTTTTATTATCTCTGGTATCTGGCATTATATTTCATAGCACGTGCAGCCCATCCCTGCGAAGTAATGCTTATGCCAGATCTGCCAAATAAGTTAGACATCTGTGCAAGGCAGCATATGATTTGCCAAATATTTAATTTGGTGTGATGGGCCAGGATCAAGGAGTTCTGGGTTCAAACCCCTGTTAAATCACAATGTTACTGTATAGCCTTGAACGTGTTAATCTCTCTTCGCCTACTGTACAAAGTTGTCATGAAAGTTAAATTAACCTAACAGGCTATGTTACACTTTGTAGAGAAAGAACAGAATATACCAACTTTTATTGCACTTTTTAATCCTGCCCTTCTTCCAACAAAATCAGGGCAGCATGAATTGTTCCTCCTCCTTCATCATATACTCTCTATTTTGAAAATTTCGGGGGGATTCACCTCTTCTTTTTTTGTGCTCTGCACATCGATATTGGCAGGCAATAGTGAGTTTTGAAAGGTTTATATGGCTGTCCTGATGAGTGGAAAATGCCCCCGGAGGCTAACATTGAAAACTGGCCTTTTTTGTTGCTCTTCCAGCCACCCATCTGCTTCTGTTCCTTCATGGCAGTATTTTATTACCAATTTTGGTCTGCTAAAGTTGTGCTGTTGCAAGGAGCACTGGCCAGAACTGCTGATCAGTGGGGGTGACTGGATTTCACATTACTTGCACCCAGCACAGCTGAATCCATAAGACCAGCTCTGTACATTAAATCAACTTCAGCCTAGGAGCAAATGAAATGTTCATGAGAACCAAATGGCTATTGCCAGAAGAAACCCTACATCTATCCTCTCTGCACAAATCATTTGTATTACAGCACACAGTGTGATAACACCTAACTCCAAGTTATCTCATCCCTACAAGCCGCAGATTTTAAGAAAGTGTGAGGCAAGAACTTAATACATTTTGTTTTACAAAATGTTACTGGAATGAAGTAAAGAAAATGTAGGAGTGTTGCTATTGGTGGCAGCAGTGCATTTCCAATAACATCCACTTGTATATCTTTGTTCTCTATCACTTTCTTCCAAATTCCTTTTCGTTATTTGATCCCTCTGGCTTTCCCACAATGGATTTAATGTTTTCTCTATAGCATCCTGCCTCTTTGTATACCAGTGTAATATATGACTTTACTGACTCCTCACTGCAGGGCTTGTTATGTGGCTTTTGCCTACCCAAGTCTCAACTCCTCTAGCACAACTTTTTGGGAGGTCAAAAGGAACCCCTCCTCTTTCTCTTGAGCTACTGGACAAGTGTCTCCTGTTGACTTCATTTTACATTTACAAATAGTCTCTATTGAGATACAACATTACAAATAACCAGCGAGGTTTACATCCACCCCGTGAAGGACCCCATAAGATTAAAGCCAAACAGACTGGAATTGGTAGCTCACCATCCAAAATGGCCCACTGTCCATCTATTTCAGTGTGTTTCAAGTATGAGTCTTCGATGGTTGGGTCATAGTCTGGCACAAAAATCTTCTGGAAGAACTGAATAGTGAGAGCACTTTTCCCCACGCCTCCATCCCCGACTACCACCAATTTATATGTGGGAAGATTTTCACTTGGGACAGCGCTTGTAGCCATGACATCAATAGGTCAAACCTGGAAAAGACAGGAAACGTTTGTCAAATCATAAGCTGTCAACTGAATCTAGGCAAATGGTTCATTAGAAACAGAGACAGACAGGGTAGCAGAAACAAAGTGATGTTTACTTTGTAAGGGCCACATTTCAAGCCATATCTTTATGTTAGCTGCTACTACCTTTACATCCATGGGAACAGGGTAAAGGTCCTGAAATGGAACAACTGCATTTTGCATGAGGACACTCATTGAACTCATGGGCAAAATGATTTTTCAATAAATTATTTTTCTGTTCATATTCTCAATTGCTTTAATACACCAGCTGACTAGGCCAGGATTTTTGATGCTCATTCAAATGTTTACCATATTTAGGATAGCTACCAATTTGTTTTTCAGTCTCTGTGGGTTTGTGCTGAATGACTTTGCACAGGAGTTATATAGTACACCACAGGATTTTTCTCTCTCATTGCTCACAAGTCAGGAGAAAGGCAACCATCACAAACATGGCAATTATGTGAACTGTTACATGCTTGACAGTCACGCACTTCCCTTTCTCCATATCAGTCACAGTGGTCATTACCCTCAGATGCTCCTCTGATCATTCCATGCTTGGGTGTAATTAGCTTGTCCAACCTCGGGGCAAGGAGTTCAATCTTTCTCCAAATCCATGTTATATCTGAATATCTACGTAATACCCTGTCCCCACCCTTTCTAGAAATCCTGAAGAACTGTGCCTCTTGGATGAGACTCAAACTTCAGGCGATATGGGGATGCTGCTGCTGAAAACAGCATCTTGCTCTCAACATCTACCAATACAAAATATACAATTAAACGTTTTCATTGCTCCATGTCTACCCACTCCTGAAAACAGTAACAAATGAAGTTAGGCGGGTTTGAGGAAAGTCACAAGTTGATGATGACATGTGTTTTACATTACCAGATGTTACTGGAAAAAACAAGAAAAATAATAGTGATACTGCTTTGGTGGCACTACATATATGCCATAACTTCTAGTTCCAGTTATACTAAACGTGGCTTACTATAAAGAGTAAAGTCAAAATGGGGAATTACGGGAGCTGTAGGGATCCAAAAACCCCGTGATATGTTTACCACAACCAGAACAGCAGTAATCCAAAAAGATGCCAAATCTCTTTGGTAACTTTAATGCATTTGAGTCTGTTAGCTGAAGGCTACAGGCCATAGTGTTACTTTGGGAAGTTCTAATACCCTGTTTTTTAAAATATGTTTTTTTGGGGTGTCAGATTCTCTTGCAGCCCTGGGATTTCCATCAGGATTACAGAGTCCCATCTGCCCTAAGCACCATTTTGCAGCTCTGTTGATCATATCCTCTATGGTAGTGGTCCGGCCTGGTGCCGGGCCACGAAGGCCCTGGCACCGGGCTGTGGCTCCCTCTCCCCACCCCCCGCCCGCAGTAAAAAACTTCCCAGGCCGCAAGCTTGCGGCCTGGGAAGCTTCTTACTGTGGGAGGGGGGGAGAGGGAAGCAGGGCCGCACACACGCATTGCGCACGTGCGGCCGGGCCGCACATGCACGCATGCCCCATGCGTGGCCGGAATCGTGCATGCACGATTTGGGCTGTGCATGGTGCATGCACGCATGCACGGCCACACATGTGCGGCCGGGCAATTGCCCTCCCTGCTGCCGCTGGTCCCCAGCCTCAAAAAGGTTGGGGACCACTGCTCTATGGCACAGCTTGGAAATAGACAGATTGATGTTCAGGACAACTTCTGATTTAGATGCACACACACACACACAAAACAGCAGGGAAGAGTTGCTTTTCGGAAGCTCTCTTGAGTTCTGCAGGGCCTGCAAAAGATAGCTCTTCCATCAGACTTTTGGTTGAGGCTGGGTGGAAAACCTCAGGGTTTGTGATTAGGTTCCTCCCCCGCCGTCCGCTCCTGGGTAGGGTGTTAGACCGTACCAGGAGCTGTTTGTGAACTAAGTTGCCAACCCAATTTTATGTCATCTGCACCGAGACCGATGCCTGGAGCAAAATGAGGGATTTTTTTGTGTCATACAGGAACCGCCATCTCGTGTTCTGTTACGGTTTGGTTTTAAATTGTTATTATTGTGTAGATTTTTATGGGGATTATAATAGTTTTCTTAGTAAACTGCTGTGAGCTAGCATGCTAGGAGCGGTACGGCCTAGAAATCTAAACATAATGTAAACATAAGTGTTTTGTCCGTTCCACTCATGCCTTCTCAGCTGTCTCTTGACTCTCCTCAAGACCAACTCATACTTGCACTGCTCAGTTCCACTCAGAAGCCTGAGGAAGAGGCAGAAAGAGGACTGGGGGGAAAGCCAGAAGATGGGTAAAGGCAGTGTTCCCTGCCCCCTCTTCTCCCTTTAGTCTATTGTATACTCAAGCATCAAGCTAATGCTGCTCCACATGGCTGCCATGGTCTGTGGTCATTAGGATGGATATTTTACGAACAAAAGGGAGGGGGCAGAATGAAAGACATTTATCAAGGCATGAGGAACAAAAGGCAATCAAGCATGAACTGAAACACCACCCCCTTCTTTAAACAGCTAGTTTAGCCCAGTGTTCTCATGAAGAATTCCAGATAATTTGCAAGACTGGACAAAGTTTTGTAATATTTTGGTTGGTCTTTGGATAAGTTATTATACAGCTTAGAGTCTTCTGTAAACCAACACAGCTATCTGCAATCTTTGTCTGTTTAACAAGAAGGGCCAATACCTTTCAGTAGAATACACACTTTGTATCCACGACAAATAAACCTTGGTTTGTTTAAGATAAGAACAAGCCCCAAAGTCCTTGAACTTGCATATTTCCTTCGGTCTGCTTTCCAGGAAAACTTCCTGGTTTGTAAAAAGATATAATTTCTGTGGCCTAAATCGGGAGATTTAATCGTCTGTGTCTCAGTTAGAAACGAGGATCCTAACATATCTGTGAGGGAAGACATTAGCGCACAAATCTGAGGATTTCCAAGTTCTTTTTTAAACCAAACTGCAGGCACATTTTGTATTTTTATGGAACAATGCTGCCATATAAACAAACTCTTACTGGCCTCTTACCATGCATGCGATGAACTATACTATGAAACAGCTCACATAGTCGAGCCGAGCCCTGTTTTGGCCATATAAACAGATGCAGGATCAAAAAATTCCCTAACAGGAAATCCACCCAGTTTGCTCAATGCTGCCAGTCAAGAAAGATCTCTTAAAATGCATAATTTGGTGGTGTGTGTGTAGGAGAGAGAAAGTACTTACTATAACTTCAGGGGGAAGAATTACTTATCTGTTATTTTCCAGACTCTTCAGAGAGAAAACTTGGGCTGTCAAGTAGGGTGATAACAGTTATTAGAACAGGCCTGCTCACCAAACCAAATGTCTACCAGCTACGTAGGGCTATCAGGAATAAGCAAACTGCTCAAAGAAGCAAAGTGTGCCAATGAAGAAGCTGTTCTCAAGAAAATTCCAAAGCGATTCCTGTGCTGCTCCACAATGCTGCTCTGTCAGCCCAATTTGCAACACAAATGGTTGGATTATCCCAACATGGAGCAACATGGAAATAATTTTGCTTTCTGGCAGCTTTCAACAAGTTTGCTCCTTTTATAGTCTGCTCATATTGATTTGGATATTACCCTATTATTCTGTACTGGAGACATATATTGTATTTTATTGTATGCTTCTGTGGTGTTTTCTCCCTTCTCTGTCATGATTTAAACAGAGCTGAATGCCACTTACACTCTAAAATCATGCCTTTATAGTAACTGATAAATGATCACTGCTTGGCTTGTGTATCATCCAGCTCAGAAACCAAATTCCTATCCACAAAGTTGGCTGAAATAAGGACTTTCTGGCTATGTACACTCTGACTGGGAAGCCCTGCATGACAATGATTTACAGTATCTATGGTAACATATGTGACGTTAGAATTTCTTAATCCTGTTATGAAACCCTCAGGGGGAAAAAGGCTGCTGCATCTACCTTGGTGTTTCTGTGGTAGCCTCTTACTCCTACCGAGTACCTCCTACTGAGTAATGATATGTCTGTATTTAAAGGACAGCTAATCCAAATCTGATCAGGCCCCATTCATTACCATGGTCGTTACAATGATTCCAAACAGGAAAATTAACATCATTTAGAAGTTCACATGTCCAGCTGTCCAAGCTGGAATAAGGCCAATCAGGGTGCAGCCAGGGTGCAATCAGGCTGTACCCTGATTGGCCCTGTCCCTGCAGCTCCTGCCCTCTGTCACTGGACTCTAGCCTCTTTGTTCTCAGACGCACCTGTGTCTGGAGCCAGCAGCAGGTAAGGGGAGAGGGCCCTGGGCAAAGGGTTGTGGTGGAGGGCCTGCTAACAAGGGCCTCCAGGCCTGCTGACTGCCTGCTAAGGTGTTCTGTTCTGGGCTGATGAGCTGGCCAGCCCCCGCCCGCTCTACTAGATCCGGCTGCAAGCTGCAGCCCAAAGCCAACTTACACTGCCTGGCTGGGGGCCGGGGGAGGGGATCCTTTCAAGGCCTGTTCTTAGGAACGGGCTTTGAAGCTAGTTTTCAATAAATAAATAAATAAACAAGCAAACAAACAAACATTTATTTATTTATTTATGGGAAAATAAACCACTTTGAGATGGTCATGACCAGTGATATAGCTAAACCATCATGGATGTTTTGTCATTCCAAATTTGTTGCAAGTTTTTAGGAGGAGATTGGACGAGCACCTGTCAGGAATGTGTGATTTTTAAATCCATGAGAAGGTGGGGGGCTGGATAGGATGGCCCTTTGTGGTCTCTTCCAGCTCTGTGATTCTGAGTGCCCTGGATGTACTTCATAATTTCCTGCTATGTACAGCACAGTTTCAGTGTGCATACATGGACACATTGTTTTAACACCTTTAGAACAACATTCAAAATACACCTTGTTCTTGAAATGGACACTTGTATAACTGTCAAGCAGTTCCTGTAATGAAGCAACCTAGTATGTAAAAGTGATGATACAATATGAGCTACTCCTCTCTTAATCTTAAAGCTGACACTCTCCCATTATGAGGGGATTATGATAGATGGACCAATTCTTCCTATGTCGTGAGAGGACCCAAACTCTTTACTTGCTGCCTTCTACCTTTACTGAAATTAAACGATTTGATGTTTGCGTGATATACATACTGTATCATGGCCAGTGAGGACCACACCAAAAGGCAGCCAAAGGCATTTGCTCCTTGCTGATCATTTAGCAGTTATTCCAGAAAACATACAATTACAGCCTCAGTAAGCAAAACCCACATTGTTGTCACTTATTTGGTAGGAGGGGGCCAAGTACTCCTGTACCACTAACTTGCAAAGGTAACAGGCAGACAAAGGACTGAACACACTACTTTCTCCTCCCCCACCCCGATTCAAGCTTGTAGGTTAATTAGGAAGACTTTTAGTGGATTTCCTAGGAGACGCAGTATGGATATAGATGATTCAGACTATCCCATGGGAACAACCCAGAAGGATTCTAAAGCACAACTCCGTCTCATTAGCAATACTCCATCTTATCAGCCCTCTGATGCTGACAACTGTCAAAGAAAAGCTCACTCTGAAAACAAAAAGTTTTGTGGCCTGTTAAGCAAACTAATGGTGGTATAAGCATTTGTGAACCAGAGACCACGATGCTTTCAGATGCAGGAAGTGTTACAATCAGTTGGCTGGGGAATTTCTATTCAAAGCTATAAGCTGCAGAAGGGTATGCGCCAGGATGAGGGCATGTCATTGCAAAAAGAGACTTGAAGGCCCAGTTTCCTAGGACATATCTAATATCACACTGAAGAATAGAAGTGAAAACAAGATCTAACAAATAAGTGATCCACTAAGAAGCAGAAGTGTCGGTTCTTATATGCTGGATTTCTCTGCCCAAAGGAGTCCCAAAATAGCTCACAGGTGCCTTCCCTTTCCTCTCCCCACAACAGACACCCTGTGGGGTGGGTGAGGCTGAGAGAGCCCTGATATTACTGCTCGGTCAGAACAGCTTTACCAGTGCTGTGGTCACCTGGCTGGCTGCATGTGGGGAGTGCGGAATCTAACCCGACTTGCCAGATTAGAAGTCCACACTTATAGCCACTACACCAAGAACAGATTGGACCACCACCAACTGTTGATAAATGAACATGAGTAATATATAAGACGAAACAGTTCCTTTTCAGAGAGAGCTAGCCATCCTAAATCCCTATGGAGTTCCAGCCTGACAGTGTTAAATCTGCACATGTATTGTAGCTCTATTTACCAACATATACTGTAATATGAAATATACAGCTATGTGCTTGCATGGTGTAATGGGCAGAGTGTTGGAATCCCCATGTCTACTATGGAAGCTCACTTGGTGACTAATCACATACTCTCAACCCGATTTACTGCAAAGGGTGGCTGTTGTGAGAAATAGAAAAGGCCCATGTTCTAAGCTGCTTTGAATCCCAATGGGGAGAAAAGTGAGATATAAATAAAAGCAAAATGTTAATGCAAATATGCTATTAATGGTCATCTTCCATTTACACTGGCCTAACTGGGTCTATGCAAGAGAATGAAACATTGGTCTTACCTGACGGTTTCTTCTCTTCATTAGGGTGAAGTCATCCACAGATGGTTAGGTCATGCCTCTGCTTGCTCAGGTAGGGCTATTCATATTCAAATTATTTTGAGTGGCCTTAATGCGTGACCATGGGTTGGCCTTCCAGTTTTTTACAACCTCTCCTACTTCAGGATCCCAAAATATCCTTTCATCCAGATCCTTAATGTCCAGTAGTTCCAGGTCCTCTAAAAAGTCAGCAGGAGCGTGGGAAATGCTCCATGTGGAACAACCTGACAGATGATTCCCAGGTGGTCAGGTTTTGTTTCCTGACCACCTGCCACCCACCATGTCTGGGGCCCCAAACTCTGACTCCTGACACAACAGATTGGCTAATAATGCTGTGTAGCAATGAGATCAATGCACAAATGGCAGGCCTCAGTGTTTTGTTCTGGGGGGCACTGTAGTTGTAGTTAGTTGTCAATTCTCCCAGTTTGGTAGCTGCCAACTTCGGGTACTGTTGTTCTGCTCTGGTTTGGTGGCCCTCTTTTGTGCTTACAGAGCTAGTTTACTGTCCTTCTTTGAAATATTCAAACACTACTGATGCCTCAGTTAATGTATATTTACCAGTAGCTGCTGCATTTCCTACCCTTGGCTTATATGTAAGTCAATAAATTTGCCCAGATTTTGTGGTAAAATTAGGTGCAGGTCGGCTTATATGCGAGTGTATATGATGAATAGCCCTGCCTGATTGAGCAGAGGCATGACCTACCCATCTGTGGATGACTTCCCCTATTGAAGTAGAACAAACCAATAGAAATATAACATTTAAAAAGGAAATATTCCAGAAACAGCCACAAACTCTTTCAAACTTCTTGAAATAGGCTAAAATGTTGCGGTTTAGCAAAAGAGTTTCAAAGAAAGACTCCAACGAGAAGCAGCTGGGCTGAAATTCATGAGATTTGACACTATCAGAGTGCGACTCTACGGGGACCTGTTCTAACACAAAAATTGATCTTTACAGGTTTTTCTTGTACACTGGTCAGATTCATTCTACTAACATCAACAGCTGGGAGTGCAACCACACACACTCCGAGTGGCTAATTCATTCCTCCTTTGAGTGGATCCTATTTTCATCTGTGCTTTGTAATGTCATACTACCCACTGATGCCTTAGGAAAATGGGCCTTTTAACCTCTTCTTTGTAATGGCTTCCCTCCCCCAACCTTTTGCTCCTTATGGCTTTGGGTGTAACACATTTCATGCATCTGATGAAGCAGACTCTGGCTCACAAAAGCTTGTGCCAGAATTTGCTGGTCGGTACATGCACTTTTAACACCTTTTTAACATCTTTTTGCAACTGGATTTCGCTCTTCACTTTTAAGTACACTGAAAGCGCATTATCAAACACACACGGAATGGGCCAGTTGCTATTTGTGCTTCTGCAAACTATCAAGCATATGTGGTGATTTTGGCCAGCAGGGTGACCATTTCTACCTTTGAGATAAGAAATTGAAGGAACTGCCATAGCATGGTTAGCTCCCAAGCAGGTCTTGCACAATTCACCAAACTGAGAAATACTGGAAAGTCTTCTAGCTTTCCATTTCTTCAGCACTTTTTCACAGAGATAAACCAATGGGCACAGTGCAGCCCAAGTTCCTCCAAAATATCTCAGGAGAGAATTCATAGACTTAACCCACCTTACCCTTGTATCTCTTCTGTGGAGTAGAGGTTAGGCTGAGAGATCAAGGTTGTCCTAACACTATCTAATGGGCTCTATGGCTGAGAAAGGGTGCATCTTTCAGCATTCTCTTCAAAGACAAGCCCAGTGTTTGGCTAGTATACCCATTTAGGTTCTCTAGCTTAGTATTTTCATGTTTCATTCCTTAAAGGGGAAACTTCAGCTTGTGCTTAAACTGTCTCCTTGTGCTTTCAAGTCCCCTATCCATAGCACTCAAAAACAATTAACTTATGTTTAATTTAGGCTGGATCATGCCCTATTCTTTTTTTAAAAATGGTACTCATGGCTATCCTTCTGTAGAGGATATTTTAAAAGAATCCACCTCCACTGCCTTTTGAAAATTCCTTACTGCTGATGCAGGAAATACTTGCCTTACATTATCGTGGAAACAATGCATTGGAACTAACTAACGTTGCAAAAGAGAGAAATTATATAATATTCAAGACATTGATATGCCTGCCCACGTAGAGATAATAAAAAAGAAAAGTAATCCAAACAAGGAGGAAATGATTTGGAATTCCAAAAAATTGCCCTTCCTTTTAGCACAATCCCTGGAAATGGGCAAGCTCCCACGCAGAAATCACAGCTCTCTGGCCAGCCAATTTAGAACACCCGTGGCTGCTCAAGATTGCACATTAAGCACAGGAAATAAGAGGAAAACTTCGTAAGTAGCTTTGATCACTGAAGCTACTACCATTCAATGTTTATTTTGAGTGCCATGGAATGAGAAATAGACAATGTGCACTGTAAGACTATGGCCTAAGAGTAAAATCCATCAAAGGAAAATTAAGAAATCAGTTTAACTGTAGTGATTACCAGGATTTGCAAAGGAAACCACAGGCACACCAACCTGCAAGCCGAATACCTGTTAGTCTCGCCCCTCTTCCATTTTTATCAAGTTAGTTTCTTTTTAAAAGAATGCAAGTGTTTATCACCAATTACTTCTCCTTTTGAAAAAGTGCAAAACTGTTCTGGGAATGAGTGAGAAACATTCAAATACAGGACTCTGCCCCATTCAGAGGTGGTATAATGCAAAGTTTGACCAGTGGGAACTTTAGAGGGGTGGAGTCATGGGGGCACCAGTATTGGGTGTGCCATGAAATCACTTATGGTGAAAAAGAATGGGAAATGATTTCATGTTGCCCTAGAAATTAGTAGAAACTCTAGGGTTACTGGTGGAAGGTCTAGCAACTTGTTTTGCTACCTCTGTCTACATTTCATATAATGGAAGGAGTGGTTCTGAGACTTGGCCAAGGCCACCCAAGGACTGCATTGCTGGACTGTACTTGAACTCAGGTTTTCAAATGGGCATCTATTAATGTTTTCATTAACCGTTTGTGATTCGGGAAGGGCTGCTGGTTAAGGATTTTAACACAGTGGGGTTAGCAAATTTTGAATGTGTTTGGGATTAGGCACTTTGGACATAAAAATTTCATGCAATAAAGTTCTTTTTTTTTTTTGCATGCTGTATACACCTCCTCTTGTGGCGCAGAGTGGTAAGGCAGCGATATGCTGTCTGGAGCTGTCTGCCCATGAGGTTGGGAGTTCGATCCCAGCAGCCGGCTCAAGGTTGACTCAGCCTTCCATCCTTCCGAGGTCGGTAAAATGAGGACCCAGCTTGCTGGGGGGTAAACGGTCATGACTGGGGAAGGCACTGGCAAACCACCCCGTATTGAGTCTGCCATGAAAACGCTAGAGGGCGTCACCCCAAGGGTCAGACATGACTCGGTGCTTGCACAGGGGATACCTTTACCTTTACCTTTTATACACCTCCAGCCTTGAAATTCTTCTCTTTATTCGGAAGGTTTCAGAACCTAGCAACAACTCCAGCTGCATTGCTTCCATGAACCAGAGCAGAGGAAATCATCTTCAGCTTTAAGAACAGTAATTCTTATTTAAACACAACCTTCCCAGCTTCCATCTGTTCTCAGACTCACAAAGACATCTTTCACTTGGTAGAAATTTCAACCAATTTAAATTTAGCAAATGTGACCCCTCTTTCAGAAGAGTATGTTTACAGTTGTTTATACAGTTAAGGATTCTTTCACTATCTGGAAGGTCAGTAAAGTTTTGTCAGGCTGGATTAACAATCTTATTTGCAGCGCCTTGGCCGACATCATGGTGTGTTCCCAGAAAACATGGAAAAATGGGGGGGGGGTCCCCTTATCCCGATGACAGCTGAAAAACACTGGTAGCTAGCACACTGTCTACTAGTTTGGATAGTGGAACAGAAGACATCACACACAGATATACTGTGAAACAGAAAGCTATAGTTAGTGCCAATTCACATTCCATCCCTTGTCCAAGAGGCATCAGGAGTGTTTTATAAAACAGCAGTGTGCTCCAGGCTAAAGGATATCATAATGTAATCATATCAAATATGAAGAATTCCTGACAAAAGAAGCCAAGGATAAGAAAGAGTGCCCACATTGAAGACAGGTCTGCTCCATTGGCTGTGACTCACAGGAACTCAATAGACTTTCCATTTTTCTTGCCACCCTGGGTTGTAAAAACGGTGGGAGGGGGTGTTATCAAGCAGCTGGCAGGGCCAAATACGCAGATGAAAAATATGCAACATCATAGGCGGAAAGCTTCCAGAGCTAAGAGAGCACCTGCATTTGGGGGGTGGGGGGTGGGGAGGAGGACTGAACAGATATACTGGATTGCCATTCATATGAAAAGGCTCTAGTCTATGTCTCCTTCTGGGTCAGCATGTAGAATTTTGTCATCAATCATGCACACACTTGCATGAGGGGGGAAATAACCCTTCTCCTCCCACCCATTAACCTTACACATTCCCTTTTGTGCTTTGACAAGTGTCAAAAGCACAGCTGAGATCTGACTCCAGAGATTTGTTTCTTTCAGTCCCTAATGGTTGTAGACAGGATAATGTATTTCACCTTGACCACCAACCCTGAGAAGGTTTGCCCTGACATTTTCCTGACAAGTTCCTGGGTTGAAAACCCTTTTTGCAGAAAGCACAAAGGGAACAGAGATGTGTGCTGCTGATTTTAAAACAAACACCTTTAAAACAAAAACAAAAAATGAACACAACACTTCCTCAGGGATCATTAGGGAAGTTATTGGCCTACCACAACATTTCCACGTAACCACGGTTCAAATTTAACATTTTGGGCCATGTTTTCGTACTACAAATATTCCCTGTATTTGGGCACACCCTGTCTACACTTATACATTTGTTTTAATTTATGTTCTGCCATATTCTACTGGTTCAGGAAAATTAAAAAGAAATTCGGCATCCCTGTCTGTAGATGTCGATAATACAAATTACACAGTGAGTGGGGGAACAAAGAAAAAATGATCCTTAGGGAAGTTGCTGCAATCTGACTTGCTGGTAATTCATTTCCACTAGCCATATCAAAACAGATTATTATGTAAATCTGCCCCCTTCACAGGCCAGAGTGGAACTGTATGCAGAGAAGGGGGGGGGAGAGAAACATTCTCTTAAGGTAGGTGAAGTATGTACTTCAATTAAACAAGGCTGCTGTGTCAGTTGTCTCCATAACAACAACCAAGGGTTGTTAGTGGAAGGAATGCACAGTAGATTCCATAGGAGCTGGTTTCTCAGTACAATTCCCACCAACATTAATAAGATCAGGAATACATTCCATTATATGGTCATTTAGAATATTGCCCTGACAACTCAGGTGCTCAAGCATTAATTTGCTGTGTATCCATCTGGTCCAAAATATATTCATTATTGTACTGCTCACATTGTTCAGTATCCTCATCATATTTAGTTTTCCTGTGATTTCTTCTTTTTAATACACAATTCATAGGCTTTTTCTTAGATGTTGAAATTCCTTTTAAATTGAGAGGTTTTGGTTTCTACGTTTATTCAAAACATGTTTGTTTTTCTTTGAGTTCCCATAATCTCCCCTGGTTTCTAGAAGGCAGGTACCATTCTGTTAATACCACAAAATTTCCCTTCCTAGAAGTACCAGTTTCTCTCTGACTTCTGAGGCACCTGAAGCCACCTTTCTCTTAGACATATCTAAGAAAATCTTCACACTTGATTTCCCCTTTTTAACTGGGCAGGGATCCTCCTTTCCTCAGAAGAATTAGCCTTGCTTCTTTGGCCTGAATTGGGATTATCACTTCAATGCCCAAATTCTCTCTGACAATTTCTGTCCCCGTTCTCCAGACACTGTGTAGATCTGCTTTCATGTTTTACCCAAAACTCTTTTATTTGACTAAAAATTCTTCTCAGAGAAGATGTTCACCTAAGTACAGACAAATCTTTCCCTCGATGCAAGTTCCATCAGAATGCCAACCAGAATTCGAATAATCTCCCTCCAGTACACAGCTGCTATATCAATTCCCTCTCAGTTGTTGCTGGCCAATAAGAACAGTTGGAGTTGCCTCTGTCTGTGAGGAATTTTAACCCTTCACCTACTTGTTGCTGTTACTTTGGTACTTGGAAATTTACTATTACTATTATAACACTGTCCATCATACACGCCTTCAAAGCAAAGTGTTTATAATACTGGCAGTGTTTACTAACCAGCTGGAGAAAACTAGAAGTACAAGCAATTCATGTACTCTTCTTGTGTAACATGTAAAATAATTTCTGTATCTTCTTTGCTGTAAGGTGCTTTAATTCCATATATATATATATATATGGAATCTTTGCATCTTGCTGAAAGAGAATATGCCAAATTCATGAAATGCAGAAGCATGAGTCACTTGAGCATCTATTTTTCACCACTTCATTTACTTAGTTTTAGTGAATTCAGTGAATTCTTAGTTTTAGTGAATTCAGTGTTACTACATTATCACAGAATAATAGTTGGAAGGGATCTCCTGGGTCATCTAGTCCAATCCCCTGCACTATGCAGGACACCCACAACCCTATCACTCATCTACTGTAACCTGCTACCCCGTTGAACCGTCACAGATTGAGAATCCTAAATTTAACTCCTACCATTTATACTTACTATGATAAAGATTTTGCTATTTTTACTCGAGGATATTTGGTACATAGGAACTTAGGGAAACTACCACTCATTTTGTGAGTCATCTAATGAAGATAAATATTCAGGTACCCGGGAGCATTTGGGGAGCAGTAAGTACTTGACAAAATCAACAAGCACCAGTAGAATATGTAGCCCACTGTGAATACTCTCTTGATACCTTGTATGTGAGCTATGCCATATAGCAGTATAGTATCTTCTAGTATTACGCAAGTTCTGGGTTTGTTTTATTGATTGATTTGATTTTTAGACCCCGCCCCCAGTGTACAAGTTGTGGATAAAATACAACAGTTAAACAAATACAAATTTGGATTTAAAATTAATTTAAGATAGGTAACAAACAGATTAAAATTCAAGATTAAAATAAGCAGTGACAATTTCTCCATAGAACATGTGTTACAGTCACGTTTCAGAGTTACAGAGCCCCAAAAGTGTTTGGACTTGTACAAAAGCCCAAGAAATGCAATGATGATAGATGGGGCTATCACTGGTGGGCCATTAATTAATGTCCTCCCTTACATGTAAGGCTCAGTTCATAATTTTTACCATAGTAAAGTTGTCAAAAGGTAACTTCATATGAAAGAAACCTAGATGTCAACACTTGGAAGCTGTTCATGAAAATCTTATCTTTTGAAAAAAAATCAGCCATTTTGCATCAAAGATAGTAAAGTGAATACAACATGGTAAAACCATCCCGTGACACCTTTATCAGATGCAAGTCCTAAGAAAGTAACAGTGTGCCTGTTTTTCAGCTGCGCAAAGTATTCCTCAAACATGTGAGGCAATAGCTTGTTTATCGTCATGACAAAAGGTTTCAGAGACATCAAAACTCTTATTTCCCATTAAATCCCTGATCACAATAGGACCTAATGCAGGGGTCTGACCCAAACAAATGACACATTTTGCAATTTGGAATAGGTTACAGTTTTAAATTCTCTGCCGTAAAATCCCATTTTGCTTTAATTATCCATTCCTTTAAATAGATCAATTACAGTCTGGCAGGCACATTAGCTAGGGAGTAAGAGCAGACAAAAACTGCTCTGTTACTTAATAATTCAAATCCCAAATGCTTAATTAAAAACAGTTTTGCTAGACACAAAAATAATAAGAAACCATATATCTTGCATCATAGGATTTTCTGATTTACATGAAAGATCAGCCTGTCTCTCCCCCCCCACCCCCCTGCAGTATAAAATAGGATCTGATGAAAGAAAGGATCTCTTAGTAAACTGAGTAAAACAAAATATGTATTGCTCACTGATTAGTAAGAACCCAGCATTTTTGTGACACCTTTCTACCCCATTAGTTCATACTCCAAATAAATGTTCTGATATTTGAAGCTGAATTAACTCAGTCTGCCAAGACTCTCAGATCTAAAAAACATGTTACATCTAAAATGCTTGCCCTTTTCTTTACTTTTTCCAGCTCTGCAATAAAACATCAATCATACAAACAGTACCCAAGACCAGTAAATGTGTGTCAATGCAAGGTAAGAGCAAGCACTCCAAAAATTCATTCTTGGGGTTAAGATTGTGTTGCTCCCATTTCTAATTTCCCATGGCAGAAACAAGAGGGGTGTAGAATGGAAGGCACAATAGCAGAATACAGGTAATAGATTTCAGTTCTGAAGAAGAAGAGCTGGTTTTTACATCCTGCTTTTCACTGCCTGAAGGAGTCTCAAAGCGGCTTACAATCGCCTTCCTTTCCTCTCTCCACAACAGACACCCTGTGAGGTAGGTGAAGCTAAGAAAGCTCTAACACGACTGCTCAGTCAGAACAGCACTATCAGGGCTGTAAGGAGCCCAAGGTCACCCAACTGGCTGCATGTGGAGGAGTAGGAATCAAACCGGGATTGCCAGATTAGAAGCTGCTCTCCAAATGTTCCTTTGTATAAAGATCTCCAAGTAAATGATCTTGATATGCCCGAGAAGTGGGCTAAACTGAATAAAATGAAGTTCAATAGGGACAAGTGTAAAGTTCTGCATTTAGGTAGGAAACACACCAATATAGGATGGGGGAGACTTGACTTGGCAGTAGCATGTGCAAAAAGGATCTTATTAGACCATACATTGAACATGAGTCAACAGTGTGATTTGGTGGCTAAAAAGGCAAATGCGATTTTGGGCTGTATCAAACGGAATATCGTGTCCAGATCACAGGAGGTGATGATACCGCTTTACCCTGCTCTGGTTCAGCCTCACTTGGAGTACTGAGTTCAGTTTTGGGCACCCCAGTTGAAGAGGGATGTAGACAAACTGGAGTATGTCCAGAGGAGGGCAACAAAGATGGTGAGGGGTTTGGAGACCAAGACATATGAGGAAAGGTTGGGGGAACTTGGTCTGTTTAGCCTGGAGAGGAGACGACGGGGGGGGGGGGGATTTGATAGTCATCTTCAAATATTTAAAAGGCTGCCATATAGAGGATGGAGCAGAGTTGTTTTCTCTTGCCCCGGAAGGACAGACCAGAACCAATGGGATGAAATTACTTCAAAAGTAATTCCGTCTAAACATCCGGAAGAAGTTCCTGACAGAGCGGTTTCTCAATAGAACAGGCTTCCTCGGGAGGTGGTGGGTTCTCCATCTTTGGACATTTTTAAGCAGAGGCTGGATAGCCATCTGATGGAGAGGCTGATTCTGTGAAAGCTTAAGGGGGTGGCAGGTTACAGTAGATGAGCGATAGGGTTGTGAGTATCCTGCATAGTGCAGGGGGTTGGACTAGATGATCCATGAGGCCCCTTCCAACTCTATTATTCTATGATTCTATGAAATGGAAAACCAGAGCAGCCAAGACTTAAAAAACATTTTGGCATCTGTTGTCCTTAGTCACTTGAATGTATTATATTTTAAAACAAACACTGAGAGACAAGATAGAGCACTTAAAAATACCAAAGATACTTTAACCCAACAGTCCATTGCTCAGAGTTCTCCTCAGGGCAAGCTTTGGACCTGGGTTTATACTGAAGGGAAGGAACTAGAATGCAACAGGCAAGGGAGAGGGATTGAGAGTAAAATTCCAGATTCATGATGGATGCCAACATGGCAATGTTTTTATTCCACTTAATTGGCTTAAGATATGTCAACACAGAAGGCCAGATCCTGAAGATGGAACTCAAATACTTTGGCCACCTCATGAGAAGGAAGGACTCCCTGGAGAAGAGCCTAATGCTGGGAGCGATCGAGGGCAAAAGAAGAAGGGGACAACAGAGAATGAGGTGGCTGGATGGAGTCACTGAAGCAGTCGGTGCAAACTTAAATGGACTCCGGGGAATGGTAGAGGACAGGAAGGCCTGGAGGATCATTGTCCATGGGGTCGCGATGGGTCGGACACGACTTCGCACATAACAACAAAAACATGTCAACACAATGCTGCTGTGTTCAACAGAAGGAAAGGTTTATTTTTATTGGTTTATAAGTTACTTAATTTATCCCCAGTGGGGACCCAAAGTGGCTTACACCATTCTCTTCTCCTCCTTTCTATCCTCACAATAATCCTGCAAGGTGGGCTAGGCTGAGAACATCTAACTGGCCCAAGGTCACTCAGCAAGCTACCAGGACAAAATGATAAAACTAAAGGTTTTATTAAACTCCATCATGCTTTGTTAATAGAAAGACTTCTCGTCATAACAAAATATAGGGCACTTTGGTATTTAATCAGACTGTCTGAGAATTCTAGGGAAATTCTCCCCATTATCCCCCATCATTTTATGTATGGATATCAGCTTTCAGTGGCCACATTAATATACTGGAGCAGTTGATTAGAATATAGAAACAAGATCTGGTTCAAACATTTGACAGGAAGGCTCTAGGTGACCCAATTAATTTCATGGCAAATGATCTGAAGACAGTAAGACACTGTAACCATTATGCCACAATAGCCAATACTCAGTTCTCTTTGACCACTACTCAACTGCCATCGACATCTTGGGGAATTCCTGGAAATGGGGGGAGGGGGGAGGATGGAGACGAAGTGTATAAAAGGTGGGAAAGGAAGAGATACGATGCTATACAGTCTGCCCTCCAGAATTGCCATTAGGGATGCCAGTCTCCAGGTGCTCCAAACAACTGCTTTGGAGGCTGGACTCCATAGGATTATACTCCACCAACATCCCTCCCACTCCTGACTCCACACCCAGAGTCTCCAGGTATTTCCTGACCCAGACATGGCAACCCTACATTTCCTCCAGGAACCTCTTTAGTCTGGAAATCAGCTATAATTTCAGGAGAACTGCAGGCACCAACAGGAGGTTAGCAACCATAACTTCATTCCCCCAGTGTATGTTTAGTCCTTATCTGACGTTTTATAAAGATTCCCCCCCCCTTTGGTTAATTCACAAAGTTCCATTTTTCTGCAGACTTGCTGAGTCCCCTGAGTATGTTGAGGTCCTACCTAGCTGTTTAAAAACATAAGATGAGCACACCTGGATCATACCACTGGTCAGTTTAGTCCAACATCTTACACAGTGGCCAACCAGCTCCTCTGGAGGCCCAAAAACAGGGCACAGAGGCCAAGGCCTTCTCCAATGTTGCCTCCCAGCATTGGTATTTAGAGGTTTTCTGTTTCTAAATGTGGGGGTACCATTTAGCCAAGCTCATTTATCTACATTTAGACCAGTATCAGTAAACAGACTTCTTTTAGTAACTTGGCTAATAGCCACCAGTAAACCTATCCTCTGTGAATCTGCCTAAGGCCATTTTAAAGTTGTTTATTCCTGTGACCATCATTTCATCATCCGACAACTATTCCACATTTTAATCACTTGCCATGTAAAAAAGTATTTCCTTTTGTCTTGCCTGACTCTACTGCCCATAGAATCATAGAACTGGAAGGGATTTCCAGTGTCATCAAGCCCAACCCCCTGCAGAATGCAGGAAATTCACAACTACCTGCCCACCCACAGTGATCCCAATTCCATGCCCAGATGATGCTCCCAAGCCCCCAGAATCCCTGGCCATTGTGGCCTGGAGGAAATTCACCTCTCAAATAAGCTTGTTGGATACTCTATCAGGATACTCCAGAGTTCCAGTATTTTTTTTTGGGGGGGGGGAGATTTCTCTCTGTTCACTCATTCTGCCCATCTTAATTTTATAAACCTCAATAAGACCTTTTCCACACAAGGATTAAAGGCTGGGCTGGCTCTCGTCTGATAGTGGAGCTAATCCCCACTTCCACATGATGTCAGCACCAGCCAAGCCCTGGCCTGAATCAGGTCCTCTGTTGCCCTGCAGTAAGGAATGCGGATATTTTCGCATTCCCCTTTTCACTTAGGTGCCAATGGGGCCTATCTCAGGCCAGGCCTGGCTCCTGACAGGGGCATTACATTTTTTACAAAGGTGGGATTGTGTTGTTACGCAAACCCACCTTTGTGAAAATACACTCTCTGCTGCCACTGCAAGACAGAGCGGTACCTCTCTGGCCTGGCTGCTTCATGCGAAGGCAGTAATCTGGGGTGAACTGGGCCCAGCAGGGAAGATTTCCCTCTGTCTGGACCCAGGAAGAGGCAGGGCTAACTACCCCATAGCAAAGAACCGACAGCAGCCCAAAGTGGTGTCGCCAGTGCAGAATGGGCCAAATGTCCCTCTTAGTTTTCTTTTTTGTAAAAGGGGAAGTTCCGGATTCTTCAGCCTTTCTTCAATGGGAAGGTGCTCCAGCCTTCAATATCTGTTTTGAGATAAGAACTGTGCACAGAGTTCCAGATGAGGCTGTACCATAGATCTATACAGGTGGCATTGTAATGTGGAGTCTTTTATTTGAGTCTTTCATAATAATCCCTAGCATAGTGTTAGTGTTTTTTACTGCTGCAGCACCATGGGTTGACATTTCCACTGAGCTATGACCCCAAGGTCTCTTTACCTCTCTCAGTATATTCAGACCCCATTAACTTATGTTGGGATTTTTTGTTCTATCCATCTGCAGAGTGGCAGCACATTTGATATTAGGGCTAATCCTGCGTTGAGCAGGGGGTTGGACTAGATGGCCTGTATGGCCCCTTCCAACTCTATGATTTTATGATTCTATGATATTGTCAAATACAAATACAGCAAATGCATATAGCTGCAACAAGGAAGGCTGTTGTTTTAACTGAAGCATGTTATATTTTTAAGGAGAAAAAACATATTTTTAAGGAGAAAAATATATCCCCTGATTTTCTGTGTTCATTCATTTTACCAGTGAGGAAAATGAACATATTTGGATATGCTCAATATTCCCATATTATGCTATGTAGAATTTGCAACAAACCCCCTACCTGCTGCAGTTTGATGAAAAAGTATATTACAAGGTGTATTACACCTCAGCTATTAGGAAAGAATTTTAAACAGACCTCTCAGAGTTTCAGATACGGAAATTCGGTCCAGAATCAAAGTTTGCATTAAGCTTTGTCAGTGGTTTAGAAGCAGCTGAACTCAAGACAGATGCGAACATACACAGATGAAAAAAAAGCTGTTCTAGGTAACGAATAAGATGACTTAAAAAAAAAAGCTGCACAGATAATATCAGGTGTGGCCACCCTGCCAATCTTGAAGCAGCACTTTTCCTTCTTCAGGAAAATATAGTTAAAATCTGGCATATAACCATGGCAGTTGTTTCTACCAGTTCTTCCTGACTACGCATAAGCTAACAAATGCCTTTCCCTGATTAGAAAAACAAAGCAGGATCATAATGTAAAAATCCCCAAATAAACAATATCATTGTGATATTGTAAAAGAGCTTCTGTAATCTGTAATAAGTGATGAGCACGCAGATGTAAGTCTGTCCCATAAGTAATCTTCATCAGAAGTTATTTGCCTTCTATTTAAAGCTCAACATCCAAGGCAAGTTAGTCCATTCACCTTTCCTTAATCAGGTACAAAGACTTGCTAGTGAAATGCTCTCTGAGAGCTTTTTGCTATGTAAATGTTGAGTAGTAAATAAGAGGGAGATATAGTTGTAATAAATAACAAGAGGTTCTGCAAAGATGGGACTTTTCTACATTAGTGATACAGATCTATATTATTAGTTGCGATATTTTCCTGTCATCTATGTAATATGTAAGGTCCATATGCATTGTTGATGTAGAACACAACTTCTGGTGCACCCCCTGGGATGTCCCTGGGTACGGACGTGATGTCTGTAGTCCCGCCTCAGGGAGCATACCAGAAGAGGGAGGGAGGCAGCCGGTGGAGGAGGTGGAGGTGGCTGGGACTGAGGCAGTGGCCATGCTGCTGGGGGGGGGGCACAGTAGCCCAGGCACTGGCAGAGGCCCAAGTGCCAGTGGCAGCAGACACGCCAATGGAGGCCAGAAGGACTCCACAGAAGTGTGTAGACCTTCTGCAGCAACAGCTAATAAGAGAGAGGGAAGGAAGGGGAGTGTGGGGGAAGGAGTCTATGTGTGTCTGAGAGAGAGGGAGGGGGGAGGGACTGGGGAGGAAGTCAGGGAAGCAAGAGCAAAGGAGGGAGAGGGGAGGGGGAATAGGGGAGGAAGGGGCCAGGGGGAAGGAGTCTATGTGTGCATGCATGTGAGTGTGTGTGTGTCAGAGAGAGGGAGGGGGCCGGAACGAAGGAGCTTCGGAACAGGTATGTATTCCACATACCTGTGAGAGTCAGACTGTCACTACTTTAATTTTTTAAATTATAACTATAATAAAACACAATAGTCATAAATCAGAGTGATTGTTTGATTTGGTGTCTTTCCCAGATTGGCATTACATCACAACTATAACAAACAGTAGAGTAGATTAGCTGTCTATTGTTTCCTCGAAAGAATTCTTGGAATTGCATTTTGTGAAGTCTGTCCCCTCACAAAACTATAGTTCTCAAGATTCCTTGGGGAAAGAGAATGTTAAAGTTGTTTAAGACTGCAGTGTAGCTTTGCCCCTTATATCACTAATTTGACTAGTTATCTGCAGAAGAAGAGCTGGTTTTTTATGCCCTGCTTTTCTACCCAAAAGAGTCCCAAAACAGTGTACACACATCTTTTCCCCTCCTCTATCGTCAACAGACACATGTGAGGTAGCTAGGGCTGAAAGAACTCTAACATAGGGTCGTGCACGGCGGTGTCCAAATCGGCCATTCCAAGCCGACGCAGCCAGCGCCACACCGTGAGGGGGGGAGGCGTGGGCGCCGGTATGTAACTTGGCGCACACACACACCAACACCTCCCCCCCCGCGGCACAGCACTGGCTGCGTCAGCCTGGAACAGCCAATTCAGACCCCACTGTGCATAAACCTAAACAGAACTGTATTGTGAGAACTGTGACTAGCTCAAGGTCACCCAGCTGGTTGAATGTGGAGGAGTGGGGAATCAAATCTAGTTCTCCAGATTAGAGGCCCATACTCTTGACCACTATACCACACTGGCTCTTACTTAACTAGCATGCTTCTATGTTCTGGAAGTTATGATCCAGAAGCTCTGCTTGTCATGCTACAGGAAAACTCATGCAACCCACTACTATAATGGTCAGCATGGGTATCTCCTATGGGGTACTTCTTGGTTTCTGCTCCATAGGTACATCCCCTCTCAATCTGGGATAATGCCATGCTACTCACACCAATCTTTTAAACTGTTATTTTTATAACTTTGAATGTCTTTTAGTTTTGTTCTGAATTGTTTTAATTATGTGTATTTGTTTTCAAGAGGGTTTAATGGTTTTAAAATGTGATTTTATTGTGCATGTTTTAATTCATTACCTGCCCTAGTGGATGTTGTGAAGGTAGAACGGCAGGATATAAATTTTGAAAATAGAATAAACCCCAAAGGGTTTTCTTTTTGTACATGGTGAACAAGCTTACTTCAGCTAAATCCTAAACACTCACTCATATATAAACCCCTTCTGGCTCTTCCCACTTTTTATTTACATGCATTACTATAGGTCTGCTTTTCCTTTCAGTTTACAATCTTAACAATGACAAAAATTCCAAGCTATGGAGCTGCATTACTATTATTAATTAAATTTATAGCTTGCCTTTCTACTATGACTCAACGTGGGTTACATTAAAATCCCCATAAAACCAAACCATAAAACAGCTCATTCTCGGGAGCTCATTCCACCAGGTCAGGGCCAGGATCGAAAAGGGGCCAGGGACCACTAACACGTTTATGAATATAAAAAAACAGTGAAGAGTCAGGCAGAGATGGTTGCCTTTTCAAACACATTTATTTGGTTACGAATTGAAGCTTTTATTTTCGTTAATACCACTCAGACTGTTAGCTCATCTTTCCATTACTGTGCTACCAAAAAAATGTCAGTTAATATGGTGATAAAACTTCACACTCATATTCTATCACATAGTGTATTTGCTCATACAAAAGAGAAGACAGTTAGGCCATGATGTCCAGAACATGGCTTGCTATCATTTAAAATGTGTGCGGAATACACAAACGTTCCAGACAGTGACTTACAGTTTTTTTATATCCTAGCAAAACTAGATTATCTTTTAAATCCCTTTTTCTGACTTTGGAGAATGGAATTTTATACAAAGCTGAGTTCCTATCCCTAGTTATTTTTCTTCCCTGATATCATATTTTTGTCTCCCTGTCCATATTTGCTTTCACATATTGACTCATTCCCCACCAGAAATTAAAGTGTTGCTCCCTCCCTCTAAATATTTAACTTTCTGTCTGTCTCTCTCAGCAATGAATTTATGGGACATCACAGCACTTGCTACATCAATTTAACCTGGCATTTAGACATAATCCTATCCAGAATTTATTGTCAGTTGTGCATACAAGAAAAAGGGCACTTTTAATGACATAATCTATTAAATTTTCTTCATTTAATGCAATTCAAACAAGCCAGTCAACCATTCCTTTCAGTTATACTTTTAACATTCACATTTATTTATAGGTAATTGAAAAATGTAGTTTCCTACATGACTGACTTTTTAGTAAATTTTTAATTTAATTTTATTTATTCATTTGATGATTTATATAACACCCCTCACTGCCGTGTTACACAACCTTGATGTTTTACTTAAATATAAGGACACCGTTATTTCTTATACTGTAGCGAAATTCTGTTATATTTGTTCCCTGCCCCAGAGAAGCATGCCTGGCCTCGACCACGGCCAGGGCCTTTTTGGACCTGGCCCTGACCTGGTGGAATGAGATCCCGGGTAAGCTGTGAGCCCTGAGGGACCTTTCTGCTTTCTGCAGGGCTTACAAAACAGAGCTCTTCCGCCAGGTCTATGGTTGAGGCCGGGTTAGTGCAGGAAGAGCAATTGGGGGTCCCCCTGTTGCCAACAACGAATACCATTCTGACTTGTCTCTCCTCTCGTAGATTTGTGGGGGGTGGGGTTAAGGTTCCGCCCTTTTTGCTTTGCTGTTTTGATTGCTGTTGTATGGATGTATCCATTTTAATGGGTTTTTTAATGGGTTTTAACGGGTTCTTAGTTTGACTTTTGTAAACTGCCATGAGTTTTTGGGAGTGGTGGTCAATAAATTGAAGAAATAAGTAAAAATAAATAAATATATAGCCATCAAGGGGCGGGGACCCCTGAATGGATTAATGGAGAGTTAAGACTCCGTATAAGATTGCTTTCACTATCTTTAAACCGCCCGTGGCGCTGCGGGCGCCACGGACTAAATAAATGGTTAAGGGGCCTTGAGGTGGGCTTTGTCCGTGATGAGGAAGGGTCCGGATTGGACCCTTCCTCACAACAATCGGAGGGACCAATCGGCAGGCACGAAGTGCCTGCCGATTGGTCCCTCTGATTCCGAATCCCAGCAACTGCGAGCCGCGCGCAGCGTGGCTTGCAGTTGCTCCTGGCCTGTCGCGGCGAGAGGCGCAAAGCGCCTCTCGCCGCGTCAGGCCGCCGCCCGAGGGAGCCCCCGGCAGTCGCGCAAAGCGCGCCTGCCGGGGGCTCTCTGCCTGGCGGCCTGGCGTCACACCTGTGGCACGGCTCCTCCCGCTGCGCCTGGGTCTGGATGGTGGGCGCCATCGCGATCCCGGGAGCGGCGACGGGGGCCCGTGGGCGGCGCTACGGGGCACTTCCGGCCGCGGCGCAGGGCCTCCTGGGAAATGCAGTTCGGCGCAACCAGGGCACTTCCGGTCCGCACGACTGGAGCGTTCCAAGCGGCATTGGTTCGGCGGAAGAGCGTGTCCGGGAGCGACCTACCTCGCGTGGCATCCTGGGAGACACTCTTCTGCAATGCATGCCAGGAGAGTCCGGCCATACGGCTTGGCCGCAGGGCACGCTTGGGGACGCAGGGTGACTGGCCGCGCTGCCTGCTGGGAGCCGAAGTTTCTAATATTCCTCATCTCTCTCACTATCTCTCTCACTATTTTCACCTCTGCAACCTCAGTGCCATATCACTTCTACTTGTCCCATATAGCAGGGCTGAAACAGTTCTTTTATTGATATTGATAATGCAAAAGATGATTTGGGGGAAGAGAAGCAAAGTGAGGAAGCATATGTACAAAGCAACTACAATCCAATCTGAATATTTTAAAAAGATGAGCATTATAGTTTGAGGGTGAGGTTCTGACCCTGTGATCAAATTGCAATCCACACAGAGAGGTGATTTGAGTATCTCTGATTGAGGAGAACCTTAATCATAATTACATATGGAATCCAACTAAGCATTACACTGCAGTTGCTTGTAAACCTGTATTGTGACAGGTGCGTCTCTCTTACAATGCAATTTGGGAGAAGGAAATTTGTGGAAAAGCAGCTAATTTCCCCCCTGAACCTGATCCCCTGCCAAGTTGTTGCCCTCCCAACAGGGTTTCAGAAATTGTATTTACCTGAAATCTGTAAGCAAAGCAACCAATGCCTGCTTTGCCAAGTGACCATCTTCAGGGATTCACTCAACTAACATGCTGTGACACAATCAAGCAATGTAGATTGACTTCAAGTAGGGTTCCATCACAGCTCAGGGTTCCCTTTCAGTTCAGAACACTTTCACAGCACAATCCTAAACAGTTAGACCTTTCTAAGATCATTGAAGTCAATGGACTTAGAAGGTGTATCTCTTCTGAGGACTGTACTACTAAGGACTGAGAGTCATCATCTTGGCATAGAACATAGGGACAATGTGGGTAGGCAGGTAGTTGTGAATTTTCTGCATTCTGCAGGGGGTTGGACTAGATGGCCCTGGAGATCCCTTCCAATTCTAGGATTCTAGGTAGAAACGACAGTCTCTTTCTTGTAAGATGCTATTAGATACTTCATAACAAAGGTCATAAGAACTAAAGTATGTTTTGAACAATCTGCTAACATCTTGTTCCGTTTTCCTTGTTAGTCTGAACCTCCTCAAGAAAGACTATCACTCCAGCCCACGTTCCCTCTTTCCTATATCTTTAGCTTCCACAAAAGTTCTGTTTTAGGTTGAAACTCAATTCTATCAAATCCCTCCTGTTCATTAACTTCTCAGATGACAAGTCCAGCCTCTTTGATCTGTAAAGCAACACGTCTGAGGGGTATTTCTTTAACCTTTTGAGTTATTTCTCATTCTTTTAACCCTATGCAAAAAATCTTCTTGCAGCCTTGAAAGTGAATTCCTTATCAGATTTTCTTTCCCATCCTGGCATACCCTTAGATCTGTTATTGCAGGGCAGCCTGTGAAAGCACTTACATACACTCCCCCCTCCCACTATTTCCAGAGCTCAAACAAATCTTCAAAGGGAAACACAAATGCAATGAATCTGACAAATTTACAGAGAAGATTTACGCGTTCTGGTTTGCACAGAGGTTGAGCCACACTTTTAACACTATTCCAGTTACAGGAGGCATTATCACACATGCATGCTATAAAGCTTTATGGACTATCACTGTAATTCATGCATTACTGTTCTTTTAAAATCAGGTGAAAATTTCAGGGTTGATACAAACAGTTGCTTGGACATGACTTAGAACTCATTCAGAGATCCATCAAAAGCTAGCAGTGCAATTTTGTTCTCACTCTGGAAAACTATGACCTTGCCAGTCTGCACAGAAAGTGAAAATGTATTCTACTGCCACATTTTGTTTAAAAATATAGAAAACTGATATGCTGCTTTTCCAGCCACCTCCATCCAAATTAACCTAAATGGTTTCTTCCTGAAAATGCCTAGGGCTCACAAAAACAAATACATAAGATTTATACTAAGGGCAATGTGCACTGCATTCCAAGCATCAGATCTGCACAAAGGACAGTAACACTGCAGTCAAGCACGGTTGTGGCAATGTCTGTGCTTTTTCAGAAGACATGCTGATAGGAGATTGTCCCATACTGCAGTCTTGTTCCTGGTGGACAATGGGAAGTGGACACTGCAAATGCAGCTTAAGGCAGTAATAGCTGGCAAACAAATGCTGAACTGAAGAAGAAAAGAGACACAGCAAGCAAAGGAAAACAATAAAATGTCAGAGGCTTCCATGGCCAGAACCAAGTGGCTGTTGTGGGGTTTTCAGACTTCATGGTAGTGGTCTGGTATTTTTAGCCCCGACGCTTCGCCAGTAACTATGGCTGGGACTAGAACTACCAGGCCACAGCCATACAGCCCGAAAAACCCACAACATCAAAGGGAAACAACCTCACATATCACCTCTCCATTCTTTACAAGGGACATTTGATAACAGAAATATGTGCTTCCTCTTTTCAATGCTGCTTCCAGGTTCTCTGATAGCAACTGGGAAATGCTGGCATCTGATATGGTGGAAGGTTGGATTTAGAACTGGCACTGCAAAATGGGTTTTTGCCTTTATCTGGCCTAGGAAGAAGCCTGCCTTGTACAACAAGAGTGTAACATTTTGATTTGTTCCCACATGTATGATAAGTGCTGCTGCTGCCCTCAGCACGCGGCGGCCATTACGTCGCATGGAGGAGCATGACAAATAAAGAACTCGGCGAGCAACTGTGTGCAAACACGCACGGCCAGTTCTCTTGTGTGGACCCACGAGAGTAGGGTGGGGGTGGCACAGAGAGGCAGGTACAAAAGGAGGCTGGCTTACCCATGCGGTCTCCTTTGCCACTCACCTACTATACATTACCACAGTAGTCCATAACACTATGGTCATGCTTGTAAACAGGTTCCATGTGGGTATGGCCCTCTCTGTGTAATTCTCAGCTTCCAAATATTACCATAACTGTGTGCGCAGTTGCCACGGAGAACCCTGCTCATGTGTTATTATGGTAATAGTTTATGGAAGGCCCCCTCAAGTACATACATCTAGATTTCAGGAAAAGTTTGAAAATGAAATAAGCTACAAGACAACTATCTCTGAAGGGTTTGAGGAAGAACAAAAGGAAGGATTTTCTCTACCTCCTTTACAAAAGAACTAAAGAAGCCCAAACTCCAAAAGACAGGTCCTTAAGGGAAACCACCATCAGTCCCCCCTATTTTCCCATCCTCCAAAGTTTAACTTACTGCCATACAGAATACTATCAAATCTGGAATGAGTGTGCACATTTTCTTTTCTCCTTCATGCTGCTGTGTCTGTTGCAAAGAAATCTAAGGCTCAGAGCCAGTTATGATGATGATTCATCATCTCCATGTTCTCCATTGACATCACAATGCCTTGCTGCCAATTAAAAGCACATGTCTGCATATGGTGGGGCAAGCATCCAGCTGCTTGGGCAGACGGAAACCATCAGGCTCAGTTTTAAATGTCCCTCTTGTGTCTTTTTGGCAGCTCCACCCTATCACTGTTAACATCTCTGGACTAATGTATATATTATTTATTTATTGCATTTATATACCGCCCTCCCACAAACGCCTAGAATGGTTCACATAGAATGTAACAGAACAGTACATCGAACTCACAGATCATAACGAATGAATGGTAACAATAACAACAAAGAACAGAGAAAATTGCATATAAACCATCTAACAGTCCCATGGTTGGTATGACATGGGTTCAGGATCTGGGTCCAGTAGCTGTTTTTTCAGTTTTGCTTGACCTCAAATGCCTGGTGGAGGGGCTTCGTTTTGCAGGCCCCGAGAAACTGTTTTAGCTTTGTCAGGGCCCTGATCTTCTCTGGGAGCTCATTCCACCAAGTGGGGGCCAGGACAGAAAAGGCTCAGGCCCTAGTTGAGGTCAAGTGGACTTCCTTGGGGCCAGGGATCACTAGCCAGTTGGATGTGGCAAAGCGTAGAGCTCTTTGAGAGGTTTAGGCAGAGAAGTGGTCTTTCAAGTACACTGGGTCCAGACCTAATGGCTTTGAAAGTAGTTACCAAGACCTTAAGCCTGATCGAGAATTCAACTGGTAGCCAGCACAGTTTTTGGAGGATGGATTGGATATGGGACCTCCACTGTGTTGCTGTGAGGACCCTGGCCACCGCATTCTGGACCAGTTGCAGTTTCCAGATCAGAGTTAAGGGTAAGCCTGCATAGAGCAAGTTGCAGAAGTCTAGCCTGGAGGTGACTGTTGTGTGGATCACTGGCTTGGCGAAGGTGGTAGAAGGCCAGCCGTGCTACTCTTGCAACCTGGGACTCCATTGAAAGGTAAGCACCCAGGATCACGCCTAGGTTCTAGGCAGAGTGGGTCACTGAAAGTTGCACTCTGTCCAGGTTGGACAGACATGCTTCCTCACTTGAGGAAGCCCAGCTACAGGACCTCCATCTACAGGGGAAATCCTCTTCTGTTTAATTAAGAGAAGAGCTGGGGGGCTTTGTATCCCGGTTTATACTGCCTGAAGGAGTCTCGAAACAGCCTATCATTCCTCTTCTCACAGCAGACACTCTATGAGATAGGTGAGGCTGATAGATCTTGGAGAGAACTGTCAGTGGCCCAAGATCACCCAACTGGCTGCAAGTAGAGGAGTGGGGAATTAAAGTTCTCTAGCTAGATCAGAGATTGCCGCACTTAATTACTACAAACTGGCCCCCTAATTAACACATTTATAACCTTTCACCTGCAAAGTTCCACCATATTAAAAACATAGTTGTTTTTTTTTTAAAGGAAAGAATATGCAATGTTCATTTCCTCTGTAAAATCTTGAGTAACTGGAATGAGCCCACAAGTTTGCTACTGAACAGAAAATGGTTTTCACATCCTTCCTGAAAAAAGGTATCTTAGGGGTTACCAAAGTCATTTTTGCCAAATTATAGATAGAAGTCACATGAAGTTCCTTAGGCAGTTTTTTTAAAAAAAAACAATCTTTAACAGATTGTAGATACTAAAAATTGGTACCATGAAACTAGGGTTGCCAACTTCCAGGTGATAACTGGAGATCTCCTGGGATTACAGCTGATATCCAGGAAATACAGACTGGTTCACCTGGAGATAATGTGTTTTGAAAGGTGGACCCTGCGGCATTATATCCCACTTGTCCCTCCCCTCTCCAAACCCCACCCTGCTTAGGCTCCACCCCCAGAATCTTCAGGTATTTCCGAGCCCAGAGCTGGCAGCTCTACATTAAATGTTTTTGTGGGGCCAGAATGGAAGTTTTGTAGGTAGCCATCTTGGTGTAGTCATTAAAAGCAGCGGCTTCTAATTTGTCAAGCCAGGTTTAATTCCCCTCTCTAATATAGAAAAAGCACACAAGAACACAAAACAGGTTCTGTTTCAAATCGGGGAAGGTTATTGAAGGAAGCCCTTTGAAAAATCCTGATTTATATAAGAACTTTTAACATCTAGTGGTTGTACAAGAGACCTTCATTTGGATATAGATAGTTGACCACCCTGGTGATTGAAAATATTTTACAAACATATTTTATGTATATCTGTGTGTTTTGAAACAATTGTGTTTGCTTAATATTGACCTCTGAGGAAGACCTGTATAGGTTGAAATGCATTAAAGGTAAAGGTATCCCCTGTGCAAGCACCGAGTCATGTCTGACCCTTGGGGTGACGCCCTCCAGCGTTTTCATGGCAGACTCAATACAGGGTGGTTTGCCAGTGCCTTCCCCAGTCATTACCGTTTACCCCCCAGCAAGCTGGGTACTCATTTTACCGACCTCGGGAGGATGGAAGGCTGAGTCAACCTTGAGCCGGCTGCTGGGATTGAACTCCCAGCCTCATGGGCAAAGCTTTCAGACGGCTGCCTTACCACTCTGCACCACAAGAGGCTCATCAATGCATGAAATGCATTAGGTCCTTAGATATTAGCATATAACTAATTTATGTATGTGTGACCTATAAAAAAGTGTCACTCCCTGCTGTTTTTATTGTTTTTAATATACTTTACTATATTTGAGTTAAATAAAAAAAATTCAGCAATATATTTACTTCATATAAAGTTGCAACTTCCTCAACCTTTTAAGGCTCTCAACTCCATTCCAGGTTGGGTTTTTTGTCCCCCCTTTTTTATTGCTTGATTCCCCACTCTTCCACATGCAGCCAGATGGGTGACCTTGGGCTAGTCACTCTGTAGAATCAGACAGGAGAACCTAGTTTGAGTCATATCTAAAGCACTCCATAAACCTGTGCCTAACAGATTACATTTGGTATTTGTGAAGGTATTTTAGATGTGTCAAGCACCATGAAAGTGAGGTGATTTCCCCAGAGGAGCAAAATTTCTTTATCTGTCTCCTCTTTTCTTGTCTTCACCTGTTCTTTTCATATTTCTTTCCAGTTTCTATAGTGGGTTTTTCCTCCTTCCTTTCTGCTGGGAATGGAGGCATCATCATGTTTCAAAGTAGGTTTCAGCAGATATACATCCTCAGAGAAGACATATGGAGCCAAACTATTACTTTAGGCGCCTGTTACCTTTTAAACCACAGCTACTGCCCAGGCGTCATAAGTGGCACCTGCAATTACTTTCTCTCCACTCAAGCCCCTAACACATTATCACTATTACTTCACAGTCTCTCTGTACACCCATCATTTTAAAGCACATCTTGGCTAGTTAATTGTTGAATTGTTATCCCGGTAGTAATAGTAGTAGAAGAGTTGGTTCTTATATGCCACTTTTCTCAACCAGAAGGAGAAAGCGGTTTATAATCACCTTCCCTTTCCTCTCTCCACAACAGACACCCTGTGAGGTAGGTGAGGCTGGGAGAGCCCTGATATTATTGCTCTGTCAGAAAAGCTTTATCAGTGCTGTGGCGAGCCCAAGGTCATGCAGCTGGCTGCATATTATTATTATTATTATTATTATTATTATTATTATTATTATTATTATTATATTTATTTCCCGCCACTCCCTTGCGGCTCATGGTGGGTAACAGCATCCCAAAATCCCCATTAAAACCCCATTAAAACATTACCAATATTATCCTCCAATATGTGGAGGAGTGGGGAATCAACCTCAGCTTGCCAGATTAGACGTCGGCACTCCTAACCACTACACCAAACTGGAGAGAAGCAAAAAGAAAATAGAAAGGAAAAGAATATGAAAGGTAACAAAGGAAAGAGCAATTCAAGTGAGTAGCTGTGTTGGTCTGAAGCAGCAGAACAAATTTAGAGGCCAGTGGCACCTATAAGACCGACAATTTTTTATTTAAGGTATGAGCTTTCATGTGCATGCACACTTCCTCAGATACAATGTCATGGAATGAGAATAACCAGTTCAAACTTATATAGAGTGTAAGAATAAATTAACATACAGCATAATGGAAATGGTTAACAGATTCAAGAGATAAACAGCAATCTGGATTTGTTTGTATTCACTTAAGATTGAATTGCATGGGAATTATTTGGCCACAATAAAAATGTAAATGTAAATGTCTACATTGAGAGGATGATGGGCAAATAGATAGTCGATTGCTGGCAGCAGTTAGCTGAGATCTTGCCCTTTTGCCCCCTGCCTGTCCTCTCAAGCAGGGAAGCATCTAGGGCAGTGGTAGTTAACCTGTGGTCCTCCAGATGTCCTCCAGCATTTGCTGGCAGGGGCTCATGGGTATTGTAGTCCATGGACATCAGGAGGACCACAGGTTAACTACCTCTGATCTAGGGTATCATCTACTTTGAAGTAGAGCATTTGGCTTCCTCTGTTCACAGACCTGAAAAAAATATATACTATTCAAAAGAAAAGAGCAGTAAAAGAAGGAAAATTAAGAAGAAGGAAACTTTGAAATAAACAAGAACGGCGTCTAAGAGGGGTAAGGAGGTAGAGCATCAAGAAAGCAGGCACCAAGAAACACATCAGTGGGCATGGTGGATCACTCATGTATCTAGGTGCAGGGATGCTGGGTGGGGGGTGGGGGTGGTCATAAATAAAGTCCATGATAATTTCTGAATCCTTTTATCTGGAATCGCTAGAAGTCTCTATGAACCAATCTAGTGCTTGCCTCCTTCCTTCAGTGGAACCAGAGAAGGAATCACAAGAGAGCTGGCAACATACACCACTAGCCGTTCTTTTCACTGTTTTGCAAGTCTTATTTGTAAGTGCTGGTAACTTGTCCTGTTAAATTCGGCATGATTTACTTCCAAATAAATATGCACAGTACAGAGATTTATGTCTGATGAGATATGGCTTCCCTCTTGTATCTTCTCTGGCTTTGACTAATGGAAGATTAATAAGAGAACTGGGAGGCACTGTAAATATGAAGAACTAAATTTCCTTCCAGTCTCCCCTTTATTATACCCAGGTGTTAGAGGAATACCAATATCAAACATGTCATAACAAAAATTAAACCCATTTGTCCACATATGATAAAATGGGATTTGACAACTCTGTATCCTTTTATCAGAATATAAAGGAGCTTGAAAGACAAATGAGCAATATCTCAAACATTGGCATTTAGGAAATGTAGCAATCGTGGTGTTACATAAACCTATACATATCTGAAAGATTCAAGTGGGTAGCTGTGTTGGTCTGAAGCAGCACAACAAAACAAAACCAGAGTCCAGTGGCACCTTTAAAACTTTGTTGGTCTTAAAGGTGCCACTGGACTCTGATTTTGTTTTGTTATACCTGAGAGATGTTTAAGATGTTAAATGTTATACAATACTCCAGTATTCGGGGAGAATTGTTTTATTGAAAAGTTCTTCTTGCATAGATCCCTGAAATGGCACTTTTAGCATGTGATTCACCCATCACTGCATATTGTGCTAGCACAATCCTTCAGTCTCTGGATTTAGATGTGTGGGCAGGACAGTGCAGTTCTCAACAGCTATGTAGCCATAGTGCAATCCTATGCAGAGTTGCTCCAGTTTAAATCTGTTGATTTCAACAGGTTTGGATTGCTGTAACTGCATAGGATTGCAGTGTCAGTCACCTACGTGAGGATTATTTTTACTCATATTGTTTTGAATTCTGAGTTTGGTCCTGGCCTCCTCCACAGATATTCCTTCATAAAGAAAAATGTTATTTTAGAAAAGGTGTGGGTGAGTGTGTGCGTGTATAAGGATTTCTTGCAGATATGGTTCCGAAATGGGGACAATAACTTCCCACCAGGGCATTTATTCAGATGGAAAAATACCAATGGGCTTGCTTGCGATTTAAGACTGAGGACACTGTAGGCTAACTAAAGAGGAAGATACTCAATGGGCTGATTTCCCCTTGCTAATATTGCTTAATTGCACTGACCTAGGATCCGCCCTCCTTTTTAAAAACAACAACAACAACAAATGCACCCATTGAAATGCCTATTGATTTTTATGAACTGTTATGGGAAGATCATGTTTCAGGGTCAGGACCTTACATCTTGTTTTGTACAATATTTGTAGGACATGGAATGCATTTTTGATAATGCCAAATGACTATTTCTCATTGACTTAAAATTCTTTATGAAGTTGCAAACAGGCACATATAATGTAAAGAATTTAGACCAATATAAACATCATCATTCATTTGAAAATTCTATCTAATTGTTTGATGAACACATAACAAAACTTTAGTGACCTCAACATTTTAGGTCTCACTTTACTACATAAAACAGCCAAGGCAATTTACAAGTAAAACAACAGAGAGCAGAAGACATCCAATGCAAAATCCACATTCAAAACAGCCTTGCTAAGAAATGATTGTATAACAATGGTGCTACCACCAAGATGAGCCTGAATAAAGGCATTAACCTGAGCCCTGACTCTGAACTGTCACTGAGATCTATATCAGGGTACCTTGAACATATTCCACGTATATCCTATAGCTATGCCAATTGCTCAGTGCTGTGTTGGCATTGCACTGGTATAACTCTGATGCTGACACAGAACAGGGTTTATGGCAGTATTCTAAAGCTCTCTACCCCTGTTCAAACCCCACCCCGCACACACACAAACAATTGGTGAAATGTTAAACCTGCGAAAACCCTGGCTGCCATAGTTTTAAATTTTCCCACTGAGCACACTGAGATTTTACATACAGGATCTCAACAGACATGCCTTAGAGTCAGCTTGGGGTAGGGGTTAAGAGTGGCCCCTCTAATTTGGAGAACCAGGTTTGATTCCTCTCTCCTCTTTCACATGCAGCCAGCTGGGTGACCTTGGGCCAGTCTTAGTTCTCTCAGAGCTCACTTACCTCACAGAGACCTTTACTGCATGGGAGGTGTCGCTCTGCACCACTGCCCAGTTTTTGCCTCAAGGCAGGTTGCCTCGCCTCTTCCTGGCTCTGCACGGGGGAGCATTTGGCCCACTGCACCCTATCCGCCCCAGATTTGTGCTCCCACAGTGCTACGGGGAGGGGTGTGCCTTAAACAAATGTTTTTTAAGACTGTGGTTCTTTAAAAAGGCCTCAAGTGGCTCCACCACACTACATAGGGTGCAGAGCCACCTGGTGCATTTTTTTGTCCATTCTGGTGGACAATGGCACAAATGGGGAGGAGCCAGGCCAGGATGGCCCAATTCTCCCACAGCCGCATGGCCCAGGCCCAACAGAAGGGTAGGTGATTGTAAGCCACTGTGAGACTCCTTCAGGTATTAAATTGTGTGGTACACAAAACCTAGCTCTTCTACTTACTCAATGGCTGCTAGAAGTCAGTATAAGCAGTGCAGAAAGGGAGTGTCTGGGCGGGGTGCTGCTATACCATGCTGACACAGTTCCATTTTCTGTAAGGGGGGGGCACAAAGAACACAACTGCAGTCCATCATGATTACCAGCCACTTCACTGTGACACATGCTACTGCCAACCAGGCTCATGCCTATTGCCTTGCAAGATAAGAGCACAATGCATGCAGCTGCCCCAGCAGACAGTCCACATGCTGTTCCAATGCAACTCACTACATGGGATGGGTCCTCCAACAGGAACCCATGGTAGGGTTAAGGAGCTGAGGAACCAGAAAGGGCACCAGGAATAGACACATAGAGCCCACTTTGTCCTTGCTGCTACTATGGACCTTAACTCATTCTTGTGTGTCTTTGGACCCGTGCAGCCGTTCAACAGGGGAAGTTAAAGTGGATTCCCTTCACAATAGAGTGCTGACCATGCACTGATCCTACAACAGGATCAATGGACTCGATGACCAGTATGCTTTCAGTGTCCTTGCTATGGGGTTATGAGCTCTTTTGTTCTACAGATGGTTATATGACCAACACATTTCTCCTTCCCAGGAGTATCCTGTGCTAGGGACAGCTCTGTGGTCTCATAATCAGTAAAGGCAGTTTCATAAGTGCAGGAACCTCGCTGCAACAAGAGGGTTCATTCTCTCAATTCCATTCAGAGGCCCTGCTTTCAATTTTCCTGATGCTCTTCAATCAATATGTGGATTTACAGTTGCAACTCTATGTGATTGGGATTTGGTAAAGAGGGACTGATTCCTACCCTCAGCTTATGAATGACCTCAGACATATTCAGCAAGTCTGGAGACAAATGTCCTGTGCCTTTTGTAGAAGTTTAATGCATGGAAATGGGCAGCTGTAGATTTTCATGAATGGAGGCAAATAACATTACATTCATCACCTGGTAAACAACATAAAATCTCTTAAAGGGATCCCTCCCCCCTCCGCAAGTTGGTATCCTATCTGTTTGCACAGATACACTCTTGCCAGGAAAAGACAAAAGGTCCTCCAGCTACACACTCCTCCAGATCATAACTGACATCTGATAAATTGTGGAGCTTGCATGATGGAGGTGTGATGGTTGAGAAGTGATGGCTGTTACCAACCAGCTTGCAGCAAGGAGCTGGTGCATGGGGAGGAGGGATAATACCTGTCAAAATGATGGATATGTGAGGCAGTGACCTAGCATCAGTTGTCTAACCCAAGTGATCACGTTCAATGCCTCAAAATTAACTCATTGAACAGGCCTGGAGAAAATTGTCCTGCCACTTTACAGAGAAGCTTTATTTGTAGAAATTGGCAGCTGAAGCTTTCCATGGCATGGCAAGCTGACATCCCATTCACCCTCTCTTTAAGGGGGCAAGACATCCCCACTCACTCCCCCAGACAAATGTTCCCTCCTTGGTGAGCTGTGTGTATGTGCAGCATTGGCCTGCTATCAGGAGAGCATGGCAAAGTCTGCAGTGTGACTGCTATATTCTCTGCACCTTGGAATATGGGGGTCTTTTCAGTACAATTCAGGGAGCAAGTGCTGGATACTGGCTAGCAGTACTGGCAGCACACTGGCAGTGGGTTTTTTTATATATAGTTATATATCTCATGTTATGAAATAAAAAAGGAACCCAGAGCTTGGTGACTCAGTGGAATCTGACACAATGGAAAATTGTCAATTTTTTTAAGGCACAGGGTAGCATTAGAAAGCTAACCAAGCTGCTTCTTTACATATTTGGCAATTTTGTAACAAAGCTGGCTTCTTTTAAGAGCAGTCATACTGAAAAGTCAGATGTCCTTGGACCCTGAAACCCATTTGCTTCATTTTATAATAAAATACATAATTCAAGATCAAATCTTGTACTTGACGGGTTGCCGCAAGAACATTGGAAATATGTCAGAAATAAGATAGCTCAGAAAAATTCATCAGAAAAAGAATGGGTTTTATAAAGTGTGGGATCTAGCAACCCCAATTAAAGTACTGAAAACCCGTGTACATTTTTAATGCTTTGGTGAAGTCTGGTTTCCTGTTATATCACCTGCAACAAATTATTTTCACTAATCTGATATGCAGGAACTTGATTTAATCGATTTAGCTAATATGAGTTACTAAATCATTTATGTTCTCAGTCTGTTTCTAAGATGCATGTATTAATATTTCTTTAAAATTATACTTGCTATAATAGTTGAGGTTTTTTAAATAAAAAAAATCCTTGAGCAAGCACCCCCTCCAACAACAAAGAGGTTCATATGGGGGTCTTTGGTTACATCTGACCTTCAGGAGGCTCTGGAAGTATGTGGGGTTATCCTCTTTCATCACTGCAACAATCATGTGAGATAGGTTGAGCTTAGAGATAGAGATACTGGCTTGCCCAAGGTCAACCTGGGAATTTTATAGCTGAACTGGTATTAAAACCCAGGTCTTCTCATTTCAACACTCTATCCATTGCTTTACACAGGCTGCTGAATATCTATTCTAATATACACTCTGACTATAATTGCCTCCGTTGTAAATAGACTTCATGGTACCATTTAGTCTGGATGTTGGTCTAGCTTTGTGGGCATATTGCCCACCTAGACCAATACAGGGAACAATCCTAAACAGGCTTAATCAACAGTAAGGCCTATGTTATTTAACAGGCTTACGCCCACATAAGTGTTTTTAGGACTGTAGCTTGACTCTGCTTAAACCTTATTTTAGACAATCTGTCATAGAATTTAAGTGCTGAACTAGCATCTGCTAGATCTCTGTTTGCTAGTCAGTTAATTTCTCTCTGCCTAAACCTTCTCACAGAGTTGTTGTAAGAATAACATGGGAAAGGAAGGACCATGCACAGTGTTCTGAGCTCCTTAGAATAAAAATGTACTACTCAGATTCTCACAATCAGGTGGTTACAAACTAGAATAATAGCCACTGGCCAAATGCACTGCAAGGAATACAACTGTGCCCATTATCAGCTTGTCATAGGTATTTAAGACACCAGCTGGGAAATAAAATCCCTGCTTTGTAATGAGATAGGACTGTTCATAAGGAACCGATTTCAGGCCAGCAGCCTTAGTTGCAGTGATGGGAATAGCAATAATAATTTTGCTACATTGAGCAAGTACTTTGAATTGGAAAATGACAATGCGCTTTAATGAAAGAACAATTTCTGGGAGGGGGTTCCTCCAAATACTTCCAGGGTACATCCTACTGTTCTCTATGACAGCCTTGTGAGGTAGCCTAGTACTTGGGATAATAATAGCCCCATGGTCACCCAACAGTCTAAATGAGGGGGAGGCAGCTTTCCTCACCCCATGATCCTTTCATCTGTCAGGCCCCCCACCCACATCTGCAGGTGGACAAACACACAGAGCTGGCTCAGTAGCATAAGTTTCTCATTGTGTTTTTTGATGTATCAGGTACATTCATGTATGGCACAAAATGTGCAAGCAAAGTTTCCAAGAGCTTTCTAAGGTAATGAGAAAACTGTTTTGAAGACAATTTGCATGCTGAAAAGATCTGTTGAGAACTACACGAATCCACGGAAAATCTACGACATGTGGTAAAGCAAGATTTCTGCACAATATGCTGAACTTGTAGTTCAGCACACCCTCAACTCACCACAAAAGTGGCTGAATGATGATAATCACTTCCAGATAACACATGCCGGGAAAAGCATGTGCCACAAACACATGTGACAAAGGAAGTGTATACATACACTACATTTTCCCCATGTGGAGATCAAACTTGTGTTGCAAAATTATAATGTTGCTATCTAGCTGTGTAACAAATTAACCACTAAACCACATGCTGAAGAACTGAATTGCATGCTACCTCTCACGTTGTTAACTGTTGATTTAGCTCAGAGTGCTAACAGGGGCCAGTATCTATTGCTCCAGAAAATTCCTACAAGAAACAGAGCAACAATAAGCCACCTTCTGCAATTATTTCTTGCAATTCTGAACACTTGCAGTGTCACATTGCAAAGGTCACAGTGCCAGAAGCTGGAGCTGCTCAAGTCCAGTTTGTCAGTTTTGACCTGGTGGATCAGCTTCTCACTGGTCATCAGAATGAGCTCCTGGGAAAAAAGAAACGGCATCTTCTCACTAGTTCAACGTCTTGCCACAGACAGGGCTTCCCTTCAAACATTCAGGCTGCCATCTTATACCCATCTGACTAGGAGTATAGCCTTCTAACTAGTAGGATTTACTTCTGAGTAGACCTTTATGGGATCATGCTTTACTCTCTTTCCAATTGCCCTTTCTCAGAGGATCATGCTTCAGTTTCCACACCCTGGGCACCTAGTCCTATACACATGATGTGCAGTGTGTGAGAACACATGATGAAGAACTCATTCAATGAAGTTTTTTTTTAAAGCTTTTGATTATACCGTGTCTGCGCAGTAGCTCAATTTGGGTACACTTCCACCCCCCCCCCCCAAAGCGACCCACACGGATTGTTCAGAGAAAGATGCCTTCCACAGGAGGCGTCCACACAGAAAAGGTCCTAGATGCGCCTTTGTGCTACAGGCAGCTGCAGCTGACGCCTGCTTACTTTGGGAGGGAGCCACATCGAGGAACTCCTTGCTCGCTCGCTCCTACAGAAACCGGGCCAAGTTCTGGTGGCACAGGTGTGCGCGCGCGCACCCACATCTAGGTAAACAAGGACAACAAAGTCCGCAGCACCCCATCGCAAAAGTTTCCTCTGCAAGGAAGCAGGACGGTCCTTTCTGATCTGCAAGGGAACAGCTGCATCGCTGCCCAGCTAGGAAGCACCGCTTTCCCTACCAAGCGGGGGGCATCTGCCTCTCGTCAGGGCAAGAAAAGCAGGGCAGAGTTTACAGGATGCAGCGGGCTTGGCAAGAGCGATGCCAGAAACACTCGGAAACTTCTTCCCCGGCACATTCCTCCCCCCCCCCCGGGCTCTTCAGCTCTCGAAGGGAAGTGGCTTATTCGGATTCTGCTAAGGCTGGCATACTAACAACCAAGCCCCCACCCCCCCGGTTTCTTAAAAGGAAACCTCCCCCCAAAAAAACAGCAGCACTTTCCAGCCCCGAGGCACGGGCATAACGGGAGGGCTCAATTCGAATCCACAGCCGCCAGAAACACGCCGGTCGGTATTATTAAGCCACTCACCCACGAAACGGCCGGAATGAGCGAGCCTCGTCAGCCCCAGGGCGAGCCCCCGGTCTGCCTCCCGTTGCCGCGGCTTTTTCTCTTAAACTCCCTCCATCCCTCCGCCCCCTCCCCTTCCAAGCTGCGAGAGAAAGGAGAGTCCTCGACGCCCCCCCACCACCAGTCTGTCCCTCCTCCTCCTCCTCCTCTCCCCCCCCCCCCGTTTCTGTCCAATCAGCCCCGCTTTCCCCTCTTAAAGCGACAGCGCCCTCTCCGCAGAGTGAATTACAGCGCCCCTTCTTTATAGTGCGGCCGAAGCTGCTATAAATAGACTCGACCTAGATTTCGGGGTGGGCGAGAGAGCCGCGCTGGGGAGGCGGGACCCGGGACGCTAAGCGGGCGCCCAAAGACCCTGCCGCCTGGACTCCCCAAACTAGGACTCTTCCCCGATCGAGCTCGGGCGGCCTTCGCCTGGCAAATGGTCTGGGGCCGAAGGGCTCCGCAGGACCCGGGTTGTTTTTTAAGGCGGCCTGAAGCCGCAGAAGGGTCGGCGGAGGCGCCTTAAGAGCACTTCGCAATCCAGAGACGATGTATTTGCTTGGCGGGTCGGGGCTTTCGGCGGCTTCCACGTGGGCTTGTCCCAGGCGAGAAGTCAAACAAAGGGCGCCGAGCGCGATTTGCGTGGATCTCTTTTCGGAGAACGGAGTGAGGCTCGAGGAAGTCATGCGCGGTTTTCTGCATTTCGGCTGCGCAGAGAAAGGCGCCGTTTTAAGCATTAGTGTCCTTGGAATAGAAGCCTGGCAGACGCGCCAAACGCCGCAGGCACAAATTCCACCCCATTGGCGCTCTGTTGTTGAATCCAGACCACTTCTTATTTCAGGTTTCTACGCGGTTAATGCAGTCCAAGCACATGCGGTTTAAGCAGTCTCTGGCCGGACTTTACTAGATAAGCTGCAATACAATCCTATGAAGATTTGCTTCAACTGAAACCCATGGATTGATCCCTCAATTAGTTAAACGGGATTTATGAATAGAGGTGCTTAGATTCCTCCCCCTGAGCACTTGGAGGGCAGTAGTGGAGCTTACTTGTGGGATTCTTAGGACTGCAGCCCTGGTCACTTACAGAGCAGTCCTGAAAACGATCACCCATTCTCTTCATCATCAGAGGTAGAAAGAGGTAACTTGCTCAGGATGGCACTGCCCGTCTCTGGCCCTCACTGTATAAATGTTGTTTATTTTGTTTAAAACATCTTGCGGTGTCACCAAGGCAGCGAACTATCCAAAACATTAAAAAGACACTCTACAATACATGGCTTCCAAACATCTGGCAAAGGTTTCCAAGGGAGAGTCTGGGTGGCTGTCAATCAGGAGATAGAGCAGACACTTAGACACATGAACAAGAAGGAAAGTCAAGTAGAGTCAGTGAGACAACATGAAACGAAACAGAACTCTCATCTGGGGAGTTCCCAGGGGTGCTGAAAAGGGCAGTAGTTTGCCCTTTACTGAAGAAGCCATTGCTAGATCTGTGGGACCCAGCCAGCTACCATCCAGTCTTGCATCTTGTGTTTCTGGGCAAGGTGGTTGAAAGGGCTGCCATGGATCAGCTCCTGGCATTCTTGGAGGATACTTCAGCATTCAATCCATTCCAGTCTGGCTTCTGCCCTGGCCATAGGATGGAGACAGTGCTGGTCACGCTAATGGATGATCTCTGACATCAACTGGATAGAGGTGGTTTGGCTGTCCTCATGTTGATAGATCTGTTGGCCATGTTTGATATGGTTGACCATGAGCTGTTAGCCCACCACCTCACCGGGGCCAGGATATATGGGACAGCCCTTCAGTGGTTGATCTCCTTCCTCCAGAACTGAACACAGAGGTTTGCAGGAGGGGAAGAAATGTTACATCCCTTCTGGCTCCCTTGTTGAGTCCCACAGGGGGCGGTGCTCTCCCCCACGCTCTTTAACCTCTACTTCAGACCCAGCTGGTCCGAAGTTATGGTCTGGGTTGTCACCAATATGTGGATGCCAACCAGCTCTATCTCCTGATTGATAATCACCCAGACTCTCCCTTGGAAACCTTTGCCAGATGTTTGGAAGCCATAGCTGGATAGTTAGAGCACAGTCACCTGAAACTCAACTCTTCCAAGATGGAGGTCCTATGGTTGGGGAGGAAGGGGCCAGACCAGGAAGTGCTTCTTACGAACCTGACTGGGGTTCAATTTAAGATTGCACACAAGGCCAGAAATTGGGGGTGATTCTTGACACCTTCCTATCAATGGAAGTAGAGGTTACCAGAGTAGCTCGCACAGCCTTTTTCCATGTACAACATGTGAAGCTACTAGTGCCCTATCTGACCTCTGAACATCTAGCCACTGTTACCCATTCAATGGTCACCTGTAGACTAGACCTGTAACTCATTCTGTGTAGGCCTTCCTTTATCCCTGACCCGGAAATTGCTATTGGTGCAGAATGCTGCTGTTAGGGTTCTCACAGGGACATCTTGGAGGATCCATATCCATCTGGTGCTGAGGCAGCTGCATTGGTTGCTGGTTGCATCCTGGATTAAGTTTAAGGTTTTGGTATTAACCACAGTTTAGGCCCCACATACCTGAGGGACCTCCTATAGCTTTATGCCCCATGCAGGGCTCTTTGCTATGTGGGTGCAAACCTGTTGGTGGTCCCAGCCTAAGGGAAGCATGCCTGGCCTCGACCAGCCTTTTCAGCTGTGGCCCTGCCCTGGTGGAAGAGCTAATGGCCTGCATGAGCTTTCACAGTTCTCCGGGGCCTGTATGACAGAGCTCTTCTGTCAGGTATTAGGTTGAGGCCAGGCCGATTAACATCTATGGGCCCCTCCTTGCCTCACCTGGGACATCATACTGACCCCATTTATACTTTCTTTCCCTGAGGCACGGGATGGATAGAAGGCGTTTTTGAGCTTTGGGAAGTGGGTGGGGGTGAGCTTAGACTGAGCACTGCTGGGATTTGAAGGGAATGGGACTTTTATGGATTTTATTGTGGGATTTTACATACTGTAACCTGTCTTGAGCCAGTGTGTAATCGGAAGTGGCAGGTAATAAATTAAAAAATTAGTTAAATAAATACATAATCTCCATCCTCTGACAGTGAGAGGAGGGGTCAGATAAATCTCCCTAGGGAGGGACTTCTACAGTTTTAGTGCCAGGACCGAGAAGCCTCTTTTTCACCTTGCCCCTTATCTAGTCTCAGATGGCAGGGGCACCCAAAGCAGGGCCTCCAAAGACAGCAACAGGACAACCGTATTCAAGAATATACAAATTAAAATGAAATACGTTCCCTAAAATTTGTTTCTGTAACCCTGTGCTCTGTAATTGTGGCAACGTTTGTTTTATGGCACATACATAGCTTGGATTATATTGGTCCTGCCTGCTGGGTCACGAGATTCTGTCCTGTTCCCATCCTAATATGCCTGATCAGAAATTACCCTGTTTCCATTCATGAAATGCTGAAGAAGTGTGAAGTAGAACTCTCATTTCCGTTATGCATTGGAAGTTTTAATGGTTTTAGGAAAGCCATTCTCTTACTATGCAGTCTGACATAATAATATTACCTAGTAACCCGACACACTGAGCTGTTGTAAGGACTGCTTTACTAATATGTGGGAAATGTTTTGAATACTTAAAACAGTGCAATACCAACACTTAAGTAATATTAAGGGGATGCTCCTGTCTATCACATGCTTAACACCTTGATAGTGAATAAGATTTTGTTTAAATAGTGGTATGGATTTCCAGGCCTTGCCTCCATCCTTGTTCGCTCACATAATGAATGGACATTCCAGTCATCTGGACTGTCTGGGTTATGGGGTTAATTTCCATGCAAGTGCAATGCAGCCTTCCATTAATATCACTGATGCTGATCTGAGAAGTAGACATAAGAACAGTACAACTCATGCAATGATCAGACTGTGAAGAAATGCAATTTTTCTTTGGAGGTTTGAACTCAGCAAGAGCTTCACCTTGAGCTTTAGAAATGTTTTCTCTCTGGGCTGATGATGGGTAGGAGGGGGAAGTCAATTCAGTTGCCTCCCAGCCTCATCTCAGTCACCCTTTTACACATGCTAATGGATCTAGTTAGAGACAATGGGCTGCCCCCCCTCCCCACACACTGGTGATATCAAACAGGGAACTGAGATTTGGAGGCATTAGTGCTAGAAGAACTTTAGGAAGACTCTCGTGGTGACTTCAGGAAAAGCTTCTTTGTCCTGGCCTGACATTCAGTGGGAGGAGAAAGAGTGATGATAAGACTCCTGGGAGCAAGGAAGATGGTCTCTTTTATGCTGCTCCATCCAGACAGATAGAACTCTTACCTGAGTCTGTGGGAAGCAGTCATTGCCAAGTGCTGGCCTGCACTGAGCAGAGGCTTCAAGGTGATGGAAGCCCTTTAGAACAGTCTGTTCTAACCTTTTGACCATGGAGGTTCTGCTGAAATATTTTTCAGGCTTCCAGGTACCAGGAAGTGATGTCAGTTAATGATGCCTACCTGCCATATCCACCCAGAAGTGAGAGGAGCTTTGATTCAAATGGCCAGGGCCCCTCCCTTCTCAACCCCCCAGGAACCATCATTAGCCACTTTGGAAGGGGCTGGGTCAACCTGCCCAAATAAAGTAGATTTAAATGAAAAACGTTTAAATTTCCTCTTTGCTTGAAGCCGGAAAGAGCAGACACAGGGTGGGAAGGCTCTCCCCAGCTGCTATTTTGATAAATCCATTGCTATGATACCATCAAGGGGCCTTCATAGTACCATATGGTATCCCAGTACTGTAGATGTGAAACACTGCATAGAACCCCTCAGTATATCTCTCAACCTTTGAGAAAGCAGCTATGCAATGAGGAATCACAGAGCTGGACAACATGTCCTGCCTCTGTAGCATTTTAACTGGGGAACTTGTTGCTGTCTACAGTAGCATGCAAAGGATGGAGCAGGAAATGGGTTTCAAAGATTTCAAAGCCACAGTTTTTGAACAGTTTGAACTGGGGGCTGATGACTTTTGGAAACAGTTTTGGGACATCCCCACCCTGGTGCAAAACCTACAGTGAGTATGTGGAAAATTGAGTGAGATAGGAAGGAGATGGATGAAAGAAGTGAAAGTGAGGGACTTTGAAATTTTATTCCAGTTAATGTTGTTAAACCAGTTTTACTCCAAACATTCCCAGGAAGCTAAAATATCAGGACTAAAAGCCAAGATAGCACCGTGGCATCAGAAATTTGAGATCAGTTGGTACAGATCAGGGAAGGGTTGGACTAGAGGACTTCTCAGTTGGGAAGGGAAGGAAAAGTGTTCCAAAGATGTGGGAAAGTATATTCTTAACCCAAACAGAAAGGGGCTTCAACTCAGGCAGAGGGGCTTCAACTCAGGCAGAGGTTAAGAGAGCCCCTCGAGTTCCAGGTTAGAAAATGCTTTAATTATGTAAGAACAGATAACTTGCTGGGTGCCTGTCCAGAGTTATAAGCAGAGGACCTCTTAACTGGTTCCAGGTTAGAATCTGATATTGTGCCCAACATGGCATTCACAATACAAGGGTCAGTGGGGTGACCCTGATGGGTTCTGTGGTGTGGATACCTGTGGAATGGAGAAGGCTGGTTTGGATCTCAGGAGGCAGCGTTAGAAGTTGGAGATTTCATGGGAGTTTTTGATGATAGTGAGTCTAATATTTACTCAGATGAGACTCTGGGCAATTCCATACCCGATAAATATAGTGTAAAGCTTATCTTAGGTAGTCGCTATGTTCTGGATGTTTTGCATGACGTCGCCGACAGCCAGCGTCCAAGCAGCAAACTGCTTGCTACATCCACCATTTTAAGCAGTATTTCGGGAATAACATAAAGTGGATTAGCCAAGCTATGTAGCACTGGCTACAGGGGAGCAACCATCAGGCCACCAGCCAAAGAAATGTGTGGAGGCAAATGTGTGGAGGGATGCCCCACCCTCACATCCACCTCCCTTCTCCTGGGGATGGGAGTTTTTTTTAAAGCAAACTGCCTGGAGCAATGAACAGGCGTACAAGCGTGCAGGCAAAGCCAAAAATATTTTTTCTTAAAGTTGTCACACAAAGCATGCCTCTCTAAAGTCCCCCCCCCCACAAAAATAAGGAACAAGATTATTTTTCGTAAGTTTCAAGACTCGTGACTCCATAATGGGTGGCATTCAAAAAGAACTATGTATCTAGGATTAGATGCATAGGCATTTCAAGGGAGAAGATTTGAATAAAAAAAGAGAATTAGTGGGCATTGTGGGTCCTTTAAAACATTGAGAAAGGGGACTGGTTGCCTGGCTTGATTGACAGGTGGAAGAGAGTTGCGTGTAAAGCATGTTGTTATCTTCTGCCATTTCAAGCAGGCACGTGGAGTGTAAGAAATGCAAAAAGGTGGCAAACAAAAGCAACACAGCAAGAAGGAGAGGAATGGCTGGAGATGCAATAATTTTTAGCGCTTCACCATTATGCTGGCATAATGCTATTTTTTTAGATGTGTGGAAGTTCCCTCTCTCTGAGCAGGTTGTCTGTAAACAGGGCTGACTTGTGTTAGACAACATGTGGTTCCTGAGAAGTACAGGAAAAGATTTGTGAAGTTGGTACATTTATTTGTTTATTTATTATTTTGATTTATATCCTGCCAGTCTCCAAAGACTCATGACCAGTCACATGAAAACAATTTAAAACCATTAAAATCAGTCATAAATCTCAAGTACCATTAAAACCAATAAAACACCATAAAATGATGGCATAATCCCCAATTCTTCTCCAAACTACAGTCAACCATCACAGGAACAGGACTGCAGATTGGATAGGCATTGAAAGAGCTGGACCTTTCCCTAAGCCTACAGAGAGGAAAGAGGTTTATTCTGATTTTGGTGGATCATGCCAGTTATTTCCTCACAGGGAAGTTTCTCAGGAGTCACCAGGGTCTCTCCTTTTGAACTCATGACTGGGACAAAGGTCAGGGGACTGCTGGATGGAGAGATGGAAAGAAAATATCCCTGAGGCGAAGATTTCAATGGTAGGTTGTGTCTCATATTTTAGACAACAGCTGAAAAGACAATGAATGCTGTCATGGAGGAGTTGGCTAAGGTGAATCAGAGCAGCTGGTATGAGAAAACAGCTAATTCTTGAACTTTTTTACACGGGTGACAAGGCAATGGGTTTTCTGAATTACTGCAGTGACAAGCTGTAAGTGGCGTGGAAATCACATGTCATTATTGTGGATAGGCTGGACGATGTGACCTATGGTGTATCTATGACCGTTTACGCACTGGAGGTTTCATGCCAGGCTACAGCCTGAAGTTTTAGTCGTGGCAGGTTGTCCCACCTCTTCCTGCACCCACACGGGGGAGCATTTGGCCCAGTGTGCCTCATCCACCCCTGATTTATGTTCCTGCATGGGAGCTGGGGCAATGAAGTTCCCAGTGCATAAACGGTCTATGGAAAGATCATGGAAAGGAACCAAGGTTGTTAATGAAAACAGGGTGAGAACCTATCTTGAGAGGAAAACTTTAGTACTGAGTGTGACAGAGAAGGAAGAAAGAGATGAGGAACCAGGTGAAATCTTAGCAGATGGCTCAGTTTTCTGAGTGGGAGATACTGAAGTGTCTAGCAAGTGTGTCAGCTTATAACACAGAGAATTCGTTCCTCAAGAGTAGTCCGGCCGCCAGCAGGCATCTGCACTCTGGTTGGGGTGGGGGGGCGGAGGAACTGCTTGACAACTGGCAGGCATCTGCACTCCAGGTGGGGTGGGGTGTGTGTGGAGGAACTGCTTCCAGGTGCCCAACCTGCTCTCAAGGAGCACAAATGTGCCCGGCCGCCAGCAGGCATCTGCACTCCGGGTGGGGGTGGGGTGGGCGGAGGAATTACTTCCAGATGCCTGGCCTGCCCTCAAGGAACACAAACGTGCTCCTCGAGAGTAGCTTGGCTGCCGCCAGCCATCTGCACTCCGTGAGGGGTGGGGGACGGAGAATGCGCTCCTCAAGTGTAGCTGGGCCGCCAGCAGGCATCCAGGTGAGTGGGGGGTGCCTGCTGGCACCCGCACTGCCCTCGAGGACTGCAAACGCACTCTTCCAGAATTGCCCAGCTGCCGGCAGCCCTATGCACTTCTCATTGTGTAGTCCCCCCCCCCCCCATCCACATGGATTTTCCCCCTGGTGACCCAGTCTCCATATTCTGCTACCCACATCCAATTCCAGGAGGTTTCAGGGCAAAAGCTGAATGTTGATGACAGCTCCATCACAACTGTCCCCTGAGATTTGCATTTGGGACCTCAGAGTGGCTATGACCTTCTGCCTCTACCTCTACATACCTTCACAGGCAACAACAACTACACACATGAGACTCCACCCTCGCACCAGGCTAATGCCCATTGTATTTACAGCTACAACGGGCTTTCCCTCTAGTATGTATGTATGTATGTATGTATGTATGTATGTATGTATGTATGTATGTATGTATGTATGTATGTATGTATGTATGTATATTTGCTAAAATTAGACTGGAAATGTTAAACCATAAATGTTCAGGGTCAGCATGAAAACTCCCTTTGTTGCTGCTTTCACAAGCTGGTGAGAAAAAAAGAAGACATCTAGTGGCCTATAAATGTAATAGCATGTGATTCATAGACAATATTTTTACATGCAGAACACAACTCATTGGTTGTAATGGTACAGAGAAAAATCTCCTGACAAGGATTTCTTACCGCTTATGTGGAACACATCTGCATAAGGGAGTGCTGGCACAGACTCCTTCCCCCGCACTCCTCCCTTGCCTTTTCACCTTTCCTTTTGCTTACACGATGTCCTTCCTGGTACCTCCCCCCCCCCTTGGACACACATTCAGAGACTCCTTTCCCCCATTCCCCCTGCCCTCTCCCCCTTATCTATCACTTCCCTGACCTCATCCTTGTCCCTCCCCCTCTCTGACACACAGAGACTCCTGTTTCCCCCCTCCCTTTCCCCTCTTCATTTTTTGCAGAAGGAATGCTACTGTATTCAGCAGTTCTTCACCACCTCAGCTGGGTGAACCATGGCTGGCTGCTGTGGGGCTCCTTTGGGGCTCCCACAGCACTGAAGCTGTGCTCATCTGCTCTGCTGCAGCAGCTGCCCCTGCCTCCATGGGTGCCAGCTCCACAGCTTGGCCAGCCTGCTCCACCACAGCAGCTGCCCCAGCCTCCATGGGTGCCATCTCCATGGCTTCACTGGCCTTCTCTTCTGAGTAGCCCTGATTTAGTGGTTGGCACCTCTGAAGCTGGGCCAGCCTCCTCGGCCGCCACCACCACTGCTGGCCGCCTCCACGGCAGCTGCCACTCAACATCTTCCGGTGCGCTCGGTGGGTAGGACTTATGGACTACTTCCATTTCACCAAGCACACCAGAAGATGTGTTCCCCATTATTAATGGAAATAATTTGTCAGAACATTATTAGAAGCATATGCTGGAGTTTGGGAATTAGTTGAGTGCACTGAGTTATTACTGATGTGAAAATTGGAGTTGATATACAAGATGTCTGAATGGTTATCTATTTTTATTTGGAGGGGGTATACAGCTGCCCAGGTCTAAGGATCTGCTACACCGGCATCCTGCTGATGGTAGAATAGCTGTAGCATACTTGCTATGTTCTTCTAGTGGGCAAATGACTCTCCCCCCTCAACGGAGGGCACAGCAACAGGTTTAGAGGCTCATAAGCCTAAGCAATGTTACAGCCTTCTAAATCCATTAACCTCAACTGCAAAGCATACATACATGCTGATGATGCCACTATCTTAGCCATACATGGAAAGAGCCAATCCAGACACAGTAGACACATTTCTGTGATGTCACCATGCCCTATAGTGTATACGCAAAGCAGTCTGAAATGCAATACAGTGCCTTCAACTGTAGGAAGGATTATCTGCTGTTCACCCAGTCTTTTTTGCTTACCATACTCGAGCTACTTCTGAAGAAGATGGGGGAAACAAAGGAGCACGTGGAACATGTCCCAGGAGTTCTCAACGGCAGTAATACATTTGGTTTGCATGAGTGTTCTGCTATTAAGCTCTGAGGGCCCTACTTAGTTTGCTAAACCATGAGATCCTGGGGGAATCACATTGGCTTGTGATGGGGGTAGCAAGGCAACAGAGATGTGGAAATTAATGATCCAGAGAAAGCAGAAAAGACTGCTTAATGTAGCCTGCTGCTGGAATTTCCATACAGCTTGCCTGTATGTTGTTCAGTGAACCACATGTTGCAAGAAAGAAGATTGCTGTGTATGTTTTGCCCCGGAATAAAATGCTGTGATATGAATTTGAACAGAGTCTTTGTAATTATGCTGCCATCATTAAAAAAAAAACCAACCCATAATGTCTGATTTGCTTTAACTACAGTTGCACACACATTTAAGCATTTTGAGTGAACAAACCATTTGCATCTTTCTCTTGAGAACTCTAGTAATAGTCTCCTGGACTCTAGTAATGGAACGACCAAAGGAAAGGTATACATTTAAGGAGGACTTGTTAGCATTGAGGGAAGTTTTACTGGTTCACCTGGAACTGTCTTTTTTATTTTTGATGTTTTTGCTGTTTTTATTTTGCTTATGCTATTTCAACTTTAAAAATGTAATTGTGGAAGTGTCTTTTGTTCAACCAAAAAACCAGTATAAATATAATAGGTTGACATTTGAAGTACTGCCATTAAAGGGTGGGTGCCAAAAGTGCGAACTTTTGTTGAAATAAGATTCACCCCTCAGCACATTTACTCTTTCATTCATTTAAATTATGAAACAGGATGCTGGTCTTAAAATATATTTCCTTCTTATAATGAAGACAAAACATTGAAAACATAATGGAGTCAGAAGGTGTAAATTGTTTTGCTTTTGTCATGGTAAAAGAATTTCTTATTTATGCTGTCAATCTGCCATTTATTCTCAAAATAGTCAATTTTCAGGGGAGCCTACACTGAAAGTCGGCTATTACATCTCCCTGGTCTGCAGACTGTATGTTCTGTGAAGGGTAGGAATGAGATCTTGGACTTATGTGCCCCTCCCTCCACAGAATGTATCTTCAAACTAAATAGGATCCACTACCTAAATAATCCAAGCTAGTTTGGTACTCTGGTTAATCAGCTAGTCAAATATTATCCAATAACCTCTGGTCACAATGAAAAACAAAAATAGTCATTGCCACTTATGTCCCCCTAAAATGCTGCCCGTGGGACCAGAAATAACACACGACAGCACAGACTCCAACTCCGACAATGAAGACAGGACACAACAGTTCTTTCCCATAAAGATCCTACATTCCCTAAAGCCAGCAGGAATGCTACTACATGAACTTATGCTAAAGGTGGGCGTGATCATCATCCTACTAAGAAAATTAAACACTGTACAAGGACTACGCAGTGGGACAAGATTAACTGTGAAAGAGCTGAAGTCCAACCTGATCATAGCACAGGTCGTTTCAGGCTCAGCACCTGGCAAAACTGCCTTCACCTCCAGAACAGAACTAGCACCAATGGACACTAGCCTCCCTTTCACCGGCAGACGCTGCCAGTTCCCTGCCAAATTAGCATTCACCATGTCAATAAACATATCTCAAGGACAAACCCTCAAAAAATAGGCCTATAGCTAGAGCAGCCTTTCTCAACTTTTTTACTATTGAGAAATCCCTGAAACATTCCCCAGCCTTCGGGAAACTCCAGAAATGGCGCAATTGTGCAGAATGTGGTTGGGAAGCATAACTGTGTACATGCGCACCCAGAATCCCTCTCCTTCCTACCCCCTCCAGACCCATCACTGGCCATTTTTGGAGATGGATCAACATGACCACATAGGTCATGATCACCTGATAAATGTTTTACAGATTGCAAAAATTTATAAAAATTGATTAACTCCCACACATTCAGGAAACCCTTCCAGGGATGTCAATAAACCCCAGGGATTCACGAAATCCTTGTTGAGCAAGTCTGAACTAGAGGAACTGGTCAGCCACAGCCAACTATAGGGGACACTATCACGAGTACAACACTTTGAGGACCTTTAGTTGCACACTGCTGAAGGGCAAGAACAAGGGAAACTGCTAATGAATTCAGGCCAAATTCTTACAAAGAACATAGTGTACAAAGAAATCAGACAATAATTAAAACAACCACATCACACAAAAGACCACAATGGCAGTGACAAACAATTCATAACTACTATGCTGGCCACATAACACAACAGCTGTTTGCTAACACCCATGGAGATACCCTAAACCAAAAAAACAGCATCCCACACCAAACAAACCAAAACCAACCATACATGGGGTGACATGGGGTAGAAGGGAGTTCATAACTCTTGTCCTGGGAGGATTACTATCTTGTGAACACTTCCGTAAGCACAAACATATGACCAAACAACACTGCACAGAACGTACACCAAACCACTAACTACTGCCCTTTGCATTTCAGCATGCAATGGGCTTTACTACTAGTCCATATATAAGAAAGTGACAGATAAGTAGATGATATGAAATGGCAACTTCTTTTTTTAAGCCTATGATCTGGCACACTTGCCCACTTCTCTAATATTGCTGTGGAACTGTGCCTAAAAATATGTGAAAGGGCCTATCCTAGTTACTATCACATTGGATCATGGATGTCAAATGACTCTGATATTTGTACCACTAGAGTACAACTGCAGAGCTTAGGAGGCAAAATTTCACAGCATGTGGAATGCCAGAGGTCAGGCTCACTGTCCACAGTGGTTCCTGCTCCTAACCTTAAGAAGACATAAATTTCCCTCTGGGTGTTGTGGATGGCAGAAGAGATGGAATGCAGTGGACCTAAATATCCTGAATACCTGTTCCAGGAGGGAAAAAAACAACCAAGTTTCTTGACAGTTTCTCTGTGGCAGGAATAAGGCTGTTCTTAAACTCTGCCAGATTGTGTAGGCCAGAGTGAGAGGTGTAATCCTAATTGAGACAGCTGATCAGATGATTTCTCCCTGTTGTGCTCCTGGCTAGCTGTGACACAAGTAGAACATGTAGGAGCCACAGGCTGAAAATGCCTATTGGCCAATTGTAGACAAGGAAGAAATGCATGCTCATTTCCCCTCCAGGGTGCATCTGTCAAAGTGCATCTGTGAGCTGTTCTTGGCAAGCCATTTCTCTGCTTTACACTCCATGACTGAGATTTGCCTCTAAAACCTGCATGAATATACCAGTGATCGGGTTCAATATGAGGACTGGTTTGGCTTAAGATTTAGGAACAAATATTTAGCACTCACCTCTGAAACAAGGTGGAAAACAGCCATTGATTGATCTACATTTCACAGAGTGGTTATTTCTCACAAGTGTGTGTAGAAGAGTGGGAGGCTTTCTTTCTTGGAAAACCAGCTTGGTGTAGTGGTTAGGAGTGTGGACTTCGAATCTGGCATGCTGGGTTCGGTTCTGCACTCCCCCACATGAAGCCAGCTGGGTGATCTTGGGCTTGGCACAGCACTGATAAAACTGTTTTGACCGAGAAGTAATATCATGGCTCTCTCGGCCTCACCCACCCCACAGGGTGTCTGTTGTAGGGAGAGTAATGGGAAGGCAACTGTAGGGTGGGTGAGTCTGAGAGAGCCCTGATATCACTGCTCGGTCAGAACAGTTTTATCAGTGCCGTGGCGAGCCCAAGGCCACCCAGCTGGCTGCATGTGGGGGAGTTCAGAATTGAACCTGGCATGCGGATTAGAAGTCCGCACTCCTAACCACTACACCAAACTGTATTCTTTGAATGTAAAAGCTTAAGAAGAAATTTACTGGATTAGCTACTTCAGTATCCTCTGTACAACAGGAGTCAGATGCTTTTAGGAATAAAAAAGAGCAGGAACAGTACAATTTCAGGATTTCTGTAAATTTCTGTCTAGTCCATTACCCTCTTCATTCCTGAGGACTACAAGGAGCCAGTAACTTGCAGCTATTGCAGACTTAGTATATCAGAAGAGAATCACCCATACGTCAGCTTGACATTTAAACAGGGGAAGGCGAATTATTGGAAATACATGGAGGTGTTTTTAGAAAGGGCGTTACATTGTACTATTGCTATTCAGTGCTATCGAAACTCCCTCCAAAACTGAAATTAGGTGGGTGGAGTATCCTGATTGTTTCATAAGAAAATAGTGATGTGTGTGTGTGTGTTCAGTGCATATCAGGTACGACAGATAGAAGTAAGGAGGAGGAGTTGGTTCTTATATGCCACTTTTCTCTGCCCGAAGGCGTCTCAAAGTGGCTTACAGTCACCTATTTTCAGGTGGTATGTGACACCAAAAGTGATTGCTAAAATTGTTGAAAACTGTGATAACAAATGTTGGAAATGTGGTGACAAAGTAGGTTCATTTTTTCAAATGTGGTGGAAATGTGAAAAAGTTTATAAGTTTTGGACAAAAGTTCATTCCATTATTCAGAAAATGTGGGGTCTCAGATTTCCTATGAAAGCTGAATCTATGTTATTAAGTATATCTCTGCAGTGCCTCCCAAACTCAAAGTTTATTCTTCTACGTGACAACGGCAGCAAGACTAGTTTTGGCCAAGAAATGGAAAACGCTAGAATTACCTTCGATAGAAGACTGGTTGAACAAACTAGCGGATTTTGCAAAGATGGCCAAACTGACACTGATAGTTAATGGAAAAACAGAAGAGGCTTTTCAAGAACAATGGGGCCCTTATCTGAACTATTTAAGAAGAGAAACTAAAAGGGGACGCTTAACAGAGGGGATTTAAGTGTAACAAATGAAGAGCATAATCTATTTTTCTTTGTATTAACAATTTATATTATCTGTCCTTTTTCTATATTTTTATCTTTATGAAAATTATCTATCTGTCTGTCTGTCTGTCTGTCCCCTCCTAACTTATCTCTACATGCTGTTTTCAGATACCCACACCAGTTCCCATTATACCAAAGGCAGTTGCCTTGTTTATTGCTCATGCCCCATGCAACCCATCTGAGGTAACTATGCTGTCTTCCCATTTTGTTCTTCAGGGTGTCTGTTGTGGGGAGAGGATAGGGAAGGCATCTGTAAACCGCTTTGAGACTCCTTTGGGTAGAGAAAAGCAACATATAAGAACCAACTCTTCTTCTTCTTCTTCAACCATCTCCATTCTGTCCTCTCTTTCTCTTTCCTGATGACCTATGTCCTCTAGTTTTTTACCCCTAATTTAAATGTTTGCATTTTTCTCCCTTGCTTTCCATTGTGCCTGGAATTCCCTCTAAGAACATCTGTATGGTGCCACTTGTATTTCTTTATATCCTCCCCTAAGCTTACCTTTTCTGGGGTGCCGGTGGTTTAACTCCAGCAGTGATCTTGGAGGTTTGCTGAAAGGTTGAAGCTGCTGAGCTGCCAACAATATATTAGTTCCTGCTTTCCATAGCAAGCAGTGGTAATTTTCTTGTTGTGATTGTCAGCCATTCAGTCGACCCCTTATCCGACTCTTTGCGATCCCATGACATAGTTGCCACCATGATCTCTGATCCTGCACCGCCGCCCTTAGCCATGCAATGTTCTGGCTGGTGTCCATGCCTATCAAAGTGGCAGTGGTAAATAGTTTACCTCAAAAGGTTACTTTGAGTGCTAATATAAAATGATAATAAAATCTGATTCGTATATCTTGATTGGAAACTGGAGGGAGGATTTACTTATTTTGAGCTTTTCTTTATGAAAAATATTTATAAAGAATGCCCAGAGTTCTGGAGATGTTCCAGAAGCAAAAAAAAAAAAAAAAACCCTTCCATGCATGCCAGAACTGAGGAAATGGTCTGCTGTTCATGCTGGGCTGGCTTTTCCTTAGGCATTCACCAGTGCCATGCCCCAATTCTCGGTCTTTTTATTTCATTATCTCACTAATCAGCAGCAAATACATTCTTTTGACTCTTCTGGCGGAAAAAAAAAAAGAGTTTCATTTTAACTGCCAGCCCCAAGCATTTTGTTGCAGAGAAATAGATTTTCAAGTGACAGCCTCATTGTTTTATATTTTTTAAGGAAGAAAAACCATTACATAACTACTTTCTTGATTACAAAATCAATGCAGCCTCCAGTGAAGGGGCAGCACTGCATGGAGGGAAAAGAATGAAAGCAAGCCTCGATGTGGGAACACCAGGAGTTGTACGTCTCTCCTCGTCTGGCTTTCAAAATAATGACATTAGCACCATACACAAGGCAGATCGATGGCTCTTTCTTGAATTCGAGATTGAATCCAAAGCAGACCACTGCACCGATAAAAGACTGGTATCTTTATGCTGAAGACTGTTTTTCTTCTTCTGAAAGGAGATGTGCTAAGAGACAACAGCAAGCTTTGCACTGTCATTATCTGGGCACACGGTGAAGTTGGCAGTAAAAATAGAATGGCACGTTCACACTATCTTAACTTAACAGTATTTGGTTAAAACTAAGGGAAACAACTATATATATATACACACACACACACACATATACCTCTGTTGCCATGGTAACATGCTTTGATAGAGGGACCAAGGAAGAAGAGAAAAATGTGAAAGCTCAACCTAATGCAACTGAACACACACACAGAACCGCGGAGAACACATACACATTCAATACAGTCCTGATGGCTACTGTGGTGGTGGAGGAAAGCCACCTATGCAAAAGCAACAAAGCTGGCCTGTTCCCTGTGGATATTCCACAGCGGTAGATAACAACACATGCCCCATCTGCAAGGCACAGATAGTACAGCAAGCATGCCAGAGTCCATAGTAACCCTGGCAACATCTACCAATCAGACAGTGATGGCTGATGACAACCCTGTGAGAGGCACAAACAGGTGAAGGCCATCACTGAACACCAATCCAGCCATTACCCCTCAGAGCTACTCCTCCCTCACAATGCAGCTGTGCAAACCCAACCGAGGCACATGGCCTGAGAGGCCCTTGACAACCCATAATGGATAGACACCCATGCAACAGACAGGATGCCCACTCTTTTCCTGGCAACAGACTAACTGGCAGCAGAGGTACTGTCCATACACAGCTATGCCTGTGGGGCTCCAGTAGTGTTGTAGGGGAGGCTCCATTTGCTAGGGAACTCCCCAGTTACACTTACTGATCCCATGAGGAAGTGCTACCTAGATCCCTGATTCTACAAAGGCATGAGTCCCATGGTTGCTTGGCCAGTTAATCCACAGAGCACAGTGAGGCAACTACCAGGCACAGTTGTATGCTGTTCCCGATCTGGCAAAGCAATATGTTAATGCATCAATGCCAATGTGGCTGCCAGCATTCCTGCTGCTTCCCTTCATAAGCAATGCTCCCAAATACACTTTTCTGGGAATATATTGCATGGCATGGGGCATAGTGCCTGGTGGGCCCAGCTGTGGGCCTGGCTCTTGGCTGTGGGAGCCAGAATTGCTGGGGTGCTTGGGCTCATGCTAGGAGAATAGATGAGGCAACTGTGGATTCCCACCCTTGTTCACCTCTCAGTACATGGTCACCTCTTTGGTTTGGGTCTCTGGAAATGGGGTACCCGTTGGGTTCTGAAAGGCCACATAGCATGATCTTTCCTCTTCCTTATTTGTTCTAAGTGCTCCCTCATTGGTGCTTCTTGGTGCCTCTTCCACCTTCAAAGTGCAACACTGTGTAAGATGGAGAAATGTCTTGAGACAGAACCTCATATTGCACACCCTGTCTGCTGAACCGTGGGGTATCCTGGCTGGGGCTTAGTAGAGGAGGAGGAGGAGGAGTTGGTTCTTATAGGCCACTTTTCTCTTCCCGAAGAAGTCTCAAAGTGGCTTACATTTACCTTCTCTTTCCTCTCCCCACAACAGACACCCTGTGAGGTGGGTGAGGCTGAGAGAGCCCTGATATCACTGCTCGGTCAGAACAGCTCTATCAGTGCTGTGGCAAGCCCAAGGTCACCCAGCTGGTTGCAAGTCGGGGAACACGGAACAAAACCCGGCTTGCCAGAGTAGTTTGCGCTCCTAACCACTACACCTAGCTGGTGAGTAGTGCTGGGGGGGGGGGGTGTGATTGGGTGCATGGCAGGTGTTGTAGCTACTGTTGAGTAAGGGGGTGATTGGTTGTGGCTGTAGTAAGCATTCTATGCTCCAACAAAGCTTTTAGGCAGATCTGGGCATCTGGGGGAAGGCACTAAGCCTTTTCTGTTATATAGGTCCCTACGGGCTATGCTGTAGGTTTTGTTGGTAAATCTTTCCACCAGGTATTGTTTGAGGGGGGCATTCCTGTGCTGAGGTGGCTTAGGGAGATGACTCCTGCCATGATCCCGAGTCCATCCCGTTCTCCACCAGCCCAGTGGCTTACATGGGCATTGCTTGATGATGTTGACACTCTAGCACCTGGATGCTCTGCTGGTGTATCTCAGATATATGGTGGCATAGCATCAGTTCAGCTCTCTGTGCACTTCTGTCTCCAGCAGGATTGTGCTGATTCTGTACATGCTTAAATCCACACTACACATTACATTTCTCACCATGTACTTAAAAACATCCATGGGGAATATGTACTAAGCTTCATAGTAATTTCTCAGGTTTCATAGATCTGGAAAGCAGAGGAGTTTTGCCTCTCCTTGACTCTTCAGCACTAAACATAATTTAGAAAGAAAGCTCTTGTCATACAGTATTCACAATTCCAGTCAGATTCATGCCCAGGAAACAAATACAACAGTGTTCCAGTGCATGGTGTCCCCTCAGCTTTGCTTAGCAGCATGCATGCAGCCATATCTGCAGTCTTTCAGTGTCATGGCAGAACAAGTGAGCTGAAGCAGACTCTTAATTTGATTACAATCAGATCACATTGATCATGTTTTCTTTTCATACAGAGGCCCTTAAAGGACAAATCTGATCCTGGGGGTCATTCCGACTGAACTGTAATCCAATCAGCTCCAGTTTGCTGAAGAATGTATAATAGTACGAATATATGACAAGACAGCAACCACACAGGAATGTTTCAAATGCTTCTGTCCGATACTGGATAGTTAAAAAAAAAAGTAAATCTTCTCAATCCTTTTGTGGCAATGAGGCCTCAGTATTTCCTAAGGAAAGAAGACACCTGTGAGCACAAGGCCATTCACATCACTAAACATTATACAGTTGAACTTGTGTGCAGCCAACTCATGCCGTACCCGATTGATCCTCCCGTAGGGTATGCCTCAAATAGGGAGAGAGAGCACTCTGCAAATGAGGGCCAATCATGTCAAATTGCATGCAGACAGCTAGGAAAAGCCTCTATCCTGGGAATGTTTACTCATGAGTGAGGCCAATCAGTTTAAATTCCACTCTGCCAATGAGGACCAATCAGGTCAAATTGCAGGCAGACAGAAAAAAGCCTCTACCTTGGGAATGTTTACTCATAAGTAAGTTATGGACCCTGCCCTGGGAATGTTTATGCATGAGTTAGTCATGGCCCTTAGACAGGATAGTTTAGTTCCAATCAAGATGGAGCTCTCAGCCAGGCAAGGCTAATAAGGAATCAGCCCTCCAGCTCCAACTTCCTGCCACTTTCAGAAGTTTACTGGGTGGAAGAAGAGCTGGCCACAGAGCATGCCCTGATGCCAGCAAGTTGCTCTGGCCTTTTTCAGTTTGAAGGACATGGGGGGAGGGGGAAAGCGAGTCACCTCCTGGTGCAGCCCCTGTGTACCTTCTGGTGGTGGTGGTGGTGGTGGTGGTGGTGGTGGGGATATGGAAGGTCCAGGACACAGGACAGCCAGGAAAAGCCTCTGGCCTGGGAATGTTTACTCATGAGTGAGAGCCAATCGGTTCAAATTGCATTCTTCCAATGAAGGCCAGTCAGTTCAAATCACATGCTGCCAATGAGGGCCAATCAGGTCAAATTGCATGCAGACAGCCAGGAAAAGCTTCTATCCTGGGAATGTTTACTCATGAGTAAGCCAGAAAAACCTAATAAGGCGTCTGCTTTCCACCTCCAAATTCCTCCCAGTGTTAGACGTTTGCCGGGCAAAAGAGAAACTGCTCTGCTGCAGGAAAGTTGCTCTGGTCTCCTGGCCTCTTTTAACTTGGAGAATATGGTGGGGCTTTTTGCACACCTTCAAAATCGCACAATGGTTGCCAATTGAAAACACTACTGATTTGCCATTATGCACAACGTCGTTGACAATCTGCCACACACCTGAAACCGATCCGCAAAAAGCGCTTCCTTGTAGCGCTTTCAGGGAAATCCCCAAAAGTGGATTCACCCTCCGGAAAGCGCTACACTCCTGCAACCAATCTGCAACACTAGCGGGAAAGTTCTGTGCGTTACCATTGTTGTGGTTTCTACAAAGTCCCTCCCCCTGGCTCTCTCCTCTGATCTTCCGGCGAAGCGATCGCCATTTTTTTTCTCAGAGCGAGCGAAGTTCAACCCACCAGCAAGCCTGTTTAGAGGCTTCCCCGGCTTCAGTCCCTCCCCAGAGCTGTTTAGTCACTAAGCACAAACAACAGACAAGCCCGTTTGCTGATGTATTTTCCCTTTATTTTTTACACTGTTTTCGGCCGAAAATCGGGCCCGTGAGGGGGGGGGGATTTTTTTTTTTCACTTGGGGGGAGCGTGGCAATGATGAAACGACAGCTCAAACACACCTGCCAGCTGATGGGTCTCTCCATTGCAACGAATCAACACATATTCGTTGCAATGGGTGTGTTTTTTTTAAAAAAACCTTTCTTAAAGGGAAAGGGGCTGTTTGGGAGCATGCTAATGGCTGCCCATTGGCTGCTTGACGGCCAGGGGCGGGACGAGCTTGGCAATAGCGCTTCCTGTCTAGCGATTTTTGCTGAGACCAGAAGCTTGTGGGAAACGATAGAAACGCAACTGGATTCCACTACAAAGTCAGGTATGCATAATGACGAATTGCACTATTTTAAATGGTGATTTTTCGTTCAGCAAACAATTTGCTACAAGGATCCCGGTGCGGAAAGTGTGTGCGTGTATGAGCTGCCTTCTGATGCAGCCTCTGTTCACCATCTGGAGGTGGCCTGTGGGAGGCCCAGAAATGCTCTGCCAGCCCTCTGGAACCCAGGACAGCCAGGAAGAGCCTCTGTCCTGGGAATGTTTACTCATGAGTAAGTCATGGTCCCTGCCCTAGGAATGTCCTGGAAGATGGGGAAAGTGTAGACAGGGCACAGAAGCACAATGAGGCCATTGGGACATGTGGAAGTTGACACATTGTTTCCCAGTAGCACCTTTCCTGTAGAAGAAGAGTTGGTTTTTATATCTTGGTGCTTACTGCCCAAAGGAGTCTCAGAATGGCTTATAATAGTCTTCTCTTCCTCTCACCACAACAGATCACTGTGAGGTAGGTGAGGCTGAATGAGCTCTGAGAGAAACTGCTCTGTTAGAACAGTTTCTAACAGGACTGTGACTAGCCCAAGGTCATTTGGCATGTGAAGCAGCAGGGAATCAAATCCAGCTCACACATTAGAAGCCACTGCTCTTAACCACGACACCAAGCTGCACAAATTGCCATTGCCTTAAAGAGATGTAGCTAGAGCGCTGGCAGAAGAAGCTGTTGCAGGAGGATGGTGTAAGGTTTTTTTTTTTTATTTGCTCATTGACTGTTATGGGATTATTTTCCTTTAAATATGGGCCTTCTAGCCAATAGCTTCTCAGAGCAATTCAAGGAGGGAAACACTCAGGTATTTCCTACATAGATAAGTGATTGTGTGGTTAAGTTTTGCAATTTCAGAAGAGAGGAATGCTTTTGTCATCTGTGTGTCTGTCTCTCTGTATAGAGGGGAGTGCTACACAGCCAAACAGCGTTTCTTTTTGCTTTCCATCTGAAGCCTGGCATCCCTGCACCTCCTTGAGATCCAAAGTCAGAGTGTCCCCCCCCCCTCCTCCCAAGTAGCCCTTTTCGCCAGTGGGACTGATTTCTGTTGCCTGGAAATGACCTGCAATTCCAGCAAATCCAATCTGGAGACTGGCATCCAGCAACCTTGCTGGGGCAAAGTGCCACAGAGTTTTCATCTCCAGGAGCCTGGAGATGAGTTGTCATTGCAGAGTTTCCACTTCAAAACAGCCTTTTCCCCCCCTGGGGAACTGATCTCTATAGTCTGCAGATGACCTCCAATTCCAGGAGATTCCCATGCTACAGCTGGAGTTTGGTGACCCCTGGGTCAGAGATGTTCCTTGAGGTTTGGAGGCGGGGCCTCGAGAGTCCAGGGGTGGGCAGGAGCTTTCACCATGTAGCCAGCCCCCAGGAAGGCCACAGTGCAGGTGTGCATCCTAGTGCCTGTTGTATTCCTGGGTACAATGGGCTTTGCCTCTAGTTTTTATAATATTATCTGATCTGATGACTGAAAAACATGATTGTTATCTAGTGTTAGGTGACATATGTTATTCATCTAATAATCGCTTGGGTCCAGTGCTACATTAGTAGCTGACATGTGGCTTTTCAATACATCCGCTCCCTCTGATTAATCCTTTTCAACCCTTAGAAAGAAGATTCCTTGGACTGTGGGATCTGCGTAGACAAACAACCACCTGGGTCTGCTGGGGGAGGGGAGGAAATCCTCCTTCTTTTCTGAAGCACTACCACACTGGCTGAAGAGGAAGGAGTGGTGACTGTGCTCTCTTTCCCCCTCCTCATGTGCCCCCTGCCTTGAGAACCTCTTTGTACTCATAGATCTCATGGTCTACTATGGAGGCGAATCAGGGAGACAAATATAGCAAAATGCCAGATCTCTCAGCACCTTACCCTGATTGGCTGCTTGATTGAAGCCAGTTTCCCTATTTGTTTCAAAACACATGCAGTTATAACATCCATGTAAGCAACTGTGCAGTAATTTTGGATACTTCATCGCAACTTGGTATTTGCTACAGTTCAGTTTATGTCCTGCTAGAGGATGGGAAGGTGATAGCAAGCTGCTTTGAAACTTCTTCTGGTAGAGAAAAGCGGGGTATCAAAACTTCTAATACTGATTTTATCAGACTTTAAGAGGTTTGACTTTGTCTGGATCATGTATTATACTTGCAATTCTAAACACACTTCCTGAGGAGTAAGTCCTACAGAATTCTGAAGCTACCTAGGAGTAGCTTGTATTCTAAGCTATTTACAGGGGAGAGAGTCCCATAGAACACAGTGGGACATACTTCTGAATATACATGCTTCAGATTGCACCAAATGTTTTCTAAGGATCCTGTCTTTTTCTTTTACTTCGAAATTCTTAGCTCAAATCACTCCTTAACCAACAACATCCAGCTGCTAGCTCAGGGCATTCCGAAATACCTACAGTAAAGTATATTGCATTTGTTTTTCACTGTCTAATGAGGACACCAAGTGGACTACTGCAAGAATAGCATGTCAATAACAGAATAGCTTCTGGTAGATGCTTAAGGAGAAAAGAAGATGCTTCCCACCCCATCTTCATGGGTTGGATCTAACCATGTTTTCACGGGTGAAAAAGGAAGATAGAGAGGAGAGAGTCTGCTTTTGACTGCCAAGGAAGGCTATCCTCGTGATCTTGGGACCTGCAGGGACATATGGGACAGGGGCTGTAGTAAGGCGGAGAGTTGGATGATACATGAAGCAAGAGAGCAGGCTGGATCCATTCTTGAGGTTTGAAGCAAAGGGGAAAGCATAATTTCCTTTCTTGCCATAACAGTACTGTACAATATTAACCCCTTGACCGGGGTTTCATTATGCCATTTGAAAGTATCTTCAACGGTTAACTGTTTCCAGACTCAATTCAAGGCATTTGCTCTTTCTTTAAAGCCTTTCAATTCCTGGGAGGCACATATCTGTGGGATGAGTTCTCCTTATATTTGGCCACTTATCAATTTTGGACTGCAGTCTTGGTTTCAATGATGACTTGCTCCTTCCCCTTGGTAGTCCTGTTGTTATGGAAAATCTTGCCACTTAAAACACAGAGCCCCTTCCCCTTCATCCTTTAGTCCAGTGGTCCCTAACCTTTTTATCACCAGGGACTATTCAATGCTTCACAATTTTACTGAGGCCCGGTGTGGGGGGTGTAGTTTCCTCCTCTACTCTCAACCACTGCCCTAACGCTCTCTGATCGCTATGGTGATGTTTAAACATCCCTTCAAAATAAGATACAGACACGCCACAACAATGAACATAAGGAACATTTTATTTTCATGGAAATTTTAACTCATGACAATGACAAATCAATGGGAACCCTGAGCTTGTTTCTCTGCAATGAGATAGTCCCATCTGGGAGTGATGGGAGACAATGACACCCGAAGTGTGTTGTAAAGGGCCGGGGGGGGGGAGGCATCCTTCGTGGCCCACCTCCAATTAGTCAACGGACCACATGTGGTCCGCAGCCCACAGGTTGGGGATCGCTATTTTAGTCAACCTGTTGAATTGTGCTGTTTTAAAAAAATGGACTGAGGTGAATCTATTAAGTGTTGACTGTTTAGTATGGGTTTTGGTTTTATGGTTTACTAGTAGCAAAGTCCATTTTTTAAAACAGGCTGCAGAAGGAAGGGAGAGTGGAAGGGCTCCTGCAGACCATCGTGGCCAGGCTCACTAGCTGGGGAACAGCATTCTACAGGAGCCCTGCCACCCTTTGTGCTCCATCTCTAGAGCCTTGCTCCTGCAGAGTGGGGAGGACCAGGCAGCAAGGTTGGCTGTACAGCCCTCAGAGCTCTCTCTGTGGCCTGTAGGTTTGGCTGGCTGGCGCGGCCACTGCAGAGTGTGGCTGGATGGACTTCCCTCACCCCATGGTGAGGAGGCTCAGGAGTGTGGAGCGGCCACTGTGGAACATGGCTGGGCAGCCCTCTCCAAACCCTCCCAGTGGCCAGGAGGGTAGGGAGCAAGGGCCAGCTGTGATGGAGTACAGTGAAGCATGGCTGGATGGCTGTTCCCAGCTCTCGGGCTTACCTCCTGGCTGCTCTTCCTCCTGATGCAACTGGGAAATAGCACGGAGGAAGAAGAGCAGGGGGGTGGGGAAGAGCCTCTGACTGGCCCTCAGTCAGGGACTACCATCATCATATTGGAGGGATGTCCCCCAGTAAGGGCCAATCAGAGGCTCTTCACATCATCAGCAGGATGGTTAGCTTTTCGTATATACAAATAGTTTTTTTTAAATTTATTAACAGCATTTGTATACCGCCTCTTCAGATTCCTGTCTGGTTGTGTTTACTGTTTGTTATTATTGTTTATTTCCCCCTTCAAGGATCGCTGCCTTGTTGTGGCAAGGGGGCTTGCGTAGTTCAGTGAAGCTATGAGCTATACCATGCAGGGCCACCCAAGACGGACAGGTCATAGCTGAGAGCTCTGACAAAAGGTGATCCACTTGAGAAGGAAATGGCAAACCACTCCAGTATCTTTGCCATGAAAACTCTATGGACAGTTCCAATAGGCATAACGATATGACGCTGGAAGATGAGCCCCTCAGGTCGGAAGGTGTCCAATATGCTACTGGGGATGAGCAGACGGCTAGTACGAGTAGCGCCAGAATGAATGAAGCGGCTGGGCCAAAGCCGAAAGGACGCTCAGTTGTGGAAGTAACTGGTGGCGAAAAGACAGTCCGATGCTGTAAAGATTTTTATTCCATAGGAACCTGGAACGTCAGATCCATGAATCAAGGCAAGCTGGACGTGGTTAAACAAGAAATGACAAGACTGAACATCGACATTTTAGGAATCAGTGAACTAAAATGGACAGGAATGGGTGAATTTAATTCAGATGACCATCAGGTATACTACTGTGGACAAGAATCTCGCAGAAGAAATGGAGTAGCCTTCATAATCAATAAGAGGGTAGGAAAAGCAGTCTTGGGATACAATCCCCAAAATGACAGAATGATCTCAGTTCGAATCCAAGGCAAACCATTCAACATCACAGTGATCCAGGTCTACGCCCCAACCACTGCTGCTGAAGAGGATGAAGTTGATCAGTTCTATGAAGCCCTACAACACCTTCTAGAAGCAACGCCCAAAAATGATGTGCTTATTATCATGGGGGATTGGAATGCTAAAGTAGGAAGCCAAAAGATAACCGGGATAACAGGCAAGTTTGGTCTTGGAGTACAAAATGAAGCAGGGCACAGGCTGGTAGAATTTTGTCAAGAGAATACAATGGTCATAGCAAACACTCTTTTCCAGCAACCCAAGAGACGACTCTACACATGGACATCACCAGACGGTCAACACAGAAATCAGATTGACTATGTGCTCTGCAGCCAAAGATGGAAAAGTTCTATCCAGTCAATAAAAACAAGACCAGGAGCTGATTGTGGTTCAGATCATGAGCTTCTTGTTGCAAAATTTAGGCTTAAATTGAAGAAAGTAGGGAAAAGCACTAGGCCACTCAGGTATGAACTAAATCATATTCCCGACGAATACACAGTGGAGGTGACAAATAGATTTAAGGAATTAGATCTGATAGACAGAGTGCCTGAAGAACTATGGACGGAGGTTCGCAACATTGTACAAGATGTAGCAACTAAAACCATCCCAAAGAAAAAGAAATGCAAGAAATCAAAATGGCTGTCTGAGGAAGCTTTACAAATAGCTAAGGAGAGAAGGGAAGTGAAAGGCAAGGGAGAAAGAGAAAGATACACCCAACTGAATGCAGAATTCCAGAGAAAAGCTAGAAGAGATAAGAATGCCTTCTTAAATGAACAGTGCAAACAAATAGAAGAAAACAATAGAATCGGGAGGACCAGAGATCTTTTCAAGAAAATTGGAGATATGAAGAGAACGTTTCATGCAAAGATGGGTATGATAAGGGACCAAAATGGTAGGGACCTCACAGAAGCAGAAGAGATTAAACAAAGGTGGCAAAATTATACAGAAGAACTATACAAGAGCGAGCTTAACATCCCTGATGACCACAATGGGGTAGTTACTGACCTGGAGCCAGACATCCTGGAATGTGAAATCAAATGGGCCTTAGGAAGTCTGAGCAACAATAAAGCTAGTGGTGGTGACAGCATTCCAGTTGAACTATTCAAAATCTTAAAGGACGATGCAGTAAAAGTGCTACACTCAATATGCCAGCAAATTTGGAAAACTCAACAATGGCCACAGGATTGGAAAAGGTCAGTTTACATTCCAATCCCAAAGAAGGGCAATGCCAAAGAATGTTCAAACTACCGCACCATTGCACTAATTTCTCATGCTAGCAAAGTTATGCTCAAAATCCTACAAGCTAGGCTCCAGCAATATGTGGACCGAGAACTTCCAGAAGTACAGGCAGGATTTCGAAGAGGCAGAGGAACTAGAGATCAAATTGCCAACATACGCTGGATCATGGAGAAAGCTAGGGAGTACCAGAAGAACGTCTACTTCTGCTTCATTGACTATGCTAAAGCCTTTGATTGTGTGGAACACAACAAATTGTGGCAAGTTCTTAAAGAGATGGGAATACCAGAGCATCTTATTTGTCTCTTGAGAAATTTATATGCAGGTCAAGAAGCAACAGTGAGAACTGAACATGGAATCACTGACTGGTTCAAAATTGAGAAAGGAGTTCGGCAAGGCTGTATACTGTCGCCTTGCCTATTTAACTTGTATGCAGAGCACATCATGAGAAATGCGGGATTAGAGGAGTCACAAATTGGGATCAAGATTGCAGGGAGAAATATCAACAACCTCAGATATGCAGATGATACCACTCTAATGGCAGAAAGTGAAGAGGAACTAAAGAGCCTGTTGATGCGGGTGAAGGAGGAGAGTGCAAAAGTTGGCTTGAAACTCAACATCAAGAAAACAAAGATCATGGCATCCGGCCCTCTCAATTCCTGGCAAATAGAAGGGGAAGAAATGGAGATAGTGACAGATTTTATTTTCCTGGGCTCCAAGATCACTGCAGATGGGGACTACAGCAAAGAAATTAAAAGACGCTTGCTCCTGGGGAGGAAAGCTATGGCAAATCTAGACAGCATCCTAAAAAGCAGAGACATCACCCTGCCAACAAAAGTGCGTTTAGTCAAGGCTATGGTCTTCCCAGTTGCAATGTATGGCTGCGCAAGTTGGACCATAAGGAAGGCCGAGCGTCAAAGAATTGAGGCTTTTGAACTCTGGTGCTGGAGAAGACTCTTGCGAGTCCCTTGGACTGCAAGGCGAACAAACCGGTCAGTCCTAGAGGAGATCAGCCCTGACTGCTCTTTAGAAGGCCAGATCCTGAAGATGAAACTCAAATACTTTGGCCACCTCATGAGAAGGAAGGACTCCCTGGAGAAGAGCCTAATGGTGGGAGCGATCGAGGGCAAAAGAAGAAGGGGACGACAGAGAATGAGGTGGCTGGATGGAGTCACTGAAGCAGTCGGTGCAAACTTAAATGGACTCCAGGGAATGGTAGAGGACAGGAAGGCCTGGAGGATCATTGTCCATGGGGTCGCGATGGGTCGGACACGACTTCGCACATAACAACAACAATTGTTTATTTGTTATTAGTTAATAATCTTTCTTTAATATAGTTTAAAATGCCAAAGTTGAATGGAATGCTCTAAATAAACAAATATTTTAACTTATATTTATTAAATCTTAGTGATTTGTTTCATTTGAACTGAGTCACTTTTAATAAACTTAAAATAAAAAAGGTAAAGGTATCCCCTGTGTAAGCACCGAGTCATGTCTGACCCTTGGGGTGATGCCCTCTAGCGTTTTCATGGCAGACTCAAGACAGGGTGGTTTGCCATTCCCTTCCCCAGTCATTACCATTTACCGCAAGCTGGGTACTCATTTTACCGACTTCGGAAGGATGGAAGGCTGAGTCAACCTTGAGCTGGCTGTTGGGATTGAACTCTCAGCCTCATGGGCAGAGCTTTCAGACTGCATGTCTGCTGCCTTACCACTCTGTGCCACAAGAGGCTCTAAACTTAGAATAGCAGGGCCTAATAAACAAACATCCCTAGTGCAGGTCAGACATGTTCCTTGTATAGAATAATCCTTTATTTTCCAGCCTTTGATCTACATGATATATTCACTCATGCATCTGAATAATTCAAAATGTAACCCCTCCCAACATTAATGGTTTTGCATCCAGAGAAGGAGAAATAAGTTAGTCTGGCGAAGGCAACATAAATGTCTTTATTGCAGGCACACAATAGGCAAAATACCATTCCCAAGTCCAGATGCATGATCAGGAACTCCCAAACAGTTTACTTCTTTATTTGCTGCATTTATACATCAGGCAAAACACCTGCCAGGCACCTCAGCCTTGCTCCTACCAACACTCATCCTCATTGCTGATGTGGAGCCTGTGTTATGCCGCCAATCTGGTACTGCGCCTTCTATCTTGTGGCTCCCTCCTTTTCTCCGATCGATGCCATTCCCATGGCTCTGGGGACAGGGGAGATGAACTGGCTGGCAGATGGCATTCTGTTGCAAACTCAGGGCTGGAGGGGGGGGGAGGTCTTGTATTGGTACCTGGTTGTGAATCCATGGTAAATTCTCCCTGTTGTGTATGTGGCCAGGCTAACAAATCTATGGAGGACCGAGCACATGGTCCGAGGGAGGATCATTCATTGATGGGTTCTAATCATCGTGCTCCAGGGATCCCTGATCCAGGATTCAATCAGTTCAAACCAATCAGTGGGATCTGGCCAACAGCACATGGCTGCAAGCAATCCCCTTTTGTCTCATATGTGTATATAAGTTGGGGGTTTCGTTTTTCCCCCCAGTGCAGTCATGGTACTACTCGTATCATGTTCTGGCACCAGTAAGGAGCTGCAGCGATTCCAGTGTCTGTGGTTCTTCACTCACAAGATCCACCATGGTTCTAACACTCCCATAAACTATTTTTGAATGGGAATGGGAATAGATTTTAAAACATTATTGAAGAAAAAAAGTAATAAAGAGCCATATAGACCCTGAAATGTATAAGTGAATTGTATTTTTTAAAAACCTATGAAATATTCAAGATGCATACAATGTATTGAAGAGAAAGGGAAGGTTTTAAAGCAAGACTGTAAAGTCAGTTCTTACTAATTAATTTCTCTATTCAGACACTTGTGAAAGCATCAGAATATTTACATATTTTTTCCCTCTCAGTTTCATACTTATTTCATTTCTTGTACATAGTCATGGCGAAAGAATTCTAAGTAAAAATAGGTGTGGAAATTCTCAATCAAGCAGGTATTGTCATGGATGATAATGGAAAGTCAGGACTGAATTATTATTATAAGTTATTCATATGCCTATGAACTAGTAAGATTTGAGTTCCAAGGGAGTGTAAGACCACTGGAAAATAGCGGTTGGAGCTAGAAGTGACTTGGTGAGGTTAGAGCAGTTAGTAGGTTCAGGTGATGAATCTTTGAAGTAGATTCTCTTAGACTTAGGAAAAAATTGTAGAAATGCAATAATTTAATGCCATATATACGGCTAGGGGCTAGTTGAAGTCTTTAATACATTGTTTGGTAACTGTTACATCTATGCTGCCTGGATTTGAAACATAGTACGCATTGTTAAATGAGCCTCTTGTGGCGCAGAATGGTAAGGCAGCAGACATGCTGTCTGAAAGCTCTGCCCATGAGGCTGGGAGTTCAATCTCAGCAGCCGGCTCAAGGTTGACTCAGCCTTCCATCCTTCTGAGGTCGTTAAAATGAGTACCCAGCTTGCTGGGAGGTAAACGGTAATGACTGGGGAAGGGAATGGCAAACCACCCGGTATTTAGTTTGCCATGAAAACGCTGGAGGCGTCACCCCAAGGGTCAGACATGACCCGGTGCTTACACAGGGGATACCTTTGCCTTTACCTTTTGCTATTGCTGTTAGGTGCGAAGTTGTGTCCAACCCATCGTGACCCCATGGACAATGATCCTCCAGGCCTTACTGTCCTCTACCATTCCCCGGAGTCCAATTAAGTTTGCACCTACTGCTTTAGTGACTCCATCCAGCCACCTCATTCTCTGTCGTCCCCTTCTTCTTTTGCCCTCGATCGCTCCCAGCATTAGGCCCTTCTCCAGGGAGTCCTTCCTTCTCATGAGGTGGCCAAAGTATTTGAATTTCATCTTCAGGATCTGGCCTTCTTAGGAGCAGTCAGGGCTGATCTCCTCTAGGACTGACCAGTTTGTTCGCCTTGCAGTCCAAGAGACTCGCAAGAGTCTTCTCCAGCACCAGAATTCAAAAGCCTCAATTCTTTGACGCTCGGCCTTCCTTATGGTCCACCTTTCGCAGCCATACATTGCAACTGGGAATACCATAGCCTTGACTAGACGCACTTTTGTTGGCAGGATGATGTCTCTGCTTTTTAGGATGCTGTCAAGATTTGCCATAGCTTTCCTCCCCAGGAGCAAGCGTTTTTTAATTTCTTTGCTGCAGTCTCCATCTGCAGTGATCTTGGAGCCCAGGAAAATAAAATCTGTCACTACTTTCATTTCTTCCCCACCTATTTGCCAGGAATTGAGTGGGCCGGATGCCATGATCTTCGTTTTCTTGATGTTGAGTTTCAAGCCAACTTTTGCACTCTCCTCCTTTACCCGCATCAACAGGCTCTTTAGTTCCTCTTCGCTTTCCGCCATTAGAGTGGTATCATCTGCATATCTGAGGTTGTTTATATTTCTCCCTGCAATCTTGTGACTCCTCTAATCCTTCCTTTCTCATTATGTGCTCCGCATACAAGTTAAATAGGCAAGGTGACAGTATACAGCCTTGCCGAACTCCATTCTCAATTTTGAACCAATCAGTGATTCCATGTCCGGTTCTCACTGTTGCTTCTTGACCTGCATATAAGTTTCTCAAGAGACAAATAAGATGTTCTCTTTAAGAAATTGCCACAATTTGTTGTGCTCCACACAATCAAAGGCATTAGCATAGTCAATAAAGCAGAAGTAGACATTCTTCTGGTACTCCCTAGCTTTCTCCATGATCCAGCGTATGTTGGCAATTTGATCTCTAGTTCCTCTGCCTCTTCGAAATCTTGCCTGTACTTCTGGAAGTTCTCGGTCCACATATTGCTGGAGCCTAGCTTGTAGGATTTTGAGCATAACTTTGCTAGCATGAGAAATGAGTGCAATGGTGCCTTTACCTTCTACGCATTGTTAAAAACAGATTTTGATTTCCTTTTTCTGTAAGTTTTGAACATTTATTATATGTTCAGTTTGGTTCTTTAAAAACACTTCATGATCCTTTATTTGGTTTGCGGTTGTTGATAGAGTTTGAATTTACAAAGTGGAGTAAAGCACTAAACTGCTTTTTTACGTCACGAAAGTGAATGGGCTTCCTGTCAATCTCCCTGCTTAGCCTCTGAAAATTCACCCCCACTGGGCTTCTTCTACCATTAGATATTAGCTGCTAGTGGTGGTAGGTCTACTTCTTGTTTGGGACATCCTTGGCAGATGTACATGTCTTATCCCTTCTTAAGACTGCCCATCACTGCTCCGGTATATATAGCCCCAAAGCACAGCTGAGAATTAAATGAACAATGACAGCCATTCCTTTCTCTTTAAGTGAGCAGTTTGCACTGAAGACTGCCAGATCTGGTTATCTGCATCCTAAGCTAGAGGACTGACAGAAGCATTTGGGCTGTGACATGTCAAGTCAACCCCAGGAGATTAGATAAGTGTCCATTGTACTGCTCTTCAGCTGGAATGATATTCTGCCTTTGACATCATCATTAGCCTTCCCCAAAGCATCCCAAAGGCCTTGCTCCCCTTCCAGAGCGTATAGATAAGCTGGCCATTGTCTACTTTGCCGGATACAAAATAATCAGGATTGGAAATGCACCACCGAAGAAGACACTGAAGAAGAAATGATTTGGGTCAGAATCCAGCACAGAGTTGTGCTGTGTATTGTGGCCAAGTGAGTTTATAGCAGGGGTAGTCAAACTGCGGCCCTCCAGATGTCCGTGGACTACAATTCCCAGGAGCCCCTGCCAGCGAATGCTGGACATCTGGAGGGCCGCAGTTTGACTACCCCTGGTTTATAGGGCACAGTATTTGCAGTTGAGGAATAATAACCTATCCTCAAGATGTAGATCTTAGATGGTAAATATTTCCAATGTCCAAATGGCTATGATATACCTTGCTGTCTTCCCTTGACAGTTCCCATATAGTATGCTTGAAGCATGAAACACCCTACTCCGGAGGGTGGGGAGAGAAGGTATATTTCTTTTGCTAACTTAAATTTAATTAGGTCCTCAGAGTCCTCCATATACATTTAAATATTTTGACAGACATTCTGTGAAACTAAAAGAAAACTCAAATCATTATGGAAGAAAGCTTGCTTTTGTCATTCTGTGTATTCAAATATAGGGAAGAAGCTATCAAATACCAGAAAGGATTGGGTGACGAGGAATGATTCTAGTGCTGTAGCAAAAGGTTCCCTAGTTCAGTTTCCAGGATGTGCAAGACTGTGGCATATAAAAGGTAAAGGTAAATGTATCCCCTGTGCAAGCAACCAGGTCAAGTCTGACCCTTGGGGTGACGCCCTCTAGCGTTTTCTTGGCAGACTCAATATGGGGTGGTTTGCCAGTGCCTTCCCCAGTCATTACCGTTTACCCCCCAGCAACAAGCTTGGTACTCATTTTACCGACCTCGGAAGGATGGAAGGCTTAGTCAACCTTGAACTGGCTGCTGGGATTAAACTCCCAGCCTCATGGGCAGAGCTTCAGACAGCATGTCTGCTGCCTTACCACTCTGCGCCACAAGAGGCTTTTTTGTGGCATATACACAAAGGTAAAAGTGGTATCACATTTTAATTATTTAAAATTTGAATGAAAAGTTTCTTTACTATCTATTCTTTTGCCCCCATTTTGTTCCAGTTATTTATTAAATGTCAAAGGGCCTGAACTTTTAATCTACTCAATATTTGTGTGATTCCCGAAGTTCTACTTACCTTGAGTAAAGTGACACCAGAACTCATTGGGCAGAAGAGGTTTTGAAGCTTGAATTAGGTTTCCTAGGTGAATCAATTGTGCAAGTGTCCTGTTTCATCATAACTAGGTTGAAGAACATGCAGTTCAAACCTAGGTTCTTTTTCATTGAAGGATTACAATGTGATCACCCTGGACCACATTGAGTGCTTTTTACTGACTCTGCATTTTATGCAGGAGGAAAAGTCCCAAACATTAAAATCTTAAATGCTGACAAAAGGGATAAAAAATGCTTGAAAATTTCCACTGAATTTTCTCTGGCTGCTTGCAGCATCCTTCCAAGGTGTTACCGGTCTGTGTACAGGTACTTGACCACCCTTTACTTGGCAGATCTTCTGCTTTAATTCCTATACCAATTCAGTAGAACATCATGTAGAAGAACTGACTTCAATGTTTTTTATGGGAGAGTGTACATGTGCACCACTGAAATTACATTTAAGTAGAATACCACATGGCAGAAAGCGAAGAGGAAGTAAAGAGCCTGTTGATGCAGGTGAAGGAGGAGAGTGCAAAGGTTGGCTTGAAACTCAGCATCAAAAAAACGAAGATCATGGCATCCGGCCCTCTCAATTCCTGGCAAATAGATGGGGAAGAAATGGAGGTAGTGACAGATTTTATTTTCCTGGGCTCCAAGATCACTGCAGAAGAGCCTAATGCTGGGAGCGATTGAGGGCAAAAGAAGAAGGGGACGACAGAGAATGAGGTGGCTGGATGGAGCACTGAAGCAGTAGGTGCAAACTTAAATGGACTCCGGGGAATGGTAGAGGACAGGAAGGCCTGGAGGATCATTGTCCATGGGGTCGCGATGGGTCAGACACGACTTCACACCTAACAACAAACAACAAGAATACCACAAATCAATATACCTACCTGTGAACAATGGCTTTAAAATGCAGATTTAAAAAAATCTACACAATAGGGCCATGTTCAGAGAGGTATGATATTTCTTCAAACTGGGGGAAACCCCAGGTTTGCCGAAAAATCTAAAACTGGGATGGGGGAAGCAAGGGGAATTTTAAAATTCCAACATTTAAAACACAGATCTTGTCTCAAGTCTCAACCATCATCTGGAGAGTTGCCAAGCAACCCCCACCAATGTATTGGCCGGAGAGGTGGTGAGGACTATCAAGAGGAGGAACAGAAGGAGTCTGGAGAAGGTTGGTGCTGAGTACTAAGGTGCTGCACCTTCTTTCCTCCTTCATCTCTTCAACATCTTCTACTCTTCACCACTAGGAGGGAAAGAGGAGGGTGGGAGATATGAAGTGTTCCCAATGTTTGAATAGGAAGTCCAGTCCAAACATGACTAGTGTTCACTGCTTGCCTCTCCTGGCCACCATCTTCTCTCCTTCCTGGCATCAGTTAGCAATTTCTCCATGACTTTCTCATGGGTCTCTGGTTGTCCAGTAGTATTTGACACACCATTGTATCTTTAGCATCATCATAGATTTATATCTGTTACAGAATTAGGAATGTAAAAAAAAAAATCAATACTATTTTGAATTCAGCCCAAATTGATTTGGGCCCAGATCTGAAGCCTTCAAAGAACCCTCTCCTGGCTCAGATTCAACTTAATCCAAAGTGATTTGGCACCATTAAAGTCAATAGTGCCATTAATGTCAATGGGAAAGTTCCCCTTTCTGTCTGTTCCATGGTCTGGAAAGATTTTCTCTTCTTGTCTCACCACTGGAAACAAAAAGATCAAATGGGGGCACCCTCTTTAGGTACCAGTAGAATTGGAACCCCCAGTCCAATCTTTTTGAAACTTAGGGGTTCTTTTGAGGAGAAGGTCCTACAACTATGCTGAAAATTTGGTGCATCTACCTCAAACCTCCACTTCCCCAGACCATGGAATAGATGGAAAAGGAACATTTTGGTCTCTTTAAACGTTAAACTGCTTCTTTTTATGAATTACGCCTGAATTGTGGTTCAGTGATTCAACCAAGGCTGATCCAGGCAATTTAACTTCAGGGGAAGGTCCATTTGGACTGGATTAGTCTCAAAGTGTCCAAATAAACAATGATTTGGGTACTTTTTGGACTATCTGAACCAAAACACACATGCATATTCGGGTTCACTATATCTAATTGTCCTCAGGGGAGGGTGGTATACAAATATAGCAAATTAATAATTAATAAATACATGTTTATCAGGATAGAATAGTTCCTGATATATCTTAAATCTTCCCCTGTGTTTGTCAAAGCCTAGGGGCCATTAATATCACCCAGGCAGAAGCCTATGCAGTATCTCTGATGCACACTCAAGAATATGCACACTGAAAGGCAGATTGAATTAATGTAAGATGTTTTATGCTATTCAGACATAAATATATTCCTATTGAGGTTCTAGTGAAGCCTGCTGACTTGCACCAGTGATAAGGTTAGCACAAATTACAATTGCTTGAATTTATCCTCTATTCATTCTTTATTTAATCACTTCTAATATGCATAACATGCAGGAATGAATGTACTGTATACAATATGAAATGGAATTAGTGGAGGTTTCCCCCTTTTTATTTGTTAGTATGTGCATCAGAGCCTCTTGCAATTTATTTTGACATTCATTATAAAGAGAGAGGGGGGGAATAGATCCTATAAAAATGACAAAGGGGCTGCAAAGACAAATGGAAACATCAATATTGACTTTTAAATGGCTCCCAGATAGAAATTAACAGCTAGAAAATGTCTTGCGCTTTACAAATGACTTAGGTTATTGGGAAATAAATTTCTTTTAAGGTGAATGGTTTGAGTCAAGGGATTGTTAAGAAGGTCCTTGAGGACCTATGAAACCATCACTCAATTTTGAATGAATGAAAAAAAGAATGAATAAGTGAGTGAGAGAATGAATAAATGAGTGAGTGAGTGAATGAATGAAATTTTAGCTTTTCTGATCTCAAAACTTCTGGGCAAAAGAACAGTGAGAGTCATTGATATACAAGTAGTATGGAGGAATGGTGGAGCTCTGACTTATCCAGAATAATTGCTGCTGATACAGGCTCTTTTTTGCGTTTATCTTCAGTCTCAGCAGACAACCTGACAAAGGTTGATTCCGCCTGGGCAAAAAAGGCTGAGAGGGCAGTCATATGGAAGAGGGGCAAATTCCCTTTTTTATATGATGTTGCCGCCAGGCTGCACTGCCAGGCTGCCACCCTCTTGGGCCTGGCGTGGATCAGGCCCCAGAAACCCCAGGCTAAGGGAATATGGATCCTTCTGAGTTCCCTTAGCCAACAGTTAGGGCGTTTCTGCATCCTTTAAATGTAGTGAAATGCTTACCTTAGGTAGTCATTATATTCTGGCCCCTCCATATGAAGTCACCAACAAGCAGTGTCTGGGCAGTAACCAGCCAGCTACATCCTCCATTTTCAAGCACTAGTTGGTGAATCCCAAATAGTCGATTTACCAACCTATGTAGCACTAGCTAATGGAGAGCAACCAGCAAGCAACCAGTGGAGGGAAGTCATGGAGGCTAAAATGCATGAAAGGAGCCTGCCTCATCCAGCCCTCACTCCCGCCTCCCTCTCCCGGGGATGGGAATGTCTTTTTAAAAATGCCTGACATCTTGGAGCAACTTATAGGTGGACAAGCATGCAGGCGATGCCAAAAACATTTCCCCCCCAACATTGTAGCACAAAACATGCCTCTCTAAAACTCCCCCCCCCCCCAAAATCAGGAACAAGATTAATTTTTTAAATTATCAAGACTTGTGATTCAATAAGGGGTAGCGTTCAAAAATGCTATGCATCTATGATTAGATGCATAGGCATAGCAATGGAGAAGTATGCATTTAAAAAAAATTAGCGGGCATCGCAAGACCTTTAAAGCATGAAGAAAGGAGATTGGCTGCCTGGCTTGACTGACAGGCGGAAGACAGTCACGTATAAACCGTGCTGCTCTCTTCTGCCATTTGAAACAGGTGATGTGGAGGGTGAGAAGTGGGAAAAGGTGGCAGAGAAGAGTGAGACATCAAAAAGGTGAGGAAGGGCCAGGAGGCATGATTATATTTAGCGTTACGCCATTCAGCTGGTGTAATGCTATTTTTACAGATGTGCAGAAATGCCCTTAATTCTCTCTCTCCCAGCAAGTATATCTTATCCTCTCTCTTTTCTTTCCTATAAAGTCTGTTCTTTTCTACAATAAATATTTTTTTCTTAAGTAGCATCTGTTCAGTTTTTCTTCACATTTAGACTCTGCCAACATATTCCTGCTTTTAAGAACCAATAGAACCCATGTATTTTGGGTCCCAAAGTCAAATATTCCAAAGACTCCACCAGTAAAAATGTAATACATTAAGTACTAACAAATTAGCACCTTGGTGCTGCTTAGAACCTGGTACCTGAGACAGGAGCTTCAGCTTGCCGCACAGTAAGACAAGATAATAATGGGTAGATATGGGAAGCTAGATTATCCACCAATATCATCTTGATAGACTGTATAACTAGGCTCAGGTGGCGCCTTAGTTCTTGCTGCTATCCCTTTGAAAGAGAAGTTTCTGTTGAAGGGGTACCAGCTGGAAGATGGCATGTTTGGGTATAGTGTATGGCAAGCTATCTGCTATCTTGGCTTCATTTAATTGTTATGATTTTGTGGCAGGTATATATGAAGGTGGATCATTCATTCATTCATTCATTCATTCATTCATTCATTCATTCATTCATTCATTCATTCATTTGATTTTTGTACCACTGCTCTTCCAGTGGCCTCGCGGCGGTTCACACAAGATAAAAACAATAAAATACAATAAAACCCCATAAAACACCCCTTAAAACAATAAATAGGAAGATAAATAGATGGTGACCTCTGACTCAACATATCTGATCTCCAGTCCCCTCCCTCCCTCCTCCTTCCCATTCAACCGGAGGGCCAAATTTTCTTCCACTGGGAGCGAGGAGCCAGATATCAATAGGCATTGGGGGGGGGATCTTCTGATGAAATCACTGGGACTCCACCCTGGGTGTAAACTGCACGGAGCTTTTATTCCAACCCCAGATCGATTCAGTCCCTGCCCTCTACACAGAATTAGATTTCTGTTTGGATTTTGGGCAATTTAAATTTTCCTTCTGCAGCAAGAAGGATTGATCCGGAGTGACCCTACCTTTATTGTGTGATATCTCAGACTGCTGTTAATCCTGAATAAAGAAAGCTCCGTGGTAGAGAATCTCTGATAGGCTACACCTGATCATGTGACACACTTGCCTTAAAGGAGAAGCCCCTAACTTCTCTCAACTTCTGTCAGTCCTGGATTTTTCCTCCCTCCTCTGCCTTTTTTGATCCTCTCCCCCTCCCCTCCAAGAAAAGAAAGAGGCTCCCTGCTTGGCTTCTCTCCCCCCCCCTTCAAGAAAAGAAAGAAAGAGCCCCCCCCCACCTTCTGAGCCTCCCTAACCACGTGCAGAAGACTTTCCTGTTTCAATGGGGAGGAGGGGGGAGAGGAAGACCCGAGTTCGAAGCGATCTGAATTCAACAGGATTGACAATGGAATAAAGAAAGTAAGTGCAGACTCTACCCTTGCCTCAACCATGCGCCTGGCAGAAGAGCTCCGTCTTGCAGGCCCTGCAGAAAGCTGACAACTCTGGCAGGGCCCTCAGCTCTTCCAGGAGCTCATTCCACCAGGTTGGGGCCAGGACCAAAATCGCCCTGGCCTAGGTCAAAGCCAGGTGGATGTCCCAGAGGCCTGGGACAACCAGTAAATTCATACCCGCAGAACGAAAAGCCCTCCAAGGGGCATTATAGTAATTTTTATAGGAGAAAATTCAGCAAATAAATTAAGAAGGCTTCATGGATTGCTTCAATCTGTCTGTGAGCCAGCAGGCAGGATTTGTTCCCTATTAACTTTTGTACAGTGTCAAGTTTTTAAATGCTGTAAAACTAATGAATGTTATGCGCTAGTAGACAGGAAAGACTCTTGTGATCCTCAGCTTCCTTTGAGTATTTGATCTCTGTAATGATACATGACTGCAGTAAGGACTAATTAAAGTTTCTTTCTTAAATTTTTAATAGTTGAGGTTTCTAGAGACCTTAACATTTGACAACCCAAATCCCTCTGTACCCATATTTCTTTGGAATTTTTTTTACCGTTCTTATAACCCTCACTTTGGCTGTGTTGAACTATAATACTAGGCTTTTGCAACAAGAATGGCAAACAGTCATTAGGAAGTGGGCTGATTTAATTTAACATCGATCCACCTCCTTGATGTGACAATTTATTGCAGGAAACTTAACGTCTACCAAACAGAAGCTTCTCATCCTATAAATGCACTTCAGAAATTACACTCAACAGCAGTCCATCTATAAAGCTCAACAGGTGAAATTCTCTAAGAGAATTATGGCTTAGCAATTTTTTGAGTGTGTCCTAGTTTTTGTGTATTCAGAACCCAGCTGCTCTCTCTCAGCATTTATTTGATTCTTCATTGTTTGATCAGATTTAGTTATTCTCTATAGGGAATATAAAATGCAGCTGTTTGGCTGGATCCAAATAACAGTGAACAGAGTTTTTGTATAGGTCAGGTCTTTTCTTCCTCTCTTTATCCCCTATAGCTCTCTGTCCCACCTAAAAAGCTGCTTTTCAGGGCTGAGAGACCTTCAGGAACATTACGGGCTACAGCATGGGTGTGTGTATGTGTGTGCAGCTTGTGTGAAAAATCCCCTTTGTATAAGTAAAAGTTCTTTCAACTCCCTAAGAGTCACCATGCTCCAAGTCATGGATATGTTATGGGTGTTGCCACCAAAATTAAACAATAGCTTGGATCCACCAGAGATTTCCACTAAGAGATAGGATTTCTGCCTGTAGAGCATGGCTTTCCCCTCCCCCTTCCAATACGGCTCAAAATGGCCCTGTAAATGCTGTCCTTAGGAAACAGCATGTCCCCAGGAACAGCATGGGATAGTATAAGATCTGCAATTAGAAGGAATTGGAAAAAAATTGAGAAAGGATGATATCACAAAATACATTCTACAGTACAGGATGAAAATAATGTGAAAGATCTTGAGATGTGCTAATTCTTTTTTTCAATGTGGTAGGATGATTTTCTCCAAATGAAGAAAAATATTTATGTTGTCTTACTATCATTAGTGGCAAACATGTATGGAACCAGTATTTTCCCAATAAATCTGGAACTTGAATCTCCACAGCAATACATTCCAAGTTGACTCTTGACCAGTATTTTTGCAACTGGGGGCCATTCTGTACCTGGAAAATATGGTGAAAGGCTTACCTTTTGCTGATGCCATATTTTTTGGTGTTTTACACAACATCATCAGCATCCAGCATCCCAGCAGCGAACCAGCAGCTACATCCTCCATTTTAAAGCACTAGTTGGGGAATCCATGAAAGTGGAGCAAATATCTCCACAACTGCACCTTCTTATATTCTGCAAGACTATAAAAGACCAGCAAGAAGACAAAAGTGAGTAAAGGATCCCATACAGCCCCCATGGATCCTCTGTACTAGTTGCCTTGGGTCCTACATGAGGAATATACTACTTGAGGAACTCAGGAGAACAGAACATTATCTCAGGAGCTGACTCAGAAGCTGACTGCTAGCTCCGCCCTCTGCTGAGAAGCCCTTTGTGCTATAAAAGGCTTTTGCTTGCCAGAGGTTTTTGCTTGCAATACTAATAAAGCCTAAAGGACTATTGGGGTCTGCATTAAACCAGAATACTGTGTAAGTAGCCAAGAGTAAGAGCTAAAGGACTCTTGGCTGTTGGCTTTTTGCCTGAGGATCAAGCTGAAGGTTTCAGTGAAGTGTTGGACTGTTTGTGGAGCAGTTCAGATGAATCAAAGTGGCATGAAGACTGAAAAAGGTTGCGTAGATACATGTACCATCTGTGGAATGTTTGTTTTTTTACCTCAGGGGAACAATTTTTACAAATTAGTGGCTCTGCTGGAGGAGAAGATCCGGGTAATTATCGACCCGTCAGCTTGACATCTGTAGCTGGCAAAATATTGGAACAAATAATCAAACACTCGGTCTTTGAGCAGCTGGAACTGAGAGCTGTGACTCAGCACGGGTTTCACAAGAACAAGTCATGTCAGAGCAACCTTATCTCTTTTTTCGAGAAAGTGACTACCTTGCTGGATCAGGGGAATCCCATGGACATAGTTTATCTGAATTTCAGTAAAGCTTTTGATAAGGTTCCACATGATATTCTTGTTGTCAAGTTCGTAAAATGCGGTATGGATCCTAATTCTGTCAGGTGGATCAGTAACTGATAGACAAATAGTATAGAGAGGCTATATAGCCATCTGATGGAGAGGCTGATTCTGTGAAGGCAAAGGGGTGGCAGGTTACAGTCGATGAGTGATTGGGATGTGAGTGTCCTGCTTAGTGCAGGGAGTTGGACTAGATGACCCATGAGGTCCCTTCCAACTCTATGATTCTATGACACATGGGAAACTGAGAAGAGAGACAAGTAACTGAAGCCACACGCATGAAAGTCAGAAACCAGGGAGAATGTCATGCCTAGTTTGGCCTTTAGTATATTTGTCTCAAGGGTCCATATTCCAAGGTGTAATTTATGTCAGTAACTCTTATAACAATCTTTTGCACTATTTTATTATTTGCCCAGAGCCACCCATAGTGAGTTCATAAGTATGATGAAATACTCCAACTCACTGTTAGCCATAAAAGAGCAGTTATGCTGGATCACAGTAATCAGAGTAGCGGCATCACTACCTACTGTGGCAGTAATAAATTTTTTAAAGAAAAGAAAAACAGGATTTTTTGAGGAAAGTGCTCTGCATGCACAGTCCATCAGAAGTCTAATATTTCTGTTGCAAATAGGGGTGCCATGTTATGCCTGGCAACTGGTAGGAGTCAGAGGGGCCAGGGACATGGGGAGGATGCACCATTGATAATGGTGTGCCACTTGTAGGAAACCATGGAAGTAACATCATGCCCGTAGGAATGGTAAAACCATAGAGTCTGCAGCAATTTCTACAGAGTACTAGCATCACTTCCTGGTTTGTCCTGGAAGTGGTATCACACTGTTGGATTGATGGTAATTTTTTAGTTTATTTCTCTCTCGCCACTTGAAAGAGAAGGTTGCCACTAGGAGATCTCATGCCTTAGCAGGTGACCTGGCTGCCCTATTTCTAGAAATACTAGTTTTATAAAAAATGATATTGAACTTCTTAAAGGAGAGTTATTTATTTATTTATTTATTTTTGTATTTATATACCTCTGCATTCCATTCGGACTCACGGCAGTTCACAATAAAATGATAAAAACCAGTATAATCCCATTAAAACCCATTAAAGTTAACATTAACACTAAAAGATGGCAATAAAGAGTTCTAACCCCCCACCCTCTCCCTCTGTCTCAGTTCTTCCTCATTGGGAGTGAGGATCCAGATGTACCAATGTGGAGAGATCCACTGATGGAAACTCAGGAACTCACCCTGGCCTCAACCATATTATCTGTTCCATGGTATTTTCTTTCCTGTCTTTACAGCCTTTTGCAAAGGCTGATGGTTTTCTCAGTGAGTCTCCTATGAGACTTATAGTCTATATTTTAACAAAATTAAAGTGGAGTGTCTTTGGATTGCCATCAAGTTCAGTCAAAAATATTTTGCTATTCTGGTGCATCTCTCACAAGGCCCTTTTCTGTAAGCCCTTTGATGCCCTTTGTCTGCCTTTATCAACTTACTGAGCAAAGTTTGCCACCCATGATTTTTTTTTTACCATTTTCATAAAGGGTTTGGCTGTTCAAGCTATTCCTTATTCTGTTCAGATATTTTGCCAAAGAGAAACATAAAACTCTTTCCTTTAGTGGAAGACCATCACTTGGACTCAACTGCACCCACTACAGCTCCTCTTAAACACCATTATCATCATTTTACATCCCATTTTCCCAAATCAGAATTGAAAAACACGCTGATTTCTTCCAAGTATAATTTGTACATGCAGTTGCATTTTCACTTACTGGATAAACCAGGAGCATTTCTTTGATATGTCTCTGTTAGAGACTCACTTTGTTGTGAGCTAGAAATAAAACTTACTACGAGGGAAGATTGGTTCTCCTGCAACAATTGCTTGGAGCTGAAAAGGGCTAGAATTAACAGCCCACTCCGGCAGCGTGTTTTCATTCTAGTAATGGCAATGGCTTCAGATTATAGTTTAATTATAGTCCCAGAGAATAAAGTGGTCAGCATTATGTTCAATCATACAATGCACAAAAAAGTAGCAATTTCCTCTCTAAATATTCACACAAATGTGCTTAAACCCTCAGCTAGCTGTAGCAGAATAGAGGGCTGGCCAGTTGTTATTCAACACAGACACATTCACTCTTACAGCAGCTTGCCTAGAGGTGAGAGGCAGACATTTCCCCTTCAAACAGAGTGAGCAAAGTGCAGTGGATAACAGGATTCCTGAAACTTTTAACCATTATATAGAACAGCTTTTCAGACTCAGTTTATCATTTCACAGAGATTTGCAAAAAAAGTTCCAATGCTTTTTTCTTTTCTTTTTTTGGTGTTAAAGGTAGCTTGTCCTCCTTTGCATCTGTTCATTTTGATTAGTCCATGTAAGCCAGACAATATTTGTATAGGGAAGTTTCTAGTTATTTGCCAGAATATATTCTTTATTGGACTGTGGCCTGGGTTTAAACATGGGAGATCTGGATATAGTTTTCAGATTACCCATATTCCCCCTCTGCATGAACTTGCACAATATGCCTGGTTAGAACATGGGAGAAAAAGTTGATTGGGAAGGTTCAAGGTCAGTATATCATAGATTCTTCCTTAGGGAAACCACGTTAGCTTTTAGTAACAAATTCTTGATCAAGAATTTCACACCGTTCCCTAAGGAACCTCAGGTGCATGTGATCTGAACCTGATAGCTTATTAGTTTTTTATTTGGCCACTAGCCCTAGAACCTCATCTCTCATTGCCTCTCTTTGGCTCAGCCCTTTAAACAATCCTTCTGAAAACAGTGGTTACCATGTAGGTAACTGCCCTACACTTTCTGCATGGAGAACCACACAAAGATTTCATTCAGAGCCAGTTTCTTACCAGGTGGAAACATATACAGCCTTTATTATGCATAAGTTTCCAGTGGAGGAAATATCAAATAGCCTGGTGGCATTTCAGGTTAGCAAAATGACATGGCTCCAATCAGAGCTGGGTCTGTTCATGCCTGGAAAATTGGAACTGCCAGAACTTGTATAATCCATGCCCCTGTTTTTCTTCAATCTCCCCATCTTTATTTAGCAATAATTTTACCACTTTGTCACTTGAGGATCCTGCCACTTTTCTGACTTGTTGTGTTTCTTCTTGTTTTTACTTTTGACATATTTACAGACCTATGTACTGTTTCTCTTAATGTTTTTAGCAAGATGCTCCTCAAATTCTCTTTTCACCTGTTTTGTTGTCAATTTACATTTGTTGTGCCAGAGTCTGCACTCTTCTCCTTTAGGCAAGACATCCGGTTCCTTGTGCCATGAGATTTCTGCAACATTCATTATATCAAAGCTCCCATTTAACACCAAACTCTCCAATACTCCCATCTTAGTTTGTAGGCCTCTTGCATTTTTACATCAGCAACTCTACTTCATTTCCTTCCCAAAGATCCCTTAGGATTCATGCTTTACCCAATGGCCCTGGAGCTACTTTAAACCAGGGATCTCCAATGTAGTGCCCATGGAGATCACAGCACCTGCCAACACTTTTCCTAGTGCCTACTAAGCATTTTAGAAAGTGGTTGGGGCCATATGGGACCCTTATGTAGCAGGGCTTCTGACTGATCACTGGAGATTTGACTGTTGTTTCTGCTGCACCTGCCACTGATGTTTTAAGTTTCTCACACTCTCTTTTGAGTGTTTTTTTTAAGTACTCCTATTTTCCCCCTGCACTTTGCCTGCCTCTGTGTATGTGGACTTGCGTTCTGCAGCAGCCATGTTGTGTTAGAATCCTCCCTGTGTTAGAATCCCAAAGATGCCCATGGGGTCAAAAAGGTTATAGACCACTATTTTTAATTGTTATCGTTTTCTGGCACCCTTTTGCTATCAAGTTCTTATCTAGAACACTCTAACCAGATGACTTGTCGTTCTTCAGGGATGTTACCGTGAGACAGCTATTCTTTTAAGTTCAGAGGACTACACAGGTCTGTTGCTACTGCTGGATGACTCCCCTATTCCTAATTTTGTTGCAAGTATATTTGCGAACATCCTGTTTTCCTGGATGATGCCAGTCAGTTGCTTACCTACAACCCTCAGCAAAGGATACAAGATATGGAATTATCTGAGGTACATAAGTGGACAGAGACATATGGTATCAGTATTGAAGGCCTTTGGAGCTGATAAGCTGCCAACTGGGGCTATGTTGGGTACAAGCACTTTATCACTACACTTCCTAATCAGTGGGATTAGCCCTTGCTTGGCAGATGCACCTGACAAACAGTATTGGAGCTGTTCAAATGTCCTCATCCATAATCATCTCCATTTAAATCTTAACTTCGCAGGGAGTAATAATCTTCCCCCAAACCACTGAAAAGCTGTTTGTTTTTGTGCTAGCATAGTTCAAAAAGTCACTTTCAAATTAGGCATAGTTGTTTTAAAGCTAAATTTCCTGTAACAATGATATTTGCCTTGCCTTCCCATTTCTGCTGAAAATCCAGTTTAACTTCCACAGGATTTTCGTGGGTTGCCCTGTAGGAAGTGCTGCTTTTAAGGATGGGATACAAATATCACATAATGTGTCCTGACTGAATTTAATGTCTGTCTGGCAGGAAGAAGACCATTGCCGGAGCTCTGCCTTTCTGACTCATCCAAAACCCATAACCCATTCAGAGCAGAGGGGCTGTAAGATGACAGAAATCTGATGGGTCCCTCCTGGGAAGTTCAACTGCTCACTGCAAGAGTCAGCAAGATGCCAGAGTCTGCAAGGGTGAAAGCCAGTTCTTGGAACAGCACTAAGTGGGCGAGATGCCAAGAGAATGGGGTTGTCGAGCTATGAGTTGTCTAGGGCAGTTAGAGGCAAGTTGGCTACCAGGCAACAGAGGCAAATGACCCCATGGAGGGGAGAGGCTATGCAACCCAACTGACAGCAGTGTTTGAAGAAGGGAAACATCCATAGTGCTGGGGAGAGAACAGAGCAGGGTGGGCTGGAGACTTTGAATGGCTGGGCCTGGCACATTGAGTGAGTGCCATGCCCTTGTCATCTGGAGAAAGGGAAGGTGGCAGATGATGATATATGGAATTATCTGAGCCTCGGTGGGTGGGGTCAAGGGAGCAGGGAGAGGGATAAATAGAAGACTCTAGGTGTAGGTTGGGGAGGAGATGAATGGAGAATATGTCTCAATATCAGGGTAGCTAGCTGCTGAAGCTCTGTAGCACATTCTGAAATGTCCAGGAGCCTTCCACTGGGGAGGCAAGCCAGTAGAAGCTGATATCCCATTGACAGGCATCCAAGGACCTGACAACCATAATATCACCAGGCCATGACCTAAGGTGGTAACAGTATTGCTATAATGGGAGGTGGCCAAGAAACTCTGTATTCACTGCCTTGAGTTCTAAGGAAGGAAGGTCAATTATAAGGGCTTTAAATAGGTACAAATATAAGGAAGCTGTTAATTATTAATAACATTTATTCAATCTTTGTACACATGATAATATGTTGTGACACTGAGACTGGAGATAGGGTTATAGAAATTTGTGTTTGTTATGAAGAAGATACTAATTTGACAGTCATGTCTTTGAAGCCTCACCTGCAGCATCATCTAGCAAGGAAGTCTGGATAACAGGGTCCATAGAAGCCAATGTATTTTGTGTCAGCAGAGCTATTCCACTGTAGAAAACTCCCCCCCCCCAATTTTTTTTGAACCCTGATGGCCAAATGAAGAGCAGGAGAACTTTATCATCCCAGAACTATTTCTTCAATAACTCTTCAGTTATGAACAAGACATTGTATACTTGAACAATGCTGATGGTTCTCCTTCAAACCGGAGACAGGAAATAGGTAAGATGTTATTGGAGAGATGGCCTTTGTAGTTTAAAAGTCTCTTTCACTCTGATTTGAGGCCAATGACATATAACACACATCCAGATACAGGTTCAGGTTTCCATGCTGAGAGCCACAAAGGATCCTCAGAGAAAGGTCTCCTCTGCTTCCCTCTAGGCACAACTAGTATAATATGAAAACATGTGGCATGATTTGCCCAGCTTTATGGGTCATCAGATGACCAGGACCCCTATTATGTTGTCCCTCTAGGCCCCTTCTCCACTGCCTTCTGCAAGGCATCTTTATAGGGCCCAACCAGTGTTCTTCCAACAGCTGTATGGCAGTGATAGAGTTGCCAACTTTAACAATGGTCCCGCTAGCTGTCCCTTTAATATTGTTTCCATGTGCAGCTATCATCTGGTGAAGTTCTTTGCCTTCATTCCATGAAAAGCCTCAACTGTTCATTTTTTCCCCATACTAAGCTCCCTTTAAATGGACAAGGCATTTTTTTTCATGGTCACCTGGTAACCTCACAGTGATTTGTGGTTTTTTGGAGGCATGCCCTTCTGCCATGCCAATGTCGTTCATGAAGATACTTGAGTAAATTCATCTTTAAATGAGATGTGCAACACCTAGATTTTTTTCTTCACTTGCAGTCTCATATCAGATGGCATGTTCTGATCAGGGGGTGGGAAGAGAGTTATTTACAGCTACGGTTATATTAACCTTGGGGGAATTTATTTTTCAGTGAATACATCTGGCTACTGGGAAGCAATGATAAGCCATCTGACTAGAAAGCAAATCCCTTTGATGTCAGTACGACTTATTTCTCAGTCAGCATTGCCTTATACCTAATCAGATAATTGGTCTGTTTTGTGTAGCATTGCCTGCTGTGAGTGGGAGCACCTCTTGATTTTCCTGCAGCCTGTCTTTTTCTTGGAAGGATCAAATGTAGGACCTCTTGCATTCAAAGGAGTCACTTGGCCAATGAGTTGCGACAACTTCTTGCCTAAAATGTGCTGGGATCTGAGCTTTAAAGGAAGACTGGTCCATCTAATTTGGCTTTTACTCTTGTAAGAGCTTCATGTGCCAAGGAAGGAAAAACAACAGGTTGAATTTGAGCACAAAAGATCATTTTGGAATTTGCTTGCACAAGAGGGGTCTTTAAAAGGTTCTACTTTGCTTTGGCACTATCACAATTTGCCTTTGTGCCTGCTTTCTGCACACTCCATCCTTTACTAGCCTAAGGTAAAGGTATCCCCTGTGCAAGCACCGAGTCATGTCTGACCCTTGGGGTGACGCCCTCCAGCATTTTCATGGCAGACTCAATACAGAGTGGCCTTGCCAGTGCCTTCCTCAGTCATTACCCCCCAGCAAGCTGGGTACTTATTTACCGTCCTCGGAAGGATGGAAGGCTGAATCAACCTTGAGCCGGTTGCTGGGATCAAACTCCCAGCCTCATGGACAGAGCTTCAGACAGCATTTCTGCCGCTTACTACTCTGCGCCACAAGAGGCTCTTGTGAGCCTAGGTTAGCCCAAATAAGATACCCATTTATCCTTTTAGGGATCAACATATAACACTGTCTGGCTTTCAAGGGGGAGATTGGGGACACTGGAGGGAATTATTTCTATGGAGTTGTTGTATTGCCTCTTGATTTATGTTGGACAGTAGCTACCTGAAGCTTGGATCTTCTTTGCCTGCCAGAAGTTCCAACATATCTTGCCAAAGCAGATCTTGATAACTTTGAAAGAAATCTGCTTTCCCCCTCTTTTTTATATTGTAACATTTGGCTGGAATTCTAGGGAGCTCAAAAACTTGAATACTATTATGTGATCATTGGTCCTAACAAACAGACTCTGATAGTGGCTTTTTCAATTCTACTTTTAGACCAACATGGCTGTAAATAACTTGGCCTTCAGTTGCTCTACCTTAGTCTCTGGGATATGGCACCCTATAAATCTAGACTCAGCTAACTGACAGTGCAATCCTATAAAGTTACCCCAATCTATGGTCATTGATTTTATTCACCGAATAGGCCGAATTATCTTTGAAGGAGGAAATGATAAGGAAGTGAATGAACATTTCTTTTGGTATAGATTAAAGAGTATTCCAGTTTAGGAAGTATCTTAGAGAGATCTGACCACAAAGAGTTTTTGAGAGACTGGGAAAAGCATCTAAGAATTTTCCCTAGCTGTCTCCAACCTATCATGTTAAATATTTGAAACCACTGTGGTCTATTGCTTTCCATCTGACATTTAAACTTGTTTAAACACCATCATCTTTGTTTAATTCAATTTCTATGCCGAAGGGGAATGCATGAATCTATTGAAGATATCTTGTAGTTCTGCACATTCAGTGTTTCCCCAGAAGATGGCACAACTCACAAACAAATCTTAATGTGAAGTGTTAAAGGAAAGAGATGACAAATCCACTGTGTGATTGAATTTATCATTTTTTAAAAAGCAACATTCACTGGGATGGGTGGTGTTTACATTTAAGAAAGACAATTTAGAAAGTCATGGGGATGGGTGGGTAAGTCTGGTAGACTGAAGAATAAATAAATTCATAGAATAGTAACAAAAAATTTGAAACGAAACAAATTTCCATTATACCTTTTACATATAATGATGCAGTTTATTTGGTGTAATTTATTCTGCTGGTGGTTTGGGAGATATAAGAAATTATTTAGGGGCTTTAAGCCATTTCATTAAGCAATGAAACTGTTTCTGGCCATCTACCTGCCTTACTCCTGGATCCTGGCCTTCTGCTATGATGCCCATGTTTCTCAAGTAACACTGAGACCTCGGAACTGAGAAGGATGGGGTTGTTCCACCTTTTAAAAATCTTGCTCCCATGGCTGCTGCTGTCTCAGTTCTAGACAGCATCACTCTCCTTCTCTGCCTGGTCCTGTTTTTAAAGGAGTTGCAGTCAATCCTGCCTTCTTTGCCCCAGAAATCCTATGATTTCCCTTTTGGGTTGGGCAGGTATTCCCTCTTCCCACCCCTGATGAGTCTCCACTCTCCTTGCCTGTCCCTTGCCGGGCTGATGGCCCTGCCTCCAGGTTATTGCTGTAGCCAGGTGACTCCGCCATTGAGTCTTGAGGGTAGGGATGCCAGGACCTCCCCATTACCAGCAGGGGGTGAGGAGTGGTAGAGTTGTCAGCTTTAGGAAACTCCTAGAGATTAGGGAGCCTGGGGAGAACAGAGACCCAAGTGGGGTACAATGTCATACAAGCCACCCTCCAAAGCATCCATTTTCTCTAGGGAAACTGATTCCTGCAGTTTGGAGATGAACTGTAATTCCTGGAGTTTGGCATCTGTACTTCAGGACTTTGCCCCATCCCTTTTGTGCCACCCCTGCTGAGCTGCTGTCCCCAATGATGGGGATTAGCCAGCCTCAATGGAGGCAGGCTGCGAGTTGTTTGCTGGTGGACGGGCTGCTTGTAGGCACTAGCTCCACAGCTGGGGCCTCCTCTGGCTCTCATCAGTCTCTTGTTGGTTCCGCTGGCTTCCACCACACCTCAGGTAGGTCCAGGTGGGGTTCTGCTGCCAGGCTGCTGCTATTTTTAGTCAAATTATGTAGCCCAGATGACATTCTGAGGCATTCCTTCATTTCCTCAGCATATCCACAGATCTAGCTGCAGTGAATGCCATGCTTAGAGTATTTCTCATTTATAAATTAAACATTTTGAAGACAGACTGTAGGGAGGGTTCAGATTTGTAGCCCACAGAATAAGTTAAGTAAACTAACTGACAACAATAGTTCCAGGGTCCCAGGCCACCCTCTCTGAGCTCTGCTTTACCCCTTCTGTCCTCTGATGCTGTGCCACTTCCTAACTATGGACATGAAAGGCATTTTTGCAATTCAGTTCATGGATGAACCATGAACTGATATGTTGGCTTATGAACTGGTTTGTATCTGTTTGTGAGCCATTTAAAGTTTAAGCTCCTGCTCCTGCTCCTGCTTTTTCCTCTATGTGGCTTTTCATGGGGAGCAGAAATCACAGATTTGCCATTTAAACTCCTGCTTTCTTCTCCCAAGGAAAAGCTGCAGGGGAGCTGCCATTCAGCTGTTTGATTTAAATGACTCAGAGTCATTTAAATCCTGCTTTTTGTTTCCCATGGCTTTTTATGGGGAACTGAAAGCAGGTTTAAATGGCTCTGCTGCTCAGCAGTCTGGAAACCCCTGCAGCTTTTTATGGGGATCAGAAAGAAGGGTTTAAATGGTTTGGAGGCAATTAAAATTAACAACTGGGCTGTTTTTCATGAACTGCCACAAACTGCATCAAAATTCATAGATGTTCATGGCAGTTTTTCAGTTCACAAACATTGTGGCTGTCTGCATGCAATTTGACCTGATTGGCCCTCATTAGCAGAGTTCCATTTAAACAGATTGACCTCACTCATGAGTAAACATTCCCAGGATAGAGGCTTTTCCTGGCTGTCTAGATGCAATTTGACCTGATTGGCCCTTGTTGGCAGAGAACTCTCTCCCTATTGGTGTCATACCCCAAGGGAGGGCCAATCAGGTCGGAGGTGAGCTGGCTGAATGCAAGTTCAACTTCATAATGTTAAGTTATGATGATATATATATAAATCAGGGATCAGGGCTAATAAGAAACAATTATGAGATTATTTGAAAACTTACTCCAGTGATATTAGCCCACCCTTCATTCTACTACTCATGTATATATGGTGTTATGGTGGATCAAGCAATAGCCTTTCATGGGAAGTGAGCAGCAGAGGTGGTTGACCTTTTCTTTCCTCTGCAGGATCTTCCTTGATGGTCTCCAAGTATTGACCATCCTGAACCTCTGAGACATAACCAGAGTGGAATATGCTATTTTCCTAGGGCATTTCCTAGAGGTACCGAGGAGCAGCAGGGCTAGCCTTGTGAATGAGTCTCAGGAAGCTAGTGGAGAAAGAGAACTAAGTGAGAAAACTTGGGGTTCTTTCTGTCACCATCCTTTTTTGGCCTTTAGCCTTTTCATTGAAGCCAGCAGCTTCCTTCTCTGTCTGTAGTCCACGACCATTTACTGAGGGAGACATATCATGTGAGTCCTATGATTACTTTTTTCCAAGTCATTTTACCTTATTTATACAAAGCAAAACTTAAATGTGAAGGAAAGCCGGAATACTAACTCTCATTTGTGACTTTGAAAGTTCATTCTTGCTAACCACGAATGTCTCCAAACCTCCCACCTCTTTTTCTACCTGCAGTGGTCTTTCCACCAGGTCATTAGAAAAAACATAAATCACATACCTCTCCATTTGCATTTTCCATACATTTCCCAATAAAAAGTGTGTTTCTTTGATGTAATTAAAAGATCACCTTATTATTATTAATGGGACTCAAAGTGGCTTAAAATGGTGAAACAATTTCTATAAAAATACTTCTCTGGGTTGCATAATCTGTTATGGCCAACTGAACATTTGAAACCCAAGACGGGAACACATTTTATAAGAGCAGCTCTAATGAAAGTGTGGAAGAGGTACCAATAGAGAATAAGCCCTCAAACCTCTCTTCTGAAATCACCGATAGAAGCATATACCGAACAGAATAAACAACAAAGACTGGGACCATTAAGATATGTGGACCTATTATCACCTCAAGGGTCAATAAAAGATTATTCTCAGATGCAACTAGAGCATAAAGAACTTGACTGGCTCACCCATAGATAGCTAAGTTCAAGATTTAAATTAGAAGTGAGAGGATCAAGAAGCCAACCTAGTAACTGCACTGAATTCGAAATGCTAGAAAAAACAAATAAACCTCACTTGTTAGGCCAAATCTATAAACATCTGTTAAAATTAGAAACCAAGGGAGAACAGATAAAACACTGCATGATTAAGTGGATGCAAAATTTTGGGCAAAAAATTATTTTAGAGGAATGGGAGGAACTTTGGAAAAAAAACATCAAACTGACAAAATGTCAATCCCTGACAGAAGGATGGTTCAAAATGTTTTTCAGGTGGTATGTTACCCCCAAAGTTCTAGGTAATATGTCACCTAATGGGGATAACAGGTGCTGGAGATGTAAAAAGGCAACAGGTTCCTTTTACCATATGTAGTGGACATATGAAAAGATCCAAAAGTTTTGGTGTAAAATACATGGGCTCATGCAGGAAATTATGAAGTGTATGTTTCCTACATATGCTAAACATATGTTGTTGTGTTTTCCCCCCCCCAACTAATTTACCAAAGCAACTAAAAGAGTTCTTTTTCTATGCCAGTGGTCCTCAACCCCCAGTCTGGAGACTGGGACCGGTCCGTGAATCAGTCGGTACCGGGCTGCGGCTCCTCTTCCTCCCCGGCTGCTGCCTCAGGGGCTGCCCTGCCACTCTGCCACCAACTCACCTTTGGTGCTCTCTGGCGGCTGCCATGTCTGGGGCTCCCCCTCGGCGTGGCACTGTGCAGATGCTGCTTGCTGCACCCCCCAGCGGGCAGCGGGAAGTCAGGGGTGCCAGTAGTAAAGCAAGCAGAGCAGGGCCTCAGGCGGCAGCGGCAACGGCCCTCGGCAAAAGACTACCCCCCCGGGCCTCAGTAAAATTGTCAAGCGTTGACCGGTCCCCGGTGATAAAAGGGTTGGGGACCACTGTTCTATACAACCGCTGCAGCTAGGTTATTAGTAGCAATGAAGTAGAAGCAAACATCAGTTCCAGAAATTGAAGAATGGTTGGACAAGATGGAACACTTTGTATCAATGGCAAGACTGACTAGCCTGGTATGCAAAGAACTCCAGAGAAATTTCAAAACCATTGGAAATGCTTTCTGGATTATCAAGAGACATAATTATCTACAAAAACACAGAATCACTGTAATTAGCTAACTAGTAGATAATGTTGAGACTGAAAATTGACCTATTTCCCTCTCCCTCCTTCCCTGCACTAGGTAATACTGTACATCAAACCCTTCACCCGCCACCCTTTCCATGAAATAAATAAAATTATATATATAAAAGCACTTTGCTGGGAATGGAATGCTGTGTCATTATTTTATTTAGTAATAGATATTGTTATTAGAACTAAATTTGCCCAAAGAAAAATATGTTATATATGATTTCACATATGATTGGTTCTGCTAACAGTGGAGCATTCCTTCAGTGCCAGGAAGTGTCTTCTAAGACATGGAGCTTTCCACTGTTGGGACACACCTTCTCTCCCAGAGGAAGTCTCCTTTCATTGAATGAAGGATCTTCTAACAATGGAACTGACCTCCCTCCCCCGTGGACTTTAACAGGTCTTCAAAAATATGCTATCTCTAAAGCAATTATATAGAGCAGGAATTCTTAACCAAATGTCCATGGACCTCCAGGGAGCCACAGAAGCTCTAGAGGAGGACCATGGTCTTTCCCCTCCTGCCCTAATGGACTCAGCCACAAGCTAGGGAACTGGCCACTTCCATTGCTCCCCCTCCTAATTGTGAGTGAGTACTCTTGTGGTTTCTGTGCCTGGGAGTGGGTGGAGCTTGCATGCCTACTCCTGCCTTAAACTGCATCCTGTCTCTTGCCCTCTCAGTCCTCCTCAAGCCTGCCTGTTAAAGTGGGTGATGTTGTCACTTTCAGTGACATGTGATTTCTTGGGTGTATGCCAGGGAGGCATGGCTAGCTGCCACCACTTTTGGGGCTCCTTTAAGCCAGAAAAATTACTTCAGGGGCACCTCCATGGTTGAAAAGTTGAAAAAGACTGATATAGAGGGTTGATCTCCATGCCCCTATTCTTACTTGATATCTTGAAGGCACTTTTAACTGATGATACCTGTCATGGTGGATCATGATAATGGGGAGCTGATCTCTAAAATCTGTTGGTATTAATGGACCCTCTAGAATCCGTCTCTAGGAGGTTTTTCAAAGCACTGGAAGAATGTTGTTGATTGGGTCACATGCAATGTAAGGTTTGTATCAAGAAAGTCAGCAAGACTTCTCTTGTCTCTATATCCCCAGAGAAAATCAGAGACCTACACAAGTGTGTCCTTCTTCCTATTACCTTAGCACAATTGGGTAACTGCAGAAAGCTTCTGGATTAGACAGGTTCTTATTTACAATACATATGCTAGCCTCTAGCTAGCATTGCTGCAAAGGTCACTGCAAAATGCTTTTCAGCTGCCCCTCAGAAGGCTGAGACAAACAGCTAAAATAACAAAGTTGTTCTCATTTGTGCTGAAGTAATGAAGTTGTTCTCTCAGGACTTCATGCCAGGGCTTTGAGCAGCCATGACAGAAACCACTCCATTGCTTAGGAAAACTGATGAGTTACTTTAGCAGCAGTGGGGATATTTTTCCTGGCAGCTGACCTTCAGCTGCAGCTCTGTCATCGGGGTTGTAAGGATTTCTTCTGACAATCATTCTTTGCTAATAGATTTTCATTTTAAAGTAGAGAGAACTGATGAGTTGTTATTGTGTTCTTTAATAAAAAGACCACTAAAAGGACTTCATAATCTAAGCTTACTTTAATGGTTTGCAGCTAGATATTTGTCTTTTTCTGAAACTGAATGTGTTAGAATGTTGTTAATTTATGATCCAATGAATACCAGTGGCTCATTCAATTAATATAGAACTTTCGTCTACCTGCAGGCCTTTTTCCTGTGCAGGGCCCCATGAAGTGAATGGAAGCTATGGAAGGGCCTGGAACATATTCAGAAGTATTCCAGTTTTGTGCTTTACTGATTCATATTTCTGAAATGGTTAGCCTGTTGACATAGGAACAAAAGGAGGTTAGATTGCAAAGCAATGTGACCACAGAAGTCTGGCTGCTAAGTGAATTTCACCAGCACATTGGAGAGATACTTCAAGGTCTGATTATCAAAGGAGAACTTGATGGAAATGACCTCAGCATATCCACAATGGAGGTAGGGACAAGCAGTACTTTTAGTAACTGGGAATGTTCACTTTAGAATATGTTACTGATACATTTTATGCTCTTAAAAGAGATTCTGTACCTTAAAAAAGTTTGGATATGATGGTTACTTTTGTGAAAGATTTGTATATATGAAAAGGATAAAGTCCACAGTTAGCTCAGTGGAAGGGACAGCCCAGGGTTGGGGGGGCAAGGTCATGGAAAAAGAGACCAAAGTGCTCATAGTCTTCCCAGCAAAGGAATCAATGGGTCCAATAGCTGGTAGATGAGAGAAGGCTTTCTGGCCTAAACCAACCACAGCACAGGTGGAAGGGTGTGGCCAGGCATGAGACAAAGATGCCTGGAACAGTTCCAGGAGGTGATTGTATCCCGTTAGGTCTGAGACAAGGATTGGGCCAAGGAGTCAGGGAATGGTCAAGCTCAATGGCATGGATTTCAGCTCTTGGGGATGGCCTTCAGGCCATCTCTTGAAGGAGCTTGGGGCTGCAGTACTTTGTGGAACAGTGCAAGGGTGAAACAGCCACCTGAACCCAAGGAGGAAATAAAGATATTGGTTGTCTTGCCTCATTGTGGAGAAATACCCATGGGGTGATACCTTCCTCACAGCATGTTGCAATCAGTGGCTCTTACAAGCTTTAAAACAAAAAAACAAAAACAAAAAACTAAACCCCAAACCAAACTGGGGGAAAATCCTGTTTCTATAAACAGTCTGGTTGTTTTAAAATATGGTGAGATGTGAAACATTTTAATATTTGGCTTTGTTTCCTTCTCTTAGTTTCACGTAGCAATATTTTACTTTTAAACTTCACCTATATCCACTCTTTTCCATTTTTAGATACATCAATCAAGATTGTCATATATTTCTGAAAATTTTCAATAAAAAATTCACCTTGAATTTTCCCCCCAATTGTCTGGTCTTGTTTACAAAATGGAACTGCTATGTTAGGAATCTTATATGGACATGAATCACAACACACACATATATATACATACATACATACATACATTCACATACGCCTGTCATTTATACATACATGTGTGTGCATTTAAATGTTGAAATGTTTTAATGTTAGCTGCTTCGGATATCCTATTTGTGTGGAAAAGTTGTATACAATTTTTAAAATAAATTAAATAAAATGATGCACATATCTTCCAATGTCGGTAAGGAAAGTATTCCAAAATCTTGTAGGGTTTTTTTTTTTTGGGGGGGGGGCGGTGAGGAGATGTTCAAAACCCAGGGACATTTCTTTTGAGAAAACGTTCCCACATTTGCAAACTTATTGTGTGATGTTTATTTTGATTTCATTCAGATAAGACAATAAAGTAGATTAATTAGCTTCCCTTTCAGATGTTAGCTGGTTTCATTCTCCTGTTCTTACTCATTTAGCACAAACCTCTAGGGGATGAATTCTCAGTGCTGTTGTGCAGCATTTAAATGCCCTCTAAAAACCGCTTTCTATTTAATTTAGCTTTTAAACATGCCTGAAATATACTGTACTCATATTAGGGTTGACAGCTGCAGGTGATAAATTCATGGCTGATGTAACTCCAGTGAAGCTCGTAATGGTATTGCACTTGGGGCATATTTGGCCTGAAACATCTATGGCTGTGTTCAAGTATTGCTGGGTGTATCTCTTCGGGTGATTCTGGTGTTATTGGCTCTGCAATTGTCAGAGTTAATGGCACGGATGAGGTTTATTTACTTTGTGATATGCTGCAATATTCCATTGGCTTCTCAAGCAGCAAAGCAATGGTGATGTCTAATGGCACTTGATATGCACAATGCAATTAAAAAAACATTTGAAATGTCTCCCTTAAGTAAGGAGGGAAAGAAAGACAAATTGTCTAGTTTTATTTTATTTTTTTCTGGGTTAGTGGGTAGCATGTAAAAGAAAATAAACCAAATGGCAACAAAATAACACCTCCCCCGAATAATTTAGTCCATTAGCATCACCCCTTTGTACAGCTCATGGAATGCTAACAAAGCAAGTGGGCGTATTCATCATTAGAACTGGGCACCCCCATGCAGAGTGGATTTACTTTATGGGATTTGAACAGAGCATTGCTTTGTTAGTTCCAGGTGACTTTGCATGGGGTTCCTGGTATTCTCCACTTGGCACAGCGTATTTGACTCTTTTAAATGTGATTTTAATATTTGTTTCATAGAAGTGTCCATAAAACTCACGCAGAGTGATAGTTCTGTTCATCCATGTTAGTACAAACCTGTGAGGGGAATGCAATCTGGATTTTTTCATCCATGGCTTGTCAAGACAGTGATACACTGGCTACATTTGCAGATGAAAGGTGCTGAAGGAGGGAGCCCAAGACTGCTGAAGGTTTGTTTTGTAAAGGAGGGAATATACTTTGTTATCCTTGACTCTGCCATCTCTAGCATCCTGTATTTGAGCAAGTAAACTGTCATAGTCATTACATACTGAAATAGTTGAGGGATGTTCTGGACATATGAACTTTATCTTGGATTTTCAATTGTGATTATCCATTTTGGATAAATGTTGGTATTTTCTTGTTTCCCCCCACTTTTTTTGGTAAACTATTACAGGGACCCCCTCCCCCCCTTCTCAGTTAATTGGAAGTCAGCTTAATTCTAGGTGCAAACTGTGTCTTCTTCCTCCTTCTATCTCTGGCCCCCTTCTCCCTCTGCCTTCTCTGACAGGCTAATATTTTGTTCATAATAAAAAATTAGAAGAGCTGTTTTACTACCTGAAGGAGCATCAAAACGTTTTACAATTACCTACCCTTCCTCTCCCCAGAACACACATCCTATGATAGCCTTTCTCACCTTTTTTGCCCTTGAGAACCCCCTGAAATGTTCTTCAGGCTTTGAGAAATCCCAGAAGTGGCACGCTCATGCTGAATATGGTTGGGAAGCATAGCTGGGTACACAGCGACCTGGACTCCCTTCCTTTCCCACCCCCTCCAGGCCCATCATTGGCCATTGGGGGGGGAGGGGTTGCACGACCATATATGGTTATATCACCTGATAAATGTTTACTGAATTTAAAAAATCTATTAAAATTAATTAACTTCCACCCATTCCAAGGCAATCAAGAAACTCCAAGGTTTCACAAAGCCCTGGTTGAGAAAGCTTGGCCTATGAGGTAGGTGAGGCTGAGAGAGCTCTGAGAGAATTGTGACTAGCCCAGGGTGACCCAGTTGGCTACATGTGGAGGAGTGGGGAATCAAATCCAGTTCTCCATATTAGAAGCCACCACTCTTAACCACTACAACAAGCTGGATCTCAAATTAGTTTTAGTGTGTTAATGTAATGATCCATTAAGGGGGGGGGGGATTACCGTAATGTATTTTTCCTTCTCTACTACAATTTGATAGTACATAAGTGCACTATTTTAGGCACCCATTCACCTATCCTTATTTTAAACATTTAAAGCAGGCATTGAAGAAAATTTGTGCTACTGTGCAGCACTGCTAGTGTGCATGCACCCCCCCAAAATGGGGAAAGCATTCTGACATCACTGATGGCTGCCACCCTTGAATTTTAAAACTAATGGAAACTATTTTCTGTGACCTGTGCGAACAGGAAGACAACTGATTTCAAAACACAACATACAATGGAAGAAGGGGGGAGGTGCAGAGTGATAGATTCCCAAATTTAGGGATTGAACACATGGATGATATGGTGTAAGGCAGGTATGTGGAACAAGACATAATCAGAGACAGGCTGTTCCAATTCCCTTTGTGTTTGCACTGCAACTCTCACCATCATCCTGAAGCTGGGGGCTTTATTTACTTATGAGTTATGCCTGCCACAGACAGATACAAATACCCTTTTATCATATTTCAGTTTCACAGCAAGCAAAGGGAAGTGTGAATTGAAGCTACTGTGACTTTTGATGACAGACAAGATTGAAAAATGTATAGGGGAACACTTCAACCTTCGAGGACATTCTATAAGGGACCTGAAAGTAGCTGTTTTATTACAAAGAAACTTCAAGAACAGGCTAGAAAGGGAGATTGCATAAATGCAAGTTATTACAACACTCAATACTTTGACATACCCTGGACTCAACAAGGACAAAGGTTTTTTATCTCACTATGCATGCTAACCTTATGTAACTTGTGTATCCACATTCCTCACAATTTATTTTAATTGGGATTATGTGACTGTTAGAAATATATAATGTAATTTTGAATTCTACTTTCTGGTCCCAGGACAAGAAAGCGGTCAGCTTAGCTTCTGCTTGTAAGAAAGTTTCCCACTGGTATGGAGACAGATGGGGCTGGCAGTAAATAGTAGGGTGTGAGCCGTGGATCACTGGCTTTGACAGTTTTATTTCCGATATGTCTTTGTGAACTACAAATGGGTTCAAGGGGTCTGATTGGCTGGTTTGGCAGGGAATTATCATGTGGCTGTGTTTGGATCCTGTGACACAGTTTACTAATGTAACAGGATTAACTTTTGCTCATATATTCCTACTGTTATGATGGTCAGTTCTTAGTCTGATGAAGAGTACTTGCACACCTTGAATAAATCTTTGTTGGTCTTAAAGGTGCTACTGGACTCCGATTTTATTGTGCTACTTCAGACCAACACAGCTACTAATTTGAATCAGTCATAGCACATGGACAGCATATACCTCTCCTTCTGAGCATACAGTATAGGAGATTGTAGCCTTTCCACTACCTGGTAACCATTTGAGAATACAGGCCCAGGGCAGCCATTGAACTGCAGTGCACAAAGTCTCAGCCAGTAGGGTTGCCAACTTCCAGGTAGTGGCTGGAGTAACATTGCCAGATTTGAGTTGGAAAGTACCTGGAGATTTTGAGGATGGATCCTGGGGAGGGTAGAGTTTGGGGGAAGGAACAGAATTCAGCAGGGTATAATGCCATGGAATTCACCTTCCAAAGTGGAAGTTTTCTTTAGGAAAACAGTTATCTATTGCCTGGAGTTCACTTGTAATAGTGGGAGATCTCCAGCTACTACCTGGAGATTGGCAACCATAGGCTGGAGATTTCCCAGAACTACAGCTGATCAAAAGGCCAACAGAGATATGTTTCCCTAGAGTAGGTTTTCTCACCCGGGGTTTCATGAAACCCTGTGGTTTCTTGATAACCCTGGAAGGGTTTCCCACATGGGTGGGAGTTAATTATTTTGTAATATATATATATTTAAAAAAATTAAACATTAATTGGGTGATATGACCATGTATGGACACATTGACCTGCCCCCCTCCCAAAATGGCCAATGATTGGCCTGGAGGGGGTGGGAAGGGGAGGGGCCTGAGGAGGGGGTGTACACAGTTATGCTTCCCAACTATATTTTGCGTGATTGCACCATTTCTGGGGGTTTTCAAATCCTGAAGAATGTTTCAGGGATTTCTCAAGGGTAAAAAAGTTGAGAAAGGCTGTTTTAGAGATAACGGAAGCTTTGAAGTATAGACTCTGTGGAATCATATCCCTGCTGAGTCCTTTACCTCTCCAGATTTGGCCTTCTCCAGGTTCCGCTTCTAAATTTCCAGGAATTTCCCAAGCCAGAGTTGGTAACCCATGCCTGAGCTGGGAACCAGGCCTGGAATTGTGTCACAACTCCCCCCACTTTCCTCAAGTCCGATTGCTTAGCAAAAAGCATATGCCACATGGCCAGTAGCTGGCAACTGACAGGTACTTGTAATTACCTCAGAAATTCAGTATTTCTGCTTCAATTAGCAAATGACATGATACAAAGGAAAGATTATTATCCACATTCTAAACATTTGGCTGCAGTTAACTGAGGTTAAGCAAATATTACGTGTACCTCCCTGTCCTCAAAGATGGAAGAACACAAAGGCAAAAGGGTAAAACAAAGAGACCATAAAGTCATCGCATGATTGAGTGAGCTTATGTCCAATTTAACAAAAGTAGCTCCTCTTTTGGAATTTCTTTTAAAAAGTGCAAAATAAAAAATGTCACTGGTATCTGAGGCTGCAGAGAACAGTTCTATTTCCCTTTCTCTTGAGAAAACAACAATAACGCTTGGCTAGATAAGAGACTTCGCATCTGAAGCATGTATTTCTTGGTCCTCATTTGTTTCCTGTGAATGTAAAGTGTGAGCATCAGTCATTGACATGGGAGAAGAAACAGAGATGTACAGTGCAAAGAGATTATATGAATCACACAGTATTCTCCCACCCCCCTCTCTGTCTGTGAGAAACACATACATAGAGAGAGGCCGTAATAAATCTGATTTCTGTTCAATCTCAAGTGAACCAATTATAACACAAAGATTTATTGAGAAATTGAAGAGAAGAAAAAGGAAGGAACATAGAGTTACAGAGCCACTATCTCTCTACTATCCCTTTACAATTGTGTTCCAAGATAATTTGCCTAAGATACTATTAGATGTTAGAATTGCTAGTATTTCAGATGATGACTTAATATATTTTTCTGCCCTTCTATGCTGGACTATAATATATCTTATTTCTACAGTCCCACAATATTTTGATTATGGCTTGCCTGAATCATGCCACTGCTGTTTACTTTGGTTTCCTCCAAAGATTCCATCACAGGGTTAATTAATGAAAAATTACTGCCTGACCACATTTCTTATAGGTTTATGCACAGAGCCAGTTTGGTGTAGCGGTTAGGAATGTGGATTTCTAATCTGGCATGCCAGGTTCGAATCTGCGCTCCCCCACATGCAACCAGCTGGGTGACCTTGGGCTCGCCATGGCACTGATAAAGCGGTTCTGACTGAGCAGTGATATCAGGGCTCTCTCAGCCTCACCTACCTCACAGGGTTTCTGTTGTTGGGAGAGGAGAGGGAAGGTGACTGTAAGCTGCTTTGAGCCTCTTTCAGGTAGAGAAAAGCGGCATATAAGAGCCAACTCTTCTTCTTATTATTATTTGAGAGGAGGTTCTCATTAGGACTTTATTTTGAATAAACATGCCCAGGATTGCACCATGAATTCATATACCTTCTTGTTGCAACTGTTGCAACTGAATACCTACAATCTACCCTCATATAAGGTAAATCCACAATACATCCAGTTCCCAGGCATGCTTCTTTGACCCTCTACAGAAGGGGTGCCTTTTTCAGCCTATCTGGATGGGTTACAGCTTGAGAAGCTACACACACCATTCAGAATTTGGGAGTGATCTTCCATGCCTCCCTTACTATGGAGGCACAGATCACTAAGGTGACACATCATCTATGGCAGGCAAAGCTGCTGGCCCCAGAACACTAGCCACCGTGATCCACACAATGGTCATCTCCAGGTTAGACTTCTGTAACTTGTTCTACATGGGTCTACCCTTGATATTGACCTGGAAATTATGGCTGGTCCAGAAGGTAGCGACTTGGGTCCTTATAGGACCCCAATGGAAGACACGTATTTGACTCATTCTCCAGCAGCTGCACTGATTACCAGTTGAATTCCAGATCAAGTTTAAGGTACTGCTTATGACCTTTAAGGCCTTATGCATTTTGGGACCTGCATATCTGAGGGACCGCCTTTCCGAGGAAGTTGTGCTCTGCAAGTTCCAACTTACTGGTTACCCCCAACCCCAGGGAAGTGTGATTATCTTTGACCAGAGCCATGGCTCCAGCTTGGTGGAATGAGTTGCAGCCAAGACTTGGGATCTATCTGAGCTGACACAGTTTTGAAGGGCCTGCAAGGCAGCACTCTTTCACCAAACATCTGGTTGAGGCCAATCTAATGCACAAATTAACATCAGTTGGGACTCTCCTCCTCCCCACCCCCCACCATTGGAAAATAGTTTTAACATCTCTGCCAGAATTGAATTAAAGGGATAGGGGTTTTAGCTGAATTTTAATGTATTCATCTGAAATTGTTTTATATTTATTTGTATATGTTTTATTGTTGTTAGTCTGTTCCCAGGAAGGGGTAGGGGCAATAAATCCAAATAATAAAAAATAAAAATAAAAATATTTTGAAAGAAGCTGGTAGGTACCACTACAAAATGGTTGTTGCAGCAGGCAGAGCCACACAGTGGATGGAGAATGGGGAATCACACACACATACCCAAAGGGAGCCCAGGGTAGAGAGGTGAAGTGCAGCATTTTACTCTTTTCTTGTCTTCCTCGCTGCTTTCTCCAGAAGCCACCTGGGAAAAGCACATGGAAGTCAAGCATTGAACCTTAAAGCTGGGCCAGTGAATAAAGCAGAGACACATTTGACTTGGTCATGCTGTGCCCAGTTGGCTACTGGAGTGGCAGAAAAAAAGAGGTATGCTGGGATTGGGAATAAATTAATGCAATTCACCCCGTGCCATGGCATCTTCCTCTCTGTTGGCAGAGTTCAAATATGTAAGAGCACACAGCACCAGGCTGTTTGAAGAATAAATAGCTTTATTGGGAATTGAAACAGCTTTGGAAAGAGAGAGAGGAGAGGAGAGGAGAGAGGGATTCATACCTTTCAAAAAAGTAAATGTTTATTTTTCATTAAAAATGAACAAAAAATATAAGGAAAACAAATACGTAAAAAGTTCTAAAATATAAATCACAACACTACCATAACAATATCAGTAATGCAAGCTTGAAATTAATTTCTCATTCTAGAGAGAAAGACATGACACAATGTAGGAAACATAATTCCCGGTATGACCATGAGTAATCTAGTCTGCTGCTTCTGGAGACATTTGATTGATATAGCATGATAGTCTAGAATTGTGGCTGATAATAAACTGAGAAAGGTGCTCACTCTGGTTTCATGGGTGATGGCTGGCTAGCTTATAGCATCAGCCCCACTGGAATTTCCTGTACTGTGATGGATGCTATTTTCTATAGTTTCCCTCTTTGCATTGGTAGTATGCTACTGCTGCAAGGGTTGAATATCATCAGCTAGTGATGTTCTAATGCCTGTGTTTCAGTTCACATCTGTTCACCAGTGGCGACCAGACTACTGACTAATTGATCTGCTGTTCAATTATTTGCAGTCTGTATATTTCTATTCTTAGAAGCAGGCAACTTGCAGCTGTCCAGAGTCAACTCTAAAGTGATGAGGAATCAACTAGCAATTGGCTTCTGTACTCTTGCTGGTGTCCCAGACTACCTAAGGGAAGCAGACACTTAACTGATTTCCTTTCCCCCCCTCCATATCTAACAGTAGTAGAAAGAAGTAGTAAAGAAAAGGAGCCCAAATTCTCATTTGGGATGGAAGGAAAGAAACAGATGGCTTCTTTTTTCCTTGCCCTAAGCTTTCAGGTTGTACTGCTGAGGAAAGGAGAGAAACTATCTATGTTTCCTTTGGGCAATGGTGGGGACAGAAGCATTCCCCAGCAGGGAGAGGAGGGAACAGAAACAGTATCGTTCTCCTCTCCCTTTGGCAATAGGGAGATCAGAAGCCAATAACTTCTGATCTCCAATTTACTGTGTAGGTATTTTTATGAAGGGTGGTGATAGATTAGAACATGATTCCTAGTTGATCTCCTGATCTGCTGCAAAATTTTGGCATCAGCACAATGTAGTCCCTACTATCAGTATAAGTGCAATGTATCATTGGGGTCTTCTGGAGTGTCATTGGGTTCTATTAGCATTGGGAGAAATTTGTAAACGATACTCTCCCATCTAGCATAGAGTATAACTCTAGGGTATGATGATTCTTCTCTTCGGTGTTCCTGAATGAAGTGATTTCACAATAATGGAATCAGTGCCCTTGACAGCAGACCTCATCATTGGAATGGACTGGAACAATCACGACTTTGGACTTTGGACATTCACTTTGGCCTCGGGAGAGCATCAGTGGACATGACATGAGTAACTGACTTCTCTCATGAACTTTGCATCCCTGCCTTCAATCTTCAAAGAGCATCTTCCTTCCTGACATTCCCATATGTATTGCTAACAAGGGAACTGGCAGACCTTCAGAAGTCACTTTCCCACCTCATGAACCCCCTTCTTGTCCCCACTATCATGCCAGCCTGCCAAGAGCTTTATTGGTCTATCCACCTAGATATTAGAATATCAAATGAGGTCCAAAGATTCCCAGAGCCCCCTCTTTGATCCTTTAGATCTTACCCATCCTGATCAATCATCACAATCAAAAGGACAACTGACCTTTTGTCTAAAGCCCATGTCAACCTACATTACTTTTTACCATGTATCTGGCTAGGAAGAGTGTATAAAACTCCTTTATTTGGGCTCCCAAAGCACATTCCTCTCTGGTGACAAGCCTCCCTAGTATGGATCTTCACCAAACACCAACTTGGATGCTGGCTCATTTGTGTTTCTCTGTGTTCTTCTATCTATGCACCTGACTCCCTCCATTTATGCACTCTACGACTAAATCGGTATAACCCTTGCTGCCCCCATTTCCTTGAAACCTAGCCTTTTCCTATCTTATTTCTCTCTCCATACATGTGCTGGTGTAATTGTATAGTATTGGCCTTGTGTTTTATTCTTTACCACATTCTTTATTTTTAAATACTTGTTGTCCACTTTGGGTTCCTCAAAGGGCGTAATCACCTTGTAAAACATTAGCAAAAATTCTTTGCTAGTTACCCCCCTCTTGCATAGCCAATTCACCACACTTCTGTTGAGTATTTGGGGAAACTAAGGGCCATTCTGCACAACCGCCAATGTAGCTAAATGTAAGCGCTATCATAAAGCGCTACAATTAATAGCGGCAGGTCTTGATAACGCACACAGTCATTTCTAGTGGAAAAAAGGCTCTCTCACTAGCGCTGTTTTCGTTACCCACAAGTTTCTGGTCTTGCCTGAATCGCTACAAACGAGACATAATTTGTGGCATTTCTGCCGGCCTCTGGCCGTCAATCAAACTGAAGAGCCAATTCAATTGATATCCTAGTGCCACCAAAACCCCCCTTTCCCTTTATTTATTTTTAAAAACCCCAAAATACAAGTGGCAATGAATATATGTTTACTCATTGCTTCATAGGGAGCCATCTTGGTTTCTCTTCCCAAAACATTTATTTATCAGACAAAACATGCCACACTCGGGTGTATTCAATGACACGTGTTTCCATTAAAAAAAACATTTTTTTTGAGCAATGACTGTGGGTGATGGCACTTGGAAATATTTAATACGTTTGAAGAAGGGTGCTTTCTGTTTGGCACTGCTGAATTAGTTGTCCAGGAACTTCGGTTAAAGAAGCTGTGTGCTCGCATGTTCATTGCTATTGGCGGCTTGAAGAAAAAAAAAACATGGTTAAGAAGAAACCACCGGAAGAATATGATGAACAGTGGAGTGATTATCTGGACTTTCTTAAGAAAGACAGCAGTAACTGTTAGGTTAGGACCAATATGCAATGGGAACTGACTATATATTTCTTGAGATAATATTAGACTACAATAAGTATGGTATACGTTTTTAAAGGGGGAATCCACTTTTTACGATTCCCCGAAAAACGCTACATTGAAGCGCTTTTTGCAGCAGTGTTGTAGGAGTGTTGCGGATTGTGTACGATATCATGCATAATGTTAAAAAAATAGCGTTTCACAACAGTTATACTTCAGCAACATTAGCTCTGTGTGGAATGGCCCAAAGTATTTGTCTAATTAATGTGTGAAATAATTTTGTATTTTCTAGAAAGCATGATGAAATTGGCTTTTGGGTGGGGCAGTAATAGGAGCATTACAGGCAGATTTTAATGTTACGGTGTCAGTTGTCTAAACCCAGAAGCAGCCTAAAAAACTTACAGCTTTCTTTTAGATTTTATCTAATTAAATTAAAGCCGTGTGGGGAAAGGTACCATAGACCATAGCATCTTTTAGGACTATGGAATTAAAAAAAAATCCTCTTATATCTCTAATGGGTTCTAAATTTCACGTTTCATAACTATTAAATCCGTCACTTTGTAACAATCAAGATAATTTAAAAGTTACCTCAATTGTTTCTTTTATTTATATGACATTTTTACTATGGAATTTAATCAAAGAGATTAAATGTCATGCCACCTATTACCTCTGTGTTAAGATATTAATTCTGTAGCAAGATGTATCAAACTTGGATATTAATTGAAAAAAGGAAAGTGGCACTAGGATACAGATACTTCAAAAATATCTTCAATTTTGTAAAATTTCAGATGCTAGAATGATACTCTAGCCTAACATGTAACTTGATAGGATTTTCTGAATGTAAGAAATTAAAATGATAATTCTAAATGGTGTGTATCAGACTTCAAGATTAATGTTTTAATCTGAGCCAGAGATTGGTCCTGGAATGTGTTTTTTAATGCAGGCCCAACAACTGTAAAACAGAGAGTGTATAACGGGAAGTACAACAGGAGCAATGTACAATCATTCCTCTGTTTGAATTGTAATTGGTTCACACTTGGACCATTTCTGCACTGGAGGTTTCATGCCAGGCTGCAGGCTGGAGTTTTAGTCATGGCAGGTTGCCCTACCTCTTCCTGCACCCACATGGGTGAGCATTTGTCCCAGTGCACTTCATCCGCCCCCAATTTGCGCTCCTGCATGGGAGCTGGGGCAGTAAAGTTCCCAGTGCATAATCGGTCATTGTGATCAGGAGCTTCCCACAACTGAAAAATGTTTCTTTTATCAAGCATTTGAAATTGTTCTAAATGATGACCAAACTCACCAATCTAATAAATTGTGAGCATGCGTAAAAAACAACTACATGGTCAGTAAGGTCAACTGTACTGATACCAACAATATTAAATACTCCCTATGTTTCCACTTGGTGGGACTCTCCAGAAGCAATGCTTACTTAGGCTGTTTGTATTATGAGTGTCAGAGCTACTGGGGGCAGGCATAATATGCCCAAGTAGCTCCAACACTCATAACACATCTAGCTGATACTTGGTAGAACAGGAATCTTCCACATGAAGAAAAGTTAACTATATTTCAGAGGTTTAAGAGGGAGACCATGTTTCTTCCCTCAAGTTCCTATGCTGAGGCAGCAGCAAAGTTTTCTACTGCAACAGGGTGGACCAGTCCTAGTTCTTCAGAAAAGGAAAATAACTGATAAATAGAGCTGCTCAGTCAGAAAGGTAGAGAAAAATGAAGAGAAAATCTTGCCTCTGAGGGAGGAAAGTGGGCTTGGTCATCATCTATCCATACACAGACCCATTATGCACGGGGGTTTTAGCGCACATTCGGGGTGGAATGGCGGCGACTAAAATCACGGATAACGCACGGAGCCGGCTGCAACCGGCTGCAGCTTCGGTGCATGCCGCCGAAAAAGCCGCGTCAGTGAAACGCGGAAGAAAGCGCAGCTTCCGGGTGAGCGGGGCGCAACCAGGAGCGGCGCCCGGATCGGCGCGTGCATAATCGGTTACTCTGGGTTTTGCCGCCGTCGCGCCCCGCCCTGTGTATAACCGGTATGCGTCGCGTCTTCCCCCTCCGCGTTTTCCATGTGACCCGAAATCGCCGTTTCGGCGGCCGTGCATAATGGGCCACAGGTATGACAATAAACACGCCTCCTTTATGATGGAGGGGAACTTGGTGTGTTCCTTATCCCAGTAAAGAAACTGCATTCTTGCTTTTATCGTCAGTTAAGGTTGCCAACTCCAGTCTAGGAAATTCCTAGATACTTGGGAATAAAATCTCGGGAGAATGGGTATTGAGAGGAGAGGGACCTCAGTGGGGCACAATACCACAGAGATCACCTTCCAACATTGCCATTTTCTCCAGGGAACTGATCTCTAAAGTCTGGAGAACAGCTGTAATTCTGAGAGCTCTTTTGGCCCCACCTGGAGGTTGGCAACTATACTTCACTGTTCAGTGAACTGAATAGCAAGCTCATGGAGAAAAAGTAGCAATAAATGTTTCTCAGAGGAAAGTTCCACTGCTAAGGCACACAGACATTGGCAGATGAGGGGGTTGGAAAAAAGGAAACAGTGAACTGAGATGGAGATCAACAACACTGTTTCTGGCTATCTTCAGACATAAAAGTTTCACTAGTAGTTATACCTCCCTTGCAAAAGCAGACTGGAAATATCATGACTATGAGAAAGCAGAGGGTTTATCCCAAATGCTCCAGATTAATGAATCATCACTCAACAGGGTTTTTTTTTGTGGGGGGGAGATTGTATCTATGTGCAGGGGCTTCAGAGGTATCAGGATGAAACTTTATCAGATGCCCCTGGGACATTACATGACAAACTGTTGGGATAGTCAATTAGGTATCAGATCCTAGATGCATATGTAGTTATCCCATTTCATATGAATGGAGTTTTTGGTCAACGAAGTTCGCCATACAAACATGGCCTTTCTTACAGTGAAAAAGGTATTTGTAGATTCTTATGGCATTTAAAAATGTTTGTTTTGTTTACACATATACAAGCAGGGAACAAGCCATTTATTGAACTGGAGGACCAGGTCCAGCAGCATCCCCCTGCTCCCACCAAGCTACAAGCCTGCAGTTCTAGGGGAAGTACAACCCCATCCAGAACAGGAGATATCCCACTTCCTGAGTCAAGTCTTTCTCCCACCAGGAGCATCTCCACTTTGTCAAGATTAAATTTCTGTTTGTTAGTCCTCATCCATCCACAAACTACCTCCAACCACTTGTTTATGGCTTCCACAGTATCTCTGAGATCACTGGAAGTACAAGATAGAACAGCTTAGTGTCATCCACATGTTGGTGGCATGTCAGCCCAAATCTAGTGATGAATTCCCCCAGTGGTTTTACATAGATCTTGAAAAGTATGGGAGACAAGATATGACTTTGCTGAACACTGTAGGATGTTGGCCAAGGTGCAGACAGTTCCTGAGTACCAGAACATGAAACCTACCTTTTTAAGTCACCATAGAACAGTATTTGCCAGTCCTAACCCCAAAAGACAGCCCAGAAGGATACGATGAGCATTAGTATCCAAAGACACCAGGAGGTCAAGAAGAATTAACAGAATCTCCCTGTTCATTACCAGGTGCAGGTCATCCAGCAGGGTGACCAAAGCTGTTTCAGATCCATACCTATACGGGAAACAAGATAGTAGCTGATCAAAAGAATCTGCTTCATTCTGGAAACCCTGAAGTTGCCTGGCCTCTACTTGTTCTATAACCTTGCACAAGAATAGTACATTTTGACTGGACTGTAGTTACTCAGCTCTCTTTGGCCAGAGTTAGTTTCTTTTATACCACCAATGGGTGATTCAGAGCAGGGGCAACCCCTCCTCTCTCAGGACCCAGTCCACCAACCCCTTCCACAGTCAATTTGCCTGGGAGAAGTAGAGCATCAGACTTTTAGCGCGTAATATTGACACATGCCCAGATCCAGAAACCACAGTTGATAATTTCAGGAAGAGTCATGCAGGCATGCTTATAGTTTCCTCAATCTATTTGTACTTAAACCTTTATGTTCCAATCAATATGAGTTTAAATACAAAATGTGCTGTTTTTTTATGAGAATACCAGTTGGGTTATATGTTGAATTGCTTGGCTGTGATTATAGCTTTAAAACAAGCAAAAAACATATTAAAGTAAAGGTAAAGGTATCCCCTGTGCAAGCACTGAGTCATGTCTGACCCTTGGGGTGACGCCCTCTAGCGTTTTCTTGGCAGACTCAATACGAGGTGGTTTGCCAGTGCCTTCCCCAATCATTACCATTTTATTAGCTATGTACATATATAATTTCTTCTAGGTGTCAGGTTTCAGAATCCTATGTACATTGTAATGTGTATTCTACAGAGGCAAAACACTGCAATACAATGTTCCATCATACCCTCTCATGCATACAAAGGGGACACATAAGATTCACTTGAAAGGGAATATAAATTGTTTCAAAGAAGCTTCTATGATGCTTCTTCTATGGTGGGACACATGAATTCAACTTTCTATTCAGAATTATTTTCTAGCACACAAAGAAACATAATTTGCAAATTGAGGACATTACCAGCTTATCAGTCAATGCACTCTCAGAGTGACACTGACAAATTTGCATTTTAAAATGTTATTCAGAGTAAGAGACCTTTGACTATTTATGTTCTTCTTTTAGACAAAGTGATGCCTGTGAAAAATGTTCTTCATTATGTTCAGATAGCATCAGGTCACAAAATGAAATTTATACATTAGATCAACATCCCATTCTCGAGTTGAACAGGAGCTGCACGAATCCCGAAATGCCTTAACTCCATCTAAACTATCTCCAGCTAAAGGATTACCAGTTGACTCTTTAGAATGCTTTTATGGGGATAAGCTTCATTGAATAATTTGTGCTTCTTAGCTTTGGGGAAATTTTAACCTTGGTCATGATGTAGCTAAAATTGAAACATTTTTCAACAGAAACTCAAACATTTGCTTCATTGTTTCCTACTGAAATCAGTAGGACTATGATCTGATTCATATAGGTATACATAAGAAGATAAGGGCAGCTGTGGGAAAAACTGACATGTAAAAGGTTAGAAAAATATGCCCTAAAGGTGGATTGGTACATTAGTATGCCAATATTTTGACTGCTAGCAAACCTTTAAAACAATGGAGAACAGAGACTTCTCATAAGAAATGCAGAAATGGGTGAGTGTCCAGGGAAATTATTGTTTTGTGGGCAGAACTTAAGAGAACACAGAACACTGTATTTTTGTTGGAAACTTTCAGGCAAAGATGATCTGAGAAATATATATAGAAAAGTTGACTTAGGATCAGCATAGTGATGGCAGTCATGTGATGGTCAGGGAAAAGCCAATGCTGTTAAGAAGCCAAGCTGGAGCAGTAAGTGTGGAAGTGACCACCATGTCTCTGTGTCTTTGTGCCCAGCTGAGGAAGGCAATCTGGTTTCCACATTTACTGTTTCCTTGAAGCTTCCTTCAGTTGTCTAACCTTGTCTAACCTTCCTCCCTGCTTCCATGAGTATTATGATAGCCCTCTTTAAGTATTTGAAAGGTTGTCACTTGGAGGAGGGCAGGATGCTGTTTCCATTGGCTGCAGAGGAGAGGACACGCAGTAATGGGTTTAAACTACAACGATATAGGCTAGATATCAGGAAAAAATTTTTCACAGTCAGAGTAATTCAGCAGTTGAATAGGCTGCCTAAGGAGGTGGTGAGCTCCGCCTCACTGGCAGTCTTCAAGCAAAGGTTGGATGCACACTTTTCTTGGATGCTTTAGGATGCTTTGGGCTGATACTGCATTAAGCAGGGGGTTGGACTAGATGGCCTGTATGGCCCCTTCCAACTCTATGATAAAAAAATAACCTTTCTTTCCTCCACATTATCACCAAGTCAGGCCAGGTCAGAGAGGCTTTTCCTGAAGTCTCCAGAAATTCCCTTTCTGAAGTGTCTCTAGTCTTCAATTCTTCCAAATCTCCATTCCTTATTTGGGGGAGGAGGTGCTTGACCATTCCATTGTTATTAGCATTTGTATGAAGATAGGCTGAGGCATATCTGGAAAATAATTGAACTGACTCCCCTCTTCCTGCCCGTTCTCTGCCCAGAGGGGGGGGGGGGAGGTGGAGCCTTTTAAAATGCAGAGTGATGGTTTTGCTCAATTCAAACTTCCAAAGGGGAAAAAAAAACACATTTCTTCACATAGTGCAATTTGCATAGTTTTTCTTCCTTCCCTTTCTGGAGGAGAAGGATTGCTCAGATTTATGGGACCATATGTAGAATCCTTACATGGCTGCTAGAACAGATAGGCATACCCCCTCTGCAAATAGAAAAATTAGATTGCCTCAGGGGTATCTGCACTGGTCTTTAAAAGTGCTTAATTTTCAGTTTTGCTTGAAGTATGAAGGTTCATTACCCTCTTGGGACACGAGCTTTTAAAAGTAATTCCTTGAAATGATTGACTCAGTAAATAAAGGTGCTCCTTGCTTGAAAAGTGTGTTTTCATTCACCAAGCAGAGCATATGCATATCCCCACCCCCTTCAGAACAATGTGGTTCAATCGCTTTTATTTACCCAAAGAGTTAGTTAATTTGCTAATTCCTTGCCTCAAGTGTCATCACCCTTCATTCTCTTATTTACACAAATACTTTTGTATTGTTAATGAAGTTGGCTAATGAAGTGACTAATGCAGAAAACATTTGGAATGAATATTCATGAAAAAGAAACAGTTTTTCTACAGTCATGTTCACAGCCTTATTTGTGTTTGCCCACCTTACATTTTGAATCACTCCTGCTGGAGGGGACAAACTGTATGTAAATAAAAGGAAGCTGTAAAAAATCTCAGAACTAGCAGAAATCCAGAAGTGTAGTGTAGGGGTTGAACAGGATGTTCTTAATTCAGAGCTTAGCTCATCCATGAATCCAATATATGGTTTTAATTGAGCTTCTGCCTTCCATCTTGTATCTTTATTATAAGACCATTTCCACACAAGGAATATGTTCTTGGACAGTCTTCGAATGTTGGTGGCTTTTAGAGCCCCTTCACATGATATCACCTGCATCCCAAGGCAGTCCAGTAGGTAGGTCATGATTTGGCCATTTTTATCTTCTGATTTCCAGAATCGCCAGAACTGGATTTACCACCCTAAATTGCATGTCCTATTGGTGAACAACTAGTGCACAACCAGGGATAAGACTTTATGGAGGAGGAAATGCATGATAGTCTCAGCAGCTTTGTCCTGCCCTTGCACCCACCCTCCCCTCTCCATTTTCTACTCTGAGCAATTTTTTAAAATGGTGTGGTCCATGTTGCAGTGTGACTGCAAACCTACATTATTCAAGGTGAAATACAATCTTCTTCAAAGTGTCCACAGTCTTATTTGAATCAGGCAGGCAAAACACAACCCCTTTTCTGTTTTCTGGAAGTGGGGAATGAGTTGGGAAAGAGGGGGCAGAATGGGTGATCTGGCAGCCTTCTCCTGATCATACAGCATTCTGAGCACCTTGTGTTAAAGCCAACCATTTACACAAAATGTCTTTCTGAGCTCCAGGTATCATGTTGGGCATCTCAGAAATCTACCCAGAAAGAAATAAATGGCAAAAGAACACAAATTCCAAAAAGATGGGGGGGGGGGGTGCTGTATTATTCTGATGTTTCTCCATAGTAACGGGGCAGTATTGATTTTTTATTAAAAATGCATCTATGTTGTGGCATTATCACATAGCAATACAGAAGTGCCTTTTTAATTTTTAAAAAATTCATATCAGTGTGTGTGTTTCAATCCATGAGAAAATAGATCATAAATCAGCATCCAAGAAGCCTAGCAAAATATTGAGCAAAATTGGTTACCTTTGTTAGGTACATTTTTGAGGAACATGAGATCAAACTGCATTCCACCTTTCTCCCCCATGGAACTCAAAATGCATACAGTACAAGAGGTTTTCAGATGGGCTCCCATCATGGCAGTGGGAAAAAATTGCTGACCTCTTAGGTTCAGCAGACCTCTTAGGTTCAGCAAATTTCCTCCATTGTGTGTAAAGGTTCAGCATACCTTCTCTCATACACTATGTTCTCTCACCCACATTACTCTTGCACATGATGCGTATACAATATCCACCCACAGTTAAAAATACATTTTTGATAGTGCAGCCTATGCCCTTCTCCATTAAACCCATTCTCACCAATAATACACAGCCCACACATCTGTTGGGCTTTTGTGCTCATAGGAGTTTAACAGCTTGTTCTTGTATCTTTCCTCCCATACCTTCCCTTTATGCTCCCCTCATATACAGAATGTAATTGATGCCTTCCTGAGTGTATCAAACTCCTGTTTGCAGTGAGACCCAAGTGCAAATGCCTAGGCAAATGGGAGTTGTTTTCTTCCCCATAAACGAGGATGCTAATGCTAAGGTCTTTGTGGAGAAATAAACTCCCATTTGCCCAGGTCCCTATGTGGGAATGTCATAGCAAGTGGAACTTTGACTAAGACCTTCCCAAGGTAGGAAGATTTCAGTCATGCTGTGTATATTAGGGGAAGAAGGAGGGTGAGCAGAGAGAACATGAGATCAAACTGCATGCATGCCCATCATGGATAAACAAAGTGGGATATGGCAAAAGCTTATAAAATTATATATGGGGTAGAGAAAGCAGATGAAGATAGCTTTTGTCCCCATCCCATAATAGCAAAATTCAAGAGCTTCCAGCGATGCTGATGAGCAACAGTTTCAGGATCAGCAAAAGGTCTCACATAGGCTTCATTCCAGTGGTGTGTACAGTCATTTCATTTGTTCTACAACTGCTGCTGGTCACATAGGCTTTTGAAGCACAACAAAAGCCTGTAAAAAGTAACAACAGTGGTATGACTATGAGCATCATAGGTAATGATCCTTTATCATTCCACCTTCTACTCTTTGAAAAAAAAAATTTATTTCCAGTCTCCAGCTGGTGTTTATTATATGGAAACTTGACCATTGAAATTCACGCATGTCATTTACAGTTGCTGGCACAGCACAAGCATTTAGCATGCCATTTAAATGTGGATACTTTTGTACCAGATCTCAAAGACTAAAATATGAATCAGTGCTGACAGTATGAACCTTAAAAAAAAAAAAGCTTAAAAATCTCCAAGGTTGTCTTTTGCTTTAAGGAGTGATACAGCTTTTCGTCTTCCGAACAATGTAGTGTTCCTCTTTCCCCAGGGCAAAGAGACCAGGGCAGAGTCTGCACTTAGTTTATTTATTCCATTGTCAATCCTGTTGAATTCAGATCGATTTGAACTTGGGTCTTCCTCTTTCCCCCCCTCCCCATTGAAACAGGAAAGTGTTCTGCACGTGGTTAGGGTAGTTCAGAAGGGGGGGGGGAGCCAAGCCTCTTTCTTTCTTTTCTTGAAGGGGGGGGGAAAGAGGAGCCAAGCAGGGAGCCTCTTTCTTTTCTTGGAGGGGGGAGGAGAGGATCGAAGAAGGCAAAGAAGGGAGAAAAAATCCAAGAAGTTGAGAGAAATTAGGGGCTTCTCCTTTAAGGCAAGCTTGTCACATGGCCACCTTTGGCCAATCAGGGTGTCTCTACCACGGAGGTTCAAAACAGCCTGCTTTCTCTAATCTGAATATTGAAATATTGAGCATTAAAAGTACTCTAAGATATCGCACAATAAAGGTAGAGTCACTCCGGATCAATCCTTGCTGCAGAAGGAAAATTTAAATCGCCCAAAATCAAAACGGATATCGCATTCTGTGTAGACGGCAGGGACTGAATCAACCTGGGATTGGAATAAAAGCTCCGTGCAGTTTACACCCAGGTTTGCATTTTTCATTGGTTTTTTTACACTGTCACATTGTACTACAGGGTGTGGTGGTTGAAAGTGGCAGAGTCTAATTTGGGGGACTGGGTTTGATTCCCCACTTCACCTCCACATGCCACCAGCTAAGTGACCTTGGACCAGTCACAGCTCTTTCAGAATTCTCTCAGCCTTACCTGCCTCGCAAGGTGTCTATTGTCAGAAGATGAAGGGAAGGCAATTGTAAGCCACTTTGAGACTCCTTAACTATAAGCCACTTTGAGATCTCTTCCACTTCTTCTTTTATATTCTGTATTCTGCCTTGACTCTCAGTGAGAAAGTCAGGCTATAAATAAACAAATAAATAAGACTGAGACACTTCTGTGTCCAACTTTATTCCAGCCAACTCCTTCAAATGGACCTCCTTCAAATGCTCCTCCCAGCTCTCTCTGGGACACTGTACTATGAATAACATGGGTTTAATCCACTCTCTTGAGTGTCATCCTGACATAGGAGGATAATGGCTAGGTTTCAGTTCCAAGAATTAGTTGGTCCGTAGTCATAAATCTACTGTGATACCAATTGAGTAATTAGGGAATGCAATCAGAAATATGTTGCAGTTTCTAAGAATTTGTGTAGGAATAACCATCTCCATTTAAAATGTACTCCGTGCTTGTTCTCCCCTTTAAAAAACACCCTGCAATCTAGGTTGTGTTTCAGTATATATCTTCATACGTGCACATACACATGTTATCCTAGTAGGACTGCACCCTAATATTGGACTTGATGAAAGATCATTGTTCTTGGAAATCAAAAGCAATGGTGGCTATAAATTGCTCCAGCTGATCCTGTAGATGCACTACTACAGTTTTCCATTATAAACCTCCTTCTCTTCAGAAGTTTATAACCTGGCCATAAAAGTTTCCCCTGAGCTAAAAGTTGGCATAAAAGATCTTATCCCTGAAGTGAATCATTTAAAAAAAACTGGATAACAGCTTGCAGTACATTTTGGGGGCATTTTTTCATCCCAGGAAACCAGACTGCTCCCCAAGCAATATAGCAGAACTGCATTATCCACTAATGAAAGGCAGCATCTGTTTAATGTCCCCACTAAATAAGAGGTCAAGAGAACCCAGGATGTTTGGAAGAGTATGCAAGTACAACCCAAGTCTGCAAAACATGTGCTTCGTAACAACGAATCAGGTTTTGCCAGTTTGGCATAATCTTTGCCAGCCCCCCCCTTCCCTTTATGTGCATGTGTTCCACATAAGGTATGAGAATCCTTGTGGGAAGATATTTTTCCTTTAATGATATGACTGTGGAAAAGTGGCCATTTTCAAGTAACCTTTGTATTCCATTTTAGTAACCAGTTGCTAATGGATTTTTCCCTCTCATTGTAGACAGTCCCATTTTAGTAACTGACTGCTAGGAGAATTTATTTACATGTATCAACAGGGCAGCCCAACCTGAGGGAACCTTCAAGAGGAAGCAGAAAACTATGGAGCACACTGCTCAGACCTTTGGAGCCCACTCATTCTTTCTTGTGTGCTGACTGTCACACTAGGATCTGGAAGGGCCAGGCTTGATTCCCCACTCTGCGATGGATACTGGTTAGGTGTCCTTGGTCCTGACAGACACTTTCTCTCTCAGCCTAACCTACCTTACAGGATAATGGTAATGAGGCTAAAATGGAGGAGAATGATGTAAGCTGCTTTGTATCCCCGTTATGGGGGAAAGCAGGATATAAATACCTAAATAGATGAACAAATAACATTTGCTGTTACTGTGGGACATTATTCATGATAGTCTTTGTGTTTCTTGGAACTCTTTTTAGGCAGTCATCCAACCGGATAAGCCTACAGCACAAACAACAGCAGTGGTGATTGGTGTGCATCTATTCTAGCTACTCAGCTATGGGGTTGCAGCTCTTTTGCTGTCTTATCTCCTGCACCACTGGAAGCTCCTGAACAGACATGTTCATGAAGTGAGTGTGCCTGTGACTCTGTAGTCTTTCAGTGTCATATCCAAAGGCACAGGAGCCTTACTGCAAGGAGAAAGTTATCAGCCCTAATCATCTGACTTGCTTTCAGCTTTCTGGAGCTGTTCCATGAAAGGGTGAATTGCACCACACTTGTATCTCTCTTTGATTGGAGTTGGACAGATTGTGCTCAGTCACCATCCCCTGCTTGTTACTTACCTCAGTTGGCTTCTGCATGCACATCACATGATGGAGGGGTGAGGGGATGGTCCAATGTCTGCACAGGTAGGCTTTTGCAAGGAGCAGGGGCAAGGTCTCCAGGCTACAAGAAACTTGTTGGTGAGTAGTAGTACAGCAGGGAGATATTGCATAGGGCTGGTGAGCCACAACTGTGGGTATGCACGGCAGCCAAAATAAGCTTGTGCGTACTGCCACTCATGATTTAATTTGAGGGGGCAGAATGTATGAAGCTTTTTCATGACAGAAAGATTGTTCCCTCTTATGAACAGTTTCTGGTTGAATGAGCCTGTTCCAAGATAGTGAGAACTAAGGTAGGCAAACCCAGTGAACTTGGGAGCTTTCATTTTGGCAGGCACTATTAAAATATAGCAGCTCACTAATGAAGTAAGGGAGAATAATATGTAGGTGTGAAATAAAAGAATGGTGCCACTGAACTCAAATAATTTAGCACCTCTTAATTCTTTCGGTCAGAAAGAGTTTATAGATTAAACTTTTTATAAATTTATAAATTAAATTATAAATTTTATAAATTAAAATTTTATTTTATTAGTCATTAGAAAGAAGCAGGTACTCACCTGTTCTCTACTTGTAAAGGAATAAAATAGGATTCCGAGAGAGGTGGCAGGCAAGGACCCAGGCTAGACCAAGGCTGTGGTGTTCGTAGTGAGGAACTGAGGCTGGGCTTAAGGTTTCCAACTCTGGGTTGGGAAATGTCTGTAGTTTTGGGGAATGGAGGCTGAGGCTTGGAAGGGAAAGACCTCACTGGACTATAATTCCTAGTGCCCATCATATTGTATCAGCCAGTTGTTGGAAAGGACATTAGCAGCAGCCTCGCAGTGTTGTTGCTGGCAACATAAGAGTTTCCCCCCAAATATCAGTGACTCTGGGTCACCAGCAACATGATAAGGTGACTCCTGGGGTGTGCTGGAAGTGACTTCACTGTGTTGCCAGAGTTGATGCTGAGATGCCAGTGCAGGCCTCCCCTGCTGCTGGTAAGTCCTCCCTGCCCCCCACCAGTTCCTGGGGTAGCTGGCAAACCTAACATGTTTGCATGAGTACTGTCCTGGCAGAGTACTTAACCTGGCAGATGTCATGGTTCAGAAGCAGATGTTTGTAAAGGCTGATTTTCAGTTCTGAAATGTGATGTTAGACCTGCTCTGTTGTGGTCTACTTTGAGCCATCTGTACCAAGTCAAGAATTTAAAGCCTACCATTGTATGCATATCCATCAAGATATCAAAGGTGCATACCCATTCACAGGGTTTGGAGCTAAGCTGGGAACCTTCTGAGTATCAACTAGAAAAGAATATCAGTTAGGAGTACTATTATATTTAGTGACCCAGGGGCTATCATTTTGGAATTATTGCCTTGATGGATAGGAGGCTGGGGTTTTTGTCTGCTTACACCAAAAATTAGTTAAAACCACATTTATCTGGGCCCTCAGTGAAGGAAGGCCAAGTTCAGCAACTTGAGGAAGGCCAAGTTCAGCATAATATGTAGAAATGGGCTGGTGAAGCATTTCTTGACATAACATCACCTGGTAAATAACATCCTATTAGGCTTCTTTTAAAGGAATAGGAATTTTTTCCCCTTCCAGATAGTTGGCAGCATTAACACCATTGTAATGTGTCTACATCTGGTAATGCCAGGCTGAGCATTTTGGGTTTTCCATCATCAAGAATGCAAGCACTTTGAATAAATATTTATTTATTGAAAGACACCTCTGGAACACCTGCAGAATTGTCTTCCACAGGAGACTAAAGGTAACTCCATTTCCTCCCCTAAAATGCATTAAAAACATCCCATTTCTGAGCTTTATTTGGAACTCTACCTCTCTTCCTTGTTGTCTGTTACCAGTTATTTTCTCTCTTCTTCTCACATCTCCAATGAGTGCCTAATTTGTCACTTTCAAGGTAAACTAATTTCCCTAATTTGCTGTGAAATGGGAAAACACGTGGGACAGACACTATTTGATGGGGCTATGAATTGATGGTGAATTTGAGGTGTCCTACATTTTCCCCAATTTTGATGAAAAGCTGCTTTGAGACGGTTATAGGGGATGAAGAACAAAATCCACAATCTGTATAACCTCTTAAATTGTCTTTTGGAAAATCTAGGGGCAAATGACATAGGTTGGCAGAGTCAAAGCCTAAATAAACAACTGTTTATCTTCTTACGCCTAATTAAGCCACTGGATAGATTCAGTCTCTCCTTCGTCACTATTTTGGAATCGTCCATTTTTTTCGTGCAGCACTATAGGTTAGGGAACCAGCTGGCTTACTGGCTCCTAGACTCTAGACCAGGCTTTCTGAACTAGGGTTTTGTGAACCCCTGGGGTGTCTTGATGACCCCAAAAGGGTTTCCCAAATGGGAGAGACTTAATTAATATATATATATTAAATTGTTGTTCCACATCTGGGATTTCTTGAAGCCTGAAGAATGTTGCATGGGTTTCTCAATGGTAAAAAAATTGACATAGGTTGCTTTAAACAGAGTGAACTGTCCATCTGTCAGTCTTCCTTCAGCCATGTGTCTGAAAATTGCTCGGAAGGAAAATCAATTCCTGAGATTGATTTGTATTATTCATATCTGTGGGATATTTATCACCCACGGACTCTCAGCCAAATTTGGTTCTCAAGGCAACTTATAGATGTATGGCAACCATTTCAACATCATTAATAAAATCATGATTGTATAACTGATACTGCTTGGATAAAGTCAAACTATCAAAATTCTACCACACAAATGAGTTTGTTTAGCCCTGGCTTTCCTTTTCCCAAAAAGAATATCATCGTGTTGTAATTTTTCAAAGATGCTCCAGGGGGTGCTCCTGATTGAAATTTAGTTCTGAGCAGCATTAGCACAGACCTTCTCTCCCTCCCATAAAATTAAAATAAAATTAAAACAAATTAAGGTGTATGTTTCGGTGCCAGGTCACATGCCTATATTTATTTATAATGTAGAATATTTATCCAGACAAAAAGAAATATGAGAGGAAAATTATAATCATTTAACAACTTGTTCAGGTCCCCCCCCCCCAGTAATTTACTGGCACTTGCATTTTCTTAATAATTATTCACTGGAGCTGGGTGGCTCCCTGGTACCGTCTCCCATGCCCATTTCATCCTTCTCTTTTGAAGGTGTCTGGCAGATTTAGGTCAGACATTTTTCTCCAATCAGCCTGCAAGGAGAATGGAGGGAGTGGAAGAATTCCCAGCTCCAATCTTTTCTAATATTTCTACATTAGTTCAAACCAGCAGAGGTTTACTGTGCCTCAAGCTAAAGAAAATCTATTAGGGTTTTTAAGGAAGAAAGTCAAAAGGGGGAAACATCCGGGATAAGGTCAGGCAAAGATGTGCACAGCAGAGAGTGTTGCTGCTTAATATCATTAGCTGGGCTGTCATGAAAAGTTTATCCCACGGGATGCCAGGCATCAGCTTTGTTCACTTGTGATTTTCCCTTACCTGTTGCTCTTGCTGCGTAGGTATCCCACCCAGGCCAATCAGTAGTTCTTTGCCCTGCCATGTAAAGACTGCAACCAGGAAGCAGGCAGCGACAGTGGCATCCTATGCAGCTCTACTCTGAATCCTACTGAAGTCTAATCAATGGGGCTTCCTCCCAGGAGCGTATTCTTAGAGTTGGTCTGCATGACAAAAGTATGGAAGGCCATGATGGCTAACATGGACCTCCATGGTCAGAGCCAGTATGCCAACGTATATCAGTTGATGGGTATACAGCAGGGGGATTGCCTTTTTTGACCTGCTTGTGGGATTCTCAAACAGTTATTGTGGAGAAAGAGAACACAACTGATAGGGTGCAAAGGAGACTGATCCAGGGCCTATGAGGAAGGGCTGGGAGACTTGGAAATGTTCAGTCTCAAGAAGAGGAAGTTGAGAGGAGGCATGATGGCTCTATTGAAAGAAAGTTTGAAAGGCTGTCACTTGGAGGAGGGTAGAGAGTGGTTCCTGTTGGCAGCAGAGGATAGGACCTGGCTAGATATCAGGAACTTCTCTCCCCCCCCCACAGTCACTGTAGTTCAGCAGTGCAATAGGCTGCCTAGAGGGGTGGTGAACTCCCTCCTACTGGCAGTCTTTAAGCAGCGGCTGGACAGATACTTATCCTGGATGATTTAGGTTGATCCTGCATTGAGCAGGGGGTTGGACTGAATGGCTTTCTAACTCTATGAGTTTTTAACTTTTGATCTTGTATTCTTGATTTGATCCACCAGGGGCCTTTGTATGTTTTAATTAAATTTAATTGATGCTTTAACATCAAACAATAGATGCTGTTAAAGATAGATGAGGGGCTGATCGATCTGACCTATGGCACATGATCGACTGGATTCTCTGCAGAAATGAAGGGAAACTACAGAGTTGCATGGCAGTCCTCTTGTGCTTGTTCATGTTCATTTCATTGATGTTTGTGCAGGAGATGAAGCACTTCCTAGTGGATCTATGTCATTTATAGGTATATGGATTACCACTGGGATTTTCTACCCCAGAATGTCCTGGATGGCAAGTTGTCTGCTTTAATCCCTACACCACATTGATTGTTCTATGTTGTCCTTCTATATCTCTCTGGTTCTTAAGGCTGCTCCAAAGAAATCCTGTTGACATGGGATGATTTCCTCCAAATGACAGCACCAATTCCTCTGTAGGATGGAAGTCACATATCTGATCTGTTGTCTGACAAGATCCTGCTTCAACACAGTGACTCACCTGCCCATGCCCATTCCTTAAATCTGCCCAGCAATCATTATTGCAGTTGCCTTGCTCTGAGGCATTACATTCCAAATTGTCTTCTGGAGGAATCCAAGTGACAAAAGCATGTGCTTTACTTAGATATTTTCAGTTATGCCAGGGAGGCTGAGATGACAGTGCTATCAATCCTCAAGCTGCAGGGCACAAAGTGAACATTAGTGTTGTCAGGGAGGGGGGGGGGTAAAGCCATACAAAACATTGCTCACAAAACAATGCAACTGTTGATATGCCTGTGCAAGGTCAAGTTTCTCGAAAACCTTGCCCCCAGAAAGACAGTCCAGCAGATGGCTCACCACAGGAACTGGATAGGCATGTTGTTGGAGGGCCTTGTTGATTGTGCATTGTTGATTGTGAGTCTGCATAAATACAAATGCTGCCATTTGCCTTTAGTGGTATCACAATCAGGGTTTCCCACTTGACATCAGATACTGATTCAAGGCTACCTTGTGCAATCAAGTGATGGAGTTCTGCATAAATGCAAGGCTTTGGGACAAGGCACCCTGTGGGCTTTCAGCTGAATGGGCTTGATAAACGAGTCGAGGCCAAAGGAGACTGGCAGGCTAATGTAACACCCCAGCAAATTCAGAATAGGTAGCATCCAGCATTCTATGGACCCCAGAGATAGCGATGTCAAGGGGCACAAGCCACTCATCTGAGCAGGCTGGTGCAGCAGCCATCCACAATGATGAGTGGAAGCCACACTGTGAAAGATTTGTGCTGGATCTAGAATATGTGAATGCTGGTGACAGGGAATTAGTTCCCCTGGAAGTCCATCAGCCACATGCTGAGTGGTTCAAGACGTGAGACCTTCCTATCATCTAGTATAGCACTAGTCTCTTGTGAAATGATGGAAAAGGCAGACCCAGAGTCTACCTCCATGTTGCACAGTAATCAGGACAGTCACTCGGATTTTCTTCATTGAAGGTTGCTATGCTTGGATCTTGAATACTGGCTGTCATTGGGAGATGGTGTTGGCTTTTGTAGGGAGGATGTGGCCATTGTGGACAATGGGCCCTAGCTAGAGCCCTAGAAGAGAGAAAATGCGGTTGGTGCAAATGCAGCTGCTTGTGTCCTTACAATGACTCCATGGAAGACCCATATTTCACCTGCCCCTCCGACAGCTGCATCGGCTACTGAAAAAGTTCTGGATCAGGTTCAAAGTGCTGGTACTAATGTTTAAGGCCCTGGGTATCTGAGGGACCATCTTTCCCAGTTTGTTCCCTGAAGAGCATTGCACTCTGCAAATACCAACTTGCGGGTGATCCCTGGCCCCAGAGGGATCAGGCTGACCATGACCAGAGCCAAGTCCTTTTTGGCCTTGGCTCCTGCCTGGTAGAATGAGCTGCTGGAGAGAGATCCAGGCCCCGATGGAGCTGGGCCTGTAAAATGGCGCTCTTCCACCAGGCCCATGGTTGACGCCAAGACAACTTGAAACAACTAGAGGTCTCCCTCCTTTTTCCTCCATAACCCTCTCCCTATTTTGAGCTTTCCCCTCACCCCAGGGAACATCTCACCATTGATAATAACTAGAAGAATGTCAGCTAGACCAAGGGGAGTCAACCTGTGGTCCTCCAGATGTCCTTGGACTGCAATTCCCATGGGAATTGTAGTCCATGGACATCTGGAGGACCACGGGTTGACTACCCCTGAGCTAGACAATGGTGATAACAGAAATGGTGAAGTCCCCACCCCATTTTTTTTACTATGTCTTGTCATGTTTCTATTGAAACGGTTTAAACAAATGTATGTTGTAACTGTCCTGAGCTTGCTTGCAGGGAGGGCTGATCTAGAAATCAAATTATATAAATAAATAAATGTGATGTGAGCGGCTTGGCAACATAGGTGGGGAAGTAAATTTTCCCCTGTTCACACTGAAAACAATTAGCATTCCAATCCTATGCATGTTTACTCTGAAATATCTCCCTCCATGTTCAGTGTGCACTTACTCCCAAGGAAGTGTACAAACGGTGGAGCTTTAATCTTACACAACAGACTGTAATATTTTTTAAAAATCCACAAAGCCAGTAGGAATCGGTGAATATATATAAATCATACAAATATATATATATCAGAAGAATGCAAACTATGTCCTAAAGAGATCATGATTCTTTCCCTTCCTCCTTTTATTGTAGTAAATGCGGCTAAAGCAGGAAAAAAAACCCTCTGAAAAATGCATTGGCCATGCAATGAAATAATGTGTGCTGGTATACTGGGAAGAGAAGAGCTAATGCTTTTGAATGGGCTTATATTGGTAACAGATTCTGTAGAGCTGGCTACATCTCTCTTTAATCAAGGCTTTGTGCAGCCAGTTTAATTTGGTTGTGTATCTGGATTGCTGTATCATATTTGGAACAGCCTTGTAGAGAAACCTTATGGGTAGAAGGGGTAATATTCTCCTGGTTCGATTTACAGAATGTTTTGTGTAAAAATGAGAGAACAAGCATATGGAGAAAGAACTCAGAGTTTACTAATGCATTATAGGATTATATTTTATACAGTTGTAATAATAATGGAAAATCCAATAAGGGATTGTATTTTTCCCTAGTAAGGGCTACTAAGTGGGGAATGGGAGTGTCAACTCAGTTGAGAAATTCCTGGAGATATGGGGGTGTAGCCTGAGGATGGTAGGGTTTTGGGATTGGAAAGGTATAATGTAGCATTAGGTTTTTCCAGCCTCCAGGTGGGAAGGATGGACATCTCCCAGTATGACAGTTGATCTACATACTACAAAACTTGCTTATATACTAATCTAAAACATTTATTGCACTTTCTTTGGAGAAACTGGTTGCTTTGAAAGATGAATTGTAAGGCATTATACCCTACTGAGTTCCCTCTCCTTGCCAGTCCCCACCTAGAGGTTGGCAGTCCTATTAGTTGTTGTTGTTAGGTGCGAAGTCGTGTCTGACCCATCGCGACCCCATGGATAATGATCCTCCAGGCCATCCTGTCCTCTACCATTCCTCGAAGTCCATTTAAGTTTGCGCCAACTGCTTCAGTGACTCCATCCAGCCACCTCATTCTCTGTCGTCCCCTTCTTCTTTTGCCCTCAATCACTCCCAGCATTAGGCTCTTCTCCAGGGAGTCCTTCCTTCTCATGAGGTGGCCAAAATATTTAAGTTTCATCTTCAGGATCTGGCCTTCTAAGGAGCAGTCAGGGCTGATCTCCTCTAGGACTGACTGGTTTGTTCACCTTGCAGTCCAAGGGACTCGCAAGAGTCTTCTCCAGCACCAGAGTTCAAAAGCCTCAATTCTTTGACGCTTGGCCTTCCTTATGGTCCAACTTTCACAGCCATACATTGCAACTGGGAAGACCATAGCCTTGACTAAGCGCACTTTTGTTGGCAGGGTGATGTCTCTGCTTTTTAGGATGCTGTCTAGATTTGTCATAGCTTTCCTCCCCAGGAGCAAGCGTCTTTTAATTTCTTTGCTGCAGTCCCCATCTGCAGTGATCTTGGAGCCCAGGAAAATAAAATCTGTCACTATCTCCATTTCTTCCCCATCTATTTGCCAGGAATTGAGAGGGCCGGATGCCATGATCTTTGTTTTCTTGATGTTGAGTTTCAAGCCAACTTTTGCACTCTCCTCCTTCACCTGCATCAAAAGGCTCTTTGCTTTATGCCATTAGAGTGGTATCATCTGCATATCTGAGGTTGTTGATATTTCTCCCTACAATCTTTTTTTTCCATATTTTATTTATTTTTATTGTATATAAAGCACTTACAGAAAAATGGGGAAAAAAAGAAACAACCAGCTTGCAGAATAGTTGTTGATACATGTGAGAGTATAGTCTGCTCTCATCCTAAAAAGTACACATTCAGTTCCCATCGCATAAGATGAAAAGAAAGAGAAACAACCAGCAGGCCAAATAATTATTGATACATGTGAGAGTATAGTCCGTTATTATCTTAAAACGTACATATTCAGTTCCCATCACATATTAGTCCTAACCTAAAAGTTACTGCCATCTTTCTTAGCAAAGTAATTGTTGATACATATGAGAATATATTCTGTTATTATCTTAAGTAATATAAAGTCAGTTCCTATCATATGTTGGTCCTAACCTAAAAGTTGCTGCTGTCTTTCCCAAGAAAAACCAAGTAAATGCTCCACTGTTCATCACATTCTTCAGGTGGTCGCAAAAGATGGAATTGTGCTCTTTTCCATGATGTATCTGCTAGCAGGACTTGAAGTATTTGTGTTCCTTGAAGCCTGATGGTTTCTGTGTGGAGTATTTCGTGCAGCCTTGCTGTCAGAGCCCACAAAGGTGTCTCTTGGTTGCTTCTTGCATGCAGTCGCCTTTGATTTCCTTCCTTAGGTCTGTTTTCCCAAATTCTTCTGCGACGTCTTTGATTTTAACGCTCCTAGCTTTAGATTCTACTTCCAGGGCTTCGAGTTTATATTCTGCCACGATATTTCTCCCTGCAATCTTGATCCCAATTTGTGACTCATCTAACCCCGCCTTTCTCATTATGTGTTCCGCATACAAGTTAAATAGGCAAGGCGACAATATACAGCCTTGCCGGACTCCTTTCTCAATTTTGAACCAATCAGTGATATCATGGCCGGTTCTCACTGTTGCTTCTTGACTTGCATATAGGTTTCTCAAGAGACAGATAAGACGCTCTGGTGTTCCCATCTCTTTAAGAACTTGCCACAATTTGTTGTGCTCCACACAATCAAAGGCATAGTCAATGAAGCAGAAGTAGATGTTCTTCTGGAACTCCCTAGTTTTCCCCATGATCCAGCGTATGTTGGCAATTTGATCTCTAGTTCCTCTGCCTCTTCGAAATCCTGCCTGTACTTCTGGAAGTTCTCAGTCCACATATTGCTGGAGCCTAGCTTGTAGGATTTTGAGCCTAACTTTGCTAGCATGAGAAATGAGTGCAATGGTGCGGTAGTTTGAACATTCTTTAGCATTGCCCTTCTTTGGGATATTCAACTCCAGGATCCTGGGATGCTCTGCACAGTGCTTCAAGGGAATAGGAGTTACTACTAGGAGGTACTACTAGGAGGTACTACTAGGAGGTACTACTACTACTACTACTACTACTACTACTACTACTTGCTTTTGTGCTCTTCTGAATATCAGAGGCAGGGAAGATGGAATCTTTGGAGACCCAGAATAGTTCTCATGGCATGGTGTAGTGGTTAAGAGCGGCGTTCTCTAAATCAAGAGAAACAGGTTTTATCCCCCACTCCTCCAGATGCAGCCAGTTGGGTGATGCTGGGCTAGTCACAGTTCTTCAGAGCTGTTCCGGCAGTCCCAGCTACCTCACAGGATGTCTGTTGTAGGGAGAGGAAGAGAAAGATGTTTCTAAGCTGCTTTGGGACTCCTTCAAGTAGTGAAAAATGGGATATTAAAAACAGCTCTTCTTCTCTCTTCCAAGTTGGCAATAAATGATTCATTTGGGGCACCAGATAGCTGGCAACACATTCCAAACTGTTATTACTGTGGACAACTGTAGCTGTACATTGCTCTTGCACATAGTAAGGGAATGTATACCATGAATGACTAGATAATTGTCTACAGGAAAGACTATTTCACTCCCCTACAAAATGCAAATGGCCTGACAATGATGCCAAGCCTGGGGTAACCTGGCAGAGATGTGATATCAGTCTTACATTTCTTGAAGTTGCTTGCTTACTGGGGGTGGGTGGTGGGTGGGAAGAAGCATCACAGGAGACTAACAGCAGGCAGCCTGAATCAAGCTTTTCATTTTTGTTCAAATAAAGTATAATGGGAGTCCCCTGGGGTCCTGCTGTTGTTTGAGCAATCAGAGTTCTGCCTGTGGGCAGGGGGAATTCATAGAATACAAACAGCCCAGGGGGTGGGGGTGGTGACAAACACCTGCAGTTCACTGGCATTCAGTCAGCTTAAATGACACATGGTCATGTAGGACTTTTAAGCCTGCCTGGACAAGGAGGGATGATTTTTTTAAAATTCCCTTCCTGGAATGTCCTGCAAACCCTCCTATGTAGTTCATTTTTAAACTGTGCCCTCTTGTTTTTGGAAATGTAGTGCATATGGGCTAAATGGGATGAGGCACAAAGAACAGAGCCCCACTGGACCCTCACAAACGCAACAACAATTAGGAACATTCTATTCGTCATCATATTGACATATGTGAGTATTATGAGTGCCAGAACTCCAGTGTGGCATAGTTAGAGAGTTGGACTAGAATTTGAGAGTAGGGCTGCCAGGTCTGGACTGGGAAATACCTGGAGACTAGGGGTGGACCTGGAAGTAGGTGGGATTTGTGGCAGGAAGGGACCTCAGTGGAGTATAATGCCATGGAGCCTACTCTCCAAAGCAGCCACAGGGCAAGAACTTCAGGCAGCATCCACTGTAGCTGCCTGCCCCTCTGGCTGGCCTCCCTGCCACCACACAGGGCAAGGGGCACCAGCAGCATCTTCTGTGGACACCCACTCTTCTGGCTGGCCTTCCTACCTCCACATGAGATGGGGAGCACTGCCAGCCTCCACCACAGCCACCCATCACCAGAGCTGCTGGGGGGAGGGCTGCCATTGGCTCCCAGCCCCACATGCTGAGAGCTGGTGGGGTGGGGTGGGACTGCTGGTGGCTCCTAGCCTGCTTTTAAAGAGGGCTTCTCCCCTAGTAATTGTATAGACAAGTCAGATGGGGCAGTAGAAGGAATGAAGGGATCAGACGAGGTTGCACAGAAAGTTAAGAAAACACACTGGATATCTGATGAATAAGTAGGCAGACCTTAAGGCGGATGGAGACAAGAAAGGGAGCTTGATTTGCACTTATTTGCACTGTAGAAGCAGATCCATTATGCAGCCCGCCGCAGCAGAGCTCTTTATGAAAAGTATGTACATTTGTAACATTTTACATTTGGTTTAATAATTTATCAACCGTCAATATTTCAAAAGAGTAAAGTAGAAAATCAGATAAAAATTTTATGCAAGCTGTTAGAAACTGAACGGTGTGTTGAAAATCTGAGCACCCGTATTAGTAACAGCCCAAAGTCACCAGCTCCTCTCCCTAAAAAATACCCCATTCGGTCATTCTTTTTATTGGCATCTGATTTTATTCTGATGTCCCACCAGGCATAGAGCAATTACTAGGGGTTAATGATAGGCTTGAGTCCCTGAGTTGCATAAGAGGCCCAGAACTCCTGCTCTGCAGTTATTTTCCCTCCAGTCATACCTGTGACCCAGGGTCAGTGTTGCTTGATTACTGTGGCCCTGACTGTTAAGATTGTGGGTATGGAGAAGCTCTCCAGTTTCTTTGCAGAAGTGTAAAAGGAAGCTGGTGAAAGCTTCATTCATTTTCTAAATATTTTGACATTTGTGCATAAGAGGGAAAAGGGGTACAGAATCAGTAAGAGACTTGCCGATGTTTAGAAAAACAAAGGCATGGGCAAGGTTGTACTCCACCACCACCCCCATAAAAATACAAACATGAGTTATTCTGGGCACTGTGGAAGTGTGAAAGATTCATTCCAATTGACACTGCCCCAGGAAGTTTGTCATGGAGCTTGTTCATCAGCATTTGCAGTGCAATTCTGAGCAAGGGTTGCCAAACTACAGATGGCACCTGGAGATCTTCCGCTGTTACAATTGATCTCTGGATTACTAAAATCAGTTCCCCTGATGAAAATGGCTCTCTTGGGGGGGGGATAGATTCTATGGCATGATACCCTGCTGAGATCCCCCATTCCCCCAAACCCCACCCTCCTCAGGCTCTACCCTCAAATCTCCAGGTATTTCCCAAGGTAGGGCTGGCAACCCTAAGTCTGAGCAGATTTATACCCTTCTAAATCCATTGAAGTGAATGGGTTTAGAAGAGTGTAACTTTGCTTTGAATTGCATTGTGAAACTACTAATCCAAGCTGCTGGTTGTTGGTGATTACTGAACCATCTCACCCCAGTAAGCTGCCATGTGTTGCATCTTCTGTGGGTGGAATGTTGAACCCTTTCTAGTTCTCCAGTGCTCATATACATATGTTGGTGCCAGTGAGGTGCCTTATTGAGCCTCCCATATCCATGGCATTTATTGTTTCCTTCAGCCCTTGTGGAGGAATGTGGAAATGCCATAGATGGCTTGTTCTAGAGCACAAGTATAGCCCTGCAAGGATGGGGTGCCAACTCTACAATAGAAAATCCCTGGAGATTTGGAGTGGAGTTTGGGGAGGGTGCAGTTTGGTGAATGGAGGGAGATCAGCAGGGATGTGATCATAGAATCAACCTTCCAAAGCTGTCTTTCCCCCCAAAGGAACTGATCTTTGTACTCTGGAGATAATTGTAACACTAGAAGAACTTCATCCTCTGACCTGGAGGCTGGCAACTCTACTGTATGCAGCTGTTATTATCCTCGTGAGAGAGGCTATTCAACCTCCAAAGCCAGTCCCTCAACATCCTGATGATCTTCACAACAGATGATGGATTGTCACATATCTCTGGCACTGTTTGCAATCTAGGTTGACACTCTACCACACATATAGGAAAAATTCTGGTAACTATTATCATGTAACATCACTGAAAAGTAAATTTAGATTAATTTTTTGCAATGCACTGCCCTCATTGGGGTGCCTTAGAGAAATCCAGAAGATCCTCCTTCTGAAGCCTCAGTTTTAGGTTTTCCCAACAGACACATATTTCTGCTATGTTCCTATAAGATGCTGTACAAATTATTCATTTAATTCTGGGGTCACTGAGAGCAAGGTTTATATGTACAACAAAGAAGGCAAGTCCTTGGGACTCTCATAAATTTCACTTGATACTAACAATTGTAGCAAGACCAACACAATCTCCCATTCCTGCTCAAGAGACCAATCCTAAGCAAGTCTATTAAGAATGCTACAGAGGTCTATTCAGTGGGACTTGTTTCCAGGAAAGTATTCTTTATTTCACACTACTTTTCAATTCCACTAATCAATCTCCTACATAAAAATAATACCCCCCCAAACCTGCAGCAGTAATCATTTTACCATGGATGCGCTATGCTTGTGAAATGGGGTCCTGAAATATCTCCCAATTCTGGGTTCAGTCAAGCAGAAGCTCTGTTAGAGAAAGGTTCCCAACTGAAACTAAAATCTGGATGCTACAGGAGGATAATAATGCATATTAGATTATTCCTTTTAACAACGAAATTCCTCTGAGCTGATGAAATCTCTGCACCGGACTGTCTCTATAGACACTGTACAAATATAACACTCATGTGGATCTCATCTTAATATTGAGTAGTGTATCAGACCAGCACCATGCCTGGCAAAGCAAACAAAAGGAAAATGGATGTCGACAGAAGGATTGTGATGATTGGGTTGGATCTGGGGTTCTGCTCTCCATGAACCCAGTAAGAAACAGGCTGCCTATCTGCATGAGCATCCAAGTAGTTTCAAGGTTTTTGTTCACCTTGAAATGCTATAATATTCTAATGTTGAAAATGCTTATTACTGAGAATTTTGAACTGGGGAGATAGCACTTAATCAGTTCATTGATATTTTATGATCTTCTTGTATAAAGAAGAAAAAGGAATGATAATAACTTGATGTAATAACCCGAGTTTACCTGTTCAGAACTTTATAGAAAAAAACGACTTAGAAGGTTATATCATAAAACATTAACAGTACAATTCAAATGGCTTAAAATGCTTTTATAGTGGAGGAAGGGAGGTAGTCGCCCCCATTTAAAAAAGCAAAATGGCCTAAATAAAATAATAACTACTATATGACTTTAGAGAGAATTGGAGTGCTGTGTAAAGATCATAATGGAGCTCTCTCTTCCCCTGTATCTTTTGGGGCTGCATCTAAATTTTTTAAATGCTAAAAATGAAATCACATCGGCTGCCTTGAGAATAGTACTGAGTAATCCACTGACTGCATAATCTTTTTCCTAAGGAAAAAAAAAGATAGGTAGTGAGAAATCCTTTAGTGATCTCTCCACAAAAGACCTTCCAATACTTTTTACGGGAGCTTGTTTTGAGAGTTGTAGTTAAAACAGAAAAGACTTGCAGGTTTCACAAGCCATTTTAAGATCTATTAATTTTTTGAAATTAATGTTCAATGTGTCATTGCACTAAGCTTTCAGATGGGGCATACTATAGTAGAGGAGAATAAATGAAGTCTTAATGCTAGGCGTGCCTGTGGCTTTACCTTATGTATAAAGAGGGTTAATAATGCTTTAAAGAAATCTACTTTTCACATTTAATGTAATATTGAGGGTGAAATTTGCCCTTCTGTTCACTGAAAAAAAGATTTCTGGAGAGGAGATTTCTAAATATGCAGGTCCACCTTAAGCAGCCACATGCCTGGTTGAACCCACTGCCTGACTTGATTAGTCTTATGTCATTTATTTCACAACCCAGCAAAACCAGGTGAATCGTTTTTATTATAGCTCTTAAATATCTTGATTTATATGTTCTGTAAAGCTACTTTTTAACATTGAAATTGGTCTTGTAATACAAGGAACCCCAACAGGGTGCCTATGTGTTCTGGCTCCAGTTTTTTTATTCAACAAGACATCTCTCCCACAAAGCAAACAGCCTCCATTCAATTGCCTCCATTGTGGGAGAATGCTTAACTTGTAACATCTTGACATTTTATGATCATCCCCAGCACCACATGGAAGCCATTGGAGGTGGTGCCCACTCTCCATACTCAACATTTGGGTTATTACCCAAAACGAACCCATTCAAGGTCATTGCAAGTGTTGCAGGCTGCTATGCTGTCTGCTCCAGCCGCTGATCCAGCTATCAAATGTTGTCTTTTACTGGTCCAGCAGATCAGATTTCCTCCATAGAAGAATAAGTATCCATTTGTGGATTTGTTGTCAAACTTGACTTTATGCCAGTTTGTGTCCATATATCTCACTAGTTGCGGTTCTTGACATGGTGATATCTTCAACTTTAAGTTGGCGCTCTTGTTGAGATATTTCGCCATCCTTCTAACAGGATGTTCTGGTTGGGCATTGTTGTTCAGTTCAGCATTTCCTCCAGCAAATGGCATTGCTCTTTCTTTTTGTGTAAGGCAACGTGGTTTGGCAGTTGCTCCACTGGGTGGTGCTGCCTCTTTTCTTGAGCTTGCCCTTTGATGTAGAGCTTCAGCCCCATTAGGTGGCATCAAGACCCATTGGGTGAAGCTGCTTTACTCTCCTTCTGTGGAGAAATCCTGTGAAGAAAACTGGGGTACAATTATCATCCACAAATACAACATGCTTTATATTCACTTCAAAGGTCTTGGGAGAGTGTCACGATGTCACTTCCTGTTTTAAAACAGGAAATGACTTGCAAGAAGTTTCCTCTTCAGTGCTCCCAGGAATTGCCAGCCAAAGCTTTATAATCTCTACTGAACATTCCAAGAATGCCTATAGGTTTAACAAGGTTGGAATCTCCATCTTAATGGATTGCTTTTGTATGCATTGCCCTTATTTCGAATGGTTCAGGAGTGGATAATTTATGGACCCACAAAGAAAAGCAGAAGTCCGTGGAGAAAATCTGTCATGGTCCACATTCATTTCTTTTGGCAGCATAACTGTTACAAAAGGAGTACCCCCCACCACCACCCAAAAAAATCACGAGGCACATTAATATTGATCATTTCTGACTTCTGGTGAAGAGAGATCAGCATTACAGAATCAGAATAGACTTGCACCATTCTGAGAGAAGCTGAGCTGGAGAAAATGAATAAATAGGGAAGAATTTGATGAAAAACAATCTCCTTTCAGTTGTTATATTTCATGATTCATATTTCCAGCTCTGGGTTAGGAGGATTTGGGGTGGGGTGGGAGACCGTGGAGTAAAATGCTATGGAGTCCACCCTCCAAAGCAGCCATTTTCTCCAGGGGAACTGATATCTGTCACCTGGAGATGACCTGTAAAACTGGAAGAAGTACAAGCTACATTTGATCTGCCCCATATTTGCAATCATCATACTTTTTAAACATGTATACTGAGGATGATAAAGAACCTCTGTTTTCCCATAGACAAAATGGTAATTGAATGTCATACAATATCCCTGTGTGACTCTGTGGAGAAATCCCTTCCCTTTGGGCTCTCACTTTAAAGAAATATTAACATTATTCCCATTGCACATTCTTCAAATGAAGACAAACAATACTTTCTGTGAAGTGTGTATCTGTTTTGTTGCTCTTGTTCTGAGACTGTAGATTCACAGAAGTTGTGATGTAGGTATCATGGTGCCATCAAGTGTAGCCACTCACTCCACTTTTGTTCACTGGAGACAGCATACAAGTTTAACAGTTCTCTCCTAAGCACCCTTCTCTGTGTATTGTAATCAGTGCCTAAGACTGCAGGGTAAACTATTTGTAGAAGGTACATTTGCACAGTTTACAATAAATGCATGTACATCTTGTATGTATGTGTGTATAATTGTTTGTAAGAAAGAACCAACCATATTTGCTTTACACAAGAAAAAGGATATCAATAGCTGGATGAACATAATTGCCATGCCCCTCTGGCCACTGTTGGGGGATTGGGGGACTAATGTTGCCAAATCCAAGTAGGGAAACTCCTGGAGATTTGGGAATGGAGTCTGAGGAGGACAAGAACCTCAGTGAGGTTCAATGCCTTAGATTCCACCCTCCAAAACATCCATCATCTCAAAAGGAACTGATCTCTATAGTCTGAAGATGAGTTGTAATTCTGGAGATCCTCCATTCCTACCTGGAGGCTGGCATCCCTGAGTTTGAATCACACACTGAGCTGTACAGGAGTTGAACATAAAATGATAATTATTCAACACACATATAAAGTGTACACTGTAACATGGATTGCACGTGCATTCACTGTAACTTGGAAAGAGGGCTCCTGTGTCTACTGAGTGAGCTCAGCCTCAGGCTACTATTAACAGTACAGAAATCTTATGGATAGGTTTAGGTGAAGTACTGAATCTATTTTCTAGTGGATTCACTGACAAGAGTTTAGTAATCCAACCACATCGTATCGACTTGTGGAACTTAGATCAGACCAATGTTCCATCTAGTTCAGCATCCTGTTTCACATAGTGGCCAGCAAGATGCTTTTGGATGCAAGTGCTTATGGTACTGGTCAATCCTTGCTCCTCTTGGTTCTTGGCAAAGGGAGCAGAATAGAAGCAATGTGTAGTGAGATAGTACATAGGAACAACTTCCACACAGTGGAAATGGGCCATAGCTAAATAGCAGAGGAACCATTTTTGGCACTTCCACTTATAAAGGATCTCACTAGCAGACTGACGATAATATCTGGCTTGGCATAAGGCAGAGTCATATTCTGAGGCTGATGTAAAGTAGGCACCACAGGGCTGTTTGGGTTGTTTGAATCCATCATCTGGCCTGACAAGTTTAAAGTGGCACAACACATATTACAAAGGAGCAAATTGATTTGTTTTTGTTAGGACAGTCATTGAATTTAATTTTGTGCTTAATTATTAATAGTACAGTTTACATTAATAATATTAATAATAAGCTTACTTTTTCTGCACAAAAGAGCATAATTTGGAATACTAGTATTCCATTATAAATGATTATTTCAGAAAAACAAATGTTTTCATCTTACATGCAAAATAATAAACCTCTGGCCTAATTTTGCAAAGGGAAATCTGGGAATCTTTTAGTATTCTTTTAGTAATCTCAGACAGGTTTGCAGAGTGATGTGGCCACTATCCCACACATTATTTTGAGTAGATGAAATTAGCTTATTAATTGTTAATGTTCAGTATGATATGAGGGGGAAAAAATCTGGAGATTCAGATTGGGCTTGTCACTGAAGCTTGAAAGTTATTTCCTGGTCTATCCAACTAAAATATTAATGCATTCTAGACCACTGTAGGAAAGCAAAAAAGAAAAATAACTTTTCGTGCTCATAGGATAACAGCCTTGTCATTAAAAAGAGAAAAGGAAAAGAATATAGGGAAACGATGCTACCCCTCCAGCCATCTGTTCTTGAAGCTAAGAGCAAGATACAAAAACATGCCACTAGCAAATTTCAAACTGAAAAAGTAATTTGAGGCTGCATCAATTTTTGGTCAGAATAGGGATCTCAGCACTCATTCTTTATGGATGATATTTCTCAGGCTCTCCCCCCTCCCCCCACCTCCGATGCCTTTTGGATAATTGCCAAGTAGCAAAAAGCTAGTGAAGTGTTAGTGAAGCCAGCCTTCAAGTGGGGCCTGGGGATTCCTCAGAATTACAGCTCATCTCCAGACTGCAGAGATCAGTTCCTCAGGAGAAAATAGATACTTTGGAGGATGGACTCTACTGCATTGTACCCCACTGAGGTCCCTGTCCTCCCCTAGGCTCCAGCCCCAAATCTCCAGGAGTTTCCCCTTCCCCATTTGGACATAACACCCCTACCCCTCATCCCCTGATGGTGGCCGGGGGGGGGGACCTTGCAACTCTATGTGGGTTAGTAATTATTAATGGGCCATGCTGGGGTTTCCAGCCTTTTTAAGCCTAGGGGCATCTTTGGAAGTCTGATGTGTGGTAGGTATGGCAGGCAGATACTTGGGCTAGGATATTTACTGATATTTACTTTGTTTCTATATCCAGAAACTTTATTTAATGTGAAAGAATATATAAAGTATTATGAAATAATAATCTGTTCTATATGCATTTTGTCCTCCCGACAAGGTGCCACTGAAGCAGGAAGCGTGGACAATGCAAAGTTTCCCCCCAGCTCCTTGGGTTTTCAATCAATGCAAGCCACCAATCCCTTCACAGTGGTAGTTTTGGGAACTCAAACATGCTTCCTCCCGAGTCCTGAAATTAAGTTTTTTTTTCCACATTGCCACCGGGACACATAACAAAAGTAAAACGTTTTTTTTTTTTTTAACGTATACTTCCTCATTGCTACGGGAGCATGCCACAAGAATAAAACATTTATTTAGATCTTTTTTCGGGATTCTTTGTATAATGGTCTGTGTTTATGTTTGGGTAGATTTGTGATAGGCTGGCCATGGTAACTGGACCCTGATGGTTGTGTATTCACAATGAAGATTTGTGCAAGGTGCAAGGGCGGGCACAATGCTACTGAGACTGTTGCCCTTTTCTCCCTTCAGACAGGCTTGCCCCTGTTTGCACCCCGATTTCCAGCGCAACAAGAGAGGGGAAGCAGGATTTTGCTATTTCCTTCATCACAGAGCAAACTGGATAAAAACTCATGCCAACTGCTGCACAGCTGTGGGTTGCTGCCAATGTCATGAGGTGGTAGCATTCAAACCCAATAAGAGGCTCTTTAAATTAGGGTTTTCTCTCTCCTTTTGACTGCAACCTGAATGTCAACTGGATCTACTTGAATAAATGTAAATGTACTTCTTTTTTGCAATATACTTAATGGGATATTTATTTACTCTGCTTAGTATCATGCTTCTATGACTGGGCAAAACTCTGCTATGTTTACCAACTGTCCCAGTAAGTTTAGCCCTTAACTGTACCCTGCAGCCTTTACTTTCCACTCATACATTCAGTTGTGGCACTGGGAAGACTTGAAATTAAAATGCAAACTATTTGCATTCATCTCAGAATGGGAAACCAGGGTCAAGAACATGCCATATTATGATTGCGTGCATTTATATTTGATAAAACATGCTTGCAATTTATATGTAAATGAGGTGTGGCTCATGATCCTCTAGCACATTGTCAGGATGGTCCTCATGTCATATAGCCCAATTGTCTTTTTATAAAAAAATGTGCAGGGCGTGTTTGTAGATATTTTTAGCAGGATCAAATTCTGCTTTAACTGGAATGGCATCAGAAACTTCTATCCAATCAGTGATTCTGGAACTGACAGTAGATTTCATGGGCCAGACAGCTGCTACCACCTCTTCCTCCTTGGAATCCGGGGAGGTGGGCTTCGCACCGGTGGAATACCCACCTAAGCAGCTGACCCACCAAGAACCAGACCCAGTGGAGGAAGCATCAGGCTCATTTCTGTTGGAGAAAGAAAGGACACAGGGGCTAGGGCCTCAGTTGCTATCAGGGTCCACTGAACCCGTGGTGCATAGAAGAAGGAAGGCATGCTTGAGGGCTGGATTGCTTGCCCAATTGCTCAACAGTGATCAATGTTAATTCCTGGAGTATACATAGGGGCTTTACGCACCGGGATCTTTGTTGCAAATTGGTCACTGAATGAAAAATCGCCATTTAAAATAGTGGAATTCGTCGTTATGCATACCTGCCTTTGTAGTGGAATCCAGTTGCGTTTTGTAGCGTTTCCCACAGGCGTCCGGTCTCGGCAGAAAAGGAAGCGCTATTGCCAAGCTCGTCCCGCACCTGGCCGTCAAGCAGCCAATGGGCAGCCGTTAGCATGCTCCCAAACAGCCCCTTTCCCTTTAAGAAAGGTTTTTTTTTTTTTAAAAACAGACCCATTGTAATGAATCTGTGTAGATTCGTTGCAACGGAGAGAACCATCCAGCTGCCTAATGTGAGCTGTCGTTTGATCATATGATCGTTGCCACGCTGCCTCGAGTGATAAAAAAAAATCCCCCCCCTCTCACGGGCCCGATTTTCGGCTGAATTAATGTGTAAAAAATAAAGGGACTTTATTTCAGCAAATGGGCTTTTATGTGGTTTGTGCTTAGTGACTAAAGGTGAAGGACTGAAGCCAGGGAAGCCTCTAAACAGAAAGAGGCTCGCTGGTGCGTTTATCCCCGCTCGCTCGGAGAAAAAAAAATGGCGATCGCTTCGCCGGAAGTTTGGAGGACAGGCTCAGGAGGAGGGACTTTGAAGAAACCGCAACAATGTTAACGCACAGGTCTTTTTCGCTAGTGTTGCAGATTGGTTGCAAGAGTGTAGCGCTTTCCGGAGGGTGAATCCACTTTTTGGGATTCCCCTGAAAGCGCTACAAGGAAGCGCTTTTTGCAGATTGGTTTCAGGTGTGTGGCAGATTGTCTACGACGTCGTGCGTTATGGCAAATCAATAGCGTTTCCAATTGGCAACCATTGTGCGATTTTGAAGCCGTGCAAAAAGCCCCTTAGTCTTTACAGGATCAGCATTGACAGGCTGTTAGGAAGTAGCAAGGACCTACACCTACTGACAAGAAGTGACACCTACACCTTGGGGGGGGGTAAGTCAGCAACTAGACATGTGGGAGCAATATTGCTCATCACCCTGACTTGCACACCATTCTTGTTCACATCTGTTTGCTTTTACAGCTTCTCATGCTCTGGACTGAACCAGGGGCTCTATGGCTCTGGAATGACTTCGGGACTATGCTCTTGTATCTGCTGCACTTGTTATTGTCCTATCTTGTTTGTCTTGGAAACCCCAGGGTAGAGTAAAAGTGCCAGGCTTTGCCTTGAACATGACAGTAGGGATGGGCACAAACTGGGAAAATGCGGTTCATCATCACATGACATCCCAGGCCTGAGTTAAAAGCCAAATTATCTTTCAGGCACAGGCTGGGACAGCCAATTTTATTAATCTCAATAAAGAAACCATGTTACTTGGGTGGGTCTATCAGTGAGGGAACAGAATTTTTTAAAAGGGAAAATCTACCTTTGAGGGAAGAAGGTGGATTGGGGGGGGGGGATGTCATCATTTCTTTATTTATTAAAAAAGAAAGAAACATAATGATTGTAAATTTTATTATTTTTATTTTATTTATTTATCATTACATTTGTTTCCCGCCCTATCTCCTGACACTCACAGTGGGTTCCATCACAGTAAATCTAGAATAAAACACAGATAAATATAAAATTATTAATTGAAACAAAATTAAAATTTAAGTACAAAATCCAGCCTACAATTGCCTCATTCTTCTGCTTACTGGGAAAGGGAGGAAGAGGAGGTAAGAGGGTCATTTTAGCCCCAGTTGGTGTATTAACTAGGGCTTTGACTGGGAGGCCAGCATAATTCAGATGTTGTTTTAGGCCACAACTATAGAGCTGGTAGAAAAGCCCTGTTAAAGGTCCTGCAGGCCTCTGATCTCATCAGGAAGAGCATTCTACTAGGCCAGAACCAGGGCCAGGGCCAAAAAGGTTTGGATCTTGTAATTTCACCACAACTTATCCACAAAAAAAGCTAACAAATGCCTCACAGATAGTGCCTGACTGCATAATTTTGGACTGTCCTATAGCTAAGGGCATTAAGGATTGAATAATTCTGAATAATTGTGCTGGGTGTAAGCTAGCAGAGGCAATAGATGCTACAAAATATTTCCTTTTGTGGTCTTTACTGTCATCTCATAAGCATTCATAAGCATCTGATGTTCTTGAAGCCAAACTTGCTCTAGCCATCTCAGTTCTTGTTTCTGTTCATGCAGCTCAGGGGTGTACCATGGAGCTGGCTTATTGACATAAGTGAAGAGGGCATTGGAACACTACCTTTTACTAAGTCAAATCATTAGTCTATACAGGTAAGTATTGTTTACTTTGAACAGAAAGCTACTTTCTAGCATCTCAGGGTCCTTCCCAGCTAAGACCTTTTAAACTGGAGATGGCAGAATTTCATTGGGGACCTTCTACATCCAAAGCATATGATTTATCACTGAGCCATAGCCCTTTCTCACTGTATATCACATTACTGAACAAACGGATATATACTGTAGCACTGCTGGAGTATAAGTAATGCAAGTATATATGCATGCACACAGAATGGCTGTTAGTGGATGGCTTTAAACAGCACACACAAATTTGTGAAACATAGTGTTATTATTCTGCAATTATTCTAGCTTCTCTGGAAATTCCCTCACTGTTTCAACTGAGCAGAGTTCTCCAAATTACCTTGAATTTCACTTGAATTTGCATCTTGATGGGAACTGTAGTCACAATCAGATCTGTTTCCAGACCTTAGAATGAAACCTGCCTGTGTTCTTATTCCTTCTAAAGGAAATTACTTTAAAGAACTAGATGGCTTTTTATTAATGTCCTTGTAAGATGACAAAAGGACTTCAAAATAAGTTGGAAGAACTTGTTCCTTTGTGAGTGTAATTGAATCTCCTTAAATGGCTATTAAGGAATGGGAATTTTCTTTGAAATCAGCAGAAATAGATGGATCTTCCAGAATTTTAAAACATGTCACTTTGAGTACTAATGGAAGTTTGCAGCTGAAAAATTCAACAGCTTTGCTGGTGTGAAGATTTGAAAGTCAGCAGTGGAAGATTATTTATTGGTTCCTTTCATTTGAATTAAACTCACTTTAAAAGTTCTAGAAAGACTGCTCATCCCACCATTTGTCATCCCAGGTTTTTGGCAGTTCTGTGAGAGATTTGCCGCCTCCTCCTTCAACCTTTGTGGGGATGGAGACTAATCCCCTTCACAGGAAGGCAATGGATATAATTGAATCTCGGAATGCCGTGGCATGCCTGCTCACGCATACATTCTGTAGCAAAGTGGTTCTGTTTGTTCACATTTAGGCTGTCTCCAGAATTTGCTAGTAGAAAATGCCTTTAATGCAGTATTGATTGATTATTACCTGTCTTCTCTGTGATTCTCGTTTGCATTCTGCTTCTAAGAGGCTACATTTTTCTCTGCCATAGGCTTGCAGCCTTACCAATATGTATCAGGAAGCCTTGTTTTATTGAATGCAGATTTCTTCGAAACTTGCCTATTATCTGCCAATAGGAGCTGTGACTCTTGTTAGCTTGGATGCTGAAAATCTTGTTGGTCTCCAAGGTGCTACAAGCATGCTTATTAAATGTAGATACTAAAAATACAAGGTGGGTTGCGCAAAATATCTGGTTGCAACATTAGAGATTGTTATGGCATATGTATGTATACAGTGGTTTGCTTCTAGTGTTCATAAACTCCACAACATGTATTGGATATTGATTTTTATAGCATCTATACTGGACCAAATTGCATTTTACTCATTTTACTCATTCCCAAGTGATACAAGTCAATTTTACAGCCCACTTCCATTTTGCAGATGAGGAATTTAAGTTTACAGATTGTATTATTTTGGTCAATTCCATGCAGTAATTAATACTAGGAATGGGCATAAGCCATATTTTTACAGTTCATTTCAGTTTGTGGCTTATGTTCAAAGCACAAATTTGTAAACTGAGCCAGTTCGTATTGGCTTGTGAACACTGTGTTGGGCTCCCCACTGATTTCCAAGGGAGCAGAAAGCTGGGGTATAAATGCCTCTGAGCACCTCCTTTCTACTGAGGGATAGCAAAATGAGGATTTCAAGGTTATCTCAGCTGCATAGAAGGAAAAGGCACCCTGAGGGTAGTGATTAAAACTTTCTCAGACCGATGTTGCATGTGTGTGTCTGTGTGAGATGTAGGAGATCGAAAGATCAAGCATTTCCCCACAGTCTCAATAAGCTTCCATGATGCCTACCTAGAGCTTGAATACTAATGAATACCTGGAAGGTGGTGGCTGCATGTGTAGGGATACGTTCCCTACAATGAGGTGATAGCTCAGGGGAACATTTAAGGAGGCATTTTGGTCCCACCACTCTATGGCCTAGCTGGACACTACCTATGGACTGGCTGGACATTCAGCAAAGTACCTTAATATGAATGGTACTCTCTAGTTAGAAATGGTAGCTGATGCTACTGGCTCTGTAAGAATAGTCCTAGACACAACGTCCTTCTATAACAGCCTAATAACAATCTAAAGCTGTACCAGCCCTTGGGGAAAACACACAGTAAACCTTCCCTTGGCAATGTAACAGCCTGCATATTGGTCCTGTAGCTTGAGCGTCTGACAAGTGGTATCCCACCTGTGTTTTCACTTAGCAAAAGTGTTCAGTTCATTATTTAAGGGAACATAGATGTCAGCTATTCTGTATTCCTTCTTTCTGAAAAACTAATTATCACATTGTTATGATGGCTGTGTAAAAGGAGTGGTCCTACTGTCAAAACATTCCATGAAACATCCTGCTTATTACAAAAGCAACACACAACTTGAGAATCTCCATAGCATCTACATTTTTCTTTCTGTCACCTTGCCTGCTGTTATTGAATGTGGTGTAGTCACATTAGTTAGATCCAGGTTAACTTCTTTGTGCCCTTCTGCCATGAAAACAGCCCCCCCCCCAATCAGAATGTAACAGTCAGAACTGCTTGGATGGACAGGCTCATTTTTGGCCATGATGATTGCTAATTAATATGAAGAAGAGACAAAAAGGAAGATAAGAAGGAAAGGGATGCTTTAGTTTTCATATCTTGGAAGCTGGTTTTTGGCAGCTTCTTTCAAATTTTGAATTGTCAGCTTCACAAAAAATACAAAATAAATTCAAAGGAGAAGGACAAAAGAGCACAAGAGATTAGACAAACAGTTTAGAAGAAGAAGAAGAGTTGGTTCTTATATGTCGCTTTTCCCTACCCGAAGGAGGCTCAAAGCGGTTTACAGTCACCTTCCCTTTCCTCTCCCCACAACAGACACCCTGTGGGGTGGGTGAGGCTGAGAGAGCCCTGATATCACTGCCCGTTCAGAACAGTTTTATCAGTGCCGTGGCGAGCCCAAGGCCACCCAGCTGGCTGCATGTGGGGGAGCACAGAATCGAACCCGGCATGCCAGATTAGAAGTCTGCACTGTTAACCATTACACCAAACTGGCTCTCTGTTCCATTTGAGTTTTGTGGGTTTGCTTTTACTAGGTATTATATTACAAAAGGATTTCAGACAGCCTTCCCCAACCCATTACTCATTTATTTGTACAGCTTCAACTCTGTACTGAAAAGCCAGTGACTTCCTTTCCTATGTAGTCCATTGAGAACACTTAAAAAAAATTAGCAGGAAATGAAATAAATTGAAGCTGAATTTAAGAAACTGCAAAAGATTTTGAATGAAAGCTATCATTTGTTCATTAAGGCTGTGGCAGGGAAAATCAAAACGATGCAGAATATGTTCAACCCATGGGTTTCTTCGCTCCATTTCATGGGAGGTATAAAGCTTTTCTGAGGATTGCAAGGCAGCATGAAGGGGAAGAGTGCTCTGTACCAGAGGGCACACATTTAGAAGAGGTTTTGTAGATGTAGCTGACAGAGATAAAGCAAAAGTCCAGTTGTACCTGAAAGTCTCTTAACATTTATCTGAATATAAGCTTTGCAAGTCACTGTTCACTTCAGGTATGTGAAGAGGAGATCATGCTGAGAATTCTTTTGGGAAGATTACAAGAAGGAGGGAGGAGGGGGAAAAAGAGAGATGGAGAAGTTCGGCGTGAATGGATATAATCAGGTATATTGGGTCTGTGAAAATTGTAGGCTCTTTTCCCCCTCTGTCTTCATAGTGCATTATTTATTGTCTACACAATTCTGTATTTGTCCATTTTTATGGTGAAATCTAGGTCTGTGGATTATTTTAAATTATGTAACTCAGTTTTATTGCTCATGTTATGCTTTATGCTGATTTTTTTTCTGGAGCCTTTATTCTTCTGTTATCAGTCATGTCTCAATGAGATGCTGTTTAACATCTACAGATGTCCCCTCTCCCACCTGATCTGGGGCTTTGGACAGGGATGTCTTCAACATGCAGATTCTGTGGTTTTGTCAGACAGTGCTGTTCCGACTACATTTGGTGAGCTTGCGGGGCTCCTCGGTTCTGCTTGCGGGAGGGTGATTTTCTTCTTCTTTTCTTGATGCTGTTTATTGCCTTTCAGGAGGTATAGCATTCCCCCTCACAGGAAACAATGGAAGCCAGGATGCGCCTCCCCCCCCCCCCCCGCCAGTTATGAATCTGAAATTTACAAGTTTTGTTCAAATCCTTATCTCAAGATTTTATACAAAGTATATCATTTTCAGTATGTTTCACACTTATAAAACCTTAAAGACTTCCCTAAACTGGTATAAGCAAAACTCAGTTATATGTTGGAATATTGTTTTATTAAGGCTAACTTGTATTGGCATTCAGTACTAGGAAAACAGCCCAGTGGAAGGAAGACAGAAATACTAATGGGAAGGGAGAACAGTACTTGCCCTGAATGCTTAGCTTGAAAAAATTAAAAATTCAAAGATATCCATAGCAAGAAAGAAGCAGCATCGAAAACAGTTTGTGCCCAGCATCCCACTTCCATGATGAATGGCATTGACTGCAACGGGCTACGAGCTATTGCACATATGTAACACAGTGGGGGAAATCTGTTAAATCTTAATTTTCTGGTTAATGTGCTAGGGTCTGAGTTTTAAGAGGTCTTTGCTGCATTCTTGCCTGCTGTGAGTGCATCCAGCTCAGCAGCCCTGATCCATCCTGTTTTGTTAAGCTACTCACCGCTTCCATGGACGAGGGCTTCCAAAGCAACCGGGAGCCTGAGAGATATATATTTTAGGCTTACATCTTTTGTCATCTTGATGACTTCTTGTTTGCCGCTTGTGGTTTTCCGCTGGAAGATCAATTCCATGATAGGGAGCTTAATTGGGAGTGATGGTCAGATAACCGAAAGAGCTATTTGTCAGAGCAGAAGGAGTCACATGTTATGACTCTTAGTGTGTGGGTGAGTCAGGACACTGCTTCTCCGACCTTTGTTCGTAATTGAAAGTTTAAGGAACAGCATGAAACGGATCATGCTGGCCAAGCAATGAAGCAAGCTTAGTCAAAGCATTGCCCTTGGGTCTGAACTCCTGAGCTTTAAAGCGTCACCTCTTTGGTGCTTCCTGCTTAGCTCCCTGTAAATTGACTTTAGAAAAGCAAAACTGGTAATATATTTGCATTATTTGCATGACAGTAATAGACGCAAACAGGGATGCAAAAAAATCAGAAGTTGCAAGCACTTCATCTTTGCTCTAATTAATGCTGTTTGACAGGCTTTCACTTAATTAGTAAGTAGTCCACAGCTTAACTTAATTAATCTGCAATACCGCTTGACAGACTTCACTTAATTAGAAGAAGAGTTGGTTTTTATACCCCACTTTTCACTGCCTGAAAGAGTCTCAAAGTGGCTTACAATCGGCTTCCTTTCCTCTCCCCTCAACAGACACCCTGTGAGGCAGGGGAGGCTGAGAGAGCTCTGAGAGAACCTGCCCAAAGTCACCCAGCTGACTGTACGTGGTAGAGGAGTGAGAAGTGAGGAATCAAATCAGATTCACCAGATTAGAGACTACCACTTTTAACCATTACACCAAACTAGCTTTCAGATAGCCTGCAGCAGTAGACAAAGCTTTCCATTTGGATGTATACCAATTAGATAATGAGGCCCAACAACATCCAGGCTTGCCATTTTCCCACTGAGGCCAGGAGATGCTCTGCCACTGGTCCCCACTCTTGTGGCTATGAAAAAAAATGCTGTTGTACATCGGCATGCTATCACTTCAAGGTTGGAATAATGATGTCACTCTGCTCTCATTACTCCTAGAGAGGTGTGAGGTCTAGGGGTGGGCATGAACTGGCTCATTTTTGTGATTCGCAAACGGAAGTTCGTGGTAGGTTTCACTTTTAAGTGGTTGGTTTGTGAATGGATACATTTCTCTGCTCCTTCAAAATCTTTACAAAACATCAAAACTACAGGGAAGATGGAGTTTGGAGGGCATGTAACCATTAAAAGGAGGTCCCCTGTGAACTTGATGTCTCTAGCTTACACAGGATCTGTTTTATACACTCCTGAACCCAGATAGCATTTTCTTGAGAGCACCTGCATTTGGGGGCCATAACTCAGACTCCACAAATTCAATCTTCACCAAACTTGGAGGGCAGGTAGGAGAAAGTCAGTCAGAGGTCACCTGTGAACTTGGTGCCTCTAGCCACTGCGGGACATGTTCTACTGTATCAAAACCCTCACAAATTGAACCAGTACATTTAGCATCTAAAATTTTGTGACAGTTGGTGGCTGATGAAATGGGCACACTGTTAACTGAACCACACCACATTTCCCTGGTTCATGCCCATCCCTAGTGAGGTCATTTCTGGGTTTAAAATATTATTTAAGGCCTCATTTCATTTTCAGCCTTTGCTGGAACACTATCCATGCTATACTGTTTATTCCAGCTGGGACTTTGTCGAAATCCAGCCCATGTCTGTTGGATCTGTGCTAACAGAAGGCCTTCAGGTCTCAGACTGAGAGAGATGGAGGTTTTACATTACCAGAGTTCTTCCCTTTAGCTTTCTCCTCAGAAGCAAGACCCAGTAGGCCCTCTCTAAAGGTCTCTGGCCATGAAGAATAAATATTTATCAGTATGTCCTCTCTGATCTATTTCCTTTTGCTTTATGAAAGGCTTATCTTGTCCTGAAGCCAACCCCTTTGGAGACTTCACCCCCATGAAAGCTGAGCAATTCCTGTGGGGAACCTCTACATGGCAGCTGCAACTCATTTCTTTGTTTTCCCCACCCCTGGCTCAAGGCTGCATCCCAGTTGCTCATCAAGCCAGTAGTCTGTTAAAGGGTCCATCCCTATCAAGCAGTGAAGCAGCAGGCTTTGCCCTAAAGTTGCCATATGTGTTGCTGCTATGGCTCATTGAGTTGGGCACCTCCAGAGCCAGGGAGTTGCTCAGGTTGCTAACAGACTTGATTCCTGGGTCTCATAATTATGAAGGACACTGACACTGGTCTGGAAGCAGAGCTTGGTGGCCTGAATCCTAAATCCATGTTGTGCTATGACAAACTACCCTTTCTGTAACAGTGCAGTATTTATTAGGACCTTCATTAGGATCACTGTATCACCTTTTTCTTTTTATTAAATTGATTTGAGAAGCAACCAAAGCTATTTCCCTTCTGAGATCTAGCAGAGCAGGAATCTTCTGGGTGTCACAGTCATTGTCAATGAGGAATTATGTCCTACTGCAGTGAGAGAAGAATGACGCAGGAAGTGGTGTTGCCCTGATAATGTCCACTGGGTGAATATTTACATAAATGCTTCTGACAGTTGAACTGTAAGGAGGAATGTAGATTAAATTGCTCTCCCCCCATGGGCTCTCTGTTACATTAATAAGCTTTGGTGCCGATAAGCACTAATCATTAACATATCCATGCTATTCATAATCGTAAGCTCCTTAATGGGATCTAACTCCCAGAGCTGAAGTGATTACCTTAGATGTATTTGCTAATGTTGCCACCGTGATCGGAACGAAAGTTACCAAAGACGGGTGAGGGATGGGCTGCCAAAGTCCCAACAGAGCAGAGAGGAATGGACAGTCCTGCAGTCAGGGCCTCCAAAGACCTTCATTTGGTCTTTGGATTTCTTCCTGAGATAGAGACGGTCCAGCATTCCTGTGAGGCCAAAGTGATGGGGAAGTGTGATGTGGCAGATTAGTGTCATTAATTCCAACACTTCCATTCCCCTGATACTGTTGAGGTAATCCACTTTAATACCTAATAAGCAAGCAGACTTTGCTGCATTCATTTGAAATGATGAGTGCCATAAATGTAAGGCTATCTCCCCGCCTCCCCACTCCCCCGCCCCAAATGTTATTCAGAAAAAAGGTTTTTTTAAAAATTCCCGGACAGAACTGTGACTTTTATATGAATTGAAATACCACCCTGTCTTTTTTTTGATGCCATACTTGAAAAACAGCCGGCTGCACATGGAGGAGCGGGGGATCAAATTTGACTCGCCAGATTAGAAGTCAGTGCTCCTAACCCTTACACTACGCTGGCTGACAAGCTGCTCAAGATTATACTTGTTCTGGTAAAATACAAAAGATGTTTCTGGTTGTAAAATACAACAAAGAGGAAAGGCCTATGTTCAGACACCCAGAATGTCTGTACTTCTCTGAATGTTGCACTTTACCTACCTGGGATTATAAACAGTCAAGCACCTGGCAGGTAAAGATCTCAAATAATGCAAATCTGGTTTGTGTGTAGGGCTGTCAGGTCTCTTGCCTGACCTTCTCCATTCCCAGCCACCACTCAGAAGGGGAGCGGAAATGGTGTCTCTCTGAAATTGTGGTCACTTCTGGTGTGAACTTGGAAAAGAAACCAGAAAACATGTAGAGTGGAGCTCTGACATTTTAAAGGTGAGGATTTGTTCCATCCCTCTTCCTGTATTGGCTGTGGGCAGAACATGCACATGGACATGCTTCATGTACCTGTCCAGCAGTTCCTACTTTTAGATGGGAAACCTTTGATTTAATTCCATACAAAAAACTCTAGGAGGAGCGCTGCATCATATGAACTCCCTTTAAGAGCACAAAGCAGCCTGCTCCAAGTGAATGGTACTATGTGAGCTAGGTTCCATTCAAGTAGCCCTCAGGACACAAGCTTTCAAGAGTCAAAGCTCCCTTTGTCAGATGAGTATCTTTTTAGATACTATGAGAGGATCTTCTTGAGTTTGCAGTACTTGTGTTCTACCCTACAAAAGAAATGTGACTTTTCTCAGTTCATAGCTGCCTGTCTGTTTTTCTTCTTTCCCACTCAAGGTTTGCTTGCTATTTTTTGTCTCTTGTCAAATTATTGTATGTATATTTATAAAATTCTGCCTTTCCAGACTTCCTTAAGGTGGCTCAAAATCAAAACAGTAAATCCAATAAAAACAAATCATATCAATAAGAACAAATAAAAACAAAACAATATAATCCATATCAACGGAAACATTGCCAATGAAACAGGTCTTTGCTTTTGGGGCCCGGGTCAAGGTGATGTTTTTGACTTTTAAACTCCTACATGAACACCTCAAGATCTGCATTCTATCACATGACCTTATCCACCCATAAGAGCAGGGGTAGTCAAACTGCGGCCCTCCAGATGTCCATGGACTACAATTCCCAGGAGCCCGTGCCAGCGAATGCTGGCAGGGGCTCCTGGGAATTGTAGTCCATGGACATCTGGAGGGCCGCAGTTTGACTACCCCTGCATAAGAGGATATTTGGGGAGGCTCTAAAATATGCTACCTTACTTTCAATCACTTGGTGAGTGGCTACAGGTCAGAGACTTTTCAAGGCTTTGGATTTCCACCTTTCATGAAGCTCGTCTGGCTCCATGCCTGTTAACCTGTGTTCAACTTGTTAAAGAATTGGGCAAGCCTAATATGGATTTTCAATTTGGCTTCCAATCTTGACTGAAATCATAAACTTATAAAAGTTTGGAAGGTGGAAGAGTAACTGTAAAGCAGTTGTTCTGTATTCCAGTCAATCATTTTCAAAAACTGACTTTGAACATTGCCTTTAGTACATGTCAGAAATCTGATCCTAGCACATGGTGATGTTTCTGATTGTTGTAATATCTATTGTAAAATGCTGTGAAAGAGATGCCTCGCAGCATTCTATTAATAGGAAATAAAAACAATATTTACAATGACTTTTCTCCTACACACAGAACCTCAACGGAGAAGGGCTGAAATGCATTAGCAGCACTTATAAATTCAACCCTGATTTTGGCTCTGAAAATGTCACAGTTGTTTTACTGGACAACTTTTTTCAAGAATTGGGGTGGTGTTGCCCTGATAATGTCCATCATCCAGTTTATAGACCTCTCATTGGCTTTTGATATCATTGATGGTGGTATTCTTCTGAAATACTTAGTCAGGGATGGGCTGGGAGGTTCCAGTTAGCAATGGCTCTTCAAGAATGCAATAGTCCAGAAGGTCATACAAATGTGTTGTTCAGATATTTTGCCTAAGAACGACCATTGGGCAGGCTGAAAGTCACAAAGATGATTAAAGCTGAGCAGAAAGGCTACAGTTATTCTTTTCACTTTGCTTTTTGATAAGGTAAATAGTGGCCTTTTAAAATGACAGACTAAGGCAGTACAGGGTCAAATCAACTTTAAAAGCCTCGGCTAGGATGTCAGATGTAATACAATTCTAAGGATATCCAATCTCAAATCTCAGAGGCAGAAGGGAATAGTGGATAGAATTGGGAGAATAGAACCCTGTGTGACTCAGGTTCAATCCCCTGCATCTACTATGAAAGCTCGCTAGGTGAACAGTCTGGCCTACCTCACCCATTATAATGATAGGCTTGCTTGCTTGCATCCGGTGGCAGGGCAAATTCCCAGTTCTGCTCATGGACACTTTAAAGAAGATTTTATTTCACCTTTGACAATATAGGTTTGTAATCACGTTGCAACATGGACTGTACCATTTTTTAAAAAATTACTTGGAGCAGGAAATGGAGAGGGGAGGCGGGTGCAAGGGTGGGACAAAGTTGCCAAGACTTGCATGTTTCCCCCTCCATACGGTCTTGTCCTTGGTTGCTCACCAATGGGACTCGTGATGTAGAGTGGTAAATTCAATTTTGGCGATTACTGAAATCGTGAGTTAAAAATGGCCAAATCTCAACCCAGCTACTGGACAGCCTCAGGATGCCGGTGATGTCATGTGGAGGGGGCTCTAAAAACTGTCAACATTCAAAGGCTGTCCAGGAACATATTCCTCATGCGGAAATGGTCTACAATCCTCACTATTGTGATCAGGGCAACAGATGGTACAATACCAACAAAACATGAGGAAATAAAGCACCCTTCAAAGTAACTTCAGACTCTGCCTTTGGTAGTTATTTTTTACTGACTGGCAGAAATTAGCAACGCCACATTGTATGGCTGGATATTATTTCACTCCCATCATCACCTGCCTGTGTAAACTAAACTGTTATTACAGGTAGATTAATTTTAGTTAACTGTGTGTCATTATTGAGAACAGCAGTGCTAAAATATATTTGAATTATGGGAACTACCCATCCAAGGAATGGGCATATTCACTGTAGATTTAAACAGAAAGAGAAAAACAAATGTTGTAAATCACAGAATGAGCTACGCAGATGAATGCATTTTATTTGTACAGCCCCTGCTTTTGGAAGGCATTTATTGCCACTGAGAATTAAGATGGAAATCCTAGTGAGGCATGAAACTGTACTTGATGTTATGGGTCAAGGCAAGAGCAAGATTTTTGCCTGGTGTCACATACCTCCCAGACCAAAAGAGCCTTACAGATGTGTGTGGGCTGTGGGTGGGCTAAGTAATGGAAAGTTGCGGGCAGGAACCCAGAAGACTTGTGGGAGGCAGCTTATTCCCCTCTCTCCCACTATTTCCTCTCCTGTTCTCTGGAAAGGGAAGTGACTTCAGCAGAGTATAATGCTATAGAGTCCACCCTCCAAAGCAGTAATTCTGCCCCCCCCGCCCCCCCCTGGAAAACAGATCTCTGTCATCTGAAAACAGCTGTAATCTTCAATATCCACCTGTAGACTGACAACTGTAGTTCCCCTGGAGGAAACGCCTGCTTTGGAGGGTGGAATCTATGACATTATAACCCTATGAATTCCATTCCAGTCTCAAGCCCCACCTTCCCCAGTCTCCACCCCAAACCCTCTGCAAATTTCCTAATCTGGAGTTGGGAGCTCCTTCTCACTCAGCAGCAGAGCCAGTTTAGGGATTCGTGGGGATTCATTTAGGGATTCATAGCACCAGAACGAGTTTAAGGATTCTCAAGATTGTGGCTGAAGCAGCTAGATGGGGGATGGGGGGGGGGGTGGCAGAGTGCCCTCCCACATTGGGAAGAGGTATCACTCCAAGTGTCCTTAAAGAACTCTATCAACCAAGCTCACTTTTAAAAAAAAGGCCCTTGCCAAGAGTGTGTAAGAAAGAGCAAAGGAGAAGGGAGCCTGTGACTCAGCCTTAGCTGTTTACGGTTCCCCCAGGAGGGGGGAGGAAGAGGCAATATGAGTGCAGACCACAGGGGAAGGAGCAGCAGTGGCAATAGGTGAGAAAGGGACTGGGCTTGGACAAAGGAGGATAAAGCATCTTCTTCTCCTCTCCATTGCAACACATACAGGTGTGCTCTGTTCCTGTTGGGTCTCTTGGCCCCACCTGCACAATGTAGCCACCTTCCTTCCTACCCCGGCACTTTGATTTTGCAATTCTAACATCCTTGTCACATAAAAGGTCAAGGAAAAAAGGAGAGAGTCTATGACGCTGTTCTAAGAGTGGGAACACTACCTGGGGCCCCTGGAAGCACAGGGCCTATAGCACACACTACATGAACTACATGGATAAACCAGCCCTCCCCAGCAGCCAACCTAATCTGTTCCTGTCATAAGTCCCCCCCGCAATCTCCCCCACAGCCTATGTCTAAGAAAACGGTGGCCCAATTGTGTGGTGCCAGCTATTTGGTCAGTCCTATTTGCATGATAGGGAACCCTCAAGGACTTCCCTCTGCGTCCCCCTCCCCATACTACTTTCTCTTTACCTACTCATGGCAATCTCCATATTGTTTCCCTGACTCATTTTCTCCTTTTCATCCATTCACCAACCTAACTTTTATTTGCTTTCCATCTTCAGCTATATTGATCATTTGCTTACTTCATTTATACTCCATCTTTCTCTACACTGAGGAGCCACACAGTATTCTCCTCTCCTCTTTATCTGTACAAAAACCCTGTGAGGTAGGTTAGGCTTAAAGTGGGTGGCTGGTCCAAAATAACCCAGTGAGCTTCCACTGCAAGACGGGGATTCAAAACTGGGTCTCCCAGACCCTACCCAGAAGGTCTAACTCAGGGGTAGTCAAACTGCGGCCTTCCAGATGTCCATGGACTACAGTTCCCAGGAGCCCCTGCCAGCAGACGCTGGCAGGGGCTCCTGGGAATTGTAGTCCATGGACATCTGGAGGGCCGCAGTTTGACTACCCCTGGTCTAACTGCTACACTACACTGGTTTTTGTAAAGCAGCTGCTGTTGAAGCACAGCAGTCAGCTAGGCCTAGTTGAGACATGCAAGTTGAGTCACTCAGAGGTTGCTGCCAGGCCCAGGGTTACCAGCCTCCAGGTGGGACCAGATCTTCTTGATGACAACTGAACTACAGATCACAGAAATCTGTCCCCCCGGAGAAAACGGCTGCCTTGGAGAGTAGACTCTATGGCATTATATTCATTTGAAGACTTTCCCTTTCCCAAATCCTGCACTCTTCAGACCACCACAAAACCTCCAAGGATTTCCCATCCTGGAGTTGGCAATCGTAGTCCAGTCTATTTAGTACCTGGAGGGGTACATTAGATGGGGTCATGTGTCTTCCTTATTGCCTGCCTCTCGTACCCAATACTGTATTAGGGCCCATATAACGTAGCTCTCAGTTTACGAGTCCTATATTTCATTCCCTTTACTATATTTCTTTTCCTTGCAGTATCAAATGCAATCCTCCTCTCCAAAATACAAGCCAGAATCAAAACCAAATGATTTATTGCTTTCATTTTAGATACAATCAGATCCCTTCTATAACAATACTCAGTGATAGTTACTTGCCACGTTGTGGTGTCAGTAGCAGGACTTTAAAATGCATTCCTAATTATGTTGAGGCAGTAACCAACTCTTGGTTACCATGACTTCGTAAAATGGACAATATAAACATTAACAGCATCAGTGAACAAGGACAGAATCACAATGATTTGCAGTGGGTGGAGGGATTGGGGGGGGGAGAATAAGGCTTCTGTCTGTGTTCTGCCTTCCCAGTCTACTCCTTGCCTCCTGTGCAACTTCCTTATGCTAAGAAGCCTATTTGCAGAATGTCTCAGGAACTCCTGCTACTGTGGTTGCTGCCTCCAGCACAAACACAGTTTTGCAGTCCCTCAATATGCAGCCCCCACCCCCAGCAATATGCTCTTGTTCATATATGCAGTCATAAAATACTCTCAGTCTCTTTCAGTTCTTTTCTATTGCACTTAAAAGGCCCTAGAGTCATAGAGTTGGAAGGGATTTCCAGGGTCATCTAGTCCAACCCCCTGCACAATGCAGGAACTCACAACGACCTGCCTACCCACAGTGACCCCAATTCCATGCCCAGATGATACCCCTCCACCAAAAACCAGAATCCCAGGCCAGTCTGGCCTGGAGGAAACTCACCTCCCGACCCCAACATGGTGATTGGCATCTCCCCAGGCATGCAAGAAAGGGCTGTAAGAGCCCAGCGTGGACACAATCCCCTCTGCCCACCCATTCCAATGCAAGTGGCCTACAAATAAAACAGAACGAGGTAGCAGTATTCTTTAGCCTTTAGGATAGGGTGAGCCACATTTTAAATCTTCCCCACTTAAAAACTCTGTATATAACAAATCAGTAGGTGTAATCTGTTGCCTGGAGTCTGAACTGGTATAGTACTGGAACCACTTTGATTACCCCCCTCATTCCACAGGTCACGCAGACGAGGCTTTAGTCACTCTGGATGGGGTGGAGGGAAGCAAATAACTGCAGCTGCCCTAGTTGCTACCCCCACACTTCCTTGTTGCAGTGATGTCTCTTTGTCAGGCTGATTCTCAGAGGAACTGATCAGTCAGTCTCAGAGGTATCCCTCCCCGCAAAGTTTTACTAACAGCCATAGTTAATCCAGACTTGATTATGGCTTGTTTGTTTGTTTGTATCAGCCCCTTGCAAATGACCTATTGCTCAGCTAGTGAACAACCATCTGCCAATAATCTCCAGGCTCCGGCCTCTTTGGTGTTCTGTTTTCACACGTGTGCAGTGGGAATTGTAGAGTCAGCCATCATAGGGACGGTGAAAGAAATCCTTCCCAGTCCTTCTCATGCTCCCTTAGCAAACTGAGAGGTGTCAAGCACCTTCTCAGTCCACTGAATCACCTCTGGGTTACAGCAGAACATTTTGTTCTATTTATAATATCATTATCTCCTATGTAACGTCGGTCTTGGTAACTCATATTCCGCTTCAGTTAATGACATTCCTTTGTAGTCTTTCCTACAGTGCAAAATGACAGATTTGTGAACTTTCTTTTAAATGATCAGTGATGTTAAGATTAAGCTCCTTTGAAAGCAGCCATTAAACAGCATGAAACAATGAGGAATCATCTCTACATACAGAACTTGTACATTTCTTTCACACATACATTTATTTTTGTAGAGATATCCTTTAAAAGTGATTATGGATAGAAAATGGCAGTTGTGATTGAATTTCACCTTCCCCCACCATGACCTAATCGCAATTTTAAAATGTACACTATGAGAAATGGCCAATAATATGGTAGCCATATTTGCTATTAGTCTGTTATAATGTGAATGCCATTTTGAAATTGGTCAAACGTAGCTTATCAGTTTTAGAAAGAAAGAAATAACATTGGGCATGTGAGGGACAACAGTGAAAGGTTATGAAATCTCAAAACAATAACTTAATCCAGTTGATCCTAGGAAAGAAGCCCAGTTAATATCCACCAATTCTTATAAATAGGTAATTCTTTATTGGGTAGAATTTAGATCAAACAACCAGAAGGCCCACGTAGGGAGGAGGCTGGTCAGCCAGCTGGCCACCCCTTCCCCTTTTCCTTCTCCCCCCCTTCCCCGTATCTGTAGCTGCAGCATCCCCGTCTCTCCACTGCCTGGATGGCTCTTTGTTACCTGCTGCAGGCCAGATGGGAGAAAGGGCTCCCTGCATCTCCTCCTTTGCCTCCCCCTTATTTTCCTCTTCCACCTCCTTCTCACACTCATTGAAAGCAAACAAGCATAATGGCAGCGGTGATGATGAAAGAGGTAGCGGCTAAGCCCAGCCCACATCGCTTGGCTCAAGCTCGGTGTGCAGAAGCCACCCCTTACTGGCTGTCATTGGATGGCACTGGAGGGGTGGGCTTAACTGGCGGCCGCTATGGTCCCCCTGATTGGACAAACAGACGAGAAGGATGGGGGAGCAAGCTGGCCTCTGTTTCTTTTTGCAGTGGTAGCTGAAGGTAGCTGAAAGCTAGGGTGGTGACAGCATTCCAGCTGAACTACTCAAAATCTTAAAAGACGATGCAGTAAAAGTGCTACACTCAGGGCCATTCCGCACCGGGATCCATGTAGCAAATTGTTTGCTGAACGAAAAATCGCCGTTTTAAATAGTGGAATTCGTTGTTATACATACCTGCCTTTGTAGTGGAATCCAGTTGCGTTTCTATCGTTTCCCACAGGGTTCCGGTCTCGACAAAAATCTCCAGAAAGGAAGCGCTATTGCTGAGCTGTGTCCCGCCCCTGGCCGTCAACCAGCCAATGGGCGGCCGTTATCATGCTCCCAAACAGCCCCTTTCCCTTTAAGGAAGGTTTAAAAAAAAACACATCCGTTGCAACGAATATGCGTTGATTTGTTGCAACGGAGAGACCCATCCAGCTAGCAGGTGATGTCTGAGCTGCCGTTTCATCGTTGCCACGCTCCCCACCGAGTGAAAAAAAAATCCCCCCCCCGGCACGGGTGCGATTTTCGGCCGAAAACAGTGTGAAAAATAAAGTGAAAATAAACCAGCAAACGGGCCTCTGCGATGCTTGTGCTTGGTGACTTTAAACAGAGGGACTGCAGCCGGGGAAGCCTCACTGGGTAAACGAAGGCTTGCCGGTGCGTTGATCTCCGCTCGCTCGGAGAAAAAAAATTGGCGATTGCTTCGCTGGAAGATCAGAGGAGAGAGCCAGGGGGAGGGACTTTGCAGAAACCGCAACAATGGTAATGCCTGGAGGATCATTGTCCGTGGGGTCGCGATGGGTTGGACATGACTTCACACCTAACAACAACAAAGCTGAAGGCAGCAGGCAGGAACCTTGTTGCCGTGGAGTTTTGTGGGCTGCCCTGGGAATAAGGCGCTTCTGGATGTGAAATGAGGGAGTCCTAGTCAGAGCGAGAATGGAGAAGGGGAGCTTTCTGACCTGGAATTCTGCATAGTCGGGTCGATGTTGGTGGGCTGAAGCGCCTAACTTCTTTGACAGAGCTGCGGCCCGGTACCGAATGATCCACGGATCGGTACTAGTTCGTGGTCTGGGGATTAGGAACCATTGCTCTAGAGGGAGGACAGGTTGTATGCCTAAATAGGCCCTAGGGCTTAAAATAGTAACATGGTTTTGGAAGATACCTTATGATGCAATCATTTAAGGGATTCAGATATTGATTGATGAGAAATAAATAAGACAAAATAAATATCAGAAGCAGAAGATCAGTCAATGTGAAAACATCTTTTAAAAAGCTGGGCTTAGACTATTACAGAAATGAAGGTTTTCTGCCGAGCATTCTGTGTGGTTCATTTATTATTTGGGAATCATAAATGTGTGAACTGATTTGAAGATCTTTGCGATATTTTTGGTATTAATGAATTCGGGACTGTGTCACTTATGGGTGTACATGTATTGCATATGGCAGAGCACTTAACTGTCACTTCTATTTAGATATTGCGCCACAGATTAGTCACAAGACAGATCCCATGAACTATGGGATGTCAAAGCAAATTAAATGGGTGTAAAGAGCTTAGCATAAAATAAACAACATCGAGGTTGTCAAAATGAATTAAAGAAACTCAGTGACTAATGCAAAGTCTTCGCAAGTCTGGAAAGTTTAATATTCTGAAGCAGTTTAAATAAAGTTGCACTTTCAAAGGGAGCATAACTGAAATGAATATTTATCCAAATGAACCTGTTGCATGAATAGGGGAGGTCCACTTTTTGTCTGTTTCTGATAAAAGACCCTTCCTGGATTAAAACAAATAATAGAAGTGGTGAATAAAGCAGTCAAGTCGCCCATCAGAGGGATTAATTGTGTGCCAACTCTTAAATATATGTATTCAAATGCCAAATACTGCATTTAGACAGCTAACATTTATTTACATCCTTTATAGACTACCTTTCTTACTGAGACTTAAGGCAGTTTACACAGTGTAAAGCAAATTACAATTAATAGGATAGGACATTCCATGAACAGTTAAGTAGGGCTTGGACCACAAAGAAGAAAGAGGTTTTTATACCCTACTTTGCTCTTCCCTAAGGAGTCTCAAAACGGCTTATAATCATCTTAATTAATAAATAACCCACCCTCCCCGTGAGGCTTAGAGCAGGTAACAGTCAATAACATCCAGTCAATTATTTCATCTTTGGAAATTTTTAAACAGAGGCTAGATAGCCATCTGACGGAGAGGCTGATTCTGGGAAGGCAAAGGGATGGCAGGTTACAGAAGATGAGTGATTGGGATGTGAGTGTCCTGCATAGTGCAGGGGGTTGGACTAGATGACCCATGAGGTACCTTCCAACTCTATTATTCTATGATTCTAAGTAGCATTAAAAACATTATAGTAAAACATTTTAGAACTTCCTCAAGATATACACCAGTTGGTTGAGCATTAAGGAGTGTTTCATTCTTCAAGATGATATTGCTCCAGTGGATGTTTCCCCATAGGTGTTTCCTCAGGAGGGTGGGGGGAAGCAAGCCAGTGTGATGTTATTAGGTGGTATGGTTGCCAATCTCAACCACAGGTCAGATGGAATAGCTCTGTTTTGCAGGCCCTGCAAAACTGATTGAGGTCCCCCAGGGCCCTGATCTCTGTTGACAGAGCATTCCACCAAGCTGGGGCAGGGACTGAAAAGGCCCTGACCCTGGTTGAGGCCAGTCTCACCTCTTTGGGGCCAGGAACCCTGAGCAAAATTTGGTCTGCCCACCAAAGTGCTCTTTGGGGAGCATAATGGTAGAGGCAGATACACCAGTCTCAGACCTTTCCTCCCCCCACAACAATCAACTTGTGAGGTAGGAGGGGCTGAGAGATTTCTGAGAGAACTGAGACTGCCACAAAGGCAACCAGTAGTCTTAATGTGGAGGAGTGGGGAATCAAACCTGGCTTTCCAGATTAGAGTTCACCGCTCTTAATCGCTGCACCAAAAATCTTAAAACAAGCAGGAATCAGAATCAGAGCTGAAACAAAGCATAAGCAACAACATTAAATTATGCAGAAATTACACAGTAAAGCTATACTTACAGCAATAGATAGAATCATAGAGTTGGAAGGGCCATACTGAGATAGTATGCACTAGACTCAGTTGTACAGTCATATGTTAGGTACAGTACGAGTTCTCTGCCAGTATCATTCTAGATGTCTCCCAGATGTTTTCAGGTTGCCCAGCTCTATGGGGATGTGTTCAGCTCAAAGGGTGAGAGAAGCTGATATGAAGCAACTTTGGTGCTAATTTCATTCATATTCCATGCTCTCACTGCAGCCTTAACAAGTATGTATTTGGGATCCAGTAGAAACTTACAGTCTCCATTGGTGGACTGTTTTAACTCTTCTCAGTGGGGTTTCAGGACCACACTCAACCTTGATTGAGTAGACAGTGGTCAGACCATGGTTCAGGCTAAATCTCCAGCACTGAAGCCAGACCTCCCCTCAGAGGCTTAGTACACAAGATTAAGTCTAAGGTGTGACCGCTTTCATGTATCAAACCATCAGAATCTGAGAGAGGCTGAAAGCAGTCAAAGAAGGTTTAAAATTATTTACCAGTCTTGGTAATTTGTCCTTGACATGAACAATGGTCATCCACATGCATCCCTTTAGGTTTGCTCAAACTGACTCTCATTAACCATAATGTCTATTTGAATATTTGAAGACATCCTTTGGGAGCTCTTACCAATCTGTGCCAACCTAAATAATCTTCCAACCTGGCCACCTCACTACTCACTCATACCTGCACGTCATTTAAGAACAAACTGAAAAGTACCAGTTCTAATACAGATCACTGATGGACCCCTTGCCTCCTGTCTTTCTGCTGCAAGAATTGACCATCTACTATACTCTGCTTCCTGCTTTAACCAGTTTCCAATCCATAAGAAGACCTGTACTCTTTGAGAAATACAAATAAACAATATCTACTGCCTTGTTCCTGTCCATATATTGATTGACTTAAAAAAAACTTCTAAAATGTTAGTGAGAGACAACTTATCTTTGCAGAGGCCATGTTGGTTTTTATTCAACAGGGCTTTACTATTTTAACTTTAATAATGCTTTCTGTCAATTTACCTGGAACAGACAAGAAGTTAACCAGCCTGTAACTTCTCAGATCCTTTTTTTTAAAGAATGAGAGTTACATTGGCTCGTGGTCGACTGGTATAGAAGCTGATCTTAAGGACATATTACAAGATATGACATTTCATATTTGCATTATTTTAAGAAATCTAGGATGGAACTGGGGAAGGCACTGGCAAACCACCCCGTATTGAGTCTGCCATGAAAACGCTGGAGGGCGTCACCCCAAGGGTCAGACATGACCCAGTGCTTGCACAGGGGATACCTTTACCTTTACCTTTAGGATGGATTTAATCTGGTCCTAGTGACTCATTAGTTTGCCATTTGTCTAGAAGTTCTGGAACTTCCTCCATTATCGTGGCTATTTGTGTCAGCTCCATGTCTCCTTATCCTGATAACATCCATTTGACTATGATTATTTGCCTTATATTTTCAGCACTGAAGATAGATGAGAAGAATTCATTTAACTTCTCAGCAATTACCTGTATTGGGTAGAAAGTCCTCCTAAAGGTCAATGAAAAAGACATTCAAATATATAAACTATAATATAAGCATATAGATTATATTCTACTAAAAAGGGAGAGGAGAAAAAGACCTTGAATATAGAAGTTTTCAAAGTGCAAATCTTTATAATGACTTGACGAGATTCTTTTAAACCATTTCCATTTTGCTGTACACTGTGATTTTTCCCCTAGGGTTCAACTTTTTTCAATCAGTGCAGAACTAGAAGACCCTAACCCCAGGTACATAATACCTACAATCCTCTGCAGTTTCTGAAAGGAGCTTTCTTTTGCCTTTCCATTTAATTTTGCCTACTTTTCATTGTCTCAGGCTTGATTAGGCAGCATGTCCCAAGTGGGTCTGTGTGGGTGTGAATGTGTGGCAAAACTGGGGATGAAACAACTTTGTATTATCTTGGTGTATGAAATGTAAAATTCTCCAAGGTCCACCAGAATTCATTGCTGTACATGGGCAGTACTAAAAATGTTCTTTTTTGTACAGGAATTGAAGTCGAGAGGCCTTCAGATATGCCTTCAGCAGTTACTGCATCATTGGTTGGCATTATTAAATGAAACCTCTCAAAATAGAACAGAAAGCAATGGGGCTTCAAGTCTGATAGAAGTGATTTTTATCTCCAAGATTTTTACAATCTGATTTCCTCCCTGTATCCTCCGCTCCACTGGGGCCTTTTATGTGTGATATTCGCTAGAATAACGCTGAATTTCCATTTGTACCTCTTTTGTTGCACATAAAAGCTCAATTAGCATTCTGACTTGCTGTCAGCCTGCACCTATTTAATGAACTTTTACCCACTTGTGTGTTCCTTAAGTTTAATTAACTAAAATGGATCTGGTGGTTTAGCAGTTACAAAATGCTTTGCGAGTGGGGGGAAAAATCTTTATCTGAAAATACTAGGCAAAAATTAGGGTCTAAAAACATTTATTCATCGGCTGCATACTTTAAAAAAGTCTGATTACTTAGCGTATTTGGAATGGCCCCCGCTTCCACTTTACCAGTTACAGCTTTTATATTAGAAGCCAATGGTATTGAATAGGGCACTACATTTAAAGCAATGTTGGGAAGGGCTAGCATGCATAGTAAGATCCAAAGCTTTAAGACTAAGTTGCAAAAAAAAAAAAAAAAAGACAAGACAAGAAAATAAATAGACAATGTAGTTTAACAGCACTTGTGAGGATTTCTTTTAAGAAAAACTCACTTACTAAATGTTGCAGTAATCCACCAACTCCATTCAAAAGAAGCTTGAGTTTTTTCTGAGCTTTTGAAATGAATTTTCTGAATAAGCTTGTAAAAATTGAACTAGAGATAGACATTCCAGTAACAGGTAAAGATATCCCCTGTGCAAGCACCAAGTCATGTCTGACCCTTGGGGTGATGCCCTCTAGCACTTTCTTGGCACACTTAGTATGGGGTGGTTTGCCATTCCCTTCCCCAGTCATTACCATTTTATCCCCCAGCAAGCTGGGTACTCATTTTACTGACCTCAGAAGGCTGAGTCAACCTTGAGCTAGCTGCTGGGATCAAACTCCCAGCCTCATGGGCAGACAGCTTCAGATAGCATTTCTGCTGCCTTACCACACTGCGCCACAAGAGGCTCTCATATAGAAACTAGAAACTAGGAACCTTTTAAAAATGCTAAACTCAGAAGTACTGATGATGTTTAAAGACATCATTAACCTGCCAAATTCAAAATTCCCCACTTTCTAATTCCAACAGTATCTATTACTTCACATGCTGACAACTGCTCTCCTTTAAAGCAAACAGAGAAAACTCTGGAAAAAAGGCATGGGACTGATGTCGGAAGGCTGAGTCAACCCTGAGCCTGCTGCTCTGTTCGAACTCCCACCCTCATGGTCAGAGCTTCAGACAGCATGTCGGCTGCCTTTCCACCCTGCGCCACAAGAGGCTCTTGGACATTCCATTATGAGTCAAAATTAAACCCCAAATTAGCCATTTTTGGTTGGCTGGAGGATATTCAAAATAACCAAGCACACCCGGAATTCCTGCTGTAATGCATAGAAATCTCAAATTCTTGAAATCTTTCTAGTTTTGGGAACCTCCTGGGGGGTTGGGGGTGGAAGGATAAATAAAAACTCACTAATTTGTTCACAGAGCTCCCCAGGAATGGCTACAGAATTGTCAGTGGTCACTAGGAATAGGCAATACAGTTTGGATAAGCTGAAAAGTACTCGAATTTGCCCCTTTTTTGGATTTTGGTCCTTTTTTTAAATGTATCTGAGCTTGCCCATCCCTGCACTTTAACCAGGTCAGATCAGTGTTGATGAATTGTGATTCGGTGATTCAGTCATTATTTGGCCAGTTTAAAGAAAGGATCCATTGGGGTGGGAGCATGCCAAGCAGTTGATGTGTCATGATCAACAACTTGGTGACCCTTTAAATGCCTCCACGTCACTTTCTCAGGCAGTGAGAAGACAGTGGGAGGAGAGAAAGTGCTCCATGAAGCTGGTGAGTCCTGATGAGCTGCTTGATGGGCTTTCAAACACCCCCCCCCCTCACAGCCTTCTCTGACAGCAGTTAACCCCTGTGCTGCCAGAGAAGTCTGGGGAGGGGAGGCAGTTAAAGGACCTGTCAAACAGCTCATCAGGACACATTAGCTGCCTGGCATACCCTTTAAATGAAGTCCCCCGCTTCCTCAGGCAGTGGAGACACTCTTCATTTCTTGGGAAGGCAGTGGGGGGGGGAGTCATATGCAGGAGAAAAATTCACACTGCTTTGGATTTGGCCAAATCAATTCGGCCGAATCCAAACCAATGAATGGTGGTTCAGATTTGGCCCAAATTATTTCTGGCCAAATCTGAAACAGTTACATGCCTATCGTATGGAGGTGCAGTATAGGGTCATTAATCTTCAGCAAAGTACAATTTCCTGGAAATTTTGGGATGGGATTTTTTTTTTTTTGGCAGGGCAAGATCTAGTGAAACTTGGAGAATTAGTCCTTCAATTTGCATCTCTCTGATCATTGTTGCTGTGTGTGTATGTGCGTGTGAGTGCTTGTGAATGTGTGTATGAAGCCAGGAAAGAAATGCATATAACTGAATAAAAATTTTGAGTTGAGTCTGTCTTTAAAAAGTTTCCACCTGTGGTATTTCTGAACTTGAGAGAAACTTGTAAGTATCATTAAATTATATCAATGTGTGTTATTCTTATGGTTACCCTGAGCTTGGATAGCCTTGGATAGACTGATGTCATCCAATCTCTTAAGCTAGCAGGGCCTGTCGTGGTCAGTATTTGTAAGGGACACTTCCCAGGAATATCAGGGTTGTGATGTGGAGAAAGGCAATGGCAAACCGCCTCTGAATGCCTCTGACCTTGAAAATCCCATGAGGTCACCATAAATCAGCTCCAACTGATAGCAAAAAACAAGCCCCCAAAAGAGAGAATAGCTGAATTTTGAAAGCACATAATGCCATAGTTGTTTCTACAGATTTTGGGGCTCCGACTATCTCAAGTTGGATAGGATTTCCTCTGCATTTGCTGGGAAATTGGGGAACAGTGTTTGGGCAAGGTAGTTTGAGGAAGCTGCTTTGTCATGTCCTGGTGTAGTCTCTAGTCCCTATTGTCTAGTCTCTATTGTCTTTGGAGACTAGGGGAAATTCCAGGAGCATTATTACGTGGAGGTCATTTTGGTCTTGCTTCTGAGTTCTTCAGGGGCAAGAAACTGGGACTGCAAGGTGGGCAAATCCCCTCTCCAAAAAGGTATGTGTGAGACCTAGAGTTGGCTCATGTCTTTGGTCAATAAACTTATTGAAGGACTTATATTCTCCATACATTGACGCCATTAGCTGACGATAGGCTAAGAGACAGGGAAGAATCTTTATCCAACAGGGATCCATTGCCTTTGCTATTATCAATATAGCTCTAAAACATAATATAAAAAGCTAAATGGGCCCATCCTTTAATATGTACATTGATTTTTGTGTAAATTAAAAATGATCTAATGATTTGTGGATTGGTTTTATGAATAGTTAAATGCTTTCCCACGTACCAGAACATTAATAACATAATTGTCCCTTACTTTAACTTCACTTTAATTGTGAAGGTTAGCTTGACTTTAGCTTTGGTTAGCACAGTCAGGTCATTCATAATTGCATTAGCTGAAGTCAGATATCCACTAAAACAAATTAAGGAAATTAACCGCATGATAATAGGCCAAACACCATGTTTTCATCAGCAATTTAGTTCTGCCTATTTTAAGCTTCATCCATCCATTAAAATACAAACAATCTATAACAGAAACCTGCAGTCCAAAAGGGGCTGCCAATTAGATTCCAAACACAAATGTAAGTCCTAGTGCTTACTTTTAAAGTCCTAAATGGACTGATATAAGAATTGCTATGTGAATCTGACAAAATACCCTGAAGTACTGATATTCAAAGTGCAGAGTTGGCTGGCCACAAAATAATAACAAAACCAAAAAACCACCTCTTTGGTGGTGCCATATGTATGGAATGCTTTCCTTGTCACCACTTTCTGGCACTTTGTGTCTTATTTTGTAGGTACGTAAAGTGCTATCAAGTTTCAGTCAATTTATAGTGACCCCAGCAAGACGTTTTGGGATAGGAATGGCAGGTTTCAGAGTGGAATGATGACCCATGGAAGTAGAAGAAGTCTTCTTGGCTGTAATGATAGCTCCCAGAATGGAATGGCAACCACTGGGAATAACAGAACTGTTCTGGGATGTGAATGACAGGTTACAGAGTGGAATGACAGCTGCTGGGAGTAGAAGAAGTTATTTGTGACTGGAATGACAGCCCCTCAGAGGGGAATGACATCACCTGGGAAGAGCAGAAGAGTTCTGGAAGTGGAATAACAAGCCATCAATCCCCGTAACAGACTATCATCACAGCTCCTGAAACACTTCTGCTATGACCCACGGACTGTCAATCCACTGTGGATGTTGTCATTCCAGCTCAAGAACACCAGTGCCAGTAGATTTCCTATTATTGGGGTCCCCATTCCAATCTGGGGCTGTCATTCCAATCCTAATGTACTTCTGCTCCACCCAGGGCTGTCATTCCAGTACTCCCAGGAACTGTTATTCTACTGTGAAACCAGTCATCCCTGCACCTGTAGACTTCTGTTCTCAGGGCCCACCACCTATTCAACTCTGAATGTTATCATTGCATCCCCTGAACACTTCTGCTACTCCCAGAGGTCATCACTTCCATCTGAGGGCTGTCATTCCATCCCAAGGATCTGCCATTCCTGTCCTAGAACACTCATTCTATTTTCTGGTATTATCATTCCAGTCTAGGGCCTGTAATTTCAGTTTCACAACAGTTTATCTGGGTCCAGAGACATTAACTGAAAATTCACATTTCTGGCTCCCATTATCTCTAACAGATCCTCAACCATCTCTCTTTGTTTCTAATGGGCAATCCTTTCATTCCTTTTAGTGTGCCCCAACACAAAACCAGTGCAATGTACTAGTGCTTAGCAGAACCCAATACCATTGTGGCTATGCCAGCTCATCAGGACTGATGTGAAGCACAGAATCACACTCCAAGTGTTTGTCTGTTTGTGTGCGTGTGCGTGCGTGCGTGCGTGCAAGACCAGAATAACCAGTGCAATGTACTCATGCCTAGCAGAACTTTTAACATTGCAAGACCCCTGGAACATTCTTCAGGCTTCAAGAAACCCCAGAAGTGCTGGGATCATACCAAATATAGTTGGAAAGCATAGTTGTATATATGGCCACTCAGAAACCCTCCCCTACCCACCCCCTCTAGGCCTAACATTGGCCATTTATATGGTCATATCGCCAGATGTTTAGCATTTTTTAACTATAAAATCAATTAACTCCCACCCATTTGAGAAACCCTCCCAGGGCCATCAATAAATCCCAGGGTTTCATGAAACCCTGGCTGAGAAAGCCTGACCTAAGAAGAAGAAGAATTGGTTTGTATATGCTGCTTACAATTGCCTTTCCTTTCCTCTCCTCAAAACATACACCCTGCAAGGTAGGTGAGGCTGAGAGAGCCCTGATATTGCTGCTTGGTCAGAACAGCTCTGTCAGTGCTTTGGAGTTTTAGGCTCGGAAATGCCCGAAACGGCCCCGATTCAGTCAATTTGGGCGTTCTCAAGCCAAATATGCACATGCCTAGTCCATACTTCTGGTGACAGTGACCAGTCAGCAGCTGACAAGATCTCTGGAAGGCTGTACAAGGGAATTTCCCTGCCAATCAGGGAAATCATTCTATACTTAGGTCTTCATTCTTCATGCAAATAATTGTTGCAGGAGGAATGCCATTTAATGCCTTTGCAAGTGCGCCTGACAGCAGATGGAGATAACTCTTTAGTTGAAAATAAGTCAGTAAAAGGGTTAAAAGATCATAGAAAGGAAATTTCAACTGATGAGGGTCTAAACAACTAATCTGCAAGGGCTTTGTAAGCTTTGAAGTATTAAAATTAGAAACTAGTAGTGCTGAATTGGCCAGTTCATAGACTTACATGGCAAAATTTAGTATACATATACTTCACTTTGCATACATTCACATTTATATATTCTGATATGATACAATTGCAATGTTCTCACATTAGCATCATACTTTGTAATGTTGTTTCTGCACACTTATGTGTTTTGCAATTTCAATAAGCCCAATTGAGTTCATCAGGTATTAGCAAATATAATTTGAAATACCTGATTATTGAAGCACTGGTCTACATACCAGAGAACATATTGTTGTGAGAGTAAAAAAAAAACATACCCTGAATAAATTAATTAAAACATTTCCCTTCTATAAAAGTTATTGTAACTCAGATTTCTAAGACTGCAAGCTTTAATTTGTAGAATAATCCATTAAATCTGTAGCTGATTCATTAGGAAGGCTTAATCGATGAAGACTAATGTTAACTGATGAGATTGTGAGTTAAAGACACACTAGCTTTAGGTAAGTGCCAGCACGTTTCTGTAATAGAGCATTTAAAAGAAAATTAGGTGGGCTTTCCATCTTTAAACAGCCCGTGGCGCCACGGGCGCCACGGACTATATAATTCGTTAAGCCCCCTAGAGGTGGGCTTTGTCCGTGATGAGGAAGGGTCCGGGTTGGACCCTTCCTCACGACAGACAATCGGAGAGAACAATCGGCAGGCGCGAAGCGCCTGCCGATTGGTCCCTCCGATTCCCAGGCTGAGCAACTGCGAGCCGCGCGCAGCGCGGCTCGCAGTTGCTCCCGGTCTGACGCTGCGGGAGGCGCGAAGTGCCTCGCGCAGCGTCAGACCGCCGCCCGAGGGAACCCCCAGCAGTCGCGCGAAGCGCGGCTGCTGGGGATTCCCTCCTTGCCGGTCTGACGCTGCGGGAGGCGCGAAGTGCCTCGCGCAGCGTCAGACCGCCGCCCGAGGCAACCCCCAGCAGTCGCGCTTCGCGCGCCTGCTGGGGGTTCCCTCCCTGCCGCTCTGACGCCTTCTCCCCTTTCAAAACCCCTTTTTATAAAGGGGCTTTGAAACTAGTCTAACTATAAAATGTATAGTAAATTATCACAGAATCACAGAATCATAGAGTTGGAAGGGGCCATACAGGCCATCTAATCCAACCCCCTGCTCAACGCAGGATCAGCCCTAACCATCCTAAAGCATCCAAGAAAAGTGTGTATCCAACCTTTGCTTGAAGACTGCCAGTGAGGGGGAGCTCACCACCTCCTTAGGCAGCCTATTCCACTGCTGAACTACTCTGTGAAAAACTTTTTCCTGATATCTAGCCTATATCGTTGTGCTTGTAGTTTAAACCCATTACTGCACGTGCTTTCCTCTGCAGCCAACAGAAACAGCATCCTGCCCTCCTCCAAGTGACAACCTTTCAAATACTTAAAGAGGGCCATCATGTCCCCTCTCAACCTCCTTTTCTCCAGGCTGAACATTCCCAAGTCCCTCAACCTATCTTCATAGGTTTTGGTCCCTTGGCCCCAGATCATCCTTGTCACTCTCCTCTGTATCCTTTCAATTTTATCCACGTCCTTCTTGAAGTGAGGCCTCCAGGACTGCACACATTACTCCAGGTGTGGTCTGACCAGTGCCGTATACAAGGGGACTATGACATCTTGTGATTTTGATGTGATGCCCTTGTTGATACAGCCCAAAATGGCATTTGCCTTTTTTACCGCTGCATCACACTGCCTGCTCATGTTTAGCTTACAATCCACAAGTACCCCAAGATCTCGTTCACACACAGTGTTACCTAGAAGCATATCCCCATCCCGTAGGCATGCCTTTCATTTTTCTGACCCAGATGCAGAACTTTACACTTACCTTTATTAAATTGTATCTTGTTCTCATTTGCCCATTTTCCCATTGTGTTCAGATCTCATTGAACTCTGTCTCTATCTTCTGGAGCAGCGGTCCCCAACCTTCTAGTAGTCGGGGACCGCCTCCGAGGGTTGGAGAGAGCTGGTGGTCCAGCTGCCGCCGCCGCCGCTCACAAACGCGCACGCGCAGTTGTCGCGCATACGCGTTTTCGCCACTTGGTGGCGCTAACGCGCATGCACAGCTGCCGCGTGTGCACGTTTTTGCCAGCAGGGGCGCAAACACACATGCGCGGCAGCTCCGTGCGTGCGCGTTTGCGTCGCTGGCGTGCCGGCGGACGTGCCTGCGGACGTGCCTGCTTCTTCCCCCCCTCTCGCTGTGGTGGGGGGGAGGAAGGCGCGGCTGCTGGCAGCCCGGTACCATGGATTTCGCAGCCCGATATCGGGCCGAGGACCGGGGGTTGAGGACCCCTGTTCTGGAGTATTTGCCAGTCCTCCCAATTTGGTGTCATCTGCAAACTTGATGAGTAGTCCCTCCACCCCCTCATCTAGATCATTAATAAATACGTTAAAAAGTACCGGACCGAACACTGAGCCCTGAGGTACCCCGCTACTCGCCTCCCTCCAGTCTGATGAAACACCATTGACAACAAATTATCTTACACTTGCTTCAGTACTGCAAAACGGCACCTATATTTGGTGACATACAAATGAATTTAAATATAATCAGTTAATTAATTGGCTAGCAGGGTGGTAATTAATTGCTTGAAATTCTTTAAGGTTGATGGATGTACCTGCTTAAGATTCTTCCGCACATGAACAAGTTTACATGAAGAAAGAGGAGTTTTTCTTAGAGATAACAGAACCACATTCAAAATGATATAAGCCACTTTCTTAAATAGAAAAGCACAGCCATTTCTTCTGCCTAGCGGGGTATTTGTTTCTTGTTTGCTGTTATCTTTCAGAAGAAATCTAACAGAATGATGTGTTTGCTGTCTGTCTCTAAGGAATACATTCCCATATTACTGAAACCAATACATCAAATCCCTCAAATGTGTAGCAGCCAGCCACAGAAGTAAAACCCGGTATAGTGGTATAAGAGCCATGGCACTTGAAAAAGGAGGGGAAAGCCAATGAAGGAAAGTAGGAGAGCTTGTTAGAATGATCCGATTGACAGATTAATGTGAAACACTGGCAAGTGAAGATATGTTCCCTTGGGGCTTGTTGAATCATAAATCACTGAAGGACCATTTAGGGCCACCAAGGAAGAACCATCTGCATGCCAGCCCGTCATTGAATGGCACCTCTAGCCAGGTATCCTGTGCACCGTAAACTTCTGCTAGTGCAACAGAATGAATGTTTATAGTTGATCCAGGAAAACACAAGAAATTCTACTTTACAGATAATGGGCATGATGTAGACCGATTCCTTTACAGGATCTGTTCCTTTGTAGCAGATCAGCCTGTGCTTTAATTGCCAGCATGGGCATCATAAGGGGTGTGTGTGTGTAATGACAGTCTTACTTTAGAGACAGGGTCTGCCAGACTGCTTTCAAGTCTGCAGGATATCCTAAGAGAGGCCCACTTGTTTGTGAAAAATATGGTGTTTATTAAGGTTTAGTAAATCATTATAGGGAGCGGGGTGGGGGGTGGGGGGTTACATAGTAAAGCAAAAGCAAGTTTACAGCCTCCCTACCTGAAGACTAAGGATCCCTGGCAGTCCTCTTGAGATGTCACTCTATGAGCTTAATTGCTGGTCACACTTCTGTGCAGATCTCTATCAGCTAATAAGCTCCAAGGACCTCAAGGCATGCCTAGATTTTAAAAGTTGCTGCAGCCTAATTGCAAGCAAGCACCTGTCCATGGGATGCTTCTTTCCCACAGGCAGGCTGCTTGCTGCTCTCAGCATCATCTCTAACTATACATGAGGAGAATTGGAGCTGAGAGCCAGCTTGGTCTGGCAGGTAAGAACGGTGGCCTCCAATCTGGAGAACTGGGCTTGATTCCCCACTCCTCCTCCACTGGGTGGATCTTGGGCCAGTTACAGTTCTCTTAGAGCTCTCTCAGTTGCATCTATCTCACATGGTGCCTGTCATGAGGAGAGGAAGGGTAGGCAATTGTAAGACAATTTGAGACTCCTCTGAGTAGGAAACAGCGGTGTATGAAAAACAGCTCTTGTTCTTCTTCTTTCCCTCCTTGTGATTGGGATCCCTCTGTCTGAATAGTGCCTAAATCACTGTTCTCACAAGTTGGCAACCATGTCTAGGTATAAGGCAGAGCCACCATGCTAATATCTGCTGTCAAGTGCCAGCATGGTGGAGTGGTTAAGACTGATGGCTTCTAATCTTGTGAGCTTAGTTTGATTCCACACTCCTCAGCATGTAGCCAGCTGGGTGCCCTTGAGCTGGTCACAGACCTGGTGGATCTGTTCTCACAGAGCAGTCAAGGCTCTCTCAGCCCCATCTATCTCACAGGGGGTCTGTTGGGGGAGAGGAAAGGGAAGGCAAACGTAAGCTGCTATGAGACTCCTTCGGTTAGTGAAACGCTGGGTATAAAAAATGGATGTGAGGATATGATTCTCACAGAAAATCAATGTGGGAAACATCTTGGCAGGGGCGGGGGGTCTTTGGGCAGCTGGGTTGCCAACCTTCAGGTGATGGCCTGGAGTCTTCAGGAGTGACAACTAATCTCCAGGCACCAGTTCCTTTGGAGAAAACAGTTTGAAGAGGGAGGGAGGGAGGGAGAAGGAAAGCAAGCAAGCATGAAAGAGGGATGTATAAAACAAGTTGATCAGGGCTACGTCATAATTCTAAGTGGACAGTACTTTCTCTGCAATTATTCCCATTTTGAGTGGAAACAACTTGGGGGGTTGGGGGTGGATGTCAATACCCTGGTATCTTCTTCTTCCTTCTACATCAGTAGTTCTAAACCTTGGGGTTGGGGCCCCATTTGGGGTCACCTGGCCCCTTCTCCAGGGTCGCCAGCTTGCCTGCTGCTGCCATGGTGGCGTCAGGCAGCGGAGGCGTGTGGAGGCAGGGGGTAGTGGTGGCGGGCAGTGGTGGTGGTGGGTGAAGATAGGCGGCCAGCAGCTGGTGGAGGTGAGCAGAGGCATCAGCGCCCTGGCAAAGACTGCCTCCACACCGCCACGATCATTGTGCGTATGCGCACACACACTGCCACCACCATTGCACCAGCCACTGCTGAAGTTGGGGTTGTGACGAAGAAAACATTGAGAACTGCTGTTCTACGGTATTTAGAGGCCCTGCATTGGCTTGGGTCCACTAAAGTGCACAGACTGGACCATGATGCCAAACCACCTCCCCAGTTTTCCTGCCAAAGAGAGCTGAGAGCCCACTCCCAGACATATCTACTGGGAAGTCCACTCTGTGGGGCTTCCTCCAAGGCAAACCCGTGCAGAACTGCAAGTGAGCCCAATTCTGCTGCCTTTGGAAGAAGCCCTGTGCTCTAGCACCACGGTTGTTTGAGGAGAAGAGGAAGCTACGCCTAGGAAGCTTTCCGGACTGCGATTTGGGAGATGGGATGGGGGAAAGGAGAAAGAAATGAGAGGAGGGGGCATGGGATGGAGCAAAGGTGGTGTGCCAATGAATCTCCCCCCATCTCACCTCCTCCGTCAGCTGCACAATGTTTGTGCTCAAGTCTAACTGTGGCAGCTGCCTGTCCCTTTCCCAGGCCAAGCCCCCTTGGCAGCCACAGCAACCTCTCAAGCTGAGCTGGCTCATTGCAGTGTCCCCAGTGGTGGCCTCACCAATGTTCCTCTCGGCATGCGTGAGCCCTGCGTTCCTAAAGGAGCTGCATGACAGTTGTATTGACTGGGACAAGGCTCTTAATTGCCAGGTCCTGAAGCACTCCAGTTCTCCAAGGGAGGGTGTGCTCAGACACACTCTGGCTTTCCGGGAGGAGTGGGGGGGGGGGGACTCGGAAGTCAAGCCTGAACAGAACTGTAGACAAGCTGTCTCCTGGGACCGGGCACTGCTGGACCAGATCTGCCCAGGTGGTGTGGGATTAATGTGCTGAGGCCATGTGCTGGAGAAGAGGTGCACTGCATGACAGCTCTGTGTAGAGTTGGAGAATAAGGGTAGAACCAGCAGTAGCACCATCTTCCTTCTCACCCTCCCTCTCCCCCAGCTCTTCCTATTCGACAGTGCGCCCAGCAAGGCAGGCAAGGGCAAGATCCCTGCCTTCACTGTTGGTGTGCCGTCTGCCCTCTCTGGCCCTGGAAATGCCCCCAGGCCTGCTGCAGCAGCAGCAACCTCCTCCCCAGCTCAGATTAGCAGAAGCTGACACGTGTGCATTATGGAGTCCCATCTGCAGTGCTGTTGCCAATTCAGCCAACAGACCCAAGCAGCCAGGCTGGATGGGGCTGTGCCCCACTCTCTCACTGCTCTTCTTGCCAGTCCCGGGCAGCCAATTGCACTGATTCCACCTGGTGGTGTGGTGCATGCTGAGGAGGGTGGCTCATTTGGTTGCCCAAGCCTGGCCTTGCCGCTGGGACAGAGGCTCTCCTGTCCTGAAAGCAGGGCGCTGCTCCTGAAGATCAATGAATGGCATCCTTGGAATGGCGGTCACTTGCTTTGGGCACTCCTCTGCTGCAACCAAGAAGGCGCTTGGTGCTGGACCATGGCTGCCATTGCTCTTCTCAGACCAGAGCCCCTTGGCTTGGCTCGGCCTGGCAGATGGGCGGCGATTCCTCCATCTTCCTGTTTCTTGACTCTGAGGTCAGCTGGCATCTTTGGGATGAGCAGGCCCCCTCTACATGGCTGTCATCAGGCCAAGGCCTCACTCTGCTGTTTAGGTATGATGTGGGGGCGCGGGGGAGGGGACTACAACATCACTTCCATAGTATTCTGTTGCACTTCTCCCCTGCGCTGCCAGTAGAGATGTTCCCACATCAACAACCAACTCTTCCTTTTCTTCTATACAACCTGTGTTGTGCTATGTGCTCTTCACCTGTTGCTAATAAGCACAAACTGCAAACTTGTCTCTTTTTAGAAGAATAAATGTATGTTAGTCCTACTAAGGGCCACACACATACCAAGTGCTTCATCTGAAGATGGCTCTACCTCAGACCAATATAATAATAGTATAATAATGTTTGTTTGTATGCTGGGGTGGAGTGGGGTGGGGTGTGTCTCTTAAAAAATTTACAATGGAAGGACATAACTGGCAGGCATTGTTGGTGAACAGAACAGATTTTCGCCTATGTAGTGGATATGCAGTCAAGCTGACTGCATTTGAAGTATACTTAGAATTACCGTTTCAGAAACATTAATGATTCAACTTACTCTGTAGCTAATCCCCCACAAACAAACAAACAAACAAACATATATTGAGCATAAGACCCTGGGGAATTTGAAAGACTTGGTGACAGACAGTGAAGCTTCTGTTTGCAAAATATTAGAAAACTAGAGCCAAGGCCTGTTGTACCCAGGAATGCAATGGGCACTAGGATGCACACCTGCACTGCAGCCTTCCTGGGGGCTGGCTACATGACAAAAGCTCGTGCCTACCCTTGAACTCCTAAAGCCTCACCTCTAAACCTCAAGGAACATTCCTGACCCAGGGGTCACCAGCCTCCAGCTGTGGCCTGGAAATCTCCTGGAATTGGACTACAGAGGTCAGCTTCCCAGGGAAAAAATGGCCATTTGAACTGATTGGCCTTCATTGGCAGAGTGCAATTTGAACTGATTGGCCCCTACTCATGAGTATGCATTCCCAGAGTAGAGGTTATTCCTCGCTTTCTGCACAAGATTTGACCTGATTGGCCATCATTGGCAGAGTGCAATTTGAACTGATTGGCCCCTACTCATGAGTATGCATTCCCAGAGTAGAGGTTATTCCTCGCTTTCTGCACAAGATTTGACCTGATTGGCCATCATTGGCAGAGTGCAATTTCAACTGATTGGTCCTCATTGGCAGAATGCTCTCTCCCTATTGGTGGCATAACAAAGGGAAGGCCAATTAGGTAGGGAGTGAGTTGGCTGCACACAAGTTCCGTTTTATAATGTTTAGTGGTAAAGTTTTAAAAAGTTAACTGTTCCTGTGGTTAAATAAAGCCCTAAGGGTTATTGGGGAGGAGTTAGGGCGGGCTCTGTCCATGATAAAAACTCAGAGGGGCGAAGCGGCTCCTGATTCACCCCTCCAAGTGCCACTCAAGGGCCAAACGGCCAATGGGGAGGTGTGCGAAGTGCCTTCCAATTGGCCCCTCACCAGGACAGACCAAAATTCCATTCACCCAGCCCAGTCTGGCTGCCAGTCTGCTCCTGACCACCGCAGGGAGACGAGGTCAGCAGGGCTGCCAAAGGGGATGAGAGGCTGCCCTAACTGTCAAGTCTAACTGTAACTTTGCCTCAGAACCCTGACAGAGCCAGCTGGAGGCTGCTGAGTGCTCCCCCCCCCTTCAGGCCTGCTGCGAAGGAGCCTCTGACAGGCCCTAACTGAGGGGAAGGAGGCGTTTCCAAGAGCAACGCAGGGGAGCCTGAGGGCCTTCCTTTTGAGGGGGGGGGACTTTCCCCTTCTGCCAAACAGTTGCCTGACAGGGAGGTCACAGAAAAGCCCCTTCTCACTTAAAATACTGCTCTGCCCAGAGGTTAGACACAGCCAAGCCATGTGTCTTTCTTCTTTGCAACTCTCTGCAGATTTGTAGTCACTGCACAGCATTATTCTGCAGATGAAACTTTTTTTTGTCTTCTGTTTCATCTGCACAACAACCCTGTGCAGTAGGCCTCAATTCTTTCAATTCAACAACAACCTGTGTGGGAGGCCTTAAATGTTTCTTTTCTACCAGAACCCTGTCCAAAGTAGCCCTTTCTGCCTGGGGAGCTGATCTTTATACTCTGCAGGTGAGCTGTAATTCCAGGAACTCTCCCGGCCCCACCTGGAGGTCGGCTACCCCTGGGTTGGAAATATTCCTGGAGGCTTGGAGGTGGGACTTCAAAATCGTACAATGCCTCAGAGTCCAGCCTTCAAAGGAGCCATTTTTGCCTGCAGTTGGGAGGGAGTGGTGCAGGGGTGTCCCTCCTGGGCTATGGGCTACGGCCAGCCCTTACCAGCAACTCTTTGTATTCTGGGGCGCAGACAGGCAGACCACCATCAGTCTTGTGAGTCTGGAAAGTGCAGGAAGATCTAAATAAATATTTACAGCCTGAAAGTGTAAATAGAGAACAAGTAAATGTCTGGAGACACATGGTAACTGAAATGACTTATTGGCCTGGCAAATAATCTTGGCCTGGCAAATAAAAAAACAGTATAAAAAATCTTACTAAGGTCAAGATTGCTGTGCACAGAGAGTCTTCCTCTTAGGGTTGCCAGCTTCCCTGTGGGGCTTGCTACCCCACCTCCCTCATGGGGAGTCTGCTATGGGGAGAGAAAGGGAAGATGATTGGAAAATGCTTTGAGACCACTGAGGCCTGCTGGGTCACTGTGGCCCATTCCCAGTTCTCTCAGATCTCTCACAACCCCACATACCTCACAGGTTGACTATTGTGGAGAGACTAATGGAAAAGGTGTTCGTAAACCGCTTTGAGACTCCTTTGGGTAGTAAGCAATAGGGTACAAAAATCCATCCTTCTAAGGAGCATCCATGAAAGAAGCATGTGGGCACATAACATTTTATCAACAGTGAAAAAATGGAGAAGAAGGAAAAGGGTGGACACCTGTGTACGGTGACTACCCCATGTGTATTAGGGCAGAGGGACATTTCAGTGAATATGGCCTAATTCACACAAGAAGGGAAATGACGCATAACTGGGAGGAATTGGTTGCCATGTAATCTTCCCCTAAGAAGAGTCTCCAGTCTGATTTTCCCTTCACATATCTGAGAACATGGCTCTGGAAAGCTCATCTGTAACCACTATGCCAAAATTCCCAAAGGTCAGTCCTCTCCCACACTCAATGAACATTCCACACCACAGGTTCTTGACACCCATATCTCCATACCCATACCCTCATTTGCCACCATGCCACCATGACCTCCCATACAACACACACATTCAACCCCATGCCCTTACAGACTGGACAACTCCTCCCCTTCCTCTTCCCACTGCCAAGCTCTAGCACCTGTTGTATTCTTGGATACAACGGGCTTTGCCCCGAGTTTAGTTATAAATAACTAAAATGAAATCTTGTCTAACATAGTTGAAATGTGGTCTAATGCTTTTCTTGATATTTCAAATAATTTTTGCTGCATTAACTGCACCACATGATTACATCTAACATAAAGAATATTCAGTTTCTTACTCACCTTTGAATGATTGCTAACAGAACGTTATTAGTGTTTAGTGCTAAATGTACTAACTTAAAGTTAGCCTTTAGTAATGTTTAATGCACATCTATTTAACTATTTCCATTTTATTAACATTTCCACGTAATTGTAATTTAATATTGCTACTGAGAGCCTCTTGTGGCACAGAGTGGTAAGGCAGCCGTCTGAAAGCTTTGCCCATGAGGCTGGGAGTTTGATCCTAGCAGCCGGCTCAAGGTTGACTCAGCCTTCCATCCTTCCGAGGTTGGTAAAATGAGTACCCAGCTTGCTGGGGGGTAAACGGTAATGACTGGGGAAGGCACTGGCAAACCACCCCGTATTGAGTCTGCCGTGAAAACGCTAGAGGGCGTCACCCCAAGGGTCAGACATGACTCGGTGCTTGCACAGGGGATACCTTTATTGCTACTGATAAGGCTAATTTTGTTTTTTTACTAATATTTACTAATATTCTTTTATATTGATTAAATTTAAAAATGATACAATGTTAACATGGGTAAAAAGAAATTTCACTGATTGTTTAGCAATTGCTTATGCATGAACCTTCCCTAACTGGCATATCACTATTCTGTTTCTACTCTTGCCCATATATTAGTATCATTTATTTATATGGTCACAGATCAAGATTTAAAAATTACACTCTTGCCCATATATAAATTTCTGATTTTCTGAAGAGGAAGAATGAGAAATCTTTCTCTCTAACAGGAAATGAGAAGCTATTCCTAGCTATGATTTATTGGCATCTAGCAACATTCTCTATTGCTTTAGAACATGCCTATAATAAATGGTCCTGAAGATTGGTTAAACCTCTCCACTCCAGATTTTAGTCAATTTTACCTTCTTTCCTCTTTTTCATGAACAAGATAGCAATATAGGTAATTCTTCAGCAATACCCATTCTATGCATTCATCTTTAGCTGCATGAACTATATTAAAAGTCATACACTTGCTTAATACTGGCTATTTATTATGTCGTTTTTCAAGAAACAATACAATCAAGTACAGATCCACTTGCTCCACAATAGTCTGATAGCTTCAGTAGAAGCACTGGCACTTTTTAACATGTTATCCATTTTAAAGCAGCAATTCTTATTCTCTTCTCTTCCTCTTTTTATTTTACAGATGAGCTTCAGTAATACATTTATTTCCTCAAATGTAAAATGCTTGTGACTAATGGCCAATTTTTGGTTTTGACTGCTACTTTTGATGGCAGAGGAGAGAATGTATAATTTCTGCTGACTCCCCTCCCTGCCTTGTAAATTTCCCCCTCATTACCTACTGCTGTTCCTGGAGGCTGGGGCTCTATTTTGAAGAGGCTGAGGTGGACTACAGTGGGAAGGGGAAAGCCATACATTGCTCATGGATAAAAACCAACATATTTCAAAATTACTTAATGGAGCCTTCTATTTTTATCCGACTTTTGTAAGGATCTCACAAATTTCATAAGAGACAAACTTCTCATGCTCAGCTGGGGTGATCATTTGTGAGCTGATGACCAGGTTTGTTTGGTTCAATGTCAAATGCCTTCCAAACAGGTTTGTACCTTTGTCAAAACTGCATATGCAAAAATGTTGCTGACCCAAACAGACTGGCAACCATTAACACCACTAATTGAGAACCAGCATGGTGTAATGGTTAGGTAAAGGTAAAGGTATCCCCTGTGCAAGCACCGAGTCATGTCTGACCCTTGGGATGACGCCCTCTAGCGTTTTCATGGCAGACTCAATACGGGGTGGTTTGCCAGTGCCTTCCCCAGTCATGACCGTTTACCCCCCAGCAAGCTGGGTACTCATTTTACCGACCTCGGAAGGATGGAAGGCTGAGTCAACCTTGAGCCGGCTGCTGGGATTGAACTCCCAGCCTTATGGGCAAAGCTTTCAGACGGCTGCCTTACCACTCTGCGCCACAAGAGGCTCCGGTGTAATGGTTAGGAGGCCTCTAATCAGGAGATCTGGGTTTGATTCCCCATTCGTCCACATGCAGCCATCTGGGTGTTCTTGACTTGTCATAGTTTCCTCAGAACTTTCTCAGCCTCACCAACCACACTGGGTGGCTGTTGTGGGGAGAGGAAGGGTAGGTGGTTGTAAGCCACTTTTGAGACTCCTTTGGGTAGTATAAAGCAGGGTATAAAAAACAGCTCTTCTTCTACTACTACTTCGGAAAACTTCAGGATTTGTTTTAAACATAGTATCTATTTATGGCCAATTTATATGGTTTATGATGGCTTTTTCTGCCCATTCAAATAATTTCCTGTTGAGCACAGCCACCAGGGCAGGAGGAATGGGGGAACTTGGTTAATCTGTATGAAAATAGATATTCTCATGCACTATGCTAAACAGATAGAAAAGAATATGGTGAAGCAACCAGCTGAACTGCCATGAATGGGCCAAAGAGCAGATAAGCAGCATGTCAAAAACTGGCCCCCAGTTCATGAGTGGTGCACAGGACCAGTGGTGGATATACAACCATGTCTAGTTTTTAGGCGAAATTTTCAAGGATTATATAATGACCAAAATAACATTTTATATAGTATCATCTACTCGTGAAGTGTGCCTGGCCTCTACCAGGGCCAGGGCCTTTTTGTCCTGGCCTCTACCTGGTAGATTTTATCTCCTGGATGAGCTGAGGGTCCTGCAGGAACTATCCGAGTTCCAAGGGTCTGCAAGACGGAGCTCTTCCACCAGGCATTCGGTTGAGGCTAGGTCCAGAAGATCCATAGATTCCCCCTCCCTCTTTTTCTTTTTTAGTCTGAATGCCTCTTCCATCTGAGACAACATTACACCTTACCACTCACCCATGGCATTACTGTATTTTATTATATTTTATCACTCTTCCATGGCACAGGCTGTTGTAGGGTTTGCTGAGCCGACTGGGTACTAAATTAGAGGGAGGGATATCTGATTGGTTATTCTACCATGGTTTTTACTTGGATTTGTTTTTACTTGTACTGTTTCATTGTAGTTTATGGGAAACCTAAAGGTTTTAAATTGTAACGTGCTGGCCTGGATGAAAGTGGCGGGGAAATAAATTGAAATAGCAAACAAACAAACACACACAAACACACACACTCTCTCTCTCTGGGACACTCACACTGTCACACACACACACACACACACACACACACACACACAAATGGATTGCAAATAATTGCATCCTGACTCAGATTTAACTTATAGCCTTATGAACACTACCTATATCAGCGATCAATGTAATAAAAAAACACTTTTGCCAGTGCTTTCTCTCACTGTTAATTTCAAGTTCTTAGATTCTAGAGACCCTTAACTGTGTGATGTGATACCTCTTATTGTTTCTACTGATATAACTGGCAATAAGGCAAAGCAGACTAGGAAGCCAGGAAGAAAAGAAGGCAGGCAGAAGCTTAAACTAAAATTATAATGCAATTTTCTCTGAGAATGAATCAAGTTACATTATGGGTAACTAAGGAGGATCAACAGCAGGACAACATATGCTGTGTTGTTGAGTGCTAGATAAGCAAGACCCAGCCAAAGCCTTAAATATTCATAAAATATCCCACATAGGGCTGCTGATCTCCAAGAGGAGCCCGAAGATCTCCTGGAATGACAATTGATCTCCAGACTACAAAGATCAGATGTCCTGAAGGAAGTGGCTTCTTTGAAGGGCTGATCCTATGGCATTATACCCTTTTAAGATCCCTATTGTGTCCAAACCATGTCTTCCTTAGGCTCTACTCCCAAGTCTCCAGGAATCCCCCTTCCAGAGTTGGTAACCTTGTCCTTAAATCCCAACGAAACTATAGCCTGTTGTTTCTAGAAGAGCCAACACAACAACTGAAAAATCAAAACAGATAGTGCTGTGAAAAAGAACACCCAGTGTGTTGTACATCTTAGGAAGAGGCAGCCGGCACAAACATAAAACTGTGGCACACCATACTCCTTAATGATTAACAACATGTTTTAGCAGTTGCCATAAGTTCTTGTCCCTTTCACCATTATTTCATGGGTCCATTGTTCAGCTGAGGTTTCTAAAGGCCCAGCTGTGTAAGATGTTTTTGTTTAGGGCGTGTTGAGAAACTCTGGTTTCTTCCCTGCAGGCACTATGATCTCATGCTGTTGATCCCTTCTTGTTCCTGGGCACATATAGGAATGTCTGCAAGGCCAGATTGGGCTGTGGGTAGTTCTCAACCTTTCTATAATACTTCTGCTCCTAAAAAGGTATCATTCTAGTTTTCTGTCTCCACTCCAGTGCTAAAAACTGAAGAGGCAGCATACAACACCTTCATACAAAGAGTTTCAGTTTCATTTTTGGTTCTGGTGCAGGAGGAATGATGTTTAATTGTCTCTCTCAAGCCTTTTCCCCAATTTAACCCTGCCTCCTAGTGATTGTGGCATAAATATTTCATAGATACCTGCCTGCCTTGTTTTGTGGGAAGGATGTGGTTTTCTTTCTTTAGACTCTGTTGAAGATCCAGTCATGAAGGCAGTGGCAGGTTACAGTGGATGAGCGATAGAGTTGTGAGTGTCCTGCACAGTGCAGGGGGTTGGACTAGATGACCTAGGACTGTGGTCCGCAACCTTTTTCAGGTTGCGGGCCAGCAGTGGCAGGGAGAGCGATCGCTCGGCTGCGCATGTGTGTTTGCGGTCGCGCATGGCGCAAACGCGCATGCGCAGGCTGATGCGGCCCTGCGGAGGCAGGGAGCTGCAACCTGGTGCCAGGGACTTTGTGGCCCGGGTACCGGGCCACAGCCCGGTGGTTGGGGACCACCAACCTAGGAAGTCCCTTCCAACTCTATGATTCTTTTATTCTAAGCACCTTTAGCTCTAGGGTTGCCAGCTCTGGTTTGGGAAATGCCTGGAAATTTTGGAGGTGGAGCCTGAGGAGGGTGGGATTTGGGGAGGAGAGGCCTTCAGAGGGGCTTGCTAGAGAGTCCATCTTCCAAAGGGGCCAGTTTCTTCAGGGAAACTGATCTCTGTCACCTGAAGATCAGTCGTAATAGTGGAGTTTGTCAACCTTATTTAGCTCTTATCAGATTTCTCAGTTTTCACAGCTAAGAAATGTCAAATTTCAGTTCAGAACAGCAGTCAAAAGCTCTGCTTCCTACGACTGGCAAATGAACGTGCCATTTCATGATAAATATGTAACTGAAAAAAATCAGTAGTACCAATAAAAAATTATCCAGAAATGGATATTAGCTTCTACAGTTGATCCCTGATAGGAACTTATAACGATTATCTGGAGAGTCTCTTTGCTGCTAACAGTCATCTATATGCTCTCCATACAGTTGAAGCCATAGGTGACACCAGGAGCAATCTCAGCGGGTCACTTCAGAAGTAAGGCCCTTGTTATTCAATGAGGCTTACCTTCAAGAAAGCATTTGTATTTATGTATTAATGTATTAGATTTATAGACCACCCTCCTGGGTTGCAGACTGTGTCATCTTTCCTTCGCTCCCCCAAATAAGATTCTTTATTGTTTTACCATAGTAAAGACAAGAACAAATATACCTTGTGTTACTCTACCACTGGCTTTCTTCCCTAACAGCACATCAACAAAAGATGAGACAAAAAGAGAAAGAAAGCCACATGCATAGGCATCTGAGAGTTCAGATTTAAAAAGGAGAGCAAAATTAGGGTAGTGGGAGGAGACAGGTGTTACTATGGATCCAGCTAAACAAGGAATGAGGAAGTCAAGACATCACTGCTCAAAGAGGTGCAAGAAATCTTGCCGGAGGTGAAGATCTCTAGAGCTTCTCACCTGTTGTATGCAATTTTCTCCCTTATACAAAGATCTACCATATCACAGCAGTATCACCTTTGCTTGACAGAAGCATCTTGCAAGCAGGTGTTTTGACACCTGAACAAATGCAGACCTAAAGTACATGCCATTCATCCCCTTTCCATCACAATGAGATTTCTGCAATGCAGCATTTTACATAATGAGATCTGTCTTTGCCGGAAATGTTTTTAATTTATACTTTACCATTCACAGCCTCTGTAAGTCTATTTTTGGCTAATTTTCTCAAAGCTATGTTTCTAGAAGGACTGATCTGTAAAACAGTGGCTCACCACATGCTCTGTATTCATTTCATCCACTGAGGGCATTCCTTAAAATGAATGCAGTCATTTTAATTTGCATTTTAATTTGCATTTTAATTAATATTTCAAAGAAATTCTCTTGGCATCTTGTTCATTTGTTTATTTAAGTTATCACAAGCAAGAATCCTACTGGATCCTGAAATTAACAGGACATTTATTTATTTTTCATGTGGTTAAGCCAAAGTTTCACAATAGCTCTGGTCTTATATTCATAAATTGCTGTTTATGATCTGGGAGGTTGGACTGACCGCATCAATTCTGTGGATACTGTGAGGGATAATTTCTCTGGACCCAACCTTGATTTGAGCTCCACAGTTTTTACAGCTATCCCCCACAGTGTGGCCTTTAATTTGGAGGCTCTGTCTCCCCTGGCCTTGGGAATGAAACATCAGCAGGCCTTATACGTGAGGACATTGTACTCATCACACAAGCAGAACAGACAGAAGTCATGTTCATCCATCTAGGTCATTTTGACCCCTCAATGGGAGCACTTATTAAACACGGCTTTTTGAGCCATTTCAAAGTTCATAACTAACAATGGACCTATTACTGGCAAACTGGTAATAATTCCTCACCAACGCAAAATAGTTTGAAGGTTCTAAAAAAGCAACCTTTTCCTTCAGTGACAAAAGAAGAACTGATTGAAGCCACCACCATGCAAGAACATGTGGTCCCTGGAAGGGAACAAGTTCTGGCTCTGCAGCACTCCCTGGAGGCATAATGGCACAGTGTGCACAGTGCCCATGTACAGAAGATATTCAATGAACAAGAGTTACCTTATGTGAGGAGCAAACATAAAGTAAAGGCGGCCATAGGCCCACTGTTGGGTACAGATGGACAAACGGAGGATGCAGAGATAGCAGAAAGGCTCAGTGCCTATTTTACATCTGTGTTTTCCCACAGGCCAAAGGGTTTAGGCACATCTAGAGATGGCAGTAGCCAAGAGATAGTGTCTGGGTGGCAGGTTGACATGGACAGAGAGGTTGTGGAGAGGCATTTAGCTGCACTGGATGAGTTCAAATCCCCTGGGCCAGATGAAATGCACCCGAGAGTGCTCAAAGAACTTTCCGGAGAACTTGCACAACCCTTGTCCATCATCTTTGGGACCTCTTTAAGGACTGGAGATGTCCCGATAGTGTGCGATATCTTAGAGAAAAGAAAGAGGCTCCCTGCTTGGCTCTTCTCCCCCCCCCCTTCAAGAAAAGAAAGAAAGAGGCTTGGCTCCCCCCCTTCTGAACTACCCTAACCACTTGCAGAACACTTTCCTGTTTCAATGGGGGGGGGGGGAGGAAGACCCGAGTTCAAAGTGTTCAACAGGATTGACAATGGAATAAACAAAGTAAGCGCAGACTCTGCCTTGGTTTTGACCAAGCTTAACAGAAGTCCACACTATTTTGAGTAAAAAAGAGGAAGAAGCAGTGCACATTTTTTTCATATGTGTACAGCTTCAGTATGAGTGAACCCATATTTTTGAGGGAATGCATTCATACATATTGAAGCTACACACACATAGGAGACATATGTTGCTCCTTTTCACATTGTCCATATTGGGGGAAATTGTCCTGTTTACCACTTATGGACAGGGAGCTAATTTCCTCATGGTCTGCTTGTGGCACAGTTTGTGGCTGTTTGGCAGTTTAAGTCAATTATTCCTTCCTAATAGTACAGTACAGCATTACCCGCTTTATGTGCATACCAGTTTTTAGACAGCCTAATAGAGTTCTACTTGCCCTTCTTCTTGTTGCACCCCTGCTCCATTTTCCAGGCAATTGCTTAAATAAAGAGTTCAGTAAGTCACAAATTATACAGATCAGTCATAAATGAATGCCGTGTTTAAAGAAATCTTTCAATTCAGGGTCCAAACAGTCTTTAGAAATATTAATTCCTGCTGATCTGGTTGGACTGGCAGCCCTTCCATGCATGTGCTGTTTTGCAATAACCCGCTCAGTCTCTTTTGCAGGCATTTAGTCATTCAGTGCCAAACTGAACAGGCCTGGTTGTCGGGTCACATTTCATCAGGAGAAGTGAAGAGGGTAAACCAAGAGTCAAAAATGTTTGCCACAAAATTCAAAACATCTCTAGTCTTTACTGAGCTTGTGTAAGTTCTACAACATTAAATTCAGGTTGGCAAAAGGTCAGCTTTATGTGATATAATATGACAAGGACAAGTCTATATGAAACAATCACAATGTGTTTGTTTTAATGAAGAATCTTTATCCTGCCTTTCTCTGAAGACTCTTGGTGGCTAATGTTCCACCAGCAGGGAAAATACATAAAATTAGGAAAAAGAACAATTTTAGAGGTGGAAGGGGCCATACTGGCCATCTAGTCCAACCCCCTGCTCAATGCTGCATCAGCCTAAAGCACCCAGGATAACTATCTTTCACACATGTTTCAAACAATCCTCAAACTGACCCCAGAAATATGGCAAAAAATAAAAATAGATGGAGTGAAATACCAGGAATTGGATTCCTGAACAAATCTTCCTAAACGTTGTTCATTTCCTACTGACCCCTGTTGTTAATCATAGAATAATAGAATAATAGGATCATAGAATCATAGAATCATAGAGTTGGAAGGGACCATACAGGCCATCTAGTCCAACCCCCTGCTCAACGCAGGATGAGCCCTAAGCATCCTAAAGCATCCAAGAAAAGTGTGTATCCAACCTTTGCTTGAAGACTGCCAGTGAGGGGGAGCTCACCACCTCCTTAGGCAGCCAATTCCACTGCTGAACTACTCTGACTGTGAAAAATTTTTTCATGATATCTAGCCGATATCGTTGTACTTGAAGTTTAAACCCATTACTGCGTGTCCTCTCCTCTGCAGCCAACTGAAACAGCATCCTGCCCTCCTCCAAGTGACAACCTTTCAAATACTTAAAGAGGGCCATCATGTCCCCTCTCAACCTCCTTTTCTCCAGGCTGAACATTCCCAAGTCCCTCAGACTTTCTTCATAGGGCTTGGTCCCTTGGCCCCAGATCAAAGTGGGGTCTGGCAAAGTGCACAGGTGGGCTCTGGCAAAGTGTAAAATAGGCTACCCTGCTTGTCCTCAGGTATTCATGAAATACCTTGCAATCTGAGAAATTCGTGCTCCCAAATAAATCTGCCTAGGACCAAGCTGTGATGGCATAATAGCTAATTTATTAGGACCAGCTGAAACTTCATGAAATGAAAATGGTGAACAATAGCTTATGAATTCTCAGCCAGAATGTAAAACTAGCAGATACTAAATGAAAAACTAGGTACTGAAACATGTCAAATCGTGGTTCCTAAGTGTCCTTGGCAGCTACCCCATGTGCCCAATGGATCTGGCAGACCAATTTAGAAAAGGTATGCAATGATCAAAAAAAGCCCTAAGAGTGCAAGAAGGACGGTCAGCAGGGACTTGAGTGAAATATCAAATTAGTAAATAAGTCAATATAAAAATAACTATAAGTAAATTAGTGAACATAAGGCATTTTCAGGAATTTCAAGCAATGAGAAGTCGCTGTCTGCTCCTTTCTTCAGTTCTGCTATAATCACTGCCTCATCCTTCCATCTACAGCTGTTGAAGCAGCTTCTCTCTTTCTCTTTCGTGAAAAGAAGGTGAAAGTGCATACACAGATAATTCAGTTCTGGGTGGGCAATTGCATTGCTTTGGATGGGAAGGGGCATGCTATTTATTCCCCATCCCTGCTCTTCACAATGACCAATGGAACAGTAATTGAACTGGATTGGATCCCCTCCTCAGAAAAGCTGGTAGAGGTGACTATATATATTGGGGGGGGGGAGGTTGGGAAAACAGCAGAGACAGCTTCATTACCTACAGATTGCAGATCTGTTCTGAAATACTGTCATTTTTGTATAAGCTGCCATTTTGTTCAACCCACTGAGCTGCCTTATTGTGATTCATAGCTCCCAAACCTTGAAAAAAATTGTTCCCAGAAATCTAAATTCTGCCCTTTCTTGGTCTCACTACATTCCTCAACCCATTGCATCCCCCTCAACTTGTTAATTTCAGTTTGGGAAAAAAATGATGGTTTTGGAGGGACAGGATATGGAAAAGGACAAAAATTAGGCAATTCTGAATGTTAATAGAGTCTTGGCTTCATTCAAGTGGGCTCAGAGGGCACACCTATACAATTCATTGCCCAGCCCCTTTCTCCAAGGAACTTTGCCAACAAAGTAGATTCTGAAGGCCAGACCAAGACATTTGTTTAATATCAGCTTAGCTTCTCAGCTTATTTTGAACTTCAGGACTTTAAGCTGGTCTGAGCTACAGCTTACATAGTAACCCCAGAGACTGATTTGGCCTTGCTATCAAGAAGTCCCAGGAGGGAAAGGCTGATTGATACCTTGTCCCGGTTCTCATGTGTGATTGGTGCTCTGGGTGTAAATGCTTTTACTGTCGCTGCAAAGTATTCCAGCCATCTGTCTCACTTTCACCTTATCAATAACAGAGCCCTGTTGGAAACACATATGTTTCTTTGTACACCCCATGTGGGAATGTGATTTCTGTAATAATTGTGCCTGTCAGCAGCCTGTGAATTTATTTCAGCTGTTGGGAGCTGCACTTGGAGCTTGAACAGACATTGTCTGCACTATGCTTGCCTTGTGGATTACCATGTGACAATGTCCTTTCTCTAGAGCTCTCATTTCAGTACCTTTCCTGACTGCCTTGCCTGGAAATACATTGATTTCTTTTACATATAAAATGTGATATTGTGCCTTTCTGCACAATACAGCCCAAGGAGATTTACAATTAAGGCAAATTGTGCAAAGAAAGAAAGAAAGAAAGAAAGAAAGAAAGAAAGAAAGAAAGAAAGAAAGAAAGAAAGAAAGAAAGAAAGAAAGAAAGAAAGAAAGAAAGAAAGAAAGAAAGAAAGAAAGAAAATGACTGACAAACTGAAGCCCCAAATTAGGGGAGTGGGACACAATTTGCAAACTACCTGTATATGCTTTGACATAATTATTAATATGGATTATTAGTTTTCATCCATTGCAGGGAAGATTAACAGAGTTTCTTTTCTCACTAGAATTCTGAGTGCACCATTACAAGCTGGAATGAAGGGACTAACTTGAAACGAGAGATGATGTCAGCATAACTCACGAACACTCTATCAATTACTCTCTAAAAGTTAGCAGTAAAGCTGGAAGTGAGTTCTGGAAAGTAGGATGAAGTTAGCATTGGAGCCATTCTTGCTAAGCATAGTTTGTTGCTTAATTAAGTTGCCCAAGATGTTGTTTGCATTGGGTCACTCACTACAGCCAATGCTATTCCTTAAGATAAAGTGGCTAGTTTCCTACTAGTTTCCTTCAGGACTAGGGCTGAAGTTTCCTTGGATAGCAAGCAGTAAGATGGGGAGCTGTCCAGCAGGGTAAGAGCAGTGTGGCAATGAAGTAGGGAAACTATTGAGCACAGGAGCTGGAAGCAAGAATCAAAGAACAGCTCAGAAGTAGCTGTTGGACCAGCAAGATCCAGGAGATTACTGATAGGTTTTACAACTGGTCCTGCAGCTCTATAGCTGCCAGGTACCATAGTGTGGGGTCTGATCCTGGTGATGTCAAAGTACATAAAGGCCTTTCCTCAAAAGCGCTGCTAAAATCAGGAGGCCTTCTATCATGAGGTGGGCACAGCATGATATAGGGGAATGGTTCTTCCTGAGGAGATACTTGTGTTACTCGGGGCAGGGAGATGGAACAAGAATCACTGGGATTACAACATTTAGTAAGACTGGACACGTTAACACATAAAACTCCTTTACACTGAACCAGACCGTCAGTCATTCCATCAGGGTCAGTATTGTCTACTCTGATGGGTAACAGCTATCCAGATTCTCAGCTAAAGGGCTTTAATCTACCACCTGGTCTTTTTAACTGGAGATGCCCAGGATTGAACCCAGGACCTGCTGCATGCAAAGATGGTCCTCTATGATGTCCTTGCCATGGCCTCCACTGGTATTTGTGGCTGAGCCTTCAGAACTAGTCTTGGGAAAGTAGTAGAAAATGTCTTGTGATCAGTAGATTCAACTGACACATTTTATTGTGCAATCCTATGAGGAGTTGAGCCTCTTGTGGCGCAGAGTGGTAAGGTAGCCATCTGAAAGCTTTGCCCATGGGGCTGGGAGTTCAGTTCCAGCAGCCGGCTCAAGGTTGACTCAGCCTTCCATCCTTCCAAGGTCGGTAAAATGAGTACCCAGCTTGCTGGGGGGTAAACGGTAATGACTGGGGAAGGGAATGGCAAACCACCCTGTACTGAGTCTGCCATGAAAACGCTAGAGAGTGTCAGCACAAGGGTCAAACATTACTCAGTGCTTGCACAGGGGATACCTTTACCTTTACCTTTTATGAGGAGTTGTTCCAGGTTAAGCCTATTGAATCCAGCGAGCTTACAAAGAAAAAGTATTATTGGATTGCACAGTTAGTTCTAAATTATAGACTAAGCCTCTCATATTTTAGTAAATTAACTATGGTGATTTTTTAAAAAGGACAGGACAGAACAGAGGCATAGGTTACTCTTTTGCATTCTGAAATCTCCCCAAATAATTATTTATAATTTATACAGTCGTGCTGTGGGAACTTGTTATCCCAGGGTAGTCTGTTCTGTTTCTAACAAGACGTGTCTTGTCTTGATTTAAGTATTGGGTAGCAAAGCTTGTTATTTTTCATAAAGTATTTGCTTTGTATGCTTGTAGCTGAATATGTTTTAAATTAATGCCATGTCTTCCTGCTGACATGCATATGTCACCTTTGTACGTCTCAATCAAGATAATTCCAATTATCTTTGAAGATACATGGATGTTGTCACATCCTACTTTCTTTTTTTGTCTAGCCACGGATAACTGAAACAGCTGGCGAAGGTCTAAGTTAAATGTTATGGTGGGCATCCATTCTAAAAATATGCATCACTGGTACAAGCCAGGAGATAAATCTGAGACTCCGAGTCAATAGCAAAATGGAACCAAAGGGAATATTCTGCCAGTCATGTAGACCCGGTTACAGTCATTATCTATCATAGATATAGTGCCCATTTCAGAATGTGTACTTTGCAAAACTTACATCATTAATACACAGTACTTGCAGAGACAGTAAGGGGATTATAAGCAAAACAGAATAAATTTCTGTTATTGTTTTAGTTTCAGCGTGTCCCATAATGATGTCAAGTGCAATAAAATCAGCTCATGCTGTCCTACAATCAACCAATTCAGTTCAAAGGCTTTCTGAAACAAAAATGTCTTCAAGATCTTCTTAGCTCCATAGGGAGGGAGCTGCAAAATCTGGAGCAGCATCTCAAAAGGCCCTCCAATGTGTTCTGAATAGCCTTGCTTCAGATACAATTAGTTCCCACAGAAAGGCACCATCTCTGGATTTCAGAGCCTGGCCAAATTGATACAGATGGAGACAGTCCTTTGTGTAAGTTGAACTAAAGCCATTAAGGCTTGAAAGGTCAGCATGAGATCTTGAATTGAGTCTAGAAGCATATTGTCACCTAGTGCAGCTGATGTAGAACTGGTTTTTCCCCTCAGAAGGGTACCCCATCTAATTCCAAAGCACAGTACTTCCAATTTATAAATGGATTTTGTTGAAATTTATTTACCCAGCCCTTCTTTGACTCAAGATACTGATTTAGAACTTCCACTCTGTCATTGGTCTATTCATGGCATGGTGTCCCAAATCTCATAGAGGCTTTCAGTGGATGTTAAATAGCATAGGAGAGATGGAACCTTGAGATATCATGAGCTAATGGCCACAGGATAGACATTGGCCATGGGAGCTATTACCCCAGCCTAAGTAGTCCTTTCAAGTGATCTTTGCCTTAGTCCTCATTGATAGAACTTTCTTCTCCTACCTTCTTTTTCTTATCATTGCTTCACCTTTCCATCGGGCTCTCTTTTCCTCCATGACTGCCTTCCCCCTTGATCTTCAGCTCTTTCCTTCACCCACCTCCCTTTCTTCTTTGTTCACCCCCACTTCTAGCTCTTCTTCTCTGAGCCCCTACCAAACCCCTGAGCTGCTCTTTTAAAAAACAACCTATGTAATTGACCACAGATGATGTCAGGTCTGTTCAGGAAGTTGGCTCAGTGGATGTAGCTCATCTTCCTCTGTGTTGTTGAGCCAGGAGCCTGCAGAGGTGCATCACCTTCCTGGGTGATGCCTAGCAATCAGCCCTACAGGCAGGGTAAGATCTGTTTCTATTCTACAAGGCTATTGTTATAATGAACATTTAGGAAGATCCTCCACATCCCACTAAGAACTGATTGCAGCTACTTGTGGAAGGAGCTCAAGGAGTTTACTGATATATTATATTAGGGCTTCGAGGCCTGAACTGCAACAATACATAAGAGCAACTCCTCCTTCAGGCTTCCAGATACCATGAGGCAGATAGCCTCTCCTCCAAACATTAGCCTTTTATTAACAGCACCATCCTGTGTATACTTGTTGTCATAGTGATCAGTACAGGTATGTCTAAAGTGGGACCTCACATCAACTAATGTTCTTCTTCCTACACCCTGCCCCACTGGCCAATAGTTTAAAATCAAAACCCTAAGTATATGGAAGGACTAATCAAGAATTAATTTTAATCTGATACTTCCTGTTTCTTTTCTTTCATTTTTTTCCCAGTGGAAAAGTATTTACCAGCAAAAGAACTCAAATAAAAACACTTCATGAGATTGTGGAATGTAGAAAGCATTAAAAAGACTGAAACAATAAGATTACGTAGTGTCATTTGCTGAATGCTTAAGTAACATCTCAGTGAAAATTGGCAAAAGTTATTATAGGTACAAAAGTTCCTTCCTGATCCTCTCCCAATTAAAACTTAGCTAACTCTAATAGGTCCCAGTGGGGAGATTTGTTGCCATATGAATGAGAAGCTGCTTCATTGGGGTGTGTGTGCGTGTTATGGTTTCCAAGATATACTGTTTGCCAATTACACAGCAATTCCCTTAAAATATGCTTTACTCAAGTTGGATCTTTGTATAACGTAGCTGATCCACTGCTAATAACTTGAGTTTTTGCATCAACAAAGCAGCAGATGCCTACTTCGTTTGAAAGACTATACCCAGTAAGGGCCACTAATAGTTTTGACTCTTGAATATGGAACTTATGGGTTTTCCTTGTCATGCCTTTTTTGCTGTCAGCAGCGACAGTTGCCATTCTGTCAGATGCCTTCTGGATGTTCCTGAAGCAGTGTCCTATGGACAGGCATAGGGCAACCATAATGCCTTTTTGCCTGAAATCTGCAAGGCTTTTCCTAATAATATTATGCCTGGCTTCTGATAAGTGCTCCAGCAACTGCTGGTTCCATCTCAAACTGGCATACAAGTGATGGAAGACTAGCCAAATGGTACATCTATTGATAACATGTATCATTATCTCAAAAAGGAAATAAAATACCCCCATGGAATAGAGATAGCTTTATTTCCAGAAAAACAAATATGATATAGCTTTGATCCTTGCACTTGTAATAGATTTGCACTGCAAAATTCATGTATGCTACTGGATTCCAGAACGAATGTATGTATTACCATCAGGTTTTCTTTTAAGAGTAGTTAATACAAATGTTTGGTCCTGTTGAGAAAATTCATGTTTCTGTGTATGTTGGGAAAATGGAAATATTGCTGATTATGGAATGATTGAAATATGGAATATTGTCTATATGCAGGAAAACAAAGAAGAAGAAGAAGAGTTGGTTCTTATATGCTGCTTTTCTCTACCCGAAGGAGTCTCAAAGCAGTTTACAATCACCATCCCTTTCCTCTCCCCACAACAGACACCCTGTGAGATAGGTGAGGCTGAGAGAGCCCTGATGTCACTGCTCGGTCGGAACAGCTTTATCAATGCTGTGGAGAGCCCAAGGTCACCCAGATGGTTGCATGTGGTGGAGGTGGTGGGGACAAATCAAACCCAGCTTGCCAGATTAGAAATCACACTTCTAACCACTATACCAAGCTGGTGAGACTGTTTGGTAGCCAGTGAAAAAGTTCTTATAGGCCTCAACATTATGCTTCAAATGAAACAGGACAATATAAATAAAGTAAATAAAGGGGATAAAGGTAATGGTAAAGGTATCCCCTGTGCAAGCACCGGGTCATGTCTGACCCTTGGGGTGACTCCCTCTAGCATTTTCATGGCAGACTCAATACGGGGTGGTTTGCCAGTGCCTTCCCCAGTCATTACTGTTTACCCCCCTAGCAAGCTGGGTACTCATTTTACTGACCTCGGAAGGATGGAAGGCTGAGTCAACCTTGAGCCGGCTGCTGGGATCGAACTCCCAGCTTCATGGGCAAAGCTTTCAGACTGCATGTCTGCTGCCTTACCACTCTGCACCACAAGAGGCTCTAATAAAGGGTATACTAGCACTAAAATCTGTTAAAATGTTTGAAACACAAACTGCTCTGATTTTGTTATAGAAACTAAAACTAAAAGGTATCCCCTGTGCAAGCACCGGGTCATGGCTGACCCTTGGGGTGACTCCCTCTAGCATTTTCATGGCAGACTCAGTACAGGGTGGTTTGCCAGTGCCTTCCCCAGTCTTTACCGTTTACCCCCCAGCATACTGGGTACTCATTTTACCGACCTCGGAAGGATGGAAGGCTGAGTCAACCTTGAGCCGGCTGCTGGGATCGAACTCCCAGCCTCATGGGCAGACAGCTTCAGATAGCATTTCTGCTGCCTTACCACACTGCGCCACAAGAGGCTCTCATATAGAAACTAGGAACCTTTTAAAAATGCTAAACTCAGAAGTACTGATGATGTTTAAAGACATCATTAACCTGCCAAATTCAAAATTCCCCACCTTCTAATTCCAACAGTATCTATTACTTCACATGCTGACAACTGCTCTCTCTCCTTTAAAGCAAACAGAGAAAACTCTGGAAAAAAGCCATGGGACTGATGTGCTGTGGAAATATTGTGTAGGACAGTGGCCAGAGATATGTTAGAATGGTAACTCTTGCTTGGATATATAAGCATGTTTTGAGTAGGGTTGGTACATATTCCTGTTGATTAAATTATTGGCCTGGGAGCTAGGATTTCTTTTTCTTCCACCAACTATCTCATAAAACAGCAACAATTATTGTATTGGGTTCCCTTGATCCATGAAAGCCTTTTGCATGAAAGTCAGCTCTTTAGAGCATTGCCAAAGCATCTGTCCAGCAGCAGAGCATGACACACATTGAAGAAAAAGCCAGAAACAAACATGAATGGAGGAACTTCATCCAGCCAAATACCACACAGGGCAGATTGTGTTCATTTAGGGGGCAAAGGCTGGTAGAAAAAGGCTCACAGACATGGAACTTGGCAACAACAACAACAACAACAAAACTCCTACTCAGACAGAATTTGTTTGTTTTAAAAATAGCTTCAGGGACTAGAATGACATGGGTTCTGAATAAGTCACCCTACCTCAACTGCATGTACAGATCACTAAACATGTACCCCAGTCAGGCCTGTGCCACTGTGAGAATGCATGACTAGAAGAACTACAGAGACTTTGATGCAAATATTGGGGGATCTCTCTCTCTCTCTCTCTCTCTCTCTCTCTCTCAGCCTACTTCACAGAAACATTGTATGGAGGAAAAGAGGACTAAGTAGCCTACCATAACCTTTTTGGAGGAAGGCTGAGATAAACGTTGACTGGATAGAGAGAAAAAACTAGAAGGACATGCCTGCTGTTGACAAAGTTCCAGATTCAATGAGAGGCTGAGCAGCAGCTGAAAGACTCTGAGAGAAGAAGAAAAAAAAACGTAATAGGAGTTACAATTAGTTTCCAATCCCCGGGAGAGGGGGGGGGGTGAGAGGGGAGGCTGAAAATCTCCAGGAATGACAACTGATCTCCAGAGGTAAGTTCGCCTGGAAAAAATGGCTGCTTTGGTGCACTCTGTGACATTATAGCTTTCTGAGATCCCTCTCCCCAAATCCAGCCATCCCTGGGCTTCACCACAGATCTCCAGATTTCCAAACCATAGTTGGCAGGCCTTACCTGCAAGAATGGAGTCTAGAGCTGACATGAGGTGCACTGTTACCTGTCTGCACAAATAAATGATAACAAAGATTGTTATTACCAAACACGTGAAATCTATGTTGGGAGGGTTTCAGTTTGCAAAGAGGACCAGAGCATGAGGCTACTTAAAAGAATGAAATATTTTTATTAAGAAGAGGGACAGCTTTGTGTAGAGTATGGAGGAAGTGTGCTCAAAGGAGCAAGATGTTTCCAGTTGAGCTAATCAGGACACAAAGGAGATAATTTGTAAAATACCAGGAAGTTCCTGTTCTAAATGTGCTAATTACACATCTTTTCTGATGCCCCTTGTGAGATATTCCTCATAGTCTGTTTAATCATGCATATGGAATATTGCATATTCCAATAGTCTCTCTGCTGATTATCATGGCATAGTAGATGAAAATAGTCTGCATAGCAAACATGGACTGATATGCCTGCAGAACAGAAATATAAATTGTCATGCACAGATCTTATCTTTTTGTTCTTAATTAGATTGTTACTATCATTAGTTAGAAGAGGGTTTTTTTTTAAATTCCATCCTAAGCACTCAACAAGGAGAACAAACCCATGGTTTTTAAAAGTTCTCAAAACTTCAACAGCTACCCTTGCATTTGGAGTTATAATGTGGGATCAGGAAATCAATCAACCTGAGAATGTTATTCCATATGTTTCCATCAGTACTGATGACCTGGTGGACTCTGCTGAAAGAAGGAAATTGAAACTTGCTTGTTAAAGGAAATTAATTCTTCACCCTGACCTTGGTGTTAGTCACTTTTGATCCCGCTTCAAACTTTGAGTGCCGAGATATAAGCATGAATGCATATGATGAAAGAGACATAAGCCACCCAACTATCGGTCAATTTTTGTTCATTTAACAAAACCGCTCATAGTAAATCCTTGAAGGGAAAGCAAAACTTGATTTTCTTATGAGAAAGTATCAGGCAGAGAATCAGGCAGAGAATGTTATGCAGGGGAAGAAGTGTCATTCAGCAGCTGGGCAGACCAGTCAGACCCCTTCCAAAAGATCACTTGTGTTATGAAAAGCATTCATGTGAAAGCTCATATAGCAAATTAGACATTATCAGGAGAGGGAGAAGGTACCATCACCTTGCGCAATCTGGACACTGTACATCTTTTGATTCAGCCCAAAATCCCATTTACCTTTTCAGCCACCAAGTCATAGTGCTGACTCATGTTCAGTGTATGGTCTACTAAAACCCCAAGGCAGGTCTCCCCCATTCTATAATGATGCATTTGATTTTTTTTACCTACCGTATTTGCCGGCGTATAAGACGGCTTTTTCCCTCTCAAAAACATGCCTCCAAGTGGGGGGGCCGTCTTATACGCCGGGTGCACATCAGTCTGGATGCGGCGGCGGGCGCTGGGTGGCGGGCGGCGGGCGGCTCCCCCCCGACACTGAGCTCACGGCGGCGGTGGCGAGCGGCGGCGAGCGGTGGTGAGCGGCTCCCCCCCACTGGGTGAGCAGCAGCGGCGAGCAGTGGCGGCGGTAGCTTCCCCCCCCACTGGGCGAGCGGCGGCGGCGAGCGGCGGCGGCAGCTCTCCCCCATTGGGCTCACAGTGGCGGCGAGCGGCGAGCGGCGGCGAGCAGCGGCGAGCAGCTCCCCCCCACTGGGCTCACGGCAGGCGGCGGGCGGCGGGCGGCGCCAGCTCCCCCTCACTGGGCTCACAGCGGCGGCGAGCGGCGGCAGCTCCCCTCCCCACTGGGCTCGCGGCGGCGGCAAACTCCATATTTTGAGTGAAAATGTTGGGGGGTCGTCTTATACGCCCAGTCGCCTTATACGCCGGCAAATACGGTAAATGCAGAACTTTACATTTATCACTATTGAAATTCATTTAAGCCCAGTTTTCCAGTCTGTCAATATCATCCTGTATCTTGATTCTGTCTTCTGGTGTGTTTGCTACCCTTCCCAGTTTAGTATCATTTGCAAATATAATAAGCACCCCCTCTATTCCTTCATCCAAATCATTTATTAATAACACAAGGCTGAACAACACAAGGCTCAGGACAGATTCCTGAGGAACTCCACTTGTCATTCCTCTCCAAGAGGATGACAGATCATTAATAAGCACACTTCGGGTGTGATCTGTCAACCAGTTTTTGATCCACCTAACAGTAATAGGATCCATATCACATTTTACCAATTTGTCAACAAGAAAATAATGTGGAACCTTATGACATCCCAGTCTGAACCTCTGTACCAGATAGGCAAGAGGGTGCATAAGGATATTGAATAGGATTGAGGCGAGAACTACTCCTTGTGGCACCCTACCTGGGAGTTGCTACCCTCTGATCATGACCCCAAAGACAGGATATCAGCCATTGAAGAGCTGTCCCTCGTATCCCAGCAGCAGCAAGGCAGTGAGCTAGTAGCTCATGGTCAACCATGTTGAACACTGCTGAGAGGTCCAGTAATATTAGCAGCACTGACCTGCCTTGGTCCAGCTGGTGGTGGAGGTCATCCATCAGGGTGATCAGTGGTATTTCAACCTCATGACCAGGCTGGAAGCCTGACTGGGTTGGGTCTAGGACAGAAACTTCATCCAGGAATGTTGTCAGTTGGTCCACAGCAGCTGTTTCCACCATCTTCCCTAGAAACATTAGGTATGAGACAGGGCAGTATGACTAGATGCATGGGCATAGGAACGGAGAATTTTTACTTTAAAAAGAAGAGATTGTTTGCATCGTTTTCCCTTTAAAACTGAGAGAAAGGTGATTGGCTGGCTGCCATGAGTGACAGGCAGGGGGAGACTCGTGGGTATAGTGATATATATATATATTATTTTGCTACAACAGGCTAACCTCACTACCTCTGTTTCCTCAATGTGTTGTCTTCCATCTCCTAAATGTTAGCACTGTAAGTTGAGGAAAGGATTAAAAAAAAAATTCTGTAGATGGCCATGCACAATGAAGGTGCCACATAAAAATCACATCACATCTTTCAATTATTTATCTAAAAAGAACCTGCACATTTCAAACAAACAGTAGCACCATCTGAAACCCATTGACTACAAAGTGTATAGCTCTGTTCTGGGCTGTACTATTAGTGGACTTTAGCAAAAACACTAAATTTGTCCACAAAATTAATTTTTTGACAGTTTGAAGAAACTCTAGTACTTTTTAACAGCTTGACCAAGAAGCTTAATCTTTTGTTCAGAATCCCTTTTTTTTGAGCTGGTGATTAGTCTCTGTTGATTGGTTTCCAGCAGGCTTACAGTGGCAGGTTAGAGTGGATGAGCGATAGGTTTGTGAGTGTCCTGCATAGTGCAGAGAGTTGGACTAGATCAGTGGTCCCCAACCCCTGGTCTGGGGACCGGGACCGGTCCGTGAATCAGTCAGTACTGGGCCGTGGCTCCTCCTCGACCTCTTCACTGGCTGCTGCCTCAGGGGCTGCCCTGCCACTTTGACATCGGCTAACCTTTGGTGCTCTCCGGCAGCCGCCATGGCTGGGGCTCCCCCTTAGAGTGGCACTGTGTAGCTGCTGCTGGCAGTGCCCCCCAGTGGGCAGTGGGAAGTCAGGGGCGCCAGCAGAAAAGCAAGTGGAGCAGGGGCTCAGGTGGCAACGTCCCTCGGCAAAAGACACCCCCCCCTCAGGCCTCAGTAAAATTGTCAAGCTTTGACTGGTCCCCGGTGATAAAAAAGTTGGGGACCACTGGACATGACTCAAGGAGGTCCCTTCCAACTCTATGATTCAATATTTCTATGATTCAGTGGGAATTTACAAAACAGTAGTGAGTACCCAGGCTTAACTCAGAGATACCTTCTCTTATAGTACATTTGGTACACTGGTATAGGTAGAATATAGTAATGTAAGTAATGCATCAAATTTTATAAGCACAAGGAACAGGACTATAATTCATGATTACCGGACTGATTGTCTGTAATTCCTCATTTACATTGTCTGCAATTCCTCATTGCAGTTGGCATTGTAACACTGTAAAATACTTATGCGAAATCTGTTTGTTTAAAGATGGAATCCCTTTCTTTTTTATAGGAACAAGGTGAAACAGGAGGAAAAGTAAAATTAGTTATACTTTTGTATATATAGGTTTTCAAAGTAAGATCTGGAATGCTGGTCCTTGCAATCTGTCCTAGACCTTTCACTGATTTTTGTGGTCGTTGAATTTTGATATCAAGTGTATTTCAATGCTCAATGTTTCTTCCAGATGCAAGGTAAAATGAAGAAGATCTGAAAACTTTGGAAGCTACAGTCAAGTGCCGTTTTCTAAAACAAGTGAAACCCACACATAAGCGAGCTTGATTGCAGAGCATACAATACTTGCCACTACAAATGGGATGAAAAAGCTCCTCGCTGCTGTGATCTACAAATCATCTTGATCTATCAGATGGTTCACTTGCAAATTTGTACACTGTAAACCAGTAGCGTCATTCAGCTCTCATAAGGAAGGGAGCTTCCCCCGCTTTGTTTAAGCTTTCCACTTCTGCTGTGAAATTGCATTTGTGACTGAGGAATAAACTCTGGAGTGTTGCAGCAGAAATGGATGTTGCATATTTAGTGGATGCCTGTAGGCAATTTCTTTTCTTAATGGAGATCTGAATGCTGCTTTAATTTTTCCACGTTTTATAGGTTTTTTCCCTCTGTCTCTGTTTGAAATTGCTTTTTATATGACACCTCTGCTGCTGAATCTTTTGCAATGGAGTGATGGTGAGGTGAAAGGAAGCACCATGAAGAAAAGTCTTTGCTGTAAACAAAAATACCTTTCATGATCATCAATAAATCTCTCCTCTGTATTTGCTAAGTATTGATAGAAATCAAGGGATTCAGTCTCACTGCCTCACTTTCTGCCATTGGTTCAGGCAATGAAGGCAGTGCAGATGCCAGAGGATAAGAAACACAAAGCTAGCATCGTGTGGTATTTTACCAGGCCTGTTTCTAAGCAGCAAGATACAGATTTTAAAGTAACACTGAATGTTCCTTTGTCAGAGAAGAGGAAAAGCTTCTAAAGGTTTATTTTAAATTTATCTCTGAATCGGAAACTGTCTATCTGAGGTGACTGAAGGTAGAGGAGAAGCAATCCACCCGTTCACTCTTTATTCAGAAATCGCTACCTTTTCATTTTATCTAATAAAGATTTATGTATAATTTCAAAGTTTGAATGTTTTTAGCCAATAGGGGCTTGGTCCAATAAAATGAGTTGCCTTGACACTTTTCTTTTTCTTGAAAAGTGTGCTTCTCTAAAATATCTGTATTATACTTAATTGCTAGCCAATGTGAGATGGGTAGTTGGGGACATGGAAGAGGCAATTGACACAGTAGCACAACATCACTTCTGGGGAAAACCTGTGTATTGCGTCATATCACCCGAGGCATTGCCAAAAGGTTTATGGTGCTACTTCAAACCACAGAGTTTCCAGAAATTCCTAGAGTGATATGGTGGGTTTTCCCAGAAGTGACATCATGCTGTCATACTGACAGTGATATTTCAGTTATTTGTTCCCTTGCAATTGATAGAGTGGCGGTGGAATCTTTTAATATGAAGGTTTTAAAATCTCAGTGGTACAGTTGAGAAAATGGAAGCTTTCTAGCTATAAAGAGATCTACATGAGACTTCGGGTAGGGAAAAGCGGCATATAAGAACCAACTCTTCTTCTTCTTCTTAAAGGTAATTTGCTAAGCTGTGGAGACCGCTAGTTGCTGAAAGACCTTCTGATAGGAATCTGGAATCAAGAGAAAAGTGAAATGAAGAAACTGGCCAAGGTGCCTCTGAGGGCCTTTAACATGATTATCTAGAAAACGGAGGCTAGCTTGTGCAAAATAACAGTTTAGAACAGAAACTGCTGCTTGAAGCAACATGCAAACATAGTGCAAAGGCTGACTGAACAAGAGTGGATAGGAATTTTAAAAAAATGAATTTAAGCCTTTACTTCACCTGTATACATGAAAGTGTGCTTGTCTAGAGCAAGATGTTATCAGATCATGCACTAGAAGAACCTGTATTTTGTTTAATTGTAACAAAACTTTCGACTGAAAGCAATAGAAATATTTTTCTTTAAAAGTGAAATATCTTATCAAGCAAAATGGTGAACACTCCAGAGATAGTGAAGTCCAGAGAGAATCATACCATCCCTCAAAATCAAGCTAGTTCTTCTGTTCTATGACCACACCAAGTGCAAAGTTAGACATTGCCTGGATTGTAGGTTCCTCCTTGCCATTCCTGAGAAGACCAGACATGATCTCTGCCATCCAAGTGATCAACAAGCAACCTTATAGCTTCAGATGGCATCCTTAATCTTATTGGTTGCTAAGGTGTTACTGGATTCCAATCTAGCTTTTCTACTGCAGACCAGTAAGGCTACTCATTTGAAATTATTTGCATGGAAGCAATATGTATGGACAATACATGAATAAAAGTGTTTTGAATGATTTAATCATAATAAAATTGTGTATGAGGTCTGAAGAAAAATTGTGCTTCCAACGTGTCACAGTGGGTGTTGTGTTTGGGGATCTGCCGAGGACTGAGCTTGAGTTCCAAGGCAGGATCCAAGCAGACATGAGATTGACCAATGCACCGCTAGATCCCATCTGCTGCATCCAAAAATTTTAAACCTAAAATTAACCAATTGTGCGCACTGGTGGGAAGATCCATTGTCTGCTTTGTGTATAAAGGTTGGGGTTTTCTTAGGGGAATTCAGTTTTGTTGTTGGGATTACTAGCAACTTGTTCCGTGCTGAGATCATAATAAAAACAGCTACTTATACACCCAGTGTCCTTGCTCCATCCTGTTGCAATGGAATCAGCAAGTTATTTGCTTCATGCCAAGGTCCTGGTCATGTGCTCAGCAGAGACACCTGGCTGCAGTACAAGAACTGCAAATTCTACCAAGAATCTGAGTAATCAGATTCTTTGTCCCAGGTGGGACTGCCTCCTTCCTTTTCACACTGGAAGAGAAACTGAGCCTTTGTGCTTAGTTGCTTTGAATCTTTGCAGTTCCATTGCATTGCATTGCAATGGCTTTGGTCTAATCTAGCTTTTCTACTGCAGACCAGTATCAGTTGAGAGCCAGTTTGGTGTAGTGGTTAGGAGTGCGGACTTTTAATCTGGTGAACCGGGTTTGATTCTGCGCTCCCCCAAATGCAGCCAGCTGCGTGACCTTGGGCTCTTCACGGCACTGATAAAACTGCTCTGACTGAGGCTGATCAGGGCTCTCAGCCTCACTCACCTCACAGCGGGTCTGTTGTGGGGAGAAGAATGGGAAGGCGACTGTAAGCCGCTTTGAGCCTCCTTCGGGTAGGGAAAAGCGGCATATAAGAACCAACTCTTCTTCTTCTAATTCTCATGGTCTCCTCTCATGAAGTCTGAGGGCCATTTCGCACGGCTTCAAAATAGCACAATGGTTGCTAATTGAAAATGCTACTAATTTGCCTTAACGCACAACGTCGCAGACAATCTGCAACACTCCTGAAACCAATCAGCAAAAAGCGCTTTGTTGTAGCGCTTTCAGGGGAATCCAGAAAAGTGGATTCACCCTCCGGATAGCGATACACTCCTGCAACCAATCTGCAACACTAGCGCTAAAGACCTGTGCGTTACCATTGTTGCGGGTTCTTCAAAGTCCCTCCTCCTGAGCCTGTCCTCCAAACTTCCGGCGAAGCGATCGCCATTTTTTTTTCTCCGAGCGAGCGGGGATAAACGCACCAGCGAGCCTCTTTCTGTTTAGAGGCTTCCCTGGCTTCAGTCCTTCACCTTTAGTCACTAAGCACAAACCACATAAAAACCCGTTTGCTGAAATAAAGTCCCTTTATTTTTTACACATTAATTCAGCCGAAAATCGGGCCCGTGAGAGGGGGGGGGGATTTTTTTTTTATCACTCGAGGCAGCGTGCCAACGATCATGCAACCAAACGACAGCTCACATTAGGCAGCTGGATGGGTCTCTCCGTTGCAACGAATCTACCTAGATTCGTTGCTATGGGTCTGTTTTTTTTTTAAACCTTTCTTAAAGGGAAAGGGGCTGTTTGGGAGCATGCTAACGGCTGCCCATTGGCTGCTTGACGGCCAGGGGCGGGACGAGCTTGGCAATAGCGCTTCCTTTCTAGCGATTTCTGCCGAGACAGGAAGCCTGTGGGAAACGCTAAAAAACGCAACTGATTCCACTACAAAGGCAGGTATGCATAACGACGAATTCCACTATTTTAAATGGCGATTTTTCATTCCGCAAACAATTTGCAACAAAGATCCCCGTGCAAAAAGGCCCTGACTGTTGTGTGAACTCCATTTTTAGGAGCAGCATGTACGAATTGTATTGCTCTGACACTTGTAAGCTTTTGTGGCCCTGATCTGGCAAGAGGCCAGTTCAGAGAGCATGATATATTGATGTATAAATGAGCAAGTCAACTTTGTTCTTTTAGCATCTATCATATGTCCCTGTGTCTCATTGAACCGGCAACGACAGAATCTAAGGTAAAGCTTATACTGCACTCTCTCAAAGTGTGCTAAAGGTGGACTTTGTGCAGTTGGGGAAGGGCAGTCCTCTTTTTATATATTTTTTCCCTCCGCCACAACACCTCCAAACCCATGCATTGAACAGTGGGCAATCTTTATGAGAGCAACAGAGGAATGTCTCTTTGAAGAAGAAGCAAGTCATACAGGAGCAAGCCACACAAGTACTTACAATTAAAAATAATAGCCAGTTTTAAAAATAGGACACCGCAGATTAGTTGGGCACCTTGTAAACCAATTTATATTTTAATTAATCAAATAAATTAATTAACTGAACATTGCAGCCTCATTTTCCACCAACACTACATTCTCTGTGATAAGGTGCATGAATTAAGCCATGCAAGGAAGAGTCATCAAACCTCTGTTATATCAGCTACGCATTTACATAAGACTGCAAAGGCAAAACTGATTTTTTTTTGTTCTTTTAGGGCAGGGGTAGTCAAACTGCAGTCCTCCAGATGTCCATGGACTACATTTCCCATGAGCCCCTGCCAGCGTTCTCTGGCAGGGACTCATGGGAATTGTAGTCCATGAATATCTGGAGGGCCGCAGCTTGACTACCCCTGTTTTAGGGGTTGGAATGGCCCTTTAACTCATGTCTGAAAAGGGTCTTAATAATCATGAGTCTTACTCTGTTTTCTTTACTATTGTTGATCTGGAGAACTTTGCTTCATCTTAATTTGACCATGATAAAGCTGAGTTTGGTCATTAAAATGCGTGTGAAAAAGACACATATAGTTACGAGTGGCCTTTTAAACATGATATTTTCTTTTTTCCTTGCCTAATTCCTACCCCCCTACCCCCTGCACACACACAGTGGTTCAGACAGCAGTACCATTATTGATCAAGAAACCAAAAAGAGTTAGTTCCCAGCCACTGCAATTGAAAACAGGTTTTACAGCTCATTAATTGTCAGATTATGGGGCACAATTCATTAAAATTCTGTTCCGCTGTCTGCATTTGTAAACACCTTCTGAGAAGTTTATCACCCTTTCCATAGGATACAGTTTTTTCCCCCACTGGATACATTTCTCTTCTGCTCCATACTGATATAAGGGAATAAGGGGGAAAAGTTATGGTAAAAGAACCTTATCTTTTCACTGCAAAGGGAATATAAAGAATTGTATTGACTGTGAAGCAGAACAGATATTAATTAGGTTCTGCTATACAGATTCCTTTAAACCAATGCATTTATGAAACTTCATATTGCAGTAATTTGGCAAGCCTGCTCACCCCTTTTGCAGGGAATGCTTAAAAGCAGGGAATGATTATATTTCACATGAAACACATTTTACAAACCAATAATTCATTTCCACTCGGAAATCTGAAGGCTGGGAATTCTACTTAGGAAACACCCAGGACACTTCTCCTAGTGTAGAGATCCACTTCTAAATGATGTAATCCCATGCTTCAGAGGCATACGTATGGAGGAAGTGCTCGTGGGGGGTGGGGGGGTTTCATACCCCATCAGTTTCTTCATTTCTGATCTGGGTTGTAATGAAGGACAAAGTGTTCGTGCTTTGAGTTGTTGCTGTTAAGCATGGAAAGATTTTATTTGATTTACTAACGCAGGACAAACATCTTCTTTAGCTTGGATGAGAGAGATTCAAATCCCATTTGAGCACGATATGCTCTGAATAGGGATGGACATGAACTGACTGAAAAACTAAAGTTCACCGCAAATTTGGGGCAGTTCATGGTTCACAAAGAAATGTTTGCAAATGGGAAAACTGCTATGAACTCTCACAAATTTTGATGCAGTTTGTGATGGCTTGTGAAGAGCAGAAAGTTTTTCATTCTTCATGAAAAACAGTTCCCAGCCGTTTCATCCCCCTGCTTTCTGCTCTCTGCAGTTTTTCATGAGAGCAGGAAACTGATTAGTGCGGAGGTCCATGCTGTTCATCTATTTGGTTTAAACAGTCATCAGCTTTCTGCTCCCTGAAGGAAGTTGTGGGGAGCAGAAAGCAGGCGTTTAAACTTTAAATGTCTCATGAACTGATATGAACTGGATTGGTTTCTAAACCAACCTCCAGGTTCATAATAGTTCATGGTTGGTCATTGACTCTCTACCTCTTGATGGATAGATACTTGAACTCCCCCCCCCCCGAAATGTTCATCAGTTATTTGGAAGCATTGTTGCCTGAAACTCAACCCCTTCAAGATGAAGGTCCTGCGGATAGGTGGGAAAGGGCCAGGTGAGGAAGTACAATTGCTCTGCATAGATGGGGGGCAGTTGATGTCTGTGTAATTGGCCAGGAATCTGGGCATGCTCCTTGAGGCCTCCCTTATATTGGAGGCAAAGATTTTGAAGGTACCTCAACTGATATTCTTTCATCTTCAACAGGCACATGTGCTCTACCTGTCCCTGGATCACCTAGCCACTCTGATCCATGCAATGGTCACCTCCAGATTAGACATCTGTAACTCATTCTATGTGGGCCTACTCTTGTCGTTGACCCAGAAATTGCAGCCCCCCAACCCAGGCAGGCACCACCGAGGCCTGGCAAGGCCACAGCAGGGCTGTCTCAGATGGGAGGAGGCAGGCCTCCCCACAATTTGGGCAGCTGCTGCTGAGGCACTGGCCTCCATGGGGCTGGCTGGCTTGCAGCCCAGTCTCTCCTGACCACCCGTCCAGCCACCTCATAAGGCTGGCTCACCTGACAGCTGGCTCTTTGTAAAGGTAGAAGGCAGAGGGGGAGGCAGTCGGGGATGGGGCATCTCCTTCTGGATTGATCCTCTGGGGAGTGAGTGACCTCCCTGCGGGCCAATCAGAAAGGTGGAGGCATTCAGGGGTGCGGCGTCCCCTGGGAGTGACTGATGTCCCTGAAGGCCAATCAGGTAGTGAGTGTGTTGGGCACACACAACCAAGCAGCAGCAACAACAACAACAACAACGACCTTTATTGGCATAAAAATAAGACAAATCAGAATACAGTCAATTGGTTCTTAAATTCACGCAGCTTGATTGCCATTTGTAAGAATTTAGCCACTTTATCAATTGTATCTGGATCCTGATTGGAAAGAAGGAACTGTACCTTGCATTGCCAATACATTTAACTAGGAGTGAGTCTAGAGCTTTAGCCCGAATGGCATTGTATATGGGGCAGTAAAAAAAGACATGCTGTATGGTTTCTATAGAACCTTGTTTACATGGGCAGTGTCTCTGTATGTAAGGAATCTTCTGAAATCTCCCCACCACAACTGCTGAGCCGAGCAATATTATGTGGAGAGATTGTATTGCTTTTACTGAAACTGTTTTTGCCAAGATGGATGGTTGAAAAACTGAAAAAATAAATAAATAATTAAATAAATTAATCAGTCATGATCTACATACTGAATCAAAAGGCAAATGTGGTTCATGCCCATCCCTAGCTCTGATGTGTGACGTTGCTTAGTGGCTAGACCAAGAGATTGGAGAGAATAGTCTGAACAACAAAAATGTTTGTGTGGGATAGGGAGATTTTCACATTTTGCATAAAGCTAAGAAAATTTTGGATCAGGCAAAGTTGTAGGGAGGGAGTTCCATGTGCAAGGTTTTGTATCTGGTAGCTATTCTGAAGGTCGAGATACAATAGTATTTCTGCATAAGTTATTAAAGGATAGGCAGTCTAATAGGGAAACACTCTTTTAGGTACCTCAGTCCCAGACTTTAGGGGAAAGATGGCATGTCATTGGGCATGTGCTCAAGCATTCCCTAAGCAGATTCAGATATTCAAGCCCTTAGCTTTATTTCCAGTATTTCTCTTCAGATACCAACCTCTTAAATACCTCTTTGTTGCTGTCTCTTGTTGAACACCATTTTCTCTTCATGTGTACTTTCCTGTGTGCCAGCATATGTTATTTCCTTTTAAACCCAAGTTTCTTTCTGAGATTCTTCAGATTCATCAGGCAGATTTTCTATCAGCCAAACTAAATGAACAGGAACCCAAGAGACATGTCATCCTGTAGGATGCTTGATATTTATTTAAGTTTCCTACTGAATAACTTTGATTGCCTTTTCATGTTTTTGACAGCATGCTTTGGTACTTGCACTCGTTACTTCTCTGCATTAATATTAACAAGGCTGGTAATGACTTTCATTTGTTTAACAGGTCTTGGATACATTTAGGAATGCATGCTTCCTTTGGTGCATTGGGCCAGGTGCTTACGAGGTGCTGTCAGGCATTAGAGAACATTAAAACTGTGACTGCATCAACAACCCCAGAAGAGTTTTGCTGGATCGACAGTAACTCTCACAAGTGTTGTTTCTTCCAAGCATTATGAATAGTAAATAATAGCACTAACAAAGTTGAATTGGAGATAAAAATCACTGTTCCAACTCAATAGACAGACAGACAGACAGACAGATAGATGTAGAGTTATTATTTAACATTCATAATTTATATTTACTCCCAGATGATGCCTCACAGAATATTCTGTTGCTGTGACCTTTTCTGCATTAGGAGACATACCTTGTTTAAGTGTCACTTTGGATTTCCTTTGAATGCTGCAAGTCAACTCCAGACTTTCCACACTTGGGCTTTCCTCCTCTTGTTTCACTTTGCCATATATGTTTTCTGAATCTGAGTTAGAGGCAGCCTCCCATCATGCTTTGCTCCCTTCCCCTTTTCCAAAAATGTTTTGCTTCGCAAAATGGTGCCTTCTTGCTCTTAATCCCACCATTCTGTGCCCTCAATTGCCTCCCCTCTTAGCCCAAGGATGTGATTTTTATTTAAAAGTAGGTTATTGTGTTACAGTATCTTGTGCTGTACTATTATGTTGCAGCATAACTGCTAATTTTTTACAGCTGGAAACAGCATTGTAATGCAATCATACCTTTTTATTTTTAAAGTTAGATTTTCCAGACGGAGGGAGGGACGGGGGGAGGTAGAGGGGAGGGAGGGAGGATGGCAACAAGGAAGCGGGCATGTACAAATGACTAATAATGTTGGCCATGGGAAAAAATCTGTATGCATTATCCCATTTGACAGCCACAAATTAGATGGACCCAAAAGGCAGTACCTTAAAAAGGCCAATCCAAACGAAATTGCTAGAGAGGAAATTCTCTGTGTGTGCACACACAGACACACAGAATATATTTTCCCTCTTAATAAAACAGTAAGGGGTGTTGGGGTGGGCTCAGTCCGTGATGAGGAAGGGCAACCATTGGTCCCATGGCCCTGGAATGAGAAGTGGAGGGGCCAATCGGAAGGCGCTTTGTGCCTTCCGATTGGCCCCTTACTAGGACAGACCAAAATTCCATCCAGCCAGGGGCAATCTGGAGAAATGGCTGCCAGTCTGCTCCTGACCACCAAAGGGAGAGGAGGTCAGAAGGGCTGCCAAGGGGGGTGAGAACAGAGGATTGGACAGGCTGCGCCAGCCCTTTTCACCCCAAGGCTGTCCTAACTGTCATGTCCAACTATAAATTGCCTCAGAACCCTGACAGAGCTGGCAGGAGGCTGCAGAGTGCTCCCCCTCCCCCCTTCAGGCCTGCTGCGAAGGAGCCTCTGACAGGCCCTGACTGAGGGGAGGGAGGCCTTTCCAAGAGCAACGCAGGGGAGCCTGAGGGCCTTCCTTCTGAGGGGGGGGGGCTTTCCCCTTATGCCAAACAGTTGCCTGACAGGGAGGCCACAGAAAAGCCTCTTTTCACTTAAAATACTGCTCTGGCCGGGGGTTAGACACAGCCAAGTCATGTGTCTTTCTTCTTTGCAACTCTCTGCAGATTGGAGGCCTACTGCACAGCATTATTCTGCAGATGAAACTGTTTTTTGTCTCCTGTTTCATCTGCACAACAACCCTGTGCAGTAGGCCTCAAGTCTTTCAATTCAACAACAACAACCTAAGTGGGAGGCCTTAAATGTTTCTTCTCTACCACAACCCTCTCCTTGCCTGCAGATCGAGGGGGTGGTGCAGGTGTGTCCCTCCTGGGCTATGGGCTCTGGCCAGCCCTTACCAGCAACTGTTTGTATTCTAGGGTGCAGACAGGCAGACCAGCATCAGTCCTGTGAGTCTGGAAAGTGCAGGAAGATCTAAATAAATACTTACAGCCTGAAACTGTAAATAGTGAGAGTAAGGGAAGACGATTGGAAAATGCTTTGAGACACCTGAGGCCTGCTGGGTCACTGCGGCCCATTCCCAGTTCTCTCAGACCTCTCACAACCCCACATACCTCACAGGTTGACTATTGTGGGGAGATGAATGGAAAAGGTGTTTGTAAACCGCTTTGAGACTCCTTTGGGTAGTAAACAACAGGGTAAAAAAATCTGTTCTGCTTCTAAGGAGCAACTATGAAAGAAGCATGTGGGTGCATAACATTTTATCAACAGTGAAAAAAATGGAGAAGAAGGAACAAGGTGGACACCTGTGTACGGTGACTACCCCATGTGTATTAGGGGAGAGGGGCATTTCGGTGTCTGTGACCTAATTCCCCCAAGAAGAGAAATTACGCAGAACTGGGGGGAATTGGTTGCCATGTAATCTTCCCCTAAGATGAGTCTCCAGTCTGATTTTCCCTTCACATATCTGAGGACATGGCTCTGGAAAGCTCATCTGTAACCACTATGCCACAATTCCCAAAGGTCAGTCCTCTCCCACAATCAGCGAACATTCCACACCACAGGTTCTTGACACCCATATCTCCACACCCATGCCCTCATTTGCCACTACGCCACCACAACCTCCCACACAACACACACATTCAACCCCATGCCCTTACAGACTGGGCAACTCCTCCCCTTCCTCTTCTGACTGCCAAGCTCTAGCGCCCGTTGTATTCTTGGATACAATGGGCTTTGCCCTTAGTATATATATATCCTGTAAATCATTAATCTGGAAATAAAAATACTGTATTGGCAAATATTAACATATACACAATGATTAGGTATATAAGCAATAACTGTTATTTGATATTTTGGCCATTATCTACCCTCCGTCTGTCCTTCTTGCTGTTTGGGTTGGCAGTAGTACCCATTTGAAATGGGAGGGGGCAGCAGCAGTTCCTGTTCCTCCACACCTACCCTTCAGCACTGTCACTTCATTAATGTGGGGTGGAAACAACTTCTACTTGTTCATTCTACCTGCTGGTCAGCTTCCAGATGACAGGCAGGGATGGGCTGCAAGAGGTCACCTGATTCCTCTTTCCTTCCCTGTGGTTGGTAAGTTGTCATATGCTCTTGTGAAGATACTTGACACTCAGAGCTCCAGTGATGGTGAAAAAAGGGGACTGAGATTCCTAGAGTCCACTTCACGACAAATACATTGACTACTTCACTAATGAATATTTAAAAAAAAATTTGTTCTAAATCTACCATTCTGTAGACTACCCCAAAACTAGTGCTTACTTGTAACTTCCAGTGGGATAGCAATTTGGTACTGCATCTCAGATCTTTGGAACTCTCTGGTTAGGTAAACCAGGGCATATTGTTGAAATTTCAGCGTATGTATAGACAGCTAGATGGAACACAATAACAGCATCACAACCATACATTTATTGTCTCCCACTATATTGACATTGCCTTTTTATTGGATGCAGTCCATTGTTTCAAGCTCATTGTTTCTCTAATTGTTTTATCCAGTTTTATTGTATTTTTGAATGCTTTGGATGTATTTCATTGGACTTTATGCATTATTTTATCACTCTGTAATCTGCCCTGAGTCTCAGTGAGAAAGCGAGATGATAAATGAAGTAAATAAATAACTAAAACCACCCTTGCAATTCATCATCATATACTGCTTACATTGGAGTTTAGGCATTAAGATATATAACAAATTATGACTTTCGGTAGTAGTCAGGATTTCAAGTGAGCAAGCAATCAGTGGTTAATATAAAATCATCTAGGAAATCTATAGATTGGTCTACTCAAGAGCAAACAGTCTACATTTGGAGGTCCTTTTCTGGGTCTCGCACATCATGGTTGCTGGTAAAAATGGAATTTGTTATCTCCTTAATAATAACAAAGCCACCCCAAAACCAGACATCAAAATATGAATAGATTTCTGGTATAATGATAATGAGAGTGGGGAAGAGAAATGCAAGAGACTATAAGCTCACACAGACTCTGCATCCCAATTACTATGCTTCATTGCACCAGGTGGATAGCAATTCATGGCTGTCATTTTCCTTTTCCTTTCAGGATTGCAGCAAAAACAATTCTAAACAAAGGGGGCTCCTTCTCTATATGTTTTGCTTCTGTGCCAAGACTGGCAGTAGAAAAGATAGCACCAGTTAACTTAAGCATCTTGCCTTAAAGTCAACTATGCATTTAACACTTTTCAACAAAAGTTAATTACTTGATAATGACAGCCTCAGAGGGACCAGAATGAAAAGAGTCCCCATCAAACATTCCCCTGTGTAACATAAAATTGAAGCAGGGACTTGCAAGACCCAAATGCTGAGACAAAGCTAACATTGGCAAAGGCAGGACTTTCTTAACAGGAAGTTTGATGAATGTACAAAGCTATGAGCCAAGTTAGAAACCAATGCAAGAAGCAGCTACAGGACTCTGCTGGCATTATTCTGAAAGGAGATGTGCATATGAAGTACCTAAGGGTTGGATCAAATTCAGCAAGCATCTAGCTGATTTTAAAATGGCCAATGATTTGAGCAGATTTAGCCTGTTTAAAGCACCAAGAGAAAAATGGCTTCTAAACTAGGCAATTGACTATGTGTTGGCTCCATAGAACATACAAAATTGGTTTTTACGTTACTTATCACATTTGCCCCCCCCCCATTCCCTTCCTACAAGGATTATTGTCCCAACTCTTCTCAAGTTGATTTGACTGATAGTGATGAGAGGTAGACAGTCTATTTGATGGCTGACCAGTGGTTGGACTCAGGTCCCACTGTTTTCAGGGAAAGAGTCCTTTCACTACGCCACAGTACCTTCAGTGTGTAGTCAACCTTGGAAAAAATTAACTAATTCCTGACTCTAGTAAACTTTGTCTTGGCATTCTGTGCTGTTTTTAATATTAGCACTGTACTCCACTATTTACCCCATTATTCTCCAAGGAACTTGGAACAGTATAGAAGGTATTCCCATATCGTCATCATTTCATAACATCATGTGAAGTAGGTTAGCCAGTGAGAGGAAGAGAGAGAGAGAAAAAAGAGAGAGAAATCATTCAGAGAACTTTTGATTTAGGTGGTGATTTAAACCTCCAGCTTCCCCAGTACACAGTACTTTACACCAGGGGTAGTCAACCTGTGGTCCTCCAGATGTCCACGGACTACAATTACCATGAGCCCCTGCCAGCAAACTCTGGCAGGGGCTCATGGGAATTGTAGTCCATGAACATCTGGAGGACTACAGGTTGACTTTACACTATGATATTGGTCTTGCTGGGCCTAGAAATCACGGGACCCACTAAACTGGAGTTATGTAACAGAGATCCTGGTGTGGAATCATATGAAAAGAAAAGGACCTAAAGTTACAACCTCAGAAGTGAGAAGGGGATTTCCATGCTTGGGTGGGGTGGTAAGGCCAAGACAAAAAAAGAAAAGTCAGTGGAGGGCTTTTGTGGTGCATTTTCCTGGGGTCACCTTCTTTGGGAGGCTGTAATTTGGACCCTGGAAATCCAATCCTCACCAAACTTGAAGGGCAGGTAGAAGAGAGACAACTGGAGATCTCCTGTGAGAGTGGTGTCTCTAGCATTCTCTGTGTGTGTTCTACTACATCACAACCCAAAAATACAGAATCAGTTTGGTGGCTAAAAGTTCCTGAAGGTTCATGGTTCATTAACTGGGCATGCCACAACCTGAACTGCATTTTCCTGGTTTATGCTCATCCCTTCTTTTAAACCTTCTTTGGCTGAAACGTTATTTTCTCTATTATTGTGACCTTGTCCCACAGCCTTACTGCTTTGTTCAGCATACATGGAAAGAGAAGCAGGAGGAATTATACCGTTGCTTTTCATGATGCAAACTTGATGGTTTAGCAGGGCTTTGCAGTCTACCAGAGAATCCTGACCCATTGCCCAACACCATACAGGTTCTTTCTTGATAATAGCTTCTTCTTCTTCTTCTTCTTCTTCTTCTTCTTCTTCTTCTTCTTCTTCTTCTTCTTCTGATGATGATGATGATGATGATGATGATGATGATGATGATGATGATGATGATGATGATGATGATGATTAATTTGATTTCTAGCCTGCCACTCCCAATAAAGCTTGTGGCAGGTTACAAAATGTGCATAAAATTGTATGAATCTTTGGTGGGTTTCTTCCATTTCTCCCCATCCAGAATTTCATATTTTCTAGTTTTCTTCTAGCAGTAAATGTCATATTTTCTTAAAATTAGGTTATATAACAATCAAGCAACTATCTTGGTTTGACAAAATGAGATGGGCAGTAGCCATCACAGACCAACGTGCCACTGTAAACTCCTTTGAAAACAATCCACCCAAATGTTGCCCTAGCAGCCAAAGCCAGAGGGATGTGCATGGAAAGCATCAACCCTAAGCTGCTTTGTGCTCTGGGTCTCTAAATAGATATAATGAAATTAATGTGATTCAGAAGAAGTGGAATTGGCAGGACATAGTGGTTGATTGCACTGATCACTGTAAGTATCAGTGTCTCAGTTTCATAGTGCAGATAAAAAAAAATGTGTATTCCTTGTTTCTCTAATAAGATACAACATCCTTCACCTGGGGAAAATATCACAAAGGCATAGATTTTGATCTTGTAATTTTCAGAGTGCAAAGAGCACATTGAAAGAGTACATTAAATGTTGGGAAAAACTGAGCCTGCGGGATGAATGTCAGAAGAAATTTGCCTATTATGATAATTAGGGGAAAGGTGTTTAAAATAGCACCTTTTAAGGCAGCACATTAAAGTGATGCCTAAAGTGTTGAACTGAATGAATGTTTTATAGGGAACTGAGATCTATATTTACACTGAACTTGTTGGTTAACTTTCATTTTTAAGCCTTTTGTTTGACACACTTTCAAGTGATATAGTATATGAGCTAGAGGCCTCTTAGTTGCCTTCAGAGGGGACTTTTGAAGGCTTCAGGCCACTTACCCAAACCAAGGAGGGTAGGCTGTTAGCTTCCATGAGGCCAACCATCTGTCCTTTAGACCAGCAGTCCCCAACCCCCAGTCCAGGGGCCGGGACCAGTCTGTAGATCAGTCAGTACCAGGCTGTGGCTCCTCCTCGTCCTCCTCCCCGGCTGCTGCCTCGGGGGCTGCCCTGCCACTCTGCCGCTGGCTCACCTTTGGTGCTCTCCAGTGGCCACCATGGCTGGGGCTCCCTTTTGGTGTGGCACTGCGCAGTTGCTGCTGACAGCACCCCCCAGCAGGCGGCGGGAAGTCAGAGGCACTGGTGGGAAAGCAAGTGGAGCAGGGGCTCAGGCAGCAGCGATGTCCCTCGGCAAAAGACTGCCCCTCCCAGGCCTCAGTAAAATTGTCAAGCGTTGACTGGTCCCTGGTGATAAAAAGGTTGGGGACCACTGCTTTAGACCCCTGACCCTCATGGCTTCTTGGAAAAACTGATGAGAGGATGGGAGGATGGCTTTGGGGGTTAATAAACTGATCCCTAACTATAGGGACCTTCCCAGATTACCTGAAGGAGGAAGTGGTGGACCCTCTATTGAAGAAGTCATCATTGGCTCCCTGTGGTCCAACCAACTACTGCCCCATGTTGCATTTTGTGTTCCTGGGGAAGGTGGTCAAATGGGTGGCCATGGACCAGTTGTTGGCATACCTATGCCATGGGGTGGAGATATCTCTTGTCATCTTGACAAATGATCTCCAGAGACAGTGGGACTGAGGTGGGTCAGCACTGTTAATATTGCTAAATCTTATGGCAGTTTGGCACAGTAGATCACAAGCTCCTTGTTTGCTGCGTCATCAACGTGGAGATACAGGGGAGAGCCTCTCTGCCAACTCCAATGCATTACAGTCAAGATGCATAAGTAACTGAGTGATAAATATAACTAAAATTGGATTAAAGCAGTTGGTAAGCAAATTAGCATATAAATAAAAGAGTTGAACAGATGTGAGAATTAAGTTTGTGTCCAGTGGCACTTCATTTTTACATCTGTTTGTTAACTCTTGTCTAGGGAGAGCTTGTCACCTTGTCCAAGGAGACCTTCTGCTTCACCAGACACTCAACCATGGCATGGGTGAAGTTTCAATGAGTGCCAACATCACTGATTAGGCTAAGCTTTTTCAACCAGGGTTTTATAAAACCCTGGGGTTTGTTTACAGATCTAGAAGGGTTTCCTGAATGGAAAAGAGTTAGTTTTTATTTTTTTTTAGTTGTTCAGCATTCATTGTGTGATATAACCATATATGGTCTTGTCAACCTACCTAGTCCCTCCCAAAATGGCCAATGATGGGCCTGGAGGGGGTGGAAAGGGGAGGGGCCTTGGGTGGGCATGCACACAGCTGTGCTTCCCAACTTTATTTTGCATGATCCTTCCACTTCTTGGGTTTCTTGCAGCTGAAGAATGTTTTGCAGATTTCTCAACAATAAAAAGCTGAGAAAGGCTGGATTAAGCAGTGTTCTGCTGTGCCCAGTAGCCTCTGCTTCTGGCACTGCAGATTGGTAGCTTTTACAGTGTAATATCACTCATATTCCAGCAGTCTAGAACAAGTACTGGAAATCGAGTTGCAGCTCCTCAATTTGGGGTTGCATAGCAGGAGGGCAGATATAGGCCTTTTGGAATAAGCAAGGCCACAGCTTTATTAACCTCTAGCAGGAATGATGGTACAACATAGGAAAGATCCTGCCCTTATGGTCAACAGACCATAAGTACACCAGGATTTACAGCAATGAACCAGAGCTGTTGAGAGCACCCAGCCTCACATGGAGCATGGCTCACCCAGCCAGCTGGAATCCCCTGGTGTGTGTGGGGGGGTAGCATTCAATGAGGGGATCTCATTGAATTTGATGTGCAGACATGGACTGGCCCCAAAAGGATCTGCTCCATGTGCAAAACTTTCAGCTGTGACAAATAAAAAATGCAAAACCCATACAAATAACTACAAGAACAATCCATCTTGCTAAATATATAGAAACATAGCTAAATTCTAACAGCCTAAATAAATGGGGGGCGAGTGGGAAGCTTGCTGGGCTGGTCTCAGAGGGAGAAAGAGGCGGGTGCCATGTGCATGATCCCTATAAACGCATGCAAGCAGCAGACCCCCCGATCCCTCCCTCTCATGGGTTGCACCACAGCGTCAGCCACCCAGTGCCCCTGGGTGAACCCAGCATGCTCTGTGTGCCTCTTCCCCATGGACTTTTGCCCACATCTATGGCCTTGGGCTCCTCTGCTGCTGCAGTCTGACAGCCTTTGTTGATGTCATGGCTTTGTTCTGCAGTTAGTCCCTCTTATGGACTTTTTGCAACAAAGAGATAACAATGATTTGACAGCTTGTTATTTTAGAGAATAAGAATGTTAGTTACTATGAGAATTACAAACTTACTTAGATATAAACGATAAATCTGAATTAACAAGTGTCCAATGATACGGAAGACTGGGGAAAAAACTAATTGTAATGAGTTTAATATGTCTGTTCTTCGTACTTTTAGTCTTTTATTTCGCCTCTATTATACTCCTTTTTCTAATTTTCCTTTTCTTTTTTTCGTACTGAAATTATTTTTTAAAAAGTAACTCTAAAATCAAAAAGTTCATGGAAGTTCATGATGATAGTTTGTGACCCATTATGATGTGAACATTAGTTCATGACCTGGGGAAAATTCACAAGGAATTTTGTTTCATGGTACAATTTGTGTCCTTCCCTAGACATTTTCTACAGCAGACTAACCCAAGGCAAGATCTAGCTGAAGATAAGTGTATTTAACTACCCTTGATTTTAATGGACACTGAAAGTACTGCAATCAATGGGACATAAAAGCGTTCAATCTGTTGGATGATACCTATAACATCTTCTGGTGAATCCTTCCATACACCAAGCGTTCTCTGTTAATATATATATTTTGTCATTCTTTGGCAGACTTAGTTCTTGCTATAGATACCTGTTAACTAAAAACCTATAATGAACTGTGAAATTATACCTCAGTATCAGTTCATCACTGAGAACATCCTCAGTGCTAATGGGTCAATCGATCCTCAATGTTTTTACATTGGAAAGGCCTGTTATTCTACCAGCAGCAGAAGGCATTGCATCACTGAAGTTTATTTATATGTATTTATATTAATTCTACTATTAATATTTTGCTTAGCCACAACAGGATATCAAAACAAGTCTAGTGCCTTCCTTCCATCTCTGTAAAGTATCATTCAGCTTTCTGCATAACCTGCCATTGTCCGTTTATGCACTGGAAGTTTCATGCCAGGCTGCAGGCTAGAGTTTTAGTCATGGCAGGTTGCCCCACCTCTTCCTGTACCCACATGGGGGAGAGTTTGGCCTGTTGCACCTCATCTGCCTCCAATTTCTGCTCCTGCATGAGAGCTGAGGCAGTGAAGTTCCCAGTGCATAAACAGTCATTATCACGATGTATGTTTTACTACCCTTCTATTTTCAGCAGCCAGTGGTCTGTAGCAGGAAAACAGGAAACGGTGTATTGTGATCTTTTTTTAAAATTCTGTCTGCGTATATCAAAAGGGCAGCAGTTATGGTTAGTATAAGCATGTTTTGACTGACATGCACATTATCTGAACAGGCACACATGTATTTTGTCTGTGCATACAGCTTTGATACATGAGAAGCAGAACCATGTAAATTGAGTGGTTGGTCCACTCATTTTTCACAGTCAGAGTAGTTCAGCAGTGGAATAGGCTGCCTAAGGAGGTGTTGAGCTCTCCCTCACTGGCAGTCTTCAAGCAAAGGTTGGATACACACTTTTCTTGGATGCTTTAGGATGCTTAGGGCTGATCTTGCGTTGAGCAGGGGGTTGGACTAGATGGCCTGTATGGCCCCTTCCAACTCTATCATTCTATGATTCTATGACTCTATGATACTGTACCTGTAGACACCTGCAAAATACATGCAGTGCTCCTCTTCATACAACACAACTACTGCATTTATAGGGAGGAATGTGTTCAATAGCAAATGGTGCCAGGATCTGGAGCAACTGGCCATGGGGGGGGGGGGGGAGAAGGTGGTTGGGTTTTTTTGGTGACATCCATTAGTTATGCATATATGTGCAGGAAGAAGATGTTGTTTGATACATTTCTGTTTCCCATATATTTTATGGGACCAAGGTAGAATACATACAGTTCCTAGGCTGCTGCATCAGGTGCCTTCGGACTGTGCATTGGGATAGATTAGAGCATATAGTGCTTCAAACTAGTGCCTTGATTTGCTTTATTGATGAACTGGTATCCTGGGCCCAAAAATGATTAACTACCCACTGGAGTACCTTCATGATCTACAGAAACACTAGTTGTAGTTTTTTTCATAGCCAGATTGCAGCTGCTATTATTTTTCTATTTTATTTATTACTTTAATACACACACACATCTATGTTGCATAAGTACAGCTAACCAAGTGTTTCCAACAAGATACATTTACAAAATCTAATTTAACCTAGATAATTAATACACTAAGCTATTAAATCATGCTCTTTTCTGCTCACGAATGTTTACTAAGGGAAAGTGTTTTTTAGACCTCCTAGTTACTCATGGCTCTGGCACGTGCACTGACATTTACTGCTAGAAGAAAACTAGACAACTGCTGTAGGAAATATCTATTCTTAAACTGTTTCACTTTACTTAACACAAGACGATTAAAATCCTTTAATTTTTTTCATATTGGTGTTACTAATACGGAAGCTTTTGCTCATGTGTTCTGTCTACGTTAAATTTGATCTTAAAGGAGAACAGAGCTGTGCCAGACAAATTTCTATATTGAACATGATAAAATTACGGCAAAAACATAATGTGGCTTATAGACTTTTGGGTTCTGATACACATTGCTTTGGCAACAGTTTACCCCACAGTGCAAGGATATTTACCATGTGACTGTAAGATAGAATCAAGTGGGTAGCCGTGTTGGTTTGAAGCAGCACAACAAAACAAAATCAGAGTCCAGTAGCACCTTTAAGACCAACAAAGATTTATTCAACGGGTGAGCTTTTGAGTGCAAGCACTCTTCCTTAGAATGAAGAGTGCTTGCACTTGAAAGCTCACAATAACTAGTTGACAAATTGTACCCAGTGGGTACTTGTTAATGGTTCAGCATCTTCTTGGAAAAGAGTGACAAGTGGAGTACCCCAAGGATCTGTCCTGGGCCTGTGTTGTTCAACGTATTTATAAATGATTTGGGAGGGGTAGCAAACAAAACTGAAGACAACAACAGAATACAGATGATCTTGATAGGCTTGAGAAGTGGGCTAAACTGAATAAAATGAAGTTCAATAGGGACAAATGTAAAGTTCTGCATTTAGGTAGGAAAAACCAAATACACCAATATAAGATGGGGGAGACGTGTCTTAGCAGTAGCATGTGTGAAAAGGATCTAGGAGTCTTAGTAGACCATACATTGAACATGCGACTCAGTTGCTAAAAAGGCAAATGGGATTTGGGGCTGTATCAAACGGAGTATCGTGTCCAGATCACGGGAGGTGATGGTCCCACTTTGCTCTGCTCACTTGGAGTACTGTGTTAAGTTTTGAACACCCCAGTCGAAGAGGGATGTAGACAAACTGGAGCATGTCCAGAGGAGGGCAACAAAGATGGTGAGAGTTTTGGAGACCAAAACATATGAAGAAAGGTTGGGGGAGCTAGGTCTGTTTAGCCTGGAGAGGAGACGACTGAGAGGGGATCTGATAACCATCTTCAAGTATTTAAAAGGATGCCATATGGAGGATGGAGCAGAATTGTTCTCTCTTGCTCCAGAGAGACAGACCAGAACGAATGGGATGAAATTAATTCAAAAGAAATTCCATCTAAACATCCGGAAGAAGTTCCTGAGAGAGCAGTTTCTCAATGGAACAGGCTTCCTCGGGAGGTGGTGGGTTCTCCATCTTTGGAAATTTTTAAACAGAGGCTAGATTGCCATCTGATGGAGAGGCTGATTCTGTGAAGATTCAAGGGGGTGGCAGGTTACAGTAGATGAGTGATTGGGATGTGAGTGTCCTGCCTAGTGCAGGGGGTTGGACTAGATGACCCACGAGATCCCTTTCAACTCTATTATTCTATGATTCTATGACTGCAGACAACAGCTACAGTTAAGGCTCTTTCTGTACATAGTATGTATGCCCTGGTTACATTTAGATTAAATGCCTATAATGCAATGAACATGGGCCTGTACTTGAGTAGTGTTTAGAAACTTCAGAAGGCTGCAGCCAGAATGTTGACTGGAATGTGTCATAGGGGTCATATCATTCCAGCTTTGGCCCAGGCTCTCAGTTTATTTCTGGGCACAATTCAAGGAGCTGGTCTTCATCTCCAAAGCCCTATATGGTTTGATACCATTGATGGTGGCAGTATACCTGAAGGACTGCCCAATCCCTTATGAACCTGCCCAGCCACTATGATCATTTCCAGGTACTCTGTTTCAGAGGCCCCTGGGTTGGTGGCCCTTGTGAGGGCAAAAAGGTGTGATATAAATGTTGTAAGTAAAAATAAATAAACAAGCAAATAAATAAATAAATAAATAAATAAATAAATAAATAAATAAATAAATAAATAAATAAATAAATAAATAAATGTAGTGTGCACCATCATACCTTTCATCTTCAGAAATTACAGCAAAAATGTCCTATTAATTAACCAAGGGAGCTAAAGACTCCTTATTTAATTGTGACACACTAGAGATAAAAAGTAATTTCATGCTTGCTCTGCTTGTAGCACTTATAGCTTTAAGGCAGCAGTGTCAATGAAAGTGTTTAAAAGAGAAACAGCCCCTGGGGTATATTAAAAAAAAATCTTTAGATGTTTGCATCTAAATATACTGGCAGCCCTGTGAAAGGACTGATAAAGGCACATTATTAAACAGGTTGTAATTAGAGTATTGATTCTTTCTGCATGAGTGAAAAACAAAGAAGTATTAATTAGTGATTAATATCATCTGGGATCAGACAGAGCAGATATTAAATCTTGGTGCCCAAATTAATTCTGTGTACTCTGTAGTTTGCCAATTAGACAGTAAAGGGCGGAACATGAATAATGGGCTGATGAGTAAATACTAGAACTGAAAAGAATATAGAAATTAAAACGGAATGTTCCCAAATGAAAATAATATATTCAGAAACCACTATGTAAACACCAATGTTTTGAGGTAGAAGCCAGTCTTCAGAGGGTTTTTTTTTTTGGGGGGGTGCTTTTTGTCAGTTTGTCCAGTTTTAGAAGGCATAAGGATAAATGTACACTGAAGAATGCAGTGAATTACAGGGACTCGGGCCCAAGAGATGGCACTGAGATAAAGCAGTGACTGCCAACCTTCTGGCAGAGCCTGGCATTCTTCTGGAATTAGAATTTATCTGCAGGTTCTGCCTGCACATCTCCAGGATTTTCCCATCCTGAAGTTTGCAACCATAAACTCCTCTCCTGCACCATCAACATAATCTATAACAGCTAGGATGTTCACTTGAATGTCTTTTGCATGAAGATCAGCTCTTATAAAAATGATACTTGCGTGGAGGTATGGAAGGAGTCACACTTCTCTTTCACTGTGCTATTTTGCTTAGAATCACAGAATCATAGAGTTGGAAGGGACCTCCTGGGTCATCCAGTCCAACCCCCTGCACTATGCAGGACACTCTCAACCCTATCGCTCATCCATTCTAACCTGCCACTCCCTTGAACCTTCACAGAATCAGCCTCTCCATCAGATGGCTATCCAGCCTCTGTTTAAAAATTTCCAAAGATGGAGAACCCACCACCTCCTGAGGAAGCCTGTTCCACTGAGAAACCGCTCTGTCAGGAACTTCTTCCAGATATTTAGATGGAATTTCTTTTGAATTAATTTCATCCCATTGGTTCTGGTCCATCCCTCTGGGACAAGAGAGAACAACACTGCTCCATCTTCTCCATGGCAGATTTTAAATGCCTGAAGATGGTTATCAGATCCCCTTTCAGTTGTCTCCTCTCCAGGCTAAACAGACCAAGCTCCCCCAACCTTTCCTCATATGTCTTTGTCTCCAAACCACTCACCATCTTTGTTGCCCTCCTCTGGAAATGCTCCAATTTGTCTACATCCCTCTTCAACTGTGATGCCCAAAACTGAACACAGTACTCCAAGTGAGGCCGAACCATAGACCCCCAACCCCAGGGTCCCAGCATGCAGACTGGTCCCTAGTCAATACACCCCTATTCCACCATTGTGATGATTTAACAACACCACAAACCATTATAACAGGGTGGGAGGGAGGGCTGTTGTCCCCTGGCTCTGCTGCAGCAAAAGGGGCAAGCTCATGCACGTGGTGCCTTAAATAGGCACCCCCTAGAGCCTGCCCCTTGCACCACCACCTGAGCGTGCCTCCACAGCATGCCCACACTCCCCGCCAGGTAAGACGCAGCCATGTCTTTCTGGCCCCACCCACTGCGCCAACTGTGGCCCCTGGTAAGTTCACCGGCCACTTTTTATCTTCTGTTAGACACATGGATTAATGTTCCCTGTTTTCTTGCTGCTTCACTTTTAGGCAGGAGAATGACAATAAGTTTAGTAATAAATAAACAAAAGACCTGCGATGATTTTAAACCATTCACATATTTCAAGCCAATGTAAAGTTAATATTAGTAGTTTGTCTGACACGAGTGCTTGTGAAAAAGCAAGTCTGAATTCTACAACTAACTGGACATTGTGCAGCCTTTTTATATAATGAAAAGATTTGTATAGGTAATACACCAAAAGGCATATGAGATAACAAATAGGGATGCTTTGGCCATTTCAAATTCTAATTGGACCTTTTGCCTGACTTAATGCATCCAAATGGGGGAATTATGTTATTTCAAAGCAGTGATCTTTCAGTCTGCAGAATGTCCTCTTAAGCTGATCGAACCTGCATTATTCATAACACAGACCTTGAACTCTTCCCTTTCTGCCTATTGATTGGTCTGAATCAATCATGCTTTGCAGGCATGATCTGTGATATTTCATCTTCTGTATTGCTTCTAGGCTCCTTTTTCTTGTGGCCCATCTATATTTACTTGCAGGAGGGCATTATGGTCTGGAATAAGATACAACACACCAATGATGGGTATAAACAAGGCCACAGCTTTATTACCTCCCCACAAGAGGGTTGTCACAGCATGGGAAAGGGAGGCTGACCTAGCAGTCAGTGGACTGCATCAAAACCCTCAGAGTCCAGAGGTGCCCTGGGGATCTGCACCATTCCCTACTGGATTCCGCCACTAAGGGAGGAGACCTGTACGGAGGAGCCAATGGCCACCAACTTCATTTGGCTGCCTCCAGACCACCTGGCAACGGAGTCCCTGGCTTCACAGCTGAGTCAGCTGCGCTTGTTTATGTGCCATCTCTTGGGGAGGCCCTGAACCCCAGGGAGTCTGATCGCACACCGGATGCCCTGCCAACACGCTCTGTCCCATGCAAACCTACAGCTGTAATGAATTATTAACCATGACACATCCACCCCAAACAATGTTGTTTACATATCAACATAAGGTGGGTGGGAGGGAAGTTGCTGCCATGGCATCCAGAGAGAAGAGGCCAGGGCTTGCACATGTGGCACCTTTATAGACACCACGGGTCTTGTCCCACCCCTTGATGCTGTGCATGCTGCATACACACATGAAAGGGCCACTGAGGCAGTTGTGTCTGCCTCCAGCTGGTCCTCCACTGCAACAATAAACAGCTGCAGTGAGTCTCAGCCACGTTTTATTTTTATTTATTTTTTGTGCCTCACATGTTGCATTTAGTTTTGATCCTGCCCCCTACCGTGGATAACAATATGTGACCTGGTTGGCTGATCTTTGGAAAGAGGAGTTGGAAGCACTGTATTGCATGAACTCCCAGTGCTCATTGGTAGATCTGAAGAGGTCAAAAGATGGAATTGCACTTAGATTCACTACAGGAATGGAAGCGTTTATCTTCCTTCTTGTGCAATGGTAGAGCTCTCTTCTCATCCTTATCCTCTATCAGGTATGTCTGTCCCATCCCTGAAGAGGCAAATGTCTTGGATAGGAACACTGCCTACTTGAGCTTTAGAGAAGGATCTAATTCCCAATTGTGAAGCCAGGCATTGCATCCAGCTGTGATGTTGGATTCCATGGCCCTGGCTGACAACTAGATTGTGCCCAGAGATGCATGTGCAGAGAAGGACGTTGCAAGGGCAGTCTTCTTCGCTGCTTGTAGATACGTTTTGCTGCTTGTGGATTACCTGCTGGTGAAAGATCTGAAACCCAAGAGAAGTGTGCCCTTGTTGAAGGAAGGGCTTTGGTTTCTATCCACCTAATGCTCCAAGACTGGCCTACTTGCCTTACCAAAGACTTCTGAAGGTCAGCTGCAGGTCAAGACTGGTGGCAAGTTGCTGTAGCTTGGTGTGCCCAGTTAGCTAATCAAAGCTCCAGCAGGCCCTGGAGGGAAGCAACAAGAGCCATCACTGCAGCAGCGGCTGAAGCACTGTGGGTCTCTGGAGTGACCAGGAAGGTTCAGTGCAGGGGTAGTCAAACTGTGGCCCTCCAGATATCAATGGACTACAATTCCCATGAGCCCCTGCCAGCATTTGCTGGCAGGGGTCATGGGAATTGTAGACCATGGACATCTGGAGGGCCACACTTTGACTACCCCTGAGTTAGAGATTCTTGATGTGCCCTGTTTGGGAATAATGGACCCCACAATTTTTTAGCTGCCTCATGAACTGGTTCACTTTGTGAAGTGGAAGAATGTACCCCTTGGCATGCTAGAGACACCACACTTGCAGGAGACCTCTGGCTCTCTCTTCTTTACCTGCCCCCCTGAAGATGCCCCCACAAACGTGCTCTCTCTGTGGAAATTACAGCCTATCATTTTGACAGCTGCAGGTTCAGGAAATTCAAGAGTATATAGAATGGGCCTTGTGCAAAGTAGAGGCACCAAAGTCACAGGGGACCTAACTCAGATGCTGTTCTATGTGCCCTCCAAGTTGTTACTTTGAATGTTGTAAGCATTTTGAGTGGAGAACGTCTGGGAAGGTATTTGCTCACAAACCGGCATGAACCTCCATGAACAACTTGTAAGTTCATGGAAGGTTTGTGCTAGTCACCCTGCCAAGAGCTTGACTTCGCAAAACATGAACCATTGAAAATTCACCATGAGCTTTAGCTAATGAACCAGCTCATGCTCATCCCTACCTACTGGCTCTGCCCCTAGCTATATGAGTTTAAGCACAGAGATTATCTTCTTACTGTATAAGAGTAGTGTCTATGTGACTGGGGATTTTTTTCAAGGGATCTTAATCATCAGGAGAGACCTATACATACGCAATTAGTACATGCAGACGCTGTATGGCAACATTAGTCTGAATGTGTAGAGGCAGTGCATGAAGGCTAATGCTGTTATCCCCCACCCCTCATACATAGCAATGTTGTAGAAACAGATCTGATGCCACTAGGTAGGAGAATCATTGTAAAAGCAACTAAGAGAGAGGTCAGGCAGTTACTGCTTGCTAAACTCAACACCAAGTACCCAATGCCATTTGCCCTTTTCATATTTGTACAGTCTGAGATCTAAATTAATTCCTTTCACACCCAACTCTTCTTTAACTGCTTATGTGGGCTCATAGCATCTGACCTGCAGCTATTAAAGCCGATGAAGGTAACGTTAATCTTTGATTTAGAAATGGGTTCATTCAGCCAAACACCAGCTTCCTAGGCTCCTTTGGCCAACTGTGCAAACACGACTTCTGTGTGCTGGGAATATAGTGACACTAATCTTTCTCTCATTAAACAATAAAGTGAACTCATGGGGAAGAAACAAAAGGTGATGATAACGCATTGTCAGGAAGAGCTGCCTTGTGTGTGTCTCCTGTCCACTAAATGCTGCCATAATTCTCCAAGGTGGCACATACTTGAAACAGTTAATGGGGAATATGCATGAGCTGCTGTTACCGGCTCCTTTTGTAGTTAACTGTATGCAAATAGCACCTTTTAATAATTGCAAGGGAAAAAATTTAAGCCATAAAACGGTATGTAATGTTTCTCTTCCACTCCAGGAAACGAAGAGCTAGTGCTTCATGTAGAACAGTATGGGTAACTGCTGCATGAAGTGCACACAGGTAAAAATATTAAAAGGAAGAAAACTGAGTGATCAAAGAATAGTAGCAACTAAGAAGAAAAATCAGCACCTAGAAACAGAAAATTACAATCATACTAATCATTGTAAAACTTCCAACGGAGATCTCCTGGAGTCACAGATAATCTCCAGACTACAGAGGTCAGCTCCCCTGCTCTGGAGGGTGCATTCTATGGCATTAGAAGTCAGAGACGTCCCTCCCTCCCTCCCCTCCTTAAACTCTGCCCTCCCCAAATTTCCAGGGATTTCCCAACAGAGACTTGGCAACTCTGTAAGTGATTCTCAAAGTTAAGAGCACTTGAGAAGGTTTTCAATGCAATAAAACAAAGGCATTAGAAGGACTTCTGGAATTTCTACAGGGACAGAGGAATATCTGGGATAAGATGAAAACACAGTCATTAATTGATGATTTAATATATATATATATACCCTGCCTTATGCCAAAGGTGCTCAGGAACAAACTTATATGGCCTGGTTTTAATTCCATCCACATAATTAATTGTGCATAATTAATTAATTGTGCAGGTTTACAATTCATGGTCTTCCAGGTTTCTTATTAAACCTTTTGCAGTACACTAGTTAAACTGAATATGGCCCAGATTGCATATTGAAATATTCTAGGCTTGTTGTCTCTAAAACAGTTGCTCTTCTCCTTGTATTATATTGTAGCTTCCATGGCAACACCAGGGTGATATAATATGCTCATTGTTAGAGTCACATTGTTCCAACAGTATATGTGTGTGTGTGTGTGTGTGTGTGTGTGTGTGTATCAACTCTGGGAGTCCAGCATTACTATAACTAGAGTAGTGCTAGCTGGAGGAGAAGGTATTCTCAAATTGAGAAACAATTCATGATAGCTCAAACAACTAATTTTGCGGAGCTTGTGAACTCAAAACAAATGAACATGAAGCTTAAACTGGAAGGGACAGATCTAAATTGGCAGAAAAGAAAGTTGGTGGCTGAGAGAGCTTGAAAATTCTCACGAAACATTATCAAGTTGCCTGCAGACAATTCACCGCCTACCTGATTGGCCCTCCCTGGGAGTGTGCCACCAATAGGGAGAGAGCATTTTTCCAATGAGGGACAATTGTAGGGCTTATCTGACCTTTTATTCCCCTTCCTGCTGCTTGCTGGGTGGAAGAAGTGGGGGCATCTCTGAAAGGCTCTGCTGCTGGTAAGTTGCCTCATCCTCTTCCCACACTCCATCTCCTGCAGGGAAGGAAGGGAAACCAGCTTCTTCCTTTGCTTCCTGTTTGGGTCCCAGGTTTCAGCTCTCTGCTGTAAGGAAACAGAGATGAGCTGTCAGGAAGGAAGAGAAAATCAGTATTTCAAAAACAGAGTGCCAAAGGGCAGTCAGAGTCAAGAGTTCATTCAGGCAGACCAAGGGCATCAACAGAAGGAGCAGGTCCACAACCCAGGCCCTCCAGCCTCAAGTTAATATATGCTGTCAGCAGCCTCAGTTCTCACTCTGTGATGACTCAAGTTGCTGCAGTCAGCAACTATCTTGCTAACATGGTATGGTGCCTTTTAGACTGTAGATCTCTTCTAGCACATAATTCGCATTGCTTTCTTGGCTCAGGTGAGCCAGGTAGTGTGACAAGGCAGAGAGCTGCAGCTGGAGGCTGGGCAGAGGAATGAGGAGCTCCTGCAACAACTTTGGAATATAAGTACTGGTTTGTATGCAGCTCCATTTCCTCCTGCTGGTCAGAGCTGTCTGCCTGTTGATCATCTGGCTGGGCTAAGCTGTCATCCAGATGAGGTTTAGGTGAAGCTGGGAGCTCCAAGCAAGGCTGCTATTCAGAGGAGTTCTCCCTAACAGGACTTGGGCTCACAACACTTCCCTATGGCCCTGCAGCTGGTCACTGGAATACTTTTTGCTTTCTCCCACCCTCCCTCCTATGGCCTTCCCAACCTAGCCTCTCAAAAATGTGAAGGGATAGGAAGGTGGCAGTCCACCCCTCCACAGCATGCCTGGCCTTTTGAAGATATAGGGTTGGATGGGAAGGTGGTGACAGTGAAGACCTGTGTAGACACTGTTGTATGTGGGGTACTTGGGCCTGTGCCCCTCTAAAGCACCTGTTTTCTCTAGGAAAACTGGACCTTCCCTTCCCTTCCCTTCCCTTCCCTTCCCTTCCCTTCCCTTCCCTTCCCTTCCCTTCCCTTCCCTTCCCTTCCCTTCCCTTCCCTTCCCTTCCCTTCCCTTCCCTTCCCTTCCCTTCCCTTCCCTTCCCTTCCCTTCCCTTCCCTTCCCTTCCCTTCCCTTCCCTTCCCTTCCCTTCCCTTCCTCCCTTTCTTCTTCCTTTCCTCCTCCTATCTCTTTCTCTCTTTCATCCTCTCACTCTCTCTTGCACTTTCTCTTACACTTCCTCCCTCCCTTGTCAGTTCTCCTTCATCCTTGGACATCAGTTGTTATTCCTGAAGGTCTCCTGCCCCTACCTGGAGGTTGTGGACTCAGCTGGCTGCATATGGAGAATAGTCAGGAATCAAACCAAGCTCTTGAGGTTACAGTCTGCTACTTTTTAACCACTTCACCACACTGGATCTGAAGACTGAGTGGAGAGCTGGGAGTGGGAGGGCCAAAACCCAGGAAAGTCACAGTGCAGGTTTATGTGCTAGTGCCCATTGCATTCCTGAGTGCAACAGGCTTTGCCTCTAGTCTATTCTAATAGCCAACTCTGCCCAGGCTGCTGGCAAAGCATGGTAGACTTCTCCTGCCATTGAGTTGTAATAGGCTGGCAAAGTGGCAACCTAGCTGTCCAGGGGTGAAGGCATCTCCATATCTGTACTTGACCAATGCCCATTCCAGCAAGTCCGATAGTGCTATCTGCATTGGCGTCAGGTGGTCTCATACAAGCTCTGCCAAAACTGGCTGGCCTTGGCAGTTGTCCCCAATGCTAGGTAGCTTTCTCCCACTACAAATTCTCAAAAAGCCAGTGTGCCACCACAGCCAGGAGGCCCTCTGCAGCTGCTGTCAATTCTGAGTGCTCTTCCCCCACTTTTGGTTCACAACAAGTTGGTACAGGACCCAGTGAGTGAGCAGGTGGCAATGGGACTAGGCAGCTGGGCCCTGAAGGCACTCAGGTCAAAAAGCTGGAATGAGGCTGATGGGAGAACAGTGCAGGAAAAGTGGGACATAAGAAATACTCTGGTGGTTGCAGACAGGTCCTGAAAGCCAGGGGTGATCTAGCAGTGGGCAGGATTCAATCACGTGATGGGAAGAGGAAAAGAAAGAAAGAGATAGTAATGAGGAAGGGAGAAAGGAAGAGTAACGTGGCAGAAAAAGGAGTGAAAGAGAGGGACAGAGAGAAGGAAAGGGAATAAGCAAAGATGTGGGAATAGGATGGCCACTTTTGCAATTTCGTGTTGGTCCCCACTTGTGCATATTTTAAAAGTTACTCTGTTAGATAAGAATGTTAGCAATTTCTATACTTTTTCCCAAATGGTTTTTAGTTGCTTCATTTATAAAAACTAACTGACCACTATATTTAGACTAAGTCAAATATGAAGTGTATTTAAAGGACAACTTTGGGGAGGGGGGCAAATAATATTTCTTTGTAATTTAGTAAATATCCAAGTGGCCAATCCCCCTTCCAACAATTCACAGCTAACAGCAAATGTTCAAAGCTTAAGAATGTTCATGGACAAATGACTCTTACACCTACTGTATTTGCCGGCGCATAAGACGACTGGGCGTATATGACGACCCCCAACATTTCCACTCAAAATATAGAGTTTGTTACATTACATTACAGTACCTGTCACTGTCACCATTGTACAGCTGCAGCACAACCGCAGCACCTCTGGCCTGCCCCTGCATCTCCCTGTGACTGGCACTAGTGTGCAAGTGTGCATGTGTGAGCTCTGCGTAGACAAGGGGTGGGCCGGAGCACCGCTGCTTCCCACCGAGCAGAATGGGCTGGTCATGTCGAAAAGGCTGGCACCCCTGTCTCGTTGCTGATTCTCGCCGCAGCCAAGCTGATGACCCGCCGCGGCCGGTGCTGGGTACCGCACGATACTGGATGGTGTGTTGAATGAGGTGGGTGGGCATCGGGAGGCCACTATGGGCAGCTATGTTTATCCCAACTGAAGTGCACCCGGCATATAGGACGACCCCCCCACTTGGAGGCATGTTTTTCAGGGGGGGAAAGTAGTCTTATACGCCAGCAAATACTGTATATATCAAGAAGAAAAAAGAGACATGTATATTGATTAGTTCTTTCTGGAATGGCACACAGAATTTGCTTCATTTATTTAGAAGGATTTTCTTATGCTCATTCTTCAAAAACATGCTGGAGAGGCTCATAACTGCTAAAACCTTTAAAACCAGTCCTGTTACATGCTATTAAAGGGGGAGGATCATGTCCCTAAAAGAGAATGGTTGTAATTCCCACTAAGGCTGAACTTGTTGGCAGGCAGTTATAAATAAATCATCTTTCATTCATGATAGATGACAAGGATGACCTCGTAAGTATTAGTGGGATCTGTTTAGTTTCAGATGTTTCCAAGTATTATTATGTGGTGGGCTAATATAAAGGCAGTATGATATGGAACTGGGGTTTTAGTAGTGGTTTATAGTTTTTTTTTCTCTTGCCAGTCCAAGATATAATTGAAAGAGGATGTGCACATTAAGTAAGTGAGGCAAGATTGGAATTTTGCCATGCAACAACTACTTGACAACTGTCAGAGGTAGTCTCTGCTGTGATTCTGAGAATGGCAAGTCTTAGTGCTGGGGACATGGTTACCAAATTCTAGGTTGACCCAGGAGATCTTCTGGAATTACAATTGCTCTCTAAATGAACAAATCATGACTGAGATACTTAACTGCCTGCCAACAAGTTGAAATATCTGAATGTTTGAAAGCATCACTCCATGGTTAATGCAGTGACATTGACCAAATCCAAAACCCCTCCTTCTGGGAAAGGACATTGCTACTATAGGCAGTGGTGGCATATGAAGCAATGTCTTCTTATTTAATCTTAATCTATAGGAGGTAGGGTTACTTAGAAGAGAAGCATCTCTCAGGTATAGGTAATTAGGGGTTTTATGGTGTAAAATCAGCACCTTGAATTTGTTCCAGAAATAGGTTGCCAACCAGGAAACACAAGTAAGAACCTTTGTAATGTCCAGCCTGCAGTCTACTCTAGATAAAACCAGGCTACCATGCCTTGGATCAGCTAAAATGTGCTGATGTTTTCAAGGACAGTTGTATGACCCTGTTAAAATAATAGGGGGCCAGTTAGAGTTGCCAAGTGTGGATTGGGAAATTACTAGAGATTTGGGATGGAGTCTGGGGGGGGGGAGCAGGGTGTAGGGCAATGAGAGAGCTCAGTGGGTGCATAATGCCAGAGTCCACCCAACACAATACCCATTTTATTTTGTCCAGATTTCAACCCGGGCTTCCCAGTTCCTTATGTTGCCAGGCATAACTCATCAGAAAATATATTTAGGAGGTTCAGAATTGGCCACCACCTGCAGTACCAAAAATGAAGGAAATTGGAACACCCTGAATCTGGTAATCTTCACAATCGGTAACATGTAATAAGAAAACTTTTAGCAACTTGTCATGTGTCTGTAATATATAAATCCCCAATCTGACATAGACGGTTACAATGTGACATCCTGTCATCCTGACCTTCCTCACAGGGTTGTTGTGGAGGATCGGAAAACCATACAGCATTGAGTCCCGATTGGGCATGACAGGTGTTAGACAGTTAATTTTTAATGACATTATGAAAGAATATTAGCTCTTTCAACAAGACAGTAATGTGGGAGTACTAACCCCAGTTCCATTTATATAACCACTAACACAGACTCCATTACCATGTAGTGAGTGGCTGGAGGGGGGTATCCTTTTACTAGTGTGCTAGAGCATAGGAAAATATTATATTTTATTTTATCATATGGCATGTGTAGCATAGCCAGGAGATCCAAGGAACGTCTGACAGCTGGCAAAAACCATTTCCTGTCTCCTAGTGTTCCTTGGATGAACTACTACCCAAATCCTTATAGTACTAGCCAGGGTCAGCCCTGCTTAGCTTCTATGATCTGACAGGATCAGGCCTGCTTGGGATATCCAGGTCAGAACTGGAAAAGAAAAACAGAAATTAAAGAAAAAAGGAAAAACAGATCTGGCTGAGCTAGATTCAAGGACTATAGGATAAAATGACCTGCAGGCAATTACTGTATCATTCATCAGTCTTCTCCTGCTCCAGAGCTAGCATGTCTGAAAGGCTTTAGCATGATCTGTGAAGCAAGTTTGCTTCAGCCTTGGAAAAAGGCATATCTATCGATGCTAGAGTTCCTTTTACTATGCTCTTACTCCCCTGTGCCCCTAGTAGCCAGAATTGCATTGAAATAAAGGGAAAGACTGAGAGGGCTGAACTACTTAACTCCTATTTCTCCTCAGTCTTCTCTTGTTAGGGAAATAGTGCTCAATGTGGGGAAAAAGTAACACAACAAGGGAGATGAGAATGGTGGCCTAGGATTACTGTTGCGGCAGTCCACAAACACCTATTTCTTTAAATGAAACAAAGTCTTCTGGGCCAGATGAACTGCATCCAAGAGTACTAAAAGAACTTGCAGATGTAATTTCCGAACCTCTCTCCGCGATCAGGCTGCCCGGGCCCTGAGGTGGATTTCTCCATGGTGGGGGGAGGGGTGCGGGGGCACTGCCAGGTTGGGAATGGCTAGCGCCCACTGAATTTTTTTACAGCGGGCTTAATTTCTAGTTTATAAATGATTTGCATGAGGGATTAGAGGGGATACTTATTAAATTTGCACCCCAGACCCATCATCGTGCCTCTATTAAAGTTGTAGAAGATACTAAACTGGGAGGGATAGCAAACACAACTGAAGACAGAATCAGAATACAGGATGATCCTGATAGGCTCGAGAAGTGGGCTAAACCAAATAAAATGAAGTTCATTAGGGACAAATGTAAAGTTCTACAGTTACATAGGAAAAACCATCTACATCAATATAGGATGGGGGAGACTTGTCTTGGCAGTAGTATGTGCGAAAAGGATCTAGGAGTCTTAGTAGACCATCCATTGAACATGAGTCAGCAGTGTAACTCGGTTGCTAAAAAGGCAAATGGGATTTTGGGTTGTATCAAACGGAGTATCATGTCCAGATCACGGAAGGTGTTGGTACCACTTTACTCTGATCTGGTTTGGCCTCACTTGGAGTACTGTGTTCAGTTTTGGGCATCACAGTTGAAGAGGGATGTAGACAAACTGGAGCGTGTCCAGAGGAGAGCAACAAAGATGGTGAGGGGATAGAAGACCAAGATATATGAAGAAAGGTTGGGGGGTGTTGGTCTGTTTAGCATGGAGAGGACATGACTGAGAGGGGATTTGATAACCATCTTCAAGTATTTAAAAGGCTGCCATATAGAGGAAGGAGCAGAGTTGTCCCGGAGAGACGGACCAGAACCAATGGGATAAAATTAATTCAAAAGAAATTCCGTCTAAACATCCGGAAGAAGTTCCTGACAGAGCGGTTTCTCAGTGGAACAGGCTTCCTTGGGAGTTGGTGGGTTCTCCATCTTTGGAAATTTTTAAACAGAGTCTGGATAGCCATCTGATGGAGTGGCTGATTCTGTGAAGGCAAAGGGGTGGCAGGTTAAAGTGGATGAGCAATAGGGTTGTGAATGTCCTGCATAGTGCAGGGGGTTGGACTAGATGACCCATGAGGTCCCTTTCAACTCTTTGATTCTATGATTGTAATATTCTAAGACATTCTGTTGGATTATCATGAGGGTGACTGCAAAGGTTCTCCAGTTTACGCTCTGCCCCCCTCCAATTTTTTATTCCCCCAGTCCCTTTCTTTTACTGCTCCTGTTTGTTTGGGGTGGCTCTCAGTGTCCCTGGACAGGTGGCCTTATCCACACAAAATCTGTGCTTGTTTCCAGCTTGCCAAAATAGAGTTGTCCTCAAATATCATAATGTCCACAGTGACGTTATTGGTACCAGTCTGCATTTCCCCCCCTGATAGTTTAATTAAGGGAGTTTTTGGTCATCAATACTTCATTATTATGAACTATTATCTTCCTTATTGTGAAGTATTGTTGGAACAATTGTCAGGCCTGGAAGACAAAAGCCATTACAAAAAAAAACAATGAAACCAAGACAAGATGATCAGATCTAAAAAAGTACACCAGGAATATCTTTCCTGAGGAGCAGAAAATATACTAAGGTATTTTTAATGACTCAGCAATAGCTTCAGCCTCAATTTTGTAATTTTATGTCTGTTACAACCTGCAGAAATGCAAAAAATGTAAGTGCTAATTAAAACTTTATTAGGTAGAAATAAATCTGTTATCTGTAACACTGCCTCTTCTTGTACCTAGGGGGAAGTTTATTTTAAACTCCAGTGCTTCTGTGAAATATAGAATTAGATGTTATGTGCTCATTTGGAACCAAAATGGTTAGAGGTACCAAGCCCTTAAGAATCCAGTGGTTTAATTCTTTTTATTGACTATAAATAAGGAACAAGGCCAAGTGCTTGACAAATAGTAATTCGTTCTCCCAATAACCCTTGACATTTTAAAAGGGCTGCAGATTCTCCACAAAGGGCTTAATCATGCTTTCATTTTTTTATTTTGTTTTATTTTTTTAAAAAAATAATTGTTAACATAAATTCAAATGATAAAGAGTAATATAGTGATTTCATACAAAGTATAAATGATAATTGCAGCCACATCTCAAGAGATATCAGAGAGACAGTAATAATAACATATCATTATTATATCCATAAGTTACAGAGCAACAATGAATAAACATGCCATTTATCATAAAAAAGAGTTATTGAATTCTTGGTTTGTTTACTTGCTTGTTATTCAAACCATTTAATAATTGCTGAACAATTTGTTCCCCAGTCTTCTATACTTAGAGAATTCAGAATGTTCTTTTTGTTACTTCTATTTTGCCTGATTTTCTAAAGGTAGCCATCATTTGTATGTCCTTCCCTCCCAACAGACTTATCTAAATATCTGAATAATGTTACTGAAAGATCCATCTGTAAGCAACAAATCTTCAATCATCCACTTTATATTCATCCAGAAAAGTAACACGACCCCACAAGCCAACCAGTTCATAGGGCCAAAACATTTGTGTGCATACTTACATTTGCCATCAAGTCACAGTTGACTTTTCGTGACCCTGTAGAGTTTAAGGCAAGAATTGTTTAGGGGTGGCTTGCTTGCCTCTGCATGGTGACTCTTGATTCTTTGGTGGTCTCCCATCCAAATGCTGACTAGGGCCTACTCTCCTTGGCTTCTGAGATCTGACAAGATCAGGCTAGCTTGGATTGTCCAGATCAGGGCTTGCACACTGGAGAGGTAATTAATAGTATCATTCATATTGTTCAGTGATACCCCATCACAACATAATTTCATGCATATTGTACATGACTTTATTCATATAACAGTTATTTTCTTAAGTCCTCTGATCAACTAAGAACTAGGGCAAAATCATATATTTGTATTAAAGCCCAAAACAGAAAACGAACTCAAGTAAAATTTCAAGGAAAAGTACATCACAAAATATGGTTAGAGATCCTGCCAGCCTTCCCACTGGTGAAAAAGGGAAGATATGGTCCTCTTTGGTAATCAAAAAGGCTATACTGGGCACCATGGAATCTGCAAGGCTAAAAGTAATGTGAATCATAGAATTACTAGAAAATAAGCCCACAAATAAGCCTCAGAGCCTACCTTGCCTCTCGGCAGACAGTGCAGGAATGGCGGCCGTGGGGTGAAGGTGGCTCACGTTGGGGGGTGGGCAGGTTGAGAGGTGCTCTGTACCTCCCAACTGGTCAGTCCTGGTGCAAGGGGCCAATTGTTGCCCCCCCATCCTGAACAGCGCCCACCCCCATAGCCCCCCCATAGCTGTTTAATTATACTGCTCCCATGGAGCGGTTACAGATAGATTCAGAGTTGGAAGGTACCATATAACAGTGGTACCTGTTTTTATCACGGGTACCAACCTTTTTATCACCAGGGACCAGTCAACACTTGGCAATTTTACTGAGGCCTGGGGGAGGGTAGTCTTTTGCCAAGGGACGTCACCACCGGCATCTCAGCCCCTGCTCCACTTGCTTTCCCGCTGGCGCCCCTGACTTCCTGCCACCTGCTGGGGGGCACTGCCAGCAGCTGCACAGTGCCATGCTGAGGGGGAGCCCCAGCCATGGCAGCTGCTGGAGAGCACCAAAGGTGAGCTGGCAGCAGAGTGACAGGGCAGCCCCAGCGGCAGCAGGCGAGGAGGAGGACGAGGAGGAACCGACTGATCAACGGACTGGTACTGGTCCGCAGACCGGGGGTTGGAGACCACTGCCATATAGGACATCTAGTCCAACCCTCTACTCAATGCAGGATCAGTCTGAATCATAGAATTGGAAGGGACCTCCCGAGTCAGGTAGTCATGCACAATGCAGAATCATTATCAGCACCCTTGATCTGTCCAGCCATTTTGGTTGCTCTTTTCTGCACTTTTACAAGCTCCACAATATTGTTTTTAAAGACACTAAGTATGGTCTCACCATAGTGTTGTATCAATGAAATACGATAGCAACCCCCCCCCCCAATTTCTTTTCTAATTATAGCCAGCATGGAATCTGCCCTTTTCACAGCACACCTGAGCGACATTTTCATCAAGCCATCCACCAATATTCAAGATCTCTTTCTTGATCTGCTGCTGTCAGGTCAGATTCCATCAAATTATTGTATTTGCCGGCGTATAAGAAAACTGGGCATATAAGACAACCCCCCCCCCCAAACATTTCCACTCAAAATATAGAGTTTGTTATATACCCGGCCCGCCCCTGCATCTCCCTGTGACCGGCACTAGTGCACAAGTGTGAGCTCTGCATAGACGAGGGGCGGGCCGGAGCGCCGCTGCTTCCTGCCGAGCAGAACGGGCCGGTCACACTGAAAAGGCTGGCATCCTCATCTTGCTGGTTATGCTCACCGCAGCCACGCTGATGACCCGCCGCGGCCACGCTGGATACCGCGCGATACTGGATGGAATGTAGAATGTGGTGGGCGGGCATCAGGAGGCCACTATGTCTATCCCAACTGAAGTGCACCCAGCATATAGGATAACCCACCCCCCACTTGGAGGCATGTTTTTCAGGGGGGGGGGAAGTAGTCTTATACGCCAACAAATACAGTATATGTGAATTTAGGATAATTCATCCTTTTATTCAACATTTATTACTTGCTCAGAATCTGGTGTGCCATTTTCATGCCCACTTCTCTTGTTTGGAGAGATATTTTTGGAGCTCTTTGCAAACCATTTTTGTCTTTGGCTAATTTGGTGTCTTCTTCAAACTTGGCCACCTCACTCTTCACCTCATTCTAACTAGGTTGTTTATTTCTTGCTCTGTAGCTTGGCAAGGACCTTTCAATTCTATATAAGCAGTGGCTCCCCTAGTTTTCAACCTGAGTTAGTTCTGTTCTCTTTGAAATGTTCAGTGAAATCCTGCGTATAGATTTCAATGGACTTAACTGTCAACATTTTCAGATATTTTTCCTGGATCTTTGCTACAGACAAGGTATACATTTTTCAGTGTTACATATCCCTTAGTAGAAACTTGATACTTAGTAAAACTTCATCTGCCTTTCTATCTGTGTGACCTGATTTCAATCAAGTGTGAATAATAAGCAAGATATAAAGAACTCACCTGGGTCACCTCGTCCACATGTTTGTTCACTCCCTTAAAGTACTGTAAAAGGTTAGTGAGGCAAGGATGCATGCTGATTCTTCCTCAGTAAGTTTTGTTCATAAATGTGCCTATTAATTCTATCTTTAAAAACAGACTACACCAATTTATTTGGTATCGACTGACCAGCCTGTAATTTTCTGAATCCCCTCTGGAACGCTTTTTAAAATACGGAGGTTATATTAGCTACCTTCCAGTTCTCAGAAATGGAGGCAGATTTTAGTGATACATTGCATATTTTTGTCAGGAGACCCACAAGTTTACATTTCAGTTCTTACAGAACATTTGGATGTATGCCATCTAAACCTGGTGTTTTGTCCTTTTAAAATTTGTCCATTGGTTGTAGGACCTGCTCTCTCATCACCTCAAACCAATCCAGATCTTACAACACCCCTCTTGAAATTGGAGTTTCTGGAGTGGGCAATCACCCCCCATCTCCTACAGGGAAGACAGGCCAAAAAGAAAATAAATGCCCTCAGCTTTTCTGCCATTTCACCACCATCCTTTAGTAATCCTTCCCCCCCACCCCCCCAATCATCTAAGGGTCCGATTGCCTTTTTGGCTTCTTTTCTGATTCAAATGTATTTGAAGAATTTTTTATTGTTGGAGTGTGTTTTTTGCAATATGTTCCTCATGGTCCCTTTTTGTCTGTCTCATCAGTGACTTGCATTTGGTTTGCTAAAGTCTGTGCTTTCCACCACATAAGGGAATCCTTTTAGTGCTTTGATTACTTTGTCCAATAAAGATATCAAACTTTTAAAATACCCATTCATACCTTTCCTAACCAGCGCTATGCATCATATCTGAGCTTCCAGTATTGTAGTTTTAAATAGTGTTCAAGTTTCCCAAATGGATTTGACCCTCCTTACCTTTCCTTTCAGTTTCAATTTCACAAGCCCCCATATTTCTGAGAAGTCTCCTTTTCTAAAGTTATATGTGGTCTTTTTGGGCACCTCAATACTTTCAGAAATGCTAAAGTTAATAGCATTATGGTCACTGTTCCCAACCTGTGCTATCACATTTACATCTCTCAATAGATTCTAAGCATTACATAGGACCAAGGTGATTGATTCCCCTGCAGGTGGGTTCGGTGACCATCTGTTCCATGGCACAATCTTTGAGAGTATTTATAAACCTAATATCTTTCTCCTGACTTTAGCCCAATCAATGCGTAGGTAGTTAAAACACTTATTATGACACAGTTCTTTTGTCTAGCTGCTTTCCTTAATTCTTCTGCTATTTTAAAATCATTATCTAACCTTTGATCTGGTTAGCCCAGATTTCAGCTTGTTTTTGGGCCCACTATTTCTACTCATAGAGTTTCTGTAAACAAATTTATTTCTCTTTGATTCTCAATTTTACCCTCTTTGACATACACAGAGCCACTTTACCTCTGACCCTTCCCTTCCTATCCTTCTGACATAATTTATATCCAGGAATCACTGAATCCCACTGATTATCCTCATCCCATCAAATTTCTGAAAGGCCTACAATGTCTATGTTCTCCTCTGACACTAAGTGTTCCAGCCCTCCCTCCCATTTTACCTCAGACACTTCTAAATATAGTCATTTTAGGGCTTCAACCTTCCTCCCATGGCCTCTAGACCTAGAAAAGCAGTTAATATTGTTTGCCACTCTCTCAGTGGCCAGTCCTACTTCCCTCTAGAACAGTAACAGTTAGGTCTTCATCTCTTAGGCCCATTATACACAGAGTGGAAGGTCTGCATTCGGGGTGGAATGGCGGCGGCTAAAATCATCAATTATGCATGCTGCAGACAGCAACCGAGTGCAGAGTCAACGTATGCCATCAAAAAAGCCGCGTCCGCGAGACGTGGAAGAAAGTGGAGCTTCCCGGGACCAGGGCACAACCAGAAGCAGCTCTGGGGTAGCTGCGTGCATAATTGGATACTCTGGGTTTTGCCGCTGTTGCGTTCCGTCCTGTGCGTAAGCTGTCTGCTTCGCTTCTTCCTCCTCTGTGTTCTCCATGCCGCTGTTTCAGTGGCCATGCATAATAGGCCTTAGAGATGAGCCATCCTAAACCACAGACATTTAATCTCTTGTTGGCTTTCCCTCAGACCATTTCCGCACTTGAGGCTTCATGCTGGGCTGTAGGCTGGAGTTTGAGCTGGAGCAGGTTGCCCCACCTCTCTTGCTCCCACACGGGGGGAGAATTTGGTCTGGTGCACCTTGTTACCCCAGATTTGTGCTCCTGCATGGAAGCCAAGTCAGGGAAGTTCCCAGTGCAAAAATAGTCTCACAATTTAAAAACTGTTTTGCCACCTTATTATTTTAAGCACCTGCAACCTAATTCCTTCTTGGGACAAGTGGAGGCAATCTCTTTGTACCATTCCTGATTGCTCCAAAAAGTATCCTAGTGCCTAACAAATTTAAACTTTTCCTCCTTACACCATCATCTCATTTGTGCATTGAGACTGCTAACTTGTGCCTGTCTAGCTAGCCCTGCTTGTGGAACAAGCAGCACTTCTGAAAAGGCTACCTTGGAGGTCCTGGCCTTGAGTCTCCTGCTTAGCAGCCTACATTTTTCCTCCAGCACCTCACAACTACATTTCCCTGCATTGCTGCTACCAGCATGTACCATGACCACTGGCTCCTCCCCAGCATTGTCTAGCAGCCAACCTAGACCACATGTAATGTCTGCTACCTTTGCACCAGGCAGGCAACTACCATGAGCCTCTCAACTCTAGAAAGGATCCTTTCTGAGGGAACATTCTCCCTTTCTTCACCACGACGACTGGTTTCCCCTTGACTTTCATGCTCCATAACAGTGGTGGGGCTGCCATTCTTAGGATAGGACCCCTGTAACACCTTTCCTTTGGGACAAACACAGAGACATTATACCTCATCATTGGATAATCTGCTGAATTTGGAGTAATCAAGTGAAAGTATGAAAAAAACATTATTTTTAAAAAACAGGAACTATGGCTCAGAGCAGACAATCCTGAGCTAGATGTTCCAATTGTCTTTTTCAATACAAGGCAGCTTCATATGAAATATAACCCTGTTTCATTTGATTTCCAGTGCATCAATATTTTATTATGTTAATGGATGTAATACACACAAATTATTAACCACCTTTACAGTGATAAGGCCAGTGACAACAAATCCTGGCTAAGTCCATTTCCAGCTTGCTATTCAGCAAACAGTTCTTTCCGTTCTCTGCATCTGCTTAGTTACAGTTCAAGACACTTCAGTTATTTTCTCTTGTCAGACCAAGGCAACTAATCTGTCATTTGCTTGACCAGACTATTGCTGCAGGAATTTCTGCTTAGCCAACTGCCTTTAGCTATTTCCCCTTTTTGCTTCAACTTGTCAGTTTTAGCCTAGTCTGGCTGTTATATTGACTCTCTGGACTATGCATTTGCTGATCTGTGCTGATCTGGAGCATTCTGATCTATCACATGAAATGTATGTGTTAAAATGGATATTTGCTGGCCATAGTCCTGACAACACTGTTGAAGCACTGTTTTGTTTTTATTTGAGCAGGAGTTCATTATCCTTTCCCAATCAACTGCATTTGCTTTAAGGAACAATTGTTCAGATTCATAGTTGCATACAAATATTAGCTGTTATTCAGTTATTTCAACAGTAAATGGAGACTTATTTCAGCCCATCAGGGGCTCCTGACACATTTTATTGTCCATACAGTTATATGGGTACTTCTGTAGGTTTGTTTTTGTACTTCTTCTTGTACTTTGAAGTTTGGCATTACTGATCTTGTCTTTGAAATGTAACCAATGGATTAGTAATCCGTCATTGCTCTTCTTTTTATGTCCAATTTTGTACACAGTACAGTGTATGTACCGATAATCACATCTTTAAGCTCATTCAACTCATTTGTATTTTCCCCTATGCTGTACATTACTTATGTACATGGGGGCACTAATAAAACAATGAAAACAAGGAACTGATTTTGCATTTTAAACATTGTGTGATTTTATCTTCTATTTTCTTGTTTTTACCAATGTGTATGTCCACATCCATAAAACTTCATACAAGTACAACTGTGACATAATTGTGTTTATATTCTGACCAATTCCGCATGGAGGTGCACGCCTTGTGCTGCCTCCTGCTTGCGAACGCATGGTTGTAAGCTGTTCGTTTGCAAGCTTCCCCACACAAGACCCCCCTTCTGCATTTTCCCTCTGCCTCATCATGGATTTTTGTCATGATGAGGCAGCCAGGGTAAACAATGCAGAATCCCCCCCCCCCATCATCAACTTGTCAATCACAGCAAGCCACCAATCATAGCACAGCATTTCTCTCCAGGACTCAAACTCCTCCCGAGTCCCAATTTTTAAAAAATGAACTATTGCTATGCAGCAACACCCTTTTTGGGATTCATGGTGTTTGGGACTCTATGTTTGGGTAGATTTGTGAGAGGCTGGAAAAAGTAACTGGACCCTGATCGGGAAAGGGCTGCTTCATTACTCCCCCTTCCCCGTTCATTTCCCATTCATTCCCCACTGCCAGAAAAAACAAACGGGTCTATGTTTTGCCTGCCTGATCCAAAAATGACCGTGCACAGTGAGAAGAACATTTTATTTAAACTTTGGCAAAGTAGCTTTGTGGTCCCACAGCCATGCAGAACATGGCATTTAAAAAAAATTCTCAGAGCAGGAAATGGAGAGGGGACGGGAGGGGAGAGGGCAGGCAAAACGCTGCAGGAACTGTCACGTTTCTCCCTCCACACAAGCTTGCCCTGGTTGTTCTATGATGTGAAGCAAGATAACAAATGGCAAATCTAATTTTGGTGGTTTCCCTCAACTCAAGGCAAATCTGGCCAAAACTCGAGCCAGCCTGTGGGCAGCCTTGGGATGCAGACGATATCATGTGTAGGAAGCTCTAAAACCCACCAGCAACCACAGGCTCTCCAGGGGCAGATTCCTCATGCACAATTGGTCTGATATCAAGATTTTTGGTCCCCTCCCCCTTCAGTGCACATGTGCATTTGTAATATGAAAACTGAAAACTCCAGGAAACTACTATAATCCTGGATTTAATTTAAGAAATAATCCTAGTTAATCTGGAACTAGAGAGGAATGAACACAGTATAACATTCTGGATTCATGAAGGACCAGAAGTTTTCTGCTCTGATTTCTCTCTCTTCCCTATTACCTCCTTCTCTTGTACCCTGCAAAATGTCTCTTCAGACAATGGCTTTTTAGGCAGTGGTGTTCTCCCATGCTTTTACCCAGCATGTTCTTCAGGTTCCCCCCTCCTCTGCATTTCCCCAAGCTTTCACCACGCAACTCTGTCAGGGATAAACAATAGGTGAAGCAGAATCTTTTAAGAAAGGCTCAGTGGTTATTGACTTGCAGGAGAGCATTATGAGCTGGAATAAGACGTGACACCAATGTTGGGATGAAGAAGGCCACAGCTTTATTACCTCCCCACGGGAGGGTTGACACAGCATGGGAGAGGGAGCCTGAACTAGCAGCCAGCAGACTGCACCAACAACCCATGGAGTTTAGAGGTGCCCTGGGGCCCCGCACCATTCCCAGCTGGGAGAGCAGATCCCCTTGCCTACTGAAGTCTACCAGTAAGGGAAGTGACCTATGTGGGGGAGGCCACCAGGCGCCAACCTGATTTGACTGCCCCCAGGCCACCTGGCAAACGAGCCCCTGGCCTCCCAGCTGGGTAAGTTACGCTTGTATACAAACTGCCTCGTAGTGAGGCCCCAAACTTCAGGGAGTCAATCGCACACTGGACTCCCTGCCAACAGGCTCCATCCCATGCAAACCCACAGCTGTGATAGTTATTGAACAAAAATCCACCTCAGAACCCTGAATAATTTTGTGTACAACAACATAGAAGAGGGTGAGACCCACGCACATAGCGACTTACTGTCATGGGTCCCACCCTGCCCATGATGCTGTATGTGCTGCATTCTGGCAGCACGCACACTAGAGGGCCACTGGTAGTCGTCTCTTCCTCTCAGCAAGCCCTCCGCTGCGTCAATGTTTGGCCGAGGTAAGTCTCGGCCAGGTTTTTATGAAGAATGCTAGGTAGCCACAACAATATTGCCAGCCTTCAAATCTTGGCTACAGGCAGGAAAGTCTGGGGGAAAGAAAAGGGCCGTTTCCAAGGATATTTTGGGCTTTCAATACACCCGTACTCCCCTTCCTTTTCCCAGGTAGGGAGGATTCATTGGACCTACTCCCAGCAACAGCCACTGGGCAACATTCTACCATGTAATTTCTGTGATTCCCCCTGGTGCAGTAATGGCAACTGGAAGAATTAATGCTACACAGCTTGCCTGGGCCCAGTAACAGTCTCCACACAACTTATGCAACTTGCCAGAGGCCAATACAGAAGTCATCTGAGTGACTTGCTACCAAATGACTTCTGCAACCTGGCCAAACTTTTCTCAGGGATAGGCTACTAAGTGGGAAGGAATGAGGGGAAACTGAGGTCCAGTATAGTGTTAAGTGGATCAGACAATGATTTAGGAGACCCAGGTTTAGTCCCTCTATTCTCATGGAAGCTTGCTGGATGACCCTGAAACAATCATTCTTTCTCAGCCCCATCTACCACATTGGGTTCTTGTGATAATAAAATGGAAGTTAGAAGAATGTTGTGAGGTACTTTGGCCTCTCTGCTGAAGAGAAAGATAGATTACAAATGAAGCCAATAAAAACACTGAAGACTGGGAAAGGGCAGATAAAAGTAAGGTTGGTTGGTGAGTGGGAAGGAGAGAAAGAAGCAGGGAAAGGGGAGAGGATATGCCTGCTGCTAGGAGGACAGAAAGAGAAAAGAGTGGGGGGAAGGGGACACACAAGAAAAGATGAAATGGTCCTACAAATGCCATTGTGTCTAGTCATTGGCTCTACCTTTGCTTGTATATTTAAAATCTATTTACTCATTATTTTCATTCTTTTACTCCTCTGCAAAGTTTCGGTGGGTGACAATGCTTTCTGGGCATTTATTTCCAATTCAGTGGCCTGGTGTCAGAGCATATTTAATTGACTGTCAACAAATGTAATTTCATATTCTCAGAGCGAGTTGAGACCCAAAGCAGAAAATGTCTCTAGAAAAGAGAGGGTAGCTTTTATACCTGGTCTGCTATTTGATGCTTCGTGGATACCTTTGAACAGAGTAATTTGCTTTCTACCATGCTGCAGTTCTGAAATGAAGGTAGTTCATTACAGTCTGTATTAATATGGGCACAAAGGTCTACAACATGAGACCATGTCATGAGGACTATTTCACATTTTTGCAAAGGTAAGTAAAGAGTTGTTAGTAAGAGGAAGAGATTCAGCTAAGTTCAAAGACCACATGCAAGACTAAATTCAAAAACATTATTTTAAGAGTCTTCCTTCGATCATCTAAGTGTTATCATAGAAGATAGCTAATACCCTTTTTAAAGTTTGCAGTATCTTTGGCATGCATTCTTAATACATAGGCTATTAATTTATTTTAACCGTATAAAATCTTTAAAACTGAGACATACCATTGACCTGCCTATCACAGTGCTGTGACTGGCAGCAGCTCTTCAATGCTTAAGGTTGAGAAAGTCCATTCATATAGCTTGGCATTAGAAAGGCTTTTATACTGCCATCCTAAGCAGAGTTAGCCTCTTCTAAGTCAGTTGGTATCAGAAAGGTGTGTGTTTAGGATAGCATTGTCCATCACTCAGTATAGTCAGTCAGTATATAAAACAAGGAGCTGGAGAGTAGAAAAAAAGTCCTTACAAAGCATAGCTAACTTACTATTGCTAGCTAAAATCACATCATCTGTTATCAAAATTGCCAATACTGAATGCATTATTGTAGACAACCTACCAAATATATTAACCTTCAAATGCACATATAAAATATGCAAGTATTAATGTAAGTGTCAACATATTTAGTAGAAGGTCTGTAGTGATACATTAAACATGGGCTGTTCTTCATAATATATAGCATAATTATGTTGACCAATTGTGACACAGGTTTTCTTTATCAGCAAATTTTCCCTCTCTTGATTTAGCTTTCTTTCTTACTTCTAGTATTTAAACAAATAGAATGGGAGAGATTACAGACGCTCCCTAGGAATAATCGCACATGGACAGAAATATTGCCCCTTCTAAATGGTATCCCTAGATCACGACTGAGTTTAAGGAACATGGGTTAGTCCGAAGGAAAACACTTTCCACAACTAGGGGCAAGGTCAGTCATTTGAGCTCTGAACAGCATGTATTTTCTCTGCTTTCAGGAGAAAGTTTGCAAAGAATTCTTTTTGCAGCTCTTTTAGCACTTTAGGGCTTGAGAGTTGGCCTTCTTTCCTCTCCTGGCAGAATATGGAGTCAGAAATAAAAACAGCTCAGGTGAAATTGCTGCGTACTCTTGGATGAAAGGACTAAAAAAAAAAAATCAAACAGAATGTAGCCTTGTCAAGCCATATGAATAATAGCAGGACCTGACAGTCACTTGGCTGGAGTCTGCCCATTTGAGGCAATGATAGTTTATTGTTATCACAGACCTGAAAAGGACTAAGTGGCATGCATTTAATCTCAGGTTTGTTTGGATTTTTTTGCCTGATACAGCCTTTATGCTTGGTAGATACTGTGTTTTGTGCTGTTTCTTCTTATCTGTGAAGCTTCTGTCAGCCAGGGCAGTGAAATTTGCAAATGTTAAAGACTCCTTGAGGGGATGGAGAGACATGCCAGAAGCCAAAGAAGGAAATTTGGATTACTTTATGGATTAGCCATTTTGGAATTAGGAGCAAGATACCTGGCTCAACACCAGAAGAAAGAACTGGAAATTCACACTGGAATAAGATCTTGGGAAGGGACCTGTATCTAGGGACTCAATGAAATTTGGGATCCCAATGCTTCAGCTTTTTTCAGCTCATTCATATAAATTACAGTTGTAGAGCAGGAATTTCTCAAAATGAACCTAATTGTCAACCATCTTAGAGATGCTTGAGTGGGTTAATTAAATATGTATTTTACAGAAAAGCATCATTCTAGAAGGGATCATTAACCATCTGAATAGTTCATGGGGGGGAAAAGAATTTGTGATTCCTCTTGTATGGTTTACGATGCATTCCCTACCAGCCTAGCTTTGTTGCAGTGTACCATGATCTATGAAACTATAAACTTTGCCAACAGCAGAATATTATCCTGCATATAAAACTTATTCAGACTTATAAAAAATGGCTGTAACTTCTCAGCATGTGTTCACTTTCAGATGTGTACTTTCCAAATTACTCAAAACATTGTGAATCAGCTAATCAATCAACAAATTAATTTTGCTTCTTAAAATGTGAGCAGAAACAAATACTTACAACTATTTTTTTAAAAAGAGCCTCTTGTGGCGCAGAGTGGTAAGGCAGCAGACATGCAGTCTGAAGCTCTGCTCATGAGGCTGGGAGTTCAATCCCAGCAGCCGGCTCAAGGTTGAGTCAGTCTTCCATCCTTCCGAGGTCGATAAAATGAGTACCCAGCTTGCTGGGGGGTAAACGGTAATGACTGGGGAAGGCACTGGCAAACCACCCCGTATTGAGTCTGCCATGAAAACGCTAGAGGGCATCACCCCAAGGGCCAGACATGACCCGGTGCTTGCACAGGGGATACCTTTATCTTTACCTTTATTCAAAATAAGGTGAATTTTCTAATATCACCACCAAATTTTAAAGAGAAATTTTAAAGTAAAAATGCATTTACAGGGTAGGCTAAAACAGTTATATGACACCCCCCACTCCCTTGTTTTTATGCAGTTGTTTTTAATTTAAGACATGTCTCGCAGAATTCTGAAAAAGCAGCACAGAAATATTCTAAAGAAAGAATGACCCAAAATCACCCAGTGAACTTCTTGGCAGAGGAAATATTTGAATCAGGGGCTCTACAGCCCTGGCACTATAACCAGTACACCAAATTTTAAAGTGAAATTGCTGTATAGTCTTGGATGAAAGGATTAAAAAAAATCAAGCAGAGTGTAGCCTGTCAAACCAAATAATAATAGGACCTGAAAGCCACTTGGCTGGAGTCTGCGCATTACCATTTCTATACTTGTGATTTTGTTTGGATTTGCTTTTTTTTGTCCATTTCCACACAAAAATCTGCCTTTCCAGCCACAGATCCAAATTGCGTTCTCACTTACCTCACAGCAAGGAAATTCCCAGTTACAGTGAGCTCATCTTTCAAGGTAGATTCATGGCTGCCATTTTTAGTTTGTGCACAACCCCTTCCTTATTGCCATCCTGCCTCCTCCCTCCCTCCCTGTACTGCCCTCTGTCCAGAAACATCTGACTTTTTAAAAAGGTGTGATCATGTTACAATCCTGTTTCCAGCTGTAAAAAAATAGTGGTTATGCTGCAATAGTATTGCAATGCAATAACCTACTTTTTAAAAAATCACATACTTTTTTGGGGGGAGGGGAGGGGATTAAGGGCATAGAATGGTGGAATTAAGTGCAAGCAGGAGCCATTTTGCAAAACAAACAGTTTTGGAAAAGAGGAAGGGATCAAAGCATGATGGGAGGATCCCTCTGACTCAGATCTGGAAAACACATATGGCAAATTTCAACCTGGGAAACAAGAGGGGGTAAGCTCAAATAAACCTAGAGTTGACTCACAGCATTCAAAGGAAATCCAAAGCAAGGTTAAACCAAGGTATGTCTCCTAATGTGAGACAATGAGATATTCTGCACTGGTGGCATCGCACAAGGCTGCCATCAGGTGTTTGGGCTGGGGCAGCCTGCCCTGCTTCTTCCTGCATCCAGACAGGGGAGAATTATCCCCACTGACCTGGTCTGCCCTGGATTTGTGTCTCTTGAACATGCAGTTGGGGCAGTGACGTTCCACCACACTGCGGGAAGGTGGGGGCCAATTTTGTTTTTGAAGAATATGGTATTACATAACAATGCAATATTGTGTTCTTCAAACAAAAAATGGCCAAGGTGGCTCCACTATGCTGCGTAGCATGATGGAACCGCCTAGGGCATGTTGTCCCTTCTGGGATGCCATAGTCATGACCATGGGTGGGGAGGAGCCAGGCCAAAAAAAAAGAAAAGAAAAGGGAATGTGGAATTATCTGCCTTCACTTGCTGTGAGATAAACGAGGGCTTGAGTCAGGCCAGGCCTGGGATGGCCCGAGTTCAGGCGACAACATCATGTGGAACCAGGAATTTGTCCTGTCACTGAATGAGCTATGGGTCAGGGGAAATTCCTGGTGTGGAAAAAGTCAGTGACAGTTTATTATTGCCACAGACCTGAAAAGGAGAAAATGACATGCGCTTAATATCAGGGGGATTCTGCCCACCATAGTCTTTAAGCTTGTTAGATATTATCTTGGATTGGGATATTGTTCTTTAGAACATCTTCCAGATGGCACCCTCTTGTATGATGGTACTTCAGTCAGCCAATGTTAAGAGAGTTGGGTCTTGGTCCTGCTGGTGGGCCCATTCAGAGCTTAGTCACCAGTCTGTCGAAGTGCAATCTTTAGCAGATCTAGGTTGAAGAAAATGCAGAAGCCCATGTGGGAGGCGAGGGGTGGGAGGTGGTTAGTGCAGCTGCTCATAAGAGCACAATGTTCTGTGGATGGTGGTGCTGACATTAACAATGACAGAGAATTTCCCACTATTTGGGAGAGTTTGTGCAGACACTCACCATGTGAATGATTTAAAGTGGACTCCATATGCACTTTGTATGCTGCCTCTAGATGTACTCTTGACAAAAATGGGAAGGAAAGCAAGACAGAGAAAAATGTGACCTGGGGCAACTTATTTAAATATTTCACATATAAAGAAAATATTTTATTTTCTCCAGTACAAGTGGAAAAGGAAAACCCTACAATTACCTATTGCTTACCAGATGCTTTACCAAATCATCATTATACTATGAACCAGTTATGGAATTTCTCAAGTCCTAGCTACTTTCTAAACAATTTAACACTGCACACAAACAAATCATGTTTATGTATCATTAAGGTAATGAGTGAGAGACACAGAGAAAATATTTGATTTGCAGGCTGGCACTAGTGCCAAATAAGACGTGACTCTCTGCAGTGGCATTAACAGGGCCACAGCCTAGAGAGCCAGTTTGGTGTAGTGGTTAGGCGTGCGGACTTCTAATCTGGCATGCCGGGTTCGATTCTGCGCTCCCCACATGCAACCAGCTGGGTGACCTTGGGCTCGCCACAGCACTGATAAAACTGTTCTGACCGAGCAGTGATATCAGGGCTCTCTCAGCCTCACCCACCTCACAGGGTGTCTGTTGTGGGGAGAGGAATGGGAAGGCGACTGTAAGCCGCTTTGAGCCTCCTTCGGGTAGGGAAAAGCAGCATATAAGAACCAACTCTTCTTCTTCTTCTTTATTCCATCCAACCCATGACAGAGGGTTGGCCCAATGTGGGGTACCTGGGAGGAGGCCTGTACCCCACAGCCATCTGGCTGCACACAACTCAGAGCCCAGAGGTGCCCTGGGTCCTCCTTTTCCCAGCCAGGAAGAGGCCATTTCCTTGTCTGTGAGTCTCTCCACATGGGAAGCAACTTTACCAGGAGCCAACGGATGCCTCATTCAGCTCCCTCAGTTGCTTGGCTTGCCACCCAGCCGGATCAGCTGTGCTCTTAACAGCCAGTCCCTTAATGAGACCCCCAAAGCCTCAGGGAGTCCAGTGAACATGCTGGCTCCCTGCCTAACAGGCTCTTCCTTGTGCTCCCTAATCCGCAGATGTGACAAAATTTCAAACAAGAGAATTAACACCCCCAACCATAACCACTACACCATAAACCAATTACAACCGGAAGGGAGGATGGGAAGCTGTCCCAATGGCGTTCTAGGTGGAGAGGATGGGCCGGCTACATGTGATGCCTTATAAAAGTGCCCTCCAGCCACCCCTCTCTACTGCTACACCATATGTGCCAGAGGCACGCATGCTCCTAAGGCTGCCATGCTTTCATTTGGCGTCCCGACCTCGTCATCAATCGGTGGCCGCTCTTTCACATCGTTGTCCTACTTTGCACTGTAACATGTTCCTTCTCATTCTGCATCCCAATCATGGGAAACTTTAACATTTTCAAAGTATTTCCTTTGCATTTAACATCACCAGTTGTGAGACCTGGGATAGAAAACAACTTTGTCAAGAACATTAACTTTCAGGTGCTGATCTGCCCAGACTTATCTGGATTGCCAGCTTATTTAATGAGGCTCCATGAAAATGTAACTGCTGCAGAAGTACAGCCTGCTCCTGCTGACCAAAAAAAAAAAAAAAGTCCAAATCAGCTGTGGTAGAGGGTGTCCTGTGTATGGCAGTTCCAGCCTTTTCCCTAAATAGCTGTTCAAATACCCGGTTTGGACTGTGGTGCTTTACCTTAGCATCATAACAATTTTCTGCCCTGTCATGACTCCATATACATCCTGTTTGTTTGCATAGTTGCCTATTTGCCCTGTTGGGGGTAACAAACAGGTTGTGTTGTTGAGTATGTTTACAATGAGACATCCAGAACTGGGGCCATGAAAATGATCTTCGGTATCATGTAGCTTCACCCCGTGTGCTCTCATGCGCATCTCACACTCTGCCAACTTACAATGCAGATCACTCTCAGGTTTTTATGAATCAGCTTAGCATCTGTCACTCCCTGAAGCCTTTGACTCTGTGAGCAAACACTCATCCGTATGCAACAGGAGCATAGTAAGCTCAGCTCCCACTATTTCGTAAATAAAAAAGTATTGGTGTGTGCAGACATCTTTCAAACAAGGAGGATCAATAGATACCAAGAGAGGTTGTTAGCACAGTCAACAGTAAAAGCAGATTTGCCTGGACTATGCATCGTACAGCCTTTGTACTGGGATTCGATCCAATGAACGGTCAAAAGTGGGGTTGAAGGAAGACTGGTTTGATTGTGAGATCAAATTAAATCAGATTTTGCAGTCACTCCTGGGTGTAAACTGCACGGAGCTTTTATTCCAACCCCAGGTCGATTCAGTCCCTGCCCTCTACACAGAATGCGATTTCCATTTGGATTTGGGGTGATTTAAATTTTCCTTCTGCAGCAAGAAGGATTGATCCGGAGTGACCCTACCTTTATGTGCGATATCTCAGAGTGCTTTTAATCCTCAATATCCATTTGGGAAAGAAAGCTCCGTGGGAGAGAACCTCTGATAGGCTACACCTGGTCATGTGACATGCTTGCCTTAAAGGAGAAGCCTCTAATTTCTCTCAACTTCTGTTGGTACTGGATTTTTCCTCCCTCCTCTGCCTTTTTCGCTCTTCTCTCCCACCCCTCCAAGAAAAGAAAGAGGCTCCCTGCCTGGCTCCTCTCCCCCCCCACTTCAAGAAAAGAAAGAAAGAGGCTTGGTTCCCCCCCACACACACACCTTCTGAACTACCTTAACCACGTGCAGAAGACTTTCCTGTTTCAATGGGGGGGGGGGAGAGAAGAAGTCCCGAGTTCAAAGCGATCTGAATTCAACAGGATTGACAATGGAATAAAGAAAGTAAGCGCAGACTCTGCCCTAGTAATAAGATCCACATCCCAGTAAACCCTTTCTATATATGTGGATGCAATCTCTTCTGGAGAGAAGGAATAGCTGAATGACATAGGACTTACTTCTGAATGGAGCTATCTTTTCCCTGTCTAACTGATCTTGAATTTCTTCTTGGTTCAGAAGTAATCAACAATATGCTTTGTGAAATCCAAGACTACTAGTGGAACTCTATGGAGTTTGCCCAGTCTAACCTGTTGATTTCAATTCTGGTTTAGACCAGAATAAGCCAGGACTGGATGGGATAGGTTAGCCCCGTCTAATCAGATCTCAGTAGCTAAGCAGGTTAGCCCTGGTTACCACTTGGATAGATGGTCACTGAGGAAGTTCAGGGCCACTATGCAGAGGAAAGCAATGTTGGTCTTTTGCCTTGGAAACCCTTTGCAGTTGCCATGAGTCTGCTGTGACCTGACTGCACTTCTCACTCACCAATGAAGTGACTCTGCATAGGACTGTACCATGAAGCTTTCTGTTTTCACCAGCAAATGAAAAAAAGGACATTCCCTTTAAAGAAAAAACAAACTGCAGTTGGAGGCTGTCAGGACCCCTAGAAATCTTTTTCTATTACCTTTAACATATTTTTTCTCTCATGCAGCCTATTGAATTTCTTACTTGTGCACCTTTCATCCTACACATTAACATTCAAAGTTCAGTATGACATCTATTTGAAGGGCTGTGGATAAGTGGGAGAGAATATTCTTACACACAGAGGATACCAAGTTAATATCTTGACCCCTTGAGATAAGGAAACCTTAAAAAGACAGTGTGGTGTAGTGGTTAAGAGCAGCAGACTCTAAACCGGGGTTGATCCCTCACTCCTCCACATGCAGCCAGCAGAGTGACCTTGGGCTTTGTGAAATGTACTCTAAGTTGTTCTCACAGAAGAGTTCTCTTAGAATTCTCTCAGCTCCATGTACCTCACAAGGTGTGGGGAGAGGAAGGGAAAGGTGTTTTTGAGCCACTTTGGGACTTCTTTGGGTAGTGATTTGGATGTTCTGCATGTGAGTAGGTGAGATGTCTTTACACAGGGGTTGCGGGGGAAGGTAATGTTAATGATATACAGTACAGTCTGAATATGTAAAAAGCAGCCAAGTAAATTGGATCTCTTTGTGAACAGATTAATTTGTCCTTTCCTGAGACTGCCAAACAAAACTGAACTGGTGGGTGTTCACCCATTCCTTGAGTTGGGTAATCTGCAGACATTCACTTCCTATGTTCATGAATGACTGCCATCTTGTAGCTGATGAAGCAGACAGTAGTCCACAACAGCATATATTTGAATTTTAAGAATGGTCTTCAAGGTACCACATGGCTCTTGTTTATTTTTGCTGCCACAGAGGAATGCAGCTGCTACCTGGAATTCTGAAAAATGTGTCCAAATATTCAGGAATGTAGGATAAAATTCTGCCAGTGAGTCACAATGACTGAGAACAGTTTGGCACATGGCCTCTGCTTCTTTGTATCCTTCTTTCCATGAACTTCCGTACTATATTCGAAGGACTGTCTCCTTTGATACATCCCTGTGTGCCAGCTGCTGTCATCAGGCAGTCACCTTTTGGCTATCCCACCATTTAGAACAGGGGTAGTCAAACTGCGGCCCTCCAGATGTCCATGGACTACAATTCCCAGAAGCCCCTGCCAGCAAATGCTGGCAGGGGCGTCTGGGAATTGTAGTCCATGGATATCTGGAGGGCAGCACTTTGACTACCCCTGATTTAGAATAACCTGGAATCAGAGTGCTGCTGCTAGTGTGGAATCGACTTGAGGGTGATTCTTACCAGCTAGAATTGTTTTTCTTCTCTTCTTATTTTCGCAACCACTTATAAAATGCATGGTGAAATAAGATGACAGAGGGAAGGGCAAGGAGATCTTTTGGAGTTCATGAGATGAGAGAAGAAAGGAGGAAATGAACCCAGGGTTTTGATAATACTGGACTACTATGAAATTCATGAACTTCCATAGATGTCTTTTTGAATATTGATCTCTTGATCTGCAAAGCTGCCATCATTTCAGTCCAAAAATAAACAGACACCTCCTAAAAACTTGTATAAATATGTACTCAAATATCGCTAGAAAAGGGAGAAATGCTTTTCAGCAAAGGAATTGTCCCCTGCACTCCCGCACAATACAGTAGCTTTAGATATTTGCGGATTAGATGCTAGAGAACCTAAGGCAAGATCTACAGGGTGGCCAGTTAACCTTCAACCTGCATTCACAGCTTTTTGAAGTCTTGGCTGAATCTCTAGTTAATAAACGAAGGTTTCAAGAGGATTTGGGGGGACATCTTAGACTCCACTTGGCCTTTATCTGTGAAGTCCAGAATGATTGAAAGATTAAAGGAGAGGATAAAGGTAATCTATATTAATATATTGGTAAGATATTTTTATATGTTTGATGATATCTTTTATTCCAAAATTAAAGAGCACAAAAGCCCAGAACCTTGCAGAGTTGAATTCCCCCTGCTCTGAATTTTAACTTGTAGGATTTGATTTTTAAGAAAATAAAATCATAATTCTAATTCTCAGCCAAAGTTTTCAGATTTAGGAACTGGGTTTTTCAACTAGATCTGAATCTCCTGGATATAATGAGGAACTGCCAAGTTCAGTCTAATGCAGGGATAGTCAACCTGTGGTCCTCCAGATGTTCATGGACTACAATTCCCATGAGCCCCTGCCAGCAAACACTGGCAGGGGCTCATGGGAATTGTAGTTCATGGACATCTGGAGGACCACAGATTGACTACTCCTGGTACAGATGATGGATACAGGTGTCATAAAGCAGACACCTGACACAAGTTGGAGTCTTCTCCTTTGTTGAACTCATTCACTGGGGGGAGTGGTCTGTTCATTGAACTATAAATTATTATTCATTAATAATAACATAAAAATGGCCCCAGATGTTTATAGAAAGGCTAGTTTGTATGTAGTCTTGTAAGTGTTTGCATGATGACTCGGGGACAGCCTAAAAGTAGACCATCCATAAATAATGAAAGAGCCAAAGATTGATTTATGGCTTTAGATTATGAATGACATCTAAACAAAACAGCACTAAATTCCCATTTGTGAAAATGTTAATGGTCTCCTTAAACTTGAGATAGCTTATAGCACTGGACCCACCTATGGGGTATCTTGGCAGAGTTTAAATATGCAAAGAGGTGCAAAGCATCAAGGTACTTAAAAGAATAAAAGTTTTATTAAGAAGAGAAACAAACTTTTTACAGAAAGAGGAGAGAGAGAGACCTAACTATCTAACTGTTCTGTTCTCTTCATTCAATCTATTGTGGGGGAAAGTAGGGAGGAAATGTGTTCAAAGGAGCAGGAAATCTCCAATTGAGCCCATCAGGGCACATGAGGAGATAATTTGAAAAATATCAGGAAGTTCCTATTCTAACTATGCTAAATACCCATCTCCTCTGATGCCTCCTGTAGGATCTTCTTCATAAGCTTTTGAACCATGCATATTCCAACAGGATGCAGCACTCTATACAGAAGACTAATGACTTGAATTAGTAACCACCTGGAGAAATTCTTCAGTCTTGAGTCGAGTAAGCAGCAATTTGAGCATAATGACCATCTTCAATGACCCATTTAATGGGGGAAAAGGGGAAATGGAGTAGTAATTGATAAACTATGTAATCAGGGTATGAAGGAGATATTGTTTTAAGTCTGAAACAGTAGCTATAGCTAAGACAAAGATCCGTGAAAGTACATTATGACATGAATTGCCCATGTTCTTTAAAGGCATCTGCAAATATGGAAATGGTTTGCAAGGCACAGAAATAAATGTAAACAAAATGATCTATAGTAGAATGAAGCTAATACATCTTGATGAAATTGAATGAGCAGACAGAAGGTATGAAAACCAAAGTATCATATTCAAGCACATCTGTAATATTTAAAATGCAAGTGCAGAGCTAGACTGAATAATGACAGGTGTAAAAACATTGCTTGGCCAGTATTAGAGTTGCCAGATGCCCCTTTTTCAAAGGGGTATTCTTTATTTTAAAGACTACCCCAGCTGTCACAATCCCTAAATTTAAGGTATTTACCTTTTCCCAAGTGCTAGCCTCTTTATTATGATGAATATGGTCTGAATTTTGTCTCAGACTTCCCGCTGTGATAACTTTGGGCTGTTGCTACTTGATCCTAAGAGTTGCTGCTTGAAAATAGCAACTCACAGGTCAAACCTTTTTCTTCTTTTAGCTCTTTGCAAATCTGAAAGAATCTAAACACAAACCATCTGGTCGGGGCCATTGTAGTTTAAAGGCCATTGTCAATTAAAAATAAATGAGAGCGGATTGGTTTTCCATTGACATCTAGTAAACCAGTCTCCCATATATGTAACCATATAACAATGGCGGTAATTACTTCTGTTAGAAATGTGTAGCCACTAATATTAACAGTGGTAGAAAGCACTGAAAAAGTCTCCCCCAAATGAACTTTCACCGTTTGAAAATCCACAACATGTTACAAGTCATGTACAGACTACATCTGAAATTTGGGACCAGCTTATAGAGGGATCAAGGCTGCCAATCATTCCTCGATGCCAGTCTCCTCCATGAATAAATATACTTGTTATTATGTTTGTGTTAGGGATGCCAGTCCCCTGGTGGGACCTGGTAATACCCTGGAATTGTGACTTATTTCCAGACTCAAGTCAGGTTTATTTAATACCGCACTGGGGCCAGATAAAACCATTGGTAATAAGCACTTTGCAACAAAAACTACATTTTCTAAGGACTGATGAGAAAATTTAGAATAGTTTATTTATTATTTATTTATTTTATTAATTACATTTATATACCACTCTCCCCTAAGGCTCATGGCGGTTCACATAGACCGTAAACAAGAACAAATAATCAAACTCAGAGATTCTAACAAATGAAGACAACAGTAATAATGAAAATAATAATAACAATAAATAGAGAAATAACATTCTAGCAGGGTAAACAGCTTAACAGGCCCATATGGGTTCGAGGGAGGGAGGTTCGGGATACATTTTAAAAATTGCATATTTAAGAGTCCTATAAAACACCATTAATGAAGCTTTAGTTCCCCTGGAGAAAATGGCTGCTTTGGAAGGTGGACTGCATAGAATTATACTTTACTGAGGTCTCACCCCACCCCAAATCCTGCCCACTCCTGGTTCCACCCCCAAAGTCTCCAGATATTGCCCAACCAAAAGCTGACGAGCCTAGTTTGTGGGATTGAGCCAGTGAGACACACACAGAGAGTAAGTAGCTCATCAGAGGGAGGAATAATTTCAGATGGCATCTTAAAAGCATAAGTACTGGATCACTGTAAGTATGCTCAAAAGCAGGGGTAGTCAACCTGTGGTCCTCCAGATGTTCATGGACTACAAGGAAATGTAGTCCATGAACATCTGGAGAACCACAGGTTGACTACCCCTGCTCAAAAGGATCATTTCCTGCTGCGAAGTACAGTGCTTACTGTTGCTTATACTTTCTGGTCCAGTCCCTCAAATTTGGAGGCATAGAAATCTATAATTCATATCTACATCAAATGGAAAAGTCTATCAAAATTGTTCTCATTTTTTTTAAAGAATCTTCCAATGCAGATTAGAAAAACTGGACATATTATTGTACAGTTAGACATTACGACATCAGCTAACAGTTCCTAGTGAAACAAAGGTGACAGAATATACCTCATTAATGGCTGGTGTTTACGTGGCCAACAGCAAACAGTTTTGGTTATGAAAAATAGGCAAAAACCATTTGAGGCTAAAAATGTAAGAATCATTCTTTAATCCAATTTCCACAAAAGGAAAAAAAATCTTTTTGACAATATAAGGTAATAAATCATGTCATATATAACTTTCCCTTTAATTCAGAGGAATTTAACTAATTATTATTTGGAAACAAAGAAAAGCACATATTTGTAGCAAGCAAGTAGACAAGGAAATAATAAGCTTATGAAGATTAAATATGTCAAAAACATATTTACCACATCTGTACTTCCTTAGAGAACATTGTTTCATAGAAGCATATGACATTAAAGACAAGTTGTGTGAAAAGATTTTTATAACTCCTGACAGGTATTTTCATTTAACCAAAAAAGGATCTGGATTGATCCATAAAATAACATGATACATTGGCAGAAGTAATCTGAAGGGACTGATAAACCCAACACTGTCTTATTGTTAGTGTGATACAAGTGGAACCTCTAGAATCTGATTCTTGATGCAAAACTGGTATCACTAATTTATCCTCATATTTTAAGCTTCAAGGGCAAATAGACGCAAGATTGCATTTTATAGATATGAATCCTAACAAAGACTTTAAAGTTGAAATCAACTTTACCAGAGGTCCTTATAGAGACTCTTTATTTACAATCTATTTGCTCACTTTAAAGAAGTGTATTCTTCGGTATTGATGTGCTTTGCTTTGTTTAAAAACAATAATTAGAGAAATCCCTTTGAATTAAAGGGAGTTATTTAGCTCATGAATTATCACCTTATATGGTTAAAAAGATGTTTTCTTTTGTGGAACCTGGATTGAAGAACGATTCTTACATTTTTTTGCCTCAATTGGTTTTTGTCTATTTTTCAGCCCTTACAGTTTGGCCATTTAGTGGGGTTAGATGAGTCACAAATTGGGATTAAGATTGCAGGGAGAAATATCAACAACCTCAGATATGCAGATGATACCACTCTAATGGCAGAAAACAAAGAGGAACTGAAGACCCTCTTGATGCAGGTGAAGGAGGAGAGTGCAAAAGTTGTCTTGAAACTCAACATCAAGAAAACTAATATCATGGTATTATGATATTAATTCCTGGCAAATAGATGGGGAAGAAATGGAGGTAGTGAGTGACGAATTTTATTTTCCTGGGCTCCAAGATCACTGCAGATGGGGACTGCAGCAAAGAAATTTAAAGACCCTTGTTCCTGGGGAGGAAACTATAGCAAAACTAGACAACATTGTGAAAAGCAGAGACATCACCCTGCCAACAAAAGTGCGTTTAGTCAAGGCTATGGTCTTCCCAGTTGCAATGTATGGCTGTGAAAGTTGGACCATAAGGAAGGCCGAGCGTCAAAGAATTGAGGCTTTTGAACTCTGGTGCTGGAGAAGACTCTTGCGAGTCCCTTGGACTGCAAGGCGAACAAACCGGTCAGTCCTAGAGGAGATCAGCCCTGACTGCTCCTTAGAAGGCCAGATCCTGAAGATGGAACTGAAATACTTTGGCCACCTCATGAGAAGGAAGGACTCTCTGGAGAAGAGCCTAATGCTGGGAGCGATCGAGGGCAAAAGAAGAAAGAGACGACAGAGAATGAGGTGGCTGGATGGAGTCACTGAAGCAGTAGGTGCAAACTTAAATGGACTCCGGGGAATGGTAGAGGACAGGAAGGCCTGGAGGATCATTGTCCACGGGGTCGCGATGGGTCGGACACGACTTCGCAACTAACAACAACAACTTGTTTCCACAACAGTTTTAGTTTGGCCAGCATCTCCTTATGTTACTCTCTAAAGCCTATGCAACTTTTGAACTAGGAGTGCATAATGCCACTGTTCAATATTCTTGTGTATTGCAGACACGAATGGAAGTTCTCCTGTTGGCCATGTATTCTGTCATATGGTAAACTCTGGAACTGAGAGCAGAAAGAAAGGATACGTTGCATCTCTCTGACCATTTAGAAGTGGAGGAACAGGACTAGATGGCTTGTATGACCCCTTCCAACTCTATGGTTCTTTGGATTTAAGAAGAGCTGATTTTTATGTCCCACTTTTTACTACCTGAAGGAATGTCAAGGTGGCTTACAATCACTTTCTCTTTCTCTCCCCACAACAGACACCCAGTGAAGTAGGAGGGGCCTAGAGAGCTCTACAAGAACTGCTCTGTAACATCAGCTCTATCAGGACTGTGACTGGCCCCAGGTCATTCAGCTGGATCGATGTGGAAAAGTGGGGAATCAAACATGGCCTACCAGATTAGAAGCCAGTGCTCTTCACCACAACACTCTGAACTAGGCTCTTAACCAGTACAACAAGCTAGCTTTTAACCACTACACAAAACTGTAGTTTCCTCCAGATGTGTTGTGGTTCTGCATGACCACAAAATCAGATTTGCAGCATGACAGTTAACTGGCAAGGAAGAAGGGCACATATTCCCCCCCTGGAATAGCTAGAATAGGCAATGCTGAGACCGGGATCGGTCAATGGATCAGTTGATACCGAACCGTGGCTCGCCCTTGTCCTCCTCCCCGGCTGCTGCCTCGGAGGCTGCCCTGCCACTCTGCCGCCAGCTCACCTTTGGAGGTCTCTGGCAGCCGCCGTGGCTGGGGCTTCCCCTTGGAATGGCACTGTACAGCTGCTTCTGGCAGTGCCCCCCAGTGGGCGGCGGGAAGTCAGGGGTGCCAGCGAGAAAGCAAGTGGAGCAGGGGCTCAGGTGGTGGCATCCCTCAGCAAAAAACTACCCCCCCCTGGGCCTCAGTAAAATTGTCAAGCATTGACCAGTTCCCGGTGATAAAAAGGTTGGGGACCACTGCTCTAAGCCCTATGCTGCACTGAGCATTGCACCAGCATTGACACATGTTGACCATTCGGCTTCCATATTCACTTCACACAAGCAGGACGTAAGCTGACCCAACAAGTGACCCAACATCCTCAGCTAAGGATGCTTCTCCACAATTGAAACTGAATTCCTTACAGCAGTGGGATTCCATTGTAGAAGTAACTCCTATTTGCTCCTTGTGAAATCCCTTTGCTTTGGTTAATTACAATCCTTGAGAGGTTTTTTGTATAATGACTAAAATATGATGCATTAAAACAGTAGGGAGAAAGGAGGTCATATATAGCTCAGGTTTTTTTTTTCAGCTTAATTATATACTCTCCTGTGATAAGAAGGGCCCATTTGTTTTTGTGGGTTTTTATTATTATTATTTTTGCTCTCTGGCAAATTCTAAAGAACTCCAGAAACCTAACACTGGTGTCAGTGTCAGAAATAGAAATAATAAAAGATGCCTTTTTTATTATTACAAAATGGAACCGGTCGCATTTATTAGCACTTCTCCAAGTGAAGGGCTCTTCTGTATATTGAAAAGGTGTCAGCATTATCTTGTCAAACCAGAAGGGATGCTTTAGAAAAGGCACATATGATTCACATGCTTATCAGTATCCTTATTTACCTACTTTCTGCTTGTCTTTACTTTCTGCCTCTTTTTAGCCTGAGCAAGTAAAATAAATTAGGAAGAGAAAGCAGTTGTACGTGTTCTTTTTCATTTATCCCTAGTGGGGGTATTTGTGCACCACAAACCAGTTCTTTTTTTTGAGGGGGGGAGGGGGGAGGAAAAAAAGGAAGAGGTGTCCATACCTCATTTGTTTCTGCAGCAGAATGCATCATGCCGTCATTGAATGGCACCATCAAATAGACAGATTTAGTCAGTCCCAGGGAAAAGAAAGACATGATAGGCCAGGTAGTTCTGGAAAATTTCTTCTAGGATGTTTCCCTTTTCTATTTAGTATATTTTGCCCATTAATAAGGGATCATTAGATATCTAGGTCACTTACCTATTTGCTCCTGACAGAAGAATTATATGAAAGAGATTGGCCATTGTGAGGCTGACAGATACAGAGAATGCTTTAACTGTGTGGATTTTATTTTATTATTTTTTAAAATACTTTCTGTATATTTTAAATGTTATGTATTGGTTTTTAACCGTATGTATTAATTATGTACTCATTTTAACTCATTGGTGGACACTCGTGATAGTTGTGTTCTTGCTTTTGATATTCTATTAACTGTCTTGAACTTATAGTGGAGTATAAATATCTTGAAAAATAGATAAACAAAATATTAAGGAACAAACATTGTGTGACATGTTCATTTGATGTGACATGGTCAGCTACCCAAACCTCTGTACTGCCAGGGTATGATTAATGTTAGCGTTCTTATGTTGGAATTTTAGTTTTTATCATAAGGAAAAGGCAACTGGGTCAAAGAGGTATGGGGGTGATGATAGGAAAGACAAATGAACCAGAAAATAGGAGGGTAGGGTAGAAGATAAACACATGGAAGATGAGTGCTAGAAGTGGGAAAGGGGAAGATGGTGCTTCCCTTGGAAACCAGAGCAAGGATCAAAGAACTTCCATTTGAGGGTATTCTTTATTTTTGCCCAAGATTGATGACTTTCTGCATCAAATAACACAGAATATTAAGCAGACAGTGTGATCTTTTGCTGTTTCTTATTTTGCTCCTGAAAAGCTGAGATTTCCCTCACCATATAAATCTTAGCAGTGACTGCCTTTTCAAGAGCTGTGTCATCAGAGGTCATATCCTTTGAGGTTCCTTCAAATTGCTCAGTAACACAAGTCTTTAACTTGATGCAAAAGGCTGAGTTTATTTGAGAGTAAGTAAGCTAACCTGACAATACCTTGTCGGAAATAAAGCATGGGAGAATAGTCCCAATCTTCAAGAAAGGGAAAAAGGAGGATCTGGGTAACTAAAGACCCATCAGCTTGACATCTGTAGCTGGCAACATTTTGGAGCAAATCATCAGTTGGTCCTTGAGCAGCTGGAACAGAGAGCTATGATTTCTAAGACTCAGCATGGGTTTTGCAAAAACAAATATCTCTTTTTTTGAGAAAGATCAGGGGAATGCTGCAGACATAGTTTATCTGAATTTCAGTAAAGAATGTCCACATGACATTCTTGTTGACAAGTTGGTAAAATGCAGTATGGATCCTAATTCTGTCAGGTGGATCGATAACTGGTGGTCAGATTGTACCCAAAGGGTTCTTAATGTTAATGGTTCAGCATTCTCTTGGAGAAGAGTGACAAGTGTAGTGCTCTAGGGATATCTCCTGGGGCCTGTGTTGTTCAACATATTTATAAATAATTTGGATGAGGGATTAGAGGGTGTACTTATTAAAGAATACTCCTAGGAAGCATACTTAAGTGTTTGGGGGACTACACTGGAACAAAAGCCTCTTAAGTATAAAGTTTTAAGTCAAGCTTAAGAACTAAAGTTGTACATGCCTGGTTTTACCCCAGAAATTTCAACCGCTGATTACACCTGACCTTTCCCCTGCATGTTAAATAAAATATATTGTTATTTTTGAATGTTAAAATGCTTGGAGTACCATTTAAGTTGTTTAATTTAAAGAGGGCTCCTGGTCCTTCTGTCAGGTTCCTGGGCTAAGGAAACAGCCCAAATATTATACTGTGACAGGGTGGGACAGCTAGAGTTCTTCAGAAAAGAACAAAACACATTACAAGGGCAGCTCAATCACAGAAGGGAAATAGAAAAATGGAGGGGAAATCTTGCCTTTGAGGGAGAGAAGTAGACAGGGCTGTCATACCACCCCATCATAATGATATGGATTAACAGCTGATCTTTTATGTAGCTGGCCTGACTACTTTTGTTTTTACTGCTTTTATAGTTCCCATACACTTAGAACTGTTCCTCATATTTCAGATCAAGGTGAAGGAATGATAAATATGGTATAAATAATAGGATTGGCTTCAAAGATAAATAGGCAGTCATTTTTCTCTCTGTTTGAGCAAAAACACATTCCAGCCAAATTCAGAGACCCTGTGATATAAACTAGAAATTTGCTTCTTCTTGTAGCTATTTATCTTGACAGCATATAAAAGAGAATGTTTTTAAATGGAAAAGCCACTGAATTTTTGTGAGGTATAAAATTTGTAATTACCGCACATTTCTAAAAGAACCAAAGCATACAAAATTCAATTTGTTTCAGGACAAAATTGAACAATGCTTAAGAAATCACTTTGGGATTTAAACACCTACAATTTCCTATGCGGCCAGTTCAGCTAGCTAAAATCTGAAATGCAAATGGACAATGAAAACTAGAATGAAATTAATTCTAGAACGTTGGTCTTAATGTTTAATTGGATGTCATAATAGAAGGACAAACCCCATAATAAGAGGCAATGAGAAATAATGGATATTATATATATACCCATTACAAAATTAATTGAAGGGACAGTCCCAAATTGTCATTTGCATGGGAGAAAATAAGTATTTTTTTCAGAGCATCCATCTTAATTATGATGGAATTATAGTGGTAGCCTGTCAAGGACAAGCCCAGGATAGCTGGTATAAATTCTTAACATGCAACAGTCATTCAGAAAAGTAAAATAACTGATAAAGGTAGGTGCAATGGAATACCATTTTTGAGACATAGTGTTACACATGTGGAAACCCATAAGAACTTGCAGGAGGCAACTAATTTCCCCCTCCCCAATCATTCCTCTTTTCCTTTCCTTAACATCTATAGCCTCTCTCCTCTTTCTGCTTCCATGTCCTTCTCTCCTCTTTCTGCTTCCATGTCCTTCTAAAAGCTGCCAGCCACCAAGTATGGCCTGGAGAATCACAGCAGATCTCCCAATTACAGAGATCTGTGTTCTCTGTTAGGGTTGACAACTCCAGGTTGAAAAATCCCCGGAATTTGGGGATCAAGCATTGGGAGGGTGAGGTTTGGGGAAGGAAGAAACCTCAACAGAGTATAATGCCATATAGTCCACCTTCAGAGCAGCCATTTTCTCCAGGAGTACTGAACTGATATCGGTCATCTGGAGCACAGTTGTAATTCTGGGAGATGTCCGGTCCCTGCCTGGAAGTTAGCAACCCTTTTTCTCCAAAGCAGGGAATTGTACCTTTCTGAGGTCCTCCCTTCCACAAACCCCATAATCCCCAGGATCCACATCCAAATCTCTAGCAATTTTCCAACCTCCAGTTGGAAACCTATCTCCTTCCCACTCAACCTACCTTTATCTGTCCCTCTGTCTTAAGTCCACCCCACTGGCAGTATCTATCTTGGAAAACTGTAATTCAGTTGTCTAGTTTCAGAAACTGGGCAAAGCCCACTAGCATGGTAGGGAATCCTCAAGGACTTATGGGATGATACCTCACATTGCCCTATATCTGCCACCCCTACCCATTTCCTCTTGGAAATCCCCCTAGTATCTCCTTGCCTCATTATTTTCTTCTGGCTTATCCGTTTCCCTCTTTCTTGAAAGCCTTACATATCAATAAAAGCATATATTCTTTCAGAAAAGACCAAGACCTTTTCGGGAGAGCGCAAGTACATTGCTACATCATTACCGATGTTAGAAATAATATATCTCTTGTTATCTTTTCCACCATTGGCCTCCACAGGTAAACCCAGTTTTTCTTCATTTGTAGTTGGTGTCTTCTCAGCATAGCACTGGGAAAGAGTTGTGAACAGGGGTAAAAATGCAGCAGGAAGGTGTTAGGAAAGTAACATCATAATTCCTGCCCACCTTGTAGGTATGTAAAGAAAAAAATAAGCTACTTTCTAAAATACTTAAAAAAACAAAACAGAAATGTATTTGTGTGTTGACCTAGAAATTTTTGTGTTCAGAACAATAAAATCTCACCACCCACTAGATGCCAAAAAGGTGCAAAAAATTCTGATAGATGTAGTGCTGTCTTGTCATACACTTCGGTGAAGATTTGACTGCAGCACATTGAAAATGCAGCATATTGCCAAGCTGATACACACTAATACAAAATCACAATACCAAAAAAAAAAGCTGCCTACTCCAAATTACAGTGCAGATCTTTCATGTATCCATAAATCACTGAGCAGCAAAGTTTGCCTTGCAAGGGAAATGTACTGTATTCACCTACTTTAAAGAATGATAAAAGTTGCTCACATATCTGGTGGCCTGCATGGGATAGTCTTGGTGGGCAATTCTCAGGGCCATTCCACACTCGTTCAAAATTGCACAATGGTTGCAAATTGAAATCGCTACTGATTTGCTGTTATGCACAACGTCGTTGACAATCTGCAACACTCTTGAAACCGATCCGCAAAAAGCGCTTCATTGTAGCACTTTCAGGGAAATCCCAAAAAGTGGATTCACCCTCTGGAAAGCGCTATACTCTTGCAACCAATCTGCAACACTAGCGGGAAAGTTCTGTGCATTACCATTGTTGCGGTTTCTGCAAAGTCCCTCCCACTGGCTCTCTCCTCTGATCTTCCGGCGAAGCGATCGCCATTTTTTTCTCTCGGAGTGAGCGGAGATCAATGCACCGGTGAGCCTTCGTTTACCCAGCGAGGCTTCCCCGGCTGCAGTCCCTCCCCAGAGCTATTTAAAGTCACCAAGCACCAAGCAACACACAGCCCCGTTTGCTGGTTTATTTTCCCTTTATTTTTCACTCTATTTTCGGCTGAAAATCGCGCCCCTGTGGGGGGGTATTTTTTTTCCACTCGGGGGGAGCATGGCAATGATGAAACGGCAGCTCAAACACCACCTGCTAGCTAGATGGGTCTCTCCTTGCAATGAATCAATGCAGATTCGTTGCAACGTTTGTGTGTGTGTGTGTGTGTGTGTGTTTTTAAAAAACCTTCCTTAAAGGGAAAGGGGCTTTTTGGGAGCATGATAACGGCCGCCCATTGGCTGCTTGTTTGATTGACAGCCAGGGGCGGGACAAAGCTTGGCAATATCGCTTCCTGGCTAGCGATTTTTGCCAAGACCGGAACCCTGTGGGAAACGATAGAAACACAACTGGATTCCACTACAAAGGCAGGTATGCATAACAACGAATTCCACTATTTAAAATGGCATTTTTTCATTCCGCAACCAATTTACTACATAGATCCTGGTGCGGAAGGCCCTCACTCTTCAGACCATTCCTTTGAAAATCATTTCAATGTTGTCTGTGCTTGTTCCCACAATAATCAACTTCCTTTCTTTGTTCTGGGATGGTACAATTTTCTGAATGAATCAGAAGGAGCTTTGCTCAGTCAAAGACGCTCTCAGAAATGAGATGCTACCGTCAGAGCTCTGTTAGTGTATCTGAATGGGTGGCTGCATACAACATGTCTGAACATGAAACAACCAGCTTTGGAGGGATTGTTGCAAGTGAGACAAATTAACCCCACTTCACTTTCTCATCTTACGGTCAACATTAACTACAGTAGAAATTAGCAGTGCTATGGATGTTCCAAATAAATGTAGGCACCAATAATCTAAAATATTTGTTGTGAGTTTCCCACATTCTGCAAGGGTTGGACTAGATGATCCTGGAAGTCCCTACCAACTCTATAATTCTATATAGTTCATAGGACTTTTTGCAGTTAAAACTGGTCCATGAATTCCTTGCATATGACAAGAAGTTTGACTTGCAGGAGGGCAACTTGGGCTTAAGGAAGACAAGAACACATTTCCATTGGCTTAAAACAACACCACAGCTTTATTATTACACATCAGGAGTGTTGACACAGCATGGGAGAGGGAGACTGACTTGCAGTCGGCTGACTACCTGAACCCCAGCAGCACCCTAGACCCCACCCAGTTCCCCGGCTGGTAAGTGTCCAGTGGCGCCCAGCAAGCAAAATGTCCAGTGGTGTGTACACTGCAGTGAGCTAAAGTGATAATGCAGAGCCAGTTTGGTGTAGTGGTTATGAGTGCGGACTTCTAATCTGGCATGCTGGGTTCGATTCTGCGCTCCCCCACATGCAGCCAGCTGGGTGACCTTGGGCTCGCCACGGCACTGATAAAACTGTTCTGACCAGGCAGTGATATCAGGGCTCTCTCAGCCTCACCCACCCCACAGGGTGTCTGTTGTGGGGAGAGAAATAGGAAGGCGACTGTAAGCGGGTTTGAGCCACCTTTGGGTAGGGAAAAGCAGCATTCTTCTTCTTCTTCTTCTTCTTCTCTGTTTCTTTCAACTTTGCATGATGGAGTGGTTAAGAGCAGTGGCTTCTAACCTGATGAACCATATTTGTGGCTTCTAACCCGATGAGCCTGCTCCTCCACATGCAGCCATCTGGGTGACCTTGGGGTTTTTACAGACCTGATAGTGCTGTTTGGAGTGAGCAGTCCTGTCAGAGCTCTCGCAGCTTCACCTACCTCACAGGGTGTCTGTTGTGGGGAGAGGAAGGAAGGCAATTATAAGCCACTGAGACTCCTAGCTTAGCTGCTAAACAGCTACTTTCAAATGATGGTGTAATGAATTAATTAAATAAATATCCTGCCTTATCTCTTTAGACTCAAAGCAGTTAGCAATGCAATAAGTTGCAAGGACACATAAACAACATAAAGTCGATTAGCAAGATAAAAACAATGCATAGATTAAAAAATGCATTCAGATCTGCAAAGGCAGTTTACCCTCTGCCAAATGTCCTTCAAAATAAATAGGAATTGTCTTTATTTCACATTTCTTCATCATAGCTCAGAAAAAGCCTGTGGCAACCATTTCTGTAGGGGTCAGGTCTAAGAGATCCACCATACAGAGAAAGGATCTGAAGGATGTACCTAGAGAGCCAGCTTGGTATTGTGAAGAGCAGCAACCTCTAAGCTAGAGAGCCACTCCTTCCCAGGCAGCCAGCTTGGTGACCTTGGACTAGTCACAGTCCTGTTAGAGCTGTTCTCACAGAACAGTTCTGTCAGAGCTCTCTCATTCTTACTTGCCTTACAGGATATCTATTACAGAGAGAGGAAGGGAAGGTGAGTGTAAGCCACTCTGAGACCCCTTCGGGTAGTGAAAAGGGGGGGGGTATAAAAACAACTCTTCTTTTCATGTTGGTATGCTAAAATGTATGTTGTATTTTAATTTGGGTGCTAAATGTGGGTTGCATTTCAGTTAGCTTAAGTAGCAATCAGTCTGCAGCATACACCATAGAACCCACCAATCCGTCTATGTCCTACTTTCAGTTTGATTGTGGGATGTGACTGAATACTGAAAATGGTGGCTGAATCATGCTGGAACGCTCGATGCATTTCAGCTAATCTGAATGAACCAGTGATGCCTGGCACTAACGTCTATCAATAATAACTGCAATAACAATGATTAATAAACATTCAGGCTTTCTGATTAAGTGTATGCTTGAGCTGTCTTTTAAACCCTTTCTTCATTTTTCTGATTAATTTGACAAATGTCATTTCCCCTGCCCTATTCATTAACTCCAGCGTGGTGCATAATCGGATGGAGAGGAGAAAGGGGACTGGGAAGGGGGCTGATGTAAAGAGTAAAATAAGTGTAATTTTATATAATGATGCTACACAGGGAATGCTGCATTGCTGTGATTAACAATTAATATGCAGCTCTTGACTTGACTTTTAATTTCAGCTGCCTCGTTCACTGGACTTGCTCACTCCCTGCCGGAGTCCTCGTTTATGTCAAACTGACTTTGGTTTAGTAACCCTGTTTTCTGGGGACGAACAGCAGGATGGAAAATGCTTTCATTTTAATGGAGGGAGAACAACTACACTGCCTGGTGTCTAAAATGAAGTAAGTGGGCAAAGTGGTCATTAGCACCCTGAGTTGCAATTCAAACTTCTCTTGGCTTGATTGAGGCTTGGGGACATGTAGTACTCGAGTTTCACGAGTTAAACTACAGTGTATTGTCTCAGCAAGCTTTTCATATGCTACAGAACAGCCATTCTTGCATAGGAACTTTTTGCAAAGATGATTGCGGGGGGGGGGGGGGGCTTTTTCTTTTTATTTTCATTTTGGTCTGATTCTTTAGCAAACTCCAAATGCAGCATTTTGCTGTCTCTACTGGAAACTACCAAACTACTTGAAAGCATCCAACCGTCTATTTTAAACTTGGGAATTGCAGAGGTCAGTTCAGCCTGAGCTCAACCAAACTCTCCCATTGTCTACGTGGGAGACATTGCTCAAGGAAAGTCTGAATAAAAAATGAAATAAAAGCCTCGCCGAAAAGTCCAGGTAGAGCATTATCACAGTAGAGAGTGAATAAAGTCTTACGACTCTTAAGGCATAAAAATTCTGATTGGTGTATGCGTCTTTAATACCAAGGTTATTCTCAAAAGGCTAGAAAGATGGGAGAGGAAAGGTGACAGATCGCCCTTGGGATAATCAATAGTGTAAAAAGAAGGTGTTTCTGGTGAGTTGTTACTTTTAACTGACAGATTAATACGCTGCTTAAAGTATATAAACATAATAATATTGATGGCCTGCTTAGGATGTTTCAGTCGGAAAGAACTTTGCCACAACTAAACATGAAATCATGCTCTGTATATAGTTTTAATTAGCTGATTCAAGCATAGCCTGAAATCATAAGAAAAGACATTCATGGTGTTAATGTCTTGCAACAATTTGCATTGGCCCCCTTTTTTCAAAGAAGGCACAAGGCATGATTGGCCAGGGCTGGAGAGTTTCAAGCCAATGGGTTGAGTCCAACATGTTGTTTGGGATGAGCTACTTCCTCTTCTTCATTGTTATTGTTGAGGCAGCAGGCTCACCATCACTCCCCCGGAATAGCACAGGACCAGCTGGTTGCTACTCAAGACCAAGCAGGAAACTTGACTGGATTCTTGTGAAACCTTTTTTTACCTCCTTCATTATCCCCTCCCCCCAGGAGTGTTTAGTTAACTAGGCATGTAATTAGGCTACAGCTAGTTGGAAGAAATAGGGTGGATTGCTCAAGTTATTGATTGGCCACAGGGAAGGCAGCCTAAGCTCCACCATGCAGGAAATATCATGGTCAAGAACATGCAGCCCCGTTTTCTCATGCACCTGGCCCTACTGCCACAAAGCAGCTATTGGTAAGTCTGTGTATGCTGATAGTGGTCCCAAGGGCAGGTAAGGATGTTAGGAGGTGGAAAGAAACTGGAATGCAAAATATAATTATGCACAGAAGTTGTGTGGAGTAAAACAGGTTACACTTTTATTGATTACAGCACACAGGAGAATTGGCCCAGCATAGGACATGGGAAAACGGCATGGCAGAGCCTGTGGTTTTTCCCGGGGAACAGAAAGCAGGGGTTTAAACTTTAAATGGCTCATGAACTGATATGAGCCTGGTTGATTCATCTACCAACCTCCCCATTTGAATGGGTTTGTGGTTCAAATGCACATCTCATTTAGATTAGTGCTTTGGTGATGGACAATATCTGTAAGTTTGTCCACATGTGGATGTTGTCCAAGTAAACGTTATCATTTTCAAAAGGATGCACTTTCAAATATGCCTATTCCCAACAAATTCTCCCTCAACTAGTCACTGGGTTAAAGCTGGATCAGGGTAAGTGTCTTGCTGAGCTTTTGCTAATGACCGGTGAGAGTGGATATGGCAAAGCAGGAAAAGTTGATTAGGATTCCTGGACTCTAAATATGGTTAATAATTTCTGTGAACATAAGAAAAGAGAAGAAGTTATACTTTCCCCCCCCCCTGAACATTATAAAGGTAAAGGTATCCCCTGTGCAAGCACCGAGTCATGTCTGACCCTTGGGGTGACGCCCTCTAGCGTTTTCATGGCAGACTCAATACGGGGTGGTTTGCCAGTGCCTTCCCCAGTCATTACTGTTTACCCCCCAGCAAGCTGGGTACTCATTTTACCCACCTCGGAAGGATGGAAGGCTGAGTCAACCTTGAGCCGGCTGCTGGGATTGAACTCCCAGCCTCATGGGCAGAGCTTTCAGACTGCATGTCTGCTGCCTTACCACTCTGCGCCACAAGAGGCTCTTGTGAACATTATAGGGCCCCTTTAATTATTATTGATCCTCAAATGAAACGCTGTATTCTATGTACCTCTTAAATGCCAAAGGTAAATGTCTGAACAAATCAGGTATAGGACAGCCCTGTGCAAATATGTTGGTTTATAAATGGTTCAGTTGCCTCATATACATTAAGGAAGTCAGGTTGGCTTATATCCACAATTCTTTAATAAGGAAGAATGGGACTCATAAAGTCTCTGTGTTACCTTCTCCTTGAGTATGATTTGGTATTTCAGCTTTAGCTCTAAAATGAATTATTTGCAGGATAACATCCAGTCGTTACTGGCTTCCTTCCTATGTATACCCCAAATCAATAATGTACACGTTTGAAGTAAAGAAGAAATTCAGTAATAACTTGCCTCCAGTCCCCCTTTTGCTGGCAGATGTAAATCAGCACCTCTCCCTCAAAGTTAATAAGGCCAGAGTGTATTTACTCAATTCCGACTGGATATAAAAAGCATGTAATTTGGCCAAAAGCAAACAAATGCAGGCACAAGCACTCTGTCTATACTAGTGTGACATTTATATTGTAGTAAAAATGGATTCAGAAATGCAGCAGCTCTTAAGAGTGGAAATAAATTTACAAACAATTAAAAGGTTTGTTGCTGCAGTTTAAAAAAAACAGGAAGGGAAATGACATAAATCAGAATTTCCTTAAAGGCTCACCAAAGATGACGTGGGAACCTTAAGAAAACAATTTACTGATGAATAATTTGTTTGAAGCAGTTTCAGGAATTACGCTCCTGGCTCTCTAATGATCCATGAAATTTGAATTCTATCAAAAATGATTTAACAGCAGAACGGTTGAACTCTGTCAACTTTTGCTTGCTTGCTTATTTCTTATTCTCAGTTTTTGAAAACTGAGAGCCCCCTTTTGTGTGTAAATAACGTTGGTTTCTCTGCAACTTCAATGACTTCCCATGGAGATGTTATTTCATTCCTCAGAGGTAGTTTGCAGCCTTATTGACCTTTGTTCTCTGATCCCTTGATGGTATCACATACACCCAAACTGGATAGCAGTAACTTACTGGCTATGCACAATCAGTTTGGTAGTCTGGGGAGACTTTTGAGAGCTCGTACATTAGACTCTGGCTTTCCAACCCATTAATTCCGTTGTTCTCCGCCTGTTGGGAGCTGTATTGTCTCTTGTAAGAATAACAGATCGCTGTTGAAGCTTTTAAGCTCTATTACTGATAAAAACTGGCTACGCAGTCAGACTGTCTCCACCTAAATATATGAGTTCCAATGCCAAACGTTGAGATCTAGTTAATTAGAGGGTATGGTTGTTCAGGAACACTTAGGCAGGTTTCCCTGTTCCCTACACCATGGTAGACAGATGGGTCATAAGACCCATTGGCAGAACTTTATTTATATTGTAAGCCACCTTGATTATAGCAAGGGAGAAAGGAAGCTAATAAATGTTTTGAACAAACCAACCCAACAGAAATGGCCCCGTTTCCTTGTGTGCATAAGACTTTCTACAGAGGGCTTTGTAGTTCCATCAGGACAAAAACTTGGATGTTTGCAAAACCAGCTTTCAGTTGTACTAATCCTGATAGCATATAGCTCATTGCTGGATCTTTAGGGGTCTATAATAATTTGGCAATATATCTCTTAGTTAAATACTGCTTGCCTGGTCAGGGAGGCTGTTCTTGATCCCCCCCCCCTGCAGTACATAGGATTCAGCTATCAAAAGTTTATGAAAAAGCTATTGCTGTTGCACACGATCTATTATACCTAAATCTTCAAATTATATGACTTGTTAGCGGAAGCTTCTAATATGTCTAAAAAGAAATATCCAAAAAGTAATATCTTTAGGTGATTGTAATTCATAATGCCAGCCTTTCAGATAAGACAAAGCTCTAGCTAAAATGTATGCATTTATTGGTCCCCCAAAAGCAGACACAGAACCTATTATGATCACAGCCACATTACATATTGTCTTTTCTGTTTCTAATGGATAATATTTTGTGCTGTTAATAATGGACAGAGAGGTGATTTAGCTTGGTTGAGATGAATTGAGAAGTTCATCCCTGCACTCCAAAAGTATTGGGCCAATGTTTTCCCAATTGCCATGTTACTCGCCACCAGATTGATTTCACCATTCAGATTTTTTAAAAAAGAAACTAAATGTAACTTACAAAAACTGCTCCAGTGACACAAGATGTATTGTTGTTTTTGAGCTGCAGATTGACTTTGATTAACATGGCTGCTCCAAGGATTCTTTCACTGTTGATTTTTATTTCAATATATCCATTTAATTTTTTTAAACTGCTTCATTGCTCAATTGATTAAAAGTATGGGTGGTATGAATGCAGTAGGTGTGTAAGTGGTAGCAATAGGGCAATCCGTTAATTTAACAGCAGGCTGAATTTAAGAAAGCTATGCATTATTCTTGATGTTCTAATAGATTACATTTCTAAACCAACATTCAAATGACAACTTTTGCAAGACATTTTTTTTCCATCCAGGCAAATGAACAATAAAATATTCCTTACCACATTCACTAATTTGTGTCCAAAGTTCATTAGTCATCAAAAGTAGCCCCTAGCATCGCTAATCTATTTATGTTTAATTTGGAAAATGATTGGCTTTGCAATCAGGAAGGATGTTTTATTTTATGGCAGATTTTTTAGATGACATTTTTATGATTTTTTGTAGGGAACATATGGTGGCTGACTTTCTGGATTGGGCAAACTCACAACATCCCCATATTAAATTTGTGGGACATACCATCAAACAACAGTTGCCCTTTTTGGATACCATAGTTACTATAGAATTGGAAGGCAAGATATCCATTTCATCATACAAAAAATCTACTAATAGGAATACACTTTTACATTATGCTAGTTTCCACCCACCACATCTAAGAAACAATATCCCATACGGTCAGTTTCTCAGGCATAAAAGAAATAACACAACACAGTTGGCCTGTAAAAAAGAATTTGATGGTTTAGTAAGTGCTTTAACAGACTGTGGGTATCCTAAACCGATTATAGGAAAAGCAAGAATATGGGCAGAAACCCTGGAAAGACAACAGCTATTACAATATAAAAGGAGGGAGGATATCCAACAGGTGACGTACTCATTGGAATATTATCATCTTGCTAATTCTATTAAAATATTCTCTATAAACACTGGCATCTGGTACAACATTTACAAGATTGTCAAAATGGTTTGCAGGTGGCATGGAGGAGGAATCGTAATATAGGGGAACTGACAAGTCATAGTAGGTTATTGGAGGAGGTTCCTTTAAGATCGTTACCAGCAGGAAATCATAGATGCCGGGTATGTGCTAATTTACTACCAGTTAAGGACTTTAAACATCCTATCAATTGCTATAGAATCCATCCAGAATGAAGGTGAACAGTGAATGCAAAAGAAGGAATCACCCACAAACAACCCTGCCAATTCACATGAAACTATTTGCCATTTGCATTCTTCTAATCAGTGCCTTCTTATAGATCAGTATACTTCTCCTGTGCCTAATCTCAGACTTTTTCTGATGTCACAATCAGGGAAATGCACCAGGTTGTCTTAAAAACCTGATGTGATATATATTTGGGGTTGTCCCGGAATCTGTGAAAAGATTTCCAAATATGCCTGGGTTTTATGATTACTGTGCAACTGTTCATTTATCCAGTTTGAATGTATTTAGTTGGTCAACATATTGTTAGCTGCCTTGAGCCTGCAGAAAAGAGTGGGATTAAAATGTTTAAGCAAATGAGAAATTAAAATGCATGCGGATCATCTCACACTCCGGTAAACATCTCGCAAGCTTATCCTTTCCACAGCTACATCAAACCTTCAGCTATCAGAAGATCATTAATTAGGCTGTTTGCTAACTCAGGCCTTAATGGTTACTGGAACAACCTTCCAATGACAATCTCTCAGTTGTCTCTGACCCAATTCACTGCTGAGCTAATAATGCCCTAAAATTTTAGAAAGCTCAATATTCAATTACCCATCACTTACATGAAATATTACATCCTGGCATAGTTCTTACTTTCCGCCTTCCTGTTCACATTGTTTGAAAGGAAAGCAATCACATTATTTTCACTGTGGTGCTTCTATACTCTGTTCTTACTTTTTATATCCTTACCACTTATTACTACCTAACACTTTGTCATGCCCTCTTTATTACCTCTGCTTGCTTCCCTTGTAAACCCTGATTGCTTTTCTGGCCTCTCTGTAGTTTCTTCTTTAGACTATGAACTTAATGCTTTGCTGCCTTACTTTGTTTCCTTTCTTTTTTTTGTTTGAGTACCGGAACGTTTCTCAAGTACAAGCACTTTTCCTTCAACCCATGAGATTGGGGGGGGGGGGGGGGAAGGGGGGCAATGAGCAAAACTGGTTTTGTTTCAGTTTGGAAGCATACAATTATTCCTATCCAATCCATGCATTTCTTTGTTCTCCCATACCATAGCTTAATCGTGCTGATGTATGACTCCTCACAGTGTATGACTCCTCACAGTCCTGTATGACTCCTCACAGTGTAGGAAATTCACATCACATATTATGGAATATCCAAAGAGATGCTTAAGATAAAAGCTTGGGAATAGATGGTTTCTACCATTTGCACTGGTGTATTCAGTTTGCACCTGCCAAGCTATGGGTTTTGAATTAACAGAACAACTCCATGAAGGCATACATGCAGCAAATCCTGAAATTAAATAATAATGCTTATTACAACAAGGCAAAATAACCATTCATTCAGATGACTCTATTGTGAGGATACTTTATAGAATATATAAAGTTATGTACTACAAGTTATGTACTACTACTACCCACCAGAATAGAACATGTAATGCGTGCCTGGACCTATTTGTTGGAACTGCCATCAGCAAGTAACTTAGTGGAGTCAGCCTTGAAGGGCTGTTGTTAAGCTGGTTAAGCAGCTGAGCTGTACCTATGTGCTCACTAATGGCATCAAGTGGTCACTGGTGAAGTTGCAGGAAGAGAAAGAAAAGCCCCGTGTACTTTGCTGAAGCAAGGACAGCCACCATTAAGGCTCTCAGCTCTCTGCATCTGCTGATGTGTAGGCATGTAGCCTGCTTGCAGCCCAGTCATAGAGGCTTGTAGTGTGTTTCTTTGTAACTATTTTTAAGCTTTTGTACTCTGCTTCAGTAAGGAGTCTGAAGCATATGAATATGATACATATTTGTAAATAATCTTCCCTAGTAAAGCTTTCTCTCTTTTAAACCTCAAAGTATTATGAATCTTATTCTGCACCCCATCCACAAAGGTAACTAATAACTGCATACTTTCAAAATGCTCTGCAGCACTACTTCTCTGGAGGAACTCAGAACTGAGCCAAGTCCAAAAGTCCCAACACTATGCACTATGGAAAAGCTCAAGGAGGACACATTATTTTTGGAGCTGATGTATGAATGAGAAGCAAGGATGTATATTTGATTGTTTTACTTATTAAAACATTAGAAAGTCTTATTGTTATAAACTATAATTGTCTTTTGCCTATTCAATTTTGGCAATTGCTAGGTTTTTGATTATTCAGGGAACGATGGTCCCCTCATGTCAGACCAATTTTAAATGTTCCATCAAATTACCAAGACTCCAAATGTTCCCTTACTATGTGTTTATGCACTTGGGAGTAAGGTTGTTTCCTTCCATTCCAAAGAAAAGGAGCTGAACTAATTGAGTTATTTCAACCTTTTGTAGTATCTGTGGATATTTTTTATCCCCCATCATTTTTTTTATTGTTACAGGCTATTTCCCCTTCCACAAGTACAAATGTCCTTCCTCATTTTAACAAATCATATGCTAGACTCTGCTTCTAGACTATATGAGCTAATAGTTTGAAGCAAGAAATTTCTTTGGCCTAGACTGAATTAGCAACCATCATAACTAGCCCTGTCATTCCAGTGTTCCAGAGTACTAATGCACATATTAAATCTGGTGGGGCCTGGGCTGAGAAGATGGTACTTATCAAAAATATAATATTAGCAGCTGTGAACAAACTTGAGGGAAGAGGTTAAAACATGCAAGGAGGAGAAGTAATAGACATAAGCTTTGAGGGGAAAGACTTATATTAACTATTTTGATTTTCAGTGACAAGAAAGGGTGAAAACTGAGAAGAATTCAAAAAAGCCTTCACCTGATACCTCTCCAATTGGCTCTGCTGAATAGGGCAGCTTGTCAACCCTGAAACTTTGCATACCTCTCTGAATTTCATGAATACAGAAGCCAGTTCACTCCAGGAGGGTAGGAGTTATGCTTATACTCACAGTTTGTCATCAAATGGCAAGTTTGGCAAATGAGTATTAATTTCATCACTATTTGAAACATATAATTATCTGTTACTATGCTTTATTGAAATCTATTTTATGTTCATAATTTAATTTAAAGCCATAGCTTACTTTCTTTGCAGGTTGAATTGAAAGATTTGCTACTTAAAGAGTACCAAGTCTCCTCATCTGAAGTTTTGAAACTTTATTTTCAATCCAATCATTCCCTCTCTCTCTCTCTCTCTTTTAAAGACTTTTTGAACTTGGGATAAGAATTTTTGATCTCATCTTTCTTGTGGACAGAAATTCCATTTGGTAAACAGCCCTGAATACAGATTCTGATTCCATTCCATTTCTTTCATGTCACAACTGTTGTAGTACTGGAATCACTATAGTGAATCAGATCCTAAAACAGTGGTTCTCAACCTTCCTAATGCTGCGACCCTTTAATAAAGTTCCTCATGTTGTGGTGACCCCCAACCATAAAACTATGCAAGTGTTCTTTCACAGAAATTAAACCAAAACTGACCAATGCCATGAAGATCCATTGTTCTCTGAGTCTCTGCTTAAAAAGAATGAATGCCCACATTTTTTCTGGCCCAGTAAAAATAATCAGCTAGATGTGTCCTGTCTAGGGGATTCCAAAGGTCCATTCTATCCCCAATGTTCCAGCTCCAGTTGGAAAGACCTTGGAACATAGCATTCTGGGTGGTAGTGGAGGGCCCTCACTCCACACTCCCCAGGGTGGCTGGTTCTTGAGAGACCCAGAGGCGACAATGGCATTCTTGAATTTGGGAACTGGGCCGCTAGACACAGAAGTGGTGCAGGTCCAGGATCAAATAGTTCCTGTAGTAATAAAAAGGGGGGGATCTTTTTTTTTTTTTTATAGAACATTATCCATTTGCCAGGCACCTTCAGGTTTGTGAAAGGGATCTTGGCACAGTGCAGTGTGCACTAGGGAATAATCCAGGGCCCTGGAGCTCATTGTCCTTTACCACACATTGCTGAAGAGTTGCCCCATTACCTTACCCCCCATCCAGCATTCTCGAACCCTGGTCACACCTAGCTCAATAAAGGGGGTTCAGCTTGATCAGCGAAGGCCTGATCCACACTCTTCCTTATGTGTAGGGGGACTGTTACAGTTGTGTCCCTTCATTCCCCATAAAAGTGAGAAGGGGGCAAAGTGTTCAACAATCAGGGATTAGTACTTTGAGAAACTGAGGGGGACCTACATTAAGGTTTTTTTTATACAGTATGTAAAATAAGATGAAATGAAGTTTATTTTTAAATAAAATACATATATAAATAGGAGGAAGAGACTTAATTGCTCTCTATTAAATTTACAGATGATAGTAAACTGGGAGGACTAGCAAACAAAGCAGAAGAGAGAATCAGGATACAGGATGATCTTGACAGGCTGAAAAACTGGGCTAAAAAGAATGAAATGAATTTCAATAGTGAAAAATGTAAAGTTCTGCATTTAAGTTGGGAAAATCAAATGCATCGTTATTGGATCGAGGAGACCTCTCTTGACAGTATGTGCAAAAAGGATCTAGGGGTCTCAGTAGACCATACACTGAACATGAGTCGGCAGTGTAGCTTGGTCTTTTTTGTAGGGTATTTCCCAGGCTGTATCAGTGTCCTGATAATGCCTTTGAGACAGTGGATACTTACCTGATTCAGCATCCAGACATTACATTCACACCAGCTGCACTGTTCAGGTCAGATGGTGTCCTTCTCTTGGAATGGAGCTTAGATATTTGGCTTCATGGTGTTCAGGATGATCTGTTTTGCTGGATGCAGTCATATGAGTGTTGGCAGGAGCTAGGCTAGTGGTGGTTCTGGCACTGGGATGGATCCATTGAGGTGGAGGCTGTTCCTACATGCCCACCTTCCAAATATTGGGGATTCCCTTAAAGAGTCTAAGCAGTATGCCCTATTTTGGGGTGATCAGCTGGATCTCACCATCAGTTGGCAAGGGAACCATGTAGTGGCTTGTGTCCCTATGTGATTTTAGGATTTGTCACTCCACACTTTATTCCACAGCAAGTGGGCTGGGGGGGGAATGGGGTAATATCAGGCAGCATGTTTTGTCCCCATGATGTGCCAGTACTCCTATAGTTGTAATCAATAACAAGCTTCAGCCTTTCCCTCCCAACCTGTTTTCTTCCTCCTTGTCTTTGCTCCCTCCCTTGCCCTTGGGCCCACATCATATAATTCTAGTGCTGTAACAATTATTGGGCCCAATTCAAAGTTTTGTTTTTACCTATAAATCCCTTCATGGCCTGTGATCCTCATAGTTATTAAACCATACCCCCCAGTATGCTCCCATGGACCTTCTCTTTGTGGTATTAGGGCTTTTTCTAACTCCTCATACAAGTCCTACATTCTAGAGGAATGGACCATCAGTGGAAGTAGAAGGTTTCTTCACTTGACACATTTGGGAAGACATGTAAGATTATTTTGTTTCCGAGGGCATTGGGTGGAGGGTAAACTGTTTGAGCAGATTGGCTTGCATTTTTAGCTTGCTTTAACTTGTATACTATTTTGTTTTGTTGACATACATTGTGTTTGTGCCCTTGTGATTTTTGTTGTTTTCTTATCTGTCTAGAGTCTAAGAAGATAAGGTGAGACATAGATATTTTAAATAAACAGAGGAATACTGAAAATGTGGGCATGGAGAGACCCTCATGCTCTCCAGGATTGGAACCATACTAGGAAAAGAATGATGGATTTCACACATGGAGTTTGGGAGGACTGTGGGAAAACATGTCAAAGGACAGGGAAAGTAAGACTGAAAATCCTCTCACATTCATCTAATGTAACTGATTAGTGTTGACAATTCCAAAAAGTTATGGGGAAGAAAAATGAATGAAATACTTATGCCCACATGCAGCCCACTGCAAAACAGTCATATGCTGAACAGTCTGCAATAGGCACCTCACCATTTCACATCTTACCATTATTGAATACCATTGTGGAAAATTCTTTCTTGTGGGTTATTAGCTTCTCAGCACACAGTAAGGTATAGGAGGAAATACCCTTCTAAAATTATGTTACAGACCAGAGACATCCAGCTAGCCATGAAATAATTGACTGAGATTGCCTCAGTAATCTGGGGAAATAAGTTTTGTTTGGATACTTTCAGAAGAAATAAGACCTAATTGACTTTAATAACCTCTCAATGTTTTTCTTGTACCATCAGCCATAAAATACTGGTGAACCATCTGCAAGATAGATAGCCAGTGAGTAGCTTGCATGTCAGATTCATCTCACAGAACAACTGTCCTTGGACCTTGATACCTGCAAGGGATATTAGAAGCTACAATTACACACCATCCAACATTTCACAGGTGAAAACAGGGCATGGTTTACATCACTATAATTATACACTAAAGATTGCCTGAGCTCCCTCATCATTCAGGGACACATTTCTGAAGCTTCTTTGTCTAATGTATGCCCCATTCATTTACTCTGCAATAACCTGCCCTGCATACCAAGCATTACTTCTTTTGGTTTAGGATCCGTTAGAGAATCCTGATTTTCAAAGGTTTAATGTCTGTATTAATGTTAAAATTATATTGCTTTTATTGTGCAGAATCTAAAAAAACATTAAGAATTAAAAACATATATGCAGCCCAAGGGCTATTGCAAAATAGTGTGCTATGTACTATATCAGGGGTAGTCAACCTGTGGTCCTCCAGATGTTCATGAACTACAATTCTCATGGGAATTGTAGTTCATGAACATCTGGAGGACCACAGGTTGACTACCCCTGTTGAACCAATAGATTGACATGTTTTGGCCTTGTAGGCCTTTTTCAAAGGTCTGGTTGTAACACACACCAATTCATTATACATATGAACCCAGTTCATTATACATATGAAATATGTATAGCAGCCAATAGAACCCAGTTCCAGTTCAAGGCAAATTGGCAAATTTCAGGCACAGCCATGGGTTGTAAATTTGACCCCATTACCCAACCTGTATATGGAGAGGTTTGAAGAGAAATACATCCTTCCAAGTATATATCAACAAAATATTATTGTGTATAAATGATTTTTAATGACATATTTTTATATGGGATGGTTCAGAAAGAATATTACTTCAGTTCACAAACTATAGTAACATGGTTCATAGGGCCATAACATTTGAACTGGCTGTATATATATATATTTAATTCTTAACGTTTTTTAGATTGTGCATAATAAAAGTTATATAATTTTAACATTAATATAGACATTCAATCTTTGAAGGTCCTGACTGTTATCAGTTGGGGTTTTATGGTACCAGCTCCAGTCCCTCCCCCCCTTTTTGGTTTTTGTTAGAGAATCCTGAATGCCATATTAGCAGCAGATGAAATGGAGCATCACCATATTAGGCTATGTATTACATGGTGCCTTAAGATTTGTATGTGATATTTTACATGTAGTATGTTAGACACAAGACAGGTGTAACTAGTATAGACATCAGTCCTATGCACAATCCTATGCAGTTACTCCAGTCTAAGCCTATCAATTTCAGTGAACTTAGACTGGAGTCACGGCATAGAATTTCTCTGTGAATCCTGAAAAATCTCAAATCTAGCAAATCACAGTAATAAAATTTGGAAAACTTAATGTAGAATGCAAAAACAGAGACTCTGATTTACCTGAAACAGGTAGCAGAACATAACAGGGTGTCCATGATAAATAGGGAGAGCTGGAACAGATGCAATTATTGAACGTCTGCAAAACGACTGGGCAGCTTTGAATGATAAATGTCCCCTATTCGTTTTTATAATCTTCACCTTAGCACCATAGAGCCTACACAGCCTACATGCATTCCATATAATGGGGCCATATATGGCGTTTTCCATTATCATTAGTTATATTGCCTACCACCAAGCCATTTAGGTTCCCATTTTGATATATAGATCTCTCCAGCATTTTATATATTACAGACCTGATTTATGTCATGCAGCCATCTTTCTGTTGATCCCTACTCTATTATTTGGCCTCAAAGTTAACAGCAAATGTTTGGTTTCTTTATGGGAGCCCATATAAATGCTGATAGAAAGGCTGCAGAGCATGAGTGCTGCTGTTCCCCAAATCTATATATAGCCATTGTTAAAATTAACAACCTTTTTATTTATAATATCAGTTTAACATGGATATGTTTATTATCTGCATCTGTCCTTATTTCAACCTTGTCTGGTAATGTTTATATTATGCTTTTATATCAAGGTATTTGCAATAGTATTTCAGTTCTGTCTGTTCCTAGCAGCATTAGCATTAGAAGCTGAAAAATACATATTAGCCCCTCTTTATTATCAAACAACATAATGAATTAGATCTGTACCTCAGACTACAGTACATATTATGTGTATATTGGTTCAATTATTCTATAATTTATAACCCAATACAGTTTTGGCAGTAGACAACTAACGTAACAACCATTGACTAGCAGGTGGCGACTATCCCAGAAACGACGCAGACCCGAACTTGGCAACAAAATTGGCCGCAGCCGTTTATTAACCAGAACCCCTCCCAGCCGGAGGGTTGGCCCGTATGCCAGGTAAGGGAGCCCACCTTGTCAACCGGCCGGCTGACCACCATGCCCGCGGCGTTCCAGCTCCTCGCCTCACTCCCAGCCGGGAGGATGGGATGCCTTCCGCCGCGGGATCCCTGGGAAGCAACCACAGGGGGCCCCACGGGCGTCCGCCTCCAAGGGGCCCCCTCCCCTCGCTTGGCCCCGGGCCCCTGGCCTCCCAGCCGGGTAGGCCGCGCCCGGTTGTGGCCGGTCTCCTTAAGAAGACCCCCTACTCCAGGGAGTCCCGTACGCAGACGGGCTCCCTGCCAACGGGCTCCCTGCCTTGCATAACCCTACGACTGCGACAAAACGATAAGAAACAGGGCGGGAAGGGAGGGTAACTGTCCGTGCGCGAGGTAGTCGGGGAAGAGGGCGGGCTGCGTGCGCGAGGCCTTTTAAGGCCGGCAGCCCCGCCTCTCTCCAAGCGCGCCACGGCGCGGCTGCTGACGCAGCCGGGTCCGCGCCGATCCGGGGCGCCCACCGCCGCGTCAACGGCGGCCGCGCTAATTCGCGGCCGCTATTTGACTAGCAGGTGGCGACTATCCCAGAAACGACACAGACCCGAACTTGGCAACAAAATTGGCCGCAGCCGTTTATTAACCAGAACCCCTCCCAGCCGGAGGGTTGGCCCGTATGCCAGGTAAGGGAGCCCACCTTGTCAACCGGCCGGCTGACCACCATGCCCGCGGCGTTCCAGCTCCTCGCCTCACTCCCAGCCGGGAGGATGGGATGCCTTCCGCCGCGGGATCCCTGGGAAGCGACCACAGGGGGCCCCACGGGCGTCCGCCTCCAAGGGGCCCCCTCCCCTCGCTTGGCCCCGGGCCCCTGGCCTCCCAGCCGGGTAGGCCGCGCCCGGTTGTGGCCGGTCTCCTTAAGAAGACCCCCTACTCCAGGGAGTCCCGTACGCAGACGGGCTCCCTGCCAACGAGCTCCCTGCCTTGCATAACCCGCCACTGGACAGGTACCTTAGGTCCCTGTTCCCGCCAACCCTCCACCAAAACTGTGCGCAAAACGTCCCGTACGTCGGAAAGCCAGAGGTCGCACCCTCGCTCAGAAAGGTGAACCCCGTCCGACCGAAACAGCATCGGGGAACGAAACGTTATACCGGGGTGTGGAATCACCGCACCCCCCAAGGAAAGTACGGTCTTCGACGCGGCCTTATCTGCCTTCTGCTTGGCCAAGTTCACCCGGTCGGACCGCCTGGCGTCCCGCCAGACCAACCGATCCAGCATCGCTGACCATACCAACATGGTACGCGGCAGGCGTTGTCGCAGGATCGCCAAGTCCTCCGTCATGGCAGCGCTCAATTGACGGCCGGTCAAGGAAGGCAGGTCGTTCTCCCCCAAGTGTATCACCAGCACGTCGGGAACTCCCCATCGATGGACGTCGTCGGCCACGACCCGCAGCAAGGACGACCACCGTAGTCCCCTCCGTCCGGACCAAGCAATCCTGCAGACATCCTCCATGCCAAGCTCAGTTCCCCATCCGGAAGAAGCTGCGTGCCTGCCGGCCCAGTAGGGAATACTGTGCCCCACCACCAAGACCACCGCTGTGGCCGAAGGGACACCTGGGGAAAAACCAAAATCAGACAGCATGTTGAGGGCGAATGTATGACTTATATGCCTGCGAACGCCATCGCCCTTTCCGTTTGATAGCCCCGGTCGGCTCGCCAGCCAAGTACGCCTCAGTGGCGGCTCCGATGCGAAAAGAATGGGCCCCATACAAGGCTGGTTGAAGCCCAGCCCCCTGCAGGCACGACCGAAGGACAGCAACAAACTGATACCGGGACAGGCATGCCCCGTTCTGGTGCACGAACAGGGCCCCCGGCACTGGCGGCCTGATTTCAAGATAAGCAGCCATGGCGCGTCGCGGGCAGTCGACCTCCCCCCGGGAAGCCGGAAGGTACACGTGAGTCCCCTTGCCCCTTTGATCGCACTTGGATCGGCGCACCAAGCACTGAACTCCGGAGTCAACCAGCTCCACGTCTGATAACATCAGGCCCCCGGGAAACCGTGCAGCACGGGACTGGGCCACCAACTCGCCGCCCCGCAATGCTCCGTGAAAAGCCGCCGTGAAGGCCGCCTGGAACAGGACCCGCTCGAACTGAGAACGGGCCACGGCTGGCAAGTGCCCCAGCAGCTGACGCAGTACAGCTCTGGTGATGGGGCGCCGAGGATCCGGCCTACGTGCACACTGCCGTCCCCAGCCCTTCACGGCCTGCCGGGCAAGGAACGACGTCCCGGGATCCCAAGATCCCACGGCCTTGGAGCAGAATGAAAGGCCAGCCAGTATGACTCGTAAAGTCCGGTAGGCAAGTCCCCGCTCCCTGAGGTGAGCCAGGAAGCGGAGCAGAAGACCCTCCCTCATGGGCCAGACAGAAGAATGTCCAGCCAGCCGAGCGAAGTCCACGAACTGGCCGGCCGCCTGCCGATACGCCCTCCGCGTGGATTCCGCCAAGGACGACAGGACCCCGTCCATAATCAGCCGACGCCAAGCTGCCACAGGTCTGCCGGGCACGCTGTTGGGTCCGCTGCCGCTGCAGGGGCGAGGCGGCGAAACCTCTCGACCTGAAACCGAGAGAGAGCGTCGGCCAATTCATTGTTCACCCCCGGGACGTGCCGTGCGCGGAAGGAGACGTTGTGCGACAGACAGGCCAGCACGAAAACCCGGACCAGGCGCATCACCCTGGGGGATCTGGACGACTGTTTGTTCACAATCTGAACCACGGCCTGATTGTCGCACATAAACTCAACCTGGCGATTCGCGAAACGGGGACCCCAAATGCGAACGGCCACCGCGATGGGGAAAAATTCCAGAAATGTCAAGTCGCGGTGAACCTCCGCCGTCCAGGCGTCTGGCCACCGCGCAGCGCACCAGTCCCCGTTGAAATACACCCCGAACCCGCATCCCCCCGCGGCATCGGAATGGACCTGAAGTAGATCCCTGGGGGCATAAGGCGTCTGCCAAATGGCCACGCCATTGAACCCCTCCAGGAACCGCTCCCACACGCGGAGGTCCGCCTTCATATCCTTGGTGACTCGCAGGTGGTGAAAAGGCCGGGACAAACCTCGGGTGGCGAAGGACAACCGGAAGCAAAACGCCCTGCCTGGGGTGACCACCCTGCAGGCGAAGTTCAAGTGACCCAGCAGCACCTGAACGTCCCGCAGAGTGCACTTCTGCATCCCCAGAATCTCCTGGATGAGCCCCCGAAGGGAGGTCACCTTGCTGACCGGCAACCGTGACGTGCCTGCCACGGTGTCGAGTTCGACCCCCAAGAAAGTAAGCCTGGTCGCGGGACCTTCCGTCTTGTCGGCGGCCAGGGGGACACCGAGTGCGGCCATCACCCCTTGGAACGCCTTCAAACTGACCGAACAGACTTCCGTGCCCGCCGGGCCTGCCATCAAAAAATCGTCCAGGTAGTGCGCCAGCTCCCTGACCCCCCCCTGGACCCTGGCAGCCCACTCGAGGAAGGTGCTGAACGCTTCGAAGGCCGCGCATGCAATGGAGCAACCCATTGGCATGGCCTTGTCTACGTACCATCCGTCGAGGAACCGGAAGCCCAGGAGGCAGAAATCGTCCGGGTGGACTGGCAGAAGCCGGAAGGCGGATTGCACGTCGCACTTCGCGAGCAGTGCCCCGGGGCCGCACCGGCGAACCATGCCGACCGCCTCGTCGAACGGGGTATACCGTACGGCGCACAGCTCCGGAGGGATGAAGTCGTTAACTGACCCGCCCCTCGGGTACGACAGATGGTGGATGAGGCGAAATTCCCCGGGCGCCTTCTTCGGCACGACGCCGAGCGGGGAAACCCTCAAGTTGGGAAGAGGCGGCCTACTGAACGGTCCGGCGATGCGGCCCGCGGCCCGTTCCTTCGACAGCTTAGCGGCCACCACGTCCGGCAGCTCGCGGGCGGACCGCAGGTTTCCGCTCGTGGTTTCCGCCCGCTCGCCGGTGAATGGGATCCGGAAACCCTCTGAAAAACCAGCCGCCAAGTAACCGGCCGCCGGCCTGTCCGGGTATTGACCCAACCACGCCAGCAGCACAGGCAGCTTGACCGGAGTGGGAGCGATCGATCGGAGCGGCCCCGCGGCCTTAGCCGGACTTTGGGGCTGTGGAAGGAGCTGCGGACCCCGATCCCCCGTCCTTTCTTCCGGAGGATCGGGTGCCTCGAAAGGGCTGAGAAGAGGAAGGCTGCGTGCAGGCCGCCATGGCATGGCTGCCCCCGCAAGTCTCGCATCGATGCTCGAAGCGACACCTGCGGCGCTTGCAACCGCCCCGATTATAGTCCCAGCATACGAGGCCCTGCAGCTTCCGAACCGGGCCCGAAGAACCGCTCTTCCCCCGTTCTTTCTTCTGGCGGGCGCTGGGCCCCACCTGCATGAACCAAGCGTCATGCAGCCGGAGATCCCAACGCGTTGAAGCGTTGTGGGAGGCAAGTTCCCTGAATTCGCAATCGTAATCGAAGGCGGCCTCCTCACCGCCCACCTCCCAGGCCTCGAGCACCGTGTAAAGATAGCGGGCGAGGTGCCACCCCCTCTCCGGGTACCCCCCGCAAATCAGCGCCTGGAACTCGGCGAAGCCCTTGAGCCAATTGAGCATCGTCCGCTCGCATGGCTGGGACTGAGCCTTGTCCTTGTCGGCCTTTTTTCCCGTATCTGCGCCCTTCCGGCGCCACTTCACCAACTCGAAGAAGTCAACGAAGTACCCGTCGAGGGCCCTCTCTCTTAGTTTTACGGGGAGGTACACCCCGGGGGGCGCCTCGCCGTCCCTGAATCGGCCGGGGGGCTCCCTCTGCCGTAAACTGATACCGGCCTCGTCCAGCATGCGAACCATATTCCGTCGCCTGCTCTTCAACCAGGCCGGGATCCCAGGGACGTATGCCCCTTCAATCCAGTACCATCCATCATGGATGGTGCTGTCCCCCTCCTCCCAAGAGGAACTCTCACCCGAGGGCAAGCTGTGCCGTGACGTGCGCCTCCGCTTATGGGCCTTCCTCTGCGACTTCCGTCTCCGCTTCTCGCCATGCCTTGGGGAAGGAGTCCTGGATTCGGTGCTCCCCAACGTACTGCCCGAAAACGAAGGGTCGGCCCCGCCCCGGCTGCGCCGGTGTGACCGCCGGGCCCCGTAGAGCGCCTTAGCCTCGGCGAACCCTGCCCGGTATTCAGAGGACCGGCGCGGGATGGAGGGGCCAGAAGAGGTGGAGCGGGATGACCGGCGGCTCCGCCCACTGCGGCGACTGGAACGCTGCCGCCTCCATCGAGTGCCCCCCACACGCCCCCCGGAGGACCCCCGGGAAGGGCGTGGGGAGGACCCGCTGGACCCATCCGCGCCCCGCCGGAGGAGCCGACGCGGACGGCGCAAGGGGGACGGGGACCTGTAGCCGTCTTTGGCCCGGTCCCTGGGGCCCCCCAAGCGGCGTCGGGCGCCCCCGCCGGATGCGGACCCCGACGAACCAGAGGCCCGCCTGGCCCCCGCCGACCCCGATCTGGAAGGCGGCGGGCTCCCCGCCATGCGGGCCTCCCCTCGGGGGCTCCCCCGGCCCCGCCCCTTGATGGACGGGAGCCGGACCCCCCGCGGCCCCGCACCGTGGAGCTCCCGGCGTCCCCGGCCTCGGAGCCCCGTACGCGGGACCCCGGGATGGCCGAGGCCCAAGCCCGGCTGGCCCGCAACGCGCAGGCCCGTTTTCGGGCCCCGCCCCCGGATCTGGAAGCCCCAGGCAACGGGGACCGCGAACGCCGCGGGCTGCGCGGGGACCGGCCCCTAGACCCGGGCCGCCCCTGCGCTCGCCCGCTCCTCCCGGCTCCAGGCCTGCGGCGCCGCTCGGACCCGGCCCCGGAGGCCCCAGACCCCGCCCCGCTGGCGCCAGGCGAGGCCCGGGCCGCACGCGCCTCACCCCCGCCTCTCCGGGGCTCACCGCCCCCGCCGGGGGAAGAAGGCGTCCGGGCCAGGCTGCGGCAGCTCCTCCGCGGTCGCGCCGCCGCCGAAGACCGAGCAGGCCCTCCCCCCGCCTCCCGTCCCTCGGGGGCGGCAGGGCCAGGCCCGCCTACCAGCCCGTCCCCCGCGGCCGGAGCTCCGGATCCAGCTCCTCCCTCCGCGTGGCCGGACCCCCCTGCCGCAGCCGCGGCCGACTTCGGGCGGCGAGGCATCGCGCCGCCCCTCTTTTTCCCCGACCCGAAAGCCTCCCTCGCCGGGACGCAGCTGGTCTTTTTTTTTTTTTTTTTTTTTTTTAGCTGTAGTGCCGGCGAGTGAGGCCCCTGTCTACCCAGGCCCAGCTGAAGGCAAGCGCCCTAAGCGCCGTTTGCCGCTGGGCCTTCCCTACCTGAGCGCGCCCCGGACGGCAAGCTGTCCGTGCGCGAGGTAGTCGGGGAAGAGGGCGGGCTGCGTGCGCGAGGCCTTTTAAGGCCGGCAGCCCCGCCTCTCTCCAAGCGCGCCACGGCGCGGCTGCTAACGCAGCCGGGTCCGCGCCGATCCGGGGCGCCCACCGCCGCGTCAACGGCGGCCGCGCTAATTCGCGGCCGCTATTTGTCCTACCTGGATATCCTTACATCCCCATTCATATCAAAATTCACTTGCAACCAGTACAAGGATGTTTTGCAACTCTTCTAAGGATGATATTCTATGTGAATTTGAATGTGTGCCAATACATTCTTGAAATATAATGTATAATTTATAACAAATTATGCTGCATAGTATAGTGCATAGCACTTTAAGGTCTGGTATGGAAATATGTGAGTTTTCACAGAAGCTGAGCATTAAAAATGAGGGGACAGAGTGTAAGAAGAGAATCAAAATATCTGTTTGTCTAGCACTGGATCTTTCATGATACCCAAGCTCTTTACTGTCTCAGATAAGTACAAATATAAGCCATGAAGATAATGCCATACTATTTTGTTCAACAGCCTTTCGAACCAGTGTCACCTTTATCTTGCTGGATTCATCTTGGGCCAGCTCCCTAGTAGTCACTTGACCACTCCAGGATATTTACAAATGACTGCAGTAGACAGACATTCCCTTGACTACAGAGGAGAGTGTCTGGAGGCTTACTTAAAGAAATATATATTTGGGTGTCTTCAGTATACTGATAACACTAGAGTTCAGCACTTCTAATGGTCTTATTCAGCAGTCTCACAGAGATGTCATATAACATAAGAGATGACACCAAACTCTGTAGCACTGCACATATGAAATCCCCAGAAGCTTATTCTGAATCCTCGATCATCACCTTCTAAGTTCAGTCAAAAAAGTTAGCAATGCATTCAGAGGTGTTATTTGAATTCCCATTTTAAATTCCAGGTAATGTAGCAGAATTGAATTGTCTATGTTGGATGTGACTTAGAAGCGTAACTGTACCCACTGGGAGGCACTTCCCTGATTCAGCTGCAAAAAGAAGTCATCCACCAGAGCTCCCAAGACTTACTTTTCCCCATAGCCAATGAAGCTTAAATGAAAAGAGTCAAAAGAAAACATGTCATTCAGAAACTCCTGAATCTATTTTACCAGTACTCTTATTTGTTTTTCTTAAGAAAAGTCATTGGACACTAGCCTGTAATTAGTCTTTCCTAAAATGCACAGACAACTGCTCACTTTAATGGTCTAGGGAAGTTCCTTTCTTTTGGAGAGGCATTAATGACATTCATCAGTGCATTTTGATGTTACTTCTGCAAGATTTTATGAACTAGGAATGACAGGGATTTAAAACACTTTGGCTTGGATCTACCAGGAATTTCCATGGACAGAAAGATCTTTCTCACCTCTTCCTATCCATTGCAATCCAGACTGCTTCTCATAGCGTGACGAGGGAGTCAAGTTCTATAGTAGGGTAGAGGAATCAATGTAAAATTGTTCCTCTAGAAATTTTGTATTGGATCCAAGCCTTATGGCTGAGGTATAAACAAGGAATCGTGCAAGAGATCATAGCTGATCATTCCCTATCACTTTGAAACTCCATATTTGAAGTCAATAAATACCAGATAATCCTGAACAATTGTGCTGAATGCTATTCAACAATCTATCAGGAAATGGCACATGGCTGTTTCATTCAAGAGGATTTTTTTCTCATGCATGATGGCAGCTTTACTTAGGAGTGATTTTAATTATTTAGCATAAATCAAATTATCAAAGGAAGTCATTAGACACTTTGAGAGGGAAAGGTCTGTCCCAGATCCTCTCATGCAACTGGATTTTGTTCCTTTAGCTCTTTTTACTGCTGGCTAAAATACAAACCAGAGTCTTATAGCATCTCTGCTGAAAGCTAATATTGTTATTTTAAACCTGTTTTGGTAATGATAGTGATTATATATTTAAATGGCAAGGCACCACAGATGAGCCTGACACACTGCCAGCAAATGGACCGGCTCTTTTCAGGGGTAACCAAGAACATGCCTGGTTGAGAATCAACACAGATAGTGTAAAAGGGAATTAAATTCATGGCAATTGAAAAGGCAACATCTGTCTCTGTTTGCGACCGCTCATAAAATGCAAAGCACTGGTTCCACCCAGGCGCAGGACTGATGAGAGCTCAAAGATTTCTGATGAAGTGGAACAGAAGGCAGCAAACCCAATTTCTAATATAAATTCTGAGAGGTGCATCTGTTATTATCGACATGGTGTAAAATTGCTCTTTCTGTCTCCTATCAGTCCAATGACAAGAGGCAAGCCCGCCAAGCCAGCATGCTCAGGAAAATGGTGATCTGATTGATTAAAGGAAACCATCACAATCTGTCTCTACCAAGTAGATGCTTTGGCACTTGAATAACATGCAAGCAGGGAGGGAAGTGTGTTAACAAAGACAAACAAGATAACAAGACGTATATTGTGTCGTTAAAATAAAACATTTGGGTTTACAATTGGCCAGGTATTGCCAAATGATAGGCAAAACCTGACTGGACAATCACAGCATGACACAGATGAAAATTCACAATTTGACAAAAATTGACAAAAATTTCAGAGGTAGTGCTATCTCTAACTTTTGACTTTGCCTATAGTAAGGCAAGGCCAGGTAATCCAGAGTGGGTATTTTTATATTTGCATCAAGTCAAGCATTCTAGGGAATCCGCAGGTCCCATCTGGAAGATGGCATCCATAACCTTATTAGCTACACAACATTCTTGCCAATCCAGAAAAACTATAGCAAGATATTAGCTTTCAAATCAGCCCAATAGGATTCCATTCTTGCACTTCTACAAAGCAGAAGTGATTCATGGCAGATTTATTTCAGTAATAATAAAGACTTCAGAATCACATGTGGGGACCCTGAGTTAGTGAAGAGGCAGTTATCTTTAATAATTCTTAATATCTTAATAATTAGTAATAACAAGTATGTATACTTCTGAAAATTGAGCAACCTTTGTAACATTAGCTGACAGATTTGGGTCTATTATCTCTTTCTTGCACATGGCACCAGGGACATTACTTTGATTCTTCCCATTGTCTTAATACAGTTGCTGCTGTCAGTCAATTATTATGCACTAGAAAGCATGATAATAAATCAGAAAGCATTTTACCAGCAGTAGCCTCTCTGTTACTGTCTATCTGTTCCATCCAACCCATGCTGTGAGGAAGCAGTGGTGCTTACCATAGCAACCTACAGTCTTCTCAATTACTGAATGCAAAGTTGGGGGGGGGGAGCAATACCACTATCCAGTCATGATTCTCAAATGCCACACATCCTTGTTTTAGAGGCTGTAATTATTGAGCTGCTTAATGCAGCAATGTCATACTCATTAAATAATGCAGTGGGAGCCCTTTGGTTCATTTTCATAAAAAAACACCTGATTTGTTTAAAGGTTTGATTAATTTTGTCATTTTTAAAGCTTAAATCAAATTAAGATTCAGCATTGTAATAGTGAAATTATTTTATAGGAATGGTGAGCTGTTATTCAATTGAGTTTAGGCTGTACATGCTTATTTCCCCTATGAAATCATTTACAAAATGGAACAGATGAACTACAATGGAGACTGTTGACTGGTGGGGTTTTTTGTTGGTTGGATATCTTTTTAACAGAAATCAACTCACTGAAGAAGGTCTTTATGAGGAGTCAAAATTTCCAGTTAATTTCCTTTTGCTTGGGGAGATACACTCTCTACCAGACTTCTTGTCAAGTTATGACGATGGTTAGAATTCTGTGATCTCAAGAGTGAGGGAGAGTTGGAGCTCTTTGTTGATCGTGACTAATGGTTTTCATTTATTTCAATGTATTTTTAGTCAAAAATTATCCCCCAGCAACTGCCAACACCATGTTATACACTTCCTTGTGCCATTTCAGATTGGCTGCAAATGGTGAAGGGACAAAAACATGAATGCGTCTGTATGTTACAGTGAGAAAGGGATGAAGCAGATAGAGGACAGATGGAAAACAACTTAGTCTGATGAGGCAGTTAAGTACCAAGAAGAGTAGAAATAGATATATCCTCAGTTTGGGACTGCCAATAAAGATCAGCCATTTTCTGCAGCAGCCCTGCTCTGGGGATGATATTCCATTCACTCACTCACTCACTCACTCACTCACTCACTCACTCACTCACTCACTCACTCACTCACTCACTCACTCACTCACTCACTCACTCATTCATTCATTCATTCATTCATTCATTCATTCATTCGTATGGGATCACATTTATACCCCCTCAATCCTCCAAAGAGTTCAGGGCAGCTTTTACCTTGTATCTACACAGTTATGAAGGTTGTTCATTAGTCTGAGGAAGAGTGCATGTACTCGAAAGCTCACATCTTGAATAAAACTTTGTTGGTCTTAAAGATGTTATTGGACTCTATTTTTGTTGTGCTACTTCAGACCAACACGGCCACCCACTTGAATCTACATTGTTTTGTTCTCTCCATTTTATCCTCACCTCAACCCTTGTAAAACAATTACATTGACAGAGACCCCCTACATGGACAAATAGGGGCTTCAACTTGAGTCTCCCATATGATGCCACCCCAAATTTGAGACAGACATGTGTAGGCATCTCCAGCTCTAGGTTAACAGGGAAAGGAGCATGCTCTTTCTGTAAAGGAACTGGAAACAAATCTTTAAAAAGAAATAGCAAACTTTGTTGACTAATAAATGGAAAGACCAAAAATAAAGGCATCAGTTAGTAAATGGCAGTTCATAAAGGCAGTAATGACACTCTCAACACTACTGTAACCATTCTCTTATTATACAGTAGTGTTTCACTCTTCTCTAATTTCTTTTTGAAGGTCTCAACCAAGGAAGAAAAGCGGTCCTGACATGGACCAAAAGAAAAAGCAGCTGACACGTTTTGTGTGTGAGAGAGAGATAGGTTGCAGATGTGCCTGGAGACAGGGGAGACATGGGATTCTGATAATGAGATCGAAGGAGAGAAAGAGGAAAGCTGAAGCAGGGTGATCCTTCAAAATGGTATTTGCAGAGAGTTGGGGCAATGGCATACACTGGGGAGAGAGAAAGAGAATGCGGAGGGGGGGGGGGTCAGACAAAGAATGATTGCATCATATTTTGCCTGATCCTGTTCTTGTGCTGGAGTGGCAGTCAGTCAGGGGGAGAAACTGAAGTTCTTGTGTCTTTGCACTTCCAGTGATAGATCCAAGTTCCCTTTGTTGTGGGGGAATCCTGTGATAGTTCTTAGGGTCAAATTAAATTAACTTTATATGCTACTTTCAGGCTTCAAAACAAGTTATTTCCTTTGCTAATCTTTGGTTGGGACACAACTAACTGCGACTAGAGGAGGTGATCTCGGCTACGCAAGACATTTGTTTTTAGTATTAACCTTACAAAGGATCCCTCTCTTTGCATTTTAACTAATTTTCATCAGGCCATGTATATCCTCTGAATTTGAGCCAGCTTGCTTCTTCCCTTGGCCTTTTGACTTCTGTCCTCTGGATCTGAGGTGGGGCTGCTGTTTTATGGCTCTTTCCTAATGCTTGAGGGCATCATGAAGCCACCAAACAACTGTAGGAGTGCTGGAGTAACACAACTGTTAACAGGTCAGTCCTACCTGAAAGCAAAACACTAGCTATAATAGCATGTGCCATCTGACAGCTCACAGACAACCAGGGAACAATACAGACAATACATCTTTTCCTTATTCAGCCTGATTCCTGTCTAGGATGACACACACAAAAGATGGTGAATTCAGTGACCACAGTAGAAGCTATAGTAGGAAAATCTTACTTCTGATTAACTAGCAAGTCTGTGACATAAAAAGGTATATTTTAATGTATTTTATGTTCTTTTCAATGTCTACTTATTATATTGTTTGACAGATAAATATGTATATTGGCTTTCCCCTTTCTGTCTCCAAAATCCATATCATACGCTGCTTAAAAACACAACTGAGAACCTTGTTAATTTTTGTCTTTCTCCTGCAGGATCACATAAAAATCTCATACCAGACAATTTTCTGACTAGATTAATATATTCCTTGGGGGAAATAATCATATGAAAAGTATGCATTTCTTGATTAATATAAGTTAAAGCTTTGCTTTGAAAATCTTTTGGGAAGAACCATCCCATGTCTTTTTTAAAGCACTGGCCCTGCTGCCAACAATCATATTTCAGATGTTAATCAGAATGGGAAGTGTCTATGTCCTCTAGAGAGTTTCCCCCATGAATTCCTTTCCATGCAATCAGACACCTGAAATGTTTGTTTGAAAGTTTTCATATCTTTCTATTCATTCTTCCTATTTCTCTGTACTCTTCTTTTTTGAGATGATTGTAACTCATTCGCATTAGCAGAACCTTCTTCCCCCATAATCAAGCTAAGTAAAGATAAATCCAGATCTCATTCCCCATCATTCTTTTCATGATTATTCTGAAAGCAAATTGCAAGATATTGAGGTCATTTTTATACTTTCAAGAAAATACATGAATCTCTCTCTACTCTCTCCTCCCTATCCAGATAGTAAATATACTAGATTGATTTAGAATAGATTACAAAACAGCACGCACAAACCACTCCTTTGCCCATTCATGAAATGTTGTACCAGATATCCTGATTTCCAAATGTTGAACCTAATTTTTTTTTGTGACACATTGTACCACATTTCTGATGTACACATCCCCGTCAATACCTGAGGGAACGATACAGAGAAGCCAAACAGGTGACCTAACAACACGGTGGTGGAGAGCATTCTCATAGGCCCATTATGCACGGGGGGGGGATAGCGCACATTTGGGGTGGAATGGTGGTGACTAAAATCACCAATAACGCATGGAGCCGGCTGCAACCGGCCGCAGATTCAATGCATGTGGCCGAAAAAGCCACGTTAGCGAAACGCGGAAGAATGCGCAACTTCCGGGTGACCGGGGCGCAACCAGAAGCGGCTCCGGGGGCACCGCGTGCATAATCGGTTACTCTGGGTTTTGCCGCCGTTGTGTCCCATCCTGTGCATAAGCAGTTTGCTTTGCTTCTTCCCCCTCCACGTTTTCCATGTGACCCGAAATCGCCGTTTCAGCGGCCGTGCATAATGGGCCATATATGGGTAACTTGGTTGTCTATAATTTAGTGATTTATACACTGCCCCTCTCAGACATACTGTATCAGGGCAGTTTGCAGAAGTTAAACCACAGCACAGCCTTGATCTCTCTCAGGTGTTCATTCTACCAGGTAGTAAGCCAAACATATTTCCTTAGGGTCCGTGATCCTTAACTGACAGGTGTTGCTTGATTGAAGAGCTCTCTGGGGGACATATTCAGAGATGTGGTTCCTCAGATAGGAAAGGATATCAAGAAGTTGCAAATAACATATGCATAGTGCAAAGAGAAGATTTCTTGAAGTAAGTTAATACAAGCAGTTCAAATAAATGATCTTCAAACTGGGCATATAATATTTAGACTAATATAATAATACCATCCACCTGGCACAAATTCTGGCTGGGCCCCTGGGGGCGGCATGGCCACTGCCTGGGCCTCAGAGGTGGTGCAGCTGCTGCCTCAGCCTCTGCTCACGGTGTAGGCACTGGCTGGGCCCCTGGGGGTGGCACGGCTACTGCCTCGGCCTTAGGGGTGGTGCAACCACTGCTTCAGCCTTGGGCTGTTTCACAAGTAGAGTTGAGCACTCAGGCACGCTTTCGTCACTTCGATGAGCACCGACGCCCGAGGTGGCCAGTGCTGCAGCACAGAGAGGTGGTGGCAGTACGCAAGCCGGCGCCTGCATGCAGGCACCAGCTAGCTTGCCAGCGCTGGCACCAAAGTACACACCAGAGCAATCAACCCTAGTCGCAGCCACTGGTTGGGTCCCTGGGGGTAGTGTGAGCACTGGCTGGTCCTCCAGCAAGGTGTGACAGCGCACTGTCTTGGTCTCCTCAGATGCCTTTGCCTCTTCTGGTGTGCTCCTTGGGGTGGGACTATGGATGTTACATCCATATTCATATCTTTGGCTGAACAATTAAGTATAAAAATAAGAGACTAGACTCCAAAAAACATAGCATATCAAAATGACTGCTATCTTCCTTACTTATGTGATAAGAAAAAATTAACCTCACATGAGGTAAATAGTTGTCTGTATCTATGAAGATCAGGACTTAGGTGTCTGAGATATGCATACCTGAGAAAATGTCTTTCTGAATACATTACCCAGAGAGCTTTCTGCTCAGGAAATTACAACTTGCTGATGGTCCCAAGAGAGGTCATTTGGCCTTTTCATCCCTGGCTCCAGCCTGGTGGAATGCTAGCTGAAGTGCAAGCCCTCACAGAGCTTCCATGGTTCCAGAAGGCTAGCAAAATGGCACTCTTTCACTAAGCATTTGGTTGAGGCCAAGGACCACAATTATCATCAAACTGGGCCCCTCAGTCCCTCCATCCCTGTTCCGGTGAGGTGGTGAGCTAACATCTCATGGTCGACCATATCAAACATGGCCAACTGGTCTAACAGCATGAGGGTAGCGAAACTGTCACAATCCAGCTGCCATTGGAGATTATTCATCAATGTGACCAGCATGTTCTCCACCCCATGGCTAAGACAGAAGCCCAACTAGTATGGGTCAGGGACCGAAGCTTCTTCCAAGAATGCCAGGAGCTGGTCCACAGGAGTAGCCCTCTCAACCAGCAGGTCCAGCATTGGTTTCTTCAAGAGAGGGCAAACCATCACCTCCTTAAGCCTCTTGGGGAACTCTCCAGATAACAAGGTGAGGTTGACAATGTCTTTCAAAGTGCCTCCTATCCTTTGGTCACTCAGTTTGAGTAACCAAGATGGACAGGGATCCAGGTGGCAAGTGGTTGCCCTCACTGAGCCAAACAAATTGTCTACTTTGTTTAAAAAGAGCTGGCTGAAGCCATCAAGCACTATCCCCCATGATGGCTATGGAGCTTCCAGTTTGCATTCTGTATCAATTGCAGCAGAAAGGCCATGGCGGAGTGACAAGACTTTATCCACAAAAAAGATTGCTAATGCCTCGCAGCCCAAAACCAATTTACTAGTATTCTGGCACCCTTCCTCAAGGGTGGTAAGAATCCAAACTACCCTAAATAATTGTGCTGGGTGAGAGCTTGTGGATGTGATTTCAGTGGCATAAAACCCGCGTTTCGCCACCTTCACTACCATCTCCTTCATAAGTGGGAGGTAGGATATTCTTGCTGCTTCGTTGTGGGCTTTTCGCCACACTTGTTCTATCCATCCCAGTTCCCTCTTCATTTCACGAAGCCCCTGGCTTTATGATAAAGTTTGGAATTAATATTTGTTAGAGTATGATATTTTATTCTTATATTTTCAGTGCTAATTCCACAGATGTCTGAAAATTAAAACTACAAACCAAAAATACTGTTTAGACCTTGGGAAGCTTTCACTGAAAAATGTCTACCCAGTTCAAGCAATTAGCATTTTGTTGCAGAAAATTTGAGTCTGTCTAATATATTTTTCATAGTTCAGCAATAGAATTAACTGCCTGTGGATTTAATGAACTCCCTCTATTAGCTGTCGTTAAGCAGTGGCTGGACAGATACTTTTCATGGATGATTAAGGCTGATTGTGCATTGTGCAGGGGGTTGGACTAGATGGCCTGCATGGCCCCATCCAACTCTATGCTTCTATTTTCCAAGGTGATTTGATAATACAAACATATCTAATACACCATTATTCAATTGCTGTTCTACCCCTATTATCTGAAAGAAATTCCACACAGGAAGAGGAAAATATTTTTAAAATTCAAGTATAACTAAATAAAGGACATAGTCTGCAATAAACAAAAGTTACACTGTTTGTAAATAAGGTTAATTTCTTATCCTGCTTTTAGGGTCACTGATGCAAAAGAAAGTTGTATATGTTCAGGAGGTCATGAATTGAACTGGTAAGATTTAATAACCACGGATGCTGTGGTCTCCAGAGAGAATTTTGTTGCAACTCAATTTTCTTTTCCCAACAAATCATTTTTTTTTTAATTAAAGAGTGAGACACTTTGGTTTCATGATCCTTTGCTAAATAACCCCTTTGTAAGTCTGCTTAAAACCAGGTAACTAATCTTTTGATAATGAGAGGGCTTAACCAATTCCCATTCATTCTCATTAGGCTTCTGTTTTCTCCTGTCCATTGCATCTGGGCTTCAGTCCAGCTCAGGAGAGCTAAGGGAGATTGAGTGGAACCCAGAACTGAAGACAGTTGCTATGGTCTCATTAATTTTCCAGATGGTGGCACTTATTCAATCTAAAATATAATCAACTTTTCCTTCCAGAGCTAACCAATCTACCTGCCTCTTTGGTTGCTGCCCGGCCATATGTTTGGTGAACAGTGTACAGTGCTACTTAGGAATGATAATTGGCTGGATCTGCCAAAGATATATGCCCCCCTTCTTATCTTCCTGTTTTAGTAATAAACCTGTTGATGCAATGAATGATTTATTATGGTTCAAGACCAGCAAATAAAAATGGCTACCACAATAAAACATTCTATTGTAGTACAATCAATATGTAATGTTAAAATATTAATAATGACATTAATAAAATATAGGCTAAATACATTTTAAAAATCAGCAGATAGGATGAAATCATTAATTCCGTCAATTGGTCCAGAAACTTCTCAGACTTGAAGCCAATCATCCAAACATAGCGAGAAACCTGTTTACTGGTTTGGAACCTCCCCAAAATGCCTCTGACCTGTTTCCCTGTTCAAGGCTATTCAATCTGCTTCACTGTGGCAGCAGGCATTCAGGGGTGGCTGCTATGGCAAAGCTTTCCAGATGATACGAGAAGGGCCTTACAAGTTTTAGGGAAGACGAACAATCTTATATTGAGTCAGAGACTATTAATCTCTAATGGTTAGTATTGCCTACTCTGACTGGAAACAACTCAATGAGGTTTCTTTTTCAAAGGAGATGCTCTATCACTGAGCAATGCCTCCTCCTTGTATTCAAGGATCTCATAATGCAGAAGTCTAGGAAGGCCTGTTACTCACACCATGGAGTGATATCAGCAATGAGTTGCATCAGACCATTTCCACACTAGCAATCTCACTCAGATTTGCATTTTTAAAGGGTCAACTTTTCTGTCCATTTCCACATTAAAATCTGCCTTTCCAGGTACAGTCCCAAATTGCTGTCTGAATTAATGTGCATTTTGGAAATTTATAGTAGCATCAATTTTGTCAGCCAAGGGAGAATTTAATTCAGGGTTGCCCAGTATGGAAATTCATACATTCGGGTTTGCCCTCACACCCACCAATTTGAGTCATTTGGGCATGCTCCTTCCACTATCCCTCCTCCCCATCTCCCTCACGTGGAAGAGGTGCCCAAGTGCTTTCCTCTTCCATCTGCCCCTCTCCACCTTCTCAGGAGCATCTCCTAATTCACAGATGGCTTAGAAAAATGGTGCCTGTTTGCACCTTTCTTTTAATTGCGCCCCTATGATTTGTTGATTCAGGTCAAGCAAATCATCATCCTTAACACGCCGCGGGCGCCGCGGACTAAATAATTCGTTAAGCCCTTGGGGGGAGGGCTTTGTCCGTGATGAGGAAGGGGCCTGATTGGCCCTGCCGATTGGCCCGGCCAATTCCCAGCCTGCTGACAAGGAAGCAACTGCGAGCCGCGCAGAGCGCGGCTTTGCAGTTGCTCCCTTGATGGCGGCCTGATGCGGCGAGAGGCGCAAAGCGCCTCTCGCCGCATCAGGCCGCCCACAAAGGGAACCCCCGGCAGCCACACGGAGCGGAGCGCGGCTGCCGGGGGCTCCCTGCCCAACGGCCTGACGCGGTGAGAGGCGCGTGGTGTGGAATGTTCATTGAGTATTGGACAGGACTGACCTTTGGGAATTGTGGCATAGTGGTTACAGATGAGCTTTCCAGAGCCATGTCTTCAGATATGTGAAGGGAAAATCAGATTGGAGACTCTTCTTAGGGGGAGATTACATGGCAACTAATTCCTCCCAGTTCTGCATTCAACATAATTTCCCTTGTCCCCCTGCCCTAATATAACATGGGGATAATACACATTTTATAATTAACTAGTCACAGTACACAGGTGTCCACCCAGCTTCTTCTGTCTCCATTTTTTTACTGTTGATAAAATATTACAAACACCTTTTCCCTTCATCTCCCCACAATAGACAACCTGTGAGAGATGTGGGGCTGTGAGAGGTTTGAGAGAACTGGAAATGGGCCGCAGTGACCCAGCAGGCTTCAGGTGTCTCAAAGCAGTTTCCAATCACCTTCCCTTCCTCTCCCTTTAGCAGACTCTCCATTAGGGTGGTGGGGTAGAGAGCCTCACTTGGAAGATGGCAAACCTAAGAGGAGGCCCCTCTGTGCACAGCAGTCTTAGTAAGGTGTATGCACCTTAGGCAGGTTTATGTACATCTAGGTAGTGTGGAATTCGAGAAGATGAATCTACACCAATCTGGCAACCTTACCTCCTCTCTGCAATGCTTTCTTGACCTAAAATAGGTCAGGGGGTGCTAGGTAGCTGTGGGGGCATTACACACTTTTGAGTCCCCACTTTCAGACTTCAAGGAATATGTTCAGACCAGGGACAGCCAACCTCCAGGTGGGGCCTGGAATTGCTGCTCATTTTATTTGGCTGCCGCTAGGCTGCCTGGCAATGAGCCCCTAGCCTCCCGGCTAGGTATGCCACACTCATTTTCATGCCACCTCTTAGGGAGGCCCCACAAGGCAGGGAGTCCAATCGCACACTGAACTCTCTGCCAACAGGCACCATCCCATGCAACCCACAGCTGTAATGAAATATTAACCATGAAACATCCATCTCAAACACTAGAACAAAGCTGTTTCCACATCAACATAGGGACCCATTATGCAGGGGGCTGATAATCAGGGATGGCGGCAGCAGGGCAGCCCCGATTATGCACTCTGCTGCCGGCTTCCCAGCCCTGCCATGGCACAGCGCCCCAAAAGACCCACAACAAAGGAACGCAGAATCTTCCATGTTCCCTGGAATGCCGCGGGTAGCAGCTGGGGCTGGGTTGGGCCAGCCGTGTGCAGAAGCAGAAGAGCTGAGCCTTTCGGCCCAACCCTTCCCTCAGCCTATGGTGTCCCTGGAGGGACACTTCATGCCCCTGTCAGCTCCATGGAGCCGCAGAGCTGAACGAGGAGTTCCCTCACCCCCACCTTGGTGGGAGAGCGGCATGTAGGGTGTTGGACTAGATGACCCACGAGGTACCTTCCAACTCTATTATTCTATGATTCTATGCTGCTCCCTGCCATTGTGCGGTGGGGTCCCCATTCCCCCCACCCCCCACCCCCCACTCACCTCCTTGCTGTTGCTGCCTCCAGGCAGTGTGTCAGGCTTTCCAGCCCCGGTATTTTGAGTGTGCTCATGCCCATGCTACGCCAGGGCAACCCGCACACTCTGGGGGATTTCTCCCCCATGAGTACATGGGAAGCACCGGGGCATCCTGCCCTGGCAAAATGCCCAGCAGCAGCAGCCCGGCGTGGCTGCTGCTATGCATAAAGGGTCAGGGTGGGTGGAAGGGAAGCTGCTCCATGGCATCCTGGGTGAAGTGGCTGGGACCCAAACACATGGCGTCTTTATAGGCACTGTGGGTCCTTTCTACCAACTTTGATTTTGCGCATGTGCACATGGATGCACAGCTTTTGCCATAGATGGGCCTCTGGGGTTGTTGCATCTGCCTCCAGCCAGCCTTCTGCAGCATCAAACGGCATGTGCAGTGAGTTTTGGCCATGCATTATTAAAAAGAAAATGTTCATAAGTGTATTTTTAGCACAGCACCAGACTAAGCAAAGGATCCAAAAGAACGGTGTAAAACACAAATCCTTTTGTAACCTCTCACTATATATGTTCTATCAGATGTTAAAATACAGACAGGTTCCTTTAGCTTGAGAAGTTACAGATTTCTACCAAGTTACCTTAAAGCTTTTTCCAGCTCTCCTGGCAGCCACATGTCTAATTGCCATGCCTCCAGACCTCAGTTAGACTTCTGTCTCTGATGATGGATTCCTTACCCAAAAGATCTGTTCCTGACTTCTAGCAGTTTTTATTGTATCTGTTTCTCCACCAGGTCAAGGTGGGTCAAAGAGACACTTTAGATAATCTCCAGGAATTCATTCATGGAAATTATACCTTGATCCTGTCTGATCTAAAATCCTTTCGATCTCTGTTTCCTCCTTTGAAGAATGGGGAGAGCTTGATCCACCCACTGCCTCTAGCCAGAATTATTAGCATTTGTTTGAATATGAGCTAAGGTTCAATATGAGCTAAGACTGACCTCCCCTCTTTGCCTAGTCTACCCAGAAGGAGGGAAATGCTCAACTCAAATCTCCATAGCAAAATTTATTTCTTCACAGGATGATTCTATTCTTTAATCACTTTTGGATCTACATTCATTCATTCAGATTTATAACCCACCATTATCAAGGGGTTATAACAACAACAACAACAACAAACCAAATAAAACCCCCACGTAAAAGTGAAAGTTAAAAAACCCATACTGAGACGGTGACAAAAGTAAAAATCCCCCCTCCTCCCACTATTTCCACCCTCCTTCATCCGGTAGAGGGCTCAAGCTTACCAGTCATTAACCAGTCTTCACTTTGCTCAATTCCCTTTGAGACTTTTCTTTTTTTGGGGGGGAGGGGGGCAAAAAAAAAACTAGAAGAGTATTTTTTTAAAAAGAAATTTCCAATTTCAGCTCAGAAAAAATGTAGTTGATGTCATTTTATTTATAAAATTATTTTTCTGCTACTAAGGAAGCTAAAATCCTCTGAGAATTATGTGTTTAATTTTTAATGAGTGTTCATAACATTAACTGTGAAGCCAGTTTTGACCCAGCAATGTTGTTTTAATTAGCTATTTTTATGATATGGAACTGCCAATCATTCTTTGCTATAGAATTCAGAACTGATGGTCTGAAAAATGCCATTCCATCTGTTTGATTGGCGTGCAATAATGATATTCTGCCTATGCAGTTTTAGATGACTGTCAGGACTTGATGGATGTTTATTGAAGCAATACCTTCTTCAACAAAACACCAAACTTTTTAGTCTTTCCAGTAACCTTTAATTGGTAAGAAAATGGATAAATAATATTGGCAGCTAACAGTACAGTGGATGAGAATGATATTGGAAAGAGGGAGAACAATAACATAAGCAATAAATAAGTTCAAAATGTGTAAGAGAAGGAAGTTTAGGCCAGTCACCTGTGGCTCAGGAGTTCCCTTTACTTGTACCAGTAAAGAAAATGCTTGCTGTCTGGGAGTCTTTCAAGGAGACAGGATATGATGGCCCTCATCAACTTCCCTCCCTCTGCAGCAAGATTTTCCTTTTGTTTTTCTTTCCCTTTTGTGACTGAGCCCCCTAGTTATCTGTTTTCTCCTTTTCTGAAGAATTATGCCCATACTGTCACAGTATACTATTTTGGCTGTTTTCTCCACCCAGGAACCCAAGGGAAGGAATCGGAACCCTCTTTAATTTATACTACTTAAATGACACTTGAGAAGTTTTTATATTCCATCTCGGGATGAGTGAGCCAGCTGAGATTCCTGTTTAAGTGTATCTAGGGGTCCCAGCCCGTGTGGAAGCAACTGTGTTTAGTGCTACTGGCTTACCTCTCAGTGATGACTAAAGCTGTTTCCACAATGAGCATATAATATCAATGATCTTTGTACTATATCTATTGTATGTTGATTTCCAGATTTAATTCAAAATGGACATATTGATCTGTAAAGCCCTAAGAAGTTTGAGTCCAGCGTACTTGAAAGTTCACCACTACTAATATCAGTCTATTCATGTCTTGATAATGACAGTTGGTACCTTCATGCAGGAACCAACTGTAACTAAGGTAAGAATAACTACCACAGTTGCCAAACTGTTGCACTTCTGGAGTCTGTTAAATACATATCTGTTCTGAAAGGACTTTAACTAAATTAAATGCTGCAGAGGCATCTGTTGTTTTGCTGTTCTGTCCAGACTATTTTTATATATTTAAGTGCTGCATGAATGATGTTGGATTTAATTACAGTTTTATTGGTTTTGTAATGTTGCTTTGATTTTAATTTATTAGCTGCCTTGAGAAAAGCTGTAAATGTTCCAAAATATGTAAAATTTCCTTACTTATTTTAACTTGTAGTTATTTGAAACCAGTCTGGCTGAAGTTAGTCATCACTAATGATGCTTAAACCACTAGAAAAGTCATGTTTTATCAGGTCAATGGCTCATCTAGATCAATACTCTGTGTCACACAGTGGCCAAAACTCATGTATCATCAGGAGGTCCACCAGCAGGGCCAGAACTCCAGAAGCCTGTTAAATGTTGTCCCCTGTTGTCCCCAAGCATCAAGAAGACAGAGCATCACTGCCCTAGACATAGTGTTTCATGTATACCTTGTAACTAATAGCCACTGGTGGATAGCCATATGTTTATTCAGATAGATGTGTTTATTGCAGTTGGTTACCAATACAAAATAAATAAATATCTCTCTATTCAATCACCTCTTGAAGCTGTCTGTGCTTGTATCTGCCACCACTTTTGCAGCAGTGAAGGTTACATGTAAATTAATCTTAGTGAGATGTACTTCCTTTTATGTGTTCTAAGCTTACTGCTCATCAATTTAATTGAGTGTCCATGAATTCTTGTATTGTGAGAATTTCCTTTGTGAAATTCTCTGCCTCCTCTGCCTTCTCTATCCCATACATAACTTTATAAACCTCATGGTAATTTTGTAAACCTCTATAATGTTACCCATCAATTGTTATTTCTCCAAGCTAAAGAGCCCTAACCTCTTTAACCTTTCTTCATAGGAAAGGTGTTCAATCCCCTTAAACATTTTAGTTGCCTGTATGCATGGAACCCATCAACATATATCTACAGTAATCCAGTGTGCATTACTATGCACTTTTCCATATCGAATCTCATTTGACAAGTTGATGCCCACTTGTCCTGTCTCAACACTTCATGGTCCTTCTGGTCCCACTGCCCTGAACAACTTAGTGTTATCTGTCAACTTAGCCACCTCACTGCTAAACCTCACTCAGCCACCTCACCTCACCTCACTCTCAACTCTAAATCATTAATGAACCTGTTAAATCATCAGACCTTATAATAAGCTTTGTGGTACCTCATTCATTCATTCATTCATTCATTCATTCATTCATTCATTCATTCATTCATTCATTCATTCATTCATTCATTCATTCATTCATTCTATTTATATACCGTCCTCTCCGGAGGTTCAGGGTGGTTTACATAAAACATATAAACAATATGTCAAACAATCATAAAATATACATAACCATAACAATAATACTAATAACTGATAGTTGCAACAGTGCAAACAGTGCAAACAATGCAAACAGTGCAACAGTGCAAGCAGTATAAACAGGTCTAAACAGAGCACACTGGTGGAGTTCTGGGAGAGAGGGAGCAGGGGCCCTTCAGATGCTGTTGGTTATATCTGGTCTCAACCAGATATATGCCCGGCAGAAGAGCTCCTTTTTGCAGGCCCTGCGGAACTGTTTTAGCTCCGTCAGGGCCCTGATCTCCTCTGGGAGCTCATTCCACCAGGTGGGGGACAGGACAGAGAATGCTCTGGCCCTGGTCGAGGCCAGGCGGGCATCTTTAGGTCCAGGGACCATTAGCCAGTTGGTGGTGGTGGAGCGTAGAGCTCTTTGAGGGGCATAGGCAGGGAGGCGGTCCCTCAGGCACAGTGGGCCCTGATTGCATATAGCCTTGAAGGTAATTACCAGAACCTTTAGTTTGATCCAGAATTCAATTGGTACCCACTGCAGTTGGTGGAGAATGGGCTGGATGTGGGACCTCCATGGTGTTGTTGTGAGGATCCTGGCAGTTGCATTTTGGAACAGCTGTAGTTTCCGGGTCAAGGCTAAGGGCAGGCCTGCATAGAGTGAGTTACAGAAGTCCAGTCTAGAGGTGACCGTTGCATGGATCACTGTGGCTAGGGCATTAGTAGCTTGGCTTGGCAGAGGTGGCAAAATGCGAGCTGCACTACCTTTGAGATCTGGGCTTCCATTGTGAGGGAAGCATCCAAAATCACACCCAAATTCCTAGAGGAGCGAGCCGTAGAGGGCTGCACACTATCCAGGGTGGGCAGATGCGCTTCCTCATATGGGCCCTTCCTACCCAGCCACAGACCTTTGCAGGATTGAGCTTCAGATGGCTCTGCTTGAGCCATCTCATCACTGCTTCCAGGCAGCTGGCTAATGCTTCTGGGGGAAAGCCAGGGCAGCCATCCATCAAGAGAAAGAGCTAGGTGTCATCTGCATATAGATGACAGCCCAGCCCAAGTTTCCATACCAGTTGTGCAAGAGGGCGCATGAAGATGTTGAATAGGATAGGAGAGAGGACCACTCTTTGTGGGACTCCACAAGTAAGTTGTTGGCGGTTTGATGTTCTCTCTCCTATTGCAGCCCTCTGTCCACGACCCCGGACCTTGCAGCTTACCACCTTCCACTATGAAAACTATACATTTATATATTCTGTTTCCTGGTAATTAACCATTTTTATTATGCAGGAGGACTTGTTTTCTTATGCTAATAATGCCAAGTTCACTTAGATGCCTTTGACAAAGCTTTCTGGAGTCCAGGTAAACAACATCTACTGGTTCACCGTCAAAGAACTCTAAAAATTTAGTAAGACGAAATCTTCTCTTACAAAATTCATGCTGATTCTTCCTCAGTACAAATCTAGGCACAATTTGGAGAGCATATAAAAATCCTGGACAAGAAAACCTGTAGATGTGGCAACCTCAACTACATGCTGCTGAGTGCCCCAAAATGTGCAGCCCAATGGTCCTCAATAGGATGTCCAGTGCAGCAAAAACTGAAGTGAACCAGAGACTCTTCAATTTGCATGTAAACACATGGTCTACCACTGGGTTATACCATGCTGCCTTCCTTTCTACCTTTGCACTCTTAGCAATAAATAATTATCAATGGAAGATGTTAGTCAGGTCTAACATGTTTTATTACTTTCAACAGAACTCAGAACAAGCTATAGGTGGCCTTCGAGTTCTATTACTGAAACTCCCTGATGCGCAATTTAACCCTAAGATGCAGTACAGAACAGGGACACAATGTAAAGAGGGAGAGTTAATTCTTCCCCTAGTGTTTCAGAATAGAACTGAGATATACAGCAATGCTATATTATTAGTCAGGAAACATCAGCGACTCATCAGATGACATGAATACTGAATGCCAAATGGAAGTATATGAAAAAAAGTCACATAAAATTAAACCTGTTAAAAATCCTTTACGGACATCTGTCTCTGAAGTGGAGGGAAATATATTCTCATGGCTAATAGGGCACCAATTCAGGAGACAGTAGCAGAGAAAATGTCCATCATTGACAATGAAAAAATACTGCCTTCAAAGTGAAGGAGAAAGTATAACAGGTGCAAAGAAATATCTTCCGACAAAGCAAATCTTATCCATTTGGTGCCTCTTAATAATTGTGAATCAGCCTTGGGGAACAAATGGTTCGGCCACTCCAAGGCCAATCAGAGTGCAGCCAGCTGCACCCTGATTGGCTCTACCCCTACAGCTCCCACCCTCCCTCACCAAGCCTTCACCCCTTGCCTCACAGACGTGCCTGGCTGTTAGAGCCAGGCACGCCTGTGACTTTGCCACTCCATTTGCCGGGCCCCAGGTAAGAGTCCAGGCTTGGGGGTGAGACACGCTTCCCAAAGGACTGGAAAGCATACCCAGGGCCTCATGGAGGCCCCAGGTGTGCTTGCCAGGCCCCCTGAAAGTCATCCGGCCACAGGGGGGGAGAGGGAGGGCTTCCTGAGGGCCTGGCAAGCATACCTGGGGCCTCACACCGGGAGTGCTTGCCAGGCCCCCAGGAAGCGCTCCCTCTCCAACACCCCCTCAGCGCTTTCCAGCAGCCTGGAAATCCGCTGGGAAGCTGACAGGGAGGACTCTTTCAAAGCCCATTCTTATGACTAGCTACAAGTTCTTATGAATGGGCTTTGAGGCTAGTAGTTCTTAATAAAACATTCTATTTGGGTTTATGGAGGTTCTTTTAAGGTTGAGAATACAACATCACAGACCCTGCAAAACAGACACCATGGATCTTCCCACCAATCCTAGTTCAATGCTTCCTCACTGGCAGAAAGCAAGAGTGAATCACAGGACAATGTAAAAATGTTACCATAAGAGTTGTCGATTCAGACATGTGAGCCAGAGACATGATGTTATACCAAACAATCTATTAAGGCAATGGAAGAAAAATGAATAGGCTCCCAAACCAAACCAAGCCAAAAATGTCCCAAACCAAACCAACCAGTTTGAATCTCCTTTTCTCCCAATTGTGGCTTGACATAGCTAGGAAAGGGGGGAGTGATTGCTTTAAAGTATGAGGAGTGAAACTGATTGGTTTAATGACTGCCAGCCATTTGCACCTAACTGATGTGTGGATATGTCCCAATGTTATTTACATGGCTGGGAGTTATTTCATAGGTCCATTCCACTTGTAAGTGGAGAAAGTGAAACCAACTAACCAACCAATGTTCAGGGAAGGTCTGGGTACTCCAAACTGAGCCAAGTTAGTGCCAAATATTGCTCATGAATTGGGTAGGGCCCATCTAAAAAATGAATTGCACTGTAATCATAAACAGAGCTATATATTTTTAATCCATTGCTTTCAATAGGCTTAAAAAGGTGAAACTCTGTTTAAGACTGCACTGTTAACAGCTCACTTTGAAGGATCTATTAGAAAATGTATAGATGATTCTCATTAGATTTCAGCCCACACAGGCGATGCAAGTATGAAATGAATGCTAATACAAGTAAGGAATATCATATGTACTGTGAACAATAACAATTCCCTAGAGTAGTTTTAATCACCAGAAAACATTCTTACAGGCATTGCTAGCAAAATTTATATATGATTTGAAATCAATGGCTTGGTGGTACTGCACATGTTTTGCATGCAAAAGATTCTAGGTTCAGTGCCTGGCATCACAAGTTAAATGATTTCAGAGAGCAGGTGATAGGCAAGATCTTACTCTGCCTAAGGCCCGGGAGAGCTGTTGCTAATCAGGAGATCAGTGATTCTTCAGTTTTCCTCCATAGGAACTTTCCAGGTAACCCATGGGCTGGGAGCATGCTGGTGACCATAGCATGGAAGCTTGACATGGGCTCTTTCTACCCCACCTTTAGTGAAGAACAAAGTTAGCCTACTTCGATCAGGCTGTATGGTGGCATGTATCTGATAGATTATGACAAAATATCCCCATGGCTTCATTCCATGCCATCACTAGCCAGGACCTATCAGACTTTCTGTTTGTGCTGCTGGTACTTCAGATATTCAATTTGTGCCATTCTTGTTCAGCTACATGTCTGTTGGAATATGATGGAACCCTAGCCAGAAGTTCCAAAGTTTTCAGAAATTCCAAGGAATTGATATACATGATCCAGGTTTGCATACAAGGAGATTTTTATAAATTGAATTTAAAGAAATGGCAGGATAACTTCAATCTGCTGGGCATCAAACATGCACAGTGAAGCCAGCCTAAACCCATGATGAGATAAACAGCCAAAACTGAACATTTTATACCCTAATTACTAGCTACAAGTCAAGAATATCGTCATCAAAGCTACATCCTAGATGTCTTGTGCTTGGTGATGGAGGAAAACATGTCAGTTTTCTAGATAAGAACCTGGAAGAGTATGAATGAAAAGATTTATATTATTTATTTATTAATCACATTTCTAACCCACACATACTGGCCTAGTCATCGCAGGGCAGTTCACAACAGAAGAAGAAGAAGAAGAAGAAGAAGAAGAAGAAGAAGAAGAAGAAGAAGAAGAAGAAGAAGAAGAAGAAGAAGAAGAAGAAGAAGAAGAAGAGTTGGTTCTTATATGCCGCGTTTCCCTACCCGAAGGAGGCTCAAAGTGGCTTACAGTCGCCTTCCCATTCCTCTCCCCACAACAGACACCCTGTGGGGTGGGTGAGGCTGAGAGAGCCCTGATATCACTGCTCGGTCAGAACAATTTTATCAGTGCTGTGGCAAGCCCAAGGTCACCCAGCTGGCTGCATGTGGAGGAGTGCAGAATCGAACCTGGCATGCCAGATTAGAAGTCCGCACTCACTACACCAAACTGGCTCTCCAAACAGTCAGAAAAAACAAGCAACATGAATAGTTGATGACATCAGTACTGGTTTCTCCTTTCAAATGGACAGAGAAAGCCATCTGACTTAATGCTGAAGGAGGCCCATAAGCCAGTATATTTACTTGTCCAAGACTGGCCTCAACCATAGGCCCAGTGGAAGAACTCTGTCTTGCAGGCTCTGCAGAACTGTAATGGCTCCATCAGGGCCCAGATGTTCTTAGGTAGCTCATTCCATCAGGCTGGTCCAGACCAGTTGGACTTCTCTGGGGTCAGGGACTTTCAGATGATTTGTGGACACTGAAAAATGTGCCCTCCAGGGAAGTATTCAGACAGGCTGTCCCTCAGAGAATCTCTTGAGAGTGGCCTGTTGGTTGTCTTCCCAAGCAACTAGATGCCAGGAATGAACAGAAGTCCAAAGGAGGTTGACAGAGTCTATACAGAAACAGGAAGCATAACAGAATGCAGATATTTAAATATATAAATAAAAGTGATCCTGGCAGAAAATCCCCCATTATTTACAACAACGATGAGTCAATCAGGGTTTTTGAGGGTGGTAAAGGACACTTAGTATTTTTCTATAGTTTAAGGAGGGTTTCATTGGTGATATTAACATTACTCAAAATTAGAGACTTGTGTTTTTGTACATTGTGAGGAATATACTTCCTTTTCCTTTCCATTCGTTCAGCCTGGGAATCTGGCAGTTAGGAAGATTCTCTAGATTCCTGTAATTCTCTGATTTCTGCAAAAACTAAGATGCAGCTTTTTTGGTCAATGTTGATAATACATGAAGTGAAAAAAGCATGATGACATTCCTAATATAGAACTCTGTTTGCTTTCCAACATGTGCCATTTTGTGAGTGCTGTCAGGGATTTGGCTGCTAAACATTAATTCATGGTAACTTGCAATGGAAATGTGTGAAGGAACACATTATTCCTAGATGAATACCCAATGTCTTCAAGATGGTGTCATTAAAGAAGACATCAAAGGACATTCCAGGGCACAATCCTCTCAGCCTATATGAATAGCCAAAAAGCAGAGCATTGGAGCTGAAGTCACTAACAGGCTGTCACTTCTTATAAAGTATTGAGAGGTCATTTCATCTTAGGAAGATAGAAACCTTCACAGAACAGTTAATGATGTCTAAGCTGCAAACTCTGTTATGTGAGGATCTTTCAGCACAACTGAAAAGTGTCCTTGAATTGCCTGAGGGGCCAGATTATTAAAGGTCCTTTAAACTATACAGAGTGGTCACTGGGGCAAAATCATTTGATTGGGGATGGACAGTGCTGTGAAGTCACAACTTACTTAGGGTAATCTCATAGGATATTCAATGCAAAAGATAAATAGAGGTAGTTTACCATTGCTTGCTTATGCATAGTAATTCTTGGCCTTCCTTAGTGTCTTCCTACCCAACTAATCAGGGCTGACACTCCTTAATTTCAGAGATCTGACAAGATTGGCCTGGCTTGGACCATCCAGGTCAGGATGTCTTGATTACTAGAGAACAGTTATCTTCTGTTGTTCCCAGAAGATACCCTCAAGAAATCTCCAATGTGTGGCAAAAAAGGCAAAACACATTAATACTTTGAATCAATACAAGATTTTTCTAGTTATTTTTCATCTTGAATCAATTAGTTACTTATTGAACTAATTAGTATTTTTGGTCGAAAACATAGGGTTATGAATTAAGTAAACAGTGTTACCCAACTGGATGCAAAGAAGGGGGAAATTAGCTTTAAAAAGGTTCCAAAAAGGAATGACGCAGGACCTTGTAAATCTGTGAATACCAGGGTGAATCTCAGTGAGGATACTTCAAAATAAAATTATGAATAAAGAGACAGAGTGATTCTAAACACAAATAGCTTTATTGTATACAAGCTAAAATAAAAATGTAAAAATGTAAAAACCTAGTGTGAATGAATTCTTTAAATATCACACACACATGCCAACAAGTGGCACACTTATAAAAGGTAGAAGGGAAGAAATTGGGAAATTTTAGGGAAGCAACATACAAGCTTAAATCCAGGGTTTAGGATCTGGAGTGGTCCAGGGTCTAATGCCACTGAAGACCAAGGAGCAGAGCATTAAAAGTGAGGGGGTGTGGGGGAGAGACAATCATGCAAAGCAGTGTTGTTCAGGTAGTGGCAGGGGTGTTCAGGTAGTGGCAGAAGTTGGCATACTTTCCACTGGCTTGAGATGGCCTTTTAATGGTAGAGCCCCATAGCTAGACATGATTGACTTTCCCAGGGGCATTACTGGGCCAAGATATGAAGCTTGATTTTGACAGGGCAGTTTGAAGGTAAGCAGCAGCATCCCTACCCCCAACTCTGCCTTCCAAAAGCCCCTTTTGCTGCTTCTTAGAAACAACAGGCCAAGACTGGGTCAGAATTTGGGTCAAAGAGGCCATTTCCTCAAGGCGACACAATCTCTATTACCTGGAGATCAGTTGCAATTTCAGGAGAACTCCAGCCACCACCTGGATGTTAACCATAACTTTAATGAGAAGAAGAAGAAGAAGAAGAAAGAAGAAGAAGAAGAAGAAGAAGAAGAAGAAGAAGAAGAAGAAGAAGAGAGCCCTGATATTACTGCTCAGTCAGTTCTTAACACGACACCAAGCTGGCTCTCTACTACACCAAGCTGGTGTAGGGATAATACCTCCCTGGTTCCTCAGTACCATCCTATGTTGCCTCTGTGTATAACACTGTCCCTGCACAGGAAACTAAATTTTAAAATAAAAACAGTTGAGTGTTAATTCCCACCTGCACCTCAGAATATTTTTTTTGCTTTTCCATTGTGAACTTTATGGTGCAGAGTCCACTTCAAAACTAAAATAAAAGAATGCAATAATGAATGTTAGTTTTATATGCAAATTAAACTTTGCCTATTTGAAAACAGGCTTGTGCATTTTCAGGGAAGCGTGAAAGAAATACTAGCTTCAAAACAATTATAGAACCACTTCCAGCATGTTGGGCAGTCCTTTTGCTTGCCCTTTCTCCTTCTCCATCTGGTGTGAACATGCCTGCAGCTGCTAACTCAGTTCCGCCTTTTAAAGGGAGCAAAGACTCTACATGAAAAAGTCTGCCTCACCCATTTCTACAGTTGCTTTTAATTATATAGTACGTCTAATTGCCAAATGATGTCTACTGTTAACACTATTCACCTTAACAACAATTTTATAAGGTAGGCCTTAAATACTCCTTACATATGGATGATGGAATCTATTTTGTAGAAGAAACATCACTCAAAAGCATGTATCCAAGAAACAGAACCAATTCCCTCTGTACTGGACCAAATTGGCAAGTTGCAATATATACATACTTGAATGGAATGATGTTTGTTTGGTGTTTTTAAAAACTAACTGTTATACTATATGTCATGATGCATGAAGTGTCACATCTCACAATTTCCGCTGTCTTAATGTGATAAAATGACAAGAGTACGTGTGAAAGTTAAGGATACTCTGAAGATCTTTGCATCATTAAAACAGTTTAAAACGCTTTGTAATATCCTCAACTTCCAGTTCATATGTTACAGTGAACACATGGATGTCCTGTACATGTGTTCATATATGTGTTGGTCTGTAAAACCAAGCCAATGTGTGTTCCCTTTACAAATGAAACTGTGGATCAGGAGGGCCTGGATAAATGCAAACTTTAAATCATATGTTTAGCTGTGCATGCAATGCATGAAACATCAGAATTACTCAATACACATATAAACAAAAAACAAGCATACAGTGTTCAGGGATTGTATATGCATTTACCATATTCAGCATCACTTTTCAGTATCACTTATGTATGATTTTGTGCAGGTGCTTACTTTGGGGCAAAACTGGGACAAGTATACCATAATAGATAGTTGGGGAGTCAAAAACTTCACTGTCTTTAAGAACACATAGAGCGAGCTTCATTATAAGGAGTTAGGCCATTGGTCTACCTTACCCACTGTTGTCCACTCTGATTGTCAGTGATCACTGGATGGGAAAAAAAAGGTCTTCCCTAATGACCTGAGATCATTTATGGATATACCCAGCACTTTCTACAAGTGAATCATGCACCTTGCCACTGTGGCACTGTCATTCTTTAGAATACCACCTGCCACCCAATCTGGTAACTTATAGCAAAATGGTCTAACCTCTACTTGGTGATATCACTGTATGACTGCAAATATGCATATCATTCTGTGTAAAGCTATAGCTTACACTTTATAGTCCAACTAAATATTGTTTCCAACTAGTTACAAAAGATGGGCAAACTTTGAATGTATAAAGAAAACTAAGATGTATCCATGTTCTACCTGCCTCAGATACAGCAAAAGTAAAATCTGTTTCTGTGCAAAGTAAGGTTGCCTGGTGCATTCTTGCCACCAGCCTGGGGTGGGGGGTTGGGGTAGGATAGACCCAGGTTGGGAAACTCCTGAAGCTTTGGGGACAGAGCCTGGGGAGGACTGGGATCTCAGTGGGGTAACAATGCCATAGAGTCCACTCTCCTAAGCATCCTTTTCCCCCCAAGGTGAACTGATCTTTATCATCTGGAGAGCTGTAATTCTAAGGGATCCCCAGGTACCAAATGGAGGATGGCATCCCTAGTGTGAAGTCACTGTCCTACAACTGTGGCAGAGCTGCCACAAAGCATCTTCTGAAAGTGCAGTTAAGCCCAATGAGGTAAAGGCATACATGTATTTTTCCACTCAGCCATGTGCCTCTTCAAATTGTGAAGACTTTTCCTGAGACTGTATATGCAATTATTCTAGTGGCATAAACTGCCCCTCACGTTTTGGAGGGAAATTAATCTCTTCTTCATCATTTTTTGTCTTTCATTCCATTCAACCATATTGACATTATTGTAAATATCACACATATTATAAACTACTTATAGTACTTATACATCCAACAACAGGTAAGGGGAGAGAGCCCTGGGCAAAGGGTCATGGTGGAGGGCTTGCTAACGAGGACCTCTTGGCCTGCTAAGCAGGGTCTGCTAACAAGCCTCTTGGCATGTTAGGCTGGGCCTGCTGACTGCCTGCTAAGGAGCTCTGTCCCAGCCCTGCTAATGAGCTGCCCAGCCCCCACCTGCCCTACTTGATCTGGCTGCAAGCTGCAGCCCAAAGCCACCTTAAGCTTCCTGGCCAGGGGAAGGGACCCTTTCAAGGCCCATTCTTAGGGAATGGGCTTTGAAGCTAGTTTAAATATAATACATTTAAGAACCTGTTTAAATTCTCAGAGGACATAACTTCAAATTCTTGTAACCCCTACTCTATTTTGGGGTTTCTGCAACAAAGTTTATTCTAATAGCCCATACATTTAGTTTGGTTTAGTTAACCAATCTAATTTTTTTGCATTCTTAACTTGGACTTTGAGACTTGTGCAAACAGTAGCCAGGCAGCAGTCATTAGGCATAAAGCAATGGTTTGATATTGTTTTGGAACGGATGCTCTGGATTACAGGAGGATTGTGGACAGGATCATGCAGTGCCACATGATTTCCATTTTTAAAAAGCCAGAAGTAACAAAGGGTAATTCTAGGGATTGCCAAAAACGTCATGGAAAACATAGAGTCTCAAATGATTCCTAGAGATATTGTTTATCACTTCATAAAGACTTAATTTTTTTGTAAGAACCTTTGTAAGAACTTTACTTTTTTTCTCCTGCTTCTCCTTGGGCTGGCAGTGGGCAACAGGACCAGAAAGGATGTTTACCAGATCTGAAAACATACTTTGTCAAATGCTGCTTCGTATGAATGAAGGAATGGATACTGCTGAGAAACAAAAGGTTGTTAGCATTAGACGCTTAGGATTTGAGTTTTGGGTGTCATGGTTATTTATGATATGAAAAACCAAAGGTTAATGTGAATTTTAAGGTCCATTTTGCACGACTTTAATATAGCACTAGTCTTTCATTTTGTTTTCGTCACTAAAACTATGTTCTGCATGACATCATGAGCAATCTGCAACACTCCTACAACACTAGCACGAAAATCGCTTCGTTGTAGCCATTTCCGGGGAATCGGGAAAAGTGGATTCACCCTCAGAAAATCGCTACACTCCTGCCCACAACCTGCAACACTTGTGAAAAAGACTTGTGCGTTCTCAATGTAGCAGTTGCAACAAAGTCTCTTCCCCTAGCTCTCTCCTCTGAACTTCCGGCGAAGCGATCGCCATTTTTTTTCCCTCGGAGCGAGCAGGGAAAGCAACGAACCAGCGAGGCTTGATTCACCCAGCGAGGCTTCTCTGGCTACAGTCCCTCCACAGAAGTGCTTTAAAGCTCCCCTAAGTGCTTAAAAGCCCCAAGCACAACACAGCCCCCTGTTTGCCAGTTCCCTTTAATTTCAGCCAAAAATCACGCCCGTGTGTGGGGGGGATTTTTTTTTCCACTTGGGGGAGCGTGGTAATGATGACTCACCAGCTCACACGCCAGCTAGATGGGTCTCTACGTTAGGAAGAATCAAGGCATATTCGTTGAAATGCGTGTGTGTGTTTTTTTTTAACTGTGCTTAAAGGTAAAGGGGCTTTTCGGGAGCATGATAACAACTGCTCATTGGCTGTTCGTTTGATTGATGGCCAGGGGCGGGAACAAGCACAGAAAAAATTGCTTCCTTTCTAGCGATTCCTGCGAGACCAGAAACCTGTGGGGAATGAATGAAACGCTACTGGATTCCACTACAAATGAAAATATGTGGAACGTCGAGATTCCACTATTTAAAATAGCGTTATTGCTTTGTGAAAGCAATTGGCAACATTGGTCCTTGTACGGAATGGGCCTAAAAATAATTTTATTAGTCATGCATTATTGTGCCTCAAAATAGCATTAACAAGACAAAAGGCCGTTTACAGATTGGAAATGTTAAATAAATGTAAATAGTTAAGTTAGACCATTTCCACACTGGAATCTTCACTGCTGGGCTGGAGAAGGTGCATCGGTCCAAATGCTCACCCATCTGGGAGCAAGAAGTGGCAAGGCAATCTGCCCCAGCTCAAATTCCAGCCTACAGCCGGCGTAAGGCCTGCAGTGCAGAACTGGTATTAATGATAGATTTTGGACTATGCTCAGGGAGAATAAAAAATGAAATCAAGGGAAGACTAGAGAGGGATATACCAGCCAGTGGATAATAGTAAGATTGTTAGAGATGTAAACAGAAAGAGGAAAATTTTCTCTTATAAATTTGTAATAGTTTGCAGTAATTTGAGAGTAAGTAACCAATTAGGAAGAAGAAGAAGAGTTGGTTCTTATATGCCGCTTTTCCCTACCCGAAGGAGGCTCAAAGCGGCTTACAGTCGCCTTCCCATTCCTCTCCCCACAACAGACATCCTGTGGGGTGGGTGAGGCTGAGAGAGCTTTGATATCACTGCTCGGTCAGAACAGCTTTATCAGTGCCGTGGCAAGCCCAAAGTCACCCAGCTGGTTGCATGTGGGGGAGCGCAGAATCAAACCTGGCATGCCAGATTAGAAGTCCGCACTCCTAACTACTACACCAAATTTATAGAATACTATTTTGAAAGAAATGTTAATATTACTAGTTTCTGTTGCTAAGTAACGGAAAACTTAACAGATGTCCTTCTGCTTTATCTTTTATCTTGTACTCTTATACTGTTCCCCCCCTCTTTTCTTCTTTTTTGAACTTTTACCTCAATGTTTATAAAATCAATAAAAATATTTTTAAAAGACCAAGAGTGGAGAATCCACCAGTCCCACTGGTGGCTTGGAAGCCCTACAAGAAAGTTGCCATATATATGAATAAAGGAGAGGCACGGTTCTGTGGAGCAAATCTCCTTCCCCTCAAGGATTTCAGCCTGCCGGAAAGAAAGAGTTTTCCCCAGAAACAACTTGTCTTGATGCCTATTGATAGGTGTATATATTGATTGTTTCAGGTGTGCTGGTGATTTTCAACCTGGCTGTTACTGAAGGTAGGCTTATATATGTAAGTCTTCATTTTACATTCTTAGAATTTATCTTGTTAAGAGGACTTAGAAAAGGATTGAGTTTTCCACTTGCCTGGGAGGTGATGTGAAGATTTTTCTACAGAGGTGGCCAAGACTGAAGCCTATTTGATAAGCCTTTGGCTGATTGATTGTTTCAGGTTGCTGTAGAAGATGAAGCAACAGCAGACTACAAGATTCTTAGCATCATCCTGAGGGGAGTTGAATTAGAAAAAAAACCTTGTAAGTATTTAATTGGAGAATGTGTGCGGGAAATCCTTTACCTCTATATAGTCAGCCTGAAGAAAATTTGATGTTGTTCATATTGCAAGCTCATATTTATTGTATTTTTCAAAAACAGAAATAAAATCCTTTATTTGTGATACAGACATATTGTCTGCTTGTTCTTTATTTATATAAAAATACCCTTTATTGTTCCCACCTATTAATGCTTATATTCTAAGGTTGCCAACACCAGTTTGGGAAGTTCTTAGAGATTTGGAGGCAGTGCCTAGGGAAACCAGGGTTGGAGAGGGAACTCAGAAAGGAAGTGATGCCATACAGCTCACCACCAAAGCCACCATTTCTTCCATGCAACTGATCTTTGTAATGTCAGGAGAATTCCAGGCCCCTACTTAAGGTTGATACCACAACTATACTCAGGGAAATCACAAGGTGGGATCACACTGTCACAAAAACTTGAACCAAGTCACAAGTTCTGGATGATCACCTATTAAAATTTAAGTTATGTACTCCATGCACATTTCTCCGCCATGAGAAGGAGCTTGGTAATGTGTTTGAACCAGCTTTAGGAATTGATGAAATTCCTCTTAAAATTTTTTTAAACTCCTTAGGCTGGAGGAAGCCTTTCAGCTTTGTTCAGCTGAGTGGCAGGATAGGGATTGGTCAGTCCTTCCTTCCTTCCTTCCTTCCTTCCTTCCTTCCTTCCTTCCTTCCTTCCTTCCTTCCTTCCTTCCTTCCTTCCAAAATTTTAGTTATGGGAACTAATGTAAGTCCCCATATATAATTCTAAGATCAGTAGTCCTTATCACGGTGAATAAAAGCTATGAACATTGTGGTAGTGGGGTATTTTCTGCATAAATATTATATTGCTGGGTGACTTTCAAAATGCATCTCAATCTTATGAGTTATTCAACAGTTGGGCACTTAGCTATTATGGTGAATGGTGCTCTATAAATACTAAAATGGATCACTCAGGTAGAATTGAGTTATTCTAATGTTTAAAGGAACAGACAGGCAAGGCTGCTGTTTTTCATTAACCTGACCTATAATTTTAGCTAATAGCATTGGTTCGTTTATATCTTCTCACTTCCCTGTATACACTGCATGAGGAATGAAGTGCTTAGTAATAGCCAAACATAAAAGTAAGTGTCTATTTAAATCATATTATAACAATTTAGTATCTGAATTGGGAAAGTAAAATCTAGCTACAGGGTGATAAATGCAAACTTAGGAAAACATATATATCAAGATTTTTTAGAAATCCATATAAAGTAGTGAGAAGAAAGGAATGATGGAGTTAGCAAGATCTTTTTAAGTGGCCTAATAAGAAGGAAAACATACCAATCATCCCAGCAACACTAACTCTTGCACAGCTACTAAGTTATCTAGTTTGAAGGCCTGTGAGGCGTTGTGGTGGGGAGTGTTGGACTGGGGTGACCATGTGCATCACCATCTCCCTCCCTCTCCACACAGTGTGGGCTGTGTCTCAGTTTCAGGGCCATTCCACACCCAATTAAAAAAATGAAATACTCATCTTATGCAAACACCATATTTTTGGTGTTTTGCATGACGTCGCCAGTATCTGGCGTACCAGCAGCAAACCAGCAGCTACATCCTCCATATTAAAGCAATAGTTGAATAATCAACAAAACTGGATTCTCCCAACTATGTAACGTGAGCGGGGAGGGAAAAATCACCAAGCCACACACCAAGGAAATGTGAGTAACCAAAGTGATCAAAGTAGCACAATCTCCGTCTCTAGTGCCCACCCTCGAGCCCGCTTCCTCTCTGTTCTACCTGGAACAGGACTTTTTTTGTAGAAAACTGCCTGGAGCAACGAATACACACTGCTTAATCCAGGTAGAGAAAAAAGAATCCCCCACCAGTTGCTGCACAAAGCATGCCACTCAGCCCCCCCCCCCCAAAAAAAACCTTAAGAAAATTACTTTTCTTGAGCTTCAAGGCTGTGGGTGGCATTAAACCCAGCACTATGCATCTATGATTAGATGAATAGGTCTCTCAATGGAAAAAGTTTTATTTTTAAAAAAAACTACATGTATCGCTGTCCCTTTAAAACAGAGAAAACGGTGATTGGCTTCCTGCCATGGGTGACAGGCAGGGGAGAGTCACGTTTATAGTGCTTTCTTCCTCTCCACCATTTCAAGCAGTCATGCAGGGTGCCAGGATGCAACAAAAAGCAGCAGAAGAAAGTGGGAGAGCAAGCAGGTGAGAAATGGCAGGGGTGCAATTTTTTATAGCGTCACAATTTCGCTGGCATGATGTAATTTTTTTAGATTTGCTGAGAAGCCCTCGGTTTCTCATGCTGAAAATGGAAAATGTAGTAACATACTCCCCTCAGGACTGAAATGAAGATTTATCATTCCTATCCCTTTGGGCCTCAGACATAAGAGCTTGCGATAAATCTAAATATTATTATCAGCAATACTTATAATGCTGGAAGCACTATACATAATAATGAGATATTAATTTGCTTATGGCTTCATCAGATTGTGTTAAATATATAACCATCCTTGACTACCCTACATGTCATTTGACAGTGCAGAGAAAAAGTTCTGCTTTTTAAAAACAAGTTGGCCCACATGGAATTGGCTTGCTGCTTTCCAACCCACATGATTCTAATGGTGGGCTACTATTTAATAGAAAGAAGACAAATTTGCATCTAGCCCTCCTTTTTTTCATCGGCAAGACCTTCTATCCTTCTCACCAAGGCTAGAAAGTGATAGAAATCTATCACTGTCAACTGATCCTTATTCATGACCTGGAAACTACAACTGCTTCAGAATGCAGCAGCCTTACAAGGTCCTTACAAGGACCCCATGGAGAGCCCACATTTGACCTGTTACCCAGCAGCTGCACTAGCTGCCAGTGGAGTTCCAGATCTACTGCCGCTTTTAACCTTCAAGGCTTTACATGATCTGGGACCGGCATGTCTTAGGGACCACTTCTCCAAGTTTATCCCCTGAAGAGTGCTTTGCTCCATGAGTGCCAGGTTGCTGGTAATATCCAGCCCCAGAGAAGTGTGTCTGGCTTTGATGAGAGCCAAGTCATTTTCATCCCTGGCTCCAGCCTGGTGTTATGAGATCTGGACCCCTTTGGAACTGTCAAAGGTCCTTCCGAAGGACTTGCAAAATGGCATTCTTCCACCAGGCATATTGTTGAGGCCAAGGCCAAGAGCTAAATAGGCTCCCCTGCCCCCCCCCCCCGGTTTTCCACTGAACCTGAGTTGGAGTGTTGATCCCCTGGGTTCTAGGGATGGTGCATGATTTCCTTTTTCTTGCTTGTTTAATTGTTTGTTTTAAATATATACGATTCTATCTTTTGTATGAATTTTTAAATATTGTCAGTCATCCCAAGACTGCTGCTAGAGAGGGGCAGTCTGGAAATATTACTACTACTACTACTACTACTACTACTACTACTACTACCACCACCACCACCTGATATAACTTGATATCAGAAGGTGGAATATGCATAAGGAAGCTGGTTTTGCCCTGTCTGAAACTCTGGTTTAATTTCTTTTTGAATTTTTCCTGCCTTCTTGGCTTTCTTCCCTATATCTCATAATACTTAAAATAGAATGTTGTTGCAGAATTCCAGGCAAGTTGAAAGTTAGCTACAGTAACTTTTACAGAATTGTAATAACTTTGTACGTTCAGCTGCTTAGCTTCCTTTCCCTTTCTCAATCAATGCCACTCTGTCCTTGTTGCCAACCTTATTCAATCTCAAACAGCAAATCTACAGGGTGCAGAAAGGATTGTATAGGAGTGGACAGTCCTGCAGACTACAAAGCTACTGTTGGCTTTGTCAGCAATAGCCATCGCCTTGTTTTGATCTTAAACTTGATAGGCAGCCAGTGCGGTATTCTAAATTTGATGTTCTCTGTGATCATCTCCAACCATAAGGCAGACAGCAGCATTTTCTTGTGTCTATAGTTTATGGACTGTCTTCAAAGGCAGCCTCATGCAGGAGCCAATCAAAGAGGTCAATAGACATGAAAACACCCAGGTTAGTGTTCTTGAGGAGAATGTACACAATAGAATACTCCTCAGTACTGCTGCTGCCTAGAACTCTGGATCCATGAGTACTTCTCTTTCAGTGGGAGAGGAAAACCCATACAGAATTCACAAGTATGTGTCATCAGGAGGAAAAGGAGGGGGTAATAGCGATGTCAGCTCTGGGTTAGGCAATACCTGCAAATTTTGGTGGTGTAACCAGGAGTGGGAAAGATACAGGGGGGGTCTCAGTGGTACATAATGCTAGGGAGTCCTCCCTCCAAAGTAGCCATTTTCTCCAGGGAAACTGATCTCTTTAGCTATAATTTCAGGGAATCCCCAAGTCCCACCTGGGGACTGGCATCCCTAGTGATACTTAGAAATTTATAGCATGTATAAATGTACCGATTTACAAGAGTGTTTCCTAAACCCAGGAGTACCAGAAATCAGATTTTGCAAATTTCCCAAATGTTTCCCATAGAAAACTATGGGGCAGACAGAAGTGCTTGCAATAGGCAGCCAGAGAGCCAAATTAGGTGTTACAGTGGCCATGGGTCCAACCACCATTTAAATGCTTCAAGGGCCCAGTCTTGATTGAGCCCATGGTGCAGCAGACCCAGGCAACATTGTCCTTCCTCTCACCTTTTCAGCGTTGAAGGAACCTATTGTGGCAATTGAAAAGGCATGGGAGGGGACCAGACTGCCCTGTAGCATTTTTAAATAGCTAGATTCATCTCTAAAATGGAGTTGGAGGTTACAGGTCAGAGCTGTGACGAGCTGGCTTTTTAACTTACAGTTTTTTCCTAAGCTTGTTTATACAGAAGACTCACTCAGTTTAATGGAACTTAATCTGTTAAACACTTAGCATTGCAACTGAATTTCTTCCATTTCTGTTATAAAAGCTCTACTCCCTTTCTAGTTCTCTGGCATTCTACGCTCCTTGGAATCATAATAGGAGCTGTTTTGTAAAAATGTCTTGTAAAACCCAGTAAAATGGATTGTAGGCCATTCAATACAGATATAGGAGGGAAAAAATCTTTAGGTATTTTGCTTTATAAGCGAACTGTACTATGGTTTCTAGAAGGGCAAAAGGTAAGATATTTTGAGGAGCTAGAGAGGGAAAAGAACAGTCTTTTTCTTTTTCGGTTCTCAGCAAAGGCCTGAAGACAACAATTCCAGTTTCTTTGACATAAATGGCACAGGTAGGCAGACTGCCTTAAGTCAAAGCTGTACAAGAACTTCCCTGTTTTAAAGCTTTTAATGATATTGAAACTCAAGCTACATGCTGACAAGGGGTAGCCTAATGTACGTGGGGGGAAAGTGCTGATTAGTCAGCATAACCTATGCTTGCTCTCAACGACCCAAGGTGCTCTTGAACTCTGAACTAGCTCCAGGCTGAACGAACTGACTGCTTTTAACACAAGCTCTCCCTGTGGCGCCTGGCTAATAGTTTTCCTGCACTCAGACATAGTCATGTGCTTTTGCACCAGACAGTTAGAAATTTCACTCATGGCTGACTTAAATGAAGTAGCATCATGCTATATCTTCTTTATTGTACACAATTTTCCATATGGTTCTTGAACTGGATCCTACTGCCTGGCCATTTTTCTTGTGGGTAGATTAATCATCCCAAACCCAAGAGTTAACAAAGTGGTCTAGTAAAGGCTGCAAGTTTAGCTGTACATTTTAGACCTGAACAAAATGGCTCTTGTCCTTCACAGGAACCAATAGTGCAATCCTGTTCAGAGTTATATCATTCTAAGCCCAGTGACTTGTGGGTTTGCTTCCTGATGTCAAAATTAATTTCAAAGAATAAGACAAGGCTGCACTCTTAATGACATGGTCCAAGGCGTACGAGGTGCATCTAAAAAGTTTGGTGAATGGTATCAGAAAAAACGGAGAGTGCAAAAGTTGGCTTGAAACTCAACATCAAGAAAACAAAGATCATGGCAGCCGGCCCTCTCAATTCCTGGCAAATAGATGGGGAAGAAATGGAGATAGTGACAGATTTTATTTTCCTCGGCTCCAAGATCACTGCAGATGGGGACTGCAGCAAAGAAATTAAAAGACGCTTGCTTCTAGGGAGGAAAGCTATGGCAAATCTAGACAGCATCCTAAAAAGCAGAGACATCACCCTACCAACAAAAGTGCGTTTAGTCAAGGCTATGGTATTCCCAGTTGCAATGTATGGCTGCGAAAGTTGGACCATAAGGAAGGCCGAGCGTCAAAGAATTGAGGCTTTTGAACTCTGGTGCTGGAGAAGACTCTTGCGAGTCCCTTGGACTGCAAGGCGAACAAACCGGTCAGTCCTAGAGGAGATCAGCCCTGACTGCTCTTTAGAAGGCCAGATCCTGAAGATGAAACTCAAATACTTTGGCCACCTCATGAGAAGGAAGGACTCCCTGGAGAAGAGCCTAATGCTGGGAGTGATCGAGGGCAAAAGAAGAAGGGGACGACAGAGAATGAGGTGGCTGGATGGAGTCACTGAAGCAGTAGGTGCAAACTTAAAAGGACTCCAGGGAATGGTAGAGGACAGGAAGGCCTGGAGGATCATTGTCCATGGGGTCGCGATGGGTCGGACACGACTTCGCACATAACAACAACAACAAAATCAGAAAAAACAAAACAGAAGATACAAACAAATTACCTTTATTGGCTCTCACAATAATCACCAGCCTTCACAACACACTTTTGGCAATGTTGGTGTAGTGGTTAGGAGTCTGGACTTCTAATCTGATCATCCAGGATTGATTCCCTGCTCCCCCACATGCAGCCATCTGGATGACCTTGGGCTCACCACAGCACTGATAAAGCTGTTCCGACTGAGCAGGAATATCAGGGCTGTCTCAGCCTCACCAACTCACAGGGTGTCTGTTGTGGGGAGAGGAAAGGAAAGGTGATTGTAAGCTGCTTTGAGACTCCTTTGGGTAGAGAAAAGTGGCATATAAGAACCAATTCTTCTTCTTCATAAAACTTCTGGAAACTTTAGGAATCCAATCTTGAGGAATTGATCCATCCATTTTGCTTTCTGTTCATCTGTCTGCTTGTCCAGCATAAACCAGGAACAGATCTTCCACTTATCCAAATCTTTGTGGACAATGGTGTGCACCATGCCCTTGTTAATGCTCAGTTCCTCCACCATCAATCATAGAGTCAGTCACTGATCTGGTGCCAGCATTTGTTGCACTTGCTCGATTGTGTCCGGGGTTCTGCTTGTCAACGGCTGACTCAAATGTGGCTCATCCTCAGTCATTTCCATCCCATTACAAAAGTATCTGAACCAGTTGGAACACTTGCACCAATGTTACATACATCTCTGTTACCATTTCCCCCAATTTGTAGCAGAACCTGATATTCACTTGTTGCTCCATTGCACTGTGACCCTACCTCTCACACTATGTTTGACTGTGTGCAGTGAGTATTGGGAGGGAAGGGACTTTCAGCAGGATGGTATGTCAAATAACTTCCAAAGCAGCCACTTTCTCAAGGGGAACTGATATCTTTTGTCTGGAGGTCGGTTGTAGTTCCAGGAACTCTCCAGACATCACCTGGAGGTTGGCAACCCTAATATGAATTCTTCTGGAAGCAAGAAATTCTGCTAGATTACTTTCCTTGATCCATGATCCATGTTCAAAAGCTGACACACTAAAAATGTTTTCAGGCAGGGACAAGCTGGAACGTCAAAACTGCCATCAGCCTAGACACATAGTTATTGACACTGAGACTTGGGACCAAGTTGAACAGATTCTGCAGTGTTGCCAATACTGTTCATTTGGCTCTACTTTCTCCAGGCCACCAGCTTTTCAGGGCAGCTGCACACCAGGAATGTTCCTAATAATTTAAGGGCCAAGTCATCTTGATCTCTACAATTTTAGTCATTACATAGGCTGTTAGTCTTGGTCCGGAAAGACATCAGTTCTCTTTCAGACTATCCCTGTCTTCCACCAGTTGAACAGTAATAAGTGAAAAATTAGAATTTTACAAGTGATAAACTGGGATATTCCTTGTGGGGGATCCCTCCCCCTCCCCACTCCTAGCATTAATCCCTTCCGATCATCACTGCAAGGGCTCCCACTATACATTGCATTTAAATAAAAGCTGGGAAGGAACCCCAACCCCCCTTGGTCAATCAGATTTAACAAATTTAACTTTTTAAAAAGGAGGCTGAGATGGATCCCTGAAGTGATGATGGGGGTCAAAGATAGGAGGGGGAAGGTATCCCACTTTGAGTATTGTGATGGCTGCTGTTCCCTCCCATGGCAGCTGCAGGCAAGCTCACTATGACTCCCCCACATTGATGCTGGGCAGCCCTGTGTGGTTTCTGGCCTTTTTTTCTGGGCCTACTGAGGTTCCCCAAACCCCTCCACCCTCACAGCTGCTGCTCCTATGAGCTCAGCATAGCACCCATTTCTCCACCCTTTCCAATGTGCGGGCTGCACGTTGATGCCATGGTGGGCTGGCTGAAAATGGTGCGACAGAGGCCGAGCATGGGAGTGCATGCACGGGGTATACATGGTACACTAAGTGGGCAGGCGCACAACTATTTAAGGAGCCATATGCTCGGGCTTACCCTCTTCACCTGCCACAGCCACTGGATCAGCATCCTTCCCACCCTATCCCTAGATTTATTTATTATATTTATATACCACCCTCCCCGAGGGCTCAGGGCGGTTTACAGGAAACAGGAAAAGATACAGATAACATATGGTGATAACACTAATAACATGATCATAACAATAATATTAGAAAATAGAAATTTCAAGAGCCTCAGCTCAACTCTTACTGGGACCCAGTGGGTAAGGCCGATTAATGTCAGTTGTTGTGTGTGTGGGGGGGGGGGGGCTTGGGGGCCAATTGGAAGCGATGGTTTGGGTCAACGTCAACCAAGTGCCTGGCGGAGGAGCTCCCTTTTGCAGGCCCTGTGGAACTGTTTAGGTTCTGTCAGGGCCCTGATCTCCTATGGGAGCTCGTTCCACCAGGTGGGGGCCTCCATTGCAAACCACTCCATTGCAAACATTAAACAATGTTTTGCCATTCTAGTTATGGGTTATGCAAACGTTTGGTCAGGGAGCCCCAGTTTGTGTACTGGGGCTCCCTGGAACATGGGGGTCTCTGTAAGAGATTAGCCTATAACAAATGCGGCCTGCCTGGATGGGAGGCCGGGGGCTCATGGCCAGGTGATTGGGTCCACCAAAAGGAGGTTAAGTTGCTTCTCATAGAGGGGAATCTGAAGGCAAGGGACCTGCTCTCCCGGGTGGGAAAAGGGCAGGTCCCAGGGCACCTACTGCCCCCAGATTTGTGCAGCCAGACAGCTGTGGGATTCAGGTTTATGGTCTTGTGCCAGGCCAACCATATGAGGGATTGGGAGTTGTTAATAAAAAGTGGTGGCCGTGTTAATGCCAAAGCATGGTGTTGCATCTTATTTCAGCTGATATATGCCCGATTGCCAGTCAATCAATGCCGATGAGCTGGCGTGGTTTCTGCGCTTTACCACTTGGCCTGCTGTAGCTCACCAAACATCTATGATTCTATGATTCTATCTCCACCTTTGTAGCAGCTGCACATGAATCCAATGCTGCTTCTGTCTATCCCCACCTCCCCCTATCAAAGCCACCAAGCCTCCAGCACCGGGCCTACTACAGTTCCTGAACTCTCTCAACCAATGCAGCTGTTGAAACAAGCCCACTGTGGCTCCCAGCTCCCTGCTAGGCCTATCCTGGCTCCTGCCTTCCAACTGCTGCTGAGAGTGCCCCAATAACATAAGTGCATTGTCTGGCCATGCACAGTCAAGACTTTTCTAGGAAAGAGTATTTAAACTCCTCTGTGTATTTAAAAAAAATATAAGATTTTTCTGCAAACCTGGGGAGTCCCTTAGGTCTAGAGAAAAATTACCTTTCTCTCAGTGTGGGCCTAGTCCCTGGATTTAGATATCTGCAGGTCTGCCCACACTTGAGAAATAGCTATATAGATAGCACTTTGAAAAGCAAAGATATTAAATATATAGTTTTAAAAATAATCTAGTACTCTTGTTAGGAATTCAATATTTGAACCCCATGTCTATTGTTCTCCTGCAAATTAATGTTTTAAAAGAAATTTGCTTTCTCCTTAGATTACTAATTATTGTTCACAGTGTAAGACAACCATTGTAGTGCTTTGTTCCTTCTGGCAATTAGATATGGTGATTAGAACCCATTACAGTGTTCATCTAACAATGCTTGGTATGACATCTCTATTCTTGACTGTGAGCATTTTGCGGGTTCATTTGTTCTGTTGCTGAAATCTCCAAGAAAGACTAAAAGTAGCCAATTAATACTTCTGCCAATGTGCTTCTAAGCCTGCAGCAGAAGACCTACCCATGTGCTTTCCTGTGCTAAATTGGCCCAAACCACTCCATTGCAGTGAATGCATATCTAAATTATCAGGATGTTAGAAATGTATTGGAAGTCCTGTGAGAAAAAGGCCCTTAAACAGAGGATCGGGCAAAGAGAAAAAAATGGTCAGTTGTCATATTCCTTAGAATACGTTGCATATTCTAAGCACAAGAACAAATTTTGAATTTCAAATTATTATGTTTGGTTTATATATTGACAATCTGTGATATTTTCCTGATCTTATAATAGTTACTTGTAAGCCACATCAAAGAAGGCCCTGAAGAGGTGACATATACATTTCCTAAATAAATGCATAGAATCTGTGCTCTTGGATTTGCTACTCAGATTGAGTTTGAAAGCCAAGGACTCAGGTCAGCTTTCTTTCTCAAATGCAGAGTGTTAAAAGCAAAGCTGTTCTTGAGAAATAGAAAGCAAACCGTATTGATTATATTGGCAAACAAGGACCTGGCACAATTCAATTAATGCTGACTGCTTGAAGACAATGCTGAAAAGATGGAGAGAAGGCCACTGGCAAATAACAGAAGCTGGCTTCATTTTCCTTCATCAAGTTCCTGACTAGGGAATAACACAGAGTACAAGATGGTTCAGGAATGAGGTGGCTGGCCCAACCAATACAAGATTGAATCAAGACACAAGAGAATTTGTGGTAGACTAGATTTACTTATATAGCTGCTATCCACCATACAAATACTCCGCTTTCAGGGTGGCTGGAACTGTAGCAACCTACCCTATTCGACTCTGATTTTATGTAACACCACCCTAACTTCAGACCTAGCCAGTGTCCTCACTTTCATATTAACCATGCTGGAAGAAGCTGAACTTCACATCCCTCCCTCAGCATGCTGTAGCATCAACTTAATGGTCTGGCTGCTATTATTTGGCACTAAGAGAATTCCCTCACCATCTTTCAGTAGAAATGAGTTATGGATAGTTTATTAGTTCTACATGTGTTGAGCAACCTGCCCTATTCCTGCCATTCCTATTTCTAGCCTTATACTAGGCCTAGTTGTACCCCCACCCCAATACCATGCAGTAAGTGTGTTTGTGTGTGTGTGTGTGGGGGGGGAATCCGTACAAATGTCAATTATAGGACTGCCCCAATCCCTGAAGACATCAGGCTAATCCCATGTTTCCTCAAAAGGTGTGTTGGTGGGTCAGCAGGATGCAGCTAATGCTGTCTTAGAGAGGCACAGCTGCCTTTGAGTTGCCTCTCACACTTCTTTTGGAAAAGAGGATCTAGCGCAATATCACCCATGGCTCTTAGGTCTGGGATGAAATTAACAACCTGAAAACTCCTGTTCCTCATTAGAAACCTTTCTTGATCCTTTGCCTTCTGAGTACATCCCTGCTTCCATTTACTTCTGCCTAGACTATTGAAAGCTGAACACCCCATATGATGCCCTTTAAATCCTGGAGATAGCATGTTTGATGGATGTAACAATAAAGCGTGCTAATTTACCTTGGTCAATTTGCATGTTCATAGTCTGCATGACCTTTGAGAATCCCAGAGCTCTTTAGTGTGATCTTTTTTATTCTGAATATTGCTCAATGGCTCCCTGAAGCTGTTTTCTCCCTCCCTCTCCAATTCTAGCCTCTGGAGCTGTGAAATCTATTTCTTTTTAACAACTGGAGATGACTGAGGACAAAGCTATATTAATTGGATCAATATAATCCCATTCCACTTCTTAGCATCAGCAGCTTGGAATGCTCTTCACCTCCATTTTTACTACCTATAACCCCTTCTTTGTAGCAAGTCTCATTCATCTCTGTCACCTCCTGCATTGCGCAATGATGCCTAAGATATTTGAGCATGGAGCCATCTGCACTTGCACCTCACCAAGCATTAATCTCAATTTCATGTGAAATTAACCCTTCTGTTCTTACCTGAGGCATCATTACAAAACTCAGCTGGGAACTCCTGTAGCCTGGTCAATTTTTATTCCTAGCTTCCAGAGATGGTCCGTCATGTTGGGTTCGCTTATCTTCATGCTTAAATTAACCATTCTCAGTTGTGGAGATCATGCACATAGCCAGACGATGGTATTTTGGTCCTGTTTATGTTTGTTCTCATGCTTATTCATTGCACAATTATGTGATTTTATACACTTGAGAGCAAGATGCCAGCATGTATGATCTTTTGAAGGCTGTGATGATTATGCAGTTCATCATCTCTCTCTACATATCTAATATGATAATTTTGATGATAATTTTAGGTGATAATTACTGAGAATGTATCTAAACGATGCTGGGAAGCAGCAACACATATACTGACTTCCTCTCTCCCATGATAATGTTTAGTAAATTGCACAAATCGCGACCTGTAGTAGTTTTATGCCCCTTTTACACTCCATTGGTTGCCACTGGCAGCAGCAAACCTTTCCTTCTCTCCATTTTTCAACAACTAATGTTTTTTCCCCATCAAGGCTCCAACCTGAGGAAGTATGGCTGCAGTGCCAATGAAGCCTGCCTCTCTTCTTCGTCTTGAATGCCAGCCAGCCATGCAAAAAGGCCCACGCTGTTCCCTGCCATTTTGATTTTTTTTCTGCTCTCTGAAGTGATAAGACTGATTATATCTGAGGTTTTGGATGTGTTGACATAACACCTCCCTGTTCTGTATGTAAAAATGGGTGTTTCATGTAGGATAATAGTCCTGAGAGTGTGATTAGCACTCCTAACACCTCCAGCTGTTCTGCTCACGCCTTTCTTCTTGCAGTCCTTGTTGCTCATGCTGATATTACTCTTGCAAAGTGTCCTTTGTATGCTCTTCCCTAGGGATTGCATTGTGGGTTTGTGTGCTTGCAGTTCAGTATTCTCCTTACCCTTTTCATTTGTCATGTTTTCTTACTTTCAGGTATTTTACTTTTCTTCTTACCTTTGAGAAGGCTGCTATGTGCCTCTTTGTATCCTACACAGCACAAGGAGGTATTAGTTTAACGAGAGAACAGAGTTGTAGGAGATGTTCTGTTTGGTGTTTGTTATGCCCCTAACTTCCTTGTATAGTTTGAAACTTTGCTAGGGCTCTTTTAGGTTTCCTTTTTCAAAAAGTCTATTCAGCCCCAAAGCAAATACAACCAATCAAGCCGTTTCCCTACATTTAATGGTAATCCATAGATGCAGCATAAAGCATCCTGAAGGACTACAGTGAAATCAAACAAGAAAAGTATGTCTAAAAAAAGAGTTTTTGTGCCATGTCTGAAAAGGCCCTCTCCGGGTTTGCCATCCACCTGATTTCAGAACACAGGGGCATTGGACACAGTGCCTCTGAAGATAACTAGTCAGGTAGGCTCATATTGAAGTAAGTGGTTCTTCTGTATGTTGGTCTCAAACCATATAATATGATGCAACAGCCATACACCAGCAAAGCAGTGCCTAGATCTGATTTTCTCAGAGGCAAAGGGTGCTTGCAGGCCAATATTTTGTGAAAACTCCCAGTAAATTATATTGGGTTGATTTATCATCACAGGACAGCAATTTTATCCTTGTGGAATGTCTTTATCTTCCAACTGCAGGGCTTTTCTGAATCAGGTGAGGTGCCAGAAATAAATAAAATGTAGATGATTTATTACTAGATACTTACAAATTGTTTCCCCCAGCATTGACTTTAGTAATGGTGAATGCCCATGAAAGGTGCAGAATGACAGTTTTTACTGTCAGGAGTGATTAATTCAGCTCCATGTGATCTTTATTTTACTTTAATTTAGACAAGATATCTCATTTTCCAGGATAACACCAATCTTCTTCAATTTAACTCCCCATCCAAACAGTGTATCTCCTTATTCTTCAGCTTCAAATAAAAGTGAGAGACCCTCAACAGTCCCAGTGTAGTGCCACTCTTTTAGAGAGACTATTCTCCCCAGTATTATAGATACACTAGGGGGCAAGGCCTGCTTTAAAAGTGGGCTAGATGCAGGGCTGGCTTACCCGCTGCTGGCACTCACCGTGGAAGCACAAGGAGAGGGAAGTGGAAGTTGGTGCATCTCAGCACGCCCCCAAGAACAACTGTAAAACGGGGCTCCGGCACAAGTGCTGCTGTTGCCGCATTTGCATGGCAAGCGCTGCTGCTGCTGCTGCTGCTGCTGCTGCTGGTGGTGGTGGTGGTGGGGAAGAACCTGCTCTCTGGCTACCTTAAAAACAAAGAGGCAACAGCCAGCCCCCCGCCCCCCACCACTGAGCAGGCTTTGAGGCCGCATGGCTCCCATGCTTGCTGCCACAAAAGCAAGCATCCCCATCTGCTCTTCCTGTCCATTCTCACTGCAGCCATGGCCCCCAGCATCTGCCCTCACTACATGAGCGAGGGTTCCTGCCCACCCCGCCCCGTCCCCCCCCCCCGGCCAGCTGTCCTGGCATGCAGGAATGGAGTCGGGGTGGATCGTGGCATCTCCCAGACTTCTCTGGAGGTCAGGGGCGGTAGGAGCAGAGTGGTGGGCTACCTCCACACAAGCCAGGAGGCAGGAGGGCATCGGCAGTCTGCAGGCAGCTGCTGCTCAGACCTGTTTATGGCAGAGATGGGCAACTTTCCCAATCCCAGCAGCAGCTAGGAGACAGGTATGGCCTCCACAGCATTGGCTTTTCCCTGAGGGCCAATCATAGGGCTGGTACATTGTGACAAGTACCCTGCACATTTTATTACATTATATAGCAGCTGTCCCCAACCCCCAGTTTGGGGACCGGTCCCGGTCCATGGATCAGTTGTCCTCCTCCCTGGGTGCTGCCTAGGGGGCTGCCCTTCCACTCTGCTGCCGCCTCAATGTTGGTGTTCTCTGGCAGCTGCCATGGCCGGGGCTCCCCCATGGCATGGCACTGTGCAGCTGCTGCTGGCAGCGCCCCCCAATTCAGGAGTGCCGGCAGGAAAGCAAGCGGAGCAGGGGCTCAGGTGATGGCGGTGACATCCCTTGGCAAAAGACAACCCCCCCAGGCCTCAGTAAAATTGTCAAGCATTGACTGGTCCCCGGTGATAAAAAGGTTGGGGACCACTGTTATATAGGATATAGGATATTTATATTGATGATGGGTCACTGGTGGGAAAAATAACCCACTCCTATTTTAATTTCCTTTCATTTTCTTGACTATCCTTGCTATGACATTAAAATTAGGTTCCAGTAGCACTTTTAAGACCAACAACGATTTATTCAAGGTGTGAGCTTTCTAGTGCAAGCACTCTTCCTCAGACTAAGAACTGGCCATCATAATAGTAGGAATATATAAGCAAAAGTTAACCCTGTTACATTAATAAACTGTGTCACAGCATCCAAACATAGACACATGATAACTCCCTGCCACTACTTCACACCAACACAGCTACTCATTTTAATCTTGCTGTGACATGTTGAGGCCCTGCCAAGGAGTCAAAGGAATGAAGAAAAGGTCATATTTCTGTGCATTTATCATAAAGGACTTTTCAATATATTTTACTTATTTAATACATTTATATCTCTTTCCATAATCTACATTTCATTCTCTATACATTATGGTTTAGCTGTCATGGTTAATGGCTCTCAAATAATGGGCACTGCTGCATATATTGTGTAAAGGAATAGTCCATTTGTCAGTCTTGAATCCACTGCATCGCAACTTAATTAATATTGCAATCCCATGCAGTTTCTCCAGGAGCAGGCAGAAGTAACTCTGCATATGATTGACTTGCAGGAGGGCACCTTGGTCTCAAGGAAGGCACACACACATTTCTGTTGACTTAAACAAATCCAAAGCTTTATTATTACTCTGCAGGAGGGTTAGTGCAGCATGGGAGAGGGAGCTTGACTTGCAGTTGGCTGACCACAAGAATCTGGACCCCAGTGGTTCCTGGGGCCCACCTGGTTCTCCCACTTGGAACACGGGTCCCCCTAGCCGCTGGATTCCCACCATAGGGAAATGTCTACCTGGAGTGCCAAGAGGAAGTGCATACTTCCCTTGGCTGCACCCCAGGCCACCCAGCACTATAAACCCTGGGGTGCCAAGGAGAGGCACCTACCTCTCTTGTTCCCACCCTGGGGTACCTGGAACGATGAGCCCCATGTCTCCCCTGCAAGGTCTGCCACCTCATAAGGAGGCCCCTAACCTTGGAAGTCCAAGGCGCAGACCGAACTCCCCCTCCCCCCAAACAGGCTCCATCCCATGCCAAAACCAACAATTGTGATGAAATGCAATTCAAAGACATTTGACAGTGGCCAGTCAGACATAAACAATATTAGCCAACATAAGAGGGTAGGTGGAAGTTGTTCTGGCAGCAGGTCTGGTGCAGGAGGCTGTGCCCCTCACACATGACACCTTTCAAGTTGCCCTGGGCTCATGCCTCCTTCTCCACATTGTGAGCATGCCACATCAGTGCTGCACCCGCCCTGCATGCTGCCTGGGCTTGCCTCCCGGCACTTCTTCCTGCCGCCCTCTGCTCCACAGCATCAACGGAGTCCGTGGGTCAGTCTTCACTGTTTTTTATATTACAAATGAGCCCCAGTTCTACTATCATGAGAGAAGATAAAAACTTCTGTCCATCCCTTTCCTTCCATAGGATTCAGGTGCATATATATCTTCCTTTCCAGTCATCCTTTTCATCTCCAAACTGTTACCTTTCCTTGTACTCAAAGGAAATGGTTCCTTGCTAATTTAATAAGATACTTTCCCAGAGCTTAATTTAGCCATTTTAGTTTACTTCTTGTGCCAGAATCTGTCAGCCAGAATCTCAATCTGAGAAATTGCCAAAAAGCACAATAATTCAACCACCAACTTTTATTGTAAGACAATACAAACAATACTATAGTTCCTTTCAATCTCATACTTGAAAAATACTAACGGTAGGTACAATAATATTTGGTTAAAAAGGAGCAGTATTATAAATTATGACAATGTACCTGGGAGCAAGAAAACCATGTATAAAATTAGGCCAGTTTGATTAATAAGTTTTGAAGATCATAGGGTCACTTATCCAGCTTGTAACAGGTAGAAGGATGTCTGTTTTTGTAAATAGTAAATATTGGCCAATTTAACATTTGGCTGCTAAAACAAGATTTTTCTTTAATGGAAATAGGTCTACGCAGGTGTTTTGCAATGCAATTTCATCATGCTCCTGAAAAATTTCATCCCTATGTTACATATTCTGAATATACACTTGAAATAAAAATAAGGTAAACATTTTTATTACCCCTTTGATTCTGATATTGATATAAACTGTTACAAACAGCCGCATATTTATGTCATGACTTGTTTTTACCTGTTGGGTTGATACTTTTCTTAAATACACAGCGGTGATCCATCAGGCCACTCCACCAAATGCAGAAATATAAGCATCATTACACGAGAAGCATTTTTACAACGTACCCTTTCCCCTCTGTACTGAGTAGTATTAATATCATTTTGGTGAGGAGACAGAAGCAAAAATCATAGCCACTGTCAGATGATAGCTGTCTTTTTTTCAGGTCCGTCTGGAGACTATCACTCATACAGTGCATGCATGCTGTTGTTTTTCTACCAACATATGGTTAGCTCATATTCCTGATGGCACCTCCTGCTTTCTTTTCTACACTTAATTAACTGTGATCCTGGGAGATAAAAACACAACTTGGTATTCAGACAGTCCAAGCACAGATAATGAAGCCTTCTCTCCATTCTACTGGGCATCTTGCTGTTAAACATAATGTCCATGTACATATTGAACTTGAGCACATCATGCTTTGATTGTGTTAAATAATCTTTATGACTCACTCCTTGTTAGAACACCAGGAAATAGTTCTGTTTCAACAAATAACTTTCCCTTATGGGAAGAGCTGCTGTTATATTCAATAGGTATTCAAGACATTTATTGTTATAGTGTTATGGCTGTTTAGTGACTAATGGTCCTATGAGTGATTGTATCAAGGTGTAAAACTCAAACCGTGTTCATTCACAATAGCAATGGCCATGCTCTAGTCTCACAGCTGGCATATGAGAAACTATTGGCACTCCTATACTAATTACACTCATCCTACTTTACAACACAACTGCTCCATGCTAGGAATGTTCCAGTGCTCTAGTAGGAAAAGGCCAGCACATGATGGGAAACATCTCCTGCAGGACCTTTCATGGACAGTGAAGAATCATGAAAACAAAAAGGTGCATGGCTATGCTAACCATTGTCCATCAGAATTGACAGTCTTTCCCTTGCCTGTGCAGAATAGAATAATGCTTCAACTGAAGTATAATCAAACTTGCAAAGATCACAAAGGCATCTGTGGAGACCTGTGAGTGAAACATATTGCTGGTAAAGTTGTTGATTTGATCTCCCCCCCAGTCATTGGAAGTTCAACTTCACCTTTTCACTTCCCTCCCAGTGAATGTCTGATATTGTAAAACGGAGAGCATTTTGGCAGATAGTCATGGTTTAAGCTACAGGTGATAAGATCCTTATGGCCAAAGATTATGTTTTGTAAATTCTACAAACCAGGCACTTGAGAAAATAGTATTGTGGATAGAATTGAGGATAGGAATAACATCCTCTTTTTATGTTATTTCCTTAAATCAAACCAGGCACAAAATAACTGACAAGCTTCTGGACTCTTTTTAATCACACGCCCATGCACAGACTAAATGCTGAATACATATCGATCTCTTGTCTAGGATTTCTGCTAATATTGGTTCTTGCTCTGAGGTCTGATAGTATAATTCTGAAAGGGATTTCCAAGTATTTCTCCATGGACCCGTGTTTGACACAGAAGCTTTCTTTTAAGGATGCTTCAAAATACCATGTAGTATATCTGCTGCCATGTTCCACACCATACTTTCTTTTGAATTCAGTACTCAAAATATACCTGCATTTTAAAGTCAGGGTCATTCAACACAGAAAGTCTTCCGCTTCTTTAGTTTATAGCAGCCTTTCTCAATTTTTTTTATTGTTTTACATTCTTCAGGCTTCAAGAAATCCCTGAAGTGATGTGATCATGTTGAATATGATTGGAAAGCATAGCTGTGTAGATGCCCACCCAGACCCCTTCCCTTCCCACCCCCTCCAGGACCATCATTCACCATGACTTTATAAAGTCAACATGACTTTATAAGTTCATATCACCCAATAAATGTCTCCACAAATTTTATATATATAAATGGTTAACTCTTACCCATTCCGAAAACCTTTCCAAAGCCATCAAGAAGACCCAAGGTTTCACAAAATGCTAGTTGAGAAAGCCTGGTTTACTATTAATCTATTTTTAATCCTAACCTGCATTATTACATTTGATTTTATAAAACTGTACTGAATGGAGCTGAATTCAAAGATGCTTATTGTGTCAATACTCATTGTATTTTCCCCTTTTCTGTCTGACTTGTTCAAACAGTCATAGCCAACTTGGTGTAGTGGTTAAAAGGGGCAGCTTCTAATCTGGCAAGACAGGTTTGATTCCCCTCTCCTCCACATGCAGCCAGCTGGGTGAACTTGGGCTCACCACAGCACTGAGAAAGCTGTTCTGACTGGGCAGTGATATCAGGGCTCTCTCAGCCTCACCCACCTCCATAGGGTGTCTGTTGTGGGGAGAGGAAAGGGAAGGCAATTGTAAGATGCTTAGAAACTCCTAGTAGAGAAAAGTAGCATATAAAACCAACTCCTTCTCTTCCTCTTCTCCTCTATTTCCTCTGTATCTTTCTCTGCTTATTAAAACCACTGAAAGAAAGTTAGGAGAATGAAACCCGTTTGATCCACTTTAAGACATGATGCAAGTTTCTCATGGATTCAGCAGTAATACACATGGTTTAAAAGAACAAATATCCTCATGGTTGCTGCTTTTAGGAAGACTATTCAACTGGAGACTTAAGGATACTATAACTAACACCCCAACTGTTTCAATAATTACACCTGCTTCTGGTATCCTGTTTAGAGAGGCACGTAGCAGTGAAAATGGTTGTGCTGTATCTACACTGAGAGCACCCATCTTCTTTCTTCATTCCTATCCACAATGCTAATTTTATCTATCATATTTGCAGACAAATTGCATTAGATTTTTTTCTAGCTCCAGTTTCAAAGGCTTTTTAGAATTTACTAATTTGGGATCCTATCCTATCCTCTGGTTATATTTACAAATAAAAGATGAAAATCAAGAATCAGCGTTTCCTCAAGTTCTAGGGAACATCAGTGGTAATGCTAATCATCACCACCTCGCCCAATGTTACAGGGAGCAACTGGCAATGTGGTAGAATTCTTGAGAGCGGGATCAGGCACTTTATGTGTATTGGAAAGTGTACCATGGGTGTCTCAGAAATGAAAGTGAGGAAATGAATGTGACAAGATGAAGTATCTTCATTTGTTGATTTCCTTGAAGGTGCAAGTTAATGTTTATATTTGATTTTATAAAACTGTATCGAATGCAGCTGAATGTATAGCTTCAAAGGAGCTCATCTCAGCTCCCTGCAAGAAATATGGAATTGTTCTGTCTGTCTCACCACCTCCTTAGGCAGCCTATTCCAGTCTGCTTACTCACAGGCTTTCCAAGTATAGTAGTAAAGGGAAAAAAATATGGGAAACTCCCTGCCAACAGCAGCCATCAAGATGATCTATGAATTAAAAGTTCTGCTTATGATTTCCAGTCACAACTGCAGGACCTTCCAGGAGCTGGTGACTGTATGTGTATTTTTAGTACTATTATGAGGACACACTGGAAAAGACAATAAGACTCAGAAAAGTTAACGGCAGTAGGGAAAAAAGGAAGACCCTATATGAGAGGTATTGACTCAGTTGAGGAGACCATAGGCACAGCTATTACTTTGCAAGACCTGAGAAAGGCTACTAATGATAGGATATTTTGGAGATCATTAATTGATAGGGCTGCCGTAAGTCAGAAGTGACTTGATGACACATACCACACACAAATGCGTGTGTGTGTGTGTGCGTACTGCAGATCTGGAGGTATTCTGCATGGAGCCAAATAAAACAGTTTTAAAAACAACCAGTTTAGACCGCTTTATTATATTACAATTGTTGTTCTGCATTGAATATAGTCTGTTGAAAAACTACGTTGCAATGCTCTCTGCATGAAACAATTCAGACCCTGCCCCCTGTGGTTTTGCCAACTCCGCTTTGTTCTCTAATGCAGTCACTAATCTTCATAACTAAAGATCTTCTCTGCATGGCTAATAGTCCGATTCAGGCAGGCAGGAGAGAAATGAATCGGTGAAAAGCATCTTTCAGAAACAACGCTTAAAAGATGCTTAAAGCACCAAAGAGGCAGTTCACCATGCAGAGCAAAATCAGTTTTGCAGAGTAAATTAACTCTTTTGTGCAGAGATCAAAAAAACAATGTATTTAGTGAGTTTTCATCACCTTATCCATCATGCAGAAGAGGCCCTGGAACAGATCCAGGGGGTTATCCACATACCACCAGTAGTGTTTCCCTGTATATCTGCTTACTTTCCAGTCTTGAGAGTAGTAGGGTATTATCTCCTGTGTGATAAAAAGTATGGTGATGTACTATAAAAATAAATGCTTGTTGAGGTGAATCACAGACACTGATTGCTTTAAGATACAAAAATCCAACAGAATGTGAACACTGTTTACATATGACATGACACTTTTAATGGTAAGGATGAGCAGTGCCCTCTTCAGACTACTTTTGCACCTGCTATTTTCTGATGGCTACATTGAAGATAAAATGAATAGTAGGCATATGCATTTTGGATCACTTTCAACGAAAAGGCTTGATTTGGGCATGGATCGTGCGAAAACGGTTCAAATCGCTCTTCCTCAGATCTGTATGGCCGAATCGTGGCCACCTGAATCACGATTTGGCTGATTTGGAGCTTCAGAGGCATCCTTTTAAATATTAAAGAGAGCAAGAACTGCTTCTTGCTTTCCTGCTCCCTCTTTCTTGCCTTTGCTCTGTTTCCCAGGACAAAGGGGAGTGGGGAGGAGGCAGACCAATGGCCACGCTTCTTAGTGGAGTTTAAACAACCATTACGATGCATTTTTGCACATGCATTTCAATGATATCTTGCAGCATGCAAAGCTTTTTGCATGCCTAAGCCAAGATAAGAGGGGGGAGGGAGAGGTTTCAGCAAATAAGGAAGCAGGGTTTTTGCAGGAGGTTGCTCTTTAAGAAAATCTTCTGTGCATGGCAAGAAGCAGTGTGCGTGTGTGTGCGTGTGTGTTACCTGCTTGCTTGCTTGGTTCAGCTGCTCTTGTGGAGAGGGCATCTACTTTCTGACTCCCAGAGATTATGCTGGCTGGCTAGCTTCTAGACCTGGAAGAGCATTGCCGTAGAAGACTTCAACTGGCTCAGCTTGAGGGACTTGCCTTAAAATTTGTTTTCCTCTTTATTTTTGCTTGTCATCTAATTTTTAAACTCACTTTCTACCTTTAACTTACTTGAACTATGGGTGGGGGTGCTATGTGCATGGGGGTTGTGATTATCTGGGTTTTCTCTGTTTTTCTGGCGGGGGTTGCTTTTGAATTTTGTCACAAGCTTTTTCTTTTACCTCTTGGTTGGCCTGAATTTGAAGAAGAGTTGGTTCTTATATGCCACTGTAATCTACCCGAAGGAGTCTCAAAGTGGCTTACAATTATCTTCCCTTTCCTCTCCCCACAACAGACACCCTGTGAGGTAGGTGAGGCTGACAGAGCCCTGACATTACTGCTTGGTCAGAACAGCTTTATCAGTGCTGTGGTAAGTCCAAGATCACCCAGCTGACTGTATGTGGGGGAGCACAGAATCAAACCTGGCTAGCCAGATTACAAATCCTGTTGGAAAAATCTGCACTCCTAACCACTACACCAAGCTGGTTTGGTGGATGACTTGCTGTATGTGGGGGTAGTGCTGGTATTGTGGTGTTAAGGTGGGTGGTTTGTGATTTTTTTTCTCCTTATGGATTGTGATGTGGTTTTGTTGGTAGGGGCAGGGGTAGGCTGCTACCTAGAGAAGGGCATCAGTGGGTCCCCCCCTTCAAACATCCCTTCCTTTTTCTCCAGAGGAACTGATGTCTGGTATAGAAGTGAGCTTTAATTGTTGGTATGAAGATGAGCTATAATTTCTGTTTATCCCCATAAGTTTCTGCCTGGAGGATGGTATCTTTATGCTAAACCTGTGCGTGCATGTGAGAGAAAGTGATTTTCTTCTCCCCTCCCCGCTTTGTTAAAGTTCCCATTTCCATTTCCTCCATGGCCTGGGGGGGCGGATTTGAGGCAGAAGCTCAAAACTTTCAGGTTGCTGCAGGAGCCTCTTCTCAAAAGACCCCCCAAGTTTCAAGAAGATTTGACCAGGGGTCCAAACATCTTAAAGAAGTAGCCCCCATCCAACCTCCATTGCTTCCAATGAGAGATTTTCTTGTCTTGTGTCCTCCATAGAAAAAATGGATTTCCAATCTTCTTGAAACTTGAAGGCTCTCTTGAGAAGAGGCGTTTGGAGGTACTCTGAAAGTTTGGAGTCCTTAACTCACCCCCCTCCCCCAGCCACGGAAAAGTCAGAAATGGGAAAATTCCCATAGACTTTAATGGTGCCATTGACTTTAAGGGGGCTGAATCACTTTGGTTGCATGTGGGGGAGCACAGAATCAAACCCAACCTCCCAGATTAGAAGTCCACACTCCTAACAACTACACCAAGCTGGCTCCCAGCAGATGCTGGGAGTGGAACTGGCTACTTGCCTTGGGGTGGTGGTGGTGGCAGAGGATACTCGGAGCTGCTTCAGGCTCAGAGTGGCTCCCAAGCATTGTTACTGTTGTTGCCAAGCTAAAGATGCATGATGGGACCTGGAACCACTACAGGAAGAGGATATAGGCTTCCTCCCCTGAAAATCTTCCTCCTCCACACTACTGAGTCAGAAGAGGAACTGACAGGGATGGGAAGCTGAATTCTTCCCAAGAGAACTGAAGGTCCCCACTTGTGTGTGTATGTACACACACACTTTTAACTGATTGCCATCTCTTGCTTTAAAAAAAATCATAATTTATCTAGCATCATTTGACACATGTAACTTACCTGTTATCTGCCACATGCTGCCAGATTACATTACTTCACAGTTAACAAATCTTCATCAGTCAGTAAACCTTATAAAATCAAAATTGACTACTCACCCACCACTTGATTGGCCCTCTCTGGGGGGGTGTCAGAGTCAGAGCACTTTGCTAATAAGAGCCAATCAGTTCAAATTGCACTTTGTCTATGAAGGTCAATCATTTCAAATTGCACTCTGCCAATTTGGTGTAGTGAGGTTTAATTAGTGCTGACTTGGTGTAATGAGGTTCCAGCGGTGTAGTGGTTAGGAGTGCAGACTTCTAATCTGGTGAGTTGGCTTTGATTCCATGCTCCCTTACATGAAACCAGTTGGGTGACCTTGGGCTCTCCACAGCACTGATAAAGCTGTTCTGACAGAGCATTAATATCAGGGCTTTCTCAGCATAAGCTACCTCACAGGGTGTCTGTTGTGGGGAGAGGAAAGGGAACTAGATTTTAAGCCACTTTGGGACTCCTTCAGGTAGAGAAAAGCAGCATAAAAGAATCAGCTCTTCTTCAAATTGCACTCTGCCAATGAGGGCAAATTAACTCAAATTGCACTCCTCCAATGAAGGCCAATAAGTTCAAATTGCACTCTGCTAATGAGGGCCAATCAGTTTAAATTGCACTCTGCCAAAGAAGGCAGCTGAAATGTCATGTAAATAAGTCACTCCCTACCTGATTGCCCCCTCTGAAAATATTGCTCCAATAGTAGATAGGCCTCAGCCAGGAATTGTCCACCCTGGTAGTTTAGCCCCAATCAGGAGGGATCTTCCATCAAAGAAAGGCTAATAACTGATCAACTCTCCATCAGTTTCAGATGTTTGCTGGGTGGAAGAGGAATCAGCCTCAGAGGATTCCCTGCTGTCAGTAAGTTGCCCTGGCCTCTTTCAACTCAGAGGAAATGGGGGTGGGGGGTAAGCTGCCTCCTGCCACCTGCCACCGTCTCTGCATGCTTTCTGGAGGTGGGGGCTATGGGAGGCCAGGAAATAGTCCCCTTCTAATATGCTGGGACCCAGGGCAGCCAGGAAAGGCTTCTGCCCTGGGGATGTTAATTCATGAGTAATTTATGTGAGCTTTGCAATTTGTAATATGAGAAGGGATGAAGACTTTGGGGATAACCATCACAAGCAATTTCAGCAGAGAAATAATGCTGATGTAGGTGGGACTGGGAAGACATACACTTTTCCTTTCCATATAGATACCATGTTTGTTGTGCTGCGGTCTATCCAAGACCATCCCTACAGAGCAATTATGAGACCAATGTCATGGAAGATTGGGAAGGTGGAGACAAGAACACAGAAGCACCTTGAGGCCCAGGAGACATGTGATGGGGGGATGACACTGTTTCTCAGTAGTACCCTCCTAGTAGAACAAGAGTTGGTTTTTCTACCCTGCTTTTCACTGCCCAAAGGAGTCTCAGAGTAGCTTATAATTGCCTTCCAGTTTCCCCACAATTGACAATCTGTGAGGTTGGTGAAACTGAGAGCACTCTGAGAAAAACTGCTCTGTAAGAACAGTTTCTAACAGGAATGTGACTAGCCCATGTTCACCTAACATGTGGGAGGATCATGGAATCAAATCCAGCTTGCCACATTAGAAGCCACTGCTCTTAACCACTACACCAGGTTGTACAAATTGCCATTGCCTTAAAGAGATGTAGCTAGAGCGCTGGCAGAAGCAGCTGTTGCAGGAGGATGGTGTAAGTCTTTTTGTTGTTGTTGTTCATTGATTGTTATGGGATTATTTCCCCTTAAATTTGAACCTTCTGGCCAATGGCTTCTCTGAGCAATGCAAGGAGGGAAACACTCAGAGATATCCTATATATAGAGTGGTAATTGTGTGGTACTTTGATAAGGGAAGAATGATTTTGTCTTTTGTGTTCTCTATGTCTCTTTGGAGGAGGGAAATGCTACACATCCCCCAGCCCTGTCCCAAGCAGCTCTTTCCTTCAGTGGAACGGATCTCTACAGTCTGGAGAGAAGCTTTAATTCTGGAGTTTCTTCAGGTTCCACCTGGAGGCTGGCATCCCTGAGTAGAAGGGGACTATTTCCTGGCCTCCCATAGCCCCCACCTCTCAGGAAGAGAAAAGTGGCATATAATAACCAACTCTTTTTATATATGTTTAAAAAGTTGAGGGAAGCTGACAGTAATTGAGAAACCTTTGATTCACAATGTTTTCATGTTTTATTGTAACATACAACTGTTTTTATTTACTTTGATATTTAACTGAACTGAAGAATGTACAGACTGAAAGGTTTCCATTTCTTTGAGTAGATTTTGCTATCAATTAAATAATTTCATTGAAGAAAGAAACACTGACAAGTTTATTAATTAGTTGATGTTTATTGCTATTAGCAGTTACTGCCATACAGCATTTCACTTTGTTTACCTCTTGGAGTCCAGAATCCCTGCACCTCCATGGGATCCAAATCCAGAGAGTTCCCCCCTCCCAAGTAGCCCTTTTCTCCAGGGGGACTGATCTCTGCCCGGCCTTCCCATTGGGAGATGGGTAGAAAGGAGACAACCAATTATCCCATGGCTTTCCCTTCCTACCCTTAGGGAGATGTGAATGGGAATGATGCAGCCCCCAGTGGTTTTCCCCACCCAGCTCAGTCTTTGGGCGATGTGAGGGAGGAAGGCCTCCCTGCATCCTTCCCTGTCTGGCCCAGCCTTTGGAAGATGTGGGTGGTGGCTTGGAAAGAGTCTTCCCCCACAACCTTCCCTGTACAGCCTTAGGAAGATGGAAGTGGGTGGGAAAGAGGCAAAACCCTCCCCTGTGGCCTTCCCTACCCTGCCTGGCCTTTGGGAGATATGGAGAACAGGGTGTGAAGGAGGCACCCTCTCTTGGGCCTTCGCTGCCTAGCCTTTGGGAATTGTGTGTGTGTGTGTGTGTGGGGGGGGAGTTGGCACACCCCCATACACACACAGCCTTCCTGGCTGGGAATTTGGAAGATGTGGAAGGCAGGTAGGTTTCAAAGCAGCCTGAATGGCCTGGCCTTTGGAAAATGTGAAGGTAAGGACAGTGGTGACCTGTGTAGACACTGTTGTATGGGTTGTGGGGGTAGGTGAGCTATTTCCAATCCAGAGCAGCTGTTTTCTCCCTTCCCTTCTCCTCCCACATCTTTCTTTCCTTTTTTCTTTTTTTCTGTCTGTTTCTCTTTCAACCTGTTTTTCTTTCATCTTCCTGATGGTTTCCATGCCCCCCACCTGGAAGTTGCCAACTCAGCAGGCTGCATATGGTCAGGAATCAAACCCAGCTCTTGAGAGTACTCTTTAACCACTTGACCACACTGGATTTCAAGATTGAGCAAGGAGTGGGGAAGAGGACAGCAACCCCCCTGCATCCGGTTCTGGAGAAAGGCGACCAACCATTGCAGTGCAGTCTGCCTAATTCTGGTCCCGGCGAGGTGGTGGGCCAAGAACTCGTGGTTGACCATATCAAATGTGGCTGGCAGATCTAAGAGCATTAGAATGGCCAAACCACCTTGATCCAGCTGGCACCGATATAATCTGTCAAGGCAACCAGCATAGTCTTTGCCCTGTGGCCAGGGCAGAAGCCAGACTGGTATGAATCAAGGGCCAAAGTTTCTTCCAAGAATGCTAGGAGCTGGTCTGCCACGGCCCAGTGCACCACCTTACCCAGAAACGCAAGATTAATTCTAATTTAATTTAAAAATTAGAAAATGTTTTTTGAACGTGAGGGCCATTTGTAGATGCAATATATTACCTTGGAGGGTGGTGGAATCTCCTTCTTTGGAAGTGTTTAGGAGGAAATTGGATGAGCAGCTGTCAGGAGTGTGTGATTTTTAAGAAAAGTTGGGGAGCTGGTCTGGATGGCCTTTGTGATCTCTCCCAACTCTGTGTGATTCCAATTGTGATTTTATATGAACAAAAGCTATACATATCTCGGCCTGCAAGAGATATGCTGTATATTTTTCAAAGCAGAAATATAATCTTCCAAGCACATTGACTTCAATGGTTTTAGAAGGACATAACCCTGTTTAGGATTGCACTGTAAATATGACATAACCATATTATACATATTAATATAGCTATCATCAGGTTGGCCCAATTACTAATTAGCTTAAAGATCAAGCATTTTGACTGCTTACCTACTGATCACTGATTGTAATGCCTCTTTTTGTAGAAAAGAAATGGTAGAATTATTTACGTAGGCAGAAACACTGACTAATACCTAAGAAGTGAGTATTGGCTGTAGAAAACAATAGTATTTATGTATCTATGGATCTAAATCCCTTGGATAAAGAATAGAAATCGAGGATTATTCAGAGGAGCTACTTTCAAATAATTAAGTAACTTTACTATTAATACTATGGACAGAATAAGGAGGCACCAGAAAAGTACCCACAGCATTGCCTGTAACAGGATCTAACCCTTAGAATGGTTTTATAATAAGGGGGGGGGGGGTTGAATTGAAATATCCTTCTATTCCTCCATTATAATTCCCATCAGTGCTTACTTTATTACCAATAGATGGTTATGCACTCAAATATTAAAATAAAGTACTTTGGCAGAATTAAATTCAGCAAATATAATTCAGAGTTTTGCCCCCTCTCAATTGCTGTGAAGTGTTATTGAATATGACCAAAATACGCTTACATTAGATTTCCACAAAGACTGGCATATGAGCCTATCTTAAGTGCAATTATTCAGAGCTGAGCTAGCAGAATTCTTACAAGGGCTGAAGTAAGTATCTAAATATCAGATTAATAATTGTATTCTGACAAGTCTACAATTCATAACCCTGCATTAGATGTGAAAAGCTGTTTATTCAGCACCAGCCTGGAAAATAGGAAGATTTGTTTTGTATGGGGGCATTTTCCAAAGCAGAAAAATAACTTGATGGAGCTTTTCATCTGGGTAGGTCTGACAAGCCGTCTGTGCAGTATTGGAATTTCTAAGAGGAACATCAATATAATTTCAAATTAAAATTACTCCAGTGTAAATGTGTCAAAAGCCATTGTATGTCTTGCCTAGATCTTGTGGCAGGTTATCCTTTAAAATGTTCACTTTCCCTGTCAAAAATAAGGGAAATGATGGACATCTTAGATTAGATAATGAACTGCCTCTCTGGTCCTTTATGATAAGGAATGTAATCTAGTACACAGCATTATGTTGTGAATGTCACTGATGATTTCTAAAGTTCCATTATTTTCAGATCTTTCTTCTCATTCTTTCTCAAGACTCGCTATAGTGATAGAATAGGAAATAAGTTGTCAAATTATCAGGTTTCTTTTTCTTCATTTTATAGATTTGGTTGTAAATCTAATTATTATTATTAATAATAAAATACTTGCAACAGTGTTCTTTGCTTATGTTGGTTTGGTTTGGGCTCCCTGGTTTGACAATGTTGGGCTTGCCACTTTAGCCTTGGCTTCTGTGGTTTGATTTTGGTTCTGTTGGGCTTCTTGGTTTTGTTTGCATTGGGAGGCTATTGGCCAGTGATTCTTGGCCAGTATAAACAATACTTTTAAGTTGGTTTGGATCCTCTTGTTTGATACTGGTTGTATTGGGCTGGCCTGTAGTTTTGCTGGGATTCTCTGGTTTGACATTGGTCCTGTTGGGTTTCTTGGGTCTGTTTGCATTGGGAGGCTATTGGCCAGTGATTCTTGCTCTTGTGCCCTGGAAAAAGTATGGATTTTCCCCACAGAAAACAAAGGGAACAACTAGGGGTACCTAGTCACTGTGATCCAACAGTCTCAAAAATTTGGGATGTGGTACTTAGCAAACAGACAGAACTAGGTTCCCTGCAATTTTGATGTCATTTTTCTTGAAAAACATTCCCTCATTAATAGTCCTCCCATAGGGATCTTTAAAAAACTGGAATTCCTTCCTTCCCTGAATTCCAGTTCCAAAATAGTATCAAGGACCTGAATAATCCAGAATACTGGTATGGGAATCCAGCCTGAAGACTAAATCTGAAAAAAAAATGTTTTTTTTTTTAAGTAAAGGTAAAGGTAAAGGTATCCCCTGTGCAAGCACCGAGTCATGTCTGACCCTTGGGGTGACGCCCTCTAGCGTTTTCATGGCAGACTCAATACGGGGTGGTTTGCCAGTGCCTTCCCCAGTCATTACCGTTTACCCCCCAGCAAGCTGGGTGCTCATTTTACCGACCTCGGAAGGATGGAAGGCTGAGTCAACCTTGAGCCGGCTGCTGGGATCGAACTCCCAGCCTCATGGGCAAAGCTTTCAGACGGCTGCCTTACCACTCTGCGCCACAAGAGGCTCCTTTTTTTAAGTGCACATCCCTATTTTGGAACAATGACTTCACATCCCAGTAGAGTTTTATATAGTGAAATACTCTATGCTAAAGAACACTGCTTTGATTGCAGTCATTTCTCCTCTGCACTGTAAAAATCATGTACGGAAACTGTAATAATCATGTGCAGCCGCCAGCATAGCCTGTGTCAACATACACCATCAGTCCCATGGCTTTCTTCAATGTACATTAGAATTATTTTTATTTTTACTTTCATTTATAATTTAATTTGTATACTGCCGCTCCCAGCACTGTCGGTTATATTCAGATGAACTACACGGTTCTATCTGGATATAATAGCATGGTGTATCTTTACTATGCTGTAAGAGAATGTCTGACTAAAGAAAGGGGCCCTTGAAAATGGCATTGAGGTTTGGTGGTGCAAATGTGTTCATGAGCCATGCGAATGGGAAGCCAGAAATAGAGTGCAGGGATGCTGGCTTCCTGATGATTCCATGGCAGCTGCTGCCAACTCATGGAACTGATAGTTGTTTGTTTCCAACGCACTATACTGTCCATTCATGATGCAATATTAATAAAAGATAACATTATGGTTATAGCACCTTCTACCAGCTGTTCAAGCTCTTATGTGAAAATCTGATCGCTCAAATAAAATAGTGAGAAAGTTTGAATTACATCAAAGTTTCTCGTATGTAATTCTATTGCCAATTTCCAGACCACATTCTCTTGAGTTTCATCATCCACAGCACAGTCTAGTAAACAACTGTTTTCAGTTCTCATTTTCAAAATAATCTGGGATTCCCCCCCCCCACCATCCCTGGTCTTTTCATTGTTATTGCAAAATTTGTTTTACTGTGATTAAAGATGGCTTGGTTGCCTTGATCGTTGTTGGTATATCAATAGGATAATGAGAAATCAAACCGTTTTTTAAAACCCCATTCTAGAAACAAAATGTTCTTGCACCATGTATAACTACTTTACAAGAGGAATGAACAGATGGAAATTGTTACAGGGCAGGTTTTTCGTTGCACTGAGCGACCACAAAGGAAAATGTGGTGATATCCATCTGAAAGAGTACCTTTCTGACAGTCCAACCCACAAGCAATTAAATACTAAGTCCTATTTTTCTCTGGCTGAAATTACCACACAAGCTGGCTGTACCACTGTAGAGTTCACATATACATTTTTGATCAGAATTAATTATTGGTGAGAGACCAAGAAGTTTCAAGAACCTTCCTACAATACATTGACTCTCTGCTGTGGTGTTTAGCATTTGTGAGGCTCATCTGTTGTAGTGATAGAATGACTAAATTCCTCACTTCAGAAATGAATTCCAGATCATTACGAAGCCTCTGGGAAGTCCATGCCAACTAATAATCAGTATACACAGTACCAGCATCCCAGCAGCAGTCCCAACAACTTTTTCTTGAAAAGATGGAGGACAAGGAATTGGGTGAAGGCCTACTAGAATCATAGAATCATAGAATCATAGAATCATAGAATCATAGAATCATAGAATCATAGAATCATAGAATCATAGAATCATAGAATCATAGAATCATAGAATCATAGAATCATAGAATCATAGAATCAGAGTTGGAAGGGGCCATACAGGCCATCTGATCCAACCCCCTGCTCAATGCAGGATCAGCCCTAAGCATCCTAAAGCATACAAGAAAATTGTCTATCCAACCTTTGCTTGAAGACTGCCAGCTTACTATTTAAGCCATTGATGTTCATTCAGGATGTCTACTAGCACTGAGGATGGGACATTTACCATTTCTTCTGCCTTCAAGGAGCACTGAAACAACATTCCCCGTGTATCCCCATACCAGCAGATCCTCCTGTTGTTAAGTGTAGTAGAGCTACAATGGACTGGCACAGTTTGTCTAATCACCCATGGCTTCCTTCACTAGTCTAGGCTTATGCCAAAGCCAGACACTGCTTCTATGGTCTGCTAAAATCCAGCTTGGCCAAACCCAAACCACAGGATCAACATGACAGCTGCAGCCTGAGACATGTCTTGCTTTCCTTCTCTCCCCCCCCCCCCATCATTGTATTACTGATTAACTGGCCACGAGAGTCAAGTTTGCCTAGAAGCTTCTAGGCCAGTTCCTTTGTCTTCTCACCTCTGTCGCATCCTAAGCCAAACTGCCAGGGAAAAATCGCTCCCACACTCCAATGCTAGACCTATTAGGACGATGGTTTCCTTTCTTTAAGTCTATCTACACCCATCTCTGGTCTCTCCTTTCAAAAATATATTTAAAATTCTGGCTTTCCCAAGCCAAATTGTGCTTCTGATCTGGATATCTTGAGATCACCCTTCATGCTGCGGGCTGGAGGTGTTGTCTCTCTGTCTCTCCACTCTCCAGGACTGGTAAATATACTTATTACAATCCTTTTCCCTCTTGAATTTTCTATCAGATTGACTGTTAGTATGCCTGATATGTATGTCTATTTCTTTTTATTTTACTTGCTTATTATTTTACTATATTACTATTTGTTGTCTGCTTTGAGTTCTAAAGGATTCAGTTAGAAGAAGAAGAAGAAGAGTTGGTTCTTATATGCCGCTTTTCCCTACCCGAAGGAGGCTGAAAGCGGCTTACAGTTGCCTTCCCATTCCTCTCCCCACAACAGACACCCTGTGGGGTGGGTGAGGCTGAGAGAGCGCTGATATCACTGCCCGGTCAGAACAGTTTTATCAGTGCCGTGGCGAGCTCAAGGTCACCCAGCTGGTTGCATGAGGGGGAGTGCAGAATCGAACCCGGCATGCCAGGTTAGAAGTCCGCACTCCTAACCACTACACCAAACTGGCTCTCTCGCAAGCATAGACATTTGATCCTCCAGCTATTTTACCAACCTCTCGCAAGCCATTCCCCTCTCCACATGTGTCCTTGATTGTGCATACTCATAAATCTTTCTCATCATTCCCAGCAGGAATGCATGTATTGGCGGAAACAGAATCTAGAGTAAGGCTCTTGCTTCCATTGGTACCTTTATTGTTGCAGAGGCAGCCCTTTGCTGTACAGTGCTTTTCTCCTAGCATTAGGTGCTTTTCCATTTCCTGGAAGGTGCTGATATTCTATGAAAAGAAGTTCCTAGTGCCAGAGGAATGTGGTCTGCATTAGAGGACAGCTCCCATAATATGGGTCACCAGAAGTAAAGCTTAGGATCCAAACTGTCATAATGAGGATGCTTGCTTTCTTTGTTGTTTACTTGTCTTGTTTTTTAAGTATAAGGAGAGACAACGATGAAGTGTACAGATAGGGACAAACTCCCTCCAATTCCTTATGAGGCAGGAGAAAATATTTTGGAAACAAACAAAGTTAGAAGAGACCAAACTAATTAAGAAGTGAGTCATGGAGAGTTCCACCATCTTTAATCTGTGTGGAAGTAACTGAATATTAGACAACATGATTTCCAAGAACTGCGTCTTTAGAATAATTTAAAAATCCTACAGCTGCAACAGTGTTATAGGCATGCAATTACCTTATTTCTAGAATTTCTGTACATTTTACAGTACATGTAAAGAATTCTGAGTGCACTTCCAAATACATTTATTTGATTTATAGAGTGATAGTAGAGTTCAAAACAAAGCTATCACCTTCTCCCTTCTAAAGGTGAGTATATCTTAAAGTTAATAGTAGTAATATGTGATTTCTGGAAAGGCTTTAAGGGTATTTTTCACAATATACAGTAATGGTTTTACTAATGCAATACACACTAAATAAAAAAGGCCTCTCCTTAATTAGAGGAAGTGCATAAAATTGATTTACTAAACTTATTAGTTAATGATTGCCTAAGCATAGGTTCTTAGCACAAAAGGACTGACATTTTATCTTAATCAATTCATGTCTTATTAAAATCTGCAAAAACTGAAGTTAATTAAATTCTAAAATAACGCATCATTGAAAATACCTGATTCTAATACCAGAATTATTTGGCAAAAGAGTGCAACATATATAAATGGTAGTCCTTGCAGTATATGCATGTGCGCCCAGACAACATAGAATCATAGAGTGGGAATGGACCTCCAGGTTCACCTAGTCCAACCCCAGCACAATGCAGGAACATCTTTGAACTTCTGTTTTTTCCCCTTTTACTACAGTGAAAATATAGACCTCATATAGGGAAAACTTAAATATAGGGAGAATTTATAGGAAACTGTCTTCTGGACATTCTTAGAAGGGTGAAGGAACTGCCATCAAAATAATGGAGTTAAGTTTGCTTGCTCCATATTTTCCTGCTCTTTTTCTAAAAACACTTCATGGGCACCAGGAAAGGAGTCAGCTGGGTTCACAACACCAATGGATGCCACTTTGGGGATTCCTGTGTTAAAACATGCTTCAGTAGGAAAAAAGAAGGTCAGGGGAAAGGGGTATGGTTCTAGACTTCAGAGGATCTTGGGAAAATAGCCAAGGAGACAATGAGAAAAGGGGAAAGGAGAAGAGTGTGGAGTGGTTGCAGCAATGATGGACTTGTGAATGGGTGTGTGAGGATGCTCTTGTGAACAAGTCATGTTGTTTGCTGCTACCAACTAAGTTATATTTCACCCCTTTATAGCCTTTTGTTATCTGTTATTATAATGTCTGTGTCTAGATTTATGGTATGGCCTTACTTAGAATATTGTGTCAAAATCTGAGTCCAATGACCAAATTTTTATTCGAGGCACGAACTTTTGTGTGCATGCATACTTCCTTAGAAGTGTGAATGCACACAAAAAATCATGCCTTGAATAAATCTTTGTCAGCCTTCAAGGTGCCATTGGACTCAGATTTTGTTATATTGTTATATTGTTATATTGTTATATTGTTATATTGTTATATTGTTATATTGTTATATTGTTATATTGTTCCATGTAAATGTTCTGAAATGTTTTCTGTAAACTGCCCAGAGCCGTAGGGAAGGGTGGTATAAATAGATAGATAAATAGATAAATAGATAAATTGATAAATAGATAAAGGGGAGGGATCAGTGTTTGAGTATTTCCTAAGCGAGAAGGAGGCACAACAAGAACTTTCTTCTAGGTGGGTGATCTAGTTTTGCTATTACTGATCAGACAAGTTTCTTTATAGAATCAGCCATCAGATGGCTATCCAGGCTTTGTTTAGAAATTTCCAAAGATGGAGAATCCACCAACTCCAGAGGAAGCCTGTTCCACAGAGAAACTGCTTTAACTGTCAGGAACATCTCTGGATGTATAGTCAGAATTTCTTTTGAATTTATTTCATCCCATTGGTTCTCGTCTGTCCCTCCAGGGCAAGAGAGAACAACTCTATTCCATCTTCTATATGGCTGCCTTTATAATATTTGAAGATGGGTATCAGATCCCCCCTCAGACATTTCCTCTCCAGCCTAAACAGACCAAGTTCCTCCAACCTTTCCTCATACGTCTTGGTCTCCAAATGCCTCACCATCTTTGTTGCCCTCCTCTGGACACACTCCAGTTTGTCTACATCCCTCTTCAACTGTGGTGCCCAAAACTGAACAGTACTCTAAGTGAGGCCGAACCAGCGCAAAGTAAAGCAGTACCATCATGCCCCATGATCGGGACATGATACTCCATTTGATACAGCCTAAAATCCCATTTGCCTTTTTAGCCACCAAGTCACTCTGCTGACTCATGTTCAATGTATGGTCTATTAAGACTCCAAGGTCCTTTTCACACATACTACTGCCGAGATGGTTTTTCCTACTTAATGCAGAACTTTGTATTTGTCCTGTATTGTGATTCTGTCTTCTGTTGTGTTTGCTACCCCTTCCAGTTCAGTATTGTCCGCAAATTTAATAAGCAACCCCTCTAATCCCGCATCCAAATCATTTATAAATATGTTGAACAACACAGGCCCCAGGACAGACCCCTGGGACACTCTACTTGTCACTCTTCTCCAAGAGGGTGCTGAACCATTAACAAGTACCCTTTGGATATGATCTGTCAACCAGTTGTCAATCCACCTGACAGAATTAGGATCCATAACACATTTTACCAACTTCTCAACAAGATTATCATTTGGAACCTTATCATATGCTTTACTAAAATCCAGATAAACTATGTCTCTACAGCATTCCCCTGATCTGCAAGGTAGTCACTTTCTCAAAAAGAGAGAGAGAGAGAGATAGGGTTGGTCTGACATGACTTGTTCTTGTGAAACCCGTGCTGATTCTTAGAAATCACAGCTCTCTGTTCCAGCTGCTCAAGGACGGACTGATGATTTGTTGCAAAATTTTGTCAGCTACAGATGACAAGATGATGGATTGGTAGTTACAGATTCTCCTTTTCCCATTTCTTGATGATAGGGACAACCTTTGCCCACCAATCATATGGCACCTCACCTGTTCTCCAAGAAGTGTCAAAATAGTGGACAGAGGTTCAGAGATTACATCTGCATGTACTTTTAGTACACTTGGATGCAATTAATCTGTCCTAGAAGACTTTGTTTCATTTAAAGAAATTAGGTGTTTATGGACTGCTCCCACAGTGATCCTAGGCCACCTTTCCCATCCCCCCTATTGTGATAAGTTTTTGACACATTACCACACAAGAGAAGACTGAGGAGAAATAGGAGTTGAGAGGGACCTTATAGAATAGTACCCCTTATAGACAACTTAGACAGAGCTTCTGGCCTCATCTTTGTCGGGCTTGAACACTGGTAATGCACATGATTTATAGCCTAATGGACAGTAGATATGAAATTTTATAAGAGGTCAATGGGTCTCACCTATTAATCTGTAGGTTTTTGTTTGGCTTCCCCATCTGAGTAAGTTGTGTTTGTATACAGTAAGCACCGACTGGATATAGCCAGTTAACTAATTATAGTGTCTGCCAGCTATCTTGCTTGGAATCACCCAGCCTGCCTGCTTGGTCTTTCCGTTTGTTGGAAATGACTTCTTCTAGACTTTGAATTCTAAGATATGTTATGGAACTGTTATGCTTCTGATTTACTTTCACCTTGAGAGAGAAGCAAGGGGAAAAACCACTGCAATAGTATTCTCAAAAACCCAGATGAACAACCATTGGAAAATTAACTGAGTACTTATGAAAACAAACTCCATGTAGAAGGAAAAAGAAAACCCAAGGCCTGTGTACAGCAAAGGTGAGGTGACATGCAGAATGAAAAAAATGTGCCCAATGGAAATGCATGGTAAAAGTGAAGGAAAACACCAGTTTGTAAAAGGCCTTATTTGATCCTTGAACAGGAACTGGAATTTTTCTAACCATATTTTATAGGCCTTTTTTCATTCTTGCTACACCACAATATTAGTTAATCCTTAATGAATCTCCCTATCATGCATCTGGATTAAAATGTTCCTGCTGTATAATGAATAGCGCATTTGAAGTTCCCCCACCCCAGCATGCACGGGCTGTTAAATATATTTAAAAACCTACTTGTCTTCATAGGGTTGAAGATTATGAGGACAAGTGCTGTCGGAATGTCAGAGCCTTATTAATGATACTAACTGTGGATATATTTTTATTTTGAGATATTTATAGTCATGGAATGGATGCTGAAGGTTTAGCAAGAATTAAAAACAGATTTTGCTGGTTTATGATGATGCAGGAATTTCCTTTGTAGTGTTTTAGATGAATGAAAAGCCCCATTTTAAAGACTGATGATTTTGTGCACTTACATTTATTTACTTAAAATATTTCTGTGCTTAACTTTCTCCTGAGCATCTCATATTCAAGGTAGGTAACAATGATATTAAAATAATTGGATAAAGCAAACATTAAAAACAACAGAGAAAACATTATACACCAATGTAAATACCTCATGACCCCACCTAGAGGGTATTTACCCTTTTGCCTAGGCTCCAGCTGTCCTAAATACTCACTGGAATATCTCTGCTTAACATTATCCTGCCGGCTAACCCCAGATAACTAACAGCTGCCACATTTTGTACCAGCTTCAATTTCTGAAGGCAATTGGGGAACAGCCAGGTAGTGAACAATGTGCAAACAACTGAGCAAGTTTCTTTGGAGGGATTATCCTGGGGGGGCCCAAAGTGCTATTTTGTCCCAATAAATTGTTTATGCCTGAACTTTTGGTTAAATTAGACTTGATTAAAACAATCATAATTGCTTATATTTATATGCTGCCCTTCCCCAAAGGCTCAGGCTCATTTTGGAAGCAGTTTATTTTTCTTTAAAAAAAAATCATGGCTCAAAGATGAGCCTTTTAAAAAGTCTCTTTTTTTGCTGACTGAATTGGTTTGTGGATCATTTTAGTTCTATAGGAAAAAAGAAAATACGAAGTTTATTTAAAAAAAAATTAAGTTGGCTTCTTTTGAAAACAGTTGCGAGGACCAGATTGTCATGTGAGTTCTACGTGGAAGCATTTTATGTGGCAGGCACTCTCACATCCCTAGGTTTCCCAGGTCCCAGTTCAGCATTGGAATTACTAGATTATGCTGGTTGCCACTGCTTTGGGATTCCACAAGTGGAATGATTCAGGAGGGCACAGGGGACTGCCCTCTCAAATTCCCTACTCCTCCTTCATATGTAGATGGCTGGGTCACCATGGGCCGGTCACACTTCTCTCGGACCTCTCTCAGCCTCACTTAAATCCCTGGACAGCCTCTGCTGTTATGCATGGGAGTGGGGTGAGGAAGAAACACCATGGCCTGAAAGCCTTGCAGGGTGCTTCTGTGGAATGGTGCAATACACCGAGAGGAACCGGGTAGATGGCCTGCAAGCCCCAATGCCCTGGATGCCCAGGCCAATTGGGTAAGGCCATGTTGGTGGGCACAATGGGCAGAAAGGCTCTGCTATACCCTGCCACAGGGCTGCTGATCCCTGCTTGGCTCATGGGTGCGGTTACCCTGGCCATCCCAAGAGTAGCTGGTGGAGCTGACTGGCTGCACTCTCTGCTGGCTGCTCAAGGACACAGTGGGCTGATCTTATGGGCTGGGCAGTGAAGTGGGTACCAGGGAAGCGGCAGATTGATATGTATCCCCCAATCCATGGGCCATAGGCTGGCTCACTGATGCCACAGAGGCTGTGCTGGGTGAGTGCTGCTGCTGGTCTGTAGAAGCACCAGGTGAGCCAAAAAAGGCCAGGGAGATCCCAGCAGCATGGGTGATCTCTTGGTGGATCTCTTCTTGAGCCTGCTGGGTGGCTGCAGCTAGGGAAGGGGGTGCACACAACATCATTTTCTGCAAATGACGCATTGTTGCATTTTTTCTTTAGGGACCACAGAAGATGTTTCCACATAAATAATGATCCTCAATAATTACTAGTTGTGATGGGCAGGAGCCGGTCCTGCCTCTGAAGGGGAAAAACAGCCACTCAGCTGAGTCTATGGGGGTGCTGTTCCAGCACCCAATCACCTTTGAGAAGGGGCATGTCATGCTGGAGAGAAGTACAATAGGGGATAGTTCAGTTGAAGTCTGCATCAAGGAGAGGGCAGAGTTTAGTTCAGTTGTGCTTCAGGAGAGAGTACTGATTGCTCAGGTCTGGCTCAGCAAAAGAGCTGATGGAGTGAAGGGTAGCTCTGCTGGGCAGTGTGGTAAAGTGGTTTAGCTCAACCCTGGGAGAAAATGGACTATCCAGTTGTTAGGCTTGTCTCTGATAATGAGCAGATCTTATGCCATTTAATAATCAAACACTTAGTAAAGGGCATGCTGATGTGGATGGTATCCTGAGTATGTGAGGGGATTCAGCCTAGTGGCTAGTCAGTAAAAGCCTGCTTGTATCTGAAAGCATTAAAGAGAATTCACGCCGCACTCTGAAGCCCTAACAATCTTAAATGTCAGAGCTTTAGCCAGGTTTCTCCTTTGACTACTTGGAGTTCTGTGCTGCTGAACCATTATTTGACATTAACCAGTAAATAAACAAATTTTCTTTCCTATTTGTGCAGCTCCTGCCTCAGTGATCTCTGTGTTCTTACCACAAAGCTCATCTCATGGCAGCAAACCCTAAGCTTTACATTTACTACTTTAAAAAACGTCTGGTAACTGGGGGGAAAGTTTACACCTGACAACAAACCTGGTTCCCCAAGTTCATAAGAGGCTGTGTGGTACCCCTTAATTGGTAGGAAAGGTGTGCCACACTGGTGCAACCAGATTGGGTATGTTCCTCCCATGACAGTCATGTATCATCTAGTTCAATAGATTGCTTGTTTAAAAGACACAGTTCTTAGTGTTGAAATAGAAAGGATAATTTTCAGAGAGTGGAGCATGCAAACCAATTATCTCGGAAGACTAGTGACCGCTGTGAATCTTTTTGAACAAGCACTGCTTGAATCAGCAAACGCAATCTCTCAGTAGAGATAGCAGACAACATGGAAGAAAATTATTCTTTAATATTACATGAAAAAAATTGTCAAGGTGAATGGCAACTCTGTTGAGGAATTCTCTGGTGTAAGCTCTTGTGTAAGGTCTTGTTTGGGTCAACTTTGGGTGTATTTGCATGAGAGACATTTTAATTTTTAAGGTTATCTATTTTCCTCTCAGCAGTGGTGAGATCGAGCCAGTTACGACTATTGCTCAGACCAGCATGACAGCAACTTAACTCTTTGCTACTCATTTCTGGCAGGCTCTGGTCATGTATAAACCAGGATAAATTAGATGTGGCTTTTTTTTTTTTATGTAGGTAGCCCGTTTTCTGAGCTTCAGCAAAGGAGAAAGAATCATAGGGGAAAACATTCAGTTCCCTTCATTTGGTCACTTATTATTTCTCTTGCTGAAAGCAGGTTCAATCTGCACTTTTAAAACATATTTTCTGTGTAGTCTAGTAATTTCCATTTCATTGTCTAAAGAAGCTTGCATGCACATGAAGGCTCACACTTGAATGCAACTTTGTTGGCCTTAAAGGTGCCATTGGACTCAAACTTTGTTCGGCTACTTCAGACCAACATTGCTATCCACTTAAATGTATAAACATACGGCAGGGATTGAAGAATCTTTGAAAATAAGTCCCTGCTAGAAATCATTAGCTCGTTTTACAAAATTGCAGACTCCATGTTGCTTGGGGAGTGGGAATGATCATTAAACTTTGCTTTAGGATGCTTTGGGCTGAGCAGGGGGTTGGACTAGATGGCCTGTATGGCCCCTTCCAACTCTATGATTCTATGATTCTGTGAAACCAGCTGAAGTACCTCAGGAAATAAATGCTTCCTGGTAGGGTTTTTCTTAGTTTAGGGAATCAAGAAGGTTAGTATGCGTATCATCCCTGTCACAGTTTACAGCATTTCTTGGTCCAATATGGTGGTATCTACTTCTTCTTTGAGTCTGATCAGTGAATAAGCTGGGTTGTTTCTATTATGGCTGGCTCCCATGAAAAACCAGTAACAGCACTCTGTGGTATATTCTAGTCTACCTCTCAATTAACATTGGCCATAAGCCAAAGCTGACAAAGGGTTCTCCTTTCCTCTGTAGCCTGGAAGCTAAAAGGGTGAGGTATATTGAGACAGGTGAGCACCAGAGTTTTCTCATGTTCATGTCTCAGTCTTGTTCCCCCCCCCACACACACACGTTTTGCTCCCCACCCCTGCCTTCAACCCAGACAGGCAGTTAAAAGGGAAGGAGAGCAGCTAAATATGCAAAACTTAAAAACATCGACATGTATCATGCTCTATTGCACAAATCCCAAACGTTTTGACACATGGATAAATGCCCAAATAACCAAATGTGTTTCAACCCTCCTTGGGGACTTCTTCAGTGGTCTAAAATTTAAATGCACTTGTGATGTAATGGGGACTATAAGGTGGTAAACAAAATGAAATAGATAAAAATGTATTATGAAGAGCGGTTATGCAATAAAAATCCATGAACTATTTAAATATAGATCTGTGTATAAATACTTAGTGTGATGATTACTCACATGAATGGCTTTGTGCAATAGAGCATGATATACATTGATGTTTTTAAGTTTTATATGTGCACATGCATTTTAATAAATATTTGCATTTTAATTTTTTTTTACTGATAGCTATTCTACTGCTGTTCAACTTTGAGAATTCCTTTATCACACTCTCAATTGATTGTCCAAGCTAGTATATAAATGCAAGTTCCTCTCTTGAAATTCTGTTAGATTTGTGTGTGCGTTTATATTTGTCCAGATCTTGGTGCAAAATGTGGTGGTTCATAATTTAACAGTAATATGATCACTTGCATGTATAAATGAGTCATGAACCATCAAACAGCTTAGAACTCTCATCTTGAGTTCTCACTCAAAGTTGTTCGTAGTATTTAGTCCACCCATGCACATGCAAATAGTGTTAACAAACATATGTATGCACAAGCTCTGACTTTCAAAGGAGAAACAGGACCAGGGACAGGTCTCTTATCTTGCTTATCTTGCAGCAGTAAATGGGCTAAAGTGAATATAATCTGGACCTCACTTAAAATAGTACCTCAATTTATAAAGTGTATGTATGTGAGTTCAAAATAGTCCTTATGTTGAATATTAAGTGCCATTTGTTGTTGCTGTTAGGTTCCAGTCGTGTCCGACACATCACGACCCCATGGACAATGATCCTCCAGGCCTTCCTATCCTCTACCATTCCCGGGAGTCCATTTAAGTTCTCACTGACTCCTTCAGTGACTCCATCCAGCCACCTCATTCTCTCTCGTCCCCTTCTTCTTTTGCCCTCGATCTCTCCCAGCATTAGGCTCTTCTCCAGGGAGTTCTTCCTTCTCATGAAGTGGCCAAAGTATTTGAGTTTTATCTTCAGGATCTGACCTTCTAAGGAGCAGTCAGGGCTGATCTCCTCTAGGACTGGCCGTTTTGTTCGCCTTGCAGTCCAAGGGACTCGCAAGAATCTTCTCCAGGGCCAGAGTTCAAAAGTCTCAATTCCTTAACGCTCAGCCTTCCTTATGGTCCAACTTTCGCAGTCATACATTGCAACTGGGAATACCATAGCCTTGACTAAATGCACTTTTGTTGGCAGGGTGATGTCTCTGCTTTTTAGGATGCTGTCTAGATTTGCCATAGCTTTCCTCCCCAGGAGCAAGTGTCTTTTAATTTCTTTGCTGCAGTCCCCATCTGCAGTGATCTTAGAGCCCAGGAAAATAAAATCTGTCACTATCTCCATTTCTTCCCCCATCTAATTGCCAGTAATTGAGAGGACCTGATCTTTGTTTTCTTGATGTTGAGTTTCAAGCCAACTTTTGCACTCTCCTCCTTCACCCGCATCATCAGGCTCTTTAGTTCCTCTTCACTTTCTGCCATTAGAGTGGTATCATCTGCATATCTGAGGTTGTTGATATTTCTCCTTGCAATCTTGATCCCAATTTGTGACTCCTCTAGTCCCACCTTTCTCGTGATGTGCTCCGCATACAAGTTAAATAGGCAAGGCGACAGTATACAGCCTTGCCGAACTCCTTTCTCAATTTTGAACCAATCAGTGATTCCATGTTCAGTTCTCACTGTTGCTTCTTGACCTGCATATAAGTTTCTCAAGAGACAAATAAGATGCTGTGGTATTCCCATCTCTTTAAGAACTTGCCACAATTTGTTGTGCTCCACAGAATCAAAGGCTTTAGCATAGTCAATAAAGCAGAAGTAGATGTTCTTCTGGAACTCCCTAGCTTTCTCCATGATCCAGTGTATGTTGGCAATTTGATCTCTAGTTCCTCTGCCTCTTCGAAATCCTGCCTGTACTTCTGGAAGTTCTCGGTCCACATACTGCTGGAGCCTAGCGTGTTAAATTTTGAGCAGAACTTTTCTAGCATGAGAAATGAGTGCAATGGTGCGGTAGTTTGAACATTCTTTGGCATTGCCCTTCTTTGGGATTGGAATGTAAACTGACCTTTTCCAATCCTGTGGCCCTTGTTGAGTTTTCCAAATTTGCTGGCATATTGAGTGTAGCACTTTTACTGCATCGTCTTTTAAGATTTTGAATAGTTCAACTGGAATGCTGTCACCACCACTAGCTTTCTTGTTGCTCAGACTTCCTAAGGCCCATTTGACTTCATATTCCAGGATGTCTGGCTCCAGGTCAGTTACTACCCCATTGTGGTTATCAGGGATGTTAAGCTCGCTTTTGTATAGTTCTTCTGTATAATTTTGCCACCTTTTAAAAATCTCTTCTGCTACTGTGAGGTCCCTACCATTTTGGTCCCTTATCATACACATCTTTGCATGAAATGTTCTCTTCATATCTCCAATTTTCTTGAAAAGATCTCTGGTCCTCCCCATTCTATTGTTTTCTTCTATTTGTTTGCACTATTCATTTAAGAAGGCATTCTTATCTCTTCTAGTTTTTCCCTGGAATTCTGCATTCAGTTGGGTGTATCTTTCTTTTTCTCCCTTGCCTTTCACTTCCCTTCTCTCCTTAGCTATTTGTAAAGCTTCCTCAGACAGCCATTTTGATTACTTGCATTTCTTTTTCTTTAGGTTGGTTTTAGTTGCTACCTCGTGTACAATATTGCGAACCTCTGTCCATAGTTCTTCAGGCACTCTGTCTATCAGATCTAATTCCTTAAATCTATTTGTCACCTCTACTGTATATTCATTGCGGATATCATTTAGTTCATACCTGAGTGGCCTAGTGCTTTTCCCTACTTTCTTCAATTTAAGCCTAAATTTTGCAACAAGAAGCTGATGATCTGAACCACAGTCAGCTCCTGGTCTTGTTTTTACCGACTGTATAGAACTTTTCCATCTTTGGCTTCAGAGAACATCGTCAATCTGATTTCTGTGTTGACCGTCTGGTGATGTCCATGTGTAGAGTCGTCTCTTGGGTTGTTGGAAAAGAGTGTTTGCTATGACCATTGTATTCTCTTGACAAAATTCTATCAGCCTGTGCCCTGCTTCATTTTGTACTCCAAGGCCAAACTTGCCTGTTATCCCAGTTATCTTTTGGCTTCCTACTTTAGCATTCCAATCCCCCATGGTGATAAGCACATCATTTTTTGGCGTTGCTTCTAGAAGGTGTTGTAGGGCTTCATAGAACTGGTTAACTTCATCCTCTTGAGCAGCAGTGGTTGGGGCATAGACCTGGATCACTGTGATGTTGAATGGTTTGCCTTGGATTCAAACTGAGATCATTCTGTCATTTTGGGGATTGTATCCCAAGACTGCTTTTCCTACTCTCTTATTGATTATGAAGGCTACTCCATTTCTTCTGCGAGATTCTTGTCCACAGTAGTATACCTGATGGTCATCCAAATTAAATTTACCCATTCCTGTCCATTTTAGTTCACTGATTCCTAAAATGTCGATGTTCAGTCTTGTCATCTCTTGTTTAACCACGTCCAGTTTGCCTTGATTCATGGATTTGATGTTCCAGGTTCCTATGGAATAAAAATCTTTGCAGCATCGGACTGTCTGTTCGCCACCAGTTACTTCCACAACTGAGCGTCCTTTTGGCTTTGGCCCAGTCACTTCATTCATTCTGGCGCTACTCGTACTAGCTGTCTGCTCATCCCCAGTAGTATATTGGACACCTTCTGACCTGAGGGGCTCATCTTCCAGCGTCATATCGTTTTGCCTTTTGAACTTGTCCATTGGGTTTTCATGACAAAGATACTGGAGAGGTTTGCCATTTCCTTCTCCAGTGGATCACCTTTTGTCAGAGCTCTCTGCTATGATCTGTCTGTCTTGGGTGGCCCTGCATGGCATCGTTCATAGCTTCACTGAGCTACACAAGCCCCCTTGCCACGGCAAGTCAGTGATCATTGAAGGGGGATTAGGTGCCATAACTCTCTGTAAACTCTAATACTAATTGAATTCGTCTCAAATGCAGGTCTCTGCTGGAATATCTTGGAATATAATCATAGAGTCCAAAGGGACTCCCAGGATCATGTAGTCCAAGCCCCTGCAGAATTCTGGAAATTCACAACTACCTGCATATCCATAGTGAGTCCAATCCCATGTCCAGATGATGCCCCCTCAAACCAGACTCCCTGGCCTCGAAGAAATTTGCCTCCCGGCCTCAAAGTGACAATTGGCATTTCCCTTCTGCCCACCTACTCAAAATCTGCCTAGGCTCACAGAACCAGCATTTCTGTCAGGTGGCTATCTAGCCTCATCTTAAACAATTCTGAAGAAGGAAAACCCACCACCTCATGAGGAAGCCTGTTCCACTGAGGAACTGCTCTGTCAGGAATTTCTTCTGACTGAACTTCTTTAGCCAAAAGTTCCTTTGAATTAATTCCAACCCATTGGCTCTGATCTGACCCTCTGGGACAACAGAAAACAACTCTGCTTCATCCTCTATATCAGGGGTAGTCAACCTGTGGTCCTCCAGATGTTCATGGACTACAATTTCCATGAGCCCCTGCCAACATTTTCTGGCAGGGGCTCATGGGAACTGTAGTCCATGAACATCTGGAGGACCACAGGTTGACTATCCCTGCTCTATATGACAGCACTTCAAGAACTTAAAGATGTATTTGAATTACTTGAAAGGAAGTAGCAGAAAACTTGAAAGACCTTGGGACTTGGAAAACTTGGAACAAGTATTCAAATTTAAACTTGATCCATTTAAACGACTTGATTCTTGGACTTCTTCAGTAAGATTTCTCAAATTCCTTCATTCATTATTTCTGAATTTTCAGCTGTCATGATAAGTAGTTTTGAAAATAGGGGGAAATTTCCTTCTGATCTTGTCTTCAGTTGCAGCTGTCTAGAACTGGGCGAAATAAGTGATGCATCTCTGTATCCAGATGCATTTTATATACCATGACCAGCTCTGATACTGAGGACTCTTTACTGTTCACAGTCAGGAAATCTGTGACTATAGAAGTAACTAAATGGAATATAAATAAAGACTTCAGATTGAGGTGAAATCCAGATGTATTGAAAGAAATGAGAATTGTGTTATGAGATTTCATGAGTAGTTATATAGTTTGGAAGATATAGTAGTTTAAATTTATCCTGTTCTTTATGAACTGTTCTCTGAATCATGGATATATGTAGCTGGTGTGTATTGATAACTAGTGAATATACATGTTTCAAGACAAAACTGATTGAGACTCCTGACTATTTTTCCTTCATATTTTCAGAGGAGCTTCTTTTCCTTCAGAATGTATGATGTTCATTGCAGGGACTTGTAATGATTCTTCATCTAAAACTATCATGTAAAACTAGGAAACCCCTAAAATGTGTGCTGACTGTGGCCCATGAGCAGATTGCTTGGCAATCAGGGCCAGATCTCTGGCCAGACAACTAAGACACTGGAAGCACTGGTGGGCCAGGGGTGATGAGAAGGCAGAAAGACTATCATCTTCATCGAGACTTGCATAATCATCAGCTGAGTGCAAGGCATGTCTCTGAGATGCTGGCAGCACTGCTGAGGCCTGGCTTGTGCCAAGCATACAGACACAATCCTTGTCTCCCTCCCTGTTTTGTTTGTCAGCACACCTACATCTTCCTAGAAAGATGTTGCTTGCATAGGTACTTGCATTAAAAATATTGCCTCTTTTATTATCATCATTATATAGATATATGAAAAATTCCTCAGGTTTTAGAATGCTTCCTATTGATGTGACTTCATCTGTCTAGGGATCCTTTGAATTTTACAGCAAACCTTTTTAGCTCTCTGACACACCCAGCTGAAAACTTGATCTGCTCATGATCTGATTTGTATAAATGTCTACAATGTAATAATGTATGGTATATATAAAATAAATAAATTGTAAGTTTTCAGCAGGTGTGTCAGACAGCTGAACATGTTTGCTGTGAAATTCAAAGCATCCCTAGACATATGGAGTCACATCAATAGGAAGCATTCTAAACCACGACAAATTTTTCATCTTGAACAACTGTCAATCATATTCGCAGCTACCTGACTGATCAGGGGATCAGCTGAGAGTCAGGTGCTGATCCACTCATCCCTCAGAAAAAAAGTTACATAGTGAAGAAATTTGCTTCTGATCCCACCACTGCATAAAATAGAGGAGAAACTATTTCTCTTACCTCTCATCCAAGATGGGTGGGAAGCTATGTTTTTGATACCTCATTTTCTCTGCAGCTCAAGCCAACAATAATTTTGCTTCATATGGGGGGAGGGGGAAATTAACCAGCAGGAGAGCAGAAGCTGACTCTCAGCTGATGATGATTGCAAGTAGCCTCTTCCTATGAATAAATAGGAAAATGCTATGAACAGCCCATTGCTTAATTGGCTGTCTGAATGTTGTTGCCAAACAGAACATGAGCAGAGCTGGCAAGTGTTCAAATATTCCCAAATATGTTCATGGAAGTCACCAAAATCTGCTGCATGGGTGAAGGTTTTTTTTTTAATAATCAAACTTTTTTGCCATAGGTGCTCACCAATTGCCTAGAAGTGTTCATGAGGGATGGTTAATGAACAGAAGTTCATGATGGGTTCACCACCACCATGAACTTCTAGAGCAATTTGTGATGATTCGTGGATGGAGCAGAAAGCAGGGGTTTTTAAAGTGTCTCCTGCTTTCTGTTAACTGCAAAAATTGCAAAAACAACTGAGCAGCCAAGAAGACAGCTGTTTTGAACTGTCTTCTGCAGACCCCCTTAAACTGTAATTGTGTAAGTTCCCAAATAAATACCAGTACATCAGTGGAGTAAAAAGCAAACGACATGATCGTTCAAATGCTGATTTGTATATCTAGCCTCTGAACAGTGCAAATCCTTCAGAAGATAAAATAAAATTCTTTTCTCATTAAACTTTAAGAGCTTCTTGACATGGAATTACAACAGAGAGGTGTAAATGATGTATGAAATAAAAAAAAACATCTTGGTGAACATATGAAAATAAAATAGGAAACAGTGCAATTCTAAGCACAGTTATGTCCTCCTAAATCCATTTAATTAATGGGCTTAAAAGAGTGCAACTTTGCTCAGGATTGCACTGAAAGTAGTACTTTCTAATTGCTATGAATGTGGGCCATATGTAATAACACTTCCATGAGAAGCAGTGCTTTCCCACCCTCCCTAAATGATGATAAAAATAAATTAAAACTCTTCACCAAAAACAGACATGGCAGCAATGGGGAAAGACTTTTATTTAAAAACTTTTAAAGCTTTCTGATTAGATTGTTTTAAAACAACTCTTCAGTTTTACTGCAACTCTTTTTTATCTATCTGGTAGCTACCTTTGTGGGTAAAAGAGCCTCTTGTGGTGCAGAGTGGTAAGGCAGCCGTCTGAAAGCTTTGCCCATGAGGCTGGGAGTTCAATCCCAGCAGCCGGCTCAAGGTTGACTCAGCCTTCCATCCTTCCGAGGTCGGTAAAATGAGTACCCAGCTTGCTGGGTGGTAAACAGTAATGACTGGGGAAGGCACTGGCAAACCACCCCGTATTGAGTCTGCCATGAAAACGCTAGAGGGCATCACCCCAAGGGTCAGACATGACTCGGTGCTTGCACAGGGGATACCTTTACCTTTTACCTTTGTGGGTAGGGAAAAATACAAAAAGGGCCCTGCTCTAAAGAAAGTGAATAACACTTAGCTCCCATTGAAAGGAATGGAACTGGCAAGTTTTGACTAACATCCTTTTGTTTTAAATAGGATGAAGAAGCAAAGAAACCAAAAGATGAGGGGAAATGTAACATTTCAAATTCAGGGAGATCAGTGTTGGTTAAATAACTATATGTATTCGGTATGTGATTCCTTTGAAAGTCCTCAGATAATTCTCCCAGGTAGGAGTGTCAACATTCACCTTATAGTTTGCTTTAATCCAATAGGAGCGATATGTTCTTGTCAGATAGCCCTGGATAACAAATAGGGTGGTGCATCTATGCCAGCTGCATTTTCTTGGCTGTCTTCAAGGGCAGCCTCATGTGAAATATGTTACAGTAATTCCATCCTGAGGTTACCAAAGCATGAATCAGCATGATAATATCAGGCATTTGAAAACGGGGTGCAAGTTTCTTAGAAGGCTGTAGCTGGAAAAAAGGCCTTTTTCTATCATGGGCCTCTGTTTCTCTATATGTAGACCAGGATCCAGCAGTTCTTGACAGAGTTATTCAGTGAAAAGGCCACACCATCAATAGAAGGAAAACAATTCCCTTTAAAGCAGTATCAATTCCAACCAACTTCACCTCCATCTTATCCGAATTCAGCTTCAATTTGTTCATCCTCTGTCCTTTGACTACTGTATTCAGATACCAGGTATGTTATATACACTATGTGTTGGATTCATGGGAGGAGTTCCATGAATGGGACCCTCCGTCAGCAGACCATGACTGTCTTGCCTCTCCCTCTCATCTTCAGATAAAATGCCCTTTGAACTGCTGCTTCTGGGGAAAACAGGAGACAGACACCTATAATGGGAGGGAGAATCAGTATCCATTCATAGAAACTCTCTGTTAAAAGCCATCATATAATATATATCAATATAAATCCTGTCAGTTCCCACTCTACTATGACACCTCCGAGCAATGTAGTCCTAAACAGAAGTATACCTTTCTGCCTTCAGTGGATTTAGAAGGATGTAATTCTTCCTGGAATTGCACTGCAAATAACCTTGGGCCTATGACTCCTTTCTTCAGCCCCCAGTCTACCTCACAGAATTGTGGTGAGAGTTACACAGAGGAGAGGAGTGCCATACATGGTACCCTGAGCTCCTCAGAGGAAAGGAGAGATAAAAATATAACAGTGTGTGTTACTTAATTTGTATCTACTTTTGCAAAAAAAAAAAAAAAGAAGAGTACATACCACAGGAAAACTCCAGTATGAAGCAACAGAAAACAGTGTACTAATAAAGATTCTTGGATTATTTATTTATTCCAATGTTCACTTTCTTGGGCTTTGCATGCTAAGGAGATATCTATGAAAGCCAAGAATAAATTGCAATTTTGAAGGGTGATGGTGGAAATCACCACAGATACTCAATGTCTCTGTAGCTTTGGATGCATTTTGGGTAAAAATAACCTCACCATTTTTGTGTCCTAGTTCAGGCTTTCTCAACCAGGATTTCATGGAGGGGGTGGGAAGGGGAGGGCCCCCAGGTGGTCATGTATGCAGCTATGCTTCCCAACCATATTCTGCATGATCATGCCACTTCTGAGGTTTCTGAAAAGTTGAAGAATGTTTCAGGGATTTCTCAATGGTAAAAGTTGAGAAAGGCTGTCCTAGTTAATAGAAACTGGGCAGAAGACAGTTTCTCTTATAGGTTATTTTATTATTTTAGGAGTTCATATCAAAAAGAACAGTTTTTTAGTTTAACATTCAACAATGGAAACTTTGACTCAGTTTTACTGCACAGTGATTCAGCTCTTCTGTGGGTGAAGTTGATGGTGGGACGGGCCTCTGGGTTCTGGTTGGTAGTTGGCTCGCAGGCCTGCGGAATTGTTTTAGCTCTGGCATGGCCCTGATGCTGTCTGGGAACTCATTCCACCAGGTGGGAACCAGGATGGAGAAATCCCTGGCTCAAGTGGGGGTTAGATGAGTTACTCTAGATAATTAGCATGGCTAATGCCAACAAAAGTGCATCTTGTCAAGGCTATGGTCTTCTCAGTTGCAATGTATGGCTGTGAAAGGTGGACATTAAGGAAGGCCGAGTGTCAAAGAACTGAGGCTTTTGAACTGTGGTGCTGGAGAAGACTCTTGTGAGTCCCTTGGACTGCAAGGTGAACAAACAGTTCTAGAAGAGATCAGCCCTGACTGCTCCTTAGAAGGCAGATCCTGAAGATGAAACTCAAATACTTTGGCCACCTCATGAGAAGGAAGGACTCCCTGGAGAAGAGCCTAATGCTGGGAGAGATTGAGGGCAAAAGAAGAGACAACAGAGAATGAGGTGGCTGGATGGAGTCACTGAAGCATTCGGTGCAAACTTAAATGGACTCTAGGAAATGGTAGAGGACAGGAAGGCCTGGAGGATCATTGTCCATGGGGTCGCGATGGCTTGGACATGACTTCACAAGTAACAATGGTTATTAAATATTAGCTTGCAATTAATTTAGTAAGTAAGTAATCACCAGTTTCATTGACAGTATTAAATTATTTTAAACCGGATAGGTTTACCTGCTCATAAATAAACTGAACTAATTAGATTTGGATTGTGGCTCTCTGTTGGCTTTTGAAAAGATTGGTGCTTATAGCTTGGTTAGTGGCCATCTTGTGGCAGAAAAATGGTGTGGTCTTCAGGAAGGGAAGTGGTGTGTATGTTTGCCCATGTACTTTGGATGTTCATACTTTAATCTTTTGTTCTATACAATTTGTTTGGATCTGAGAAGAATATTTTTATATCCTCATCTGAATAAGAAGCCTGAATGCTCCTCTAACTATCATTTAATGACTGTTTAGCAGACTTGGATTTTAACATAACATTAGATGAAAGCAAATATATAGCTGCTGCACTGAAGCATTGTTAATTTTTAATAAATACTGAACAACAATAACTTTCTGTTCTATTGCTGTCTTTTTCTGGTCAAACAACCATAGTCTTTAAGACAAATGGGAATAGTTCAATTTGTGCAAAGGAGAAGCAAAAGAGAATTTTTGGAGGTCAAAAAGCACAAAAGAAAAAAAATGCAAAATCTTTAGTCTTATCCACCTTAAAAAGATTTGAATGTCCAATGATTATTCTTGTCTTGGTGGCAATGTCCCCTCTGCCTCAGGTTTTAAAACATATTATGAAGACATTCTACAGCAGCATCCAAAAAAAAATGCCCATAAATACCAAGATATTTAAACTAATTTCCTCTTAGGGAATCAACTGATTATGCAAATTTGCAGTAATATTGTGAAGAAATACTGCCACATTATTAAAATCCAGATTACTCACTTCAGAGATTTCTTCATGGCCTGGGGATGCTTTTAAAACTAATTTTCATGTACACAGAGCTGTTGGGAAATGTAACCACGAATTTCTTCATACTTCATTGAAAAAATGTTTCTCACGCTGTAAGTCTACTTTTCAGTAAACTCTGCCAGAGACAGGATTGTACCCAAGAACTGGTACAATGACAGGATTAATTTCTACCCTCACCCAAAGTTTTCTACCTGTCAAATTGCACAGAATGAGACAGTATACTGAAGAGTTCCTTTACAGAGTGGACATATAAAGATACATGGGCCCATTCCGCATAAGTTAAATGTAGCAGGAGTGTGGCAAAATGTAAACGCTACTAATTTGCAGTTATGCACAACGTCGCACACAATCTGCCACACTCCTGAAACCGATCGGCAAAAAGCGATTCGTTGTAGCGCTTAAAGGGGAATCCAGAAGAGTGGATTCACCCTCCGAAAAGCACTACACTCTTGCAAGCAATCTGCAACACTAGCAAAAAAGACCTGTGCGTTAACATTGTTGCAGTTTCAGCAAAGGCCCTCCCCATGGCTCTCTCCTCTGAACTTCCAGGGAAGTGATCGCCATTTTTTTTTCTCGGAGCGAGCAGAGAGCAATGAGCCAGCGAGCCTTCATTCACCCAGCGAGGCTTCTCTGGCTGCAGTCCCTCCACAGAGCTGCTTTAAAGCTCCCCTCAAGTCACCAAGCACAACACAGCCCCATTTGCAAGTTCCCTTTATTTTCGGCCGAAACTCACGCCCATGCACGGGGGGGATTTTTTTTCTCACTCGGGGGAGCGTGGCAATGATGAATCAGCAGCTCACACGTCAGCTAGATGGGTCTCTATGGGTCTCTACAGGAGGAAGCAAGGAATCAAGGCATATTCGTTGCAACATGTGTTTTTCTTTCTTTTTTTAAAACTGTTCTTAAAGGGAAAGGGGCTTCTCTGGAGCATGATAACAACCGCCCATTGGCTGTTCATTTGATTGACGGCCAGGGGTGGGACAAAGCATGGAAAAAATCGCTTCCTTTCTAGCGATTTTTGGCGAGACCGGAAACCTGTGGGAAACGATTGAAATGCTACTGGATTCCACTACAAAGGCAGGTATGAGTGGGTTGGGCATGGGCCCCTACTCTATGAATTCAGTCTTGTGGGAATTGACCAAGAAATCCAGCTTGGTGTAGTGGTTAGGAGTCCGGACTTCTAATCTGGCGAGCTGGGTTCGATTCTGCACTCCCCCATATGCAGCCAGCTGGGTGACCTTGGGCTCGCCACGGCACTGATAAACCTGTTCTGACCGAGCAGTGATATCAGGGCTCTCTAAGCCTCACCTACCTCACAGGGTGTCTGTTGTTGGGAGAGGAAAGGGAAGGTGAATGTAAGCCACTTTGAGACTCCTTTGGGTAGAGAAAAGTGGCATATAAGAACTAACTCTTCTTCTTCTACATAGGGGAATCTCCATTGTGTGATTATTTCCCTTTCTGTACCCTGCCTATCACAAGTGTACGGGGGGAAAGGCTAGGAGGATTATTGCTGCAATTTCAATGTTTGTGGGTTTCGGTGGGGTGGGGGTTAGTAACAGCTTATGAAAACATTGATTTTGTTCTTTCATTATAGTGCAATTAAACAAGATTAGCAGGTTGTTGGTCTTAGTACTGTTTGTAACTCGAAAAGAGGAGAGCAAAAGATACCTAAGCACTTCCCTATTTGTTGTGTGTATGTTCTCCTAAATACATGCACAGTGACACCAGATTTATTATAATTTTTACAATACCTCGGAGGAACAGAACTAGAGCAGTGACTTACGAGGACATGGGGCATGAGAGGGCTGAGCCGATGTATACCATTAAAGCTACCCTTCCTTCCTTCTTTAATGTGAACACCGAGGAGCTCTCTAATATTAACAGCATATTAATTCACTCACCCCTATGCAATTGCCCATTGGAACACTGGCTGCAGGCTGTAATACTAACAAGACTGTGTGAAGGTGATCTACAGTGATGCGAATGCTCTCCCTGCGGTGACTGATCTGTGACAGATATTTCACACATGCAAGTCAGCACTTGATGCTGCAGTTATAGAATTATGAGCACACAGTTTTGCATTCACTCAAAAGGATGCAATGCATCAACCGAGTGTTTCGAGACAAGTTCTGCAGCTATTAAATCAGTTCTGCTTAACTGCGTGGATTCAGTCAAATTAGCGTACATTAACATGAGCTGGGAACGATAGCCATAACATTTGCCAGAGTTAATTAACACTGTTTCAGTTTTTAAGAGGAATGAAAACCTTATGGATCCACTCACGTTTTGTTTTATAGCACACACTGCTCTTCCCTGTGGCAGCACCAGGGTCAAACCTCTTCCTCTTCCCATTCCACTGGCAACTTAGCCTTAATTTGGTGCATCAGTGCATTTGCAATATGTGCCAGCTAAACGGAAAACAATCTGATCTAGAACACGCATTTGTCTATAGCCAGCCCTGCTAGCTTTTTTAGCTGTTGTGAAGGGGTTTTGTTAATACAAAGCAATGCTTCCTTGTACTTTTCTATTCATTTGCTTTAGTAACACTGCCAGCTGTACTTTCCACTTCACATGAATTCTGGTCTATTCCAATTTTCCACTTCCCTGCATTTAATCCCAGTGTTACAAATGGAATCCCATGCTACACTAATGTCTCTTACTTTCTGGCACAGAAGAGATCAATATTTCAAAATGCCATATGTTTTATAGATTAGGCACCTTTTGCATAGGAATCTATTGGTTTCTGAGCTATTTATGCAACAGCTCTGCATTATATTTTCCTCTGAGAAAGCGTAGGAAAGGTATACAAGGAGGCACTTTCTGAGTCAGGGTGTCAACCTGAAACCTCCTATATATCCACCATATGTGAACCCCCCCACACACACACACACAAACTAGAGTCTTTCTTGGCAGATTTGTGACCATACATGCAGATACCGATTAGCATTTAGAAGACCATAGAACTTTTGAGGCATATGCAGGAAAATGACTAAGATTTCTAAATATCTTTAGTGAATCTCCCCCCCCCCCCATGCATGAGGCTTGCCAGGCTAAGAGCCACATTGCACAGGCTCACCTGGGCTTCAAACTATAAGGGCTACCAAAACCTTTAATATCTGCAACACTTTCTGATGTTTGGGGTGCAAGGTAAGCATCTGTGGCCTCTTTGCACAGTTGTAGCCCTATTCAAATGAGATGTTAAACCCACAGTAGGGTCTAGGTGGGGCCCAGAATTCTCCCAGAATGATAACCATTTCTATGGGAGGAAACAGCAGCTTTGGATGGCAAACTGCCTAGCAACTTACCCATCTCTTCCCCCTTGCAAACTCTACCCTCCCCAGGCACTACCCTTAATTCTCCAGAAATCCTAATCCTAACTCTTTTTGTTGCCAACATCATACTTAAATGTGACCAGAGCAGAACTCAGAGCATCGTTGTAAGAAGGGGCAACATTCTTAATGGCTCTCATTAAGATCTGTGGAATAAAGCAGACAATCTCCAGGGACAGTCCAAATGCCCATTATGTCTGAGAACTAAGGCTGTGCATCAGAAATGATATTTATCTTCTATTTGTCTTGCTTAATTCTTTTATAATTGTGTTGTCTTTTATTATACTTTTTTCCCCCTTTATTTCTTTGGTTATTTTCCAGCTGCTTTTCCAGGATGCTTGTTAGAACACTTCTAGAGAAATGATGGTTGTACTCCACTGACTTAAGTAATAAACTGAAAAATAAAGAAGAATTGGTTCTTATATGCCACTTTTTTCTACCTGAAGGAGTCTCAAAGTGACTTACAACTGCCTTCCCTTTCCTCTCCCCACAACACATACCCTGTGAGGTAGAACAACAAAACAAAATCAGAGTCCAGTGGCACCTTTGAGACCAACAAAGATTTATTCAAGGCGTGAGCTTTTGAGTGTATGCATTCTTCCTCTGTGAGGGAGGTGAGGCTGAGAGAGCCCTGATATTACTGCTCAGTCAATCAGAACAGCTTTATCCGTGCTGTGGCGAGCCCAAGGTCACTCAGCTGGCTACATGTGGAGGAGGAGTGGGGAATCACACCTGGCTCGCTAGATTAAAGCTGTCATTCCTAACCACTACATCAAGCTGGGACAAAATGCTCAAGAGATGTTGAATGGGCTATGATGCGCAAGATATTGTGACAAGGAGTTTAGTGACAGGCCTTGTCTTTCCTCATATCATATATATGTATTCCTTTCATTGCCTTAGGAAATGGATTGTGTTTTGCTTGTTTTACTGAATCACGATGATAAGTAGTATCACTCTCAAAAACATGTTTATCCAAATTCCTTAGTAATTGGGAAGGATTTAAGGAGGATCCTGAGTTGAATGGGATTCACCTGCTCTTATGAAACAGAGTCCAGGTGCAAGGCATCCCTGCAATAAGGAGTTGAGAGGCAGATGTAATACATCAAACTTGTTTACCTCTTATATTTAGGCATAAAAAGGGAGGTATCAACTCAGTATAATGGACTTCTTTACAGGCGTGGCCAAGTACACCTTTTGGCTAGCGGTCCATATCCCTGCTACTGTCCGGGAACCCCTGGTGGCTGCTAAGAGATATTCTTGCTCAGTATGTATATATGCTATATTGGAACATCTATATTATCCTGCTTGCTAATTACAATCAATGAAATATAGACATTTTTCCTATCCACTGGTGTGCTTATTGTTTCCAAATCCTAACAAAAGAACCATTGCCAAGTTGTGTGGCAAGACAGGTGTGTGTGTGTGTGTGTGTGTGTACATGTGTGGTTTTAAACAGGTTAGGACCTATTCTTTGTTTGAAATCCCCTTTTTCCACTACTGGCTCCCCTCTCTTTCAGTAAGGTAAAGTTTATGGCTTCACTAGGAGAAGAGCTGTTTTTTTGTACCTTGTCTTTTACTGCCTGGAGTCTCAAAGTGGCTTACAATTGCCTACGCTATCTCTCCCCACTACAGACACCCTGTAAGGTAGAGGGGCTGAGAGAGTTTGAGAGGAGCTGTGAATGGTTCAAGGTCACCCAGCTGGTTGCATGTGGAGGTGTGGAGAGTCAAATCTGATTCTCTAGATTAGGGACTACCACTCTTAACCACTGTAGCAAGCTGGCTGTGGGAGGGAGATGGTGGCAAACCTGCACATGCATTTTGAACAAACTGTTCATCAATAGAAGATAGTGACTGGAGTAATTTGCATTCTGTTGGATGAAGCTGTTTCACTTGATTCAATCCAATATCTGACTTGATTTTAAGAAAGAAATGACTTCAGTCTTAGAGGTGCTGGGGGACAAGAAGGCTTGGTGCTCCTCTCTTAGCAATACCACTGACAAACATATCACTGTGCACCAGTCACGTTGGTGTGGTTCTGAATTTTTCTGGAAGATAGGTTTCAAAAGGTGGTGCTAGGATACTATCCTTATGGCACATGGAAGAAGTCTGAAGAGTGCTTCAGGTTTCACTTTTTTATCTACATAAATCCTTGAATTATGGCATACAATCGCCAGCTCTGTTTTTCTTTTCTATCAGATGCTGATATGGCTGTGACATCTTTCAGTTTACACCTGAAATTGGTAATCGACAGAATTCAGTGAATGAAGTTCCCTTTTGGTGGTTTAAGAGCTGGTATAATGTCATGGCTAAGAAACTGAGTTACAAATTAGGAAGTCTCGGGTTTAAATTTAATTTCTTTCAGGAACTCACTAAGGATGGGCTTGAGCATGCCAATTTCTCTTACCCTCAACCTTCCTATTCAGTAAGGGGATAATATTAATGACTGCCTTACATTATTGTTTTAGGGATTACAAGATAATTATTTGGAACCAGGAGTGGTCGCAAAATACAATTGCAGCTGGAGCAGCCAGACTGAACTCCCTTAAAGAGGGAAAAGTGAGGAGCAGAGAAGCTATTGCCTTGATCTATAGGGGGAAGGCATCATGTGCAGACTCTGGAAGTGCAGGGCCCACAGCATGTGCTGCGTATGCTACATAGATAAATTGGCCATTCTTTGGACCTCTTGAACCACATGTTAGGACTCCAGGACCTCTCCCTGTGTGCAAGGGGGAGTTACCTGGCAAATATCCTTTTTAATATTTCTGGTATATCTTAGCAAAGTATGGCTAGTCCATGAACTTACCCAGATATGTTTGCATGCCAAAAAATAAAACAATAAAAGTAAATTAAATGAAAATAAATCAACAGTTCTCTAGTGAGTTGCCCTATCCCTCCAGGAGGATCTTGGCTAGTACATAGTAACATAATTAATTGCACAAGCGGGCTGGTCATTTATCTTTCCCTCACCCTAGAAAAGCTTAACAAAGGAATTTTCAGATTCTGGACATTTGTAAATCTTGTCTGATAGCCCTCAGCACTATCCCAATACCTGGAATTATTATTTTCCTAATTTGTTTCCTTATTAAGTTATCTACTTCTGTCATTTTCTCATCCATGATCACCAAATCATCAAGCCCATTTTAGCAAAGCGGCTCTCTCATACCAAATACATATTCAGGTAAGAATGCAAATTTTGCAACCACTTGAGAAAAACCAATAAAATCAGAGTCCAGTAGCACCTTTAAGACCCTTAAGACTCTTCTGACGAAGAGTGCTTGCCCTCGAAAGCTCACGCCCTGAATATTTTTTTTTTGGTCGTAAAGATGCTACTGGACTCTGATTTTATTTTGCTACTTCAGACCAACACAGCTACCCATTTGTATCTACCTGAGAAAAACCCTCAATGCATTACATCATTCCGGAGGTTTCCCTTTAACTCAGTAGGGTTTCTTCGTCACAAACTTGTTAGAATGATTAGCAAGTCTCTGTTTCTTTATTTCACACTGGTAATTACTTCAAGTATATTATGGCCTTGGGCACATCCTTGACTATTTTAACACCACATAGGATCAGATCTTGTGTGTGCAGTTCCTGAATGCATAACATACACCCAGCTTGCAAACTGGTTCATCTTGCTGCTTCTCTCTTCACAGACTTCTCCGTGTCATGGTAGGTAGCTATTGATCTTTTCCTGACCCAAAATATCCTCTTCCATACCATCTCAACCCCCATACTTTCTTCATGTATGCTTGTTTAGTGAACATGTGTTAGGGACTTTTGTCTTATTTTTCAATACAATCATTTTTTGCTAATTTCAAAGTTTACTTCTGCCTGAGATTTCTGGCTGGGCTACTTCTTCCATATACACAGGTTGAGAATCTCTTGTTATCCCTCTTGCTTTTCACATCTCCTAGAATCACTAATTTTCCCACACATTTATTTTACACACAAATGGAACATTTTATGACAGCTGCTTTTTAAGGTCAGGAACTCAAAAGTTGAGCTATAAAACAATATAAAAATTATAACAAATATTTAATAAAATGCACCCATATAATGTTAAAAACAAAGTAAAAATTATACATATCTAACTGCACATGAACAGACCAAATGTTTCAAGCCTCTTCCTCAGTGGTCAATATTATTATACAATGCACTCCTATCTAAAATCAGTTCTGAAGTTTAGCTAGGAGGTCAAGAGAAATCCTGGAAAAATGAATGTAAAGATGTATTAGAATGAGCAAATATTTTTTAAAAAAGAAGTCTAATATATTTTGTATGTTTGCTTTTCAAAAACATGTGGTGACTTACTATTTGGTATAGCCCCAACAAATACTTCTATAGTGTTTCTTTTTGGAGACCTCCTTCTAAGATATATAATGTCTAGGATCACTACTCTGTAAAGATAATCAAGATAAAAGTATTCTATTCAAAAATTAAAAGGTAAAAATGCCCATATTTCAAACAGGATATTTCCATACATGCTTCAGCTATTGTCTTCTTCTGCATAGAGAATGCATTACATGTGTGTCAGAAAAAAAAGATTTGCCATTGCAGCTTTGCTCGGCTGCTTTTAAGGATCAAGAATTCCTTGGAACAAAACAAAATGCAGCCTAGTAAACTGAAATTCATACACAAGTGGAGGAATAATTTCTTGGTGCAGTCCTGGTATGTTCTCAAGTCCATAACCTCTAAGGCAAGCTTTATCAACCTGGGTTTCGTGAATGAATTAATTAATTTTAATATATTTTTTACATTTGTTACAAATGTATTGGTGATTTGACCATATGTGGCTATGCCGACGCATCCCTCCACTCCCAAATGGTCACTGATGGGCCTGAAGTGGATGGGAAGGGGAGGGGCCTTGGATGGGCATGTATACAACTATCCTTCCCAACCTTGTTCCACATACCACTTCTTGGGTTTCTGAAAGCCTGAAGAATGTTTCAGGGGTTTCCCAATGGTAAAATGGTTGAGAAAGGCTGCCCTAGGAGTAGTTTTTCCTGAATTTCAGCAGGGAACTCATGGGACCCAGCCCAATATATGCAGATAATTTTGTATATCTGGAAGTGTTATACAAAGCTGCTATATGTTTTGTAGAGAAATAACTAAAGGCTGTCATCAGAGGGTGCAAGATAACAAGAACATAGACTCCCCCAGACTATTTCCATAGAAAAGAAGGATATGCACTCACTATGCATGACTTTATTTTCTGCCTTCTCCCACAGCATCCTGAAGTGCCCTCTCAATTCAGTTCCTGGGTATCCCCTATCATTCAGGGACAAAATTTCAGAGAGCATTTCAGGCTGTTGTGAGACGCAATAAAGTTGTGCTCCAGGAGAGCATATGCTTTTGACTATGGAAACACTTGGGGAATCTAAGACAAGGTCTGTACACTGCATTCCTTCTATATAATTAAAAGTTGCAAGTGCTTCTTTATAAAGCCTTTAGGATAATGCTCGGCCAGTCCTGAAGACTGATACAAACTCAAGAACTTTTCAAAGCTGTTTGTCATGTGAAAGGTAATACAGTGGTAAAACTGTAAGCATACATCAATCTGGATTTGCACATAAGCCTATGATCTCCCGAGCAAGGTGGCTGCAAATTCATTAGCACATCCTAGAAACCTGGCAAGTGAGAGATATTCATATAACCATGTAAAAGAAGTTTACCCTGATTGTATTAGCTAATGAGTTTTTCTGCACTGTTATCTATAATGAGAGAAAGGTTTCGCATTTTTATCTTTAAGAGAACCAGAGAGGTGACTGAATAACATCTGTAAGATCCTCAGGGCTATAGGGGGAATAATGGGGAGAGCAGAGAATCAGCACCTCCACGCAGAGAAGATACTTACATCGGAACAATTTATCACATGGAGGCAAGTCCAAGTCCAATACTAATTAGTGTTTAATTGACTTCACTGGAACGTTCAGCTGTTTTCACCTCCTCTAATTATGGAATATCCATTGTGAAGCTGCATTTCTTTCAAGTTGACCACCTCCTGAAGTACAATCTCAGCTATGATGGTTCAAGGTTTTGTGTGAAAAAATAGCTTGAAGGACTTGGATTTATTTTTTTTTAATGAGCAAAGGTAAGTGTCCATCACAGAATAATTAATAAGCAACACATCCATCAATTCTGGAGAGGACAGAGTAAATGCTAATAATGTGTAGAAACATTTAATTATGAAGCCTATGCTATAAGAAGTAAATGACATTTTAAATACAAACCATTCCCACCCTCCTCCACCTCCATTTCACAGCACAAGGCTTCATGGAGAAAGTATCATTTTTTATTTTTCAGAAGATTTAGGGGGGAAATTTAGGGCGATCCAGATAGAAAGATATGGATATGGATGTGCATGTGGAAAGACAGCCAGCCAGTCAAGTGGATAAATAACCAGATAGCATAATTTGGATACATCTGATTATCCATGATGTTTTGTTTTTGTTTTAGGTTATTTCTATAAGATTTTTTTTTTAATCCATGTTATTTTGTACCATTGTTTTCCATATCATATATCATCTGTTTATTCCAGCCTTTATGATATTAAAAGGCATAAATGAGAATATGAGGTTGAATTACATTGATTCAAATAGTAATCAGACATGGTCTGATTTTACCTAATCAAAATATTTATAAACAATAAAATTAATTTACACATTAAAATACAATGTACAACAGGCTAGAGTAAATAAAGGGTTCAGCCTTCACCTTTTAAGTGCTCTTATCAGTCTCCCTGAAGGGCCAGTCTCCCTGAAGGGCCTCAGGTCATGAAGGGAATGAGGTTCAATGCTCACCCCTCTTCTTCCTTGTCCTCTCTTTTGGCTGCTTGCCCTGGGGGTAAGAATTGCCTGACACTGTCTTCATCAGCCTCTTGCGGTGGGGTGTAAAAAGCTCCGAACAACTTGCACATGCTCCCCTAACCCAGGTCAATGAGACCACCACATCTTATGGGAGCCTTGCATTTGGGATCACTGCTTCTAAGGCAGATATCTCCTACCTTGGCACCCCATTAGCCCTGTCAATCTTCTTATCAACACAAGTGGTCCTCTGGGTTGGACATCTCTTCTGGATCTCACTGCCATTCCAACCCTTGCTGGCCATATTTGGGAGTGCTGCTCTGTCAGCCAGCTAGCCAGCAGTGGCAGGCATGGGGATGGAAGTTGCTGGGTGGTCCAGCTCTGGGCAGAGTGGTACAATTTAAATATTTGCTACAGTTACAAAACATGTCAATGAAAGATTCAAAAAGCTGCAATTGGAAATGCCTAAAAACCTGCAAAAGGATGAAGAATTCTGACTTGGTTCTACTTCTTTCCAGTATATTAACATGTGGGAAAAGAAACACTGAAGTAATTTTTGTAATATTATATTTGTAAAAATGCACAAATGCAAAAGAAAGAAAGAAAGAAAGAAAGAAAGAAAGAAAGAAAGAAAGAAAGAAAGAAAGAAAGAAATGTGTGTGTGTGTGGGGGGGGGGGAAGGCAAAGGAAAGATGTTTCAGGCCATGATTGTTCAGCCTTTCCTTTCCTTGTCTTTTTGTTCTTCAACTTGATGGAAAGTTCTGTCAGGTCTTTAGAGAACTTGAAAGTTTTCAACATTTTTCTAGGGGCATCCTGTTGTAGGACCCTATTGTTGAACTTTTTGTGAAATTGCGATATTTTCAGTAGAGACAGAATCTTAGATTTCCCCTCCTAATTTTGAAAGCAATGGGATGAAGAATTCAACAGAGGAAACTTTGAGGAAATGTGTTATATTCCCCATAGGAAACAATGAAGACAGAAGCTGGGCGCACCTTATTCAAGGGAGCATGAAATCAGACTCCATTGTCAAATTCATATAAAGCTTTGGTTTCTTCAATAGAGAGGAAGGACTAGGGTCCTTGGAATGTTGGTTCCATTTGGTTAAAAATAGCTGAAATGGATTTCCAAAATGGCAAGAAGAATCCTCCAAATTATTCATTAACCAAGCACATGGTATATGATGATGATGGATGGCTGAAGGCAAAGATGATTCTGTAGGCTCACACCTTGAACGGTAGTCAGCCAGTCCTTGAGAGCCCAATAGGGCTCATCTGCGTCATCCATTTAGAAGGAAGATTATGAAAAGTGCACCATGTCATCAACAGCCAGGAGCCCATAGAAACTAATATAAGCACATGTATGCATGCACATGGGCATATACACATATACATAGAAATAAATGTACATCTCTTTGGCTTACACTTTTGTTTAAAGTTTTAAGTTGCTTTGGGAGCAAATCCATTTATTAATGAGCTCAAATATTTGGACTGAGTTGTTGAAATAAGTTGCAAACGGGCTGTAATTAGTTTTTGTGCAAGAGCTCTTGTCCTAGACATTCCATTTTTAAAAAATGTACTAGAGTTTCAAAGAATTTCCAATTATTAAAAAATAACAGACTGTGTTAGCTTTCAGACAGGAGTATTCCTTCCCTTCTCCTGCTGACCTGTGCTAAAGCTGCAGTGTTACATTAGCCTGTCTGAAAATAGCTGTAATTAAAGGTTTCTGGTTACAGGGCTGTCAGATCCTTTTGTGTCTATGTATTTTTTGGCAAAGGCCTCAAATTGGAGAGCAACAGTAAACAGACCATCTGCTATCCTTCATTAGGCCTTCCCTCATCAACAGCATTATTAAGCCGAACGGTGCACTGCAAATGGATTGTTGACATATGGGCTTTCAGTGGAAACATTGATCAATATTAATAACAAAACTACTTCACCTGAATTTATTATTAATGGAAATTTAAATGTAATAGAACTACGAATGCTTTGCCTTCCAGCACACTTTTAGCACTTTTAATCTTACAATGGAACCTTTCCTAGCATGACATGATAATGAAGTCACTGAAACTACTGTGCAGCACTTGGCCGTTTTTTTAAGCTTTCTTTTTCATTTAAATGTCTTTGCGTGAAGACAAACATTTACTTCAGTACCTCTTATTTCTACCTCTTGATTACCACCATAACAGGATCCCTTTTAAGCACAGATGCTGATCTGATCTAAGCATGCCGTAGAATAATGAGGGGCTGAGGAGCTGGATTAGGCTCTACCACTGCAGCTGGGGAGAGTCACAATTTTCAAGCTCCACATCAGAACTTCCAATAAGTAAAGATAATCATATTTTGGAGGAAGGTTTTGGATTTTTGCATGCATCTACTTACACGGAATGATAAATTCAGAGGAAATTAGGATAAAAAATCCTTACTTGCAAGTCTGAACTGGTACCGTCCATCCATTCAAGCAATATAGCTCCTCTGCCACCTTATTGCAATTTTGTTCTCTATGTCTTCGTGTCTGTGAGACTTATTCAGTTACATTTTGAAATGATCCTCATGTTTGGCTCGTGTAGAAAATGTGTTGTTTGTTATTCTTAGAATTTTGTCTCTGGATTCCCCCCCCCCCCATATACACATTGAGGTAAATTGGCAAAACAACTTTTTCAAATCTATGTATCTGTGCTTTAATTTGCCACTGATTCTCATCTATGCAATTTTGAATATGAGTTGTTCTGAGCCTCCCATTTTCTTTTTGCAAAAATAGCTTCTATAGTAACCGCATCAAAGTGATGTTGTGAGCATAAATCAATGTCCATAAACACTTTAATCTTCTTGGTAAGAGAAATTTCCAATTATATACGCTACGTAGTCTCAGTTGCTCTCCTCATCGTCTTGTGCAAGGTGGAAATTTGATGTTTTATTCTGCTTGCTTTCTACACTGAAGATTAATCAACACCTTCATAAGACAAGCACTGAGGTTAGGAGCTTAACTGCCATGTCATACCAAATGAACAATACAATGGGGAAAAAACCAGTGGAAACTCAATAATTGAAACTTAATTGCATAAAACTCTTAATTATCTGAATTCAATGTAGACTTCTCAAAATGCTCTGCATAAATCTAACCCCTTGTAAATATCACATCTGAACAGATTAATTTGTTTGGATTCTTACGAGAATAAAGCCAATGATTCTCACTCCTGTGCCATGAGAATTCAACAAATGGAGGTAAAAGCTTTCCTGTGACTGCTCTATTCATAAACCTCACCAAAATACTGAATAGAAACATGAATTGGAAGCAGTAGCAGTACATTAAAAAAGTGAGACTGAACTATTCTATGGTAACAAATGCAATAGCTATTAGGGTTGCCAGACAGAGAAAGGAGTACCCCACCGCCAGGCTCTGCCCTCTGTACTGCCAATCAGATTTACCAGGAGAAAGTTTATATTTGAACAGAGATTCTGAGAGATGGGGTTATATTCCTGGTAGCAAGGTTTGTTATTCATTCTCAAGGGTTGTGAAGTTTTGGAGGGCCAAAAAAAGAAGAGAGAGCCATAATAAATGTGCCCTGAAGTTCTCATGGTAGCCAAGCTGCTTCCTCTTGAAAATACTTGGGAAAAACTTGTCTTAATCTAGAGACTCCTGACTTGATATCAAAAGATGGCTTCATCCAAACTTTTGACTTCACAAGATCAGTGGGACAGAAGTCATAGTGCGAAATGGGGACAACAGTGAAACTTTCATTCCTCATAGTACCTGGGGCCCTTGGCTGGCTCATCCTTCTACTAAACAGACAGGAGTATTGATGCTCTTGTAGTCATAGCATCTGTAGCCATAGAAGCAAGCTGGATGGCTGTTATCTGTGGGGTTGTGAAAGTTAAGTATGGCAGCTGGGAAGAGGTACACAGGGACTTGGAACTAAGTTCAGAGCTCTTGAAAAAAAACAATTACCCTCCCAAGAGCTCTCCTACTGTTAACTGTAATTTTCTAGCTCCCTTTGGAGTTCAGCCTGGGAAAGTTCACCGCCCTTTAAGCAGGGATGTTACCACCTTTAGAAAGTCTGCTGTTTCAGTTTGAAAATTCTATTGGATGCTATGTTTTCCCTATCATGGGGTGAAACCACAGTCATCTTTCCCCCAAAAAACAATACTACAAAAAATAAGTTTATAGACGCACTACCATTAAAGCTGATACCTGTTTCTTTACCAATTGAGTATAAATAACATAAAGAGAGCATAAAGTAGTGTAAGACATAAAAATGGCATAAACTTGTGTAAAATACTCTAAAAGAAGCAGACTGGGAATACCAACAGTGAAAAATGAGTGATCTGAGAAGGCTCACTGTAACAATATATATGAACAAAAAGAATATATATCCACATAAAAATACTTCTCTTGTGGAAAGTGTATCATTTTTTTTAACTTTTCATGAACTCATGACAACATTGGGGAGGAAAGGGATAGAAATCTATAGAAATAAAGGAACAGGCTTGACCCAACTTTATTCTCTGTCTCTCTCACATGCATGTACATACAAATGCCAAAAATCCAAACCCACACTTTTATTTATTTACAAAAAATAATACCCCATCTTTTTATCCTCACCACCAAGGCAGCTGATTAAAAACAGACATCATAAAACCATTAAAACCAAACAAAGAAATTAATTAAACCAATTACTATGAAGCTAAAACATACATACAAAGACAAAAATGAAAACATAGGGCCGGAAGGAGAGATCACTGAGAGGAAACTGAGTGAACAGAAAAGTCTTCATCTACTCCCAGAAGGTGTCATTAGAAAGAGACAGGCAAGTGTTCCTGAGTTTTGATATCACAACAGAAGCAGCTCTTTCCTAGGATGCCACTCACCTCACTTTACGAAGGTGAGGGCACCCAAAGCACAGCCTTAGAATATGACTGTAGTAGCTTAGTAGGTTTATAAGGGAGGAAGGGTGTCGGTGGTCCATTAGGTATGCTGGTCCCAAGCTGGGTAGGACTTTATCAACACGAGTACCTTGCATTGTGTGGGGAACCTGATCAGGAGCCAGTGTAAATGGATCAAGACTGGGGTGATATGGCCCCTATCAGTCAATATCCTGGCTGCAGTATTCTGCACCAATTACATTTCCAAACACTTTTCAAGGGTGATACTATATGCAGTACATTTCAGTAACCCAGTCTAGTACATTAGTACATGCAGCACAGTGGCCTAATCTCTTCTGCCCAGGACAGGTTGCAGCTGGCTAGCCAGTCAGAGCTGATAAAAAGGCATTCATGACCACAGCTGCCACCTGCTGATCCAGCGGTAGGCCTGCAGTCTTCCCAAACTATAGACATGTTCCTTTAAGGCAAACATAATACCACTCAGAATGGGTAAATTTTTGAATTTTATTTAAACAGTCTTAGACAAGAGCAACACAAAATAGAAACAAATAGAATAAAACAGGAGGGGGGGCAATTCCTTATCCATAAAACTAGAATAAAATAGGACAATCATAATAAAAAAAATCACAGAAGAGTCGTCCTACCATGAGGCAATTAATTTTACAGGTGGTGGCACAAAACTTTGCTGAAACAGCTGATAACTCAGGGTTCTCATCCTTCAATACATTTTACCAGCATCGACTCAGAACAGCCAGGAAACCAGCATGGGTGACAACTTAGGTCCTGGGTCAGACCTCCTGCTCAGTAGTAGCACTTCAGTTTAATACCTCACATCAAAACTGCCTCCAAGCACTAGTTCTGGGTCTCTACAGCACTTTCTATATGAATAATATAGTGTTGAAAAGCGGAACATGTTGACTTCAAACAGAGAGGCAAATATTTTATCTTTTCTATTTCTCTCATACAAATAGCATAATCAAATGTAGTTGATCATTTAAGTTTGTTTCTAACAATTCCAAATGCTTGTTTTGAAAGCTTTCCAAACACAATTATTCTTTTGTAATGCACAGTCTTGTCTACGTTTATGGCAATTGATCCTTACTTGAGTAAAGGATGATTAATTTTCTTTTCTGCATCCCTTGGAGAAGCCAGCAGACCTGAATCCAAGTTTTTCAGTTCTTTAATGAGGAAAGAGAATGTGGATGCTGTAGATAGTGGTCTACAGACCAATTTTCTCAAGATTGATTACTGAAAAAATAGTCAAATATATTATAATGAACGCAAACTATAATTAAGCGGAATGCAATATTTTTGCTAGTTGACTACCCACAGTCTGTGTTGAAACCATGGGATTTGAGGCCCACATACACTGCCTCATCTGACTGCCATTATGCAGAAAGGGCTAATAGAATGCAAACCATACCCTTCTCTGCTTCACATCCCAGAGTCTTAACAGCCTTTGTTGAAAGCACCATAGTGGGAGTGGGGACTGGAGTTCTCACAAAATTACAACTGAGCTTCTAAACTACAGATATCAGTTCCCTTGGAGAAAACCAAGGGCCATTACGCACTCGTTCAAAATTGCACAATGGTTGCAAATTGAAATCGCTACTAATTTGCTGTTGTGCACGTCGTTGACAATCTGCCACACTCCTGAAACCGATCTGCAAAAAGCGCTTCGTTGTAGCGCTTTCAGGGAAATCCCAGAAAGTGGATTCACCCTCCGGAAAGCGCTATACTCTTGCAACCAATCTGCAACACTAGCGGGAAAGTTCTGTGCGTTACCATTGTTGCGGTTTCTGCAAAGTCCCTCCCCTTGGCTCTCTCCTCTGATCTTCTGGCGAAGCGATTGCCATTTTTTTTCTTGGAGTGAGCGGAGATCAACGCACCGGCAAGCCTTTGTTTACCCAGAGAGGCTTCCCCGGCTGCAGTCCCTCCCCAGAGCTGTTTTAAGTCACCAAGCACCACACAACCCGTTTGCTGGTTTATTTTCCCTTTATTTTTCACTCTATTTTCGGCTGAAAATCGCGCCCGTGCGGGGGGGGGTATTTATTTTTCCACTCGGGGGGAGCGTGGCAACGATGAAATGGCAGCTCAAACACCACCTGCTAGCTAGATGGGTCTCTCCATTGCAACGAATCAACGCAGATTCGTTGCAACATGAAGAAGAAGAGTTGGTTCTTATATGCCGCTTTCCCCTACCCAAAGGAGGCTCAAAGCGGCTTACAATCGCCTTCCCATTCCTCTCCCCACAACAGACGCCCTGTGGGGTTTGTGAGGCTGAGAGAGCCCTGATATCACTGCCCGGTCAGAAAAGTTTTATCAGTGCCGTGGCGAGCCCAAGGTCACCCAGCTGGTTGCATGTGGGGGAGCGCAGAATCAAACCTGGCATGCCAGATTAGAAGTCCGCACTCCTAACCACTACACCAAACTGGCTCTCATGTGTGTTTTTTTTAAACCTTCCTTAAAGGGAAAGGGGCTTTTCGGGAGCATTGGCTGCTCGTTTGATTGACGGCCAGGGGCGGGACAAAGCTCGGCAATATAGCTTCCTGGCTAGCGATTTTTGCAGAGACCGGAAACCTGTGGGAAACGATAGAAACGCAACTGGATTCCACTACAAAGGCAGGTATGCATAATGACGAATTCCACTATTTAAAATGGCGTTTTTTCGTTCCGAAACCAATTTGCTACATAGATCCTGGTGCGTAATGGCCCCAAGTTTCAGAAATCACTCATTGGCATCACATTCTTGCCAATCTCTTTCCCTCCCCAAAAATCATCTCTCCTAAAGCACTAGCTCGAAATCTCCGGCAATACCCCAAGCCAGAGTTGGCAATCCACAATCTTCTTAAATAAAAGAAGGCTTCTTTGATTTGCTTTGGAGTGTTCAAAGCTTATTTAGCCTGGCACTGTATTAAATAACAAATTGGAAAGTTATTGCTTTGAACAGCAATAACATCAAATAAGTCTATTATTTGATCAAATACCCAACTTGAAAACAGCATATTATGAATGAAAAGCCCACCATGCTCAAGACCAGAGCAAGCCACTAAATCATTTCGTTGTGGGGGGAGGAGTGGACATATGTTCCAACTAGGTTGCCAGGTCTGTTGGGTTAGCTGGTGAAGGATGGAGTGAACTTATTGGGAGTGGAAAATGAAGAAGCTAGAATTAAACATGACATGCCTACATCATCTGAAAGTAATGTAGGTATGCTGGGGGTGGCACTCTCATTTGTGGGCAAAACCCCTATGATAAATTTACCTTCTTATCATAGAGTTTTGACCAAAGAACAGAGTACCATCTCCCAACATACTTACACAACTCCTAGATTATGTAGGCACATTGTGTTTATTTCTGGCCTCTTGTCTCTTTTTGTGGGGAGGTAATTTTCCATGTTTTCTGATAGCCCTAAAGTGGGTCAGTGGCGCCAAACTGGGAATTTGCCATCTCCACCTGGAGGCTGGTCATCGTAATCTTATTGCATCTATTGTGGATCCATTCATTTCAAATATATCCTTAGTTTCTTCATGAGTTGTCCAAATGTCCATAGTGCTTAACTTCTGTGAAAGTAAAGGACAACTTTACTCATGAGAAGGAAGTCTCACATGTATCAGAGACAGAAGACTGGAGGGAAACTGTCAAAAGTGACTCACATGTGTGAGATACTTATTTAATCTACATGACAAATATCTTAATAACAAAGTGCTTTATAGAAGAAGAAGAGTTGGTTCTTATATGCCGCTTTTCCCTACCCGAAGGAGGCTCAAAGCGGCTTATAGTCGCCTTCCCATTCCTCTCCCCACAACAGACACCCTGTGGGGTGGGTGAGGCTGAGAGAGCCCTGATATCACTGCCTGGTCCGAACAGTTTTATCAGTGCCGTGGCGAGCCCAAGGTCACCCAGCTGGTTGCATGTGGGGGAGCGCAGAATCGAACCTGGCATGCCAGATTAGAAGTCCGCACTTCTAACCACTACACCAAACTGGCTCTTTACTGACTCTGAACTGTAACCATATTAAGGAATTTTGTATTCTCGTTTAACTACTGGGAAGAACCAACCATGTGTACTCCCATATTGTGTGAACCACGCATGATTAGTCCCTAAACATATAAGAAGGCATTATGATGTTATTATAAAGTATAGAAAAATTGGTTATTTCCCCCAATTTAACTAATATATCCAAAAGTCCTAACCTGGATAGCTCCAGGTAGATTGGACTCATCAGATCTCAGAAGGGTTGGCCCTGATTAGTATTTGGAAGGGAAACCACTAAGGAATACCAGAGTTGTGACATGGAGGCATGTAATGACAAACCCGCTCCAAACATCTCTTGCCTTGAAACTCCCACAGGATTACCATAAATCACATGCAATTACAGGATTACCATAAATCACATGCAACTTGACAGCAAGTGTTTGTGTGTGTGTGAGAGCAAAGGTGCTACAGAAAGAAGAGCTATTATAGGCCTCTCAGAGGGTTAGAATATCCTTACAAAGAAAATGTGCTCCCTTATGAGGAGCTGCTCTATGAGGTGCCCCTCTGATGGCTTCTGTGAAGGAGTAAACCAGGGTAGTATATGTTTAATATTGTTTATTTATTTATATTTGTACTTGTTGACTACCACTTTGGGGTCTAGTCGGCTCATCGCAGTTTACATAAAAATTTAACCCCCCCATAAAACAATGCATAACCATCCAAGACAGCAGTAAAAATTCTGATCTGCAGGACATCCCCAATCCCCAATCCCCACCCCCCAACTCCCATTCACATAGCCGACAGCCTTCCAGAGGGTTGGTTTCAAGCGATATCTGGCAAAACAGGCCTGTATAGGGAGGGAGCTGCTCTTCCTAGCCTGACTTCAACCAAATACCTGATGGAAGAGCTTTATTATGCAGGCCCTGTGGAATGCTGACAGCTCTGCCAGGGCACTCAGTGCTTCCGGGGGTTCATTCCACCAAATTGGAGCCAAGAACGAAAAGGCCCTCACCCTGGTCGAGGCCAGGTGTAGTTCCTGGGGGCCAGGGAAAACAAGCAGATTCCTAACTGCAGAGCAAAGAGCCCTTTAAGGGCATAAGGAGACAAGCAGTCCTGAAGATAAGTGGGGCCCTGGTTGCAGATGGCCTTAAAGGTAAGGATAGGCTGGACATGGGACCTCCAAGGTGACCTCATGAGGACACTAGCAGCTGCATTTTACACCAGGTCAGAGACAAGGGAGGGCCCATGTAGAGCAAGTTACAGAAGACTAATCTGGAAGTGACTGTTGCATGGATCACCATGGCCAGGTGATCCGAGGACAGGTAGGGCACTAATAGCAGATAGAAAAATGCTGCTTGGGCTACTTTCATGACATGAGCCTCCATTGATAAGGAGGCATCAAAGATCATCCCCAAATTTCTGGCCACCAGCGCAGCTATAAGCTGCACCCCATCCAGCCAGGGGAGGCACGCTTCCTTATCCTGTCCCCTTCCTACCCAACCATAGGGCCTCTGTCTTAGAGGGGATGAGTTTCAGGCAACTCTTTCTGACCCACCCAGGCACGGCTTCCAAACATCTGGTGAATGTTGGGTGGGGGGGATCTGGCCAGCCATTCATCAGGAGATAGAGTTGGGTGTCATCCATGTACTGATGACAGCCCAGTCCAAAATACTGGTCCAGCTGTGCCAGAGGGCACATAAGGATGTTAAAAAGTGTGGGGGAGAGAATTTCCCCCTGTGGTACTCCACAAAGGAACGCAAAGGGGATTGCCCCCTCCCAAGATCTTCTTGCCCACTTCTTTTGGTGGCTCCCCCATTGGGCAACAACTGCCCCAATGGGCCTGATAGTTTGTGTATCAGCCAATGTGTCAGAAGATCTCTCATTTCTATCACATTCATACCATAGGCTTCTCAAAGCACATTTTCATCTACACTTCTTAAAGCAAATTGTTGACTTTCATTCATGTAGACTGGATTCTACTTCCTTTTGAGCTGTGGGTAACTGCCACCAGATACTTTCTGTCTCTGCTTTCCAGAATCTCCTGTGCTTTGACTCTTCAGTTTCCCTAATTAAATAGTTCCTGATCTCCACAATATACAGAAATGTGTGACCACTTCCTTCCTGCAGGATTTCCTCGGTTTCCCACAGCTTCACACTAACCTCCCAGTAGGGAATAAATCTTCTATTTGGGACTCTTTTACTGAATCAATAAGACTGGAGTCAGCTGCATTGCCAGATTATTCATTTAGAATACTCATCTCAGAACCCCTTTGTTTCATTCAGAACTCTTATATTGATGGTTGTTGAAATTGCCATCAAGTTGCATCCTACTTAACAGATTTTCAAGGCAAGAGGCAAACATTGCATGTTTCTGTGTGGCAACCCTGGATTTCCTTGATGATCTCCTAGCCATGTTCTAACCAGGGCCCACCTGTTTAGCTTCCAAAATATGATAAGATCAGGCTAGCCCGGTCCTTAAATTGATATGGGGACGGAAAAGCCAATTGTCGCCTCCAGTTGCAATGTGGAGAGCAGGGTGGAGATGGCAAGAGGAATTTATTATGTTTTTCCATATATTTATTTATATTTATGTATAAACTGCCCTCCTCAAAGGCTCAGGGTGGTTTACATAAAACAGGAATGATACAAATAACTCAGTTTATAATAATAATATAGTGACAACAATAAACAATGTTATAGAATGGTAGAATGTTTGGGATAACATTAAATCAACTTTTAATGAAGGCCCAGTGGGTTGTGTGGACCTGCAGTGATTGTCATAGGAGGGAGGCTCAGGGGGCCAATAGGAAGTGGTGGTTCAGGTCGACCTCAACCAAATACCTGGTGGAAGAGCTCTCTTTTGCAGGCGCTGCAGAACTGTTCGAGTTCCGTCAGGGCCCTGATCTCTTCTGGGAGTTTGTTCCACCAGGACGGAGAAAGCTCTAGCCCTGGTTGAGGTCAAGTGGGCTTCCTTGGGACCATGGCCTACCAGGAGGTTGGAGGTGGTGGAACACAAGGCTCTTTGAGGGGTGTAGGCAGAGAGGTGATCCTTCAGGTATACTGGGCCCAGACCACGTGTGGTCTTAAAGGTGATAACCAAAACCTTAAGCCTGACCTGAAATTTGACTGGAAGCCAGCACAACTGTTGGAGGATGGGCTGGATGTGAGAACTCTGAGGTGTTGCTATGGGGACCTTGGCAACTGCGTTCTGGACCAGTTGTATTTTCCAGATCAAGGATAAGTGCAGGCCAGCATAGAGTGAGTTGCAGAAGTCCAGTCTAGAGGTCACCGTCGCATGGATCACTGTGGCTAGATGTTCCAGGGCCATGTAGGGTGCTACTAGTTTGGTTTGGCGAAGGTGGTAAAATGCCTGCTGTGCTACTGTCATGATTAGAGCCTCCATTGAGAGGGAGGCATCAAGAATCACCGGTTCCTGGCACAGTGGGCCACTGATAGCTGCACTCCATCCAGATTTGGGTAGGCATGCTTCCTCACTTGGACCATTCCTGCCCAGCAACACAACCATCTTTGAAAGATTGAGCTTCAGACAACTCTGCTTGAGCCACTTTGTCACTGCTTCCAGGCAGCTGGCTAATGTTTCTCGGGGAGAATCAGGGTGGCTATCCATCAGGGGAAGAGCTGGGTGTTATTGGCATATTTGTGGCAACCCAACCCAGACCTCTGCACCAGATGAGCAAGAGGGCGCATAAAGATATTGAAAAGGATTGGAGAGAGAACTGCCCCCTGAGGGACTCTGCAGGTCAGTTGGTGATGCCTTGATGAGCTCTCTCCTAGTGCTACTCACTGCCCATGATTCTGAAGAAAGGGGATCAGCCACTGAAGGTCAGTCCCTCTTATCCCAGCATCGGCGAGGTGGTAAGTTAAGAGCTCATGGTCAACTGTGTCAAATGCTGCTGAAAGGTCTAATAATATAAGCAGCACTGACCCACCTAGGCCACCTGGTGATGGAGGTTGTCCATCAGGGTGACTAGCACTATCTCTACCCCATGGCCGGAAACTTGACTGGGGTAGATCTAGGACCAGAGCTTCTTCCAAGTATGTCCATGACAGCCTTTTCAAGCATCTTCCCCAGAAACACTAAGTGCAAGACAGGATGGTAGTTAGATGGCTGTTGCAGGTCCAAAAATGTTTTTTGAGTAGTGGGCAAACCACAGCTTCTTTTAGCCTCTCCAGGAATTCTCCTGTTGAAATGCAAAAAGGAAATTGTAGGAGAATCCAGAAAGTCCTACTTGAAAAATTGCAGTAGATTCTTCCTTGGTAAAACCCTTACAAATACCTTTTTGCCATTATTTTCTGCTATTAAAATAAATACCCAATTAAACTACAGCTGTTCTGTATAGGTGTGTGTGTGCACTTGCAAGAAATGCAAATCAGTTTGTGTGAGAAATGCAAATCCTAATCGTAACCTTAATACTCTCTTTAAAAGGAAAAGATACCAGATTTCTCTAGTTCATCATAACCATTATCCAGTTGACACAAGCATTTTGTTTTGTTTCTTTATTTTTTTACACATTTTATTATGCTTATATACAACTACAAATAACAACATCACCATTTTGGATGTATTTTAAACCACTTCTTTCTTGATCCATCATTCTATTCACTCTGGTTATCTGAAATGGTCTGCCAGGCTTGCTGTCTGCTCCTTGCTTTCTTACAGATGCACTTCCATTAATGAGATTTCAGTAAACACGTTAGTGAGATAGGGTAACTATCTAAACCCACAACAGAACCCAGTTCAAATACAAGCTGCAATCTAACTGGGAAACATGTAAATGATTAAATGAGATCTTGGCATCAATAAGGAGCTTCTTGTCCCACTATAATTATGTTATAGCAGTGAAAAGTAGTTCAGCATTAAATGGACATTGGAATAAATGCCATGAAGTGCAGCATTTTCAAAGAAATATGCATATCCTTTTCATTTGAGTGTGTGAAAGACATGTGGAATTACTGCTTTGTGTGCCTTAATGCATTTCATTTGCAGAAGATCTTTTGCTTACTGTCATCTCCGCCAGAGTTTAGGGAGTGGGGGATTTTTCTGAACTGAATTGCTATTACAAAAAGAGCGATAGATAGAAATTCTGAATTGAATTGATTTTAGCTTGCTTCTCAGTGTTGATTTTTTTTCCACCAAAGGACCATCTTTTTTATCCTATTAGTATGTGCGTGTTGTGTACCATTACTTAGATTCTGCTCATGTTCCATTTATGCACAACCTTTCTGTTTTATGAAAGGGGCCACATCTAGAGACAAGTGGCCATATTCATAAGTAAAGATAGAATGCAGTTCACCTGCACAGAGAAAAGGAGTGAGAATGCTCCTTAGTGTTCAGCAGAGCTGAATAGACACCCTTATTTGGGCACATGAGCATCTGGTCTGCATTGGCATAAGTTGGATGCTGCTTGCATAGGTCCCATTGGAGCCCCAATGGAGAGAAAGGCAGGTTTGTTTATGTTTTTTAACAAAAAAATCAAATTATGTCACGCTCCAACAGTCTTGCAAGCAACCTTAATGGCTGGAGTCTTGCAGCAAAGGGATTCTAGGTACTATTGCTGACAATCTGACAAGCAGGTCAGTGCCCAAACACCAGTGGTGCATGTGAATGCTCTTTTTGGATCAAAACAGTAAGAGTCTTTTTTAACCTTTGCCATGTAATCTCTCTGTTGTGTGATGAGAAAGGCCATCTGTTCCACATTCTATGTTTCTGGTAAGGACTTGGAGGAGGAGCGTGTCTCATGACTTAAGTGTCACTCAGCGATTAACACCCACTTAGGGTGGCTGTCCTGACCCTGCCTCCTCCTCCAGTTGTCTTGCCTATCTGTCCAGCAGCTAGCCAATCACTGCTGGCTAAGCTGCTGCTCACTAGTGATAGATTAGCTTGTAAACTGAAGCTGAATCCAGACAGAGGTAATGTTGTCTGGGAAGGCTGATATTCTAGAGGAGCTAAATCCACTTGTCCAAGGTGGAGTGAAACTGACCAGGTTAAGAGCTTGGGGGTTCTCATAGACCTGTCTTGCCATTTGAAAGCAGACTGGCCTGGTGGCCTGGAATACTTTCTATCAGCTGCATCTGGTTTGCCAACTTTCTTGTTACCTTGTCTCATCTGATCTGGCCACACTGATCCATGCTTTTGTAACCTCATAGTTGGATTACTGTAAAATGCTCTAAGTGGGGCTGCCCTTGAAGATGATCTGGAAACTACATCTGGTCCAAAATGCAGCTGCCTGATGACTGCCAGGGGCTGGCTGCCAGAAACATATATTACCCATTTTGAAACAACTTCATTGGCTGCCAGTCAATCAGGCTTCATTTGCTCTTGGGTTGGAGATTTTACATCTGACTTTCTTAGCAGCTGAGTAGGTACATTTTTGTTCATTTGGATAATATATAAATAATATGAAATATGACAGCACAGAGTGAAGCGATATTGCTGATGCTAAGTAGCTCTGAGTATGCTAATTGCCTGAACAGGAGATGACCTTAGATTATTTAAGGAGCCGTGGTAAGTTCCATTGAGGAATATTAATATTCAGGGTATTTCTGGCAAGCTTTTATTATTTTGAACTATTTTGTGAATTGTCAGCAAACCATTCATGATCTTTTGGTGGGGAAGGGCAATGTAGTCCAGTTTTGTCCCGGAAGAACACTGCTCATATTGTCTGATGAAACAATACAATTATATAGTCTAAAGTGACTGTCCTTCCAAATATTGTAAAGTTGTTCTCATATTCCATTGGATGCATACTGTTCAAATAGACATGGTGATCGCAGAAAAGGAACAAATAGACTTTACACTCAGATCTGTATTTGCTTGTCCTATGCTCACAGTGTATTGAGCTTGTATTGAGACCAAATTCAAATCTGCCTCAGTTGTAGTCATCAAAAAAGTGAAAAAGGTATACAGCACTTTATACACTGTATAACACAGAAAAGATGTATAAGAATAAATAGTGACAGCTCTGAGAGAAAACCATGATTAAAAACCAAGCAGACATTTAAGTATATTGAAAATAGCCTTCTTCCATTAATATATTGCATTTATATCATTTTGCTCAAATTAATGTTGACATCTAACACTAGCATGCTTATAGTACATCCATTATGAATGAACTGCAGCATGAACAAAGTTTTTTTGATGAAATAATCAATGAGCCACAGGAAATAACATGCCAATTTTTGTTTGTGTGGGGCAGGGACCCAATTTCTGGTACTGCAGGATAAATTCACTATATGGAACAGTCATCAGTAGTTGAGGAATATCTCCTAATCTGATTTCTTGCAGGAGGAGGTAAGAGCTCCTGGGAATACTTATATGGTGATATTGTCCTTAGGCTGCCAGTCTCCAGGTAAAGACCCTGCCCCTTCCTCAAGCCAAGAACCCTTTGGTTAGTTGGGAAGTCTCATAAAGACAACAGAATTTAACTTCAAACCATCCAGTGAGATTCAAACTTGATATTTTGACCAAATTCAAACCAGTATGGCTCAAATCCCAGCTACCCTGAGGATATTCTGTCCATAAATGAAGGGCCCTTTCATTTGTTCCTTAGATCCCTGGTCTAGATCTCTATTGGTTAGAACTTTGGTTTCCTGCTGAAAGCTACTGCTGCACTATGCAAGTTTTTTTCTCAAGTCCAGGATTTCAAGTTGTATGTCTCTTCCCTAAATCTTCCTAATTTCCTCCCTCCTACTTTTTTTTAGCATTGTCATCCCTCTTCCCACTCCTCTATATAGATTTGGAAGGGGGGAAGGGGGGTTGAAGACCACCATGGTTTTCAGGAGTCTGCTTTACTGTATGTATGTCTGGAATTGTTTTATTGGGGTTTTTACTGGGTTTTTATATGGACAGATTGTAACCTGCCATGACCCGATTCAGGAGTGGTGAGTAACAAGTCTGAATGAATGAATGAATGAATGAAGTACCACTGAAACCAATAGTGCCATTTAAGCCTAAGGCAATTTCCCCCCTTTTGGCTCTTTCTGGCCTCCAGGGGGGGGGGGTGAGGTAGAGGCACCAAACTTGCAGTGTGGCTGCAGGAGACTCTCTTCAAAACAACAACAATAACAACTATAAAACCCCAAGGTACAAAAAGATTGTGTCCAAAGGGGGTGCCCACATCAGATCTCCATTATTTCTTACTAGTTTCAAAGCCCATTTATAAAAATGGGCTTTGAAAGGGGAGAAGGGGGAAGGGGAAGGGGAAGGGGAAGGGGAAAGGACACACTCCCGTGCACTCACCCATCCACATCTCCTGCAACCACGCCCCCAAAACTCATTGCCGTGGTCACATGGGGCAAGGCGAGGAGGAACCCGTGCCCCACTCACCGGCCTCAGAATCCTCCTCATTGGCAAAGCCGCAGCCGTGGGCCTGGGCAGGGCGGAAGACCGGGGCGGGCTGTAGAAGCGGGCGAATAGGGGCTTCTGCCGGTGTCCTCTCCCTGGACATAGGCGCGGGAGGCGGATTTGTGGAGGCGGTGGGCCTGCGGGGGAAGCGAGGGAAGTGGTGCACCTTTGGCGGGGGGCGGCGTGGCAACAGGGAGGGCAAAAACGCATGCGCGGGAGGCCACGCATGCATGGTGGAGGGGTGGGTCGGGCCTGCGGGATGGTCGGGGTGGGGGTGGGAAGGGCAGGGATGGCGGCAGGGTGAGAGCCTGGCGGTGGCTGTCGTGGCATGGCAACTGTGTTGGAAGGGGTCTGGGGGGTGAGGGGGGGTATTTACGGTGGGTGGGTGTATGTATGTGTGTTGGAAGCTGCGGCATCATGGGAAGGTGTTTGGGGGGAGGGGTGTAGTTGGCGGTGGGTGGGAGCGTTTGGGGGGGGCGGAAAGGAGCAGGGAATCCACGCCTTTGATTCACATCTCTGCTCCTGTCCCTAGGGTGATGGGAAGATTCCGGGAGGACTCACCATGTTGGAAGGCTGCTTGTCCTACTGCACGGCGAGTCCCCTGGCGGGCAAGGCCGGGCCAAGCAGCAAATGCGGAGTGCCACTCGGAGAGGCGAATCAGGCTTTGCGGCTTCTGATTTGTCCCTCCAAGTTTTTATCACGGACAGGGCCAGCCCTAACTCCTCCCCATTAGCCCTTAGGGCTTTATTTTATCTGCTCCTCAGGAGCGGTTAAAGATGATGAGGAAAAATAAACAGATTCTCTAGTCTGTTTGTAAATTCTCACCATAGGAAAGAAGAAGATCCAAGAATTTCACACTCTACATTTGGCAACCCCATATTTGCTCAAATGGAAGCCTAAAGCAGCTTATAATAAAAATTGCTATATAAACAACAACACAATTGTATACGGCACTGGTCAGACCACACCTGGAGTACTGTGTGCAGTTCTTGAGGCCTCACTTCAAGAAGGATGTAGATAAAATTGAAAGGGTACAGAGGAGAACAATGAACATGATCTTGGGCCAAGGGACCAAGCCCTATGAAGATAGGCTGAAGGACTTGGAAATGTTCAGCCTGGAGAAAAGGAGGTTGAGAGGGGACATGATAGCCCTCTTTAAGTACTTGGAGGAGGGCAGGATGCTGTTCCCGTTGGCTGCAAAGGAAAGGACACACAGTAATGGGTTTAAACTACAAGTACAACGCTATAGGCTAGATATCAGGGAAAAATTTCACAGTCAGAGTAGTTCAGCAGTGGAAACCTGCCTAAGGAGGTGGTGAACTCCCCCTCACTGGCAGTTTTCAAGCAAAGGTTGGATACACACTTTTCTTGGATGCTTTAGGATGCTTTGGGCTGATCCTGCGTTGAGCAGGGGGTTGGACTAGATGGCCTGTATGGCCCCTTCCAACTCTATGATTCTATGATTCTAAAAATATGATACAGGAATTCTGCATGCAGTGTAGAGAAGGGCAGGTCTCTGCTTCAGCCTCTCTGTCAGCAGATCTTCCTCCACAAACCCCTGAAGTTGTTCTCTTATTTATCGGGGGGTGGGGGGCAGATTATGCTTCACCTTTCAACAAAAGTTTCCAGGGTTAATTATAAAATATAAACATTACTATTTGCAGTTTAAACCAAAATAGAATATTGGAGCATCAAACTCCTAAATAAACAAGGATATCTCCAGGATGGACAAATATAATGCAGTGATCCTAGACTCTTTACTCAGAGTAAGTCCTGTTGTTTGACTGGGATTTATTTCTGTTTAGCACACATGGGGACACTAATTTGCAATTAACAATATATTTAAAAAGATGATCAGCTCTCAGGAATAGATTATCTCTACTTCTGTTGTTTACTACTTGTACTAATTGTTATTGTCACTATGCAATCCCCATTTCTGGAAGCATTGTTTTTACAGTGCACATTTCCCAATTAAGTATTCTAGGACAAAATGATTGGTTTTGGTTCATCAGTTAAAAATGTAAGGCATCTTACATCTTACACAAACACATATATAGAATTACTGTTATTTGGGAAAGGATTTACAGTAAGTAGTGCAATTCTCACTGTATCCCGCCACAAGCCTTGTTGGGAGTAGCGGGCTAGAAATGTTAATCATCATCATCATCATCATCATCATCATCATCATCATGTTCTTCTTCTTCTTCTTCAACTGGCATCAAGCCCCTATAGACGTTACTCGATTGATCAAGCCCTGCTTCCTTTGGAATCATCCCCTACATGCAACCACTTATTACTTGGACTGGCATAAATTAGAATCTTAGGGTTGCTTTTTAATTTGTATTAAATGAGATTTAAAGTTCACCAGTATACCTGAGTGACCACCTCCCTGCCTATGTCCCTCAAAGAGCTTTACGCTCCGCCACCACCAATCAGCTAATGGTCCCTGGCCCTAAAGAAGCCCGCCTGGCCTCAACCAGGGCCAGAGCCTACTCTGTCCTGGCTCCCAAATGGTGGAATGAGCTGCTGGAGGAGATCAGGGCCATGATGGAACTAAAACAGTTCTGCAGGGTCTGCAAAATGGAGCTCTTCCACCAGAGGTTTGGTTGAGACTAGATGACCAGCAGCATCTACAGGGCCTCTGCTTCCTCCCTCCCAGAAATCCACCCATGTGTTCTGCTCTGGACCTGTTTGTATCGTTATACTCTGTTGCCTCTGTAATAGTTATTGTTATTGTAAAAACCTGAGTTCCATGCACTGTTTTCTGTGTTTTATGTAAACTGCCTTGAGCCTCAGGGGAGGTTGGTATATTAAAAAAACAAGAAATAAATAACAATAAACAAACAAACAAACAAACAAATAAATCCACCAGGAATCTCTTCAAAAACAATGTGAGGATTTCACATCTTGACACTTTCTTAGGAAAGTGTTCCTAGAGCTGCCCAATGTCACTTCCAGGTTTCCCCAGAAGTGATGGAGGTATTTTGCATGGAATCAAACAATTCAGTTTGAAAAAACAACCAGTTTAGACCACTGTATTATACTACAATCATTGTTCTGCACTGAATATATTCTGTTAAAAAATTATGCTGCAATGCTTTCTGCTAGACTCTATTAGAAACTCAGTGACATGCTTTGTTCTCTAATGCAGTCATTAATCTGCATAACCAAGGAGCTTGTCTGCATGACTAATAGGGCACCTCAAGAAATGAATCAGTGAAAAGCCTCTTTCAGAAACAACACTTAAAAGACACTTAAAGCACTGAAGAGGCAGTTCACCATGCAGAGCAAAATCAGTTTTGCAGAGTAAATTCACTCTTCTGTGCAGAGATCAGAAAAACCACAATGTGAGTTTTCATCAGCTTTTCCATCTACAGCTGCCCCAAGTGTAAGCTGGTAAGACTTTTGGAGGAAAAGATTAGGGCACTAGAAAACAGAATTATTACTCTGACCCAAAGTAAAAAAGGGGAGGAGTTCGTAGTCCAGAGCTCTGCAACATGGAATAAAGAGAATACAACCAGTCCTGAAGAGGACAAGGAGATTGACCACAATAGGGAGCCTCTGCAGGCAGTTCGGAAAAAGACTGAACGACGAAGGGCGAGACAGTTCTCCGGGGCCTTTGGAGCTCCAGAATAGATTTCAGGCCCTTGCAGAGGAGGTGCAAGGGTCAACAAGGGAAGAGGTCCCAAAACAAACTCTAAGACAAAGGGAAGAGGCCACGGGGACAGAAGGAAATGGAGTTGAGAAGAAAAAAAAAGGAGAGTACTGGTAATTGGAGACTCCCTGCTAAGAGGAATGGATCGCCATGTGGCTGGGCCCGACCCCCTAACCCGAGAGGTGTGTTGCTTGCCAGGGGCGAAAATTAAAGATGTTTCAGAAAGGCTGCCCAAACTCCTCAAATCTACGGATCGCTACCCATTTGTGATGGTCCATGTGGGAACGAATGACATGTTCCTGAATACCATCGCTCCTATTAAAAAAGACTATCAAGATCTGGGGAGGAAGCTCAAGCAAATGGGGGCACAAGTGGTATTCTCTTCAATCTTGCCTGTCAAGGGAAGAGGAATGCGTCGGGAGAGGAAGATAATGGAGGTGAATCACTGGCTGCGTAGTTGGTGCCGGCAGGAGAGATTTGGTTTCTGGGACCATGGGATAGGCTTTCTTGAGGAAGGCCTACTAGCACCTGATGGACTGCACTTATCGAAACTGGGGAAGAATGTGTTTGGCAGGAACCTGGGGAGATTCATCAGGAGAGCTTTAAACTAAAGCCACTAGGGGAAGGAGACGATCAACATAGGGAGTGTATGGAAGGAAAACTATCGGAGGCAGCCCAACCAGCAAGGCCAGCTCATAGGGAACAAAAAGTAAAAGGATTCAGATGTCTTTATACTAACGCCCGAAGCATGGGCAATAAAAAGGAAGAGCTGGAACTTCTCATGCTGATGGAAAAGTATGATCTAGTAGGCATCACAGAAACTTGGTGGAATGATTCTCATGACTGGAATGTAATGGTGGATGAATATGAACTGTTCAGAAAAAACAGAATAGATCGAAGAGGTGGAGGAGTGGCACTGTATGTGAAGAAAGGGCTTACCTGTCAGGAAATTCTAGTGAAGGAGAGCATATCTACAGTGGAAAGCATCTGGGTGAAAATAAGCGAGGGGAAAACAAACAGTGTGGTGGTTGGTGTCTGCTACCGACCGCCTGACCAACGAGAGGATGTGGATGCTGCACTTTGTGAGCAGCTTGAGAAAATATCCAAACGGCAGGACCTTGTCATCATGGGTGACTTCAATTTCCCAGATGTGTGCTGGGAAACAAACTCTGCGAAGCGTCCTCAGTCATGCAAGTTTCTGACCTGCCTTGCTGACAATTTCATTTATCAAATGGTAGATGAACCCACAAGAGGTTCAGCCATACTGGACTTAATACTGACCAACAGGCAAGAGTTGGTGGATGAGGTGAAGGAGGTGGGGACCCTAGGGGGAAGTGACCATGTGCTCATAGAATTCCTTTTGAGATGGGGAACCAAGGAAGCTTGTAGCCAGACGCGGATGTTGGATTTTCGTAGGGCAAACTTTAATAAACTCAGAGACATGATGAGTGTCATACCATGGACGAGAATGCTGGAAGGGAAGGGAGCATGTGAAGGGTGGGCGCTACTCAAACAAGAGCTATTGCATGCTCAATCAATGACTATTCCAGAAATACGAAAACACTGCAGGAGCTCTAAGAAGCCTATTTGGATGAACAGAGAACTTCAAGAAGAACTAAGAAAGAAAAGGAAAATGTTCAGGAAATGGAGGGAAGGACAGAGCTCTAAAGAAGAGTACCTACAGGTTACTAGGCACTGTAGATCAATCATCAGAAAGGCCAAAGCTGAGAGTGAGCTAAGATTGGCCAGGGAAGCCCACTGTAATAAGAAAAGATTTTTCAGTTACGTGAGGAGCAAACGTAAAGTAAAGGAGGCAATAGGCCCGCTGTTGGGTGCGGATGGACAAACTCTAACGAAAGATGCAGAGAAAGCAGAAAGGCTTAGTGCCTATTTTACATCTGTTTTTTCCCACAGGTCAAAGTGTTTAGGCACGTCTAGAGATGGCTGTAGCCAAAGGACAGTGTCTGGGTGGCAGGTTAACATGGATAGAGAGGTTGTCGAGAGGCATTTAGCTGCACTGGATGAGTTCAAATCCCCTGGTCCAGATGAAATGCACCCGAGAGTACTCAAAGAACTTTCCAGAGAACTTGCACAGCCCTTGTCCATCATCTTCGGAACCTCTTTAAGGACTGGAGATGTCCCGGAGGACTGGAAAAGAGCAAACGTTATTCCGATCTTCAAAAAAGGGAGGAAGGATGACCCGGGAAACTACAGACCAGTGAGTCTGACCTCTGTTGTGGGGAAGATAATGGAGCAGATATTAAATGGAGCGATCTGCAAACATCTGGAGGACAATTTGGTGATCCAAGGAAGTCAGCATGGATTTGTCTCCAACAGGTCCTGCCAGACCAACCTAGTTTCCTTTTTTGACCAAGTAACAGGTTTGCTGGATCGGGGAAATTTGGTTGATGTCATTTACTTGGATTTTAGTAAAGCTTTTGACAAGGTTCCCCATGATGTTCTGATGGATAAGTTGAAGGACTGCAATCTGGATTTTCAGATCGTTAGGTGGATAGGGAATTGGTTAGAGAACCGCACTCAAAGAGTTGTTGTCAATGGTGTTTCATCAGACTGGAGAGAGGTGAGTAGCGGGGTACCTCAGGGTTCGGTGCTCGGCCCGGTACTTTTTAACATATTTATTAATGATCTAGATGAGGGGGTGGAGGGACTACTCATCAAGTTTGCAGATGACACCAAATTGGGAGGACTGGCAAATACTCCGGAAGATAGAGACAGAGTTCAACGAGATCTGAACACAATGGAAAAATGGGCAAATGAGAACAAGATGCAATTTAATAAAGATAAGTGTAAAGTTCTGCATCTGGGTCAGAAAAATGAAAAGCATGCCTACTGGATGGGGGATACGCTTCTAGGTAGCACTGTGTGTGAACGAGACCTTGGGGTACTTGTGGATTGTAAACTAAACATGAGCAGGCAGTGTGATGCAGCGGTAAAAAAGGCAAATGCCATTTTGGGCTGTATCAACAGAGGCATCACATCAAAATCACAAGATGTCATAGTCCCATTGTATACGGCACTGGTCAGACCACACCTGGAGTACTGTGTGCAGTTCTGGAGGCCTCACTTCAAGAAGGACATCGATAAAATTGAAAGGGTACAGAGGAGAGCGACGAAGATGATCTGGGGCCAAGGGACCAAGCCCTATGAAGATAGGTTGAGGGACTTGGGAATGTTCAGCCTGGAGAAAAGGAGGTTGAGAGGGGACATGATAGCCCTCTTTAAGTATTTGAAAGGTTGTCACTTGGAGGAGGGCAGGATGCTGTTTCTGCTGGCTGCAGAGGAAAGGACACGCAGTAATGGGTTTAAACTTCAAGTACAACGATATAGGCTTGATATCAGGAAAAAGTTTTTCACAGTCAGAGTAGTTCAGCAGTGGAATAGGCTGCCTAAGGAGGTGGTGAGCTCCCCCTCACTGGCAGTCTTCAAGAAAAGGTTGGATACACACTTTTCTTGGATGCTTTAGGATGCTTAGGGCTAATCCTGCGTTGAGCAGGGGGTTGGACTAGATGGCCTGTATGGCCCCTTCCAACTCTATGATTCTATGATTCTATGATCATGCAGAAGAGGCCATGGAGCAACATTGGTGACATCACATGCCCAACCCTTCCAGGCTCTGCCTGGCAACCCTATGTCATTTTCAGTTTCTACCCAGAAATGGCATCACTACAGTTGAGCAATTCACATGGAGCTTCTAATAATTCCTAGAGTGACTCCACGTGACTTTGGGCTTTTTCTCTGGAAGTGACAGCAATATTGGTGATTGCTTTTGTTGTTTGTAAATTCTCCCCCCTGCCACCCCCACCCCAAGTGGTAGCAGGCATATAGAGCTGCCTGCAGGAGACCTCCATCCATAGTGGGAGGGCTGGCAGTTCTACAGTGAAACCATGACTTTGTGTGTTACTGCACATTGTTGCTCCCTGCTGCTTTCTTCTGGGGGAACAAAGAGGCCCAGCGAGTCCTGAAGTCTAGTCATAGGAGCTTGCCCATTGCTCCTGGAAAGATGGGAACCTTAGAGATGCAGATGGCAATGTTAATTTAACTCATATATTGTGAGATTGTATCCTTTCACAAAAATATTGTAATCTGGTGCCAAGTATGAATTATACTTTTACTTTCCTTGGAGACATTTTTTAGAATGATTACAGGAATGTCTTATGCATGCTTTTACTGTTAATTTAAATAGTATTAATATGCTGGACATTTAAAATTTTCCTAATGTACAGAATTGGATAACTGAATTATGTATGTTGGCTAGTTGAGAAAAAAATGTTTTTCAACAGCTAAGAAAAAGTAGGTCTGATCTGGGAACATCTGGTTTCCTTTCTTGGACTGCTTTTTATTATAGCATTTGTTTCACTTTCCATTATTGCCTTCCCTTCTCTTATAAATATTATGTTGGTAAAACCTGGCTTGATGGATGAAATACAATAATATGACAGAGATAAAATACAGATACTTAAACTATTCTCTTTGTCAAAGACCAGTAACGTTTACTTTTTAAAAGGTTTGCATATCCTTTTAATGTTATGGTAGTTTTGTTTTCAGTCCAATGGGTAAGGGAGGGAGGGTGTGGGGAGAATAAACCACAGACACTTTGCTGGAGGCCATCTTGTTGGAGGCCACCTTGCTGGAGGCCACACATTTTATTGAGTACAATAATTGGGAGATCAGCCTGTTGACCAATGGATTCAACCATCACAACTTGCTGTGCAGGAACCAGATGGGATAGCAAGTCCAGAGGTCCCACATGCAAGCCAACATGTGGTTCCCTCTCTATCTGAGGGCTACAGTCAGGTGACAACACCCAAGCTTTGTGTATGGCCCAACACTCATGATTCTTTGGGGAGGGCATGCAAGCCCAGACTCCTTCCCAAATTGGATTCAACCTGATACCCAAACCACCCAAAGCTCCTATAACTACAGTCAAGAAAGCAGACCATCTCAAATGGTGTGAAGCCAAATTGGAGAGAGGCACACCATCCTCCTGACAGAAGGTAGCCTGCTTGAAGGAAATGTTTGGGTGCAATATGATGGAGCCATGGGATACCTTCACAAGCTGCCCAGTAGCCTTGCTCACTTTCTCTGTGTCATGTCCATGTTGTCAAAGAAGGTTCTTATTATTTTATCACAGTTTGGCATGGGAATAATCCTGTGTAGTTTGTTTCCCCTGCTTTGTTGTTAGAAAATAGTTACGGATGTGGCCCACTACTAGGTGTTTCAAATATAGTAAAGCTATTCCGGTATACTTCCTAACCCTTTACTATTTTTACATGAACTACTGAATGATTAACAGATTCCGGGGGAGTTTTTGGACACTTAAACTGAGTAATAAATATTTCTTATTTGATTTTGAAGCAGCAGAAGAAGAAGAGTTGGTTCTTACATGCTGCTTTTCTCTACCCAAAGGAGTCTCAAAGTGGCTTACATCGCCTTCCCTTTCCTCTTCCCACAACAAACACCCTGTGAGGTAGGTGAGGCTAAGAGAGCCCTGATATTACTGCTTGGTAAGAACAGCTTTATTGGTGCTGTGGCATGCCCAAGGTCACCCAGCTGGCTGCATGTGGGGGAGCGCAGAATCAAACCCGGCTCGCCAGATTAGAAGTCCGTACTCCTAACCAGCACACTGCACCATCAGCCTTGGCCTTGTTTTTTTTATATCACTGCTAGATCATATTCTTTGCCTTCTGAAGGTACCAGGTTCAGTTCCTGGATATAAGATAAGCATCTACCCCCTGAAAACCGGGGGGGGGGGGGGGCTTCAAGGGAGCAAGGAGAAGACTAGGCTAGCTTTGCTGGAGTGATGGTCACATTGCTTCCAGCGTGCACTGGAAGTAACATCATCTAATTGCTGGCAACACAGGATGCTCTGGTATTTGAGGAAAAACTCTATGGTAACAATATCTTCTATGCTAGCCTATGCATGTGATCTACCAACGAACCACAACTCCTTTCTAACAGCAAGGTTGGGGAAACAAAACACACATGATTATTCCTGTAACAATTTTTTTGACTTCTTGAAAGGAAATGTATTTAATTTCTTAAATTTCTGCAGAGGAGAGGACACGCAGTAATGGGTTTAAACTACAAGTACAACAATATAGGCTAGATATCAGGAAAAAAATTTTCACAGTCAGAGTAGTTCAGCAATGGAATAGGCTGCCTAAGGAGATGGTGAGCTCCCCCTCACTGGTAGTCTTCAAGCAAAGGTTGGATACACACTTTTCTTGGATGCTTTAGGATGCTTTGGGCTGATCCTGTGTTGAGCAGGGGGTTGGACTAGATGGCCTGTATGGCCCCTTCCAACTCTATGATTCTTTTTGGAAAATGAAAACTTTTACAAACAATTGTGTCAGAAAATGCACTTCTTCTAAATGAAGCACTTTCATTCAGCTGAGTTACCTATAAAGTAATAATTACTGTAATTCATTTTCATGCAACTGCACCAAGCAAAATTCCAATGGTTGGAAGTGAGTGCTACAAGCAATAAATTAACAAGAGCACATTAAGCCTTTTTCAATTGAGAATTGCCAAACTGGAAATTTAAAAAATAAAATAAAATAATGTTCCACTGATAAGAACAAGAACTATGATTTAGCTTTTTGAGGCAGCTGAGAGAAGAAACAGAAAAATAAAGTATAAATTAGACTATGTATAAAATCTGGTGAGTCCCATTTTTCAGTTATTGTATTAGAAAAGAGCTCCTACATTTGGCATTTGTTCTCATTTGGACCTGAACAAACATAGCAAGGATTTTATAGTCAACTTTTTATACTACTGGAGGCCCCACACAATGACTCCAGTCAGAAAGAACAGGAACACAATGCCCTGGAAATAATTTGATATATCGCTTTTACGTGTACATCCTAAAGTATGACCCATGGCCTATAGCCCATGACATCAATGTGAGTATGCCTGTATTTACACTGTGCTTTCAGGCAATTTCCATTAATGTTAATTATAAAAAGAGAAGGCGGAAATATTGTCAGTGTTATGTGTGACAGTCTGCACTTTTGCCATGAAGATGCTGATCATTATCATAATGATCATGAAATGTATTCAAATCAAAGCCTCCTCTCAGAAAAAAATTCTGCCAGGTTTGCAAGGATGGAATTTTTTTCAGAGACAAAGTCAATATAGGATGAAGATTTATATCAAATATTTATATCTTGCATGTCAACCACTGAAGACTTCCAAGATGGGTTAAATCATAGTGAAAACAAGACATTTTCAAGTAACAGCAAAATAACAGAGATGAACTTGAGCTTCTAGAATCCTGTTGTCCTCTGTGTGTTTCTCCTTGTGTGGATTGGATCTTCAGAATGTACCCATGTGTGGTCAGTGACCTGTCTAAAACAATTATTTGTGTATAAATAGCCCACTTTCCAATTAAAGCCCATAACCATACTAAACTAAACCAGTTTAAATAAGCAACCTTCCTCATATCCTTTCCACATGCCTATGGAGGTGCTGACTTGCATGTTAACATTTATTCACCCAGAGCAATGACTCAGACAAGCCCAAGTACAAAATGCAGCTGCAAGGGTCCTCAGTAGAACACCTTGGAGGGCCCATATCCAGTCTGTCCTGAGACAACTGCACTGCTTACCTGTCTGTCTCCGGATCAAGTATAGGTTTTGGTTTTGTCCTTTAAGGCTATATGCAGCTTGGGTCTTGCCTATCTGAGGGACCGCTCAGGGCACTTCGCTCTGTGGGTATGAATCTACTGGTGGTCCCAGGCCCCCGGGACATCTGCCTGGCCTAGACCAGAGCCAGTGTTTTTTCAGCCCTGGTCCCAACCTGGTTAATGAGCTTCCAGAAGAGCTAAGGGCCCTGATGGAGCTGTCAGTGTTCAGCAGGGCCTGTAAGATGGAGCTCTTCTGCCAGGCTTTTGGTTGAGGTGTGTGGGGGAGGGGTGCCTGAAGTTACAAACTGGTCGCACACTATGACCAGTGCACTGCATTAGAATACATTGCAAGAAAGTTCTGACAACCATTATATACCATCTGAGCCATTTGGTGGCAGGATATGGGAGCAGAGAAGTTATGGAAGTGTATTTTGGGTTTCAGACCATCTTGTTTTTGTTGTTGTTCAATTGTTAAATTTGTTAAGAGAAGGGTTGAAGGGGATTGTTGATTTTATTATTTTATGTTTATGTGGTTATTTGCCCTTTTATTCTATAAGCTGCCCCGAGCAAGCTTTCTTGGGAGGGGTGAGATATAAATTCAGCAGTCAATCAATCAATCAATCAATCAATCAATCAATCAATCAATCAATCAATCAAACATACAAATTTATAAAACATAAAACATATTGAGGTTAATTTTAGGATTAGGGTGAGTGTTAGATTTGGTATTGTTCTGGTTGGGGAGTGATTAGATTTAGAAGGAGAATTAAGGGTTGAACAGAGTAGACACTGCTGCTATAGGCCACCAAAGCTCAGACTGCTTTGGGAGGCCACAGTACCTGGGGGGTCCTGCCAACACAGGATCCCTCAAACCCGTTCATAGCTGGGCCCACCACCACCTCCACACTGCCTTGGGAGTTACTGCTACTACCCCCACCAGCCTCTTCCACATGCTCTCAGCAAACAACTCATTGGCACTGCAAGAGGAACTGGGTCTAGAAGCTGCACAGCCCTCTATAGGCCACCAGTACATAGGTTCCCAAGGGGTCTGCCAAATGCAGCAGGGCCGGGTCAAGGCAAACACCAATGTGAGCACAGCTCTGTAGATGGCCCAGGAAGAGGCCAGAGGCCCTGCTTCCCACACTGCACAATAATGTTATGCCACCACAGTGAGTCTTCTGGGGCCTCAACTGACTTTTAACTCCTCTCAGTTCACACATCTCAGAGCACTACCACCTCCTTCTTCCCAGCCCTGACCCACCTCCTGGCTTGAAAACAACAGCCTCCAGTGAGTCACGGCAACGCTTAAAGAGCTATGTGATGGAAAGAACAACCAGCCATATACTAAAGGAAACTGTGTGCTCTCACGAGAGGGCAGTAGGAAGCAGAGCTAGAAATTCTTTAAAATTGAGTCTGCTTCTATGATTAAAAATAAGTTGTTACCAGATAACCAGTCTCTTGAGTTCTTTCAGCATTAAGAACAACATGTGGACAATGCCATACAATAATACCTCAAAAATAAGGAAGTAACTAAACACTCCCAAACAAAACACGTTATATAAGCAAATTTTGTGGTACTGTGTGACATGAGGTTATGCTTTAAATATATATTAGGGTCCACTGGCAGTGCAGTGGGTAGCATCATCTATCCAATTACAATGTTTGCACCAAACCCTTCAACCTAAGGGCAAACAAGGCACAAAAGTGTGCATGTGTGTGTTTTCCTCAGAGGAGACATATGCTGAACTGTGACAGGCTAATAAGGACTAATAAAAGGTTGTGCAGGTTCTCCTACTAGTGAGTCATGAACCTAATTAGTGTACTTGTATGATGAGCTGTAGAAATCTCCTCTCTGTTTCAGGGGGCTCCAATTACATGGGCTTCCCGTTTCAAGCTTTGTTTTCTGTGCCTTCTCAGGTCACGGAAGGGAAAGGTCATGAGTTCACTACAGTGCCTCCTTGTCAACCAGTTCTTAAAGGCTGAGCTCTAAGCAAAAGTGAAACTTGAGTTGGAACATAATTTTAAAAAGGAAACACACATATAACACACACACATATCAGAATCCACAGATCAACAATGAAAGCACTAGCATGGCTTGTATATTTTCTCTCTTTATTGGGCTACATACTTGATGGGATGAAGGTAATTTCCTTTATGCTTCCATGAAACTAATGTTCTGATATACTGGATACCACATTCTTTCAAATAGTTATTAGATGAAGGGATTAGAAGGCTTTACTCTTGACATGGTCTGCACGAAGGGATTTTTGGATGAAAAATATTCACACGTATATGTTTTCAGCTGCTACTTGAAATGGCCCCCGCTCAGGTCCCCACATAGTACCTCAGTGAGAATTGTGGGCTGTACTACATTTCTTTCAGTTCTGGAACTTCTTACAAGGTTTGAAGATAAGCTTGCCAGCAACCTGGAGAAAAACAAAATGTCCTGTCCCTTGACTAGAAGATTACTTTATAGAAATAGGCCATTGAAACTTTTAATGACATAACATCCCCAGGGAGATAATATTTCACTATTTACAGGGCAGGATATTTTTACCAGGCCTGTTGGCAACCCTATTTCAGACCCTCAGGTTTAAAATGAAAGACACTCTGAGATGTAGCTTGGTTTTGGCCAGATTTCTGTGGATTTATACTGGCATAGTGGAAGAGAATTAAATTCAAAAGCAGCTGAGAGCAACAAATTAAATAAAAGATCAAAAGCAGTTTTGAGGGTTCTCCCATTTCATACAAATTGCCTCATGGGGGAGGGAGACATTGAAGAAGGATTTGAGAGAAACACAATTTCTTAGCTTGCTTTATTACTTCTCCAGCAAAATGGGGGGAAATAGTAATAAACAGAATGATTTTTTAAAAATAGGTCCTGAAGCTACATTGGGTTCTGCAAATGGTCCTGCTAATATTTACTCTGCGTTGGTGTGAAGCTTTACAAATAAGCTGAATATTGTCTAGTTCAGCAACTACTATTGAGGCAGCCAGACATTCTGTTTAATCATAACAATATTTGCCCATGTGCAAGAAACATAAGACCTTTCTCTTTGGGTGACCATCACACAAATTCTGAAAATCTAGGCACAAGCACACAATTAGTTCAAGAAAAGGAGCTTTTTACCCCTCCTGAGGAGAGCAAAGACTCATAAAAATGTGTGTAAAAGGTTCTCTTGATGATACCAATTTAAAATCTTTTTCATCTACAAATTACCAAAGGCAGCAGTCTTAAAGAGGACATGCCCATAGCATTCCATTTCCTCCTATGAAGCCATAAACCATGTTGAACAATTTCCAGCTGCCTCGGGATATGCATCTCCAGTGTTTTTCTAGGGCTAAACCTCTATGTTCTTAGTTTCCACAGAAGGTATTGCTAAAAAGGAATCGAATGAAAGACATTTCAGAGTCTTGAATGCTGTGTAATCTTCTATAGATGTAGAACAATTCTGTAAATCTGCCTATCCAGTGTTTCTGGAACTTAAATAATAAAAAATTAGAGGCAATTACAAAACACCTGCAATTATATAAATAGTTAATATAAAATTATAATATAAAATAATATAATATAAAGTTAGAGGTAATTACAAAACACCTGCAATTATATAAACAGGAACTCTTGAGTAGAGTCCAAAGGTGGTGCTCCTTGCTGATTTAAATTCTTGAATGGAAATGAACTGCCAGTTTGGGAGTCTTCTCATAGAATCAAAGAATTATAGAATCATAGAATCATAGAGTTGGAAGGGGCCATACAGGCCATTTGGTCCAACCCCCTGCTCAACGCAGCCCAAAGCACCCTAAAGCATCTCTTATAGTCCCATCATAAAACCTGCCAAACAAGTTCTACAGTGACAATAAGGAGTATCTCAACTTTCTTGACTCAAAATATGCAATCATGGAGCACCTTGCAGCTCCACTGAATCCTCCTAAATTGCAGTCCTCCTGACGGTTGACTCAGGTAACAGTACACTCCTGTTAATACACTAACAGCAGCAAGACTGGTAATTGCCAAACAATGGAAACACTGAATTACGAACGGTGAGAGATTGGCTTGATAAACTTGGAGAACTATGCAAGATGACTAAGTTGATGAATTTAGTCAATTGGTAACCCTCTGATGAATTTCATGCTCACTGGCACTTCTACTTGGACTATATCAATAAGCAGGGTTGTAGACTGTATTAGAGGAATTATAGAAGGTGACGTTTCTATTATTTATTGATTTAGATTTCTATACCGCCCATTTCTCTGCAGCTCTATGATAATACCTAAATTAGTGGATTTATAATTTGTATATTATGTTTATATACCAATAGATTTAGATTCAGATAACTTTATTGGCATAAGATTTGATACACATAAAACAAAATTTAAAACAGAAACAAATTCCTGGTATAGACATATGGACAACAGAAATAAAGCCTTATGTCGTCCAGCCAATCTGCAGCAGAGATAGTTTGGTTCTCGAGATAATTGACAGAATTTTTGCCAGGTCCACTGTCTGAGAAGGCTCCTTTACACTCAACAACATTTTCACTAGATGTTTCTCATCGATGCACAGATACTTCAATTTTCCCATAAAACCCCCCATATAATGATGGAATATCTGAAATTTGGGGCAGTTGAATAATAAGTGATTGAGGGAATCTGGTACATTGCACCCATGCAGACAGCTTCTCTCATTTCAAGGGATTTGAAGGAAGCGGCCTCTTGATAGGTTTGAAGGAAAGATATTTAGGTGCGCAAGGAGAAAGGCCCTTTTTAGGGAATAGACATCTAACACTTGACGATATAGGGGCATAAGACCAGGGGATGTCCTAGTATCTTATAAAAAAAGAACTGGAGAGCCTTCATCAGAGAGAGAAGGTATATAAATGCAAAGAAATAAAAATAAAATACCTTGGAAAATGTTTTATTTAAATGTACATAATCTGGGGCAAAATATGGCATGTGCTTTATGGTGATAAATTATTTAAAGCTCAAAAAATCTGTCATGATCTCTGTCACGGTGTGGAGCAAGACTACTCACACTATTGCTCCCCCTTTCTCTGTTGCTGCCACTACCTTGGGGGTAAAATCCTGCCCCCCCGTGTGGGTTGCCCTGAGGTCAGCCTTACAGGGGTGTCACTCTATCATATACCATACAGTCAGACAGGTGGGTAAGTACTTGTGCAAACTGTCTCAAGATAAACTTTATTTCAAAATGGCACAAACTCAGGGTACTACAAAAGGACAGAATCTTGATATGCAAAGACACCCCCCCCTGGACAATTACTAACTAAAGTACTTACAATCCATGATATAGCTGATCGCTGGTAGTTGCAGGATGTTTTGGTCTCTGATGCATCTGCAATCACCTTTGGCTCATTCTCCTCTAACATCCTTCATGGAAAACTGCAGGCATTATATGCACTCCAAAATGGACTTAAAAGAGCTCTCTGACAAGTGAATAGATCCCTTTTCAGACCCTATCCCACACATGCTCTGGAGCCTTCAACCAATCTGGATGCTAGGACCGGAAGTTCAAGCCTGCTGTACCTGGTCCATCAAATAATCATGTGGCTTGCCTCCTCTCTCAGGTGGAAAAGGATGCTCTATCCAGGATGGTCATCTTCTCCCGTTCTTCCCAGCCACAGCACTGCCAGATCCCCTTTAAATCACCATAACTGTCACAATATCTTTTGCCTCCCCCTTTCGTCACAGAATCTGTTGAGGTTGCTTCACCTTTCAACTGTAATCTCTAGTCTCTCATATTCTTTCCTATTTATATAAATGTAAAGATATCTTAGAATCAATAGAGGAGCCCATGCTTTATTTTTTCTTTACTTTTGTCGAGATGAGCTATATCACTGTGCAAAATAATCCTATTCTAATCAAGGACACATTTACTTTGTGATTTCTCCACAAGTGCCATCAATAAGCAAAACCTTTTCTTGCTATGGACTAAATGCACTTAGTCTACCTTTACCCTAAGTTCCTCATCCATGGGTTTCTCTAGTAAATGTGTATCATCTGCAGGTACTCTTAGGGATTTATATAAATGAAAATCAGAGGCAATTAGAAAAAAGGATTAAACTCTCATTTCAGCACTAAAGGAGAGGACCAGGAAAAAAAATCCAGTATGAGAATTCCTCAGCACATTGGTATGCAGGAGTCAACTTGGTAAACCTTGTCAGGACATTGCGATAAGCTTTATCATCGCTTTCTAATGTCTGCACATCAGCTTGCCAGAGGGGTAACAGAAAGATTTCTGATGGTACACAAAGAAAGTGTATGTGCTGGGGTGCAGCTTGAGAATGGACAGATGAGAGAACAGAAATCCTTGTGGTAGTGCTGGCGGTGGGGGGGGGGACACTGTTAATAAAGGCACAGTCTAGGCTACTAATATGCTGTGTTTGGAAAGAGCAGATCTCTCTCTCTGTGTATAGACTTTAAGAATGTGTGCATACACTTTAAGAATGGCCCTCTGATAATTCCCAGAGAGAAACCACTGGCACCAGTTTCCAGAGGACAGTGAAATGAAATGATAATAAACTACAGAAGTACAGAAGGGAAGTGTCACTTTCAAAATCAAAGACTGGGTAAACTGCTTTAAAATGATACATTCAATTAAGCCTGAAGAGAAAACAAATCCATCAGTGTCTTCTTTGGACTTGCAATGGGGTCCAGAGTGCTGTTTGTTTCTGTCTCTGTTCTGCTGACCTGCAACAGGGCACTTCATATCTACTGTCAGGTATCCTAGTTTTTCTGATGAGTTGAAATAGTAAACTCCAACTTTTGATGTCCATTTTTTGTGACAGCATTTTTGCCATATTTATAACCCAGCATTTGCTCTTCAACTATTCTCTAGTATAATTGTCCTTCATGCTCTCATAGATGCAGAACAGATAGGACATCCAGCCAATAGTGCTGTACCACTGAGTAAGTCCCCCACAGGTTTGCTAGAGTGCCTCATTTCCTGTTTGCTTAGTACAATGATTGTTCTTTCAAAAAGCGAACTTAAAAAAGCACTCTGCTGTTTGTCATTCTTTCTTGGTTGCCTGTGTCAGCTTTGAAGACAAAGATGAATGAATGCCATTGCTTAGGTAATATATTCTACTAGGCCAGGAACCAATAGGATTTTTAAAACACATTCATATTTGTTAGAATACAACAAACATAAGAACATAAGAAAAGCCCTGCTGGATCTGACCAATGGTCTATTTAGGGCTCTAGACCAGCATCTTGTTTCACACAGTGGCCAACTGGTTCCTTTGGATGACCAACAACAGAGTATAGAAGCCAAGCCATTGCCCTGAATTTGCCTCCTGGTTCTGGAATTCAGAGGATTAGTTCCTCTGAATGTCACCCTGGCTAGTAGCCATTGATAGATTTACCCTCTATGAATCTGTCTAATCCCCTTTTGAAGCCATCTGTTTCTATGGCTATCACTACATCCTCTGGCAGCAACGTACTGTAGAACAGGCCATGGCAAAGCTGCAACTGCCTTAGAATCTTCCAAGTGGTATCCATAAGACCAGTGTTGCTCCATTCTAGACAACTGTTGGATGTCAGCCTTAATGTGATAGTGTTAATATAGTGCAACATGCCTAACTGCCTGCCTACTACTCCTGAATCCTGATTCTGCTGCTATCACTGCAGCTGACTTCAAAGGTTCCAGACCAGCAGCTGATGTAGCATTATGATGATACATGGATGATAAAGGAAAGAGAAGAGAGAGCAGGATGGGAAGGTATATACCCTGCAGTTATTTGCAAATTGTTTTCATTTGTTGAGAATGTGAAATTTTGGGGAGAGTTTTTGAGGTGAATTTTGAGAGGAAATTTGAGAAAAGGACTGTGGATGCTTCAGTGGCTAAGTGGATAGTATATGGAAGGTCCCAGGTTTTATCCTTAGTATCTTTAAATGCCGTTCCTTGGATGGCAAGGCAAACAAACCAGCTCTTCTGTGGGTGAAGATGATGGTGGGAGGGGCCTCTGGGTTCTGGTTGGTAGTTGGCTCGCAGGCCTGCGGAATTGTTTTAGCTCCGGCATGGCCCTGATGCTGTCTGGGAACTCATTCCACCAGGTGGGAACCAGGATGGAGAAATCCCTGGCTCAAGTGGAGGTTAGATGAGTTACTCTAGATAATTAGCATGGCTAATGCCGAAAAAGTGCATCTTGTCAAGGCTATGGTATTCCCAGTTGCAATGTATGGCTGTGAAAGTTGGACATTAAGAAAGGCTAGCGTCAAAGAATTGAGGCTTTTGAAGTCTGGTGCTGAAGAAGACTCTTGTGAGTCCCTTGGACTGCAAGGTGAACAAACCAGTCAGTTCTAGAGGAGATCAGCCCTGCCTGCTCTTTAGACGGCCAGGTCCTGGAGATGAAACTCAAATACTTTGGCCACCTCATGAGAAGGAAGGACTCCCTGGAGAAGAGCCTAATGCTGGGAGAGATTGAGGGCAAAAGAAGAAGGGGACGAGAGAGAATGAGGTGGCTGGCTGGAGTCACTGAAGCAGTAGGTGCAAACTTAAATGGACTCCGGGGAATGGTAGAGGACAGGAAGGCCTGGAGGATCATTGGGGTCGTGATGGGTCAGACACGACTTCGTAACTAACAACAACAATCTTTAAATGATCTCAGATTCTGCTTGAAACTCTGGAATGCTGCGGCCAGCTAGACTCTGGTAGATCCATTAGCTAGCGACTATGGGAAACTTTTTTTCACTCCCTTCTCAGGAAGGAAGGAATATAATGACAGGAGTGATAATGAATGCCCCCCCCCACACACACACTTTATAGGCAGTGAAATAGGATGCACAAGTTAGTTGTGTGTGCGTAATTTTTCCATTAATGATTCCACAGATGGAGCATTGATAATTTTGTTTCCAGTGAATCTTCCTGAAGCACATTTGCCTGGCATTGTTGAAGGTACAGAGGAGGTGGTGAGGAGGCTGAATATGTGCATTTTAAATTTTGATGATTACATTTTCACTGAAGTGTGGGCGCCTGAAGTTTCATGACTGTTTTAATGCAATTGGTTCCACTTAGAAAAGATGACATGTGGAAATGTGATGAGCTGAATGCTTCACAGTAATTGGAATTCAGACAACAACAACCACCTGTATCATTGTCACAGCTCTTAGGGAAAAGGGAAATAAGAGAGTGTATCACATATCCAGGATGCAGACTGAATGTTCAGCCACTCAAACCAAAATGTTCAAAGTGTCAAAAACATATTCCACTTAGAACTGAGCTAGATGTTATCCTGAATAAGATGTTGAGTTCTTCTCCTCTCTTCCACTTTGTGTAAGACTACAATGGAGTGCCATCATGTTGTTGTGTATTTCCACACTCATCTACCACAACTCAAAACCACTGACTAATCCAAATTGCTTAATGTTTTCAATAGAACTGCCAACTCCATCAGAACTGCCAACTCCACTTGGCTATTTGGGGGGTAAAGCCTAGAAGAGAAGAGTTGGGAGGATGGGGGAGGTGTTCAGCAGGGATCTGATTCCATAGAAGGAGAAGAGTTGGTTTTTATACCCCGCTTTTCACTGTCTGAAGGAGGCTCAAAGTGACTTACAATGACCTTCCCACCCAAAGCCTGAAGAATGTTTCAGGGGTCTCTCAACAGTAAAATAGTTGAAAAGGCAGTAAAAAAGTTGAAGGGAGACAGACAAATGCCCTGGGTAGAATTCAAATTTTCATTACCACAACCGAAAAGGCCCTTTCCTGTTGCTACCTAAATAGTTTCAATTGAAATGGGCGCTTGAAGCAGAGCCTCTAGAGGTGACCACACTGGATGGGTAGCTTTTTATAAAAGTAGGTAGTCCTTCATATATGCTGGCTCTAACCCCTATAGGCAAGACCAGTCCCTTGAACTGGACTTGGAAGCAACTTAGGACACATTATTGAAGAAACCAGACTGAAATGATATGGTCCCTATAAGCTTACTCCAGTCAGAGTTATGACTGAAACATTTTGTACCAACTGTACCTTCTGGACGGTCTTCAAGACGGTCTTCAAGAGCAGCCCCATACAGAGTATATTGCGATTTTCTAATCTAGATATTACCAAGGGATGTACATCTTTCCTAAATAGTAAGAGGCTCACCTGGCTCACTAGCTAAAACTGGTGAAAGGCACTCCTGGCCACCACTGCTAATTGTTTATCCAGCAGGGGGTTTGGGTCCAGCAGCATCCCCAGGCTGCAAACCTGTTCCTTTAGGGGGAGTCCATCAACCCCATCATACCTCCTTTCCCCTATATTTTGTTGGGATTATTTTTCAATTTCTTAGCTCTCATCCACTCCCAAATGGTTCCAAGGAACCTGTTCACCACTTGCACAGCCTCTATAGGATCTGCAAGATAGACATGAGCATCATCCATATATTGGTGACAACTCAGCCCGAATCTCCAGATTACCTTTTGCAGCAGCTTCACATAGAGAAACTATGGGAAACAAGATGAAACATTTCAGGACCCCGTAGTTCAGAAACCAATGGACTGATCAGCTGTCCTTCAACACCACATGCTGACATCTACCTTCAAGCTCGGACCAAAATCACTGCAAGACAGGCAAAAGATTGTCCAGAGGGATACCATGACTTATGATATCAAAAGCCAGCAAGCGGTCCATCTCTAGGAACAATTCATCCACCAGTATGACTAAAGCTATTTCAGTCCCAAAATGAGGCATGAAAACAACTTGGAATGAATCTCTGAAGTTGCCCAGGCACCACTTGTTCAAATGCTGTGCCCAAGGAGCTTCTGTTCCCTGTCCAGCCATGATGGAAATCTAGTGACTTAGCAGAGCTGTCTACACCAGCTACTGTGTGACTATCCATGGTAAATCCTATGTCTTACACAGCAACTCATCCTTCCTGTTGTTGGTGCCAGCCTGGAATTACAAAAACAGCTTGTGTGGTTGTCAAATATCTGTCAGACCACTACATATCGTTGAGAAGACAGATAAATCACAGCTTCTGTAGGCCTATTTTTCCAGATGGCATATCTTTGTTCTGCCATATTAACTTGCTGGGCTGTAGCTATGTCAAACAATCACTAAAATAAAATAATTGTACAGAGAATACTCTGAACAAGAGCACCCGGGAAATAATTGTTGTGGGGGTGGGAATCATAATAATTGTCAGTGTAAATCGCATAAGGCAGAGCAGTAGATTTAGGATTCCAGAGGACAACTCCCCCCCACCCCTGAATCTCAGAAATATGGAGCAGTTAGGATGTATGATAAGCATCATTTTAAAGAAATGCCTCTGCCTTTCATTCCTCAAATTGTTTTGTTGGTGAAAGTTCCAATGGGGCTTGAGATAGAGGAGTGCTATGAGGAACATTATTTCTTTCCTTCCACTCACGATTTAATCAATTGAAGCCAGACTCTTAATATAATTCTTATCTATATTTTAGCATAATGGCTGTGAATTGAATTTATAAGCCAATATCTTAATCCCTATCACCTTTTAACTTGCATGCTGGAAGTTTACAGATCTGTACTTGAATGTTCTGAATGGATATAACTTGGCTTATACGACACTATTTCTCTAATGCTGCCTCTATCCTATATTACCTTCCCAAATGACTCTGGGAATGAGGGAAATGCCTTTTGGGTAGCATTTCAATCTTGGTTAATGTTTAAAATGGGCCTTAAATAAATGTGTAATTCTTGTCTTGTAATGCACATATATTTCTCTCTGCAATAAAGGGTACATTAATTGGCCGCTTCTTTCTTTATACCGGCTTTCTCTGTGCAGCAGGATCCAGAAACTTCTGTATCTGTTCTTCTTTGTATTTATTGCAGGAATAGCTTCTGATGTTATCTGTCCTTGTCAAAAGATATCACAGTCCTACCCTATCATCCCCAGCTCCTAATCACTGGTCACTCCTAGTGGCCATAGAGAGAAAAAACAACTGTGACTTTGGATACTGTTAGGCACTTTACATGGCTATGTGGAGTGAGCTGGAAGGGAGAAACGGGAGTGCCACAATTGTTAGCAGTGGTTTCTGTGAATGTTTCTACAGTCCACAAAACTGGTTCCCTCAGGTAGGGTTGCCAGTCCTCTGTAGTGATCCCCAGGAGCATTTTAACAGCAGAAACCCTGGGAAGGGTAATTAATGTTGTGACATGACTTCCAGTTGAGCACCCAAATGTGATGTCATAGAACCTTTAACACTCTAGGAAATGCCCCAATCTCTATGGTGAATGCCATTGACATAATTGCCAATCTTGAAATTTGCCCTAGTTATTGAGTTCCTTCTTCTAATTTTAGTTCAGCTTCATGAGCTCATGTCATGACAAAGCCAAGGACAGAATATAAAGGATGAGTTCCAGAGGAAGCCTTCTCCAGCCCCGCACTCCCCCACCTGGCATCCCCTTTTGCCAATGTTAGTGTAGCCATCACGGCACAGACAAGTGGGTAGAAACACTTTTTGTTTCATCAACCACTCCTTTGGTGATCCCTCCTTCCTGTCCTGTTTTATTTGTTTTTTAATGTCTTTGTGTATGTACTTTACCTATGGGTTTAGTTGTTTGAATAATATGTTTTTGTTTGGTTTTAATGGTTTTAAGAAGTGTTTTTATTATTTTATTATCCAAATATATTCACACTACCAAACATATCTTGTTTCCTTTGTTATAGATAGGGATGCCAGCCTCCAGGTGGGACCTCATGATCCTTTGGAAATACAGGTCGCCTCCATACTACAGAGATCAGTTCCCCTGAAGAAAATGGATGCTCTGGAGGTTTGACTCTGTGGCACTGTATCCCACTGAGGTCCCTGTCCTCCCCAGGCTCCACACCACAACCTTTAAGAGTTTCCCAAACTGGATTTGGTAACCCCATGCCCCATCCTCCACCAGCGGCTCAAGATGGGACTTGGAAACCATATTTGTAGATTCCTAACACTGCAATCTTAATCAGAGTTACAGTCTTCTAAGTGCAGTGATTTTTATGAAGATAGAAGAATATAACTCTGTTCTATGGTACAGCAATTTTATGGGTAGCTCTGGCAGACATAAAGTCATGGTAGGAAGGAAACCAGTAACTGCAATAAGCTTATGTAGAGAATCTTTTGTCCATGACTATCAGGAGATAGACAGTGATATTATAGAATGTTTATGAAAGTGGGAAAAGCCAACCATAGAACCCTGATCATTAGTTTAGGTGCAAAGCTGATTTTGTCACTGGAAAACTACCATGTATGGAATTTAGCAGCAGGAAAAGCTGTGTATTGCATCAGAGATGTTATAAAAGATGTCAAGAGTTGAACAGGAAAAAGAATTCATGGTCAGGGAGCAGAATGGTCAATAGTGTGTGATGGAATTAATTTTCAAATATTGACATATTAGAATATGGTGGACAGGACAGAAATATATTTCATATATTATGCTTTAAAACAACCAGATTCCATATCATTACATTTTTGTTTTGAATCCTGATTAGTGAAAGACTGTATTTCCAATTTTGCCACCCATCTAAACAATTAAATTTCATCTAGTTGTTATCCTGTGTGTCCATTTTTTAAATGAAGGTCATATGAACTTCAATCCAAGAATAATATTATATTCAACATGCGTGCTGTAAAAATAAAATCCAAATCAGAACAATATGCTTTGTAACAGTACTATTTTTGAAACCTATAGTTGCAGTAAACACAATATTCAGTGCACAGGTATATTTTTATAAGAAAGTTCCTATAGGTCAAAATGGCAATGGAGTAAATTTACCCTTGAGCAAAACTGTAACCATTCAAAACACATATCATTCCATTCTTTTTTCACATCAGAAAATCACCTTCAAGAGTCCCTATTTTGGGTCAATTAAAGGCCAACGTTATGACATCTGAAGTACTTTATGGCTTAGATGTTCTATAAACTAGGCAAATTGAAAATATTTTTTCTGACTTTAACTTCCATTATTTTAAGTGATAAGAAAGAAAATCTTTTCTTTCCCACTGATATCTCCTCTGTCTGCAGTGGGTTGCTGCAAACATGTGATAAGGGTATCTGCAATACAAATGTAATTCAGCAATCTTGAGTTAGCATCTTTCATTGAACTGTGTAGGAGAATTTCTCATCACTGACACAAAGGGGGGGGGGTTGGGGTGGGACTTGTTTTCCAAAAGGCTCCATTGTCATTTTTAGCAAGACTTTTGGTGATATGGAATGGTACTTTGCAAAATGAAGAACTGCTATTTTATTCAGGTATTTTAAGAACAGTGCTTTATATTATTCTAATTATACGCTAAGTTTTCTTTTTTGTTCTGATTGTGTTAAAAATGTTAAGAAAATGTTCACCCAACAGTCTCTAGCAGAATGTTGGAAACAGTCGATTTATGGGCAAGGCCATTGAACCTTAATGTACTTGGTGCTAAACAATATTCCTGCCTTTCTTGGAAACTAACAAATTCCTTGAAAGAAGCAGAACAAGGAAGAAGTCAGACAATTGTAGTAGGCATGTGCATATTCGGCTCGGAAACGTCCGAATCAAGGCTGTTTCGGGCGTTTCTGAGCCTAAAAGGCTGAATCCATGAGATTCGGCCGAATTGATTCCAAATAGATTTGATTCAGATCGATTAGCCCGCCGTTTGCTTGCTGGCTTTTTTTCGGCGCCTAAAATTGCCACCGGGGGGAGGGGGTGTAAGCTGCACCCCTGAAACTTCTTGGGGAGCTCAGGGAGGGTCTTGGGGAGATCATGGGGTTCAATCCTAGGGGCTCCCAAAGAGGGTACCCCTATCCGCTCCATTGGATAGACTTCCAAGCCCAAGGTCACCTAGCTGGTCCGAGCCCAAGGTCACCTAGCTGGCTGCATGTGGGGGAGTGCAAAATCGAACCCGGCATGCCAGATTAGAAGTCCACACTCCTAACCACTACACCAAGCTGGCCTAGAAATATCAGGGGGTGATGTTCTGGTTTTGGGGCAAAACTCTATAGTAAACTTTGTCCAAAAAAAGAGCATCAACCCCCTAATTACCTCAGTGTGCCAGTGGCACTTTCATACCAGCATGTTTCAAAGTTCTTCCAGGTTCAGGTGAGTTGGGAGGAGAGTTCAGGTGTGTGTGGTGCATTCAGAAAGTAGGAGATATCTGCCTGGACCAACAAAACTGGCAGCCCTACTAATGGATGCCTAGTCTGCCCAGCCTGGGAGGCCCACACTGCCACCTTCCAGCTAGAAGTATCAATCAAGGAGCCAGATCCTATACAGAGTTTAAATTAACTGACCTGTAATTTCCTAAATCCCTTTAAAGGTAAAGGTATCCCCTGTGCAAGAGCCTCTTGTGGCGCAGAGTGGTAAGGCAGCAGACATGCAGTCTGAAGCTCTGCCCATGAGGCTGGGAGTTCAATCCCAGCAGCCGGCTCATGGTTGACTCAGCCTTCCCTCCTTCCGAGGTGGGTAAAATGAGTACCCAGCTTGCTGGGGGGTAAATGGTAATGACTGGGGAAGGCACTGGCAAACCACCCCGTATTGAGTCTGCTATGAAAACGCTAGAGGGTGTCACCCCAAGGGTCAGACATGACTCGGTGCTTGCACAGGGGATACCTTTACCTTTACCTTTAGCCTCTAGTGTTTTCATGGCAGACTCAATACGGGGTGGTTTGCCAGTGCCTTCCCCAGTCATTACCGTTTACCCCCCAGCAAGCTGGGTACTCATTTTACCCACCTCGGAAGGAGGGAAGGCTGAGTCAACCTTGAGCTGCTGGGATTGAACTCCCAGCCTCATGGGCAGAGCTTTCAGACTGCTGCCTTACCACTCTGCACCACAAGAGGCTCTCTAAATCCCTTTAGGACTCTTAAAATAATCTGTTATTTCCAGTTATCTGGCACAGAGGATGATTTTAGAGACAAGTTATGTATACTCATTAGTAGATCAACAATTTCCAGTTTGAATTCTTTAGTGGCTATAGACCATCTGGTTTTTAGTTTGCCTACTAGTCCAGAATTTCATCTCTTCTCACTTCACTTTGACTCAGTTCTTCAGTCACCCTTCCCAAAAACAGTGGCTCTGATGTAAGTATGGGTTTCACATTTTCATCAAGGAAACCAGATGCAAAGAATTAATCCAAATTCTCTGGTATCTCCCTATCTTACTTAAGAAATTGTTTTATTCTTTTGTCATCCAAAGTTCCAGTCACTTCCCTAGCTGATTCCCTTCTCCTGATATATTTGAAGAAATGCTCATTATTTGTCTTAACATTTTTGACCATCCACTCCTCAGATTCTTTTGTTGTTTTCCTTCTTGTCAACTTAACATTTGTTTAGCTAGAGCTTGTTCTCCTTTCTGTACACTTAGCTTTCTGTGAGTTTCTGTTTGGAGAGTTTTCTAGATGCAGGATTTGGCATGTAATGGAATTAATACAATTCCCAGTTGAGACGTGACACATTGGAGCTGTCAAGAGAGATTTTTATCCCACTGCAAGATTTCCAGGCATCGTAGCGCTTGTGGATGCAAGACACATACTCATAATAGTACCCTCAGAAAATGAATCTGTATACAGAACATTCTATAATGTTAATGTGCAGCTAGTTTGTGATGCCAAAGGAGTAACTATTCCTGTTTGTGCTCCATTTCTGAGGTACCCTCATGATGCACATATTTTCATGATATCAGCTGTGTAAATGCACTGAGACAGCCTGCTGGGAATGCTTGGCTCTTGGGGAAGTGTGCTATTTATAGGATAATAGGCTTTGACAGTGTTCCATTCATAACAAATCCTCACTGTCTCGTCAACAGTGTGGTGAAATGATGTGTTTTCTCCTCTTTTCAAGGAGACTGTGGGCATCCTCTTCTATAGCACTAATGATAACTTTTAGAAAGTGGTGAATGCATGAAGAAGAAGCATACGATCGTGCCCATCACATTATAATCACCGTTACTGAACATACTCCTGATCAGTTGAAGAAGTGATTCCAAGTTCTGCATTGTGCCAGGAGATACCAATAGTCTGTTTAGGCCACAAATATAAACCAGTGTGTGAAAAGGAGGCAATGTTTGGTTCTTTTTATTTTTGCTCTTGCGATTACAGTCTTGAGCATCAAGACTTTAACAGCAAAACACAATACTAATAACAGCAAAGGATTCATGGTACAACCATAATATCTAGAATGCCAAGTTTAAGTTAAATTAAAACAAGCCAGTATCAAGGCTCGTCTGTATTTAGGGACAGTCAGGTAGTCAAGAAACACTGGGCTAGATTTTGGATATGCCAGTCCCAAGTAGAGAGGCCTGAATCTGCAGGCCTGAATTCTGATACTAATCTCATCTAAGGCATAGAGACACTTCAGAATCAGATTTCTGATAGAAGTCAGACTGAAACAATCGATATCATATGGGGAAATCTCCAGCTGAGCCAGGCAGGAGGTTACCAGTTTCTGGCAGGTTGTTTTATAAGCATCTATCCTCAACAGGAAAAAACCCCGCCCATTCCCAAAGAGGCAAAAATTAGTTTGATACAAGATCTAAAGCCTTGCACACATAATTCAGCTATCAGTGTAGTTCCTGCCACACAACATGGGGCCCCTGTGATTCTTCAAAATAATCTAACAGAGAAGATACCATAACCATTATATCATCCACCTCTGAGACAACAGCACACCAGAAGACAGGATTTTACTGCTGTAGTCAGGATGCACAATGGCTTTGTTGAGTTTTGAACAAAGTTCTAGTCTAATATTTTAAAAATAACACAAGTCATATATATATTGTGGTGCTTTAAGATGTTAGACAAGGAGTGACCTTCATTCAAATCCCCACTCTGCTATGTTGCTCACTGACAGAACTTCCCCGCTCTCAAAATAACTTCACAGAGTTGTTGTGAGGATAAAATGAGGAAGTGAAAATCCTGGATATCACTCTGAGCTCTTTGAAGAAAGACTGGGATAAAAGGCTATTAGAGATGCCGTGATGAGAGAGGCATAGTTGGGATTCTGTTGCTGGAGATGGAATTGCTCCCAGCTGGCAGCAATGCAAAAAGATGGGGGCTGAAGTCCTTTACTTGGTGCATCTAAATGCCTGGTGTTTCAGGGACAGTTGATCATTTCAATCAGAAATAGATGACTGTTCAGAGAGAGACAACTGAGGAGGAATACAACCTTCTTTCTGGGGCTTAAAAACACAAACTTCTGTCTTTGCTCTGCCATGGCTGCCCATCATTCTTGTGAAGATAGATATCTTTCTGTGTCTACTCTGTAATCCTCCTGGCCTTCCTTCTTGGAGTATCAAATGGATGGACTAAGAGTAAGGATGACATGAAAACAAGATGTTTTGAACACTTTCCATAAATATGTGTAAAATTTTGCTGCGATGTGGTTTTTATAATAAACATGTTTTCTGGCAAGTTGGCATCTGTCTAGACCAGAAGGATTGTTCCTGGAGAGGCAGGGGGGTCATGGTCATGGCCCAAAGTTTGGCAGGGGGGAAATAAGGAGTTGTTGCATCCTCTTCTCTCCTTTTCCTCTCTTTTGTACTGCTTCTTACCAAAGCATAGTGCACATTTGCTCCAAAGAACCAGAAGTCCTCCAACAGCTGCTACAAAAAGACACCAAGGAGAATGGTAACTTACTTCATAACATTTCCAAGTCCCCAAAGTTCATGCTAGCAGACTTGGACATGCTCAGAAAGACATTTGTAACAATAGTCACAAGACACCAGAGTGCTAACATGTTGGGTCTATTACAGTGGTCCCCAACCACCGGGCCGCAGCCCAGTGTCGGGCCACGAAGGCCCTGGCACCGGTGCGTGGCTCCCTCTCCAAATCAGCTTACAAACACCTTTCCCTCCCTCTCCCCACAACACCTGTGAGGTAGGTGGAGTTGAGAGAGCTTTAAAAAAAAACTGCTCTGGAGAATAGCTCTGAGAAAACTGTGACTAGCCCACGGCCACCCAGCTGGCTGCATGTGGAAGAGTGCGGAATCAAACCCAGTTCTCCAGATTAAAGTCCACCAGTCTTAATCACTACACCATGATGACCCTTATCTATCAAGATGGACTGGGACTCGGCATCCATCGTCAGTGTTGTGCATCCAGAACCACAATAGTGCAGCAAAAAATGGCTATTTTATGTGTTAAATGGGATCCTTCCCACTGCTTTCCTTATCAGTTTCCATAAGTGCAACATATACTTTGGTAATGTAATCAATACAGACATAGGATAGTCTTCAGTGATTTCCTGCTAACAGTTCCAGACAATGATAAAGTCTCTATAAACATTCTGTTTAAATAATTAACTATGATTTATACTACCTGATGGATTTAAAAACTTTTATGCCAGGGATCAAAGGATATTATTTTTTAAAGGTAGGATATCAATCACCTGAACTCAGAAGATCCCTGTGTTGAGTATATCCATCTTAAAGATGACTCATCTTCAGGCTTTTTGCTAGAATAAATTATGATGATTTAGTGCGTTTTGTTTGATATACTCTGATAATCTACTGGCAGGATCACACTTACGGTATTCAGCTGACATTTTTCAAGGAAAGCCTGCCCTGGAGACTTGTCTGGCTATTCAGACTAATGGATTATTATTGAGGATACGACACAATGGAAGAATAATTATGCATTCATTCAGAGAAGGACCAAACTGAGGAAACATTGATATTCCAAGCATGAATATACAATAGTCTGTGTTTGGCTGAGTTAAACACATTATCTGGAACGCTGCAACAAAATACTATTAATTTCACAGCTACTTTACTTGCATTTTATTTGTATATTAAAACACCAGTTCCCTGATAAGTGTGATGCAAATGACTGATTCTTACAGTTCTTTTTGATACTTGTATATGTATGCCCAGGTACAAAATGTTCATTGCCTCCGTCCCCATTATTTACTAAGAGTATAAGCATATAGAATTAAGAAAATGTCTCTTTTTAAAACTTGCAAATGGAAACTGTGAAAAGAGGCATCAGACCTGACTTTTAAAGGACATTTTTTCAACTGTAGTGAAATGCATGTATACACAATAGGAGGTCCCGCTGTATTTAGTGGGGTTTACTTCCATTTAAGGCTGCATAATATGTAGTTTAAAAATGTACATTTAAAATCAATAATATATATGTTTTAAAATGTATTTTATATTTGAGGCATGCCCACTTTAGTATAAAAGGACAGGGAGAATACAGCTGGTTTAAAATTCTCTATATAGCTAGGACTGGGTTCAGAGGCTTTTGGAGAAAATATGTACATTTTCACATTTGTCCTCAGCAAACCAAAGAAACTTTAGAAGGTTTTTGAAATGTTCAACCAACCTGCATAATCAAAGAAAATCTGGTTTTGTGACCTGGGACATGACTATAGCTGCTAGACTTTCTCAGCTGTTTTATGTTTTTGGACACGAATGAAGCCAAAGCTAAAAGATTCATCACCATTTCTTTGTTGCAATATACAAGATCTGTAGAATGCATGGTTCAAAACATATTTAGAATATAATACAGGGGGCTTTGAAGGAGATGTGTATTTAGCACAGCGAGATTAGGAACTCCCTGATATTTTTCAAATAGTCTCCCTCTTACGTCCTGTAGCTCAGCGGTCCGCAAGCTTTCGCCCCCTGAGGACCGCTGCGGCGTAGTGGGGGGAGAGGGTGGCCCGGGGTCCCGCGCACGTGTGGCAGCCCCAGCGCAAACGCGCATGCACGGACTGCCGCACACGCGCATTTGCGCCCAGCAGGGGCGCAAACACATGTATGCGGCAGTCTGCGCATGTGCGTTTGCGCCGCCGCCATGCCAGCGGCTGCGGCTCCCCCTCCCGGCCCCTCCGGGACGCCAGCAAATCAGCCGCTAAAGCGGCCGATCAGCTTGCGGCTCGGCAAGCTTCTCTTCCCTCCCCTGCCAAAATAAGAAGCTTTCTGGGCCGCAAGCTAATTGGCTGCTTTGGCGGCCAATTTGCTCGCGGCCTGGCAAGCTTCTTGCTTTGGGGGGGGAGGGAAGAAGGAGCCGCGGCCCGGCGCCAAGGCCTTCGCAGCCCGGCACCCGCAGCCCGCGGGTTGGGGACCACTGCTGTAGCTCAATCTGCTCTTCTGAGCACAGTACCTCCCCCTGCTTGTCTCCAGAACCAACAGACTGAACAAAGACAACAGAACAGTTAGACAGGGTTCTCTTTCCTCGGTCTATACAAAGTACTTTCTCTTCTTAATAGAACTATTTTATTCTTTGAAGGAGTCTGATGCTTTGTCTCATCATTGCATATTTAAAGTATGCCAACAAGGTACTGAGCTTAAGGGAGCTGTCTGTCTCTTATTTTGCATCTTGAATGTGCATTCAGAGTAGGTATGCATCAATCAGAGCAGGTTAATAACTAGCACCAGTGACCCATTCAGCCATTCAGTTTGAGCCTTCTTCCCAGTTTTGTGAAATCCTGGGGTTTAAATGATTTTTAAAATATATTTAAAAGATTTGTTAAGATTTGTTAAGCATTTATTGATCCACTCTCCCCTCCCAAAATGGCCAGTGATGGACCTGGAGGGGGAGGGTGGAAAATGGGTAACTCAGTTGGAGACTTCCTGCTCTTTTGAGCACACTTCCTCCCTGCGACCTATTATGCATGGTAGCAGCTACGCTGGGCTGCCGCTGTTCCATTGTGGCAGGGCAAAAAGCCCTGCCGTTTCCCGCACGGGGAAGGGGCTCCCCAGTGGATGCTGGTTGCCCTGATGCAATGGCCCTGAGCATACAAAGAGGGGCCGGAATCTCCGGGAGTGCTCTGCCACCGCAGGAGTGGCAGGCAGGTGGAATTAGGAGCATAGGGCCCCCACTGCACAATGGTGGGGAGCAGCATGCTGCTCTCCCACGATGGTGAAGATGGGGGGATACTCCTGTCAGCTCCGCTAAGCTGTGGAGCTAGCAGTGGCGAAAGGCATCCCTGCAGGAACACCATAGGTTGTGGGAGGAGCCGGGCCCAAAAACCTGGCTCCTCTGATTATGAACAGGGTTAGCCCAACCTAGCTCTCGCCTGGACTGGATCCTGGCCCATGGAAGAATCTGATTTCTTAACATGAGTCTTCCTAGGGCCTGGGTCAGGCCAGGCCTTGGATGGCGATGACATCATGCATAATCGGGGATTTTCCCTGAGGCCCTGTTGCCGCCATCATGGGCATTCCAGCCCATGCATAATCGGTCTGGTTGCCTCCAGAAGAGGCTGTATGAATGCAGAACAGAACAGTTATACAGATAGGTCTCTCTGTCTTCTTTCTACACAAAGTTTGTTTCTGTTCTCAATAAAAATCATTTTATTAATTTAAGCAGCTTGGTGGTCTGCAACCAGTGCATGTTTAAACTCTTGTCAATATTCTTTCCTAGTCATCTCAAATCCTGATTCCATAGTTATTTTCATGACAAAATTGAGTAAAACTAAAATTTGTGTCTAACGTTGGGATTCTAGCCTCCAGGTGGGACTTGGGTATGCCCTATAATTACAGTTCACCTCCAGACCACAGAGATCAGTTCTCCTGGTGAAAATGGATGATTTGGAGGGTGAGCTCTATGGCATTGTATCCTGACAAGGTCCCTGTCCTCCCTAGGCACTCTCCCCAATTCTGCAGGAGTTTCCCAAAACTGGATCAGGAAATCTTACCCCTACCCCCCATTTCCCACCGATGGCCAAGAGGAACCTGGCAACCTTAATCTAAGGATGTCTCCACTGTATTTTTCTTAAAACTTGAATTGAGAATAAGATCTCTCCTTAAAAAAAAAATGCTGCTGTAAACATGCTCTAGAAAGTGACATCTACATTTGAACCTATTCATTCAAAATGAATGGGAACAACTTTACAAGAACGGAAACTCTCTGTGCTCATTAGAGGAACAGCTGGACTGGATAGAAGGAAAATTCTCTTTGTTTTTCCTTATATTAAAATGTGTGGTTCAGCTTTCAACTAGCAACCAGTGTCCTAGGCAGCTAAGAATAATGATAAGACAAAACAAAGATTAAACTGTTAGCTGAAGGCAAAGGATGGATGTGAATGTTTATCTCTTAAGTGCTTTAGGATGAGTTAATGCTTTAGCAATAATGAATGAAAATTATTAAATAGGGATCATAAAAATGGGAAATGGAGTTCTTATTAGTAAAATAAAGGATAAAATATTATTTTTTAAATATTAAAATTATGATTCTTAGAATATTGCACCAGAAGCCAAAAGCTTCGTATACATTCCCTGCTCATAATTGCTCCTTAGGTACCGCTTTCCTATCAGACTGTAGTAGGAACAGATATCCTTCTCTAATTAGTAGAGGCTATTCTTATTGTTATGAAAAATTCATGGCATTCACTCTTTTTAAATGCCAGTTTATGATGTTGGGAGCAATGCCCTAATAAAGACAGACTTTGCATTATGCACTTGTGATGCAGAATTAGTCACAGTGGCAGGTTGGAGGACACATTCATTTCCAGAAATTTTTGTTTAATTCATCATTACATCTTCTCTTTCTTCAGCAGTACCATTAGATTTGCAAGCTTGCACCTTCTAGCCGCTCTACCAGACACTAATAATACAGCTCACTCACATAGTGAGCATATCCTTATTTGAAACTAGAGGCAAAGCCCATTGTACCCAGGAATACAACAGGCGCTAGGATGCACACCTGCACTGTGGCCTTCCTGGGGGCTGGCTACATGGCAAAAGCTCCTGCCCACCCTTGGACTCCTAAGGCCTCACCTCCAAACCTCAAGGAACATTCCTGACCCAGGGGTCACCAAACTCCAGGTGTGGGGTGGAAATCTTCTGGAATTGGATCAGCTCCCCAGGGGAAAATGGCTATTTTGGAGGGGGGACCCTACAATGACAACTGGGCAGAAAGGCTGCAGGATGGGAGAGGTTGTGACCTGGGGATTTGCTGGAATTGCCATTCATTTCAGGCAACAGAGATCAGTCCCCCTGGAAAAAAGCCCTGGCTTTGGATCCAAAGGAAGTCTAGGAAAGTCAGATCCAGGTGGGAAACAAGCCCTTTGTGGGCTGGTCCTACCTACTTGTGGCCCCACCTTTGCAGGCCATTCATCCCTTGGATCCACTGGTGCCTCAGCCTCTCCCTCAACCCCCCTCCCTTATGAGTGTCCAGGCCATGCCCCTCCCCAAAACCTGGCTGGGACCGCCGCCAACCATGTGGACTGTGTGCACTGGGCACTTGCCTGGTGCTCAGCTTCCTCTCAAGTCACTGCCTCATCTGGGCCCCTCCCTGTGGAAGTCTCCAGGCCACTTCCACTTGTCACCACCGCTTGTCTCCCAGCCCGTCTCCACAGGGGCATCTTGCCTACCCGGGCCCCTGGCCCATCGATATCTCTGCTGGGGAGGAGAGGGGGTGCCTGACCCAGCACCAGGCCAGTCATCGCCCAGGCCTGCAAGCATGGGCAAATGGGTGGGGGCTACATCCCCCATGAATCCCACCACCGGCATGCTCTGACCATGGCTGGAGCTCTCGCCCAGGCTGCTCCAACTCGCTGCATCACTTCAGTTCAGAGCACCTAGCTGCTCCAATGCCACGCTAGCAAAAAGGCTGGGCCAAGCATGTGATGCCCTAAGAGCGCCATCACTGTCCCCACCCCAGCCAATCCCAGGTTGCTACAATCGCTATGGCTATTTATTTAATTGCTATTCTGCTTGAGCCAAAGTTGTCAACCAAAATACCCCCACAAGTTTTTAAAGGAATTTTTAAAAATGATCCTAATGACATTAATATTCCATACAAATCTTGCTCTGGGACATTAGCTGAAGCTTGACCTGGGGGAGTGGAGAGATGTGTGACTGCTTCCTGTCTTTTTGATGGCCCTATAGATAGAAGCTGGGGCTCTTAGATCTGATATATACAGCACTGTTCACAGATTACAGTAAACTCATATGTATCCTACATGTATGCCTGTTTGTAAGAAAGAACCAATGCATGTTCACTTTATACTAGTACCTTAATAAATGTGCCATTTCAGTCACATGTTCAACTGTACATATGTTGAACATAAGAATTATTTAACATGTATAAAGGGAAATATAGAGTACTCTAAGGTAGCGATCCCCAACCTGTGGGCCGCCGACCATATGTGGTCTTTCGACTAATTGGAGGTGGGCCCCGAAGGACGCCTTCTCCCCCCCCCCCCCCGGCCCTTTACTTCATCCCCCCCAGCCCTTTAAAACACACTTCATTGCTGTGGCGTGTCTGTATCTTATTTTGAAGGGATGTTTAAACATTACCATAGAGATCAGAGAGCATTAGGGCAGTGGTTGAGAGTAGAGGAGTAAACTACCCCTCCCCCACCGGGCCTCAGTAAAAGGCGTTGAGTGGTCCCCGGTGAGTGGTCCCTGGTGTTGAGTGGTCCCTGGTGATAAAAACGTTGGGGACCACTGCTCTAAGGTAAAGATATCCTCTGTGCAACTGAGTCATGTCTGACCCTTGGGGTGACGCCCTCTAGCATTTTCTTGGAAGACTCAACACAGGGTGGTTTGCCCCAATCATTACCATTTTACCCTCCCCCCCCCAGCAAGCTGGGTACTCAACCTTGAGCCGGCTGCTGGGATCAAACTCTCAGCCTCATGGTCAGATCTTCAGCCAGCATGTTGGCTGCCTTACCACCCTGAGCCACATGCAGGTAATGAATGCATTCGTTGTAACTTGTGATGAGGTGATAAGGTGATGAGGTGGCAGTGTACTAATTAGAAGACTGGAGTTGTACAACTTCAGATTGCAGGTAAATTCACCGACATTCATCACTACCAGTAAATTGAAAATTAACACATCTTACAAGCCAAGAAACTTTACTGGCAAGGCGTTTTTACACAGGAGAATGCTGAAAGACTGATCTGCACACCTACAGGCTGAAGTAGTATATCCAACTGTACCATCTCAAAATTCTACTGCCTCATTTTGTTGCAATTAGAGACCAGGTCTTCAATACAGACAGAGGGGAATCTGACTGTTTCTTCCTGTCTCTATGAAACATCATTGATAACAGTGGAAGGAGGGGGGATCAGTAATTAAATAATATTTAATTTTTAAGATAAATGATGAGCACCGGTTAAGAAAAAATAATGGGCTAAGCCCCAGATTCAAATAAGCATGTACACAATGGTTTTGGAGTTGTGTTTCCCTCAGGCTACAGGGCATACTTGATCAGGGGAGTTTCAATAGCACTTAAAAATAATGCAATCTGCTGTGTTCAAATGGGAACAGTGGGGGAATTCTAGCTGCACATGACTGAATTGTTGGAGATACAAAAAGTAGATCCTTGCATAAATTCAGCAGCCTCAGTGAACTACCCCACAAATCTTTTACCTAATAATAAATAAATAAGCAAAGAGTGAAGGAGAAATGCTGTTCTAAGCAGGTCTAAACGACTTCACATTCATTAGAAGGTCAATATCTTGGGCCTGCCATTCTAAATTCATCAGCTTCCTGAGAGCCTGTCAGGCTCTTGTCAGCATAAGGAAATGAAATGTGTTAGCAGAGTGACCAAGAAATGTTTGAACATGGCCACCACTTTCAGCAAAAGCATGTCGGCTTGTGATAATTTTCTTATCCAAAAGAGCAATGAGAAATTTTGTTAATTGTTAATTGACACAGTTTTTGAACTATGTTGAATTGTATTACACAATTTATGTTCTCTGTAAACAACCCTGAGCCACAATGGAGGACAGTATATGCATCTAAATAGATAAATAAGTAATAATGTAACCTAAATAAATAAAGTGTCTCATTGGAAATTATAGTGTGCAGAATTGAGATAAATAATATTAATGTGTGACATTGATTTTTGTGGGGCACAAATACTATAGAAAATGTTTACATTTTATAAGACCAAACTGGTGCAAAAAAAAGGAAAAAATGACAAAGAAGTCAAGAATCATAAGTACAGTTATCACAAAGAAGTAGAAGTTTAGAGGAGATTGTTAGGATGAAACAGTGTGGATGAGAAATTAAAATCATTCCTATGTGGCGCAGAGTGGTAAGGCAGCAGAAATGCTGTCTGAAGCTGTCTGTCCATGAGGTTGGGAGTTCAATCCTAGCAGCTGGCTCAAGGTTGACTCAACCTTCCATCCTTCCGAGGTCGGTAAAATGAGTACCCAGCTTGCTGGGGGGTAAACGATAATGACTGGGGAAGGCACTGGCAAAGCACCCCGTATTGAGTCTGCCAAGAAAACGCTGGAGGGCGTCACCCCAAGGGTCAGACATGACCCGGTGCTTGAACAGGGGATACCTTTACCTTTTTTTTATGCCGCTCTGACCATTTTGCATCTTGTCTGCACCACCAGCTGTGGAAATGCAGGTCATCATTTAGAAGCACTTTAAGGAGTAATCAGCTTTCGACACTACAAAACGTGACTGCAAGCCATGGAACGAAGTGCAGAAATTCTAAGCCTGTTTCCTGAGGTTCATAAACCAATTTGTGGTTAGTGAGCTTTGAACATATCCACCTTCCAGTCAACTTATGTTATTTACTTGGATTTCTACCCCATCCTTTCCTTAGGGCTTAGAGTAAATTATAACATTTAAAATGTTTAAAATTACTGTAAGTAGGCCTCTTGACCCATCAAGCTGAATACAGCCCACTAGCCATCATAAACGTTATGGTTTTGCTGCTAAAATAAATGAAGTGTATTAGCATTCTGGCGGTGTAAGACGTACCTAATAGGCTGCAATCCATAGCTTGTGGGCTGTATTTGGCTTAGGGAGCTTAGTGCAAGCATCTTCTGAAAGCGTTGCATAAAACCAATGAATATGAATTCAGATTTTGGCATTTCAAACTAGTTCTATTTTATTCAAGCTACTAAAAGCCTGGCAAATAGAGGAAGAAAAGAGTTTTATGAAATACACAAAACAACAACAGCAAATAACTCAGATTCACATGATGGTAAGCTTCCAAAGATGTAATATTTCCCCCCAAAATACTTACCTTGGTCTGCTTTTGTGTAGGACCCACCCAAGCCTAGAGAGTGTCCACCAGGACACAAAGGAGCTACTTCACCCTTTGAAAACCAGCTTGGTATAGTGGTTGAGTGGCAACTTCTAATTTGGAGAACCAGGGCCTATTCTGCATCTCTTGATTTTCCCGCTTTTATTCTTGCTGATCTCCTCCCGATTCGGGCTCGAGCATTATGAGTGATCTGCAACAAACATTATTTCCGAAACGAAACAGCTTTAACATACTTGTGTCATCTGCAGCACGTTAGTTTAAATCGATTCCTGACGTTCTGACGTACTTCCCACCAGAGTGCGCCTGGGTATGTTTTTTTTATTACCGTATTTGTACACTTTTCCATTTCTGTGCTGTCTCAAACAATCTAAGCTCTCAAAACGGAGCTGAACAGCAAATTTACCTGTGAAACAATTATTCCCCCTTTCTTTCGACTCCGCGAGTCGACCAATCAGCAGGAGATAAACACGTTCAGTCAGCATTGGAAAGGGGGGGGTTGTCGACCAATCAGCAAAAGACAGTTCCGTAACATCACCATTGGGGAGGAGTGGGGGGAGGAATGCCGGTTAATCCGAGTGCCGAGGACATCTACACGTGGATCCTTTGGTGCATCCGGCGCGAATTGGGGGATATTCCGGAAAATAAGCGCTCCCTGATATTCCGAGGGAAAGGTACGGTGAATGCGGGTCAAGGCATGATGGTTGCAGATGGAAAATTTCCATCGATGGAAATCAAATTTAAATCGATTTCAGTGTAGACGGGAGGGACTGAATCGACCTGGGAGTGGAATAAAAGATCCGTGCAGTTTACACCCAGGTTTGATTCCCCACTCCTCCACCACAAGCTGGGTGACCTTGGGCCAGCTGGAGTTCTCTCAATGATTTAGTCTTATCTACCTCTCAGGGTGTCTATTGTGGGGAGAGGAAGATTTGTTGTTAGGTGCGAAGTTGTGTCTGACCCATCGCGACCCCATGGACAATGATCCTCCAGGCCTTCCTGTCCTCTACCACTCCCCAGAGTCCATTTAAAGTCACACCAGCTGTTTCAGTGACTCCATCCAACCATCTCATTCCCTGTCATCCCCTTCTTCTTTTGCCCTCAATCGCTCCCAGCATTAGGCTCTTCTCCAGGGAATCCTTCCTTCTCATGAGGTGGCCAAAGTATTTGAGTATTTGAGGAGCAGTCAGGGCTGATCTCCTCTAGGTCTGACCGGTTTGTTCGCCTTGCAGTCCAAGGAACTCGCTAGAGTCTTCTCCAGCAACAGAGTTCAAAAGGTTCAATTCTTTGACTCTCAACCTTCTTTATGGTCCAGCTTTCACAGCCATACATTGCAACTTGGAAGACCATAGCCATGACAAAACACACTTTTGTTGGCAGGGTGATGTCTCTGCTTTTTAGGATGCTGTCTAGATTTGCCATAGCTTTCCTCCCCAGAAGCAAGTGTTTTTTAATTTTTTTGCTGCAGTTCCCATCTGCAAGGATCTTGGAGCCCAGGAAAATAAAATCTGTCACTATCTCCATTTCTTCCCCATCTATTTGTCAGGAGGAGAGGAAGGTAGGTGACTGTAAACTGCTTTGAGATTCCTTTCGGTAGCAAAAAGTGTGGTACAAAGAACCAGCTCTTCTTTAAATCTTGCAAAGGATTTGCCATACATATCCTTCCACTGTCTTCTGCAGATACTGTCAATCTTTAAAAACACTTTTTAAGTTGAAGGATGGGCTAACTGTGATGTAGCCTAACTATTTTGTGATAGGACCAGGAAGGGTTGCCAATTCTGGTAAATGGAATTTCTAGAAATTTAGTGTTAGAGCCTGGGAAAGGTGGAGTTTGGAAAGGCAAGGGATGTGAGTCATTGAAACCACCCACTACAGTTGCCATTTTCTCCAGAGAATTGGATCTTTGTAGTCTGGATATCAGCTGAAATTCCGGGACGGCTCTTGGCCCCACCTGAAGACTGGAAATCCTAGTCCTGGGGAAGAACTCACTGCAATTTTTTAGACAATTTATTTAAGGTACAAAGTTTTTAAGCTATGTGGAACAAAAGTGGGTAGCCTTATTTATCCCATGGTAAACTGTGTGAAAAAAAAAAAAGTAAGGTTCATTGAACAGATCTGATTATAACCAGGCAGACCTGTTTAGGATTGCTTCCCTAGACATCTCTACTCTCTTTGAGAGGACTGATTTGGAACAAACCACAAACTGTTGCAATTACTGAACCAGAAAAAATTATCAATAATTTTTTTGTTTTTTTCTTTACAACTGGTATCCCAGATCAGAGTGTAATCCTAATACATGAACTCTGGAGTATTACACCAGCTTTGTGTAGTGGTTAGGAGCAAGGCCTTCTAATCTGGCATGCCGGGTTCGATTCTGCGCTCCCCCACATGCCACCAGCTGGGTGACCTTGGGCTCGCCACGGCACTGATAAAACTGTTCTGACCAAGCAGGAATATCAGGGCTCTCTCAGCCTCACCCACCCCACAGGGTGTCTGTTGTGGGGAGAGGAATGGGAAGGCGACTGCAAGCTGCTTTGAGTCTCCTTCAGGTAGGGAAAAGCGGCATATAAGAACCAACTCTTCCTCTTCTTCTAATCTGGTGAGCTGAGTTTGATTCTGCACTCCCCCACATGCAGCCAGCTGAGTGACCTTGGTCTTGCCATAGCACTGATAAAGCTGGTCTGCCTGTGCTGTAATATCAGGGCTCTCTCAGCCTCACCTACCTCACAGGGTGTCTGTTGTCGTGAGGTGAAACGGAAGGTGACTGTAAGCCTGGTTGGAAGGAGTGAAGCCTGATATTTTTGTCTGCAAATATTTAATGTGCAAAGGATGTTGTGATTGCTAACAAAATCCATGTAAATATACATTTCAGTGGACAAGACATTGATAACAGATGTACAGAGCTAGCTTCTAAGTATAATAACTGTTAATAATTCAGAAATTAAACAATGGAATTCATGAAGGATTCTTAAGAAGAGGAGGTACAGAAGAAGAAGAGGAGCTGGCTCCAAGGGCAGTCACCTTCTGAGTTTTAAAGTATTCATTTCTTCATTTGATTTAACATTATTTAATCATCCTTCAAAATAATTCTTTTGGCTATAAAGGAGGGGAATTCCCCTCCCTCATGCCCACTCTTTGTAGTTGGAAAGTTCAATTGGGTAGAACTCCAAAAACTTTGCATGTCAAAAGATGTGAGTCCTCAGAGCCCAAGCTAATGTTTACAAATCACCACCGGAATAGGACCATAGTTTTACTAAACTGAATGCAAGGGCAATGCAACAAAACCAAGAGAACAGAGTGCAAGATCAGTGGCTTTGAACAGAAGAGATGAATATGTCTACCTTTTCTTCGTATTAGAGAAGAAAAGTTGTTAGAGAAACTTGGGGGAGAGGAGAGGGATAAATCCCAGTTTATTTCTTTTTGCTAGAGGATATCTATATGTAAGATAAATTATTGCCTTGCTAAAGTCATTTATTTTTCAGTAGCACATGCTATGGTGGCATTCCCATAAGGAATAAAAGGTATTAACTTTTAGAGGGGATAGAGAACCGAGAGGATAAGCAAATATTTGCACGTTTATCCAGCTGCCCCAAATCTTTATAGGATTAACTGTAATGACAGTAGCTCTGGATAATAAAGATGTGTTTGTGTACATGTACACCACCATATCTCTTCCTTGTACAGTTATTGAACTACAGAGATAGATAGGAACTAGTTTGTTGCAATCTAAGGAAATCCACGTGTCTTTAGAGCTGCCACATGATTTTGTACCAAACAAAAATTCACAGCTAATTTGGAGGGTTCTGCTAGGATGAATCAGTGACACATTCCCAAGAAAGCTGTTCAACGTGAGTGTAAGGGGATGAAAAAATACCACTCATTTAATTAATGTGCACTGATGTGCACTTAAAATGGATTTTCCTTTTCTTTCTCTCATTCTGTCATTTTGTGAGCATATGCAATTACTAGATAATTTTTGCTACTTGTAAATGAGGAAAAGCTTATTTTTATTCGTTCATTTACCATAATAGAATTTTTTAAACTACATTTCAACTACATCTGGTTGTCAGCTCTGGCTTGGAAAATTCCTGGAGAATTGGGACTAGAGCTTGCAGAGGATAGAGTTTGGGGAAGGGAGTGACCACAGTGAAGTATAATGACACAGACTCCACCCTTAAAAGCTGGCATTTTCTCCAGGGTAATTGAGTTCTATAATTTGGAGATAGGGTATAATCCTAGAACTCCAGGCCCCGCCTGGAAATTGGCAATCGTATCTTCAAGGCAGTTCACATACAATTTAATACCATAATTAAAAAACATTTTTTAAAAATTAAATAACATTATTATTTATTGTTAAAGCTATGTATAATGTATAAAAAGAAGTCACTTACATAGCAAGAGCTTGCCCCAACAGTTCTGATTTATAATATTGACCACCAAAGCCCCGATTAATCAAAACTGGAGGCTTTTTGGAACAGATCAGTAGATACGCAGTCTGAAAAGCTTTCAGGAAAGTCTTCATCTTAGTTCCTAGGGGATGACATTCTATTGGTTGGGGGTATCTGTAAACCGCTCCGCGGGAGCGGTAAAGAATAAAGCAGTAAGGGCAATGTGGGAGGAGTTAGGGCGGGGCGAGTCCGTGATAAAAACTCAAAGGGACCAATCGGGAGCCGCAAAGCGGCTCCCGATTGGTCCCTTCGACTGTCAGTCTCCACCTGGAGCAGGCCTGCCTGCTCCGAGCACATGGCTGAAGCCTCGGGCTTGCAGGGAGCCGAGGTGAGCGTTTCTCTTGCGAGGAGGGTGGGGGGGAGGCAAACGAGCCTTCAGCTGCACCTGGAGCAGGCCTGCCTGCTCCGAGCACATGGCTGAAGCCTCGGGCTTGCGAGGGGGTGGGGGAGGCAAACGAGCCTTCAGCTGCACCTGGAGCAGGCATGGCTGAAGCTTTTAGCATGCGGGGCGGCTGGCCGAGGCTTCTTTGGTGAACTGCTGCCTCAACCCTCTGCATTGTGTTGTGCACCTCCTCCAGACACACTCCTTGGTGAGTTTCAATCCCTCCCTATCCCAATCCTACAATCCTTGCCTCCCCTATTCCTACAGTAACCCCATCACCCCCTACCCTCCACACTTATGCCTTCCCTCCTCCTCTATACTCAGCCACCCACAGCTTGGTGTAGTAGTTAGGAGTGCGGACTTCTAATCTGGCATTCCAGGTTCTCTTCTGCGCTCCCCCACATGCAACTAGCTGGGTCACCTTGGCCTCGCCATGGCTCTGATAAAGCTGTTCTGACCGAGCAGTCATATCAGGGCTCTCTCAGCCTCACCCACCCCACAGGGTGTCTGTTGTGGGGAGAGGAATGGGAAGGCGACTGTAAGCCGCTTTGAGCCTCCTTCGGGTAGGGAAAAGCGGCATATAAGAACCAACTTTTCTTCTTCTCCTCCTCCTCCTCCTCCACCACCTCCTTCTCCTCCCAGATGCCACCTCATGCATCCCCCTTCTGTCTCCTTCCCACAGCTCCCTGGGTGCCTGCCAGCCACTCCAGCTACTGTCCAGTCTCCCAACACTCCTGATCCCAGGACTCTTCCAGCTACTACACTCCCCCTGAAATGGGGTGTCAGCCTCTTCCTAACCCACCACTTAGTAAGTGATGTTACCTGCCAGTCCCTGTCCTTACTGAAGCATTGCCTCCTCGATGCTCTACTTCACCTTCCTAATCCCAGACCCCACCTCTACCCTCTTCTGTCTCCATCCTACAGCTCCCTGGGAGCCTGCCAGCCATTCCAGCTCCTGTCCAGTCTCCCAACACTCCTGATCCTAGGACTCTTCCAGCTACTACACTCCCCCTGAAACGGTGTGTCAGCCTCCTCCCAACCCACAGCTACACTTTCTAGCGCCCGTTGTATTTAAACGTACAACGGGCTTTAAATCTAGTTACCAGATAAAGCTCTTATACTCCTATGTCTTCTAGCCAGTTGAGTAGGAGGGATGCTGACAAAATAAGGAAGACATCTGGGGTATTCTAGCAGGCAGATGCTGCTAATCCCATGTGCTTCGAGGTCATCAACTTATTGCTGGCTTTGCCAGTGGCATGCTGTTGTCATGTCTGATGTTCACAGGAAAGCACATCAGTGCACTGCCAGAAATGTAAGTATAATGCCAGCAACATCTGGTTGTGAGGGACCTGGAAACTCTCTGTGTCTTCCAGCTTCAGAGAGCTATCTAGGTTTGCGGTATAGCTTTTAGAATGGACAAATTCTGCTGCCTCCATCCAACCACGGTTTCTCTGTCCTGTTCATTAGAATTTGTGGAGGGCTTTTCAACACCGCATATGTATTTCAGATGTATTTTATGTATGTTTGGAAAAATGAAACCTGCTTCAACATACCACTCCAGACAACCAAAATGTAGGCTTTATTTCACTGTTCAATCGAAGAAGCTTTCTCAACCAGGGTTATCTGGAACTCTGATGTTTCTTGTCAGCCCTAGAAAGGCTTCACCAGTTGGGTGATTTTAAATAAATAAATAATAAATAAATAAATAACTATTTCATTATTTATTGGGTAATAATACCATATATGGTCATGCCGACCCCCTGCCCAACATGGCAAGTGACAGGCCTGGAGGGAATGGAAAGGGAAGGGGCTGGGTGGGTGGGTGTGTTCACAGCTATGCTTCTCAACCATAGTCTGCATGATCATTTCCCTTCCGGATTTTCTGAAAGGCCAAAGAATGTTTCAAGGGTGTCTCAACAGTAAAAAGGTTGAGAAAGGCTGGTTTAACATTTGAAATATATTTGGTTGAATGACCACTGTAATTACACTCTACTTATACACAAAAAAGTATTTGAATATTGGAATGTATTTTAAACTTGTCCTTTGTACAGGCAGCATAATGCAAGAGCAAAAAATCTAAATGGTGCATTTAGTCTGTTTTGAAATTTTGAATTTTTTTCTCCATGAAATTCAGCAGAGAAATTAAGTGGGAAAGAATTTCATGAGCACCCCTAATTGGGATATTTGGCCAACACTGATTATTCTGTCCTATATCCCCCCTGGACTAGATGACGACATCCCCATTGGCAGCATTCCTTAATTTTTCCTATTAAGACATTCTTACCACCTTGCTCATCAGCATGCTCTTCACTGTGCCAAAGACAGCCCATTGGTTACACATAAAACAAGTATAATAGGAAAGTCGGTTTCTGGGGCCAAAGTGTATTAGCAGAGCAGTCTAATTAAGCTTATAAAAATCCCATTTCTGTTAATAAAAGTAATTAATTTGATTTTTCATGTTAAATATCTGGAACAATTCTTGCAATAGCAGAGTGGGATATAGTGAGAGCACAAATTGAAAAGAAAGTGGGAGGAAGAAAGTAGGATTCAGATAGTGATGCATGAAGGCTAAGTAAATAATGGGGCAGGATGTGCGTAGGTCAAGACAGTTGCAGAATATTTAAAGACTCAAAGACATTAAAGATGGCTTAGCTCAGATAAATGATGAATAATGAGCTGAAGGCTGAATCTTGCCAACATTTGAAGGCACTTCATGCACGTCTGACGGTGACATCCTATGCAGATTTACATTCTTCTAAATATATTGTAGTTAATGGTCTCAGACAGATGTAACAGTGTTTAGGACTGCGCGGAGAGAATCAGAAATGAAAGGGCAAGCTTTTCTGTGGAAATGTAATGCACAGAAAGCTGGCTGAAGCCTTTTCCAATTTCCAGTGACCACAGAGGGAACACGGATACCCAATTAGTGAATGTTATGAATCATGAGAAATAAATTACTGTTTCCTCAAAAATCTGCAAGTTAACTTTCATTTGCTTCTTTTGGTTCTCCTCCACCCTCCAAATAAATGTTGGCAATATTTAAATATGTAAAGAGTGGCACAGCACCAGGCTGCTTAATACAGTTAACTAATTTTATTCAACAACTGCGTCAAGAGAGAGGAGAAAAGAGAGCACAACTGTCTGTCTGACTGTTCTGTTCTGTGTTCATTCAGTCTGCTCTGGAGGCAAGCAGGGAGGAAGTGTGTTAAAAAGAGCAGGAAGTCTCCAATGAGTCATTCAGGACACTAGAGAAGACTAGCTGAAAGACATCAGGAAGTTCCTGATCTAACTATACTAAATACACATCTCCTCTGATGCCCCCTCTTGAATAGTCTTCATAACCATTTAAATCATGAACACTAAAGATCATGCATATTCAAACAATAAATCTTTCTAATTATTTTGTATAGAATAAAATGTGCAATAGAAAGAAAATTGCAAAAGAAAAAAATCAGATAAAGACTATCCTGGGCTAGAGTCATCTGATGGGACAAATAATGTTCCCCTGAACCATATTTGCTCAGGAAAGCAGGTCAGGGTAGAAGATAGCAGCCCCCCATATGCCACGCAAATCAAGTCCCTCCAGCATTGTTAAATTGAATTGCCATTGGGAACTCACAGCTGCAATATGGCTGCCAGCCCTCACTGTGAACTTGTGTAAAACATCATGGATTGAAGTCTCTTGGTCTCTGAAGTCTCTCACACAAACTTCTGGAACAGTTTGATTCAAGCCTAGTAGCAGCTGAGAGACTAACAAGAGTTTCAGGGTATAAGCTTTTGAGATACAAAGTTCCCTTCATCAGAAATGAGAAAGTCTGGATGCTTGACAAGGTCTCTTTTCTTCATGGACTCTGATAAGCAGTAGAATAAAACTCATCAGCACAGCAGAATAAAAGGCTCTTCAGCCTACTGTCCTTCTCACTCCTTCACAAGCTATCTGCTTTAGAACTCTTCCTCACCCCCTCAGGAATAACAGCTCAGCTCTCTTCTTGCTCTTTTGGAATCACACATCCAGCCTGTGCAAATCTCACCTCCTTTTAGGACAGCGGTTCCCAGATTTTTTCAGGCTGCTGCCCCCTTGGCTCCCAGGCCATATCCCTAATCCTGTGAAGGACAGTCTGGGAAATGGAAGGAGGTCAGCTAGAATAAGATCCTATCCAGCCCATCTTCTGTTGTCTTCTACAGGAAGCTAAGTGGGGTTCGCCCTAGTCAGCACTGGGATGGGAGACCACCAAAAAAGTCCAGGGTCACTACTTCCTAGAGGCAGACAAGCCATCAGGAAAACACACTTGCAGCAGGAAGAGTTAGACTTCTGCCCCCCTCCCCCAATGATCAGAGGGGTGTTAGCCATTTAGTCATGTCCAACTTTTGGTGATCCTATGGCTCAGCTATCTTCACGTCTTTCAATCTTGCACCACTTCTTTTAGTTGTATAATGCTGTGGCCAGTGTCCATTTTGATCATGTCTAACCATCGTGTTCTTTGTCATCCTGCTGCCCCAAAACTCATCACCCTCTGGATCCTCCCACACCCCCAGGGAGGGCATGCCACTCACTTTGGAGGGCAGTGTTTCCAGCAGAGGACCCACTATGCAGAGGGAAACAGGTCCTAAACATTCCAATAATAAACATTTTTTCAAAGGCTTGCACAAGATATTAAGTTACAAAACAGCTCAGGAGGATGCTATTATAAGGGAACAGGATTGTAGCCCATTGCAAAGTTTATTGTATGTATCACCTTGCTTTTGCCGCGTTGCCTTTAACTTCATAGTCCACTTTCTGCACTGCAGTATATCATGCCTTGTCCAGTTTTTTCTTTTTTGTTTTCTCTAATCCTAGTCCTAATGTTGTTTTATTGAATGTCATTTTCTTTTTGCTTTTTTAAATTTAAAAAAAATGTAATCCACCTTGAGTCTCAGTGTAAAAGGTGAACTGGTGAAGTAATGATTTAAATAAAAATAAAATAAATAAGGATCCCTTGTTAAAAATCAATAGTCCTAAATATACTGAGATGGCTCCAATAAATTGGATGCTGGGAAAAATATTCCAGAGCTCAGCCACGTACCTTCTAACACCACTGATGTTGAGAGTTCTTCACTTAGTAAGGATCACATATTAAGAAGCCCCTAACTGGATTGGGGCAGTCACAGTTGTCTAACAATTTTATTAGATGACCACGTTAACATCCTGAATTCTCCTGTTCACGGCAGAAATAACTGAAATCTGCAGTGTTTTTGAAGAAAGGAAGCACATATTTACAAGAAAAGTAAGATATCAGTTAATGAAGTAGACCAGTGATTATGAAAGCAAAGGTGTGTGAATAATAGTGTGATTTATGATAATATCACAGCTGTGGGTTCCGCAAGGGCATTAGGATTAGCTCCCTTGCCTGGCGCCCGCTGTATTTATTTTACAGCGGGCTTGATCACTAGTAAATAAATAAATTAGAAGGAAAGGAAGGCATATATCAGTGACATTTTAGTTTGGCTACCCATGCCATTCTTAACAGCATGAATTTTCCATTGTTTCTAATTCAAGAACATCATAGCTAAATTGCCAGGTTATCTACCTCTTTGTTATCCTTGCAATAAATGGTACTATGGCATATTGTATGTATGTTTGTATGTATGTAATGGATTAGTCTGCTCCTTCCCTAAGAGCTGTGTGATTTAGTTTGATACTATTGGTTCGACCTCTTGTTTCAGTCCCCAATTTTGTATATTAGCTGAAGTTGCTGTTTGTTGGGCTTGTCTTCTTGCAAATGAGCAGCTTATGTTTGGATTCAGTTTGTCTCTGCTGAATGGGCCTGAGAACAGGTGCCTGAGTAAGTACCTTAACTTAGAAACCCACAGCCAAAGGCAGACATTACATAGTGTCAGAAGTTAGCCTCTATCTTCTTTGGTTCTCTAGTGTTGAATAGGTTCCAAATTGTATCCCTTATAAACTATGGATCATTTTAAGCTTCCATCAGACTTATCGCTTGTGAGAAATTTAGGGGAGAACTGGAGGAGACGGGAACAAAAGTTGAAACTGTCCCTCGCAGCCACCAAGGCTGAAAAAGAGTCTGAGGATTACAAAATTGCAATCTTGCTTCACAGCATAGAAGTTTACAATAACTTGCAAAGTATATTTGTGTAGACCTAAACAGTGGCAGAGGTTTTATCAGTTTTCCAAACTGCTATGAACGAGAAAGAACCCTGGGTTTGAGAGATACCAGTTCTGGCAGTGACAATTTAATGAGGCTGCTGAAATAGGTGATTTTGTCAAAAGCACAGCATTGTAAGTTTGATTCTTCTCAGGACCTCATGCTACAGGACAAGATTGTATTTAGTATAACTGATAGCAAACTCCTGGGGAAACTCCTAGGAAAACCTGATCTCACCATTCAACAGGCAATCGATATCTGCAGAACAATGGTTCTTACAAGTGCCCAGGCCAGAACTATGTCTGCAGAAACAACACTGCATGCTGTGGAGCAAAGAGCAAACTGTTCCAGCTACAACTGTACAGGCCTACAGCAGACCTCCTACCATAAATGCCTGCCCGAGCTAAACTATAGAAGATTATAAGCCTAGACAATGTCCAGCCTTGGGAGTTATTTGTTATAAATGCTCAATGAAAAATCTTTTTGCTAAAAGTACTGCTCTGTCTGTGGTCATTTAGAAGCCTAAAGCCCAGATCAAGGACTGGAATCCTGAACAATTGTGACAGACTCACTGGGTCCCAATTTGCAACCAATCAACAAACAGACTTATCATGGGTCTCTGTTAAGGGCCAATCACCAGTCTTGGCAGGAGTCTCAAGCATGCATATAAGTTCCCCAGTCTATGTTGAGTATTAAAGTTGTTGGAACTGAGTATCTGTATCTTACTGAACTAATAGACTTAAGGAAGAATATGCAGAGCTAGAAAAGGAAGTGAAAATGCTATTCATGGGCTTGTTGTCTACTCCTGATTGCCCTAAGGCATGGCACAGAATGGTAACAATACCAGGGCTTCCCATCTCTTTTAAACTGGATAGTTGTTACCACAAATGCACACACACGCGCCCCAAGACATGTATAGATCTAGCAATGGGGAATTGCTTGTGAGAGGTTTGGTAACACTGCATCTAGGATAATTTGCCAATGTCTACAATGTGATTACATCCCTTAGAACTCAAGGCAGACAACAGACAGTTATAGTAAATTAACAATCTTTATTGGAAGGAAAATGATAAAGTAGGCAAATATATATCTGGCACACTAGAAGAAGATGAAGAGTTGGTTATATGCCGCTTTTCTCTACCCGAAGGAGGCTCAACGTGGCTTACACTCGCCTTTCCTTTCCTCTCCCCACAACAGGCACCCTGTGGGGTGGGTGAGGAAGAGAGAGCCCTGATATGGCTACTCGGTCAGAACAGCTTTATCAGTGCTGTGGCGAGCCCAAGGTCACCCAGATGGTTGCATGTGGGGGACTGCAGAGTGAAACCCAGCTTGCCAGATTAGAAGTCCACACTCCTAACCACTACATCAAACTGGCTCTCACTAGCAGGCAAGCGGAAATAAAAGAGAGAAGGAAAGAAGAAGAAGAAGAAGAAGAGTTGGTTCTTATATGCCGCTTTTCCCTACCTGAAGGAGGCTCAAAGCGGCTTACAGTCGCCTTCCCTTTCCTCTCCCCACAACAGACACCCTGTGGGGTGGGTGAGGCTGAGAGAGCCCTGATATCACTGCCTGGTCAGAACAGTTTTATCAGTGCCATGGCAAGCCCAAGGTCACCCAGCTGGTTGCATGTGGGAGAGCGCAGAATCGAAGCTGGCATGCCAGATTAGAAGTCCGCACTCCTAACCACTACACCAAACTGGCTCTCACCAAATAAAAGGGAGAAGAGGATTGCAATCAGTATATTTATCATTCCTGAAGAGCAGAGAGGCACATATATGACACAACCATTAACATGATGGCTTCTTTTGACTAAAATCATCAAGACTCATCTCCTGTCCCTGGAAAAGGCCAATGCGCAACTTCGCACCTATGGAAAATTCCATTCTGTGTTCACTTGGTCCCAGTCACATACCCTCCTCCACAAAAACATATATAAACAGTCGCTTTGCCAAGCCAAATCATGCTTCTGATTTGGACCCATTTGGAGATCAGGACCTGTTGGAGACAAATCCATGCGGACTTCCCCAGATCAACAAATTTTTCTCCAGATAATTGCAGATCACCCCCTTTGAAATCTGCTCCATTATCTTCTCTGATCTGTAATTTCCCAGATCCTCCTCCCTTTTTTGAAGAATGTGGTCCAGTCAGATCACAATCCATTGGACACAATTTTTGCCAAGCCTATTGGAAAGACTCCAGTTCAGCAGCAAAGCAACATTCGGATTGCTTATAATAAGGGCAATGACATGCTGGTTGTAGACACTATTTCCAGAGTTACTATGTTTGCTCTGATCTCTACACCTGATCCCATTTATGAGGACAAAGTAATTGACAGTTTGGCAGATACTGAACATGATTATTCCTTGCTAAAACAGCTGCAAGACTACAGAAGAATAGGCTATGAATTACAGGCTCCCAGAGCCCTATATCTTCATGGATGATCTTGTCAGCAAAAGCAAGTTAAACCAGATCTTAGACTTTATTGGCCTCTTGGGGATTAAATCAGGATTGAAAATGATTTACTCATGATTGCCCTCAAAATATTGATTCCCCAAGGTGCACAGTCGCACATGCTGGCCTGGCTTCTCTCCATCAAGGCATCCAGAGAAGAGGATCATAGCACTCCAGATGTGCTCCCAGCACCTGATGATTTCACCCCAGCTAAAGATGTACACACAAACAGCAGATGGGTAGTCAGATTTAAGGACAATGTGATGGGTTAGTGGTAAAGGTGAACCTCACTGGTGAGTCAAATACTAGTAACTCCTGGCTCCACATTTTTGTAGTACCATACCAAAGTGAAGAAATGGTGTGTGGTATATTTACTGTATGTATGTATGTATGTATGTATGTATGTAGGTAGGTAGGTAGGTAGGTAGGTAGGTATAATGTGGTGAAAGGGTGATGACGAAGGGTCTCCTCTAGTATTTCTCAACAGTCAAGCCCTCTCTTCACATACAGTGGCAACTTCACCTCCTCTTTGACCATTCCTTTTTTTTTAATGACTCATATGCATACACTATTGTATTCCAGGCATGGGAATCATTCCACCAGTTTTCTGTAACACCTACTAATATGGAGAACTGGGTTTGATTGCCTGCTCCTGTCTATGCAGCTAGCTCAGTGACTTTGGTTTAGTCACAGTCCTCTTAGAGCTGTTCTCACAGAGCAGTTCTGTCAGAGCGCTCTCAGCTCCACCCACCTCACAGGGTGTCTATTGTGGGGAGACAAAAGGAAAACAATTGTAAATTGCTGTGACACTCCTTTGGTTGTTCAAAGCAGAGTATAAAAACCAGCTCTTCTAAATCTTTACCTCCACAGGCTCCCTCCCCAGTTCTCCAAGAATTTCCCAATGTATTTCTCTATACCTGTACATGGAAAGCAGGCTGTTCCTTAATTCGAATGGAAAGGCATTTTTTAATAAGAAAATTACTATGAAACCAACAAGCAAGAACAAGAAAAAAAGAATAATTTCATGTAATGGCTTTACACACATATCATTATTATTATGTATTATTGCTTTTCTCTACTAGCAATTAGTGATTACCTGTAGGCTTTTACTCCTAAGGGACCAGTGCAACTTCTTACTATAGATCAACAACTTTTTTCTCCTTGTGTGGCCCACAAGAAAACATTATGTTTAGCTTCTCCTAATTATACTTGTGTAGGCTAAATCTATGGGGATAAATTAGGAATAAAGTTAACAAGACTAATTTAAACAAAATTTCTTTAGCTCATTCTTTAGATCAGGGGTAGTCAACCTGTGGTGCTCCAGATGTTCATAGACTACAATTCCCATGAGACCCTGTCAGCGAATGCAGGGAATTGTAGTCCATGAACATCTGGAAGACCACAGGTTGACTACCCCTGCTTTAGATCATCATGTAGAACAATACAACAAAGGTACATATAACAACTGGGTGTAACAGGGAGTAGAAACATGCAACTAAGTTCTGAGTTCTATTAAATGACTAGTCCTTGCATGCAAAATTTTGGTGAACAAATTTAATTTTTCTTCCTATTAACCAAAATACTAGATTCTTCCAACTGACTCCTCTTAAGGTAATGGACTCTGTTCTAAAGTGCTGGACAACACAGCAACTAGGTTTGCAGTGGGTTTAAATTTGCACCTGGGGTTTGGAAAACATGACCGTTGAGTTAATAATAGTATTACATCCAGTTATGATCCATTTAATTCCCCCTTCATTAATTAATATTACAGATAAATTTTATTCCAATTTCACAGCAAAATATGCAGACTCTCCTCCTGATGACTTTCCATGCAATGAATTTGACCCTGCTTGGCTATGCCAACCAGTTCCTGTGTGTTAGTTTCATATAAGGGAGAAGCACAAAAGCATAAAAGTAGTCTTGCATAAACATACTAGCAGCTCAGGTCAATGGTCAACTTTTCCTAGCTATGTTCTAGCTGATAAGGGTGCAGGGTGTCTGGCTTGGCTTAAGCCTAGAATGATGGTGGATGCCATAGACAGTTGGACACTGTGTGCCAGTCCAGTGATGAGGACTCCCATCATACATAATAACAGAAATTACATATCTCCTTAACTTATCAGAAAACAATCTTGATCTAAACTTCTGGCAATAGTTTCATAGACGACTAGCTTGATGCATTTACTCCAGCTTGGTGTAGTAGTTAGGAATGTGGACTTCTAATAGGATTCCTCAGGAGGTGGTGAGTTCTCCATCTTTGGAGATTCTTAAACCAAGGCTGGATAGCATCTGACAGAGAGGCTGATTCTGTGAAGGTTTAAGAAGGCTACAGTGGCTGAGTGATAGGGTTATGAGTGTCCTGCATAGTGCACAGGGTTGGGCAAGATGCCCCAGGGGGTCCATTCCAATGATAGCCCAGGGCCTGTTTGGGTGCTGCACACTAGGCAAATGATTTCAAAATGCCCAGACCAGGCCCTGGGCTATCATTGGAAGGGACCTCCCGGGGCATCTTGTCCAACCCTGTGAACTATGGTCTGGACATTTTGAAATCAGCACCCAAACAGAGTGACCACTGGACTGGAAAACCTTCAATAATTTTATTCAACTGCAGCAGAACAAAATGACACAGGGGGGGTTGTCCCCAAAAAGCCTGTGTGTCGAACAAAGGATTACATGAGATTTTATAATATTTCATTGAAGGCAGGGAAAGATGATGCTTTTCAGGTCAAACCAATAACCTGGGGTCTCCACCCCCTTGCACAACCCACAGGACCACCCATTGCCATTATGCTAAGTCACTGGAAAAAGGTTACAAAAGGTAATTTCCCATTCTTTCTCAATCCTCTGGTAACATAAACCAGTGGTTCCTAACCCCCGGTCCGGGGACCAGGACCGGTCGGTGGATCAGTCGGTACCGGGCCATGGCTCCTTCTCATCCTCCTCCCTGGCCGTTGCCTCGGGGGCTGCCCTGCTACTGCTCAGCTCTCCTTTGGTGCTCTCCAGCGGCCGCCATGGCTGGGGCTCCCCCTTGGCATGGCACTGCGCAGCGCTGCTGGCAGCGCCCCTCAGTGGGTGGTGGGAAGTCAGGGGCACCGTTGGGAAAGCAAGTGGAGCAGGGGATCAGGCGGTGGCAACATCCCTCGGCAAAAGACTACCCCCACAGGTCTCAGTAAAATTGTCAAGCGTTGACCAGTCCTCAGTGATAAAAAGGTTGGGGACCACTAACATAAACAATGGCATTATATAAACAATTATCTCTGGCCCTCAGAATAGTACATACCAGCCTTGGTAACATTCCAAAATACAACGAAGAACAGTTTTCTGGGCCTTCTTTTACAAAAGCCTTCTTTTACACTAAGCTTTTCTTTACAGAACAATAATTAAAAAAAATATTTCACACATCTATACATCACCAACTCTATTATGATATGACTAGTAAAAAAGCCCATTGTATGAAGAAGACAATGGGCGCTAGCAGGTGGGGACCAGAGCGAGCGGCAGGCGAGGGACAGAGCGAGGGACAGGCTACCTGAAAGAGGAGGCGGGAGTCCCAGGTGTGGTGCGCTGGGCTGTGGCGGCTCCTCTGCATTTTTTTGTTCTTCTGCGGCTTTCCCGGCGGCACCATTGTGTTCTGGGGCCATGAGGGCAGGGAGCACCCAGCAGCTGCGCTGTGGGCGGCTGCCGGGGCTCCCAGGGCGCCGGCTTGAAGCGGCGAAAGGCTCCTCCAGGGTTTTTTTTTTTTCTGCTGCCTCTCGGCAGGGTTTTTTTTCCTGCTGGCTCTCGGCTTGGAGCTGCGAAAGGCTCCTACAGGGTTTTTTTCTGCTGGCTCTCGGCTTGGAGCTGCGAAAGGCTCCTACAGGGTTAATGTTTTTCTGCTGGCTCTCGTGGGCGTGCCGGCTTGGGGCTGCGAAAGGCTCCTACAGGGTTTTTTTTCCTGCTGGCTCTCGGCTTGGAGCTCCGAAAGGCTCATACAGGGTTAATGTTTTTCTGCTGGCTCTCGGCTTGGGGCTGCGAAAGGCTCCTACAGGGTTAATGTTTTTCTGCTGGCTCTCGGCTTGGGGCTGCGAAAGGCTCCTACAGGGTTTTTTTTCCTGCTGGCTCTCGGCTTGGAGCTGCGAAAGGCTCCTACAGGGTTTTTTTCTGCTGGCTCTCGGCTTGGAGCTGCGAAAGGCTCCTACAGGGTTAATGTTTTTCTGCTGGCTCTCGTGGGCGTGCCGGCTTGGGGCTGCGAAAGGCTCCTACAGGGTTTTTTTTCCTGCTGGCTCTCGGCTTGGAGCTGCGAAAGGCTCCTACAGGGTTAATGTTTTTCTGCTGGCTCTCGGCTTGGGGCTGCGAAAGGCTCCTACAGGGTTTTTCTTTCTGCTGGCTCTTGGCTTGGAGCTGCAAAGGCTCCTACAGGGTTTTTTTTTCTGCTGGCTCTCGGCTTGGGGCTGCGAAAGGCTCCTACAGGGGTTTTTTTTCTGCTGGCTCTCGGCTTGGGGCTGCAAAGACTCCTACAGGGTTTTTTTTTCTGCTGGCTCTCGGCTTGGGGCTGCAAAGACTCCTACAGGGTTTTTTTTTCTGCTGGCTCTCGGCTTGGGGCTGCAAAGGCTCCTACAGGGTTTTTTTTTCTGCTGGCTCTCGGCTTGGGGCTGCAAAGGCTCCTACAGGGTTTTTTTTTCTGCTGGCTCTCGGCTTGGGGCTGCAAAGACTCCTACAGGGTTTTTTTTTCTGCTGGCTCTCGGCTTGGGGCTGCAAAGACTCCTACAGGGTTTTTTTTTCTGCTGGCTCTCGGCTTGGAGCTGCAAAGGCTCCTACAGGGTTTTTTTTTCTGCTGGCTCTCGGCTTGGAGCTGCAAAGGCTCCTACAGGGTTTTTTTTTCTGCTGGCTCTCGGCTTGGGGCTGCGAAAGGCTCCTACAGGGTTTTTTTTTCTGCTGGCTCTCGGCTTGGGGCTGCAAAGGCTCCTACAGGGTTTTTTTTTCTGCTGGCTCTCGGCTTGGAGCTGCGAAAGGCTCCTACAGGGTTTTTTTTTCTGCTGGCTCTCGGCTTGGAGCTGCGAAAGACTCCTACAGGGTTTTTTTTTCTGCTGGCTCTCGGCTTGGGGCTGCGAAAGGCTCCTACAGGGTTTTTTTTTCTGCTGGCTCTCGGCTTGGGGCTGCAAAGGCTCCTACAGGGTTTTTTTTTCTGCTGGCTCTCGGCTTGGAGCTGCGAAAGGCTCCTACAGGGTTTTTTTTTCTGCTGGCTCTCGGCTTGGGGCTGCGAAAGACTCCTACAGGTTTTTTTTTTCTGGTGGCTCTCGGCTTGGAGCTGCGAAAGACTCCTACAGGGTTTTTTTTTCTGCTGGCTCTCGGCTTGGAGCTGCGAAAGGCTCCTACAGGGTTTTTTTTTCTGCTGGCTCTCGGCTTGGGGCTGCAAAGGCTCCTACAGGGTTTTTTTTTCTGCTGGCTCTCGGCTTGGGGCTGCGAAAGGCTCCTACAGGGTTTTTTTTTCTGCTGGCTCTCGGCTTGGAGCTGCAAAGACTCCTACAGGGTTTTTTTTTCTGCTGGCTCTCGGCTTGGGGCTGCAAAGGCTCCTACAGGGTTTTTTTTTCTGCTGCCTCTCAGCTTGGGGCTGCAAAGGCTCCTACAGGGTTTTTTTTTCTGCTGGCTCTCGGCTTGGAGCTGCGAAAGGCTCCTACAGGGGTGTTTTTTTTTTCTCTTCAGCTTCTCGACGGCTGGAGTCTCGTCAGGCCGGGAGCAACTGCGAACCGCGCTGCGCGCGGCTCGCAGTTGCTGGGGCTAGGAATCGGAGGGACCAATCGGCAGGCGCTTCGCGCCTGCCGATTGGTCCCTCTGGTTGTCTGTCATGAGGAAGGGTCCAATCTGGACCCTTCCTCATCCCGGACACATCCCGCCCCAGAACCCCTTACTGTTTTATTTAGTCCGTGGCGCCCGCGGCGCCACGGGCGGTGTACAGATTCTAGCTGGTTTTGATCCACATGCAGCCAAGTGACCTTAGGCTCACCACAGCACTGATAGAGCTGTTCTGACCTAGTAGTAATATCAGGGCTCTCTCAGACTCACCCACCTCACAGGGTATCTGTTGTGGGAAAATGGAGGGCAATTGTAAGCTACTTTGAGACTCCTTCTGGTAGAGAAAAGCGGCATATAAGTACCAATTCTTCTTCTCCTTCTCCGCTCCACACAATTTTTTTCCATTATGATGATCAGCATTAGTGGGTAAGCAAGTGGATTCATGGACAAATGCCCACTGGGGCAGGCACATCATGATTTTATCTCCAGACAGGTTTTACTTAAGGCTCAGATAAGCTGGCAAGGCAGTCTGCTGTACTCTGGTAGGCTTTGCAATCCAACCAATCCATAAAGCGGTCAACTTCAAATCAGATACGACAGCCTGAAGCCACCATCCTGTACTCAAGAGGATTTGTGGAGGCACGGGCAACTAATTACATTTATAATGCAAGTAGGCATCTTGAGTGTACTCATAAGAGTCAGAGCAATATTTCTCTTTTCTATGTTAGTGGAGCTGCAAGTCACAGAAAGAAGCCTTGAAGATACTAAGAATGCAAACAGATGATCTGGCAATTAGCTGAGCTAGTGATGCAATAAATACTAAATAACAACCTGACAGGGATGTAGGAAAAATAGAGGAGAGGCTGTAATTCAGTGGTACAGTACATTCAGACATTCTCAGGTTTGGTCTATGCCATTCAAAGGATCTCTGATGCTCAAAAAGGACTTTGCCGGGATTTCAATAGCTGCCCATGCTAGAATCATACAATACTGAGCTAGATAGGCTAATCATTAAATTCAGTATATGTATGTATGTGCTATCAAGTTGTATCTGACTGATGGCAACCGCAGCAGAGGACTTCCAAGGCAAGTGAGCAGAGGTTTGTCAATGCCTTCCTCTGCAGTCTTCTTCCGTAGTGTTCTGTGCTGGCTGCTCAGGTGTACCTTTTCAGGCCTGGTTTTTGCTTGCTTTGATGCAATGCACATTCCCAGCTACCTGTTGGCAAGATGGCAATGTCGCCTTTTGCTTTAAAAAAAAAACACTCCATTAAAATTGTCTAGGCAGGAAGCACCTTGTCTGCTGTTGCTGACATGTTAATGGAGATAGCATCTCAGATGCCTGAGATTAGGGAGAGTGAATGCTCTATGCACTTCAAATTAATCAACAGGAGACAAAGGGAAACAGCGCTGATAACAAACCATTGCTCTGTTCCCCAGGCTACGTCATTAAAGCAGGGTGAGAAGCTGACAGGGATAAGAAACTGAAACTTGTATCTCAGAAAATGTAAGAATCATTGCCTTTTGGGCTTCTTGGTGCTCACGGTGATCTATGGGATTAGTTTAGTCCAAATCAGTTATCAATCTGATGGAGATAGACACATTTTTACTCGATAGCCACAGAGAAGTTGCCAGAGATCCTTAGCTGATAGCTATCTAACCCACCTGACCTGCTGTGCATTGAGTCTGGATGCAGCAGGATATGTTGATAACAGAAGCAGTCAACATTGACTGCACAAACTATTACTTTTGTTTAACAGAGTGTGAGAGAGAGAGATGGGAATTAAAGTAAAAAGGGAGATTTTAAGGGGATTACAAAATACATATTCTTAACTATTTGCTTATGAGAACATTGCAGGGTTAAGTTCTTACCACCTATTCTTAGATCCTTTCTTCATATGAACTATTACTGAATTGATTATGACTGGAGCAAGAATGGCAGACAAATAACTTGATTTCACTCTAAGCAATGGAGGTTCAGAGGTGGCTGGTTTGTAGCCCAAATAAGAAATCTGCACATCTCAGCTTAATCCCTGCCTCATTGGAAAGCAACTCTACCCAAAGTTGGTGGGACTTAGATAGAGTTGGTGGGATCAGAGGAAGGGGACTCAAATGGAATTGCTGGCAGCTCATCTGAAGGAAAAGAACATTGTGCCTGAGCCTAAGAGCCAGTTTGGTGTAATGGTTAGGAGTGCAGACATCTAATCTGGCGTGTTGGGTTCAATTCTGCACTCCCCCACATGCAGCCAGCTGGGTGACCTTGGGCTCACCATGGCACTGATAAAACTGTTCTGACTGAGCAGCTATATCAAGGCTCTCTCAGCTTCACCCACCTCACAGGGTGTCTGTTGTGGGGAGAGGAAAGGGAAGGCAACTGTAAGCTGCTTTGAGACCCCTTCGGGTAGAGAAAAGAGGCATATGAGAACCAACTCTTCTTCTTCTGACTGGATTTCAATCATTGTCACCCATGCAAGGTGGGTTTCCTACAGTGTCAAGACCTCTGATGGTTACAGTGTCAAGACCTCAGTGTCAAGACCTCTGAGGAGCCACCGAGCCCAGTGCCCACAGCCACTACCAACAGCCCATCTCTACAGCCTGTCACTGCACCAGACCTGACTTCACAGCATCCAGTGTTCCAGCAGCCCCTGTCATTTCTCAGGACACTGCTCCACTGGCTTCAACTCCTGGACTACACTCGTCCATATGGACTCACATGGCACCCCGCTATTTGCAGGACTTTGTCCACCACTTCCTAAGGGACTATCTAAGGTGGGAGGAGTGCTGTGTGTATGGATCTGCCAAGGAGTGAGCTTGAGGTCTGAGGCAGGATCCAGGCAGATGTGGAACTGACCAATGTACAGTATTGCTGGATCCAATCAGTTTGAATCAATCAAGTTCAATCTAGCCAATTGCGAGCACCAGTAGGAGTTCTTTCCTCTGCCACATATATATATCTTGGGGTTTTCTGAGGTGGTTCTTTGGGCTTGTACTCAATGCTGAGATCACCGATAAAGAGCTGTTCATTTGCCCAATAGCCTGGTCTCTTTTTATGAACACACAAATCTAACAGTCAATGTTTCCACCTAGTTTAACAGCCTCTAAATACAATGGGGGGCAGGGGGAGTATGGAATACTTAGCTATTAAGCATTTTATCCTGGTGTTGGATAGTTTTGCTATATTTTTGATTTTTGTCTGAGTTTTGTTTGAATATGCTAATTCTCCAGACAAACTGCTTCTCCTCAATAACTTTTTTTCCAGATTTAATTCTTAGTGTATTTTCCCTATTTCTTCCAAATATGCTTAGAAATCTGGCAAGGTAATGAGCAGAATCATATGTCACTGCCCAAATCAAGGGTGCTTCTTGTAGAACTCCTTCAGCACAGAAGCAAGAGGCAGTAAATTTTTCCCCTATTCCTTTTGCTTAGACTCTCTTAATGTAGATATTACTGACGTTGTAAAATCATTTTCCAACTTCATTTCCCATGCTTAGGGAGATCAATCTGAACTATTGTGTCTGTGCTTTACATTTCACTGTACAGGGGGTAAAACTGTATTTTGATTGCACTTCTTCAGTCTGCTGGTGTGGCACACACAATGGAATACTGTCTCATGTAATAGCAGTGATACATATAGGAAACTCACAGAAATGGAGCAAAAGTCTATAATGTCAGCCCCGATCTTCTCTATGAAATCTTATCACTCAGGGACAGAGTTATTGCTCTGTGAGAAACAGCCTGGTGTTTCTGTACAAAAGGGAATAAAGAAGCTTTTGCAGTTCTGACAAGACAGAATTAAGGATGAAATCCCTTAATCCCTTACTCATTGCCAGTGGGTATAGGGATGATCACCGGCCCAGGTGGCTTTGAACTTCCTTCCTTTCTAGACTATACATATTTATGCTTTCAATTAGAATCATAGAATAATGGAGTTGGAAGGGACCTCCTGGGTCATCTAGTCCAACCCCTTGCACTATGCAGGACACTCACAATCCTATCACTCATCCACTGTAACCTGCCACCCCCTTGAACCTTCACAGAATCAGCCTCTCCATCAGATGGCTATCCAGCCTCTGTTTAAAAATTTCCAAAGATGGCGAACCCACCACCTCCTGAGGAACCCGTTCCACTGAGAAAATGCTCTAACTGTCAGGAACTTCTTCCTGATGTTTAGACAGAATTTCTTTTGAATTAATTTCATCCCAATGGTTCTGGTCCGTCCCTCCAGGGCAAGAGAGAACAACTCTGCTCCATCCTCTATATGGCACCCTTTTAGAATCATAGAATCATAGAGTTGGAAGGGGCCATACAGGCCATCTAGTCCAATCCCCTGCTCAATGCAGGATCAGCCCTAAGCATCCTAAAGCATCCAAAAAAGTGTGTATCCAACCTTTGCTTGAAGACTGCCAGTAAGGGGGAGCTCACCACCTCCTTAGGCAGCCTATTCCACTGCTGAACTACTCTGACTGTGAAAATTTTTTCCTGATATCTAGCCTATATCGTTGTACTTGTAGTTTAAACCCATTACTGTGTGTCCTCTCCTCTGCAGTCAACGGAAACAGCATCCTACCCTCCTTCAAGTGACAACCTTTCAAATATTTAAAGAGGGCTATCATGTCCCCTCTCAGTACTTGAAGATGGTTATCAGATCCCCTCTCAGTCATCTCCTCTACAGGCTAAACAGACCAAGCTCCCTAACTTTTATTCATACATCTTGGTTTCCAAAACCCCTCACCATTTTTGTTGCCATTCTCTGGACACGCTCCAGTTTGTCTACATCCCTCTTCGACTGTGGTGCCCAAAACTGAACACAGTACTCCAAGTGAGGCCGGACCAGAGTAAAGTGGTACCATCACCTCCCATGATCTGGACACAATACTCCATTTGATACAGCCTAAAATCCCTTTTGCCTTTTTAGCCACCAAGTCACACTGCTGATTTATGTTGAACTAGTAAGCAAGCCCGCTGCAGGGAAATGCAGCGGGCGCTAGAAACTGACCCCGGTTCAAGGTCTTGGTGTTGACCCTTAAGGCCATTCATGGTCTGGGACCCACATATTTGAGGGAATGCCTGGCACTCTATGTCCCTGGCAGGGCCTTGCACTCTTCAGGCTCCAACTTATTGACCATTCCTGGCCCTAGGGAGACTCTCCTGGCCTTGACCAGGGCCAGGGCTTTTTTAGTCCTTGCCCTTACCTGGTGGAATGAGCTCCTGGGGGATCTGTGGGCCCTTGGAGAGCTTTCTGCTTTCTGGAGGGCCTGAAAAATGGAGATCTTCCACCAGGTTCATGGTGAGGGCCAGTGCAAATGGTATGGGTCCCCTCTCCTGTTGGTGTCCAACACCTTGACGCCGATCATCTTGTTCCCCCCATGCTGCTTCTGAAAAGTATTGTGTTAGGTTATAATGGTTTTTGCCATCTGTGGAAGTTACTGTATTTGATAATGGGGTTTTTAATGGGATCTCATGGGATTTCATGGTATTGTTTGGATTTTTATATAACCTGCCATAAGCCAGTCTCTAACAGTGGCGGGCTAGAAATCTAATAAATAAATGAAAGTTTTATCTTGAAAATAATTTTTACCAATAATTTTAACACACACATACACACGGATAAATGTAAAGGGACATTTTAGCATCTTTGGGATACATGTCCTCAGTGCAGTGATTATAGGCAAACATAGTGCAGTGCATATAGGAAAAAATACAGGATACTTGCCCATAAGTGAATCCACAGGCTATATTGTTGAGCAGTCTGAGTAAAGCTTTCACCCACATATCATCAGAATAAAATAATTTTCTTCTTGACTGTAGGTTAATCTTAGGTGGCATATATTGCAGAGAATAAGAGGAGACAATCTGGATCTCACTCATGTTGGACAAAATATCATAGCAAAGAAAAAACCCCTGCAGACCAGGCTCATGTGATCACATTTGCACAGAATAATTATGATCAGGCAGGGAGGCTGGTGGCCATTGTCTGGGGACTGGGACAGGGAAATGCAGGAAAACATGCTGTTTGGAAGCTCCATTGCCACTGTGCTGCATCGGCAACCACAGCTACAATATGGAAACTACAGAAGGCTGTCCCCATGTGGAAAAAACTGACATTAAAACAGCAGCTGCCATCCCACATAACAAAGAAAGGCAGTTGTTTGTAATGGCCACAGTTTTTACTAAACTGACCTTGGGGAGCGGCGGGCTGGTCGGCATCTTGGGCGGCGGCGGGCTTTGGGCTTCGCGCCTCTCACTGCGTCAGTCCGCCAGGCAGGGAACCCCCGGCAGCCGCGCTTCGCGCGACTGCCGGGGGCTCCCTCGGGCGGCGGGCTGACGCGGCGAGAGGCGCTTCGCGCCTCTCACCGCGTCAGGCCGGGAGCAACTGCGAGCCGCGCTGCGCGCGGCTCGCAGTTGCTCGGGCTGGGAATCGGAGGGACCAATTGGCAGGCGCTTCGCGCCTGCCGATTGGTCCCTCCGATTGTCTGTCGTGAGGAAGGGTCCAATCCGGACCCTTCCTCATCACGGACAAAGCCCACCTCAAGGGGGCTTAACGAATTATTCAGTCCGTGGCGCCCGTGGCGCCACGGGCTGTTTAAAGATGAATGGTCTACTATGACTCCTAGATCCTTTTTGCACATACTACTGCCTAGACAAGTCTTACCTATATTGGAGTATAGTTTTTCCTACCTAAATGCAGAACTTTAAATTTGTCCCTATTGAATTTAATTTTATTCAGTTTAGCCCACTTCTTGAGCCTATCAAGATCCCTGGGGCACTCCACTTGTCACTGTTCTTCAAGAGGATGCTGAACTATTAACAAGTGCCCTTTGGGTACGATCTGTCAACCAGTTATTGATCCACCTGACAGAATTAGGATCCATATTGCATTTTACCAGGATCCATACCAGCTACATGTCTGGAAGAAGTTTCTGACAGAGTGGATTCTCAGTAGAACAGGCTTCTTTGAGAGATGGTATGTTTTCCTTCCTTGGAAGCTTTTAAACAGAGGCTAGTTAGCCACCTCACAGAAATGCTGATTCTGTGAATTTAGGCAGATTGATAGTGGTTGAGCAGAAGGAATTGTGTCCATATTTGACTCATGGCTCTTTGTTGCCAACAAGAATATCATGTGGAACCCTAATCAAAAGTTTTACTGAAATCTAGATAAGCTATGTCCACAGCATTCCCCTGGTCCAGCAAGGTAGTCACTTTCTTAATAAAAAGAGATGAGGTTGGTCTGACATGTCTTGTTCTTGTGAAACCCACAATGAATCTTAGAAATCACAGATCTCTGTTCCAGCTGCTCAAGGACTGTTTGATGATTTGTTCCAAAATTTTGTCAGCTACAGATGTCAAGCTGATGGGTTGATAGTTACCCGGATCCTCCTTTTCCCCTTTCTGGAAGATGGGGGACAACATTAGCCCACCTCCAATCATCTGACCCCTTACCTGTTCCCCAAGAAGTTGAAAAAGTATTGGACAGTTCTTTTAGTACCCTTGGATTCAATTCAACTGGCCTGGAAAATTTTGTTTCTTTTAATGAGTGTTTATGGTGTTTATGGACCGCCCCACAGTGATCCTTGACAGAGTTGCAGAAGTCACAGCTTGGGGCAGGGCTCCTCCCTTTCTTACTGGAAGGGCAGCACTGCCTTGCATCTCCTTGAAGGCATCCCCTTTAGAATCTATGCCCCGACACAGAGTACCTGTAAAGCCTCTGAGAACAGTAGTGCTAAACATATGCTACAATGGTGTGTGATCTCTTCCTTGTCTGTTTCTGCACAGTGCACCTTTATTGTCCATGCTTCTCTTTCTCTAGGGTTCTGAGCTCCAAAATCCCAACGTGTGTGCACTGTGTGCAATAAGAGGCCATAGAGAATTGGCCTCCTGTTCCATTGCCTATATCTGGACTACTGGTAGCATGGCTAGGGTTTATATAACACTTAGGAGAGCTGTGATTGGTTGCAGATTTATTAGGTACCCTATGATTCACTAGCCCTGTGCAATTGTTACAGTGAATGCATGTACAATCCATATGCAACATATACCTGATTTTTCTTTGCATATCATTTTGAGTAATTCTCATGTTACATTCCATGTGTGTATAACTTAACATATAATTGAAAAAATATATATCCAGTGATTGGTCCTTGGTTTCAAAGTGAATGTACATTGATTCTTGCTTCTAAACAGATGTTCAGGAAGGATATATATGCATTCACTAATGTCTGAACAGGGCTCCTGGTTTTTTGGCAGCCAGGATGAGTGACTGAGATTTTCACTCTCCAGGTATTGCATGGAGATTTTTTAAGGATACAGCAGGAGTTTGTTGGTATAATTGTGCATGGACACCAGTTATGGAATGCAGGCATGGTAGGTTTAGGATTTTCTAAAATTTTGGGATTTTGTTTTTTATTATTTTTAGGATGTTGACTGAGCTATGCAGCACTTTTAAGTTGCCTTTGATACTGCTCATTTATACCCTGAGACAAGATGTACCTTTGCCTGGCACTGAAGTGACTTAGCACTAGTCACTCCCAGATCTTGAAGTTATGTTGGCATTGGGCAAAGTCATCAGCCTGAGTAGGTCAGAAGCACAGCTTTGGCAGGTGGACTAAGCAACATGATTTTAATGGTTATAAGCTCCCCCACATGCAACCAGCTGGGTGACCTTGGGCTCGCCACGGCACTGATAAAACTGTTCTGACCGGGCAGTGATATCAGCGCTCTCTCAGCCTCACCCACCCCACAGGGTGTCTGTTGTGGGGAGAGGAGTGGGAAGGCGACTGTAAGCCGCTTTGAGCCTCCTTTGGGTAGGGAAAAGCGGCATATAAGAACCAACTCTTCTTCTTCTTCTTCTTCTTCTTCTTCTTCTTCTTCTTTTTCTTCTTCTTCTTCTTCTTCTTCACTTCAAGCAAAAGGGAAGGGAAGATACAAGCATTTCAGATTCATAACAGGAAGTTGCCATTTGAGTCTGATTTCTAGTTGTATGCTCTATAGATTTGTGCCCTCCTCCAAACCTTTGGAAACTATTTCCTTGTCAAGAGACCCACTCTGATGAAATTCAGCATTTTGAGGCAGGCCCTTAAGACTTCCATTTTACAACTGCGGCTGAAAATAAATTGTCTTCAGCTGTCCACATTTTCCTAGGATGAAGTCTAGCACCTTGTCAGTTTTAACATAGTGGCTGTCTAGACAAGGAAATGAAGTTTTCAAAGATGCTTTTGGAGGGCAAGGTGACAAGATGGGTGAACAATAAAAGTTGTAGAACATATTATTGAACATTAGTCTTAAATAGTGAAACTGAATCCTATTTTGATCATGGTGGTGAAAGTAATGACATTTTGATTTTCAGAAAGAATTTGGTGCAATAGGAATGAAACTGTGGAGCCGAGGCCACATGGGGAGAGTCCCAATTACTGAAACCATAATAATGGAATACCTTCTAAGTCCAAGAATGAAGAGCCTATTCTTATGTGTAGGGATATGTACAAGTCTATGGATTAGAACAAAACCAAATCAGAGTGCAGTGGCACCATTAAGACTAATACAGATTTATTCAAGGTGTGAGCTTTAAATTGCAAGCACTCTTCCCCAGGCAATGTGTTAGAGTACTGAGTGCTATCACTTTAATCTGTTGCTCAGTCTATTTTGTTTGCATATGTAATATGTTATTCTTTTACTTTCTTATTACATTTGTTTTCAGTTCAAATGCAGGTAGTCTGAACTTTGTGACTCCATGATAAATCCCCTATTCAGTCATATGTACTGAGAATGAAAGAGCTGAAGGTAGTGGGTGATCCTTACTCCCCTAGGCCCATTATGCATGGAGTGGAAGATCTGCATTCGGGGTGGAATGGTGGTGGCTAAAATCACCAATTATGCATGCTGCAGGTGGCAACCGGGCGCAGAGTCAACATATGCCGCCGAAAAAGCCAGCGGAAGATGCAGGATGCGGAGGAAAGTGGAGCTTCCCGGGACCAGGGTGCAACCAGAAGCGGCTCCGGAGTAGCCGCATGCATAATCGGATACTCTGGCTTTTGCCGCCATTGAATTCTGTCCCATGCGTAAGCGGTTTGCTTCGCTTCTTCCTCCTCCGCGTTCTCCATGCCGCCATTTCAGCGGCCGTGCATAATAGGCCCTAGAGAGTACAAGTACAAGGACTTATCTCCTAGGAAGTGGGTATGAGGGGACAGAAAAATGAAGCAGAGACTTTAAATGGCCATGTAGCAGAGGTTTGCTGGGTGCTTGGAAGGAATGTAATGTAAAAATTGACTACCTGGTGGTAGTCACTCCCAGAAAGTGACAGAAAATAAATTCAAGGAGTGACAGAAACCTTATTGAACAGGAGACTTAGGATGGCAAAACAGGTCTCTCATGCTCATGCAGAAAAAAGGTTTGCTACTCCTATTTATCCACAAATTCTATAAAACAAATACTTAAAGCTTGATGTGCATTCATGACATCTGTGATTTCAAGTATGGTCAATAGAGTTATTATAACAACAGGAAATGAGGGAATGATCTCAAAATACACATATCTGGTTGCTTCACTTTGGAAAGGGATCAGAATGTGGTCCACTTTTTAATGGGTATTTTGTGATATTCATTTTGTTGTCCAACTCCCATTTGGCAGAGCCTTTGTAATCACAAGAAGAGAATAATGTCTCTCCTCCTATCATCTTGTCATAATGTAAAGGACTGTCATGCATGCCAATTGATTTCACCTTCTTCTCTAACTATTTAAAATATTTGTCAATAAAACAGATGACCATAGAAAGAAATCAGGCACTGACATGATAAATGGTTGCATTGTCACCCTAGAAACTAGCTAGAAAAAATGCACAAGACAAATATGTCATAATAGATATGTATTGCATTCAATATAAATGCTAGTTTAGTACCCTAGGGAAGTTATCCTTTGAATTCTGATGGAACTAGACCATGCCATCTAGCTTATGGCTCATTTGATATACTGTGTCTTGTATTTCACATTAACCTAGCTGGCTCTAAATGAGGCAATGTTGAATTTGTTGGCAGAATTTCAATATACATAGAGGATTGAAGCACCAGGCTGCTTAAAAGAATATAATAGTTTTATTTACTTTATTTATTAATTTGTAAATAGAGAGAAGAAAGAGAGATCTAACTAGCTGTTTTGTGTTCATTCAATCTGTTGTGAAGGTAAGTGGGCATAAAGGAGACTGAAGCCTTCAATTGAGCCATTAAGGAAAACTAACAGGAAGTTCCTGACCTACATATGCTAAAGGTAAAGGTAAAGGTATCCCCTGTGCAAGCACCGAGTCATGTCTGACCCTTGGGGTGACGCCCTCTAGCGTTTTCATGGCAGACTCAATACGGGGTGGTTTGCCAGTGCCTTCCCCAGTCATTACCGCTTACCCCCCAGCAAGCTGGGTACTCATTTTACCGACCTCGGAAGGATGGAAGGCTGAGTCGACCTACATATGCTAACTACACATTTTTTCTGATGACCCCTGCAGGACATACCCCATATTCTGTTCAATCATGGATACCACAGTTCTTGCATATTCTAACAGAATTATGAGTTAAATTGCATTGAGTTAATAAAGAAAAACTCAAGATGGCAGTGTCCAAATTAAGATCAGCTGCTAATTAGTTTATTTGGATATTTGCCATTAAATAGTTCCAGTATAATCTAAGCAGTGGCCATAACAGGTGTCTAGATGGAGGTCCTGTGGCTGGGTAGGAAAAGTCCAAGCGAGGAAGCGCGCCTTCCCAGTCTGGATGGAGTGCAGCTAACAGTGGCCCGCTCCGCCTGGAACCTGGGAGTGATACTTGATGCCTCCCTCTCAATGGAGGCTAAGATCATGACGATAGCACAGCTGGCATTTTCCCACCTCCGCCAAGCCAAACTACTAGCGCCCTACTTGGCCCCGGAACACCTAACCACAGTGATCCATGCAACGGTCACCTCTAGGCTGGACTTCTGTAACTCGCTCTATGCTGGCCTGCCCTTATCCTTGATCCAGAAACTGCAATTAGTTGAGAATGCAGCTGCAAGGGTCCTCACATCAACACCTCAGAGGTCCCACATCCAGCCCATCCTCCAGCAGTTTCGCTGGCTCCCGATTGAATTCCTGATCAGGCTTAAGGTTTTGGTTATCACCTTTAAGGCCATACGCGGTCTGGACCCAGTATACCTGAGGGATCGCCTCTCTGCCTACACCCCTCAAAGAGCCTTGCGCTCTACCTCCTCCAACCTCTTGGTAGTCCCTGGCCTCAAGGAAGCCCACTTGACCTCAACCAGGGCCAGAGCCTTTTCCATTCTCGCCCCCACTTGGTGGAATGAGCTCCCAGAGAAGATCAGAGCCCTGACAGAACTAAAGCAGTTCCACAGGGCCTGCAAAAGGGAGCTCCTCCACCAGGCATTTGGTTGAGGTCAACCTGTCCATCACTTCCAATTGGCCGCCAAGCCCTCCCTCCTACCATGACTGCGAACAAATTCACCCAACCCCTGGGTCTCAGTACGAGTTGAGCTAGGGCTCCTGCAATTTCACCTTCCTTTAATGTTATTGTTGTTATTGTTATTATGTAAATGTTATTGTTATAGTTACCACCTTACTGTTACCTGCACTATTTTGTTGTTTCCTGTAAACCGCCCTGAGCCCCTCCGGGGAGGGCGCTATAGAAATACAATAAATTTTATGAAGACCTTGCATTTTTAACAGAATGCAATCCCATTCATTCATGTAGTTACATAATTTATAGGCTTTTCCCCCCTTCACTGAGAGTCAAGGCAGCATAAATCAATACAATCAACAATATAGGATATCCAACACAATAGGATTTGAACTCTAGAAATCTTCAACCATGTAGAGTGAAACAGAGTTGAAAAAAATATAAGCATTAAAATTGCATGTTTAAAAATGATGAAATCACATAGCCCTATCAGCAACAGACAATATGCATTATACATAGTTATAGTCCACAGTCACTGTCCCTTTACTGAAGTACCTTTCTGGACCTTTTCCTTAGAATGCAGTGTATCACCTGCGTTATAAACCTCTCCTAGATTACAGTTTTGCATAAAAGTGTGAGCCACAGCATAAACTTCTTCAGAACTGGTGGTTTGCATCTGCTCACATAATGACACAATAACCAAACATTGTTCAGAAAAATGGGATATGTTGGGATAGGCAGTCCAGGCCTCATTTGAAATCCTGTGTACAGTTCTAGGTCACCATACCTCAAAAAGATATTATAGCACTAGGAAAGGTGCAGAAGAGAGCAACTAAAATGTTTAAGAGGCTATGAAGAAAGGTTAAAGAGGATAGGGCTTTTTAGCTTGAAGAAATGATGACTGGGGATGACATTATAGAAGTTTACATAATTATGCATCGGATAGGGGAAGAAGAAGTTTTCTCTCTTTCTCATAATACAAGAATTGATGAGTATTCAATGAAATTAATAAGCAGTAAGCTTAGAAGAGATGCAAGGTAGTATTTCTTTGCCCAAAGAGTAATTGACACATGGAATTCACTGCTGCAGGAAGTGGTGGCAGCTACAAGCTCAGACAGCTTCAAGAGGAGACTGGATACTTCCTCCCTCCTTGCCTCCAGAACAGACTGAATGAACAGAACAGACAATTAGACTGTAGGTCTCTCCTCTCTCTTTCTGTACAAAGTTGTCTCCATCTTCTAAGTATAACTGTTTTATGCTTTAAGTCAGCGGTCTGCAACCTTTTTTTGGTCGCGGACCGCTGTCAAAAGGTGGGGGGAGAGAGCAACCCCGGGGGCCGCGCAAACGCACATGCGCAGACCTGCCTGGTGGGGCTGTAAACACGTATGCATGGCAGTTCTGCGCATGCGTGCATGCGTGAAATTGCTGCCTGTGCATGTTTACGGCCCTGCCGGGCGCAAATGTGCATGCGCAGCAGGTCTGCGCATGCACGTTTGAGCCATTGGCATGCCAACGGCTATGTTTCCCTCTCCCCCCCCCTTCCGCAGCAAGAAGCTTGCCAGACTGCAAGCTAATTTGCTCGTGGCCTGGAGAGCTTCTCGCTGTGGGGGGGGGCAGGGAGAGGGAGCCGTGGCCCGCTGCAGACCGGGAGTTGGGGACCACTGCTTTAAGTAGCTTGGTGCTGACTTCCTCTTTGCAAATTTAAACTCTGCCGACAAATCTTGGCTAAGCAGTGGGTTGAATGAAAGACTGGTGATAGAAAGAACTACTAAGTCACACCTGACTTAGGGAGACCCTTCATGAGGTTTTCAAAGCAAGAGATAGAAAGAGGGATGGGTAGGTTACTACTGCCCATTGGCATGTATTAACCCTGGAGTTCCTTTGGAGTTACCCACGTAAGTACTAACCATGTTTGACACTGCTTAGCTTCCAAGACTAGATCTACTGAAGCAAAATCCAGCTATTACCCATGAAGATTTCCAGAAAGGTCATGGTAAATGGCAGCTCTGCTACTACCACTTATGCCAGATTGTGATGTGGGAAAGTATCATGGAAACAAAATAAAAGGTTAGGAAGTTTCAGTCAAAAAACAGAGCTATGATCATAGGGAGAATCTTAGAGAAAGATAAATAAAAAACACAATATCAGCCGATTAAATAGATTCTCCTTATACAAAAGAGTTGTATATGTATCCACACAACATCTAAGCAGTGTCATTCATTCATTCATTCATTCATTCATTCATTCATTCATTCATTCATTCATATTTATATACCGCCCTCCCTGAAGGCTCAGGGTGGTTTACATAGAATTGAAACAACACATGGATCCATACATATAATAACTATAACATTCATATAGCCGGGTAACAGTATAACATAAACAATAGTAATTCAAAGAGGTCCAGGAGTCTTAGTGGGTTTCTGGGAGGGGGAAAGAGAGGAAGGGGGGCCAGGGGCCCTGCAGATGTTAATTGATTGTGCCTGGCTTCAGCCAGATGTCTGGTGGAAGAGCTCCCTTTTGCAGTCCCTGCAGAAGAGTGTTAGTTCCGCCAGGGCCCTGATCTCCTCTGGGAGCTCTTTCCACCCAATGGGGGCCAGGACAGAGAAGGCTCTGGCCCTGGTCGAGGCCAGGCAAACTTCTTTAGGGCGAGGGACCATTAGTCGGTTGGTGGTGGCAGAATGTAAAGCTCTTTTGGGGGCATAGGCAGAGAGGCGGTCCCTCAGGTACACTGGGCCCTGACCGTGTATGGCCTTGAAGGTAATTATCAGAACCTTTAACCTGATCCGGAATTCAACTGGCAATCATTGCAATTGATGAAGGATGGGCTGGAAGTGGGATCTCCATGGTGTCGCTGTGAGAATCCTGGATGCTGCATTGGCTGACAATTGCTGCCCGGATCCGGTTCAAGGTTTTGGCTTTAACCTTCAAGGCCATACGCGGGTTGGGACCCATATACCTGAGGGACCGCCTACCGCTCTATGCCCCCCGCAGGGCCTTACGCTCTGCGGGTGAGAACCTGTTGGTCATCCCTGGCCCGAAGGAAGTGCGCCTAGCCTCGACCAGGGCCAGGGCTTTTCAGTCCTGACCCCTACCTGGTGGAATGAGCTCTGCGGGATTTGTCAGCTTTCCGCAGGGCCTGTAAAACGGAGCTCTTCCACCAGGTCTATGGTTGAGGCTGGGGTCAGTGAATCAGGGACATCACTCCCCCACTAGGAGTTGGAGTGTACGCTATTCCCCTATCCTTTCCTCTTCACCTCTTTAATAATTGAGGGAGGGATGGGATTTTTAGCCGTCATGTTATAGATTGATGTTTTAATGGGAATTTTAATGGGGTTAGTTGTTGTGACCCGCCTCGAGCCTGTCGGGAGAGGCGGAAAATAATTCTAATAATAATAATAATCATAGAATCATAGAGTTGGAAGGGGCCATACAGGCCATCTAGTCCAACCCCCTGCTCAATGCAGGATTAGCCCTAAGCATCCTAAAGCATCCAAGAAAAGTGTGTATCCAACCTTTGCTTGAAGACTGCCAGTGAGGGGGAGCTCACCACCTCCTTAGGCAGCCTATTCCACTGCTGAACTACTCTGACTGTGAAAAACTTTTTCCTGATATATAGCCTATATCGTTGTACTTGAAGTTTAAACCCATTACTGCGTGTCCTCTCCTCTGCAGCCAGCAGAAACAGCATCCTGCCCTCCTTCAAGTGACAACCTTTCAAATACTTAAAGAGGGCTATCATGTCCCCTCTCAACCTCCTTTTCTCCAGGCTGAACATTCCCAAGTCCCTCAACCTATCTTCATACGGCTTGGTCCCTTGGCCCCAGATCATCTTCGTCGCTCTCCTCTGTACCCTTTCAATTTTATCGACGTCCTTCTTGAAGTGAGGCCTCCAGAACTGCACACAGTACTCCAGGTGTGGTGTGACCAGTGCCGTATACAATGGGACTATGATATCTTGTGATTTTGATGTGATGCCTCTGTTGATACAGCCCAAAATGGCATTTGCCTTTTTTACTGCTGTATCACACTGCCTGCTCATGTTTAGTTTACAATCCACAAGTACCCCAAGGTTTCGTTCACACATAGTGCTACCTAGAAGCGTATCCCCCATCCAGTAGGCATGCTTTTCATTTTTCTGACCCAGATGCAGAACTTTACACTTATCTTTATTAAATTGCATCTTGTTCTCATTTGCCCATTTTTCCATTGTGTTCAGATCTCGTTGAACTCTGTCTCTATCTTCTGGAGTATTTGCCAGTCCTCCCAATTTGGTGTCATCTGCAAACTTGATGAGTAGTCCCTCCACCCCCTCATCTAGATCATTAATAAATATGTTAAAAAGTACCGGGCCGAGCACCGAGCCCTGAGGTACCCCGCTACTCACCTCTCTCCAGTCTGATGAAACACCATTGACAACAACTCTTTCAGTGCGGTTCTCTAACCAATTCCCTATCCACCTAACTATCTGAAAATCCAGATTGCAGTCCTTCAACTTATCCATCAGAACAACATGGGGAACCTTGTCAAAAGCTTTACTAAAATCCAAGTAAATGACATCAACCGAATTTCCCCGATCCAGCAAACCTGTTACTTGGTCAAAAAAGGAAACTAGGTTGGTCTGGCAGGACCTGTTGGAGACAAATCCATGCTGACTTGCTTGGATCACCAAATTGTCCTCCAGATGTTTGCAGATCACTCCCTTTAATATCTGCTCCATTATCTTCCCCACAACAGAGGTCAGACTCACTGGTCTGTAGTTTCCTGGGTCTTCCTTCCTCCCTTTTTTGAAGATCGGAATAACGTTTGCTCTTTTCCAGTCCTCCGGGACATCTCCAGTCCTTAAAGAGGTTCCGAAGATGATGGACAAGGGCTGTGCAAGTTCTCTGGAAAGTTCTTTGAGTACTCTCGGGTGCATTTCATCCGGACCAGGGGATTTGAACTCATCCAGTGCAGCTAAATGCCTCTCGACAACATCTCTATCCATGTTAACCTGCCACCCAGACACTATCCTTTGGCTACGGCCATCTCTAGATGTGCCTAAACACTTTGACCTGTGGAAAAAAACAGATGTAAAATAGGCACTAAGCCTTTCTGCTTTCTCTGCATCTTTCGTTAGAGTTTGTCCATCCGCACCCAACAGTGGGCCTATTGCCTCCTTTATTTTACGTTTGCTCCTCACATAACTGAAAAATCTTTTCTTGTTACAATGGGCTTCCCTGGCCAATCTTAGCTCACTCTCAGCTCTGGCCTTTCTGATGATTGATCTACAGTGCCTAGTAACCTGTAGGTATTCTTCTTTAGAGCTCTGTCCTTCCCTCCATTTCCTGAACATTTTCCTTTTCTTTCTTAGTTCCTCTTGAAGTTCTCTGTTCATCCAAATAGGCTTCTTAGAGCTCCTGCAGTGTTTTCGTCTTTCTGGGATAGTTATTGATTGAGCATGCAATAGCTCTTGTTTGAGTAGCGCCCACCCTTCACATGCTCCCTTCCCTTCCAGCATTCTAGTCCATGGTATGACACTCATCATGTCTCTGAGTTTATTAAAGTTTGCCCTACGAAAATCCAACATCCACGTCTGGCTACAAGCTTCCTTGGCTCCCCATCTCAAAAGGAATTCTATGAGGACATGGTCACTTCCCCCTAGGGTCCCCACCTCCTTCACCTCATCCACCAACTCTTGCCTGTTGGTCAGTATTAAGTCCAGTATGGCTGAACCTCTTGTGGGTTCATCTACCATTTGATAAATGAAATTGTCAGCAAGGCAGGTCAGAAAGTTGCATGACTGAGGACGCTTCGCAGAGTTTGTTTCCCAGCACACATCTGGGAAATTGAAGTCACCCATGATGACAAGGTCCTGCCGCTTGGATATTTTCTCAAGCTGCTCACAAAGTGCAGCTTCCACATCCTCTCGTTGGTCAGGCGGTCGGTAGCAGACACCAACCACCACACTGTTTGTTTTTCCCTCGCTTATTTTCACCCAGATGCTTTCCACTGTAATAATAATAATTTTGGACAAGCTGTAGTTTCTGGGTCAAGGCTAAGGGCAGGCCTGCACAGAGCGAGTTACAGAAATCTAGCCTGGAGGTGACCGTTGTGTGGATCACTGTGGCTAGGTGTTCCGGGGCCAGGTAGGGCGCTAGTAGCTTGGGTTGGCGGAGATGGAAGAATGCCAGCTGTGCTACCTTCGTGACCTGGGCTTCCATTGTGAAGGAAGCATCCAGGATCACACCCAGGTTCCTGGTGGAGTGAGCCATAGTGAGTTCTACGCCATACAGTGTAGGCAGGCGTGCTTCCTCACATGGGCCCTTCTTACCCAGCCACAGGACCTCCGTCTTTGAAGGATTGAGCTTCAGATGACTTTGCTTGAGCCATCTCGTCACATACCTGGCTATGTGGTTGGAAGGCAGCTGTTGCCCCAGACCAACGAAGTATATGATAGTCACAGAAGCCTGAAGGATGAATGTAGACTAACCTGCAAATGAAACTTTTCATGTATTTTGGAAAGCTCTTTTTTTGAGTATATGAAAAACTTTGTTTTATATGAATTATCAATTGAGAAAAATCATATTGACAAAAATGATCGTCTTGATTTTCCTGTCAACATGTCAAGAAATTGAAGAGACTTTGGACAACTGCATTTGAAAAAATTATTATACATCAAGCCATTATTTGCCTATGCATTTCTTTTGATGACATTTTGATGGCTCATCCTTAGATACTTCCCAACCAGGAGCTGGCAACTGTAAAAGAGGTGGGTGGAGAGGGTGTACCTGAGCAGGCCCAGTTGTACAAGGCTTGGTATTGCTTTCCTGTGTTAAGGGACTCACTTAGATCACTTACCTGTATTGCTTTTGTGAACAAATCCCAGTTTATGATTAATTTGGACTAGTCTGCCTCTGCCCCACATGCATTTGAACAATGGATCTTGTCATGAAAAAGAAGCTGAAATAGTACTTCCATGTTTGGTATTTTTACACACACACACACACACACACACCATCCCACCCCAAACAAATTTATTTTCAACCACGTGACAAAACCAAATCCTAATTCTTTCTTGTAATAGATAAACTCACACCTCAGTAGTCCCTCTGATGTTTCCACATACATCTTCTATGACAATCTGAGTCTCACAATTTTTTTTTTCTTGAAGAAAAAGCAATTCAAAGATTTTCCTGTAGATTTTATGTAGGGCAAAGATGTAGGTGTTGGCTTTCCAATCTATATAGATCTTCAGCTAATTAATATGTGGGTTGATCTGGAAACAGAACAGTGCTGAAGAGATATTTGTTTTTTTGTTTAAATATATCTCTGTAGGCTCTTCTGTACCCCTAAAGCTACTTCTTTAGAACTATCCTTGCATTATTTAATGGAATGAGTTCTGAAAAGCCATAAAATCATATGTGATTTATAAAGAGAAACGGAGGGAAGGAGTCTCTACAAATTGATTATAAAGAAACAACAACAATACAGATTTATGAAACCACAGACGTTATCAACTTCATGATTATTCTAAAATAATCTCTGTTGCAATGTGTTATGGTTTGTGAAATATTTGAGCACTATTATAGTAAGAAATAAAGTGCCAGAATGTCATTTTGAGGAATCTTACATAATTTATGTGACTAATTGGATGAAGTTTTACCAGGATTTTTCTTGCTAGGCATGCCTTTCTTTAGTCAGCAGGGTTTATTGCAAGAGAGAGAGAAGAGGAGGAGAGAAACCCCACTAACATTCAATGGAATCATAGCTTCTTAAATCTAAGCACAAATGATTTGTAGGGGCTGCTGGCTGGCAAACATTAGCTGAGATTGTTTCAGTTTTGTTCCTGTTTTACATAATCCCATCTAATTGGCCAGAATGTCAACTAGCAAATACTGGCCCAGACCCAGAGACTGAATGCTATTTACCACATGCTGCTTTTTGAGTCATCAGGGCTTGAGAACAGAAACTAGGGTTGTCCGTGGTGGCATCCGAATCCGCTGTTCCAGGCCAACGCAGCCAGCACCGCACCGTGGGGGGGAGGGGAGGTACAGGCACCGGTGTGTAACTCGGTGCACACACACAGGCATGAAGCTCTACGCCTGTGTTTGTGCACCAAGTTATGCACTGGTGCCCACACCTCCCCCCCCCCATGGTGCAGTGCTGGCTGCATCGGCCTGGAATGGCTGATTCGGATGCCAACTAACAGAAACTGCACAGACAGCATTTGAACATTGACTTAAAGGTGGAATGTTAACAAATCTAACTTGCTACCTTGTACACCTTCCTCCCTTCCTTTACAGCTCATGTATAGAATCCAAGTAAGAAATATTAATATTAGTCACCCATGATATACAAATACAGGGGCCTGAGTTACTTGGGATTAGTTCACCCTCCAAAAATGAGGATTCTAAATTGTGGTTAAACCTTGTTGTGTGTAAAAATGGACATGGCTGGAGGCAATAAATAGGCTACAGCTTTATTGCCAAGCGCATAGTAAGGATCATTGGCACAGCATGGGCGGATCCTGTCATCTTGTGGCCAGCCAACCATGAGGAAGCCCCTGTCCAGCAGCTCAAGTTGGAGCAATCAAGCTACCCTCTCTTTGCTTGAAGCCCAGCTCCTACCCCCCTGCTGGCACCTCAGGGGGTGGCAGAGTATGGGGGAACACCAAGGGCATTGTCCTCTGCCTGTTTCCCCTGCCACCCAGAAATGCAAGCCCTGTCTGGGGGCACCAGTGTGACCCTCCATCCACACAACTACTTTTGGAGGCCCCTGTGCCAGGAGAGACCAGCATGTAGGCCTCAGACTTTCCCAAAACAAACTGTGACAATATTACAAAAGACATGCACAAGTAAATAAAAATACATGAAACTGCAATATTGTTCTCCTTCCAAAACTGGTTAAATCTTGTTATGACAGTGGTGGAGGTATTAAATGTAATTCTAAATTGAACTATACCCTTCTAAATCTATTGACCTCAATCTATTGTCCTCTGTTTAGGATTCCACTGTAATTCAATTTTATCTCTGTGTGTACATTCTTATTAGAGTTAGCTTTTAGCTGGGATTCTTCATGTTAGAAGGCACCAGGGGAAAATGGAAGAGTGAGGGTCACAAAGGAAGGTAGCATTAAATCATACATTATCCTGAATTAATTGTGGTTTTAAGTGATGCCTTCTTTTGAAACAGCAGGCACTATACAACTAGCAAAAGAAAAGGAAATCTTGCAGCTGGTTAATAAATGTATCTTGCCGCTGGGTAATAAATGTATTTCACAGTCCAATAAACTGTTCTTTGTGTTATTTATTTAACCAAAATATTTTATGAAATATTACTTCAGTAATCACTGAGAAAGCATTCCTGTTGAAAAAGGACACTTACCTTGGACCACGTTTTGATTACTTCTGATTATTGTATTTTTCTTCAGTTTCATCAAATATTTTGGTAAAATAAGTAACACAAAGAACAATTTATTGGATTGTGAAATATATTTATTAACCAGTCACAGGATTTCCTTTTTGTTGTGCTTGGACACTGAGGAATTGACGGTTCTTTTGATTATACAACTAGCAGCATGAGGACTGAGTTTCTGGGTGGGGCAAAGGTAAACTGTGAGAATTTCAGGCATCTGGAACAAGAACCAATTCTCTCTCCCTATTCCTTTTCACAGTCAGAGGACAAGGATGGAGATGTCAGGAAAGGAACAAAATGGGCTATGGAAAGTCTGATTGCATCTTGTGAAAGCTTTGCCTTTTTAAACAACAAGCATTGTTCAACTCTGATTGGACTCCATTTTTCAAAGTAAGTTTCTTCCTTCTCAATTGTTGGCAGTGTATTGAAAACATGACCACTTTACACACCCCGAACCCTTATCTCACTTGCTTGTATGTAATTTTCTATACAGCTCTATGTTTCCCTTCTCTGCTCTTGCATTCTGTCCTTTTTCTCCACGCTAGCTTTAAGATGATTAAGTCTCATGGAAGTCAAAGATCTAAGCAGCCTACCTACACTGGGGATTGTGGGTTTTGTGTTTTCTAATTGCAGAGTGATTTCACAAGAGACTGAGTTATGATTATTACTAGCCAATGTTTAGTGACATTACCACTATTGCAGATGAGTATTACCTTTGTTAACATGTGACTTCTCCCATTGTAAAGCTTGTAGATTTTCCTTCATCTGTGAGTTTGTACTTCCTCTATTTGGCTAGTCCAGAAAGCATATGCTCAGCTAGATGCCTCCTCCAACTAAGGGGTAGTTAGTAGGCAGCCATCCAGAAACACTTTTCTTAATATTGAACATTAAATATTAATTTGCAGTACACTGCCTGGATGAAACTGGCAGTGTACAAAAAAAAGCACAAGTATTTTTTGGGTTTGTGTATTCTGTACCCAGAAAATATTGATATTTCTCAACATTCCCAAATACTGGTATGGTATTAAGATTGGAAAATATAGGCCAATTTTTTCCAGCTCTGAGGCACTAAAAGGGACTGAGATCCATTGAAATGCCTCACCAACACCCTGTAAAGCCTGCCAAACAGCTGATCCTACAGAGAGAACCCTTTCTGCAGGATGAACTTGTGGTCTGCTGTAGGGATATACACAGGGGGGAAAATTGCTAATTTCAGATTCAGAGTTTCTTGATTCAGTACAACTCGAACCAACTGAATCACTGATTTGGTATATCATTTCCAATTTTGGAACCTCAAACAGATTCAGCAGAAACATTAGAAATCTGAACTCTCTAGATCAGTTGTTTGGCAGCTCTGGCAATATTTAAAGGAAATTTGCTTCCTGGGAAGGCTGGGGGCAGAGAAAGAGTAGTTTAAAAAGCTGCTAAACAGCTGACTTTGGAGGGGAGGCATTTAAAGGCATGCCAAACAACTGATCATTGGGATCAGCTGTTTGGGACAGTCTTCCCCTCACTTCCCTTTAACCTGCCTGAATCACAGCTAAATTGTTATTTGGATACAGCTGATTTGGCCAGTTTAAACTATAGAGATCAGCGATTTGGCTCAGACATGTCTGAAAAGTACCAAAATCAGCATTGATTCAGGTACTTTCAGGCTTTTCCAAGATGCATCACCCATCCCCATTATGCTGGGCACCCGGTTTCAATTGTACTTCCACAGAGGCTGCCTGTTCAGTCATTTTTGTGATCCCTTTCATTTCCCTCCCCTTGAACTTGCACCCATTCCAGCAGTCCCTTTCCTTCCCTCTGTTTGGAAGGGGGAAGCATTTAAATGGCTTCCAGCCATTTTAATTTAAAAGCTGATGGTCAGATCTATCAAGATTGAATGGCTGGCAGCCATTTCAGGATACTCTTTCACTTCCTCTCCTTCCAAACAGAGGGATGTGAATAGGATTACTGAAATGGCTTGTAACCATTCCAGTCTTACAGCAGCTTTTATTCAGCTTTTAGTTGGGGCAGCTATACTGGTAGCTGAAACTGATTAGAGAATTTGTATTTGGCTTAATAATACCCCCAAAATACTGATAAACTATTATTCTACGTTTGGCATATGTAGTATTCAGCTGAAAAGAATGCATATGCCTAATTGACACTGGAATACATGTCAGTTGCACCTCAAATGCAAAACTACACTGCTCAAAGCAAGAATAGAAACATTGGCACCAGCCAGATATCAGTTTCAAATACATACCTGAAAGCCTAGATTACATTTTGTAGGAGTGTAAAGACTAAGTCACTAATTGGTTCTCCCCCACTCAAGAGCCAGCTTGGTGTAGTGGTTATGAGTGCGATCTTCTAATCTGGTAAACCAGGTTTGATTCCGCACTCCCTCACATGCAACCAGCTGGGTGACCTTGGGCTCACCACAGCACTAATAAAGCTGTTCTGACCGAGCAATAAGGGCTCTCTCAGCCTCACCTATCTCACAGGGTGTCTGTTGTGGGGAGAGGAAAAGGAAGGTGAATGTAAGCTGCTTTGAGATTCCTTAGAATAGAATAAAGCAGCATATAGGAACCAATTCTTCTTCTTCTTCTTCAAAAGAGATGCATACTTTTGAGACAATAAGCTCTCACAGAATGATAACTAATTTTGTCAGTTATTCAGTCACCATTTCCCTTCACACTTACAGATATCAATTAGCAATCCCTGACTACCTAACAGCCTCCTATCTAGAACTCAAAGGAATCACGAGGAAACATTAACACTTTTAGTTCTACTCAGGTAGAGCAATCGCTATTATTGTCTATCTCTTCATGACCCAACAAGGCTTCTCCCAGAGCATTGTCCACAGTTGGAAAAGGTCATCACATGTCTCCTTCAGTCATTGTTAAACACAGGAAATATGATCAGTGAGCTGTTTCAGGGGCTAGCACATCAGCATAGCCTGAGCATAGCCTGATTTTACCTTATAAAAATGGTACACCTAGCACCATTCAATTAAGAAAGGGGAGGAGTTCATAGACCGGAGCTGTGCAACTCGGAATAAAGAGGATACAACCAATCCTGAAGAGGATAAGCGGATTGACCTCATTACGGAGCCTCTGCAGACAGTTAGGAAAAAGACAACGGCGTAGAGCGAGATGGTTCTCGGGGCCTTTGAAGTTCCAGAATAGATTTCAGGCCCTTGCAGATGAGGTGCAAGTGCCAACAAGGGAAGACGTCCCAAAACAAAGAGGCCACGGGGATAGAAGGAAATGGTGTTGAGAAGAAAAAAAGAAGGAAAGTACTGATAATTGGAGACTCCCTGCTAAGAGGAATGGATCGCCATGTGGCTGGACCCGACCCCCTAACCCGAGAGGTGTGTTGCTTGCCAGGGGGAAAAATTAAAGACATTTCAGAATGGCTGCCCAAACTCCTCAAATCTACGGATCGCTACCCATTTGTGATGGTCCATGTGGGAACTAATGTAATGTCCGTGAATACCATCGCTCCTATTAAAACAGACTAACAAGATCTAGGGAGGAAGCTCAAGCAAATGGGGGCACAAGTGGTATTCTCTTCAATCTTGCCTGTCAAGGGAAGAGGAACGCATCGGGAGAGGAGGTGAATCAGTGGCTGCATAGTTGGCGCCGGCAGGAGAGATTTGGTTTCTGGGACCATGGGATAGGCTTTCTTGAGGAAGGCCTACTAGCACCTGATGGACTGCACTTATCGAAGTTGGGAAAGAATGTGTTTGGCAGGAACCTGAGGAGATTCATCAGGAGAGCTTTAAACTGAAGCCACAAGGGGAAGGGCAAATCTAGACAGCATCCTAAAAAGCAGAGACATCACCCTGCCTATGAAAGTGCGTCTAGTCAGGGCTATGGTCTTCCCAGTTGCAATGTATGGCTGTGAAAGTTGGACCATAAGGAAGTCCGAGCATCAAAGAATTGAGGCTTTTGAACTCTGGTGCTGGAGAAGACTCTTGCGAGTCCCTTGGACTGTAAGGCGAACAAACCGGTCAGTCCTAGAAGAGTTCAGCCCTACCTGCTCCTTAGAAGGCGAGATCCTGAAGATGAAACTCAAATACTTTGGCCACCTCATGAGAAGGAAGGACTCCCTGGAGAAGAGCCTAATGGTGGGAGCAATTGAGGGCAAAAGAAGAAGGGGACGACAGAGAATGAGATGACTAGATGGAGTCACTGAAGCAGTTGGTGCAAACTTAAATGGACTTCGAGGAATGGTAGAGGACAGGAAGGCCTGGAGGATCATTGTCCATGGGGTTGCGTTGGGTCGGACACGACTTCGCACCTAACAACAACAACAACAACAACAACAACAACAACAACAACAACAACAACAACAATATATCTAGTCATTGTTGAAAAATTTGTCCTGATATTTTTTTTTGCCATTTGCACATTTTATTCAGTTTTATGTTTTATGACATTTTAACAAATTTATATGCAAAAGATTGAATATCAATTTTACTACTGAATTTTATCCTTTTTGCCAGGAAAAAACCCCATAATTTGGTTTTAAGTATCAAAGAAACAAGAGATGCTCCATCAGTGATGGCAAACCAGATTAATTTGGCAAAATCCCTAGATAATATAAGGTCATCATCAGATGGTGAATATGGGGACCAGCACAAACAAAAATCCAACTTGCCATGTATGGAAAGCATGAACTGAATGCTATCAGATGCATCCAGATGATGATGATGACGACGACGACCATGACGATGACAACAAAGAAGAAGAAGAAGAAGAAGAAGAAGAAGAAGAAGAAGAAGAAGAAGAAGAAGAGTTGGTTCTTATATACCGCTTTTCCAAAGGAATCTCAAAGACCCATTATGCACGGGCCAGAACGCCTGCGCTGATGGCATCAGGGCATCGGGTAAAATCCCTGAGTGCGCACCACGATGACGCCAGCATGGGTGTGTCCCGGCCCATGCCCCCGGAAGTCTGCATTAGGGGAATGCGGGATATTCCGTGGTCCCTGGGATACCACGGGTGCCGGCTGGGGCTGGGGCTGGGGCGAGCTGGTGCCACGCATAATCATCAGGGAAGGCCTTTTGGCCTGCCACACCCCAACCTATGGTGTCCCTGCAGGGACACTGCACACCCCTGAAAACTTTGCAGAGCTGTGGAGCCAACAGGGGCACCCCCTGCTCCCGCCATGGTGGGAGGGTGGCAAGCCACTCTCCGCCAGTGTGTGTTGGGGGCCCGGCCCTTTCCCCCTCCCCCCGCCACTACCACTGCCAGGCAGCATGCCGAGCATCCCAGCCCTGGTGCAAAGTGTGTTTGTGTGCATTACGCTGTGTCATCTGCCCCCAGGTGTACACGGGAAACGGCAGGGCATTTGGCCCGCCGCAATGGCACAGTGGCTGCCCAGCATAGCAGCCACCATGCATAATGGGTCAAAGCAGCTTACAGTCACCTTCCCTTTCCCCTCCCCACAACAGACACCCTGTGAAGTAGGTGAGGCTGAGGGAGCCTTGATATCACTGCTCGTCAGAACAGCTTTATCAGTGCTGTGGTGAGCCCAAGGTCACCCAGCTGGTTGCATGAGGGGGAGCGCAGAATTGAACCCGGCTTGCCAGATTAGAAGATCACACTCATAATCACAGCACCAAGCTGGCTCTTGAGTGGGGAGAACCAATTAGTGACTTAGCCTTTACACTCCTACAAAATCTAATCTGGGTTTTCAGGTATGTCTTTGAAACTGATATCTGGCTGGTGCCAGTTCTGTCAGATGTACTATATGGTTGGATACAAGCTAGTATCAATACATGACATTGATGTGGAAATCAATGTAATTTATGGGGTTTTGAACGTATGATCAATGGATGTATAAACAAGACTCTTAAGATGAACAGAGATTCCTATCTGTAGTGGAGATTGTAGCCTCCTGCAATGGAAATATCAGTTATGACTCTCATATCCCAGAAAAAGATGGATAGCTATGGATTTTGAAACATGGGTTAAATAAGAGTTTAATTTGTAAAGTCATCCTTCTCTGCTTTTATGACATGCTCATTAAGCACAACCATCCCAGGTGGGAGTAAAGTTTATCTGGGATTTCTTTACTTAGTAGAAGAAGATGCCAGGTTTAACATCTGCTCCATTCAATATTTTGGCAGCCACTTAGCACATGTATATAGGGAGCTGTCAGAACTGTGGAGAAGAAGCTGGCAGTGCTGTATGTTAGTTTCTCCCCAGTAATTCTCCAATAAATAAAAAGAACTTCAACCTGATCTACCATCTATATTTAGAGTTGCCATCTTTCAGAGAAATACTCACTGCCTCCCCAGAACCATTGTTATGGTGCAAATTGTAACCTATTCAAATATGTATAAGGTGACCAGATTCTAACATTGGTAAAGTGGGACACCATTGGCCAGGGGGGGGTCTTGATGAAAAATTTGGTCTATGTGGAGCAACAAAAAGGTTCATAGAACACATAGAACTCATAAACAGTATTGTAATATATATATTAATTTCAACATAAGTACAATTTGCCAGGTACCTTCAGATGTCCCTCCAAAAGTGGGACAATCTGGTCACCTTAAATATGTACAAAGCTACCTCTTGACTAATATTGGTGGTGAACACAAATTAAATACAGCTAGTAAAGTGGTGACAAGGCTAAGACAATGAGATTATGGAAGCATGATGACATTTGGATAAAGGAAACGGGATCAAAGGAAAGCATGGCTTGGAGGTTTATGAGTTGTCCTGAAAGCTATAGTGTTACCCAGAGAGGTGGTTTCCTAATTAGTTGGGAAAATTAAAGCAGGAAGGGATAACTGGGATTCTCCACCTATGTATAAGGGAAATTTCCTCAGGAGAAAACTTAAAATAAACAAGTTAAATTTACCGGTAAGCATTTTTATTTAAAAGGAAATATAGAAGGGCAAAGACAGAAAATCACATACAGGCTAACTAAGAGGAAATCAGGAAGGAGAGGGGAAAAGCAGATTCAGAAAGGCAATGTTTATGAATCTCAAAATAACCAGACAGACAAAATAACCAGACAGAATCTCAAAATAACCAGACAAAGGACAGAGGAAAGAGAAGGCAGGCCCAAATGCAAGTAGGAGTGTTTGGAGTGTCCAAGAACACACAGAACTCTAGCAACATGCCATATTTTATAGGGCAAAATGTTCTCTGAGACTAACATATTAGCCTCCAAAACAATGAACTGATGGATTTTCTGGAAGTGGAAAATGAGAATGATTGCTTTACCTGAGGTGAAATATAGGTGCTAATGTTTCTTGATGACTCTCAGAGTACCATATGGGAAAGATGTCAAGTTTGAAAAAAGTGCTAAGTACTTCCTGATTAGGGTAAATAGGTGCAGGGGAGGTTAGACTTGTAACTAATATGATTAGTCTCAAGTTGTTAAAAGACAAATCACAGTTTCTTCCCTATATACCCCAGAAGATTTCCTCTTGGATACACAGAGCAACAGGTGGCAGGAACAGCTATGAAAAAGCAGTCTGGAAGTATACATGTGCAAAACACTTGGAATATGACAGCATGGGTCCGCCACAATTGAGATGGGGCCACAGGTGGCTTGGGGCTGCAACTCCCCAGGACTAGCACCACCTCCGAGGGGCTGGCACCTCAAAGAAGAAGATGAAGAAGAAGATGAAAAGTTGGTTCTTATATGCTGCTTTTTATCTACCTGAAGGAGTGGTTTATAGTTGCCTCCCCTTTCCCCTCCCCACAACAGACACCCTGTGAGGTGGGTGAGGCTGAGAGAGCCCTGATATCACTGCCCGGTCAGAACAGTTTTATCAATGCCATGGCGAGCCCAGCTGGCTGCATGTGGGGGAGTGCAGAATCAAACCTGGCCACCGCTGCATCCTCATAGCCACCGCTGCTTGCGGGAGGCTACCTGCAGTGACTCTTTGCGGCTGCCAGCCCCACCTTGGGCCTCCTCCTCCTCGTGACCACTGCCGCTTCATCCTTGTGGATGGCACCACCTCGTCCTCATAGCCCACATCACTTTCTTTGTGTGGCTGCCACCGGCTCCTCACAACCTCCTCCTCCTCCTCACGGTGGCCACCGCCACCTTCTCATAGCTGCCATCACTGACTCAAGGCCTTCATCACCCTGGGGCCGCTGGCAGAACCTCGCATCTGCTGCCACCACCACCAGCCGGATGAAACGGCAGTGTCGGCAGGGTTGAGCAGCTGGCGGGGAGGCAGTGCATATGCCTCGTGGCTGTGTTTTGGGGCGGGCACTCCTGGGGCCCATAACACTGGAAACAGAGTCTAGACACCAGATGTGTCCCGGACACTGTCCTGGACAGCGGACCGCCCCAAGTGCCTTTTTGCAAATATATAGAAGCACTATGGTTACAGATATTTCACAGTCCAAAGTAATTAGTCAAAGTATTTCTACTCTGAAGGCCCTATGGATGGTTTGTCATTATCTTGACAATGGAGGCATGCTTCAGTCTAAGTCATATTTAATGTTGTGACATGTAGTAAAATTTCACGAAACAGTCTGGTGCAAAAGACTGCTATACTTTCATTCCAGCTCCACATCTCTTTCCTGGTCATGGAAACTTGCTGCGTTGTAAATAATTTGTTTGTTTTACACATGGTTGAGATTTAACTGGTAATTATAGTTGGAATAGAGAAAAAACTGTGATTAGGTTGGATAGTTACCCTAGGGTACTTCCCTGGGACAATTGTTGGAATAATGTGGTACAATCTTCATGACTGAGTCATTAGTGTTGCTAGCTGTTCATACCTTCTTATTTTGGCATGCTAAAACCTGGATTATTAGGGTTAATTTGTTATAGAGCAATGTATGGGCAATAATTTTTCAATGTACGTGGTTAATTCTTTAAAATTTTCTTTAAATTTCACAATTTATGAAACCATCACTTTCATTTGCAGTACTTGAATCTAAGTACAATGTAGGACGGAAAGTTCTTGAATATAGCCATTTAGAAATAATACCCCTTTAAATACCATTGACTGTAGATCTTTCAGATTATCTGGTTATCTATTTTTGAAACAGGATGCTGAAACAGATCAGTAACAGTTTACATCCAGAGGGGTATTTTCCTCTCCTCTCCTGAGTTAAAATGTCAGACACTTGTTGTTGTTAGGTGCGAAGTCATGTCTGACATATCGCGACCCCATGGACAATGATCCTCCAGGCCTTCCTGTCCTCTACCATTCCCCGGAGTCCATTTAAATTCACACTGACTGCTTCAGTGACTCCATCCAGCCACCTCATTCTCTGTCGTCCCCTTCTTCAGACACTAATGTGGATTAACTAAGTATATTGAAATGTATAGCAGAATAAAGGGCTGTGAAGGGTTACTTCTTCACAGAAATAGTGCATTGAGTGACAGGCTGGTCCAAGCAATCTGCTTGGTTAGCATCAACTTAGCAGAGAAGAACTTGAGAGCTGCATAGAATCATAGAGTTGGAAGGTACCTCCAGGGTCATCTAGACCAACCCCCTGCAGAATGCAGGAACTCACAACTACCTGCCTACCTGCATACTGAGGAGAAAGCCAATCAGACTCCTGCTTTGGCTAAGTTGAGTGATGACAGTCAGATTTCTGCCTTGACCAAAGAGAGTGTGATTTCAGCCTTAGCTGAGAGTGGCTGAAACACAAACAGATATTGGGGAAAAGTGGCAAGGAAGTTTGGAATGTAGACAAAGTCTCCCGTTTTGTCCAAGGAAAGGAGATACAACTTCTAGAGAGAAAGAGAGAAGAAAATTCCCTACCCAATCAAACAGGAAGTTAGCCCTGAAAAATATAGAGGTCCTTTGTTTGGTGTGATTAGAAACTACCTTTAGAGACCTTAAGAATTAGTTAAAGACTCAGGATGAATACTGGTGTTTCAAGAGAAGGGGGTTGGGTACTGGAATTAGTGTACCAGCCTTCTGGAAACCAAACAAGTTAGAGATTATTCAAAGGACGTATACTGAAGTGGTTGGGGAAAACACTGGAACAAAAGCCTCCCAACATAATGATTTGAGTCATTGTGACCGTTTATGCACTGGGAACTTCAGTGCCCCAGCTCCTATGCAGGAGCACAAAACAGGGGCGATGAACCACATGGGGCCAAATGCTCCCCAGTGGGCATGCAGGAAGAGGTGGGACAACTTGCCACAACTAACACTCCAGCCTGCAACCTGGCATGAAACCTCTAGTGTATAAATGGTCTACGACAGTGGTCCCCAACCTGCGGGCCACAGCCCGGTGCCGGGCCGCGAAGGCCATGGCGCCGGGCCGCGGCTCCCTCTCCCTGCCCCCCCGCAGTAAAAAACTTCCCAGGCCACAAGCTTGCGGCCCGGGAAGCTTCTTACTGCGGGAGGGCGGGGAGAGGGAATCAGGGCCAGGCCGCACATCGCGCATGCGCAGCCCGTGCGGGTGCGGCCCGATGCGCGGGCGCGCCTCGATGCGTGGGCGCACCCCGATGCGCGGGCGCGCCCCGATGCGTGGGCGCGGGCCGATGCGCGGGCGCGGGCCGATGCGCGGGCGCGGGCCGATGCGCGGGCGCGGGCCGATGCGCGGGCGTGGCCTGATGCGTGGGCGTGGCCTGATGCGCGGGCGTGGCCTGATGCGCGGGCGTGGTCCGCGCGGGCGCAGCCTGATGCCCTGCCGGTCCCCAGCCTCAGAAAGGTTGGGGACCACTGGTCTACGAGAAGCTTAAGAACTATGTACAATCTGTGTTTGTACTGGTTTTACCTCGACATTTCAACCCCTGATTACACCTGACTTTCCCTGTCTATATTAAAGAAAATATTTTGTTATTTTTGAATTTAAAAATGCCTCAAGTGCCATTTAAATTGCTCCAATTAATGATACTTCCCTCAGGTTCCCAGGCTGAGCCAGCAGTAAAATATCATTCCAACATAAAGTAGGATGGCTAAAGTTCTTCAGGAAAGAAGAAAATACATTATGAGGGTGACTCAGTCACAGAAGGGAAATAGAAACAGAAGGAAGGTGTCGTCTCTGAGGGGGAGAAGTGGATGGGGCTGTCATAGTGAACATATGAAGAATCCATCTATTACTTACAGTTGCCAGTTTGTCTTTCCTACCAGCAACCCTTTGGATAAAAGACAGGCTACTCAGCATTGTTAAGATGCAGGGATACCTTTTTGCCACTGCATTTGTACATATCTGCCCATCTGATGTTGTAGGAAAATAGTATCTATTGAAACTAGTTGTATTTGTGCTCTGTTCCCTTTACACTGAAGAAATGCAGCTTGTGCACAAACTATATATGTACTGCTGGAAGTTATTTTTCCTCTTGACTTTGTATGAGCAAAGACCCAGCTTAAAAGAGGGTAGGGAGACTGAGTTGCTGAGTACAGAATCTAGCAGTAAAAAAAGGGACTGCACCAGCATAAAATATAGAGTCCTTCATATGTTCTTATTGCTTGTTGTGTTCAGTGGTAGATATTTTTCAGTTCAATCACCCACCAAACCTTCAAAGGCAAGGTTGATGGGGAGGAGTAGGAAAAGCCTTGGAACATCAAAAACAAGCTTTTAAATAATAAGCAAGTGTCAAGCTGTGGATTCAACCAGCATATTGAACATGGCCAAACCAATTTGTACAATCTAAGTTCTCAACATTATTTTTACATGGAGCAGAAAATTGGTTTCCAAGATGATATCTTTCATTGCGTCTTTCTAATTTGTTGTTGCTTTATTGAGTCCAGCAGTTATTTGTATAATTTCTGGATTTTTAGGAGAGTATCACAGGCTTTTTTCAAAAGTGAGAATAATAAAAGTTATCAAAGATACTGTAATTTTTCCCCATCTTTGGCATTGTGGCCTTTTTTGCTCCACACAATATTTTAAGAAGACCTACCACAATAGGATTATAACATTTTAGAAACTCTGTAATATTATAGTGGTCATTTCACATTAATTATGATTGGATGTTTGTGTAATGTCTTGATAAATTTTGGAATAATTACATAAAGGTGGTTCTATATTAGGAGACGTTCTGAGAATTAATTCTCTCATCTGTGACCTATAACAATGACAATTTATTTGTTTGTTTGTTTGTTTGTTTATATACCGCTCTCCGCGAAGGCTCAGGTGGTTTACAGGAAACAAGAAAAAGATACAGGTAATATCATTTATGGTAACATGGTATTTTATGGTAACAACAAGGTGATAACAACAAAGAGAGCCAGTTTGGTGTAGTGGTTAGGAGTGCGGACTTCTAATCTGGCATGCCGGGTTCGATTCTGCGCTCCCCCACATACATCCAGCTGGGTGACCTTGGGCTTGCCACAGCACTGATAAAACTGTTCTGACCGAGCAGTGATATCAGGGCTCTCTCAGCCTCACCCACCTCACAGGGTGTCTGTTGTGGGGAGAGGAATGGGAAGGCGACTGTAAGCCGCTTTGAGCCTCCTTCGGGTAGGGAAAAGCGGCATATAAGAACCAACTCTTCTTCTTCTTCTTCTTCTTCTTCTTCTTCTTCTTCTTCTTCTTCTTCTTCTTCTTCTTCTTCTTCTTCTTCTTCTTCTTCTTCATAATAATAATAATAATAATAATAACAACAATAACATTAAAGAATGGTGGAAACTGTAAAAGAGCCTCAGCTCAACTCTTACTGAGACCTAGTGGGTTGGGCAGATTCATCGCAGTCGTAGTAGGAGGGGGGACTTGGGGGCCAATTGGAAGCAATGGCTTAGGTTGACATCAACTAAATGCCTGGTGAAGGAGCTCCCTTTTGCAGACCTTGCGGAACTTTTCAGGTTCTGTCAGGGCCCTGATCTCCTCTGGGAGCTCGTTCCACCAGGTGGGGGCCAGAAGGGAGAAATCACTGGCCCTGGTTGAGGTCAAGTGGACTTCCTTGGGGCCAGGGACCATCAGGAGGTTGGAGGTGGTAGAGCCTGAGGCTCTTTGATGGGCGTAGGCGGAGAGGCGATCCCTCAGGTATGTCATCAAGAAGGAAATGATTGCACAGAACACAAGATTCATTGTTTCCATATCCATTGGGGTGATTTTATGAATCTTTTTCTAGTGAAAAACTGAAAAATGCATGTCTTTATTTAGGTATTTGCATCCTACTCTTTTCCTCATTGGTGGCTCAAAATAGCTTTCCAAAATAGAAACACTGTATTTAAAACATTAACAGCACACTATTAACACTCAGGTTTGTCCTTAACCACCTGGGGTGGCTCACTTGCACATCTGGCCAGCTCCTGAAGAAGGAACAGAACTCATAAAGCTGACCCAAAAAGGTTACCGCCTTCCTCCGCTCCAAATATGGCTGATAATCACCATATTGGAACATGTGGAGAAACCGGCTGGTATTTAGGGCTTTGGTTGTACGTTGGATACATCAGATTGTTTCAGGAGTTAACGCAAGGGGCAAACACTCAGCCATAGTCATGCTCCAGCATGGCTCTCCTATACTGAACGAGGCCACAGAAGCCTGGATAGTTTGCCACTCTGTTTGTCTTGCTGGAGACAATTTTCCCCCACCATGCCCCATTTTACTGAACACCCTCTAATGTGTTTCTGTGTGCTGACATGAGAAAAGTAGCACATGAGTGCTTGCAGTTCATCTACAAGTTTTGTGATTTGTATCTTTCTACTCCATTTAGCAAACTTTGAAGTCTTCCTTCAGCCTAAGGAGACTTTCTTCAATGGAAGTAGCTCTTCCATCAGGGGAGGGCTCCGTAACCTACAGGAAAGCTTCAGCCTCATCTTAGCTGTGTCTTGTGTTTCCATGCTTGTTTGTTTAGTTATTTATTTATTACATTTGTATGCCACCCTTTCCTCAGGCTCAGTTCACATAGGACTAAACTGAACAATATATCAAACTCAGTTATAAGATAGATAACAATAATAACAACAACAAACAGAGAAATAACATTTTAATGTAGCAAAGAATCTAAAAGGCCCATGGTTGGTCATATCTGTTGCATGGATTCAAGGGAGGGAGGTTCAGGGGCCTAATAGATGTTGTTTAGATTTGGTTGACCTCAACCAAACGCCTGGTGGAGAAGCTCCCTTTTGAAGGCCCTGCAAAGCTGTATCAGTTCCATTAGGACCCTGTTCTCCTCTGGGAGCTCGCTCCATCAGGTGGGGGCCAGGACAGAGAAGGCTCTGGCCCTGGTTGAGATCAGACAGACTTCCTTGGGGCCAGGGATCACTAATCAGTTGGACGTGGCAGAGCACAGAGATCTTTAAGGGGCGTAGGCAGAGATGTGGTCCAACCTGTATTCCAGGGTTGTGTCTTGTACTATAAACATTTCAAGGACATTAGTTTTCTTATTTTCTGACTAAATGATATGTTTTTCATTAAGATAAAATCCTAAAGCTACTCACAGCTGAAAGGCCATGAAAAAAGACAGTTTCCAGGGGTCCAAGAGACAAGGAAAATTGCAAAGCTGCAGCACTGAAGCAAGCAGAATTCTTTCTTTCTTTCTTTCTTTCTTTCTTTCTTTCTTTCTTTCTTTCTTTCTTTCTTTCGTTCTTCCTTCCTTCCTTCCTTCCTTCCTTCCTTTCTTTCCACCCCATAAAACTGGATATAAATAGCATTAAAATTAACAATCATTAATTAAACCACTTAAGATCCATTTTCTTGAAGCAAGCAACACAACATGTTGCCTCAGCAGAGTCATCATACTTGGGAATAACTCTGAAGTGGTCATTAAAAATAATTAAGGACAGTAGGGTTTTGAGTAATGCCTGCAAATCATCCAACCATCTTTGTCACTGCTTTTTAGTATTCTAGACTTTCATCAGTCTAACTGACCAGAAGGGAACTCTTAAGCATCCTTTTTCCTTTTTTTTTTTCCTAGAGGGGAAGGCCAGTTTTTCTTGTGAACTTATTTTGACACAGCAAAAGACAAAATATTTGATAGAATTTAATGCAAATCAATTATGAAACAGTTCCTCTACTGTTTGTAAAATTTGGTCTTCGATCCTGACAAACTGAGTACACAGTAACAATGTTATGACATACTGGTTTACCATTTGGCTTTCCTCCCCTCAGTGCTATGAAATTGCAGTACTCTACCATGCCCAAAAGTTCTGTCAAACTGTAATGAACTGTAAGGAACAATGGGGCCCCTCCTCAGGCTATGCGGTAACATCTAGTACTCCACTCTTTGGGGTGGATGGCTGCAGGGACTGTGGGAGGGATTACACCATCAATCTGGTTTTATCTTTCTTGCTCATGCTCTGTTTATGCTGTTATGGGCAGGGTTTTTATGATGTATTATGTTTTTATATTGTATCCTGCCACTAGTCCCTGGAGAGTGGTGGGCTGAAAATCGAATGAATGAATGAATAAATGAATGAATGAATGAATCTGATGATGGGAAGCAGGAAAATAATCAAAACTACAACAAAACATAATTTACCAGTTTAAGAGTCAGGTAGATAGGCAAACGGAAAACAGGAGAAAGAGAATACTAAACCCCTATATCCAATGATAGGGTTTGGCCTACAGTATCAGATGATATGCTTCAACCAATAATATGCATACATGTCTTTTGGCCTTCTTCCTAGTGTTGCCTATTGTGTTGCTGGCAGGGGATCATGGGAATTGTAGTCCATGAACATCTGGAGGACCACAGGTTGACTACCCCTGCTCTAAAGCATCCTTTTGGGGAGAGCCAGTTTGGTGGAGAGCCAGTTTGGTGTAGTGGTTAGGAGTGCGGACTTCTAATCTGGCAAGCCAGGTTCGATTCTGCGCTCCCCCACATGCAGCCAGCTGGGTGACCTTGGGCTCGCCACGGTGCTGATAAAACTGTTCTGACCAGGCAGTGATATCAGGGCTCTCTCAGCCTCACCCACCCCACAGGGTGTTGTGGGGGGAGGAATGGGAAGGCGACTGTAAGCCGCTTTGAGCCTCCTTCGGGTAGGGAAAAGCGGCATATAAGAACCAACTCTTCTTCTTCTTCTTCTTCTTCTTCTTCTTCTTCTTCTTCTTCTTCTTCTTCTTCTTTTCCTCCAAGAGAACTGATCTCTGTAGGCTGGGGATGATCTGTAATTTTGGGGGATCCCCAGGTCCCACCTGATGGCTAGCATCCTTAATTTAAACTACAGTAATTTGCCTAGGATTGCAGTGCTTGTACACATTGAATGTTCAGAAAGGAGTCCAGATAATTCAGAGCTCCAACATGTGTGTGAAATTCAGAAGCAGATAAACATGAAAGCATTCCTAGTCTGGGGATGTTCTGGGTATCAATGTCAAGGTCTGTAGAGCACAGAGAGACAAAATAAACGACTTGGAAGTTGTGGAATTCATGGGGCAGATGAGCTATTTGGGTAGAATTTAGGTTTAGTTCCACCTGGGTATGATCATGCCATAAATTGATTCTATCAGATCAACACTTCCTAGGTGTTTATGAAGGGAAAAGCTATAGGGGGAAATGAAGTTCTTATTGTTTGGGTGCATCAAAGTTCAGGGGAAGGGTATATTTTGAGTGTGTGAGCTGGGGAAAATCCCTTTTTTTATTAAAATATTAATAATTCATTGAATTGCTGACAGTTCTACTATTCTGCTATAGACTTCTATGTCCCAGGTTTGCTCCTTTCCTCAGTCGAAGCATTCCTGATATGATTATGTAGACAGTTTTGGTAGTAATTTGGGGCTTTTATTGAAGTAAGTCAAAGGATTTGAGAAGCTCAGCTCCTGTCACAGATACATAATGACTTGAATGAAGACTATTTATGATTCAATACCCAGAAGACGTCAGATGTCAGCATAGTGGATATTGATGGGCTATAACGACAACAGAGCAGTAGACAACTTTCCTTCAAGTTCTTTTTATTTACTACTGCCCCCCACACTTCATATTCAGTAAACCTGGACTAGTAGAGCATTTAGTTCTCCCCCCCCCCAAATCCATAAATGTTTTCCAGTTTTCACAGGCAATTCCATGTGTTTATATGAACAACTTATTATTAGTACTTCAGTAGATCAGCTGACCTGACTGAACAATATCATACTTTTATAGACTAGTCACTCATATAATTGCATCAAAATGGCTATTGTTCTCCTAGTATATAACCTTTTTCAGAAAAAAAATACTTCTGTACTTAATTTCTTCATCAATAATGGTAACATTCAAAACTCTAGCCAGAAGCCACTGCTGGCACCAAAGAGAATGAAGAGGGAAAAAATGACTGTACTGGGGAAGAAGGTTACATTATTCTTAGGGAGGAAAGAACATACACAGGAATAATGAATGCATACAGAGTTAGCATTTTCAGACTAGACAAATATGAATTGTGCTCACTGCTGAAAGAAATGGCTCATGAAAGCAAGGCTTTGGAGCTTTGCAAAGGTTTTCTTTTCAAGTTAAACACAGTCTCTACTGTGTGACTCATAAATTAATTACCTTCTTAGAGGAAAACCTCCCTTTCAAATCCATATAAATTCAAGGAAAGGATGTTACAAATAACACTTTAAAATTAATTTGTCAGGATGAATGGATCCTGTATTCGTTATGTTTTCAGTTACTCCAGCTCTGTTGTTACTCCATGTTCATGTAAAAGATTCTGGTGGACCATCAGTGGCAGTCCTCTATGTCAGTGATAGAGGTGGCTCTCATAGACTGATGGGGAGTGGCTCAAAAACTTTTTAAAAAGTTATGTAACAGTTGAAGATAAAATGAGGAGCACTGGATATGTTGGTGTTTGGAGAGACAAATGGGGAAAACAAGGAGAAGAAATATTTCATGACCCTATAGTTTTGTCATTATTGATAACCAGAAACCACCAACTTCTGACATATAGGAAGCTATCTAATATTGAGTTCCGGTTCTGGAGCAAACTTTCTTTTCTACATTGTCAAAAGAAAAGGCATTTGCAACAAATAGCGGCAAAGACTAATCTAAAGCCATCATTGAAGAAGTGGAGGAACTGGCAGTGATTGTGATGTGTTGGGGGAGGGGGGGCCAGCGTTGTGCAGGACGGGCATGGCACTGGCACATCCATTACTGGACATGGGCAAGGAGGCATGGGCTCAGAGCGCCTCAAAAGGCATCATGTTGGGAGCCCAGCCTCGTTCACCAGAACTGCTGCTGGAACAGCTTCCATCCCACCCACTCTGGTATCTTGGATTTATATTTGTTGGATTGGGATGGCCACTGTTAATTATCTTTCAATGCATTTTGTCACAGCTGGCGGTTCAGCATGGGATGGACCCTGTTTTGGAGGGAGTTTGGTCTGTGCATAGGACTCTCCAGGTATGGGGCCTTCTTAAGAGATGGCAGGTCTTCAAGCGGGGACAGCCCAGCAGGGGAGGCATGGCACTCACAGTGACAGGTAGCTCAGGGTGGGGCCAAGAGAGAGTAGTACACCTCTCCTTGCCACCTCCAGGGTTCACTGTGCCACATGGCCTGGGGTGTGTGACAGGGAAGTCTGCGCTTCCTCTTGGCATACCAGGTAGGATACTTCCCTATGGTGGGAATCCAGTGGCAAGGGGTCCTGTGTTCCTCTGGAAGCCTCCCGCATAAACTGGGCAAGTTGGGAGGCTTTATGGGGGCCTGCTCCTTTCCCCCTTGGCAAAGCCTTGTTGGGAGCGGCAGCGCAGGGGCGAGGACGTGTGGCCACTTGGCTTCACGGCTCCTGATTCGCCCCTCCCAGTTTTTATCACAGACCCTATCTCCTCCCCACTTGCCCTTAGGGCTTTATTAATACCACGGAGCGGTTACAGATTGTGTTATAGTGTGATTGTGTTATTACACATGCTCAGACCAAAACAAAAGGAACCACCTACTCTCCTGATGAAGAGGCAAAAAATATGCCATGAATGGATCTGGAGAAAACTAGAGATGCAAAATGCCAGGCAGAAATATAGAGTCTACATTTAGAATTTGATGCAGTGAAAACATCCCAGCAAATCATAACTGCAAAATCAGTCACTGACTTAGATTTCTTTTGAAGAAGGGTTGGTTCTTATATGCCACTTTTCTCTACCCAAAGTAGTCTCAAAATGGCTTACAATTGCCTTCCCTTTCCTCTTCCCACAACAGACACCCTGTGAGGTAGGTGAGGCTGAGAGAGCCCTGCTATTATTTTCAGTCAGAATAGCTTTATCAGTGCTGTGGCGAGCTCAAGGTCACCCAGTTGGCTGCACATGGGGGAGCAAGGAATCAAACACAGCTCACCAGATGTCTGTGTTCCTAGCTACTACACCAAGCTGGCTCTCACAAAGACTGTGATCTTGGTCTCTTCTGTTCAATTCATTGGGGCAAATCCTCTTTGTTTTAAAAGATGCTCTTTACATTTTATAGCTTCCTTGACTCATGTTGTTAACCATGCAGACATTTTTTAAGACTTGACAGTACCTTTCCTATTTGGGGGGATATTTTATCTCTGGGCTTCAGTTAGTGTAGCTTCAAATTGCTTTCAAGCATCCTCTTGAGACTTGACAGTCTTGTATTTACCTTTAAATTTCCTTTTAACTGTTCCCCTCATTTTTGTAAAGTTCCCTCTTTTGAAATCAAATCTTTCAGTTTGGAACTTTAGAGGTAGCTTTACATTGACATGAATCCTGAATTTAATAGAACTATTCCCAACTGGTGCAATAACCTCTCCATCTCTGACCAGGCCTTAAGCCCCACTCAGAACCAAGTCCAGGATCATTACTGCCCCTCCTGCATGCATTGGTCAAGTGTCATGATTCCTTCTTTTCCAAGATAGGCAAAATTTTCTTTTGACAAATGTAATTAATCTATTCAAACTGATAATTGTCTCTATATATTTACACAGCAACAGGAGATCCAGTCATGCAGAATCTGCTGCAATAGTAGGTTGATTATTCTGATAGTGATTAGATGCTCAAATTACAATGCTCATTGTTTGATTATCATATGATAGTCTATTTGCTGTTTTCTTACAATGATAGTATGTGAGACTCCCACACACTCTCTTTCTAAGAACATCAGCTTTTACATAGGATAAAAAGCCTACATGATGAGATAACCTGTGATATATTGTTTAGTGGTCTGAATTCAGCTGCTGGTGGTGATGTGAGGTCATCTTCTTCCATGCAGATGACTGCAAAGGAGAGCCTTCATATCTCTTCCTGCCTCTCCCCCTTCACATCAATTAACATTTGTTTAATCAGAGATATGTTCTATAAGAACTACTAGCATTGTCACCCTTTTCTACAGTATTGAATTTTTAAAAAAGTGGTAGCCCCAAACAACACATCCCAAACTATATTTCTCTGTGGCATTCAGTACAAAATATATGACTCTGGGGCTCAACATTTTCTTTTTTATCTTTGCTCTGCTGAATACTATATTACTTCAGTCTGGCAAATGTACACCAGGAGATCAAAGTCTAATCTTAGTTTTTGTTGCTCCACTCTGGTTTTTCACTGCTTATGTTAATCCTCCTTACACTAAAGTGGTCAGATTTGGGAAATTTTGGAAACACAAAATAGATTCTAACCTTGAGATGAATTAGGGGGGATGCCATATGACACAAAATTGTTATGCAGGACTAACATGGTGGTTGGGGAGGGAGAGAAGAGAAGCAGGACACTGGCCAGTTTTTGTTGCAGAACTGACAAATAGCATTTATTTGGATGAAAAAAGATGTGGATGTTTTTTAGTTTATAGGAAATAAATTCTCCTTTGATGAATACATACCTTAAATTCCTTGCAAGACTATGGGTTATGTGTCTGTGTGTTTCCTTTACTTTCTAAGGACTTGTTTTTCTCATCAAGTAACCACAGCAATTTCTAGGTGGTAAAAAAACCCCTACATTTTTGAGGTAAAGGAAGAATTAATCTGCAACCTATCTTGTATTAGGGATGTGTGATTTGTCTAGGCCTGAAAAACCCCCTCAAATAAATGATAATTCTGGCATTTGGGGGGCTTATCTGAACTCAATCACAATCCCCATAAAAATATATCAATAGGCTAATGGGGATTGTTGAGTTTGAGGAGCTACCAATGCCAATTGTATGTACATCTGGAGGGAGCATAGGAGAGCAGCAGAGTTCTGGAATGTGATCACTACAGTTTTATCTAAAGATATAAAGAAATTATGTAGAATGCCCTTCTGAAGATGCTTGTGATTTTGTCTTTAATGCTGTAACATGTGCAGGGCTAACTTTTTGCTCAGAACTGGAAGAAGGACATAATCCTGAAGAAAGAGGATTAGTTAGACAAATTAGTAGAATGTATTCATTTATGTAAACTCACTTGTCTACTACATGACCAAATGCCTGATAAATCTGAAAAATGGAATGTTTTCCTGGCCAGAATGAGAAATGAATTTTGAGCTTGTATTACTGATGCTTTATGGTAGCAATTGGAGCTTTGCATGTATTAGTTTTAGTTTTATCAAGTGGGGGAGAGAGGTTGAGGCCCAATTGAGTTCTAATGCTATGCATTATAGTATTTTCAGATTCTGCTTCAAATGACATTTTGAGCCAAGGCCTATGGTAGTGCCTCTAAAGCAGAACACTGTCCTCAAAACTGTAAGCAAACTTAACAAAAGGTACACAGCAATTGTTGAATTAATTGCAATGTATTGTCTTCCTCACCATAGCAACAATTTGGTATTCAGTAGTCTCGTGCTGTCTCTATTTAATGATATTTTAACTATTTCACATCAGAGAACCTCACAGAATAACTTGGGGGGGGTGCTTCTGATTTAGTTCCCAGTTCTATTAGGTTATCAAATACAACTGATATTGCCATAAATCAAGTGCACATGCAGAGGAACATCTCTTCATCAACATAACCTGAAAATATTTTCATGTAATTTTGCCCTTTAATGGAATCAGTATTTCTGTAAATGAAGAGTGTACATGTAGAGTGTAAACAAGAGACTTTACCAGTTGCCATCAATGACTATTACTTAATACTAAACATTTTGTTCAGGTTTCAGATCATGGTGTGTTTATTATTTTGTTGGAATCATTGAAATAGCCTTGCAAGATAGGATGGTATTGTCATCCCCATATCAGAGAACAATCAAATAAAAACTGGCTGTTGGACTTATGGTATGATGTTACTTCTGTGGAAAACCAGAAAGCTGTAGCAACCCACTCTAGGACCGTTTATGCACTGGAGGTTTCATGCTGGGCTGCAGGCTGGAGTTTTAGTCGTGTCAGGTTGCCCCACCTCTTCCTGCACCCACACAGGGGAGCATTTGGCCTGGTGCAACTCATCCGCCCCCGATTTGTGCTCCTGCATGGGAGCTGGGGCAGTGAAGTTCCCAGTGCATAAACGGTCTAGGAATTGCCAGAAATCATTTGCTGAAACTATAGGGTTTCCAGTAATTCTTAGAAAGGTATGACATCATGTCAGAGGCTCCCAGAAGTTATATCAAGCCATTGTTGATGCCCCAAACATTTACCCCTGATTCCTGGATTCACTTAGAATCCAAATTTGGGACTATATACATCCATTTATTTAGATGTGTATCCACAGCTTTTCTCCTCAATACTAGTCAAAGTGACTTAAAATATTCTCCTCCCTCCAATTTATCCATGAAACAACATCTTCTGAGGTAGGCTGGAGTCCAGCTGGCTCCAGGAGAGTCTCTACAGCAGTGGTCCCCAACCTTCATCTGGTCGGGGACCGCCTCCGGGGGTGGGGGAGAGCCAGCGGCCCGGCTGCCGCTCATAAACGCGCATGCGCATTTTGGTCACCAGGTGGCACAAACACGCATGCGCGTTCTGTGCGTGCGCGTTAGCATCACTGGTGCGCCGGCTGCCGTGCCAGCCTCTTTCCCCCCTCTCACTGCAGGGGGGGGAGGCAGGCGCGGCCGCTGGCGGCCCGGTACAATGGCCTTTGCGGCCCGGTACTGGGCCGTGGACGGGGGGTTGGGGACCCCTGCTCTACAGAATGGGTGAGTGGTTGACAATGGCAAATGAAGATTAATTTTGCTAAGTTAAGGTGATGGACATTAGGACAAAAAAATCCCAACTTCAAGTATACGCTAATGGGGTCTGAGCTTGTTGAGACAGAGAGGTAAAAAGATCTTGGGGTCATAGTGGATAACTCAGTGAAAGTACCAACTCAGTGTGCTGCAGTGGTAAAAAAAAGCAAACTCTGTGTTAAAGGTAAAGGTATCCCCTGTGCAAGCACCGAGTCATGTCTGACCCTTGGGGTGACGCCCTCTAGCGTTTTCATGGCAGACTCAATACGGGGTGGTTTGCCAGTGCCTTCCCCAGTCATTACCGTTTACCCCCCCAGCAAGCTGGGTACTCATTTTACCGACCTCGGAAGGATGGAAGGCTGAGTCAACCTTGAGCCGGCTGCTGGGATTGAACTCCCAGCCTCATGGGCAAAGCTTTCAGACGGCTGCCTTACCACTCTGCGTCACAAGAGGCTCTTCAAAAACTCCATGTTACGAAAGGGATTAAGAATAGAACAACCAATATTGTATAGATCTATAGTGTGGCTTCCTTTGGAATACTGTGTACATTCTGGCCACTCAATAAAAACATTTCAGAGCTGGAAAAAATAGAGTAGGGCAACCAAGAGGAAATGCTAAAGAGTCTGGGATGTTTCAGTGTAGAAAAGAGGGATATGATTGAGATTTATAAAATTATGTATGAGGTGGAGAGAGTTGGCAAAGAGATTTTTTCTCCCTTTCACTAACTACTAGAGCTCAAGGGCATCCAGTGTAGCTGATTGACAGTAGGTTCAGAAAAGACAAAAGGAAATACTACTTTACCCAGGGAGTGATTAGAATATGAAATTTGCTGCCAGAAAATGTAGTAATGGCCTCAGGAATTAACAGCTTTAAAAGGGGATTAGATAAACTCATGGAGGATAAGTCTATCCATGGCTACTAGCCATGGTGATTAATGGGAACCTCCACATTCATAGGCACTGAGCCACTGAATTCTAGAGCCAAGAGGCAACAACACTGGAAGGCCTTGGTTTCTATGCCCTGTTGCTGGCCGCCCAGAAGAAATGGTTGGCTACAGTATGAGACAGGATGCTGGACTAAATAGACCACTGGTCTGATCCAACAGGGCTCCTCTGACGTTCTTAAGACTGTCCAGTTAATTTTTATGGTAGAGTGGGAATTCAAACCTGGGCTTCTCAGATCTTAGTCACATACTTTAAACACTCTGATTTTACCATACCATGGTAGCTTGTATCCTCATTCTGAATCAGATGACTCCCTGTTTCATAGTTCAGTTTCTTAGCCACTATACAATACCACTTCAATTATTTGTAAAAAAAAAAAAAAAAACACCTGATAATGTAAATGATTCTGGTTGAAGAGAAAAATGGGTTTCCTTTACAAACCCATTTCCCGGCACTGGGAAAATGAATTGAAAATTAAGGCTTTTATGTGACAAATTATTTACTTTTCTATTACAGATTCATTCATGTTTTTTGATGTAAGCCTTTCAAAAACAATGTGTAACTAACCATCTCCAGATGTATAAGTCCTGCTCAAGCACTGCTGGGTAGGCAACATGGAATTTGTCATCCAATGCAACTGCACTGCCATCATCCTTGTGTATAAGACACAACTTAAGAAGATTTGCACTAGCTAGCAATAGTACTGAAGTTGCAGATTCAAAAAGGATGGTTGGGAGGGGATTTTTTTCCTTGCAAGGAATCATCATAAATAAACATAATATATACTATTTTATATACTTTGAATCTGTGACCCAGAGCCCCCCCCCCCACACACACACAAGGCACTTTCTTTGGGGGTTCCAAACTTGGAGCCCCTAAGGCCAATCTTCACATAACTTGGAGAGCACACAGAGGAGCATCAGGGGGAGGCCTCCTACACCTTTGGTGCCTCCAGCTCATACATGGTCTATTCTATACATTCCTGAACCTGCGCCTGTCATTTCTGTCATAAATCCGATACTCACCAAACTTGCAAAGCAGGTAAAGGAGAGTCAGTAGATGTGCTGTGAGTTTGGTGTCTCTAGCATCTTGAGGGGGGAAAGGCGTTCTACCAATCAACTGAGTTCAGCACAAACCATGATCTAAACCAAACCACATTTTCCTGGTTCATGCCCATCCCTTCATGAAAAATAGCCTGTCAAATGTCAGGCTTTAATGCCTGACAGGTTGGCTATGTTCAGCTTGGTAGGTCAGAATTTGTAATGTCCTAATGTCCTGTTTTACTACCAGCAATACTATGAGATAGATTTTATACATTCAAAACATTGCATTTGAACAAGTCAATAGGATACAACCGAAGTATGCTTTGAATATGCATTTCATTGGTAATAACACTTCCTATCTTCTGAAATGTGGTGATGTGAACATTAATGATTGTGAAATGGTTTGAATGCCTTTATCACTTTTTAAATGATAATATACCAACAGCTATGGCTAATATGCTTTCTTCCTCTGCTGTAGTTAGATACCATGATAATTCTAGCTGGTATTGTGAAGCAATTGCCCATAGAAAATGTTACTGTTGCTAGCTGAAAATAAGTTGAAAACAATATGACCAAATTGCCATAACCTTGACTACTGCAAATGATATGCATTAAACATTAACTGAAAACCTCATGAAAATGCTGTTACTAGGGAGGGAAGGAGCTCTTGTTTCCCTGTCTCCTGGTCTAAGGAAATGGTGCGACATTATGGTGAATGATTGGCTTTATGTGCACATATCTGGCAAGGATCGGTAGGTGATGGAATGGACATAGATGACAAATGCTCTTCTCTTCCTCACTGCTGTGGAAATAAGAAAACCAATCAGCCATTTTTATCTTGTCTAAGGAACATCTTGGGATGCATTTTTAATAAGGATGTATGAGTTTGGTAATTTCCAATTATTTGTTTTGAGGTTTTTTTAATGCTCAACAATCTTCCTTTCTGAAATTATTTTCCCCCAGTATGAATTCTATACCATCAAATTCAGTTATTTAATGCCATGCTTGTTTAATGGCCATTTCACTGTAGAGTTGTTCTCTGTCACCCAGAGGGTCAGACCAGAACCAATGGGTTGAAATTAATTCAAAAGAATTTTCAGCTAAACATCTGGAAAAAGTTCCTGACATAGCAGTTCCTCAGTGGACCAGGCTTTCTCAGGAGGTGGTGAGTTAAGCAGTTCAGCCCTCTCTTCATCATCTGTTATAATTTAACTTTCTTGTCCTAACAGTGGTCCTACGGTGTCCCTATTCTTTTTCTTACTTGAAATATAACTAAAGAGGCATTTTTTGTTATGTTTAGGACTTCTTGCTAGCCTAAGTCTGACTACGTAAAGGTTTTCTCTTTCCCACAAATTGAACCAAAAAAAGAGATGTAAGAGAGCTATCATTTTGTCCCTCCATTTAAATAGCAGTTACAATGTTATCCCCTCAGTTAAAGACAACAACAAAACTTGACCTAAGTTTGAGTTAAACTGCCCCTGGGGAGGAAAGCTATGGCAAATCTAGACAGCATCCTAAAAAGCAGAGACATCACCCTGCCAACAAAAGTGCATTTAGTCAAGGCTATGGTCTTCCCAGTTGCAATGTATGGCTGCAAAAGTTGGACCATAAGGAAGTCAAAGAATTGAGGCTTTTGAACTGTGGTGCTGGAGAAGACTCTTGCGAGTCCCTTGGACTGCAAGGCAAACAAACCAGTCAGTCCTAGAGGAGATCAGCCCGGACTGCTCCTTAGAAGGCCAGATCCTGAAGATGAAACTCAAATACTTTGGCCACCTCATGAGAAGGAAGGACTCCCTGGAGAAGAGCCTAATGCTGGGAGCGATCGAGGGCAAAAGAAGAAGGGGACGACAGAGAATGAGGTGGCTGGATGGAGTCACTGAAGCAGTCGGTGAAAACTTAAATGGACTCTGGGGAATGGTAGAGGACAGGAAGGCCTGGAGGATCATTGTCCATGGGGTCGAGATGGGTCGGACACAACTTTGCACCTAACAACAACAACAATATCTATAAATTATTTGGATGAAGAAATAGAGGGGGTACTTATTAAATTTGCAGATGATACTAAACGGGGAGAGGTAGCAAGCACCAGAAGACAGAATCAGAATACAAGATGATCTTGACAGGCTAGAAATCTGGGCTAAAATGAATTTCAATACTGATAAATGTAAAGTTCTTCTTTTAGGTAGGAAAAATCATATGCATCACTATAAGATGGCTGAGACTTGTCTTAACAGTAATACAGGTGAGAAGGATCTGGAGATCTTAGTAGGCCAGACACTGAACATGAGTCAGCAGTGTGACTTGGTTGCTAAAAAGGCAAATAGGATTTTAGGCTGTATTAAAAGAAGCATAGAGTCCAGATCACGTAAGGTAATGTTACCACTTTACTCCGCTCTAGTAAGACCTCACTTGGAGCAATGTGTTCAGTTTTGGGTACCACAACTGAGAAAAGATGCAGAGAAACTGGAGTGGGTTCAGAAAAGGGTGATGACAATGGTGAGGGGTTTGGAGACCATGTCATATGAGGAAAGTTTGAGGGAGCTTGGTCTGTTTCGCCTGGAGATAAGGCGACTAAGAGGTGATATGATAACCGTCTTCAAATACTTAAAGGGCTGTCATATAGAAGATGGAGCAGAGTTGTTTTCTGTCACCCAGAGGGTCAGGCCAGAATTTTCAGCTAAACATCCGGAAGATGTTCCTGACAGTTAGAGCAGTTTCTCTGTGGAAGAGGCTTCCTCAGGAGGTGGTGAATTCTACTTTATGGAAGTTTTAAAGCAGAGACTAGATAATCATCTGAAAGAAATGCTAACTTTATGAACTTAGGCAAATTGTAAGTGGGTGGGCAGGAAGGGATGTGCCAGTGTTTGTTTCTTGTGGCCCTTCCTTGTATACCTAGGGAATTATGCAGGAGGTTGGACTAGGTGACTCTGGAGGTCCCTCTCAACTATTTGATTCTATGATTCTCGTAGCCCAGCCATTGACTAAGCTATGTTATACCTATTTGGTTACAATTACCTTGGATTGTATTATATTTCTGGTAGTAGTGAAGTTGCTCAGATCCAGTGCAGCATTTCCATAAGTGGAAATATTTCTGCCTATGAGCTACAAATTCAGCACTTCTTCCTTTCTGCAGCGACTTGAAATGCCTCTTGCAAGGCTGTTCAACATCCAGGGTGCCATTTGGGCAGTAGGGGGGGGGGGAAGGAAGGAAACAAATTCATACTTTGCAGGTAGAAACTCTTTTTCTCATGGAAATACTGTGCTGAATCCAAGCCAGTGGCCTCATGGGTGACAATGTTAACACCTTTGGGTGACAGTGTTAACACTGATATCATATTAACTTAGTTAATAATAGTGTTCTAAATACAGCATAAAAATTCACCATCAGAAGAAGAAGGTTCTGATTTTTTTCCAATCTTGCCCCCTAATCATGTAAACTTAAAAATGCAAAGCTATAGGCCACTTTGGGTCACCTCCTACTGGGGACCTGGATTTCCATCCCAAAGTCCAACCTAGATGGCACCACTGGTTTCTGGTCAATTTTTGACCTTTCTAGCCTATCATGATTGGGGACCCCCATATCTGAACAAGTGGCTCTCCTTACATGAATATATGTACCAATTATTTTCATATTAGTTTTAATCATTCCTGGTGGCCCACTCTAGGGCCTTCTTAGGTGATTCCTCTGTTGCTTTGGAATTGACTGTTACTAGAGGTTAGGGGACTCTCCTCCTTAGCTGTATTTTAGAAGAGATTGTCAAACTGTATTATTTTAGATGCCTTCCTTTTTTCTTCTTTTTTTCAGCCTCCATTTGTGTGGAATGTGGGTCAGGACTGAGGCTGCTTTCCTTACTGCTAATGAGCGGATGATGTTGATTTACTAATGATACTCATACGGTTGTATGGTTTTAATGTGCTCTATACTTGCGTAGAGGCTCTCGTAAACTGCTTTGGCCCCACTATTGGGGGACAATGAATTATCGTGCCCTCCTAAGCAGAGTGACATCATTCTCAGCTTGCTGACTACAATGGCCTTTGAAGAGGGGAACATTAGGGCTGCACAGCTAATGACCGACTGTGTTCTTTGGTTTCTCTTGGGCTTCTGGCATATTACAGCTCCAGGCTGAATTTGAAAGACTTTCAAGAGACTTTCCCATTTCTTAAATGAGAAAAAGCATTGTGATGTTCTATGGGGCAGCCTATGCTCCCATATCCTGAATTCGTCTTCATTTTCCTGGATCATTTATGTGGTTCTTTCTGCAGCAAAAATATGAAAGCAATTGATAGATCAAAGTGTTTGTTAAACACATCTTTTCAAATCCAAGGCCTCAGGTAATGTTTCCAATTATCTGTAGTGTATGTGCATTTTCTTCACGTTAGCGTTCCACCCCCCCCCCTGCGCTTTCTGTAAAGCTCAAGCACAGAAGTAATTTTTAGTTGACATAAAAGAAATGAGAGCTATTTGCAGTCAGACCTTTTGTGCTAAAAACATGATTATGATGGAGGATAAAATCCCATTGCTGCTGCTTTCATATAATGTTTCCATTTGGGACCCAAACTAATAAAATATTATTAACCAATATGTCCAAAATGGGACTTCAGGGCTCTTCATATACCGAGGGAACAGGTTTCATAAATGATAGCAAAACAGTCCTCTCTGGGTGTTTTCAGACGCCCTCATGAAGGCCAAGGATCCCAATCAGCACAACTGAATTGCCTTGCAGCCTGGCATAAAAATACAGTGGGAGAAGCCCAAGGGCATTTCTCCAGAACTTCTGCTATCCATTTCAGTCATGCATTCTGAACAGGATTTCCTACAGCAGATTTGGAGCCAGTTCTGAAGGGATTGTCATATGCTCCTGTAAGTCACGCAAGTGAGCAACATCATGTTGGAGAAAACAGACTCACAGACGATGTAGCAGCAGCTTCTGTGAATGATGGGGATGCAGAAATCCCTGCTCAGCTAATCTGCTGCATCTTCCATTCGAACGCTTCTTGATATTGTACTGCTCATATGTGCAAACTGAGAGTATGAGCATTTATTTTTCAATTTCTTAATAAAATGAGTTGGGTTATGTGGATGCTGCTGCTGCTCACAGCATACCGATGCATTCGGGGAGCACCCTATTTCTATCTCTCCATCCTCAACTGGTAATTTGACAAGGTAAAAGAAAGAGGCTACAGTTGTGCAATGAGAACCCGCTGGATATAGCTTTCCAACACACATATCTTTTCCTGGAAAGAGGCTTATATCAGATCACAGTTGCCCAACTGTCTACACTGCTGTGTTATTGGGACATATTGAAAACAAATATGTTCAAGAACATAGTGTCAGAACTGCTGCAAATATTTAGCTGTTCAGGTGGTATTCATTGTTGTGGGGAAGTGGCAAAATTGCAGTTGGCCCTGCAATACAGTAATGGTTGTGTTGAAAGGAACGTTTTCATAATGGCACAACTCGGATGTAGAACATGATCAGTTCTCTCCTGCATATGGAGCTCATAATCATGAACGGACAGATAATAGTCCCTTAAGGTTGTATACAGGATCTCTATAAGATGATGTACAGTGGAAGTATTCTACAAACCCACATGCTGAAGGAGTTGTGGCCCTATCCAGAGTGGACATTTTAGCCTATATTTTGCAGCAATTATATTGCAATGGTTTCTAGCTGTTCTCCCTACCATTCAATTGTCTACCATGTTCAAGCTCACCAAGTTAGAGAATGAGGGTCAATCAGGCAAGCTATAACAGCTCATAGTAGCATCCAGGAATGCCAAGAACCAGAGCAAATGTAGTTTCCAAAGTGTCATGAGTCCCTGAATACTGCCACATAAGCCTGAACAAAGTTTTCATGCTTATATCCTTGAGCAGCAAGGGAGGGCAGTATATAAATGCAATAAATAAATAATAAAATACTGTACAACCTTTAGCTAAGCGACATAGGCAAGACCCATTGTGAGTGATACCATAATATTCTCACTCCATAAAAGAAGCAGAAGGTTGGAGGAAATCTTGTGAGCTACTTGGCAGGAGTAAAAAGTAAACATGTCACTAACCCATTGAACAGAAATGGAAACTGGGCCAAAAACATGTGAATAATTAAAACATTCACATATATACAAACTGCAGATCACTTTCTAATTATGTATGAACAAAGCAAGGGTTGAGCTGTCAGATAATTTATTCACACCGTGTAACTCATCTTGATCCAGTTGTGAAGATTAATTAGCAAACAGCTTTGTGGATGAAAAGCTTGCTAAAAGTGCTAAGTGATATTAATCATTGTGATGAGAATGTAATTGTTTTTACTCCTCCTCTGAAATGTCACAAAACTCTAATCCAGGGTATGCTGTTGAAAACAGATAGTTACCTTCATGGTATTATTCTAGAAAGGGCGTAATGTCAGAGAATAAGTAGCAGGCTCTCTCCTGACTCTTGTAGTGTCTGTATGGACTTCACTGGACCTTCCTCCACAATTCTAAATCCTGATTCTATTCCCCATAAAAGCCAAGTTAGGGGGAATGGGCATGATCAGAGACCACATCTAGGGGAGAAAAAAAAAGATTTCCAGCTGACAAGAATCCTAAAGATGATTTGCTGAATTGTGGTTAAGAACTGGATACAGACACTTTTTGAAAGACCCTGTGGTAAGTATCTGGAAGCAAAGGTAAAGAACTGTTAAGATATATGCTGTGAAACTGGCTAGGTCATCTACGAGGGTGACTTGCATGAGTGTCTGAAAAACTGTGGGGGGGGGGTGGCTTCTGCAAACAGAAAGCAACATGCAAAGACAATCTGGAGGAAGATGGAGCAGGAATGGTTAGGCACTGATCAACTCTTACATAAAATTATATGTACACGTCATAGCACACTACTCTTGTACAGGTTGTGGTCACAACAGGCACAAAAAGAGAGTGATACAAGGAGCTGGTGTAACTGAACTTTTGACCTGCTCATTGGGTTACATTGAGCATGTGAGAGTAGTGGGTGGCATCCTGAAAGGGCCTTCTCAGTTGCAGCATCGGAACTATGGAAGTCTCCCCAAAGATCTGTTGCATTCTGTCACATCTTCTGCCAGCAGGCAAAGGCTAATTTGTTTTTTTCCTGGTTTCCGTCAATAATCTCTTTCCCTTGGCTTAGTTTTTCTTGGGTTTAGTTACCATTTTTCTGTGCTTCTATAAATGTACAAGTCTGTGAAACATGCAGGGGGGGGTTTCACTTCCCTCCCCCCATCACTAACCCTAGATCTGGCATGACTCCATCCTCAACAGCTGCATCCAGATTCATTGTAGCTTCAAGTCTCAGGAGCTGCTATTGGGATAGATTCTGTGCCTGCACAGCTGCCACTGGATTTGGAATGGCTTTTGGATTCTGCTTCTGTTCCTGCAGGCCTGGAGTCATGTCTGGAGCAGCTCCTGGACTCTATTACCCCCAAATACTCCCAAATACACATGAGTCGGGTTTGTTTTGACTGTTATGTGCCGTGGTATCGATGGGGGGGGGGGGGTGGGCAATGAATTTTGCAAATAAATAAATAAATAAACACCCACACACCAAAACCACACACTCAATTTGTCCTATCAACAACTCCTTGAGATAGGTTGGGCTGAGAGAAGTGCAAGGCCATCTAGCTGAGCTGCACAAAGATCTGATTTGAATATTCAGGAGCCTAGACGGACTACCTGAATCATACTGAAGAAGAAGAAGAAGAAGAGTTGGTTCTTATATGCCGCTTTTCTCTACCCAAAGGAGGCTCAAAGCGGCTTACAGTCGCCTTCCCATTCCTCTCCCCACAACAGACACCCTGTGGGGTGGGTGAGGCTGAGAGAGCCCTGATATTATTGCTCGGTCAGAACAGCTTTATCAGTGCCATGGCGAGCCCAAGGTCACCCAGCTGGCTGCATGTGGGGGAGTGCAGAATCAAACCTGGCATGCCAGATTAGAAGTCCGCACTCCTAACCACTACACCAAACTGGCTCCTAACCACTACACCAAACTGGTAGAAATATCACTAAGCAGTTGGAAATGCAGAGCACAGAGCAAAGATTTCTGGGCTGAAGTGGTCTATTGCCCTCCTCTCGTTCCTTTGGGGAGCTGGCTTCATGCTTATGCCATATTTCTAGCCCACACCTCCCTCAGACATATCTACTAAACCTTTTCTCCTGCAGTTAACATTCTTCTGAATTTCTACTTATCCATTTTTTTTTTGCCCCCAGAGTTTGGAGATCTCAGAGACCAGAACTTGGTTCTAATTTTTTTTTTACATATAAATGATATAAATGATATACAGAGTTCCATACTTAGCTTTCAGTTTCTTTATTTCACATTGGTCTTTTTTCCATCTGTGCTAGATTGTTGTGGGTCCTAAGAATTCCCTCCTGATTTCACCTCTCATAGAACAACAATTTCCAAAGTTTCTTGGGTCAAAGTCATATTTATAAAACAAGTGCATCTGTGATTCGGTTATCTCCAGAGTACTTGGTAACCTAATGGGAGAGAGCCATAGAAAAACAACGGGCTGAAATGTGAAGCTGTAGAAAGAATGGCCTTCTCTTGCTTTGATGAACGTAGTACTAAGAAAGGATAAATATTGTGCTATTTTATTTTCTTGGCACAGTCTTTCTCACATGAATGAAGCAGTATTTCTTAGTACTGTGTCACTTGTGAATTACAGAAACCCGTTCTGTAGTTCCGACCTTTTCTGTAGGCTATATTTTTGATAGATGGGCCTTCTATTCCATTTTATCAACCTCACTTAACTATTGTAGAAAAGGATAGAAATATTTAAGCAGGAACAGTTGAAGATGCATTACTGAAAAGCATCAATGCTCAGGATGTTATTTCCTAGGATGTATTCAGCATTAACATCCTGCTATCTCACTGGAGCTCAGATAATGGGAAATTGTGCTTCTTAGAAACCACAGTTCTCATGCCAAAAATAGAAAAGAGAAACACTATGCACTTAAAGAATCTTTTCCTGTTTTGCGAAGGCAAGACAGATTCTTCTCAGATAGAAATGCATAGATATACCCTTTTCCTAACTAGGGATTAGTATGAATCAGAAAAATGTGATCAGAGTCCAGTAGCACCTTTAAGACCAACAAAGATTTATTCAAGGCGTGAGCTTTCGAGTGCAAGCACCCTTCATCAGACGAAGGGTGCTTGCACTCGAAAGCTCACACCTTGAATAAATCTTTGTTGGTCTTAAAGGTGCTATTGGACTCTGATTTTATTGTGCTACTTAAGACCAACACGGCTACTCAGAAAAAAGTGGTTTGTGTTGGTTTGTAGTTCGTGACCAGACTACAACCTGAATCAGACTGGTAAGTTCATTGGCAAACTGAACTGGTTCATGCTCTGTGGCCCCACAAAACCCACTGAAAGGGACTGCAGTCTCGTTCAATGGGGTTTGCAAATAGCTCAGTGACAGGGAACAGCCTGCTTCCTGACACTCAGCTCTTTTTGGACTAGGATCTCCATACTATTATGAGCCATTGGCCAATTTATATTACTTCTTTTGAGGATTTGCCACTGAGGAAAAGATAATAGAAAATGGATTTTATCTGGAAAACTGTTCTGGCTGTCATCCTTGGAATGAAATAAACTAAAAGTAAACTCAAGAAAGGACATTTCTAAAATACATTCTTTATTATTGTTTAATTGTTTAATGCTATAAGGATAGGTCTTTTCTTCTTGGTTTGACTCAGCTATTTCAGGCCGTCTTGTGACGTCTCTTTAAAGGTTAAGGAGATGGCAGAAGACTGTCCCAAACTCCTGACTGGTGGAGAGCATACTGGTCTCTGCCACTTAGATTTTTCACAGGGAAAAGAAATCAGGGTGGAAAGAAACTAAAAGTCCCTTTAAACCTCTGCTTTCTGCTCCATCTATGAACTTCCATGAACTACCATAAACTTCTTAAAAAGTTCCTGGAAATTCATGATGGTGGACACATCACAAACTTTGGTTTATGAAACATGAACAGGGCAAAATTAATGTTGGCTAAACAGATATTCTGCAGGATTATTCCACAAAACCATCAAGGTTAGCATGTCTGGGAGGAATGAGGCAGTCAGAACAGACTGAATGGAGAACTAAACTAAAAATCTCCCTTGCTTTCCCCAGTTCAGGCAGTTCATCTGTATATTGGAACATGAGATAGAGGCCTATGATTCTGGACTTACGTTGTTTTTGTTTTTTCCATTGTGAATCCTGCTGAATTCAGATCGATTTGGACTTGCGTCTTCCTCTATTCCCCCCCCCATTGAAACAGAAAGTATCCTGCACTTGATTGAGGAAGCTCAGCGGGGAGGGGAGCCAAGAGCAGCAGGAGTCTCTTTCCTTCATTTCTTGAATGGGGGGAGGGGGGAGAGAGAGGATTGGAGACAGCAGAGAAAGGGAAAATAAATCCAAGAGACAAATCTCTGCTGAGAGAAGCTAGGGGTTCTGGAGTGCAGTCACTTTAAGGGGAGCCTTGCAACCATGAACCAGGAAGTCTTTGAACTGATGCCCTGGATAATCAGGGAAGACTGCTTTCCTACGAGGCACAGAGAAGGGACTTTGTTCACAAAAAGCAGGGATCTGCACACTTCCTGATGCTGATTTTTCAAATATCGAGGGTTATATCCATTTCTGCATATCGTGGGGGAAAGGTAGGGTCACTCCAGATCAATCACGTATGTTGCAGAGGGAAAATTTAAAGCACCAAATATCAAAGTGGAAACTGAATTCAGTGCAGATAAAGGTAAAGGTAAAGGTATCCCCTGTGCAAGCACTGGGTCACGTTTGACCCTTGGGGTGACGCCCTCTAGCGTTTTCATGGCAGACTCAATACGGGGTGGTTTGCCAGCGCCATCCCCAGTCATTACCGTTTACTCCCAGCAAACTGGGTACTCATTTTACCGACCTCGGAAGGATGGAAGGCTGAGTCAACCTTGAGCCGGCTGCTGGGATCAAACTCCCAGCCTCATGGTCAGAGCTTCAGATAGCATGTCGCTTCCTTACCACTCTGCACCACAAGAGGCTCAGTGTAGATAGCAGGGATTTATTCAGAGTGAGAGTGGGTAAAAAAGCCCTGTGCAGACTATACCCTAGTTTGTTATTTTTCTCCTTGGAATAGATGGCCAACTGGTCTGACTTAGGAAATAAACAAAAGTTTGGAAGCACAGGATGGCATAATTCTCTCACTTTCCCATGGTACACATGGAAAACAAATAGGGGCGTACTGAATTAACTCAACGGGGTGTATGAATCACAGTGAGTCTTTAGTACACATGAAAAAAAATAGTACTTTCCATGTGCAGGTTGCCTGTGACTTTCTACCAGATATGGGGTGATTCCATATTTCTTCAGATCACACTCCTTGGGAGAAACTCACAATAATCTACAGTCTTTTCAGCTCTAATAAGCAATTAAAAATGAGGAACTGACTTTTTACATAAGTCTCATGGTGAGCTGCTAATAGTCTCTAGATCACAAAACCAAAGGCAAGACCTTTACATGGGCAAATTTGCTGTACACATTCTCTAATTCCTTGTAAACCAAAAGCAAACAGTTTAATCCCTATGTGCCTTTGCTTGCTAAAGAGAAGCAGGGAGTCATAATTGACTGTCAAACTCTACATGGATCAAAAATGTGTGTATGTGTCCATGTGGGAAGCGTGTAGAGATAATAATGGACAATATTAAATGGACTTTTCAGTCAATCATACTATAGTATTGCTTTGAGGTATTCATGCATATAGTTATTTAAGGTATATATGAATAAGGTCCAGTGAACTATAAAATTACCCTCTATGTGCAGCATGGAACATTTGACAAATTCACTCAAGAAGATTAATTTGAATTTAAGCTAGATCCACACAGTTTGCGATCCCCCAAGCCAAGCATAGCTCATTTGAGACTTGACAGGTACTTAAGGGCCCATCTTGGACCCCTAAGCAGGCTACCCAAATGGGAGGTTTATTCTAACTGTAGTGGGGGATCACTATGCATCACTATAGTTCTACTGGGAGACCTATGAGGTGGTGAAGGCTCCAAAGAATTTCCATCATGCTGCCATGGTGCTCAGCACAACTGTTTGTCACCTACTGGTCACAAAGTCAGAACTCTTGAATTCCTAGGAGTGAGTTTGTTTGTTTTGCTGTAACATCTCTCAGATATATTCCAGAAGACATGCTGGTAGTAATAGAGCAGTGACTCTTGAAAACAGTATATAACATTTATTAGAATGTACGGAACATTTTTATCCACCAACCACAATGGATAGCTAGATTACTGTGATGCAGTTGTCTTTGAAAATGGTTTGAAAACTTTGATTGGTCCATAATCTGGGGCCAAGGTACTGCCAGGGATTGGTATTATATTGCCCCAATGCTGAAAGATCAGTCAGTCTCAAGCTATTAAATAAGCAAAATAAACAATGGATCATAAAGTATGCAGTGACTGAAGCCAGGAATATTCAGGATGAATTCACACTCCAAAAGTAGTGTGATAGGGGTCATAATACGCCATGATAGGCCAGAAGCTTATGTGTACATGCATGTGTCTGAGAGGGTACTTGCCCAGTTCTTTCCCCTCCTTCAATAGCTTTCAGAATACCACCACCCACACTAATTTCAACCTATCTTGTTTACCAGTGGTTTGGGGCACTGTCTGTGCATGTATAGAGTGCAGAGGGCCTCAGCTTCCCCTCTCTCTCCTGCATATATGGGCAAGCAGCTAGACACGCTGGTACTTTGAACACTGTCTGCTTTCTTAAAAGGAAAAAAAAGGCTTTATTCACTACATCACAGCTTTAAAAACTAGAGCACAGTACATTGGGAAAAGGGATTTCATAACACAAAGGACTATTGCAGGATCTAAGGAAAGACAATGCTTTAATGAATTTAACTTTAGCGTCACAGATGTTACCTCAGCATCCCTTCTTGGGGGACCAGAACAGGCTGTCAGAACTTAGGAAATAGAGGCTTATTGCCTTCTATTCCCTCACTCCTGCCCTCATTCTCTGGGATCTTCTTGCATTCAGAAGGGTGTATAAAGCCATTCTGATATATCTTTGGGTAAATTTTACAGAATTGTCCATTGCCTGTATCTGGTAATTGTTAACTAATAGATGATTTCTTAGGAATTTGTTCTTATATTACAATGCTTTATTGTAAACACAGGAGAGGACTCAGTATAAAAATGTACTACTAATAACAACAAGAACAACAATAGCCATCCATCTTCCCCTTCTTGGCAGTTGGGAAAATGGTTGTCTCTGAACAGAAAATCAACTCCACTCTGCTGGCAACGTGGACATTTTATTACCCTTCTCCCTGGGAAAGGAAGTTGTTTCCCAGAGCTCTGAAGATTCCTGGGTGAACTTCAAACCTGTGCATGACAGCAGCTGAATGCAAATGTACCCATGCAGTGTTTGCAAGGTGCTGAAGTAGTCATGTGAATTGTTTCCACCTGTAACTTCTGTGATGAAATGTGACTTAATTCAATATCTGTTAAAAGAATTTCTCATTGCTTAGTGAATGTTGGGCTTACTCTCTACAAAACTGAAGTTTCTTTCCCTTCCTGATGAATTTACACAGGAGATGTTTCGAGGGTGTGGGAAGAACAAGAGGGGAAACCATTCTATGGGCGATAACCTTTTCAGAAATACTTTAAATGGTTGCTAATTCTGTCCAGGGAATTCCTTCCAAAACAGGAATACATCCACTCATTTCATAATTGTTGCATGCTGTCTTGCTCATATCAATTAGTTACTTGTCAATATAGGTACAACTAACAGATGAGATGCTGTCTAGAGAGGCTGTGACAATGGAAATCAACCCTGTCATGAATCAGCCACTATGGACTACCAAGTCCAGAAGGCAGCCATTTTCTACTATAATTAGCATACTGAAGATCTGCTTCTTCCTTTTTTAAAAACACAAGATTCATTTTAGAGTCTAAAGAAGGTTGCTATGATGAGGTTTTGCTTCATTCCAGAGAATGATTAAGACCAGTACTGAGAACAGCCTCCAAAAATAATTTAATTCTGCTTTCCCAGCTGACTTTTACCAGACTTTCCTTACTTGGAGAAAAAAGTTTCATACAATAAAGACAAATTGTTCCAATTCCCCCTTTTACTTTTAGCAGGAAGGACTAGTGAAAGAGCCTTCATACCTACAGTTAGCCTATAAGGGGAACATTATTCTAAGGAATCTGAAGATTTTTCCTGATCTCCCCAATCCACCAAAAAATCCTTGAGAAAATACAGAGAGCTGCCTGCCAATACTAATTAAAATGTAAGTGATTAAATATGCTAGCTAACACATAATAAGGTTGGTCAGTCATGTTAATAAGGTGCAAGCCATTGTTTTGACTTTGGATCAATGAGGTAAGGGACTCCTTCCAAGCAATCAATAGGAATTGTATTCAGTGGCTACTTTTTTTGGCTAATGGGACAGTTCTTTGTATTATGATAACAGTACAAAAATGGGCATTAGAGTCTCCTTTTCTTTACTCAGAATGGCATTGTTCCATTTTAGTTGTTCTGTGTTCCTGTCTCCAGCTTCTCACACTCACCTGTCATATGAATCCTTCTGTCCTACTTTTTCCCCTTTGTTATGATTTAGACTACAGCCTAATACTTACAGGGGGGAAATTGCAAGGAGACTGGGAAACATCTCTCAGCCAGTTCATAAATCCAGTAGAAGCAAATGGTCCAAATGAAGATGCCTTCCATATCACAGACAACAAACTTCGAGTCTAGCGCCACTTTTAAAGGCCACCAAAATTCTATTCAAGGTATAAGCTTTTGTGTGCATGCACACTTCTTCATTCACAGACAGAAGGTCATTGTCTACCCCAGGGGTAGTCAAACTGCGGCCCTCCAGATGTCCATGGACTACAATTCCCAGGAGCCCCTGCCAGCATTCGCTGGCAGGGGCTCCTGGGAATTGTAGTCCATGGACATCTGGAGGGCCGCAGTTTGACTACCCCTGGTCTACCCTGACTGGGAACAGTTCTCTCATGCCTCTCCCAACAGTTGTTGGGAGATCCTTCTGCTTCAGATTCCAAAGACTGAAAGAGTGTCCCGAGGGACCTAGAACAGATGTTTTATCACTGAATCGCAGCTTTACTCAAAATTCTTAATAGACTACTCCAGTTCAAAATGCAGGAGTGTATACAGTTGTGTATGGGGGGGGGATTGCAGAATTCCTTCATAAAGACAAATAGCATTTCTAGACAAAGAATTAAACCTGCTCTTCTTCCTGACAATCCGATAGTATACATACAAGAGGGTTTTTCTGTTTTTTTTTAAAGGAGGGAACTATTTAAATATGCCACCTTCCCAGCTGCAGCCTACAGTCTAGGTAGAAATGGGACAATTAAAAAAGGGAAAGAGGTGGAACAAATTTTACAGTCACCAATCAAGTGAAACTTAATTGACCCAGAGTTTTAGATCTGCAGAGTCTCTACACTCACAAGTGTTAATCCTGCAGGTATTTTAGGTATTTAAATATATTTAACTAGTTCATAGAGTAGAGATACACCTACGTCGAGTCTGCACTTTGCTTTTTATCCACTCCCAGCCCAAATAAACCCGTCCCCTCTACACTGAATTCAATTTCCATTTTGATTTTGGGCACTTTAAAATTTCCCTCTGCAACATACCTGATTGATTCACAGCAACCCTACCTTTCCCCTGCGATATCCAGGAGCAGATATAAGTTGCCATATTTGAAAAGCTGCCTTTGAAAGCCACCAGTATAAGTTTAGATTTCTGCTTTTTGTGAAATAAGGTCCTGCTCCATGCCTCCAATGCTGATGTAGCAAATCAGTCTTACCTGATTGGCCAGGGCATCAGTTCTAAGGCTTCCTGGTTCGTTGGAAGGCTTTCCTCCCAAGACTTATATTTGCCCTGTTTTAAAGTGAATGCGCTCCAGAAGCCCACACTTCTCTCAGCAGAGATTTGCCTCTTGGATTTATCCCCCCCTCTCCGCTGTCTCCAGTCCTCTGCTCCCCTCTCCCCGGTTCAGGAAAGAAAGAAAGTGCCTCCTGCTGTGCTTGGCTCCCCTCCCTGCTCTGAGCTTCCCCAATGAAGTGCAGAATACTTTCTGTTTCAGTTGGGGGTGGGATGGGAGACCAGGTTCAAATCAATCTGAATTCAGCAGGATCAACCATGGAAAAAACAAAGTCCAGAATCAGCCCTAAAGAAGGATGGGAGTTCAGAACTGCCTGTGTGGGTCTCTCCTCCATTTATCTTCACATTAACCCTGTGAGGTAGGTCAAACTGAGATCTGAATTTATGTCTCACTGGTCCTATTCTACTACTCCAGTCAATTACTTTAATTGAAATCCAACCCTCACATAATCTGGTGAACTCTGCCAATGAACACCAATAGGTATCAGCTTCTGTTCAAAATATACTTGCAAACAAAAGAGAATTTTCAGAGCTAATATACCCTATTTCATGGCAAATTAATTGGTGGTCCTTTGCAAATACCATCTGACAAAAAGTCAGGGAGTTGCATTAGACATGATGAAAGCACATACATAACGAGGAATAGACATCACACAATCACTTTTCACGAAACATTATAAAGTTGAACTCATGTGCAGCCAACTAATTCCCTACCTGATTGACCCTCCCTTAGGGAATGCCACCAATAGGGAGAGAGCATTCTGCTAATGAGGGCCATTCAGTTCAAATTGTATGTGGACAGCAAAGAAAAGCCTCTATCCTAAGAAAGTTTACTCCTGAGTAAGTCATAGCCCCTGTCCTGTGAATGTTTACTCATGAGTAAGTCATGATATTAAGCCAAGATAATTTAGCCCCAGTCAGGAGGACCATCAGCCCTGGTAGTTTAGCCCCAACCAGGAGGAAGCTCTCAGCCAGGAAAGGCCAATAAGGAGTCAGCTCTCCAACTCCAACTGCCATTTTCCCCTGAGGAGATGATTACTATAGTCCAATTCCAGGATATTTCCAGGCTGCACCTGGAGGTTAGTGACCCCTTGGTCAGGAATGTTTCTTGTGGTTTGGAGTCCAAGGGTGGGCAGGAGCTTTTTCCATGTAGCCAGCCCCTGAGAAGGCCACAGTGCAGATGTGCATCCTATTATATTCCTGGGCACAATGTGCTTTGCCTCTAGTCATGTATATTTCACTGTATTGCTAAATCACAGATATTCTAGAAGACTAAAGGACCAAAAGTAAAATCCTAAACAAAAGCATATTTCTGACCCAGGAATGGTTTCCTTGCCAATTGCTATGGAGAATTGGAGGTACCAGATTCTGGAGGTGGGGAAAAGCCACCTTATAAAAGTGCAGTCAATGAGAGATCGGATGGCTAATGTAAAGCTCTTCTCTCATTTGGTGCACTTTTGCTGCTTCCTACCCTGTGGGAACCATGTCTAACTATATGGTTCCTTCATTGCCAATGAGAAATGTTTGGGGTCCCTAACTGATGGGCTGCGATAATAGCACTTTTCTCTTTAACCATCTTCATATTTGTTTTTACTGGACTGTGTTATCCAAATTGGGCTGATCCTGAAGGTTTGGTGATGCCCTGAGATTAAAGGAATTTGTGCAAATTAGGTGCTTGCCTTTTGATTAGACTGGCAAGTCCCTGAGGCATCTAAGGATGGAGAATAGCACTCAGATCAGCCATTCATAGCTGAATTGTCTCAGGGGGCAAGATTTACTTATCCTTTGACTTTGGTCATTATTCAGAGTATAAAATAAATAAGGACAAAACAAAAAATTGTTCTACAAGGAATCACAGATCTTGATGTGCAAAACATCAACCGAAAAACAAGCTGTGAGATAAATCCCAAATGGGTGAAATATCTTGGAATTTATCTAGACAAAGATTTCCGAGAACTCTTCACTGGCAACTATGAAAGACTATGGAAGACTATGCAACTGGATATCAAAAGATGGAATTATTTGAAACTGTCCTGGTCGGCTCGAATGGCCACAGTCAAGATGAACTAGTTACCTAAATTTAACTTTTTGTTCCAAATGTTACCAATAGAGATCCAGGAGAAAACGCTGGGAAAATGGCAATCAGTGATCAATAAATTTATCTGGAGTGGAAAAAGGCCAAGAGTTGCTTTTAAAATACTTCAAGACATGAAGGAGAGAGGAGGTCAAGGTGTTCCTAATCTAAAACTATACAAAGATGCAGCAGCACTTACATACATAGTGGACTGGGTAGGGGAACTGCATTCAAGAGAACTGGTATTTGAAAGAAAAACCATGGGTAACAGCTTTCATGAAAGACTATGGCCAGCAGGAAAACAAAAACAAAAAGCAGTAGCAAACACCTGGATTAGTGGACTTTTGAACGTATGGTCAAAATACAATAAAAGACTATCTCCAGCACCATCAATATTGAAATCGCCAATTGAAGCATATTTTGGTAAAGCTCAACAGAAAAGGCTGACTTGTACAAAGACTTAATATTAAAAACCGGCAAGTTTAAGGACATGCAAACAATAAAGAAAGAAGGAGTAGAAATTCAATGGTTAGAGTATAACCAATTACTATCTAGATTCAAAGCAGAGTTTCAGCAACCGTTAAGTCTAGAGGCTCCAATACCAGCATTTGAAAACTTAGTAATCCAAGACAAGCCTCACTTGCAGGGTCAAATATATAAACTGCTATTAAGGTATGAGACGGAAACGGAACGGATTAAGCCATGTATGATTAAATGGATGCAAAATATTGAGACAAATGTGACAATGGAACAATGGGAATTAGTATGGTCTAGAATACCTAAGTATACTAATAGTCAAATACTTAAAGAAAATTGGTATAAAATGTTTTACAGGTGGTATGTGACACCAAAAGTGATCGCCAAAATTGCTAAAAACTGTGATAACAAATGCTGGAAATGTGATGATAAACTAGGTTCTTTCTTTCATATGTGGTAGAGATGTGAAAAAGTTTACAAGTTCTGGGCCAAAATACACACCATTATGCAGAAAATGTGGGGTCTTAGATTTCCTATGAAAGCTGAATCTATGTTACTAAGTATACCTCTGAAGTGCCTCCCAACTCTCACACAAAGTTCTACGCCAGTGGTCCCCAACCCGCGGGCCGTAGCCCGGTGCCGGGCCGCGAAGGGCTTGGCGTCGGGCCGGGGCTCCTTCTTTCCTCCCCCCCGAAGCGAGAAGCTCACCAGGCCACGAGCAAATCGGCCGCCAAGGCGGCCAATTAGCTCGCGGCCCGGCAAGCTTCTTATTTCGGTAGGGGAGTGAAGAGAAGCTTGCCAAGCTGCAAGCTAATCGGCCGCTTTAGCGGCCGATTTGCTGGCAGCCTGGAGGGGCCGGGAGGGGGAGCCGCGGCCGCTGGCATGGCGGTGGCGCAAACGCGCATGTGCGGACTGCCGGGCGCAAATGCACGTGCGCGGCAGTCCACGCAGGCGCGTTTGCGCTGGGGCTGCCGCGCGTGCGCAGGCCCCCGGGCTGCCCTCTCCCCCCACTACGCCGCAGCGGTCCGCAGCGGGTGGAAGCTTGTGGACCGCTGTTCTACGCGACGACGGCAGCAAGATTAGAATTGGCCAAGAAATGGAAAACGCAAGAACTACCTTCGATAGAAGACTGGTTGAACAAATTAGCTGACTTTGCCAAGATGGCCAAACTGACACTGATAGTCAATGGAAGAACAGAAGAGGCCTTTCAAGAACAATGGGGCCCTTATCTGAATTACTTAAGAAAATAATCTAAAAGGGGATTGAAATGGGGAATGAAGTGTATCAAATGAAGAGCATAACCTATTCTTTTCTATATTAATAATGTAAATTATTTGTACTGTATCATCTTTAATTTTGGAAAATAAAATAAAAATTTTGCTATAAAAAAAAAAAAGATTTACTTATCCTTCCTCGCTGACAAAGACTCCAGGAGGAGAGCTGTCTGAGTAGGTAGGAGCAGTGGGAAACACTCTTTTGACAGCACGAGTTGTGTCACCAATGCTGAAGGAGACAGTAATTAGACTAGTTCTGAAAAATTCCCTCTGAGTCTAACAATAATGGATAATTTTTGGCCAGTCTCCAATCTTCCATTCTTGGGGTAAGGTACTAAAGCTGGGGTTTGATTTCAGCTCTAGGGGCTCTTGGGAAAGACTGATATTCTGGGAGCCATTTCAATAAGAAGAACTGAAGAAGAGTTGGTTTCTATACCTCACATTTCGCTACCCAAAGGAGTCTCAAAATGGTTTACAATCACCTTCCATTGCTCTCACCACAAAAGATGTCCTGTGAGGTAGGTGTAACTGAGAGAGCACTGACAGAACTTATTGGCTGAGAGAGCTTTGATAGAACTGGTCTGTAAAAACAGCTCTAATGGAACTCTGGCCCAAGATTACCCAGATGGCTGCCTCTGGAGTAATGAGTAATCAAACCCAGTTCTCCTGATTGGAGGCCACTCCTCTTAACCGCTATACCACGCTGGCCCTAAATGTTGATTTAGACTGGGTTTTGAAACTGAGGGTACTACTTGAAGAGTGTTTGGAGGCTACAGCTAATGAATAATAGTGAGCTTATTGGGATCATGTGAGCCTGATGACAGTGATTACATTGGCTTCTGATGCATTCTTGAGGCATTGGTGAAATTATATCCTTGTATGCTCTTTAACTTCAGTGGATGCAGAAAGGAGCAACTGCTTAGGCCTGCACTGCAATTTGGCCTCCTGATATTTTTACATACTTCATCATTTTCTGAGACCATAGAACTGTTGACAATTATTTGAGAAACCTAATAACTGTGAGCCTCCTACCACTGTGATTCCAATCTGACACAACTAACTTGTCCATAGAGGATGGAGTTAGTTTGTCCTGTCCCTTTTGACTGGCGTCCATAGAACTGGCCATTCCTCAATGACCCCAAATCTGATTGTTCATGCCATGTTTGATAACAGTTGTGCATGCCACTTGCTGACCATTTATTACTATACTAGTAAGGCGGTACATACTGATTAAAATCTGACTTTTAAACCATCTTCAGATCTGACCATTAAGTTAAGAGCCACCTTCTTTGCTTGGATCTTCCAACCCAATGAAAAAGGATTACTACACTGGGTGGCCTGGGGTGGGACCAAAGGAAGTGTGTGCTTCCTCTTGGTACCACAGGTAGACACTTCCATACAGTGGGAATCCAGCGGAAAGGGGACCCGCGTTCTTGGCAGGGAAACCGGTTGGCTTCAGGGCACTGCTGGGGTCCAGGTTCTTGTGGTTGTTTGATTACAAGTCAGGGTCCCTGTCCCCTGATGTGCAAACACACCTGCGGAGTTAACAATAAAGCTGTGACCTTGTTTAAGCCAACAGAAATGTGTATGCGTCTTCCTTAAGCCTGAAGTGCCCTCCTACAAATCAACAAGGTAGTCAAGTAAATCAAACGCAGTAAGAGGCCTCCGGCTGGGTCATCCCAGTTATTGCTATTAAGGTTACTGGCAATATTCTTCCTTCCTCCTGTAGTCTATAAATGTCTCTCCAGCAAATGACCTGAACATTCTCCTTGCTATTCAACTCTACAGAAAAAGCTTTATAGGTTTATGGCAGCGAACATTAGGAAAATGAAGTTGACTAGTATTACAGCTAAAGTGCTCTACATCCAGGCAAACTTAATGGGAAATAAAGATACATGCTAACAACTTAACTGCAATTAACTTGTAGGCGAGCAGTTGGGCTCAATGATGATGCACACAACATTAATTGAATTGGCAAACAAGCCACAGTTTTATTTAAACAAATAAGATGTGTTGGCTAACAAGGGAATAGGAACCTGAACCCACCTTGGGTCAGGCAACTCATAAGCTGCTCAAATGGCACCCTGGGTATCTGACCCTAGACCCCTTCTGGGCTACGTGAATCCTTGCCATTGAGCTTGCTTAACCAAAGGTAGCTGGAATGCTTCAGGAGGCGTGGACCTCCCTCAGCCCATTCCAGTTTACCCGACATTGAATGTTTTGGACCTACTGATCCAGGTCAGCCATATTCAATGTCATTGCCTCTTTCTGAGGCCCCTCAGCCAGGGGAGATCAATAGCTCTCCCTCTGATCCATTCCCCCCTGTTTAGGTTCCTTTCACTTGCCCCCGCCAGCTGTGACAATTCAAATAATCGCATAACTCGACAACACATGTAACATGTTGGGAAGTTGCCTGCTGGGAAGCTTACAGATGGGAAGCTGCCTGCTGGCCAGCCAGGGAGGAAAAAGGCCACCAGCGAGTACATGGCGCCTTATAAGTGCCACGTACTCACTCCCCCCACCCATGCCCCTTACGCAGCACCTCCCTGCCATGCATGCCTGGCCATCCCTCCACACCACCCTTCTGCCTCATTAATGGCGGCTGTGGTAAGTCGCAGCCATATTTTATTGTGTTTAGCGGTATTACACCATGCATAAGCAGAAACGTTGTTTGATTTTTTAAAAAAGGAACCTGGCAGACCACTGGATGTTAAGACCATTATTTGGAAAAGGTGATGATAATAATAATTATTATATTTATATTTATATTTATATTTATATTTATATTTATATTTATATTTATATTTATATTTATATTTATATTTATATTTATATTTATATTTATATTTATATTTATATTTATATTTATATTTATATTTATATTTATATTTATATTTATATTTATATTTATATTTATACCCCGCCTCCCCCCGAAGGCTCAAGGCGGCTTACATAACCCCGTCCCCTAAAACCATAAAATAACAATAAGATCCGATAATTTACAGTAATGGCAACAGCAATGGCGTAATCTGCTCATTTTGTCTCCGCATCCTCAACTACAGGAGGGGGGGTGACACTCTCTACCACCAGTTTGTGAGGGGGGGCTGATCTTCTTTCCGCCCGGCCTCAGTTATAAGCCTGGCGGAAGAGCTCCGTCTTACAGGCCCTGCGGAATACTGTAAGACATTCCGGGAGCTCATTCCACCAGGTTGGGGCCAGGACCGAAAAGGCCCTGGCCCTGGTCGAGGCCAGGCGGGCTTCCTTGGGGCCGGGAACGACCAATGGAAACATCCCTGATGTTAGTTTTCCATGTTCTCCCTCAACCTCCCATTGTAGGTTGCTTTAAATAGCTTGGTGTCCCTGCCTGACATAAGGACTTCCTTTTAGAAGTGCATTCCACATTGATGTATTCCCTCAGAAAAGACACAGAATCTGTTAAGGACTGGCCATAGACACACAGAAACTGTATATGTAGTGTGAAAGTATCCTCACTGTTTAATTAATCATTATGATGCAGGTATTGGCAAGATCTTGAGATCAGAAAATAGCTCATGTAATAAACTTTTTTTATTTATTATATTTATTCTGTTCCAAAGCTTTTGGAAGGAGATGACTGAATCTTACATGTGAAAATTCTTATTGACCTTTTCTTTCTCATGCAAGTGCAAACTCTGCTAATGGATGTTGTCACGATGCAAAAATAAATATTATGGGTTAGTGTTCACACTGAGGGACATTGATAGCCATAGATATCTGTAGTGTATGCAAGTATTATTTGAAGTTCCAAGGGTAGCTTATATCTAAAAAGCACAAGAAGGGGCATTGGGACATGGAATAAAGACAAAAACAGATCCCAGCAGAAAGGTCTGTTACCTCAACTTGAACTTAAGACTCCAATCTCCTCATGAAGATAAACACTAAAGCTGGCTTCCCAGATTGTATTGACCCAATGCATACAGCAAATGTTTGCTTATGTATTTCTTTTAAAAAATATTTTTAATCTGCATGATATATGTAAAACAGTGAACTGCTTACAATACTTTTAACTTTAAAAAACTATGAACAGTAAGCAATGAACAACTTCGAAGAACAAAAATAACAACAGCAGGTCAACGTATAAAAGGATTTAGCCTATAAAACTGTCTAACAACCTGCAGTTAACATGCATAAAGAAGAATAAAAAGCGAGCCATTGCACTGAACAGCACAAAATGAATAAAATCGGCACCAATTAGTGCCAGGGAATAAGATAATCCCCTTACAATAAGACTCCAGAAAAGATAAAGACCACCTGGTCCCAAAAAGTTTGTAAACTGGCAGCAGGCAAGGCTCAGCAGGTAGGGAATTCCAAAGACATGTTGACCAAACAGATACTGCTCTGTCTCCGATGCTTACCCACCTTATATTTTGCCAGTGCAGGCACACAGAGCTGTAGGCAGAGTTTAATGTGTGAGACAATGAAGCACCAAGCTGCTTAAAAGAATAAAATGGCTTTATTGAGAAACAACTGTGTACAGAAAAAGAGCAGGGAGAGTGTCCTGTCTGTCTGTGGTCTTTTATTTAGTCTGTACTGGAAACAAGCAAGAAAGAAGTAGGCTCAAAGGAGCATGAAATCTTCAAAGAGCCAATCAGGATGCTGGAGGAGATTATTTGAAAATCATCAGGAAATTCCTAAACTAACTGTGCTAAATACATATCTCCTTCAATGCTCATCCTCAGAAACTAGTAAGTGAAATTTATCCAAACAGTCATGATCTGATGGCATTCTGGGGTTGACCTACTATAACAATGAACTCCACATTACTGCAACTAGAAGCAGCATGTCTGTGAAGTGCTTTGCAAATAACATCACAAAAGTCCATCCTATAATTTATTTTTATTTATTTATTTGATTTATACACCACCCTCCCCAAACTGGCTCGTTGATAATGTGGGCCAGTATCTTCAAGGGCCAAATGTAGGAGTGCCTGACTACCCAGTACATCTCCTCTGGACAGCTCAGTTTGGATCTGCATATCATTGGATATTGCGTCACTGGAATGATTCGGTTCCTGAATATTCCTGTCCAAAAAGGAAAAAACAAAAGCTCGGCCATTGAAATAATGCAATATCCAATGATTCGTAGCTACAGTCCTCCAGTATAAGGGGATCAGGAATAAAGCAGATATCCGGTGGTGCCTTCAAGGCTAACAAAATTAATTCAAATGTTATGCTGGGACAAGTTCTATTAGTTATTAAGTACCACTGGACTTTTGTTTTATTGTGCTGCAACAGACTAATGTGGCTATTCTGTTGGAATAATTAACATGAGTGAGAAGTGTGAACTGTATCGCCCAGATGACAAAGATGGATTGCACTAAAAACGCAGTCAGTTCAGAACATGTTCTATTCTTGTTTGATAGAAACTGGTGGAAATCTTTCAGAAATAGCATATCAGTAATTGTTGTGACTTTGAAGGAAATCTATTAAACCCCTAAATTTTTGCCCTGTTACCCGTGCATATGATGATCTTGTAGATTAACACTGGGATCATAATCTTACCACCTTCATATGACTCCTTTCCATAATTAAATAAGCTATAATGAAATTCATCTGAACTTGTCAACTTTTCATGGGTCAATAAATTAATGGAAGTAGTTTAATCCTTTTTTGAAATCATTACCATAATCACCATAATTACTCAGGATATTTTGGGACAGCATTAAGGAAAAGGACTGAAAAAATGGGCACTTTTTGATATTTAGAAATTATTCTAGCAGAACTTTTGAGCAAGTCACTTTAGCAGCACTTTAGCAGCACCTGGGACAAACACAAGTGTTCAAAGTACTTAGCTGATACAGACATCAGTGACGCATTCCAAGTGCTTCACTGGTAGAAACACCCCAGAAACAGTGCTGCTTTTTGTGCCATTAGTTGTTTCAGAACATCACAGACCTATTCAGAAACCACTGGAGTGGAAGTTAGATAAAGTTCCAGTGGAGTGGAACATCAGATAGAGGACACACTGCCCAGTGCTTGTCAGCAGATATAACTGTATTCTGTCCACTCAGAAAACAGCTGCCTACCCATTTTGTTTATTCTGGGAAACAACATGCAAGGGTGCAAAGGATTACCTGTGAGTCTGGTAGCCTTCTGTCAGCAAAGATGGCTTGCCATGCCTAGCCTAAGGCATTCCTAGGGTATGGTCAGTGGACAGAGGAAAGTGCCACTGCAGTGTTGCAGATAGACTCCAATTCTGTCACAAGGATACCAATAGTGCTTTTAGACCAGAATCAATTCCTGTTCCTGGGTTGTAGTAGAAAAAAGATGGAACCTACAAATAGGCACTGAAGAAGATTATGTCTAGACTAGTAATCAAACCCGCTGTACTCACAATACAGCGGGTGCTAGATAAGTATTTCGTGGCGGCCTGATGCGCCGGAGGCGCTTTGCGCCTCCCGATGCGTCAGGCCGCCGGCAAGGGAGCAACTGCGAGCCGCGCACTCCCTTGGTGGCGGGGCGGCAATCGGCGAGGTCCCGCCGATGGTCTGTACAGAGGAAGGGGCCAATCAGCACCCTTCCTCATCCCAGACAGAGCCCACCCTAACTCCTCCCCCTAAGCCCTTACGGCTTTATTTAGTCCGCGGCGCCAATGGCGCCACGGGCGGGGTTTAAGATTAAATGCTCCATGACATATTGAAATGATAATGATGTCAGATGCCCCCTTGGTTCCCCATTGGTTCCCCATTGGACGAACTGAGGGCCCTGATGGAGATTTCACAGTTCCACAGGGCCTACAAAATGGAGTTTTTCCGCCAGGTCTTTGGTTGAGGCCAGGACCAGGAATAACTAGGGCCCCTCCTCCAGCCAACATGATACCATTCTGCAAACCTCTACCCTGTAATGATTGACTGTGGGATGAGGGAGGAATGGGGGCTATGCTTGTGTTTTTTATGATATTGGGGTTGTGTCTGTTTTAATGGGGTTTTTACTTGGTTTTATGTAACCCGCCACAAATCCATGGAGAGTGGTGGGATATAAATTGAAATAATAATAAAAGCATAAAGATGGATTTTAAGACTAACATTGTCCAAAACTTTGATATAGAAAGTTCCCCAAGATGTAAATGTCCAAGGTTTAAACAAATGAAGAATTCCCTGAATAATTTGTTTTATACTGATTTGTGAGGATATTTCCATCCAATATCTCCTGAGTTTTGCTGTAAGTTTTAATAGAGCTTGTTTCCTCCTTCTCTTCTCTCAGTAAATCAATTAAAGAATATGTAAGACTCTGAAACAGTCCCATTGAAATCAACAGGATTACCCTTCTCAAGTACATGTGTAGGGGTAGAGGCAGGATATCAATAATAAACAAATTATATTCTCAAACAATCAATTCTCCCCCAACATAAACTATGATTCATTGCACCATCAGGGGGCCATCTATCACATTTTTAAACCGCACCCTTATCCTCCAAGTTATTCTCATTATAATTCTCTATGAAGTAAGTTGGGTTGAGAGAGAGAGTGGTTGGCCATGTGTCACCCAACAAAATACATGACTGAGCAGGGATTTGGAACTGGTCTCCCAAGCTTTTAAATCCAAATCAAAGTTAGAAGCTTTCAGAATTTAAAACAGATTGAAAAGAAGAAAGGAAGATTATTTGTACTGCAGTTTATAGAAATGAAATGAATATATTTCTAAATGTCTCTTCACAGATAAAATCCTGATGTAACTTCGTGGTAATCCAAAAACAATCTCCACAAACTTGAGACTTTACAGTGAAAAGCATAGTTTGAATGAGCAAGGGCTGTTATGTGTTGCACCTACATGCATAATTGGCAAGTTAATAGAAACAGTATGAATTGTTTTAGAGGTGGCCTCAGAGAAAGATAATGTTTGGGGTTTTGGAGATGACCAGAAGACATGTCTAAGAGGTTTCTGGCTGGCAAAAGTAGCTTCTGAAGGTATTGGTGTGCTGGACTGATGCTGCTGCTGTAGAACTAGCATCACTTGTATCTGTGTTCATTTGCTCTCTATCTTCTTAACCATCTTATTTTGAGAAAAAAACATCTATGAAAGTGTTTTGTAGGATCCCATAACTGTCTTCATCAAAACAAACAGGCCCTGGAGATCTGCCACTGCTCAGGGAAGTGCAAAATCATGCTTAATATTTAGTTTTCAAAAAAAAAAATTGGACCTTTGACCTACATCTTTGTGGTACAATTATGATATCATCACGTGGAATTCTGTGGGGAGTTTTTTTGTTTGTTTGTTTTAGGCTTATGTGATTGTCAGGCTGATTCCTTTTGCCATTTCTTCACTTGAAACAGCTTTATTGCTTTCCAGAACATGTGAATCAAAACAAGAAGATAAACACATTTATGGTTGTTTTTTTTTTTAAGCTTGTAGTCTTTTAGAGGTAGGGAACCTGTGTGTGTGTGCCTGTGTGCTTTGTATCTTGTAAGGCAATAAATATGTTTTTGGAGTGCTTCAAATACATTCTTATTTATCATAAACCTGCTGTGTAGCTAGAACATTTATTCGTCAGCGTGGATGGTTAATGCTCAGAGTCTAATGAATACAGATCTAAGCTGGTTAGATGCTATGCTTGTGCAATTTGTGAAGAGAGGGGGAAGAAATCTCATATTTATATGTATATGCTACCAGATGGGCATGCTGCTCAGGCAGCGGTGCCTAATAATGACTCACCTTTTGTAGGGTTTCTACTTTTTAAGAAATGGGATTCTTATTCTTAACTTGCTGTGACCAATTGATTGTGTTACTTTGTACAGGCCATGCACTGAGCATGGAAAACGCCCAGCACTATACCTGCTCTGACTGATAACAATATAGCCTAGCAACTTCTTCAGAGAATCAATAGATGCTAATTTGTACCTCACTGGAAAGCAGAATGCTCTTATCTGTATGGATGCCTGAACTGAAGCAAACAAGCAAGCAAGCGAGAGCAGGAGGGAGAGAGAAATAAGTTTTGTCAAGAAAACTCAGTAACACAAACACACAGTTAACTACAACAGTTGAGAAACTTATTCAAAAGGTTTATAGAACCAGATGATGGTGTACAATATATGGGGAACAATGATGCCCAGTTGCAGAGCAGTGGCTTCTTTGCTGCTTCCTTATCTAAAAAAGCTATTTTACTTCCAACTTTTCTGTCAAAGTGCAGTTAGAGGTTGTTCATAACCTCCATGTCAATGACAGGTTTACAAAATGCCATTCTTGTCTTCAGGACACTCTAGTTCCTTCTGAATTAAGGAACACAAAAGACCTTTTACAAGAATAATTTGTACTGACAGAGATAAACAAAAGGAAAGTGGCATAATTGTAGATGTCCATGAACATTTTGGCCTGGCTTTGAGAACAACAAAAAACTTTTTGATAAGCAACATCTTTTATGGCAGTCTGTTCAAAGCGAAACTGAAAAAAAAAAACATTACCATCCGGTCAGAGAACAGAAAATTCAAGTAAAACTGGGGATAGCAGAGGTAAAGGGGGGGGGGGGAATAGGAAATAATGTGTCCTTTATTGAGATGGCTCTGCTCCTCCTGAGGCCTGCAGGAAATGTAACTAATTTTCCAATCCCAAAGTATAAAAAAGAGGAATATTTGCTAGTGTGATAAAATACCTGGGAAATGGAAAGCATGCGTGGTGAATCATTGCACAATTAAATTATCAGCGTATTTTTAAAAAACAGAATACACATAACAGCCGGTTAATGCTTTGAGTGAGGAACAAATAATGAGCAATGGCTAGGCACAGTGAAAGCTAGCTAATGGGGTCAGTGCTTTCAATGGGAAATGAATTGATGAGAAATAACTCAGCATGAAGCACAGCAGTCATTTGGTACTTTCCAAGATAATGAGAAACAGTAGAAATATATATACCACATTACCTGTACGACTGCAAAACTTGTTCTAAACATGCAGCTCTAATGCTTAAGAAAATACATAAACCATAAACACATTCATCCCCCTGTGTAACTTGTCCATGGGGTCACATGAGCGTGCATCCTAACACACTGAAAATGTCTAAGATCATCTTTTGGCTGACAGTGACAGAAGTTTGATTCTGGCCATGGCAAAGCTTGTAGTCCATGCCCTTAGAATCAGGCAGGCACATATTTAAAATAATTACTCTGGGCTTAAGATCTACTGGAATTATAGACTGGAATTATAGATTTTTTTGCCAAGGTGCTTGGGGCACGTAGGCATTTTAATTTTGGGACGAAGACAGGAACAGGTCCAAGACAAACTGAAATTTCGATGGTTCATCCCAACCATATCATTCCGTAATCTTCTGTGTTTAATGTTTTCAACCCACTCAGAGATAGCATAATTGGAATAGAAGTCTACAGTACAGAGTGGGGTAGGTATCGTGTACCTTTTCAGGCAGTAGAGCTGAAGATTCTGTACTGATTGCTCATAATAGGTAGCAAATTACTGCTTTCTTACATTCTAAAATTAAGCTCTGCTTTTCAGTTAAATATGGATTCTTCACCTCCTGTTTCTGCAGCTTATGTCTTATTAGCCTTTTAAAAAAATGCAGTATAGCGAGTGCCAAAACACAATTTTGAAACAGGACACATTGTCTCAAGCTGTTTTGGTGTGACTGGTTTCAACAGTCTGCACCTCATCCCTTCATAGCTCTTGATTCATCCTGCCCTCCTGGGATACTTAGAACAAGAGGGGCTCATCTAGACATTGCATTCTCTAGAGCTGTACAGTGCCTCTCTGTCCTAGCCAGTATCACTGGAAGTGCCTGCCACGAGGCCAGGGATGGCAGGGATTTGGCAGCAGTGAGCCATATATTCGACTCTGGTCCTTGACATGGATACAAAGCTTCAGAAAAGAAGAAAGATAGACAAGCAGCAGTATGATCTGCCACTAGGGGTGTGCACTTGAAAAAATATCATTTTAATTCTGTATAGTAATTGCTGAAAAAGCAGCGGGATCGCTTGATTGCTTATGTGTCCCCCCCCGCAGGCCTCTTCGCTCTGCAGGTATGAATCTACTGGTAGACCTGGGCCCTCAGGACGTTTGCCTGGCCTCAGGATGTTCGCCTGGCCAACCTGATGGAATGAGCTCCCGGAAGAGATTAGGGCCCTATCGGAGTTGTCAGCTTTCTGCAGGGCCTGTAAGATGGAACTCTTCCGCCAGGCATATGGTTGAGGCCAGGGTGGGGTCCTGACACTCGATCTAGGACTCTCTGTGTCCATCTGATAGATCTGGTGCTTCACTCCCACTTGGAGAACAGCAGGATGGTTGTCCCCTGGCTGAACAAGAGGAATAGATAGTGGTTTTCGCTTGCCGCCTTGGTATTAATAGTATTTATTATTAAGGGGAATTATGGGGTTTTAGTGTCTTTAATTCTTTTATCCTTGTAAACTGCTGTGGGCCAAGTTGGGAATGGCGGCATATAAATTAAATAAATAAGTAAGTAAGTAAGTAAGTAAGTAAGTAAATAAATAAATAAATAAATAAATAAATAAATAAATAAATAAATAAATAAATAAATAAATAAATAAATAAATGCTGTGAGTGTATCTATTGTATTGGAAAATCAACTTGGGGAAACAATCATTTTTATTAATGTCAGATATCTGTTGATTATTTCAAAACAAAAGTGTCCATAACAGCCCACATAGAAAAAGGGAACACTAGTTGCTACTAATAATCAAAACAAATCAAACCAATATATAGTCCAGATGACGGTGTAGTGTAGGAGTCCAAGGTCCAGGCCAGGTGCCGATTGAAGATGGCAACCTGGGGAGAACCTCAAGGTGGCTGACCAGGTATGGCTTTCCATACAGTACTGCTGAAGCCAATTGCCATCCTGAAAACTGAATGTACATTACATCAGGCCCTTCCAAGTCAATGAACAGGTGAACCTCATTGATTAAGGGATAGCCCTCCTGCCTACCCTCCACATATATCTAGTATTCCATCAGTCCCTCCTGGTTCCCACAATGCCTCCACGTCCATTCTGATTCTCAACCCAGGCTTCTCCACCCTGTTACGTACGATGGAGCCCCTCGTCGCTGGACTGGCACACTGTGCCCAACTGCCTGTGACATCAACCATCAGTCTAGGCTTAAGCCAAGCCAAAAACCATGCACTCTTGTCAACTAGGGCACAGACTCCATTTTACATTTCAGCTCAACAGAAGCCACTGGTCTAAACTGACAGCTGTGGCAACTTCAGTGTGCTCAACAACCCCCCCATTCCATTGTATTACTGATCAAGTGGCCATCGGAGTCCATTTTGCCTAATTGCTTCCTTGCCCAAGTTCTTTGTTTCACATCTATGACTCACTGTAGCCATTCTGGCAGGGAGAATTTCCCCCCATCTAGCTCTAGAGGCCCCTGGAAGATTCCCATTGCACCCCTTTGGTTTCTTTTCTTTAGAGCCATTAATGCCCATCTTGAGTCATCACCTAAACCCATCAAGACTATCTCCTGTTTGCCTCAGTCCTGAGCCAGATCCTAACATTTTCTAGCACATGCCACTCTCCCAACAGGGTACAAATGTCCCCTCTGTGGCAAGCCAAATTGCCACTCTGAAATCCCAGATCCATCTAGATTGCCCTTCACATCACTGGTCACTGTGTTATTCTGACTCTGTCTCTGCTTCAACAAGACTGGTAAATATCCCATCCATTAACCCACTTTCCACAGACTCCATTTCCATGTTTTATTTCACTTTGTGTGCCTGTTCTATGTTGGTCTGACATAATTTTATTTTGCTTTCTGTTACAATTAAGCCTTATTGTTTTTATTTAATTTCAATCCTGTACTAAGTTATCTGACCTCTTGCTAGCTAGCCATTTGCCACAAACATGTGTCTTCTGACACGCATTTCGGGTAACAACCCATCCTGGTGGTGTGGCATGAAGAATACAAGGTGGCACAAATCCTGACTCCCAGGAATAATGTGACTGACTCCAATACTTGGTTGACAGGAATGGTTGCAGATCAGAGAACTGATACTGGGAACCTGTCAACAACGTCCATGTAACAAATTTGCTGTGATTTTGCCATAAGACGTATTCTCAGAAGTTAAGCCCACTTACACTTGGGGGGGGGGGGCTGAGAGAGGGATGGTATCATGAACCAGTATTAAAGAGAACAACAAATTGAGACTTTCATCATGTGAAACAATAGGATCTAGGCCAATTGTAAACTTCTCAGTGAATCAGTTTCTGCTTTTGTTGTTTTTTTTTGGGGGGGGGATCAAAACAATGATCAAGCAATTCCTTTCTGTTCTTTATATTTGCTCAGTGTCTGTTGTAAATAACTTTCCTGTACAATAATCAATGGTCTCTGTAACACAAAGTACTCCATCACACATGGTTGAGAAATGCTATAAAAAGGTATTCATCATGATGATAATGAGAACAAGGAAAGAGGAAGCTGGCTGAATCGAAGTCAAGACTAATTTTATGTCATTATACAACATCAGATGTAAATTGCTCTGTAATGCATGCATCCATTTTCTCTGGGATGGCCATTTGAAAATGAGACCATTCCACATTTTGAATTATTGTTTTGTATTTTTTCCTAGTGCCATTTTTTTGTGGCAAGGTCAGGTTTTCTTACTGCATGAGTGACAAAAGTCAGTAGGATGTTGAAAGGTCAGCTATTCTGAGTGAACAAGAAAAAGAAATTCTCCTTTATTTCAGCCTTTTTGACTTATAATGGCCAAGACCATAAATAACATAATCACTTTGACAGATGGAAAGAAAGAGACTGGCTCAAACTCCATGGGTTCAACTGCTTGTCAAGAAGCCGTGGGCTATGTATTCTTATACAACATACATAAAAGCCAGTTTTTGGGTTCCTGTTTCTTTCTTTGTCAACTGGTGTCCCCTTGCAAAGAAGTCCACACACGTTACTAGCCCACACAAAATGTATTTCCTTACTTAACCACACAAAAGCTATTTTTCATGGGGTATGCTCACAGGTTAAAACGTAAGGAAAAAGAAGGACCAGATGCTGCCTCAAACTGATAAAAGCTTCTTTGCCAAGTTGTCCAAAAGAAAACTGTTACCATAGGCAGCCAGGCCAGTTTCAGGCCTACTGTAGCATGATCAAGCAGTAGCACCCAGGGCAAATTCTAGAGTTCACAAAGAACAGCCCGGACTTACCTGTGGCCACCATTGATGCAGGGAGTGGGTGACAATGATAAGCGGAAAGGGGGCCAGGGAGCACGAGCAAACCGCAGTTTAAAAAGGAGCCACGTGCTTGGCTCAGCCTCTTCTGCTGAGCGACGCCACAGTGGTTGTCTCACCCTCCTACCCTATAGGTTTAATCGGTTGGCAATTTGCAGGCCACATGGTGCCTACCCAGACAAAAGTGAAAATGGGGACTCTCAGGGTCAGGTGGCTCTGGAATGGGCCCAGAGGTTCTGTGCTCCCCCTTCTGGCATTCCAAGGGCCACTTCCTTGAATAGGAGCTACAGTGGTAGGAGGGAACCTGCATTCCCATTTGGGAACCAATGCAGGATAAGGGAGCTGCTATAGTGGGGTTTTAATAGTAGCCAGATGGCTACTTAAGGGCTCCATATCCCTGCCATGACAACACTTCTCACAGTTATGTTTAATAAAAGCTGTAGCAGCCAGCCTGTATGCTGTTAAGTATGCATCCAGGTGCCTTGCCACATACTGCAAGGAATTTTTTATTCCGTGTCACCACAGCTGCGAGGATGGTATGGGCAAAAAATTGGAAATCGGCAGAGGCTCCATCTATATCTCAGTGGCTGGACAAAGTAGCTGAACTGTCTACAATGGTTAGACTCACCTATATGGTTAATGGAAGATCTGTAGAAGAGTATGAAGAACAATTGTGTTATTATACGGAGTATCTTAAGAAAGGAAGCTAATTATACTTTATGGAGCAGTAGGGACGAAGAGTGAGGAGGATATTATATCTCTTTTTATTGTATACTATGTTTCTTTCTTTTTTTTTGTACTCCTATATTCGTTGTAAGAGCCTTTTGTGGCGCAGAGTGGCAAGGCAGCAGACATGCAGTCTGAAGCTCTGCCCATGAGGCTGGGAGTTCGATCCCAGCAGTTGGCTCAAGGTTGACTCCGCCTTCCATCCTTCCGAGGTCGGTAAAATGAGTCCACAGGGCCTGTAAAACGGAGCTCTTCCACCAGGTCTATGGTTGAGGCTGGGGTCAGCGAATCAGGGACATCGCTCCCCCCCCCGGAGTTGGAGTGTACGCTACTCTCCTATCCTTTCCTCTTCACCTCTTTGATAATTGGGGGAGGGATGGGATTTTTAGCCGTCATGTTAGTAAATTGATGTTTTAATGGGAATTTTAATGGGGTTAGTTGTTGTGACCCGCCTCGAGCCTGTCGGGAGAGGCGGAAAATAAATATAATAATCATAATCATAATCATAATCATAATCATAATCATAATCATAATCATAATCATAATCATAATCATAATCATAATCATAATCATAATCATAATCATAATCATAATGACTGTGTAAGGCACTGGCAAACCACCCCGTATTGAGTCTGCCATGAAAACACTAGAGGGTGTCACCCCAAGGGTCAGACATGACCCGGTGCTTGCACAGGGGATACCTTTACCTTTATATTAGTTGTAATCCTGTTCTTTTGTTGCCTTGATTTTATTTCAAACTAGCAAGAAAGCCCATTGAAAGTGGGCGCTATGACCCAGGGGACACTGGGAAGTACAGCTCTCTCGCTCTCTCTCTGTCTCTCTCTCCCTCTTGCTGTGTGTGCCTGGCAGCAAGAGACATAGCAGATAATTAGGGCTCGTTCTTAGGAGGGAAGGAGCGCTGGTGTACAGTTTGGGGTAGCTCTCTCTCCCACCGTTGTAGCAGGGGCGGCTCTCTCTGTGTCTCTGTCAGTAGCTTGGGGCAGTTCTCTCTGTCTCTCTCTCTGCCTCCTTCGATAGGAAGGAATAAGGGCTTGTGTTCAGTCTGTCAGGGCTCTGTGTGTCTCTCTCTGTCTCTAGTGTGTCTGAGAGGAATGTGGCTAGTGTCCAGAGAGGGAGGGTGGGAGCTGTAGGGGCAGGGCCAATCAGGGTGCAGCCAGCATTCCAACTTGGACAGCTGGACACATCCCACTCCCCAGGGTGTTTCACAATATATAGAGGAACCATGAATAAAACAAAATTTTCTTTTTTAAAAAGCTGTAGTCTGTTTATATACCAACAACTGGTGTCTTATGAAGCCAGCACCACCCCTCATGCTAGTCAATGAGCTTTGGAGTCAAGTAAATGGGCTGCAGTCTAGGATCAAAATCAAGTGAATAAAACCTGTCCCCAGGCAGTTCAACAAGGATGTGGGCAAAATTGTGAGGATACAGAGGAGAACAAGAAGAATAATCTGGGGACTGGGGATCAAGCCCTCTGAATAAAGGCTGAGGAATGTTCAGCCTGGAGTAGAGGAGGTTGAGAGGGGACATTACTGATGTCTTTAAGTATTTGAAAGATTGTCACTTGGAGGAGTGCAGGGAGCGGTTCTTGTTCTCAAAAGAGGAAAGGGCATGCGGTAATGGGTTTAAAATATGTGTAGAAAGGTACCAGCTAGATATATATAAGAATTTTTTCCCCACAGAGTAGTTCAACAGTAGAATAGGCAGTCTAGGGAGGTCCCCCCCCCCCCCGCCGCGACAATCTTCAAGCAGTTGCTGAACAGATACTTATCCTGGATACTTAGGCTGATCCTGCATAGAGCTGGGAGTTGGACTGGATGGCCTGCACGGCCCCTTCCAACTCTATGATTCTATGAGATAACTGCAATATCTATGTCCACTTATTATAGCAATAATCTGTCTTTGGTTTCTCTCATGGTGGCCCCAATGGAGTGTCCTTTCCATTGAGCTTCACTTAGCACCAATTGTGCTATCTCTTATTTACACTACCTTTCCACTCCATCAAGGTCCATATTAAAACATTTAAAAAATTCAAAGTACAGTTTATATTGCAACTCTTTTAATTAATGTTTTATTATTAAAATGTACACTTAAAAATTTAGATGCCAGGCTAAAACATCTCTTCTTACTCAGGCTTTAATTAAGGTGTCGATCTTTTAAAAAAAATTTCAAGCCTGCTTCTCGCTTGAGAAATGTGTTAAGAAGCTCATTTTAAGATGCGATATGTTTTAAGCAATTTGTAATGTTGGACTGATCATGCTGTGTTTTGAATAGTTCAGCAACTGTAACAACTTCTATGGAGTTTATAGTCCAATTAGGTTTTGCTTTGTAAGCAGGCTTTAAGGAGACCTAGCATAGGTCTAAGAAAATAAATAATAAATAATACTTCCAGCCACGCATTCCCTTTGACAGGGGGAAAAAAGGAAATGCTATCTGAGAACAATATTGTAGTGGAATCAAAACATTATAGTGGTTACAGTGAGGGATGCTTTAAAGGCACTTAGCAGTTGAATTGTATCTGGTTTGATGTCTGTGATCAAAGTGAACCAGTTCTCTAGCACCGGGCTTGAAAAACTTGTAAACGACTTTGCAATTGCTTGTGTTAATTGCTGTGTTATGTAACATTATTTTTGATAAAATTTGTATTTAAAAAACCCACAGAATCTGTGACTCCCAGAATGCTTTGCAAAACTGCATGTGCTCACAGACACAAACACATACAGAGACAGAACCCTCCTGATTCAAAGACGGGCAGCCATTGCCATCACTAACAAATGCAGAAAGGAACACCAAAGAGTAGATTAAAAAAAAATGCGGTGAAGACTTAGCCGCAGCCTCCATTGACACAGTGGAGCAGTGGGCGGCAGGAAGATGCCGGGGGGGGGGGGAGTTCAGTGGTGGTAGGAAGGGTTTGTGCTGAGTGAGTGTATCATGCCCGCACCATTGGTGCTGACCCAGCTGGGGAGGCTTGGGAATCGCAATGCCAGGTAGTCTGAGGTAGGACCAAGAAGGAGGTGGGTGCCTCTCCTTGGCTTATAGTGTCGGGTGGCCTGGGACAGTGCTGACCATAATGGGAAGTTGATGAAGTTTTAAGCACAGAAGAAATATGCTGATCATACTGAGCCCCTATGAACAAACCTGCAGCTATGTTATGGATCAGTTGTCTTGTGCAAGCAGCCCCAGATATAAATAGATTGTTATTAAACCTTGGATAAGTATGGCAAGGTCATTAACAGGAGCCTAGGGAGGGATGGGTGAGTGTATCTTTATGCACAGGCTGCAAAGAAACAAACAGTACCATCTGTTCATGATGATCACACTGGAGCACACTTGACAATGAACAGTGGAGAACAAGAGTGTTTAACCAGGGATACTCAATCATCACTCTGTTTGGATTTTAATTTGTTCATAATTATCAGGACACAGAACACTAAAATGTTGTTTTGTTTTTACTACTTGATATTGGATCAAAAATGTTCTGTGCACTCACATTTCCACATTGTTTTCCAATTTCTCACTCCTCATCATTGCTATATGTTGAAACATCAATATTAGATCATCAATATTGTATAAAAAAGATGTTTTGCTTCGGCTGGGATAGTGGTGGTGCCAGGGAATTGCATGGCTTGGCGGTCTGCTCTAGCCTTGCCTAGTTTGCCTGTTTGTTTCGGAGTTTGTTCACGGGAACAGTTACTGAGTTTCATTGTCAGATCTGTTTTGCTGAAGTTGTTTTAAGAATAATGAGAAAAAGAAGCATTTGTCTGTAAAATGTTTCATAGATCAATTTTAACTCCATCTGCGCACAGGGATCGTGGGGGGGGGGGATTCTTTTCTTCTTATAACTCCCCAAGATGGTTAGTTCAAGAGTGGCGGTATTGAAATACAAGAATAAATGAATGAATAGTGCAAAAAAGAATCCTGAACAAGTAACTTGGTAATGTTAAGAACACTGCCAATAAATTAAACACTGAAATATGTTCTTCGCTTCCTGCACTCTATTATTTCATTGGATTCAATTTCTTTAGAAAAGGTACATCTGAAACCTAGGGCTCTCCAACCCTATTGTGGATACCTTTGGAACTTAGAGATGGTGGTAAATGCTGTCACAGGACATTGATCAAAACCCAAAATGGATGCTGTAGGAGATAGAGTCAAAGACAATACCTCCTTGTGCAAAAAAATTGCCTGAAAAAGACGTGGGTGGGCTTCTACACCTAAACACCTTTCTTCCTGCATGGGACAGTCCATCTCAATGGACTCTAAGACTATATTTAAGCTATCCCTGTGCTTTGCAAAAGTGCCTCATGACAGGAATTAGACCTGAAGGGAACTAAATCACACACTAGCTAAGGGAAGCCCAGGTACTTATCAATCTCCCTCATCCTCCAGTGGCTGCCATTGAAGCTATGGAAAATAGACTTGTGTATTTATTTTGTTATTAATTCTAATAATTAGGAAAATTGGTGTTTTTCAAATATCATAATATGAGAATGACACAAATTCCCCAGCTAAACAGTCTCTCTATATATTTTAAAACACCCTGATTTTCTGTCATTTCGCATTTGACATCTTGTATTGAATTTATATGGAACAGACATCTTGTGAGGTAGGTGGGGCTGGGACAACTTTGATAGTATTGCTCTGTGAGATCAGCTCTGACAGGATAGATTCAAGTTAGTAGCCGTGTTGATCTGAAGCAGCAGAAAAAATTAAGGGCCATTCCGCACAAGTTTAATGTAGCAGGAGTGTGGCAAATTGTAAATGCTACTAATTTGCAGTTATGCACGATGTCGCACACAATCTGCTACACTCCTGAAACAGACCCGCCAAAAGCGCTTCGTTGTAGCGCTTCCAGGGAAATCCCCACAAGTGGATTCACCATCTGGAAAGCGCAACACTCTTGCAAACAATCTGCAACACTAGCGAAAAAGTTCTGTGCGTTACCATTGTTGCGGTTTCAGCAAAGTCCCTCACCCTGGCTCTCTCCTCTGATCTTCCGATGAAGCGATTGCCATTTTTTTTTCTCGGAGCGAGCAGAGAGCAACGAACCGGCGAGCCTTCATTCACCCAGTGAGGCTTCTCCGGCTGCAGTCCACAGAGCTGCTTTAAAGCTCCCCTCAGGTCACCAAGCACAACACAGCCCCATTTGCAAGTTCCCTTTATTTTCAGCCAGAAATCGCGCCCGTGCACGGGGGGGGGGATTTTTTTTTCACTCGGGGGAGTGTGGCAATGATGAATCGGCAGAGGCTGCAGTAGCAACTGCTGTTCTGATCTAAATCAGGGCTCCACACTCTTGGGAAATGTATTCCTGTCACTGTGGCATGTGACTGACTTGCTTATGCTTACAAGACAGGTTGAGAGAACCCCATCACCATTCTGTCACATAGCATAATGGCACGTGTAGTTTTGCTGTTACACTATATTTTTAAGTTTCTCTAAATTCCAACAGAATTAAAGACAACAAAACAGAGGTCAAAGAGTAAGAAAACCTATCATTATGCAATTCAGAATACTATTGAAATTCTTTTTTTTTGCACTTTATTGATAACTTTATTAATAATACATTTCCAAGTTAACAAATCTTGTAGTCTTCCAACATAACAGATTTAAACTTTCAGTAACACTTTATACAACATATTGTATAATTTTCACATACTGAGACAAATATACAAGTTCTGAACCTCCTGTAATACTATTGAAATTCTAAAGTCTTCAGATGACTTAAAAATGAGGCAAATGAAGATAATCTCAGGGAAATGAATTTCGTAGCACTAGTGTAACCACTGGCAGTCCCTGATTTTGATTGATGCCAATGTTACGTCCATTTGGGGTGGCGTCCTGAATATTCATATAGGAGCATATACCCTGACCTGGATGGCCCAGGCTAGCCTGATCTCAGAGTCAGGCTCTGTTTAATAGTTGAATGGAAGACCACAATGAAAGTCCAGGGTTACTGCACAGAGGAAGACAATTGTAAACCGTTTCTGAATGTCTCCCACCTTGAAAACCCCAGAGGGTTGCCATAAGTTGGTTATAACTTAATGGCACTTTCCACCACGATATACTCTCAACATCATTCTGAGACTAAACTGCTTAGAGCTTTAAAAATCAAAAACAACTAATTGAGTTGTGTCCAGAAATATACTGTTTCAAACAGACAGTGCATTTGTTAGAGCACAGTGAAAGGTGAATAACAGGAAAGGGGGTTGGAATTTTTCTAAGACAGCCTGATAGTCAAAGGTTCTCCTTTGATTGTAGTCTTGAGTATATTTGAAACTAAAATATGTGTGTTGGAATATATTGGGATATTATGAATATTCTGGCACATTACAAAGGTTTACAATGCAGAAGCTATCAGTTCTGTGAGTGTGCATGCAGATAAGAATCAAAATAACAAACAGACCTATCTTTTCAAACTAATATGAATTCTTTTATTACGGGATTTTCATTCTAGACAGAATAGTAAAAGTTCTAATATAGATTAACTAGGATGGATGGAGATACCAAAATCTATGTTCTGCTCGCATGATACATAGTATCAAGAGCACTGGCACAGTGTGGAGGGAAGTTGTCAAAGAAAGAAGGAAGGAGGATTACCTGAGAGTTGCATTCTACACATCAAAGGAATAAGAGCAGGGGAGAGCATGAGAGGATGTTCTATGTCTCTCTCTCTCTCTCCTTGACTATTACACTGCCCCTCTGAATTCTGAGGCTAAGGAACAGTGCAAAATTCTTCACTTCCAACAATGTGATCATGCCTAAAGAATGCTGAGCATGTCATGGACATGTCACACCCCCAAAGTGCATCTATCTTGCATCTAGAACCAGTTTGGTGTAGTGGTTTGTAGCGGTGGCTTCTAATCTGGTGAGTCAGGTTTGATTCCGCACTCCCTCACATACAGCCAGCTGGATGACCTTGGGCTAGTTACAGCACTGATAGAGCTATTCTGACCAATCAGTAATATCAGTGCGCTCTCAGCCCCACCTACCTCACAGGGTGTCTGTTGTGGGGAGAGAAAAGGGAAGGAGATTGTTAGCCACTTTGAAACTCCTGGCAGAGAAAAGCGACATATAAAAATCAACTCTTCTTCTGTCTCTAGGCCATATGCTAGCTCTACAACCATTGCATAACCAAGATGTCTTGTAGCCCACTTAAAGAATTTGAGCCAAAACAAATCTTAATCTTTCCTTCCTAGCCAGAGGCCAGCAAAGCACCTGGGCAATTTCAAGGAAAGTCAAAGGACTTTAGATCAGCAAACTGTTATGAGTTTGTTGACATACATCCAAGTTGTCACTAGATTTTAATTGAAATTCAAAGTAAGTACGAAGGTTGTTTCTCAGGCAAATTGTCCTAAATATTGCATGGGAATCTAAATGGGTTTTCACAAGAGTAACAAAGTATCTCTGGCACCAACAGATTATGGTCTACATTTAATATATAGATAATTTTATGTTGTTCAGTGTGACACCATTGGTCCCTGCCTCATGATGTCACCCCTGCTTGTCCCATGCATCTTGGTCATTGCTAGGAAAAGCTTCATGATTTCATGATCTGTTGGAAAATACTGGCAATAGTCTGCTAAAATGAGTCTTATCCTGCTGACTATAGAAGAACTGTAGATGTCCACTCATCCTGTGTGTTTTTCAACTTTTAAGAGATATTGTTCTGTGTTTTCGTTTTGTCTGTTCTGACATGTTTTGTCAAACTTGCTTCATCCTGCTGTGATCTATTGGTTTCATGCCCAAGAAGACTTTTAGTCGCATTAACTTAATAATAAAGGAGAGACATTGCTAGGGATGAAGGGACGAGGCTGAAATGTGAGTTAGTAAAAAAAATTCTGCATTTCCATAAAAGTTCCTCCTTCCTTCTGATAATGATGAGCTAGCAATGTTAGAAATGAAGAACACATTTTATTACCTTTGGGATGCTCCATCTACCCTGCCTTCTCAAAGCAATCTACAAGTCATTGGTACCCCTGAAATTTGCTGTTTCTGGGACATTTGTTCATCTGTCTGTGTAAATATGTCAACATGAACAGCAATGAAAAATGTGTGGAATTTTTTTCCTCCTACACATAATACAGTTTTGAATAAACTGCTTAAATAAGAAAAGATCTCTCTTAAGCAGCCATGCTATAGAGAGAAAGGGCATTAGATTCACTTTAATTGTTAGATCTGTATACTCCCAAATGAGAATATGCAGCACATAAAGTGATTAAATTATGATCCTGCATGTCAGTTTCATCATGAGAGAATCTCTTGGGCTTCCGGTAGGGTTGACAGCAGTACTAGGGTAGAATGGATTTCATCTTATTAGATGTAATTGCACCACATAAGGTCATGAACATTTTCTCAAAAAGGACAGGCCCAGTATAATAAAATCTCAATCTGATTGACAGCATATTGACTGCCCAGGGTATTTATCCATGTTTGTCCATAGAGCCCTCAAGTTCTGCCTTGCAAAACATGAAGCCAAAATATTACTGACAGATTATATGTATATATAAAACTAAAATGTTGATGGCTCTCACCAGCCATGAGAGAGACAGGTGATGGGGACATGTGGTAGACCAAACAGCTGCCAGAGTCCTGTCCACATTGGCAAAGGAGAGCAATCTGGAGTAGTCCAAAATAGGACATTGAGACAGCTAGGAGGGCTCCAGCTCTATTATTGTGTTAAAGTCAGCAGTTAAGTCATGACAGGGCAACAAGTTTTTCTTTGTCAAAAGCTCACAAATGCCTTACAATTAATACCTAATTGTGCAATTTCAGACTGTCCTGTAGTTAAGGATGTCAAAGCCCAGATTGTTTCAAATAATTATGCCAGGCAAGAATTAGCGAGTGCAACAGAGGCAGCAAAAAGCCATTTGTGGCCTTTATTGTCATCTCATAAGCTTGCTTAAGTGTCTTATAAGAGGTTAATGAGGCCTTGTCATGTGTTTTCCACCAGACTTGTTCTAGCTGTCTCAATTCACATTTCTGTGAGCCATCTTAGGACAGGAGTAGAGAGTGCATCAGGGAGCAATCTCATGGATGGCCTCAGATTGACAGATATGCCGGTCCTTTGCAAGCTTATCTATTGACCTGCCAGAAGCATTGGATCCCTCAGAGCATTCTGGAATCTTCTTGGCTCCATAGATCTTCCTGGGTGAGCATAAGTCAGTTCATCACTTACACTCAGACTTATGCTTTCAGAGCAAAATGGTCTGGCATTCTTGCATATTGTACCAGACCATACTGAAGCCCCTCCCCAAAGATCAACTCCAGGGTGTGACTTGCTTGATGTATGGGACACATGCAAATTGATAAAGCCCTAGTGTTACCATGGCTGACGCCAGGTCCAAGTCCTATGAGGTGCTGGATTTTCCCACATGGACATTGAAGTCCCCAAAGACTATCAGCCTAGGGGATTGAGACCCACTCAGCCACTGAGTACAAGACCCATTCAGCCACTAGTTCCAGGAGGCTCGGAAAAGCATTTTCTGGTGTGTTAGGTGGCTGGTACACCAGCCAAATGGCCAAACGCTCTTTTGCATTCCACACCAGGTCCATACATTCAGTGCCTGAAATTCTTGGAGTGGGGAGTACCCTGAAGGAGAAAGACTCCTAAATCAGCATCAGAACTCCACTCCCAACCTTTTGTCTGTGATTGGTGAAAGACTTAGTATCCATGTAGGTCCAGTTTTTTCATGGTGACCATCTTGCCCCACACCCAGGTCCCAGTCATAAATGTCTGGTCCCTATTCTGCTCCACATTTTCAGAAGAGCGATTTTGTCATTTATGGACCTCGCATTATAGAACACCTATAACATGGAAAGGCTATTTCTCCTAGCTCCAACCCATTATATCTCAGAATGGGACAAAGATTAGAAGGGGTGCAAGCATTCCCATATCTCCTATTCTTTTGTTTAATCCATCTTCTCCCACCACCATATCTTCCATGTCCCCCAATATTAGGGATCCTCAGCCTCTTGCTAGCCTCCTTATCTTCCATAAATCTACCTTCCCCCCTAATTCCTCTCCAACAACCCACATATAACTACATACTCCCCCACTTCTCTTTTCACCCACCTCACAGTATAAACTTCAGTATCACTCCCCTCCCCTCCCTTCCACTGAAGCAATTCCCATTATGGGGCTCTAACCAATCACTTCAGCATCTGTAGAAGTTCTTAGGGTCCCAATATTAGGTGTTAAGATGAAGTCTCCAGTAGGGCCCCTATTATGGAGTATAAATGGTCTTTTGGGGATTAAGAGTGGTAAATAGTCCAGTATCTGCCAGGTTATTGGGGGCATCAATCTACAAGCAAGCTCAGTAATAGCTTGAGTCCTTCAAGTGGCATTTTATTGGTAGAAAAATGATGATCAGCCATCTTTGTCATCATCTTTGTAATTCCATTTGTCACTGTAACTCAAGTCTCATAGTGATAGGCAGTAATTTCTAGGGTTTCTAGGTTCACAGTTGAGTTTAGAAGTCCCTACTCACCTAACCTGCTGGGTGCCATCAAAGTCTCCTGGCTTCCTAGAATCACTTAGGGGTCATCTGCAGCAGACTTGCAGAATGCATTATTTTTCTCAGACTCTCCCAGTTCTTTCTGATGAGCTCTGAACCCCCACAACCCGAGCATTTTTGTAAGTACAGAAGAAAAAAATACAATGTACTAGTGCACAATAGAACCCAGTACGATGATGGCTATGTCAGCTCAATCACAATCCCAGCAACAGCGGACATTTTTGTAAGTCCAATAGAACATACTAAATTTACAGAGTGCCCAACAGTATCAGGGCAATCACACAGTGCCCAGCAGAAAACAGTGCCAATGTAGCAATGCCAGCTCAACAGTAATGATGTCAAGAACAGAATCACAATCCAGAAGGGGGTTTGCAAGCCCAGCAGAACCCACACAATGTACAGTGTCAAGAGGTATTAGTGCAATTACAGAGTGCTCAGCAGAATCCAGTGCTACTGGCATTGTAAGCTTAAAAAGATTGATCTCAAAGCACATAGTCACAAATCCAAGCAAGAGGGAGAGGTGGGCTTTTGCAAGCTCTATGCAAGGAAGTGGAAAATGAACACAAAGAAACATGCTAGCAAAGGATGGAAAACCCCTTTTGAAGCTTATATGAGTAGTCTGAAACTGACAACAGTGTTTCCAAGGCTGGAGAATTCTGCCTCTCCCCCAAGTTGCATTGAAGTTTGATAAACATTTTGTTTGACCAGAGTCTGTCTGAAAATGTATCCATTCATGAACTGGCATGAACCTCCATGAATATTTTGAACATTTCTGCCACTTGACCTACCACAAACTGATCAAAATTCATCATGAACTTGGAAGTATAGCAGATTTCTTTGGAAGGGAACTTTCCAACCTTTTTTTGCTCTGTTCCTTGCCTCCTGAAACTCAACTCCTGGGAACTGCTGGATTGCTAGGAACAGCATGAAAGTGAATGGAGTAGATCTGTAACAGGCAGGGGATTGGATAAAATAGTGCTCCTTTCCTTTTCTTGCAGAATTGCCTTCCATAGGTAGAAAATATAGTTGGGATTTGAAGCCTTGGAAAACTTTAGCCCTCATTTTCAAATGAAACCGTACCAAAGTACACATGAATACATTAGTTCATATTTATCCCTTTTTAATTTTGCAACTTCTTTCTTTCCCATTTTTGTTTCCATTGTCTAAACTATGATTGTAAATTCCTTGGTGCAGGGTCTTGTCTTTTTTGGGGGAAGGGTTGGTCATTTTTGTCTGTTTTGCTTTGCATAGTGCCAATGTATGCTGATAATGTGATAACAATAATAGAAGCATAAGAGTCAAAGGAAACAGTCCCTTTGCTGCATAACCCCATTGGCAAACATAAGCTCTTTTCCCAGTGCATTTGCATTAGAACGATTATCTACTATTTCCATCTTGTTAAGGGAATTAAGGCACTTAAAGACTTACAAAGCCTCACATTAACAAATTGTGAGAGTCACAGATGCAGTTTTCGTAAAAACAGTGAGGAAGGAAGAAATTACCCAGGAGATAGGGTAGTAGTGATGCACTCCTTTTTATCTCATGTCAAATGCTGAAGTTGAAGACATTTTAAGTTCAAAATGAATTCAAGTGCATTCCTTTTTCCTCTGGTAGTAATAGGACTGGTTCATAAATGCTGGTTCCACAAGAGATTCCTGCCCATTCTATAACAGTCTGCAGAGAAGTATCCTGGTAAACATATCGTCGTTTACTTTGACAAGGAACATTTTCCCTCCGTCATAAATGTCTGAATAATACTTTTATGAATCACTGGACTTATTGAAATTTCCTGCACTGCTGTAATATATTCCATCCTCTGACAGACAGGCCTGTTTTTCTGAAAGTTTATTGAAAAATGAAAGTCTCATATAAAATGTATTGCAGATCATTTATATCATCTCTATCTCTTTTTATAATCCATTCAGTTTTTATGCATTGAAGTAATCTCCTCCTGCACCTAAGTACTGAGAGGCAGAGATTAAAATACTGTGTATATGAAACAGGGTTCATAAATGATTATCTGTGACTCCTTGCTTTACCACAGCCACTTGGCAAAACTCAGAGTTGCTAAGAAATGAAATGAGGCTAAGGTGACTTGAGAACTAGTTTTCTTCTTCTATGACCACACAAATCAAATTTTGTAGCTTACTAAATTTGTCACTGATTAAGAAAGCACCTCTCCCTTGAGAATCTTTCCACTTAAATATTAGAAACCTAAAGCTTGAGGAACTATGAAATGTTTGCAATTAACTCATCAGAACTGTCATTTTTTTAGGACTGTGAGGATAGAGTTTCGATAGAGTTTCTAGAATTCAGGCTTTTAAGATATCCTGAAAATTGTCTTCTGGAAATCATATTGTGAAACATCAGTGGGCTTTTCCATATTATGTTGCCAAATATCGTGAGTACTTTGGTTCATCTTAGAAATCAAGGTTTCCCTTATGGTTTCTTGGTCCTCGAGGAAAAATTGAGGTCATTAAAAAGATATGGCATGAAAACAGTCACAACAAATGCAAAGGGAAACCAAAAGAAATTAAAAGAAATGACAAATGCCATATTTTGACAGTGTTTATTAATTTTTAAAAAATATACCCATCAATTTCAACAATTCAAATTCTAAGTGTTTTACAGTGACAAGATACATAATGCAATCAAGATAACCAAGCTACAAAAAGTAAAAATGACATAGACAACAGTGTTATTTGGGGAGGAAATTGTTTTTAATCTTATTACCAGGATGACTCCGTTGGCCAGTATACCATGGCAAGATATCAACATCTCAGAGGGCAATGATCAAGAAGGCAATTGGTCACATGGATCTCTCTATGTACCCTGTCTGTAGACATAGGTGAAAACAGCCAAAATTATCCATGCAGTAAGATCAATGGAAAATTTCCTGAAGGGATTCAGGGGCAGAATTAGCAACCAAACAAGGCATTCAAGTCAGATTGAACATGAATAATTTTATCTACAAAGTGCCATTCAAAAGATTCACAGCAGGACACTGATGGCATCACAGAGCCTTGTAATGAAGGCAAAATCAATTTCCTACCTATTGAAAATAGCTCTCCTGGACAGCTATTCTTAAGTACATTATTGTGCATCACCTGCACTGCCACCTGCACAGCCTTCAAATGGTCTCAAAGGTATTTTCAGTATCACTCCAGCCCATTTTCTACCACATGTCTTCTAGTTATCACCTAAGAGATGGTGTTTAGGAGTCATAGCAGTAGCTTGGATCAACATATCATTCTAGGAGTCAGTCAGGGCCTTGATCGGAGAATCTATCAAAACAGCTGAAAACCTTTTGCATTCTTCTTGGAAGTCCATCAAGAACTGGAATCTTCAGGGGTGGGGAAGTTTAATTAGCCTTCAGCACCAAAAGAGGTTACTATGCCTTATACATTTTGATTCTCACCAGATAATGATCTCAATAACAAATGGAATGCAGAACCCCCCCCCCACCACCACCCAGTTGCATTCTCCTCAGCTCCAGAACAAAACACAGAGTAAGGTACATGATCTGCATAATATGTCTATAATATATTAGGGCTAACCTATGGTCATTGTGGTGAATTTTTGAGTTACATGATCACAGCTGCTAAAACACAATAGAACTACAAGTTAAGACCTGAAGCCACTTTTGTAGCCCTAGCCAGAATGCCTGTCAGACAGCAAAGTGGGCAGTACACCAGTGTAAGCTGTCCTTCATTCACAGTAATCACTAAGTATGTGTACTCTACAAAAGTGTCTTTTTGAATATGGCATCTGGTAAGCAAAATGAAACCCTTATGAATAATTGCTGATCAATTTTCATCTGTCTGTGTGTGTGTGTGTGTCTGTCTGTCTCTCTCTCTCTCTGACTCTCTCCATCCATGCATCCATGCATCCATGCATCCATGCATCCATGCATCCATGCATCCATGCATCCATGCATCCATCCATCCATCCATCCATCCATCCATCCATCCATCCATCCATCCGTTTCATGAGGCTCAGGGCAGTTTACACAAAACCTGAAGAATATACATAGAATCATACTACCAGTAATAATAATAACCATCACAACAGTGGGTTCTAAATTGAACAACAGGGATTATAACAATTTATAATATGATAACTTTCATAACATTTAATATAAACCCATAGGGAGGTCGGCTTGCGTTCAGATCATGTGGAAGGGGGATATCTGGGGGACCAGCAGATTATTTTAGGTCGTACTGCCTCTACAAAATGCCTGTTGGAGGAGCTCCCTTTTGCAGGCCCTGCAGAATTGTGGGAGTTCAGACAGGGCCTTGATCTCTTCAGGAAATATGTTCCACCAGGTGGGGGCCAGGGCAGATTCTATTCTAAGGGTGAAACAAGATGTGATGGTGTCCCTGGGTCAAACCCATGGATGCTACCACCATAAAACAATGTAGTAATGCCACTAGGACCCAATCCTGATAGGACCAACAGTACAGTGGGCTGAGGCCCTCATAATTTTCCTCCTGTGAACTTTTTCAAGTGCTAAAACAGCTGTGCAACTGTTTTGGCAGTTGGAAAGCCACGGGTGTGTGGATGGGGGGGACAACAACAATATCTTACCCTACTGCACTGCACTGCAGCATTTATCTTTACGATGGCAGAGGTGTCTATGGGTCAACCCTGTGGATGTTGTCGCATTTAGTTTGGCTCTAAGCTGAGAAGGCAGTACCATCAGGGTGCGTGGCACAGTTAGCTGAGCCACTACAAAGCTTGACATTTCATCCAGCAACGTTTTAATAATACCCATCAAATTAACTATTTTGCAAAGGACTAAGTCCTGGTTGACAGGTATTTTATTAAGGACTGGCACTGAATAGATTCTATCCGACAAATGTTAGGAAATTGAGAGGGCATTACATTTGAGATAATTTAGTCATATGAACTCCTACTGGCAATCTGAAGCAGTTCAGCTGGTCTCTTCTCATAGAATCATAGTTGGAAGGGACTTCCAGAGTCATCTAGTCCAACCCCCTGCAGAATGCAATGAGAAGTAGACTTTAGTCACCCTGAACTAAAACATAGGTTCATATGGATTTCCTCAAGTAATCCACCATACATCAAGGACATCAGCATGGTTCCCAGAAGATGTGTGCAAAACGCAAACATAAACTATTGGCAAAATGGAACCCACATACGGAATGTAGTTATATGGCCTGTCACTATGCACCCATTCAAATATGATCAATACAACATAAAGCCAAACTGATCAGAAATAATCCCAAGTAAATATTTTGGGGGAGGAAAGGAAGATGGCATGAAGATGGCTCTCTCATTAGATCTCAGAAGCTTAGAAGGGTGACTGCTAAGGAAGACTCTGTAGAGGAAGACAATGGGGTCGTGGACAGAGGGTAGCAATTGGAGAGAGACAATCAAACCACTGTGAACTCACTTGTGGAATTCTGTAAGGAGCGGTCCTGTCTCCAATCTTATTCAATATCTTTATGCTCACTGTTGCCCAACTGGTGCAGAGATTCAGGCTTGCATGCCATCAGTATGGAGATGACACCCAGCTCTTCCTCCTATGCATGGCCACCCATACTCACCCCCAGAATCTTTAGCCAGATGTCTGCAAGCAGTGACGGGATGGCTCAAGCACAGTCATCTGAAATTCAACCTTTTAAAGACAGATGTCCTATGGCTGGGCAGGAAGGGTTCAAGTGAGGAAGCTCAATGCCCAACCTGGATAGGGTGCAGCAGTCAGTGACTCACTCTGCCAAAAATCTAGGTGTGATTCTAGTTGTCTCCCTTTCTATGAAAGCACAGGTCACAAAAGTAGCATGGCTGGCATTTTTCCACCTGCACCAAACCAAACTACTAGTGCCTTACTTGACCCCAGAACACCCAGCCACAGTGATCCATGCTACGGTAAGCTCTAGACAGGATTTCTGCAACTCACTCTGTGCAGGCCTACCCTTATCCCTGATTCAGAAACTACAACTGATGCAGAATGCAGCAATCAGCGTTCTCACAAGAACACCTTGGACGGCCCACATTCGGCCCATACTCCAACACCTGCAATGGTTACCAGTTGAATCCTTGATCGAGCTTAAGGTCTTTAAGGACATATGCAGTCTGGGTCTAGCTTAACTGAGAGACCCCACCTGGTGGAACGAGCTCGCAAAGGAGATCTGGGCCCTGTCTGAGCTATCACAGATCCACAGGTCTTAAAAAATAGAACTCTTCCACGAGGCATTTGGTTGAGGTCAGTGACAACATCTAGGGGGGCCCACCCTCTCCTATCCAGATAAGCACACTCTATGGGATTGTGGATGAAATGTTACCTGAAACATGTAATATTATGATTGCGGAATGTGAAGATTGTAAATATAGTAACCTGTGCTTGATATGTTATGCTATGATTGCTGATGATGTTATTGTTGACACAGTTATCAAACTTATCTTGTACTCTGTTACTCATCTAATGTTTTCTGTAAACAGCCCTGAGATGAAAGGGAGGGCAATATATAAGAACTAGCAAGAAAGCCCATTGCAAGCTGGACGCAAGGGACACCAGGAGGTGTATCTCTCTCTCTCTCTCTCTCTCTCTCTCTCTCTCTCTCTCCCCCTTTCGCTGGGTGTCTCAGCTCTCTCTGTCTCTCTCTCCCTCCATCACAGCAGGAGCAACAGGAGGGAATGAGGGCTCGTGTTTGGTCTGGTAGGGCTCTGTGTGTGTGTCTCTGGCATGTCTGAGAGGAATGTGGCTAGCGTCCATGGAGGGAGGGCAGGAGCTGTAGGAATTGGCCCTATTCCAACTCGGACAGCCGGACACGTTCCACCTCCCAGGCTGTTTCACAAATATATTGAGGAACCATGAGGAAGGAAGGAAGGAAGGAAGGAAGGAAGGAAGGAAGGAAGGAAGGAAGGAAGGAAGGAAGGAAGGAAGGAAGGAAAACACCACCTCTGCTTCTTCTTTGTCTTGAAAGCCCCTTACTGTGGTCACCATATAAACACATGCACAAATATGTTAAGATTGAGCCTCTGTATTGATACAGTGAAAAATATCCATGAATTAAGCAGTGTTCTGAATGTTTACAGTAGAGAGGCTGATTCTGTGAAGGCTCAAGAGGGTGACAGGTTACAGGGATGAGTGATAGGGTTGTGAGTGTCCTGCATAGTGCAGGGGGTTGGACTAGATGACCCATGATGTCCCTTCCAACTCTATGATTCTATGATTTAGCAAATGTGGGATATGAAATTGAATGGAAAAATGTTAACATTTGCTGTACATTAAAAGTAACATGCAAAGTTATTCTAAAACCACTGATTTAAATTGGAGTGACTCTGCATAGGGTTGTACTGTGTAAGTGTTGTCATTGGAGCATTGCACAGCAGCTTGATCATACTCTGAGTCACCTGGATTTAAGAACCAAAATAAGACATGGCTTGCCCTTTTGGTATTCATTGTCATTGGAAGGAGTTTGGATAAGAGAAATGAAACTATGTACCTTTGACTTTATGGAGCAATAAATGCCCAGCACAGCATAATAAACATCAGCAGAGAACATAAAGAGATCGTGAAACATTTCCACCAAAATGGTTGAAATCCTGCTTCCTCGACAAATCCATTGAGGCATTTACATCCCATTGTACTTTGCTAAGCTAAGGTTATTTTGAACAAAGGGAAAAGAGATCATTAAGAGATTAAAAACAAAAGAACTTTTTAGCTTCTCACATTACATGTCTTTCAGTGATGCTATTAGGGAAATTAATGAAACCCATTTTCTTTACTCTGGGGCGCTACAAAAGTCATTAGATTCGAATGAATACATAACACTACATCAATCTAATTTGAAGAGAGGGAATCGGCAAGCCAGATGCAGCTTCAGAGGGATGCATCTTCATGGCAGTGATGTAAGTTTCATAAATTACAGTAGAAGGTAAATTACAAACAACACAAAGAGACAATGATTCAGCACAGTGCAAACATAACAATTAAGTGTGTCTATATTCAGCATCACCTTGACAATTAAGACCACACATTGCTAATCTCTGGATTTGTCTCCTTTTATGTACCTAGTGTTTTCATCTCAACGTGGCCTTTGAAGCGCCTCTGCTTTAAATACTTATGTCATTCTCAATTTGCTTTGAATTTTCAATGCCAAAATGCAAAATAGTATTTTGAAGATGTGTAGAAAGTGAAGGCATTTTCTTGGAAAGGCTTGAAATGCACTTACGCTCCTTTAAAAGCACTACTTAAAAGTCTTTAAACATACCGTGTACAGCTTTAGATGGATTCATTGTGTCCTTTTACAGATTTATTCCCACAAAGATAAAATTGACACTAAGTGAATTAATTTCAACTAACATAAAAGATGTGGACAAATGAATCTGCCTCACACACTGTTTCTGCAGTGGAGGCTTTGCACCAGGCTGCAGTTTGAGCTGGGGGAGCATTTGGCCTGGTGCACCTCATGCACCCTGGATTTGTGCTTCCACATGGGAGCCAAGGCAGTGCAGTTTCCAGTGCAGAAACAGAGGCAGACCACTGGCTCATAAAGTATTGCCCCTCGTGTAGCGTCAGATTGCTGGTTCATGTAACCCCAGTACTGTTTACTCTGAGTGGTAGTGATGTTCTCAAGCCAAGGAGACAACCATTTCTATTCCAGCAGTTTCTTGAGAGCTACTCTAACCAGTGCTTGAAATTCAGCCCTTCCTGGGCTAGTGACAAAAGAGGTTTGTGTTGAATGGAAAGCTCACAGTACTAAATTCCTTCAGAACATACACTAAACAATTTATGTTACTTATTTTCTATAGTTCCTATAACATGGAATCATAGCAAAAGTCAGAAGGACATCTAATACCCCATGAATCACATAGCAAAGCAGAAAAATTTACAACTGGGAGGTTCTAGAACAATGGTTCTCAACCTTCCTAATGCCACAACCCTTTAATACAGTTCCTCATGTTGTGGTGACCCCCAACCATAAATAAGGACCTCCCAGTTGTAAAATTTTCTGCTTTGCTATGTGATTCATGGGGTATTAGATGTCCTTCTGACTTTTGCTATGATTCCATGTTATAGGAACTATAGAAAATAAGTAACATAAATTGTTTAGTGTATGTTCTGAAGGAATTTAGTACTGTGAGCTTTCCATTCAACACAAACCTCTTTTGTCACTAGCCCAGGTCTCCTTATGAGTCTAAGCTTCTCATTAGTCAGTCATATTGGCAACATCTACAGTGGCAGAAAGCTGGCAGATGGTGAACTTCAGGTGGATAGAGTGCTTCCACCTGGAATAAAATGTGGACCAGTTCACAGATCTCATCTCCTGTCCTTAATAATCAAACAGTGCAATGTTTGTGACTGATGCCTTCTAACAAGCCTTAGTGTACAAGAAAAAAGCCTCAACCCCTGTCCATTTGGAAGACCGGTCTTATTTTGCCATCAACCTCCTGTTAAGATTTAGTGTGAAAGCTGACTGACTGCACAAATATACATGCTTGAGTATGGTGTGTTATACCTTCCCGAGAAAATATGATATTTTGCAGTGTGGTAACTGTCACTCTGCTAAATTCAATGAAAGTCAGGAATATAAAGGCGATTTACAAGCTGATGGCTTTATTGCTGTTGCAGTTGCTGCTGCAGTAGGAAAGGTTTTCTTTGTCATAATCAATGAAACAACCACTGTAAATAATAGTTTATTCTTTGCCAAGCAGGAAGTTTTATGCCATTTTAGAAATGCCAAGAAAAGTGGGATTAAAGGTAAGTGGTCGAGTGTCTGCTCATCCTTATCCAAAATTCTTCCTCCCATCCATCTGTAGCCAACAATCCATTCTTCTATCCAGAAATCAGAAAAGATGGAACATTGTTTCAGAATGAATGAGCAACAATGGGCCATTTCCAAAGTGCCATTCTATTCCATTGTAGTAACGGGTTGTTAATAGACTTTTCCTGTCATTTCTGACAGATCTATTTTAGTTACTGGCTGCTAACAGAATTTATTGATCTGTTCATATAAACCTGCATGCGTACTGTTAGCAAAGTGTGATTGGACCACATTGGAAGGAAATGGCTTTCTTCCATTTCCTACCCCTTTGTTGTGCTTCTGAAGTGCTGTGATGTGCTGTTTAAAACGTCCATAGCACTTCTTTAATTGTTAGGCACACAAAGAAGACCATTTGCAGATGGGCTTCCCAAATCCTGTTGTCAGGTGGGGAACCCCCAACACTCTGTCCAATCTACTGCCCTAGAGAAATCAAGAAGCAGGAGAAAATTGACATCCAAATTCCTCTAGGAATTTCTTGAACTCTCTATGGTTAGGACCATACAAATTAGAGAACCACAAATGGTGTCATATCCTCCCTTGCTTCACCAGGCATGCCCCCTCCCCCCTTAGGGATGCCATATGCAGAGAGCTTTTTAGTTAAACTAAGAACGAAGTATGTACCCTCTCACATCTTAGTTTCCTTTCCAGACCATCAGTAACCGTGACCCACGGCCAAACACTAGGTATTAAACATTAACTTCAGTCACAGGTGTTCATTGTTTATTTAATTTTATTCAGATTTATATCCCAAGCCTCTCCCACAACACTGGGCTTCGGATGGCTCCCAACATAAAAAAAAAAAAAAACCAAGATCATAAGCATCATCATTAAAGCAGTTAAAATAGTTAAAATCTTGATACTCTCCCTGTGCCTAGAAAATGTTCTAAAGCCTTCTCAACCTTTCTAATGCCGTGACCCTTTAATACAGTTCCTCATGTTGTGGTAACCCCCAACCATAAAATTATGCAATGAAACTGAAATTGACCAATGACGTGAAGATCCATTGTTCATGATTGTAAATAAATAGGGTTTTTTTTCATGGTTTCTCAGTTCCGTTCTGCCTCTTATCCCACCATGCTGATCTTGCTCTTTTCGGCTGCTCCAGACAGATGAACGCTCTGTCTCAATCTACCCTGCCAGGCTATTATGTGGATGACGCTCCCCTGGCCAAGCTGCTCACCCTGCCTTGACCGATGTGAGAGGGTCATTCAACACCCAAAGGGATCCTGATCCCCAGGTTGAGAACCACTGTTCTATCTGATTAAGGATGAGAATATTTCCCTCAGTTTTGTATTTTATTTACTATCAAGTCATAATCACATTGTGACAACCCTGTAGAGTTTTCAAGGCAACAGACATCCATAGGTGGTTTACCATTGTCTGCCTCTGGGTAGCAACCATGGTATTCCTTGGCGGTCTACAATTAAAAAACTGACCAAGGCTTCCAAGGTCTGATGAGACTGGGTTAGCCAAGCCACTCAGGGCATTTTCCACATGCAATTCCTTTATTCTTCTGGAAGTGTTCTCTGCACTGCATCCCATTATATATCTCAGTGTGGCTATTATCTATGGATACTTAAATCAGGAGACACTCACAGGTGTCTGTTATGGAGAGAAAAAGGGAAGGCAATTGGAAACTACTTTGAGACACCTGAGGCCTGCTAGGTCACTGCAGCCCATTCCCAGTTCACTCAGACCTCTCACAGCCCCACATCCCTGTCTATCGTGTGGAGATGAAGGGAAAAGGTGTTTGTAAACCGCATTGAGACTCCTTTTGGTAGTAAACAGCAGAGTACAAGAATCCAGCTCTTCTTCTTCTAAGGGGCAACAGTGAAAGAAACGTGTGGGCACATAACATTATATCAACAGTGAAAAAATGGAGACAGAAGGAGCAGAACACCTGTGTACTATGACTACCCCATGTGGATTAGGGCAGGGGGACATTTTGGTGTCTGTGGCCTAATTCACACAAGAAGGGAAACGAGGTTGAATGCAGAATTGGGAGGAATTGGTTGCCATGTAATCTCCCCTTAAGTAGAGTCCCCAGTCTGATTTTCCCTTCACATATCTGAAGACATGACTCTGGAAACCGCTATGTCACAATTCCCAAAGGTCAGTCCTCTCCCACATTCAATGAACATTCCAAACCACAGGTTATTGACACCCATATCACCACACCAATGCCCTCATTTGTCACCACACCACCACAACCCCCCCCCACAACACACATTCAACCTCATTTCCTTACAGTCTGCATAAATCCTCCCCTTACTCTTCCCAATGCCAAGCTCTCTCTATCTTAATCACTCTCTTCCTTTCTACCTCCCTCTCTCTTTGCTATTTTCCCCCTTCCCCCCTTGCTAGCGCCCATTGTATCAGCTACAACAGGCTTTAATTCTAGTAGATAATAATTCTGAAGACTGTGGTGTTATGCAAAAGAAAGATTGGTTGGTGAGTGAGAGAGGGAGAGGTGTAGATATGTAGGTTGCCAGAATACAAGAAAGAGGAACTACTGTGCAGAAGGGGCTAGAGGAATAAATGAAGTGTCTTCTGCATCAACTTGCATGGGTTACTCCCTTTTAATTAAGAGACTTTCTGAAATGCATTCTGGAACTGGAATCTGTGTGTTTTGTCATAGCTTTTAATTACTTCTACCTTTGTCCCCTGTCCCCTGCCACTATCTTTGTCTCCTATCACCAAATCTCATATGTTAAACTTCCACAGTTCCTGCATCTTTGACTTTCCTACATATTAACATTGCACATTAGAGATCAGCATGAACTAGTTCGCGAGCCAAAAATTAATCACAAATTAGACCGGGTTCATGGCCCCCAAACCAAGCTTTGGGGAAGGCACCTCCCCTGAATATTTCCCAGATCTTTTGTTTGGTGTGGGGGTTCATGGATAATGAATCCATCAGCTGTTTAAACGGCTATGCACTATTTGAACCATCCATTTTGCTCCCCTCTTCCAATCGGGGAAGCAAAATAGCCCTTTGAAATGGCTGCCTGTAATTTAAACCTTACAACTTGGTGGGTCTGCCCATGAGCTGTTAGGTTTAAATGGACTGGAGGAAAGTGAAACAAATCTTCTTAGTGGGGGGAAGCAAAACAGACTGGTCCAAACCAGTTGGTTCATTTTGGGACATTAGATTCAGCTGACCGGGTTTGGAATACCCTGAATCCTGAACTGAACCTGAATTTTCCAAGTCGTGCCCATCCCTAACATACACATGCAATAATACAACAAAGCAAAAGAGGAATGTTGATGTGACCACATGATTTTTATCAGGATTTCATTTTTTGCAACAGTATTTCCGCATACCTACTTACAGTATTGTTTAGTCTCTAATCATTTTCTAGCCTCACTGTAATTAAGAAAATCAAATGTGTGTGTACCAGGAAGATTGGAATCTACATTTTGGGTTGGCTAGGAAGTATGTATTTTTAGTCAATGTCATAAACTGTGTGTCCCATCACTTTAATGGAGACTGGAGAAAGAAGGGAATTTTCAGTCACTGCCAAAGTGTTTAGCTAGGAAAGATGTGTAGGTTTGCTGCTGGCCATTTCAGACCTGGGCGTTTACTCATTTCACAAAGGGCAGGGGAGTAGGCATCTTGACCACTCCTGTTTCTCTTCTCTCTGTGTGAATATGATACTTATTCTTGTGTCACTTCCTGTTGTTGTGGTACTAAGGTGGATGAATCTATTACATCATTCATTTTAGCTGTAAGATATCTACTGTGCCAAAAGCCAACATCTGAGCTTCATTGATGGCTGCCTTTCCAGCCTGCTCTGAGGATTGCCATCTGTCAAATTTCCTTCCAGGGTCTTGCAAGAGGATTTCAAAGCAGTTTTAGTGCTCATAGTTTATTTTATGAGCACTAAAACATTTTGACCAAGTTTTGAAACTGTCTTCGGAGACTGGATTCTGAGGATCCTGAACTAATTTTTAGTTAACACATATAGCATTTTAGTTGGCTAGCAGGAGGGCAGTCTTTTGGCTGGAAGAAGATGCGACACACCACTAAATGGCCACAGCTTTATTAACCTTAACAATGGAGGGCTGGCACAGCATGAGAAGATGGAGCCTGATCTAACAGTCTGCTGACTGAAAGTAATCCCACAAACTCCAGAGGTGCCCTGAGGGTCCACCACAGTTCTCCACCAGGAACATAGACCCCCTTGCATACAGGAGTCATACTACTTCAGGAAGCCTCTTGTGGGGGAGGGGCAAGGGGCACAAACCTCCTTGGCTGACCCCCCACAGCCCATGGCGAAACAAGCCCATGTGCCTTCTCTGACTGCTCTTTATTTGCCACGTCTTATGGAGGCCCCATACCTCTGGAAGTCCGGTCACATACCGGACTCTCCACCAACAGGTTCTTTGTATGAACCCACAGCTGTGATGAATTTTAATTTGTAATAACCCAAAGATTTAACAACACTCAAAGTATAACCAACTGGAATATAGGGTGGGTGGGAGGGAAGTTGTTTGCATGGCGAGCCAGTCAGAGAGGCCGGGTCTGTCACATGTGGTGCCTTAAATAGGATCCATGGGACCCATCCCCTCCCCATTAGATGCACGTGCCTAGGACATGTAGTATGTGCCACCACAGGGGCTGCTGGAATGGTCACATCCTGTTCCCAGCTGGCCCTCTGCGTCTCTAACAGGCGGCTGTGGTAAGTCACGGCCACACATGATTTTAGAAACCAAAATCAGCATCCTTTTTGCCCTGACCTGGATAACTCAAAGTAGCTCAATCTCAAAAGCTTAGCAAGGTTAGTCGTCGCTAGTACTTGGATGGGAGACTACCAAGAAATACCAGGGTCATGCATGTGAAAGCAGGCAGTGGCCAACCGTCCATGAACATCTCTTGCCTAGAGTACCCTGCAGGGTTGCCAGAAGTTGGCTGTGCCTTGATGGCACTTTCTGCAACCATCATCCTTTTAATATGTGAACATCTCATCATTTCTGTATTGTGTCTGTATCTGTATTGTCTTTGTATCGCGTGACCAGCCTAAGGAAGTCTAACAAGCCGTGGTGCTTTATAGACTATATATACTACTGAGAATAAAGAGTATTCCATCACACTGACTTATTCCTGTAAAATGTACATATTTTCCAACATTGTATGTGTGTCAAAATAAGAAACATCTACTCATCCCTCAACTGCATATGGTTCATACAAGGATAATTGGGTACTCGGCTTCCATACCATTACTTGCCAAAAAAAAGCAACAGAAGTTGAAAACACTTGAATCACCTGAGAACACTACTATCAGGATAGCACACATGGCCAAATACTGAATAGGAGAAGCTGAAAGATCTGCATTAAGGAGAATTGGAAGAAATAACTCTTTCTATTCACAAGAGAGACAGAGAGAGAGAGCGAGAGAGACAGAGACAGAGAGAGAAATTACTATGATCTATCCTGTTCCAGATTCACCTTTCGTACTAACAGTCGGTTTACTTTACAGAGGGAAAAATAAAAAATATATCCTTTTATATGAATTTCTGAGGGTTTTTTTTACCAGCTAGTCTGGTTATAATATTTTACAAAGGAATTATTGCAAAAAAATTCTAACAATTATTTATCTGAAATGTTCTGGTCTGCTTTTCAGCCTCAGCTCCCAAGGCTGTTAATCAAATTAATCAAATCCTTCACTTTAAAATAATAAAACCAGTATTAAAGACAATGTTAAAAGTGGTAAAAACAACTGAAATGGTATAGAGTCTGTTTTTAAAATAGAAGATACCATTCTTCTCTTCTGGCTCCTCAAAAAAAAAACTTTACATAGTTGGTAGTAACCAAATGTCTCTGGAGGCAGTAATAAACTGTCAAACCACCACATCCTTGAAGAACCTATTCTGCATCACATTTGAATCAGGGACATCTAGAGCAAGGCCTCTGAAAAAATGTTAATGTACTGGCATGCTTATATGGGAGCTCATAGCCCTTTGGATGTCTTTATATCAAGTCGTATAAGTCTGATATGTTTAAGCTGCTGCCTTGATTCATTATTGGAAACAAACTGGTTTCAAGTGAAGTTTCAGGACTGGGACAATATGTTCCAGTTACAGATCGTAATCTGATCAAGGAGTTCTGATAATATTAGATAGTAGTGCAATGCAAAAAGTCCTTTCTCCACAGCTGGGGACAGAGGGTAGTAGTAGGGGGAAGTATGTCCCAGTATAGGACACTTAACTGTGGGATCCATAATCTCCCCAATGCTATTTATTATCTATATGAGCCCCCCGACCATGCTGATGACACCCAGCTATTTCTGTTAATGGATGACCATCTGTCAACACCCCTGGACAATATAGTCAGGGGTCTGGAGGCTGTGGCAGACTGGTTCCAGCAGAGTTGGCTGAAGTGGAATCCAGTCCAGACAGAGGTCCTCTGGCTGGGCCAGCACATGAAGAAACAGTTGATACAGCTCCCAGTATCTGATGGGGTGCAGTCAACACCAGTGCCTTTTGCCCAAAGTTTGGTCATGACTTTGGATCCCTCCTTATCAATGAAAGCTGAAATAATGAAGACAGCACACCTGGCATTTTTCTAGCTGCACCAGGTGAGGCAACTTGTGTCTTATCTCAAAGCTAGACCTAGCCAGAGTGGTCTATGTAACTGTCACCTCTAGAATAGACTTCTGCAACTTGCTCTGTGTAGGGCTGCCCTTGAGACTGCTCCAGAAACTCCAACTGGTCTGAAATGCAGCAGCTCAAGTCCTGACAGGTACTCAGTGGAGGGGACGTGTAACACCAGTGCTCTTCCAACTACATTGGAGACTGAATCAGGTTCAAGGTGCTGGTGCTAACCTTTAAATCCCTAAATGGTCTTTTCCCTCATATTCTCCCAAGACCATTAAGATCTTCAATTTGCAACTCAAAAGAGGTTAAACTGACCTCCAATGAGACCTTTTTGGCCATGGCGTCAGCCTGGTAGAATATCCTCCCAAAGGAGATCAGGGCCCTGTGGGACCTCAGTTTTAAATAGACCGATTATGCACAGGGCTAGAAATCCGGGATGGCAGCAGCAGGGCAGCCCCGATTATGCACCCTGACACCGACATCCCAGCCCTTGCCCAGCGCAGGGCCCTGGAAGACCCACAACAAGAGAACATGGAAACTTCTGCATTCCCTGGGATGCCGTGGGTGCCAGTGGATTCTGGGTCGGGCCAGCCCCGTGCATAAGTGGAAGAGCCAGCCTTTTGGCCTGGCTCTTCCCGGTGTTGTGCGCATGTGTGTGTGCACCTGCGCTATGCCGGGGCAGACCACATATTGCAGGGGATTCCTCCTCCATTACACGGGGCATGGCTGCTGCCGTGTATAATGGGTCAGAGCCTGCAAGATAAAGCTAGGTTTATGGTCAGAGTCCAAAATAACATCCACCCAAAGATTCTGACCTCACCACTGGGGATGAGGAGAGAGATCATAGAATCATGGAGTTGGAAGGTATTGGGGTCATCTAGCCCAACCACCTGTACAATGCAGGAACTCATAACTACCTGCCCACCCACAGTGACCCCAATTTCATTCCTAAGTGATCCCGCCACACACCAAAAATCTCTTGAATCCATACTGGCCTGGAGGAAATTCATAGAATCATAGAGTTGGAAGGGGCCATACAGGCCATCTAGTCCAACCCCCTGCTCAACGCAGGATCAGCCCTAACCATCCTAAAGCATCCAAGAAAAGTGTGTATCCAGCATTTGCTTGAAGACTGCCAGTGAGGGGGAGCTCACCACCTCCTTAGGCAGCCTATTCCACTGCTGAACTACTCTGACTGTGAAAATTTTTTTCCTGATATCTAGCCTATATCGTTGTACTTGAGAGCCAGTTTGGTGTAGTGGTTAGGAGTGCAGACTTCTAATCTGGCATGTCAGGTTCGATTCTGCACTCCCCCACATGCAACCAGCTGGGTGACCTTGGGCTCGCCACAGCACTGATAAAACTGTTCTGACCGGGCAGTGATATCAGGGCTCTCTCAGCCTCACCCACCCCAAAGGGTGTCTGTTGTGGGGAGAGGAATGGGAAGGCGACTGTAAGCCGCTTTGAGCCTCCTTCGGGTAGGGAAAAGCGGCATATAAGAACCAACTCTTCTTCTTCTTCTCTTCTTGAAGTTTAAACCCATTACTGCGTGTCCTTTCCTCTGTAGCTAATGGAAACAGCATCCTGCCCTCCTCCAAGTGACAACCTTTCAAATACTTAAAGAGGGCTATCATGTCCCCTCTCAACCTCCTTTTCTCCAGGCTGAACATTCCCAAGTCCCAAGTCCCTCAACCTATCATCTACCATCCCACAGTGGTGAACAGCAATTCCCCAGGTATGCAAGGAAGGGCCACAAGAAACAAAAGACTGGCACATCCCTTCCTGTCTACCCACTCACAATCTGCCTAAGTTCATAAGTGGGAAGATCCCTTCCTGACACCAAACCCCTCCATGTGGAATTTTAGTTGGGGACATCAGTTTAGTTTAATTTATAATGTTTTTAACTTTTATGATGTTTGTACAATGTTTTAGAGTGTTGTTACCTGACATGAGCAACACAGAAGGGCAGGCTGAAAATAAAATTTTATTATATTATTCAAGCTGGTACATCCATGCTGGGGAAAGTTCTTCATTTTTGGAAGCAATCTGGTATTACAGTGCAAGGGCTACATTTATTAGTACGTTCAGCAGCCTGCCAACGTGATCTGTAAAAAGGAGTACAACCACATCCAGAATGATTTGAACAGAAAGGCACGATCAACACCACCGCTATGCCACTACACCACTACTACTCATACATAATTTTTACCCACACACAGTTTCTGAAACAGGATAGGATTTTGTTAACAAGAGAGAAAACACGGATTTCTTGAATGCTAAACACACACACAGTGAAGGTTTTGAACTACAAGGTGTTTTCTGTCCACAAACCTAAGTAGTTTATTGATCTTACGGATGAGTTGACTTCATAGTTATGGGAGGAATATGATCTTTTACCCACCCATTAGTGATCATTCATCCTCACAGACATAATGGCCCATGAATCTTTGAGATTTGACTGATTCTTTTGCTGTCAATTAAAATTGCCGAGGAGCATATTCATCAAGCCCATCCAAGCAGAGCTTTTGGCAATGTAACCCTTTGTCATTTCACTCTTCTGAAAAATGGCATTGTGAAAACATTGTGAGATCACACAAGAAATAGGGAAAAAACCATAATTTACTAATTGACTGGCAGTTTTGAGCTCTTTCCCACATCTTCAGAGGTTCATTGATAATCTTGGGAATCATGGTTAAATATAAGGCACCTCAATTGCTAGGTAGCATCAAGATATTTTGCTGCTATTTCAGTGATAATTTGATAAGGTATTCATAGGAAGATCCTATGGATTACTGCCTGGATTATCAATAAATTGATTGTTTGGTATGCTAGAGTGTCCACAGCTTAGTCTTTTAGCAAAAGTGAAAATGGAATAGCTTGCTTCATAACAAAGGGAGCAATCCTAAATTGGTCTCCTCATAATCCTATTCAAATATCTTCAATGGAGTTTACTTTTATTGGAAGTGAGGGCATGTCACTTTGTGGTCCCATAGCAATGTGGACCTCAGCATTTTTTTTAAATGTCTAGCAGGAAATGGAAAGGGGAGGGAGGGTGTGAGCATGGGCAAATGCTACCAAGGCTGTCACATGTTTCTCCCTCCAGACAGGTTTTTCCCTGTTTGCGCCCTGATTTGCAGCAAGACAAGAAGTAGGGAATTGGTTTTTGGCGATTTCCCTAATCACGGAGCAAATCTAAAGAAAACTCACGAAACCTCTTGGAGAACTCCGGGTTGATGCCAACGTCTTGTGGAAGCAGCACTAGAACCCGTGAATAATGTGAGGCTGTCCAGAGGCAAATTCCTCATAAGGAATCAGTCTAGATGTTGTCCCAACCAAGTGAAACTAAACTCTTGTGCTTTAGTTTAAGGCCTTCTATGCATATTAGTAAATTTGGATCTAAAATATAGTTCCTCTGATAAAAAGTCAATTGGTATCTAAAATATGAGCCTGCCTGATGTTTAAGATCTACTAGTGAGTCCTGTCTTTTCTCATGTTTTTACAAGAACAGGGTCTTTCCTACTGCAGCCCAGAGTTGTGGGAGATAAATTGGGTCACTTTATCTTTATCTTCCTGAAGGGGTGTAAAAAAGAAGGCATGTGATTTTCTCTCATCCTTTTGTGTGATTTTTCCCTTTTGCTTTTGCTGATAGAATTGTTATTTTGTTGATGTGTTAAATCTAATGGTTATTGTTCTGTTTGTCATTGTTGTAAACCTATGTGATTTTTTTTAACTGAAGGAGAGTATGGAGATGTTTTAAATAAATGGTATTAAATTATTATCAAATTCTTATTTCAAACATTAGCATTAAATATCTTGCATCCATTATTAGCCTAAATATGATAATCAGTAGGATTCCATACTTGATTTTTTCTATATCTCAGTATTGTAAATTTAGTATTTGAGATTTAACACTTTTGTTTGTGTGTTAATTCTCAAATGCTAAGTATCAAATATATAAAACTAGAGGCAAAGCCCATTGTATCCGGAAATACTTTCCTTGCAGGGAGCTCCTGGCAGGCGCGCAGAGCGTGGCTGGCGGGGGCTTCCTTGGCCGGCGGCCTGACGCAGTGAGAGTCAGGCCACCGGCAAGGGAGCAGCTGTGAGCCGCGCTCTGCACGGCTCACAGTTGCTCCCTTGTCGGCAGGCCGGGAATCGGCCGGGCCAATCGGCAGGCGCTTTGCGCCTGCCGATTGGACCGGCCGATGGTCTGTCCGGAGGAAGGGGCCAATTGGCACCCTTCCTCATCCCAGACAGAGCCCGCCCTAACTCCTCCCCCTAAGCCCTTACAGCTTTATTCAGTCGCCGCGGGCTGTGTAAAGATATGTATTAAAATATCGAATTCTATTGTTTATCAGATTTAGGCTAATAATGGAGGATAAACATTTAAAGTTGGGTTAAGAAGCAAACATCTATAACGTTAAATAAAATGGGTAAGCAGTAGGAGGAGAAATTTGCACTCCTTGCGTGCCTGATTGGCCAACCATCCAATGAATGGCCAATCAGGTAGGCTGTCCCCCTCCTGGCCACATCCCCCTCCACTGCCAGACCACTCCACTTCACTGCTGGCAAGAGGTGAGGAAGCTGGAGAGCATGAGCTGGGAGGAGGGGGGAGGGCCTGGTAATGCAGCTGGGGCTGGGGCTGGGGACTGGGAAAGAAGGGAGGCAACCCCTGCCAACACTCCATCCTGCCCAAGAACTTGGAGAGGGAGAGGGAGGAGGTGAGTTCCCACCAGCACTCCCTCATGCCCTGAGAAGGTGCACCATGACCTCTCCAGCATTCAGCCAGCCCAGGGTGAAGAGAGAGAGGGTTAGTACCTGTTGTATTTTAAATTACAATGGGCTATTTTGCTAATCACATATATGAAACAGAATATTATGATAGATTATATGACCTGGTAATATACAGAGATTAATTTGGGGATGAAAGTAGGGATGGGAAGAAATGTTTTTCTGGAAATCCTCATAAGCTCCTGTGTTAGTCCAGTCCAGAAGTAACTTTTGAAATATGGAACTACTCTACAGTAGGGTATAAACTGTATTTTTTGTTGTTTTAGACAGCATTAATTTAACACTGATAGATGCCATTTTAGAAAATGTTCTGAGTCAAAGCTGGTTAATTGCTTATACTGGAAGATGTGTCTATAGAAATTAGGGAGTTCTTTCCCTGTACGTGATCCATTTCAAGCCTTTCAGTCTCCACAGAATTATGTCAGAGGATAAAGTCTGGTCATGGGGGAAAAAAACATGTAAAGACGTTTTTCAAGACCTTACTTTTTGCTGGTACTCCCATCATCCATTTTGGATAGTAGCAGTGCAGTTTTGCTCTTTTGTTCATAGTACCCTCATATTTTCTCATCATCATGCACAATTTTAAGTTCCAGAATCATGGACACATGGCATTAACCATGTTTTATGCACTTAGGAGCTTTAAAATCATATTCTTATTCAAATAGTTATGCTGCCCTTCCTCCAAGGAAAATCAGGCTGCCATATGAGGTTCCCATCTTCTTTATCCTCACAGAAATCCTGTCAGATAAATTAAGCTGAGAGACAGTGACTGGCCTAAGACCACCTACTGTGCCATACCCAGTAGAGTATGTTGGGTGTTACACACTTAGATTAAACTTAGCATTGAAGTTAATGGGCTGAGCAGAATCTAACTCTGCTTAATATGGCACTGCTAATGACTTCTAAGAGAGAATGACAATTTTTACCCAGGCCTCCCAGATCTTAGTCTAACATGAATTCCATTAAATCACACTGGATTGCATAAATGGAATAGCTTATGTAATGGAGATGTATAAACAGTCTCACAGAGAGAACTCTGAACAGAGAATATCTACAGTATTCTATGAGGAGGGACTAAACCAATGTGGTGTGGTGTGGTGTGGTGTGGTGGCTGAGAGTGGCAGCCTCTAATCTGGTAATGTTGAATTTTTTAATTTTTGAAAGGTTTGTGTATAAAAAATTTATACATTTTGAAAAAAAATCAGCTTTATAAACCTGTCGCTTTGTAGAATGGAGTCAATTTAATAAAAAATATTTTTACCTTCTCCTTCTCTTCCTCCTTAAGGAGAACACCAATACATGCTCAAGTCCAATAAGCTCTGCATATACTTTCAGGTAGATTCAGGTGTCCTTTCTCCTCCCTCCCTTCAATATTTTAATCCACTCTACAGTCTGTATGATAAAGTCTGAATAGCATGCATTCCAATAAGCAGATGACTCAAGCCAGCAGGCCAAATGGTGCACTCAGGAAGAGAGTAAAAGCTACAGGTGTGTTGCCCGTGAGCCAGTGTCAGCAGTCCTTCTCTGCTTAATTTAACAGCCCAAAGCAATTGAACAACAAACCCACATGCTATGCAAGTGGAAGGGGGCCTTTTAGAGCCATTTACAGCGCTGCATATTTTTCGTCAATGCTTTGCCATTAACAGAACACCTGCTCAGAGTGGCAAAGCTAACATGCTATGAAAAAAAATCCAGCGGGAGCAATATGCAATCCTTATTAGATCTTCAATGCTTCCGTCTAGTGGGCATTTCAATCCTAATTGCGCATTAAATGGCACTTCCAAGGAATGAGCAGCACTAGTTCTCGATGACTCCAAGGTTTGGTTTGCACCAGCTCATTCTGCATGGGATAATATATCCCCAAGGCTGCTGCACTGTCCCACTTTAAAATCCTCCCTTCAAACACCCCTTCAGGGCCAAACTGTTAAAACAAGTAGTCCAGCCTATGCAGGTAATCTCAGCATTAACCGTCTTAAATATTTACACAACTCTAGAGTTAAAGGGCAAGCATATATCAACGTTTTATTAAGGTCATTCCCTAGTACAAAGCAAGGATCTGCCCTCTATCAATATCATGGATGCTGTTCAAATTGCCCTGAGGGGGATTGTTTCCCCATATTGTCTTCATCCCAGTTTTCGGCACTTTCCACCACCCCCCCCCCCCTCAATCACCTAGCTTTTTCTCTAATCAAGAATTGATGTTTTGGGAATATTGGCTTGTTTCAGAATTTTGGACAGAACATTATGCACTTGCTTTTTGCCTCAGCTGGAAGTCTTTTCCTTTGATGTGCTTAGATTCTAACATGGTTTATTGTTACTGTTATCTGGGGAGCCACCTCCGGAAGTTCTCTGGAGATGCAGCATATTGATTTTGTTTAAAACTTTTTTAATGCTGTCTTTCCACCTGATCAGGGTCCACAAGGCAGAACATGTAAAAAGCACTAAACATTTGAGGAATTAAAAATACTGTTAAAATTAAGCAATAATTTAGCTAAAACACACAAACACTGGAAAGAGGGTCAATGATCATTATTGGATATCTCCAGATGAGACAAAAAAAATATTTTCTGGCAAATGACATCAATAGACTGGCCAGTGTGGCCAGGGATTCAAGTTTTTTTTGGGGGGTGGGGGAGGGGAGCATCATCTTGGCATGGAATTGGGGTCACTGTGGGTGCACAGGCAGTTGTGAATTTCCTTCATTCTGTGGGGGATCGGACTAATTGAGCCTGGATGTGACTTCCAACTCTAAGGTTCTATGATTCTAGGGAGACAGACAAATCTCCCTGGGAGGGAATTCCACCATTTTGGTGCCACAACTGTGAAGGACCTTTCTCAAGGCTAACTTCAGAGATATTGAAATAAATACCTAAATAACATACAAGCAAATGGTGAAAATAGTGCCCAATGGGACACTAGGATCTTATCCCATTAGGAACAGCATGCACATATATCACCTCCATATAATGCTTATTGTTCCCATTGTCCTATTGTGTGTCATGGGAATAATACTGAAAGGCGTATAGGCTAAAGCAGTGGTCCCCAACCTTTTTATCACTGGGGACCACTCAATGCCGGGGACCACTCACCGGGGACCACTCAACACCTTTTACTGAGGCCCGGTGGGGGGTAGTTTACTCCTCTACTCTCAACCACTGCCCTAACGCTCTCTGATCGCTATGGTAATGTTTAAACATCCCTTCAAAATAAGATACAGACACGCCACAACAATGAACATAAGGAACATTTTATTTTCATGGAAATTTTAACTCATGACAATGACAAATCAATGGGAACCCTGAGCTTGTTTCTCTGCAACGAGATAGTCCCATCTGGGAGTGATGGAAGACAAGGACACCCGAAGTGTGTTGTAAAGGGCCGGGGGGGATGAAGTAAAGGGCCGGGGGGGAGAAGGCGTCCTTCAGGGCCCACCTCCAATTAGTCGAAGGACCACATGTGGTCTGCCGCCCACAGGTTGGGGATTGCTAGGCTAAAGAGTGCGTATATATCTCTATGCTTGAAATATCAATTTAGTGGCCTGCCCCAAATTTGGTGGTGGAAAGTACCAGCAAGTCACGGCTTTTTGTGACCCTGTATGGTTTTCAAGGCAAGAGACATTCAAAGGTGGCGTGCCATTGCCTACCTCTGTATCACAACCCTCACATTCCTTGGTGGTCTCCCATTCTAATAGTAACCAGGGCCTACCCTGCTTAGCTTGTGAGATCTGACAAGAGCAGGCTAGACTGGGAAATTCTAGTTATAATACTTCCAATCTCTTATACATGTTTATCTAGGAGAAATGCCTTTGTAAATCTGCTCTTGCTTTACACCATTTGGATAATGTGTCTGGATACTATACATGATAAGATGTCAACACTAGAGTTTTTTCATTGTGAATTTATTATGCACATTAACATATTGTGATTACATAATGTGAAAAATATCGAGGGACAAAGAACAGTTTGTTATAATGTTGCATTGTTGGTATACAAACAACACCTGTATATTATTTAAAACTAAGTCAGTCCGATTTTTGCATTCTGTGTCTGGGCTGCCTACTACTTGCAGTGCCACCCTACAGATTACTGTGGATCAATTTACCCATGGATAATGACCCTGTGCCCTCAATCTTGCAGAAAATTAAGCAACGTGTTCTCATTTATAAACAATCTGACCCCACTAAGTAATGACACACAGCAGTGGCTACTGGAGGAATCCTCTGGGTCCAGCCACTGTGGTAGCACTACAAATTATCTAGGCCAGAATCAGGCCACATAGAATCATAGAATCATAGAGTTGGAAGGAGCCATACAGACCATCTAGTCCAACCCCCTGCTCAATGCAGGACCAGCCCAAAGCATCCTAAAGCATCCAAGAAAAGTGCGTATCCAACCTTTGCTTGAAGACTGCCAGTGAGGGGGAGCTCACCACCTCCTGAGGCAGCCTATTCCACTGCTGAACTACTTTGACTGTGAACATTTTTTCCTGATATCTAGCCTATATCGTTGTACTTATAGTTTAAACTCATTACTGCGTGTCCTCTCCTCTGCAGCCAATGGAAACAGCATCCTGCCCTCCTCCAAGTGACAACCTTTCAAATACTTAAAGAGGGCTATCATGTCCCCTCTCAACCTCCTTTTCTCCAGGCTGAACATTCCCAAGTCCCTCAACCTATCTTCATAGGGCTTGGTCCCTTGGCCCCAGATCATCTTCGTCGCTCTCCTCTGTACCCTTTCAATTTTATCCACGTCCTTCTTGAAGTGAGGCCTCCAGAACTGCACACAGTACTCCAGGTGTGGTCTGACCAGTGCAGTATACAAGGGAACTATGACATCTTGTGATTTTGATGTGATGCCCCTGTTGATACAGCCCAAAATGGCATTTGCCTTTTTTACCGCTGCATCACACTGCATCACACTTTTTTACCGCTGCATCACATGAGTCATTCAATTACAGTTGTTCTACTCAAGATGATCCTGAATTAGATTAATGTTATAGACTTTTAAATCCATTGATGTCAATGCAGGTTATAGCAACCATTAGTCTTCAGGTCACATAATAACAACAACAATAACAATGCCCCTTCTCTCACATGAGCAGGTCTTATACCACCAGATTACTAGACTACTTCCATCCCAACTGGCAAAGAGCATTACATGACTACAGAATTCCTATAATCAAACTCCAACAACCCTGCTTTATTAAAAAGAGAAAAACACACATGAGCGACATTGGTTGTAATGGCAAGTTGTCTCTACAACAATCAGGTTTAATTGTTCATTTTGACATGCTCCGACACTCTATTAAACACCGATTACTCGGTATTGAATAAATGCATACAAAGTGAGCTGGCCCATTGTGCTGCATACATCAGTGGAAATAATTAATTATTTCATCTCATAAAAATGTATCGAGGGCCTGGGGAAGGTCAAGAGCTTGCTAGAATTTCATGTTGTCCACTTGGGGTCTAATTTTCTACATCAACATGTGTTCCGGAAATATCTTTTAGAAGAGGTCATTTTCTTCTTTTTTAATTAAAAAATTATTTGCACACAGTATCTAAAAGCAAATGCTAATATAAGAATTGGCTGTGTGGCTTTTGATAGCATGTTGAAGGTTTGGAAGTCAGTTTTTAATATAGAGCTTTCCTATGGAAGTATGCTGAGAAATAAGGTTCCCTGCTATATGGCTTTACTTTTGGGGTGAAACACTGCCCCCTATTGTTTTCTAGAAAAAAAGACAGCTGTGGCTTCTGGGGCACATTTTCAGGTTTCTGGGACAAAGTGTCTGTTATTATTAATTCAGGAATATAAGGGGCACTAGATTGGGGTGGAAGAACTCTGTGGACGACCTCTCCCTCCCCCCAGGAACTGGAAAGCCTGCGGGCTGAAGACCCCAGGGAAGGGAACTCACTGGCAGGGGCAGTTCTCACACAGCAGGGATCTGCAGCCTCTGAGCCTCAGAGGGAAGTGGAAGGAGGAGGGGGTGGTCAGGGGTGGGGGATGGAAGGTGGTTGGCTGGTTGCTGGACAGACAGGCAAGCCAATTGGACATGCTTTTTGCATGTCCCAGTTGGCCCAGTACCTCTGGTGCTCAGCATACTTTGTGGATTATGATATCTTCAAGCACAGTTAAGAGTTAGAGGAGCCAGGTAATTCCCTACTACACCACTCCCATTTCATCTCAGTAAGCTGCTTCAATAGTGTGTTCAGGTGTCAAACAGGAACTAATTTTATGGTATTTAGAAAACAGAGAAGGAAGATCCAAGATGTGATCAGAACAGAATCCATCCTCCATAAAGTGGTGGTTAAATCTGAAGAACTGGGTTTGATTCCCCTCTCCTCTACAGCTGGATGACCTTGGGCTAGTCACAGTTCTCAAAGCTCTTTTAGCCCCATGTAACTCACAGGGTGTCTGCTGTGGGGGAAGGAAGGGAAGGTGATTGCAAGCTGCTTTGTGATTCCTTTGGGTAGTGATAAGTGGGTTACAAAAAACTAGCTTTCTTCTCTCACTGCCAAGTTACTGGCAAATTACCACTAAATGCTGCAGGTACACTGGAGCAGCTCTGTGTTAACCTCCTTGAGCCGATTCTGTCTGTTTGAAGTTATGCTTCACTACAGGTCAAGGACCTTTACTAGGAGCCATCCACTTTGTGGGGGCTTTCTGATCGCACTTTCTGTTCTCCCCCAAAGCATATCCTTAGACAGAATCCACAGTTTCAATTCAAGGTATAAACTAGCATGCTGTAAAAAAAACAAAACCGAACCAAACTTTAACACATAATAAGATTATATGATTCCAGTTTGATTGCTGAGCAAATACCGGGAGTGACAGAAAAAGTGAAATCACCTATGATCATTACCATTACAGACTTTGGGCCATGACCTGATCATCATTAGATGATACATGAATACATGAAACTACAGCTGGACATCGATCTAATTTTGTGTTTTTATGCACCTGCTTCTCTTGTTCTCCAAGTGTGACAAGTTCCAGGCCAATGCTACAGGATTTAGCTTATTTATTTTATTTACTTAAGCATTTTTATTTCAATTCCCTTTGATTTAGAGACCACTGGAGATTGGCAGGACCTCTGCAGTATTTATTTGATGTCCAGATAGACAAGCAGAACTTAGCAGAAGCAATTAGCGCCCATAAAGAAGATCCACTAACTTCCGCATCTGATTTGCAGAAAACAGCTGTTGCTTTTTGTCTCCCAGTATTAGCTATTGCAGCTAGCAGCTCTCAATTCTGCGTCACATTCCATCCGCTATCATTTTATTTTCATACAGAAATATCCTGCATAGTTCTGTTTTTTCTGCAGGTCAACTGCCTATTCAGGGAAAAAAACCCCGCACCACATCTACAGATTTCAAACTGAATTTATCTATTAGCAAGCAGAAATAATCTCTTATCAGCGAACACTTACACTACCTGCATTTCAAGTACCTGTCTTGCCATCCAAGCCAATCACAAACTGTTCCCACCCATATCTTTTTCATTCATTGTGTATACACAATGAGCATGATGGTGCAAAGGTTTGATGTTAAGGTCATGCCTCCAGGGTGATACCTCACCATTTCCTCTCATGCTAGAGAATCATGGGTAGCCCCTTCACCATTTCAGTGATGAAGAGTGTTAGCCAATATACACTGTGATTTCCCAACTGAACCAACTGTCACCACAGTTGGTTCAGTTTGGGAGCATACTCTTTTGGGAGTATGCTCCCAAAATTCACCTTGTGCACCAACAGAGCAAAGTCCCAGGCACCAGGTACTTACCAAAGTCAGTTTTATTAGAAGGCACATACAGAGGAAAGTGTCAGCGGAAGTCCATCACAGAAGGAGGAAACGGATAAAGGAAACCCATTCCCAGGGAAGTGTTTGATCTCAGAGGTGTGAATATTGGTGACTACATGGCAGAGCAATCAGGCCAGATGGCTCCTACTCTTCTGGTCACTACACAGGATGTTTAACATTTCAAAGAGGTACAGAGAGATAACAGTTTCATTTCACAGGCTTGCCTGGCAAGGCCAGGGGTAAACAGGAAAGAACCTAGAAGGGAGGGGTGGAGTGGAGGAAGCAAGCCAACTCCAGCCTGGGAAGAACAACCCCAGAGATTGACATGGAACATGACAACAGCTTTTTTTTTTTTTTGGCCCATGGTGACACCTAAGTGGGGCCAAATCTGCTCCACTGAAAACTCAACAGAATGCAAATATGGTCCAAACTTCTTCAGCTGTGCAGAACAAAGCTCCATTTCCCAAGGCTAATCAGAGAACAATATGCTGGTCTAAGGTTTCAGTTGTCTCCTGGAAAGAGGCACAGATGTGCTGACAGGAAAGAAGGCAAAATCAGTATTCAAAAATACAATGCTAAAGGGGACAGACAGAATTCAAGATCAGACAGTCTGGTGAATCAAGGATTCATTCAGATAGTCCAGGTACATCAAGTCGCAGGTAGCTACCAAAGCTAAGAATGGTCCTTCTGCAGCTCCATTCCTTTCTGCTGGTCAGAGCACTTTACCTGTTGAACATCTGGATGGCTAAATTCTTATCCTGAGGAGGCTCAGGTGAAGCTGGGAGCTCCTGGAAAGACTCTTCTTCCAAGGACTCCTCAATAACAGGACCTGGGCTCACAACAAGTGATTCCTCAAAAATTACCCTAATCCTTTGTTAACTAGATAATCTTACATTGTCAGGGTACTGAGGGGAGTGGGCAGTGGGCTGACAGTGGGCAGCAAGTGCTTAAATACAGCACAGATTGGCTTGACTACATGAAGCACTTGTTTTGGACCATGCTGCCCCACAAGACTTCTGCCTGGTTCTTAACTGGCATGGAAAACTACCATTCCCATCCATAGGAGGGTTAGCAATTTGGTCATATCTGAGGTTAAACCCCCTCTTTCTGAATTCTGACTGCTGCAGGTTTCAGATAAAGCTGTGGCTGTGCTATGCTAAATATTGCAAAGTGCTAATTTACCGTTTGTCATTTAAGTATGAAAATGACTTTCTGGGCCATTTTGTTTCCCCCCAAAAGATGCCAGCTCTGCATCTTTACAGCTGAATTGAACGAGAAGGAGGCTACAAAATGTTTCAAGGACTAAAAAGGCACAGTGCATGTTATACGCAATGCTTATGAACCCATATTTTATGAGTAATGCTTTCCCAAAGGATGTGGTGCTCAAATAGTTTTTGCAGGCTTCATTCTGTTGACCCAATCTTGCGTCCCCCACTTTGCAAAGATATGTACTTTCAGAGAAGAGACATCACATTCTCTGAAATAGCTCAGCTAGGGTAATTGATTTGATAATGCATTTTCCACCTTTCTTTTGCCTTTTTACATTTCAGCATTCTTCTCATGCCTGTTCCACTGCAGAAAAAGGGGCAAGTGTAAGAAGTTACGAATGGTAGCATTGCTGACAAGAGAAATGCTTTTTTTTCTTTTTCTTTTACTTTCACGTACTCACACATACACAAATACGTATCTGGAACAAGTTCTGAAAAAAAATTATAAAATGAAAAGCAGGGTTCGGGTAGCAAGAACTTACCAATTTATGGTGAATAAAAGCATTGTAAATTAAAAGGCTTTAATAGATGGGTGCCCCCACCTCCCCATGCCAGCCTGGATGAACAATAGTGGTGGTCTCAAAGATGCACTGCTGTGCATTGATTAAAATATTTATACTCCAACTTTAGATTAGAATTGTCAAAGTGGCTAACAAAAAAATTCATCAAAATGCATGCTGCAATTGTACCAAGTGGCCACAAAAGAAGGCAGCACACAAAAAAGATCGCCGTCGCAGCAGTTCAAATCCAGGCAGTCAGGACATAAAGGCTCTTTGAAAAAGAGCCACCTTGGCTTGGTGCCTCAATGCTAGCAGATGTGAATTATTGATCTGTGGGTTGACATTGTTATCACACAGAAACAGCGTAACACGATTCTTCTTCTTCTCTCACAATCATGCATTTCTGCCTTTGCAAGCAGCCACTGGAAGGAGGGTAATGTGAGCAAGGCTCTAGGGGACACTGCAGGGGTCTGAGGTCCTATCTTTGCTGGCCCCCCATTTATTTCAATATATGTATACCCAGCTTTCTTCCACCCCGTGGCGTCCCAAAGCAATCATTCCCTCTGTTCCATTTTATCTTCAGAACAATAACCCTATGAGCTATGTTAGGCTGACAGAAAGTGATCAGCTAAAGGCTTCCAGTAAGCTTCCCCAGCAGAATAGAGATACAAACCTGGGCTGTCCAGATTCTAGTCCAACACTGACGAGGTCTGACACCAGCATATCCTGAGGTGGGGCGAAAGCCAATGGCCAGGACTTCTCATGCAGTGTATTGCTAACTCCACCTGTTTGCCTCCAGTGCTACCTAATTGGTTGCTTGTGAGGCCTCCCACACTCCCAGCTGTACCTGTTGTCTAATGCTACTAGGTGAAGTACGTGTGCAGCAATTATCCCAGCAGCAGCACTCCTTGGCACCATGGTGGAAGGGCATGCAAAACAAGCCTAGCAAGTATACAAGTGGGTGGGGAAGGAAGCCTGGATGAGCAGTGGGGTTTGGTGAGCTGAGGACACGGTGGCCAGAAAAGGCCACAAATGCCACTAAACCCAGCCACCACAAGTCACATTTCCTGTACAACTTTGACAACTCATGAGCAGCAGTTAACCTACTGGGATATTACCAAATGTTGCAAACATAGTGTTTTGTTTGCATTTTCAGGTTTCTGTCATGGTTACTCCCTTCGTTATGATTCTTAAAGGTAAAGGTAAAGGTATCTCCTGTGCAAGCACTGGGTCATGTCTGACCCTTGGGGGTGAAGCCCTCTAGCGTTTTCATGGCAGACTCAATACGGGGTGGTTTGCCAGTGCCTTCCCCAGTCATTACTGTTTACCCCCCAGCAAGCTGGGTACTCATTTGACCGACCTCGGAAGGATGGAAGGCTGAGTCAACCTTGAGCCGGCTGCTGGGATTGAACTCCCAGCCTCATGGGCAAAGCTTCAGACAGCATGTTGGCTGCCTTACCACTCTGCGCCACAAGAGGCTCTAATGATTCTTAAAACTGGGCAACTCTAGCCTCTTCCTGAGTACTCATGGCCCTTCACCACAAGATTTCAGGCTTTGTTCCTAAGTGGGGATAGGCTCTTGATACAGTGAGATATCTCCCATCATCATACCTTTCTCCTTGCTGCTGTTTCACTAGTTTGTCAATGGTGAATGGGAGGGGTTATTTGGTATTAAAAATAGAAGTAATGTCATTGTGTTGAGGCAATGCTTTAGGATTTGCCCAACATTTATGAGTTTGAACAAATCCTAGAACAACAACCTGATGTGATGTCTGCATTTCGGGTTTTATGCTAGAAGAGATGCTAAGATTGTCTCTGTCCCTGAATTTCTGCTTACACTGTGTCAGCCACAGTTGGCAAGCTAGATTCATTTCAACCATACATTAATATGATGGGAAATATTACAAAAGCATTTGGTTTTCTGGTTTGTTTGGAGTACATATTTTGGATGTTACTAATTGTTACCCTCACATTCCCCATTTGTCTTTTCTTTACACTGTTTTTTTAAACACACCCTCCAATAGTCTCCTATAGTCAAAATATAGATTTTTATTTTCTTAGGTGAAGGGTCTTTTAAATGCATATGATGTTTTGTAAGTATTAGAGGCACTGAAAGTGAATACCTACTACTACTACTACTACTACTACTACTACTACTACTACTATGATGACTACTACAACTACTACAACTATTTCAAAGGCAAACATCTAATTATGAAGGTTGATCAAGAAGCCAAAAATATTTTTACCCTAAGTAATAGCTGCAACTTATCTGCTTTTCTTCCCTGCATTTGTGACTTTGACAGACAAACTGACACTAACTATTAAAAAACAAACAGCCTAGATTTAATCACCCCATATTTTATTTACAATATTTGGGAGTAGGGAGGTTTATAAAAAAAATTATGCTGGAAAAGAAAAAGAGGCAAGAGGCTCAGGCTGACAAACCTTCCTTCCTGCTGCTGCTCAAGAGTCTCACGCATCCTTCCTAAACTATGAGAGTGAGCAATGTAGGTGTTACCGAAGGATAAAATGAGTGAGACATTGATATGATGTACTCTGGTTCCTAACTATGGCTGCACCACAGTTTGAGACTAATTACCTTTTATAACCAAACAGTGGCAGGTGGGATTTAAAATATAAATGCCACTGGAGTTGGAAATCCTTGCTGAACATTGTTCATGGTTACTGTCACCAAGAGTAAAAATACCTAGAGGCAATTCTGACAGCTGATTTAATCTGAATGGATGGGAAGAGGAAGATGGGCTGAAATCCTCACATGCTGCTTCTGCAAGGATCCCAAAAATGATTAAGATGTCTTTTTATAATATATCTGAAGCAAGCTATAAACAGCAATGGTGATTGAAACTAATTGTACAACATCAAACCCACATTATTTGGGGATGTCAACGATTAAGCTAATTTGTAGCTAGGTCTGGGTTGGGAAATTCATGGGAATTTGGGAGGTATAGCAAATGCATGCAGGAGACAGAGGAGTGCAATTCTAGTAACAAGGTCTGATTTTGACCTACGTATTTTTGAAGATCTGTAGTGTGCATGATTCAAAAGTATATGAAGACTGTCCTACAGGGGGCATCAGCAGAGATATGTATTTAGCATAATTAGATCAGGAACTTTCTTATATTTTTCAAATTATCTCCAGTGTTCTGATTTGCTGAATTGGAGACTTTCTGCTTCTTTGAGCCCACTTCCTCCCTGCTTGCCTCCATGACGGACTGAACAAAGACAACAGAAAAACAGTTAGCTTACCTCTCCTCTTTTCTTTTTAAAATTTGTGTCTCTTCGGAATAAAGCTATTTTATTCTTTAAGCAGTGCTGTGCAGACTTAAACTTTGCCAGCACATATGCTGGTCCGCAGGAGGGAAGGTGGCATCGTATAGCTCTGTTTCATCAGATCTTGGAAGTTAAGCAGGGTCAGTACTTAAAAGAAGGACCACCAAGGAAGACTCTGCAGAGGAAGGCAACAGCAAATCACCTCTGCTTCTCACTTGCCTTGAAGGTGCCATGCTGGGGCTGCCATAAGTCAGATGTGATTCAACTACACTTTACAGACACACACATGACAGGCCACAGTAAGAACAGATCCATTGCACTTATATAAAAAGTGTTCATACCCACAAATTGTTTTCATTTCTCATTATTGCATTTTTGTTAAGTTCTGAAATGAGTGTCTCTGCCTTTAACATTGCTCAGTGATGAGGAAATAGCATGTGAAAGGCTCACTTGCGCTTCCTGTTCGCCCACTTGTTGAACATTTGACACCATTCTTACCAAGGGCTATAATAAATCTGCTCTTCTGTGTTCAGTCTCTCCAACAATTAAGCAACTGAAACTACACTGTTGTGAAATAGATTAATCCTTTTAATGGACCCTCGAATTGTGTGAAATGACTTGATTACATGTATTTGTGCTCTGGTTAGCTACATTTATTTTTCTAATTGCACAATGGCATAGTGAACAGAAGTGAATCCAAATGCTGTCCTTGACAGAGTAATAATTCTATTCAAGCTTTGTCCTTGCAGTAGACTATAAGAGGATAAAGAACCAGCAATCTTTTGAATGTCCCTGTAGCAGCAGTATGGTGTTCAGATTAAGGTTTTCCTGGGCAGTGGCTTGGCTCACATGTGTCCAGGTTTTCAGAACTATCCCACAAAATCACTGGGAAATGCTGAGTTCGAGAACAGCAAAATGGAAGATTAAGCTAAAGCACTATAGGCGTCTGCTTTTTCCAGCAAGCCCTCTTAATCTCCAATTACCCAAAACCCATTGTAAGAAGGCATTTGTAAAGAGACAGTGGTCAAAGTTTGTATTCGACAAATTCCAAGCCAAAAATAAACATGAGAATCACTCCTTGGGTTTATTAGGATTTTTTTGAACTATTATACAAATCAAGGATTTTTAGGCTTTACAAATCCTCATCCCTGAAAAATCAGTGTCATTTTTGATGTTCTGGATGGTTGCCATAATCAGTATCAGTTGTCTTGTTATGTCTCTGAATTTCCCAGGCAGTGGTACTTCCAATTCCCTTCCAATGTGATCCAATTACCCAGCCCCGTGAGGCACCTCCAGCTCAATGCAAGACAGGGACTGGCAGAACTGTGACTCTAACTGGGCCCTTCTTTGTAGCGGTGGGGATTGTTTTTCTCCTTCCGGTTTTGCAAGTAGAACGGCTGGTGGCACCTTGTTCAATAAATGCCAGTATGTATGCCTTTTCTGAAATCTGAAGCCCCCCTGAAAATGTATCCCATAGGTAATACTAAAGGTAAAGGTAAAGGTATCCCCTGTGCAAGCACCGAGTCATGTCTGACCCTTGGGGTGACGCCCTCTAGCGTTTTCATGGCAGACTCAATACGGGGTGGTTTGCCAGTGCCTTCCCCAGTCATGACCGTTTACCCCCCAGCAAGCTGGGTACTCATTTTACCGACCTCGGAAGGATGGAAGGCTGAGTCAACCTTGAGCCGGCTGCTGGGATTGAACTCCCAGCCTTATGGGCAAAGCTTTCAGACGGCTGCCTTACCACTCTGCGCCACAAGAGGCTCTTTGTAGGTAATACTAGAATCCTAGAAAAACGTCAGCCCAGATCCTGAAATGGTACCAGGTGGGACTCAAATTACATTCAATAAATGCCAGTATTTATGCCTTTCCTAAAATCTGAATCTTCTTAATACCAGTTTTATTCAGATTGGCATACTTAGAGAGGGAAACTGGTGTGTGTGTGTGGGGGGTGACAGCTATGACATATGGGTTGAGAGAGATCTGGAGATTCGGGATTGGAACCTGGGGAGGGTGAGGCTTGGAGAGTGGAGGTGCCTAGATGGGGTATAATGCCATCCTTCAAAATAACCATTTTCTCCAGGGGAGAAAATTTCTATCACCAGGAGATCTGTTGCAATTCCAACAGATATCTAGCTACTACCATTCCACACAGCAGTGGCCACACCGGGCTGCTGGCGGTATGTTGTGTCCCCATGGAAGATACATTTCAGCACTGGATATGCTCCGGTGCTGAAATGTGTCCCCCAGGAAACAGAGTCAAAGCAGAATGGTTCTCTCATGCAGGGTTTGTGTGTGTGTTTTATTTTGGAGGAAGATGGAATTGTGTGGAACGCAATCCCATCTTCCTGCAAAAGAAAAACATGTCCTGGTCTGCTCTGTAGTGCAGTGAAGGGCCATGAAGTTGACCGGGGGAATTTTGCCCCCTCTGCGGTACTACAGGGAAGGGAGAAGCTACGAATGGAAGGCATGGCTCTTCCCTGTCCACGTGAGCCTGCTGCTCACAGGGGCCTACAGTGGCTAAGGAATGCAGATTCTCCCATGTTTCCTTAGCCCAGGACAACTGAGGCCTCAATCCATGGAAGACCTGGGAGGGGGCTTGCCCAGTGGCTGCATGATGTGGAAACAGGGATTAGCCCTGCTTCCATATGACTGCTCTCTCAGCCTTTTCCGCCTGTGAGGAATCGGCCCTGGAGGCTGTCAGTTTTATTATGGAAGCTGTGAATCTTATTATGAATTGTGCCCAATTTCAAAAGGGGCTGAATCCAGTTCATAGTCAGTCATATACTTCAAAATGAGTGACTCTCACATTTTTATTCCCTTCTGAAATTCAGTCCTTTGTTACTCTGGGTGGTAAGAATCAACACATGGTCTGTGTGTAGGGATGGACACAAACCAGCTCAAGAACTGAAGTGCATCATGAATTTTGGCTACTTCATGCTTTGTGAACAGCTGATACAAACTGAAGAGCTGCCAGAAACGTCCATGAATGTTGATTCAGTGCATGATGGTTCGTGAAGAGCAGAAAGCAGGGGGTTAAATGGCTCTGAGCTATTTAGCCCCCTGCTTTGTGTTCCCTGCTGCTCAACTGTTTGATTTAAATGTTCCTACAGGTTTTTTTTCCTAGTAAGCTTCCTCATTAGTTATTTAGAAGGGGAAAATGTAACTCAGAATCTTCATCTCTGTCTCCAAATCCATTTACACAGTTTCTCACTCTGGTTGCACGCAGTTTCCACTTCAGCTTCATAGAGGCTGATAGAATTTCACTCACAACAGGAGCATCAATATATAAACAGTACTGTATGATATAATGGACTCATATCCAATCTAACCAGCTGCTTATCATAACCAATTTGGCCTGTCTTTTCTATAGTGATGGTAACAGAAATTTGTTGTTACAGGCAGCCATTAGGACATGCCCAATCAGAGCTGGGAGAAGATCTACTCCCACTTGTGGAACTATCTTTTGCAAACAGATGTCATTAATGCCTAGGTAAACGGATCGTTTTTCCTCCTTGCACATATTTATAGATATACATTAGCAATGAATAAAATATAAGGCAAAGCCACAATACCAAACTGTGTAATTGCAACATTTAGAATGTGGAGTAAAAGGGACAGAGGCAAACATACTAGGTGCCACCTGAATAATGAAAACAATTAGAGCATTAAAATATTGGTGGGGCAACTGACAAAATGGCACGATTAAAGTATAATTCATTACAGTCTCTTGTCATGTATTAGTTTCTGCTGAGTCATCGTACAAAGTCTCCTTTCTGATTTGCCACATGTATTTTGAGGAGGCAGCTGTCTCTGTAACCCAGTAGACATTTTCCATAGAATATATAGCTACACACTTTCTTGCTAGCAGTGACACTGATGTTAACTACTAAGACAATGATTTATTTATTTATTTATTTATTTATATTTATATACCACCCTTCCCTACGGCTCTGGGCGGTTTACATAAAACATTTTTGAACATTCACATAGAACACTAATTAGAACTGTTATTGGACAGGGACTTTTATTTCAAATGGCATTTAGGATAGAGCCATTATTTGTTCTCTTTCCCCAGCTTTTAAAAGAGAGATTTGGAGACTTTCTGTTAAAAGTCCTACAATGGATAAGCCACAAGGCCCACTGCTGTCTATCCTCTTAACAGACCATCACAGTCTTTTCTTGAGTCAGAGTTATGTTATATGTTCATGGTTATGTTATATGCTAAGGTAGTATCCATGTTGCTTCCTGTTTGTATAATGTTTGGTTTCCGGGCAAGCAGTCATTGGTTCATCTTGCCAATGTTAGGACCTTGATCATAGGCCCCACATTCCAAGCTTGGGCTATCACAGTTATTGTTGGTATTGTTATCATTATCAGTAGCAGCACCAAACAACTTCATGCACACTGCTCTATTAGTTCTTACATCTTTAAGTTGGCAATATTATCTTCCTATTAAAGGATGAGGGGCTAACAAAGGTTATGGCAGTGTAACTGATGGGCAAATACACTATGCTCCACTCTGGTGCACCCTCCCCACCAATTTCCCCCTTTTCCCCACCAATTTCCCCCTTCTCAATTTTTTCTGAAGGAAATAGGGAGTGAATACCACAGGAGATAACCCCTTAAAGTGACAATATTCAGCAACTGGGACCTAGGTTTCTTAAAAAGTATTTGCGTCCAATATGTCTTCTGGGGCTTATGTGCACTATATATTGCTTGTAGTACAATGTGTATGTAGTACAATCAGCATTCTAAGAATTGAAATCCATTGATTTAGAAGGGTGCACATCTGTTTATGGCTGTACTGCTGTCCTCCTAAGTTGAATTGGAAGTCCAAGAAAACATAGCACCCCCTTTCTACAATCAGCTGAAAAGTAGAGAAGAATGATACCTGGGGATGCCATGGTTTTCTTGATGCCTATGTACTTTTTTGACAAACAGTCTCTCCCATAGCAAACCACCTATTCCGAGTTTCCTCCATCTCACTGCAGTTTGGAGGGCTGCATCAGAGGAATCCACCTTTGCATGTGTAGGTAACACCTTTTCAGATTTAGCTACCTCTACATCACGTTCTTGGGAGCATGACATACCTCATGGCACCATTTTGTGATTTCCCCCTACAGCTGCCATTTTGTGGCAGGGTCCACTATCTGTTCTCAAAATTCCTCAGGTGCCCATCAGCTTAACAAATGTGGGTATTCAGGAGACTCCTTGAAACCTCTGATCCCAAAGTTCCTGCTGCTCTCTCCCCTAAAACTACTTTCTTCAGCTAACAAGTCTAATCTCCAGGTGGCAACTTCAAAATATCATAATCAAGTGACTCTGCTCAGTTCCTTCTATTTGTTGTTCATTTCTGATTGACTCCAATGCTGCTGAGTGATTCTTTTGCTTCTATCTGGCATTGGTCTGTTAAGCTTGAGTCTAAGAGCCTCTGTTTTAGCTCATAGGAACAAGCCCGAACAGAAGTATTTGCTTCACCACATTCTTTTTTGTTACATCATGATGTGGTTCCTGCTTGCAATGGGCACAGAAAGATTTGGGATTAGTGTAATGTATTTTTGTACTGTACTTTATGATCGATCTTCTAAAGGAAAATAGAGGAAATTAAGTTAGTCAGTTTGCTAGGGTGCTTTTATTTGATTTCAAACTTTAAGACAAAGATGAAAGGAGTGATCATGGTCAAAGGAATCACCAGACCTGTATAAGCCTTTAATCATTGTCATGTTTCCAAAGGTTTTTACATTCAAGAAAGGGATGGAAAAGAGGATGGGACTGAAGAATTCCATTCATTGACTTCTTGATGGACAGCTCAGAGAACTAGCTTGTCAGTTCTTTGTAACAAAATAATGGGAGCTATGTATAGCTTTTGCATGACTCACTAAGACTTTGTTCTTCTGCAAATTATCACTATTATGTTAATTGCATCCAGGATAGTATTAAAAATGCATTGAGGTACATTGGAAATTATATTTCTTTCTCTTCTATAGAACTCTTTTATTGGCATTTCTTTCATAATTCTCAGAAGGAAAAAAATTTCAAGGAAGGGTATTACTGCTAAAACTCTATCCCACATATCTTTTTTAGCCTTGTTTTTTATTATTTCAAAAGCTGGAACACCAATGGTTGCATTTCATTAGCAGGTTACATTTAGGTGCTTTTCAAATGGTAAATTCATCATTTCCCTCTAAAAACTTTAACACATTTCTCTATATAATGCTTCTTTTCTGTTTTATTCAAAAAGAAAGGGGAAAGGTAATAAAGCTATTGGGGGCCTATGTGGCATTGTAATTAGTGCTTAATTAGAACTAGAGGGGGTCTAGATTCAAATTTCATCTGGAAATGAAGCTCACTGACCTTTGAAATACACCTAGAAAAGGATTAGGTGAATAATTCAAATTTCTGTTGTCTTGTGCCTTCATCTGGAACACAATAAAGTGTGATCATCACAGCTACAGATCAGGAAATCTATGCCCCTAAATTCTCAGAGTTTGGATAGGTAATAAGAGATTATCTTACTTTCCTCATTAACTCTGTTTTTATGTATGCATTGATAAATCACAAAGAACAAATCTGAACATTCTTGCAGTTCCACAAGTTTCTGAACAAAGTCTTCACTACAGAAGAGGTGGTGGTAGATACAGTCACAAGCTTTAAGAATGGCTGAACCCTAGGCTAGACAGACTCTCTGCAGATTTGATATGATTACCTTAATGACAAAATTGTTAGGCAATGTTAGAGATACCCATATAACACTTTAACCGTTACATACTTGATAATATCAGATATGCAAGAAACTTATAGAGAAGAAGAAACTTAGACACTGGCTTTTTCCATTCAAAGATTATTGTAAACGTCCTCTGATTTTCCATCAGCTGCGTGGCTCCTCTCAGGATTGTGATAAAGTTTTCATGATTAACATGGGCAAATAAAACAGAACTGTCCCTTTGCAAAATGCAGAGCCATAACTGAACAAACTGTTTCTTTTCTTGTGTGAACAAGGTGGCACTTGTAACCCACAAAACCTTTTCAATGACAGTGTGTTTCTGAAGGTGATAGGGAATTTGTGCCATGTGATAATGATTGCCAAGCAAAAAAAGTGAGAAAAAATGACAGGCCATCCTGACTGGCAGTCCATCAGCTGACTCATTAGGGAACACAAATCAGCGGCAAGACAGGAGGGTGTAGTGGGCCAAAGCTTCCTGTTCAGTAGTGGGAAAAATTGGGGAAGCTAGCCCTGACCCAAAATGAGGCAGCAGCACAGCATAACACCTCCCATGTGGTAGGCATCAAAGTAGCACACTTCGAGCTGGCTGCTAGCCTTTATTGTGATCATGTTCATGAGAATGAAACCGTGGTTGCAATCTGCAAGAAACATGGTGTAGATATCCAGAAGAATGGCAATGTTACAGAAATGTTTCTCATGGAAAGCAAAACAGACCACATTATCAAAGGACCTCATCAAGCCACTGTTGACTTTCTTGTCTACAATAAATCTGAAGCTCTGATACTGGTCTTTTCATAACAATTTCCTTATTACTCTCAGGAAGGGTGGGGGGAGAATATCTAGAAAAAAGAGCAGTTATATCTTTCAGATCTAAATCCAAATAGGATGTGGTAGTAGAAACAAAGGGTGCCATCTCAAAAACTTTCCATTCCTTTCCTTCATTATCAGGAAACCTACACACCAACGCATACACACTCGCTTCATGAATTTCACAATGCCTACCATGTCTATGTCATTGTTTTTGCTCTCCATCACTCCAGTGAACACTCTCACTAAGATATCTTGGCCTCCACAAAGTGAAAAGCCTCATGAGTGGTAATGCTAACTTTTAGCTGCACCTTATTAAATTCATCCAGTTGATTTATGACCTTATCCATCCACAAGTAATATAACATGAAACTATGGGTTCATCAGTTTTTTCATTATGTACTTGTAGAATGAATTGTTGTGTTTTTTGACCTGATCTTTACAAAAAGAGACAAAAACCTCAAGGTCTCAAATCACTGCCCACAACGCAGTGTTGAGATAGCCATCTAACTTAATTCAGTGCCTTGAAAGCCGTTGTTTCACATTCCTGAACTTCAGCAACTTCCCAGAACTCCACCTGCCTTACAAAAGACCTGCTGAATATGGTATGAACAGTTCTGAGAAATGTTTCTATATCTTCAATTAAGGATGTTTGCAGGCATCCTCTGTCCCCAAGTCCTCCCCCATGGGCCACACCGTACTATTTTAGGATATGAGGATGTGTGCAGCCACATCATTCTGCTTTCCTAACACAACAGAAGTTCCACTGAATGTCAATATGGCCACTTTTGCATATCCAAATTATTATAACTGTAAAACTTTTTAATGGCTTCTGAGACTGAAGCACTGCCACCTGTAGTCAAGGTCATAATACAACAAATATAGCTTCATTTTGGGCAGGCCGATATTTACTGTATATAATCAACATTTTTGTAAGTGGTACAGCTGTGCTGTGCTCTCATTGGCTAGAAGTGGGCTACATTTGGCACAATGCAGTTCTGCCATCATTTCATTGTGAACAGTATCACTGATCTATTCAAAAAATTCAAATGTTTTTGCTGTGCCAGCATTCTGGTACTGCCACTGCTTGCAATCTGATTATGCATGTCCTGCACAGAAAGTATGGAAATGTTCAGTTTTATAGTCAACAAGACATTATCAATGAAAATTTTAACCTGATCAGGCTTAATAGCCTTGCATTGCACTCTCTTACTTCTGGTTTGAATATCCACAGAACTTTGAATATCCTCTGTATGCCTCCTAATTTCTGATGTCTCCGTTTTGCCACTGCCTCACTGTGCATTTTCTACTGTGCATGTCTTTTTAAATCATAAAGCTTCCAATCCTCCCAGTGTATTGGATATGGCATACATGTTGTAAACTGCCCCAAGCCCATTTACGGAGAGGGGCAGTCTAGAAAACTAATAAATAAATAAATAACAAATTTATCAATAATCATTTCATCCTTAGCAAAAGCACCAAAGGAGGTCTAATAGATTCTGAAGTAAATTTAAAAAAAATGATCAAACATTTCTCAAAAGTGATCTAGATCCAAAATTCTATTCTCAAGGGGACCTGCTTTCAGTATGGCAAAAGCCTGAACAGAAACATAAGGTTCTTCAAGGGGATGGGCACAGAAGTAAGATTGAGCCAGCCAGCCAGCCAATCAATTAATCATTTACTGTTTCCCTTGAGGAGAAAGAGACTAGACATTTAAAACAACAGAGGAAGTGGGCTCTAGTGAAATCTAGTGATGTCAGTGGCCACCCAAACCTCTGGGAAAGGCCATGTAACCCCTATGGAGCTCTTGTGCAACCTTAGGATTCACGAGAACCCTTGCTGGGAATCCCTGTCCTAGACTATATATTGGAATGGCTCTGAGGTAACATTTTCTTCTCTGCTCTCTGAGTTTTGAGTGGATAAGAAAGTTACTTGTTGCTAACTTGGAGTGCTATGGCTGAACAGCTCTGAAGTCTTAAACTTGCTTCCAACTTTGGCAGTTTTCACAAGCTGAAGTGTTGTTTGTCTGCCTCTTTATCCTGTTCCTTTGGAAGCTTATTTTTAGATATTTTCTATTTTCATCCTTTTTCTCAGGACTTTGCTTGAGTTTCAAACCAGTTTGTTTGCAGGCTCACATTCTAGCCCTGATTGCCTCTGGTGTTTGTAGAATTTTCTCAGTATTGTCAGATTATTTGGACCTCCTTCCAGTACCTTTTTGGGCTAAGCTTTCCTCTGATCACATCCCAGCTCTTTGTGTTTTAAAATTTCTTTTCAGTGTTTTGAGGTAAAATCCGGAAATTGTTCTCTTGCCTGTCTGTATGGGCATTGTTTTTTGCTATCAGTATTTTCCAGTTACAAGACCTTCTTTTCTAGTACATTGCACTTCAATTCTGTGGTTTTTCCGTTGCCCTGAATAGGCAAAGACAGTGTGGTACTATAGGTTACTGACAGTGGGAGGTAGGAATAGTTGTATTTTTTTTAACTGAAGTCCAAAAAGCATAATGTCCAAATGCTCTTTATCTGACCCATCCAAGGAGTTTTCTCCCCAAAAAATGTAGCAGCCATTTCAAAAGTGAGTGACTTAACAAGCTATGTTGAAATAGAACTTCCAAAACCAGCCCCCCCCCCCCCCAAAAAAGAGGATAAGGTTTGGTGATATTCTCACTTAGCATGTCTGTGGTGAGTAGTATGTGAAATATGGCAGAAAGCTCCTGCTGCCAATGATTGCTGCACAGGGAATGATTATAAAATTGCAGTTAAAACCATATTCAGACTTATAAAGCTCCATTTTTGTTCACTTCTTTGTTCGCCTATTTCTTCCCATAATGTTAACACTGGGAACGGCCTAAAGGTGAATAGAGGCCAGGAATCACCAATTTGGATAATCATAATGTGCTTTGGAGGGTATAGTCAGCCAAGTGGTCCCTCAGACACCACATGATGTTAGCACCAGTAGATCTGGAATTCAACTGGGAGGCAGTGCAGCTGCCTCAGGAAAAGCTGTACGTGTGCCCTCCAAAATGTACTCCAAAATGTTCAAGTAAGGACACATGGAGCTGTGTCCCGGACCAGCTACAGTATCCAAATCAGTGTCAAGGGAAGAGTGTTTTACAGAAATCTAATCTGGAGATGACCATTACATAGATCACTGTGGCCAAGTGTTCTAGGGCCAAGTAGGGTGCTGGTAACTTTGCCTGGTGAAGATGATAAAATGCCAGTTGAGCTATCTTCGTGACCTGCATCTGCGTTGATCAAAGAATACTAGCAGATTGTGCAGCAGTATAATAATAATAATAACAATAACAATAACAATAATAATAATAATAATAATAATAATTGTTGTTGTTGTTGTTGTTGTTGTTGTTGTTATTATTATTAGATTTATTTTCCACCACTTCCTGGGTAGGCTTGTGGCAGGTAACAGTTGTCTTAAAAACCTCTATTAAAACCCCATTAAAAGACATTAAATATAACATAACGGCAGCCAATCACAGTCTACTCCCACCTACCAAAGCGATAGAGAATGGAGGGAGGTGATGTATACTTCAGACCCCCAGGGGGGCAACACTCTAACTCGCAGACCCCAGCTTCAACCATAAACCTGGCGGCTCCGTTTTACAGGCCCTGCAAAAAGCTGACAAATCCCGCAAGGCCCGCAGCTCACCCGGGAGCTCATTCCACCAGGTGGGGGCCAGGACCGAAAAAGCCCTGGCCCTGGTTGAGGCTAGGTGTGCTTCTCTAGGGCCGGGAACAACCAGTAGATTTTTCCCCGCAGAGTGTAACGCCCTGCGGGGGACATAGGGCGATAGGCAGTTCCTCAAGCGGGTCCCAACTCGTGTAAAGCCTTAAAGGTTAATACCAAAACCCTGAACCGGATCCAGGCAGCAATTGGCAACCAGTGCAGCTGCCTCAGCACAGGCTGGATGTGGGCCCTCCAAGGTGTACCAGTGAGGACCCTAGCAGCTGCATTTTGCACTAGCTTAAGTTTCTGGATCAAGGACAAGGGTAGGCCGGCATAGAGCTAGTTACAGAAATCTAGTCTGGAGGTGATCATCACATGGATCACTGTGGCTAACTGATCAGAGGACAGGTAAGGCACTAGAAGCCAGGCTTGGCGAAGATGGAAAAATGCCTGGCCCGCTACTTTCTTGACCTGCACCTCCATAGTCAGGGAGACGTTGATGGTCACGCCCAAATTCCTGGCCTGGGGCATGATGTTAAGTTGCGCCCCTGCCAGAGTGGGCAAACGTGCTTCCTGATCCCGCCCCCTGCTTCCCAGCCACAGGACCTCCGTCTTGGAGGGGTTGAGTTTCAGGCGACTCTGCTCGAACCGTTCTGTCACTGCTTCCAAACATCTGGCAAATGGTTCCAGGGGGGAGTCCAGGCAGCCGTCCATTAGGAGATAGAGCTGGGTATCATCAGGATACTGATGGCAACCCAGACCGAAACTCCGCACCAGCTGATCCAGAGGGTGCATAAAGATGTTGAACAAAGTGGGGGGAGAGAACCACGCCTTGAGGAACCCCACAAGAGAACTCATCCCCCACTGCAACTCTCTGGGTCCGGTTCTGGAGAAAGGAGCATATCCAGTGCAAGGCTGTGCTTCCTATTCCCATGCTGGCGAGGCGGTGGACCAGTATCTCATGATCCACCATGTCGAAGGCCACCAACAGGTCTGAGGACCAGCACAACTGACCTGCCTCTATCCAGCTAGTGACAGAGGTCATCCAGTAAGCTGCACACTGTCTAGGCAGGGCAATTATACTTCCTTGCCCGGTACTTTCCTACCCAGCCACAGGACATCTGTCTTGGTAGGGGTTGAATGTCAAATGACTCTGCTTAAGCCAGACCATCACAGCTTCCAAACATCTGATGAATGTTTTTTTGGGGAGAGCGTCTGTTCGTCAATTAGGAAGCCAAACTAACTTGGCTAGAAGGGGCATGAGGATATTAAATAAGGTGCATGAAAGAACTGCACCCTGCAGTACTCCACAAGGGAATTGGAAGAGTTGTGAATAATTCAGTCCTACTGCCACCTTCTGTTTGTGGCCAAGGAGGAAAGAGATAGTCACTTGAGGACTGTCCCCTGTATGCCAGCATCGATGAGGCACTGAGCAAGAAGCTTGTGAGCTACCAAGCTAAATGCTGCCACAAGATCTAGCAATACAAGCAGCTCTGACTTGCCTTTGTCCAGCTGTCATCAGGGTGACCAAAGCTCTCTCTCCCCCATGACCAGGATGGAAGCCAGATTTAAATGGGTCAGGGACCGATGCTTCCTTTAGGTAACCCAAGTGCTGGCCTGTGGCTGTGGGTGTGGCTGCCCTTTCAACTACCTTCTTCAGATGCAAGATGAGGGGGGGGGGGGTGTAACTGGTCAGGTCCTGAGGATCCAATGCTGTTTTTTTTTTTTTAAGCCAGGGCCAGATCACTGCCTCTTAACCTTTTCAGGATTTCCCCAGAAGATAGGGAAAGGTTGATAAGCTCCCAGAGAGAGGCTTCTATCCACTCATCATTCATTTTGAGCAGCCAAGAAGGACAGGGGTCTAATGAGCAAGTGGTCAGCCTCACTGACATTAGCAGCCTATCTACTTAAGTCTGTGAGAGCCATCTAAAGCCATCGAACACCCTCCTTAAAGGAGGCTGAAGGGCCTCCAGTTCCCCTTCTGTATGAAGCATGGCAGGGAGGTTCCGGTGGAGTGCTGAGAACTTATTCATGAAATAGCTCGCAAATTGTGCCGGACATGAGCTTCTGGGTGGAAAGGCGGTTGCATAATACAGTCATTTAGCAATCCTTTCCATGATCCTATAAGATGTTCTTGAAGCATTATCACAAGTCTTCCTCCACATGTGCTCTAGTATTCTCAGTTCCCATTTCCTCCTACACAGCTTTGTGGCATACTAGAGAACCCATTTAGGGCAGGAGCAGAGAGGGTGCTGGGGAACAATCTCATTGATCACTGACCAAATAATCTAACAAGTTGCCAAAAGGCATCAGGTCCTGCAGAGCATTTATGAAACCTTCTAGATCCAAAAGTCTCTGCAGGTGAGTTAAATTCAGCCTCCCACCTGATCAGGGGGTGGTAGTAAATGGATCCAGGCCTTCACAGCACAGTGGTCTGACTATGGAATGGTATTAACTGCAACCAGATCCACATCAACCCCTACATCTGGGTGTGACCTGATTGATGGGTGGGACCGGTAACAACCTGTGAGAGCCCTAGTGGCACCATGGCCAACACCAAGTCGGGACCATGCCCCAAGGCTGCCAGTTCTGCATGAATGTTGAATGCAACCAGAATTAGAAATCTGGAAAACTACAAGGCCCAGGCAGGAATTACAACTGGTACAGAATGCAGTTGCCAGGGTTCTCACAGGAACACTTTGAAGGGCTCACAACAGCTGCACTGGTTACTAGTTGAATACCAGACTAGACTTAAGGTTTTGATAATTATGATCAAGTCCATATGCACTCTGGGCTCTGGGAACCTGAGGGATTGTCTCTCTGCCTACACTCCCCCAGAGAATCCCAGGGGTAGTAAGGTCAATTGCCATTCAGCCGATCATATCTGCCACCTCTTCTCTTGTCTTTTTTTCACACCAAGATACAAACTTTACACAGTAGGCATCTCTGTGGTAATTCTTCATTCAGGTTTGCTGTGTTTTATAAAATGTACGATGTTAATGGGTTTCACTGGAAAAGACATCAAACCTTTTCTGAGAAAGTGGAGATGTCTTAGAAATAGTGACTTTACATCAATCCTCCTTTACTCCCTAATAAGTTATTTCTATAAGGTTCTGTAAACTTGCTCTATATAATGTTCTTGCTCTATATAACTCTCTATATACCCTCTCTCTCTATATATATACATGATACTCTATATACACTCTCTCTAGAGCTTGCTTTATGTAAAGCTACGATTCATTGCACTAGAACTTGTCCTGTCACAACAGATGGAATCTTCTACTCTGCATATCATTGGTTATTGCTATTCTGGCTTTTTACTGGAATGATCTATTGTTCTTCCATGTTTCAGGTGAATCTAAAACCTTGGAGATATTTACAGTGCAAACATTGATAGAGTTACACCCTTCTAAGTCTGCAAACTTAGTGCAGTTTATGGTGTCATGCATGCAGTTTACTTTGAAGCAACTGGAAAATTCCAAACAGCCATGTGAGTTCTTCCATACTTCTGCATGATGTATATGGCCCTTCTTTCAACTGCACCTCCCAAGGCCCTTCACCCAAAATCACAGCAGAATATAGCACTCCACAGGTTACGGGTTAGCACCCCACCCCCTCAGACTCTTCCCCAGTAGGATGACTCAGAATCAAGGAGAGTGTTGGTGCCCTCTGTTGGCCACAAAGGTTAATTCTATATGCAGTGGTGGATACAGAAGACATCCAGCCTCCCAGTGGAATTTCCTGAGGACTCTCCAGACTCACTTGTTTCATCTTCCTCACTGGAGACTTGCCACTGCCCCTCCATGCCTCCATGCCTCCATGCCTGAGCTCAGTTCCACCTTCCCACCCCATTTTTATTTATTTATTTAGATTTTTATACCGCCCTTCCCTACGGCTCTGGGCAGTTTACATAAAACATTTTGGAACATTTACATAGAAAACTATCAAAATCAATATAGCAGTATAACAATAACAACAACACACCAACTGGAACAATTAGAACATCACTTCAACAATAACTTTGACACTCCCTCAGTAGGTTCGATCTCTCAGTCTGGGGGGGAACGACCTGTAGATGTTATGGGTCAGTTGGCCCCACCAAATGCCTGGTGGAAGAACTCCTTTTTGCAGGCCCTGCGGAATTGTGGCAGTTTCGGCAATGCCCTGATCTCTTTGGGAAGCTCATTCCACCAGGTGGGGGTCAGGACTGAAAAGGCCCTGGCCCTTGTTGAGGTCCGAAGTGCCTCTTTAGGGCCAGGGATCTGTAGCCAGTTGAAGGTGGCAGAGCGTAGCACTCTTCTGGGGGTATAGGCAGGGAGGCGGTCTCTCAGGTACACTGGGCCCAGACCACGTATGGCCTTAAAGGTGATTACCAAAACCTTAAGCTTAATCCGGAATTGAACTAGGAGCCAGCCGAGTTCTTGGAGTACCGGCCAGATATGAGATCTCCATGATGTCTTAGTGAGAATCCTGTCCGCGGTGTTCTGCACCAGTTGTAGTTTCCGGATCAAGGATAAGGGTAGGCCTGTGTAGAGCGAGTTGCAGAAGTCCAGTCTGGAGGTGACCATCGCATGGATCACTGTGGCATGTCTTCAGCCAAACAGCCCCTTCTCTCTCTGGCTTTCTTCACCTCTCTCTTTTTGCTGCTCCTTGAGTTTACTTTCTGCTGTTTTCCATTTTTTCTGTCTCCGCTCTCCTTGCTCTCCTCTACCTTGTCACCAATACCTCCTGTATCCTGCTACCTTTTATCCCCCCTGGTCCTTCTACTTCCTGCCCCCTCATTAGCCTTGCCCAAGGTCATATTAATCCCGCCCTGCCTCCCACATTCCAAACCCTGCAGCCCCAGCTGTCTGCATCTCTGTGCCAACATGAGCTGTAAGCCTGTTCCCAGGTTTACTCGGGACAGGAACACTGTGGGATGTGCTATGATCCCCCTTGAGCCTGGTGAGTTCCCTGATGCAGCCACTCCACTCATTGTGGCTGTCGGGTTGCCATTGCTTTGCATGAAATCGGCCGGGTCCAACAGGGGGAGGGGCTCATGTCCGATAGATTCTCAAGACCTCCCAGCCAGCTCCCTCCTTCTGGCAGAAGGCGCAACCTCATTCGGATGCCCGTTCAGAAGGACCTGGACAACACAGTAGATTTTAAGGCAACATTAAAGACTAAAGGTGGCTGGAGTCTTAGAGATGCAAAGGGAGATGGAATCAATTTTTTCCTCAAGGACTTTCTTTCCTGCAATTTTTGCAAGTGATACAATTAGACATATTCAGATGAATTATTTCCTCATTTGGGATGACTGAAATGCTTTTAGAGAATTTCTTATCTCCTATCTGCTTCTTTAATTTGAAATTTGAACGGTTCAAGCAAGAATGCTGGGGCCAGTGGCACACATCAATTCATTTGATTTTATTATAGTGTGATTAGTTTGTGATACAAAATCGTATTTGAATGGGCTTTGCATAAGAAAGCTCAGGATGATCAATTTGTAGAATATTGTGTAATCTCTTAAACAAAACAAAACAAAAAAACCCCTGAAAACATTGCCCAAATGTCAAAGAAGTCTGATGTTAGAAATCTAAATCTACAAAAAGAGCTAGATATATGTACTAGCTTGTATAATTTGACAAATTGTGTAAACTAAAAATGGTTAGTGTCTAGAACTGGGAGAATCACTTGCCTTAACTTGGAAGCTGTTGATGGGGCAGCAGCTCCCTTAAAGGGATGCAACCATCACCTCAGCGGATCTGAAATGTCCCAGGCTGGATTGGAGAGAAGGATGAATTGATGGAACCAGGCAAGCCAGCTCTCACTTGACATGGCACCTTGAAAAGTAGCCTAGACGAAGGCCAGTGGAGAGTCCTTGATAGCTCTCTCCTGGCTGAGAGAGAGTAGGAAGAGGAAGAATTAGGCAACTGTAACCGCCGCCCCCCTCAGTTCTCAGACTACTGTTCCCCCATGAGGAAACATCAAGGCAGCTAGCCAACAGAGAAGTTGGCTGTAGCTACCCACCCTCAGCTTGCTGCTTAAAGATAACTGCTAATTAATTATCTGGACAGTGGGATTGCACCAGTTTTTGCAAGATGGTAGAGTCTCTTCAGAGCAACCTTTAATGTTGTAACCTTCTCGTAATGGGAATTGGCCTCCTTATTAGATCCAATCCTCTTCCATTTTATAGTTGGAAGTTGTTGTTTTTTCTCTGTATGGTTCAAAAAGACAGGGAGGCAGACAGCTCCAGAGAGAGAATGGATTTCGAACACTTTACTCACAAAATTTGAAATGGGCTCCACAAAATGGGAGGAACCAGCTGGGTGCATCAACTTGCAAAATAAAAAGCTGATGAAGCTTTGTGCTGCTTTGTAAATTTCCTTGCTGGAGGCTATCAGATCAGTACAGGCCCCTGAATAATTAAGCTGCTCAGCTTTTCCATTCTATACAAGTGCATTCATTTACTGAATCAATTGATTTCCATCATGAGGGAGTCGTTATGAACCACACCAACATTAAAGAGTGTTCCCTCCTCAGCTTCTGCTTGTCCAATGAGCTATTGATTTCATTTCTCCTTGTGAGGAGTCGGCCCTACACTGCAGCAATTCCATGTAACTGCCTCACAGGGAAATATTTTAAAGGAGCTGGCGCACTTTTAATGGAATTGAAATAACACAAATGGGAGAGGGAGGAATGTGGGAAAGGAAAAAGCCTTTATATAGCCACCTGATGTCTTGTTAGTTTTAAAAACCCTGTCCCGTTTGTCATTGTCTGCAGTAGAGGTAATTGTTTTTTTTTAATTATTATTTATTAAATTTCAAGACTGCCTTCCTGAGACTTGGCTCAGGGTGGTGTACATACACAAGTTATCGATAATAGCAATTAAAAAAAAACATTAAACACAATCCAACAATTTAAATCTATTAACAGTTTAGCAGCAACTAATTAACAGCATTGATTATTATTTCGCCACCAAGAAACTGGTCACTGCTGGTAGATCTTTCCTGGGGTAGATGTCTCTTTGGAGGGTGTTTTGTTGGGGGGGGGGCATGGATGTTATTGGGTCACTGTCCCAAACCATAGGATTTGGTAGAAGAGCTCTGTCTTGCAGGCCCTGCAGAACTGTGCAAGCTCCAACAGGGCCTTGATCTCCTCCGGGAGCTCATTCCACCTAGTAGGAGCCAGGACTAAAAAAATCCTGGGCCTGGTTGAGGCCAAACGTACTTCCTTGGGGCCAGGGACCACCAGCCAGTTAGAATTTTCAGAGTGGAATGCTTTGGGGGGGGGATGACATAGAGTTCAGTCCCTCAGGTAAGCCAAGCCCAGACTGCAGATGGCCTTAAAGGGAAGTTAATCATTTTAGACTGGATCATTCCATGAATGACAGCACTTCCCAGTCAGCATGAATCTTTTCCACCAGAGGAAGGCTTCTTGTATCCGTGAAAGGTTCCATCATGAATGGAAAATAGTCACAGGATCTGACTCCAAGTGTGCAGTAACAGATGTATGTTGTCTTATATCGCTGGCTCCATTATTTATATCACTGGCCATAGTTCTCTTCAAAGCCACATGGGCTGAAATAGTGACATAGGTTATTTCAAGAAAGGACCTCAGTAATGAAGTTAAGTCCTTCATATGAATTCATTTGGGGGTTGCATGGCAGACCTTTTCAACTATTGGGACTGAAATTAAGTTTAGAATGATTATAGCTAGTTTCTTAACAAAAAAGCAAAAACTATTTTCAACTTATCATAAATGTACCTTGCTTGAGAACCATATAAAGAAGTGTCTTCAGCTATTTATTTATTTTATAATACTTTTACTCCTCCTGCCAAGTAGGGCCCAAGGTAGATTACAAGTCAACTCACATCCCAAAGTCTACAACAGAAAAAACTCTAAAAACTAAACAAAAACTGTCTCAGAAATACCACACTTGTAGCAGGGCAAGTGTCAGCATTGCTCCAGGCAAAGGTTCTTATAGTATCATAGGTATGGCTGCCTTTCTCAGCCCTGGCTGTGGAAACTTTCTCTTCTGCAAGCAGTAGTAAAGTGCTAGGGTGGAGTTCTTAAAATGCCTCAGGCACACATGGAACATAGGAGTAACTACAATTCAAGGAGCTTCAACAATGTATATTATGCATCAAATACATTACGTCTGTCTACCCAACAGGGTAACCACAGGTATGAAGAAAGGAAAATGAAAAGCTGGCAAAGACTTCAACAAGAAGAAAAAACACTGGACTGGGTTACATAAATGCAAAGGGAATCGAGGGTAAAATGTGAACTGAAAGAATCTCAAGGTAATCTAAGAGAGCAAACTGAGTTTGAAAATCTGATTATGCAAGATAAGCCTTACTAATTTGAAAGAATTTATAAGATTTTCCTCACTTTTGAAACAGAGGCTGAACAAGTTGAAAAATGCATGGTGAAATGATTGCAGAATTTGGGCAAACCAATTATGATGGAAGATTGGGAACACGAATTGTGCAAAACACTACATTAACTAAATGCCAGTTTTTGAGAGAAAATTGGTACAAAATGTTTTTATATGGTATTTAACACCTAAAGCAATAAGTAAAATGCCAAAACAAACTGATGATAAATGTTGGAAATGTCAGATGGTGACAGTATCATTTCTTGATATGTGGTGGAATTGTAAATTAGTTTTAAAAATGTAGATAAAAGTTAATGAAACAATTAAAATTATATTTAAATGTAAATCCCCTTGTTTGCCAAAAAATATATTGAGTGTTTCCCCAATAAGTCTCCCTAAAGAAGGAGAAGAACTCTTCTTCCATGTGATAACAGTGGAAAGACTCAGCATAGCCTCCGGATAGAAACAACAGCAAGAATTGCAGGTAGACTTATAGTGTGAGAAACTTAGAGAACTAGCTGTTAATGACTAAGTTAACAAACAGAGTAAGCCAAAGACCAATAGAAGAATTCCAAAGACACCGGGATGAATTCTTAAAAACAATGTAAAAATTAGCAATTGCTTTCTTTCTTCTGTATTTGTATGAAATAAAATAAACTTCAAATTATTTTTTACTAACAAGTGGAGAAGGACTTATTTAAAGTCCTCTTTTACTGTTTTTTTCTCTTTTTTCATAAATCCTCCGTGATTTTTTTACAGATCTGTAGCCACCTACATGTAAGTAGAGGGTGCTGACTGATAACCAAAAAAAAAAGGCTGCTGGGACCACCATTTGGTGTAGTGGGAGGCAGGCAGGAGAGATGCGGTGACCAAGGGCACACACACATGGCAGCAAGAGTGTGAAGTGGATTGGTGCACACCTCTAAAAGATGCTAAGTGCGCCAAGCCCGCCTCTTTGCCTGAGCTGCCGCTAGAGCAGCTACCCTGGGAAGCCAGGGGCTCGATGCCAAGTGACCCTGGGGGTAGTCAAATGAGGTGGGTCCCTGCTGACCCTCCAATAGGGTCACTTCCCTGGGAAGAGAGTTCAAGGGCAAAGGGTCTGCCCTCCTGGCTGGGAAAGCAGCAGGCCTTAGGGTTCCACTGGATTCCAATAATGAGCAGCCGGATGGCTGAGGGTGTGGGGGCTCCCATCTCGTGCTGGTCCAACCCTCTCTGGGAGGGCATAAAATAAAGCTGCAGCCTTATTTACCACCATCAGGAGGAGTCGTGTCTCATTAGCCCAATGCAACCCTGCCAGACAATACCATACTGCTTCCCTTCCATAGGAAATTAGAAGGCAGGTATAACTGAACAGTAACCCAACTGATGAATCTTTGGAGCTCTTACTCCTCTCTGATATTTTACCTGCTAACTGGTCTTATGTACTGTGTTTATGACTTATAATTATGATTTTAATCTTTACACCACTCTGCGGGAGTGGTATAAATAAAGCAGTAAGGGGTGTGGGAGAGGGCTCAGTCCGGGATGGGGGACAATGATTGGCCCTTTGCCCCCGGACTGACCCCCCCCCCCAAGCTGCACAGCCTTCGGATGACAGCCGCCATTACGTGGCTGCCTGCCAACAAGGCAGGTAGGCACCCACTGTTCTTGACCCCGCCCTCTTCCCCCCTGCCCCCCCTCACCACTCAACCCCGTGCTCCGCTGCCGCCACTTCCCTACCCCCAAACACCCAGCCACCCACCCTTCTCAACCCACGATTCTTCCCCCCGCCCCCCCTCGTGACTCTCCCCACCACCTGCCCAGAGGACCCTTTCCCCCCCTCTCTTCCACCCTTGCCCTGTCCCCTTTCATGGTACCTACCTGCCTGCCTGCCTGCCCCCCTTCCTCCTTCCTTCCTTCCTTCCTTCCTTCCTTCCTTCCTTCCTTCCTTCCTTCCTTCCTTCCTTCCTTCCTTCCTTCCTTCCTTCCTTCCTTCCTCAATTTCTCTTTCTCCTTTCTGCCTCTTTCTCTCCCTCTCGCTTGCTCTCTTTCTGTCTTCCTTCCTTCCTTCCTTCCTTCCTTCCTTCCTTCCTTCCTTCCTTCCTTCCTTCCTTCCTTCCTTCCTTCCTTCCTTCCACACACCCCGCTAGTGCCCGCAGTATTTTTTGTACAGCGGGCTTAATTTCTAGTCTTTGTATAAATGAATTTTATGTTGTCAACCATGCCGGGCCTGCACTGGGGGTAGGAGGCACAGTCTCTAAATTAAACAAATAAACATATACATGAAATCTGATTGGGTCAGAGGATTCTTTCTTTTCCATTCTTTCTTGAGAATGAAGATGGCTGTATATACAAACAAACTAAAATGTATGATATCATTCCTTGTTTTAGTTATTTCCCTTCATTTAGTGATTCTGCATGAGATTGCTCATGGCTACCTTTCCCAAGTGGGAAGAAAAGGGTTTTTGCTCTTTGTAATAAACTAAATACTGCAGCCTTTGCCAGTAACTTGAACTTCCACTTACCTAGACAGAATTTAAGCAACTGTTTTATGGTTCTTTATATATGCTTGAAACATTTTTTGTTTTGTTTTGTTTGTTCAATAGATCTTGACATGCTGCAGGGTAGCTTAGTGCTCTTTATAAATCTCAAGAATTGCCTGATTGCTGTAATTTTATTACACAGCAAAACTAGAAAAAAATGGATATCACTGATGCTTTAGGTTGATTTTGCATTAAGTTGGACTAGATGGCCTGGGTTGGACCAGATGGCCTGTATGGCCCTTTCCAACTTGATGATTTTATTATTTACTAGCTGTAAATGCAAGCAACAACATAACACCAAGAACTACTACTACCACTATTATTATTATTATTATTATTATTGATGATAATGATGATAATGATAATCTCTAAACCACCCTCCCAGTATGGCTCAGGGCTGTGTACAAAACAGGTTAAAATTAGCAATACATTACTTGAAAATAAAGTTATACAGAAGAGGAAAAAAGTCCTCCTATGGAAAGGTAAAGCCTCAAGTATTAATTTTTTTTAAATGCTGACTTTATGAACTTAGGCAGATAGTGAGTGGGTGGGCAGGAAGGGATGTGCCAGTGTTTGTCTCTTGTGGCCCTTCCTTGCATACCCAGGGAATTACTAACTGCCGATGTGGGATGGTAGGTGAATTTCCTCCAGGCCAGGCTGGATTCTGGAGATGTTTGATGGGCATGAAATTGGGGTCACTTAAGTGGGCAGGTAGTTGTGAGTGTCCTGCATTGTGCAGGGAGTTGGACTAGATGACCCCGGAGGTCCTTTCCTACTCTATGATTCTATGATTCTGAAATGTTAACTTTTATTTTCATATACATATGTCCAATTTTTAATCTTGTATACATTAGCAGTATAAAACAAATAAAACATATGTAATAAATTAGCAGCATTAAGCCTCCAGATATTCACTGCCCATAAGTTTTTGGATGAGGAGTCACTCAGTGGGGGATGTTTTGTAGAGGACGGCCACAAATGTTATTAAATCATTGGCCCCAACCGGAAGCTTGGTGAAAAAGCCTCGTCTTGCAGGCCTTGCAGAACTGTGCAAGCTCCGACAAGGTCCGGATCTCCTCTGGGAGCTCCTTCCACCAAATAGTGGTCAGAAGTGAAAATGTCCTGGCCCTGGTTGAGGCCAAACATACTTCTTTGGGGCCAGGGGCCAGCAACCGTATGCAGAGCGGAGTGCTCTTCAAAAGACATTGGCAAAGAGGTACACTGAGTCCAGACCATGGATAGCCTTGAAGGTAAGAACCTACATCTTTAACCGGATCTGGAATTCAAACAGAAGACAATGTACCTGCTGAAGCACAAGCCATATATTTGTCCTCCAGGTTGTTCCTTAGGAGGAGGAGAAGGGAAAATAAGTAAATGCTTTATTATATCTACTGTTTCTATAAGGACTTTTCCTAAGCACCACTGGGTCTGTAAGCAGGCCCACTTAGAAGTTCCATTTTATTTAAAAGGGATTGCTCTCTGAAGTTTTTAGGATTGCTCAAAGTGTTTTGTTATCCATTATACTACTAATTCTCATAACAATACTGTAAAGACAAACATTATTGCTTTCATACTGAAGCACAGAGGACCACCTAAGATTACACATAACTGAAATGGTTCAGAGAATTCTAGAGTTTCTGTTACTATGCCACAACATTAACAAGTTACCTTTTCAAGGGCCTAAGAGTGACAATCATTTGGGATCATCTAAATCGACTGATGGACTCTGGGGAATGGTAGAGGACAGAAAGGCCTGGAGGATCATTGTCCATGGGGTCACGATGGGTCGGACACGACTTCGCACCTAACAACAACAACAAATCAATTGATGGTTTCTGACCTCTACAGGCAGATGATACCATTAAGATATGTTTAACCATTGGAAGAAAGTTAAATAGACCAGGACGATACACTATTCCCCAACAAAATAGTTTCAATAGATATTGAAAAGATATTAGGAATTGAAGACATTCAGCAGTTTGAGAGATCTTAGAATTCATTAGTCATTGAGGTCTAGTTCAGCATGGAATGTTAAAATGCCCTTTTCAAAGGAACAACTGAACCCAGGAGAACAAAAGTCTTCAAGTTTGGTTTATTACTTCTGACTATGTGGCTCAGGGGAGTCATTTTAGCACCTCACATTTGGTAGTAATGGAAAATTCTTGGTCGCTAAAGTCCTCCCGGAACATTTCCTTTGCAAATGTGCCTTGTGATACCACTCCAGTATCTTGTTTTTCCCCTTGTATGCCATTAGTCCTCCCTGATGGTGTGTGGTTTTCAAAATATGTGTGTGTTTGTTTTTGTGTGTGTGTGTGTGTGTGTGTGTGTGTGTGAGAGAGAGAGAGAGAGAGAGAGGTTAATATTTGCATGCCATTGATTGGTATCAATACAACATCTACCAGAGACAGTCAAGCCTGAAACCAAGGGTGTTAAACAAACAAATAATGAGCTAATGATTTTCCAATAACTCAGTTGTCCTTGTTTGGGGAGGGGGGGGGGATGATATAATTTTTTATTTTGTGCAGGAAGAAAATGATGTGGAGCTTTGAATTACTACAGGAAGGCTGCTGTAAGGTGACTTGAAAAGGGTCGAGGGCCTTTATTTGCTGCTGCTCTTTGATTGATTGGTGCTTCACTGCTTTTTAATTTCGTGTTCCACTTCACCACAGCCTCACTACAATTGCATAAGCTGCATCCATAGATCAAAAGTTGAGAGCAAAATGTTGCCCAAATCAAGGCCAGGCTCTCAGTCCTTCAATCGTTAAAATTTACCCTCAAAAGCACAGTAAACCCTCTATTAACATTAACAACTTCTGCAATATTGCCACAATATTGTCCATAGAATATTACAATATTTGGAAGCAGTGTAAAATAGGACAAGGTAGACAGAAACAGTAATGAATATATCTATCCATCAATTATATTTGTATCCCTCTTTTCCTCCAAGGAGTTCAGATCAGCACACATGGCTCTGTCTCATGTTAAGGCTTTTAGAAGGCAGAATGCAAACAGGAATCCTTTCAATATGAGTAGACTATTGGAAACTATATGTTTAAAAATCAACATGAAATCAGTCCAGGTTTGGTCTTGCATATGTCAACTTCCTGCTCAACCTTGGGGCAAATTTCCTAATCTGATTGCACTTTTGTTGATTGAATGCATAGACCAGCAGGTCTATTATTTTGTCCGCTTAGGACATCATCACATACATCACTTATCACTTAAGGTAAAGGTATCCCCTGTGCAAGTACTGGGTCATGTCTGACCCTTGGGGTGATGCTCTCTAGCGTTTTCATGGCAGACTCCATACGGGGTGGTTTGCCAGTGCCTTCCCCAGTCATTACCGTTTACCCCCCAACAAGCTGGGTACTCATTTTACCGACCTCGGAAGGATGGAAGGCTGAGTCAACCTTGAGCCAGCTGCTGGGATCGAACTCCCAGCCTCATGGGCAGAGCTTTCAGACTGCATGTCTGCTGCCTTACCACTATGTGCCACAAGAGGCTCTAAGACTTATCACTTATACAGTAGTAAATAATGCTCTGAAACTATAACTGGCTAGGGTGGGGGAAAGCACCTGGGTCCAAAATAACCAAAACATCTAGCCTTGGGGCAATTTTTACCCCAAGTACATTTAACATATTGGGGTAAAAATGTTACAAAAACAAAAAAACAAAAATGTATTGATTCAAGAATGTTTCTTAAAAGAATTCTAAAAAGGCATACCCCTATATGGCAATTTAAAAGCCCTTCCCGATATTTCTGTTTTTACCACACCAATACCTTCTCAGGGCAGAAAAATACCCCAAGATACAAACATGTTTGAAATTATTAATTTTACATCTTTTTTAGATGTTTTCCTTTAAAATGAATGAAAATGTATTCAAGTTATCCAATATCTTAGGTTCCAAACATAGTTTTTATTGTTTTAATTTCAAAAATCATTTTGTAAAGGAATCACACTGGTCTCAGTTATTCAAAATCCAATGTTCTGTGTCATGTCCAAGTGTGTTTTAAAGCTCTGTCTTAGTATTGCCAAATACCGCTTTAATAAACTTTTCTGTAGAAAGTTTTTTATCCAAAACAGAGAGCTGATATTTTTATATCCACTTTGCACTACACAAAGGAGTCCCAAAGGAGTCCCAAACAGTCCCATTATGCATGGGCCAGAATGCCTGAAATGGAGGCGACAGGGCTTCAGGGAAAATCCCCCATTATGCCCGACGTTGCCACTATCCATGGGCCGGCCCAGCCCGACCCAACCCAACCCAACCCAGGCCCTTGGAAGACCCATGTAAATGATTCTTCCAGAGTCCTGGGACCCCTGAGAATGCAGGCGAGGGTTAGAATAGGCAAATTGGAGGAACCAGGCTTTCAGCTTTCAGCTTTCAGCTCGGCTCTTCCCCCAATTTACAGCATCCCTGCAGGGATGCCACTTGCCCCTACTGGCTCTGTGGAGCCGACAGGGGTGACCCCCACCCCCCATTGTGGAAAAGCAGCATGCTGCTCCTCAGCATCATACATTGGGGGGGCCCCTGCCACCAATTCCCCCTCCATAAAATGCTGCCGCAGTTTAGAAGTGCTCCCGGCACTTCCAGCCCCTCATTGCATGCATGGGGCTGTTGCGCCAGCACAGCCGGTGGAGCTTCACCCCCGTGCATACCCGGGGGACAGTGGGGCTTTTGGCCCCGCCACAACAGCACAGTGGCAGCACGGCATAGCTGCTGCCGTGCATAATGGGTCCCTGTGAGGTAAATGGGGCTGGGAGAGCTTTGAGAGAACTGTCACTAGGCCAAGGTCATCCAGCAGGCTGCATATGAAGGAGTTCTTCAGATTAGAGTCCACCACAACTATTACATCATTGAGTTTGGAATGTGCCTGTACCATAGAATACACTATGTGTAAGAGTTTTTTACAGGACATTCAGAGGGTTAAACAGGTTTGGTGTTCAGACATTCATAACTCCTCTCAGAACCCCAGTCATTTTATCTATGTTATAGATTTGATTTGGCAATGAAGCAAAACCAGGTGTCACTAGTTCTGGCATTGTTATCTGCTTCCTTGAATTGCATTCCCTGTAAAGTCTAAGCATTCTTTAATATGTATCAATAAATCAGCATTGGACATTATAAATGCATAAGATTGAACTCTAAAACTATTTTCCATTCATAATGGAACCTTCCTTCAGAACAGGGACCATATTCTGGGAGAACATGCCCGCCTCCTTACACAGATAAATGTGTACCAGAAGAAGACTCAGCTTTTAGCATAATAAAGACATAGGGTATATTCCATTATATGCGTGACATATACTGAATGCATAATTTGCATATAAATTATGTATACACTGCATATAGATTGTATGAAAGAAATAAGTCAATAATCAGTACAAGCAATGGAAATGGTTGAACTAAAGCCATTCACACTGAGAACATGTGAAAGCAAAGAGAAATGAGAAAGGACATATTTGTTTGACTCCAATTTTTGTGGCCACTCGGGAAAAAAGCTGGTCTCTTTCATGAGTTCTTTCCCAGCTCATAATGTAGGTGCATGCACTAATGCTGCCATTCACATGCACCATAATCTTTGAACTAGTTCTCAGAACCAGCTATGTCAGAAAGTGAACTAAATGCACCCGGGCAAAACAAATACAGCCATGAAGAAGGAAGGTTTTAGACCTGGATGATAACTTTATAAAACATTGTAAATCAGTACAAAAATTGAGAAAATTGACCTAAATATAGAAAAAATATTATCAAACAAAACTTTGTTTGATTGGGTGGCCTAATCATATTGTTCACAACAATCAATGGAGGTTTCCCTGTGAGGAAAGGGTTAAAATAAAAGAGCTTTTATTCAAGATCTTATGCACCTCAAAAGTAGCTGAATTTGTAGTTTATGTCACATTACAGCAATCAATAAGAGGTCCTGTGAGTCTCATTAACACACAGGAGCCTGGTCAAGTTGAATACTTAAAACTCATGTACAGAATATCATTTTACCTCATCAAATGGAGAAGGACTCTGGGGAAAATGACTCTCAATTTGTTGTACAGTTGAGTATTATGAGTCAGATAGCATCATATACCAAATGTGCTTTACATCTGTATTTTATATTGATCTGTAAGAAGGACTGTATTAATTACATCTAGTCTAATCCAGTTAATGAATATATTCATGCTGGTGACTCATGATGTAACATTCCTATGTAAGCAGCTTTGGTGAAGTTAAGGGAAAGGAGTGTTGCATAAATTATTTTCACTGAACAATAATGTGATTGGCTCTTTAGTTCCTATGATTTTATGGTCTCAAGACAGAACCACATGATTTTAGAGTCACGTTCTCTGCTGATGAAGAGTGGCTTTTAGTTTGGTAGCTTGCAAATTATGCAAACCTGTTTGGAAAAAAAATAAAAAAGAAAGTCTTAAATCCTGGACCCAGACTGAGGTGTGATATGTAACTACACTCAACCAACTAGAAAGCTTCTCCCTTCAGGAATAATGGAGTTTGTGGTTGTTTCAGTCCACAATTCAAATCAGAAGGCCAGGAAATTAGGGTTTGTTTTGCCAAAGACTCTCTGGCAAGGTTCTTAATTGGATCTGGATGCAATAAAACATGCAATGGATAAGGAGAATCTTATACTTTTACTAAGCAGGCAAAAATAAATAAAATAAAAGTCAAGTAAGCATAAATGACTAAATATTCACCTCAGCAGACAAATATCAAGCACTGACACACCTATTAGAAACTCCTTCACTCCCTAACGGAGAAATCTAGGCTCAGTCTATTAACTGCTTTCCTGCAGCTCCCCCAGCAATATTACACATCCTTCTGGGCAGCTTATCAAGGCTTCTTACTTCTTCTTGGCAGGATTTTCAGATATGGTGTCATTCCTCAGCCAGCAGACTCTTTGCCTCAGCTCCCTTGGACAGCTGATTTTATACTCCCATCCTGCTACACTCCAGATTCTCACTGTCCACTCTTCACTCATGCTCTTATCAGTTATTGATAAAAGCTGTCCTATCATATCTGCCCAGATAAGATCTCAACAGTTGGCATATTTGGTCCTTGCCCCTCTGGGGGTTGAGTTATAAAATAAGGTGTGATTTTTAGCATTTAAATTAAACGGCATTAAGTAAAGTTGATGCCTGGCAGTGAAAAGCAAGGATATAAGCCCGATTAACAGATGTTGATTAGTTAGATCTATCATATTTCCAATATCCACTTATGGCTGTGAAAGCTGGATGATGAAAAAATCAGACAAGAGTATAATTGATTCATTTGAACTCTGGTGTTGAAGAAGGCTTCTGAGGATTCCATGGACAGCAAAAGTCACAAACAAGGAAATACTACAGCATATAAAGTCTGATTTATCATTGGTGGGCAAGATCACGAACCTCAGGTTGACTTAGGCCTCAGGCCATATCGTGCCATCCAACTCAGTGGAGAAAGCAATTGTGCTAGGATTAATCAGTGGAAAAAGTAAAAAAGGCCAACAAGAGCATGGTGGTTGGATGCAATTGGGATGGACACTGGCCAGAACACTGCACAACTGAGGGAGGCAGTGTGAGATCGAGGATTGTGGCAACAGTAGTGCCATGGGATTGCCAAGAGTTGGACATGACTGAATGTCTGATAACAACAACAATAATGCTGTCATTCTTCCATTATCTACCCTACAGCACTTTCTTATCTCATGCAAACCATGGCAGACTGCCCAGACTTCACCTAGAATCATAGAATCATAGAGTTGGAAGGGGCCATACAGGCCATCTAGTCCAACCCCCTGCTCAACACAGGATCAGCCCTAAGCATCCTAAAGCATCCAAGAAAAGTGTGTATCCAACCTTTGCTTGAAGACTGCCAGTGAGGGGGAGCTCACCACCTCCTTAGGCAGCCTATTCCATTGCTGAACTGTTCTGACTGTGAAAAAATTTCCCCTGATATCTAGCCTATATCATTGTATTTGTAGTTTAAACCCATTACTGTGTGTCCTTTCCTCTGCAACCAATGGGAACAGCATCCTGCCCTCCTCCAAATGACAACCTTTCAAATACTTAAAGAGGGCTATCATGTCCCCTTTCAACCTCCTTTTCTCCAGGCTGAACATTCCCAAGTCCCTCAACCTATCTTCATAGCACTTGGTCCCTTGGCCCCAGATCATCCTCGTCACTCTCTTCTGTACCCTTTCAATTTTATCTACGTCCTTCTTGAAGTGAGGTCTCCAGAACTGCACACAGTACTCCAGGTGTGGTCTGAAGACACCTCCAAGACACCTCCAAGGACCTTGGCTCTGTGTCAAAGTTAGCCTGAAAGGAATTTCATTTTTCTTACAGCAAGACAGAAAAGGGAATTTACAAAAGACCACTATGATCATACAACTATGTAGGAAAACACATTTCTCAACATAATACACATTGTGAATCAGACAGAATGGAATGAAATATAGACATGTCACCTATGCTCCTCAAATGCAATTGGTCTTCCACAATGCTAATAAAGGGTTCCAAACACTGCCACAGTAAATGCTGGGAGATTTGGGGGAGGTGTCTGGGGAGGGTGGAGTTTGAGCAGGTTGTGATGTAATTTCCAAGTCTATAGGCTGCCTACTCTACTCTCTATGGTTTTTTACCATATGTATGAGAGGAAATTCTTAGAGCATCACTATGTGGAGGCCATTTTTACTTCTGCTCCTCAATTCCTCAGGGGTGGGAAATTAGGGATGAGGGTTGGCAAATGGGAAGCCTACAAGAAACTACAAATACCATACTCCCTGGAAGGGAACATTATTCCTGAATATGTGCTTAGGAGGCTCTTGTCTAAGTAAATTTCCTTCTGCTTTCTATAAGTCCTTGTTTTTCTTAAGGGTAAAATGTTTTGCTTGGGAAGGATGAAGACTGCCAAAGATGAAGGACACTGCTAATTCATTTTTCCAACATTTTATTGGGGAAAATCATGGAAAATAGATTCAAAATATTCTCTGGGAAAGCTTGGGAAAATAGCCAGCTTCCAAGACAAGATTATTATTATCTTTTCATTGATTAGATTTTCCACTCAAAGAATAATATGCAAAGGCATAATAATGTTCTCAAAACTGAGGCTTTGTTTTTTGCTTAGCTACCATGCAAACAACACAGTTGATTTCAGTATAGATTGTATTAACAGGAATCACATTTGTATTAGAAAAATACACATCACCTGGAACATAAGCATAATTACTTTTTCTGAGACTCAGCATGTTTAATGCTTCATTTTTTCCTGCGTTTCAGTTGAAATATTATCTTCACTAACCAGAAAATAATGTATTTGTTATAAATGGGAACAGTGATGATAACAATAAGTGGTGTTCATTGTAGATTAGATAATTGTCTTACAGAGATCCTTATAAGACATAATAAGCAACCCCATTAAGAGAGCAAATAGGCAATTCTAATTGGAATACTTCTTTCTTGGGAAATTTAAATTATCTCTCTAAGAGAATTCTGAATAATTTATTGATTGCCTTGGCAACACAAAAGAAGAAAATTTATGAAATGATCTATCCTCAGGTTGTTGTGGGAATCCATTTTTGATCTTCCACCGCATTATCCAAAATATCTCTGAGGCAGGCTTGGGATCAACATCTACATTGGAAGCTTAACAGAAAGGAGCGAGCTGAATTCTGTTCAGCTTGTCATATGTGAACTGACTATTATCCACAGCATTAAAAAAAAAGCGAGATACAAACATCTTTTCTTTAAAAAGAAAGAAAGAAAGAAAGGTTGAACTTAAAACAAGCCCTATAAATTAAAATAAAGTATTAAATCATACAAAGACAACAAGTTAACAGGTTCAATGAAGATTATATTAAAATTTAAATATAAAATGCACTTTAGGCAGCAGTTGAAGGTGGCAAATCTAGTGAGGGCATTTTCAGCTGCGGCACCAAATTATGGAAATCTTTCTCCAGGGATACTATCACTGTCTTCAGCCAGTGACTGAAGAATTTTGTTTGTTATGTCTGGTGTTTATTCACTATTTTTTGCTCCCTGTCCTATGTTATTAATTGGTGGGATATAAAACCTATAAATAAAAAACAATTAGAGAGCCTCACTTTTATAGTGCACTAGCTGTGATTTTAGATGCCAGTAAACAGAGACATCTTGGCATCTTCCAGCAGAATCATTATTCATCTGATAAATAGATGAGATGTTATACACTTAAAATCTTCAATAACCCACCTTCCTGGTTACATTCAATACTTGAGCATGGCAGTGCCCAATGGCATTGGAAGTAGAGAGAAGGGTGAACAGGCACCCAGGTCCATCTCTTCTCCATATGGTCTTATTCCAATAAGGAGAGAAGTTCTGACCTCATTGATAGGGTCATCAGCTCTGGGTTGGGAAACACCTGTAGACTTTGGTGGTGAAAACGGTAGTGGGTGGTATGTGGGTCAGGGAGGGACCTCACTGGTATATAATGCTATGGAGTCTAAGCTCAAAAGAAGCCATTTTCTTCAGAGGAACTGATTTCTTTAGCCTGGAGATGAACTTCCTGGAAATGAAATTCCAGGAGATCTCCAGTTCCCATATGGAAGAAACCACTGGCAGGGGCTCATGGGAATTGTAGTCCAGGGACATCTGGAGGACCACAGGTTGACTACCCCTGCCATATGGGAATTGGGATCTCTGCTCATTGGCCAGTTTCCAACTCCCATTAAACTTAATTTCTATTACCCATACCAAGCTTGGTTCCACCTCCATTACCTCATGATTTTGACCTCATCTCATGAAAGGCTGATATCAATAATTTTTAGTTCTATTCAGATACCTAGCTCTCCCTAAATTGTGGCCGGTCTGGTGTTGCCTCCCAAAGTATATTCTGCCTCTCATAAGGACTCTGATTATCTAGGCTAAATTTCCCCTCAAAACATCCCATCCCAATTTCTTCCTTTGTTTTAAAGTGTCCAGTCCTTTTTTTGAAGTAGCACTAATGCATTTGGAATGCTCAATTTTGTGCCATTTTGGCGCCCATCTATCATATATTCCAGCTTTCCATTGTTTTAAACTGTGGCAAGCCAGACCTTACTAGCGAAAGTGCAGCATTGGAAGACAAACCATGGAGTATTCAGGGGGCATGAATAAAAACTGGCAAGCAGGTAGGTATCAGATACAAATACTACTGTTTGATTTGCTTCAGGAATTACTAGTGTCTGGCAATAACTCAGACTGAGTTAATTTTGGAGATGGCAAATCTATGATGTTGCTCCTAATGTTGATAAGATAGAACTTGAAGACAAGACTGTGTCAGAAATTAAGCAGATGCAATCTGTTCCACATAATCATTGTCTTTACTTCTATAGAAAGACAGTTATATTCCTAAGACTTCCCAGATGCATTTCATGATATTCAATGTATCTTGAATACATTGTCTAAAAAGAGGTCCTCTGTATACAGAGTTAGATGGGTCCCTGGGAAATTTGCGTGGTCTCAGCCAGGGCCAGGGCATTTTCGGCCCTGGACCTAACCTGGTGGAATGAGCTTCCAGAAGAGCTAAGGTCCCTGACCAAACTTTCTGGGTTCTGCAGGGCCTGTAAGACAAAGCTCTTCTTCCAGGCATTTGGTTGAGGCCCGGTCGGAGACGAAGTTACCAATCTGGGTATTTTATGATCGGGGCTCCCCAGTCTAACATCACCTAGGGTTATTTAAGAACCAAAGACTGGGAACAGCAGGGCTGTGGGTCTGGGAGGGAGTTAGGAAATTGATTATGCTGCCATCAATTGTAAAAAGGGGGTTTTATGTGGTTTTATATTCTGTAATTTTATTGGTTTTATAGCATGTAAACTGCCATGAGATGGCTGGTACTGAAAGTGGTGATCTGAATATTGAATAAACAAACAAATAAATAAATTTACAACCTCCTGAATTTCTGTTCATCCAGTGCTAAGAATTCTGTATCATTGTCTCAAATGTGACTGAAGTCCCAGGGATTCTATTTACCCTGCCTTTCAAAATTGTCAACAGGAACATGAATATATATTAACGTTCTCATTCTATTTTATGTGGCACCTGGTGAAGCAGATAAGACCAGAGAACAATGCTACACCTGGGTCAGATGCATCTATTGCAGCTTGAATTAGTTGGGAAGACTAGAAGGCTGATGTTTTGCATACCGCTGAGCAGAATGGCCTCCATGACCAAGTTAGATAAACAATTAGCAAGCAGGAAAAACTCCCACTGGTTTCCCACTCCATGTTGCTAAAGTTAAGCACAAAAGATTCTACAGAGCCATTTCAAGGAAATTAAACTTATGTGGCTTTCTTCTTAGACCTGGGAGTGCATTAAAACTAGTTATCTTGATTAACTTCCCTGTGACTGAAATGTGGATCTTACTGATTTAAGCTTTTGAACAGTCATCTTTTGAAGTTTGTTTCAAGTAGTACAGACAGGCTGTTCAAGCTTTTTTATTTATGACTAGCAAGAAAGCTCATTGCAACCAGGAATGCAATGGGCGCTAGGACCCAGGGGACACAGGCAGGCACAGATCTCTCTCTCTCTCTCTCTCTCTCTCTCTCTCTCTCTCTCTCTCTCTTAGCAGGAGTCATAGGGAGTAATCAGGGCTCTGTCATTTGCAGTTTGGGGCTCATTTGCAATTTGTCTCTGTCTTTCTCCCTCACAGCAGGAGCCAGAGCAGGTAATCAGGGGTTGTTTGGCAGAGCTCTCTGTGGCCCATTATGCACGGCCTCCGAAACGGCGATTTTGGGTCACATGAAATACGCGGAGGGGGAAGAAGCGAAAGAAACCGCTTATGCACAGGATGGGACGCAATGGTGGCAAAACCCAGAGATTATGCACGCGACGACCCTGGCACCGCTTCTGGTTGCGCCCCGGTCACCCGGAAGCTGCGCTTTCTTCCGCATTTGGCTAACGTGACTTTTTCAGCACGATGCACCAAATCTGTGGCCGGTTGCAGCCGGCTCCGTGTGTTATCGGTGATTTTAGTCGCCACCATTCCGCCCCGGGCCTGTGTGTCTCTCTCAGGCGTCTGAGAGCAAAGTGGCTAGCATCCAGGGAAGGAGGACGGGAGCTGGAGAGGGAGGGTCAATCAGAGCTGGCTGATTGGCCCTATTCCATCTCAGATAGCCAGGACACTCTCCACCCCCAGGGCTGTTTCAAAAATATTAAGAGGAACAATGGATAAGGATAAGAGGGACACAATTTTTTATGCAGTGGTTTATCTACTCACTGCAATGTTAGTTTTGTTATCTAGTTTGAGATAAGTTATGTGAGCCACAGTTTGTGGACTGATGTAGTAAATAGTTGCTAAGCGTATGAATCACCCTATCAATGAAAATGCATCTAGTCAAACTATGGTCTTCCCAGTTGCAATGTATGGCTGTGAAAGTTGGACCATAAGGAAGGCCGAGCATCAAAGAATTGAGGCTTTTGAACTCTGGTGCTGGAGAAGACTCTTGCAAGTCACTTGGACTGCAAGGTGAACAAACCGGTCAGTCCTGGAGGAGATCAGCCCTTCCTGCTCCTTAGAAGGCCAGATCCTGAAGATGAAACTGAAATACTTTGGCCACCTCATGAGAAGGAAGGACTCCCTGGAGAAGAGCCTAATGCTGGGAGCGATCGAGGGCAAAAGAAGAAGGGGACGACAGAGAATGAGGTGGCTGGATGGAGTCACTGAAGCAGTCGGTGCAAACTTAAATGGACTCCGGGGAATGGTAGAGGACAGGAAGGCCTGGAGGATCATTGTCCATGGGGTCGCGATGGGTCAGACATGTCTTCGCACCTAACAACAACAATGAATGAAGATGCTTTTGATTCAAATCTGGCTCTGGCCATAAACTGAATAAGTGGTCTTAGGAAAATTGCCAAACCCTTACCATTTTCACCATTTTCAGTATGAAGGCAGCAAAGTTGACCATATTGCAGCACTCATTCATCTGGGCTAATAACTTTTGTAGCCTTCTTATAACTTGATTTTTATGTAGAAAGTAAGAAAAGCTATTGTAGGCTTGGTCTGAACTTTGAAACTTTTTTTGCCTTCCAAAATTGTTTGTGTGTGTGTGTGTGTGTGTGAGAGAGAGAGAGAGAGTACTAAATTTCTAACAATAATGGGGGAAACTGTATATTGCATAAATACATCAAATCTCATACAATAACCTGGAAAATGAAATTCCATTTCTGAGAATGTAAAAGGGCTTAACTGGGTGTAGCAGTTTTGTGCCAACTTTTGATTGTCCCCTATAGGCACAAGAATTACAATCTTAATAAAGTTATACAGATTCACACTTAGTACATTCCCTCCAAGGATCTTAAAAATGTTCTGCAAAAGCAGGTTATTGTTGTCTGTATTTTACTTTTATTGAAGGGGCTAGATATGTACCTCATGCAGGACAGTTATTAGAATTGGACACACATCCCGTTGTATGGGCTTCTGATCTCTTGCTTTGTAGCAGGGGGCAAAATATGTGGCTCCCTGGACAGATAGGCATGGATCAAAGCATTGCATCAGAATATATTGCATATTGCATATATCATCATTTTTCATCTCTTAAACATGCATGAGGGACTGGTAATACCCTTCAGGTGCTTCTATGTCTCCTTTCCCATATCCCATTTCCTTCTGGATCTAGTATGGTCCAACTACCAGAATCCCTCTTTTCCCTTTCAGCCCTACATCTACACTGACTTCAATGCTGAACAAAGCATTGGTTGCTCATTATTTTCTGGGTGCAACTCAACATACTAGCCAATTTGAGGCCACAATATCTCAAGGATCATGTTTTCCCACATATCCCTTCTTGAACTTCTGATCAACATTCGTACCCTTACTATTTGAGATACAGTGAGTGGCCAAAAGACATAGGTATCCCGCCCACCCCACATACTGCAGTAAGGATTTTATTTTATATAGAATGATTCCAAAGTGAAATTTCTTCAGCCATTTGGTGATTGATGAACATGGTCTTTTTTACAAAGAGCCTTTGTACGTACAACAATGAAAATGACCCCAGCTATACAGGAGCAAATGAAAGTGGTGACAATCAAGTAGTGAGAAACAGGACATAAGTTCAGAACGGGCAGCTCGTTTTGCCATCTGGGAGTCAGGTTTTGACAGTGGATGCCTGGAAATTGGTTGTGAGACAGGACAGTTCGGTGAAAGGTTTAGTGTTACAGGAGTCTGATCTGGCATTCCCCATTGCAATGGGGATAGCAAGTGATGGGAAACTCTGGGAAATTTAGACCCAGGAAAACACTACAGCCTCCAATCTGTATGTTACAAGAGCTTTTCCTGCTGAACCATGTAGCTGCAGGTTAAAATAAAATGTTTGATGTCAGTGATTGCTTTCATTATGTGCTTGAGATTGCAGCATTTTAAAACTTTGAGAGCTTGTAGGATTTTAAAGACAAGGCTTCTTTGACTATTTTTATATTTTGTATTTTATGCTGTGATTTTACTGTTTCCAAATATGTTGTAACCTATCTTGGGGAATCAATGATATGTAAAAATGGATTGTAAGTGTGATAGATAGACATGTCATAAATATTTAGTCATCTGATGTTTCCGCTCATTGTCTACCAGTTGTGATCTGCACAGCTGATTCTTCAAAAAAACTTTTTGATATATTAAAAGTTTGTTCATGTTTGGTAATGGAAAAATCCAATTGTATATATATGCAACAATGTGCTGATTTTTCAAGGTTGTCTTATTCACTGTTTCCTGTCTTCTGTTTGCTTTATTAATTAACTGCATGTTCTCTGATTTATTGACCAGTTATTATGGAAGATTTTTCTTATGAAATTATCACTTTGATGCAATTAGTGAAGTTATAGAGGGGAGAGTGAGTCTCTTCACATCCTCTCTCAGGCCAGAATTTTAATCCTGGAACCTGCTTTGTGAAAAAGAGACTCTCTGATTGGCTACCTTATGGCACTCATGCTGCACTAATATATGAAAAAACACCTGCAGTGTGCAGGAAACCAGCTATTGTACAGGTGCAAAATTGATTTGACATGGCATTAATGTGTACATTGAACACAGACACAGAGGTGACCTGGTGAGGAAGCTTGACTCCTGAGTAAATTAATGGTTTAATTATGGCAAGTGTGAATGTCAGTTGTGTACATTTTGAAGTTCTGTGCATGTGTGTGTATGTGTGTTAGTAAGAGAGAAAGAATAAGCAACCAGCTACCATGGGGAAAATGTTGAAATAAAATTGTCAGGGACATGGAATTTGAAATCTAGTGAAGTTATATGGGGTGGTGACGTAGTTTAATCTTGTGTTGGGGGAAATTGTAATTTTTGCTGTCAAATTGCATGGATGGCCACATTGAGTCATGCCAAATTGCATGATGGCCACATTGAGTCATGCCCAAGATTATTTAGAGGGATAGGATGCAGAGTATTTTAAATATATTTTTGTGAGAACTCCAATTTATCATTTGATATTACAGAGAAATGAATATTTAATAGGTAGGCTTTATACATTTTTAAAAAAATTATCACTCTAATTATGTAAAGAAAATCATTTATAACTGGTTACCCTATCAAACCATTTTTCTCAATAAGCTCATGACGTTGCAGAACGATGGCTAATGTTCTGCATGTATATTGCTTAAGTACCTTTGATTTTTGTCAATAAAAGATAAATTATCCTCCATCCGGCAAATTCTGTCCGGGTATTTGGAATAATCTTGTATTCCATCTTGTCTGAGATATTGATATAAATGCTTTGCCGTTGTGCCAACTGGACAGAGGTACCGGAATGAATATGAATATGACAATACATTTGCAAATAAGTGGAAAATTAATCTGGGGAGGTTTAATCAAGAAAAATAATATATACATGATCAGTTAATTTTATTTTTGAGTCTGCATATTTACTAGCTAGATTGAATGGCTTAGAAATACCCAAACTAAATGAAAAGTAGGGAATTATCCAGGTGAAAGCATTATAAAATCCTTACTGCAGTATAATATGAGGATTTATTTTTTAAGTTAGTGCTATTGAAATAGTGTTTCTGCTTATCATGGATGCAAAGCTCATTGAGTTGCAGGAAGGCTTTAAAGGCAGGACGAAGAACACTGACACTTGGATGGCTTCATTATGGCCACAGCTTTATTTTTTGACACAACATTGTCGGCCAAAAACCTGGCACAGAATTGGAGAGCCTGCACCATGAGTGTTCCCACCATTAGTTGGCCACAGCAGCACCAGGGAACCACCTGCCTCCGCCCCTGGGAGCACAGGTCCCCCTTGTCACTGGGTCACCCCATCAGGAGGTGTTCCAACCTTGTGTGCCAGAGAGAAAGGCACAAACCTCCTCTGGACACACAGGCCACTTGGCTCAGCGAGCTTCCAGCCTCCCCATCTGGGTTGGCCTAACTCACTCTTAGCCACCCCATTTATTGAGCCCCAAATGAGTTGAATTCGATACCCCTGCTTGAACTTCTGCCCAGCATGGTCTATGTCCGTGCCAAAGCCACACCCCTATAGAGCTGTGACATTTAACAATACATAAAACCATATCACTTCCACAGACCAGTTAACAAAACTTCAACCGCATGTTTTAACAGGGTGGATGGATGGGATCTGCTTACTTGCTGCCTGAGCCAGAGGGGAAAGAGGGCAGCATGATGCAGCCTGCACCTTAAATAGGCACCACAAGCATGCGTCTGCCATCTACAATTTCATCCTACAACACACACAATTTGCTTTGGGCCTTCTTGAATCTGTATTTTCTTGTGATACAATTTTGCATCTCATCTTCTGAGGTTATTACTTTTCACCATCTTCCAACATAAGTAACAGCATTATAATTTGTAGAAATTTATATGAGGTATTCCATATGCAAAAGAAACAAAAGTCATTGGCAGTCTTCAAGCAAAGGTTGGATACACACTTTTCTTGGATGCTTTAGGATGCTTAGGGCTGATCCTGCGTTGAGCAGGGGGTTGGACTAGATGGCCTCTATGGCCCCTTCCAACTCTATGATTCTATGACTCTATGATTCTTAAGAGATTGAGTAGTCTGGCTTGGCTTCAGCAGGTTGGGGGACTGTGGAATGATGATGAAAGATCTTGTAACATGCAGGCTGAATGTTTGTCTTTCTCCTGGACAGGTATAAGGCCTTGGTGTGACTGGCCTTCTACTCTTAGCCTGAAGATGATAGTCTCCAAGCAACATGATGATCATTATAGTGGAGGGGGCATTACCTTCACATTTGAAGCCTCCCCCCTCCCTTATCTTGCTTACTTTTGCATTGTTGATTATGGTTTGGTTGTTAGCCATTTTGGGTCTAGTCTTGGAGAGGAAAGTGGAATATAAATTAATGGTTGGACAGAGAAATAAATGGATCCTATAGTTTTATGTACTATGCTATGCACATTTCTCTGGTGCTTTCACTTATGGTACACCAACATCATTCAAAGAACCCAAAATTGCTTCATTTAAGAATGTTAATATGCTCCACAGTAGAGGAATGTTGCCTCAATGGACAAACGGGCATTCATGTGGAATGTGTTTTTCCAAAAAGAATTGTAATGACACCTTCAAGGAATGTATGGATAGTCCCTTTAAAATTTTCTTCTGGTTTTGTATGCTGTCACTGTGAGATGTTACATTTCAAACACTTTAGGTGCCATTATTCCTGATTTGTTAATTTTATGCCACTTTACCTTATATGCCATTTATATGCAATCAACACAAAACAATATAGAGAATGCATTAATTTTAATGGGTAAAAATTTGAGAGTGAGGAAACAAAATGACATGAACATCAAGAAGGATGGGTTTTATTTGTTCAACAGAGACACAGACTCAAACAGAAATAACCTGCAAAGATGAAAAAATGTTAGCAGCCCTAACCATTTATTTGTTCTATCTAAAATTTGTCAAGGAGGAACTATTGGTGAGAGAGCTATCATTCTTGAGAATTTCTTCCTGATTGAAAGTGAGAAAGAAAGCTACCGCCAGACTTCCTTGTTATTGATCTACCAGATATACAAGGAGGGTTTATTACATTAATAATTAATACAGAGGATTGATTCTGACTGTATCTGAAAAGGAGTTTTCAACTCTTTTATTTACATCAGGAGTCAGAAATTAGCCCAGAGACTGGTAAACTCTCACCCAATAAAGATGAACATGTAAAGCTGCCTTATACTCAATTAAACTAGGGAATCAAAGCTGGTTTCAGGGTCTCAGGTAATGCTCTTTCATACCAGCTACTGCCAGATCCTTCAAATAGAAATGCTGGGAACTTTTTGCATACCCAGGAAAGGTTGAGGTTGATTTGCTTTATTGGACTTATTACCTGCCACTCCCAGTAACCTGGCCTGTGGCAGGTTACACGACAATTTCAGTACGGAAAATCCCAGTAAAATCCCATTAAAACCTCACTAAAAAGCACAAGCAGCACAAACAAACATGGTGGTAAAAATAAAACCCCATCCTATAGTGGTACGTCTGCCAGAAGGGCATCCGTATTGCATCAGTTGGCCACCACCAATGATGTACAAATTGGTGGTGTCTTCCATGATAACCTTATGTTGCCATTTGTCCCCATCCCCTTGCCAACTCTCAGTGGGGTACAACATGAAAAGAAGGGTGACAGTCCTATGTTCAATAAGTACAATTAGTGCAAATATCACATAGGTAAATTATATCATAAAACAAAATGAAATGTTACAAGTTCACCTACCTCCTATGATAATTGTTATGAAAGCTTTCCACTGTGAAAGATTATTTCTGCCAAATTAACTACAAAAATCACAACAACAGTACATTAAAATCTTTTACATTATTATTCAAGATGGATAATAAATCTTTGTTGGTCTTAAAGGTGCTACTGTACTCTGATATTATTATTCAAGTTAACTATAAATACAACATTATTAAAGCTTAATTTTACTTTATTCTGCTTATCTAATAGTATAAATAGGCCATCGGCCAGGGACAGTTTGTAAAACCATTCCCAAAAAATGCAGTTCCTAACAGTATATACATCAGTTTCCTGCCAGAGCTCAGACTCTTTCTTAAAGGTAGCATACAGATACACCCACTTGTGCAGGGTTACAGAAAGCATGACATTTCTAAGGACATATTTCATCCTCTAGGGCAGTGGTCCCCAACCTTTTTATCACCGGGGACCGCTCAATGCCGGGGACCACTCACCGGGGACCACTCAACGCCTTTTACAGAGGCCCGGTGGGGGGGGGGTAGTTTACTCCTCTACTCTCAACTACTGCCCTAGCGCTCTCTGATCGCTATGGTAATGTTTAAACATCCCTTCAAAATAAGATACAGACACGCCACAACAATGAAGTGTGTTGTAAAGGGCTGGGAGGGATGAAGTAAAGGGCCGGGGTGGGGGGAGAAGGCGTCCTTCGGGGCCCACCTCCAATTAGTCGAAGGACCACATGTGGTCCGCGGCCCACAGGTTGGGGATCGCTACTCTAGGGCTTAGCATGTCCAATGAATAAATGTAATATCTTAAAAGTTTGTTCATGTCCATTTTATGATGATCCTGATGGCATACTTGTTCAATTCCAAAAAATGGTAAGCTTCTGAGTGCATGTCCCATCTCCACAAATTGACTCACCATTGGAGCATCCATGAGCCAATTTCTTAATCTGGATTGATGCTCCTGGATTTGAACCCGCAAGGGTCGAGAGCTGATGCCAATATATAGGGTGTTTCCGCACAAGGACCAATGTTGCCAATTGGTCCCACAAAGCGGAAACGCTATTTTTAAAAGTGCAATCCTGGTGTCACGCATACCTGCTTTTTTAGTAGAATCCAGTAGCGTTTCATTATATCCCACAGCGTTCCGGTCTTGCAAAAATAGCTAGACAGGAAGCGATTTTTCCTGTGCTTTGTCCCGCCCCTGGCCATCAGTCAAATGAACAGCCAATGGGCTGTTGGTATCATGCTCTGGGAAAGCCCCTTTCCCTTTAAGAAAAGTTTAAAAAAAAACACGTTGCAATGAATATGGGTTAATTCAATAATAATAATAATAAATTCAATAATAATAATAATAATTCGTTGCAATGGAGAGCCCCATTTAGCTGGCAGCTGGCATGCGAGCTGGCAATTCATCGTTGCCATGCTCCCCCGAGTGAAAAGAAAAATCCCTCCCCCTGCACGGGCGCGATTTTCAGCCGAAAATTAAGTGAACTGGCAAACGGGGCTGTGTTGTGCTTGGAGTACTGTGTGCAGTTCTGGAGGCCTCACTTCAAGAAGGACGTAGATAAAATTGAAAGGGTACAGAGGAGAGCGACGAAGATGATCTGGGGCCAAGGGACCAAGCCCTATGAAGATAGGTTGAGGGACTTGGGAATGTTCAGCCTGGAGAAAAGGAGGTTGAAAGGGGACATGATAGCCCTCTTTAAGTATTTGAAAGGTTGTCACTTGGATGAGGGCAGGATGCTGTTTCTGTTGGCTGCAGAGGAGAGGACACGCAGTAATGGGTTTAAACTTCAAGTACAATGATATAGGCTAGATATCAGGAAAAAGTTTTTCACAGTCAGAGTAGTTCAGCAGTGGAATAGGCTGCCTAAGGAGGTGGTGAGCTCCCCCTCACTGGCAGTCTTCAAGCAAAGGTTGGATACACACTTTTCTTGGATGCTTTAGGATGCTTAGGGCTAATCCTGCGTTGAGCAGGGGGTTGGACTAGATGGCCTGTATGGCCCCTTCCAACTCTATGATTCTATGATTCTATGATTCTATGATTCTAGGACTTAGGGGAGCTTTAAAGCACTTCTGTGGAGGGACTGTAGCCGGAGAAGCCTCGCTGGGTAAATGAAGGCTCCATTGCTGGTACTGCGATAATGTATCCCTTTTCTGCAAGTTCGCTCTAACTCTAGCCTTTGAAAGGACCCCCTCAGGGTACCCCCACTGTGCCAAAGCTTTATCTAGTAAATGACTAGCTTCTTTATATGTTAAATCTTTACTATTAATTATCCTATGTCTGAGAAACTGACCATAGGGTAGATTCCATCTTAGATGTAATGGCTGGAAACTTTTTAAATGAAGCAGTATGTTCCTGTCTGTGGGTTTCTTGTAAGATGATGTCAATAATCTTGTGAACCAAGGGTAACCAACATGTCTAAAAAAGATAATTGGACCAAATTATGTTGACCTGTACATTTAATTGTAGTGTGCTGGCTATTGCACCAATCAATAAACTGAATGACAGAGCTCTCATTAACATATATAATAGAAATATTGTCCATAAATCTGGTGTAAAATAATATCCGGGGTTTAAATAGATTAACATTCTCATTGAGCAAAATCCATCATAAACAAATTATCAATGGAGGGCGCTACAGGAGAGCCTATGGAAACTCTATGTATTTCTAAATATAAAGTTTTGTCAAATTCAAAATAGTTATGCTCCAAAATTAAATCCAATAAATCAAGTAAAAAATGGGTGGGCAGTTTGAATACCTGCCTGCTATCTAATGCATTCTGAACTACCAGTCTCACTTCCTCTAAATGGGATGTTTGTATAAAGAGAAGTAACATCCATGGTTAATATCACTGCCCCTGTGGGAATATTTAATACCTGAATTAAATTAATACAATGAGTAGTATCTTTCACTAAGGTATCAAGTGTAGAAAAGGTATGCTGAATATAGAAGTCAACAAATTTGGCAAGAGGTTCAAGAAAGGATCCACATTGTGATACGATCAATCATCCCTTAGGGGGGCAGTCTGGTTTATGGATCTTAGGTAAAATATATAAATGAGGGATTCTTGGATACTTGTTTTCCAGAAAAGTGGCTATTAAATATTTAAAATCAGATTTTCAAACCATTAATTTACTTGAAAAATTGCATACATTACATATTACAATAATATAGCCTTGGGATAGGTTCCCTCTTTTTCTGTTAGCACTCAGTGGGGTAGCAGGGGGGCAAAATATTCTGATGCTGCAGCGTCATGGCTGGATAGCAAAAGAAGCACTGCTTTGACAGGAAGGCCTCACCAGCTACATAATGATATTGCTGGCCACATAGTGAGATCATTTCCTGTTATACTGAAATGGATGTCAGCACGGGACTTGGCACCCATACTTCTGGCTATATTGCCCTAGGGTTCATTCAAAACTCTATGGTAAAAATGTGTAACATCCAGGAGAAATGTTCTGGCCTAACCCCACTACATGATATATTACTTTTTCCTCGCTTGGGGGTTTTTCATGTAGAAAAGTACTCAAAAATGTATTTTCCCATTTCTAATCATCTCATGCATTCTACAATTTTAAATCTTTAGCCCCTAATTCATCCCTCTTCCTGTTACAAATATACCTAACTAAAGCAATCCCCTGTCAGTCTCCTCCATTTTGGCCTGTTTATGGCACTTGTTTATAAGTGTTCCTCTCACATCTACAACTCTATTCCTTGTTTTACACCACTTAAAATAATCCAAGGGGCAGGGTGTGTGCTTCCTTTGGACTTGTACACACTTTCTGAATTCAGTGCAGGCCTGAACTCCTTTTTCTGTTTGATTTTTTTAGTTCTGGAAAAAGCAGAAAGAAATCTTACTTGTTAAGGGCTTTAGAAGTGCAGTGGTTTTGTGTTGGTTTGCTTCCTCTAAGCTTAATAAAAAGAAAGCTTCTATCAGCACCCTTTCCAGAAGTTTGCAGAACATATCTTCAGAGAAAATGCATCGTACACATAGTTTTCTGAGGGGCTTAACAATAATCGATCCTGCATTTGGGATACAAAAAGACACAGGGATGTAAAATCAAAGACTTGTTGATTTCAGTCTTCTTGGATGTTTCCCCACCTTCTTTAGATGTTTCTTTCTTATGACACAGCCCTACATGTAGCAAAAGAATAGCATCACACCTGCCAGCATCTGGCTGGCTAATATGGCTTGGCAAATTACATTTGATGGTTTTTTCCCTTTCCCCAAGAAGTAGATATTTGGAAAGGCTCTTCCAGAATTTCCTCCACTCTAAAACAGAAGAAATGATATATGATGGCATTTTTGTAGAAATTGGTTGAGATTTAAAAGCCAGGGAAGGAATAGGGAAAACAACAATCAGAACAAGCCATATTTCAGCAATGACATTAAAATACTTAGTTTGTGGGCTTGAAAGGAATGAAATCGATCATTTTATTACAGGAGCTGAGAAGCTGGTTCATATGAACGGAAGAAATTAATGTTAATAGTCACCTTCTTACAGGAATTGTATATAGCTATGGATGGAATGGAATGCAACTTTATATTAGAAAAAAACTGCCTGCTGAATTTCTTCCACTGGTCCTGTCAATCACAATTTTAAACATGCATACACACAGCAGTATAGAGGCTGTGAATGCTGTAAAGGCTAGCTGACATTTAATATTCATCTAATGAGTAATGAAAGTTTATCTCATGTGTGGCATCTGTGTGGCTGATGTTTCCACTTGCAGCCTCTGCCCATGTGTATGTTAGAGTTGAGTACGGGGTGAGTGAGCCCACTACTCAGAGTCATACAAAGCAGTGAAGTGTAGGAAAGAAAAGTTCTTCTCCACTGTCCTTCATTCCTATCCTATCTGTGTAGAAATGTGTCCACACCCCACTTTATTGTAGTGATCTATAATAGTGGTGGAATCAGAGGCTGGAATGTAGTGAGAATAATCTGGACTCATTTTAATGAGTGAAATATAGGAATAGCACATATACTGTCAAAAGAATGTGAAGCATGCATTTAGGTCCAAATCCAAAATGCTACAAGTGGAAGAATGCCATCTCTCTGGTGAAGGCAGTGAATTGGAAGTGGCAGAGGGATTAAAACAAAAACAACACACTTGGGGATCAGTGAAAACTACAGATCAGCTGTAGTGCTTTTAACTACAGAACTTAGTCACTTCTAGTGAAACCCAGAATTTATGTCAGTCCTTTTAGGAGATTGCCCACAATTCTTTGTTTTACCATAGTGAGTCCAGTGATTCCTAGAGAGGCATGACATCACTTTCAGGTTTTCCTGAAATTGATGTTATGCTGTAGGCCCAATGTGTGCTCCCCCCACCCCATGTCTCTGCTCTCCCATGTCTCCTATTTAATGAGGTTAGATATTCCTGTAGGCCTTATACCTAATTTTCACTCTAACAAGTGAATACAATGGGTTTCGCTGTCTATCATTGTGGGAGAATGTACATAGCAACACCAGCCTTTTAGACTCTCACACCAAGCAGCACAGTAAAGGATTAGACATCTGGGGAAGTTTTAAAGTGAGATTTTTAAAAACCTTTCTGCTTCTGCAACATCACCTATCTTCTGCCATAGTGTTTATAGTTCAGAATTTGTTTATAGTTCAGAGTTTATGGGTATGAGACATGCCTGTGTTTGTTAAAGAACCTGCATTTCGATGCTATAGCAAGCTGGAGCTTCCAATTCCAAGAGATCTTCAAGTGTGAGCCCATATGCAAGTGAAATGAGAGAGCGCAAACCTGGGGATTTGATGTTTGCTCACCTCACCAATAAACTGTGGTTTGTTCACGACATCTGTATAGATGCCATGATGGATCATTGATGTTACTCATCCAGTGTCTCCTGATCTGAGATACTATGAGTACACAGAAGAAAAATGTCTTCCATTATTTCTCTTGTGTTCTACCTAAAATCCTTTTGATTGGAAATGCATAGGATTGCATATGGGATCTTCTGAATGCAAACTTGTAATCCCAGACCTCTAAGCCATGGTCTCTGCCCAAAATCCCACTATTAAGGAATTCATATTCTTAGCTAACTCAAAACTACCTATATGCAATGGTTGAAGAAGCTTCATTCCACTGTATCTGAAGAAATGTTCATGCACATGAAAACTTATACCTTGAGTAAAACTTTGTTGGTCTTAAAGGTATCACTGGGCTTTGTTCTGCTTCTTCAGTTGAACAAAAGCTACCCACACGAATCATCCTGATTTCATATACACAGACTAACAGTGCAAATATATATAAATCCACATGAATATGAAGCAACATACCTCTATTGAACCTGCCGTAGATGTAAAGAGTTTTGTATTGGCAGCTCCTATAGTAGCCTTCAAGAATAATCCGATGAATGCATAGAAAGGATCTGTCTGTAGATACTGGCCAGAAAAGACAAAATAGTAACCAGCCATGAGATAAAATATGCTATCTGTAAACCGCTCAAGGAGCGGTATAAATAATTTGCTAAGGCTAAGGGGGGGTGGGCTGAGTCCAGGATAGGAAACAGGAGCCATTGGCCCCTTGGCAATGGACTGACAATTGGAGGGGCCAATCAGAAGGCGCAAAGCAATCGGAAGGCGCAAAGGCAAAGCGGCTTGTGATTGGGCCCTCACCAGGACAGATCACAGTTCTATCCAGTCAGCCCAAGCAGGGGCAATCTGGAGACATCACTGCCAGTCTGCTCCTGACTACAGCAGGGAGAGGAGGTAAGTAGGGCTGCCAAAGGGGATGAGAACAGAGGCTTGGACAGGCTGTGCCAGCCCTTTTCACTCCAAGGCTGTCCTAACTGTCATGTCCAACTCTAAATTGCCTCAGAACACCGACAGAGCTGGCAGGAGGCTGGTGAATGCACTCCCTCCCCTCCCTTCGGGCCTGCTGCGAAGGAGCCTTTAACAGCCCCTGACTGAGGGGAGGGAGATATTTACAAGAGAAACGCAGGGAAGCCTGAGGGCATGGGGGTGGGCACTCCTTTTGAGGGGGGGGGGATTTCTCCTTCTGCCAAACAGCTGACAGGGTGGCCACAGTAAAGCCCCTTCTCACTTAAAATACTGCTCTGGCTGGGGGTTAGACACAGCCAAGCCACGTGTATTTCTTCTTTGTAACTCTCTGCAGATTTGAAGCCACTGCACAGCATTATTCTGCAAACAAAACTGCATGCTGTTGTGGAGGTTCTTTTGTCTCCTGTTTCATCTGCACAACAACCCTGTGCAGTAGGCCTCAAGTGTTTCAATTCAACAACAACCTGTGTGAGAGGCCTTAAATGTTTCTTCTCTTCCACAACCCTGTCCAAAGTAGCCCTTTCTGCCTGGGGGGGGGGGGGTGATCTTTATACTATGAAGATGAGCTGTAATTCCAGGAGCTCTCCAGACCCCACCTGGAGGTTGGCTAGACCTGGGTTGGAAATGTTCCTGGAGTTTTGGAGGTGGGACTTCAAAATTGTACAATGCCTCAGAGTCCAGCCTTCTAGGAGGCCGCAGGTGCACTTCAGGACCCGAGGGAAAGGCCGCGCCACTGCTGCGGGGGGGGGGGGAGGAAGCCTTCCCCCCAGCCCCAAAAGCACACCTAGTGCCCATTGTATTTACAAAAGGCTTGGTCCCTAGTTCGATATAAAAGATTAACCATAAAGTTATATTTTGTATATATTGTTACTAAAACCTGACCTATGAATTGTCTTGAAATCTCTGTCTGGCTACTGTTATACTCTCAACTGTCCTAGCATGCTGTTATGGAGCAGATATAGCTTCCCATTGTCTCCATGCTGGTAATTCTACCTTAGAACAAAAGAACTATAGAAGGACACGAAAACAGTATAGCAAAGCAAAAGAAACTAATTTTGTTGCCGACTATATCTTAGGAGCTCAATGAAGAACAGGTGAAGATAAAGTCTCTTTATTGTGTTTCCTTTGAATGCTGAGAGTTGAAGCTGAAAGCTGAGGTGAACAATGCTCCGGTATAGCCTTGTTTCGATTGTATTTCAGCAGCAGCAAAAGCCTGTAACGCATAGAACTCAGCTCTAAGAAGGAAGGAAGCTCACAGTGGCTGTTTTAGCTTGTCTTGCTTGAGCAATCAGATTGAAGTACCGCAGCCTGTAGTGCACCTGAGAGCTTTAATTTTTTCCTGTTGTGTTTAAGTTGGTATGATAGAACCATTGCTGAGCCTCATTATTCATGCTAATTTCTTCTACTCAGTTATGAGCACTGCTGAAAAGTTTATAAAGCAATGATATCACTATCCCGTTTCCTTAAACCCCTTTGCTTGTGTCCAGGCAATCCCCAAGCTTGTCAAATGGTCAGCATTCCTCTGTACTTTCAGCACTATGCAAACCCAAAAACCTGGAGCACCTATGCACAAACCTCTTCTTGAAGTGACTGAGTCTAGAGCTGACCAAGAGCCATGTATTACAGAGTAAAATGATGCTTTGTTTCTCTTCCAAAAACTTTCCCTCCCTCTCTGATTCCTTAATAGGCCCACTCAGTTATTAGGAGCGCTGTTCACTGTTTGCTTGAATAAACCACCATAAAGTGCTCAATGACCTACAATCCCATAATGTTCAATTACTCCCTTGGACTGAATGACAAAGGAAAGGTGACTATTAATGACTCTAAAAGCATCAAATGAGATCAATAAACCATCAAAGCCTTGCTCCCCGGAGACCTTTTAATATCGTTCTTTGCACACAGTTTCTTTTCAGAGATGATTGTATTTGAAAATGAAATCCTCCATCTGTTAATGGCTTTTCAGGCCCCTTTGTGTGCATTAAGTAAAGGATAATTAGCACCTGTACATCTTGGAAGGTTTGGAAAATGGTGTTTGACAAAGCTGCCATGCAATATTTCCTTGTTCACATGCTGGTAGACACTACAACCTTTCAGTCTCAAGATCTTTTGCCAGAAAAATAAATACTGTAGGACTGGAGAAGATTAACTCATATATTATATTGCCCATCTAATCACAATAGCATCGTTAAGTTGTTTTTACTAAAGATGATGCCATGCACTCTGTGTTCATCCTCTGACCTGCTAAATGTCTAGCCATCCAGGATCTCCATAAACATTGGGTTGGATTGAATGGTAGTTGGTTTGTTGTCTTCAGTTTGGTGGCTCACCAGTTGTATAGGCCTTTCTCCTAACAATCAATCTGGGAAAAGTCCAGTGGATGTGTATTCCAGCACTTGTGCCTTGGCAAACTTTCCTGAAATAAACATCAATAGAAACAGCAATAACTAGTGCAAGATACAGAAGAACACTGATGACAACAAATGTCGACTTTGTAAAATAAAGGGTTTAATAGTTGACCACATGGACAGTGCTTGCACTAAAATTGGTCAAATTTGGATAGAATTGCAGCTATGTTTGCACTGGAATCTTTGCAATAAGTATGGTTTACCATCAGCCATAAAGCTGTGAGAGCCAAAACCATATAAGATAAGATGATGAAGAATGGTGAGACACAGATTCTTTGGTACATTTTATTACCAATAGATAGATAAACACCTAGAACATAACACCTCTGATACCACAAATGGGGGAAAAAAAGAGAAATAAAGTTTGGATTAGGAGTGTACACATGACTAAACTGAACTGAAAAAAGGACTGAAAAAAACCTTATTGGTATTTTCTAAGCTGAATACAGATTAGAGAATCTTTTCCAGCTACTGGTATAGCTGACTCGAATAAAAGATGATATGTTCCAGCAATTATTTGGGGATATTCAGCTATGCCACCTCAGCTGATCCTCTCATGTCTGTATGTGGCAGAGAGCAATACAGCTCAATGCAGATTTGAGACAGATTCTGCTGCCTCATGGTTTAAACCACTAGGCAAGAAAAGCATTTGGAGACACATCTGTGGGGTATACGAGATCCTAGATACAGGCAGCAGAAGCCCTTGGAGTCAGGTCTGTGGGGTTAAGGGAGTTGTCTCCCAGCCCCTTGGAGATCCTGGATACAGCTTCTGCTGTTAAAATTGCTGAGCAGCAGAAGCCTTTAGAGCTGGTTTTGCAGGCGGTAGGGAGATTTCTCCCTGCCCCTCACACCTCCTGGATATGGTTTCTGCTGTGCAATGGTTTAAACCACTGAACAACAGCAGCCTTCAGATCCTGATCTGCAAGAGGTAGGAAGAGACTTCCCCCACCACACACAGATCTTGAGGACACCTTCTCTTGTGGTGGGGTTTGAAATTCAACTGCAGTGAAAACCAAGCCAGCCCAGAGTCAGGCTGGCTTAAAAAATATATATATTTTTTTCCCCCTTGGGTCTATTAGACCCCCCCCCTCCCAGGATTATTTTTTGAAATTGGCAATGACCGTTTACGAACTGGAGGTTTCATGACAGGCTGCAGGCTCGTGTTTTAGTCGTGGCTGGTTGCCCCACCTCTTCCTGCACCCACACGGGGGAGCATTTGGCCTGGTGCACCTCATCTGCCCCCGATTTGTGCTCCTGTACGGAAGCTGCGGCAGTGAAGTTCCCAGTGCGTAAATGGGGAATGTAATATACCCTTATTTTTAAAAACCTAAGGAGTTAAAAAGATACCTTGAACAAAATTAAATGGAGGCAACAGTAAGGGCAATTAACATGGTGGCAGTCCCAGCTCTAAGATACACAAATGGCATTATCTATTGGAAACAAGCAGAAACAGAAGCAGCAGATTGCAAAATTTGCAAGATTATAACATATGCTGCTGCTGCTTTTAACACATGGCAGCCATTGCTGGGCAGAGGGCAAAGTGGAAAAAGAACCCAGCAGCACCTGAAATTGGAGCACACAGTCAGAGCACTCCTGCAAACATGAGCCAAATGCTGCAGAGGGAGTGGAGTGACAGATTTAAAGGGAGGCCAGCTGACCATGCAGTCTCTTTGCTGCCTGCAGCCTTGGCCATAGGAGCGGGGTTGGGGTCAAGGGCACCTCCCCAGCTAGGTGGCAGTTGGCAAGGGGGTGGACCTATGGTAGCACAACCTGTGCCTGAAAGCCAGGTTTTGCCAGATTTGGGAGCTTCCTTAAGAAGCGGCACATTTGATAAGGGGGGGGGATCCCCCAGCTGGGGGGTTGCCAACATCACATGGCAAGTGAGCCAGAAGAGTTGCAATAGAGGTTGATGCCCGTGGGACTTTTCTTGACTTACCTTCCCATGGTCCAGCAGGCCTGATGGTTAGGGCAGCTTGAATGGATGGTCATTTGTCCCTGTGGGTGGGCCTGCTGATGATTCACTTCCCCATGGAGCGGTAGTCTGCTAGCTGCAGCAGGGGGAGGTGGTTGGTGGGATCTGCCCCCGGTGCTGAGAAGTGTGTCTATGCTCTTCAAAAACTGCCAATAAAGCTGTGGCCCTGTTTATGCCAAAATACTAGTACTGCTGTTGATTGTTCTTGAAGTGCTGAATGACTGCACAAAGAAAAGCAAACAGAAATTTCTAGTTCAAGTATATGGTTCCAGATACCATGAAAGATCACAAAAAGATTAAGTTCACTTTAACAACTGGAAGGAAAAGCACTTGCATGAGGAATATTTGAAATATACAAAGTTGATAGTGAAAATACCTGGAAGTAATCCCAAAATGGGCACTTGAAAAATGAAACAGAAGGTCTCACTCTAGTGGCACAAGAGCAGGAAATCAAAATGAATAGTATGACAGACAAGATTCAGAGGGCCAGTGATGACAGAAAATGTTGACAAAGGATGATACCGTCAACCATGTGGTCAGTTCCTTCAGCAAAATTGCTCAAACTGATTATGTCACGTCAAACTCAAACTTTATTGCACTTGGCCATACGCCATCGCAAGATCAAATAACAATAAATTTGTTAAAAACAAACGCAGAATAAAAATTACATTATGCCCATTAGCCCAGAGTACTTGCCACATGACCAGCTCGAATCTTTCTTGCGGCCAAAGCAAAGGTGGCAACCCTTGTGTCACAAATGAGTCCGTATCAGACAGCAAATGCCTTAATTTATCATAAGGTGAAGAAAATGCCCCTGGAATGATTTTATTTAGAAATTCCCTCCTCAGGGCTGAAAACGCTACCCTTAGCTGGCTCACATTTATATTACCCAGATAAAGGGCTCTGCTGTGATCTTTTTTAAGTGTCTTAAACCACGGGGCACACCCGGACTGCACAATTAAAGATGTGTCAATTTTTGCATCCTGGAAAAAAACCCACTCTCTTAGATATTTATTATTTCCTAATTCTGCTAATAAATCATATGTAATGTGAAATAATACCACCTATGAAGGCAGAAAGTGGCCCTTTAACTTCTATGGCAGAGTTAAAGCACTGATGTCTAAAAGAGTTTGTAATAGACAATATATTGTTCTTCCACCATTTTAACAGGGCTAGATGAGCATGAGCTCTAAAAGAGGGAAGTCCAAGCTCTGCCCTCATCAAGGCGGCCAGAGCCCCTTTGGGAAGAGCTAAGACACGTCTCATGAAGGTGCTCTAAACCACTGAGTGCTTGCTCCTTCCTGCCCCAAATTTCGATGCCATACAGTAAGCTGGGTATGATTTTAGTTGTAAACAGTTTGATAGCTGTATCTATGAGGTGTTCCCCCCCCCCCTTTGTATGGTAAAATCTCATGATTACCCCAAGGGTTTTATCGCTGAGGCTTTTAGGGATGCTAAGTGGGCATTCCATGACAGGGTCTCTGATAATGTCATACCTAAGTACTTAAATGATTTGCATTGCTCGATTTGGGTGCCCTGTATGTTCCAAGTTGATCTTTTTGGTTTTCTTTTAAAGATGATGACTTTTGTTTTTAATAGTTAATGATTAGAGCTTCCTCCCTACAGTAATCACCCAATCTATCCAGCAGCCTTCTTAGTCCGACTCTGGTGAGAGAGAAAAGGGCCATATCATCCGCATACAGCAAGAGTGAGATTTTCTGCTGGCTTATAGAGGGTGCCACAAATTGTGTGCTGCCTAGTCTCTGCACTATATCATTAATAAACAAATTAAAGAGCAAAGGGGCCAGGACACATCCTTGCTTGACTCCTTTTGTGATTGGAATATCCTTTGTTAAGAGATACTGATGGTCCCACTTTAATTTTTGCCAGTGTGTCAGTATGTAATTGGCGCAAAAGGTACAAAAGACGCTTATCCAAATTTGTCCTGTCTAGTTTCTGCCAAAGCCTCACCCTATCAATTGAGTCAACGAAAGCTGCTAAGTCAACAAAAGCTTTGGCTGGACCATTCATTCCAGAAGCACCCAGATGGTAAAGAGTTTGGCAGTGATCTATTGTAGAATGTTCTTTTTTGAACCCCGCTTGGTATGGAAAGATTGTATTATTTTTATCAACCCAGTCTTCCACCTCAAACTGATTATGAACAAAGAAATACCACTTCCTCCTACCAGCCACCACTGTACTGTTGCCTGCTGGCTTGCTACTCTGGCTGGAAACAGCTTCCATCTCCCCAGAGGGCCAACCCCCTCTTGTCTACCTAGTTTTTCTCTGTTACCAACAGCTGTCTCCTACCTCAGCAATGCTTACTGGCAGCAGCGAAGGAATCTTTTCGTACTAGTGTTATTTGGTTTGTTCATGCATGATTTAGGATTTGGAGCGAGCAGGGTAGTGGCCCAATTTGAGGATGATACCAAATTATTCAGGCTGTAGAAAACCAAAGCAGATGGTCAAGTATCTTCCTAAATTAGGTGAATTGGCCATAATGTGGGAAGTAAAGTTCAACATAGGTACTTATTTTTATTTCTTTTTTAATTTACATTATTTGTAGTCCACCTTTCTCACTGGGACTCAAGGGATATTAGAAGAATCATAGAATCATAGAGTTGGAAGGGGCCATTCAGGCCATCTAGTCCAACCCCCTGCTCAATGCAGGATCAGCCCTAAGCATCCTAAAGCATCCAAGAAAAGTGTGTATCCAACCTTTGCTTGAAGACTTCCAGTGAGGGGGAGCTCACCACCTCCTTAGGCAGCCTATTCCACTGCTGAACTACTCTGACTGTGAAACTTTTTTTTCTGATATCAAGCCTATATCGTTGTACTTGTAGTTTAAACCCATTACTGCGCGTCCTCTCCTCTGCAGCCAACGGAAACAGCATCCTGCCCTCCTCCAAGTGACAACCTTTCAAATACTTAAAGAGGGCTATTATGTCCCCTCTCAACCTCCTTTTCTCCAGGCTGAACATTCCCAAGTTCCTCAAGAAGAATTGGTTCTTATATGCTGCTTTTCCCTACCCGAAGGAGGCTCAAAGCGGCTTAGTCGCCTTCCCATTCCTCTCCCCACAACAGACACCCGGTGGGGTGGGTGAGGCTGAGAGAGCCCTGATATCACTGCTCTATCAGAACAGTTTTATCAGTGCCGTGGCGAGCCCAAGGTCACCCAGCTGGCTACATGTGGGGGAGCGCAGAATCGAACCTGGCATGCCAGATTAGAAGTCCGCACTCCTAACCACTACACCAAACTGGCTCTCTTACCCAATGCAATCAATAGGATGAGACATATAATAAGCAATTTAAACATCTGGGATTATAGAAATCTGAAACAAAGCAGATAATGGAGAAAATAGTAATGATTGAACATGGAATGTTAAACAAAGCAGTACATTGTAAAATTCAAGATGATGGTTTGTTGGAGTTTTGCAATAAGCCGGTCAGATGTACATCCTTCAGAGGCATTGCAGAGTCTCATATTGAGGATTCTGCCCTTGAGAAGGTCTCAAAGCGGCTTATAGTCGCCTTACCATTCCTCTCTCCACAACAGACACTCCCACTCCCACCCCCCCCCCACTCCCAAATAAAAAATCCTAACTGAATATCTACTGGTGGGGTCTGGCTAAAATGGAGAGGGAAACCTTCGTGTTGTAGTACAGAGTTCTATAAAATGTCAACTTAGTGTGCAGCAGTGGTGAAAAGGACAAATTCCATGCTGGGAACTATTAGGAAAAAACTGACAATAAAATGGTCCTTTTATAGAGCTAGAATGAAGCTCCATGCACAATACTTTGTAAAGTTCTGGTTGCATCTCAAAAAAGATATTGCAGAACTGGGAAAAGTGCAGAAAAGGGCAAACAATATGAATAACGGGATGAAACTCTTTTACTATAAAGAAAGGGTGAAGAGCCTGGGCCTTTTTAGGTTAGAAAAGTAGCTGGGGGCATGATAGAGATTTATAGTTATTTGTGGGACAAAAAAAGTGAACAGGAATACATTTATCTTCTTCTCCTATAATACTAGAGCTCAGGGGAACCCAGTGAATTTAATGGCCAATGATTTCAGGAAAGACAAAAGGAAATATTGGGCATGGTTATGACAATGGCAGTGAGAACAAGTGGCTTAAAGAGACACTTCATGAAGGATCAGTTAATCAATGGCTGCTGGCCTTGAAGAGAGGAACCCCCCCCCACCCCCCCCCCACCCCACCCCACCCAGATGCATGGATAGCAAACTTCTAAATGCCAGAGAGGGAAGGGAAAGCCTTGGCTTCCATGCTCTGTTAGTAGGCCCTCTAGGGTAACACATCTGATACGTCAAACAGGATGCTGGTTAAAATTGACTTATACCATCCTCCTGCATCAGCTTCTTCTGCAATGGTAATTTGTACAGCTTAGTGTGGTGGTTAAGAACAGTGGCTTCTAATGTGGTAAACTGGATTTGATTCCCTGCTTCTCCACATGCTCAACACCTTGGGCTAGTCACAGTCTTGTTAGAAACTGTTCTCACAGAGCAGTTTCGCTCAGAGCTCTCTCAGCCTAACCTACCTCACAGGTTGTCAATTGTGGGGAAAGGAAGGGAAGGCTTTTATAAGCCACTCTTAGACTGTTTGGGCAGTGAAAAGCAGGGTATAAAAACCCTGCTCTTCTTCTACTGGGAAGGTGCTACTGGGAAGCAGTCTCTCCCCCCCCCCTCCACATATCCCCATGGCCTCATGGTGATTCTGTGCCCCATTTACAGTTTTCCCATTTTTCATTGGTTACACATTTGCTTTGTTGAGATGGTCTTGGAAAGACTGCAGCGAGACCAAGGTGGTATCCATATGGAAAGGAAAAGTCTATATCTTCCTATTCCCATCCACATCAGCATTATTTTCCCTGCTGCAATTGCCTGTGATGGCTACCCCCAAAGCATTCCATCCCTCTCAGATTGCACATTGAACACCTCACATGATGTACTCATGAGTAAACATTCCCATGGTAGAAGCTTTTCCTGGCTGTCCTGGGTCCCAGAGTGCCAGCAGGGGGCTATTTCTGGATCTTACACACACACACACACACACACGATGGTGTACAGAGGCTGCACCTGAGGTTAGCTTGCTCTCCCCCACTTCCTCTTAGTTGAAAGACGCCAGGAGGCCAGGGCAATTTACTGTCAGCAGGGCATGCTTTGAGGCTGGCTTCTCTTCCACCCAGCAAACCTCTGAAACCAAAAGGAAGTTGGAGGTGGAGAGCTGATCCCTTGTTAAGTCCTTCCTGGCTGAGGGCTGCCTCCTGGAGGCTAAGCTGGATGAGAACCATCACATACTCATGAGCAAACATTCCCAGGGCAGAGACATTTCCTCAGCACCCTGGATCCCAGAGGGTCAGCAGGGGGCTATTTATGGACCTTCTGCAGCCACCCCCCCCCCACCTTTGGAAGGTGTGTAGAGGCAGCTGCAGCTCCCCCCCCCCCATGTTGTCCAAGTTGAAAGAGGCCAGGGGGCCAGGGCAACTTACTGGCAGCAGGACATGATCTAAGGCTGGCTCCTTTTCCATCCAGCAAATTTCTGAAACTGGCAGGAAGTTGGAGATGAAGAGCTAACCCTTTATGATGAACTCTTGGATCTTCCCTTTTTTGTATCTCAGAAAGTTAGATTTCTAAACATCCGGAAGAAGTTCCTGACAGTTAGAGTGGTTTCTCAGTGGAACAGGCTTTCTCGGGAGGCGGTGAAGTCTCCATCTTTGGAAGGTTTTAAACAGAGCCATCTGACAGATTGGCTGATTCTGTGAAGGTTCAAGGGGGTGGCAGGTTAGAGTGGATGAGCGATAGGGTTGTGAGTGTTCTGCATAGTGCAAGGGATTGGACTAGATGACCCAACTCTTTGATTCTTTGTTCTATGAGCCTATGATTCTGTGATTGATTCTATCCTCACTGTTTTACCTTTTTTTTTTTTTTGGTAGCAGTTATAATTATTGTGATTCATTATTACTGGAAACTCAAGCATTTTTTTAACTGAAAAGTAAGCATATAAATGTAAACTTTTGCTTCTTCTGGTTACTGTGGCTAAACATAGCACTATTAAGACCCCCTCCCCCCCCAGGCTTCCTTTAAAAAAACAACCCTCGCTTTCCCCAGATGCCAATAATATGAGCATATCAAGGCATTTGGGAAATAAATTGTTAAACATATCAAAACAAGCCATTGTGTCTTTAAATACTACTGGTGTTTATTCAAATCTCAGCTAATCCAAATACAAACCCAGTAAATGCCATGCTTTAACCTTGGAAGAGCAAATTATTCCAAATGATTATTTTTATCCTACCTTTCATTCACGGAGCTTAGGGCAGCACAGATGACTCTCCCTTCTGTGATTTTAGCCTCTTAACCCTGTGAAGAAAACTAAGTTGAGAAAATAAATGTCAGGCCTCAAGTAACCCAGTGACTTTCATAACTAGGGGAGGATTCAGCCCACATAGCCCCAGTTCTAATGCAACACTCCAGCATTGTACCACATTGGCTCTCAGGTATCTCTTAAGTGGCCCACATGCCCAAAGATAAATGCCCTGTCCTTTTAATAGGGACTTAATATGTGGGAAAAAGCAGTTGAAACTTTTACTATTGTAGGGGTCAAATACCATCATCAAGTAAATAACATCCAGTTAAGCTGCTATTAAGGGCAAAATATGTTTTTCACCCTGTGTATTGACAACCCTAGAATTTGATTCTGCCTTTTTGGATTTAAGCTTAGGCAGTTCCCCACCCCACTTTTCTGACAATGATGTAGCGTCTCCTGTTACACTTGGCTTTCTGTTTCCCCAAGTGCAGATGGGAGGAGAAGACTGTGAACAACAACAACAAAATTATAATCATTTTTGGTGTGCATTGCTCTTCAATCTTTTTAATATCCTTTTTTTGGAATGATTTGGACACACTCTTTTTGACATAGTTGACCAACTGCAGTGCAAAGCAAGTTCCATCTCCCAGTGGAAGTATATACACTAGACAGGTAAATGGTGATTCTACTCCTGGTTCTATAGGATACAAGAGAGGCATTCGTGAAGAGCTGTTATAGTCTCTGCCCTTGGGGCAGTCCCTTCCCACGTATCACGAGTTGGAAGATTAGAGAATTCCCTTTGGGGTTTGTCCCTTGAGGTGAAGTATCTGTAAGGGATCTGAGCACAGCACTGTTTAACAATAGGCTACCACAATGTTGTTTCTTTCCCTTATCCACCAGAGCACTTTGCTCCCTTGTTGTACAAACTGGCATTTCTCTACAGTGCCCATTGTCTGGGAGACTCAGGTTCAAATCCCCTACTCTGTCATGGAAACTTGTGGGTAAACTTGGGCCAGTCATACACTCTTAAGCCAGCATCATGTGGAGCGGTAGTCTAATCTGGAGAACCGGGTTTAATTTCCCATTCCTCCAAATGCAGCCTGCTGGATGACCTTGGGTCAATCACAGTTCCTCTCAGAGCTCTCTCAACCCCACCTACCTCATAGGGTATCTGTTGTGGGAAGAGGAAGGGAAGATGACTGTAAGCTGCTTAAGATTCCTTTAGGTAGGAAAAAGTGGGACATAAAAATCAGCTCTTATTATTAGTCTAGCCTACCTCCCACAGTTGTTGTGGTGCTGCCAACTTGCTTGGGATATTCCTGGAGATTTGAAGAAGAAGAAGAAGAGTTGGTTCTTATATGCTGCTTTCCCCTACCCGAAGGAGGCTCAAAGTGGCTTACAGTTGCCTACCCATTCCACTCCCCACAACAGACACCCTGTAAGGTGGGTGAGGCTGAGAGAGCCCTGATATTACTGCTCAGTCAGAACAGTTTTATCAGAGACATGGTGAGCCCAAGGTCACCCAGCTGGCTGCATGTGGGGGAGCGTAGAATTGGACCTGGCATGCCAGATTAGAAGTCCATACTCCTAACCATTACACCAAACCAAATTTGGGGCAGAGCCTGGCAAATTTTGGGGAAGGGGGGAAATTGGCAAGGATATGATGCCTTAGAATCCACCCTCAAAAATGTCTATTTTCATTGAGGCAACTGACCTATAGCCTAGAGATTAGTTGTAATTCTGGGATAATACCAGGCACCATCTGGAGGTTGGCAGCCCTTGAAGGGACTTGTGTTTCTTCCTCCAAGGCTGACATTTTCTTCAGGAAAACTGGCCTCTGTCTGAAGATCAGTTGTAATCCAGGAGAATTCAGCCCTCACCTGAAGGCTGATTAACCTAGTTGTGAGGACACAATGACAGGAAGAACAACGTTAAGCTGTGTTGGGTACCAATGTGTGGTTGTTAAAGCTAAACCAAAGTCCCTCACCCCTAGTTTTTCTCTTAAGTCTGTGTGAGGTGCTGAGGACATGAGGTCAGAGACATACTCTATGCATGGACCTTACTATCTGAACTGTTTGAGTATCCTGGCTGGGGTTTATATAGAACTTCAGAGAGTTGTGATTGACTGAAGACTTAAACTGAGTTACAGGCCTTTTTTTGGTAGGGAGAGGAGTCATTATCAAATATAATTTTTATTAAGGAAATAATTAACTACACTAAAGATATAATAACAACATTATATTGTTTAAAAAAGCACATCAATCCTATACCACCAAAACATTCCATCTAATAACAAAAATAACCCTTCTGAGTCCTTGTGAGTTACATCCTTCGAGGTCAATGAGTAGGCTTTGATGGCAGAACCCAGGCTTGGGAGGCTTATGGGGATGACTTAGCCTTTTATGCTCTTAACATCCCTGCTGCAGTGTTGTGTAGTAGTTGAGTGTCAGACTCCAATCTGGAGAACTGGTTTGGATTCTCCACTCTTCTACATGAAGCCTTCTGGGCCACCTTGAGCCAGTCACAGTTCCTCTCCAAACTCTCAGTTCCACCTAACTCACAAGATGACTTTTGTGGGTAGAGGAAGGGAATGTGGCTGTAAGCCACATTGAGTCTCCAGGTAACTAAAAGTAGGGCTTAAAAACCAACTCTTCTTCTTCTGATGCCTCTCAGTTTTGCAAGGGTGCCAGATTTACATTAGTGCTGGATCAGCTAGTATATCTCCAGACACCCCAGTGTATTGTCCACTTACATCACTGTAGGAATCGGCTGCCATCCTAAGGCAGGCTCCAGAGAATGTGGCAACCAGTAATATAACCTTCATCTGTCTGATGTTTATTTCTCCATGTGGTCAAATGTGACCTTGGGAAAATTTAGCTTTTTAGGACCAGCAACAAACAGAGCTGTATACAAAGCATCTCAGAACTTTCCAGGGTATCAATATCTAGAGGACTAGTAAATAATAGGATAAAGGTTTGTTCTCCGGGGGACAGTTCTATGAACTATGAACAAACTTGTTTTATATTGCCCGTTAAAAATACCATCCAGTTTTTATTGGCAAAGAGGTCACTAAGGACTAGAATGAAGAAATGAAAGGTCCCTGATAGCAATATTTCACTATAGGTTCATTGCCGGTTGATAGCAGAAAAGGGAATTAAGTATCTAAAACTTCTCTCCATGAATTTTATTCTGTGGCTTAAGCTGTACTGTGTATGCAGCCCAATACTTGCAAAGTGCAAGTGATGAGTTGCCACAACGACAGAAAAGAAAATTCCATTGTTTTTGATAGTCTTTCAATGAGGAACCTTCCAGAGATGCTGCTTAGGTCTGTATACCAATGATGTTGAACAAGAGAAGTATGGTCCCCTAGAGTGAGATAGGCAGAAGGTTTCTCAGTCTTCATCTATAGAAAACAATTCTGGACTTTCAAAGAGCTAGATGGTTTGCTAAGGGCTAATATCACTGCTGCAGAGATTTAATTGAAATGCTCTGAATCAATGATAAGAGAGTCTACCCGTAAAGGCTGACAATCTCACAAAATGCACATTTTAGAAACTATGATGGCATTATAACTTGAGTGACAGCAAATGCAATACAGTTGAAGATAAAGAGTCATTTGGTAGACACAGTGAAATGGGAAAAATGATTCAGATTCCCCAGAACTGAGTCAATTGCCCAGAATGTTATTTGTTAACCACAACACGTAATGAGAAAAATGGTTGTTCTCAAATGTATGTTCAATAGTTACTCATCCAAAGAAAATTTAGCCGCAGCAGCACACTTGGTGGGTCATAAGGAATATCTCACTGCCAAAACTGAAGAAGAATGTGGCAACTAGACTGGAGGATGTCAGGAAGTGGCAACATAGCTGCCATGGTCTTTGTGCAGCACCATGCAGGCACACAGCTCTTTTGAGGCTAGCAGAATTTGGTGAGGGCACAGGTGATGGCATCTATATCCCAATGCCATCAGTAAGGGTGCTGTGTCCTCTTTCCTCTTTGATTGTCAAAGCTGGAAATTTTCCATGTGAATTGCAGTTGGAATTAAGGGTTGCAGGCCAAACCAGGCAACTCCAAGGATGATGGGGTGGGGACATGGACATTGTAGGAGTATGGCATTGCCAGCATAGTGATATCCCTTCTAGAAAAAACCCAGAGCCAATGGTGGTTGCTCTCAAACTCTCTAGAAACTATGGTTTTACCAGAGAGTTTCCTAGAAATTCCTAAACCTATCACCATCACTTCTGGGTATTCATGGGGCATGGCAGCCATATATGAAAATGTCCCAGCCTTTAAAATCCAGACCAGCCTGGGCATAGGATATGCAAGGGGACATTTAATCCAGTCTCTAATTCCAGTAGCTTGGGGTTATCAGGGCAGGAGATGATGAGGTTCTATTGAAAGTATTGCTGCCATCAAAAGGATTGTGGCTGGTCACTAGAACTGAGACCTTCTCAAGGGCAGAATCCTCAATATGAGACTCTGCTATGTCTCTGAAGGATGTACATCTGACCACCTTATTGCAAAATTTTAGAAAGCCTTTCTCTTGATTACAAACTTTATGTTCTAGAGGCCAGTGGTAATCTGCTTTTAATGATTTCATCTCAAATTGTTTACCTATACCTGTCTTCTAGCACTTGGTTTGGTGATTGTTTTTAGTAGCACTTGAATGGAACTTTTATTACAGTTTATAGCATTTTAATTGAAATGGTTAGGTGAACAGTTCTGGGAGCCAACTGGCTGAAAAGTGAGAAGAGAATAGAAGAAACAATAATATCAAAACCGGTAGGAAATGGACTGAACCATCTAACTAGAAGTCAGAAAAATGCCCCCCCCCCCACAAATGATTATGAGTCAGCCTGTACAGAAAGTGTATCAACTAATATAAAAGCAGGAGAAAACTGTAAGTGAAACTATAACGCCAGCTATTCGGGTTACCAGACAATGCCTGGAAACTGGCAGGAATCTGTGGACAGGGATATGGGGGACCAGTGATTCCTAGAGTTACCCATGTCAATTTCAGCTTTTCACTGGAAGGGATATGATGCCACAGCCAGAGCAAGCATGCATATTTGTGTTTCTTGCACTGTCCTGATTAGGGGCTATACATTTTAGAGTTTCATCTGAAGTCTCCAACACTCATTCATCACTTATGGCAATATGATGCCTGCACTGGTAGTCCGTATGTTATGCTCACTCAATAGAGGGGAAAACAGATGTGAAGAGTGTTGCAATTAGACCAGTTTCAAAGCAACTCTATTAGCACCACCAGCCATTGTGCGGCATACCAATCATATTCTCATGATGCTGATAGATTGAAGTAGCCAACTCAGAGGTTAAGGGGTGGATGGGATTGGGGAACAGCAGTTGATTCTCACTATGTCATATAGTAACAATAAGAAATAACACAATGAGAATGTGGTAATAAAACAAGGAAAAGCCAATACAATCAAAAAGATTCAGAAAACATACTGTAGTACAGGATCATGGCATGTGTAAACAATGCAACTGTCTCTACCTGAATTAGAAACTTAGAATCATAGGGTCATCTAATCTAATTTCCTGCACAACAAAGAAACTCACAACTGGCTGCCTACCCACAGTGACCCCAATTTCATGCCAAAGTAATCACCAAAATCTCCAGAATCCAGCCTGGCCTGGAGGAAATTCACCTACCATCCCACAGTGGCAATTAGCAATTCCCTGGATATGCATCCATTCCTGCCCACCTGCTTACAATCTGCCTAAATTCATAACATCAGCACTTCTGTCAGATGACAATCTAGCCTCTGCTTAAAAACTACCAAAGAAGTAGCACTCACCACCTCCTGAGGAAGCCTATTCTAACGAGGAACTGCTCTGTCAAGAATAACTTCTGGATGCTTAGCCAAAAATTCTTTTGAATTAATTTCAACCCATTGGTTCTGGTCCGACCCTATGGAGCAACAGAAAATGACTCTGCTCCATCTTCTATATGACAGCCCTTCAAGTGTTTAAAGATGGTTATCATATTACCTCTTCTCTCCAACAGACCAAGCTCCCTCAACCTTTCCTCATATGACTTGATCTCCAAACCCCTTACCATCTTTGTAGCCCTCCTCTGGACACACTCCAGTTTCTTTACATCTTTCTTTAATTGTGGTGCTGAAAACTTAACACAGTACTCCAAGTGAAGTCTAACCAGAGTGGAGTAAAGTGGTAACATCACCTTGCATGATCTGGACATTATACTTCTTTTAATACAGCCCCAAATACATTTTGTCACACTGCTGACTCATGTTCAGTGTATTAAGACCCTCAGATCCTTTTCATGCATACTACTGCCAAGAAAAGTCTCATCCATCCTATAGTGATGCATTTGAATTTTTCCTACCTAAATGCATTCTACATTTTTCACTACTGAAATTCATTTTATTCACTAGAGGCAAAACCCGTTGCACCTGGTAATACAACGGATGCTAGCACAGACACCTACACAGTGACTTTCCTGGGTTCTGGCCCTCCTCCCCCACACTCCCTGCTCAAACTTGACATCCAGTGTGGTGAAGTGGTTAAAGAGTAGCAGACTCTAATCTCAAGAGCTGGGTATATTATGCAGCACAGAAAACTCACAAAAAGACTGCCAGAACCACAAACAGAGAACCCAACAGTGCAATTGTAAGAAGAGTTACTCTGTTCTAAGACTTCAGTGGATTTAGGATTGCATTCTTATCCTCACCAAAGTCTTACTTCTGTAGTTCAGAAATTATTTTGCTACTGAATAGAATAGAGTCCATCCAAGTTAAATGGATTAAAGGAAGGGCAAAAGCATTACATGATCTCTTGGGTATATATAGTTTTGGATGATGCTATTCTCAGCTAAAGTACTTTTCTTACTTAGAATCATAGAATCATGTGTAACCGCTCTGCGGGAGCGGTATAAATAAAACAGTAATGGCTGGGGGGGTGGGCGCTGTCCGGGATGGGGGGAGCCAATGATTTGCCCCTTGCCCCATCACTGACCAGTTGGGAGGCCCAAAGCGCCTCCCAACATGCTCACCCCACCATGTGGGCCATCTTCACCCCATGGCCACCATTCCCACGTTGGCTGCCAAGAGGGAAGCTAGGCCCCCAGGCCCCGCATCCAGCGGGAGCTGGGCGGGTGGGGATTCCTTGGTCTGGCCACAACAATTCGCAGCCGGCCAGCCCAGCCTGCCCTCCAGCCCTCGCCTGACCAGTGGCCAGGCAGCCATGGGGGCTTTGGGCCCACCAAAGGAACAGCTCCGCAGGGTCACAAACGCGGCGAGGCTGTCTCTTTGTGGGCCCCGAAGCCCTGGGGACACCAGGGAGGCAGGTGCGGGGGGCTTCAAGGACAGCGAAAGGACAGCCCTGCTGCATCGCAAACGCTGTAGGACTGTCGCTTCGCCAGGCCCGAATCCCCAGGGTTGCCAGGGAAGTGGCCCGGGTGGCTTCGGGCCCACCAAACAGACAGCCCCGCCGCATCACAGATGAGGCAGGGCTATCTCTTTGCCAGCCCCGAAGCCCCGGGGTCACCAGGGAGGTGGCCAGGAGCACCCTGCTCCTTTCCCCTCCCCGCGGCGAGGAACTCGGGGTGAGTGGGGGACTCTGCCAGGACGGCTCTGCCGGGGATGGGGACGGGGACGACCCCAGGGACGGGGTGCCATACCAGGAAGGCAGGGTGGGGGTGCCCTGCCAGGACGGTTTTGAAGGGGCCGCCCCCACCCACAGCAGTTGCTACTGCCCATTGTATTTCTCAATACAATGGGCTTTCAGGCTAGTAGAATAATAGAATAATAGAGTTGGAAGGGACATGCCAGTCAGTTTCAGAAATGAAGTAGAAATCACTCAAAATCAGGGAAACATTTAAGGTATAAAGCATTTCAGAAGATAGGCCTCAATGAAGGCTTACACAGCATACTCTGGCCTACAGAAAAATTCAGGAAGAAAACCGACTCCCACATTTAGAGAGACTCATTTTTGAAGATTTGGAAAAGGTACAAATCCAGAATAAGTTCTACACCACCTCTGTTGAAATCCCAAGTAGAAGCTTATTTAAACAGATCACAACTAAAGAGAATGGATTATCTAAAATATAAAGAACCATTAACTGTCACAGGGCCAATAAAAACTAGGGATGCACTTTAAAAAGAAGGAAAGAACATTGACTGGTTTGTGAAATGTCTGGCTGAGATAAATGGCAAGACAGGTTTAAAATTGGAAATGACAGAATTTGAATCTATTTCTCAAGCTAAATGTCATATGCAAGGGTAAATATATTATTTTAAGATATGAAACTGAAATAGCAAATTAAAAACTGTATGGTGAAATGGGTGCAGAATCTAAACCACAATAACACAATGGATGTCTGGAAGCAGCTTTGGGGGGAAACATAAAAGTTACAAAACATCAAAAGAAAATTGATATAAAATGTTTTATAGATGGTATATAACACCAAATGTGTTAAGCAAAATGTTTAAGCAGCATGATGGTAAATAATGGAGATGCCATGAAAGTGTGGGTTCTTTTTTCCACATGTATGGAATTGTAAAAAGGTTAGTAAATTTTGGATAAAAATTCATCCTAGGTTAGAAAAACTGTTGAATGTAAAATTTCCTATACATGCTGATTTTATGTTATTAAGCTTAAATCCTATTAATCTTTCCAGCAATGGCAAAGAAGTTTTTTTCATGTGATGCCAGCAGCAAGATTAGTAATTATTCAGCAATGGAAATATTCTGAAGTACCTACAGTGACAGCCTGGCTTGATAATCTCGGAGAACTATGTTAGATGGCCAAGCTGACAAATCTAGTAAACAGGAGACCTCCAGATGAATTTCAAAGTCACTGGTATTTTTACTTGCATTACATTAACAAGTAGGTTTGTAAATTGCATTGGACTAGAGGAACAACTCTAGCTCACTTTAGCATCTATTCTAATGTATCCATTATTTCTGTTATATGTTTATTCTAGAAATCAAGCCCATTTTAAAAGAGGATAAAATGGGTGCTAGGGCAGCCGGGAGAAGGCGGCGCAGGTCGTCCCCCCCCCCGGCAGCTTTCTGGAGCCTTCTCCCGGCCGCTGGAGCGGCCGGGAGAAGGCGGCGCAGCACCCCCCCCACGGCAGCTCTGAAGAGGCTTCTCCCGGCCGGTGGAGCAGCCTGGCCGCGTCTTTGACACGGCCAGGCTGCTCCAGCAGCCGAGAGAAGGCGGCGCAGCCCCCCCCCCACCGGCAGCTTTGAAGAGGTTTCTCCCGGCTGCTGGCAGGAGGCTGCAGAGTGCTCCCCCTCCCCCTCCCTTCAGGCCTGTTGCGAAGGAACCTCTGACAGGCCCTGACTGAGGGGAGGGAGGCATTTCCGAGAGCAATGCATGGGAGTCTGGGGGCATGGGTGTGGACATTCCTTTTGAGGGGGGGATTTCCCCTTCTGCCTTCTGGGGGGGGAATTTCCCCTTGGCTGACAGGGAGACCACAGAAAAGCCCCTTCTCACTTAAAATGCTGCTCTGGCCGCATCCAACCCATGTGTCTTTCTTCTTTGCAACTCTCTGCAGATTTGAGGCCACTGCACAGCGTTATTCTGCAGATGAAACTGGATGCTACTGCAGAGGGTTTTTTGTCACCTGTTTCATCTGCACAACAACCCTGTGCAGTAGGCCTCAAGTCTTTCAATTCAACAACAACCTGTGTGGGAGGCCTTAAATGTTTCTTCTCTACCACAACCCTGTCCAAAGTAGCCCTTTCTGCCTGGGGAGCTGCTCTTTATACTCTGCAGGTGATCTGTAATTCCAGGAGCTCTCCAGGCCCCACCTGGAGGTTGGCTACCCCTGGGTTGGAAATATTCCTGGAGGTTTGGAGGTGGGACTTCAAAATCGTACAATGCCTCAGAGTCCAGCCTTCAAAGGAGCCATTTTTGCCTGCAGTTGGGAGGGAGAGGTGCAGATGTGTCCCTCTTAGGCTATGGGCTATGGGCTATGGCCAGCACTTACCTTATTCTGGGGCGTAGACAGGCAGACCAGCATCAGTCCTGTGAGACTGGAAAGTGCAGGAAGATCTAAGTAAACATTTACAGCCTGAAACTGTAAATAGTAAACAAGTAAATGGCTGGAGAGACATGGGAACTGTAATAACTTCTTTCAACCTTGGCCTGGCAAATAAAAAACCAGTATAAAAAACCTTACTAAGGTCAAGACTGCTGTGCACAGAGACTCTTACTCTTAGGGTTGCCAGCTTCCATGTGAGGCTCTCTACCCCATCTCCCTCATGGGGAGTCTGCTATGGGGAGGGGAAGGGAAGATGATTGGAAAATGCTTTGAGACACCTGAGGCCTGCTGGGTCACTGCAGCCCATTCCCAGTTCTCTCAGACCCTTCACAGCCCCACATCCCTCACAGGTTGACTATTGTGGAGAGACAAATGGAAAAGGTGTTTGTAAACCGCTTTGAGACTCCTTTGGGTAGTAAACAACAGTAAACAAAAATCCGTTCTTCTAAGGAGCAACCATGAAAGAAGCATGTGGGCACATAACATTTTATCAACAGTGAAAAAATGGAGACAGAAGGAACAAGATGGACACCTGTGTACTGTGACTACCCCATGTGTATTAGGGCAGAGGGGCATTTCGGTGATTGTGGCCTAATTCACACAAGAAGGGAAATGATGCAGAACTGAGAGGAATTGGTTGCCATGTAATCTCCCCCTAAGAAGAGTCTCCAGTCTGATTTTCCCTTCACATATCTGAAGACAAGGCTCTGGAAAGCTCATCTGTAACAACTATGCCACAATTCCCAAAGGTCAGTCCTCTCCAACACTCAATGAGCATTCCACACCACAGGTTCTTGACACCCATATCTCCACACCCATGGCCTAATTTGCTACCACACTACCACAACCTCCCACACAACACACACATTCCACCCCATGCCCTTACAGACTGGACAACTCCTCCCCTTCCTTTTCCCACTGCCAAGCTCTAGCACCCGTTGTATTCTTGGATACAACGGGCTTTGCCCCTAGTTAATAATAAAAAAGAACACAGTGTTCTTATCTTCCTGGTGAGTATATTGTTTGCCAAACTGTTTCTCCATTCATCATTAGTGAAACACCAGTGGTTATCATTGCAGGTATTCAGCAATGGCTGCTCACAGGTAAATAGTCTGCTGAAGAATGAATGGAAGATATATGCAAAAGGAATACTGAAGCTCCTGCCTTGCACCTCTCCTTTCTCTCAATGGCATGGTTGTCCACAACAGATTTTTACTCAAATGTCTTTGACATTAAACCTTTATTAAAAAAAAAAAACTCATTTGATTTTTTTCCTTATTGCCTTGGCAAAACATTTGGTACCAGATGGCAATAAGGCATATTTCAAATTGCTACAAAATAACACTCTTTGCTATCAATGGGGTCTAACTTGTTTGTTAACAGTTGCTGAGCAAAATATGCCTGGCAGTAAAAAACTCAGCCCTTGAACTAATCAATTCATCGAGGAAAGAATTTTCAAGCAACCCATTCTTCCAAATGGGATAAATAGAAGAAACAATTAAGGCCCAACTGTAGAGCTTCAGTTGTATTGGTGATCACTGATCTAGGAAATGGGAAACTGACAGAAATTGACAGTAATTATGATAAGCTAAAGAATGGCCTAATAGCATCAGTTTGAAGCATGCTAAAACAAAGCAATTTTCCCAGTCTCTATAAACCAGTTGGATCATCTCAGAAGAGTGTTCTGATATGCAATTTAGATTTATTTATTTATTTATTTATTTATTTACATTATATATTTACATTATTTACATTATTTACAGACTACCCTTCTCACTAGAACTCAAGGCAGACTCAAGGTTGAAATTTAGAGTACAAAGCTAAAGTGGGAAAACGTGTTCTAAATGTTTTAGCATTTGAAAGGAAATGCCAATATGAGATACCCTGCTGTGCAATGCCATAACAACCCAAATTAAAACAATCAAGTAGGTTACTTAATATAATAAAGACAAAGAAGCCTAGGCAGGGCATGTAGTCTATATAATGACTGCAGTTGTTACACAAGAAACCATAATGTCATAACATATCCGCTGGTTTATTCAGAGATAAGATTAGTTGCACTTGCTAAAATACCCTCTTTCATGATCCATGACCCTGCAAGGCAATTGCAGATTACTGTTTCTCTGTAGAAGTCAGGGAAATATCTAGCAAAAGGAGGCAAAATACCCTCTTTCATGATCCAGGATTGTGTCCAGTTCTGAGCTCTGCACATTAATGGCTTCAAAGGAATAAGGCAAACAAGTCCTATGAGGAAAGGTCACAGCAACTTATTATGTGTAGCCTGAAGAAGAGAAGGATGGTGGGATAGGATTTACCTTTCAAATATATGCAGGGATAGCATGTAGAAGACAGCAAAAAACTTGTAAGGCCAGATCTTCTGGTCTTGAGCTGCAGGAGGGAGGATTTCGCCTGAACATCAGGAGAAACTTGTCAATGGTAACAGCAATTTTGCAATGGAACCTAGGAGGAGGCCAAGGTCCTCAAGTAGAGGCTAGCATGGATATTATAGCTTTAGATTTCCTGTACTGTGCAGGAGGTTAGGTTCCACAGAGGTTAGGTTTCATAGCTATAAGTTCCTTACAATGGTACAATTCTTTGGGGAGGGGGGTAATAATTGCAGATTACTGTTTCTCTGTAGAAGTCAGGGAAATATCTAGCAAAAGGAGGCTACAGTGACAAATTGTGCAATCCTTGTTTCAATACTTGCTTCTCTACGAGAACATGCAGATATCTGTGTTGCCATCTTAGTCATTCTTCCAGGTGTAATCTGAAGATAACAATATGACCTTGAAGAGTTGTATGAACTGATATAATATGTATGGAAGCTGTCATGATTATACATAGTGACTTCTAAACAAGAATATTTCATGTGATCTCAGTGGGTCTATCACTGAAACATTGCAGGATGCTTCAGTTGTTTCAAAACAAGTATCTCCATCTGTTCATGGGGGTTTATCTGTAGCTGCCTCCTTCAGAATACATGCATCCATGACCAAAGGCTAGCTTTAAAAGTTTTACTTCATTTTCTAGCACCTTAAACATTTATTAAGTTGTCACAGCTGACAGAGTCTTCTTAGTGGTAGCATGAAGATTCAGAAAATTGTTTTTATAGAATGGATGTGTTGCCGCATCCCATTAGAATTTTAGGACACAGGTTCAGTCCATCTTTTCACATCATATTGGTGACAGTGATGATGGCTATCTTACTGCTACATTGGGACAATGTCATGTGGAAGCAGCACTAAAACCCGCCAGGAAAGGACAAATTCCTTGTGCAGAAATGGTCTGGATCTTTACAGGGCAATGCTTAGTAGAATTATTCCTTTCTAAATCTATTTAAGTCAATAGAACATCAGTGTTTATAAGCTAGATATTCAATATGCTGTCTTATTTTAAGAAGGTATTTCTTATCAGTGGTAAAAGGAAAACAGGCTGAAAAAGAACATAGTGGTTAGATATGATCAAAATGGACACTGGCCAGAGCATTATATAACTAAAAAAAGAGGTGCAAGATCAGAAGATGTGGAGACAGCTGAGCCATACAATCGCCAAAAGATGGACATGATTGAATGGCTAACATCACCACCATCATTTAGTATTAATAGAAATCCAAGTAGAAGTGATGCACCATCACGGATAAAAAGCAACTGTAACTTAATTCATTACAAAGACAGCATACTCTACTAAAGTACTATTGTATACAGGCACCCGGACTCCTTCTTGGCTCTCTGGATTCACATTTCCCCACCTGTCCCACCCCTTTTTAAATAGATTATTCATTTGTTTTTTGTATGGATGTGGCTGTATGTCTTTCATTGTTGTTTTCTTTTGTCACAGCTTGCGGTAGGCATGGGATGGATCCATATTGGGGGGGAGGCAAAGTATGCACACTAGCCTCCCCTCCCATAAGAGGCTGTATTGACTTTGAGCCACAGCACCATCCTCAGAGGGGGAGGGCTGCCTGGCTCATATTTTCAGGTGGCAGGGAGGGGATTTAGTAGAGGCATATGCCCGCAGAGTCTCTGATTCACCTACTGCCTCCTGTGCATCCAGCAAGCCTTAGGCAAGTGGAGCCAAGCATGTGCATGGATGGTTGTTTGTCAGACCAGCATGGTGTAGGGACTTCCTTGCAGTTGGCTAGCCACAAGATGGTTGGATCCATCCATGTGGTGCCTACGCTCATTTATATAAAGCTGTGGCTGAATTTCTTCCTAAAACTATTTTAACTTTTTATCTTCTTAGCCATTGTTGAGTACCTCATAGACATTTCTGGGCTATCCCATGGAATCTATATAAATTCTGAAATATTTGGTTTTTTAACTTACATTTACATCCCATCTTTCTGCCCTTGCTAGGGCCACAAAGGTGGCTAAAACCTACATGATAAAATCACATTTTAAAACTATTAAAATCATTAAAACATTAAAACATTTTAAAACAGAGTTAAAATGCATGCAAAGATACAAACAGCAATTAAAAAATAAGGATAACAGAAGTGGATAAATGAAACTTTCTGGGGAGAAAGTTCCAGTTTTGCTGGCATGATCAAGGAGGCCTTTTCTCAGATTGCCACCCCTATCATTGGGGTTTTTATGGGGATTTTATTGTGTTTTAACTATTTATGTTGTAAACCACCCTGAGACCTATTGGGAGAAGGGCGGTCTAAAAATTAAATAATAATAATAATATCATTGCAAAACTAGAGGCTCCAATAATGATCATAGTGATCTGGTAGGTTCCAAAGGGAGTAGGCAGTCCTTAAATTATGCTGGTCCCAATGATATGGGGCTTTGAATGTCAAGGCCAGAAAATCTTAAACTGTGCCTGGACACAAATTGGGAGCCTGTTAGATGGGTCAAAAGTGGAGTGATATTGTTACTACAATGTACTCCAGATAACATCCCATATCCACTCCAAAACTGGCTCCGGGGACCTACCCAGGCTGTCTACAACCCCAGGCAATAACTCCAGATAGACTTCACTCAGTGGTTCCTTGTACACTTTAAATAGCATAGGGGACAAGATGATACTTTGCAAGACTTCCCTTGCCAAAGGTCAAGGAGCTAATCAGCAGTTCCCCTGTACCAAGTTCTGATACCTCCCCTCCAGATAAGACCAGAATGACTGCAGAATTGCGCTTTGCAATCCTATCCCAGATGTGGAGTGCAAATGGGTATTATTATTATTATAATTATCATCATCATTATTAATTAATTAATGCATTTATATTCTGCCGCTCTCAGCATGCTGTCTCACGAGTTACAGATAAAAACCCCAATAAAACTCCAATAAAACACACAATAAATACCCCATAAAACTACAATCAACCTCCTAAAATGGCGATAATCCAATCCCATAATCCTTAAACTGTAATCTAGCATCAAGGGGATCCCCAAGGGCTGATTCAGAACACACAACAATGGTCTGCTGGTGAAGACTTTACTGGTCTTTAGATCTCCTTCTGCCGGAGGGCGGGGGGCTATCAAATCTTCCAGGTTTGGCCTTAACCATAGATCTCTTGGGAAAGCGCTCTGGCCCTGGTTGAGGCCAACAAACCTTCCCTGGGTCCAGGAAAACCCAAGAGTTACTACCTGCAGAGCATAAAGCTCTGCGGGGAGCATAGGGTAATAGATGGTTCCTCAGATATGTAGGTCCCAGACCGTGAAGGGCCTTAAAAGTTAAAACCAAAACTTTGAACCAGATCCAGGCTGAAACCGGCAACCAATGCAGCTGCCTCAGCACTGCCTGGATATGGGCCCTCCAAGGTGTTCTATGAGGACCTTTGCAGCCACATTTTGCATCAGTTGCAATTTTCAGATCAGGGACAAGGACAGGCCCATGTGGCATGTATTACAGAAGTTAATTCTGGAGGTGACCATCACATGGATCACCATGGTCATGTGCTCAGGAGATAGGTAGGGTGCTAGTAGCCTGGCCTGACGAAGATGAAAAAAATGCCTGGAGAACTACTTTTGTGAGTTGCGCCTCCATGGTTAGTGAGGCTTCCAAAGTCACCCCCAAATTTCTGGCCACGGGTGTGGTGGTCAGTTGCATCTCAGCCAGAGTGGGCAAGCATGCTTCTGCCTCCTTCCTACACAACCATAGGACCTCTGTCTTGGAGGTTTCAGGCAACTCTTCACTAACCATCTAACTACAGCTTCCAAATATCTGGTAAATGGTTCCGGGGGGATCCTGGCTGGCTGTCTACAAAGAGATAGAGCTGAGTGTCATCTGCATCATGATGACACCTCAGCCCAAAGCTCCACACTCACTGGGCCATGAAAGTGTTGAAAAGTGTGAGGGAGAGCACCATGCCCTGCAGGATCATGCAAGGGAGCCAACAAAGGTATAATAATTCCTCCCCCATTGCAACCCCCTGGGTCCGGTTATAGAGAAGGGAATGCAGCCACTGAAGAGCTGTACTCCAAATCCCCACCCCAGTGAGGCAGTGAGCCAACAACTTGTGGTCAGCCATATCAAATGCGGCCCTCAAATTAACACCACGAGGATAGCCGAACCACCTCAATCCAGCTATGATCATAGCTATCAAAAGCTGCTGGGAGGTCCAGGAGAATGAATAGAGTCCCACTCCCTCTGTCCATTTCCACCACAAGTCATCCACCAAGGTGACCAAGGCTATAACATATTGTGGGGAAATGACCACAACAGCCCATGATCCATTGTGTTTGATACATTGCTATTAGAATGATGATTCAACGTTCTGCTCAGTCAAGGAGGCCAGCATTGGACCAGTCATCATTTCTCAGCCTAATTTACAAGTGTGTCTGTTGTAGAGGTTAAATGGCATTACTCCCTAGCATACAGCAGCACTTTTACACATGCTGAATAATGCAGTTCGGATCCATTACAGCAACTGTTTGTAAGTGGATTTTGCCACTTCACACAATAAGATCCAATTGCAAAGTGGATTGAAAGTATGTTATTTCGTCTGTGTGAAAGCATGCTGTGCTAAGCTCTTTGCTGGAAGTGTGGGATACAAATAAGCTAAATAAAGACATGATAATAACCTAGTGACATGCCATCAGCTATCGTTATCCATTGTTGTTCCTCTATATATTTCTGAAACAGCCTAGGGGGTGGGACGTGTCCGGCTGTTCAAGTTGGAATAGGGACAATCAGGGTGCAGCCAGCTTTGTGCGTGTGAATGGGGGTGTGTCCGTTGCTGTGTGGCTACCTGCCCTCAGCGTGGCGCACTGGCATGAATGTGTGAATGTGTGAATGTGAGCCAGTGGCCATTTGCAGGTGGAAGTCCGTGGAGGCCGGCTGACGGACCCCGGTGGATGTTGGCCAACTGAAGGCTGTGGAAGTCCCTGGAGGATGTCGGCGGAGAGGAGTCCACAATCCCTGCTTACTGCCATGTTTTTGCCTTGCAGGAATGCCCAGCTGGACATTTGGAGAAGCAGGGAAACGAAAAGGATCCAGATGACATTTTGGGATATCTCCTTGTGTCTCTGTGCCAGATTTGCCCTGGCAGACGTCACCCATGGCCTTCAATGTATCTGCTTTTCATTAAAACAAGCCGTTCTAATTAAAATGCAGCCTTATTTATGATTAAAAGGCCACTATATGCAATAAACTTTTTTCCCTTCCTCCTGCAGTTTCTCTCCTGATTTGTTTTGGATTACTGGAACATTTCCGGTGTTGGGGTTTAAACGTTTGTACATAGGTTTTAGGTTTAACACACCCAAATCACAGCAAGAACTTTTATTGCTCAATTCTAGTCCTGCAGGACGACTTACAATAAGATTTTCAGGGGAGGAGCGTTTCAGTGTCAAAGCTCACTCTGTCTGATCTGAGGGGGGGGGGGGGTCTGAGTGTGGTTTTCATGATGGAATTTATTGCCCCCTCATCTCCCTGTTGACATCCCCAAGGGAAGGTTATTATGTTAAAAAATAGGAGAAATAAACATGATTTTATAACCTGGGTGATATGTTGAAGGCCCAAGGGAAAGGTAGCACCTGGTAAGGTATTCAAGAAGCATTTCATGTTAACAGATCCATTTCCCCATCAGGTTCCTGCTCCTTTTAGGATCTTACCTCAACCTTCCTTTTTTCAAAGCTTCCAGGAATACTCTCTGCACCCCTCAGTACCAAAGAGTATACTTATGAAATTAGTGGGGGTGGGGGTAGGGAGGGATGGATGGATGGAGATCCCTGAATTCTATTTGGATAGAATAATTCCCTGCCCTGTGGCTTTCAGAAGAAGATCCCCACTATATCATCAAACCAAAAGTATTTCATTCAAGGTGCTGTTTTTCAAAGCGGCCATCCTCAGGCTTCTAGGAAGACCTGCAAACACACGGAATCATAAACTGCCATGGAGAGCTAAACTGCCTCTGAACGAGGGAGTTCTATTTAACCATCATCATGCATGCCCACTGCTGGGCCTCACCACCTCCCAGTCCCTTGCCTCAGTCTCCACAACAGTCTAAACTATTGGGAGGGACATCTCGGTTCCCGTCCACTGGCTCTCCAGCATGTGGTGGAGGCCTTCCTTTGGCCACCCCCTCGCAGGCAGACCCTCCTGCCAACAGATAACAGCCAGGTGCTTGTGTTTTCTCTCTCTTGTGCTCCCAGACAGTGTCCGCTGTGTTTGCTGCCTGCCTTGTTTTGAAATGGGTGGCAAAAACCCTGAAAGTCAAACTCAGCAGAGGAAAGAAATATGGATTAAAAGCATTTTCTGTGGGGATTCCCTCAGCAAGCTTACTGGCAATTTGGGGAGACCGGAAGTCACATCACAGACCATGTTCTTGGAGTAGACCAGTCTCCCCAGAAGAGATTACGAATAGGATTGTGCGATTCGGCCGCTTTGGCGGCCGTTCCCTCCGGGTGCAACAAGCGCCACGGGGGAGGACAGTGCCGGCAGCGGCATGACAGCGGGCACAACCACGCAGGCGCGGAATTCCATGCCTGTGTGGTTGCGCCCACTGTCACGCCGCTGCCCGCACCACCCTCCCCCCCCCACGGTGCGGCACTGGCTGCGCCCAGAGGGAATGGCCGCTTCGGTGGCCGAATTGCACAACCCTAATTACAAAATTCAGAACTGCATGTATACAATGATGTTTTTGCTATTTTTGGGTAAGCCTCTCCTTTTACAATTCACATGTTTTTTTTTCCTTTTGACTGAAATAATCATGCATATGTTTTCTCAATGAAATTCTGTTTTGTAGCTTTTGAAAGAGGGATATATATGCCCCCTTTACATCATCCATTGTCGTTCCTCTATATATTTCTGAAACAGGACGTGGGACGTGTCCGGCTGTTCAAGTTGGAATAGGGCCAATCAGGGTGCAGCCAGCTTTTTCCTGATTGGCCCTGCCCCTATGTCTCCCACCCTCTGGCCCTGTACTCTAGCCTCTTTGCTCTCAGACGCCTCAGAGCCTGGAGCCAGCAGCAGGTGAGAGGGCCCTGGGCAAAGGGTTGTGGTGGAGGGCCTGCTAACGAGGGCCTCCTGGCCTGCTAGGCTGGGCCTACTCATGAGGGCCTCCCGGCCTGCTGACTGCCTGCTAAGGAGCTCTGTCTTGGGCCTGCTAATGAGTTGCCCAGCCTCCACTTGATTTGGCTGAGAGCTGCGGCCCAAAGCCACCTTAAGCTGTCTGGCCAGGGGCCAGGGGAGGGGACCCTTTCAGGGCCCGTTCTCAGGAACGAGCTTGAAACTAGTGTACATATAATATCAGAATGTTAAACTTTTTTGCTTCTGGATTTTTTAGACATTTGACATGTTCTACATGTTATATATTCAATGCAGTGATTAGCTGCTGAGGAGGGCCATCAAAACACCAAGTCAACCAGGGAGGTTTTCATCTGTTGTTTGAAATAGACAGAAACAGTTATCATGGCTTGTTTGGAAACCACCCCTGTGTTTTGCATTGGTGTTGGATCATCCTAGCTCTGAGAGGTCATCAGTTTCTGAGCCTCCAGAGGCCTGGAGGTTTCTGCAGGGCTCGCTTGTGAGCTGACCGGGAAATGTCTAAAGGGGATCCTAGTCTTGTATAAATTGGTAACATCCTTGGACCATTGCTGAACAACAAAGTCATCACACAGCCTAGATTTCCCTTAAAGAAAGGTGACATGGAAGGCTACATAACCGTAACCTAAGAGTCTTAAATTTCAAGTAATTACAGAACACTACATGGGGCACCGTTGGGTATGTCTCATCAGCAGAATAGGTAATTAATGGACACAGTTGAAGGTTCAGCTCGGGTTGTCCACAGCATTCGTCTCAAAGGTAGACAGGTAACAGCAGACTCTGCACCAAATAAATATAATTAAAAGTGAAATTGAGACCTAGCCTCTTAGTCCTTATCATTGAGTGCCAAAAAAACATGTTGTCTGATTACTGATTTCACACATAGACAGATGTCTCTGCAAGTTACAAATTAAAATCACTGGCAGCAGTTTAGTGTGAGGGTAATAAAATATATTTTCATTTGACTACTGGCTTGGGGGGTAATCTTAAAGGGTGTCCTCCTTGTAGCTTAAATAATAGGGTTTGAAGGAAAACAGTATGGCTATGTCGGCTGTTTTTTTGTTAACAGTGCTTCTAAGTTTAAAGAGAAGAAGAAAAGCTGGTTTTTTTTAGACCCCACTGTTGACTATCTGCTAAATGTTTCTTTTGTTTCCATCCCTTCTATCTCCCCTCCAGCCCTTCTCCCAAACCTCAGAAAGGGATTGGTCTTATAAGTTTTTAAAAACTTTTCAACATTTTAGGACAAATACTGGTACGTAAGAAAAACAATATATTATTTATAAAAATGAAACAGACAAGTTGTTGCACTGTATTCACGTGTACTATTCCATACATTAAAAAAAAACATTTAAAAGTCTGTCACATTTTTTCTTTCACTTCCCAGTAAGATATCAACTTAATTAATAGAAATCCGTATTCAATTTAATGGTGTGATTTTCAATCTGTAAACTGATTAGAATAGCAACTAAACTAAGATGACCAGATTTTAAGATTTAAAGAGGGACAACACTGACTGGGGGAGTTGACAACCTGGAGTTCTGAGAGTGATTATGCCATTGGCAAAATACTTTGCATTCTTATCTTTATTCTTGTGATCTCTGGGCAAAAAGGGCCTGGGGGTGCTGTTGATACCCTTTGGGCCTGGGCTCACACACACAAACAGAAAGCACCTCGCATCCCGCTCTGGCTGGCAGATTTTGGGTGTTAACCTTTCATACCTTCTCTGCAGCCACAATGTCCGGGCTCATCTAACCCTGGAGCTTCTCACGGTGCAACCTGGGTGCCCTCTGAGAGGCTGTTTGTTTGGAGAGAAACGGAGTTGAAGGCAGGATGCTTTTGGGTCTTGGGCCCTGTCTGTCTCTCCTAAATGCAGATCATGAAATACAGACGGTGGAGTGCCAGACTAGAAGACCCAGCTTCAGGGAACCTAGATGGTTACTGAACATATGGAGGAAACAACAAAAAGAGAAAGTGGGCCTGGAATACCATGTGGAAAGATTTGTGTAACTGGGGGGGGGGGGGGAGAAGACAGGTGAAAGACAGGCCACTCTTTTGTTGCCAAGCCTAGGGAAGGGTCACAAACAGCTGGCAGGCCCCCAACCATCACACTGGAGGCAGCTCCTCTGTCCCCACTGCCGGGGCGTCTCTGCACCTCACCTGCACATCCTCCAGGGCTACTGCCACATGACTCTAGCTGGCACTGCCATTCCATGGGCTCCCCCCGCACTGCCGCTGCTGCCTTCTTTCCCGCCGTCCAGCTGCCATTAGGGAGGAAGACGAGGGCAGTCAGTGCCATCCCCATCACCTGCAGCAGCCACTTCTGCTTTTTCTTCCGCGAGAGGCACCACCTATGTCCACCGCCAGGAAGGAAGGAGCTGGGCCCAACTTTCCTCACAGCTCACGGTGCAGCATCCTTTCCGTGGGCCCCGCCACTGCACCACTCCCTCCACTGCACCACTGTTGCGCCTCTCTGCCCCCAATGCCTTCGCCCAGCTACCTGGAGGCTCCCCGGAGGAGCACCGTTGGAGCCCCCACAGTGGGAAGGGGCGACAAGGGAAGGGGCTTGACCTGGCGCCCACGAGAGGCCCCGCCCAGGCCCCACCCAGAGAGCCTGCACAGCAAGGAAGTGCCCACCCCGTGGCGGCAGTGGGAGTTAGGGTGGCAGGGTGGCAGGCCCAGTGCATCTGGGGCTAGCTCCCCAAGGTGGCTGCTGCTGATGGGAAGCTGGCCCGCATACCCTGCCTCACTTGCCTAGCCCACTGCCACCTCCAGCAGGCGCGCGCACGTGGGTGGGAGAGGCCAGGGCAGGCGGGACATATTGAAAATGCGGTTGGACCCGGCAAAAAGCTTTTGAAGTTGGGACAGTTCTGCCAAAGGCGGGATATCTGATCTCCTTAAACTAAACTCCACCCAGCAACTTAATGTGGATCCCTCAAGGAGCAGTATTTTGGGAAGTATTTTAGGCTGCAATGTTAGGGAAGGGAATGCAAAAATGCCCTATGAAATGGTGATCCTGGTGGTTCCCTATGACAGGATTTGGGGGTCCATCTTGGCTTGCTGAAGCAGATGGGAGGCAAGGAAGCCACATTCCTTGGATATAAATCTTCCTTCCACAGAAACACATCCTTGGATCAAAACTGTTTTCTACAGCTTATTGCAGCTTTGCAAGCACTAGATAAAACCCAGCTGGGACCCTCATATCATAGATGACAGAGCATGAAGTATGTAGCTGTACCTCTCTGGCTTCATGCTATGCACACTGAGAACATATGCATGGATTTTGGTGATAGAACTCCAGGGAAAAGCCCAAAAGAAAACACTTTGCCCAGTTAAGGAAAAGAACAAACATAGTTACTGCATATTGCAAACACTGGCCTGGCTCACAGCTGGTATGTAAAAAAAACAGCTATTATGTCAAAAACAAAACAAAACACCTGCCAGCATTCATGATGGGGTGGAAGGCAAAGAACAAGGACTACTAGGTGAACAGCAACTGGCAGATCAATATCATTAATGATAATAAAGAGAAAGTGCTAAGTGGTTGAAGTCTGAACCCACCAATAAGGAGTAGTGACCTATCCCCAGTGGTTAGATCTGCTGATGCAAATTTGCAGCTCTGCCTAGGATTTCTTCCAGACCTCAGCCCAGCTACACTCATGGTTACTAATCCTATGCTATTCCACAACATTATGTGTTTCTCTTCATACTTTCCTGCTCTGGTACATGCATACAGTGGGACAGGAGGGAGGGTATGTGTCCTTTTAACTCCAAGTCTATGACTCAATTTCCACAGACCTGCCACAGACCTGCCACAGACCTGCCAAGATGCTTGAGACCAAATGTCCTTCATAGACCAAATGTCTATGACCTTGAGACCAAATGTCCTTCATGCACCAAATGTCCTTCATAGGTAAAAATATGGTCCCTTCAACCATTGATTCTGCTGAGTAACATTGGGGTAAGAGGGAGGATTCAGATCAAGCAGTGTATAGGATCTGCAGACACAGGACATAATGCTGACTTTGTTTGATGTGCCACAGTCTAGAAGGCGGGTGCTCAAGAGTATGTAGGGGGTAACTGTTTTGTGCAGGATGTAAACTGCAAAGGGAAAGCCAAAGTGGCAGGAGACTCTTAGCCTCATTGGCAAAACAGGAAGAGAGGCAAATAAGGGATCTAGGCACACAGTCTTACTAGTAAAGTTGGAGAGGGAGGTGGGACATGGAGTGAGACTCATAGCCTCATTGGTAGAAGCTGCAACTTGGAGTGGGCCCCCAGCATCTCTCATTGATCAGCATCTCTCATTGATCCCCAAAGAGATCAGGGCCTTGTCGGAACTTCCACAATTCCACAGGGCCTGCAAAAAGGAGCTCTTCCACCAGGCATTTGCTTGACTGACCCATAACATCTACAGGTGCCCCCCCCCCGACTGACAGGTCGAAATACTGTCGAAATACTGTTCTAGTTCTAGTTGGTATGTTACTGTTGTTATATTGATATTGATATCGATACTGTTCCATGTAAATGTTCCGAAATGTTTTCTGTAAACCGCCCAGAGCCGTAGGAAAAAATCTAAATAAATAAAACAAAATAAACTAAACTGAGCAAGCCTTGTTTAACATAAGGTCTGTTTCTGGTCACCCACCTCTGAACACTCTAGTTTGTCAATGTTCTGCATAAAATGAAGTGACTAGAGCTGGATACAATGCTCCAAATGAGGCCTGACTATTATTTCCCATGATCTGAATTCTATGCTTCTGTTAATACAGGCCAAGATTGCATTCACTTAGTAGCTGCATTATGCCACTGGTCCATGTTGGCCTTGTAATCAGCTAAGGCACCTACTGTCTTATTTTCTTGAAATATAAAGGCTACAATACCATTCAAGAAACTGACAAACAGGTTAGCTCACATTAACACTTCACATAACAGAAAGATGACTTGTGCTTTAGCAGCTGTATTTTCTTTTGTGAAACAGGAAGATCTACTTCTAAAGTATATTGGATGAGCATTATCCAATGTGTGTATGATGCACTGAAGAAACACAAGACCAATGAGATCACGTGAAGAAAAAGAAAAGATCTCCCAATGATGGCTTTATACGCTAATGGCTGTTATAAAGGTCAGTATCACCCTTGTGCATTTGACAGAATGCAACTGTATTCATGTAACAACACTGAGCATACAAAGGATGAAGATAAAGCTTGAGAGGGAATAAATTAATAAAGCATAAAACCCCAATCACATTCCATAGATGTTGTTAATAATTCAATCCCAATACATTGAGATGCATTTTTAATAACAACATTAGAAATTAAATTAGTTATTTAATTGCAATTTTCTATGCTCATAATAACTCTACAGTACAGGGAGAAGGGATTTCCCTGTGCTCATTGTTCATACATTCTTCATAAGCAATAAGTGCTTAGGAATTCCTGGGCTTAGTTTAGCTGTTCATTACCTGCAACTTCTGTTTCTGTAATTGGTGGTAGGGCTGAAGCTGGTACCAGGCTCCTCACCATTTCAATTTTTATATAAGTTCACCAAATAAGAAAGAAGATTGGATCCAACCCTTAAGGCAGGAAGACGAGGTTCCCTTCCACCCAAAATGATATGCTGGAGTCATGGGATCTAAATTTGGACTTTGAATGGACCATTATTTCTGCCATTAAAATGGCATGAAGCTGTTTACTGATTTCTCTTCTTAGTTTGACCTCTCCTTGGACACAATTTCACTGAAGTATTGGAAATCCTTTGCTTTTGAGCTGCAACTTGCTTATTTTCGTGAAATGTATCAAGATTAGATTTTTATAGGCATCAATTTGGCCATGTCATCTTCTAAGATATAAAGTCTGCATTGGCTTTTTTTTTTTTTTTTAATAAAAGAACAGCATCTAAAGCCTGGATCCCTTGGGATGATCAGAAGTTTATGTGTGCGAGAGAACTCAGGAGAGGACTAAGCGAGCCTTGATGTTTTAATCTACCCTACCATATACAGTGCAATTAACTAATTGACTGCCTTCGATTTTGCATGGAGTTGGGAGGTATGGCCAAAAGACCTGTGTGGCTGCCTTAATGAGGAGCTGTTAATCTTTCCTTTTAACGGAGCTTAATTTAGAGTAAAGATGAAGTGATTGAGGATAGCAACAAATGTACTTGCTGACCATTCAGCTTGGCAGGTGTTGAAACTCTACTGAAAGATATTGATTAATTCTGAGTTGCTACGGCAGACTCCATAATCAGATAAATTCCATCTTACAATAGATATAATTAAAATACTGCTAGGTCAAGTGTCAGCATCTGCTTGCCATTTACTGAGGCATTAAAGAAAGGACTAGAATAAATACGTTTGATATATACAGTCATGTATGCTGACATAAAATTATATGGAGAGCCAGCACGCAGGTCAAATTTGGCATAGTGGTTAAGAGTATCAGACTAATATTGTGAAGACCCAGGTTTGCCATGGAAGCTTGCTGAGTGACCTTGGGCCAATTACACCCTCTAGCCTAACCTACATCATGGAGTTGTGAGGATACAATGGAGATGGGCAATGATGTAAGTGGCTTTGGGCTCCCCAAGGCAGAGTATAAATAAATTAAATAAAGAAGGTTGGCTTTTACACCCTGCTTTACATGTCCTGAAGAGCTTCTTGTGGCACAGAGTGGTAAGGCAGCGACATGCTGTCTGAAGCTGTCTGCCCATGAGATTGGGAGTTCGATCCCAGCAGCCGGCTCAAGGTTGACTCAGCCTTCCATCCTTCTGAGGTGGGTAAAATGAGTACCCAGCTTGCTGGGGGTAAACGGTAATGACTGGGGAAGGCACTGGCAAACCACCCCGTATTGAGTCTGCCATGAAAACACTAGAGGGCATCACCCCAAGGGTCAGACATGACCCGGTGCTTTCACAGGGGATAACTTTACCTTTTTTACATGGCCTGAAGCTTATCGACATTGGCTAACTTGTGACAAATATGGGTAGACATGAGGTGATCCACCACAGATGGTCTCACTTTCTCAGAGTTTGCTTTACTTTGTGTGTCAGGGTTTGTGTGCCAGTAAAGTGCTGTTATTGTCTCTCACCTTCCTCGGCTTGCAATGTTATACATTTTTACAAACAACCCCTTAAATGCAACCTGAAGTCTGTCTCCAGTATTTTCACTTGTTTCTGGTAGGGTGTTCCTAAAGGTCAAACACTTGAACATTTTCACTCACACAGCTTGATCTAATGGAAGGTTTTGCCTGACTGTGCGTTGTCACTCTTGTTTCTTAGGACCCAGCATCCCTCCAGATAATATTATTGCAAGTGGCAGCAACACAGCATTTTATTTAGGGATAAAGTTTGTTCACTTAAAGGCACTTTGCCATCACTGTACACTTCAGTGTCACATTTATGTTCGTTTCATGCTCAGTTGTTTACTGAATTCCTTTAAATTGGCCAAAATTGGTATTGAATTTGTATGGTTAGATTAAATTAGGGATTTGGGAGATTGCATCTGGCATGTTTAATCAAGGATTGTTTAAGGGCTGTGTGGGCTGCCAGTTAGTTTTCTGATTGTCTGTGCTTACAGTTCATGCTGAATGCCTCTCTTTGGGGATGGGCAATGTGGTGGGATGTTGCTCACGGCATCATTGCTACTTTCCTGTTTTGCTGTTAATGTGTCACAGATGTATTGCAAACCGAATCCAATCATGCTTCAAATCACGCTTCAGTATTTTGTTCAATAGGACAGACAGACATCAACAACAGCAAAAGTTAGGAAGGTGGCTTTGTTTTCGAAAGGATTTTCAAAAAGATGGAGGGTCAGACACTTCTTTGATCCCCTTGGTTATTCTGCCCTGAATATTCGCCATGCGCCAGCACATAGAAGCACTGCTGACGGGATGATGGTTTGATCAGCATGGGAAATATAAGCTGTAAAATTCATTTTCATCATGTTTTAATCATGAGATTACAAATAACAAACAACATGCAATTATGAGAAATACCAAACTACAATACTATACATGCATTATTTATAGTAGAATCCACATTACATCTCATTATATATCCATATCATGTAATTAATACAAGGCTGCCAAAGTGTCTGGAATAACTCAGTCATTTTTCCCCCACTTTGGCAACTGCCCAACATTTGTTCATCTATTCCCTCAGTGTTGAGGCAGGAGCCTGACGCCATTTTCTAGAGACCAAGTTCTTTGTGTTCAAAGATTTCAAGCTATGCCCTGATGTTCTGGGTATTAGGCCATTTAACTATACATTTATTTTCCAGATATTCCTTTTTTCCAAAAAAAAACGTTCTTTTATATTTTGCTTGTTAGTTTCCCTGAAGAATTTAGGCGACCAATAAAGGTGAATTAAAAAGACTTTGGGATTTATCTAGCATGGTCATTCATATGTACCTATGTGTGCTGTTATGAATCATCCAAATTGAGTTTCTGGGCATCAGATTCAGAGATAGCTGCTGTCACTGTAACCTCTCAACTGGGGGTACATCAGGAAATGTATGTCTCCAATGCTAGCTAGGCTGGCCAGCTGCAAGGGCTTTCTCTGGAGAGGGTAAGGCAGTTCCTCCCACTTCCCCATGACCTTGTGATACTTCTGGGCTTCCAAAGACTTCTGTTGCCTCAGCAACTAGCTTGAGCATCAAGGTGGAAACAGCTTTCTGTATGCAGGATGTGTGAAGATGGCAAAGTAATTAACACAGCAAAGGTGTACAATCTGATTAAAGTGCTGATAAAGGTTTATTTAGGAACTAACATGCTTGATAGTAATGAGGAGAGATAGGGCCCTACTATATTTGTAGCTGAGAGAGAAGGTAAGACTAACAAGGGAAATTCTGAATAGAAACAGGAAATTGTCCTAAGAACAGCAATCTGGTAACAGACAAGAAATGACATTTAAAAGAAGAGAAGGTGCTGACCTCACTATCCTATCTAATTGTCTTCTTATTCCTCCCCCCCCCCACATGATCTTCTCTTCTTTGTATACCAAACATTGCCTGTTTCCAACAGGGTTGACCACCATGGTGTTTGGTAGTGGTTTTATACACCATTGAGGTTCCTCCCCTTCTCAAAACTCATTGTCCACAGGCTCTACCCCCTCAGTCTCTAGGGATCTCCTAATGTGGAGTTGGCAGCTTTATCTCTTTCCCATTCAACAGCCAACCTACCTTTAACTGCCTTTCTCTTTGAAGCTTTCTTTCTTACCTCCTACCCAGGAAAACCACTGCCCTGTTGAGTGGTGCTGATCACTGAAGAAGGCCGCACAATAGGGACCTGTGAGGTAGTGCCTCGCTTCCCTCTATAATATCCTCCTCTCCACATTATCCCTTTCTCCCCGTCTCCATGAAGGAACTGAGGGCCCTGCGGGAGCTTTCCCCTTTCCCTGACTCATTCTCTCCCTAGATATTAACCAAACTATGTTTTATCTGCCTCCCATCTTCAGCTATATTAAGTATTTATTTTCTTCATTTATGCCCCATATTTCCCCACAGTGGAGACCAAAGCAGTTTACATTATTCCCTTCTCCTCATTTTAGCTGCACAACAACACTGTGATGTGGGTTAGGCTGAAAGTATGTGATAGCATTTTCCAGCAGCAGTATACCATTAAACAAAGCAGTGGCTTTCATACAGCAGGTCCTTTCTTCCATAGAAGACTTCCTCGTCCTCTGGCATCATATAAGGTTCATTTAGGTTCCAGGAAGACAGCTGAAATATACTGTAAAGCTAATGTGAAGAGCAGCATTTGCTACTTTCGACTCTACTGGACCACTCAGCATTCTTTCAAGAAAGATCTCTGAGCTGCCAAGAGTGACCCACACTCTTCTCCTCATGACTTTACTTCCACTGAGGGAAAGGGAGGTCCATTTTCCTACTCTGTCATAGAAAGGGGCTCAGTCATTCATCCTGTCTTTTATCTGGCTGTCTTTTTGCCGTGTGGTTCAGGTTTTTTTCACCCCCATTCAGCTGTAAACCTTTAAAAAACAAAACTGGAGCAGTTTTGAGGGGGGAAATTTCTCATAGAAAGCCACTGAACATTAATAACATGCTGTGTAGAGGCAGAGGAACACAGCAGGGAACAATTTAAAGCATCCTTCATGTAATAGCTGTTTCATGTGCACTGGCCCACGTTGAAGTCTATTGTTCAGTGCAGTGGTTTTCAAACTGTGGTTCAAGGTTCACTGGTATTGTTTTGTAGAAGTATAGTGAAAAGATAAGTTATGATGGGCAAATGTCCTTCATAGACAGGTTGCTTACCAGTAGTACAATGCCTCAGAAAAATATTATTTTGAATGTAGTTAAAGGTGAATTTCAGTACCTTCAGGGAAAAAGTAAGATCCAGTGGACCAGAGTGTACTTTCTTTCTGAGTACTCTCCTTATGTTTACTGTGGAAATTTAAACATGGTAAGATTCTGGGTATAAGGAACTACTTAGTGCTTCAAGAGGAGAAATGGAGGGGACTCACTGGCTAGGTTTAGAAACTACAGCTCCTTGCCTGGCAAATGGTAAGAAGTAATAGAGACAGTGTTGATGGGCTTGCTCTTCAACATTTTTCCTGTTTTGGATGTTGAAAAAGGATAGGGTCATTAATTGTATTTTATTATTATATTAATTATAGTTTACTGTATATGTGAGGTGTGGCCAAACAGTAGCTATCCAGATGTTCATGGACTACAATGGGAATTATAGCCCATGAACATCTGGAGAGCTACAGTTTGGCCACCCCTGGTATATGTGGTTTTACGGCTGTGAACCACCCTGAGCCCATATGGAAAGGGGCAGTATAGAAATTAAATGATAGGGCAAGATATGTGAATGGCCAAAATCTAAAGGGAAACTTATCTCTCTTGCTCTCTGGCAAACTTGTAAGAGTCACCTGACAATCTATGCATCTCAGACTGACATATGACCAAATTAGACATTTTAATCATATTTCTTCCATTAATTTTCAGAACTTGTATATTGGGGAGGGGGAAGGAATCATCAGACAGGATTCCCATTTTACACCATATGAAGAATTGTCTCACAGAGTTTTAGTTAGATGTTTGTTTGTGCCATCTGTGAACATAGACTGAAGTCCCTCTTTTCTTCTTTGTTTTAAGACAGGTGGCCTTATTCTTATTCCCTGTCATTTAAAGGAAATCTCTAATCTTTGATACATTTCTTTTCTACTTGCTGAGAGAGTGACTTATACATTATAATTCTGTCTGATCTTCTATAAAGAACTTCTTACAGCTATCATCATTTCAAATTCTTCTGATTACTTAAGAACAAATAAAACATCTTTGTTGTGATCTTTAACTCTATTTACAAGCCACAGATGTACCCCAAATCCTTTTCTTCTCTTATCACTTATGGCATTATGGCATTATGAATATATTTGGCTCTAAGGCAAGCCACATCAGCATGCGATCAAATGAGGATGGCTGGTCATTACCACTAGGGATGGGCCATGAACCAGCTGCCAATGAAACTTCGCTAATTTTGTCCAGTTCGTGGTTCAAGAAGTAATATTTGTGAACGGCACAACTGCTGTGAACTTTCATGAATTTTGATGTGAATTGTGAAAAAGCTCTTTCTGAAAAACAGCTCCATCATGCAGCTGTTTGGTTTAAAGGACTAAAGGTAAAGGTATCCCCTGTGCAAGCACCGAGTCATGTCTGACCCTTGGGGTGACGCCCTCTAGCGTTTTCATGGCAGACTCAATACGGGGTGGTTTGCCAGTGCCTTCCCCAGTCATTACCGTTTACCCCCCAGCAAGCTGGGTACTCATTTTACCGACCTCGGAAGGATGGAAGGCTGAGTCAACCTTGAGCCGGCTGCTGGGATTGAACTCCCAGCCTCATGGGCAGAGCTTTCAGACTGCATGTCTGCTGCCTTACCACTCTGCGCCACAAGAGGGTGTTTAAAGGACTAGGAGCTATTAAAACTACTACTTTCTGCTCCCTGTGGCTTTTTGCAGGGAGAAGAAACGAGGAGGTGAAATGGCTTGGAGACATTTGAACCCCTGCTTTCTGCTTCCCACAGCTTTTTGTAGTGAGAAAAGAGGTGGGGTTTAAATTATCCCAAACATTTAAAATAGGGGTTCCCAAAGAGCAGGCAATGGGAGGATTCAGGGAGATGATGAGGAATTTTAGGGCAGTAGGGGGGCAGTGAGGAATTTTGGGGCAGTAGTGGGGCACTAGTCTGGCTTTTCCAGATACAGCCACACTCACTGAGGAGGAAAAAGCCATGCTGTGATTGCATGTCTGGGTCCTGCCTACTGCTTCCCATGTTCTGCTGCCTGCCACCTGCTTTGATTCATGAGAAGAGCGTATTGCAAACGTTGTCATTTCTATGATAGCCGAGAGGAGACAAAACAGCCTCCCTGTGTTATCTATGAGTTCTGTTAACTAGATGTGGTAGATGGAGGTAGGGATTCTAGATCTCACTGTTCCTGCACAGGAGATTTCAAAACAGCAGCTTCCATTCCTTCCACAGCTTACACATCCCCTTGAATTCCCTAGCTCCTGCAGTTTAGTAGTGGGGTTATTTCAGTTACATTTGCATGGTGGGGTGTGCTGCTTCCCAGCCCTCTGTTGTTTTCTCTGTTATTTGGACTGAAACATTTTAACAGGAGGATTTGTATGGATTTGTATCAGCAGCAAATAACCAACAGCAACTACTTTGCCTATGTGTGAGTCTTCTCAAATGGAGACATATATAAATTAACTCCCACCCAGTTAGGGAAGCCTTTCTGGGGCTGTTATAATAACCCAAGTTGAGAAAGCCTGTATAGATCAGTCATGCAATCCAAGAAGAGTTACCATTCTAACCTGATTGATTTAGAATTCATTGAAAAGCATGTACTAGCTCTGCTTAGGATTGCACTGCAAGTTCCACATCAACCTTAAACACTCCTTAGACCTCTGAAACTCATTTCCAGTAAATGTGAATAAGATAGTGGCTTACACAACTGGTATGAGGATGAGTGAGATATGGATGGTAAATTATAATGAAACTGTTATATAAACACAATAGTAAAAATAATTAAGATATTGATTGGGTCTATAGTGAATGCAGCAAAAATGCTATTAATATGTGTACACAGTAATCTGCGTTTCTCGCCAGGATCCATGTCTTATTACACATAGAAATTCAGTACAATCCACAAAATAGGCCATTTAACAAACAGTGCATTAAGATCTAGCTGTCCAGAGCTGACCAGAAATAAATTGAAGCATAGCATAAATATTATGACACGTTAAGCAGTGCAAAAATCACATGATAAACTCCAATTTAAGTCTGCTATATACAGAACTATAGACTACTGTCCCTGTTAATTTATTCAAGTTATATGTACAGTTTTGTACAGTGCACCCTTATTACCTATGCAGAAAAATCCTCTTAAATCATTCAATTTTACATGTTTCAAAGGAAAGCCAGGAGGGTGGCTCCTGTGGATAAGTTGCTAGTTTCGATGAAGCTGACTACTTGCCCCCCTACATCCCTGCTCCTTACAGCTCCCTATAAAGGGTAATGGGAGGATTGGGAGCCCTCTCCAGGAAATAATCTGTCCCTGTCCTCAGGGACATCCCTGGGCAAGCTGAAGGAGGTGGTGTTCTGGCCCCTATTGAAGAAAGGTCCGCTGAATCTCTGATGAGGTGTCTAGGAGTCATGGCAGAGTGGCTCCAGCAAAGCCACCTGAAGCTTAATTCCCTGAAGTCAGAGGTCTTGTAGCTAGAAAGGAAAGGCCCAAAGGAGGAAGCACACCTCCCTTGTTTTGACAAGATGTGGCTACAAGCTGCACATACCATCAGGAACTTGGAGGTGATCATTAATGCTTCCCTTACTATGGAGGTGCAGGTCACTAGAGTACCTCATCAGGCATTTTTTATCTAAACCAGGCAAAGCTAATAGCACCCCACCTGGCCCCAGAACTCTTACGCACAGTGATCCATGTGAAGCCACCTTCAGGCTAAATTACTCTAACTAGCTCTATGTGGGCCTACCTCTGATCTGGAAATTACATTTGACCTGTTTTCCAGCAGCTGCACTGGTTGCTGGTCGAATTCCAGATCAGGTTTAAGGTGTTGGCCTTATATGGGGTCCTCCATATCTGAGGGACCACCTCTCTGAGTAAGGTAAAGGTAAAGGTATCCCCTGTGCAAGCACCGGGTCATGTCTGACCCTTGGGGTGACGCCCTCTAGCGTTTTCATGGCAGACTCAATACGGGGTGGTTTGCCAGTGCCTTCCCCAGTCATTACCGTTTACCCCCCAGCAAGCTGGATACTCATTTTACCGACCTCAGAAGGATGGAAGGCTGAGTCAACCTTGAGCCAGCTGCTGGGATTGAACTCCCAGCCTCATGGGCAGAGCTTTCAGACAGCATGTCTGCTGCCTTACCACTCTGCACCACAAGAGGCTCTCCTCTCTGAGTACTTCCCCTCAAAGAGCACTTTGCTCAGGAAATTCTAGCTGCTGGAGAGAGAAGTGCACTTGGCCTTTTTAGCCCTGATTCCATCCTGGTGGAATGAGCTGCCAGCAGAGATCTGATCATTTTTAGAAGGGCCCACTGGACATATTGTTGAAAACAAGGTTAGGACTCTTTGTCATAGGCATGCCCCACCTCCTATGCCTTATTCCCTCCATCAGAGCCTGTATACATAACTGAGGCTCAATCTATTTGATTCCAGACTCTGGGAATAGCAACAGGTCACGTTCTTTAATGATTTTATAATCTATGTATGGGGGATTTTAAATGTTGTTAGGTACCCTGAGACTGTTCTTAGAGAGGGATGTCCTAAAAATCCTATGAATCAATCAATCAATCAACCTCCTTGGGCAAATGGCAAGCCAATTTAATGAAAAAATTGTTGAATTGTGTGTTTCCTAGTTGAATGGTTTCACAAATCATTGCAAAAACATATTCTGTATTCTCCAAATTAATTATTTTCATTCTGAAGTAGATATTGTAGGGCCATGGCCAAATTGTGGAGAGAAGACAACCAATTATTTTGTGGAAGAACTCTGAAAACAAATAAAGGAACACTGGTGCAGCATGGGGACAGATACAGGAATCAGACAACCTGATAGGCCTGGCTGCTGATGAGAAGGAGTGACGATGTTTTTTGAGGACCACATAGGTGGCAGCCACAGAATGGATCCCATGCCACCCAGTGATGAGAGCCAGGCGATAACCCCCAAGCTGGGAATGCTACTAGAAGCTTGACCTCCAAGACTCCTTAAGGGAATCCCCCAAATGGAGGGGTGGGTACACAGACCTCCTCCCTCCCAAAATGGATCTGTCTCAATGCCCAAACTGCCAAACTATAACATTTATATAACAAGCCATTCCATGCCAATAAAAAAGGATGGGAGGACAGAAGGGTTGATGATCAGGCAAAAAGGGAAAGGTGCTCAACCATAGTGGTTTAAATACCACCATAAGAGCCTGCCCAAACCTTGACATCACATTTGCTCCCATGGGAGGCCACACCTCCAGAGGTGAGTAATTAGGAGTCTGACACACCCTGGAACACCTCTCAGTATTGATTCAATTATCAGGCCAGTCAGCTTCCACATGGCTCTAATGGCCAGAAAACCTCCTCCTGCTTTTTCTCTTGGCCTAAGCCACAATCTTTGCCACACAGTAAGTTAAGATCTTGTTCTTGTAGCCAGAATGGCTGGATTTAGCACCCTCCTTTTAAAAGCCAAGAATGTGTTAGCTTCAATCTTCCTGATTTTAGCAGTGAGGCTAGCTTTTCGTGGTATTTCTGCTGCATCCATTTGTTCAAGGGCCTGATCTAACACAGATGTATGGTTGTATAGCAGAGAGATTTGTTTGTGACTTGGAGCCACTTTCTCAACATTTCTGCCCACTTCTAATTCAGGAGTGATTAGGTGCTGAATGCATGTATGTTCATTATTGTTGATCATAGTACTCGGTGGGGAATTACGCTGGAAATGAGGTATCACATATTAATCACCACGCGTAGTACTTTCATATGCTCGCCAGCTCAAACAAATTGATTTTAACAAAGGTAGTTTGCACATTCATGAGCAGCAGCTGAGTACAGAATGATCCAATGTAGTTAAACTGAATGACGTACCTGCACAAATGAACCAGCCCTTAGGAGTCTCATCACACATGGAAATAAAATAGTTCCTTTTCTGGCCATGCCCTGGATGTCCAGCATCTGAACTTTCTTGCTTCCTTCTCTTCTCCCCAGTCACCAGGCGGCTTACCTTTGCCTGTTCCACCATGTTCAGATTTTCCTCCCTCCCTCCCTCTGGCATCCTACCCTTGGGAAAAGTCTGGCAGAGTTACACAGCATCCCTGCTTCCTCCATGGTTTGTTTAACAGAAATCAAAACTCAGAAGGCTCAACAATGTTGTTGTGGTTGCTTGGCAACCTCAAAATGGAAACTAGATATTCTTTTCTGAAAGCTACAGACATTGTTTCTATTATTTGGGGGAGTGTTAATCTGCTTAAAAAAATATTTCAGATTTTTTTCCTGCAAACCTAGGACTTCCTTTTGGTGTGTAGAGAAATTCTTACTATATGTCCTGAGCTTCGGTTTGCAAATCTGTGGTTCATACCTTTCATGGTGAGGTTCAGAATTAGATATATAATGTATTCCACCGAGCTGCATTTCAAGCAGGTACAAGTCTATGTTCCTGATTGTTCCACAAATTGTTTAATCAGCAAACAATTTCCCACTTTTTGCTTCTGTCATAGTATTTTAGGTCCATAACCCTAACCAGTATTTTACAACCAGTATTTTAGGGCCATAACATATGCTACCTAGGTGAAACAATCTTCACTGAAATATTGAAATACGAAGTTATGAACTATGAATGCACAAAGTTGTGAATAACCCGTTTTGGAAACCTGACATGCAGTGTTCTCAAACGTAATGAAAAATCACATTTGACTTTGCCCTGGGAGAATAAAAATGTATCCTGGGAGAATTCATTAAATTCAATAAATGTGATTGTTGCTTTGAATGCCTTGTGTCATTTTCACTCCATTTGCATATGAAAACCCATCCTCCTACCCACACATTACATATACATTCATTTCTCCTCTCCATTTTAAAGAATATTATTCCTTAGGAAAGATTTTCTGTATACTCTAACGCCAAGATTTTTTCTTAACTGTCTTAAACTTGACATGGGAGTGACCACGTGATGTTTTTTTGAAAAAAATCTTGTATAACTAACATTGCTACCTTTTCTTGGGGAAAGATTACTACATTTTAAGTTAGGCCTCCTTAAAGGAACAGTAAATCATAATAAAAACTGCTTCCAAAAGCTGCTTCCTAAGAAAGCATTTTTATGTTTAGTCTGAGTCAAGAAGTTAAATGATGCCCTGCCTTTCTTACTAACTATTCCTCATATCTCAGAGTGTTTAATATAGATGACTGCATGGACTCTTGAAATGATTCAGATAACTGATAGGACTGGGAGAATAGCGGAGCAACTCACTCCCTATTTGCTACTACAAACACAGGAAGCTGTTTTATACCAGGTCCAAGCATGAACAAATCAATTCTGTCTCCCCTGACTGGCAGTAGCTCTCCAGAGTCATTCTCGTTCTTTCCCACCTAATTCGTAATCCTTTTGGAGATCCTTTAGAACAATGGTCCCCAACCTTTTTATCACCAGGGACCGGTCAATGCCTGACAATTTTACTGAGACCTGGGGGTGGGGGTAGTCTTTTGCTGAGGGACGTTGTTGGCATCGCCACTGCTGCCGCCTGAGCCCCTGCTCCACTTGCTTTCCCACCGGTTCCCCTGACTTCCCACCACCTGCTGGGGGTGCTTGCAAGCAGCAGCTGCGCAGTGCCATTCCGAGGGGGAGCCCCAGGCATGGTGGCCACTGGAGAGCACCAAAGGTGAGCCAGCGGCAGAGTGGCAGGGCAGCCCCTGAGGCAGCAGCCAGGGAGGAGGACGAGGAGGAGCTGCGGACTGGTACCAACTGATCACGGACTGGTACTGGTCCCCGGACCGGGGGATGGGGACCACTGCTTTAGAATGCACCCACTTTATCAAATTCAGATATATTGATATATGGCTCCAAGCCAGGTAGAAAGACATCTGAAAACCCGGAACAACACTAATATTATTACAAACTATTATAAACCAGTTGTTTAAAATAGGGAATTTAAAATAATATTAAGCAGGGATATTTTAAAAGAAAAATTACACTAGCAAAATTCATGATCAGTTTCTGGTATTGACATAAGTTTGATGTGACTTGTAAGCTCCCCCACGATATTAAGCTACCTGTTTAGAGACATCAGCATTGTACCCTGAGAGGAGTATTTTGATTTGACCTTCCTTTGATGCTCCAGCAGACCGAAGTAAAAGAGGAGCAATGATCTTATTGTGGTGTACTTAAAGAAAACATGTCCAAGGGTCTCTAATTCCTGTGACTCACATATGCATGTTCTATCGGTCTTTGGAATCTTTTTGTATTGCCCCTCTAACATTGAAGATGGTAAGGAAGAAAATCTCGCAAGGATGAATGCTCTTCTATGATTCTTGATTTCCATAAAGGACAGATATGGTGCCAGCTCTTGAAAAAAATTCTACTCGGAAGTGTTCTAAACTCAGGAGATCTAAACTTTATCATTTACAAGGCTAGCTGTTGCTGATTTGTCCAATAGTTTGCGATACGTTTCAGTTTATTTAGACTAGGATGTGAATCCTCCTAGGTTTGAGGTCTCTTGTATGACCTGTATCTTTCCTGACTATATAAATAAAGTGGTAGGGGCTGGCTGACTGGGTCCAAGAGGCAGTTAACACTTCCTTGAGAGAGGGTCGGTCACCTCATCCTTCAAACTGGCTGTGGTGCAACTAGGGGTCCAATTCTCTTCCTCTAAAGCTTGTGCTTGTGCAACACCCATTTTCAATGGGCCTGAACTCATGGAACTGATTTGTAGGATCCAAGTGAATGTGTCATGATTGAGATTTCAACAAATAAAAACAACAACACTATGGTATCTGAAGAAAAGAAAATTAAAAATTAATTAGAGGAAAGTTTAATTCCAAGTGGAAAGCCTAGAACAGTGGTCCCCAACCTTTTTATCACCGGGGCCCACTCAACACTTGACAATTTTACTGAGGCCCGTTGGGGGGGGGGCTAGTTTCACTCTCAACCACTGCCCTAACGCTCTCTGATTGCTATGGTAATGTTTAAACATCCCTTCAAAATAAGATACAGACATGCCACAACAATGAACATAAGGAACATTTTATTTTCATGGAGATTTTAACTCATGACAATGACAAATCAATGGGAACCCTGAGCTTGTTTCTCTGCAAGGAGATAGTCCCATCTGGGAGTGATGGGAGACAATGACACCCGAAGTGTGTTGTAAAGGGCCAGGGGGGGGGGTGAAGTAAAGGGCCAGGGGGGGGAAGGTGTCCTTCGCGGCCCACCTCCAATTAGTCGACGGACCACATGTGGTCCGTAGCCCACAGGTTGGGGATTGCTACCCTACAGCATCCTTCTGAAACTGGTCCCCAAAGAAACAGAGCAAATGACATTGCATCTTCTATGTTTTATTGGGCTCAAGAGTGAAGAAGGCAACTTGATATAGCTCTAGTTATTGACTCAAGTCGTGCACTCCAATTATATTGCCTGTTCCTCTCCTTAACAAGATGAGAGTGCTCCAAATGCCTTAGGAAGCAAGAGGAAAGTGATCCCAACTGATTAAACTTGCAAGACAAAACAGCTGGCTGCACTGTAAACTGCCCAGGTCCACAGACCCCAATCGGTTCAGTCACAAGTCTATATGATGTCTTACCAGAAGAGCTGGTTGGCAGAGGGGAAGAGATGGTCTTCCCAAACCATCTTTGTCCCATCCTCAAGTGAATACCTTGCTGAGACTGAGAAGTAATATAGGTTTCTACCAACCAAGAACCATACACTTGACAGTTCTCTTCTGTATAAATAGAACTGGTCCACAAATACAAGTTAAATTCTCTCTCTGGGCTCTGGTTTCTTAGATTCTTGTCTATTCTTGGCCACATTTCTTCCATTAGAAGTTCCTGCCTGAACCACAAAGGACTGACTTCATTTCCAGCTCTTATCCACCACCTGCTGTTCTGCAGCCTATTACTTCACTGGGTGCAAACATTCTTTTTAGAAATGTGGTTTGCGGTTGTTTATTACTCTGTGCATGTTGTCCTCAAAACAAAGATTACAGACTTTTTCATTCTCCCTTGTCTCCTCTACAAACTCCTTCAAAAATATTTCCAAACTTTAGATCTTCCTTAAGCAAAGTATTCTAGTCAGCAGGTGATGGCATGTTGTGCGAGCACTTAATTCCATTTCCAGAAATTTGTCACCAGGTTGAGGAGACTATGTCTGCAAATAAATCAGTGCAACAACAACAACAACAACAATAACAACAGAAGCTCTGTACATAATAAACGTTTAGGAGTTCAATGTCCATTAATTGCTGTTCATGCTGTTTGGCAATCTGAAGTGTTCTGGCTATGATGCAAAACTTCTGAACTCAGTGTGTAGGGCTGTGTGGCCCTTTCACTCCAACCACCCTGCTGAGACATTTCCCCCCACCTTCAATTCTGTCTTCCCCTTCCTTTGGGGGGGGGGGGATGAGCATGCAGCCTAGGTTATATCATCTTTAGGCAGAACCCAAAACAGATTAACCATACGGGTGGCTGTGGATTTTCTAGGGTGTATGGCATTTCACCAGGAACCATGGCTGACATCTTCAGAGGGAGGACACAACAACATGGAAATCTCTCTGTGCCGAAGTGTGAAGTGTGTGAACAGATGCTAGGCATTTTATTTATTTCTTGGTGTGCCTGCGTAATGCAGCACATTCCTGTCTTATCTGGAAGTCTCCCAGGGGACAGACTGGAGACTGGAGTTTATTAGCAAGTCCCTTGGGAAGTTGACTCTGGCTGTGAAAGCCTCCAACAATTCACAGATCAACCATATCTTAATGTTGGCTTTTAATTGTCATATGTGGTTTTGGGAACCAATTCTCACTGAGCGAGAGAGAGAGAGAGAGAGAAAATTAATATGGTAAATAAATATACCATGGTGACTATACATGGTTGATAAATATGACAGTTATATGTACTCAGAGTCAGGACCATAAGTAGAAATCCAGCCTAATCATGTCATTTCATTAACTAAAGCTACATTAAAATCAGAGTCCAGTAGCACCTTTAAGACCAACAAAGATTTATTCAAGGCTTGAGCTTTCGAGGGCAAGCACTCTTCGTCAGACTAAGAACTGACCATCATAACAGTAGGAATATATAAGCAAAAGTTAATCTTGTTACATTAATAAACTGTGTCACAGCATCCAAATACAGCCATATGATAATTCTTTGCTAAACCAGCCAATCAGACCCCTCGAACCCATTTGCAACCAATTGGTTGCACAACCATGCAACCAATGTTCACATGACTTCCTCAGATATTGAAATAATTCTTAACCCTTGTGGCAATTCCATGAGTCTGACATCTTGACAAGGTGCCACTGAGGTTGCTGCTAGATCACCAAGCCTGATGAAGCTGGGGCTGAAATAGCAAGAGTTCCAAAACATGATTTCTCTCTGAACCTAAGGGCTATGCAGTATGCCTGGTATCCAATACATGACATATCAATTTTCTCATTCAGGAAAGAAATCAAGTAAACTGCAACCTGAATAACCTCACAAACCATGAAAAAGTGTTCGGGTGTCACAATATGCTACAGAATGACCAAAATCAGGAAGCTGAAAGTATACTATAATTACATACTATAATTAATGTATAAATGCTGACGGGTATTTAATTCTCACAGTGCTCCGGGATGTACACTGCTATTTATTTGTTACAAGAACCTCGGGGACCAGTCTTAGAGACACAATCTAATCAATTCCATCAGGGCTCAAAGACAATGACTTGCCAAAGGACACCTTCTGAGTTTTGTAACTGAACAGGGTCCAGAATGTAGTTTTCTATTTTTCTCAGCTCATTTTCCAGCTTCAGAATAACAAGCTGCACCCTTGCCAGGCAGTCACTGGCTGATGAAAGAACAAACTTGCCTAACTCAGCATCTTCAAGTGTTTAAATATGATCCTCCTGGCACACTGCACCCTATCCAGCAACTACTCTTCTTTGGGATAGATTGTGGGAGCACTTCACTGAAGAGTCATCTAACAGCATATATTGTGTACCAATACAGCTCTCTCTGAATGGTGCTACATGCAATTCAAATATGCTTCAGTTAAAACCACTTGGGTTTTAATTAATTATTTACTACGTTTTACTCCACCTTTCTCCCATGACGAAATTCAAGGAAGCATGTAATGCAGGTGGACTCCCATCTAAGCACTGACCAAAGGCATATCTGGGTCAAGGCTATTGCCCCATGTTTCTTCAAACCATGCTCTATGACCAGGTTTTGAATTATTTTCCTGAGAAGAATACAAGAAACTGCTAATTCACTGCCCTTAATTTTTAATCACTTAATGACTAGTACAGGCCTTTTATTTTTCCATTGAGCCCAGTAGGCAGGGCACCCTGCACTGAAGATGCTGATATTTTATGTATTCATTTTCTTAATTTATAACCAACCTTTCTTTCCAATGGGCATTGAAAGGGCTTATATGGTTCTCAATTTTATTTTAAAAACAACCCTATGCAGTAGGTTAGGATGAAAGAATACGGCCGACCCAACAAGCTTTCATGGCAAAGATTAAAAACTGGCTCTCCCAAACCCAGTCTGACATTCTAACCCAGGGATTTTCAACTAGGGCTCCCTGGAGTGGCATTCTTGCATGGTTACTGTGCCCGGGAAAAGGAATATAGCCTGGATGTCTACTCCTGCCTCAAACTGCCTCCTTCCTCTTCCCCCTCAGTCCTGAGACATGACAGGGAATCCCAGGTTCCTCAAAATCTGAAAAACATTTCAGGGGTTTCTCCATGGTCAAAAGGTTGGAAATCACTGCATCACTGCACTATGTTGCATTGCAGGAATCAATGGCAAGTGAATTGTCTTTTCCATACAACAAATCTGATTGAAATGGATTGCTAGGGTGCAATGATAATGCAATATCCAGTGATGTGTGGATGCCATCTCGAGATGGGAAGAGTTTATAAGTGTGCAGATCAGCTAACATTCCTGAATCCATTTGACACAGTTCTTGTGTCTGGTGCGATCATTCTTGGGGTCGTGTCGCAAAAGTGTAACTAGCATATAAAATGAAGAGTGCTTTTCAACAGCTTGTAAATAAATGTTCTGCCTATCATGTTAGGAAGAACTGACTTATCTTAGCCACAAAACATCAACCAGCTCCAAACTTTATATTTTGCTATGTGATTTGATGCGGGGGGGGGGGGCGGAAATAGGTTCATTAGCATTCAGCAGGCTCTCATGTCTTAAAAATCTCTACATGCAACTTGTTACCTAAGAACCATTATGCGTGCTGTTATGTACAATGTGCAGTTAAACGCTTATTCCTGGTGAGCATACCTAGCATTAGACCACAGCATTAATACCTGCTCTGAGTGAATTGGGAGTAGGGGAAATGGACTCTTAGTGGGTGATTGGATTTGACCATAACTAGTAATTGGAAGAAAGTATAGCATGCTGCTTTAATGTTTGCCTTAAAAAAAAAAAGTCCTGAGTCTTAGCAAAAGTCTGCATTTGAAAAATAATTTTCTATACCCATGGAGATCATACACTGTTGCATTAGAAGTCATTATTGTGGTTAACTGTGATCATATTCCAGACAAGCCGAATATTCCAAATCCTACCCTTGGCACATATCAGCTGTTTGTGGTTATGATGAGAATGGGAAAGGTACCTCCAGACTGCTCATATAACTCCTTCAGCCTTTTATATCTTTTGAATTTTTATCCCATTTTTCCTCCAAGGAGTTCAGGGCAGAATATGTCGCTCCCTGTTGCTTATTTCATTCTCACAACAATGTTAGTTGAGTGATCGGTCCCAGGTCCCCCAGCAAGCTTCATGGCTGAGCAGGAATTTGAAGCCATTTCTCACTGGTCCTCGTCTATACAATGCATCATCCAAACAGGCTTCTGTTTGAAGCTGAAATTTAGTATCTAATATCCATAATTAGATCCTCCAGATGTTTGTGGTGGTTTTTGCTTGTATCTATGTACCAGAGGTTTGATTAGAGCAGTAGTACTAAAGGATGGAGTGTTTATTATTATTATTATTATTATTATTATTATTATTATTATTATTTAACTTGGAAGTTGCTGTAAACCCCCTAGGGAAAAATATGGTGCCCTCTCCATCTATTTTTGGTGTCCCATCATGCTACAGTTAGGATTGTAGTCATTTTGTTTCCTTCCAATCCAACTAGCTTTAACTTGTTTAACATGTTATATACCACCTCAGGGGAAGGCGGCATATAAATATGAAAAATAAATACATACATTTAATATTTTATTTTTTACTATGAGTGGCAGCATGATGTTGTAGATTTTTGTTTGTTTGGGAGAAAGGCAGTGTTGTTATTTGCTGTTCCTCTCTACCCAGTTTTGGAATCTGTTCCTCCTATTTCCTTCAACATTTTGATTCTCTTTTCTTCAAATTCCAATCAGCCTTTCTTTCCTATTTTGGGGAAAAAAACATACGAATAACTCTGGACATATTGATATTACTTTTGGGTCAACATCTGTCATCTTCCCAGTTTTCTGTTATGTTCCCAAGTTCATAAAGGTGTGTATGAGACATAATCAAGATATGTATGCCTGTATCTCCATTATGGTATGAGAACAGTAAGAACCTGTTGGAATTGCAATAAGCAAGTAGTTTGGTGAAGTAAACCTTGAAGGGTTGTTGTTAATTTGCTAAACTGTACCTGTGTGCTCACTAGAGATGTCAAGTGGACAATGAAGGGACAGCAGTCAATTTCCTTAACATATACTTCATATGTCTAGCAAATTCCCACCTCCTGCTCTCCAGGAAAAGAAGGACTTTTGCCCTGGAAAGAGGAAGGTTCCTTCATTAGTTTCTGAGCATTCTCCATCTGTTCGAGTCCTGGCATGTAGTCCTGCAAGCAAGCAAACCAAAGGGGCTTGCAATGTGTTTCTTTTGTGATAACTTTCTAAGTTTTTTGTACACTGTTTCAATGAACAGACTGAAGCAGATGAATATGATATATATTTGTGTATAATCTTTTCTAGTAAAGATGATTTAAGCCTCAAGTGCTATGTGTCTGGATCAGTGCCTAAACCACAAAAAATAACCAATAATTGCAAATGCTCTGCAGCCCTGCAAATCTATTTTTTCCCAGGAGGGACTATTTGGGGCCAAATCCTATCCAAATCAGCCAACCTTTCCAACAAGTTGGTTATGGGTCCATACTGTCTTCTGCTGTGCAGAGCATGATCCTACTAGAAAATAATTTTTTGAAAGCAGTTTAATCTTTTAAGCTCACAAGAGTTGTCAAAGTTTGTTTTGGCTTTGAAGAGCTGCAAAGTCTTCTGCTGTGTGGAGCTGCCAGGACCAAAGGGAGCTGTTTCCAGAGTGCTGCTGTAACTGACCCAGAAATAACTGCTGTTTCTTCCTGAGACCAAGCTAAGAAGCAAGAATAAGAAAATGGCTGACAACAACATTGAAAACAAGGCTAAACAAGCCTCCATACTGGATTTAACAGTTGCAAAAAGAATCCAGGGGCACTTGCAGAAATCTATGGCTAAATTAGAAATCTCAGACTATTTTCAATGGAGGTATCTATCCCTATTAACATTTGAGATACTGAGTTTAAAGGCAGTATTAACTGAGGAAGCTCCACAGAATGATTCCAGGAGATGAGGGCAGTTCTTCAAGAAAGACTTGCAAGGCAGCCTGCTGCTGCTAAACTCATTGCCTGGAAATGAATTCATAATGTTTAAACATTTCTCCAGCTCACAAGAGACATGGTCCAAGATGAAAATGTGTTTTGGGAATCAGTATCATGGAAAAACAATTTTGCTGATTAAGAAGCTGTTACAACGAAGTTCTCTGAGGAAGAGAACGTGAATGAGCATTTAAGGGAACTGATAGACATTGTCTCAACTCTCAAGAGTGCTGGACAAGCTAATAAATATGAAGTTATTATTTATGCCATTCTGCTATTGCTGTCAAATACTTCCGAAGCTCAAGTCACAGCCCTGCAAACAATGCCACAATCTAGTCTGGATTTTGTTATGACTTTTTTTGTGAGATGAGGAGCTCAAAAGGAAGCATGCTTATGAAAACAGAGTTGCATCTGCATCTGTTCTAGAGGTGAGGCAGATGCCTTTTTCGATCATCTCCCCCCCCCCCCTCCAAGAAAAGAAAGAGGCTTCCTGCTTGGCTCCCCTCCCCTCCCCCCCTTCAAGAAAAGAAAGAGTCTTGGCTCCTCCCCCCCTTCTGAACTACCCTAACCACGTGCAGAAGACTTTCCTGTTTCATGGGGGGGGGGGGGGGGGAGAGGAAGACCCTAGTTCAAAGCGATCTGAATTCAACAGGATTGACAATGGAATAAACAAAGTAAATGCAGACTCTGCCCTGTATCCAGGGTCTGAACTGCATCTCTTTAGTATACCAGAGTGATTCAAGGAAATGTCTCAGTGTACTGAGAATATGCCACTGTGCCAAGCTAATGGAGATGCTTTGAGGGTACAGGGAGAGGTTCAGTCTACCTCAGCCTCCCAGATATGGATGAAGAGGAACATGGACTGCATTTAAAGGATACCTTGATTATCCCTGAGACTGAAGTTAACTTAATCTCATGCAAGCACATTGTAAATGTCAGCGGGACTGTAATAATGAAAGGAATCCCTTCACTCTTTCGTTTGATGACTGCAATACTCAAATCCGTCTACAGGTAGAGGGCAACTTTTTTTTTTAATTCAAGAAAATGCAGGCAAGTTTGCAGTGAAGGGAAATCTCAAACAAAGAAATTCTCATGGCAGCCAAGAGTGCTCCAGTGGCAAGGGGAATAATTGCAGCCATGTTAAATACCTCTTCAAGTGGCATGCTGCTCTAGCCCACAGGTCATATGACTCTGGGAAGAGGCTTTTAAAGGGCTGTGATATGCCAGTTATTGAATGTGAGACTGGGCGCATGAGATATGAGATCTGTAATGGCAAAGGGAACTGCACCAATTTATCATGGAAACCACTCACATAAGCATGTAGAGGTGCTAGATTTGGTGCTAGATCACTCTGATCTCATGGGGCCCATGGAAGCTGACAGGAATGGGCACAATTATGTGATACCTTTTATTGATGTAGTCAGCAGATTTGCTAAGGTGTTTTTTCCTGAAATCCAAAGTTGAAAGTTGAAAATCTATCTGGCCTATGTCTAGAATACGCTCTCTTGCGCAATAAAGTCTTTGTTCATCGATAATGGGAGAGAATATTGTAATGAGCAATTTAAGAGATTTTTGGAGTAAGAAGGCATTAGCCATAATTAGTGGCTGTGACTTGCTGTGTCTGCCACTGATGATGCGGGTGGCGGCCAGAAGACAACAAGCAGCATGAGCACACACTGCAGAATGGCATGCACAGGAGGCGGGGACACGCACGTGCCTTTAAACGCACCACGTGCATCTGCCTCACTCTCTTCGGCATCCGGCAGCCAAGCAGTTTCCCCCTCAATGTTAACGGTTTTGATTATATGCTGTGTGTGTTTCCACGTCACAGTCGATTTAGGCATGGTAAGAACCTGTTGGCAGGGAGCCCAGTCTATGTACTGGACTCCCGGGAGGTTGGGAGTCTCCTTAATGAGACTGGTGGAGATCGAGTATGGCCACCCGACTGGCTGTCCAGGGGCTCACAGCCAAGTGATCCTCGGAACACCAAAGTGAGGTGGACACCTGGTGGGCCTCAATAGGATCGCTTCCCAGTGAGGGATTCCAGATGTGGAGAGCCTGCTTTCCCAGCTGGGATGGAGTGGGTCCCAAGGTGTCCATGGACCCTCGGGTCAATCAGCCAGATAGCTGAGGAGTCAGGCTACTTACTATGCAGGGCTAACCCTTGGGAGGGTGAGCTTAATAATAAATGGCTGCTGCCATATTTATGCCAATAAGTGACTAGTGTCTTAATTGGCAGAAATGCCACCCTGCTAATCAATAGATCAGTAACATATAATCGATAGCAGAATGGAGTGATTCCTAGTCTGGCTTGTTTATTTATTGGTCAATTTATATATTTTATTGGTTGATTCATATACCACCCCTCTCAGATCGACCATTTAGAGCAGAGGTACTCAAACTACGGCCTGCGGGCCACATATGGGCTGCCGAGGACATTTATCCGGCCTGCCGGGTGTTTTTGCTGCTGCTGCCTGTCCTGCTTAGTAGCCGACTCATCGTGGGCCCACAGTGCACATGTGTGAAATGTGCACTGTGTTCTCCAACTCCCCTCCTTCTCTCTGTCTCTCGACTCTCGCAGCACACACAGCTTCAGGGCCAGCAGGGACCCACGGAGCCTATATAAGGCACCACGTGTGCGGGTCCCAGGCCTCTTGCCCAGGATGCCACGGAGAGTGGAGAGGTCAGGTAGGAGGCCATTCCCACCCCACCCAGGCCTGGCTGCAGGCGGGGATTGCTGGCCCATGGGGGGGGGGTGGAACCAGAGGCTCCCTCAGCGGCAGCCTCAGGGATGGTGGGGCTCACAGGGCTTGTGCCCTACTCCTCCCTCTTTCAGGCAGCACCCGCACATTGTGCCTGGCCATGTCAGAGCTGGCAGAACACGAGTGTGACGGGGTTGCTATCCCACAGCGCAAAGCTCTTTCGGAGAGGCAGGCTCATGGCACCAGGTAGCAGGCAAGTGTTGGTGCAGCCCAGCCAGGGCCAGCTGCCAGGAGAGCGGCTGGTTTGGCTCCACAGAGCTGAGACTCACAGTTTCTCCCGCACCCCCACCCAAGAGGCTCAATTGACATAGAGGTAAGTGCAAAAGCGGGTCTGCTGCCCTCCCCTTTTCTTCCAGCTCTGCAGAGCTGGGGGAAGGGGTTTGAGGCTGAGGTGGTCTTCTCAGGGGAAGAGCAGAGCATTGCCCTTTGAGACAGTCAACTTACAGTGTTTTTGCCACCACACCCCCATTCGTACAAGAGGCTTTCAAGCTCAATGGGTGCTGGCTCAGGAGCCTGGAACATCTCAGGACAGGCAGGCTTGGCAGCCAGGAGGGGGTGAGTTGGGAGGTGGCCCTTTTTGGACAGCAGTTGGGAGGGCAGCTGGCTTGGATCCATGAAAATTAGGCTTGTGGAAATCCCCCCCCCTGCTTCTGGGGACATTGAGGGGCTGCTCCATGGGGGTGACTGTGGGGGTGGGCTGGATTCCCTCCCACACTTCGTAGCTGCAGGGGGAGGGGGATTGGAAGTTTGGCACAGCTTCTAAGAGCAGGATCCAGCAGCCACTGGGCACCCCCCCCTTTTCTTTTTTTTTTGCTGGATCCTTTTGGGCAAATGTTGGATGCAGGGGAGCTGGACTCCCCCCCCCCCCGAAGTTCTCAAGAGCCAGGACATTCAATATGGGGAGCAGGAATAAACATTTTGGTAGGGCAGCTGCATGAGCTTTTGCAGGCAGGCTTTCCAAGAGCTTGTCTTGAGCCAGGATGTTGGGATAATCAGGTAGCCTGACAGCTACATGGCAAGCTGGGGGTCCCTCCCTGCTCTTCTGCACATGCAGCAGGCTGGGTCACCTTTGCTTTCCATGGCACTGCAAGCTGTTCCTCTGCAGTACCATCGGGGCTCTCTCAGCCTCACCTATCTCACAGGGTGCCTGTTGTGGGGAGAGGAAAGGGAAGGCAATTGGATGCTGCTTTGAGACCCCTTCCGGTAGAGAAAAGCAGCATGCAACAGCTTTTAGCATTCAGAGCAGTCGGCAAGTCCATGACAGGTCTAATCATTGGAGGTAGATCTCCCAGATTCAGCTCACTGCCTGACAGTGTAGCTCACATTTTGTCAGATAGGGCAAGTTGAGCAGGTCTTGTCACTAGCTGGCACCGGGATAGTAGACACATAGCTCCTCTGGAGCATAGAGTTGGAATTTGTTCATAAGTTTTTGTTTGTTTGTTTGTTTGTTTGTTTTAACTATAGTCTGGCCCTCCAACAGTCTGAGGGACAGTGAACTGGCCCCCTGTTTAAAAAGTTTGAGGACCCCTGTTTCAGAGTCTGCCTGCTGAAACATAAAGAGTCCACCAAACTCAAGAAAGTATAATGGAGTATTCAGGAAATACTGAGACTTTGATCTTAAAACATTAAGGCTATGTGAAAAGCTTAAACTCTCGTTTGCTTGAAACATATGAACTATAGTGTGTGCCTATACTCATTTACCTCAGCGTTCATTATTGATTTACTGCAGACATTTTACCCTTAATTTCACCTGACCTTTTCCTTTCTAAATTAAATATTTCATTGTTTTTTAACTTTAAAAATCCTCTTGTGTTCCAGCTTTGAAGTTTCAGTTAAAGGGGTGATCTTGTCCTTCCCTCAAGTCCATGAACTGAGGCAGCAGCAAAATATCATACTACTAGTATCAAAGGCCATTTAAAAATGGGCTTTGAAAGGGATCCAATAGGGAAGGGGAAGCCAACGGGTTTGGAGAAGCCCTCCCCCCCCCCGCCGGCTCCCTCCCTGGGCCAGCATCCTGCTGGCCCGCAAAGCCCTGTCGCTGGCTCTGTGAGGTGGCGACAGGGCTTTGCAGGCCAATGGGGGCTGGAAATCACTCCCTGCCAGCTCCCTCCCCACACCAGGCTCCCACTCGGTGGGGTGTCCACGGTGGCCAGCAATCCTCTGGCGGTGAGGCCGGGTGAGCGCCTCACTGCCAGGCAGGCTGGTGGCGAGCAGTTGGAATGGTGGCGGTCCATCGGAGGCTTGCTGGCCACTGTGGACATGGCACTGAGCCCATCACCTGGCCAACCTGGACAGCTGCCACCACCGAGCCTGCACTGCCTGTCCAGCAGTGCACCAGCAGGCAGCTGCAGCCAGGCTGCCCCATGGCGGCCGGGTCCAGCATGGGGGAAGGGTGTGAGCCCTGGAAGTGTCTTCCTCGCCGTCCAGGAACCATCTAGCAGTGAGGCTGGGTGAGTGGGTTTCAGAAGTGGTCGCTCTAGTGGCTGGCCCAATCTGGATGCACCCAGCAAAGACTGGCCCACTGGAATGGCAGATGTGCAGGCCAAACCACGGGTTCCTGTCTTGGTCACCGCCGCTCAGATGGCCCGTTCTCATATATTAAGAGGAAACTGGGGTAAGGATGACAGAGTGGGACAGCCATGGGTCTTCAGAGAAGACGAAAATACATAGAAGTGGTTGCTCTATCAAAAAGGGAAGAAAAACAGAGGGAATATCTGAGTGAGGGAATGGGGCTAAATTGTTATCATCTGCTACCCTTATTTGTCACTATCAAAAATCCTGTTAATTTGAAACAGAAGCTTCAGCAATAAAATCTTTTCATTAAGCTTTTATGTTCTATCCTCATTTAAATAATGGAAACTTCTCTCTAAACATCTAAAATGTGAATAAAAAGTAGGCTTTGATGATCTAGAAGTACAAAGTGTGTAACAGACAGAGAGACTGAAAAAGATGCTATATCAATTGAAATGGAATTGATGAAGGCTAAGATGAGTATCACAGCTTTATAGACAAGGCAAAAAATAAAAATGGAAAAATAAAAAATGAGAACATGTCTTTTGCAAAACTGTTTGCAAAGTACTTTGATGTTCAAATAATAATTTTCAAAATACATAGAAATATTTCATCAATTATTTCCCATATCAATGGCACCCTAGTTTTCTAAGTTCAGAATCTACTGGACCATAATCGGGATTGCATTTTCAACACTCATATACTGTTGACAAGTTGACAAGTTCTCCAGCTGATATGCTACATTGGTAGTAAATGTTTGATTACAGTTACCAGTGCTTTCTCTTTAAACAGTTTGGGATAACTAGATTCATTTTCCTGATGTCCAGAAAATTAATCAGAACTCTCAATTCAACCCCTAGGTTGTGGTGATACAGAAGGTGCCAGGAGCAGGCACCATTATATGGTAGGCATTAGAAGAACCTGACTAGATGGTATGAGGTTTCATTCAGTATGTCCCAAGGTGCCAGTTTGTCCATTTGTGTGGGATACCTTCCAGCTTATGCAGTATATGTATGTGGATAGGACTCTTGAAAGTTTAGGACCTATAATTTGATTATATGACTGTTGCACCTCCTGGTTGCTTAAATCAGCTATGGGTTCCTGTCTCTGTGAGAGGCAGGGTGGTTACTCCTGCCTTGAAACAATGGCGTTCGCTCCTAAAGAAACCCACTGTTGACCCAAAAGAGTTAAATAACTACCATCCCATCTCAAATCTACCATTCTTGACCAAGGTCATTAAATGAGTGGTGACTGGCCAACAACAGAGATTCCTAAATTAAATAGGTTCCCTTAGATCATTCTGATCTGGTTTCAGGTCATGTGACTGAGTGACATATCCCCTTCTGTCTTGGTTTATTCCTTTTTGATGTAAGCTCATGTTAACCCAGGAAGGAACACTATAGGACTCAAGATCACTTATCTTACCCGTTGTTTCATTCTTTCAGTTTCAAATATATTCATTCTATATTTGTCCTTTTTTATTTGACAAAAACTTCCATCAGACAACAACTTTGTATATCTGTAACTTAGGTGTGATTTGGTGTTCATTTTCCAAGCAGTGACCATGCATTAGATGCACATAGGCAATTGCTCAGAGTGCCAGAGGTTGAGGAGTGGTAACCAGACCTATTGCTACTAGGGTGGCCAGATCTGAATGGTAAAATGGGGGTGGAGTATGAGTAGGACAGGATTTGGGGAGGGGAGGGATCTCAGCAGGGCACAAAACCTGGATTCCATCCTCCAAAACCGCCATTTTCTCCAGAGGAACATTTTTGGCATCTGGACAGTTGCAAAATAACAGGAGAGCTCCAGACTCTACCAGTAGATTGGTAAACCTAGCAGCTACCTATACTAAAAGCACTGCAACCATTTCCACATTGTTGGCTTATTGAGCCTCCTCCAAATGACATCAAAAACATCCGGAGGCTGTTTCACGATGCAGCCATTTTTAAAGTGCAATGTGGTAAATCCAGGAAAGTGGATTTACCACCCTTTATCGTGCATCCCAGGGGTGAGCAAGCAACCAGGGCTAGGAACATATGGGGGGGGGGAATGTACTCTAGTCTTTTGAGTGCTGTCCTGCCCTCTCTGATTGCTCACCATTTCCTGTTCAGCCTCCATCTTTATCTAAGTAACTGCTGCCACTGAGGCTGTCTCACCGCTCAAGCTGTCCAACCCCCATCCATTCCACTCCTCTTCTCATTCCCCAACCCACCCCACTCTGCTGGTCCTTGCACTTGCCACTTAACCTTCCCCACTTGCCTTGGCCTTCTTCCTCCACAAACACTTCTGAAGCATGGACACCACTGCCGCCTTCCCCCCCCCCACACACACACACTCACATGCACACACACTTCCCTGTGAGGCTTTGTCGCTGCTGCTGCTGCCACCTTCCTCCCGTGCGCACTCACATGCTTTTCCGTGAGGCCTTGCTGCTGCCACTGCTGCCGCCGCCCCCTCCCCTGCATACATGCACACATGCTTCCCTGTGAGGTGTGTGTGTGTGTGTGTGTGTGTGCGTGCACAGGAGCAGTGGCAAGGCCTCCCAGGGAAGCATGTGTGCCTGTGCATCTGTGGGGGGGATGTGTGGCAACAGCAGTGAAAAGGCCTCACGGGGAAGCCTGTGTGTATGTGCCTGTGCGGGGTGGAAGGGGTGGCATTGGCGCTCATGCTTCAGAAGTGTTTGTGGAGGAAAAAGAGCAAGGCAAGTGGGGAAGGCTGAGTAGCAGGTGCACAGACCAGCGTGGTGGGGTGGGGTGGGGATGAGGAGTCAAAGGGACAGGGGTTCGACAGCTTGGGTGGCAAGACGGCCATGGCATCAGGGGTTACTTAGATAAAGATGGCAATTGAACTACTGCAGAGGTGGGAATCTGCCTCCCTCGCCCTGCTGTATTTTTTTTCTGTGTTTTGTATGGCAATGCATATTCATTACCATGCATAGCTTTCAATTTTTATTTTTAAATTCATGCTCAGGGGAACTTTGAAGGTATCCAAACATCTGATTGGTTGCCTCAAAAGAAGAAGAAGAAGAGTTGGTTCTTATATGCCGCTTTTCTCTACCCAAAGGAGGCTCAAAGCGGCTTACAGTCGCCTTCCCTTTCCTTTCCCCACAATAGACACCTTGTGGGGTGGGTAAGGCTGAGAGAGCCCTGATATCACTGCTTGGTCAGAACAGTTTTATCAGTGCCGTGGCGAGCCCAAGGCCACCCAGCTGGCTGCATGTGGAGGAGTGCAGAATCGAACCTGGCATACCAGATTAGAAGTCCACACTCCTAACCACTACACCAAACTGGCTCTCACTTGATTGACAGGCTGAGAAGCAGTGACTAAAAGAGTGTGTTGCTCTCGTTAGTGCTTTTTTCATAGCCAGTGAGAAGGGGGAAATGTGAGATGCTGCAGCAGAGTGTGGAGGAAAGAAATGGCTGAATTTATTATTATGCATTTGTGGATAGGAGACATCATGCAATTTTGCCCCACATGCAGAAGTGGTTTGAGGTTTGACATGGCAAGTAGAAGAACAAAAGGAACTCTTGGCTCCATTGTATGGCCCTCCACCAACCCACTCCTTCCCTCCCTCCACTGGAGAGTTGAAAGCAAGGATGGGCTCCTCTTCTTCCTTCTATTCCCCAATTTTGGAGTGGAGGAATGCAGGTGACAGCTTCCTGCCTCCCAAACGTATCAGAGGGGTTGTAGTCTCCCCCAAATAAAGTGGGTTGTAGTCTCACTTCAAGCCTTGAGTCCCAGAGAGTGAGAAGACACACATGTGGCAAGAAGAATGTTAGGCCAAATATATTCACAAACAGATTTCAGTACGAAAGAGAGACCTTTATCAGCACTGATAAGGAGAAAGCTTAGCCTTCTTTGGTGAAGACCTAAATATTTCTCAAAACTTGCTAGACCAAAGCAGACTTTTATACAATTCATCCAGTAAGATCACATCTAAACTGTCCCTCCCAGGGCATTTCTGGGAAAGGCTCACACTCTTTTCCCTATACACCCTAAACATGCAACTTCCATACATCTCATGTACATTAAAATGAGCTCCAAGTGCACTCAGGGGTGGTGATTCGATTATGCTAATAAACCTAACTGTGCTTCTGCGCAAGTGACCATATCTGTCTTCACTTTTGTCCTAAATCCTCATGTCTTTACAGCATCTTTACTGTCTAACTTGTGATTGCAGCTAATATTTGATCTTAGCTGATAATTGGTCATTTATTCTCGAAACTATCCTGTTTACTGTTTCTCTCATCCATCTTGTTTTCCGGAAAAAAACTCTTAGTGGTTTGCTGCTAAACAAGAAATTCAGCTCTGACCCTTCAAGAACAGGGAGAGGCCTTGGCACCAAGGGTACCAAAAATCATCAGACTGGCCCTCCAAATGAAACAGGGCATGGGGGAGACATTAAAGTTCCTAGATATTAAACTTGGGTTAGGGCTTAATCTTTACTGGCAGCCTGTTTCCATTGCTAAAGAATACAGCAAGCATCATTCCACTCTCTCTAGATCTACCTCAGGCAACTCTAGATCTACCATTTCTCAGTGGTAGGTCTATTATTCTTCCTGGTGTGGCACCTACATTTTACCAATGAACATGAAGGTTGCTGCAAACATTGTTGTGATGCTATTAAGGGAAGTAAAAAAAAAGATTTAGTATAAGAGCACCAACATTTCTGAAGGTACAGTCTACATTCGGAAGGTTCTGTCTATTTGTTCTCCTCTTGGGCAGCCCCAACCTTTCTAAAAGAAGCTTCAGAGGACTTGGCACATGCATTTATCACAAGGAAGAATTTAGTAGCAGCATTCAGAGCTGTGACTTGGATTTAGTTTTTCAAGAAGCTATATACCACCTTTCTTAAAGAATCAAAGGGTTTACAAACAGCAAAAGAATTCATACAATGGCCATAAACAACAGTTAATATCTTAACAATAAAATGGAATGGTAGATTTATACTATGATGTAAGCTTCAAAGTCACAAGTGAAGACATGGATTATGGGATATCACCAAGATATGAAAGGCAAAGGAAGATATTTGTGAATTATTAATTATTCTGTCTACAAAACTATACAAGAGGCCTGAATGGAAAAAGCGGCCGCGGCTCGGCGCGGCCGCCATTGACGCTGCGGAGGCGGCCAGTGATGACGCGCCTCCAAGGGCGTCATCAGGCCGCGCTGCCGCGCGGCCGGAGACAGGTGGGGGCGCCCGGCTATAAAAAGGCCGGGCACTCGCTCTCAGGCCCTCTTCGAGCCGGACGCCGCAGGAACAGTTACCCTCCCAGTTTTCGGTTGTTGTTAATTTCGTCGCAGCGCGGTCATGCTTGGTGGGGAGCCTGTTGGCAGGGAGGCCCGTTTGCGTGTGGGGCTCCCTGAGGTGGGGGTCTCCGTAAAGAGACCGGCCAGCACCTGGGCGCGGCCTACCCGGCTGGGAGACCAGGGGCCCGGGGGCCAAGCGGCAAAGGGGGACCAATGGAGGCGGACGCCCTTTGGGCCCCTTGTGGCTGCTTCCCAGGAGAAGCCGGGGTAAAAGGCGTCCCATCCTCCCGGCTGGGAGTGAGGTGTGGAGCCTTAGCCCCGGTTCTGTTTCGTGGCAGCCGGATGGCTGACGGGGGTCAGGCTCCCTCACCAGCAGAAGGCCAACCCTCCGTTGGGGGTTGGGGGTTAATAAACGGCTGCGGCCAATTTATTCGCCAAACATGGAGTCGTGTCATTGCTGGACCATTCGCCTCCTGAAAGTCAAAATAATTCTGTAATTTGCTCTGAAATGAATACTTCCTCAGGGTGTAACTTAAATGCTGATTTACCAATTTAGACCAAAATTTAAGAATTGTCATCATTCTATCAACCAGTGCTACAATTTGCCTTTGAAGACATAGTGCTGCCTCTCATATAAAAACATATTAAAGTTCCAACAATATGCCAAAGTTCCAATTATTTTTCTGGAATTATCCACACATTCCATTATCTAGGCCATTCTAGTCTTTTCAGTTAGGGAAGATTAGTTTTAGCCTGAAAATCTAGCACACCTTATTTGCAATGTCTGTTCATTACTGAGTCAAGCACTTCCTTTGATCTCCCTGAGGATGCACATTCAATTCAATGTAAGCAAGATTTTGAGTAGTTTTGCATCTGTGTACTGGCAGCAAAGTACTGGCTTGTTGGGATGATATATGTTCCCCAATAATTAAATTGGACATTTAAAATCAGCTATGTTGGCATGCATACACTGCCTGTGCTCCTGCATAGTTGGTGGCATTCATTGGTCAGTAGTATTTATAATATTAGCATATGCTTAGAACTTACTGGTTTGAACCAGTTTCCAAACAGTAATGTGAGAACATGTAAATATGATCCACCTACTACAAGCAATTTATAGTCTGCAGTGGGTCTCTGGCATGGAAGAAAACATTAGCAAGGCTAGACAAGGTGTAAAAAAACAAGGTGTGGTGCTTTCTTTCACCCATTCCATCAGGACTGATAAAACCAAGGAAAACATTTCTTTTGTAAGTTAGATAATTATTTTTTTTCTGAGAGAAGAGGGACACCCATGGGAAAAGGGCACACATGTGCCAATTGCTGTTGTTGTTGCTGATGTCAGCCATTCAGTTGTCTCTGACTTTTGGCGATCCCATGGCACAGCTGCCTTGATCCTCAATCCTGTACCGCCTCCCTCAACCATTCAGTGTTCTGACCAGTGTCCATTTTGGTCATGTCTAACCACCGTGCCCTTATTAGTCTGGCTTCCTTTTTCCACTGACCAATCCTAGCATGATTGCTTTCTCCAATGAATCAAATTGCATGATATGGCCAAAGTAAGTGAGCCGGAGTTTCATGATTTTGCTTACCAGTGAAAGATCAGACTTTATGCTGTAGTATTTCCTTATTTCGTTTGGATAGTTTTGTGACTGTCCATGGAACCCGCAGAAGCAAATTATTTTTGACAAAACCCAAATTTCCCCATGAACGAATGCAGAAGCCCTCTATAGATAGCAGTAAAGTTCCAATTAGATGTTAGATTTGGGGCAAGATGGGTCTAGGTTTCCCTGACCCTGCAAGGAATGTCATTTTGAAGGTCAGAGGGATCCCTTTTTCATGAGGAACTGTGCCACATGCTTTTTTGTGAACCCAGAACAATCTCAGTAGGATGTTATTTACATGACTTAGGAAAACTACATGGAGCATTAGATATATGATACTCCACTTACATAACTAACTTCCTCATGGGGGTCATTTCAGCTTTGCTTCCTTTAACCATGCCACAGTTCCAAGTGGGAAATCATCAGTGAGTTATTTACATTTTATATTCTAACAGTGATAGTGAAGTGAGCCAAATCTTTGGATACTTAAATTTGGTGACCGACACTATTAAAAGGCAAGACAGGGTCCATGTTTTTGGGAAAATGGGAAATTTAAAATGAACAATCAAACATGGGGATAAACTTTAAAAATCAAAATAATCAAAAGAGTGCTTATAGCTTTAAAAATATAGTATCATTTTTCGAGGGAGACAAATCTCTGTGGTCTGAAGTTCAGATGTGATTCTGGAGGAGCTCCAATTTAATATCTAGAAACTTTAATGTCTACCTATGCCCTGTTTTATTTGGAGGGCCAGTCTGAGGGTTTCTGGTACCTTCAGACTGGTCCTCCAAATAAAACAGAGCATGGAATACAATTCCAAATCTTTGGAAAAAATGAACATCTATAAAATTTTGACATTCTTTCTTGCAGTTTTATGAGCAATTTTTGATCCAAATCAAAGTGTGAAATGTCCATGGCTGCAACATGGCCTCTTATGCGATTTTATTCATCTTTATGTTCAGAACAATTTAGCATTAGTCTTTCATAATCGGACTCAGGTCTTTTACTTGTGTGACTCTTGCTTTTGTTCTACCTCTTAGACTTGCTTTAGAGTACAAGAAACAAAACTGCTGTTTCCTAACCCCACTGGGGAAGCCATGACCCTTAGTTTGTCTCCCTTCTGCATTCTATTTTTCTGTCTTCCTCTGCAGTGCATGAGATCCAAATGTTGACAGGTAAGGTCAGATGTGCTGTATTAATAATTGGAGTACAGACCTGTTTTCCTTTCTTCCCTTCCTTCACTAAAGCAATATTACTGCCAGAACCAAAGGGATTTCAGAGACTGTCATTGGGTCAGAGGTGTTTACTCAGACTTCCCCAGTTCTCTCATTTTATTGACCTTCCCATTACAAGAAGAAAATGAAGCTTTGTTGAGGGTGAGTGACCACAAACTACCAGCTAATCAACTCTTGCCCACTGAAAGACAATGCTCCTTACCTTCTGTTCTTCAAATCCCCAAACCTGACTGAAAACCAATCAAAGTTGGCTTGATTGCTAGAGATCACAGTTGAGGGGAAAAGTAAAACATTGGGTATAAATTCCCATTCTAAGGAACTGAAATTGTACTTTACATCATTTAAATTTAAGTGTAATTGTCCTGAGTTCCACTTTGGTGTCAATAAAAGCATTAACATCCAGGCAGGCAGTTAGGCTCAGTGATGACACTCACAATGTTAACTGAGTTGGCAAACAGGCCTCAGCTTTATTTGAACAATAACTATGTTTTGGCTAACAAGGGGATAGGAGGACTAACCATACCTTGGATCAGCCAACCGTTAAGCAACTCAAATGGTGCCCCGAGTATCCCAGACCCCTACTGGGCCATGTGATCCCTTGCCATTGAGCTTTCTTAACCAAAATGTATCTGGAATGCTTCAGGAGGTGTGGACCTCCCTCAGCCCATTCCAGCTTACCTAACATTGAGTGTTTTGGACATACCCATCCGGGTCAGCTACACTCAATGCCGTTGCCTCTTTCTGAGGCCCCCAAATCAGGGGAGAACAATTGCTCACCCTCTGCTCCATTCCTCCCTGTTTAGGCTCGTTTCCCTTGTCACCCACCACCTGAACAGGATCTTCTGGCCCTGTTCCCACCAACACAAACCCCTCTAACCATTCAAGCAACATCGCTATGATGCTATGTAACCAGATGTCTAACCCCCAAGTAGACAAATGCATCCCATCACCTCTGTACAATGCTGCAAGTGAAGCGACAGTGTCCCTGTGCTGTGCAACAAGACCCCCAGTCCGGCAGCAGAGTTGATCTTTCGAACAGATCTGTTCACACTCTTAACTGCAATGGCCTCTCACCATATCCTTCACTATACAGTGTTGGACCAGATCAGTTTAGTCTCTGGCAGTCTCCACTGTAACACAGTAATGCACCCACTTGGTCCATGGCAAATCATTGCAACCCAGATGTATAACAAGTGCTGTGGGTGGTCCACCTTGTCGTACCTCCTCTGCAACCATGGCAGGCCACCTCATTCCTCTATGGCCAATCCAAGAGATGGTGATGCGATCTCCCAGGCCCAGATCGGGCCCCCATCCAGAGCTGCAGGTATATACTCCCTCCCAGTGCACATAACTGTGGCCAAAAACTCACACAGAAAGCCTTTTTGGACCTGCTCCAAAAAACAATTCAACAATTAGTGTCCAGCTCCGGCCATACACAAGTCTTAAACGCTTGGGACCAGCCCAGCCCCATTATCTGCTGATCCATTGAACCCTCCTGAAATGCCTTGGATGGTTGTCCCTATTCTGAAAGAATGGGTTCTGTAGCTGGTTGCATCACCAAGCAGGCCCTCAGGATGGCCACAAATTGGAACCGTGATAAACACATCCCATCCTTATACATAAATAGCACTCCTGTGATATCCGGGCATCTGGCCATGTAAGCCCACTGGCTCCAGACTGGACATGGGTTTCCATACTCTGCCTTCCATAAGCAGATGGCTGTCCCCTTTCCCCTATGATCAGTCTTGGAGCAATGCACCAGGATGCACACATCATTGCCCTGAAAGGCCACATCACCCCTGACCAATGGGAACCCCAACCTTGATGCCCTGGATGGAGCTAGCAGCTCCCCACACCTAAATGCTCCATAAAAAGCCAAAGTGAATGCAGCCACAAAGAGCCTCAGCTTATATTTGCTATAACACACCCTTCCGAGCTGCCCCAATATCTGACGCAGTAAAGCCTGGGGAATAAGCCGTTGTCGGTCCCAGCGCAGGGGTTCAGACCTCCTCAAACCTGCAACTGCTATTTTTGTTAAGAAGGACCTCCCAGGATCCCACATTCCCAGCATTTTGCTAAAAAAAGGACAACTATGCGAGGTGGGCCCTCGGCATTCCCAATGTGTTGCCCCACCCCCGCAAATCTGCCAGGTATTGGAGCACTAATGGTTCCGACATCAGCCAAGCTGAGTGGTGCCCAGTATTCTTAGCAAAGTCCACAAAGCCCCGGGCCACGCCTTCATAAGACCAGTGAATGGATGGAGCCAGCAAAGGCACCCTCCAACTAGTATTGACCAGATTTGTGAGCCTTATCACTGTCACTCACAGAGGACGAGTCACCTGAAGAATGGATACACCTTCCTCTACAGTGGCATTTATGAGCGGCCTTGTGCTGTTGTTTCTTGTGCCTGTGCTCTGCTGTGGCCCTGGCCGCTACCTCCTCCTCCTCATACTTGGAATAAATTGTGGAATGCATTACAATTTTCATGATCATCTCCAGAGTCTCTGTCTAAAATTTGCAGGCTGAGGCCACTTGACTCTAGTCATCCTTATAGGGAAACTATAGGATCACATAGTCAAAATGGAAGGAAACTTGAAAAATATGGTATTACATATGGGGATGTGTGAAAACTCATGGGCCTCCCTCTATCTGTTCTCTGCCTTTCATATTTATCTTCTCTACTCTTTCCAAAACCTCCCTCCTGTGCATCTTTTGACCACTACCCCAAAGAACAAGGGAGCAATCTTGGATCTGGTTTTGACCAAGAACTCATGCGGGAGGGAACACAGGAGCCATCAGCACCTGTCCACCCAGAATCCACCTGTATCTGGGCCTCGGGCCCCAATAAATTACTGCAGATGGACCTGTAAAGCGGGATTCTTCCACTAGGCATATGGTTGAGGCCATGGTCAACATAAATCTTGGTTGAAATTCTAATCCTTTTGTCCCCAGGTTTTAGTGATGGAGCATGTTTTTGTTTTTCATTGTTTGAAATATTTGGTTTTACCTTATGTATGAAGATTTAACTGTTGTTAGCCACTCCGAGACTGTTGCTAAAAAGTGGCAGCCTAGAAATAAAAAAATATTGTAAAAAAAGGAGTGTTGCATTTTTACACCCTCTTGTTATATTTCAATTTTTTTTCTGGGACTTATCCCAGTTTGTTGAAAAATTCTCCTTACCTGTCCCTGGCCCTACTGTGTGAATTTTTTGGCTCACATTCTTAGGCAAGGTTCAGCATTAGATATAAAACTATGAGAATCTATTAGCTCTATGTATACAAAACATCACTTCATTTCTTTAGCTTTGATGACTGGCCAACTAATTATGTAAATCGGTTTCGCTGAAAAGCTTTGCATTTGAAGAGAGGTGATAGGAAAATTGAGTCTGTGTTTCCCTGATGACCCATATGCAAAAATTATCACCTGATGTTGTAGTCATTAGATAATGAGCGCAAATGTGTGAATCCCTCCCAAGGCATGAATTTCCATGTGATACAAGCCAGTCCTTATAGACTGACTGCCTTTTACTGTGATAGAAACCGATATATTACAGAAATGAAAATGGTATGTAGGAAACAAATTGAACAGCTGCCTGTTTATTTATGGAAGTTTTTAACTTTGGTGTTGCTTTCAGCGGTGCCTGTGATGCATCACTGCTAGATCATTATCTAATTCAAGAATACAGTAAATCATTATTATTTATATCACAGTTTTTCTACAGGAGGAAATTTAACAGGCCTTAATGCTTCCAGTTTCCTTTGAACGATTTGGTGAGGCTACGTCATACTTAATTAAATGTTCCTGATAATTCAGCAACTAAAGCTATGAGCCTCTGAAAAGTTAGTGCAAAATGCAAGAAAGCTGCCAAGGAACAGAAAACGAACGGCTCTGCTTCTCACTTGTCAACTTGGAACTTTCCATCCACCCTGTCTTTGTGCAAAGACGGCTTTATTTATTCATTTATTTTTGCCTTCGTTTGGAATTCTCTTGAATGCTACTTCCTTGAATGTTCACATTCCCTGTTATTTCACAAGTTCATTCTGACCTTTGATTCATCCTAATTTTGGTTCAGCTAGGAAATTTTCCAGAATCAGTTCTGGAATTGAAGCATATGCAATTTCCTGCAGCTTTCAGTACTTCCTTACCTCTTCCAGTATTCCTGACCTAAATTTATAAAACTCTCCAAAGAATGTGCTTATATGTATGATGTACAAATATTGTGTGTGTGTGTGTGTGTGTGGTGGTCTACAGATGTATGAACATGACAAAGTATCATGCAAAGGAATCATGATACAATATGTAGTCACTTTGAAAATACATCGTTCCCCTGTGTCCTATTGCTGCGCATGTCTTTTATTAACAAAGAGAGGAAAGACATGAAAGAACTTAATGCTTGAGAAAACCTTGCATGCACACCACTCTATACAACATTCTGAAATTTACAACAACAAAAAATAATCGAAGCATCTTATGGACCTATTCTACTTTAGGAACAAGACCAGGTCATTCTGAATTCCAGCATCTCAATCAAGGGGTATGAATTCCAGAGGTCTAGGCATGATAGTCCATTGAAGTAAAACAAAAAAAAGCAGTTTTGCAGCACCTTGAAGATTAACAGATTTAGTGAAGCATGAGTTTGAAGCGAGCTTGAGTTTATGCTTCAGTAAATCTTCAGTAAAGATGCCACAAGCTTCTTTTTGTATTTAGATCAGAGAGAAATCCAGATGCTGAGAAATTCAGAGGAATTCCTCTCTGCTTACAGTCTGATGGTTACTTCCTAAGTCAGCTCAGACATTTCCCATCTATTTATAGATGAGTATTTGGAGGACAAGCCCAGCACCTTTGGAAACTGAGATATAAACTCTGTCCACCTATTCTGTACTAAAAAAACCAAACAAACAGAAAAAAATTAGCTGCGTTTCTAAAGCCAGTTGAAGCACTTTTCTAGCACACATTCCAACTTTGTTTTCTAGATTGTTCCTACCTATGCTAATGTGTTCCTCAATGGTATTTCCTTGGGACATCTCCTTCTTAGCTTCTTTGGACCCAAATTCGCACATGGATTGAAATACATTTATTCACACAGACATGCCAAGGGAAGTAACAGTGGAAGATCATTTGATTCCCAGGTTCAACACCTTGGCAACCAACCCCTGATCAAAGTTCCCAGGTTCAGCCCCTTGGCAACCAACAGGAAAGCTGTGAGCAGGAACATGAGAGGGACACTATGAGAACTGCTTCACTACATCATTTCTATGAGAAATCCAGAAGTAACGTATGGTAGCTCTGGAAACTCTCCAGTTTTATCACAAAGTTTCTGGTGATTCCTAGAGCTAACCTATGCTTCTTCTGGGATTTTCCCTGAAGTGATATAGCAGCACTGCCAACATCCCCCTTTCCCCCTCTAACTGCTACTTGAAGAGGTGGCGAGCAACTACAGCTGCCAGCATGGGGGCAGTCCTAATCACAGGTCTTGGCAGTTAAAGAATGGGAGGAGGGTTGAAAAATGAACTAGCGTTTCATTTGAAAGGTGTTTCTGAGCTCGATAGACCAATATTTTGGCTTTGTATAATTTCCTACGGTCTTTTGAAATATTTAGTACTGAAATTGTTACTAATTTTATCTTCAGAGGGGGAAAAAAACTACTTGAAATAAATTTAAAGGTTTCTTGCTGTTTAATGTGAGGAAACATTAAGGAAGACAAACTTGCAGTAAAACTACATTGTTATGGAGGAAGATAGCAGGGGAGAGGTCTTTGTATCACTAGTCAATTTTTTTGCACTGGCTGCAACCAGGTCCCACAACAGAAACTTTTAAAATATATACTTATACTTTGTATGAAAATACTGGTTGGCGGTTGACCTGCAATAGCTCCATTGACACATCGATCTCAGTATTTGATGTTGCACTCATTAAGGAATCCCACATGAACTCATGCTATTATGCAAGGAATTGAATTATGAGCATGGCCAGTATACCTTCTTCATGAGTATTAATTTGCATCTGGAAAAGACAAAACATGCGATGTCATCTTTGGTATTTTACTCATCAGCACATCTGGTTGACCTTAATTGTGAAGGTGGAAAATTAATTGTGAAGGTGAAAAATTCCTGTGGGTTATAAAGGCCAAGCCTCTGTCCCCAAAAACACTGCCACTCACAACAGCATGTCATAGACAAGTAGCAGGGTATTTTCTCTGGAGAGCAAAAAATTGCTCATTACCCCCCAAAAATGGAGGCAGAGAAAACAACAATTCGAGATAGGTAGGAATTTCTGCTTTCTTATGCATCGACTTACCAAACCCTGGATGCAATCAATATGGCTCCTTCTGTGGCCCAAAATAATTACCAGTAAGCCAAACTCAATCAACTGATACAGGATACAGTGTTATTTGTAATATCCCTGAATTCTGGGTTGGTATGACAGTTCAATTGAATCTCATCTCTCTTCCCTAAAATTTGCTTTTCTAATAATCTAGTACTTACAGTAGATCTGTAACTATATTCAGATAAAAGATATGCTGAATTCCTAAATGGCATGGTCACGGTGGTGGTTATTTTTACAACAATTTTAAGAACGTCAAGAAACTGTCTACTCTTCAGAAATCATACCATCCCCAACAAATAGCAAATGGTACTTGTTCATTAATGCTGAAATTGGAATGATTTTCAAATAAAATAAGTGAATCTCATTACTGTCTGTTCCAAAGACTCAAAAACTACCAAAGGTATTTGATAATGAAGTTCTATGATTCAGGAAACAGTTGAAGCAGGTGTCTATGAGGGGCAATCAGGACCCCCTTATTTAGAACAGAAAGGAAATGACACTTGTTCCATCACTTCTGAAAATTTCTGTTCTGAAATTTTCTTTTCAAACTATTAGGAAAATGCTAGATGCCTTGTAAAAGCGGACCAACAGAGGCAATAAAAACAATAAAATGAGGAAGAGGAGGATTTTGTATCCTGTTTTTTTCTATACTGAGGAGTCTAAGACCAATTTTGCATGGTGGCAGCAGGCCACCTCTGGGATTTGGGATGGGGCTGTCTGTCCCACTGCTTCCTTGGTCTTTTTGGTGGCAAACTACATCTACCTCGGATTTCTGTCTCTAGATGAGGTTGCTGGGGCAGAAAGTTTCCACCGTACAGGGGAGTGGTGAGGTGGTTTTTTTTCCCCCTCCCATAAAGGTCCAGTCAAAGGGTCATGAAAAATTTTTAAATGCCCGAATTGGCTCTGCACCACCGCAAAGCACTGTGGATACGACTGGGCATTTTCTGTCCTTTCTGGGATGTTGTATAAGTAGGAGGAGAAGGAGCTGGGCCTAAAAGGCCCAACTCTTCCCTTTCCACACGGGCCTGTACTGGGATAGGCCCCATTGCCCCCTGGAGTGAGAAAGGGAATGTGGAAATATCCATGTTCCCTTAACTCGGGGCAACAGAGGGACTAAATCTGGACAGGGCTGGGACTGGGCAGGCCTGTGCTGACATCATGTGGAAGTGGGGATTAGTCCCGCTGCCTGGCAAGCACCGACCTAGCATTTTCTGCTCTTGCAATAAAGGTATCAGTGTGGTTTACAATGCCATTCCCTTTTCCTCCCCACAACAGGCACCTGGTGAGATAGGTGTGGTTGAGAGTTCTGAGAGAACTGTAACTGGCCCACCTAGCATGTTTCATCTGGAGAAAGAATCAAATACAGTTCTCCAGATTAGAGTCTGCCACTACATCACACCAGCTCTCATGTAGTCCTCCCACCATTATATGTTGTTTATATGGGAAATTTATTTCATTGTCATATTTACATCACTACAAAACAACCCATATTCATAAGTATTACAATTGATAATGAAATAAATGTATAAGTAAGTCTCATTGAATTCAACAGGATTTGCTCCCTAATAAGTGTATTTAGAAGTGAGCACTTCCCTACAATTAGAGTCTTGGTAATACTGGCATTATTTCTGGTCACTCTCCGCATGATCTTCTGACTGATACAGGTGTAGGGTTTTGTCTGAATCTTACTAGCCCAGCAAATACTGGCTACAGTTAGAGAGTGAATGGTCAGCCAGTAAGTCACCATTTGAAATCTCTCCTTAGCAATTTATTGAGGCATTATTATCTCATCCTTGACCCTCATATTTGCACATGGACACAATATTAGTTTATATAACTAGTTGTAAAGATCAGGGAGATAATTTCAATGAGGTGCTGTGGACACTTGAAATGTAATCTTTAAATACTACGTTTGGTGTAGTGGTTAGGAATGCGGACTTCTAATCTGGCAAGGTGATTTTGATTCTCCGCTTCTCCCCCACATGCAGCCTGCTGGGTGACCTTGGGGTCGCCACAAACACTGATAAAGCTGTTCTGACCAAGCAGTAACATCAGGGCTCTCTCAGCCTCACCTCCCTCACAGGGTGTCTGTTGTGGGGAAAGGAAAGTGAAGGTGATTGTAAGCCACTTTGAGACCCCTTCAAGAAGTGAAAAGTGGCATATAAGAACCAAGTCTTCTTCAAAATGGCTGTCAGCAGACAAGTGCTGCAAGCCATTTCAGCTATCAATTTTACTTCCTCCCACTTAGCAACATGGGGAAGTAAAATGGACTACTAAAATGGGAGCCATTTCAGACTGACAGCAGATGATAGCTTTAAATGTCTGACAGCCCTTTAAATCCTCCATTTTTCTTCTACCCACTGGGGGGGGTGAACATGAACTGGGGCTTTTTCATGGGAACATTTAGTTTGTGCTTCAGGAAAGATATCGAACTGGTGGGAGGCATACAGATTGGTGGGAGAGAAATATGGAAGGAGTGCCTGGTGTTGGGCAGAGGAGGAGAAGAGGATCATGGGAAATACTAAGGGGCTTTTCGCACGCCTTCAAAATCGCACAATGGTTGCCAATTGAAAACGCTACTGATTTGCCATTATGCACAACGTCGTTGACAATCTGCCACACACCTGAAACCGATCCGCAAAAAGCGCTTCCTTGTAGCGCTTTCAGGGAAATCCCCAAAAGTGGATTCACCCTCCGGAAAGCGCTACACTCCTGCAACCAATCTGCAACACTAGCGGGAAAGTTCTGTGCGTTACCATTGTTGCGGTTTCTACAAAGTCCCTCCCCCTGGCTCTCTCCTCTGATCTTCCGGCGAAGCGATCGCCATTTTTTTTTCTCCGAGCGAGCGAAGTTCAACCCACCAGCAAGCCTGTTTAGAGGCTTCCCCGGCTTCAGTCCCTCCCCAGAGCTGTTTAGTCACTAAGCACAAACAACAGAGAAGCCCGTTTGCTGATGTATTTTCCCTTTATTTTTTACACTGTTTTCGGCCGAAAATCAGGCCCGTGAGGGGGGGGGATTTTTTTTTTCACTTGGGGGGAGCGTGGCAACGATGAAACAACAGCTCAAACACACCTGCCAGCTGATGGGTCTCTCCGTTGCAACGAATCAACACATATTTGTTGCAATGGGTGTGTGTTTTTTTTTTAAACCTTTCTTAAAGGGAAAGGAGCTGTTTGGGAGCATGCTAACGGCTGCCCATTGGCTGCTTGACGGCCAGGGGCGGGACGAGCTCGGCAATAGCACTTCCTTTCTAGCGATTTTTGCTGAGACCGGAAGCTTGTGGGAAACGATAGAAACGCAACTGGATTCCACTACAAAGTCAGGTATGCATAATGACGAATTCCACTATTTTAAATGGCGATTTTTCGTTCAGCAAACAATTTGCTACAAGGATCCTGGTGCGGAAAGCCCCTAAGTTTGGTATAGTGGTTAGAAATGTGGACTTCTAATCTGGTGAGGTGGGTTTGATTCCCCACTCCTCCCCCATATGCAGCCAGCTGTATGATTTTGGGCTGACCGAGTAATAATATCAGGGCCCTCTCAGCCTCACCTACCTCACAGGGTGTATTTTGTGGTGAGAGGAAAGGCAAGGCAGCTCTAAGCTGCTTTGAGACTCCTTCAGGTAGAGAAAAGTGGCATATAAGAACCAATTCTTCTTTTTTAAGGGCATGTGGCAACATGTATTATAAATCTGGGCCAAGGCTTACCAGTTGTTCATCTCTAACAAGAAATGCAGCTGGGGAATTAACCCCAGGCTGCTATTGAAGAAGCGGCAGGGCGGGTAGGAAGGAGGGACATGTGAGTTCCCACTACACGGGAATGGAGAGGGTGGAGGTTAGCGTGCGTGAGGGAGAGGGCGCGAGGATGTGGCACCAATTTAAGATACGGGCTGTGTCACGTCATCCTCTTTTCCCCCTCTGGCCCAGCAGCGAGCAGTCAGCTCCCACGCACCCTCCCTATGTGCTACTTGTGTTCTTTGTTTGCCTGTTGGCATATGGTTGTCTGTAGTCACATTTTTAAGGGGGCAGCATTAGCATGGACAGAGAGCCTGCCAGCGATAGTTCAATCAGAGGATCGAACTAAGAGTGCTGGGGGGCCCAAATTTGGGGTTGGAGAGAGTTAGGCCACCTGGCTGGGTGGCTGGAAACTTGCTGAGCCAGGTGGCCTATGTGGTCAGAGGATGTTTGTGCCTTTGCCACAATAGGTTGTAAGACCTCCTGTTAGGATGGCCCAGTGGCAAGGGAGATTGGATGACCAAAGGTGGATGCAAGTGGCTACCTGGTGCCACTGTGGCCTATGGTTATGTTATAAATGGCAGGCTCCAATTCTGTGTCAAGTTTTGTGCCAACAATGTTGTGTTTAAAATAAAAGCTATGGCCATGTTTAAGCCAGCACAGTGTCTGCGTCCTTATTCCCACCCAGAAGACCTGACTGCAAGTCAACAAGCTTTCTCAGAAATAGTAGCTGACCAGCCATTGGGTTTTGTTGTGATTCAGATGGGATTCTTTCCTGTTTCTTTATCATAGAGAGTTGTTTTCTTCTTTTATACAACTTGAACAATTTTACCAAATCTCATGGGAATCATACTGTTTGTATCTTGTATCATGTCAGTTACTATGCTGTTTCCTTTTTGATATCCTCATGGGGTCACAGAGGTTATAGTTCATCCTTCCTGATATATTGGAGGAATCTATCATTCAATATGTTCACTAAGTCAGATAGGAATCAGAAGTATCTGGAGGGTTCAAGAGAAAACGTTCTCACAGTAATGATTTTCTGTTGTCTTCTAATATGAGTTCCAAACTAAAGGGATATGGAGGAACATCTCAGTATTACAAAAATGAAGAAAAGGATAGTTTCTGAATATGCAAAATTATTATTTCTTTTTTATTGTCACATGACATGCAATGATCTTCAAAATGTCAATCATACATATACAATTTTGCATGCATATGAATATAGTATTTAAAAAAATGTTCTTTTGGAAAGGCTAATCAGATGTGAAGCCATTAATGAAGGTGTTGCACACAGTATGTTTCTGTTTGTAGCAACAGTAATGAATTTTGATACATTTTTCTCCTATATAAGATTTACTACAAGACACAACTGTTCATGTGACAACATATGGGCTGTTTCTCTCGTTTCCAGAATTATAAATTACTAGGCTCTACTGAAACAAACTGAGTGTATAAGAGTACAGTACATCAGTGGACTGTGTTAAAAATCAGAGCTGCTGTGAATGGGGGGGGGGTCTACAGGGGCAAATTTCTGTGCGTCTGGTCAGGCCACTACAACAAGCTGGCTCTGACTAATCTAACCATGGAGTGAGATTAGTCATATGGGCTGCACTGAGGCTGTGTGATATGAGCTCCCCCTTTATTTCCTGGGGGACAGAGACAGCTTCCATCTGCCATGCCCTAAACAGGTATATCAGGTTATATCTTAAAATGTTGTTAAATTTCTGTGGCACATCATGATTCTTCTTTTCATTATGTACCCAATCCAATCCAGATTCATTACTTTATTTATTTGCTTATTTATTTCCTTAACCATTTTTTTAAATTATTAAAGTTATAAACCACCCTTCCCTGCACTTGCCTCCTTTGTACTCTATCAGGGACCAGGGATCATGGTGAACATAAAAACATTAAAGTGTTTGAGCAAGTAAAAATACAATTAAAATATACAATTCTATTAAAAACCCACAAACAATGGCAGAGAGAGGACCGATAGCCATTACTGGGGATATGCCAGATGAAGCAAACAAATAAAAAACTTCAACTGCTGGCAAAAGACACTGATAGAGGGAGACAGATGAATCTCCTTGGGAAAGGAGTTCCAAAGTTGCCATAATAGTATTTGATTTATTGATTGACTGAATTTCTATAGTGCCCTTCCCTGAGCCTCTGAGAGGTTTACATCATAGGCATATATTGGATATAACATTTTAGTCATAATCAGATAATACAATTTAGTTTAAATTATTCAGAATAATTAAAATTATTAAAATCATTATTAACACATAATAGGGGCATTCTGGTCTATATTAGCAGGATAAAGTGCTCAAGCAGGATGTCTCTTTAATTGCTTGGGTTTTTTAAATCAATGTATCTATTTGCACACATTTTATGTTGAACTAGATGACTCCGGATGCATGTCTACATAGGGAGGCCAGTTCCATTGGTGGTCTATGGGCCTCAACCTCAAATACGACCTCTCTAGTCCTAGATGAATAAGATAACTAGCCTATTCTCTGGGGGTAGGGAAAACCAAAGCAGGGCCAATTAGGGTGATGGGAGTGAGGAGGTAAATTCATGTGGGAGAAGGCAATCCTCAAGGTATATTGGTCCCATGCCAAACAGATCTTTAAAAATCAAAACCAGTGCATTAAATTGAGCTTGGTAGCAAATGGGATGCCAGTGTAGGTAGTAGTCAGCACTCTGGCCACAACATTCTGTACAAACTGTAACTTCCGGACAGTTTTCAAAGACAGCCCCATAGAGATAGCAATGCAGTAATCTAACTTGGGAGTTCCTAGGACATGTGCAACATATTTCCTCTGTTTTGTTTCTTTATTGGTCCAAATTTTTTCTGTCTGCATTTTACTAATTTATTCTGGTTTGAATAAGATAATTTCCAAAATAGTTTCCAGATTTGTGCCATTTGTCACAACATTTAAGTCCCTTCACCTGTTTGATAAAACATTGTGTCTGGCCTCAATCATGGTAACAGCCCTGGGCCCAACCAAACTTAACTTGAGAGGAGCCACCAGGGGAAGGATGGGGATCAGGGCCATAGAAATCTCAACTCTACTGCCACAAATAAAACAAGCTGTCCAGGGCCCAGCACTGCTGGCTTATCTGAAACTATGCCAGTGATGTGGAGGCCAGCAGTGCTGTTGCCCACGGACCCAGAGCCACTGCAGGGTCAGGGTTAAGCTCAGGCCTCACTTCACCACCTGGTCAGGCGCCAGCCTCAGCAACCTCCCATCACTGGCCAATGATATTGTCATTTTATGCTAACAAGGCTGCAGCTTCCCTGGGGGCCAGGGTTAGTGAGAACACAGTAAAAAATGGACACTACAAGCATGCTGGGGAGGAAGAACGTGAAGTTAAGGCTGAGCGCTCCCAGAGAATCCGATAGGTGCTGCAATCCTTCACCCACATCCCTGTTTCTGAGACCTGGGGGGACTCAGACAGCTGTTATGTATGCCATTGAGGGCAGGAAAGTTGAGTCACCAAAGGGAACACTCACACATTACAGATGAGTAACCATAGTAGCCAACCACAAATCCAGAAACAGAACCAAACAGATTCCTGTTTTTGCCTTCCCAGCTCCAGGCAGAGAAATTCCATTTAGCTATCATAACTAATAGCCAAAGATGGATCTATCCTGAATGTATGTATCAAAACTCCAGCTCAGACAACAGGAGCTATAAGCAATCTTCAGGCTGAAACAAATGAACTTCAAAAATGAAGTTATAATAAACATAGAATGGCAGAGGGTAAAAGAACATTATGCCACTAGACAATTCTGCTGCATGCAAGAAGCCTGCTTGTTCTTCAACTGGGCAACGTCCAGCAGGCCATGTAACTGGAAAAGAGCCCTGTCTCATGGAGCCACAGCTCTGCCTTTGAAATATGATGCCAGAAATCTTTCAGATTGCACATCTCTTCCTCTACTTTATCTCTCAAAAGATGCAACTGACTATGGCAGCCAGAAGGATGACAAATGCCTCGAGAGAGGGGATGCTATTCTTCCTCTTTATGGAGAATGAATGACTTCAGTGAAAATTACAACTACTGTTCAGATACAAGAGTAGATTGCTGAACAAGCTTTGAGGTGATAGAAATGCCTATGAACAATAGGGTTCCTTCATGTTTCAGCATTAGAGAACAATCTATGTTCTTTTAAATCACACTCTGTCAGGGCCGGGCCAGACGGAACTTGATCTGTATCTAGACATGGAGGGTGTGTTCTCCGGCATCGGAGCCTTGAGCTTAAGCTAGAGCCTGAGTGCAACAAGTAGCAGTACATCAATGGCTGATGAAATAGGCCTAGCCAATCCGGAGGCATCATCCTTTCAACCAGATACAGACTGATGATGCACATTCCTTTTGTCTTTTATGCCTGAAGAGGACTTTCTAAAGGAAATTGCAGTTCCCTTGTTTGCCTGTTTTCTGTCAAGTACCTTTTAAGATTGACGCATACACACTGAAGAATTTTGCACAATTCAGAGCAAACAGCATGTCAATTCATGGATGACATTCAACATTTTTGTGGGCCAACTAGCCCTGCTGACTCAAGTTCATGATGTATTGGCTTGCATAGATAATAATTTACTGGCTTGCTCGAATGTATGAAAATGCCTTATTCTGACTTTTTCTGCACCAGCGGTGCCACACCAGGCTGCCGCTGATTCTTTGTGATGGGGCAGTTTGCCTCACCTCTTCCTGGAAGACTTTCCCCACCAGACCCGGACCACCCTAGATTACTGCCTCCACACAAAGCAGCCAGAGTAGAGAGGTTCTGCCACACTTCATGACAGTGCGTGGAGGTATTTTCAAGAAGGTGGGATTCTGTTGTAACACAACCTTTGTGAAAGTTTTAAAAAATGCCCCAGTCAGTTCCATGTCACTGTGAAGCATCGTAGAGCTGACTGGAGCATTTTTTGTCATTTCCAGGATACCATACAGTACAGTACAGTACAGACATTTGCATTCCCTTGCCTCAGGACAACGGAGGGCCTGGATTGGACTGGGACAGGGCCAGTGCCAGTTTCACTACCAGATGAGCACAGGACTTTAGCTGATATTCAGAAAAGGTCACTGAGTCAACCCACTGGTCTACCCATTCTCTATTTTGACCTGCAGCAGCTCTCTGGTCTCAGGTGGAGATCCTTCACTGGCTGCCACCTTTTCCTTTTAAACTGAGATTTTAGGGATTGGATCTGGAATGTTTTGCATGCCAAAGAGATCACTGAGCTTCAGGAGATCATTGTGTGCTCCAGGGGTATCATGGAGAAGCCAAGTGTTTGGCCAAAAATGTGTTCAGCAAATTGTTTTGGTGAAGAAACATTAGCTACTGCTTCTTACTGAGGAGGCATAACTTGAACACTTACCAGTCTTGAGTCCTTTGCAGATTCACTGGAGTTATTACCAAAGCATGATGCAGGCATGTACCAGTTGAGTGGCTAGGAGACTACTGCATGGGACAGTACATTAAATGGCTGCCCCTGTCCAAGTTGTTGCTAGCACTAGCCACTTAGCAGATGTGCACATAACACATTGCTATGGCAACAGCCTTGTTATTTCTGCCAGCATCTCCTGATGGCTTGTGATAAGGGCACTAGATTCCCTCTCTATTCAAAGTGCTGTCCTCTATCAAGAGATTATATATATTTCATTTAATCTAACCATTTTTTCTGCTAGTGAAAACAGGAGAAGGTGGTCCCTTTGACCACTAAAACCCCCCACTGTACTCGAGCTCATAGAACCAGCATAGAAAAAAGTCATTTGCGAAGTAGGGTGGGATGTATTAAGTAGGTGAACTGGTCAAGATTAAGTAGGAAGACTGGCCAGATCTAATCTTTATTACGACTATTTCCATTACACGCAATATTATATAATCTGCTGTATGTCTAACTTTACAGAATTTGATGACTTTTTTCCAGACAACTCTAGCATAGCGTTCCCCTTACTGAGTATTCTCATCAATGGAACATTCAGTGCCTCATAGACTATTGTGATAAATACAGCTGCACGAAATATAGGATTTCTATGGGTAAATATAGGAATATAGGAAATATAGGATTTCTGCTGGAGAAGACTCTTGTGAGTCCCTTGGACTGCAAGGTGAACAAACCGGTTAGTCCTAGAGGAGATCAGCACTGACTGCTCCTTAAAGGCCAGATCCTGAAGATGAAACTCAAATACTTTGGCCACCTCATGAGAAGGAAGGACTCCCTGGAGAAGAACCTAATGCTGGGAGCGATTGAGGGCAAAAGAAGAAGGGGGTGACAGAGAATGAGGTGGCTGGATGGAGTCACTGAAGCAGTAGGTGCAAACTTAAATGGACTCCGGGGAATGGTAGAGGACAGGAAGGCCTGGAGGATCATTGTCCATGGGGTCGCGATGGGTCGGACATGACTTCGCACCTAACAACAACAATGGGTAAATATTGCATGTGAGTTGAATGTCTTGGGCTGATACTTTGAATAGGGGTGAGAATATGAGCATTTCCTACAAAAATCAACCATTTTTGCTTTGCAGATATGCACAGAAAATCACAAATATGTGAAAAGGGTTGGGGGAGGGGGCTACAATGTTTGACAAATGAGCAGTGTCAGAATATCAGGGCTGATGTGCTATATAAAGCATATGATTAACAGCAGGGTCCCAGGACACAATCTTTGTTCTGTCCTCTTTGGGCTTTAGCTGTTGATTTATTAGTTAACACCTCAGCATGGTCAACATGTTAGGCACAATACGAAATTCATGCCAGGGGGATCTGTGAAATATGCATTAGTATCTATCATGCCATCATCACAGCCCAACAGAAATCCAATTAAATGGTGGCAAAATACTTTTGCCTTCAGTTTGGTTGTTCTTCTTTTAAAAATGTTGTCGGTGTTATTGTTAAATGTATTAATTATTTTGTGTGAAAGTCACTACTGCTTATTTTTATCTATTTTCACAGCACTCGCTTTCTTATAAAGAAGATTCTGAAGCTCATACTTATTTTGACATTGGCCTTATAAGACCCTCCTAGCTGATCTGCATAAAGATATGGGGTTGGACCCAGACTAAACTTTCTGAAGACAGACTGGAACGTTCCTGCTTCTTTTCCTTCACTACTGCTATCCCCAAAATGCTGCTCATGGAAGACAGGAGACCCTGAAAAATTATGTGAAGAGGGTTTCCAGCAGAAAGGGGGAAATCACTAGTTCTTATATGCCACTTTTCTCTACCAGAGGAAGTCTCAAAGCAGTTTATATTCGCCTTCCCTTTCTACTCCCTACAACAAACATGCTGTGAGGCAGGTGAGGATGAGAGCCCTGATCTTTCTGCTGGCCAGAACAGCTTCATCAGTGCTGTGCTCAAGGTCACCCAGCGGGCTGCATGTGGAGGAGGAGTGGGGAATCAAACCCAGATCGCCAGATAAGAAGTCTGTGCTCCTAACCAATACACCAAGCTGAAATGTGCAAATTGGACGGGGGGGGGGGGTTATTATGTGGGGATGACAGCAGGATCTTCCTCTCTTCCTTGCTTAAGACTGAAATCCACTGGCCATTTACTCTACAGAAGTGCTTGATAAGTCTATATCTTTGCCTCTGAATAACTGACTTGTGACTCTGCTGGTTTTCTGAAAGTTTACAAGCAGTCCAGTTCTGCGAATGTTCGCTCAGTGGAATAAACTGCCAAGAAAGCATGGGATTACAGTTTTGGGTTGTAATTCTATGCACATTTACTTGGGGGGTTCTGTGGAAGACTGTCAAGTAAACATGTCAGGATTGGGCAGAAAGGCCCTATTGTGTCAAATCACAAAATGGTATGTAGAATGGCTTCAAATATATTTTACTGAAACCATATGCTGATAGAAATGTGTAAAGAAAAATCTGAAATGTGGGGGTTCTTGCACTCATATCTACATACACTCATAAGAAGATATGAGACAAGTATGTATGGGTTAAACTATTTTTTTTGTAATTGTTGATCTGCATCATCACACTATTCATTAAACTTTTAAGAGTGGTTTCCAGCTAGGTTTGCCAGAGCCCCTGGTAGAGGAAGGGGTCCTTCATCACCAGCTCCTGCCACCCCAGCCATTGATCAGCTGGCTGTTGGGGGAACTTACCAGTAGAAAGAAGAAGATCCAGGTCATACTGCTAGTATCACATCTGGATGGCTCATGACACAGGAATGGATGTCATAACACTAAGAAACACTCTGGTATTTGGACCAAAACTCTATGATAGGAGCCAGTTTTAGCATTGGGTTTTTGTGAAAATACCAGAGCTTTATCCAGAAGTCACTGGTGTGATGATGTCCATTCCTGTGTAGATGCCAACTTATCCTCCTCAGAGGCAACAGAAGAATCAGGCCCCACTGTGATGCAATCCCCACCTGAGCAACTGGATCCAGAAACTGAAAATTGGGAATGGAGAATGGTTTCCAGGCACGGCCTGATTGCTCCGCCTTCTAAGAGAAGAAAACGATGCCACAGAGATTGACATTTCAACTTCCACTGGCAACTCTTGAACCAGAAGAATGTAGAAGAAGGTGGAAGCATTAGACACCTCGAGGGAGAAGACAAATTACTTCAGGTAAGCAATCAGGTAATCATATATATATTGCTTCCTCTCAGAGAACTTGAGAGAGTGGAATATAAATACATTCTTGGAGTGGAGTCCTTACAGGACTAGGACTGGTGGGCTGATAGGGAAACAGTAAAAAGTCTGGACGGGTAGGAAGGTAAACACAATTGAAAAAAGTGATACCTGGTCCTTGGGAGATAAGTCAGCAAAGAAGCAGATAAAAGAAACACATTAAATAAGGCTCGATGTGGAAACAACCTTGCTTGCACCCCTCTGTGAGCTGACCTACTTAGCAAAGAGAGCTCTACGACGAATTGCTGCCTTGTACCTTGCCTAAAAAGCAGAGACATCACCCTGCCAACTAAAGTGCATTTAGTCAAGGCTATGGTCTTCCCAGTTGCAATGTATGGCTGCGAAAGTTGGACCATAAGGAAGGCCGAGCATCAAAGAATTGAGGCTTTTGAACTCTGGTGCTGGAGAAGACTCTTGTGAGTCCCTTGGACTGCAAGACGAACAAACTGGTCAGTCCTAGAGGAGATCAGCCCTGACTGCTCCTTAGAAGGCCAGATCCCGAAGATGAAACTCAAATATTTTGGCCACCTCATGAGAAGGAAGAACTCCTTGAAGAGCCTAATGCTGGGAGCAATTGAGGGCAAAAGAAGAAGGGGACGACAGAGATTGAGGTGGCTGGATGGAGTCACTGAAGCAGTGGGTGTGAACTTAAATGGACTCTGGGGAATGGTAGAGGATCATTATCCATGGGGTCGCAATGGGTCGAACATGACTTCTCATTTAACAACAACAACCTTGCCTTTGGTAACCTGTGTTTGCTTCTTCAGCCTGGAATCCAAACCCTGGATCTTGCACCTCTTTCCAAGCCCTGGAACCTGACCCCTTGACCCTCCTTGTCAAGAACCTTGGACTAGACCTTCAATCTCTGTTTCAGAACTGATTTGCAGGCCTTACCTTTGTACCCAGTGTTGTGCCTATTGTTACTGTATTGGTGTATCTTGGAAACCCTGAGGTGGGCAATACTGCCATGCTTGACCCCAAATGCAATATCTTGGCTATGACAATGATGTGACCCAGGCCTTTTTCTTTCCTAACCAGTCACAAGACCAGACATATATACATATGCATATACACCACACCCTAGAAGCAATATGAGAAAAGTGAAAAAGGTTCCCTTTTCTGAAAAGGCTCTGAAAAGGGAACCTTTTTCACTTTTCTCATAGTGCTCCTCGGGTGTGGTGTATATGTGTATTTATATATGTCTGGTCTTGTGACTGGTTAGGAAAGAAAAAGGCCTGGGTCACATCAATTCCTACTTGAAGAAGTTGGTTCTTATATGCCGCTTTTCTCTACCCGAAGCAGGCTCAAAGCGACTTACATTTGCCTTCCCTTTCCTCTCCCCACAACAGACACCCTGTGAGGCAGGTGAGGCTGAAAGAGCCCTGATATCACTGCTTGGTCAGAACAGCATTATCAGTGCTGTGGTGAGTCCAAGGTCACCCAGCTGGCTGCACATGGGGGGAGCGCAGAATCAAACCCGGCTTGCCAGATTAGAAGTCCGCACTCCTAACCACTACACCAAATTGGCTGCCACCCTAATGGTGACAAATTAATCCCATGTTGTACCAAATAAGCAGCACGTTGCAAATGCCTCCATAGGAAAAGTGAAGACTGCTTATAAGCTTCTCTTTGATGCCCCCCCCCACACACACACACACACACTGACCAGGCACTAGCCTAGCTTATTCAGTATTCCTTTTGCTACATTTTGTTCTGTAGGCTGGCTTATTGATATCCATCACTCTAGACAGCCTTGAATGGAATTGTAAAGAAAATTTTCTGTACAAATGGCTTAGGGAAAAGAGAGTAGAAATAATGCTAGTAGTGATATAATAATGCTAGTAGAAATAATGCTAGCAGAGGCTACTTTGGGAATAGACTGGGAATCTTCCATCTCTCTGAAATCACTCTAACATAGGATTGCCAGTCTCCAGATGGTGCCTTGAACTCCCCTGGGATTATATCTGATCTCCAAATGACAGAGATTGCTTCTTCTGGAGAAAATGGCTGCTTTGATAGGTGGGTTCTATAGCATTATACTCTGCTAAGGTCCCTCTTGTCCCCCAACCCAACCCGCCCCCCCCAAGGTCCATCCCTACATCTCCAGCAATTTTCCAACCAACCCAGAGTTGGCAACCTTATTCTAGGAATCTTAGAGCAGTCTTAATAGTTTAAGTATTTGTTGGTTGGTGAGTATGTGATTATAGATTGAAGACATTCACATGATCGATGGAAAGATGTGCAAGCACCGAGTCATGTCTGACCCTTGGGGTGACGCCCTCCAGCGTTTTCATGGCAGACTCAATACGGGGTGGTTTTGCCAGTGCCTTCCCCAGTCATTACCGTTTACCCCCCAGCAAGCTGGGTACTCATTTTACCGACCTTGGAAGGATGGAAGGCTGAGTCAACCTTGAGCCGGCTGCTGGGATTGAACTCCCAGCCTCATGGGCAGAGCTTTCAGACTGCATGTCTGCTGCCTTGCCACTCTGCGCCACAAGAGGCTCTTAGACTGAGGTATATAAATCTTATAAATATAAGATTCAGGATTTCTGCTGAATGTGGGTTTTACTGGGATCACTGTGACAGCAAGAAACTGAATGTGAGTCCCTGACTAATGAAATACCACTTACTGTACACTGGAGTGGAAGTCTTGTGTCAGAGCCAGGGAAAAATAAGGAATAGCATAGCCAGGGGTAGTCAAACTGCGGCCCTCCAGATGTCCATGGACTACAATTCCCATGCTTGCAGGGGCTCATGGGAATTGTAGTCTATGGACATCTGGAGGGCCACAGTTTGACTACCCCTGGTAGGGTGTAGGACATTTGTAGGGGACTTGGGGGGAGGGGGTACTGGTACCAATCAGTCCTATGCAAGGCCGTACTTTGTTCAGTGATGATCACCTGCAAGCAAATGTGCATAAGATTACAGGTGTAGTGTAGTAAGAGTCTGGTGGGTGGTGAAGAAACAATAGAGGATGTAGCAGCAGAGTGGACAGCTGGTACATGTAATAGGTTTAGAAGAGAAGAACAATTTTACAAAAATTTAATGAACAGTGGTTATCAGCTGCAAAAACATTAAATGCACAAGGAGAGGAAAAATCTCTGGTGAGTTTTCTGTGGAGCGGAGGTTTGAAGAAAGCCAGAGATCTTTGCCCATCTGTTTTTAGTGTCTTTGTTCCTCTGCATAGATCCCCATCACTTTTACGATTGTGCTTAGCCATACTAGATCCACCAGCCCCATTTGCTGTTCCCACAGAGATTAAAAATAAACAAAAAATACAAATCTTTAGGCAAGCTTTCATGTCTGCTTATTGGTATCTCTACCCCAGCTAGTTTCTCATGAATATTAGAATGCCTTTCCTGAAGTCAGGCTTCATAGCCATTTAATCTGGTAAAAGGAAATATTAGCATCTGTTAGGAAGGAGAAAGGAGATGCAGTATTCCTGCTTAGTGGAAATGCTGTAATGCTTGACAGAATGCAAATTAAAGCCTATTTTAACTCCACCAGATTTCTTTGGGCATTTGTGGAGTAAATATCAACAAGCCAATTAAATAAAGATAGAATTATTCATTCACCTATATTCAAAAACTTATTTCCAATTAACATGAGATGCTATACCCCCTGCCCATGGTCTTATTCAGCTATTGTACACGGTAGTTTCAGCAAACCAAGATTTAATTTATGGTGTCTGAGTTTAGGATAAATTTAGCATCTGTAAATTGGGTGTCAGTCTGATTTTCTGGAAAGCTTTCTCTTTTATCTTAAATCTAAAACTCTCATTATGTTCTGAATTACCTGATATCCATATCAACTTAGGATATGAGTTATTGACCCAAGGATGTATCCCAGGAACATGTTTAGTGCTTATATTCCTTACAATATTTGGTTATTTTTGAGGATATAGGGTGGGCAGGAGTACATATCTCAGTAAATTTACTTCACTAAATTAATGTCTAGGGAGTTGTCCACCAGCCTTCAGGCAGTAGCTGAAGATCTCCTGAAATCACAACTGATCTCCAGGCTACAGAGATCACTTCCTTGAAAACAAATGGCTACTTTTGAAGGTGGGCTGTATGAAAGGTGGACCTTGCCGAGGTCCCTACCCTCTAAGTCTCAAATCTCCAGAAATCCCCCTCCCCCTCAAAAAACGAAAGCCCCAGTGATCCTGGGAGATGCCGCACCAGGCAGCCATCCTGGCCACAGGTGAGACCGGGCAGCTGGGATTTTTCTTACCCTATCTCTCTACCTTTCTCTCTCTCTTTCTCTCTCTCTCCGTTTACTTCTCTCCCTCTCTTTCTATCTCTTTCATTCTCTCTTTCTCCGTAATTCTCTCCTCTCCCTCTCTTTCTCTCTATATTTGTCTCTCAGTTCTTTCTTTCTTTCTTTCTTTTTTTATTTCTGCCTATATTTTTGCAGGATTGTCAGGATAGCATTTAGAATGGCCCAAATCTTTCCAAGATTTAAATGAAATCACACAGATAACTCTATGTCTGATAATGGCTCAGGGCCATTCCGCACCAGGATCTTTGTGGCAAATTGGTTGCGGGACGAAAAAATGCCATTTTAAATAGTGGAATTCGTCGTTATGCATACCTGGCTTTGTAGTGGAATCCAGTTGCGTTTCTATAGTTTCCCACAGGTTTCCAGTCTCTGCAAAAATCGCTAGCCAGGAAGCGATATTGCCGAGCTCGTCCCGCCCCTGGCTGTCAAGCAGCCAATGGGCGGCTGTTATCATGATCCCAAAAAGCCCCTTTCCCCTTAAGGAAGTTAAAAAAAACACGTACACACACGTTGCAACGAATCTGTGTTGATTCGTTGCAACGGAGAGACCCATCTAGGTAGCAGGTGGTGTTTGAGCTGCCATTTCATAGTTGCAACGCTCCCCCCGAGTGAAAAAAAAATACCCCCCCCCCCGGTACGGGCGAGATTTTCAGCCGAAAATACAGTAAAAAATAATGGGAAAATAAACCAGCAAATGGGGCTGTGTGTTGTTTCGTGCTTAGTTACTTAAAACAGCTCTGCAGCCAGGGAAGCCTCGCTGGGTAAACGAAGGCTCGCCGGTGCGTTTATCTCCGCTCGCTCTGAGAAAAAAAAATGGCGATTGCTTCACCGGAAGATCAGAGGAGAGAGCTAGGGGGCGGGACTTTGCAGAAACCGCAACAATGGTAATGCACAGAACTTTTTTGCTAGTGTTGCTGATTGGTTGCAAGACTGTAGTGCTTTCCGAAGGGTGAATCCACTTTTTGGGATTTCCCTGAAAGCGCTACAACAAAGCGCTTTTTGCGGATCGGTTTCAGGAGTGTTGCAGATTGTCAACGGCGTTGTGCATAAAGGCAAAACTGTAGTGATTTCAATTTGTAACCATTGTGCTATTTTGGACGAGTGCGGAATAGCCCTCAGTTTAAAAACCAAAAAAAAAAAAAATTTAGATAAAGAATTATTTGCATCCTATAAATTCTAAGATTAAAAATTATCTTTCCAGTATGGTCCATGAGCATTATTATTTGACTATTGATCGTTGTTAAATGGACTTATTTATTAAAGAATGGAAGAATACTTTAGGGTATTTTAATACGCTCCCTCCCAGAAATCATAGAATCATAGAATCATAGAATCATAGAGTTGGAAGGGGCCATACAGGCCATCTAGTCCAACCCCCTGCTCAACGCAGGATCAGACCAAAGCATCCTAAAGCATCCAAGAAAAGTGTGTATCCAACCTTTGCTTGAAGACTGCCAGTGAGGGGGACCTCACCACCTCCTTAGGCAGCGTATTCCACTACTGAACTACTCTGACTGTGAATTTTTCTCCCTGATATCTAGCCTATATCGTTGTAGTTTAAACCCATTACTGCGCGTCCTTTCCTCTGCAGCCAATAGGAACAGCATCCTGCCCTCCTCCAAGTGACAACCTTTCAAATACTTAAAGAGGGCTATCATGTCCCCTCTCAACCTCTTTTTCTCCAGGCTGAACATTCCCAAGTCCCTCAACCTATCTTCAAATCCATCAATACATTCTACTCCTGGACTATTGTTATAATTATCAGTGTTAATAGTATTAATGTTATAGGTATCTATATGATATGGATTGTTTCTTGCATTGTTTCCTACGTTTTATGTAAACCACCCTGAGCCTCGGGGAGGGCGGTATATAAACAAACAGACAGACAGACAAATAAATATTTAATTAGGTTGGTGAAGAAAAAACATGCAATATGATTCCTAATTACCCAAATGAAGAAATAAAAGCAATCTGTTGATAGCAACATTTTCTAATGTGACTCATCAATTATCATCTTGTATATTTTCCTATTTGTATTTCAGGCCAGGGCCATATTATTAATGACTCCATGATTCCCATTGTGACACAATCAGATGGTATGAAATAAATACCTAACATGTATAGGAGATTGGTCTTCTTAAAAAACAAAGCATTATTTTCATTTTATGAAAGCCAAAATAATGATAGGTCCAAAGAACTGAATGTGATACTGGAATGCATACAAATTTGAACTCTTAGTTCTCTAAATTCTATGATTCTCACAGGGTTTATTGTTATCCATCTACATCTAATTGTTATCTATTGAGATATAATTCTCAATATGGCCTCATCTGCAGATACTCAAATCCACAGATCAGGGCCAGATAACTCAGATTTCCTCAAACATTGGGAAATCCCCAGGCATGCAAAAAAAAATCCATTTAAACACTAACTGGAAAAGCCATGTTTGTATTTGTGTAAATGTAACATTGCAGCTGGAATACCAAATCAGCTAGTTGGTGACTGAAGAAAGGAATACATTTTGGTATGAGAAAGGGAGAAGTCAACTGATACAGAAACGAAGAGAGTAGATTCTTCATAGGAGATTGTCATGATCACAGAAGTATTGAGGAAAGGAGGGGTAGGTGATGGGGTAGGAAGGAGGAATACAACAATGGTTCTACAGGCAGCAGAGAAGGGAGCAGCTGACAGTGGTGCCAATGGAGGTATGGATGAGGTAATGAAGATGAGAGAAGATTGCAGGGAAGGAAAGAGTAAGAAGAACGTAAAGGGAAGAGTGAAGGATCAAGGCAGGATAGGCAATGGAGTGTCAGAAATAAGAGTCGGAGCAAATAAGAATTAGTGGTTGGGGAAGGAGGAGGAGCTGCTGTGAGTTTCAGCTGGCCAGCAAAGATAGTAATACTACTGGTGGATGGGTAGGGCAGGTAAGGAAGAAGGGAGGCAGAGGGATGATATAGCCCAGGAGAAGAAAAAAATGAGTAAAAACACAATAAGGAGGAGGTGAAAAGGTGGGGAAAAAATCCAGCAGGCAGTGAGAGCAGGGGAAATAAGACAAGCAGTGGGAAAATGGAGGGAGATCAAGTGTCCAGGAGAAACAAAAGAAATGGGATGTGATTCCCAGCTCATTTAGCCTTTCCTCATAGGATTTGGTCACCATCTTCATTGTTTTTAATATTTTTTCCAAATAATTCTTTAAATAGGATTTTACGCTTTTTTGTTTTCTTGTTTTTTGGTGCTTCAGTTTCCATTTTCTTTTTATTGAGGTCTCCCCTGATACGTGTTACTTTTGGATAGGGACTCTGTGACTTGGGAAAGGAACACTGCTTACCCAGGCTTTTATTTGTTTTTTTAGTTTGGAGTTTACTAAGGGAAGACAGCTTATTTTAGTGGTACAAATAAGCAGCTTTTTAAGGGCCCATCATTCCTAATGGCTGTGCACAGGTTCTGAGGTAAAGTATTCTGTGAGACAAAAGAGCAACCTTGAATCTGCTGTGTTATCTTGTCTAGAGAATGGGAAATCAAAACTCCTGTCAGGGGTTATTTACTTTATATTTTAAAATTTACTTTATATTTTAAATTCAAAGTCAACAATCTTCAAAATGTTGGAGGATATGCAACCAGTGTTCTCTGTGTGAAAGAATAAAATCTTTGAATCATATTTCCCTGAGTTCTAATATTTGGTTTCTAAGAAGAGAGGGCTGAATTAATGGAAGCTTACTGGGGGGGGGGGGTGTCTGGGCACAGAATACACATAGTTTTGTAAATGGTAATATAGTGGTTAGCATATTCGTTTCAGCTACAGTAGTCATAAGTGGGTAACATAGTGTAACAAATAATAATTTTAGCCAAACCTCAATTATACTGTAAAAAATAAAATTGAAAATCAGTGTGCTGTTAACAGTTACAACATTAGAACTAAATCTAATATTGTTTTTGACAAAATGGTGATCTTTGCTGAGCTGGTAGGGAATGCACGTGCAATTTTAATAACAATTGGTGGATGGAAGGAAGGGATATATAAATACTCCTGCTTCTACTGACTCTTCCCTGCCAAAGCAGTATTTTCCCTCAGAGACCTCTCTGGTAGTGGCTTTATTTATTTATTTTTATTTATTTTTATTTCTATACTGCCCATTTCTTTGCAGCTCTGGGCAGTTTACACAGAACATTATAACATTATATATTTAGAGCCTGGCTTAGTGGGAATTTAAAAAAAACAAAGGAAGGAAGGAAGGAAGGAAGGAAGGAAGGAAGGAAGGAAGGAAGGAAGGAAGGAAGGAAGGAAGGAAGGAAGGAAGGAATTAGAGCATGGGGGAAAGAATTAAACCTCACCATCGCCTGCAACTTGTTAACCTGTGAAAATGTTACCACACATTTATTATGGAAAAATGAACTAAAAGAAACCATGTCTGAGAACAATGTTTCCATTCGTCGTATCAGCTTTAGTCATTAGGCGTGGATATGATAATGCCGTTTTCAAATCCCTTCCATCCCAGGGGGGGAAAATAACAACCCTCAATAGATGATTTTCTGTAGATCACCTAAGCCAGTAGTACTCAAGTTGGGGTCGGGACCCAAATTGGGGTCGCCTGGTCCCTTCCTCAGGGTCACCAGGCTTCTGCTGGTGCCCGTTTGCCTCCCGAGGGCCTGACAAGAGTGCCTTGCTTCCCCTCAGCTGCTGCTGCCTCCTGCACGCTGCCTCAAAAATTGTTTTGCGCCTGTTCCCACACATACCCATCCCCGCGTGCATGTGTGCGCCGCCCCCGCCATTGGGGTCATGGCATTATGGCGGTTGAGAACCATTGACCTAAGCTATAAGCAAGAATGTCACAGCATATCAAGAGGATGTAGGGTTGTAAACCTCCAATTCTGGAGTTCCCCTAGAATCAATGGCAGCTTCAGAGGATGAGCTCTGTGGCATCACAATTACCACTGAACTCCCTCCTCTTTTCAGGGACCCCCCAAATCTCCAGGAATTTCCCAAGATGAACTAGGGAACTCAACACTGGGTCTCCCCCATATACATATGCAATTTGCCCAAAAGTAGTGCCTTTACATTTACAAACTGTATGCCTATGTAGACTCTTTCCCCATGATTGGAAATATTTGCCAAAATGCATTCTTGATCATGTGGAAAGAGTTTCCGTGCATTCATTTTCTGCACATGTAAAATATTGTGCCTGCATGAAATGAAAGCGTAAAAGCAGGATACATACATTATGCTCAGTTCAGCCAGCTTGGTGTAGTGGTTAGGAGTGCAAACTTCTAATCTGACAATCCGGGTTTGATTCCCCACTCCCCCGCATGCAACCAGCTGGGTGACCTTGGACTCGCTACAGCACTGATAAAGCTGTTCTGGCCATGCAGTAATATCAAGGCTCTCTCAGCCTCACCTACCTCAGAGAGTCTCTCCTGTGGGGAGAGGAAAGGGGAGGCAACTATAAACCATTCTGAGAAAATGAACAGAAAAAAATGCCATATAAGAACCAACTCTTGTTCTTCTTCTCCCTCTGTGCTGGTTGACTCTGTTCACCCACACATCACATGTACAGAGCTATTGCCTCTCAGGTATTTGTGTAAGCTACTTCGTAAGTTATGATGATGGTAGAACATTGCTGTGGCTCCTTAGAGAAGGTGGGGCTATAAATACCAATTAGTAAAAATCAATGCATACAGCTTAGGCCAGACTTTTAGATGGCCTCCAGTTTAAGAGAATTCCATATGGCCTTCACCTTCTTTGTCATCCCAGACTGCTACCCAATATAATTGTATTTGGCTAATAAACTGACATTTTATCTTAGTGTTGGCTTTTTAGTTTGTAGATAGCTGAAAGCCCAAAAGGGAATCTGGCCAATAATACCTTTGTGAAAGTTTGTGTTGTTTTTCCCATTAAGATTCTTGGAGTTGAAAAGTGCAGCATTTTTAGTTTATGCCCTGTAATTCTTTCCTGAATCGCGGGCCTGTTGAAAAAGAAAAGAAAGAAAAGGAATGGAACAAATGCATCTCCGCCGAGTTTATTGATCCATTTCAGTGTAATAATATCCCACTTTATTAAGTTATTATTACCCTGAAAAAGATCAATAAACTCAGAGAGACATTTTTACACTGTTTTAAAATGTCTTGGAGATACAGGAAACAAGATGACATATGCACACCCTTCGAATTCTGCATGGCAGGTTTTGATTGTGGTTCACAATAGGGGAGGTTTCCCCTTTTTTGCATGGGTGAGAGGATTTAACAAAGTTAATTATGTGATTCAGCTGAAAATCAGGTTTCCGCTTTCTAATGGACTAAAGATGGCAATAATAGTAATAGTAATAGTAATAGTAATAGTAATAGTAATAGTAATAGTAATAGTAATAGTAATAGTAATAGTGATAGTGATAGTGATAGTAATAATGGTGGCAGTGAGCAGCAGAAAACTCTCCTGCGACTCTATGGTTGCCAACCTCCAAGTGGCCCTTGGATACCTCCTGGAGTTACAACTGGCCTTCAGACTACAGTGACAACTTCTGCCAAAGTGACAACTTCTGTACTCTGTACTCTGGTCTGGTTTGGCTTCACTTGGAGTACTGCGTTCAGTTTTGGGCATCCCAGTTGAAGAGGGATGTAGACAAACTGGAGTCTGTCCAGAGGAGGGCAACAAAGACGGTGAGGGGTTTGGAGACCAAGACGCATGAAGAAAGGTTGGGGGAGCTTGGTCTGTTTAGCCTGGAGAGGAGATGACTGAGAAGGGATCTGGTAACCATCTTCAAGTATTTAAAAGGGTGCCATATAGATGATGGAATAGAGCTGTTCTCTCTTGCCCCAGAGGGACAGACCAGAACCAATGGGATGAAATTAATTCAAAAGAAATTCCGTCTAAACATCAAGAAGAAGTTCCTGGCAGTTAGAGTGGTTTCTCAGTAGAACAGATTTCCTTGGGAGGTGGTGGGTTCTCCATCTTTGGAAATTTTAAAACAGAGGCTAGATAGCCATCTGACGGAGAGGCTGAGCCTGTGAAGGCTCAAGGGGGTGACAGGTTACAGTGGATGAGCAATAGGGATGTGAGTGTCCTGCATAGTGCCACTATACCCTGTTGAGGCCCCTCTCCTCCCTAAACCCTTCTTCAGCCTCCTTGTGAGCAGAGAAGAAGAACGCTGTGTACCAGCCTGCAGGAGAAGAAACAAAGCAGCAGGCTGGCATCTCTAGGTCATGTTAGCCTCAACTTCAATACAGATTACCTACAGGAGCCAGGCTGAAATACAACCTAGCTGTACAATCATGACACCAGCAGGTGGGGCCTCAAGCTAGAAAATAGGGTTATGCAATTCGGCCGCTGAAACAGCCATTCCCGCCCGTAGAAGCCAGCGCCACACTACAGGGGGGGAGGCGTGGGTGCTGGTGCACCGGTTGACTCATACATGCAGGTGCATAGCTCTGTGCTGTGCTTTCCAAAGTGTGTGCATCAACTAGTGTGCCGGTACCTCTCCTTCCCCTCTGCGGTGCGGTGGTGGCTGTTATGGGCGGGAACAGCTGCATCGCACAATCCTACTAGAAAAGGTGCTGGAGACACTGCTACAGTGTGGCAGTAATGTTGTGTCTATATCCCACTGCCACCAATCATGTTCCTATGTTTGATTCTCTTTCCTTGAACTATGTTTGTGTTTCTGTCTTCTGTCTCACCCTTTGGATTTGCTTGCTGGTGCTAGTTTGGGACTTTTAGCTTTTGACATGGACTGTGCTTGGATTTTATTTATTTATTTATTTGTTTGTTTGTTTATTTATATTTCTATACCGCCCATTTCTTTGCAGCTCTGGGCAGTTTACACAGAACATTATAACTTACATGAAACATTATGCAGACTATAACATCAAAACAACTTTCAAAAACATCAAAAGATTACAAAACCACAATTATAATATAATAACAATTAACAGTAACTTTGGGAGAATCATGGGCAGGCGTCTGGGGGAACCAGCAGGTGTTCTGAGTTGGTTGGCCTCAAGCAAATGCCTGGTGGAGGAGCTCCCTCTTGCAGGCCCTGCGGAACTGTGGAAGTTCGGGCAGGGCTCTGATCTCCTCAGGGAGCTCATTCCATCAGGTGGGGCCCAGGACAGAGAAGGCTCTGGCCCTTGTTGAGGTCTGATGTGCTTCTCTGGGGCCAGGGATCCACAGCCAGTTGGAGGTGGCAGAGCTTAAGACTCTTTTGGGGGTATAGGCAGGAAGGCGGTCTTTCAGATACACTGGACCCAAACTGCGTATGGCCTTAAAGGTGATTACCAGAATCTGGAATTCAACTGGGAGCCAGCCAAGTTGTTGGAGTGCCAGCCGGATATGAGATCTTCATGATGTTTTAGTGAGAATCCTGGCTGCAGCATTCTATACCAGTTGTAGTTTCTGGTTCAAGGATGAGGGTAGGCCTCCATAGAGCAAGTTGCCTTAGTCCAGCCTAGAGGTGACCGTTGCATGGATCACTGTGGCTAGGTGTTCTGGGTCCAGGTTGGGCGCTAATGGCTTGGCTAGGCGGAGGTGGTAGAATGCCAGCCACGCTACCTTTGTGACCTGGGCTTCTGTTGTAAGGGAAGCATCCAGGATCATGCACAGGTTCCTGGCGGAGTGCATTGGTGAGAGCTGCACACCGTCCAGGGTAGACGTGCTTCTTCCCATGGTCCCTTGCTACTAAACCATAGGACTTCCGTCTTTGTAGGATTGAGCTTCAGGCGACTCTGTTCGATCCATTTTGTCACTGCTTCCAAACATCTGGCTAAGGATTCTGGGGGGGGGGGTTCAGGGCAGTCATCCATCAGGAGGCAGTCATCAATCAGGAGGCTGGGTGTCATCTGCATATTGGTGGCAACCCAGCCCAAACCTCCACACTAGCTGAGCCAGAGGGCGCATAAAGATGTTAAATAAAATAGGAGAGGACTGCTCCTTGTGGGACTCCACGTGAGCTGGTGTTGGTAAGATAATCTCTCTCCTATCACTACTCTCTGTCCACGGCCCTGGAGGAAGGAATTCGGCCATTTGAGGGCCGTTCCCCATATTCCAGTGTCGGCGAGGCAGCGAGCTAGGAGCTCATAGTCTACTGTGTTAAACACTGCCGATAGGTCTAATAGTATGAGCAGCACTGACCCGCCCTGGTCTAGCTGGCGTCGGAGGTCGTCCATCAGGGCAACTAGCGCTGTCTCCATCCCATGTCCAGGCCGGAAGCCCAACTGAAATGGGTCAAGGGCTGAAGTTTCCTCCAGGAATGCTGATATTTGGTCCACAGCAGCCTTTTCGACTAACTTTTGGTTTGTGGGCATGGGCATGCCTACAACATCCAGTTCCATCCTCTTACCAAAAGGATTTTGGGCAACCTGTTTAATTATTTCAAATTATTTTCATGCTACTTTCTACCGTCCACCCAAACAGGCAGCAAACATATAAACCTTCAAACATTAAAACATTAAAACAACATTTAAAATAATCTTTGACTACTCCTGCGGAACGGAATAAATAAAAGAGTAAGCCCTAAGGGGGAGGCGAAAGGGCGTGCTCTGTCCGGGATAAAAACTCCAATCAGGAGCCGCGAAGCCTTCCGAGTGTCACTCCAGGGCCAAGCAGTACAAAACCTAACTACACAACACCAAAACCAGGTTGTTGGGCCAACAACAATTACTGGGGTATGCCAAATGAGACAAAAAAACAGTCTTTACCTGTTGGAAGAAGACATGAGAGAGGGAGACAGATCAATCTCCCTCGGTATGAATTCCAAAGTTTTGGTACCATGACTGAGAAAGGCCCTTTCTTGGGTTCCCACCCATCTGTCCTCAGATTTGTGAGAGTACTGGAAGCAAGGTATCCAAAGATGACCATAGAGGACACTCTTACTATAGATCTTGATTGAGTTATTTCTGACATTCATTCCTAGGGTATAATCTGAAGACAGGGTATACTATGAATACTCATGACCCAGCAAACTTGCAACAGCTAAGGTAGTCTAGAACTGATTGGTGCATGTATCCACTAGTGGGAGTTAAAGAGTTGGGGTATTCCTTATAAGGAAGAAAAGGTGCAATTTCCCCAGAAAGATTGGAGGCCTGAAGCTACAGGGAGAAGCATTCTCCCATCAGAAGCACTCCTTTGTATATAAAGTATCTATTAATATTTTAAGTAGGAAAGGTTATTACACCAACTATTGGAAGGACTGTGTTTATATCAATTGTCTGTTATTCTGGATTTTGATTGTTGCTGGGATTATTTGAAATGAATGTTATATGGAATTTCCCCAGGATTGGAGGCCTGAAGCTGCAGGAATTAGCCCTCTCCCCTCAGAAGCACTCCTTTGTCTAAAAACTATTAATATTTTAAGTAAGGAACTCTGCTGCTATTTGTATCCTGATGCCTTCCATATGAATGAAAAGATGCCAGAGACTTCTGTGAAGGACTGATCTTCCAACACAGCACAGCTGCAAGTTGGTGCCTCTTCAAAGGACTGCCTGGACAGAAGTCATAAAGACTGAGGCCTTGGTCTGCCCAAGCACAGCAGGCCTGAATTGTTACCTATTAGTTGCTGTTAGTTGTAATGAATATTGTTCCAAAGATGTTGAAACTGAGTTATAGTTATTTCCACAAATGCAAGTTTCGCAAGGTGGGATCACCCTGTCATAGATGTGAACTTTCTCCTTTTTGAAATAAAAAGAAATTATTTTTTGATCTTGTTGTTTAAGCTGAATAGGTTATACACAGATAGGAGCTATCCATCAAACGTATTCCACATTGATATCCATAATGAAAGACAGGATATCAGTTTTATAAATAAATACATTCATTTCTAGAAGCCTTACATTTCAACATCACTCATGACTTATATCTTGATCAAAGCACGTAAGTTGTAGTTACCAGAAGACCTGTTGCATTCAGTTTATGACAAGGCTCTCTTGGTTGTGTAATAATATGATGGAAGAAGCAGCCATCCTTGGTTCCAATTTAATTCCCAAAGACCCCTCATCATACATTAGTTAGGTTACCAGAAAAATCAAGTGGTTTGCTTCTAACTTTCCAAAACGTTTTAGTGTATCACAGCAATGTTGGAATAGGAGATAAGGCAACTCCTGCTTCCTCTCTGATGGCTAGATAAAATGTCAGCTTTTCTTTCCCATGAAAGGAACTTTGTTGCTTTCTTTTGCAGACACAACTCTTTGAGCTCATGTAAACAATTTCATTGAAGTAGCTGATGATCTTGAGATTTCAAGCACATAGTTCTATCTGTTTTGATACAGTGATATTTTCCATTTATTAAAGTCTTGCCTAAATGCATTTCCTCTTGCAGAAACGAAGTCCAACACTTTTATGTACTGAAAAAGGAACAGCAAATCTGAGCTCTATCAATAAAATCCGGTGTGTGTGTGGGGGGGGGGGGAGCACTAAGGAGCCAAGTACCCTTTTATGTCCCTGTCAACATAAGCCAGAGTTATGCTGACTCATCATGTGAATGCTACCCTGCCACTCTTGGCTGCTGTAGTGGCCATGTGTACAGGCCAGTGGTGTAAATCCCAGTGCGAATATGTAAATGGGAAAGCTGTAGGGTCTGGCAGGGGGTAGTTGTTTCCCTAAGCCATTTCAGTGCAGAAAGTTTCCCTCAGTGGTGGAAAGTTACTCCAACAAAAATAACAAGGTATAGTTCATCCATGCAAGCCCCCCCCCCCCCCACTGACATGGCCATGCTCAGAAGTTCTGGAGGAGCACTGCAAACCAACTATGGACAATACTAATCTTCTCTTTCCTTGTAACAGGCAAGCCCCTCCACAGCACTCAATCTCTACCCCTCTGCCCTACAAAAAAAAATCAGAATGCCCCAGAACTCATTAAGTAGGGTGCATGGCATGTCACAGAACTCCCTGCTGTGGAGACTTTGAGTGAGTAGCATGTCCCTATGGTGGTGGTAAGCACTTAGTACTACTGGGCAAACACTTGGCACTAACATCCGAAGGGGAAAGCATGTGGCTAACATGTTTCATTGCAGAACCCTAACAATTACCCCATTTCTTGAGGCTGAACCCAAAGATGTGACTGTGTGGTGATGGTTAAGCATTGCTGGGGAAGCCAAACCTGCTTCCCCTTTCCCTTCACATGGAGCTGGGTGCTGTGCTGTTGGTGCCTCCCACATTCAAAGCACAGACTGCATTTGTACAGGGATGTCACCGTACATGTTACTGAGTGGAACATGATCCCAGGGAAGTTTCCTAGGTGAAATGCTGGGGCAGAGTGCTATTCCTTTGTCTAGAAATCCCCCCTCCCCAGCAGAGGACAGGGCTTGTCAGTGGTTTGCAGGGGAACAGGAATCAGGGCTCTGGGGACTGAATTCAATTGGGTAGCTATGTTGGGCTGAAGCAATAGAGTCCAGTGGCACCTTTTAAAACCAACAAAATTTAATTCTAGGTATAAGCTTTTGTGTGCATGCACACATAATCAGGACTGTCATTCCTTTAGCAAAACTCTCATAGAATCATCTTTCAACCTTCATATATTGCTAAGGGGCAAGTGGTCGGAGTGTGGGTGGGGCCGGTCCGGGTGAGGGGCCAATCAGAAGGCGAGAAGGTGAGGGGCCAATTAAAAGGTTCCCTTGGAAATGTTGCTAGGCTGCTGGGAGTGGTCCCTGTCTGTGAGCAGTGAATGCCTATGACTGGCCACAATCTCCTTATTGCCTCCTCCGGTCCTTTTCTTGGTGACTGCAAATTTTGCATGTGTGGTGAAACTGGCCGCCTGCTTGACAGATGCTAAACCTGTAGGCCCTTTTCCAGCCCTCCACCTTTCCCCTGGGTGGGGGTCTATCTCTTCCTGTCCGTTGATGCTACCACTCACTGACTGTGATACCCCTTCCCGAGGGACAGTGAGACCCCTCGGCTGGGTTGCTGGTGTTTTTGAGTCAATACCATCAATCTTTGGGTTCTGCCTGGAGACTTGGCAACCACCCAGTTTTGTCTGGTTTTCCTCCCTAACGCACTAGTAGTACCCGAGTGGGGGAGACTAGGTGGTCCAGAGCACCAGCCCATTTGGTTATGTGCAAAACTCAAGTTAACTATTAGCACACAGATAAATTTACACTCCCTCCAGCACACCACATGACCTGAAGCCACAGCACTTATACATGCTCTGGACATGAACTTAAATGGATGCCTAAGCACACTCCTCTTTCCCTACGCTCCTTGCTGAAGAGGGGGAGAGGCTCCTGCGGCCACTTGCCTGCCAGTCTCACTGCTCACTTCCTTGGTGGCTGCTTCTCTGGTGGCCAGGCCAGGCACTGTCCCTCGGCCTGGGGCAAGCAGGCCCTTCTCTCTCTGGAGAGGAGATCTGCCCCCTTTCAGAAGGTCTGGAGCCTAAATACTCGCTCGTTCCTCCCCCTGGTGGAGCCTGACTCCTCCATTCTCATTGGGGTATATGACCCTCTCCTTTCCCTGAGTGTCCTGGGATGTGTAGCAATTACAGCCTTTCCACCCCCCAGCAGCCATTTTAACATGCAGGCCCAGAGCAGCCATTTCAGAGCACCAAGCCACCTCCATGACTCATTTTTCCACAGCCTGGTATGCACTGTGAACCTGCCTGAGGTCACCACCAGAGGGAGATAGCTGAGGCCCTTGTCAATTCTGCCATCTGCCCACTAACTGCTCTGCTGTCACACCACATGACCTGTATTGTATGCAGCAACATGGTCTCTGAGGACAGTGACATGGTGCAACCTCAGTGAATCTGCATCTTGTTCTTTTCATGCCTCCCAGTTTCTGCCAGAATCCTTTAGGAAACAGGTTCACTGCTCCATGGTTACCAGCCGCTGTGGTGCGTACAGCGTTTGGGATTGCACTATATATCACTCAACTTGTTTGCAGAGTGTTAAATATATGTTTGTTTTCCAGTATTGGGTGATGTGATTGCAAAAGAACTTTGAAACTCAAAGAACAATCTTTTAAAATTGAGATCTGGGAAACCATGTGGACAGGGCTAATGACACCTGGGGATAATGCTGTTCCATTACCATTCCTTATTTTTCTCTGTACTGCTTTCTATTTCTCCTTAATTTCAGTTTAACTGGGATCTCTTCTATGTTGTAGTCTGGGATTGGGACATGCAGCGTTCCTCTTCTAGTTTTCCATTCTTGTACTTACAATAACATACAGATTTTTGTTGTTGATGATATACTTAAATGCACACAAACGTGCATGTGAACCACAAAATAACATGGATGACATACATGCTATCACATCAAGAAAACAAGCAACCCCCCCCCCACTCACACACACGCACAAACTGGAAGCTGTAAGAAAAATACATGTATTTGCATAAAATTAGGAACTAATAAAGGAAATAGAAGGACATTTCTAATGCATCAACTCCAGTCTGAAAGACAGAACAGGTATTTGGCAGCACAGCTCTGAATAGTTACACCCTTTTAAGTGCATTGCAGTCAATTTATTTATTTTATTATATTTATTTACCACCCTCCCTTGCAGCTCAGGGCAGTTTACATAGAACACAGGAGAACATAAAGATAAATACATTATAATCCAGAATGACATCAATTAAACAACAGTGGTGTCATAGCAATTCAATGAGTTTAGGAGGATTTAACTCTGTTCTGGGACTGAGCTGGGACTCTGAAATCAGCAGAGAACTTTAGATATGTCATTCACACTGAGGCCACAAGTCTGCAGGAAAATATCCACCATTTATCCACCACAAACTAAACCACAAAACATGCTACCTTGAGGATCAAGCATTCGGAGGTCATATTCCAGGATTGACATAACTTTAGGAACATCTTTTGTGTTTTCCTAATGAATAGCCATCATTTTTAGGGCTTATTTTACAGCATGTAACAAAAAAAGGAGCCCTCTTGAAGATATGAAGCCAAAAATTAATACCTGATAATATTCCTCTCCAGGAATTATCCAAAAGCTAGAAGTAAGACAAAATCGTATTGTTCTGCTGTTGAATGGAATACTGCTGTGTTGCAGTGTACAGAAGACATGATGAGTCCTTTCATTTGTTAGCTGTTTATAAGTCCTTTCTCTGCCTGACTATCCCCACAACACTATTTATCCTCCAAGATCCCATTTAACCATTCAGCTACACTTCATAAAGAATTTAATATGGGTATTTTATATAGAGTGTATCATCACAGTTCTGACCACTGAGGAAGATCCAGTAGGGTCGAAACGCATTTGGTCTTTTTATTCTGTTTTTAATTGTGCACTATAATAAGTAATCAACAAGTTTTACATTATTTTATTGTACAGTTCAACTTCTGAGTTCCTATTTTCACAACACTGTCAGTCTACCCAAAATTGACAGTAAGTCCTCCTTCACAGGTCTGGAGTGATATACATTCTGGAGTGGATTATTTTGTTCATTGGGCTGAAATCACATTAAACTCTGAAGTGGATTTTATGGTTCAGTGGACTGGAAGTGCAGCATTGCAGTGCAGAATCCTATTGCGTATGCTATAAAGCTACATGAAGGACTTGGGACCCCTGCATTTTATATGGGGAGTTTCTGAAAGAGCAAAGAAGACAGTCCTATCTCTGCACAAAGCTATGTTGTGATGCTTTCTTGATGTTTAGGGACATCAAAGTAGCACTGGCTTGGGAGGGAGAAAATGTTCAATTATTTTTACATAATTAGGAACAGGTCAGTATTTCTTTCATTTGTTGTCTTTATGGTTGTGAAAATAGGTTTTGCTTTGTACTTTCAAGTCATGTCTGTCTTCTTTTTAGTCTTTTGCTTTTTTTATGCTGCTCTCAGGACTGTGTTACCCAAACACTTCCATGAGAGTCACATGGTTACTTTTCCTATTAAAGTGCAAAGGCTATTTATGCATGAATATGTTCCCCAGAGAGCGTTATGCTCAGCAAATTCCAAATTGTTGGTGATCCCTGACCCAAAAGATGTCAGTCTGGCCTCAGCCAGAGTCAGGGCCTTTTCAGCTTTGACTCTGGCCTGGTAGAATGAGCTGATGGTTGAAGACATGGCGGCCTAAACAGTACTAAATACTGTTAAATACTGTTATTTCCCACCCTATGGTGGCATATATAGTTGTGTAGGAGTGGTGCTGGTGGTGCAAATGGGGGTTGTATTTGGATATTATTATGTTTTAATGTTATTGCATTTTTAATATTGTGTTTTATTGCTATATGTAATCTTCTTGAGCCTGCTTATGAGGAGGGGCAGTATAAAAGCCAAATAAATGCATCTATAACCGCTCTGCAAGAGCGATATAAATAATTCACTAAGGGCCCTTGGGGCGGGCCCTGTCCAGGATTGGGAAGGGCGCCCATTGGCCCCTTCCCCCTGGACTGACAACCGGAGGGCCCAATCGTCAGGCGAAAAGCACCTGGCGATTGGCCCCTCCGGTTGTCAGTCCGGTGCCAAGGGGCCAATCGGTCCATTGGCCCCTGACTGACTAATTGGCTGGTGGGAGGCGCCTCCTGAACCACCCCCCCCCACGTGGGCTGCCTTGCGCCACCGCCGCCATTACCCTGCAGACAAGCAAGGTAGCCAGCGGCCCCCTGATCTTTGGTCCAGCAAAGGGACAGCCCTGCTGTGGCGCAGCTGCGGCGGAACTGTTCCTTTACTGCCCCAAAATCTCCAGACCCAGCAGGGAGGCTGGCGGCCCCGCCAAGCTTCGGCCCTGCAAAAAGACAGTCCTGCTGTAGCGCAGCAGGACTGTCCCTTTGCTGCTCCAGAAATTTCGGACCTGGCCGGGAGGCTGGCGGGCCTGCTGAGCTTCGCCCCGGCAAAGGGACAGCCCTGCCGCGCCGTGGCACATCCCCAGGGAGGGTTAATCAAGTAGGGAGTGAGTTGTCTGCATGCAACTTCAACTTTATAATGTTTAGTGATCTTCTAGATGCTAGTCAGAAAGTATGTAATACAGAGAGCTAGGAGCATTGTGAATTTCCCACTTGCTGAATCTACATGAGATGGTTCTAGAGTAAGTCTCCTCACTTCAGGGTGCAACAATTGTCCAAAGGGAAATATATTGAATTGGATCTTGGGGCAGCTCTTTATTCTGAAATAGTTTGGCAGGGGGGGGGGGATAATTTTTGCTTCTTTTGTGCACAAGAACACCACACTGTTTCTGTGTAAGCTGCAATGAAGACAGGAAAAAAAGCCAGGGATGGAAAGAGGCATCATCTTATGGTTAGTTCTTCTCTGTAGGACTGGATGGCAAGACCCTAGCATTTCTCAGCTTCAATGTAGTGTAGAAAACCTGTTCCTCCTCAGTTTCTTTGGGGAGGTTACACATATCCTTCCAGACACAACTCTGATGGTAATAAGGAAAAATGACTAGTGGTGTCATTAAAAATTCAGGTCCCTCATTATGATGAATTAGCTAGAAACCCATCTGGTTTTACAAATAGTGTAAGAGTTGTGGTAGAAAGTCCCTGACTTTTCTTCAATCCCATTTCCAAGATGGTTTCCATGGGTTTCCTCACACCTGCCAGTACATCCCTTGATATCTGCTGAGCTTTTCAGAAAGTGGCTAGAGCCATTCTAATGCTGGGCTTGTTATAGGCTGTGCTTATTCATAAATGAAAGCACATCTCATAACTGCATTAGCTGTGCAACCACTGAAAAATCAAGTGGGCTTTCTTTGTAGGGATTTTCACAAACTGGGGAATTGCAGTTTGGTTTGTGGTTTTCGGCATGCCTGATTTGTTAAATGAACTGGTTAAATTAGTGAAGCTCCTGATATGGTAGAATGTCCTCCCTTGGCATGCTGAAGACACCAGACTCACAGCCAGTGAGAGCAAGAAGAGACCCACTCCCTTTCACCAGGGAGAAGCAGAGGGGGGCAGGAGGCAAAGCCCTGTCGCTGCCTCTCTTCTCAAGGGTGATAATGGAGGCCACAGCCACAAGGCTTCTAGCAGGCAAGGAGGGAGGGTTGGAGGGGAGGGCCAATCAGGGTGGGCCTGGATGGACAGGGCCCTGGACAGTCTCCTCCCAGGAGGCTGTTTCCCTAATTTAAGGGAGCGAAATAGTGTTAAGGATATGTATTGAGATGACCAATATACTGAATTGTTTCAGTTAATTAAAACAACCTTTTGTTAGGGATCAAAGATAAATAAATTGTATTTATTTAATACATTTTGGGGTACCTTTTTCCCTTAAGGGGATCAAGGTGGCTAACAATATAAATAAAATGCATAAAATAGGACATATAAAAATACAATCAATCAAAATTTAAAAACAAAAGTTTAAAACTGCTTTAATCAACAACATTCCTAAATACTACAGCCAGATTAAGCATCAGGAATATTTTTTTTGAAATCAGACTACCAGGAAAATCTGTAGAACAAATCTGAGTCCTCAGATACAGAACTGTGCATGCACAGGAAAGCTCATAGCTTGAATAAAACTTCAGACCAATACAGCTATCCACTTGAATCTAAGAAAAAATCTGTGACACAGGTTTGAGTTCCCCTCCCCCTCCCCCCCAAAATTGTTTACTGTATATCTTTCAATGGGTTAATTATTCCTGTCTGTGCACAAGCAAATGAACTAGATGTATTCCAAAATGTTCGCAATTGCTTTCTATCCACATTCCAATCTAGTGAAGTTATTATATCAGATTTATCTAAAATAAACATGTCTAATGTAATATTATGTTATATAAAGTCGAAGTAAAGCGTAGGATATTACCTCATTCAAATAAGTGATATGCATATTTTTATTAGCAATAAACTACAAAGAATAGGTGCTTGCCTGAAGAATTATCGGATTAATATAGCAAATTACTCTCCAATAGGAAGCAAATTAGAAGTGTTGGATACATTTTATGATCCAGTCAAAGTTAGCTCTTGTATGGCTCATTGATTTCAATGGATAAGATTTAAGTATATACTTAATGCTTTGCTGGAAATTATTGAATCTTAACTTTGGCTATATCGAGTCCTATAAAATTTGTATACAATCCTGTTTTGATTCCTTCTTTCCTTCTGAAAGAGTAAATTACATACATGATCAAAATAGTAATATAAAGCCTGGGAAAAAGCTGTATCACAATTATCCTGACCAGCTAATTCATGGAAGAATTAGCTAACTCATGGAAGAATTAGCTGCCACAACAAAAATTTTCATCATAGCTGCTATTGCTTCTCCTTAAAAAGATTGAATGAAGGGGTCTAATTCTATGCCCCACCAAAAAAGGAGGCCCCATCCTCCATAGTTTCCAATAGAAGAGGAAAAATGGTATTTAAAGGGGTCACAGTACCTTTAAATACCTTCAGAAGCAGCGAATGCACATGAAAGTATTTAAATGGCTCACTGTCCCATTAAAATGCCTTCCCTAAGCTATGAGTTAACTCTGAAGGAATTTAAATGCCTTTTAACTGAGGCTATCTGGCATTCCTGGATAATCCTAATTTGAGATAATCTGATAATGGTTATTTCAGATAGACAAGAATAAACTCTGATCTGTATTTGACTAAGAAAATACCCCCTCCCCAAAATAGAGGAATGTTTGACACATCCTTTACCTCACTTAACCCCCCCCCCCCCATGGGAACAACACTGTGAAATACATCAGGCTAACAGGGAGGGACTGGCCCAAGGTAATTCAGTGAGTTTCCACAGCAGCGTGAGAATTTGAATCTTGGTTTCCCAGATCCTTGTTTGACATTTTAACCATGATACGACACTGGTGTAGAATGTAGACAAAACTTTGAATCTGGTTTGTAGTATATGGAAAACCCAGAGCTGCTCCTTGGATTGGCAATTATACCTCTCCTCTTTGAAGTAATTGTATATAATAACATTTTGTACTGTATTTCATATGAGCTTTGAAAATGTCTTATATTTTATGTATACTCTAAAAATCTTTTAAAATAAACAAAAACAATTAAAATAACATAAAATGCACTAGGGGAAAAAACACAGGTTGGAATGCCTTGGAGTAGAAAGAATTGTGAAGTGGACAGTCTTTAGGAAATCTAGCATTTCCTTTCTGTCATTTATTTGCTTTAAATTACTCATTTCATGTCATATTTTGGGGTTTTACCTTACTTCAGCATACACAGTACACCACTACAGTTGTGCATATCCTTGCCCCCCTCCAGCCTTCAAATCAATGACAGTATTTTGTTTGTCATAAATATATATCTTCAGATTTTTAAGCATCCAGAACGGCATGGCTGGGGAAAAATAATTGTGGCATGATTCAGACCTTATAAAACCACTTAAGTTACTGCATTTATATTCCTTCTTTCTTCCAACATTGCTTCAAGGCCATACATAGGCTCATACATCTCAGGAGGTCTCCCACTTGGGCTCCAACCGCCCTGGACTTCCTGTGCTTGAGCAAGATTGTTACACTATGAATCCACTAACCGTAACCTGGGATCTAACAATTCAGTGCAAGAAACCTTGTACAAATTGTTTAATGGACACCGCTTCCAAATCAGCACAGCTCCTGCTAAGTCCAGAGTTGTGCATGATAAGGAAACAGTTCCTCTAATTAAATCTAAGAACTCTACAGCTGTGAAAACATAAATTTTTATCTACACCAGCGGTAAGCTATAAAACTGATTCTAAATTAAAATATTAACTTCTTTTTTTAATCCCACCGCAAGGCAACTTATAAATGGTCTGCACAGCTTATTTATACAAGCTCAGTGCAGTCTAAGACACCAGAAAAGCCTTTCCTGTGTACTTTTACAACTAATTCTGTCCCATGTGCAACATGCTGAAATTTTACTGTTGTTGTTTTTTCTATCGATGTGGAAACAAACAGCAACATCTGGTACAACACTATGATAATAGGTGGTTCTCTTAAAACAAAGTTCAAGTAGTAGAAGCTACAAGAACAAAACAATGGTGACAAATGTTTGTGTGAGAGCAGCAGAGGCTGCTTATAAAACCTCTTTGACCAGCCTCTGTTGGGTAGATAATTACCAGCCCTACCAATACCAATACTTGAATTTAAAAAGAGGCTGGCATAATAACTCCATAGGCCTTACTGTCCTTGAAGGCATTGAACAATATGGGGGGCGGGGGGAGAGAGAGAGAGACTGCCAAGAGTTTTGGAGAACAAATACTGAGGGTCATTCTGCACATCTAAAAAAATAGTGTCACACCAGCAAAACTGTGTGACACTATAAAAAATTGTGTCCCCCCACCATTTCTCATGCTCTTTCTCTCCTGCTTTCTTCTGCCGCCTTTTGGCGCTTCCTGGCAGTCTACATGGCTGCCTCAAATGGCAGAGGAGAGAGACATACTATACACACGTCTCTCTCTCTCTCTGCCTGTCAATCATGCCAAGCAGCCAATCACCCTTTACCCTGTATTAAAGGGACTGCAATGCAAGCTTCTTCTTTTTTTAAGTGAAACTTCTCTATTGGTATGACTATGCATCTAATCATAGATGCATAGTGCTTATTTTAATGCCACCCCCTAGCCTTGAAACTTAAGAAAAGTTTTTTTTCCCATTTTTTTTGGGGGGGGGGTCTGAGTGAGGGGAAATGTTTTTGCCCCCTCAGCTGGTGGGGGGGGAATGTTTTTGCTCTGCCTGGATGACGCAATGCATATTCGTTGCTTCAAGCAGTTTGCTACAAAAAAAAAGCCCCATTCCCGGGAGAAGGGAGAGGGAGGTGGGTGTGAGGGTGGGCACTGGAGATACCTTGGTTATGCATAGCCATTTCTCTAGTGGTTGCTGGTTGCTCTCCTCCTGTTTGTACTACATTGTTTGGGAATCCAGTTTTGTGGATTTCCCAACTAGTGCTTTAAAATGGAGGATGTAGCTGCTAGTTTGCTGCTGGGACACTGGATGCTGATGACATCGTTTGAAATGGAAAAACAAATGTCTGCAAAAAGTAAGCCTTTCACTTTATTTTCCAGATGCGGAATGGCCCTTAGTAGCCACTATTGAAAATAAGCAGGGTGATATTCTCCTTTTCAAGGAGTGCCTAAACTTTTCAAGGAGTGCCTAAAGCAGTGGTCCCCAACCTTTTTATCACTGGGGACCAGTCAACACTTGACAATTTTGCTGAGGCCCAGGAGGGGGGTAGTCTTTTGCTGTGGGACATCGCCGCTACCGCCCGAGCCCCCGCTCCACTTGCTTTCCTGCCAGCGCAGTTGCGCAGTGCCACGCCGAGGAGGAGCCCCAGCCATGGAGGCTGCTGGAGAGCACCAAAGGTGAGCTGGTAGCAGAGTGGCAGGGCAGCCCCCCGAGGCAGCTGCTGGGGAGGAGGACGAGGAGGAGCTGCGGCCCGGTACCCACTGATCTACGGACCGGCACCGGTCCCCGGACCGGGGGTTGGGGACCACTGGCCTAAAGGAGAAGCTGTAAACAATTGCAGAGTTACTATTTCACAATTGTGTTGGTGTAGTGCTTAAGCTGGCTTGGTGTACTGGTTCAGAGCGGCAGCCACTAATCTGGAGAACTGGGTTTGATCCCCCACTCTTCCATGTGCAGCCAGTTGGGTGACCTTGGGTCAGTCACAGTTCTTCTAGAACTATCTCAGCCTCACCTGCCTCATAGGGGTGTCTGTTGTGGGGAGTTCCCCTAATTCACTGAGCCAGTCTGTCACTTTTGGGATCTCCTGTAGCTTCCAAAGTCTCGCTGCAACCATCCTTGCCGCCATTGTTCCGCGAAAGAAAAAATCTCCAGCTTTTCAGGGATCATTGTCTGGCATTACATTCAATAACATATATTATACCAATTTTCTCTTAGTGATTGACATTTCATGCGGTTTACCATTTTATTCCAAAGTAAATCCCATTCTTCTTTGGCAGCAGTTCTCAACCGCTCTGAGTTGGCAACCCCAACAGCGGTGGCGGCAGCAGGGTTAGCGTACTCATGTGCACACATGTGAACACGTGCGCACAGGTGCACAATGGTCAGGAGGTGTGGAGGTGGCCATTGCATGGTTCCTCCGCTGCCAGCCACTCCCCGCCACCTGTCACCACTGCCTGCTGCTTGCTGCCACCCGCCACCACTTATACCTGCCGCCACTGCCGCCGGCCACCACTGGCAACCAACCTGGGGACCCTCCAGAAGGGGCCAGGAGACTCCAAATATGGTTCTGACCCACAGGGTGAGAACCACTACTCTAAAGGAATAGGTAGAGGTAAAGGTATCCCCGGTGCAAGCACCGGGTCACGTCTGACCCTTGGGGTGATGCCCTCTACCGTTTTCACGGCAGACTCAATACGGGATGGTTTGCCAGTGCCTTCCCCAGTCATTACCGTTTACCCCCCAGCAAGCAAGCTGGGTACTCATTTTACCGACCTCGGAAGGATGAAAGGCTGAGTCAACCTTGAGCCAGCTGCTGGGATTGAACTCCCAGCCTCATGGGCAGAGCTTTCAGACAGCATTTCTCCTGCCTTACCACTCTGCGCCACAAGAGGCTCTTCTAAGGGAATAGTACAGTTCAAATTCAGCAACCATTTCACAATACAGTTTTTAACCTGTTCAGCCTCTGTACTGTATTTTAACAGTAGTTTATATATCTGGCCCTGTAAGTGAGGGCCATCCCACACAGAAAAAAAAGCCTTATGGAAGCTCAATGGCTTTTTAAAAATGTGCTTTCCAGAATCCCTCACCTGCTGGCTCCTCTGCTGCCATCTTGCGCTTCCTGGAATTTTGCACGCCTGCTTCAAATGAACAAAACAATAAAATCAATGACAATAAAAATCCCTTCCCTCCCATGCATCCCAGCCCTCCTTTACAAACCCTCCCTCCCCATACCAAGCTACTAGAAATTCTGCAATATTTCCCAGAAGGTGTAAATCAAGATCCAGAAGCATTGTAGTGACCAGTGGATTGCCATTTCCTGGATGGCAATCCACTTGCAATCCAGAAAATGTTAAAGTATGCAAAACAGATTACAAATAAATTTGAAGTCTTCCTAGGGCTCCTCATGGTTAAAAAAAGAAGCAGACAACACATCAGCAGAAGCCAGCAGATGGGATCATCGTGTATTAAATCACAACAAAACACAACTTTTTATAAAACCAGACATCCTCATTTTCTCATTCCCATGCAATGGTGGAATCTAAACTCACTCAACTATTCTGTGAATGATTTTGGAGTTGCAGATGACCTTAATTTTAGCCCAGCATGTAATAATGATGCAGAATACAGATACATGCAAATATTCCTGTGGGCGGTTTTGATTAACATAACATTTTGATACACAAATACATTCTAAGAGCTGAAATCCCTGTTACAGTGATGCCAACAGCAAAGCAGTATTTGACAGATTTTTAAGAAAATAGAAACCAGGCTATTCCAAAATGTGAATATTTGTGGGGGTGTAAATTATTTGTTGTTGCTGTTTTGAATTGAACATGGTCCATTTGTGCTGTAAAAAGTCTCATTTCACTATTGCATGCTGAGATGCTAAACCCAATGTCATTCTCACCTTCTGGAGTTTTTTGTTTCTTTCTTTGTTTTAGTATATACCAGTGCTAGTTCTCCCTGAGCCCCATCCTGCAAATGGGAGATGGTACTCTAGTCTCCTCATGAGAATCTGAGTTATTTGTGTACTTGCTGATCTGCCTAGTATTTCAAACGACGCCTTAAATAAATGCAGAGAACAAAGTTTGTGGCAGACCTATAATATCTCATTAGAGGCAGGCAAAGACATGTATCAGCTGAAGCAATTTAAAGCGTACTGGCAAATTGAATCAGAAATACACACTTACCGAGAGAATTGTGTTTGATCTCCTTAACTATCATCTATGTTGGACTGCATCTAAAGCATCCATTTCCCTTGAATGATTTCTGCCTGTAGAACTGAAGACAAAAGAAGAGAAATATCAGAGTAGAAAGGATGCAAAACATTTTACTTTGTCTCATTAAAATTAGATAGATGCTACCGTGTTAGGCATTAGGGGATTTGGCATTCCAAAGGAGAATGATTCTTGCCCCTCCAGTATTTGCACTTTGTTCCACATGGCAGGAAAAAAAATCAGAATTAGAGCTGGGAGGCTATACTTTGAAAGTATGAACAATGTGACATAACTATAGGACACTGTGCTCATAGCTGCATGAAGGCCAGATCATGTCCCTTATGGCTCTAGAGCTAACTTTGCCTGTCCAACTCAAACATGGAGAGCTAGGCATGACTGGCAGACTTGGGTCCTGATCTGTAGGGGGCTGTGAACACATGAAGTTGGCATTCTGAATCATTGGTTCATCAAAACCAGTATTGTCTACTCAGACCAGCAGTGGCTCTCCAGGGTCTTAGGATCAGGGTTTTTTTTAATATCACCTGTGACCTGGTTCATTTAGCTGCAGATGGCAAGGCTTGAATTTGGGAGTTTCTGCATCCAAAGCAGATGCTCCACCACTGAGCCACAGCCACTTCTACTGATGGCATCTTGTTCTTCCTTTTCAGCTGCTTCACTTGGCCAATTTGTTTATATGTTTAAATAGGCTTTAGGTTTTAGGACTGGTTAGGCTCTAGGTAGGTGGAAATTATGGCTGCCAACTCTAAGTTGGGAAATTCCTGGAGATTTGAGGTGTGAAGTCTGGGGAGATCAGGGTTCTTGGAAGGGAGAAACCTCAGTGGGTTATAATGGCATAAAGCCCACCAGCCAAAGCAGCCATTTTTTCCAGGAGAACTGATCTCTATAATCTGGAGATTAGTAGTAATTCTAGGAGCACTCCAGTGCCTACCTGGAGGGTGGCAACCATAATTGGAACACTACAGATTTTTCTGAGAAAGACTGATGAGCACCCCTTGGCATTTCACGATAGGGGTGGATGGATTCCCAAAGCCAATCTGTTAGGGATAACTGGTCATTGGTCTTCAAGAGGGAACAACATTGGGACTGGGATTTCACCCTTTTGAACTCTACTAGCTTGGGAGAAGAGGGGAGTATTACCCTAAATGCTCATTAAATATTAATTGGTGGGGGAAATTAGCTTAGTGAGATGAGGGTAAATGAGATATTTTACCATGTGTATACAGGAATCCAATTCCTATAGGAAATCTTGAAACAAGTGAGCCTGATTTGGTTCGAAAAAGGATTTTGTATTTTGTTAAGAAACACAGAGAGAAAAACATATACACACACCAAGTATTACAGAGGGGAAAGTTAAACAGGAAATAGAGTCCAAGAAAGCAAAGAGATGGGGTCGATGACATTAGGTGGGGAAAGTGATGCTGGGTATAGAGAGATCACAACACATGCACAACGGAGCACAAGTTCTGACAGATAGAGTTTGAAATTTCTGGGTCAGCCCACAGACTGGCCCGCATGGTGGTGCATTGGTGGTGATTGGTTATAAGTTATAGACAAATCTGATAGGTGAGTTGACATGTGAGGAAAGTAGAGTGGGAGGGTTGGTGTTGTGCCATGTAAGCCCATCAGGTTGAACAATATCCTGGCTGAGCACATCTTGAAGAGAATAAAGTTATCAATGGCTTGGAATCTAAGGAATGGAGTTATCAATTCTCTGTCTAAATCTATTCAGTGGCCCATATTATCTAGTCAGGGAGGGCTCCAGGGGAGCACAATATGGATTCTTAAAGCAGAGGAGATGCTGCTACACAAAAATTACACTGAACTAATAGACAGCCTGGGGTAAGGAGATAGGACTGGAAATAGATAAAAGAGATTCTGGTTAGTTCCTGATGGACTGTTCCTTTCTTATTGACATTTAGATGACCATGACTGGAAAGGGTGTTCTCTGTTGTTCGAGTCCACAATGTGCACATTTTAGCTTAGTCAGTTGGGCAAGTTTCAGGAAGGAAGAGACAGAAAGAGATGTTTGATTCTAGTCCAAACATGATGGAGGTCAGGCCTGGCTTTCCTAAATCTGCTAAGGGCCCCTCTTACTCCATAGTTAGCCTCTGTCAGGCCGGTTTCTGTACACACCAACCCATGCAGACCTAATAATGGACTAGGTATGTGAGGGTGGCTCTGAGGCACACGTTCATTATGGGGCTATCTTTTGGGGTAATAGAGGTACTTGGGCTAGAACAAAGAACTAAGGAAATGGGTGCCAGGGAGATGAGGTTTTGTGTGTGTGTGTGTGTGTGTGTGTGTGTGCTTGCATTTCCTAAAGTGTTAAACGACTGGAGAACATCTGGGATTGCTTCATGAAAGGACAGTTTCAGGATATGTAGGTGATTTTACCTGCTGGAGAGTGGTGTTTTTGTCTGCAGCTGTTTGGGTCCTTCATCTGGTCTGTGTCCCACAATGATTGTTCATGTGTTGACTCATGGCACTGAAAAGGTTGGCCATGCACAGCAATCATATTGCCAGTGGGTAAGTGAGAGGTTGGCTTGAAGCCCTGCACCCACCAAACACCCAACGCTCAACAGGAAAGAGTAGACCAAAATCAGAACTTCTACTTGGGACTTTTACATGTTCCCCTTCCCCGGAACCTGAACTCTTATGTGGAAGAGATTACAGGGGTTCCTCTGTCAAATACATTGGGTAGGTATGGATTGTGAATGATATGATTTGAGTGACCGTACTGGAGGGCCTTTAGGCTACATCTGTGGACTTCACAGCATCACAACTTTTACTGAGTGTACAGGTTTTATATTGTTTTACTTTTGCATAGATGCCAAGAGAATCTGGCCCCAGAAGACCTAGCCACAATGTTCACCTCCAGACTGGATTACTGAAACTGCATGGAACTACCCTTGACTTTGATCTGGAAATTTTATCTTGAGCAAAATGCACATGCTCAGGACCTTATAAGGGCCAGAGCCAGGGCCTTTTTTGCCTTCTCTCCTGCTTGATGGAATGAGATCTGGGCCCCAACAGACCTATCAAAGTTATACAGGGCCTATAAATGGCACTCTTCTACCAGGCCTATAGTTGAGGACAGGGTGACATGAAACAACTATGGATCTCCCTTCTTTCTTTCTCCATATTCCTCTCCATATTTTGGGCTTCCTAGGGAACATCTCACCATTGAGAATAACTAGAGTAACCAGAAAACTATCAGCTAGACAATGGTGAAAATGGTGAAGTCCCCCCTGCTTTTTTTTACTGTTTTATCATGGTTTTTATTGAAATAATTTATATATGTAAATGCCTGTTGTAAAGCACCCCAAGCCCACTTATGGGAAGGGGGTGGTCTAGAAATTAAATTATAAATAAGTTGCTGAAGTTGCTGTCAACCACTTTAGTCATATAGTTTGAGAATGTTTGAGAGAATGTTTGAGAATGAGGCAAAAGGCCATTAATTGTTCCATGCATGAATGACCCCCCCCCTGTAGGTCCATTCAGAGGGGACCATTGTTGGTTTCAGCAAAGAACCTATTAGAATCTTTTCAGTGCAGACTGCCTCCCTCACACTTCACTCTCTTCTCCCCACTTCTTTTTTCTTCCCCCCTCCAGTAAAAGCTATCTGCATGATGAACTGTAGTGATTCTCCACTCTCACAGTGGTGCATAGTGCATTACAGCAAAACAGCTATAGTTATGGCTGATGAAGCACCCACATTACACCTCCCTGGTTTGAACTCTTTGTAGAATAATTACCCCGTGGACTGAAATTTCTCATGCTTGTTTTCAACCTCAGGGTGAGAAATTTTTTGGAAAGCTTCATAAAATCACATTTGGCCATTTTATGGGAGAATGAAGGTTGAGAAATAAAAACAAGTGTTCTCTGCTGGTGAAGAAACATTTCACATGCTTTATTTGTGTTCAGGTAAGTCAAAAATGGTCTCTTTTCCCTTTTTTTAAAAAAAAAATTCTAGCAATTATTCCTAACTGTGCTTTTGACATGGTGGTAGACATTTTATTTAGAAATAAAAAAAAATCACCCTTTTGAAAACCGCTTAGAGGGGCTGCACAAGCTGCTCTTTTCTACTACTATTTAGTGACACACTTAAGATCACAGTGCCTGAGGTAAAATTCCCGCTGAGGCCACATCTTATGCTTTCAAGTACATGATTAAAACATATTTCTCCTGCCTGACTGAGCACTGTGACTCAGCTCACACAAACTTGTTCATCAGTATTCTCATTGCTTAGATATGGGCATTTGAATGGGCTTCCCTGGCAAGCTTTATGACTGAGGTGGTATGAAGGTGCTGTTTAATGACTCTGATGTGGCAATCATCAAGTGATGAATATTTCTATGAATGAACTCAGTTCATAGAATATACAGCTAAAACACACAGCCTCCCCCCGCCCCCCAATTCTCAAATCAAGTTCTGTTTTTTTTTTTAATTCCCTAAGCACTCTGATATTTATTCCCCTGGAGATTTGAACTTCAAGATGTGTGCTCTAATGAACCAGTTCCACTTTTTCCATAAAGCATGCCTGATGGGATGTGTCACTGAAAACAATGGGACCTGGAGAGAACTCACACAACTGGACTTCACACCATAGCTATGTGATCAAAGTGGGGGCGGAAGTCAGGAGACCAAATGACAGGGGTGCTGGTTGCCCTGGTGTATCAAGCAAGATCTGTATATTTCGGTATTTGCACCCTGCTTCCATCCCCCTCCCTGTGAGCCCCCAAAGCTGTTTACAATATTGTTCTCTGCTTCTCACTGTACATTCATGAAAATCACATTGTAAGGTAAGTTAGGTTAGGCTGAGAGAGTGACTGGCCCAGTGACCTTTCATGGCAAAGTAGGAAACACAGGTCTCCCAGATTCCCATCTGCCACTAGGTAGCCAACAACCTGGAAGAAAGAGCTGAAGCTTTTACTGACACAGAACAACATCACCTCATAAAGGGGAGGACATTTTTCTCTAAACTGTTGGCCATCCTATCTGACATTGTACTATATGCTGGCTCTCCACTGGTGCTACTGGCATGCAATGCTTCTCCTGTCTGTCCCATTCCTGTGTCATAGGCAGTGTCCCCTGTCTTTCTAGACATTAGCAGGAGCAGGCACCCGTCCTTTCTTCTTTCCTTCTAGGTACACCATCATTATTGAGGCTTTCTTTCTTTGTTCATCTGCTGGCAGGTAGAACTGGCTGCTGCATGTAGTTAACCTGCATGAGTGGCAAATGTTGCTAGCAGCAGCTGATGCCTATTAAGAGGCACCAGATAATGAACGAACAGGGGGTCAACTGACTGATATATATCGCTTCAGTGCTGTTTCGACTACATGGGTTTCCAATCTGCTTGTAGACCCAATTCAAAGTGATTGTGATCCCTTCATGGCCCGGGGCCCTCATACTTATCAGACCATGTCCCTGGAATAGTCCTGTGTGCTACAGTCTTCAGATAACCTTCTCCTTTAGTGGTAGCCCCTCTTAGGATTGTCCAAGGGCAACGGTTAATTCACAGGATATTTCTGGGGTAGGTCCATTTATTTAGAATGGCATGCCAGAGTGAGTGTGGAAAGCACCATTACTCACTGCATTCAGGAAGGTGTATCCAGCTGTTTTACTCCAGCATCACTTGGTGTTGGCTAAACTGTTGTGACAGATTTAACTGTACATTTTAAAATGTGTATTGTTTTATCATACTCTTGGACATGTAAAGCATTTTTGCTTTCTGTCTTGCTGCTTTTTAAGGTGTTTTGGGTGTGCAGATAAGGTGGAATATAAATGTTTAAAATAAAGCATAGCAACATGCATGCATTCCAGAATGGTTTGATTAATATTACTATCCTTTAGGTTCTTGGGCTCCCTGAGAAGAACATTTTCTGTTGTCTCAGGTAGGAGCCTTGGGGAAGACTGGATGAGATATTAATTGCAATCCCCTCACTTCCTTACCCTTATGGCTACATCAACATCCTATCCGTTTACTCCTCTCTGTCCTCTGAGCAAGGCACATTACATAATCATGAGTCAGAAGGGACACTGGATGTGGTCAAGTCAATATATTAGCTCCAGCTATAAATAAATTCACCTTCCTTAATGTGTCTTAGAAAAAGGACTCTTTGAAAGAGCTCCTTAAAGGCAAGAGGCAACATAAACAGCATGCCACGAAGGATGTTGGATGCTGAATGTGGTGGAAAGGAAGATGCTTGTATGTTTTTTTCTCCCTCCTGCCTCTTGAAACAGCTGGCAATTTTCAAGGTGAGCTTTATAAATGGAAAGAAATTGTATTTCCCCTTCAGGCTGGCAGAGTTAGTTTCCTGTGGGACTAAACTAATAACTTGCTAGGCTACTGAATAGTTTACCCCCACATTCTTCTCACAGAGAATCCAAAATCTAATTGGACTTTCCAGAGCTGGCCTGTCAGTTGTTCTCATTTGCAGCTAATATTGATGCAGATGGAGCTGCCAGCTGATCAGCTTTAAACCACCCTGGCAAGATTTTTTTGAACCTGATGCTCAACATTTTTGCTCTAGAATGCTACAGTGTTACTCTAGGAGTATACATTATGTATGTTTGTGAGAAGTAGACTCACGCTAGGAATGGGGAAATCTGGATTCAGATCAACATTCTACCATTAAGCTCATAGGATAACTTTGAGCCAGTCACTGCCTACCTAATCTTCATAGCATTACGGGGAAGATAAAATAAGCAAGAGATAACTATGTATGCTTCCCTAAGGTCCATGAAAGCAAGCAATACATACCTAATTTGCATATACTAAATGAATTAACTCTACGAGGGAATAATAAACTTTATTTCTCGGAGTAAACACATTGGAAGAGTAAAACAGGTGTGGTTCTATTGAACTCCCAACATGATCTTTGTGCTGAGATTCAGCCCAAATATTCTGGTCACACAGTCCAATATGAAGTCCAGCATGGCTGTTGATGCACATGAACACATCTCAAAAATATAAAAGTTAACAGAAAACAAATGCAAATGTGATACCTTAAAAGCATATATTTCTATGAGCTTTATAAACAGTGTAACATCCACACTATCTAATGATCTCGATCTCATTAAGAAATTCCAATAATAAAAGGGGAAATTTTTACTGATTCTGCTCTTTCATTAAAACTTTATTTCCTCTTCATGCTGTTCTTGGGCATATCCTCTCCTGTAAAAGCAGCATTCAGGGGGTGATTTTGTTCTGTTTTGGGAGCAGGGAAGAGAGAAAATTCTGTTTCACATGGAAATTTCTTACATCAGCAGGGATTGAATACAGGACCGAAGTCAGTATTAATAATGCATGTATGTGGGGGGGGGGCACTGTAATGGATGGACAAAGGTCCTACTCCTTACTGAAACACACCTGTTTTCTTTAGTTCTGCTAGGTATAGAAGCAGATCAGCTAACAACCAACTAGGTTCCTGGGAAAGGCTGGAGGAAACAATTTTAATTTCATTTTGAACTGTACCATATAAATTAATTAATATGGCTGTTTTCTGAACCACTTTATTTTCCCATCTCTGGAAGTAAACACAAGTTACTGTTTTTTGTCCCCCTTCCCCATTTCCCTCATGGGTTCTGGACTTACTTTATTCAGGTTACATTTAGCAGGTGGAAGTTTGGGGTAGAGACCACACAGGTTTTACATCATACTGTCTCTCTGTTGGAATATGTTCTGTAATGGTCTGACAATAACATCAATTGACGTGGAGGCCAAATTCCTGAAGTCTACGAGCAGCTAATACTATACTGTTCATAGGTGAAAAAAGGAATCCCAGTGGCAAGGGGACCGTGTTCCCAGCGGGGGAAGTGGGTGTGTCCCAGGGTGTCACTGGGTTCCGAGTTCTAGTGGTCAGCTGATTGCAAGGCTGGCTCCCTCTCCCATGCTGCACCAACACTCCTGTGAAGTTAATAAAACTGTGGCCTTGTTTAAGCCAACAAAAATGTTTGTGTGTCTTCCTTGAGCCAAGGTGCCCTCCTGCAAGTCAATAGCTGTTTATCTTTATTCCAAGAAAGGCAGATGAATGAACAATCATGTAACACTACAATCTTGCAGTCTAATGTGGTCTTGTTTCCTCAAGCAATGTACTTCATTGGGTTGAAATCTATTTTGATTTCTGCCAATATTATCAAGATTTTAACATCCTCTGACATCCCAATTTTCAAAATATAGCTGAGCTGCTACAGATATTCTTATAAAGTTATTGTACATGCCCAGTGCTTCAGTTGATGTGCGCAGGTCAAGATTTCTGAAAGGGTGATTGATGAAGAAGAGGAGGTGGTGCTTCTTCCTAAGAATCATAGCCGATTTGTTAATGGTTGGATTGCAGCAAGTCAACTGTTAACTCTGTGCATCTCTGCTATTTGAAAATGAACTGGTCAATTTACTTCACTGTTGTTCTTTGTCAGCCAAATAGAAAATCATTCTGTTGGTGTTAAATGCAGTGGAAAAATGAGGAAGTGGGAACACATTAAAATTTTCATCCAAGCTCTTGACCTAAATCAGAGACACTTAGGAGTTGCAGTGTAGTAATTTTGGAAGTGCTGACAATTTCACTTGCATCTTTCTCTGCATTTGACTTGAGTCTGTGCAGGGGTGGGGGAGGGAGGAGAGGAGCCAATGAGACTAGATAGTCTGGACACATTTCAGTTCTTAAGCCACTGAATATAATGATAGAAATTTTTCCTCCAACATGGGTCCACTGGACTGGATCCTATGAAACTATTTCACTAATGGTGAAGTGTTCTTTCAAAACACAGCTCTTTTGTCAGAGAAAGATTTTTTTGCTGCAGAGAAAGACTCTGAAATAAATTGACTTGATTCTTCAGATCCAACATGGTAGGGGACTTTGAGGGAGTATTTGTCCCCCAATCTTACTATCCTTATTTGTAAAAAAAAAAAAAGGGGGGGGGTTATATGATATAGTCAGCAAGTCTGATACTCTGAAAGGTATTGTGCTGCCCACTCTTCCTGGGTGAGGCTTTTTTCTTTTTTGCTGCATTGATCAGGTGTTGCTGCATTGACCAAGCCCTTTGACTGGCATGTGGGTAATTTAGGCCAGAAAAAGACGCGACACAATTTTTGGCAACAACAAAGGCCACAGCTTTATTACAACCCAACCAGGGTTGGCCAGGCACGAGATGTAGAATACTTTCCCGCGCAGCCGTCCGGCTGCTGACGTGGGCTCCAAGGAGCGCCCTGGGTCCGCCTTCCTCCCAGCTGGGAGGAAGGATCCCTTGCCCCTTGTAACCCTCCACCTGGGAAGAGTCCAGTGATGGTTGTTGGGCATCCGCCTCATCCAACCATCCCGTAACTCCTGGCCCCGAGCCCCTGACCTTCCCAGCCGGGTAAGGCCGCGCTCGGTGTTGGCTGATCTCTTAAGGAGACCCCCTCCTCAGGGTCCAGTACGCAAACTGGTCCCTGGCCTAATTATTCTACCTCGTGCCGCACTTCCGCCGCTGTGACAAAGAACTAGAAAAGGGGAGGGAGGGTGGGTGTCTGTCCTCTTGGCTTCGGCGGTGGGAGAGAGCGACCAGGAGCCGCGTGGTGCCTTTTAAACAGGCCCCAGCTCCGCCCTCCATGCCACCGTCGGTGCGCAGCTGGCGCGCCGCCGCTCTCCCGCTGCTGTGTCTTTCCTGCCCCACCCCCCAGCCGCATCAACTGCTGCCTTGTTGAGGCTCGGCCGCTCTTTGGTGAAGGATCAAATGGTTTTGTAGCTTTTTATCAGCCTTCCAGGTTGAATTCAAGGTGCCAGTGCTTACTTTTAAAGCCCCTCATGAACTGGGACCCTTATAATTAAAAAAAATCATGCCTCTATAAAAACCCATGTGGCAACTCTTGCCATCACATCAGCATTATTTTTCCATCTCACCATGTAGGCATACAAAGAACTACCACTGTTTGGTCCTATGCTTTTGCAGTGGTGCCCATATATTGAAGGATGGTCCTTTGTTATTTAGGAGGCATTGCAAAGACAAACTATTTTAGAGAATATTTGAAAGTAGGCAAAGGATTCACATCAGTTTGCTTTCTTTGTCCTGGTTTGCTGTTTTTTTGATGACTATTGATATTATTGAATGATTTTAAATCTTTGTTATGAGCTGCTTTGAATCCCTTTGGAGTGAAAATGCTATGTAAACGTTTTAAATAGATACATGCAGCTAAGACCCAAATTTTAATTCATTAGATTAAGATATAGTTTTTGGATATCAGAACCTTCTTTCAAAACAGCTTCTGGTTTTCAGAAGCACCAGCTATCTAAAGTTGCACTGTGTTTGGGTGATACAGATACAATCACTAAACATAATAAAGCTCAAGTTGGCAGCTCATTCCCCATGTTATTGACCCTCCCAGCGGGTGTGCCACCAATAGAGCAAGAGCACTCTGCCAATGAGGGCCAATCAGTTCAAACTTCATGCAGACAACCACTCCCTACCTGATTTTAAAATAGCTTCTCAGATCAATCCAAGGAGGAAAATACTCAGATATTTCCTACACTAGAGGCAAAGCCCATTGTACCCAGGAATACAACAGGCACTAGGATGCGCACCTGCACTGTGGCCTTCCTGGGGGCTGGCTACATAGCAAAAGCTCCTGCCCACCCTTGGATTCTTGAGGCCCCTCCTCCAAACCTCAAGGAACATTCCTGACCAAGGGATCACCAACCTCCAACTGTGGCCTGGAAAACTCCTGGAATTGGACTATAGAGATCAGCTCCCCAGGGAAAAATAGCTCCTTTGGAGGGGGGACTCTGCAACAACAACTCATCTCCAGGTTCCTGATGCAAGGGCTTGGTTGGGAGGGGGGACTCTGTGGCAGAGAGGTTGCAGGATGGCATAGGTTGGGACCGAGGGATTTGCTGGAATTGCAGGTCATTTCCATGCAACAGAGATCAGTCCCCCTGGATAAAAGCCCTTGCTTTGGATCCCATGGAGGTGCAGGGATGCCAGGCTCCAGGTGGAAAACAAAGAGAAATGCTGGATGGCAGTAATTACTAATAACAATAAACATCAAATAATTCATAAACTTGTCACAGTTTCTTCTTTCAGTGGAAATATTTAATCGATAGTAAAATTTCCTTAAAGAACTGAAAACCTTTCAGTCAGTATGTTCTTCAGTTCAGTTCAATATCAGAGTAAATAAATAGTTGTACGTTAGAATCAAACACGAAAACATTGGTTAGCAAAGAACTTACAGCAGGTTTCTCTACTGCTGTATGTCAACATTCTCAACATTTTACTATTGACAAACTGAGATATTGTTCAGGGTTTGAGAAACCCCAAAAGTGGGATTCCAGGTCCCAGCTGGAGGCTAGCATCCCCACTACTGGTCATGCCAGCCTCCAGGTGGGACCTGGAGAACCCACAGAATGAAAGCCCTTCTACAAAATTCAAATATCAATTCCCCTGGAAGAAAGGACTGCTTAAAATGGGAATGGAGGGCTGTGTTGCACTCCCCTCTTTGCACACATGCACACGCACACACAGAGAAAACACAGAAGACAAAGCATTCCTTCTCAAATCGCAATCCACACAATCACATCTCCAAGTAGGAAATACCTGAGTGTCTCCCTCTTTAGATTGCTCTGAGAAGCCATTGGCCAGAAGGTTCATATTTAGAAGAAAATAATCCCATAACAATTATTATTATTATTATTATTATTATATTAATATTTATATTTATACCCCACCTCCCCCCGAAAGCTCGAGGCGGCTTACATAACCCCGTCCCCTAAAACCATAAAATGACAATAAAAACCGATAATTTACAGTAATGGCAGCAGCAATGGCGTAATCTACTCATTTGCTCTCTGCATCCTCAACTACAGAGGGGGGTGACGCTCTCTACCGCCAGTTTGTGAGGGGGGGCTGATCTTCTTTCCGCCCGGCCTCAGTTATAAGCCTGGCGGAAGAGCTCCGTCTTACAGGCCCTGCGGAATGCTGGTAATTCCCGCAGGGCCCTCAGCTCTTCCGGGAGCTCATTCCACCAGGTTGGGGCCAGGACCGAAAAGGCCCTGGCCCTAGTCGAGGCCAGGCGGGCTTTCTTGGGGCCGGGTGTGTTGCACTCCCCTCTTTGCACACATGCACACGCACACACAGAGAAAACACAGAAGACAAAACATTCCTTCTCAAATTGCAATCCATACAATCACATCTCCAAGTAGGAAATACCTGAGTGTCTCCCTCTTTAGATTGCTCTGAGAAGCCATTGGCCAGAAGGTTCATATTTAGAGGAAAATAATCCCATAACAATTATTATTATTATTATTATTATTATTATTATTATTATTATTATTATTATTATTATTATTATTATTATTATTATTATTATTATTATTATTATTATTTATATCCCGCCTCCCCCAGAAGGCTCGAGGCGGCTCACACAACCCCATCCCCTAAAAACCATAAGGTAACAATAAGTTCCAATAATTTACAATAGTTGGTAACCAATTGGTCACAGTGGCAACAATGATGGCTTAGTCTTACTCATTTAGTATCCACATCCTCAACTACAGGAGGGGGTTGACACTCTCTACCACCAGTTTGTGAGGGGGGGGGGCTGATCTTCTTTACTGCTCGGCCTCAACTATAAGCCTGGCTGAAGAGCTCCGTCTTACAGTCCCTGCAGAATGCTGGTAATTCCCGCAGGGCCCTCAGCTCTTCAGGGCCCTCAGCTCAATCAGTGAGCAAGTCTAAAAATCTTTACACCAGGGCTACTTACTGGCAGCAGGGAAGCTCCTCTTCCACCCAACAAACTTCTGACACTTGCAAGAAGATGGAAGCGGAGAGCAGATCCCTTAGGTTTTCCTGGCTAAGGCCCATGACATACTCATGAGTAAACATTCCCTGGGTAGAATCTTTTTGTGGGTGTCTACATGCAATTTGACCTGTTTGGCCCTCAATGGCAGAGTGTGAACTGATTGGCCCTCATTGGCAAAGTGCAATTGAACTGATTGGCCCATACACATGAGAAAACATTCCCAGAGTAGAGGCTTTTCTTGGCTGTCTGCTTGCAATATGGCCTGATTGGCCCTCATTAGCAGAGAGTGATTTAAACTGATTAGCACTCATTAGCAGAGTGTTCTCTCCCTATTGTCAGCATAGCTCAAGGGACAGTCATTCAGGTAGGGAGTAAGTTGGCTGCAGGCAAATTCAACTTTATAATATTTAGTGATGGAGAGGTGATTGTGTGGTTTGCAATTTGAGAAGGAAGGAATGCTTTGTCTTCTGCGTTTTCTCTGTGTGTGTGTAGAGGGGAGGGCCACACAGTGTCTAAATCTCTTTGCTCTTTCCTCATTTTCACTGTTAGGGATGGCTATGAATAGAGAAAATGTGGTTTGATTTGTTTTGTGGTTCATGCCCAAACCACAAATCAAACAGAACAATCAGATTAGTTCACAAACTGAACTGGTTTATGGTTTGTGGCTGGATTCTGGAGATTTTTGGTGGTAGCGTCACTTGGCCATGAAATTATGTTCACGGTGGGAGGGCAGATAGTTGTGAGTTTCTGCTGGACTAGATGACCCTGGAGGTCCCTTCCCTGGAGGTCCCTTCCAACTCTATGATTCTATAAACACGTCTCCATGATTTGTCCAAAATCACAAAAGAATCTGTTTGAGAAACAAACCTTTCAAACCTGCACAGCTGGATTCTGATCCTAGAATCCGCTGGTTAACAACTCCATTACACTATTGTAGATGTGCAGACTCAAGTCTATGTTCTACAAGAGACTAGATTTTGACAATAGTTAGCGGCCTTAATAAAGCAAAGAAAAGTGTTAATTCTGTGCAAATAATCTACTTCATAAGCAAAAATGAACCTCCTGCTCTGCCAGTTCCTTGTTCATTAGTTTAGGCTGATCCAGTCCTCAGTTGCATTAGTGAAGGCATGACTGCCATTCTGCTGAGACCAAAATCATTTTCAACTTTCTTAGTCACTGTAAATACTTTCAGTCATGTGGCTATACTTGCAGCACTAGTAATACAGAAAACAATTCAGAGTTACTCTGCATTGTGGGTTTCCGGCACTCTGTCCTAATGAGAATGCCAGAACGGTACAAGTAACGAGCTGTCAGTTGCCATCCCGTTTCACAGTATATACTTAAGCTGTGTTGTATCTATGATGAAGTCGAAAACGAGTGAACAGAAATAGAATCTTGGGGGTTTCTACCCTTCCCCCGAAAGAGTTACTTCCAGCCCTTCAAACTAAGTGAATTCCCAGAGACATCATCCCCAGAGGGGAAAACATTGTTTAAAAAAAAAAAGAAGAATGTGAAAGAGTACAATGTTGATGGGCTCTCTCAGTTTGTGCTTTTGGAAGTTTCAACTAAGCTTCACTGAAAAGTTTTAGTTTCATTGGCACTCCTAAGGCACTCTTATTGGGTGACATTGGATTTCTGCACTCAGATTAACTTTGGGAAGTTAATCAGTTAAGAAAATAGGTCATGTGGAATCTCTAATCCGTTTCTGTAGCACTGGAGGCTCATAAGTACTGGGAGCCAAATATTAGCAAAATAATACCAGAAGCTCTTGCATACTGACAAAGAACTATTCCCACTCTGGTGAAGGCATTTCAACTGGCACCATGGAGGAAGATGATTTCCCTGACTGTCCCTGAGTATACCTCCACTCTCCAGAACACTGGACAGAAAAAGAAAAGGGTGCCCTTCATTACCAATTTGAGCATTATCTCCAAAAATTGCAGTTTCATTCTTAAAAGGTAACCAGCTAGCAATAGCCTGATGCAGGGAGCAAAACAGAGCACATTTGCTTCTCCAGTAGCCTTCTGAATGTTTGTTCCACAAAAAGTAGTAGATGGCTCATCAGGAGCCAATAGTGCTCTGGAGCCTTATATAAAATTGAGACTGCCTGAGGCCTGTAAGTTGGAAGAAAAAAAATGCCCTTCTTTCCTGATAGGGTTTTCCCTGAAAGTGACATTCAGCTGAAACACAGGGCCATTCCGCACAACGGGCAATGTTGCTAAATCTGAGCGCTATTGAAAAGCACTGCAATCAAAAGCGGCAGGTCTCAGTAACGTACACAGCCGTTTCTATCGAAAAAAAGGCTTTCCCACTAGCACTGTTCTCATAAGGCACAAGTTTCTGGTCTCACCAAAATCGCAACAAAAAAGACAATATTTTTCCGGACTTCCTCCCGCCCTGGCCGTCAATCAAACAGAACAGCCAATTAACTGTTGTGTTCAGGCTTCCCTTTAAAAACTGTTTAAAAAAAACCTGAAAACACCAGTAGCAATGCATATTCATTCATTCGATGTATCAGAAAGACTTTTTTCGCTGGCGTGGGAGCTTGGACTTAATCATTTACATGCTCTTAAAGTAACCACCCATGCTATTTCTGACCAAAATTATGGGCAGTGTCAAACAGGGGGCTGTATTGTGCTTGGAAACTTTACAGACAATTGCTTGTGGAGGGATTTCAGCCAAAGAAGCATCACATTAGTTGCTTTTGCTGGTTTAAGGGAGAAAAATGGTAATGGTGATCGCGACGCCGGAAGCTCGGGTGCGAGAGGTTAGGGAGGGACATGCTTGCTACCGCACATGTCATTTTTGGATGTCTTGCAGGTTGTTCTCAAGAGTCTAGCATTTTTTTTTAGGGGGAATCCACTTTTGGATTCCCCAAAAAGTGCTACAACAAAGCGATTTTTGCGGGAGTGTTGCAGGAGTGTTGCAGATTGTGTACGACATCATGAATAATGCAATAGCATTACACAATGGTAACATTTTAGCAACATTAACGCTGTGTGGAATGGCCCACAGAATTTCACACAAAAGCCTCCTGGTAAGTTTCCATGGGGCTTAATTCTATTCTTCCTGTTTAATATACATATTAGATCCTTAGGTTGTAGTTAGGGGTATAGGAGTCTAAGTAAACTGGACCTGAAAAAATATTCCCAAATCCCAATACTGGTATGGAACTCAGATTATGTAAATATTTGGGAATGTCATTTCCCCCTGGCTCCTTATGTGGGCCATTATGATCAATGCAGAGGTGGCCAAATTGTGGCTCTCCAGATCTACAGGGACTACAATTGCCATGAGCCCCTATAGCACATGCTTAGTGCACATGCTGGCAGGGACTCATTAGAATGGTAGTCCATGGTCATCTGGAGAGCCACATTTTGGTCACTCCTGCATAGAGAATGGATCTGGGGATTGTGCGGGGATGCGGTTTTTTGAGTAGGGGTGCCAAATCTGCAGCTTAGGTGCTGGTGCTTCTCTTCAAAAAACAAATGAGCAAAACCAAGTGTGAAAAAGGTTGAACTAGGGAGTTCAGATCTATGGACCCCGTAAGAAGGTGTTCTCATAGTCCATTGTTTCCAATGGTGGGGGGAAATTATTTAAACTTTAAAGGGAACACAATCCCTTTAAAATTTAAATGCCTTTTGCAAGCCACACCCATGGTTCACTGTCCCTTTAAATGCCTTCTCCAAGTTGACAGTCCAAAGGCATTTAAATGGAACAAGAACCCTTAAAATGTAATAACTGCAAAATCCCAAATATTTTCAAGGGTTTTCTGGCTCAGTCTCTAACCATCTGAAATAATCCCCCCAGGTACTGATAAAACTCAGATTAGCTAACTGCACACCACTAGCTGTAGTGAAAGATAGGGATCCCTTTCAAAACCCATTTTAGTAGCTGGATGCAAACAATTTTTTGTGTTATTTCAGACACAACCATTTTAAGTACCTGGCTGCTAATGAATTTTATTTACCTTTTTATACAAAGCTGTGTGTATACTGTTGGCCAAGTAGGGCTTAGCCACTTGTTAGGTAAACTACTTTCTTATATTTTAACTTCTCCTTTGTGTTTCTGCATCACTGTTGTTGTCTGTTTAAAATGCCTATAACACTTCCAGTAGTGCTGCTCCCCCCACCTTTCAGTGCATGGTCATTCTTGCATTGTTTTTATTTTTAAAATTAGAATAGAACAATAAAAAAGTTCAACTACAAGAAAGGCCATGTGGCGAAAAGCGGGGGGGAGGGGGGATAGAAGCACTATTTGCTTCAGAGACATCTCATTAATGGAATAAAACTCAGTGTATGAAATTCCTTTCCCTTGATTGCTTTACTTGAAATCAGGCCAACAATAGGTAACATCTGGTTAGAATAGCAATGTGAAAAGGGCCAGAGAGAGGGCATTCCTCAGTATATTGATGGTATATTTTACCGTTTTGCTCATATAAATCCTATATGAATGAGAGCTATGCCATGTCCTGAATGGAATGGCACCTAAGGCCATTGGGTACAGGGGTAGTCAAACTGCGGCCCTCCAGATGTCCATGGACTACAATTCCCAGAAGCCCCTGCCAGCAGGGGCTCCTGGGAATTGTAGTCCATGGACATCTGGAGGGCCGCAGTTTGACTACCCCATGGAACTGTACTTAGGGCTGAACTGTTAGGCTGTCTGAACAGGATAGTAGTATGGCCACTGGAAAGTATATGAAGCTCACTGGGTCTGCAAATTCTGTTTTCCATTTAAGAAGTTTACTCTTTACATGCTGTACAAATTAAGTGGAAATTGCCAGCAGAAATCAAAATAGTAGCATTCCAGCAACAGATTGACTATTCAGGTTAAAGAAGTTCTTGTCCAAAGCTTTCTGTTGCCAACAGGTAATTAAAGTCTTTTAAGTAGCATTTGCCAATGATCCTGTCAAAGCTGATGAGGACCATGATTGGTTTTTCTGCAACTAATTAGGCAAGACAAGGTATTACCAGTGCAAATGTTCCCCCATTAAGAATATGGGAACAGAATCATGGTTTTTACATTCGACAGTGTTGAAATGGCAAGGGATGTCAACATTCATATTTAAACTTCAACTGAATTGGTAGTGATGGCTTATGAGAACAACCATTTTTGATTATTTAGGGTTATAATTTCAGCAAGGTCAGTTTCAGACACAGTTTTAAAAATATGTCAAACAATTCTGGTTAATGTTTTGAAGCACGAAAGAAACACTATTTTGTACCATTACATAACAGTAAGCTCTGTTAATAATGCAATGGGGCTTTTATTAAAATAAACCTGAACTATTATTAATAGGATGGATAAATAAATCATCAAATACCTAAAATGGTTAGGGAGACCTTCAAAAGTTTTGATTCTCTCAATGGTAAAAGATATACTGTTTACAAAAATTATCTATATGTATAACAGCCATCTGTGTCCCTCATAAAATTCTCCCAGCAGAACCACCAGTGGCTATAGCATAGGTTTTAATAGAACAACAAGGACTTTTCCGCACATTGAGCATTATGGCGTGAAACCTGCTGTATGGCAAAGTGCAAGAAATAATCACGACTCACCAGCACTCCACACCTCTCAAGCTGTCTCAAATGTTTCTGGGCTTTTTTTGCACATCTTGCACACTCACTGCCAGAAACATGAGAAGAGAGTGCAAAACACTTTAGTCTTGTTTCGCTTTGACCTGCCTACCACTGTCACCAACCAATCCCCTCCTGGCATGGCTGATTGACATATGAACTTCGGGCAACCACCAAATGTTCTTTTAAATAGACTTATTCGTTTAAACACCTATCCAAATATTCATAGAGGCACAGACAATCACATCCGAGGCGTGTATCTGCCTATTTGTTGCTCCAGGTGGTTCTCCATTTTTTTTTAAACTTCCCATACCAGGAAGAGCGGAGTGGGAGGCAGGTGCATGGGTGGGACATTGGAGGCGGATGTAGCACTTCTTCACCTCCATACATTTCTTGTGTTGGTGGCCTGCTGGTTGTCCGTCAGGTGCTTTTTGGGTTGGTGAATCCACTTTTTGAGATTCACCAACTCATGCTTTAAAATGGCAGATGTAGCGAGAAGTTTGCTGGCCAGACACAGGAGGTTGGTGATATAATGCAAAGTGGCCAGAATATAGCATCTTCAGATGGTAAGCATGATTTATGATGTGCAGAAAAGCCCCTAGACTTGCTTGAGGAACAGATTTAGTCCAGAGAAGAAATCTAAAAGGGAAGCTATTTATTTATTTTTAAAAATGATCAGTACACTAAAACTACTGATGCCACAGCATAGATCTACTTTGTTGTTTTCCAGTTGATGCTGGGTGGCTGTTGTACAAAGCAAATAATTTGTCTGGGTAATTTTTAGAGTATTGTATAGCTGCATCTTGCCAGCCGTATGAAAGTGGACATGGAAGAAAGAAATAGCAGGTGTTTTATTTTATAGCTGCCTTCTGTTTATTCTTTATGTTCATTTGTTATTGTATAAGAAAATGAATAATTTCAGTGCATTTTCAGTTTGAATGGAGTGCCTTGCCCATTTATTACCATTGACTTGCAGGTGGACATGTGGGCTAGGAATAAGTCTCAAACACAAATCTTTTGGCAAACAGGCCACAAATTTAGTAACATCCAAGGGGAAATGGAGCCTACTCCTGAAATATTTTTGGGTCATGTGACCCAAATTTTCTGCCTCAGTGGCACCCTGAGACTCCCATCCTGGTCCCTAGCCAGGCCTACGGATTCCCTTGCCACTGGGCATCCTTCCAGTAGAGAGAATCCAGGGAATGATTCAGGAGGCATAGACCTCCTTCAGCCCCACCCCTATCATTGGCTCTACAGGTGCAGTTCTTGGGCTTTCTCATCCGGGTCAGCCTATCCCATTCAGCTGCCTTATAATAAGGTAGCTTATCTGGGGACTACTTCTACTTACCCTTCCATCTTCCCCATCTTTATTATAGGCTTCTTCCCATTGCCACCCCCCCCCCCACACACACAGTTTATTAAAGCATAAACAACCATTTTTAACAGCAATAAAAAGATCCCATTTCGTAATAACGTACGTTCCATAACATTCAGAAATTAGCAACCAAGGGTGAGTGGGAGGGAAGTTCCTCGCTCAGCTGCTGTGGGAGAAGAGGCCATCCCCGGCTCACATGGCACCTTATAAAGATACCACATGCCCCATGCCTCCCCTCCTTGCTGCAGACTGCATGCGCCTGGCTTCCCCCGCCCCTGACAGTCCGCCAAAGAGCGCCTTCTTCCTCTGCCCGTCCGCCACCTCTTCAGTGGCAGCCACTTGGTGAGTCACAGCCATATTTTATTATTCTTACTCCATGCATGTGGATACCACATCCATGGAAATGAAAAAGCAGTACACAGGATAGACTGACTGGATATGTAGGTTAGGCATGTTAGACCTGTATTGCACCATATCATACTTTTTTTCCCCTGGAGTTCAATTTAAATCAAATATCACATGTTGTAACTATTACTATGTAAACTTTAGCATTTGGCAAAGACACTGTAGAGCCAGTGTGGTGTAGTGGTTAGGAGTGGAAGCTTCTAATCTGGAGAGCCAGGTTTGATTCCCTGCTCCCCCACATGCAGCCAGCTGGGTGACCTTGGGCTTGCCACAGCACTGATAATGCTCTTCTGACTGAGCAGTGATACTGGGCTCTCTCAGCCTCACCTACCTCACAATTGTCTGTTGTGGGGAGGGGAAAGTGAAAGCAACTGTAAGCCACTTTGAGATTCTCCCTGGTAGAGAAAAGCAGCATATAAAAACCAGCTTTTCCTCTTCTTCTTGGTAAAATGTAGCATTTACATTGCAATCCTAAACAGTTACTGACTTCTGAATCAGTTGTAGTCAGTGGGCTTGGAAGAAGATTTTACTTTGCCTTGTTCATCTAGTTTCAAGAGTAGTCATAGTCATCTCTCAAGAGATACCATACATATCACGCTTGGATGGAATGACCAAAATATGTATCTTTTATTTGTTAGGATTAATTTCTGATATTGTATTTCAAAATGCTGTCTTTCTAAAGTTTTGGACAGGGACCTTTCTTAGTTTGTCTTGAATGCATTCTGATATTTAGCTTATTATTATGCTATTGTACATTATTTTATCAATATAGATTTCATTAAATCTAAACAGGTCAAGAAAGATTTTAGGATTTTTTAAAACTATGTTGCTGTCAGGTAATCTGGTTGCCAGAATGAAAATATTTACCTGTTCTCCTACCCAACTACAAAGGTGATAAATGAATACAATGCTCTCCTGACTCAAGACCGTGTTTTATTCCTAAAGTGAGTTGGTTGCTCACCCTCTTCAGGAATTTTTCTAGTAAGGTATTAATCCATCATATTTAGAAGAAAGGATATATCAGCTTCTTTATCTTTTAAGTTAGGTTTGCAAATTTGCTGGAATTAGTTTGCTTTGTTATCCCGACCTTGGTCCTTATCAGTTAATTGGAGCCAGCATGAAATCCCAGACAGCATCTCATTATTCCAGGCAATTAGTTACAATACCTGGCAAAAACTACCCTATCCCATCATGAGAAAAAAATGTTTTTCTTTCATGTGATGGATTTTCTATGGCTGAAGATGGCTCCAGGCTTGCACAATTTATGATCATGGTAACAACTAGAAGGTTAAGTGTTTTGAGGTGGATTCGTAAAATGCTTAGAGTGTTTGGTGCAAAATTGACTTGTACTGCAGTTAAGTATTTTGTTGTGAGCCTGGCTGTGACCCAATCTACCCTATAGGCAGACCACAAGAAGTGGGGGCTAATAAGGGCAACACCCAAAAAATGCCTTGTCCCACCAATCAGCTTTCCTTCTATTGGAGAAGGCAGGTTAAAGTGTCTACCATCACCCACTCCTCAAGCTTAAAAGCCAAGTGCATTTCCTGCCTGAACTAATGTATAGCTTTGTGGAGCTTGAGTGAATAGGTAAGTACCTCTCCCCTGTCCCCCACCAACATATCAGTATGCACTAGGGAAGAAGCAACACTGACAAGCCTTCTGCCATGTGCAGCAAGCACAGGATACTCTTCTTCCATGCCACTCCATCCCTGGCCCACGTAATGCTCACCTGGATTCAACCAGGGCCAGGGCTTTTTAGGCTCTGGCCCCTACCTGCAGGAATGAGCTCCTGGAATAGCTGTGGGTCCTGACAGATCTAACACAGTTCTGCAGTGCCTGTAAGATGGAGCTCTTCCTCCAGGCCCTTTCCCTGACACTGTGCTCAAATTCACACCAATTTTCAAGGAAGAGGAAGTGCCTGAAATGCTGCTGGGCAGTAGTGGGGAAATCACAAACTCCATTGGCCTCTACAGGGCTTGGAGCTTTTTTTCAGACTCCCTGTGAGGGTGGGGACTGGGGAAGCATGCTTGATGGGGTGGAGGGAAAGGAAAAGTAAAGCACAGTGCTTGGTGGGGAATGTTTCTATGACTCCAAGCGGGATTTTTTTCTAGGTCACCATAACTTTCCATCCTTGATAAAACAATGCATGCTCCACATGGACACCAGGAATAGAGGCTTGTTCAGAGAATATGCTTTGTTTAGTATAAGCTTGAAAGATGAGTCCTGAACTGGTGACCCATCACATCAGAGGTATGGAATCAAGGATGCAGGGCTGGCCTGGAGACTTCAGGAGTGGTCCTAGAAATGATCCGGAAGGAGTGGCATTATTCCATCAGTCCAGTCGTCTGCGCCAGCTCTGTGAGGTAGACATGAGATAAAACACTATGTAACACTCTATTCTTTGCACATGTCTGATGCGTTTCCTGGGACATTTGATTTTGTTGCAGCCAAAAAGATTTTTTTAATCATTAAAAAGTTTTCCAGTCTGCTGTGTGGTTGGATAACTGACACTGGGCAAGGGCCCTTGGCCCAGGATGAACACCATGGATTCCTCACAGATAAAATAATCATTACATTTTAAATTTTAAATATTGATACCTTCAGCCATCCTATTAAACAGCTAGTGCCTACATTTTATTTCCACGGCAACTGGCAACACATGGTGGAATGAGCTTAAGAATTCTGATTTTTAAGTACAGAGCGAGTTCACTGGGAGGGTGGTACAGAAAATAAATCAGTCAGTCAGTTATAACAGATATTCTGGGTCCTCGTCATCCAAAGCGGCCATTCATGCCTGAAGCAGCCAGCTCTGCGGCTTGGGGGGGGCACCAACACACCGCTGCGCACGCCTCCCCTCTGCCCCCATGCCGCCAGCACAGTCAATTGCAGCTGTCAGGGTCCTAACAGGTACAGTGTGGAGGGCCCATATCCAGCCTGTGCTAAGGCAGCTGCATTGGTTGCCAGTTGTGGTCTGGATCAAGTTCAAGGTTTTGGTATTAACCTTTAAGGCCATTTGCAGCCTGGGCCACACCTATCTGAGAGATCACCTTGCTTCTTATTCTCCCCACAGGGTACTCCACTCTGTGGGTGTGAATTTTTTGGAAATCCCTGGCCCGAGGGAGGTTTGCTGTGATTCTTATTGGATTTTTTTCTCCTTTCTTTTTTTAAGATGGATGGGGCATTACAGAGTAAAGATTCAATTCTATCAAAAGGAGGGAGGAAACAATGGGAACTCTGAATGACTTTAGATCAAGGTCTCAAAAGATACTATATTTCATGTTTAAGAACTGATTGGCACGAGACTTTTAAAACAAAAAATGCCCAGTCTCTTCTTCTCCCACCCTCAAGAAAATGTACTATTCCAGAATGCTCTTGGAGCATGTTTGGTAATGCATTCTCATTGGCATTTGATATCTTTCCAAGTGCCTGTAAGAGACCTTCCAGTCCACTTAGCAAGAAGAGTGAAATAATGTTGCTAACCACAACAGACAAAATGGCTCCCCAGTAAGAAGGACTGCTGAGTAAAGATAAAAAAGAGTGCCAGGAGAAACTTGAAACACTTCAGTTATATCATTAATACACAAAATTGAGGATAACTTAACCAGATCCACCATTTTGGAGTCTGATGGTCTCTCCTTAATGTTCAGTCAAAAGGTGTTTAAAAATTCATCACACTTTAAGCATTAGAGTGGAGAACAAAAGTGAGGAAGCCATACTAAAGGGATGGGATGAAACAAAAAGGTGTAGACATTTTATATGTGTGGGCCCAGTTTATAAAAGGTCATCTTAAAAGACATAATTGAGGAACTTTGTTGGGAAAAGAACTAGTGAAAAACATGAAAAACATATATATAATTCTCCCTACAAATTTGTTTGGTTCATCAAAAGATTTTCTTTCCCTTTCTGTCAGCACAAGAAAATGTGGGTGTGGGGTTTTTTGCATATGCAAAGGGGAGAAAGAAACTTGGGTTTTTCATTGTATTACAATTCTTAATTAAAAGATCATGGAGCATTGTTGTTGTTTGCTCTTCCTAAGGAATGAGAAGATCAGGCAAATTGCAGTTTCCAGCGATCTTTGCATTAGGAACTTCTTTTGGATTCTGCAGTCAATAAAGCTCCAAGGAACATCCCTTGGTGTTTCCTCTTCACTAAGGTGACCTTCACTAAGGTCCCACTTTTGGAAGGCCATCTGGGGATACCTGGCAAATTGTACTTATTTTGAAATTAATATATATATATATATATATATATATATATATATATATATATATATATATATATATATATATATATATATATATATATATATATATATATATATTACAATACTATTTTTGTGTTCTATGCATCCTATGAAATTTTTTGTTGCTCCATATAGACCAAATTTTTAATCAAGACCCCCCCCCCCCCAGTCAATGGTGTCCTGCTGTACCAATGTTAAAATCTGGTCACCTTACTCTTCACTACTCATGAAAATGTTAGGGAATGTCACAGGAAAGATCATAACAAAGACATCCTTACGGAGTCCTTCAGGTTAAGGACACTTTAATGGTTCATTTGTTAACGCCGGTGATCTTTCCAAGCTTTTGTATGCATTTCAGAAAACAAATGTAATTTAGATAATGCAAATTGACTGGTGATATTATTGGGGTTCAAAAGACAGTATAGTACTACATAAATTGTTCAAAGTTGGACATATGGCCGAGAGCAGAATGCCTGCATAAAGCAAGCAATAGATGCCTGTGTGTGAAGTTAAAATGATGGAGATTTTGAGGCTGGCTTATTGTTATGATCTGTGAAATGCTTGACAAATGTATAAGAATGTTTTATACTCTAATAACTGAGTTAAAATATATACATAAAATGTCCAGGGGGGGGGGTTGCCAGCAAATCACAATTGACTTATGGCTACCCTGCAGAGTTTCAAGGCATGAGACATTCAGAAGTAGTTTTCTGTTGCTTGCATCCACAGCATGACCTTTGTATTCCTTGGATGTTTACCATCCTAATTCTAGCTAGGGTTCAATTCTAGTCAAGATCTAACTTCAGATTTTAAATCATTAAAGCATATAAATTGCAATGAAATATGTATGCATAGCTTTATTACATCTTTTTAAACAAATGTAACCGACCCTGAGACCTTGGGGAAAGGCAGAATAAAAATGTAAAAATAAATAAAATAAATCCTGTTTAATAGATGAGATCTAGCGAGATCCAGCTAGCCTGGGCTATCCAGGTTGGGGCAAGGTATGAATTGCCCATATGGAAAAGTCATCTTTGTTTAAGATATTTGCATAAGAAAAAGAAGAAAAGTTGTTTTTTATGTCCTGCTTTTATATACTTTAAAATGTCTCAAAGTGGCTTACAATCACTTTCCTTTCCTCTCTCTGCATCAGGTATAGATTCTCCAGTTTAGAGTACAACATTCTTAACCACTGTACCAACTGTCACAAACTGAATGGGAAAGGATTGGTACTATGTTTTAGAACATTGTGGAAGAAAGCATGACAATCTGGACATTTTGACGTACTTCACAGTTAGAAGCATAAATAAAATATTTTATGAGAAGTGTCTATATTAAGAGTGAGAATCTATGCTTAAACTGAAGCCAGCACAAACATACACACACACACACACACACAAACAAACAAACAAGAAATAGTCAGTGAATGGATACAAAGCTAGCCAAGTAATTGTATTTTAAACTTTTAAAAATTCCAGTGACTTGTGACTGACAGTAGGGAGGGAAAAACAATGAGGAAATTACAAGACAAAGAAAATTGGTCTCCAACAACTTTGATGATTGAAACAGAAATGAAAACTAAAAATAAATGGTCATTTCAGAATAGGATGCTTCTGTAAAAGTTGTTGGGCAGCCATGGAGCCAAAGGAAATTGCCTACCCATTACTATTTTTAGGTTCTCTAAGTACAGAGATCAATATGACACACTGTCTGTAGCTTGAGGAACAAAAGGAGTGAAGAGACAGTGAAATCTGATAACGTATTTATTGAGTCAATTCCTTAGGTGCAGACAGATGTAATGTAAAATGCAACATTCCCCAGCAGCCCACAGCTAAGTGTACCCAGTTGTCACGAGAAATGCAATGATGCCTACACAAGCTTTGTACTCGTGGGGTTAGTTCTAAGGCTCATTCTGCATGAAACAGACTTTAGAATTGCGGCTGCTCTGTGAGGCTTATTTATATTCAGAAACCCATCTGATGGATCAACATGCCAACAGACATTTTTGCATGCATTGGTGGTAGGGATAGGCATGAACCAGGAAAACGCAGTTGAGTTTCCAGTTTGTGTGTGCACAGTTCATGAACCAGGAGTCACCACAAATGTTTGGCCAAGACTTCCTTGGGAGGCGGTGTGTTCTCCTTCTTTAGAAGCTTTTAAGCAGAGACTAGATAGCCACCTTATATAAATGCTGATTCTGTGGACTCAAGCAGATTGTAAGTGGGTGGGCAGAAGGGAATGTGTCAGTGCTTGGCTCTTGTGTCCCTTTCTTGCATGCCCAGGGAAATGCCGATTACCATGTTGGGGTTGTGAGTAGGGTTGTGCAGGGGCCCCGATTTGGACCGTTTTGGGTCTGAATTGGCCCGATTCAGACCAATTCAGACCGATTCAGAGCTGTCCGAATGGATTCAGGGCCAATGCAAGTCAATGGAGGCCATTGACTTGCATTGGAAAGGCTCCCGAATCGTTTCGGACGATTTGGGGTCAATGGAGCCATTGACTTGCATTGGAAATCCTTCCCCCGCCTTCCTCGGTCCTCCCTGAGACCACTGAAAGTTTTAAGAAGATTGGACCAAGGGGTCCAATCCTAGGGGCTCCCAAAGAGGGTGCCCCTATCCGCTCCATTGGCTACAATGGAGTGGCAGGTTCTTTAGTTTGAACATGTTTCCCCATAGACTTCTATGGGAAATGTTCCTTGGGAGCCCCTAGGATGGGACCCCCTGGTGAAATCTTCCTGAAACTTGCAGGGGACTCAAGGAAGACCCTCCCTGAGCTCCCCTGCAAGTTTCAAGAAGACTGGACCAAGGGATCGCTTCCTAGGGGCTCCCAAAAGCATGAGAAAAAAATGATTTCAGCAGGTAAATTGACAATTTCCTTGTTCTGAAATCATTTTTTTCTGATCCATATAGGAGACTTGGCAGGATTAGTGTCTGGAAGAGATGAGCTTTGGTCTTGAGAGAGATGTTTGTCTACTTCCAGAGGCACCATTTGAGTGTGGAAAATGCTGATGTTGCTTGGCCAATTCTTTTGTGGGCCTCAGTGGTAAATGGCACTTTCTTTTCTTCCACCAATGAGCCTAAGTATTTATTCTTTGACTTGCCCAATTTGGGCTCCATTGAGGTATACATTTGTTGGTGATGCATGTGGTTAGGACTTTGGTTTTTTCCAGTAAGCTGTAAGATTAGGAGATGCAGGCAGTGTCATAGAGCATGTTAGTAGCCTTTGCATCTTTATCAGGAAATATTTATTTATTTATTTATTTATTTATTTATTTATTTATTTATTTGATTTCTATGCCACTCTTCCATATGGCTCAGGGCGGTTTACATACAACATGGGGGGATACATGGAACGAATTAATATATAATATAAACAAATACAACAACAACAATAATCTAAATAACATATTTTCAGTGATCTTAAATAGTATAACAGGAACAGAACTTAGCCCTTAGAGAGGACAGACTGGTTCAGGCCATGGAGAGGCTGTCTGAGGGGGAACCTGTTATCGGTCTCAGGCAAATGCCTGGTGGTGGAGCTCCCTTTTGCAGGCCCTGCGAAATTTTGGGAGTTCAGACAGGGCCCTGATCTCTTCATGGTACTCCAGTGGACACCGGGGAATGGTAGAGGACAGGGAGGTCTGGAGGATCACTGTCCATAGGGTCGCGATGGGTTGGACACGACGTTGCAACTAACAACAACAATGGCACTATCATCTGCAAACATTAGATCTGTCAGGATCTAATTGAATTCCACATATATTTTTGAACCCTTTTCTCATAATGGCATCAACTACAATGGGGAGAAGCCACATCTCCTTGGTGCCCTCCAGTTTAGATGGTAAACTTCTCTGATAGCTGATTTCAAATTCGCACTTGGATTGTTGAACCATCATATGCTGTTTGGACGAGTGTGATTATTTTGGGAGGCACATTTTCAGTATCCAGTACCTTCCATAGAGAAGGCTAGTGAACACAGTCAAAATCAGATTTGAAGTCATTAAAGAGAGGCTGATGCCACAGTAATTTTTGCATTCTCTGATGGTACTATCATGGCTTTTTTCCATAATGGAATGCATTCTGAGTGCCATATGTGTGTTAAGAGAATGTGGAGCTGCTGTAACAGAATTTCTTCCTCAGCTTTAATCATTTCAGTAGTAACTTGGTCTGCTCCAGGTACCTTTCCATTTTTCAGTGATTTTATTGTGCTTTTTAGTTCATTGATATTTGGCTCACTGCTGATGAGTATATGTTCTGGCAAGTCAATAAGTGGTGGTTCTGGTGGTGGTCCCTGAGGTATATCATGGTTGTATAGCTGGTTAAAGAATTCTTTCCATCACTGCAGGTGTTCAGTAGTAGATCTCACAAAAGTACCATCTTCTTAATATTATCATTTGTCAACTTGGTTTTACCACTTAGTTGTTTGAGGGTCTGATATAGGCATTGAGATCTCCAGCCAGGATAGTCAAATCTGTCTGTGGTATTGAATCTAGTGCCTCTTGGAGCTGGATGTAAAAGTTGTCCTTAGCTGCATATGTGCTGGTTTCAGTAGGGGCAGAGGTGGATAGGATGCACATCTTGATTTTACCATTGATGGTTAAATTTTATATTGATTGGAATATAATTACGCTCCTAGCAAGCCTGTTTTTCACCATAAAGCCAACTCTAGCTTCTCACTTTTCTCCCCCAGAGAAAATAGCATAATTGTTTCATCAATCATCGGTGTTTTGATGGTCATTCCAGATCCTGTGAGGCCGCAGTTCAAATTTTGCATTTTGACAGTTCCATAGCTAGAATTTCCTTTTGTCCAACTTGATGCCCAGTTCGTACATTCCAGATGGTGATATGAATTTCAGATTTTGTTGCCAGAAGTTTAATTTTTTAGCCAGTTGTCTACTTCTCACCAGCACCCTGGTTCCCTATTACTGGCACATTGGCTGCCCCGGATGCGGTAGCATTATCAATATCATTTATTTGAATTTCCTGCAGTTTCTTGCCTGATTTCCCTGGTTTTCCCAGTTCTGGTCACCTCCTCCTTTCACATCTAGGTTTGGGACCAGCCTAGGCAGAGACTAAAATAAATGGCTTAAACTAGAGTTTATTAAGTAATCCAGCTACACCCCATTCATTAGCTTCCTATTAAATATCATCCAATTAAAGTTGTCTGCTGATGGATAAGCTCACTCCATTTAAAATTCAATGCAACACCAGCACACGTCTGTGCTGATTGACGCTAAGCCTTACCCACCTATTCTCATGCTGTACAGAAGCTAGGGTTCATCTGATACTGCCTAGCATCATGAGTGTCTCCTCCCAAACCCTCTAGCTATAAAGGACTGCCTTATAGTCCCTTTCTTATTACATGCTGTGGGTTGCTTGTCAAACATTTCTAACTACATTACAGTAAGCTGTGCCATTCCACACATCATTAGATATTGTGTCATAGCAGTCATTCACAACTAGATTTCTTTCTTGGGCAAGACATAGCACAGTGGTAGTGCCATATCCAATACTGTGTAGATGCAGCATTAGTTAGGGTCTCACCAGACAATCACCCATATCTATTTTATTAAGCATCCCACCTCCCACATGTAGGGGGCAGTGGAATAATACTCTATAAGATGGAACAAATGCCAAAGAATTGCTGCTGTGCCCTGAACAGTGGCCAGTTATTTTCATACCACTCTACCCAAGGGCAGGAAGGACAAAAAATGCCAACCAGAAGCCTGCCGATAATAGGTGCAGCCTCCTTAAATTGTTGCTTTGGTACCTGTTGCCATTGTTCAAAGCACATGAGATATTCAATGTCAAATATAGTTGCTTCAGTATTTCTTTCTTTGGGAGGGCACACCCCTTGGCTTGACACCCTCTGACACCTTGCACAGGCAAGAAGTATTCAGGTGCATCACTTCTTACTGGCTAAAAGAACCTCACATAGGCACTGATATCTGATTTTAAAACCCCCAAAGCTTTATGTGGTTCACCTCAATTGTTTCTGCCTTGACTCTCCATTTTACTTTGTATCAGAAGACACCCTTTTTTACTTTGTATCAGAATACACAGCTCTGGCCAATGTCCAGCCTGTGCTGAAGCAGCTACATTGGTTACCAGTTGCACCTGGATCAGCTTCAAGGTTTAGGTTTAGGGTGCATGACTCACCCCCAGAGTACCCATATTCTAATTAAAATCCTCTATTCTATTCGTCCTTTTTCTGAACCGAAGGTATCATCATCTAAGATAGGCAGTTTCATGGTGGGGACTTGGGTATTTATTTAGTTAACCTTAATAATTTCACAAGTGCTCTTACTACTTGCATAAATAATTCCATAAAGAACAACATTGTACCTATTCTAAAATATCTGAAGCCTTGTAAAGGTCACTATTAGATTGTTTTGACCAAAGTGGAGTAGACAGAAGACAGATTAAGAAGAAATTTTCATCATCCTTCTCACACCAGCAGGAATGCTAATGGAAATGGTTATTGCTTCATCATGAAACCCCAAAATCAATGTAATGCACTCAGCAGTCCAATGTTAACAGTCCCTGAAAGTAATTTCAATTTCTTATATTAGAGTTCATTGTCTTCTGTTCTTACAGTTAGAAAATACGTGCTTTGCAGAAAGGTTCACAAACAGGGCATGGAGTCTTCCTTCACTGTGACCCCCACACAACTAATATTGAGAGGTGTACTGCCACTGAACATAGAGTTTCAGCTTAGCTACCACAGGTAATAGCTACAGGTAGACCTTGCATTCCATAACTTGGCCCAATCCCTTTTACATTTATCATAACCAAAAAGACCCTCACTACATTTTGTGTGAGTAAATCTCATAAATTAATTATGTGTACATGAAGAAGTACTTTCTGCTTGAAGAAGAAGAGTTGGTTCTTATATGCCATTTTTCTCTACCCGAAGGAGGCTCAAAGCAGCTTACAGTCGCCTTCCAATTCCTCTCCCCACAACAGACACCCTGTGGGGTGGGTGAGGCTGAGAGAGCCCTGATATCACTGCTCGGTCAGAACAGCTTTATCAGTGCTGTGGCGAGCCCAAGGTCACCCAGCTGGCTGCATGTGGGGGAGTGCAGAATCGAACCTGGCATGCCAGATTAGAAGTCCGCACTCCCAACCACTACAACAAACTGGCTCTCTCTTGCCAGTATGTCATGGAAGGGAATGCTTTCCTTCATCCCCACTATGCTGACCATAGACATAAAGAATTATTTTTTATTTGCTGTGCTTAAATTGAAATAGAAAACAAGGATACAGGATTTTGAAAACACTACTATACAATAGAGAAAAATGGGGGGAAATCCTCTTCTTTACCACCAGAGGGTAGTACACAATCTGGATTAATTATTTAGTAGTATAAATAGTAACTGCATTTTCCAATGCAACTGATAAGAATATTTTAATATCGTTTTCAAATCTGAAAATAGGAAATCCTCTGTTGTTCATTTGAAAAGTGCTCCCTGCCTTCTGTGCGGTCATTTTGCTGAAAAACTTGATAAGGAACCCAAATTAGTCTTGTAAACAATTCCAGAAAACTGAATCTAACACTTATTTTAAATGGATAGTTCTGCTGCTCTGAAACATCTATATTCTCTGTCTGTGAGACATGTGGTAGGAAACTGGCTGGCTACAGGTATATTTTTTCATGATGGTATATATCTTATGAATATTTGTTGTAAATCCAAAATGGAATAGATGGCTACTATTATAAGGGAGGGGCTGTTATCTCCAGCTGTTTTTATAAGGACTGAGTAGTGAATCATGTGCAAGTTCTGAGACCCTGGAGAGCCACTGCCAGTCTGCGTAGAGCAGGGGTAGTCAAACTGTGGCCCTCCAGATGTCCATGAACTGCAAGCGTGACAGCCCTTCCTCACTCACACAGAGTGCCTACCATCCCCTAAACCCTTTCTCTCCCAGGTTCTGGGTTACACCTAGGTCAGGAAATCACATTTGTCACCTTTCTCATCTCTGTATATAGAGTGCCTTGATCTTTTCCGCTGTTTGGTCCTTTCTCTTGTTCTCAGAGACGCCCACAGATATTCACCCAGATCCTTTTAAAAACAGATCTTTGCTCATATAGAATGATTGAGGTTGGGGCTCATACATTGTTCCATTAACATGCTCCCACTATATATTCATATTATATAACACATATATTAATGTGTGTATGTTTTTGCCCTGAGACATGAAACCCATGGAGTTAAATAAAACAGGGAATTAGCTTTTATTCATGATTAGGGGCAAAGCCCGTTGTATCCAGGAATACAACAGGCGCTAGAGCTAGGCGGTGGGAAGAGGAAGGAGAGGAGTTGTCCAGTCTGTAAGGGCATGAGGTTGAATGTGTGTGTTGTGTGGAAGGTTGTGGTGGCAAGGTGACAAATGAGGGCATGGGTGTGGAGAGATGGGTGTCAATAACCTGTGGTGTGGAATGTTCATTGAGTGTGGGAGAGGACTGAGCTTTGGGAATTGTGGCATAGTTGTTACAGATGAGCTTTCCAGAGCCATGTCCTCAGATATGTGAAGGGGAAATCAGACTGGAGACTCTTCTTAGAGGGAGATTACATGGCAATCAATTCCTCCCAGTTCTGCATTATTTCCCTTCTTGTGTGAATTAGGCCACAGACATTGAAATGTCCCCCTGCCCTAATACACATGGGGTAGTCACAGTACATAGATGTCCACCCTGCTCCTTCTTTCTCCATTTTTTCACTGTTGATAAAATGTTATGTGCCCACATGCTTCTTTCATGGTTGCTCTTTAGAAGAAGAAGAACTGGGTTTTTTTGTACCCTGTTGTTTACTACCCAAAGGAGTCTCAAAGTGGTTTACAAACACCTTTTCCCTTTGTCTCCCCTTAACAGACGACCTATGAGGGATGTGGGGCTGTGAGAGGTCTGAGAGAACTGGGAACGGACTGCAGTGACCCAGCAGGCCTCAGGTGTCTCAAAGCAGTTTCCAATCATAGAATAATAGAGTTGGAAGGGACCTCATGGGCCATCTAGTCCAACTATGCAGGACAGTCACATCCCAATCGCTCATCTACTATAACCTGCCACCCCTTTGCCTTCATAGAATCAGCCTCTCCGTCAGATGGCTATCTAGCCTCTGTTTAAAGATTTCCAAAGATGGAGAACCCACCACTGAGCGGTTACAGATATAAACATAACACTGAAGTAAGGTAGATGTTACAGCATTTCACTTCCACTGAACATTTGAACCAGGGTCCCATTCGCACAACTGGGATCTTTTTTTTACAAACTGACTGTTACATCACCTCTAAGCAGCCTTTCTCCACAGTTTCACTCCATTAGATATATTTCCCCCCCTTGCCACTCCCTCGGTGCCAACTCCCAACTGTTGTTTTCCAATTCTCTCTCTCTCACATGTGCACACACAGAGAGTTCCTTAGCTCTCATTCATCAATCTCAGGGAGAAGTGGAACCTTATTCAAATTATAGATAGAGGTTGACTGCAAAGGTTTTCTGCTGAGGTTTATAAATGAACAGGTAGATAAACACACATGACACTTCCTATATGTTCTCCTTTATGAATCTCATCAGAACAACTTTGTAGTCATCCTGTCTCTATCATTTTGAATAAGGTATTTTTGATCAAATTAAAGGAAGGGAGAGAGAAAAAGAGTGAGAAAGAAAGAAGGAAAATCTTTTTCAGGAAGGAAAAAGCTATGTGAAAGCAGCTTTGGCATGACTGCACATGTGCATCTGCTTCCACATAGTGATATGCATTTGGATTTCATTAAACAGACTGCAGGTGTGTATTCATTTGGAAAGGGCAGGGCATCTTTATTTAGAACTACTAGTTATGTGTTAAAAGTTGGTGATGAAAAGGTGAATGTGAGTGGAACAATAGAACTGAAAATTGCATTATTTTCTGTGTTTTGTTCACTTTTTACATTCATGCATCTTTCATGGAGGATGAAAACAACCACTTATTTTCATTATTTAACTGGTTACTGACAATAAGCAACATAATAAATGCAATTATTTCTCAGATAATCTAGCACCCAATTTAAATTACAAGGGAACAGGAAAGAGGTGCAAAATGAACATATGGCTATAATGATAACATGGCTATTCATGTTATAATCTGGGGGGGGGGGTGTCATAAATGAGAAAACACAATCTCTTGGTGGAATATACTGCCCAACACGAGGCCTTTGATTCTGTGCCACACTTCCATCTACTTCAGGTATTTAGAATCCCAACACTGTAGCTTTCCTTGAAACTATAACAACAAATTGAAGCTTAAAACTGGACAGCGTAACAATGGATAGTATTCAACCCTGGAGAGACAGCCATCAGAATAGCTCCTCACACCATTATGGCTCTTTATAACTCTTCTGAGCTCTATTAGATAAATCTGGATCTAGGCAGAATCCAAACAGACAGAGAAAATAAGAATCAAAGAACTATTACTGATGGATGACATACATTTATACACTGAAACTCTGAACAGATTCTGATGCCTTATAATGGCCACGCCATTTTCAGTAAAGATTTTAAAATCCCATTTTACCTTGAAAACATATAAATATAATTAAAGTTAAAAGTGAAGATCCTCTGCAAAGAAGCATCTGGTAAACACTAATGTGTTACTTCGACTTGATTGTAATTCTACCTGCAAGTACCTGGGGATCAGTCAAAAACAATTGAATACTTACTGAAGTTTAAAATCCTCTTACTGGGATCTTTATAAAGAAAGAATCCTTTAAATACTGAAAACTGAGCTGGCAGCCAGAGTTAAATAAATGCAATTAGCTGACTGTAATTGATGATGTGTGAAAGCTTTGCAGTTTGACTGCAAATTGCAAGCAATACCCTTGGACAATTGGGGAGAAAAAAACTTTGCTTTTTTATTGAGTACTCCTGCAAAGAATTGAACCTTCCTAAGCCCATGAACTTTGGTGGATTTAGAAGGGTGCACTGTAAAGTGTTACAAATTATATTACAAATGTTTGGGGCATTGCGTCTCCACTGCTGCCTTACCATCCACCTAGCCCAACTGATGGGGGGAGCTTATAAAAGGGATGCTAGTCTTAGTTATCTTGATCCTGCTGTGTTGCTAGTGGGCAGAAGCTGCATGGCTTACCTCAGGAACATTTGGCCCCGATTCCCAAAGTGGAGCATCCTCCAAGTAATTCAATATTCTCAACTGAATTGCAGATAATTTGTACAGATTTGAACAGCTGATGAGCAGTTCATTTGATCCGCTATGCACTAAGCATGCATCAACATGATTCATGAGGTCAACCAATGCATGGCATTGGTCTGCAGATGCAAAAACAGCACATGCGTTCAAATTGTAGTTGATTTTAAATGATGCAAGACCTGCCCTTGAAATTGGGATATCTGAAATCCAAGTGGGCTAGTAAATTATGAACTTCAACATAAGCTAGCTACATAATTGCCATGCCAAATTCAGCAACTGCTGACAGAAACCCATTCAAAATATTGTTTGGTTTTAATTGTGAAAAAAAAAAGTTCAGAATGTGTTATCTAGATATCTTGGACATTGATCCACAACATGTGCTATGACGTCTATCACTGTGTTTCCTAGCCCCCCCCCCTCCTCAAAACAATTTTATGATGTTGTGACCATTTTTGCACAAGGAATTTTCCCTCAGGACAGCCTCGCATTGCCTGTGGGTTTTAGTGCTGCTTCCACTTAATGTTGGCAGCAACCTGGAGCTCTCAAGTTTTCCCAAGATTTGTTCTCTGATGAGGAAAATCGCCAAATACCAATTTGCTAGGGGCAAGCAACCAGGGGCAAGCCTGTGTGAAGAGAGAAACACGAGACAGTGTCTGTAGCATTTTGTCCATCCTTGCACCCACCCTCCCCTCTCCGTTTCTGGGAAGAAGAAAAAAGAGGAAGAGGAAGAATAGTTGGTTCTTATATGCCGCTTTTCCCTACCCGAAGGAGGTTCAAAGTGGCTTACAGTTGCCTTCCCTTTCCTCTCCCCACAACAGACACCCTGTGAGGTGGGTGAAGCTGAGAGAGCCCTGATATCACTGCTTGGTCAGAACAGCTTTATCAGTGCCGTGGCGAGCCCAAGGTCACCCAGCTGGCTGCATGTGGAGGCGTGCAGAATCGAACCCGGCATGCCAGATTAGAAGTCCACACTCCTAACCACTACACCAAACTGTAACAGGACTTCTCCCAAGAAGCCCACCATGAGCTAGAAAGACTCTAACATGTTTGAGTGGCATGCTGGGGAACAAGATAAAGCTTCGTACTTCTTCACACCATTTAATTTTTTTAAAAAGATGACAACAATGCTGTCCAAGTGTGGTGGCATGTGGGGGAGTGCAGAATCGAACCCGGCATGCCAGATTAGAAGTCCACATTCCTAACCACTACACCAAACTGAGTAATTTTTTAAATGGTGTGGTCTGTGTTGCTGTGGGACTGCCAAGCTACGTGCCTTTAATAAAAATAAAATGTTCTCTTCATTGTGCTTGGCAGTTTTGTGATCGGGCAGCCAAAATAATAAGTTATGAATGGGGAAAGAGGAGTTGTGGTGTTGAAGCAGCCCTCTCCCTATTAGCTTGATGTCTGTGCTCTGTGTTTTACTGTGAACACACAATTGGGGTCCAGTTACCATGGCCAGCCTATGTTTTGGTGTTACGGTTTTTGCCCATAGCAATGTGAAGGTGCACTTAAAAAAAAAATCGGAGCTCAGGGGAGAAGGAAGTTTGAGTCCCTGAATCAACCGCTGTGATGGGATTGGTGGCTTGTGGTGATTGACAAGCCAAGAGCTGGGGGAGGAGTTGGGGTTGTTCTCCCTTGCTACCTGGTCAGGAAGCAAAAAGGTGCAATGAGACACCAGGAAAACATGGAAGGGGTCTCCCATCAGGAAGCTTGCAAACACATGGATTCCAACCTCACATTTGCAAGCAGGAGGAAGCACAAGTTTTATGCCTCCATGCGGAATCAGTCTGTGATCAGCTATCAGAATTCTAAAAGTCTTCACAGGCTCAACAAGTTTGGAAATCCTTGCCATAGGAGAAAGATTATATATCTCATATTAGAAGGAAAGCAAATTAGTACCCATATATGTAGTCTCAGGTATCAAAATTCTAAAAGTTATTCAAGACATCTGATCAGTGTGTTTTGTACACAGTGGTCAACACTTATCAACATTTCACTCTTATAGATATTTATTTATTATATTTATATACTGCCCTTCCCGAAGGTTCAGGGTGGTTCACATAAAACAGAATGATACAGATAGGTTAAGAATAATGAAGTGAATCAACAAGCAATGTGGAACAGTAGAAAAATGTGGGAAATATTAAATTAAAAAGCGGCCGCGGCTCGACGGAGGCCGCAGTTGACGGGGCCGATGGGCGGGCCCAAGAAGATGCGACGACGCTCGGCTCGGAGAGCGTCGTCGCGGAAGAAATGACGGCAGCGGCAGGGAGGGGCCAGGCGCTTTATAAGCGCCACGCGGCCGGAAATCCCCCTCTCTGCCGCTGTTGGAGCCGGAGGACGGACCGGCTCGTGGCTGTCGAGGAGGAGTGCTGCGTCACAGCGGCCTGGCGGAGCGGAAGGCGGCTGTAGGCGGACGGCGGAGCGGCGGCGGAGAGAAGGCAGAGCTGACCCGGCTGCAGGCTCGGAGGAGCGGAGTGCCTGGGAGGAACATGCCCGGGAGGCGCTCTAAGTCCCGCCGCAGCGCGGCCGGCACGGCGGCGGCGGGGGGCCGTCGGCCGAAGGCGGCAGGCCTCGTTGGGGCCACGGCTGGGGATGGAGGGCGGGGCCGCAGCCGGGCGAGCGCCCTCCGTGCCCGGGAGGCGTGGGCCGCAGCGGTGCCCCGCGGGAGGTCTCGCGTGGTCGCGAGGGACCCTGGCCCGGCGGGGGGGCCAGAAGGGGGGCCCGATGGTACGCCCGCCCCTCCGGCCAGGCCTCGTTCACCAAGGCGGGCCAGGGGAAGGGGGAACAAGACGCCTTCCACTGCGGGCAGCCAGCGAGGGGGGAGAAGGCAGGTGGGCAGCTCAGCCAGGCGGGGCCCCGAGGATCGGGCCCCTCAGTTACCCGGGAGCTCGGCCAGTCCCCGCAGAGGGCGGGGCACGGCCGGGGGAGGGGCCAGGACGGACGGCACCGGGCAGTCGACCCCGCGGGGGAGGTGGGGTACCCGAACCCGTGGATCCCCGCAGGAGCGATCGCCTGACTTGGCCCCCAGGAGGGGCAGGCGCCGGCGTCCAGCCTCCGCTTCCGAGGCACCTGCCTCCAGGGCAAAGCGGCCCCGGGGGCGGTCTGGGAGGGCCTCCGCCTTGCCTCCTGAAGACGCGGCCTATTGGCGGGGGTACTCGGAGGCCCTTGCGCAGATGGCAGGAGGGAGCCGCAGCGGGGCTTCTGGGTCCAGCCCTGGCTCGTTGGGGTCGGGCTCGGGGGAACTAACGGTATCTAGCCAATCCCCAGGCATCAGCACTGACCGTGCAGGGCGGCGCAGGAAGGACCGTTTGACAGTAAAGGACCGGAAGTCCAGGCGGGTCCGGACCCCCTCCTCTGGTGAGTCATCGTCCTGGGACGGAGATGAGGACCTTCGCGAAGGCTGGTACTGGCTCGAAGGGGCCTTTGTGCCAGGTCTACCACGCTGGCTGCTGAAACGGAGAGAGAATTCGTTGAAGCTGTTGGACGAAGAGGGGATCTCTGAGGAGGATCGATGGCCCCCGGTTTGGTATACGGCTACGGATGCTCCCCCGGGCATTCACCTGGCCCCCAAGATACGCGAGAGGGCCCTGGAGGGGTTCTTCGTGGATGTATTCGCTATGCTGCGGGGGCAGGGAAAAGGGGGGGCCACGGGGAAGCGGGCGGAGCCTCACAAGAAGGCGAAGCCGGCCGAAAGGACCTTTGATAATTGGCTGAGTGGCCTTTCGGAATATATGGCGTTGGTCACGGCCGCCTACCCTGAGAGGGGGTGGCACACTTGGAGGTATCTGTCACATGTCCTGGAGGCTAGGAGGATGGCGGGGGATGAGGCCGCCCTCGAATACGACAGGGTGTTCTGGGAATTGGCCTCCCATAACCCCCAGGCACGCTGGGACATTAAGCATCACGATACGTGGCTTGTTCAAGTGGGCCCCAGCGTTCGCCATCAGAAAGAGCAGCTGAAGTCCCCGGTGCCTAGCAGGAAGCTTGCGGGCTTCGTCTGCTGGGATTACAACAGGACAGGCTGCAAGCGGCGGCGGTGCCGCTTCGAACACAAATGTGAAGGTTGCGGAGGGGGGCATGCCTTGTCAGCTTGCTCGCAGGGTGGGGGGGGGCCGCCCTTTCGAGGGACCCGGCTCACCGGTAAGAAGGACGGCGGGTCGGGAGCGGCAGGTCCCTCTTCAACCGGAAAGCAGGCGTGAGGTGCCCCTGGTCCTGCGGAAGCTGGCCCCCACTCCGATCAAGCTGGGGCCCCTTATGGACTGGTTGGAGCGTTACCCCAAGAAGCGGGAGGCCCTTTATTTGGCTAAAGGGTTCACGGAGGGCTTCCGGATCCCTTACACGGGGGACCGGATGGTAACCTCTTGTGGGAATCTTAGGTCAGCCAGGGACTTTCCAGATTTGGTGGCCGAGAAGCTGAAGAAGGAATGCGATGCGGGTCGGATGGCGGGGCCTTTTGATAGCCCCCCGCTGGAGGCCCTCCGGGTCTCACCCTTGGGGGTAGTGCCCAAAAAGGCCCCGGGGCAATTTCGGCTTATCCACCACCTGTCGTATCCTCACGGTGGTTCGGTCAATGACGCCATCCCCACGGATCTGTGCTCCGTGCATTATACCTCGTTTGATACAGCGGTGTCCATGGTGCGGGCATGTGGACCTGGAGCGCTTTTAGCAAAGAGCGACATCCAGTCGGCCTTCCGGTTGCTGCCCATCCACCCCGAGGATTTCGATTTGCTGGGGATCAAGTTTGGAGATAGCTGGTATGTGGATAAGTCCATGCCAATGGGGTGCTCTATAGCCTGTGCGGCATTTGAGGCTTTTAGTTCCTTCCTCGAATGGGCGGTCAGGCGCAGGGCGGTCAGGCGCAGGGAGATGGTCCATTATTTGGATGATTATCTCTTTGCGGGCCCTGGGGGGACCACAAAATGTGCAGAGCGTTTGGGGTGTTTCCAGTCCTTGGCGGCTGAGTTGGGGGTTCCACTGGCCCATGATAAGACTGAGGGTCCGTGTACCAGGCTCACGTACCTGGGCATTCAATTGGATACCGTGGCTGGTACGTCCAGCTTGCCCAGGGAAAAGCTTGATACCCTGTTGGGCCTTGTCCGAGGCATACTGGGAAAAAGAAAACGCACGCTGAGGGAAGTGCAGGTCTTGCTTGGCCACTTGAACTTTGCGTGCAAGGTGGTAGCACCGGGGCGGGCTTTTTGCGCGCGTCTGGCGCACGCCACCCGAGGGGTGACCAAGCCACACCATCGCCTGCGCGTTTCTCGAGGCATGAGGGATGACTTGTTGATCTGGGAGGAATTTCTGGCAGCTTTTAATGGGGTGTCTATTTGGCAAACCAAGCTGCACCTGGGACCGGAATTGCAGGTTCGGTCGGACGCAGCAGGGGGAACGGGCTTTGGGGTCATTTACAAGGACCGGTGGTGTGCTCGGGCCTGGCCATCTGGGTGGTCCCCGGAGGTCCGGCGTGACCTGACCTTCTTAGAATTCTTCCCGATCCTGGTGGCTGTGGTGATCTGGGGGGAGGAATTCCGGGACAAAAAAGTCCTGTTCTGGTGTGATAATCAGGCAGCCGTCCGTATCTTGAACAGCCAGACTGCCAAGTCGCCCCGGGTCATGCGCCTCGTGCGCAGGTTGGTACTGGTTTGCTTGGAGGGCAACATAACCTTCCGGGCCCGCCACATCGTGGGGGTGCAAAATGTACTGGCTGACAGTTTGTCTCGGTTGCAGGTCGAGAAATTTCGGTTGCTCGCCCCACAGGCCCGCCAAGAGCAGGACGACTTCCCGGAGGACCTCTGGGCCCTTGGAGCCGTGTGATATGGGACGGCGTACTCGGGTCGGTGGCTCCTTCGACGAGGCGGAGCTATGAAGGGGCTGCCCGGGATTTCTTGAATTTTGCACGGAGAAAAGGATGGCGCGGAGGATGGCCGATGTGTGAAGGGGCCCTGCTGAGCTACTTGGCCTGCTTACAAGGCCAGGGGCTGTCGCACAAAACCATCCGCGTGATGGTGGCTGGGCTGACTTTTTTCAGCAAAGCCTTTGGGTCTTGGGACCCTGGTTCCTCTTTTCTGGCCAGGAGGGCACTCCTGGGGTGGGGGAGGACGGCTACGCCAGTACGGGATAAAAGGCGACCCATTACCAGGGAAGTGCTTATGCAACTCCTGGGTCAGTTGGGGAAGGTTTGCACCTCTTTTTACGAGGAGGCCCTCTTTCGGGCAGCGTTTTTGGTTACTTTCCATGGAGCATTTCGTTGTGGCGAGGTGGTGGCGGCCTCTAAGGCCATGCGGAGTTCGCCAGCCATTCGGGCAGGGGACGTTCAATTTTCAGACCAAGGTCTGCTTATCTGGATCCGGCGGTCCAAGACAGACCAGGCGGGGAGAGGGGTGTCCGTTTTCCTGCGCAGGGACGGCCAGCACGGGCTTTGCCCGGTGGGGAGCTTGCGGCGGTACTTGGCTCTTAGGCCCGCTACCCCGGGGCTGTTGTTCATTCACAGGGATGGTTCCAATCTCTCCCGCTTTCAGTTTGCAGCGGTGATGAAACTTTGCCTGAAGGGAGCTGGGTTTCACCCTGGGTGGTTTGGGACTCACTCTTTTCGGATCGGGGCCGCCACGCAGGCATTCCAAGATGGCAGGGGAATGGGGGACATCATGAGGCTAGGAAGGTGGCGCTCGCAGGCAGTTAAGTCGTACGTGCGGCTGGGGAAGCGGAATTAACCTATGCCTCGTTACAGGTTCGGGCTTTGGGCTGCCCGCTGCATTAGTGGTGGGGCACAGCATTGTATTTTGGTTCGGACGCCACGCAATGTCTTCTGGATGGGAACAGCGTCAGAAACTGGATGGTGTGTTGCGGATCCTGTGGTCTGGTCATCGAGGATTGCGGTGGCAGGCGTTGCTGGACGTGGTTGCTGGAGAGGTTTTCCTGCATGGGGCCCCGGCAGTCCTGGTGATACAACTTGGAGAGAATGATCTGCCGGCAGTATCGGGTTTGGAGCTCCGGAAGATGGTATTTCGGGATGTGCGCCTGCTGAAGCAGAGGCTTCCCCATACATACCTGATCTGGTCCGAACTGTTGGATCGGAGAGTTTGGAGGTTGGCCTCTCGACCGGAGAAGATTCACCTTGCTAAGGAAAAGGTCAATAGAGCAGTCCGGAAACTGATGGCGGAGGTGGGGGGGGCTGTCATTCGACATCCCGGGATTACATACGGTGCAGTTTCCGTGTTTCGCGGTGATGGGGTTCACCTCTCGGAGAAAGGGGTGGAGTTATGGTTGGATGGTTTGGGTTCAGCCCTCCGGTTATGGGGCCAGGGCAATGTGGGGTTGGCGGGAACGAGAATTGGTAATTCTCGTCCTGTGGCGGAATAGGGGGCACGAGGTAGAGTATATGGTGCAGGGACCGGTTTGCGCACTGGAACCTGAGGTGGGGGTCTCCTTAAGAGATCGGCAGATACCGAGCGCGGCCTTACCCGGCTGGGGAGGCCAGGGGCTCGGTGCCAAGAGGTGGGAATGATTGCATGTGGCGGACGCCCAGCAGCCATGGCTCGCCTCTTCCCTGGGGAGGGCTTCAAGGGGCAAGGGATCCTTCCTCCCGGCTGGGAGGAAGGGGGACCCAGGGCGCCCCTTGAGCCCATATCAGCAGTCGGACGACTGCGCGGGAGTAATTCTACCTCGTGCCAGGCCAACCCCAAGGTTGTTGTGTTAATAAAGCTGTGGCCCGTTTATGCCAAAAGCCGACTCGTGTCTTCTTTGGCCAGATACATCATGCCAGTCAACTCATACTGATAGCCCAGTTGTTTGGGTGGAATTATGTTGGGTGCCATAGGAGGGAGGCTCAGGAAGAGGGCCCTTGGGAAGTGGTAATACAGGTCAACCTCAACCAAATGCCTGGTGGAGGAGCACTGTTCAAGTTTTGTCAGGGCCCTGACCTCCTCTGGGAGCTCGTTCCACCAGGTGGGGGCCAGAATAGTGAAGGCTCTGTCCCTGGTTGAGGTTAAGCGAGCTTCCCTAGGGAAGTTCACCAGGAAGTTGGAAGTGCTAGAGCGCATGGCTCTTTGGGGGGTGTAAGCAGAGAGAGCGATAGAGTGATTAGCTCCCAGTAGTCTCTTTTTTCTCTCTTTTAAAAGAGGGATTTCTCTTAGCATAGAAATCAGTGCATCCTTTTGTAACTTTAGTTATTGTGTGCTACAGGTTGGTGCTCTAGAGTCTAGCTGGAGAACAGAAACATTTGGGAAGCCATTGTCTCCCTCTGAGCATCTACAGAGTGAAATTTTGAAGTTCTGCGTGTCCCTTCCTGCTCCTCCTCTCATTGAATTTGTCTTTGATCAGAACTGAATTGATTGGAAACAGACTCCAAACTCCTGAAAGAGGGAAAGAAACAGATGGTTGGGTTTCAGGGAGATATTGGTTAAAGAGAAATCAAGAGAATTTCCTTTAACTGCACTAGCTCAGATGCATCTCCTTATTACAAAGACAATTCTGACATCGTTCTTGGGAATAATGAGACTGAGATTTATACTGACATTAAGTATGCTGAGAACTTTATGCAGAACATACTATGCATGGAAAGTAACTTGGCAAACAGACTTGACTTGCTTGTGAGCAACCTGACCTGCCTGTCTGAGCAATCAGCTGCTCACAATGGGTGAGCCATGAGATGAACTAGCAGTTCTGAGATATTTTAACATGTAAAATAACAGATTACAATACACCAAAGAAAAAATTCTGAGAAACATAAAATCCCAAACAGCTATTCTTATGGACATAGAACCTTCTACACAGACCGGTGGCAAAAGGTCAGGATTTTTTTGGGGAAAAAATCAATCCCCCCGGAAACAGTGTCTGGAAACTGAAAGTCATAAATAAATGCCAGTCTTTTAAATACAACAGTATTCCAATGCCAGTGTCAGAACTGGCTCAATGTCACACTATAAGCGATGAGAAGGACTGCAGGAGGCAAAGAAGAAGGACCAGGTCCTGCAGAAACGACAGAGGTGCTGGATGAAGAGGGTGGGCAGCAGACACAAGCTAAGGATAAAGTGGATGCTGGCTGGTGGTGTTTCAGTCTAGTATCTTCCTCCCACCTGTCTTCAAGACTTCCCAAAATCCAGGGACGCTGGAGAAAAAGAAAGGGTCGCTTGCATAGTGGATGCATACCTTCTAGGGATGGCTGTTACAGACATCCATTTAAATAAACACCACGGTGATCAACAAAAACAAAGGAAAATAATACCTGTAATTATCCCCGTGACAGTGAACCAACAGCAAGTCCTCTGCAAGCACCCAGAGAAGGATGACTACTTCAAGTGGCTTTAAAAGGTGAGGATAGAGGGAAAACAGTTGACTATCAGGTGGGAACTTCCACAATGAAAGCACAGGGTCTCCCAGCTAGAAAAAAGGTGAATATTTCACTGTTCTTTTTATCCTCTTTGAGACACAGAAGGCTTATGCATTGGCAACAAAAGTGTATAGATATGGCATCCTACTAATTTTTCTTAGAGAAAAAAAAAAGAGTACATTAGATCCCTTGTACTCTTTGAAGAAATGATTTCAAAGAGGTATGATTACAATGACTGACTTTCTATTATGAAAAATGAATTAGGGAAAATTGAGTGCATACCACTGGGCTCTTTTGTGCTTCTGTTGGAAATATTTTTGAATGTTAAGTTAAAATTGAACAGGAGCATGGCAGTGTATGAGAGAAGTAAAGCAGACTCTTTTGTATCCAGAAAAAAAGAGAGGGAAAACGCTTAAGAATATTAAACAGATGCTACACTGTTCAAAATTGTTTTCTCCTTGAGATCTGATTAATATGCATGCTGTTTTTATCTAAAAGTGGTGTATTTTGGCATTAGTAATGAAAAAAAAATCTTCATGCTGAGTACGAGCCATCAAGCAATGAGATGGCCCATAATGGTCTGAATGGTATGCAGCAGGACCACAGAGATAGCAAAAAGCAGCATTTGTGAGAGCTCAACTTGTGTCTTCTAAGAATCTGCCTTAATTAGAAATGGGCACAAAGCAAGAAAATGTGGCTCATTTCAGTTCATAGTGTGCCCGGTTTATGAATAATGAACCATCATGCTTTTAGGGTCCAAATTAACGAGTTCAATTTGTGAGGTTTGTGATGGTAGGACCCTCCCAGCACACTAGAGTCACCAACCCTGCAGGAGATCTTTAGCTCAGCAGTCCCCAACCTTTTTGCGGTAGAGGACCGCCTCCGGGCGTGGGGGAGAGCTGGTGTCCCGAGTGCCGTGCATGCGTGGCAGCTCTGCGCATGTGCGTTTGTGTCTGCCGGCATGCCAGCGGCCGCGCCTCAGGCCACGCCTGTCTCTTCCCCCCCCCTCACAGTGAGAAGCTCGCCAGGCCGTGAGCGAAGCGGCTGCTTCAGCGGCCACTTTGGTGGCTGCTTTGGTGGCCGCTTCGCTCGTGGCCTGGTGAGCTTCTCGCTGCGGGGTTGGGAGAGGCAGACGCGGCCTCTGCCGGCCCCGTACCGAGGCCTTCGTGGCCCGCTACCAGGCCGCAGAGCAGGGGTTGACGGCCCCCGCTCTAGCTGACTCTTCTCTACCCTCCATCTAAAATTGGTGAGGATTGGGTTTATAGGGTCTTCCAAAAATGTGCACAAGGTCAAACAAGTGAAATGACAGCCCCTGGAATGAGCAGAAGAGGAATTACAGCCCCAAGGGAGAAATAATGGACCCTGAGAAAAGCAGAAGTGTTCTGCAGCTAGGACAGCAGCCCCCAGAGCAAAATGATGCCCCCTGGGAGTAGCAGAAGTGTTTTTTGGACAGGAATGAGTGCTTCCAGAGTGGAATGACAGCCCCTGGGAGGAACAGAAGTGTGCTGAGACTGGGGTGACAGTTCTTGGGAAGAGCACCAGTGTTCTAGGAGTGAAATGAGAGCCCCCAAAGTAGAATGGCGTCCCCTGGCAGGAATAGAAGTATCCTGGGACTGGAATGACAGCCCCCACCCCCAAAGTAGGATGACATCCCCTGAGAGGAGGAGCAGATGTGTTCTAAGGCTGGAATGACAGACCCCAGAGTAGAATCAGGGTTCCTGGGATCAGAATTAATGCTCAGCAACTGTAATCACAAACCATAGTGTGGATTGAAATGCCTTATATTTGAATTAATGTTTCTTGAATATGTATGTACTTATTTATTTTATTGTATTTATATATCACCCTCCTTGGAGGCTTAGGGTGGTTTATGTGTAGTTATTCTGCCATCAGCTCTACCTGCTGGTCCTGCTTGTCAACTCTTCTGCTTCCTTGCAGAGTCATGATGTTGACAAGTATAAGTCTTGTCCCTGCCCCCCTTTCTGTTCCAGTATCCAGTTCTGCTTCCTTCCTGTCCTCCATATTCCCATTATGTGTTAAGCCCTGTCTTGAGTTCCTCGTGACCTTTTGCCTACTCTGTTAGCCAGTGTTCCACAGCACCCCATTCATAGGCTCTCTGTTTAAAATCCCGTCCCATACTCCAGGTAAGGGGTCCTCAATCTTTTGGAGCCTAAAGGCACATTTGGAACTTTGACGTGGTGTGGTTGGCCCTGCAGGACACAGAGGCATTTGGATATAGCCTGCACAGGGCTTTTTACCCACTGCCGGCTTGAATAAATCCCTGCCATCTACACTGAATTTGATTTCCACTTTGATTTTGGCACTTTAAATTTTCCCTCTGCAACATGTATGATTGGTTCCCAGTTGCAAGACTTGTCTTAAAGTGATTGCATTCCAGGAGCCCTAACTTCTCTCAGCAGAGATTTTCCTGTTGGATTTATTCCCCTTCCTCTGTTGTCTCCAATACCCCCCCCCCCCATTCAAGGAAAGAAAGAGACTCCTGCTGTGCTTGCCTTCCCTCCCTGCTCTGAGCTTTCCCAATCGAATGCAGTACACTTTCTAAGCAAAACTAGTTTATTATTACCTGTAGTGTGCAAATGAAAAATACTGGCAGGTTGATGGTGGCTGGTAGACAAGCTGCATGATACCATCATGTGCAGATGCAACAGAACACCATGACGTCTTCTGGTGTGAAGCTGTCCTAGCAGGACTCTTCTGGGCAGGCTGACCATCTGCTAGTATCTTTAGTGATTTTGGTCTTCACAGAAATGCGTGAATGGTGTAATTTTTGGTAGGAACCTGGAAAATAGAACCCCCCATAGACTGTCATTGGAATATGAAGGCTGTCATTGCAGTCCCAGACCATTTCTACTTCTCCCAGGGGCTGTCATTCCACCCTGAATTGTCATTCCAATGCCTAAACATTTCTGCTACTCCCAGGGGTTGTCATTCTGCTCTGCAGGCTGTCATTCCAGCCCCATAACACCTCTGCAATTCCCAAGGGCTATTATGATGGAAACTTGAAGTAAATTTTGCCTCCAAAATGAAGCTCACTGTCTTACTCAGTCACTATTTGATCTCTTTGGTATTATTCAGTCCTGTGAGCTTCTCGGAAGGTATGTATCTTTACCTTAAAACCCCTTCGTCATACTGGGATTTTTTTTTTCACAGTAAAGATTGTATTTACAAAGAGGAAAGGGATGTTGGAATTGAGGAACCACTTTTCTTTTTGCAAATGAGTTAATTTTTAGCTTCCAGTTCTTAATTATAGGCTTTGTAGATGTTCACAGCTTTATCTTTCAAATGTTGAATTTTCTTAAACTGAGATGTTTCTTTACTGTGTTATTCCCAAATCACCTTCATTTTTCTTTGATATCTGTAGTGTTCTGACATTCTCCTCCCCACCCCTTCTTAGAAAGTTGAAACTATTAGATTGTACCACTACTTTCCCCCTTCCTGGATGAACCAGTATGCTTTCTTAGATGACTTAAAGTCTCTTACCCATACACATGTCTGTGGAAATACACCTCTGATTTCCTCTTACTATCTAGACAAGGTCCTCCTTCTCTTCCTTAGAAGGAGTCACCTTTCAATTTGCCCTAATTTTGGAGAGAACACCTGACTGCCCAAATTTTCACTGCTAAAATGACTGCCCTAATTGTACAGACTTTGTGCTGTGTAGCTGTGAACAGAGAACTGTCTTCTTACTATACTTAATCCTCAGAGGAGTTTATCAGCTAAATTCAGTCAGAATCAGAACCAGACCTCAGACTGAACTGAATTCTCTCCAGCACACAGCCAGTATAATAACTCCCACCCAAATCACAGGGCTTGGAGCAGCCTGTAACTTTGATTCATGTTTGCCCAGTGAGGATTTTTAACCCCTTACTCACTGCTGCTGTCGTTGCAGAACTTAAGAGTCTCATTTTCTAAGTGCTGTCCATCACAGCTGTCATTCCACTCCCAGAACACTTTTGCTACTCACAGGGACTCTCATTCCACTTGGGAGAGGATCTGTCATTAGACCTGGAACACTCATTCTTTATTTTATTTATTAAATTTATATTCTCCATTGTCTCAAGTGACTTGAGTGGGGGACTGTCTTTTCACTGTGTGACCTGTTATTTCAGTCTCAGGGGGGTTTATCTGGGCCCATTTTCATTGTAACTATTTTGTGTTATAATGTGTTTCAGTGGAGCCCATGCAAGTGGCTCCCATTATCTGTGTTGCAAGCCCAGCAAAATCAGTGCAATATACTAGTGTCCAGCAGAACCCAGCACCATTGTGGTAATGCCAGCTCAACTGAAGTGATGTGAAGGACAAAATCACAATTCAAATGGGGGTTGGGATTGCAAGTCCAGAAGAACTTGTGTGGTGTACTAGTGCCCAGCAGAATCAGTGCAATGCAAGCAAAAGAAAGACTAATGTCCAACCAGAGAATCCCTGCAGTTATAATGTGTGAAATGCCCATCAGAAACTGGTGCTACTGGCATTGCAAGCTTAAAAGGAGAAAGCACAGAGCCACAACAAACACAAGCAAAGTGGGATTTCAAGTTTTGTGAAAGAAAATTATAAAGGAACACAGGAACCCCTCAATACAGGGCCAAATTAGTTTTTTTTTAAATAATCTTTGGGCTAAAGCAATTGTTATTAGCCAGGGCAATCCTTTGGGGTCAAAGAGGATTTTTTTTTAAATCTTCAAATCAGCATTGATTGGATGGCATATTTCAATAGCTTTTTATTGTTCATGTTAAAACGTAGGCTTAGGGGGTGGAAGAAATAGTGTACATTGCTAGATCATGGTAGTGGAATGTGTCATGACATTACAACTGACTGAACCCATGGAGTTTTCAAGAGCAAGAGATATTTAGAAGTAGTTTGCTATTGCTTGCCTTTGTGCCATACCCCTGGTATTCCCTGGAGATCTCCCATCCAAATATTGACCCTGCTTAGCTTCTGAGATCTGATGAGATCAGGCTAGCATAGCCTATCTAGGTCAGGACAGCCAGATGATAGGAGAGGCTAATTGACAAGTCATTAGCACCACAAGTTCCTTTGACCTTTAGATGTCAGGCTTGCAGGAGATATTCAGTAAATCTGATATTAAGCAGATATCAATTAAAGCAGGAAATAAATTACTCTGTTTCCATATAAATTACTGCTATGTTGTTATAATTTTGTTTTGGCACCATCTCCAGACAGGCTGCCCTCTTCATGCTGTACCTCTCTAGGACAATAAAGTTATTCTGCAGATTAGTGTCTCCCTTTAATCCTTTCTTCTTTGGGAGATCTATTTGCTAAAACTGGGAACTGGGTACACAACAGACACAGAAGGTCCCTTTTTACCATGGGACTTGTGATCTTGTTCTTCATGTGTAAGGGATGCTCTTCATATGACAGCTAAGATACAGGCACTGATTTGAAGAAGAAGAAGAGTTGGTTTTTATATGCCGCTTTTCTCTACCCGAAGGAGGCTCAAAGCGGCTTACAGTCGCCTTCCCTTTCCTCTCCCCACAACAGACACCCTGTGAGGTGGATGAGGCTGAGAGAGCCCTGATATCACTGCTGAGTCTGAACAGCCTTATCAGTGCCGTGGCGAGCCCAAGGTCACCCAGCTGGCTGTATATGGAGGAGTGCAGAATCGAACCTGGCATACCAGATTAGAAGTCCACACTCCTAACCACTACACCAAACTGTAACAGGACTTCTCCCAAGAAGCCCACCATGAGCTAGAAAGACTCTAACATGTTTGAATGGCATGCTGGGGAACAAGATGAAGCTTCGTACACCATTTAAATTAAAAAAAAAACATGACAATAATGCTGTCCAAGTGTGCAGGTAGTTTGGACTTGCTCAGAAATGTGCATAGCCAGTAGCCTGCCTATTAGTTGCTAACCAGGCTTTCTAATTTAGTGACATTCTAGTAATGGGGATCATTAGTAAAGCCTAACATAGACAATATACTTGTACACTTTCTCTTCATGAGAGTGAGGTGTTTTATTTTTCTTTCCAGTTCCAATCTGCTAGAATTCTAATAGGCTTACATAAAATGCCCAGCCAATTTTGGGGGGAGGAGAAGCAAAAAAAAAAAAAAGACTTCTCAAGGGCCCAAAATAGTTCCCAAACCTACTCCTTTGTTAACAGCCTGTTCTCTACCTAATGTGCTTTCTTATTCAGTAGTTGCTTTAGATCTGCCCCGGACTGAGAATGCCTTCTTATCCTATCAGTGATTAAACAATTAACTCTTGATGGGCATATTGAGCGAAACTAGGCTTTCTCAACCTGGGTTTCTTGATAGCCCTGCAAAGGTTTCTTGAATGGGTGGGAGTTAAGTAATTGTTTAGATTTTTAAAAATATGTTAAATATTTATCAGGTGATATGACCATGTATGGTCATATTGCCTCACCTCTTCCTAAAATGGCCAATGATGGGACTGAAGGGGATGAAATGGAGAGGTGCCCCAGGTGGGCATATACACAGCAATCCTTCCCAACTATATTCTGCATGATCGCACCAGTTCTGGGATTTCTCAAAACCTGATTAATGTTTCAGAGGTTTCTCAATGGTAAAAAAGTTGAGAAAGGATGTGCTAGGCAGAAATTCTGAAGGTACAGTTAGGATTGCCAGGTGTGGTTTAAGGATTCATGGGGCCTGTAGCACCAGAGCCAATTTAAGGATTTGTGAAGCCCTAGCAGAGTACAGTTGTGGTGGGAACAGCCCGACTTGGGTTAGATAGGCCCTCCCCCCACAGTGAAAGAGGTATCATTCTGAGTGCCCTTAAAGAGTGCAAAGGGGCAAAGAGAGAGGCTATGGCCCTGATCTATGTGAGAGAAGGCACAGCATGGGGCCCATACCATGTGTTATATGTGCTAAATGGATAAACCCTAGCCACCAGCAGGGGATAAAGAGGCAAGGTTGCCAGATACAGGTTGGGAAGCTCCAAGAGATTGGGAATGGAGGATGGGAAGCACAAGGACCTCTAGGACAACACCATAGAGTCCCCCATCCAGGCAAACTGATCTCTGGAGATGAACTGTGATTCTAAGGCTCCCCAGTTCTTACCTGCAAGCTGCCATCCCTAGGTACAGCTATTTCTAGTTGTTTATTAACTCATTTATTCAGAATGACTGATAACTCTTGTGTTTAGTTTGCAATTTGAATGTTCAAAATTGTACTCAAAAGGTTTTGCACAGGTACGTTCTCACACTGTTTTCCCCAACCCTATCATCATTGCTTTAGGATGCTTAGGGCTGATCCTGCGTTGAGCAGGGGGTTGGACTAGATGGCCTGTATGGCCCCTTCCAACTCTATGATTCTATGATTCTATCATATGCATTATATATATTTTAAAGGAGGTGATTTAGTCCAGCTTTGGGTTTGGAAAACCATGAGGTTTGTCTCTATATTCTAACCTTGCCCATTCAGTGTTCAGTGCTTTGCCCCATATGTTTTCCCAATATATCCAACAGCATATGAAACAGGCAGCAGAGTTTCTTAGTGTCATTGGCATGGGAGTAGGGGGAAACTGCATGCTCTAGGTTTGCCCAGTTGATTCTAAAGGCCAGCTTATTCATGTATGTTAATTGTATTTATGTTTCTTCACAGTGCTCTCTGGGAACTGTAGTGCAGTCCAGTTGATTCTGTACATGCACCAGCTTGATGTGCACCAGTGACTGATTAATGATCTCAGCTATGCAGACGTCAGTGTCACACATATAGTGTACGCAGTTGACTTTAGAAAGAATAGGACCTGCCAATGATGACCTTAGGGCATATGTATTACAAGAAAACCATAAATTAGGCAGATGTGTCAGAAGTAACTACACAGGAATCTGCAATCCTGCAAAGCTCTTGGAAACATGGCTAATTTTGAATCATGAGCAAATCACTGAGGCAACTATAGAAACGGTCAACTTGACACAAAAAATGCATTGTAAACAAGCTAAATCTGAATGTTAATCATAGTATTTGTGAATTTATCACAGAGTTGCTGGCTTTATTATGTTTATTTGTGTTTTCTTACATTTTTAACATGAGACTTACTAGCACTTCCCTGATATTGCCATAATTTTTCTTATGTTCTTTCTGTTTGGACGCTTGTGTGTAGGTCCCTATATTTATCACAGTCAATAATTTTAAGGATATTTTAAGCATCTTTGCAGGTTTATAAGGGACTGTTTTTAATTTTATGATTAGTTATACTTTAGCTAGTTACCTGTTCCGTATCTTTAGAGTGCTGCTCTGACTAGTATTTTGATGGGAGACGTCCAAAGAATACCAGAGATGTAACATGGAAGCAGCCAGTGGCAAACCACCTTTGGGCATCTCTTGCCACCAGTCAGCTATCGATTCCAGAAGTATATGTTTTTGGCTTTAAACAAAGGTTTGAACATTTTAGATGAAATGTTAAAACAAATAAATGATAAACCCTGCTAGATTGTAAAAAGCATTCAGTGATCTAAAATGTGGCCTCCACTGTCCACATCCAGACATAAAACAGAAGAAAAGAGGTAAAATCTTGAGATAATAGGGTGGGCTGTACCAATTTCAGAATGTAGGTGGGGATGGCACAATTGTAAAGTTTCTTCATGTAAAAAAACCCTTCCCTGCAGATTAAAAAAATTGATGAAGAACTGTCTTTTGTTCTCCAGTTTTTACACCCAAAGGAGTCTCAAAACAGCTTATGCTTGCCTATCCTTCTCTACCCACAACAGACTCTCTGTGAGGTAGGGGAGACTGAGAGATCTCTGAGACAACTGTGACTGACTCAAGGTCACCCAGCTGGCCACATGTGCAGGAGGAGAGTGGAATCAAACCTACTTCTCCAGATTAGAGGCCTCCACTCTTAACCACTATACCTTTCAGAGTTTCAGCCTAGTTTGTTCCAATCTGGTTTGCTGTGTGCTGTGTTGGTTTGCAGGCCCATGGGAATAGAGAAAATGCATTAACAGAATGAATGAACAAGATGAACTAATTTTGGATAACATCAAGGCCATAGCTTATATTTATTATAGCACAGGAGCATTAGTGCAGCATGAGGACATCCTAAAAACTGGGCAACTTGCCTGCTGCCCAATTAACCCCACCCCACCTTGTCTGTTGGGGGAAAACCATGGAGTGGCAACCTCTAAGACTCACATGAGTGCCAGCCAGGGCCAGTTTATCCATGTAGCACATGTAGAACATGCTTTGGGCCCTGCACTTCCAGGGGCCCTGCAAAATACCCCCCTCCATGGATCAGTGTTTAGCCTTTCCCCTTCCCCCTTCCCCCCCTTTTAAGGACACTCTGAGTGATATCCCATTCAACCGTGTGGGGCCCCTCTGCCCCCAGTGTGGCTGTTCCCACCACAATTATACTTTGCTAGGGCACCACAATTCCTTAAACTGGCTATGATGCTATATCCTTAAACCACTCCTAGTGTCAGCTACTGTGTGGTACCCTTGCCACCTGGTGAGGTAGTGAGAGCCCTGCTGACAGCCCCTGAACTGGGCATGCTGTTCTACCCCAAGACACCTTAATAAGGTCAGTAAAGCAGAGGAGGTGGGCACACAGAAACAGCCTCCCTCCCCAAACAATCCACACAATGCCCCAAATGTCAGAAGAGTAGAATGTGATTATCTCCCTCCCACCCCTGCAGTATTCCTTTACCTGAAGCGAACAAAGCAATTGCATATGCTGTGCAACCATATATCCATACCCCCACTCATATTAGTGCGCCCAGTCTGCTCTGAAGAGGACTGGTTGCCTGAAACTGATATCTGGATGACCACACATGTGCCCACCCCAAAATTTATTTATTTATTTTAATTCCACCAGCTGAGCTGCTGCCTTGCATATATTTCTCCTGGTCATGTCTACCTTGTCTGGTAATATCACCCTTTACCACTCAAAATGTTCCAGAAGTCCAGACCAAATAAAGGAATTGTTGAAAATCCTAGCGCAAAGGATTTCAAAGTCTGCAGAAATGGAGCAAGATCCATTAGAGATCTAGCACAGCTGGAAGCATACATAGGATCTGTAAACTGAAGAATACCAGTGGCCCAAATGTGTCCCGATGAGAGACCTATTTTGAAGGTCACTGTGGGAGTACCTACCTGAAAGGAGTACACACCAAAATCAAAAGGAGGCAGCCAGGCAGGCACAGATGACACTAACAAACTGAAACCAAGATAGGCAGGAACTATCAGCATGCAAAAATAGGGTATCAGGGGAAGAGGGACTGATAAAAAAATAGTTGGTTATGAGATGGACTAGGAAAAGTTGACACAGGAGGGAGAGGTGGTAGGTTGAAAAAAGACCCACCTGCCATGGCTTGGTTGGTCAGTCTTGGACAGACAAAGCAAAATGTGAAACTGGGTGTCTTGTATGAAAATGTGTTGGTGCAGGATGTCTGTCCTGATCCATCTTGGCGTGAGGCTATGAATAGCTCTCAGATGCAAAAGGCCCCAAAGAAAGCCAGTGCCTAGAAACTGACCAGAAGATGTTTGAAAGTTGCTGGATGAGACCTTGCATATTAATGGATCTCCAGGTATTGGACTTGAGCGGGGAAACCCTTTTCCATCCTTTGATAGCACAACAAATGAGAAATGAAACACCAGAGGTCAGGAAAGCTGAGGGCTTTTTTATGAAAGGATATGGCAGCCAATAAATCCCCATGGTTCTGGTAGATTTCCTTACTCTTTTAGGTTTGCCAGACAGTGCAGGATTCAAGCTTCTGAGCCTGACAAGGACCCCCACACACACACTTGGAAGTTGATGGGACTGCTGAAATACAAGAACTCTGAAACTGCATAAGATTGGCGGGCAGAGAAGATAGTAAAATCACAAACACCCTGAAAGATCACATGTTGCTAAGTATCCACAGCTCTTCTGGGAAGTGATCCGGGTATAGCACCTGGAACCTCTCCTCCTGAAGTCAAGGAATGTGCAATGTTGTTACCAGTTCCTGCAATATAATATGCTAAGAAAAGGTGTTAGATGTGAGGGAGGCTAAAATAAACCTGTGGACAAAGTTCATGACCTATTCAAAGTGTGCACCTGTGGGTTGTACTGTGCACCTTGGGATGGTGTCCGAGCCACAGTGAGGATATGTGAGGGTGAAGGAGGAAGGTTCAGCAATCTTTCCTAAGCCTATAAAGCTTCAAACAACTCTGGGGGACAGAGTCCAGTGTCAGTCAGTTAAATTGGGTAGAGGTAGGCAGGTAGAGCTCCGTGGAGCACCTATAGCTCTACCTCCCTACTCAAGCTTGACAACATGATGCCAGCCTTGAACCACTGCTGGAGTCCCCGTACCCCGCACCTCAATACTTTTGTTTGATCATGCCCAGACATTCAGAATAATTCAGGCATTAGACCCATCATCATTTTTTTAAATCCAATTTTCAGTGAACACTCTATAATGTTCTTCATAGAATTCTTGCATATTGACATAAAAGTCATACAGAAAATCATTAATTATTCTCCTCCATATAAGAAGTGAAATCTAGACTTGGTGGCATAGGTTGGGTTTAAGGTTTGAAGTAGGAAACCAGGGAAATAAGGGTGGAAGCAAGATAAAGGGCAGACCAGACATAGAAGGTATCTCAGCAAATTGCAGGTATGTGAGTTATAGTGTGCAAAACGGAAGTGTAATTATGGTTGAAATGGCTCATTAAGTGCTCTCCCTTCCCAGCTTCTTCATATTGCATTAAAAAGGATAGCCTCATATATAGAAATAACAGCCTCAGCAAGCAAATTTTGTTTCAATATAAACACATGCCTGTTCTACCAAGTAGAGGAGAGGAAACCTAGTACATCATACTGTATTTTCCAGTATCGCTCCTTCTTGTCAGCCTTTTCAATGGCATCTTTTAGCACTGAGTCTTATATGCCCCAATGCACTGCTCTAAGGTATGGGGGATATCCTTACCATAAGTTGCTCTTTATAATTGGGAAACAGCGATGTAGGCGGCCCTGTCCGGGTCGCAAAGGGCCATACGGCCAGCCCTGTCTGGGTGGTGACTGGGTCAGTGGGCCAATCCGGATGCACCCAGCAAAGTGTGTCACATTGGGACTGCAGGGCTTAAGTCTTCCAAATGTGTTGCTTTTCCTACCTATCTGAAATAGGCTTGTGCAAGAGGCCCCCGATTCAGACTGTTTCGGATCCGAATTCGGACCGATCCGAATTGATCCAAATCAATTTGGAGCCGTCCGAATCGATTCGGAGCCAATGCAAGTCAATGGCCCCATTGACTTGCATTGGAAATCCTCCCCCCACCTTTCCCTGGGGCTGGGGGGGAGGGGTGTAAGTTGCACCCCTGAAAATTCCCCTGCAAGTTTCCCCTGCAAGTTTCAAGAAGATTTGACCAAGGGGTCCAATCCTAGGGGCTCCACAAGAGGGTCCCCCTATCTGTTCCATTGGGTAGAATGGAGATTCGGAAATCTCTGGTTTTAACTTGATTTCCCATAGACTTCTATGGGAAATGGTCTTTGGGAGCCCCTAAGATGGGACCCCCTGTGAAGACTGTCCCTGAGCTCCCCTCCAAGTTTCAAGAAGATTGGACCAAGGGGTCCCATCCTAGGGGCTCCCAAAGAGGCTGACACCATTCCCCATAGATTTTAAACATGGGAAAAATTAATTTCAGTAGATTAATTGCCAATTTCTCTCTCCCTGGTCTGGCATGCAGATGCCACCCTCCAGGCAGGATATGATGGGAATAGACGGGAAATGCTGTGAGAGCAGTTCCCCCATTCCCAGCACCTCCCCTTGGGGAAACGGTCACTGTATGCCAGAGCACTAAACCCGGGAGAGCCTCAGAAGGCAAATGGAGGAGCTCAGGATAATCTGGGTGCTCTATCCATGCTGTAGATTCATCACTGGCTCTCCCGTTCAGCCTCCCTCCCCCCTAACAAATTCAGAACAAGAGGAAGACTTGCTTTTCACAACCCAAAGGTGTCTCAAAGCAGCTTCCAGTCACCTTTCCCTTCCTCCGCTCAGGCCATCGCCTTCAACCACCACAACTTCACCTGCTCTACTCAGGCCACATCCTGAGAGAGCCCTGACAGAGCTGCTCTGGGAGAACAGCCCTGGCAGCAAACACTAGCAACAGGAAACAAAGAACCACCACCCAGGGCATTACCCCAAAGGTGGCACCTGCGCAAAACTAGCCCTGCAAGGCCTTATCAACAAATGCAGACAATTAACCAGTACCAAAAATCAACCTGCCCCCCCAAAAAAAACCCACCAGCAACAGGAAACAAAGAACCACCACCCAGGGCACTACCTCAAAGGTGGCACCTGGCCAAAACAGGCCAAAAGAAAATAAAAACAATGAAATAACCCCCACCCCCAGAAAAAAACAGCAACAAACACCCCAAAACAGAACAACAAAACAGTAACTTTTAAAAACAGTAACTTTTAAACAGTAAACAGTAACTTTTAAACAGTAAATTTTAAAACAACTACATCAAAACAGAACAACTACAACAAAATATTTTCCCCCACCCAAAGGCCCCCCCACCCACAGAAAACCTAAGGCACCCAAGTGTTTTTAAAAGAGGAAGGATACAGTTAGAAGAGGGAGAAGAGGGGGTGGCGAAAAAGAGAAAAGGAAAAAAACCCTAAATCAAACCTTTGATGTCTTATCCAGCGATGATCCTCAGGCAGAAGTGCAGCAGGGCAGGAGGCAGGCAGCAAACCTATGGGTCATTGCAGCTCTCTACCACCTGAGCACCCAGCTAGAGCTCAGTAGCAGAGTGAGCTCCAGCAGGCAGAGACACTGGCTTAAGTAGCCTCATGGGCAGAGGCTACACAAATCCAGGGAGTTAAAAATAATAAAGCTGCTGTGAGTGGCCAAATGCCTGTAGCTGAAAAGCTACTGGCATGCTGATTGGTCATTCACTCCCCCTCCCCCCCGGTGGCCATTTTAGGTGCTGGGGAAAAAAGGCAGCCAGGACGCTGCAGCAGCCACGAGGCTGCAAACGGCTGGCTAATTGACCCGAATCGATTCAGGATCGATTTGGCCGAAACACATGGATTCGGCCTTTTAAAGATGGGGGATGGACCGTTTCAGACCGTTTTAGGCTTGGAAATGCCCGAAACAGTCCTGATTTGGCTGACTCGGGCATTTCCGAGTCGAATCTGCACAAGCCTAATCTGAAATGGTCTTCGGACATGGGATTTACTGATGGTGGAAACCTGTGTGTCTCATCAGTTACATGGAACCATAATAGGACCTTCTTCATGCCTCATCACTATACATAGAGCCATAATGGAACATAGAGAATCCCTTTATTTAGAATGTTTGTAAATCCCCTTTCTCCCAACCATCTCATTTTTATATTAGTAAAATGGTGGTGAGTATGTCTGTGGGGGGGGGGAGGGGAGGGAGCTGACATACCCTCTTCCAATTTACCATGGCACCAATCTGAATTGGGGGATGCTGTGAACTTTTTAGTACTCATTTATTTAGATTTGTATCCTATTCCTCCCCCAGAATGGGGCTCAAGGTGGCTCACAACATAATACACTTACAATAATAAAACCATAGTTCTAATAAAATCCTATTAAATTAAAATCCAATTAATTTGAAACACAGTTTGGGGAATAAAAATACACTATATTGTTAGTAGAGTCCACCAGAATTACATTTCTGGAATTCCTGATGCAATAACTGTCTTCCATAACCTGCAAAATGCAGACAAGCCCCACCAAAATGAGTCTCCTCCCAAGCAGAGCATTCCACTAGACAGACCACAATGGAAAAGACCCTTGAGCATGTCACACTCAGATTGACAAATTGAGGGCCTTTTTGCACTGGAATGGGCAGTTGGCTTCTAGAGTGTTTAAAAGCCACATATTGAATACTCAAAAGTCTTTCCATATTCATGCATCTCCATACTCCAAACTCAGGGAATTACATCACAATTGTCTAGCATATAGCTATTAACAGCAGTTGTTCCAGAAAACAAAAAAAAGGGGGGGGGGTAAAATATATTTAGCAAATGGACCTCTTTGTTCTCTATACAATGAAGTACAAAACTACTTAACCAAACCATGCATTCTATAATGCCCATCCTGAGGTCAGTGGAGGAATAGTTTGGAATAAGCTTCTTGATGCAATGACTATTCATTTTGAAGTGCATTTTCATATTATAAGAATGCAGTATGTATCAATGAGACAAAAATTTGTCACATATCGCACAGTTAACTAATTCCTCAGCTTCTTGTGCAAATGGAAAAATAGTTTCCCCCAATGAAATGGTAAATCTGTTTGTTCATTGACGGTTTAATCAAACCCAGTTCTGTGTTCTTTTTTTGGATAAATTGTGATTTATACATTTGAGCCACTCATTAGACTATGCACACCTGAACCCATTCTACTAGACAACCTAGTGACAACTGGGAGCAAATTATATTGACAGAGCTCTCTCAGCCATAATTAGTGTGAAGGAACCATCCTGAATCAATTAATGTTGTAACTCAGTTTTAATTTTATAGCTTTCCAAAATCCAGAGAAGCAATCAGTTGCATGGCCTGTTGTCAAATGCTGATCTTCTTCCTTAGTGTTGAGTTTGAGTCTAATGAAAGCCCAAGCAATGACTTTCATACAAGTTATCAACACAAGATGCAAATCATGTACATTGATTTTAATTGCAATGGCTGTTTGAGAACTGGGAAGAATTGTTATCACACTTCATAGGACTGGTATATGAAAACACTTTGGCTGTCACTGGTCCATGAAATAAGATGGAATCTTTAGGAATCTGCTGCCGCTGCCTTTACTCATAGGTCCTATTGTATGCAATGTATTTTACTGTGTTTTTTGGTTTTGATCATTCATAAACAACCATAAGTTAGCTAGTCTAGAAGTGGTGGTAAATCAATCAAATTAATAAAATTAAAATTGAATGGAAGGGAATGTGGGGTAGCAGAGTACAATGCAAATGTTGATATCTTCATAAAACTGAGCACCAGGGCAAAAATACATGCTATTCTGGAAAATATTTGTTTCACAACATGCATCTTCTAATTAACACAAATACATGTCATGGAGAAGGGAGAATGGGCAAACAAAGGGTATTTATTATTTACTATATATGCCACTACATTTTCACCATAACCTGTTTTAGAGTCTAAGGGGTGAAATATATTGTGAGGGGCTCCTTGGCAGGGAAAATTCATGAGTATATAAAGAGTTAACACTTTTTTTGACCCACATTTCTGTTTAAAGGTTTAAAAAAAGTTAAGAATGTTGTGTTTGCCATGGAAGATATAACTCCTTCCTAGATTATATGGGAAAAAGGGAAAAGAACAGTTTGCAAGTTGAAGATTCATCTCTTCTAAGAAAGAGGTTCATGGTAAAAGATGGTATCTAGGCAACAATGCTAAATTGTTGTGTTTTAAACTAGTCATATGAAGCTGCTATCAAAAATAAGGAGTGGTACAGCTTTGCATTGAATGTTCCTGTGAACTGTTCAGGTAAATGTTGCTAGTCCTTGAGAATAAATGACCCAGGACCTTTTGGAGCCAGACAGTATGTCACAGATTTTTCTATCCCCATTGCTTTTCATCGAATTGGGTCTGAAACAATGCTATGTGTGGACCCCTGGAAGTACTCTGAAATATCTGGGGAAATATTTTAAAAGTTTACATTACATATACTGAAGATCTTCTTCCAATGCTGTTAAATATTATCTTAAAATCCTGGTCTATCAAACATGTGCCTGTCTATAGTCCCAGTGTATGTTTTAGTATATTAAACAACCCAGTATTTTCAGACCTCAGTATTACTAGATCTTTTCCAAAACATATCGTGATTAATCTTGTGAATCGTCTCTATCACTGTGGGTAGCTGAGTGGCTAACAGAATGAGCTACAATGTGGAGGTTGTCTGATGAATTGTCAAAGGTTTTCACAGCTGAAGTCAACTGGTTATTATGGGTTTTCTGGCTGTGAAGCCATGGACTGGTAGTTTTTGCCAGTAGCTTGGCTGGAAGTTGCTTATTTTAAATTTCATCTCAGCCACAACTACTATAGGCAGCCTTAGACAATCCAATCATGTTTAACCTCTGTTTCCAGACCACAATAATGGAATCATTATTATTTACACAATGTACAGACCTGTTGTAAGAATTACTATGATACTATATGTGACACAGTTTCAGAGTTCCAAACAAGAGGTTTATAATAGTGCAATCCTATAATCTAGGAAGGAGTTAGGAAGATTGGGCAGAGTGGGTGGGCAGGACGGATTGTGTCCATGCTGGCTCTTGTGGCCGTTTCTTGGATGCCCAGGGAAATGCCGATAGCCATTTTGGGGTCAGGAGGTGAATTTCCTCCCAGCCAGACTGGTCAGGAATTCTGGGTTTTTTTGGGGGGGAGGGGGAGGGGGCATCATCTGGGCATGGAATTGAGGTCATTGGGCAGGTAATTGTGAATTTCCTGCATTGTGCAGCAGCTTGGACTAAATGACCCTGGAGATCCCTTCCAAATCTATGATTCTATGATTCTAAGAAAAGTTTCACCATTAGAAGCCCATTGATTTAAATGTACTTAGAATGGTGTAAATCTGTTTAGGATTGTACTGCAAGGCTCTCAGAGTTATACAGAGTTACTCCAGTGTAAGCCCACTTAAATGGAAAAGTTTAGACTGCATTAACATTGCATAGGATGTCACTGAAAATTTAAGCTGCAAAACTTATCCCTAGCACTGGGATTCCCAACTAGGGTTTCGATGAACCCTTGGGTTACATGAGAGCTCCTCAGGGGTTATGCGGCCTTTCCCAGAAGTTTGGATGGCCACTGACATCACTAGACATCACTGGAGCCCACTTTACCTGTTGCTCTACAGGCCTAGTCTCTTTCTCCACAATGGAAACAGTAAATGATCGTTCAGTTGATGGGCTGGCTCCCACAACATGCTTCCAGGCCCACTTTTCTGAAAAGGTCTGTCACCACTTCTGGGGTTTCTCAAAGCTGGAAAACTATTTCAGGAGTTCTTCGATGGTCAAAAGGTTGAAAAAAGGTTGCCCTAGAGCATGTGAGTAAGTTGTGTACTCTTGGCTGAAAAAAGTTGATTATCTATTTAATAAACATTCAGTAAATTAATGAGTGGAAGAGCAACCAAGAAAAGATCATCCTTTTCCCAGGATACTGGTAGAGCCTTGTTCATTAAACATGCAGTGGTCCAACCAGCACTTAGTTTTAGAGCACCAATTTGCAGCAGAACACTTGCTTTGATAAACTCATGCCACTAACTGCCGTTAATTTTGAAGTAACTACAGCTGGAGAAGCGAGCAACCTTTTAACCAGCTACAATCCTGTGTCCTTAATCTTGTATCCCTCAATGAGGTTTAAGCAGCTTAACTTTGTACAGGATGCAGTCTTTGTCTTTGAACTATGAACCATTAAAATAATGCATGTGTTTAAATGCATATCATATATCAAGCACAAAGCACACTAAACAGGTTAATAAAATATATAATATTTTTTGCTGCAGCTGATATCCTATATTATCCTTATACACAAAATCTTCTCAGATGCATCAACTGGCTTGTCATCGAGAGAGAGACTGGAATGTAACAGGCTTCCCTGGGAGGTGGTGGGTTCTCCATCTTTGGAAATTTTTAAACAGAGGCTAGATAACCATCAGACGGAGAGGCTGATTCTGTGAAGGTTCAAGGGGGTGGCAGGTTACAGTGGATGAGCGATAGGGTTGTGAGTGTCCTGCATAGTGCAGGGGGTTGGACTAGATGACCCAGGAGGTCCCTTCCAACTCTTTGATTATATGATTCTATACTTGTGCAAGAGAGCCTCTTGTGGCGCAGAGTGGTAAGGCAGCCGCCTGAAAGCTTTGCCTATGAGGTTGGGAGTTCGATCCCAGCAGCCGGCTCAAGGTTGACTCAGCCTTCCATCCTTCCGAGGTCGGTAAAATGAGTACCCAGCTTGCTGCTGGGGGGTAAACGGTAATGACTGGGGAAGGCACTGGCAAACCACCCCGTATTGAGTCTGCCATGAAAACGGTAGAGGGCGTCACCCCAAGGGTCAGACATGACTCGGTGCTTGCACAGGGGATACCTTTACCTTTACCTTTTTATACTTGTGCAATATAAAATTGCAGGGAATGATTGAAAATCAAACAGGGACCCTCAAAACCTTCCCAACAAATACTGGTATTTTTTTCACAGTGACTTTTGAATCCTTCTCAATATACATCTCCCAGTCCTAAACAATAAAACAACTACAGCAAGAAGCAGAAACTAGTTAAGGATTGGAGCCCTACTTCCAGTATATCAAAGGAAATAGTTACATATTTTAAACACATGTTACTTTGACACTCCACAAAGGATGCATTTACTTTGCACAGCATACATGTGGCTTCTGCTCTCTCTCTCTCTCTCTCTCTCTCTCTCTCTCTCTCTCATTATATTGCAGATTCACTTCCCCACCCCCACTCACAATGAAGCAGCTGCCAATATCACGATAAATAGTACATTTTATCTTACATTTTGGTTTTCTAGTTGCGACCTAGTACCTTGCAGCACTGGTGAAGAAGGAACATTATGGAAGCCATAATTTCACCATAAAGAGAACCTCTTGTTTCCATGTTCCTATCCCTACTGCTGCTTGATATAGCAGTGGGAGCAAAAATGAGGAGGGGGACAGCATCAAGTATTGGCCATCCAGGGGGGGGTCCTAAAGCTTCACACACATTAGTTCAGTGATTTCAGTGTCTTGTTACAGAAGTAATGTTGCATGTCAAGAAACGTCCCCTCTCAAAAACCTCCCTATTAGCACAACCGTATGTCTCCTGTGACATTTGTTTCTGGGTTGAGATTAAAATGTAACCTGAGAATCATGGAAGAGTTATCTACCTATGCACCAAAGGAATGACTGAATGTTTTTGGAGTCCTGGCCCATTGAAACTACAAATCTCTTCAGGCAACGTTCTGAATGTTCATGAGGTAAAACAGATTACAAAGGCAAGCTCCATCATTAGCCTGAAGCTTTAAAATATCTCCTCCTTGCTTTTCATGATTTTCCATTGCATGGAGAGGTGCCTGCCTCTACATGTTTGTGTATGGGGCATTTAGAGGCCTTGCAATTTAACCTGTCAGTGGAGTTTGCCACTGTGGTGGGGATATGGCGACACCATTTAGGTTAACTATTACATTACAGAGAATTAGACACACTGATTAGTGCAATTCTCAGGACTCGAGTAGTCTTGCAATGAAAGAGTTACGGTGTACGCTCACTGACTTAGGACAGGCTTGTAAATAAAACAGAGTATTCCCAAGGAACTTTGAGCGGAACCAATGTTACAACCTGCTGACTCTTCAAGACAGGAATAATGGAAATTAAGGTAACAGCACAACTGGTGAGATGAAGTGAAATAGCGATTCTATACAAATCAGCTTTAATAAAGTCAGCAATTAACATGCATTAAAAATGTTCTTTGGGAAAGCGTTACTGAGGGAAGAGCGGTGATGTGGTGAGGTTGTCACAGGAAGCATACATAATTTTAGTCTTTGACTCTGACACATTTTAATGGGCACTTAAATGTTCTCACCAAATAGGTTCAACTGTTTCGTTTTCCATCTCAGCAGCATTACAGCGGAATAAAATGCATTTGAAAAATATCAGCATTGTTCGCAGCTCTCAGTTAAGCATTACAGGCCAATTTGGATTCAAGGTGCAAGTGAGACAGGAGCTTTCCAAGTTGTCAAATTAAGCAATAATACAAAATAAGCTTGCAGTGTCACCTAGTTACAGCAAGAAGATGGAAAGCCCCGGTAAAAATGGAATGAGAAATGAAAACTATAGCATTTTATTATTTTCAAGTCCTTGCATTGTTTTCTTTAGAGATTCAAGAGATGACTTGTGTTTTTAATATTTCAGAACTGAAAACTGGAAAAAAAAATCTAACTGATATATATTATTATGAGAGGCAGGCACACTGGCACTAAGGCTTATCATATCTACAAATACTATTCTGCTTTCCTTACTCTCTCAAGTGGTGAGAAGTTCCAGAAGCAGCTCTTATATGAACTGATTTCTTTCAAATGACTGAGTGCTGGAGCAATTTTATTGCTCCAATTTTAGCAGCTATCACATTTATCTATTTGTCTCCTCCTCTAGAACAGTTTTTCTAACTTTTCTGTGGCTCTGCACAGAGCCTGGCAGATTCTTTAGGGCTTCTACGCCAAAATAAGTCCCAAGAATTCTTGTAACACCGAGCCTTAGAGAGAATGCTCAAGGAAGGAACTGGTTCTGTTATCAATGGCAACAGACCTCATTGTCAGCAGAACTCATTGCTGGACTGGAATGACATCCTCGTGCCTCTACAATCAAGCTTTTGAACATAAACTGTTGCCTGTGAAAAAGCAAAGTCAGGCCAATAGCATAATGTACTCTGAAGAGAACATACATCGACAAGACATGACCAACGAACCTCTCTCACGAACCCTGCATCCCTACACCAACGAGGGAGCACATACGCATCCTCAATCTTCAAATAGCATCCTCCTTCCCGGCGTTACCCCATGCCAGCCATTGTATTGCTTATATGGGAACCAACAGATCTTCAGAAGTCACTTTTCTCACCTCAGGAATTCCCTTCCTGTCCCCACTATCATGCCAGCCTGCCAAGAGCTTTATTGCTGTATCCACTTAGATATTTATTTAGAAAATTTAAAATTTCAAACTGGATCCAAAGTTTTCCAGAGGCCCCCCCCCTAATTCCTTTGATCTTTGATATCCTATATCAATCAATTTTTTTTGCCACCATAATCAAAAGGACAACCACACCTTTTGTCTAAAGCCCACCTTAGCTTACATGACCTTTTGCCACATATGTGGCTTGGAAAGAGGTATAAAAACTCTTCTTTTGAGCTCCTCAAGGATCTCGCTGGTGACCAGTTTTCCTGGTATGGATCCTTGCCAAGTGCCCAACTTAAATGCCTGACTTCTTCCATCAATGCCCCCCACATAGATTGGTAATTGTATAACCCTTGCTGTGCCTTCTTCCCTGAAACCTAGTCATTTCCTATCTTATTTCTCTCTGCATATATGTGTCAGTGTAATTGCACTGCATTGATCTTGTGTCTTATTCTTTAATAAAGCTACATACATTATTTTTATGTATCTGTTGTTTGCCTTGGGTTCTTCACAGGGCATAATCACTTCATAATCACTTCATTGGCAAAACGGTTTTCACCAGTTCCCCCCTTCTTGTATAGTCAATTCCCCACACATTTTTTGAGCATTTCTTTGAGCATTTTGGGTAACAGTTGTCTCTACCAGTCCAAAATGAATTACTGAGGAGTCTCCTATACCTGGCAATCCAAGTATTAGGAGGTGGATATATCCATGCTCGCATCTGGATTGTCTTATCAGATCTCAGAAGCTAAACAGGGTTGGTACTGTTTAGTTCTTGAATGGGAGATCATCAAGGTACTCTAATGCTATGCAGAGAAATACATTGACAAACCATCTCTCTTGCCTTAAAAACCCTATAGGGTCACAATAAATGAGCTGCAACATTTTCCACCACTACCACCACCAAACAGATTCATGGAGGATCTATGGTTATGTAACTCTGCTGACTTATCTGACTGCATGCACAATGGATAATGGTTGCACTGCTGCACCACATAGCATAATTATATTAATGTCTGCATCTATATGGGTCTAGTTTCAGTAAGAACCATAATATTTCATGTTTGATTGTTTCTCTCTGGTGGCTGAATCCAAAAGACGTTTAGAGATGGCTGCTACTGCACAGTCACTCATTGGTACCACCTAGTTAATGTCATAGTCCTTATTGACATTCTGTGTTTTGTGCCACTCTTTGAATATGAATTCCATAATACATTTACATATATTGGCATTCTTAAGTAAAATTATCTTAAGAATCTGGGGAAAGCTGCTTCCAGTCAAAACAAAAAAGGATGAACACTGCTCTGTCCTGATGTCAGGTAACTCTACATATTTTAGTTTATTTTGCCATCAGTAAGGTACAAGATATGCTCATAATATAACACTGTTTTGAAATGATGGGCTCTATATTTGTGTTAGCAGGTGACCCCCTCCTCTCATTGAGGAGCCGTTTATAGATAGACATTCATAAACACCCTTTCTTCAATATCATAATACATATTATTTTCAACACACTGCCCGGCCAAAATGACACTAAAATAGATGTCAGCCAGTTTATAAGGGTAAATAAACTGTCCCAAACAGGACACCAGCACATATACTAGTCTCCAGACAAGCCTGGACATATAGCGCATAACGTATGAGAAAAAGCAGCTAACCATTAACAGCCTCTTCCATACTCCACGGAGATGCATAATTTAGGACAATAGGTTTTCCAGGAACTAGCAACTCATTTCATCAATTTCCCAATCTTCCTTCCCTTGTAATTATCTACCAGAATTAGCAATTCTTAACACTTTCCCAAACTTAATAGCTTTCCTGTCTGGTACTTAAAGGGTCATCAAGAGTTATTTAACTTCTATAGTCCTCCTTAGGTAAGACAATCACAGCCATTTTTTACCTCCTGGGCACCCATCAACGTTTTTCCTGGATCAATTTCTAACTCCGGAGATTCTATTAAATCATTGTTTTGGGAGCAATCACATCAACATAGCCTAGGATAGCATTTTGCTCTATATCAAGTGGGCTATTGCCCTACTCTGCATATGTGTGTTCTAGGACGCATACATATACCTCTACTTGCATATAGGTCCTCTTTACTTTTCTTCTGTGAAATTCTGTTGGTTTTTTTTTTTTGGGGGGGGGGGTTGCTGCTGAATCATGGACCTTTGCACATTGTGACTGCTAATATTGCCTTCCCCAAAAATAACCTCTCCCCTTTCTTCCCTTATTATCTTGTCAGACTTGTGTCTTTGTTTTTCAGTGTGCTTTTATGTGCTTTACTGTATTCCCTTAATTCCCCTTATTAAAAAGCATTTCCAGTTTAATATCTGACTGGTTATTTTGAGTTTCTCTAAGGGAACAACCCCATGAATATTGGTGGAGATCCTTATTTACCCCTTTTTGCTATGTCTCCATTAAAAGCTAATTTCCTGACCTATTTGGGTAACACTTGATTGTATCACCGTTTGGTACTCCCTTGTACCACACACCTTAGAACTGATTGTTGTAAGCTTGGAGTATCTTTGAACCAGTAATACAGCTAAGTGGTGTGGATGAGTAGTGGGATAAGATTGCAGAAATTTAGTCATTTAAATATATGAAAATGTAAGCTTCCATTGTACTACTTAACTCAACAAAATATGAATGCTTCCTCTTGTTGAAGGAACATATCTCTTCCATCAAAAGAAGATTCTACAGGTTGGAGGAGGATTTTAACCCTTGCTGAATGGAATGGAAGGATTCAAGCCACTGTATTTGAAGAAAAATGTTCACTGGACCAAAGAAAAACAAAACAGGTTGGTTTAAAACATGGTGTCGCAAAGCAGTGTAGGTCGTTCTTACTACATTTCAACTCAGCCTTCTTATTCAATGTCCCATAATAGCTGCATTAAAATATAAACCTGCCTTTGAATAGCCTCATGAAGAAGTGCATTCAATTTAACTCTGAGCGCTAAAGCAGAAGAGCTGCAGGCTCACCAACTGAAGCCAGTACGTCCTGTACTAATTGCCCTCCATTACCACAAGGTCTCTGCCGCAGTGGTTTGGTGCAGTCTTTAGCACTTCCTTTGCAGCAATTCAGTCACTCTTCTTTTTCCTTCTGTGTCTTGACCACAACATTTTATATCGATCCCCTGTCATGGGGCTTTCTTTTCTGAGAAGCTCAGCCTTGTTATTCTCCTTATCTCTCATTGCAGCTTTGTTGACTCTGAATATGCTATTGATGCCCTTAGCAAATATGAGTGTTCTTCACTGGCCTGAGATCCAATCCAAGAGATCAATAAAAGAGTGTTGTTAAATTCCCAAATTTTCATTGGAAGACTCAGCCACTCTCTGCTGAATAAAGCAAAATTAAAGCATAGCTGGCTGGAGGATCTGGAGTCTAGAAAATAAAAGTCTCTATGACTGAAACCCATTACTTTTATATACCCCAAGTCTTGACAACTGCTAGCTATAGCTATTCCTCATACTGTTCATGCATACCAACCTGGATTTGATTCAGACATCATAGCATCAGCATGAGAGATGCGGAAAGTCACTTATAAGTGGCTGGGGCTTCATGAAACTGTGGAAACCTTAAAATTGACTCAGCTTGTGCTGCAATGCCACAGCCAATACAGCTGTCCCTACTAATCTGATGTGGATCTAGTGTGATTATTTTGCATTCATTCTGTCCAGTTCACATGGGAAATTAATTCAAATGTTACCTCAGATCCATGGAGGGCTAGCCATATTGAAGCAATATCCAGCAGTGAAGAAATCATTCAGAACTGGACTGTGGTATGTACAATGCAGTGTTATGTGGAGTATGCTCAGTATAAAATTTCTTTTTTGGATTCTATAGGGCCTCTAGTGATGGCATCTGTGATCCTATAATTCTTAACAATTTGTATATAAACATTTTTGTTATAGACACTATAAATCTCTGCTGCTTTCTTCTCTAGAGAAAACTGACTACAAATGGTGTCTTAAATCCCTATAAATCAGCAAAAGGGGAGTTGAGAGGGTTACCACATGTATCTTTTTTATTTCTATATGGATTTCTGTAACTAGAATTGCAAGCAATTTGGGGGAAATTTAAGTCAAGATCAGGCTGAAACCTCTTCCCAACTGCTCAGTCAGGCTAGCTTGGAAAACTGACACACTGACAAATTAAGGGAAGCAGAGTGTATGCTTTAAGAATCTTTGCCTGTTTAATGGGCAAGCAACCTCAAAATACCTTTATTAGGCTACCAGTAATCACAAAGCACCTGAACTTACTCCCTTCTGTGGCTTCCGCACCACAACCAGTGTCTCCACAGCCAAGCAGGACACTATTGCTACCAGGTCTGACACTATATAAGCCCTCCCACCTCTGCATTTACCAAGTGAAGATCCCAGCAAGGAAGCTACGGAGCACTTCAGGTTCCTTGTCATGAAGCAAGTCTCAGTGTCCCTCTCAGAAGCTGCAAGGTGGCAGTTGGCAGAGGCTGAGGCCATCACCTGACAAAATAGCAAGTACATGGCAGGAAGAGACAGGAAGCTTCAGTGGAGGCCACGCAACAATACAGAAGACATCAATATCAACAATAATGGTCAAGGACTTTGGCCATTGGAGTATTAAGGAGGCCAGGAGTAATGGCCCAGCAGAAGTTCCTATATGAGGGGGTAGGTAAGAAGGAAAGGAAGAGGGCCAACCAGATTGGATAAGCCCGGGTACTAGCATAGGTTTTTAGGGTGAACACAGGAGGTGGGGTGGGGCTGACTGATTATGAGGAAGCATTTAGGGCAGGTCCAATATTAGGTCAGGGAGGGGAAAGGAGGTGTGCTCCTTAACTAAAGGAGAAACTTCTTGGGGAAGATGAGGACAGACTTGGATGCTGTAACCATTGCTCCTACCCACTTTACCCTCTGTTATGAGTCTTGGGGAGCACCAAAAAGATGAAACACAACAGCAGAGGACAAGGGAGTTGTCTTGGCAAATGAAGACCCTCGCAAAAAGGTTTAGATTTTATTTAGGGAAACATAAAGGCACATAAACTGAAAGGCATAATGGTTGTGTTTATGCATATCTGAAGAGTTAAGAGGGAAGAGTGAATGGTGAGTTACTGGGTGAGCAAGATTTCTGCACCAGGAAGAGACCATGGAGAGGAGGGGAAGAGTGGGGAGAAATTTAAAGAAAGGGAATTGTTTTGAGAGAAAAGAAATGTATAAAGTCCAGGTACATTCAAAGAGAGGTTTACCTGTCTTCACACTGTAGAGCTGGGTAGAGTATGTTGCCCATTTAATAGGAGAGTGATGATCAAGAAATGGAGCTTGAGTGAGCTCTATCTGCATCTGTGAAGACTGTTGCACAGAGGAACTGATAAAATAATCCATAGGGTTGATCTTATTCCCAGGGAACAACTGTAGAGAATTTAGGCTGATCTCCCAAAGCTAGATTCAAGTGGGTAGCCGTGTTGGTCTGAAGCAGCACAACAAAACAAAATCAGGGTCCAGTGGCACCTTTAAGGCCAACAAAGATTGATTCAAGGCGTAATCTTTTGAATGCAAGCACTCTTCCTCACACTATGAACTGAACATCATGACAGTGGGAATATATGAGCAAAAGTTAATCCTGTTAAATTAGTAAACTGTGTCACAGCATCCAAATACAGCCATATGATAATTCTTTGCTAAACCAGCCAATCAGTCCCTTCGAATTCAGTTGTAGTTCACAAAAATATAGGAGAAATAAAACTGTCTATGTTAGTGACTAACGGCTTACACTTTACCATTTGTTGCTTGCCCCATCTGTCTCCACCTAAGTATGAAACATTCCTACAAGTAGAAGCTGAGCTGGCAACTATTTTGTCCTGAGACCAGAGAATTAAATTCAAAGTTACATTACATATTACTAACAGTCACATTGTCTCAAAGAAAATAAATTGTGGGGAATGTGGATACATGAGTTAAACAAGGTTAGCATGCATAGTGAGCTAAAAAATCCATCTCCTTGTTGAGTCCAGGGTATGTCATTGTTTTGAGTGCTGTAATAACTTGCATTTCTGCAATCTTCCTTTCTAGCCTGTTCTTGACGTTCGTTTGCAATAAAACAGCTACTTTCAGGTCCCTTATTGAATGTCCTGGAAGGCTAAGTGTTCCCCTACAGGTTTTTCAATCGTGTGGTTTTTGACGTCAGACCTGTGTCCATTGATTCTTTGGTGGAGGGTTTGACCTATGTAGAGAACAGAGGGGCATTGTTGTCACTTGATGGCATATACAATGTTGAAAGCTGAGCAAGTGTATAAGCCTTTGATGGTGTAGGTGATGTTGTTAGGTCCAGTAACTGTGGCATTGGAGTGTACATGGCAGCAAAGTTGGCATCTGGGTTTGTTGCAAGCTCTAGTACCAGTATCGATGTTCACATTAGATGTTGCATTGTTGTGGGTGAGGAGTTGTTTGAGATTGGGGGGGGGGCTGTCAAAGCTAAGTCAATAGAGGGAAGCTCCTTCAAGACAAGGAAATATTCCAAAGTTTCAGAAAAAAAATAAGTTGGCAATCTCCAAGCAAGCAGAGTAGGTAAGTTTGGATGGTGGAGCAGCCACAGTACTAGGGACCAGCCCAAAGGAATGTTTGGTATGAGAAGTGTGAATTTCTGTAGGTTTCCTGATTGTATGCATGGGGAGCTTTCCAGGAGGGCAACAAAATTTGATTGCACTCAGGACAGGGAAAGACCCACAACGAGCAACAGGCTGCTGCCAGAAATAGGAATAGGACAGACACTGACACCAAATCAACAAGATGCAATTTGAACCCGGAGAGCATGTGTCTAGGAAATGAGCTTTGTGTACAAATGGAAATAACATAAAAGGAACAGACCAATGCTGGATGGATCCTCTGGATTATGACTTATGAACTCACACTTTGAGTTCATATTGTACAAATAAACTTATTAGGCTTGAAACAGGTGATATTTGCTGTTGATTTCAAGTCCCTTGATTTCAGGTCAGAGGAGATCAGAGCCCTGACAGAACTAAAGCACTTCCACAGGTCCTGCAAAAGGGAGCTCCTCCACCAGGGGAGGGTGGCATATAAATACAATAAATAAGTAAGTAAATAAATAAAATTTGTTATCAGTGCCTGTCATTTTCTTATTTCTGACAATAGCCTGTTGCTTGGTGTGTGTCTTGCCAAAGATTGAAGAGTCAGGAGAACAATCCTGATTTACTGTATACAAAACAAACCCAAGTGATGCCACCTGTGTTCCTCTTGTTACACCAAGTGAGAAAATCACAGAATTTGAGAGTTGAAAGCTCATCTGATACAATTTAATTCCAGATGAGAGGCAAGTCTTATAGGAACTTAGCCAAGAGCTTGTATCATAATACGGATGTGTCAGGCTGCATTTTTTAAAAGCTTCTAAGACCTATACAAAGAGTAAGGAATTGTGAAGGGTTAATCCTTAAGAGAAACAGAAAGTCTGTTCCAATCAATCTGATTGATTAACATCAGCTGAGAGCAGTTTAACACACACAGGAGAACTGGGGAAAGTTGGCAAGGAAGAGTGGATAGTTAGATGAAGACTTTCATTTGGGCCAAAGAAAGGAAATAGATTTTCTAGTGAGAAGAGAATGTTCTTACTGAGACAAGCAGGGAGTTAGCTCTGAAGAGTGCAGAGATCATTTGTTTGGTGAGGTAAGAAACCTTAAGATGGTTAAAAAATCAAGGCAAGTACTGGTGGTTCAAGAGAAGGAGGAGGAGTTGGTTCTTAGGTGCCACTTTTCTCTACCCAAAGGAGTCTCAAAGTGGCTTACATTCACCTTCCTTTTCCTCTCCCACAACTGACATGTAAGGTAGGTGAGGCTGAGAGAGCCCTGATATTAAGGCTAGGCTCAGTCAGAACAGCTTTCTCAGTGCTGTGGTGAGCCCAATGCCACTCAGCTAATTGCGTGTGGGGAAGTGCAGAATCAAACCTGGCTTGCCAGATAAGAAGTCCACACTTCTAACCACTACACCAAGAAGGGGGTTGGGTATCAGAAAGAGTGTAGCAGCCTTCTGTAAACCAGAAAAGTTAGCGAATTGTCAAAGCAAGTGTACTGGAGTGTTTCGAGAAAACACTGGTAGAGCACCTGAGACTTCCCAAAGGGAGCTTTTGCTTCAGTGAGGGATCCAGCACCAAGGAAGGACTGGCATGGAGGGAGCCAAGGGATTCCCAGCCCTTGCTCCTCTCGAATGACAGCAGGAAAGGGCATGTTGGGGGTGATGGAGGGGGATGGGCCAGGTGATTTTTAAGTGGTCATCTGTCTATACCCAGCCTCTTTCCCCCCTCTCTTGCTGAGGGAAACATCCCACCTTGCCTGCCCTATCATTAAGTCAGTTGAAAAGATTACTGTTTTGGGAGTGTCTCAGTTTGCTGGAATTGTTACTATTATTGTCACACTTGGAGCATGGGGCAGATCTGTTTCCCCTTCCTCTCTTTGTTGTTAGGATATCCATTTTGAGTCTCAGCATGTAACATGTAAGGTTAGGAACTATAGGAATATATATACCTTTTCTTGGTTTCTTGTTTTGTTTCCCAGTTCCCCAACTCTGGTAGTTATAGTAAAATACTTTTATACTTTAATACAACCTTATCTGGTCTCATCTTTCTTAACTCTGCTACTTTTAAATATAAAATATCCAACACTGGCTGACTGCAAAACAGCAGGATCCTTACACTATGCTCAGTTGTTGAATAAAATCTGTGGCCAAGTTTATGCCAAACAAAGTGTTAAAGGTAAAGGTAAAGGTATCCCCTGTGCAAGCACCGGGTCATGTCTGACCCTTGGGGTGACACCCTCCAGCGTTTTCATGGCAGACTCAATATGGGGTGGTTTGCCAGTGCCTTCCCCAGTCATGACTGTTTACCCCCCAGCAAGCTGGGTACTCATTTTACCGACCTCGGAAGGATGGAAGGCTGAGTCAATCTTGAGCCGGCTGCTGGGATTGAACTCCCAGCCTCATGGGCAAAGCTTTCAGACGGCTGCCTTACCACTCTGCGCCACAAGAGGCTCTAAACAAAGTGTTACAGAGTCCTTATTGAGGTGTAACAATATCCCCCTGCTAAGAAAAAAAAAAGCCTCCCAACATAAGATTTGTCATTGTGAAAAACTTATGAAACTGTAATTAGCAGTTGAAATATAAGAACTAAAATCTGTAAATGTACTACCCCTGATTTCAATCCCTGATTTCACCTGGCCTTTCTTCTCTATGCTATGTAAAATATGTTGATATGATAGTTTTTAACGTTTTAACTCAAATTTAAGTTGCTTAAGTTGCTTCTTGATCCTTCCCTGAGGTTTCTGGGCCAGCCAAAGTATGACAGCTAGAGTTCTTCAGCTGTCCAGTCTCCTGCCCAGAAGGCCAGACTCTGACCCCTCCCTGGCACCGAACGACCCCAGAACTCACCTGGCCTGCTACACCAAGGGCAGGGCAAGACTCTGCAGAGCCCAGCAGCTGGGATGGTTACAGCCAGAGTCGGGCTACCCAACAGCTCCCTTGGGACACCAGAGAAACTGAGTGCCTTGCCACCCTGGTAGGTGCATGACTCTGATGGGGGCATAGCTTAGCTGGTAGGTGCCAGGCTGCCTCAGCATTAGCTTCAAGGAGGAAGGGTCAGGCTTGGGAGCAATGTTCTGACCCACAGCTAATTGCCATGGAGAAGGGTGGGGCAGAGGCTGATGAGCCAGGTGGGGTTAATATCAGTTTGGAGGGAATGGCGGCAAAGAGGCAAGCTGGAAGCAAGGGGAAGATAAAAGGCAATAGAACAAGAGGAAAGGGGTCAGAAACTGTAGGGAGGAGAAGTTGAGTAAAAGCAAGGAGAGGAAGGAACAGACTAAGGGAGAATTTGAAACAAAGCCTACAGGTCCCCCTCCCAATCGTTGGGGAAGAGATGGACGAAGATCTTCCAGCCCCACCCCCCATCTGGTGCCATCCAAAAGGGGGAGGAAAACTTGCAACAACTGAGCAGGAGGTAGGGAAGCCCTATTTGCAGGGGTGGGAGGTTCTCACATCATCAGAGAAGATGGCAGCTTAGCCTAGGGCAGCTTAGCCAGTATTTATTTATTGGATAAGAAAATGCGTAGCCTCAAACATGGTGAGAAAGTGCCATTTTGCAGGCCCTTCAGAACTTTGGTAGCTTGATGGGGCCCAGATTTCTGTTGGCAGGTAATTCTACCAAGTCTGAAAAAGCTCTGTCTCTAGTTGAGGCCAATCACACTTCTTTGGTGCCAGGGACCACTGACATTTTGGAATTTGCAGAGTGCAATGCTCTTTGGGAAACATACACGGAGAGAAAGTAAAGGGGAAAGAAAAATAGAGGGAATATCTTGCCTCTGAGGGAGGCCAGTGGATGGGACCATCATAAAAGAAAGAGTTAAAAAAATGAATTCCATTTTCATTATAATAATAGCCAGCAGGCATATTTTTCTTGGCCCATGTCACATACTTGACATTTTATGACTACACATGACCTCAGTCAGCTGAAAATAATCCCACATAAAGGCTTCATTGCAGATAAGTATTTTCTTAGATGAACTATGAAGTGCAAATTATCTTCCCAGAAAAGGCCTTTGTTCTGATTGACTCTCCTTCAGAGAGTTTCTTCTGCCACCATTTTGGGACTTCAGTGCAAATGGCTCCAATGGTAGAATAATAGTGGGAAAGAAGCAAAAGAAGCACTGACAGGAACAATAGCAAGGCAGGCCCATTGAAACTAATGTCAATGACTACATATAAGTGCCAAAAGAAATAAAAGGGGCGACATTGGTTCTTCTTAGGCAGGGAAATATGGGAAATTTCTCAAGACACTTCCACCCATCCTTAATGATTTCTGATATTTTCAGGGATTTAGTATATTGGATGTACATTTTTGAAGGACCATCCTTTCACTAAACAAACAAACCCAAACCAGTGAAGATAATCTTATCAATTTCAGTTTCTTCATATAATTCTATTATACTTTTCAGTCTCTGGAAACTGACAGATCTGCCTCCAGCTAGCATGGGGACCAACTGATCTCATTAACAACTTCACTGGCCAGAAAGGCAATACTGTGGAAAGTTGCATCATTCTAATGCTATTGATTTCAGCTGCTTTGGACTGAAGTAACTGTGCGTAGGATTGCACTATAAACACAGTTAGGTGTGGTTTGCAGCCTTAACCTGGGCTTGAATGGGTTTCATGTAATCTCAAACTTTTAAAAAGCACCATATCTAGTTTTTGCTGCCTATGAACAAGAAGGAAGTTACTGAAAAGATTTTCTTATTGCTCTTATTCCCACCAAGTATGGACACCTGGAGCTATTGATTCCAATCAAATCACTTGCAGGTTCAAACCTGGGCCAGTATTTAAGTGCTGCTTGGTGCACTGGTTAAGAGTGGTATCTTCTAATCTGGCAAACTGGGTTTGAATCTCCCGCTCCTCCACATGCAGCCAGCTGGGTAACCTTGAGCTAGTCACAGTCATGATAGAGCAGTTCTCACAGAGCAGTCTGGTCAGGGCACTTTCAGCCCAACCTACCTCACAGAGTGTCTGCTGTGGGGAGAGGAAGGGAAGGTGATTGTAAGCTGCTTTGAGATTCCTTCAAGTAATGAAAGTGTGATATAAAACTGACTCTTCTTCTTCTGATTGTAAGTGGGTGGACAGAAGGGAATGTGTAGGTGCTTGGCTCTTGTGGCCATTTCCTGTATTCTGCAGGGAGATGATCCTTGAGGTCCCTTCTAGGATTCTATTAGCCAAACAATTAATATGAATGTCATATTGACCTATTTTATTATATGTGCTGCCGAAGCAAGCACAATGAATATACCATATTGACAAGACACCACAATGCCCTGTGGAATGGAGTAGTTGGAGGATTCTACACATACTGGGTGCAGCCCCAGGCACAGCCATTAATTTAACTGGGTGATGATGGCTCATCCTTATTCACCTTATTGCTCTGGAAATATAGTGCTGTTCAGTTCCTGTGGATTTTTTTGTCAGGACTATTTGTGCACTAGAAGAGATCATGCTATATGTGAGACTCTCTGTCATACAGTGGCAACATCATATGAATAGAGAAATACATACATGGCCCTGCTGTGGAATCTATGAACACAGGCCCTGAGTTTCAAGAAGAAGAAGTGTTGGTTCTTATATGCCGCTTTTCTCTATGCAAAAGAGTCTCAGAGCGGCTTACAATCACCTTCCCTCTCCTCTCCCCACAACAGACACCCCGTGAGGTAGGTAAGGCTGAGAAAGCCCTGATATTATTGCTTGGTCAGAACTGCTTTATAAGTACTCTGGCGAGCCCAAGGTCACATGGGCTGCATGTGGAGGAAGAACAGGAAATCAAACTCTGCTCTCCGTATTAGAAATCCATACTCCTAACCACTATCCCAGGCTGGCTCCATATATATGTCACCCTATTCAGGTGAGAAGGTAACCACATAGGTGGGAAAGAACAGGCACAGTTTCCTAAGAATTCAGTCCAGGTTTACCATTTCACCTTCTGGTGAGCATCACCAGATACTTGCAGTTGGATCCGACAGGAAATTGGAATTTTTGTTTTTGAGCTTTGCATGTAGAAACAGTGGAAAGAGCAAGGGGTTTGTCCAACACAACCAAGTAGCCATGTTCATGCCTGGTGTAGTAAACTGGAGTTTAATTACAGTTCAGCATGACTTTGGGATGCAGTTGGCTAATCTGATTGGCTACTTGATGACAGTTCTGCATGGCACAAGAATAAAATGATTAGTTGTTTACTAAAGGAACAGTATTATGGCTTCAGCTGAAAGAGCTATGTCATAAGGCAGCCACACATAGGGGCTCCCAATCTGCTTAGTTCTCCTTAGGGTAAAGACTTGTTAGCAGAAAAATTCCAAAAGAGTGACTTTCCTAGCTGAGCCTGACAGCTTCCTCATGCAAGAATGGTCTTCTGTTTTAGCACAATGAATCTCTCACTCTTAATATTCATAGGTTGAAAAAAACAACAGCTACTTGGATTTGAGACAATGCAGTGGAGTAGAATAGATTGATTCCCTTGAAGTCAAATTGCTGATTGTAAACTGTGCTATTTTCAGATTGGATAGTTTTCATCTAGATGAAAAACAAAGCAAACAAGCAGGGGCATTGCACATGGGCAACAGAAAAAATGATTAATTTTAGGGTAGAACACCTATGTATTCTACAACAGGAGAAAACTGGAAGCTAACAGTGCTGTGGTCACTTTAAACAAAAAAAATGATGGCTGATAAGAGACAGAACTTGATTTTGCAAACAACTATGGCATATCTTTTATTTATCATGTTATAGCCTGGAGAGCCCTCATTTTTCAGAGCTTTGGACAGGGGAAAATCCCACCCTCTGACATTGAGATTTTAAATGAACAGCTCACTTTAGTTTTTTGTCTTTTTTTGTGCCTTGTCTATGTCCGATAAATCTGAAGCCCAGTGTAGGCATCATATGAAATGTTCTGCCAGCTAGCTAGCTAGACAGACAGACAGACAGCTCCAATTTTAGGTCACACAGCTCGGCAAGGTATTGTCATTCAAAGAAACTGGTACAATGTGTATTTTTAAAAATGGTTTTAACTGAATTTATTGATTCACTCCCACCCCACCCTTGAAATATCCTTGAGTTATAAATGCAAGTAAGATGCTTTTTGCTATTGGCTGCTTCTCCCCCCCACACACACACACACACTCATTGAGTCTGAGGAGGGCAACCAGATCTGCAACCAAAAATTCTGGGGATAAGAATGGCATGTGCCTTCTTCCAGTACGCACCTTTATAAAACAAAATTCTGGAAGGGATCAAGCAACCCATAAACAGATTTTTGTTGTTGGTGGTGTGCGGAACAAAAGGACTGGAGGCTGTTTCTGTATACCTGAAAACCTTGCTCGGTGCTTTCCTTACAGACAATATAGTCCTGAATTCTATGTATATGAGAATTAGGGGGAAATGAGAGTCAAACAGCATTTTTTATAAGCTGTCACACATACAGTCACACAGCAGCCACAGGTAATGTCATTTTAAAAAGCAGAGGGAGGGTTGTTGGAGGTGGGTTGGCTTGGAACTGTGGCATGAAGAGCTCCTGCCTTCCCCCATGCCATTTTCCAAAGATGACATGTCCCTCAAAGGAAGGTATTTACATAACTTTGGAGTGGCAAGTACTCAGAATACACCATGTGCCAATCCAAAATTATACAAATAACTCACAGTGAGATGTACATTTATTGCATTACTGAATTGATCTTCCTGGTAAAAATAAGCCCTAAACTATAATGTTCTACAGGTGTACTCCCACCTGTCCACTGAAAAAAAAGATTTTAAGTGATGGATGCCAGTCCATGGCCGACACGCTTGAATGGTTTGGGGCTGGAGATAAGAGCACTGGTGTCCTACCAGCACGTGACAGCGAAAACAAGAAGGGACTTTATGATGTCAGGAGGCTGATGTAAACTCTGTGACTGAGCAACTCCTAGAGTGATGCCCCTGAGATCATGGCATCATTTATGGCTTTTACTGGAACATACCAGTTCAACAGGAGCACATCTGCCCTGTTGCCTCCATTTTCTCTCCCATTGGTTTTACGGGGCTAGAGGGCAACCCTCCAAATGGTCAAGAGACCTGGATGTCCTAGATTAGACTGATGAGATACTCCTGAAACATTCTTCAGGCTTCAAGAAACCCTATGGTCACTGTACTACTCTCCCATTAAAAACAATAACCCAAAACTGCTTAACCCTCTTTTGGGGGGAACGGGAGGGTTGATATGAGACATACAATTAACATTATCTGCAGTTACTTTCTCACTTCCTGGTTACAGCACACATTAACTTGCTTATTTTATACCCTTTGCTATAATTTATTCACAGATTGTTCTTAAAATGGCACATTTATATAAGCCCAAAATATATTGATCATGGAATTCAAGGTCTTATTACTTTTCTGTTCTCCTCTGTTTTCCTGTAGCCTACATAGATTCCCTGGCCATTTTTACATGAGTTCCATTACAGCCAGCTTGGTGTAGTGGTTAGGAGTGCAGATTTATAATCTGGCGAGCCAGGTTTGATTCCACGCTCCCCCACATGCAACCAGCTGGGTGACCTTGGGCTTGTCAAAGCACTGATAAAGCTGTTCTGACTGAGCAGTAATATCAGGGCTCTCTCAGCCTCACCCACCTCACAGGATGTCTGTTGTGGGGAGAGGAAAGGGAAGGCGAATGTAAGCCACTTTGAGACTTCTTCAGGCAGAGAAAAGCAGCATATAAAAACAAACTCTTCTTCTTCTAATTAAGGAATGTAATAATTATATGATGATGAAGGCTTCTGAACCAGAATATAACTTATTATTCAGCTTTTACCTTTTCAATATTAATCATTCATTAACACTAAAATACACATAGGCCCTTGGTCTTAGCGACAAGGAACATAATTTTTTTATTGATTATAAGAAAACGACTGATTCTCAATGGGTTTTTGAAGCCTCACATAGATATGGGTGGTTCTGCCTATTGAAGAAAGCAGGCTACAGTCACCCTCCTTGCCTTCTCCACACAGAGAACGTAACGAACAACCAGTTACATCTCAGATTAAACCATTTCAAGATACAGTGGCTCCATTTGATTTCTTTGCTTTTGTTTTGTTGCTGGTTACTAATACTCAGTACCTTGGGACACTAAACAAACCATTGTCAAAGCATTTATAGCATTTTTCCCCTTGAACAAATGCAGTACTTTTAGATCTAAGGGTCCACTTTTACCAAATGCTTTTGAAAACAAACAGGCAGCTAACCTTGAACCTTTTCCTAGAGAGTCAATATGGAGTTATACAATTTTCTGCTTCTCTTACCACTGGTGCTTTCATTTACAGCTGCATAATTGATGGCTTAACCCCCTCACCCCTTTAGCAATATAGAATTCAATATACATAAATCTTTTAACTCAAATTCTGCTTTCTGCTCCTCACTGTGGGGGGAAAAAGACATCTCACTTCTTCCGCCATACAGGGTTATTTTCTGATTTCATTTCAAGTTTCTAGCTTAGTCTTTTGGCATAAGCTGGATAACAATAAATAAATATTTAGGGGGGGAAATCACCTGCTTACCTTTCCTTTGCTTGAGTCTAATGCTGATTAATTTTAGTTCTATATTTGGAGCATTTACAAGTAAAGGAGCAGTTGGACGAGGGGGAGGCTTGATGCAAAAGGAATTTGTTATCCATTTATCTCATTCTGAACTAGGCCATACTGTGTTTTTCTGGAAACCTAAAGGAAGTCCAGATTTGCAGAAAACCCTTGCAAAAAAGAAACTGAAGCACTCACTAAACTATAGAAACAGCACCTTTAGTTTTACGAAAAGAAGAATCCCTGTGCCATCAGTGGCAATTTGGACCAGTTATACATTTTCAGCCTGCCAGGCTTTGCTGGGTTGTTGTAAGGATAAACATGAGGAGAGGGTAATGCTATAAGCTGCTTTGAGTTCCCACTATGGAGGAAAGGAGTTATAAATGATGTAAATGAATAATCCAGCCAATATAAGTGGAAGATAAAAAGTTGGTGGGTGAGTGCATGAGAAAAAAACGAAGCATGAAAAGATGTAGCTATGGTGATTTCCAGGCGGAGGAAAAGAAGAAATAGTGTGTGTGTGTGTGTGGGGGGGGGGAGGCATAAGGGAAAAGGAGGTACCTCCTGCAAAACTTTGCGAGTCCCCCCCCCCCCATGCAACTGTGCTGGTAGCAGGCACCACATCATTGTGAGTAACCCAGAAAAGTGGCTGGGACCATACACAGTCTTTCTAGGGAGAGGCTGCTGGGAGGAGGAAAAGCTGAAGGGAATGGATTAAGAAAGGTTGGCTGGTGGGGGGGGGGGGGGTTATGGGAGCTTTCAGGGAAGGCAAAGAGGCAACAATGGTGGGGGGGAAATGAGATGATCCCTGCAAGTCCTTGGAACATCCAACAAACATCATATAAATGAATTTGCATCTTGGTGGAAAGAACTCAGGCAAGAACAAAGCAGACTTCTACAATAATTAAGAAAGCTTAGAGATTTATACATTCATGTACCCCTAGTCCTAAAAGTTAAGGATCCCACAGAGTTTTCCAGAGCATGAGCCAATGCTTGTGCAAAATGTTGTGCTCAGTACAGAAAAATTTTCTATATTGCTTAAAACTGAAAAGGAAGGTATTTTTCCACCACATTTTTTTTTATTTTTACCATTGACTGTGTTAGGTCTTCTTACTTACACTATGAAAAAGTATTTTGATAGCCTACATCGAAGCATATGGCTGTTATACTAAAACAAAGATCTATCATTATTCACATTACACAAGCCGCAATTATTATAATGAGTAAAAGACAAACAATTGATGTTGGTGCTCAAATCCAATCTTGCTAATTAAATGTTTGAAGAAAACCATCTATGCCATGCACAAGTCATTGTTATTCAGATATTCAGTAATGATTTTTCCTGCAGCAAACAATGTATTTGACTAGTTTTGCCACAGACATATCTTTGGTCATACGGGTATTAACAAAGGCAATGTCAGCAGTTGTATTTTCATGGGATTAGTAAACTACTGTACCAGAACGCAGGTGTTATAAAATAGTGCCTAAGAATTAATGGCCAATGGTTCCAACCTACAGGTAGGGAACATAGAAGAAATACATGTGTTTTTTAAGTGGGATGGGAATAGGTCTACAATTTCAAGTTTCCGTTGTGGTACAAAAAGTGTGTACCTAGCTTTCACTCATTCTAGATACTTGAGCTGTAGAGTTTCATCCCATCATCCTGGGTGGAATGTTCTTGGATCCTTGGATGAGTTATGCAAAGAATCGTGATCGTCTTCTCTTTTTTATTTAGTGAAATTCATGGACACTGGTTCATATTGTTTATGGTGATTGCTTATGTTAGGGAAAGATCACATTAAAGAGAGAAAGATCGCATTAAAGGGAGAAAGAGGCAAGACAAGAAAAGGGGGATGGTTGTTTGTTACCCTGTTAAAATATTCTAAATAGAGTGCACCACAATAACAGAATATTATTGATACACAAGAAGAAAAGATACATCGAAGAATTCTCGGTCCAGAGGACCAAAAATAAGTCATTCCAAAAAGAGTGTAGTAATACGTAGTATATTTATGAGTAAGACTATAACTGTAAATGAGCCAAAACTACTCTCATGTTATTTTCATGGACAAATATGGCTGTGCCCCATAAAAGGTCTTAACTGATTTTGCACCACTCCTTGCAAAAACCGGTACCTATTTACATCACCCTCACTTTGTCTCAGTTGTCCCCATCACAAACATTCAACAGAATGTAATTAAATTTGTTTGAATGAGCAATCCTAAAATAGCATTATCTACTCTGTAGGATCCTTGATTGGGTATTATTATTCATGTGACTCAGGGAGAAAAAATAATGAACCACTAAAAAGCACTCTGCCAAAGAAGTAGGAGCTTTGAAGGGGGAAAATTACTCTAAAAGACTGGGGGAAAATATTGACAAAGTACTGTTTATGAAGAATTTCTACCAACAAAAATTATTACCCTGAACATCAAAACTTTTATAACTTGGCACATCCTGAGATAAAACCAATAGATAATGAACACACTCCTTTCTACATTAGTGTTCTTGCCAATTTAATAAATAGATAGCATGTTGACTGATAAACTATCTATACATATTGCGGGGTTTCTTCAAGGATATAATGTGCACTGTGTATAGGACCATATTGTATCCCAATAAAATCATGTATGCTGGCCAATCTTTACACACACACACACACACACAATGTATTTTGGACATCTGCTATAGTAGAATATCAATATGTCACAAGCTTGGAGTTTTCTTAATGGTGGGAGCTACTAGGTGAAAATGTCCTTTGATTTCAATTTTGTAAATAAAGGATGCACTCCCAGTGTATACAACTGTTCCTCAAATGTATAAAATATATTTCCAACAACTTTGATTCTTCCATCCCTGAAACTCCTCTAACTTTTCAGACAATGTTCTAGAATCATGTTGAAACAGTTCAGCTGAGCTGAACAACCTAATCCAAAATCCATGGCAACACACAGGATTTCCCCTGGTTTCTTTCTTGTTTGCTGAGCAGTCTCCACATCTATTTTCTTCTTATTTGTTGGTCTATGGCTTTCCCATCCTATTGCTTGATTATATAATTTGATGCTGGCCCAGCCCATGGACTTAAAGAAAGAAACATGGACTTAAAGAAAATGGACTTAAAGAAATATTCTACTTCTGTAATGGCACAAAAAAGGCTTTTGAAAGCTCAAAAGCATACAAAATGACTTGGAGAGGGTAAGGATGCATGAGGTGAACCAATAATAAAATCTAAGATTACTTTTATAAACAACTAAATCCAGATATTGCCAAGAAGTATGTGTTTTAGCTTTTCAACAAGGTCTTTGAAACTTTGATGAAAGGGGCTTTTTTCAGTTTCTGCATTTACGCTCAAGCATAAGTTTCTGAGTTTCACTGACCCTTCAAGAGTAGAAGACAGGAACATACAATCAATTTCCCAACAGCCTTCTCTATACATAGACCAGGAATCTATCAATATTAAGTACTGTCAGTTATGTTCACCAGAGGGGGGGGGGAATCAGCATTTTTAGGTTCTGGATTTCATGAAAAGATCAAATTATGAATTAATGAGAATTATAGAATAATAGAATAATAGAGTTGGAAGTGACCTCATGGGTCATCTAGTCAAACCCTCTGCACACTTATATCCCAATCGCTCATCTACTGTAACCTGCCACCCCTTTGCCTTCACAGAATCAGCCTCTCCAGGTCTCCAGTACTGATCCAGGTCCCCTCCCCCAATTCAGACATTATGCAGGGCCATTATTCACTTTGGGGCATATTTGGGAGTGGAGTGGAGAGGCTGACAAAATGACACCAAAACTGCGCTTAATTAGTGATGCTTATCCATTAATGGACTATCAAGTTTCAAGTAAATTGGACCAAGGAATATAATTCTATGATTTTATAATAATCATGCTTTCTGGAAGTTGAAGAATATCCAAATACATAAGAGCAAGCAACCAGTGGCCTCTCAAAATAAATAGAACCCAAAAGTCCAACTGAACTTACATCAAACCAGAGAGTCCTAGCAGAACCGTAGGCCACTGTGATAATCCTGCTATAGCCAATGTCAAACTACAGAATCCACCCAAACCAGCTGAAGCATGGAAAGGGGCTTTATTTTGAGTTGAACAGAACCAATGTCAATCCATAGAAGCCAAGTAGAACACAGGCCATCTAGCAGCTCAAGCCCTGAAAAACAAACGCCAAACCAGAGAATCCCAGTATAACCAATTTGTCAAGTTCCCCCTAACATGTTATTCCATTAGTCTGTGACTTTCATCCTGTTCCCTGGGAAAACTGGGGAAAGTTTTAAAAAAAATAAAGCTTCAAATCATGCAGCTTGCTCTACACAGGCCTACCCTTATCCAGAAATTACAACTGGTTCAGAATGTCGTGGCCAGGATTCTCACCAATGCACCATGGAGATCGCACATCCAGCCTACTTTTCAACAACTCAGTTGGTTCCCAATTTAATTCTGGATCAAGATTATGGTTTTGGTTCTTACCTTCTAGGCCATACACGGTCTGGGCCCAATGTACCTGAGAGACCTCTGCCTATGCCCCCATATTATTATTATTATTATTTGATTTATTTGCTTCCATTTCTGAAGCCAGCTCATGGCAGGTTACAGAGTCTTATAAAATCCCCATTAAAACCCCCATTAAAAGAAATAAAGAGCCCAACATGGCAGAAAAATCCACTCTCAACTCTTCCAACTGGCTGGTGATCCCTGGCTCCAAAGAAGTGGGCCAGAGCTTTCTCTGTCCTGGCCCCCACCTGGTGGAACAAGCTCCCTGAAGAGATCAGGGCCCTGCCTGAACTCCCACAATTCTGCTGGGCCTGCAAAAGGGAGCTCTTCCACCAGGCATTTGCTTGAGTCTGACTGGCCCAACAACATCCACGGGTCCCCCCTCAGGCACCCCCTACATGACCTGAACTAGCCTGACCTGCTTGGGGGTTTGTCTAAGTTGTAGTTGTTGACCAAAGCCTGGTCAAAGAATTCTGTTGATTTAGATCCACTGTTGGATTATTGCTGATGTGTTATTTTGTGACTGTGTTATATGTTCAGACTGTTCCATGTATTATCCCTGCAATGTTGTATGTGAACTGCCCTGAGCCATATGGAATGGTGGTATAGAAATCTAATAATAAATAAAAAATAATTAATTTAATTAATTAATTAAATGACAGTCCTGGATATTCCATTATATTTCCAAATATTTCTGGGATTGGGATATCAGTATTGCCAAGATTCCAGAATATATCCAAGTGGATATTTCTAACTACTACTACTACTAATAAAAATTGTTAAGTAGCAGCAGCTAGTGTTGACTTGGGGGGGGGGGACCCTGTAGAGTTGGGGAAAAGGGAATGAATTCCTCCTCTGTGCTTTTCATACTATTTTCATCCCCCTTTGCAAACTCAGGGGCATAAGCAGCACCAATAGAGCTTTTAAAATGTTGAGAAGAAGTCAGTTTTGGCCTTTCCACTACATAACTTTACACAATTGGTAAGATAGTTTAGATAGTCACAGACCATAGACTCAAAGAGGAGCAAGATGTAGAAACTGTTAAAATAATTTTGAAGTGGAAATTGAATGTCTTGAAGGCAGTGAGCTGTGCTGCAGCACAGCCTTTCATTAAGTTTCATATCATCTAGGCAGCACACATGCAGGGCTGGAGAACTATTAAAATATGTATGCGGGGCCCAGGACATTTTTTGAGACTCTCACTGTCATAAAAGTCAGTCTAATATTAATGCACCATATTAACCCTACATATTTTTGAATGCTTCAGAGGGAGAAAACTTCAGAGGGTTAGGTCTAATTGTTCAGTGTCAGAACATCACCAGTGGCACTGTTGTTACACACAGTATTTCAAATTCCTCTTCTTACATGTGACTTACAAAATGGTTACTTAGACCAATTCCGCACAGAGGTGCAAAACTCATGCTGCCTTCTGCTTGCAAATGCGCGGTTGTAAGCTGCACATTTGCAAGCTTCCTGATGGGAGACCCTTCCCACATTTTCCTGCTGACTTGTCCTAGCTTTTTGCCTCCCGATTAGACAGCAAGGGAAAACAAGTTGAACTCCCCGCCCATAATCTCCTCAGTTTGTCAATCACAGCAAGCCACCAATCACAGCACAGCAGTTGTCTTGGTGACTCAAACCTTCATCCCCCCGAACCCCAAAATTAGTTTTAAAGAAAAAAGGTGCACTTCCACGTTATGCGGTAATGGAACAACATTAAACAATTTTTAATAAAACAATAACACTACTGTGTTGCTATGGAGAAATGCCACAATGATAAAGCATTCTGCGCCTCTGTGTGGAATCCTTTTTTTCAGGATTCATGTTGCTTTATGTTCTGGTAGATTTGGTTTTACTGTTGATTTTGTGTACAGTGCATGCACATGGTGTACAATGCAGGTCTGCATATCATGGTATGCCTCATCATAATAGCTTTATTTTTCTGAGCAAAGTCTGCTGAACGTACCCCTGCAGAGGGCTAATATTGACAGCTGCATGTACACATGCTTTTTGTTATGGCTCCCACTTGGTTGAATGGCTTGCCTGAGTAATATGGGCCTCCAGACAGGGCAGAGAACCCCTGCTCCCCATTCCTGTGGACTGGCACCACTCCGAGTGGTGGTATGAGTGATGTCAGCTGCCATGTCAAGTCACTTCTGATTAAAAAAAAGAAAAAGAGGTGACAAAGGGTAAGAATCTCTAGGGAGCTCAGCTTACCAGATTTCCTTACTGTAAGCAATTTCCTGCACTGTACTAGTCTGCACACCAAGCTAGAACATCGACAAGCTAAAAACTGGTCAAGATTTTAAAGTGGCCACTCAAAGACCAGCAAGGTGGAGCAAGTGAAAAATGTTTCTGTCCTTACCACTCTGAGGGTGCCAAAAATTCCTGTTCAAATGCAAAGTGATCAGGGAAGCTATCATGCCCAAGTAAAATGGTAGGTGGTTAGAAGCACTAACAACACATAGTGAAGAGGAAGGACAATTTTATACGTCTACCTGCATATTTGCACTTTGTTACTAAATTTTACTCAGTATTAGCCTCTGAAGATGAAAAGCAGCATTTTTCAATCTCAAGAATCTTGTAATCAGAACTAGCACAGCAAAAAAACAAAACAAAAGAGGGTTCCTTCAGAGACCGGGCTTATCATTTGTTAACTTGGTGGGCGGAGGGGTTGCCCTTAATCCTGCAATCAGTTTAGGTAAATAATCACAAGGATTTATATGTATTCTGATAAAAACACAGATTATAAAAGCAATGTAGATAATATCAACTAGATGTGACATTGAACTATTATTTTATTATCCCCTCTGGGTGGGATAAATGTTTTGACATTTCCACATAATACAGCTTCTATGAAATAGTTACTGTCCATTGTTCTGTGATATTCTTTTTTCTACTTGCCATTCCAGATAGAAAAATAATTGAATATCCTGTTAACATTAAAGATAGCACAAAATTAGTGATGTATCTTGTGCAGGCTAGTCTTCTAATGTCTCATAACCTTGAGATGGATGAGGATATGGGTAGACCTTAACCGGGTGGTTATTTTTCTTTCTTTCTTTATAAGATATTATCATTTTGTTTTAGGATGAGTTGAATACGCAGCTTAAATCTAAATTAGAAAGAGAGAAATGTCTTCTTTAAAGGGCAGGAAAATGGTGTTGCAGTGGTTGGTGTTTGCCATTTAAAAATAATAAGGATACATGTTTGAGTGATAGAGCATAGAACATTTAATGTTTAATAGTGAAGATACAATAGGGGGAAAGTGGGAACAATTATTCACAGGGAGAGGTGTGCCATATTGCCAGGGATATCACAAGCACTAGCCAACCACAGCTTGTAACGAAATACAGCTTTCCCCAAAAAGAGGGACTAATTGGATAAAGAAACTGAGATTTTGTTGCAGGGTAAATGAAACTTTAGAACTCTGTTTTCCATTTGTCTTCAATCTTTTTTAAAGGCTGAATATTTAGCATTCTACAACAGTATATAAAATAACACACTAAGAATGAGTTTGGCAAAAAGATATTAAAAAACAGCCAACCCCCCCTCAAAAAAATATCAAAAAGAAAAAAAAAGCAGAGATATAAACTGGCTTATGTCACTAAGTCACTTATTTATGAATCACACCAATAAAAGTTATATATTTTAATTAAAATAATTTTATTTATATACTGCCCTACCTAGTGATAATGTACATCATATTTCCACATCAGTCATTAAAACATTTCATTCAAATTTAATTATAAAATCTGAATAAATAAAGAACTTTAAAAATTGAATGGCAGTTTGATTTGCAATCTAATAACCATGGAATAGCAGTATTGACAATCTTAGAATAACTCCTGAATAACTTCTTCCAGAATGAGAGTGTGTTGGGGGCATCTTTTTGATAGGGAGGGCTTGGTAAATGTTACTGCTTCACTGGTCTTAACCAAAAGCTAGGTGGAAGAACTCTGTCTTTCAGGCCCTGTGAAACTCTGGAATCTCACTAGATGTCAAGAAGGTGATAAATGACATAGTCATGTATAGACAGAATATTACTGCAGTGGTATATAGCTGTTTGAACTAGCAGGTAGCTTTGTAAAAACAAGACAGCGGGTGGCTGATTCTGTGTACATACGTAATCTCCAAATTAAAAAAACAAACAACTGTTTCAAGAGCAGATCTAAGTATTTGGGTCCTAGGCTAGATGCAACCAGACATATCTTTCCTTTGATCATTTGTTCAAAGACAAATATATGATTCTTCAGCCTCTCAGATATAAGTTAAGCAACATTTTAGTGTTGCCCCATGTGTTTTAGTGATGCGATTCTGTATGGCCAAGATGGCAACGTTTCAATTCTGAACAGGTTTTTCTCTTATTCATCTATATATTCTCAGACTTGCTCCTTCTTTTACATGCTTTATTAAAATAATCATGCTAATTTATTTAAAAAATCAAATTGATAAAGAGGTAATGAGATTTGAGGAAAGCTGTTAACAACAATTTAGTTAATTAGCACATCATGTATAATGCTACATTGCCCATAAATGCTGCCATGACACAAATGCCATCCCATTAAGTGTTCAATAGAAGAGCTGTGTTCTGCTCTATCAAGAAAGTTTAAATGCTAATGAGCTCCAACAGAGCTCTGACTGGACATACATGAGCATTTTACTGTCTCCTGTTCTGCAGGTAAGAGTAGAATCCAGTTCTCACTCTGGTTACCAGTCAGTTTCTTGTTGCCTAACAGGAGGGCAAAAAGGGACCAGCAAAGAAGACACACATACAAAGCAATAGATTTTGGCGATGAATTGGCCACAGCTTTATTTTCCAGCTGGAGCGGTGGCACAGCCCGGGGAGACGCTGGGCTACTTCAGAATCAGCCGACTATGCGGAAACCAGATCCTAGCAACAAGCCCATGGTTGCCGAGTGCTCGACACCCCCAGAGCCGCTGGGATAAGCATGGGGAAAACAGCAGCTGCAAATTGGGTTTCCAATGAGCGTGAGCCTCTGATTGGATCCCCTAGCTGCCTGGTAATGTGAGCTTCCCTCCCCAGCCAGGGAGGTACAGTGGCTCAGCATCACCTCAACCTCTTACGGAGGCTCCCCTTCAGTAGCTGAGTCTGGTTCGCAGACACGGACTGCTCCAAAAGACTCTCCCCAGGCCTAAAGAGGCAGCTCTGCCCTCGTGCAGGACAAACAGAGCTGCTCCATGTGCCTTGAGTGCAAGCTTCCGACCACACACACAGCCTTCCAGCTGGCCCTGCCCGTCCGCGTCGGCAACTCATGACCAAATGGTGAAAGCACGGCCGCAAATTCCTCAATATAGCCAGAAAGAAAGATTGTTATAAGCATTTTGTGCCTGTATATGAACTGTAGCAGATCTGAGCAATCCTTGATCCACCAACTTAGCGTAACTCTGCAATTATTCATTCTAACGCACCAGACATCAAAGTCTGAGAAAGTTCCTATTGTCATGGTACATCTGGGACAGTAAAATGGGACATAGAAAACAACTGCATGAATTATGAAGTCAGCATGATGGGTCAAAGGGTAGATGTTTCTTTCTACCTGCCAAAGAATTGAGAAACCATACACACAATCCTTTGGGTCCCTTCTTGGCTCCATTTTATGCCTTGTCTGTCTCATGAATTCTTTATTATTCATTCAGGTTTCTCTTTCTGGGTTGATTTCCATTTCTGTATTTTTTTTATTTTTTAGTATCCTTGTCTATGTGCTTCCTGGTCCTTCACTTCCCTATATAATATAATTTGGGAGTATACACTATAGATAAATTTTATTCCCACTTCACTGAGTGAAGTTTTAATCTCACAGAAACATTCTCTTCACAGAAGCTAGCCACAAACCACTTACCTTCTGAGTTACTAGCCAATCAGTGTTGGAGGTTTTGCCTTCATAGGAAGGGTTGCTACCAAATTATGTTACCATACCATATCAACTAATTTTGCTGCTCACTTAGGAAAGTCAACCTTTTAGGTTTTTAAGTGTTCTAACTGTCTACCTATCTCTTGGAGGTTAACCAAAGATCAATGGAAATGGACCCTATGGGTCTTTACTGCATCTAAAAGACTTTTATTACAACATCGATAAGATAAAAGCCTACCTCAGGTCAATCAATGGATTGGCGACATTAGAACTTGGTAGATAAAAAATGACATAAAGATTACTAGTGTATATGGACTTATTTTTATATATTTGGAAATTGTCTGCAGAAATGTACTTGTTGATCTGCCACACCTAATTTTGTCTCTGTGTATTTTATTTTTCCTCTTGTTCTTTTTACTGTTTTTGATGATTTTTAAAACATCTTCCAGGCTTTATTTTCCTGCCGTTTTCTGTTTATTTATGCTGAATTCTCCCATTAAATCTAGGAATGCTCAAATACCTGCTGGTTTAGCTCACATACTGTTCACCAGTTGCCGTCAGTAAGCCAGTTGTTTGATAGACTGGTTGTTTGACAGGCTTCTTAACCATACTGTTTCCTAACAGTGCCGTTCAGCACACTTGGAATTTTGCTCATCTGCATTCTCATACAGCCCAGCTGAGTTCTACCTCCCCACCCCTGGCTATGCTGCTGCTCCATTCAGTGGCCAGTTGTTTAAATAGACAGACAAATTAGTCACAAATCATATAACTCAGTCATACATCAGTGTGGGGTTTTATAAAAATTCCTTTTTAGCAATGTTCATCAAAGTAGTCTTAATGGTATTGATGACTGTATATATGTTTGGAACGGGAGCATTTGCATGAATGCACCTTTTTTTGGGGGGGGGAACTAATGCAATTCTGTTTGGTAGAAATTTGCTTTGTTCAATGCTGAAAAGAAGATAGTCAGTGATCAGCTCACACCTGGTCATCACAGTGTAATTTAGACACTCCAACATACTCAGTCCAAAAACCACAGTATCCCTAATTAAATGTATACCGTTTTAAACAATGTTTTTGTATCAACTGCCTATAAATGGCATAAAACTAAAGAATGAATTAGAAAGACTACCGGTGAACAATGGAAAGGCTCAGTAAACAAAATGAAATGAAAAGGGGCATATTCCTATATCCCCACCCACAAGCAGAACAAAATATAGGTTCAAGACTGATGGGAAATATGCAAAGAGACATACAATAGTAGCTGTGTACAACAGTGGTATTTTGAAAGAAGCTGACAGTGTCAGTAGCTGCAAAGATGAGTAGCTGCCTGTCACAAATGCAACTCTCCCTCATCACAGTACTAACCGCATAGAACTGAGCCATCATGTTGTGAGTCTTCCCAGAAGCCAAAAGGAATACTCAGAGATGCCATAGAGGTTCACAGTATGATGGCTGAGAGTCATGCCTAAGTACTTTATAAAGTGCTACAGGACAGACAGAAGTTACACTTAGCATGCAAGCAGGGACATTCCACTGGTGACATCCCTATGGAAACTATAACGTGAGTCCTGGCCTTGGAGGCCACTTGATTCTTAACAACACAGGGAAGCTACTTTGTGCCTTACATTCATTGTCATTTTTGCTGGAAAATGTCCTTCAGGTCTTTACAGCAGGCGAAGCTCATTTCATTCTGCTTATTTTAATTGTGTGTATGCATGTTTAAAATAACTTCCAGAACCATTCAACAGAATAACGATGTTATATATGTTGACTGAAGTGCTATTGGCTTTGCTTACTCAAATGATTTTCTTTCTTAACATGCAGAAATCTCATGAAGTGATTATTTCTAACATCATTTCAATTGCTATATGATGTCTGATGGGTTGAATAGGTCCACATGATCTGCCTTAGATAGGCATATGTTGGAAATGTTATGTCAAAAAATGCTATGTCAAAAGTGTCAGATTGCTTACACACACACACACATTTGCCACTGATACAATGAAAAGTCCATCCATTTTTGTTTGTTCTACTAGGAATGCCTGGGGATCACATGGAATTGTATCTCATCTGCAGGTGACAGAGATCAGTTCCCCTGGAGAAAATGGTTGCTTTGGAGGATGGAGTCTATCACATTATGCTCCACTGAGATCCTAAATCCCAACCACTTCTGACTCCACCCCAAAAGTCTCCAGATATTTCCCAACCTAGAGCTGGCAGCCCAATGATCCATCCATTTTATACCAAAGGAGCCTGTTTTTGACAATTTGTGTTCAATACACAAGATGTTTCCTTCTGTTGTTGGCCCCAGAACCCATCGTTAGCTTATGCACAGTAGTAAGAAAAGTGTCACTCATGAAAAGTGTTATCTTTTCAGAATGACTCCTTTGGGTTTCCTTCTGGTATACTTACAGTACTGTAGGCCCAAATGTGTATTTTAGCCTGTTCACTGAGACTTATGGATAAATAGACATTCACCAGCAGGTATGGTCATATTAGTTTATATGCAGTAACCAACTACATGTATGAAAGCAGTGCAAATCATAGAAAAGTGGTGTATCAATAAGGCAAATGAATGCTGTACTCAAGGACAACTACTTGGTTTCTGTACCTGTGCTGATTTCCCCCCTCCCCAGATATAGAGAGATTAATATGTCATTCTTAAACAAAACTCTAGTTAGTAAGAGCTAGATGTACAACAATGTGTGTGGACAATTTTAGCTAGCTAGCTGCACTTGAGATTAATTTTCCACATATTATAGATCATATGCAGACCATTTTTTGTCTCTGTTATTGATCTTCCTCGTGATTGGACACAAATCTATTGGGTATTAAAAAATCTAGGCCTAAGCCACAGCTTTGTCTGAACAACATTCTGGGTTTGTGTATTAATGATCATTTTAGAGCTACACAGAGCATTTTTATAAAGTGCAACATTCTCTCCTCCCCATCTTGGAACAGAATGGGGACATTTTGCAGCGCAGTGGGGCACAAGGAGTTTGCATTCCGCAAGCAGAAATCGTTCCATCTGAAAAAATGCTGAGCTGTATCCAAGTCAACATTTCCTCTTTCCTTCTTGATGTGTGGGTCCCAAAGCTCATGCTTTCCCAGAACCAGCAACTTTGGCTAACTTTGACCTTTTCTACCCCTGAGTGTTGCTGCTGTTTCTTGGTGAGTTAAATCCTCAGCTGATGCTCAGGCTTTGTGGCACCCCTTCTGAAAAAAGGGATTGATTTGGAGGATTTTTCCTTAAATTCATATCCAACCCTCTCCATGTTTTTTGTGCTTCCTTTGAGAAGGGGTTTATGCAGCCATGTCAGCATGGCCTTAATCAGCGATGGAACCTCCTTTTTTGTGCATGTGCAGTAACATTCTATCATCACAATATTATTTTAAAAGTCCTGGAGAATAGCATTGTTGTTGCCATTTCAAAGGTCCCCCATTCCTCACTGTCCAGTTTAGAAAACGGTTGGCAATCATCAAACTATATATATCAATATATACATCACTGTTATTCAGTCATCATGAAGCATGCTAAATGTGTCATCATGTACTTTGTCAGTGATGGAACCTCCGGAGGCAGCTAGCTGGTTGACCTTGGGCCCATCACAGTTCTCTCGGAGTTTTGAGACTCCTTTGGGTAGTAAAAAGCAGAGCACAAAAAATAGTTCTTTTCTGCATTTGCAGTAATGTATTGCGGAAAACTGCATAATTGCTGCCATAGTTGCTGCTGCTCCTTAATTGTCAATTAAAGAAATGGACAGCAAAGATTCCCACAAAATCCTAATAAAAACATTATTTTGTTCATGATAATCAAACCAATTCATTAAGTAGTATTCAATAATCATGAAGCACGCTAAAGATGTCATCATGTACTTCATCAGTGACAGAACCCTATTGTGTGTGCATATATGCAGTAACATTGTGAAAAAAGTCAGCATGTGACATGGGGAACAGCATGATTGCTGCCATTTCAAAGGTTCCCTTCTCCTCCTTAGTTGCATACTTAGAAAAAGGCTTGCAATCACCAAGCTGGAGACACCCATCACAGTGTTATGCAATAATTATGAAGTATGTTAAATGTGTTGTCAGGTACAGAACTGCCTTTTTTGCATATGCAGTAATGTTATAAGAGCATAGCATTGTAAAATAACAGGAAACACCCTGGGAGCTATAGGGGAAGAGAAGGAGAGGGAGCATGAAGGAACAACATAAGCACATAACTTCAAAACCTACCCAGCCACAAATAATAGGGGAAAAAAGAAGCTTCATGGATGAGTAGCTGTTTGGAGAAAGTGACATGAAACCCTGCTGCCTGTTTTATCCCAACATTATAATATGGCTATATTATAATGATTTTTTCCTGTGTCATAACAAAATCAACATTATGCTTAAAATTTATGGATTGCTCAGAAGCAATCTGAAGGGGGCAGGAGAATGGGAGGGATGAACATGAGACACTAAAGACACAAAAGGGTGGCAGGAAACAAATGTTAAGTTACATATTCCTCATTGGAAAACTGCAAGTTCAGATTCAAAGGGGGGGGAATGGCAAAAGTGGATTTGGAAAATAGGGGTAACAGAGAACTTCATTTGGATTTACACCTGGAGAGGCAAAAATTGTGCTGAAAGTTTTACAAACTTTGATTATTAAAGAACACTAATGTGGATGTTGGTACTTGTGGGGAAGCCTCCTTTTTATCTCTGATTCATCTTCTTGCTATTTCCCATGATTGAACTCCTTCACTAGTAGTTGCCCATTTTGTAGCACTGGTACTCTTTCCGAATCCTGCTGGTTCTAACTTTGACCCAAGTCTTTGTTGTGCAGCCCTTGGTTCTGTTGAGGGCCTTGATCCCCCCATTCAAAAAGGGGCTCTGATAGTGACAGTAATAAGCTGTCACACATGAATTATTGACATCAACAAATGAGCTGTGCTTACAGAAGAATCCCTTTCCTCTAGCCTTGTTGGGGGTAATATCCGAGGAGCTGCATAGGAGCTTTATATATAAAATTTTGATTTGGGCATCAAAGGTTCATCTACTCACACATCCTTTGTTCCAAGATGGGTGAAATATCATTGGACAAAGTACTTAGCTACACAATCTTCTTTGAAAAGTTCAAAGTGATGTATAGAATAACTATAATATGATTCTGGTCCATTTAAAATACCAATAGGAGTGCAGTGCTCTTGAATGTGAATATGAAAAAAAAACTCTGCTTGTTTCACTTTTAGTCAAGAGTTACTCCTTGGCAAAAGACAGTGAAGGATAGTCTAATTATTCCTTCCTGTAGTCCTTGTTGCTGGGGGAAGACTGTTGTCAGAGCCTTATCTGGAGCAATTTGATAACTGCAAATCATGGATTTTGTGAAAGTTATCTGTTGCAGTCCTATTCTTTAGAGACCCAAACAAATTCGACATCAGGAATCAGATGCCACGGTGGACAGATTGGCTGTATGTTTTTATGCCTTTGTTTATTTGCTAACTCAGCTTCTGTCATTATTGTGGCCAAATCAATGTGCTTCCATAGACACAGGTAAACTGCCAGATGATATATGGGAGTCTTCTGATCATAGAACTTTGACATCATGACTGTTGCCATGGATAAATCAATGAGGTAAGCACAGCTTGGGAAAATAATGATCATAGTTTTAAAAATCCCTGTATAGATAGCTGCAGACAGATGAGCTCAATGCGCTGATGCAAAATGGGAGCAGAAGTTGTATTTCTGGTGGTCAATAGTGTAACAAGCTTGTTTACACCATTGGTAGAAGTGATCCTTAAGAAAAATGCTGTCCTCCCCAAATTACTGGCATCTGCTTGGTGATCCTGTATGCACTGTGGCTCTTTGTACAGAAGGCAGAGAATACAAAGCAAACCTAGCTCCATCTCTGTTATCTAAGAGCAGTAGAAATTTAACATAGGCAGCAAGCCTTCGATAAAATTCTGTAAAACAGATATGACTTTCGACCTGTCAAATGAAGAATAAATAGTTAGGAATTAAAGAACAATTAATCTCCAGAGGTTGTGATCTAATTCACCCGATGGGAGAGGTTGAAGTGTTCCAAGGAATGGTAGAACTATAAGAAATCACAAAAATCTGTAGCAGATTATCCACATTGTGAATAATAGGAAAGAGTCCCATGACTTTATAATATGGGGGAAATATGTTGAATGTACAGAATGCATTGGTAGAACCCACAGCATTGCAAGCTGTGATCATTGGCAGTAGCCTGCCCTGACTCGGGACACCCTCAGTTGTTCTGTGACTAAGAGCACCCCTGGCCTCTAGAGATTAAAATAAGATGATTACGTAGAGGATCATACAAACAAAATATTCAAACAAGATGTTTTGTGCGGGCTTGCTTAAACTCATTGCCAACAGCATTAACTGAAGGCCAGTATCTAAAACTACCATGCCCAGAGAGAACCTGCACTTACTCAGCTAAACACCCTGAATCCATTGAGCATGTCTTCTTTTACTGAGACCAACACAACCTCCAAAGAGAATGACTCTTGATACCATTAATGAGAAGAGATGACTGCCTCATTACTAAGAAGATAACTAGTTATTTTCTTAAAGATCGTCACCCTCAGATGACCAAAATCACTGCTAGATTTCTGTACTTCTCCCTATTCAAACATTACGATACATCTTCTTGACACTCTGAGTCTGAATTTTTTATTTGATTTACTTTTTTATGGTTTAGTTTTTATTGTTTTAACTATACTATTAAAGGTATTGAATTTGAATTTGATTATTGGAACTTTAGTTAGATAAAATAGTTAACAATTGTTGGAACTATTCTGGAGATAAGTGTTCAATCCCTTTATAGATTGTTTTGAAAGTCCCTTTAAATAGAGACTTAATGGGATGTTATTTACCAGGTGACTTCATTTATCTCCATGCCATGGAAAACTTCTGCCCATCTCTATACATTAAGACTTTGTTAAAGGAGACAGGAGACTTTTCACCAGGCCAATGGGCAAGTCTAGCTGTAATAATTTGCTGCAGAGGAAAAATACACTGAATCTACCTTCTAGAAGCTATAGAATTTACCTGTTTAGCTTGTGATACACACAGATGAATGCAGATAATCAACTATGCAAGTCCACCTAGACTCAATAAATCTCCAGTTTTGAATAATCTCTGGCACTGCAAAAAGAAAAAGGAAATTGAAAGAACTGCAGGCTATGATACATGATATAATGAAAAAACAGCATGTTCATTTTTGCCTTTTGCTTAAAACTTTGACTCAGGCTCTCCCCACCCACCCTGGCCTAGTTCTGCTGTGTCTTTAAAACTATTTGTTCCAATTGCTGTTGAATGGGTTTGTCCTTGGAACACACCTGTGCAATAATGAGCTCAACACCAGCCATCCCTGGGATGGACCTTTGAAAATAAGAAGTTCTCTCCAGCTTTTGCCAATTAAAAACAGCTTTGCTAAGCCATCAGAGCTTGATCTTTTTGTTGTAGGAGATCAAATAATGCCAGTTTAGTAACACCTGAACATTGGTTCCAGATTGGACATGGAAAATGACCTAACATCTGGTTACTAATGCTTTAATAGGCCTTCATATAAATTAATATGATAATTTAATTGGTTCTTATAAGTAGGCCCCATGTGGATTATTGGCCATAAAACATGTTCTATTGCTTATGTTCTTCTGTCTTTCCTTTGGGGGGTCTGACCATTCTGAGCTTTTGTCAAGTTTGACCATCCTGAATGCCACATACTTTATCGGTCAGGCTTCTTGTGCTCTTGGACTTTACTTATGCTCTATGGACTATTAACCTTTGATTGAGTATCAAGTTAGTTACACTAAATAGGAAGTGTTACAACAAATACCCACCCACTGCCATCTTGGTTACAGCTACCTGAGCTTTGGTTTTGGGGTATCTCTTCCCTAGACTGGGTGGAGGCACTCTGCTTTGCTTTTCTCCCAGATAGACTTTGAGGTTGCCCCTGGACCCCTTAGCTCTTGAGTCAGAATCAGGAGTGGTGGCAGTCAACCAGAGGGAGTTTAGGAGTTTCCTGGCTACTTATTTTGTAACTCTTGAACCCTTGACATTAGCACCCAGGAAACTGGGGTATTGTTCTCCCTAGGGTCCTACACATGACTATTGTGCTACATTCAGCTCAGTGGTTGACAAGGTAAGTAGGCACAGCCTAGGTACTTTGAACCCAAAAGGCAATCCTATACGGTATGAGTAGAGTTTATATCAAGGAGATGGATTCCCATACTGCTATCTTACAAATTGTTACTGAAATAAATTTCCCAGATAATCAAATAATTGTGAGTTTATAGATGGAAGGAGTGTATGTCTCCCCTCCCAACTGGTCTGAGATTCCAGAGTTGCTCTCTCACATTCTACTGGATCGGAAACTGTTATGAAATCTTGAATCTGCAATTGGTCTTGATTAATTGTATTTAAAAAATGTAAAAGAAGTATGTTAACCCCTACTGGCTCAAATTTCAGGACTCATAAATCATCAAAAAAGTGCACCTGTTCATGAAATCTTTGAGATAATTTTTTTACATTATCTTGGGATCATAGACTCTCTCTGTGTATGTGAAAGACCACATCCAATGCTGCGTAAGAGTTCTAGGCCAGTAAGCCCTGAATTCAAATTCCTGAACCCCAGTAAGTGACCCTGACCCTAATTTAGTGACCCTAAACTGATTTAGAAATTTCTTTGCATGATCAAATTTCTGTACAAGCTCCTAGGATGAATGTCTGGATAATTATGTGAGAAGGAAATGTTTTATGGCAGAGATGTTGTATTCTTAGCAGAATTTTCACAGTCCACCTAACCCTCCCCCATAATAACAACACGAAGCTGGTGGGCAATACCTAGGCAAGTTGAGACTATTATGATTTCACACTGATGGCCCAGTATGTACTGGATTTTATATCTTATCCCTGCCAAACTCAAACCAACAATGCTGTCTTCTAGCATCGTAATGGTACTACAGCATTTCAGAAAGTAGGCTCTGTTATGGAAGGCAAGTCAACTGGATCCTGCTGCAAAAGTCCTTTCAGTTTTAGATATCTGGTGATGTGCGATGCTTCACCAACAACTTAGATGATATGGTGTATTTGCCTTTTAACAGCATCCTGAACATAGACGATTTTACCACCCATCTATGAACAGCTGTTCACCATCCTTTGCAGCCTGTATGGAATTTTTCAGACAGAAAAGGGAAAGAGTGAAGCGTTTATATGTGAAAAAAGTGATTTCCAGCAATCAGCAGGGGATACAAAGGTAGGTGTGAAATGGCTTTGTTTTCTCACTTCTGGAAATAGATCCCACGTTCAGTAGGCAGCATACCAGACTACCCAGATTTCCCTCATTCTGTTCTGGTTTTGTTCATGATTTTTCTCCAGTAGAGACCAAAACTTCATAAATGTGATCTCCATCTCTGATCCAGCATGTCTTACCTAATATACTTGACTTTCTTTGGCGGGTAGGTGGGATTTGTCTCATTCTGTCATCTGTTGTGTTCTTGGCTTGCCAGCCTGAAGGAAAGAATGCAAGCAACACATTTGCCTGTCTTCTCTGCTGGCTTGTTTCCATGCCTGTCACGGGTAAAGAAAGATATACCACCTGGTGGCCATTCCCTCTCCCAGCAGATTTGTCACATTTTTTGCTCACTGCAGTTGGCCTGCCATGCCAGATGGCAGCGGAGAATGCAGTGTGACTAGCCTGTGCTAAGGAGAGAGTGCGGAAGGTCTAGCCAGTTTGAGAAGCTCTAGTCTCTGCCTCCATACCCTTTCAGTTGTTCACCCCCCCCCCACACACACACACACACAGACATACAAGTGGATATGAGCAAAGTGTTGCTATAAAGGTTGCTAGAGAAAGAGCCAACTGTATTGCAACATTGGAGTTCTATAAACAGAATTTCTGCTATGTATTTATAATATAACTAGTAAAAAAGCCCATTGTATCCGAAATACAATGGGCGCTAGCAGGCTGGGGCAGAGTAAAAGGTGGCTTACCAGTGAGCGGGCGGGCTCGCTCGCGGCATCTTCTGGCTGGCGGCCATTTTCTTGATGGAGGCGGCGTGTAGTCCGATGCCGGGGGCTCCCTTGTGCTGCGGCTTGATGCGGCGAGAGGCGCTTCGCATCAAGCCGCCAGGCAGGGAGCCCCCGGCAGCCGCGCAGGGCCCTTAGCTCTTCCGGGAGCTCATTCCACCAGGTTGCAGCCAGGACCGAAAAGGCCCTTGCCCAGGTTGAGGCCAGGCGAGCATCCCGAGAGCCCTGGACTACCAGTAAGTTCATATCCACAGAGCGATGAGCCCTGCGGGGGGCATAAGCAATCAGTTGGTCCCACAGGTAAACAGGACCCAGACTGCGTCTGGCCTTAAAGGTCAAGACTAAAACCTTGAACTTGATCCGGAAGCAGACTGGTAATCAGTACAGATGTCGAAGCGCTGGCTGAATATGGGCCCTCCATGATGTACCAGTGAGGACCCTAGCAGCCACATTTTGTACCAGCTGCAACTTCCGGGTCAAGGACCAGGGCAGGCCTGCATAGAGCAAGTTACAGTAGTCTAGTCTGGAAGTGACCGTTGCATGGATCACTGTGGCCAAGTTGTCTGAGGACAGGTAGGGCATTTCCTAGCTTGGCGAAGATGGGAAAATGCCGTCCAGGCAACTTTAGTGACCTGAGCCTCCATAGAAAGAGAGGCATCAAAGGTCAGTCCCAAATTCCTGGCAACTGGTGCAGATTTTTTATTTGTTTGTAGGGTGGTACCTGCAGAAGGTCTTGCTCGGGCTATTCAAACTGCAGGCATGTTTTTTGTTCCAGTTTGTGCTGCTGGATATACTGTGAAAAGAATGCAAACAACCTGCAGATTTTTATACTTTTGTCTGTCAGCACTTCCCAGCAACCTCTGGCAGCAACAAACGAAACAAAACCACCTTCCCTGAATTTTCCACTGAACAAATCTATTTGAATTCCATATAGCTAATTTGAACCAAATCAAATTTAAAGTTCTCAGACCAGTTTAAAATGTTTCTGTTTTCTCTATTTTCTTCCTTTGTCATGCAAATACCTTTCAGAACAGCTCCCTGTAAGTGCTTATCTGAATAGCTGGGCTGATGACAAATTAAAGGGATAGAAAGTATAATGCTAATAAAATGGTCATGCCCATGCCAGATAGCAGAGATGCAAAGGAAAAAAAATAAAAAGGGCTAGTTGTAAGGGGTGTCTTACACTTGCCACAGGAACATAGCTGTGAAATTGCTTCCCATGGCAAAGTACTTTGCTCTAGGCATAATACATTGTATTCCTAATTTCAAATATCTTCAGAACAGCTATTAATTTTTCAAAAAACTTATTAATATATCTAATTCAGAACAATGGCTCCAGAATGTGGATCAAGAAATAAATTCCTACCAAAATTTCACAATACTATGCTGAGAGCTATCAATGGTAATTTTGAGAGATTGCTTAAGAGGCATATTACAGAAGCAATATTATAGAGGCTTCTATGCTTTGATTATCTTCAGTCAAAGGTGGTGGCAATGGGATTAAAAAATAAAAAAATATTACAGGGAAGGAAACATGAAAAGAGGAGATAGAACTGAAGGGGAGAGAATAGAGAAAGTTATCTGGGTTATCCCCCCCCCTCTCGGAAAAAACTCCCCAAGCACCGGGGAAGGCGATCTGCGGCTCGCTGGGGAGCTTTTTTCCTCCCCCTCCGATCTGAGGAAAAGCTCACCAGGCCCCAGGGAAGGCGATCGGGCGGCCTGACGCGTTGGAGGTGCTAGGAACAACTGCGAGCCGTGCTGCACGCGGCTCGCAGTTGCATGGGGCTGGGAATCGGAGGGACCAATCGGCAGGTGCTTCGCACCTGCCGATTGGTCCCTCCGATTGTCTGTGCAGAGGAAGGGTCCAATCTGGACCCTTCCTCATCCCAGACACATCCCGCCTCAGAACGTCTTAGAGCTTTATTTAGTCCGTGGCGCCTGTGGCGCCACGGGCGGTGTTAAGATGTGACTCCAAAAAATAGGGTTGGGATGATAAGTACTGTGATGGTGGGGTGATAAGGCCTGTGGAATGCAGGGTAGGACACTGTGTGTTTGATGCTTTTTCATCAGGGCAGAGTCTGCACTTACTTTGTTTATTCCATTGTCTATCCTTTTGAATTCAGATCGCTTTGAACTCGGGTCTTCCTCTCCCCCCTCCCCATTGAAACAGGAAAGTCTTCTGCACGTGGTTAGGGTAGTTCAGAAGGTGGTGGGAGCCAAGCCTCTTTCTTTCTTTTCTTGAAGGCTGGGGAGAGAGAAGCCAAGCAGGGAGCCTCTTTCTTTTCTTGGAGGGGGGGGGGAGATGATCAAAAAAGGCAGAGAAGGGAGAAAAAATCCAGGACCGACAGAAGTTGAGAGAAATTAGGGATTTCTCCTGTAAGGCAAGTTTGTCACATGACCACCTGTGGCCAGTCATGGGTCTTCTACCATGAAGGAGAGCCCAGATTTTTTAAAAAAAACTTTAAATATTGAGCATTAAAAGCACTCTAAGATATCGCACAATAAAGGTAGGGTCACTCCAGATCAATCCTTCTTGCTGCAGAAGGAAATTTTAAATCACCCCAAATACAAATGGAAATCGCATTCTGTGTAGAGGGCAGGGACTGAATCGATCTGGGGTTGGAATAAAACCTCCGTGCAGTTTACACCCAGCTCACATTTCACACCCTCCTTCCAAGTTCTGTTATGGCCCAGTAGGGGGAAATATGAGCACATCTGTTCCACATAATATATTTTTGGTAAGGGCTTGGAGGAGGAGCGTGTCTTATGGCTTAAGTGCCACTCAGCGCTTAATACCCACTCAAAGTAATTGTCCCACCTCTGAGTGCCTCCCCCAACCAGCTTGCCTGTCTATCCAGTGGCCAGCCAATCACCTTCCATCCCCTACCCCTGACCACGCCATCCTCCTTCCACTTCCCTCTGAGGTTTGGAGGCTGCAGATCCCTGCCGTGTGAGAGCTGCCCCTGCCAGTGAGTTCCATACAGCTGCCTGCAGCCTTTCCAGGTCCTAGGGGGAGGGGAAGCCATCCACAGAGTTCTTCCAACCCACCCCCCAATCTAGCACCCGTTGTATTCCTGAATGCAACAGCCTTGGCCACTAGTTATAGATAAAAACTTTCCTTGATGGTGTCCTATACAAGTATTAACCAGGACTGGCACTAGGGTTGTGTGCGGCAGCATCTGACCCGGTCGTTCCAGGCCAATGCAGCCAGCACCGTGCCATGGGGGGGAGGGGAGGCACGGGCACCGTTGCGTGTGTGCCGAGTTACTAGCTGTGTCAGCCTGGAACGGCCAATTCAGACACTGCCGTGCACAACCCTAGCTGGCACTGCTTAGCTTCTGAGATCTGACAAGATCAGGGTAGCCTGAGTTATCTGAATCAGGGCTAGATAAAAGCAGCAGGGGATTATTTTAGAAGGATAAAGCTGTAAGGGAAAGAGATCTCCCATCTCCTCCAGTTCCATGTTCCCAATCTAAATGAGTCCCAAAAGCTTTTTAGGAACAAATGTCAGTTCTAGTCATAGGACTCCAGCATTATGTGTACTTTGGCCCACAGGCAATGCTTTTGAAAAGTTTTGACAAATGCCTTTCCCCCCGCTTCTGGTGTACAGAACTATTTATTTTCCGACTGTGTTACCTCTGGCCAAGCAAGTTTTACAGGGCTTTGAAGATGTTTATAAGAGACCCAGATGGGACAAGGACTGTATCATGAAAAGCTATCCCCTCCCTTCAAACTTCCTTAATCTACAGAAAACACTGCCCATATCAATATGTGAATTTGCTCATCAGATGTGCAGAGCACAGGCTAGCTGTTCTAGAAGAACTCTTTAGTGCCCTGGGTCACCACATTTCTGGTGACCCAGTTTCCCTCAAGACACGGGAATGCTGACATCTGAGGATCACCTCTTGTGTTTTCAAAGGAGCAGGAAGTAAATGTTTTTGACAAGAACATTGTGCAGGTTATGGATATTGAGGGCTTTGTTGCCTTGAGAGCTTGAGTGCAGCCATCAGCCTTTAAACAACATGACAACGCTAGTTCTTCTCACTGGTACCAGATGAAACTTTCACAGTGGAAATAAACAAGTGCCATTTAATAATCTTGGGGAAAGTCTGCCTGTATCCGTGGCATCAGCTCTTTCTTTCATTTGACAGAGCAGCCTGATCAACCTTGACATATTTGCCACTATCCCTACTATGAGCATTTTCATTTTTGTCATCTGTAATGTCTCCAGAAGAGTTCCCTCCCACCTCCCGCAATGGTACTATAATGAAAAGTTTTGAGTTTTGGTTCCATGCAAGGGAAACTGTCAAGTCAAGGGAAACCAGCACAAGCACACATACACATACACAGAAATTTTACAAGCACTTCTTCAACCCTGAGTTCAGCTCTAGTGCCTTGGCTGGTAGATCATGCGATAAGTCTGAGGTCAGATTAACCCTCTGCACAAGACCTGGGTCTGGAGAATGTGCACATTCCTTCAGCGCAACTCTTTCACAGTTTGATGACATGTCTTTTGCTACTGTCATCACACAATGGAATTCAGTTGTGGTAGCAGTCTCTTCTCTATCCTCTCAACCAATGGCTACACAGGGTTTTGTTCCTGGCAACAATGGCAGGGGCAGAGGTTATAAGGTAGACAGAAAATATGGAAATATGAGAAGACTGTAACTAGGAAGCATTCCATATATGGTGACATAAATATGATCAAGGATTTGAATAGATGAGAGGCTGAGAGTTCTGTGTTTGTTTGCAACTTCCTGTCATCATCACCATCACCGTCACCATCCAGAGAGCAATTACAATTCAGGGTGATCCCTAGCCCCAACCTGGAGGTTGGATACCCTAATTCCCCTGGAGGAAATGACTGTTTAGGAGGGTGAAGTTTATGGCATTATGCCCCTCTAGTGTCCCTTTCCTCCTTAAATCCTTCTTCCCATGCTCCCCTACCCCTGCCAACCTCTATGAATTTCCTAACCTGGAGTTGGCAACCTTTCCCTGCTCCTCTGCCTTCAGCTTCCCCCACGTTCCCAGCAGCCTCTACCTAGGAAAACTGGTCCAGTTTCATGGTGCCAGTCATTGGTGGCACCTCAATTTCCTTTTATCCTCCCACATTTTTTCCTCTTTCTGCAATCCTGGTAACCTCCATACTTGCTTCCATTTCCCTGCTTATTTTCTCCTTCTTAGACATTCACTGACCTACCTTTTATTGGCCTCCCATCTTCAGCTATATTGATTCTTTACTTCATTTATACCCTGCCTTTCTCCACAGTAGAGACAAAAGCAGCTTACATGATTCTCTGCTTTTCCTTTTTAGCTTCACAACAATCCTGTGTGGTAGGCTAGACTGAAAGTATGTGACTGGCCCCAAATCACTCAGCAAAATGGGGATTTGAACCTGGGTCCCGTAGAAGACAAAGCAGCAGTCATGCAACTTGTTTGCTGTCAAGCCATTGGTTCTGAGGCCTAAGGTTGCCAGTCTCCAAGTAGTTCCTGGAAATCTCCCAGAATTACCAGTGAACTCCAGACAATGGTCATCAATCCCCCTGGAGAAAATGTCATTCTTTGTGGCATTATATCAGCTCAAGCCTCTCCCATCCCCAAGATTTGCCCTCCTCAGAATCCAGCACAAAAAATCCAGGAATTTCTCAACCTGGAGCTGGTAACCCTAGGCCTGATCTCAACAAGTCTTCCCTAAAAGGCCAAAAGAGGGCCCTCCTAACTCCTCTGAGTTCAGACCATGGAACTCCCAGAATTTTGACCCTGGCAGTTGACTCAGGGCCTGCGTAATCCCCTATTTCATAGCCATTTTACCCTGGATTCTGACATTGCCTGAAATCTGGGTACAGCAGGACAATGCCAGAATGATATCCCTTCTTCTGACAAGAGTGGGTTCTGCTGGGATGCTACTGACAACTCTGATAGTAAAAGGAAACCATATAGAGGGTAGTAAATCTTATGAACTGTCTGTGGGTCTGACCCTATAAAAAATCACATGGCTTTAATAAAAACACTATCAGCACAGGTAAATGGCCTCAGAAGGCTTCAGGATATGAAACAGCCTCTTCACAGCCAGCTGCAACTGGCATTCATGTGACACACATAAATTTTACCTGGCACTGCTGTTGGGTTGTTCCTAATCTCTGCATTTAACAGTTCCAATTTCTATTGCCAAAAATCCAAATTCTGTGATGAGAGTATACTCCACAAATCAAGCTAAAACAAAGGGCACTGAGAGAAGTGACGGACATCTGGACAACCCTCTCCCTACCTGAATGCTACATTGGAATGATCTGGCATTTGTAGGCTTTTCTGGAGAATGCTGGGGGGGGGGTAATTTTCTTTTGAGTTCTGACATGTTTTCTTTTTTTCTCATTTGCATGTGCAGTTTAACCTGCTGCTTAGGATATACGCTGGGGAGAGAGAAGCTAGGTACCCAGGCAACTATGCAATGGTCAGAGACTTTTGGTGAATAATGTGAACCCTGTGCTTTCCACTCTGATTTGCTAATGCAAATGTTTGTGCTTACTTAATGACAAGAATGGAGCAGTAATTGGTGAAATAACAGCAGCTCTAAGGAGGACCCTTGGATGGGTTGGAGCTTGTATTGGTAAGAAAATGGTACCTTCCATCTTCTTCTTTGAGTCCTACAAGACAGGCTGTACTAGTTTGATTTGGAAGTTACTTCAGTCCTGTGGGTGCTTGTATTCATGTGGAGCACCTGCATTATGGTGTGCCTTCTCTAGTTTACAATTAATCTCCCAAATGGAATCTGACCCTGATTAAGATCAGGAGTTCTGCTCAGGGCAAAGATGTGTTTGGGGAGAGTCATATATTTCTCTTCTTACAAAATGAAAAATATTCTGCAAGTTTATCACAATGACAAACATCTGCGCCACTTGCAAACTGGAAAAAGCCATATCTCTGGCTGTTATAATTGCAAGTATTCTCTAACCTTACTTTACCAGGTAAAATATTAATTCAATATTAGCACTGCAGGCTTTGTGTGGTGGCAAGCATCTTCACCCATTCCCTAGCACAAGGTGTTAGGGGCCCTTGTCATTCTGAATATCATGGCATTGGGAAGTTTATATGATTTGTTCCCATATGATGTTTGGGTTTGTTTGGGTTTGACCTGAGTAGTGTGGGGCTGTTTCGTGCCTGTATGTCAGTTTAAATAGGCACTTAAAATACTGTAAAATGTCCTAAATGATGGGAATTGTTGTCAGTGCTGTGCAACAAGAGTATCAAATAATTCCTCAGTCTTCAGAGCATCACAGGGTTGTTTGAATGCCAAAGAAAAACCAAATTGTTATGTTTTCCCACTGAAGGCATATGTTAACAGTAAAATTTATCCCAAAACCAAATGTAGATGTGTGTTGACTAAGGAAAGTATGGTTTCAAGTGTATTGTAGAAAGATTAAATTTGTGAGACTTAAAAAACGTATAAAGATGTTTTCATATTTAATTAAAATGCCTGTGTGACTGCTTTAAAGTATTGGCAGTTAGAAAGACCTTTAAGTTTTGGATTATAGTTGTTATATTTATAACTTTTAATGGGTATGCCAAATTAAGGGGAAGAGGGTTCCATATGCTAAGTTTTAGCAATTTTTTTACGGTCATATGTGTTTTTCTAGATGGTACAAAACCAACTGCAATTTATTTAAAGCAAAAAATAAATAAATAACATACAATGTTCTTACTAGACTGCATAATGTAGCAGCTGACATCAAGAACTGTGTCTTATATTTGTATCAATGGCCAGAACCACTATGATGGCAAGAAACTATTTTTACTACTTAACAGCAAAAAACTAGCAATTCAGTTAGCAGTTCAAAACTGTACTTTCTTATGTCCATGGAAAACATTATCTTTTTTTTCCTAGATGATGGTTACAGTCTACTAAAAGAATGATGGCATGCTTTGACCAATAAACTTGAATAGCCACTGGTTTCATTTCATTATTTCACATAGGGACACAGGGAAAGATAGATATGTCTTTTAATAATCAACAAAAAAACATCTTGTACTTTTGCATAGAGATAGACATGAACTAGCTCACAAACAAAAATTCATGATAATTTTGGCTGGTTCATGCATCATGAAGTCAAATTTGTAGAAGAGTAGACTGACATGAACTTTCCATGAATTTTTATGTTGTTCATGAAGGTTAATGGAAATTTGTAAGCAGGTATATTCCCAGACATATTGTTTCTGCTCAATCCAAATATTACAAAACTTCAAGCAATAACTTGGAGGACATTTAGAGGAGCAACTGTGAGAGGTCCCCAGCAACTTTGATGTCTCTAGTTTACAAAGGATCTTTTCTGTACACTCATTTTGACAGGTACAGGTTCAAGAGGTTCAGGAGTATATATAATGGATCCTGTATGAACTAGAAACTCCAAACTTGCACCAGGCATCCCCTGAATTCTTCTCTACATGCCATCCAAGTTTGATGCCTCTAGCCTGCACAAGATCCATTGTATACACTCCAGAACCCACTGAACCTGTGCTTGCCACACTGACTGTCAAATGGATATATTGGGATATATTATCGCCCATCTGATCAAATCCTTGAGGCTGATCTTGAAATGGAGAAGGAGATAAGGGAGGTGACTAAAACACATACTGTTATTATACTAGGAGACTTCAACTACCCTACATTGACTGAGTAAATGTGTCCTTGAAGCCCCGCAACTTCCCAAGCTTCCTGGAGAGCTGCGGCCCCTGCAAGATCTTCCATCATTCCGCAGGGCCTGCAAGACAGAGCTCTTCCACCAGGTTTACGGTTGAGGCCGAGGCTAACATCTATGCCCCCCCCCCCGGGGACCTGGGACTCGGGACCTGGGATTGAGATTGGGGATTAGTACCATCAGTATCCCCTCTCCACCTGCTTGTAGTAGGAGGGGGAGGTTGATTAGCCTATCTTGCCAGGTTAGCTTGCTAACCGATAATGTTATATTGTAATTGTTGTTGAGGGATTTTAATGGATTTTATTGGGGGTTTTAAAATGTTGAACCCGCCACAAGCCGTAAGGGAGTGGCGGGCAATAAATCAAAAGATAATAATAATAATAATAATAATAATAATAATAATAATAATAATAATAATGTATGCACAGGGAACAAAATCCCCTGGTGCATATGCCCCCCCCAGAGTTGTGCCTGCACACACACAACTCCAGAGCAGGAAAGGTCTGCTGTTCCTCATAATGGTGGTGGTGATGAAAGGGAGGCTTAGGGCATGGGGGTTCTCCACAAGGCGGTGGGATAGTGGCATGCTGCTATCCCACCATCATAGGGATGTAGAAATGTGTTTGCCTCCACAGTGCTGCAGAACTGAATGGGGCATTGTGTGTCTTTACAGGAACACCATAGGTGTGCACAGGCCTGCCCCAGCCAGGCCCCTGCTGGTTGCTATGGCAAGACAGGGAACATGGAAGAATCCATGTTCCCTTGCCATGGGCCATCAGAGACCCTGAAGAAGAAGAAGAAGAAGAAGAAGAAGAAGAAGAAGAAGAAGAAGAAGAAGAAGAGAAGAAGAAGAAGAAGAAGAAGAAGAAGAGAAGAGAAGAAGAAGAAGAAGAAAGAAGAAGAAGAAGAAGAAGAAGAAGAAGAAGAAGAAGAAGAAGAAGAAGAAGAAGAAGAAGAAGAAGAAGAAGAAGAAGAAGAAGAAGAAGAAGAAGAAGAAGAAGAAGAAGAAGAAGAAGAAGAAGAAGAAGAAGAAGAAGAAGAAGAAGAAGAAGAAGAAGAAGAAGAAGAAGAAGAAGAAGAAGAAGAAGAAGAAGAAGAAGAAGAAGAGAAGAAGAGTTGGTTCTTATATGCCGCTTTTCCCTACCCGAAGGAGGCTCAAAGCGGCTTACAGTCGCCTTCCCATTCCTCTCCCCACAACAGACAACCTATGGGGTGGGTGAGGCTGAGAGAGCTCTGATATCACTGCTCGGTCAAAACAGTTTTATCAGTGCCGTGGCGAGCCCAAGGTCACCCAGCTGGTTGCATGTGGGGGAGCGCAGAATCGAACCCGGCATGCCAGATTAGAAGTCCGCACTCCTAACCACTACACCAAACTGGCTCTAAAGGAAGACAGGGCAGGGAGGAGGCCAGGATGGTGACAATGTCATGTGTACACAGGGATTAGCCTCACTGCCCTACTGCTGCCAGCCTAGACTTTCCATCCTGTGCATAACTGGTCATAGAGAAACAAAGCCTGCCGAGATAAGATAAAAAGGGTAGTCCTGCCTCACCACCTTTTTAGAGGTCTTTGAAAAAGTGAACAAGCATGACAACAATGTTGACCAGGTAGACATCATGAACATAGACTTAAAATGATTTTGATAATTTACCTCAACAAAGACTCCTGTGGAAATTTAGTAGTAATGGGATAAGAGAGGTTCTCTTATTTATGGACAGTTTTCATAATGAAGGGAAGTAAGCAGTGGAGTCCGAGAAGAACTGGCATTGGAGCCAGGACTATTTAATTGATACATAAATGATCTAGATCTAGGGGTGAGTAGTGGCCAAATTTCCAGATGATATGAAATTATTCAAGATGGTGAAAAAGCAAGGATGACTGTAAATAGCTCCACAAATATCTCCACAAATTGGGTGATTGGGTGATAATGTGGCAAATGAAGTTCAATGTTGCTAAATCCTCATTGGGACAAAAAAAATCCCAACTTCAAGTATAGGTTTATTTTGGACTTGCTGAGACTGAGAAGGGGAAAAGATCTTGGGGTCATAGTGGATAGCCCAATGAATGTTCCAACTAGGCATTTGCACACACAAAAAATCATATCATTTCAGGGAGGGTTTTTTTAAGCAGCAGGTGGCGCATTTGTCATTATTAGCTGGTCAGTGCACTGCTCTCCCCCCCTCCCCCCCTGCCTTCTCAGGCACTGCCTGAGAAAGAGGGGATATTTAAACAACTGAAGCAAGCCAAATCACTGGATTGTGATTCTGCCACTTCTGATTCAGACCACTTAAAATGCAGGGGATGGGCAGATTGGCTTGGATAGGTCAAAAAATACACAAATCAGCATTGATTCAGGTATTTTCCAGCTTATCCAAGTCAAATTGCCCATCCCTAGTTGCAACCAAGCATGCTGCAACAGTGAAAAAGGCAAACTCTATGTTACTGATTATTAGAAAAGGCCAATAAAATGGCCAATATTATAATGCTCCAGTACAGATCTATGTGACAGTCTCATTTGAAATACTATGTACAGTTCTGTTCACCGTATCTGAAAAAGGACACCACACAGCTGGAAAAAGTACAGAAAAGGGCAACCAAGATGATTAAGGGGTTAGAGCACCTTCACTATGGGGAAGGGTTGAAGAGCCTTAGACTTTTCAGCTTAGGAGACAATTAAGCAGAGACATGACAGAGGTTAGACATGGGTACAGATTGGTACAGATTTCATTTATTCAAAACTAACATGGATATTCTTAGGGACAAGTGAATCCATAGACCTAATGTTTGGCTCTGGTGACCTAACTATTTGCCTTCTTCCATATTATGAACCACCTAGACTCCTAAGAGCCAATTTATCCATGGAACAAAATCAGCATAGCAGCTTGATGTGGCTACCAACTGCAGTTTATGGCTAGAGGCCATGCTCAGGCAAACACAAGGTTACCACCTAATTTAGAATGAAGCCTCGCCAAGGAACGTGTCCTCTAGACATTTTATTCTGACAGAAATTAGTAGGAACAACACATGAATCATCACTACAGAAAACTCATTCTTGTAGCACAAATAATAACAAGGAAAGTGGGAAATTAAAACAAACGGAATCCTTGTTGCAATTATTGGAATTTAATGGAATAGTCCCCATTGGATTCCCTACATTTTCTAGCAAGTCAGGCATAATAATCAAAGGCAAACACGGTTGTAATTTCTAGTGGAACTGGCATGCAATGGTACTTTCAAAAAAATGACTGATCTGGTTTCTAACCAGGAATTAATCCTGTCAAGGCCCTGCGGGCAAAAAAGGGAAGAGAATGGATTACAGAATATTGGTGAATGATAGCTCATCAAAATACATATGCATGAGAACAGAATCAATAGAGAAACAGACATGTGATGATCGCTGAGATACTGAAGCAAGCACTGGCTGGTCTTGGGATTGGAACAAAAATGTGCTTTAATGTCTGTAGAAACAAAACAATGTCAGATCCAGAATGAAAGGAGACTAATCAATATACGTCTTGTCAACATCTATCAGACATCAGTCATTGCTTTGGGCACCTGTCTCATTTTTATGTATAGTGCTACTTTCCTTCAAATTTCTCTGAAAGCCCTTTTTTAAAAAAAAGCTTTTCCTTGATCATCTTCTGAAACTCATGGCCTTCAATAGTTCCATCACCTTCTTATTTCCCTTTCCTTACTGGGTCAGAACATCATCCACCTAAACTAGCACTTGACTCAACAGGTTTCCTCTCTCCAAATTTCCTCTAATGTGGTTTAGATTTTACCACATTCTATCGGCATTCACTATGTCCATTTGGACATCTTTTTTCTCAAAATCTGTTTACCTTTTTTTGAATAGTTCCATACATGTATAGGCCTTGCAATGTGGTTCTGATCAATGGCTAAATGCCAACTTCTATGGGCATTGTTTCTGTTCATTAAGGTTCTGCATGGATTTATTTATTTTTGTTCCTTTGAGTTTTTTTCTTCTTCTCAGTGTTTTGTTCAAGGGTCCCAGAAGTTAAAGGCAAACACAGCAGAGTACAAAATATGCCTCCATTATTATCATCTCTATTGTAGAGAGAGAGAGAAAAGAAATTAACAATAGTAACAGGTCAGTAAGATAATAGCAGTAAGATAATAATACCAGTGTGTTGTGACTGATATTCTCTTTTCACTGACTGAATGAAGGCACTTATGCCGGTTCTACCTAACAGAAAAATGAATAGACTTCTACAGAGTCAGAATGGGTATCTACTTTGAAGTTTTGCTTTCAGAGCCATTCTGTACCTCTAAAAACATAGCGTTAAGCAACCACAATGGCTTAATGCTATTTAAAAATGTGCCCTGCCATTTCTCACTTCGATTTCTTCTCCTGCTTTCTGACACTTCCAGGTACTCTGCATGGCTGATTAAAATGGCTGCAGAGAGGGACTCACAGTACCAGTGAGTCTCCCCCTGCCTGTCAGTCATGGCAGCCAGTCAATCAGCTTTCTCCTAGCTTTTGGAAGTTTGATACTTGAAGATAAACAGAAGTAATTTGTTCCTGATTTTTTTTTGGGGGGGGGGGAGGATTGAGAGGCATGCTTTGTGTGCCAACTGGTGGGTGGGAATTTTTTTGTTCTGCCTCTATGGAGCAACATGTATTCATTGCTCCGGGCAGCTTGCTACCATTAAAAAAAGCCCCATTCCAGGGAGAAGGGAGGCAGGCACAAGGGTGGGTGCTGGAGATGGAGATCACGCTACTTCTGGCCACTTTGGTTACCCACAACCAATGAGCTAGTGGTTGCTGGTTGCTCTCCTCCCGCTTACGCAATACAGTTTTGTGGATTCCCACAATATGGAGGATGTAGCTGCTGGTTTGCTGCTGGAACACTGGATGCTGACAATGTTGTGTAAAACATTTTTAAAACGTATCTGCAAGACATAACCCTTTCACCACATTTTCTGGGTGCGAAATGGCACTCAGTCAACATGAAAACTTAAGCATTTGGTACTACTGAACTGTTTGAATATATATGGGGTAGAGCAATAGACACTGTGCTTTTAAAAAATCTCTCTTTATCCTTTTCCACAGATTTCCTGATTTTATCAAGTAAAGAAAGGTCAGAATTACAAATATCTTCTCTTAAGGATGGACATTCACTAGAAAAGGAAATGGAAGTCCATATCACTGGCAGTCTTCAAACAAAGGTTGGATACACACTTTTCTTGGATACTTTAGGATGCTTTGGGCTGAACCTGCATTGAGCAGGGGGTTGGACTAGATGGCCTGTGTGGCCCCTTCCAACTCTATGTTTCTATGATTCTTTCTATGATTCTATGATCTAGTTGTTCTATTGAAGGCTTTTAGGAAAATATGCCTATGGAGTTCCCCCCCCTGCATTGTTCCAGCTTCTTTTATAAATGTAAACTGTTATTGTGATATCAAGCTATAATTGTCTATGAGTGTGTGCTGCCAGAGTGTAAAGAAAAGTAACAGCCTTCCAGGCCAATTTAAGCCAATGGGCTTAGAACAGCAGACCTCTGTTTAGGATTGCCCTGTACATCTAATACAGGAGCTTCATGAAAATGTTAATTTCATTAAATGGGAGGTACTAGATGTGAACACTTTAATCTTTTTTTTTTTTTTTTTTTTTTACATTTTTGGGTGGTCACGGTAATTAATGAATCACTTATTCCCAAATGCAGATTTTTTTTTTAATGTCTTCCTTGGAATTCCTTGTCCATATATATCATCTACCATGAGCGTTTTTGTGTGGAACACCAAAGGATAGTATGTTTGCTACAGTAATGGCAAGTTTGTAGAGTTACCTCACAAGGCAAATTCACTTCTTTGTTGCAGGCATTTCAGTATTAGTTTATTAGATTTTTGTTATCTTCTTTTGAGTTGATTTTTTCATTATCTGGTGGGTCATTTTACTTTACTTGGAAAATTATGTTTTATTTATTTTATTAAATGTTTACTTGTTATGATCATTTTAAATTGATTGTTATCTTGAGGATTTTGGTAGACTGAAAAATCACATATTAATTTTTTATTGAAATATAAATAAAACTTCCTGATACAACTTCCTCTTCACCTCCACCCTGAAATCTGAATATAAAATTGGCTCCAGAATTACTCTGACCCAAATGGTTGGATCCAGGCATTCAAGAGGGTTTTTAGGTTAAGAATTCTTAAAATTATCATTGAATACTTTTATATTTACTTTGTATATGTATTTTATCAATGTTAACCACCCTGTGCCTATTTTAGAGAGGAATAGCCAATAAATTTAATAAACAAATAAATAAAATGATGGATACATGAAACCAGCAGAATTCCATTTGAAAATCCATATTCTTGATCATTCTTATTTCCACTTAATGAAAATTATTTAACTGCTCATTCCTATTAAGGGATGAAGTGCTTTTGTTTTTCTGCATCTTGCTAGCCTTTACAGTGCACGATTCATTTTATGAACTTGACATTACATAAACACTTTGTCATTTTCTTGCATATTGGATACCATTTTGTAAGGCCACATGAAGGGGTTCAATGAGAAACAGTCAAAATATAGTAAAGATAAAGATATAATAATTTGGGATTCTTGTTACCATGACACTGGAAAACAGCATCTGGCTAAGAGAATGTCCTGTAGATTTAACAAGCGTGGCTCTAATTGTCAGCCAGCAATTTCTTTAAAATACCTGGAAATTCTGTACCAAATTTCTTTCCTTCCAAATATAAGCCCAATCACAGTGGAAAGAATTTGCTGGGGGATAATCAGAAGAGGTATCTATGAGGCTTCCCAAATGACAAGCCCTACTGTTATTCAGGAACCCTATTTGGATCACCTGCAGATGTGAGTTTCACAGTGTTCACTAACATTACTCAAACAGGAGAAATGGCCAACAGAGCAGGATCGTGTTGTCACTATTCTATTGAACTTGTTTCTGTTGTCGTACTTGCAGAAGGCGTTTCAGTCACTGGTGTGTGATATGTCTGAACCAGAGCAGGAACATTTGCAGACTAACAGACTAAATGTAGGCTATGATTAACAGTCAGGCCTGACCTGTATTACTGTGCTTTCTACTAGATGTGCCACAAACCTCACTGCAAATTTTTGGCAGGTTCACATACCATTTGGGGTAGCTGCAATCACTTGTGAGACAAGGCTCCTGTATCTCCATCTCATTTCCATTCAGCTTTGCAACTGTGCAGTAGCTGTAGTGGTCAACATTTGTATCTGTGCACTAGGTGCAATTAACTCTCCCCCAAGGCCATGAGTAATTTTGCTAATTGATGCAGGGGCGGCTACAATTCCCATATGGCTGTGTGCATGAGCAAAAGAATGTCAATAACATGGACTAGAACAAACATCAAGCAGTAAAGCTATTGAAAAGCACAGTGCTTATGATAGCTGGCTGGTTGGCTGATTTGCTCACTATCTAAATGATTGGCTGTCAAATGACAAGTCACAGTGACATATTTGTGGGAGGCAAGAACTGGGACTGAGAGAACATGCAGAAATGCTACTGCTTGTCCTGTACTGATAATAGGCAGGAGGAAACCTGCCAAATATGCTCAAGTTGCTCATGAACATCCCAACTGCTTGATATATATATATTTCTGTGACTGGCAAGCACAATTGCAGGGATATGTGGAAGTGCTAACAAAAAGGTGCAGATTATACTAATAAGACTTCACACTATTGTTCCATCTAGCTCAGTATTATTTGTTCTGCCTTGTAGCAGTTCCCTAAGGTTTCTGGCAAACAAAGATTGCCCCAGAACACCTGAGATTCTTTACATGGAACTGCATTTGGGACGTCTGCATTCTAAACATATGCTGCTGCTGCACTCCTCCTCTCATTGTGGATGTCAGTTGTGGTACATTTGCCAAAAAGGATGACTAGGGACCCATTTACTGGCAGATAGTTCCCAAGAACTTCCCTGGATGTTTTGAAAACGTTTGAGTGCATAAAATGGCTTGTTTACACATCAGTTTGGGAAAGTCTTCTGCTTATTACTTCCCATCTTGCCCTTCTAAAACAACCTCAGCATTTAACCTCAGCTAACAAAAAGGAGGCACAGTTATTTCTGGCATAGCGAGTCCCTCCCCTATGCCAAGATAGCTCTATTCCTGGAGAACATGGTAGGCAGTATATAGTCTGAGAACATTTACAAATTGGCAAAATTGTGTGCTTTGATCTTTGTCAAATGCTCTGTTTTCTTCCACCCACCTAATTTCTTGAGACTATATGTCTGTGTCATAAATCTAAATTGTCATGATAAGTTTGCCTATTTGGAAGGAACAATGAAAAGTGATGGTTCTTTGTAGTCTTCACAGTTCAGGGGGGATAAGGCTTTGTTTTGTTTTGTTTTTTTGAGTGGGGGGGGGGGGGCTGGGGATTTTAAACCCTGGCTAACTTTTGGTACAATTCATATGATTCAGCCTGGTTTTGAAATAGCGCAGGCTGATTTTGAGCTGTGATGCCCCAGGTTGAGGCAGTTCGGTAAAAGCCCACCAACTAATGGCCTAGCCACTCTCTGGACCTGTTCTCAAGAGTTTTTGTGTACAAAAGTCAGAATGGTAGGCCGAATATCAAAATATTGCAGGGTAGGGAGGGAAGAGTCCTAGTAAAGCTGGACCATTTCAAGTAAGATTCAACAGTATTATCTTCTAGCTTTCTATCTAGTGCATTTAAAACAATCTCACCCTTCTTCCAGCATGTTCAGTGTTGTTTACACTGCATCTTTAAAAACAACCCCTTGAAGTAGATTAGGCTGAAAGCAAGGGACTGGTCCAAGATGACCCTGTTGCCATGTTCCATGTCAATCTCTATAGAAATCTCCCAGGCTGTTCTCCTCTGAGGTACCTTTCCCCCCTCTCTGTATATCTATGTTTCCTGTGTTCTGAAGAACTCTGTGTTATGCTAATGGGTTATCTCCCTGTTCTCGCTTTGAAATGTAAACATTTGGTGTAGACACCAGCTGTGGCCGGACCATCTAGCCCAATAGCAAGACTGCTCAGCTCCAAGTTTCACACTCTCTTGGATCAAATGGTTCCTTCCTGGGAACAAGTTTTCCCTATCAGCTATGGCAGTGGTCCCCAACCTGCGGGGCGCGGCCCAGTGCCGGGCCGCGAAGGCCATGGCGCCGGGCCACGGCTCCCTCTCCCCACCCCCCCGCAGTAAAAAACTTCCCAGGCCGCAAGCTTGCGGCCCGGGAAGCTTCTTACTGCGGGAGGGCGGGGAGAAGGAATCGGGGCTGGGCCACGCCCGTATGGGCGCAGCTCGCGGGCGCGGCCCGACGCGGGAGCGCAGCCCGATGCGTGGGCACGGCCCGCGGGCGTGGCCGATGCGTGGGCGTGGCCCGCGCGGGCTGCGGGCCGCGCTCCAATGCCCTGCCGGTCCCCAACCTCAGAAAGGTTGGGGACCACTGAGCTATGGGGTTGGGGTCTTGACTGTCCTAGCCCACCCACTTTGTAACATGTCTTTGACAATCCCTTAGTCTGTGTATGACTTCTATTGATGCTTACTCCTGAATGTACCTTCAATAAAAACTAACTTCAGCCATGTTGCTGATGCCTGGGACTCTGTTCTGTTGATTCTGAGGATGAACATCTGGACTGCAGTCTGTGGATTGTGCCTCCTGTGAACTCCATATCAGAGTGGGGATCTGATCCTGGGTCTGCTGATAATCTACCCACCATACAACACTGGTTTATTTCATTTGGTTTGCATGCATGTTTGAACTAATAAGTCTCCAAGTTCTTGAAAAACAAGTTCTTGAAAAACAACGGCTCTTTATTCAATCAACTTCAACTCCAACAGCACACATACAACTTATATACATTTCAGGCAGTCTGCCAAGAGCTCTGATTGGCTTTTAATGGAGGAGCCTGATTGGCCCTTAATAGGGTCCCCGGATTGGTCCATCATTAGAGTCTAGTCAGATTGAGATTGGTTTTCCTTCAAGCCCTCATTTGCATACTGTGCAGAATGTCCACATACATAACAGAAGCCACACACATAGCCCAGTTGTTATATAATGTTGAGAGGCATTTCCTCCTGTACTGTATACTAGCTCAGAATGAAAAACAAGATGCTGCCTGCCCACCTACAAATCAATACGTGGATGCAGAGACCCAGAAATGTGTTCAATGACATAGAACCTTTTGTGGAACTGTTAAGTAAATTGCACCGAAAGGGGAACGCTCCTTCACCCCGTACAACCTCAGTGCACTAACAACAAGATAAGCCAGACAATGTTTGCTATTAGTTCTAATCTCACTCAAACCCTCCAGGCCCCATCAGGGCTTCACCAAAGGACCAGCGTTTTAAAAATCTAAATCCATCAAGCCCAACATGTTGAAGGGTGAACTCAGTTTTGACGTTTTGGAGAGAAAAGTTTTGAAGTCAATCAGGCCAGTTTCAAAGGAACTCAGCACCAGTCTGTTTCAGTAGGTTTGCTTGTTTTATCCTAGCCATGACTCAGGTGGGTGTTTCTTTGACACACAGCACTACTCTCCTCTCTGCTTTTTATTTCCAATCCTTTCTGAACAGGAAATATATTAAATGGATAATATTAATAGCAGCATATAAAATAAGTGAAATGGAGCTTAAAGAAAGCAATATTTTTCTCACTTGGTTTTAAAGAATAGACACCTGCCACTTAACAAGATTCAACAGTTAGAGAAAAGAGAGAGAGAGAGAGAGAGAGAGAGAGAGAGAATCAGAACAAAAAAAAAGAGGGGTGGGGGAGACCTGAACATTGGGAAACACTTTTATTCTTCTTTTGCTCTCTGCTATGTGGGTGTAAGTTTAGAATCAATGGTGGGAGATTTCAAGGATCACCCAGGGATAAAAGTAGCAGGAATAAGTAATAGTAGAATCCATCACAGTGGGTAGAATATATTCTAAACTACTCTGCTATAGCAGTTATTCTCCCAGCGCAATATGGGGCTTGAGACAGAAGTTATGAATTCTGCAAGACAATGTGACACAATCAGAAAATTAGAGAGAAAGATAAGAATAATGACTAGGTTGGGAAAATAATTAGGGACTGCCGGTAGCATTTTTGTGAACCTGCAATATATATATTTTACTCACATGCAATTTCATAAACAATGACCTTGATTCCAGCAACACAAAACTGCTTGGATGGAGTTCAGTATGATTTAACTCAATGCAGACTTTTATTGGGCCTTTTTATTTTTAAATTTATCCACCAAGTAATTTTAGTGAATAGAATTTAATTTCCAACTCAACAAGAGAAATAAAGGTATCCCTGGAAGTTATGGCGGAGCAACAGGCATTCTTTGTTTCTTTCCCAATGCCATTTCAGTAATGTTCATTAGCATTGCCTCAGTTCTTCCTTTGAGTAGCTATGGTCCCCCCTCCCCTGGGTTGGTCAATTTACCACTTTGCTTTGCTGTCAAGTGACTATCTGGAAATGTGAAGAAGTAGGCCATGATTCAGTGATTCAGGTGGAAAACCAACTTTCATCTTCAGCAGGAGAGAAATTCTGGCTAATTGCAGTCACACATTGATTCATTAAACCCAGCACATCTATTGGCATGTTTCACCATTAATGGTCAAGCTTTAGAACTTTATGGAGGATTCCCAAAACAGTGCTCAGTACATGTAATTTCAATAGAAACTGAAGTGGTATATATCAGTGGTGATTGTTGTTGTCACATCCCCATACAAATATATGGGATGGGGCCGTACATTCCAACTGAAACTAGCAAAGTGCTCCCTCATCCTCTTCTGTCACTCTCTCCATACGTCACCCTAGCCTTATGTATAGTGTTTGAACTTGGGTTTCTCTGAGCAATAACTACCTCCACTCTCTACTGGTGGCAAACTTGAACTTTGCAAAATTCAGGTCTTGCAAATATAACACTTAAAGCCATGTCATTCGTTATGAAGAGAAATAACTGCTAGCTCACGTGGTATATGGGTATGATCAGTGTGACATTTGAGAAGTTATTTGGAAATACATAGCAGTAGAAATCATACAGCTACCACTCAGTGGCCTTCCACAAGCAAGTTTCTCTGATGCTATGTGCTCATTTGAACAAAAGAGACATAAATCACTTCACATATCAGGTGCCAGAACACAGAAATCAGCTCTTCTTCAACAGGAATGGCAATTAAAACCCAACCTATACAGGACTTTATCCAGAGGAGTGAAGAGACACCCCGAGGGCATGATCTACTTAGCATATTCTGGAGCCCTTCTCTGAATTTCCACTTTTAGAAGATTGTCTAACATTTATTCTCAGACAGACCGGGGGGGGGGGGGCAAGGAACTCTGCAGGAACTATTTTAACTGATGACTCAAAACAAAAATGGATTGGATAAAGCTGATAAAGAAAATGAACTTATAGTACTTATAGGGACTTGACACACCTTCTTGTGTGATAAACTGCCTCTCTCCTATGGCTCTCTAAGCTCATTACCTTGTAAGAGGAGGTCAGGTTTGAGCCTGATAAGAACAAATGATCTGCTTGTAGAGCCACCCAAAGAAGATCACATGAACAAGTGATCACAGGATAACTGTTGTTAATCATTCAGAAACTCCTGTGTTCTTAAGCTGCTTGCTGGGACTTTATTGGGGAAGATCTGTCTTTACACTGGAGCTTCCCTATATCTCACCAACTTTTGAATCCTACTGATATAATACCTAGCATTTTCAAATAAGAGGCTGAGAATAAAACCAATGAGGTAGCTAGATATTTACATATATTTGGCAAAGTTGGAATAAATGGATTAGGTCCAATGCTTCCAAGAATGAGTTCACCATGGGCATTTTTGTTGGCTTTGCCTATCCAGGAGTCCTCTGTCTCCCCACAAAAGCCACTGTAGACTTGGTAACCTGCTGGAACAATACACCATTTGAAGCTGCAACAAAAAAGGGCAATCAGCTGAAGTTGCCCCCTTACCCTGACACAAGCAGAGTAAGCTGAACAAGGGCCATATGAGACATGGTCTGATGCATGAATATTGCAATGTTAAAGTGACTAGACCCTGTTTTGGTCTGCAACACAATAGGCTGGTGCACACTTGTCCCCCCTCCACACACACACACACCTTTTCAAGTTCTGAAATGGCTGTGCGCGTGCCCTCCCGCACACCTGTTTCATCACCTGGTGGGAACAAAAGAAGAAGAAGAAGAGTTGGTTCTTATACCCCACTTTTTACTACTCGAAGGAATTTCAAATCACCTTCACTTCATCTCCCCATAACAGACACCCTGTGAGGTAGGTGAGGCTGAGAAAGGTCTGAGAGGAACTGTGACTAGCCCAAGGCCACTCAGCTATCCACAGGTAGAGGAGGAGTGAGGAATCAAACCCAGTTCTCCAGATTAAAGGCCACCACTCTTAACCACCACATCACACTGGCTCTCCTCTGCCCACTGCACTTGCTACATTTTCAAATTGCTTTCATATGGTAGCAGTCACTGGAAAGTGTATAAGAAAGGAGCATTGTGGCCTTTTAAGGTATATTCCTTCAATCTCTCAGTCCTACACTTGGTGTAGTAATGCAGGCCTATGAGGGCCTTGTAAAGGTATCAGATTGAAGAGAGCATCCCTGTTGCAAATATCAGATCTGCTTTACCTTTCAGGACAAAGCCTTGCTGTTTGCTCTCTGGTAATAAAGCCAACCCACAGAGCTGAGTTACATGAGCTGAAGTTATTTGCTCAAGACGGTATAGTCGCAGAGTGAAGATTGCGGGCCAGCTGTGCAGTTGTGTCAGTGTCAGTTGACAAAAGGAGACAGCCTTTGTTCACATCTCACTTGCTTTTGTGTCACTTGTGCTTTCTTGTAATCTGAAGAACTCCCCATCAATATCACAGCAAACTCCCTCCTGACGGGTTTCATCCCAAGTGAAATATTTATAAAGCCGTTTAAACAAATGTATCTGCATGAAGACTAAAATGAGAAATGTTGCAACTGTCATGAAGACAAAAGATATATCCAAGTTATGCATAACCAGATGCTTCCTGTTGACTGCTAGAATCTGCCTGGTGGCGCAGCAAAAGAAAAAGACATCCACCCCAGCCTATACCTCTCCAGCAGTCAGTCTTCAGGGGAGTACAAGTTGGCATGTGTGAACACCCCCAATCTGGTTGGATAGCAAAACAGAAAGAAGCAAATAGTACTCTCATCTGGTCTCCATTCTTAAAAAAAGAAAAGATTCAGTGCAATGTGTGCAGAGTACAGCCCTCTTTCCTGGCCTGGATTGTCAGTATTCAGGGGTCTGCCAGATCCAAACTGGGAATCTCCTGTAGATCTGGTGAAGGAGCCTGGGGAGGACAGGCACTTCAGTGGGGTACTTTTCATGTTTCTAACCCTCCACAACTGCTGCTGGAAATGGCAGAAGAGAGCAACGTGTTTTATTCATGACTCTCTTCCACCTGTCAATCAAGCCAGGCAGCCAATCACTTTTCTCCAAGTTTTAAATCACAAGTCTTTAGACACTTGTAAACATTAATCTCGTTTCTGATTGGAGGGGGGGGGACTTTAGAGAGGCATGCTTAGTGTCGCAACTTTGGAAAAAAATACTTTTATTTCTGGCATTGCCTGCATGCTTGTCTGACTCCAGGCTGCCATCCAGTTTTGAAAAGCACTTTCCATTACCCAGAAGAAAGGAAAGGGAGGTGAGTGTGAGGATGGGACATTGGAGGTGGAGGTACCGCTTCTTCACCTCCATACATTTCTTTGGCTGGTGGTCTGCTGGTTTTCCTTGGGGGAAAACCACTTTTTAGGTTGGTGAATTCACTTTTTAGAATTCACCAGCTCGCGCTTTAAAATGACGAATATAGTGAGCAGTTTGCTGGTTGGATGCGGGAGGTTGGTGACATCGCATGCCACTCAGCATGGCGAGAATATAGCATCTTAAGAGGGTAAGTATGACGCTAAATTTATGTCATGCAGAAAAGCCTCCTATATAACCAATCTATCTATTTAATTGATATATTTATGGCATTTGTATACCTCCCTCTCCTGGAATGTAAAAGAACAATACATCAAACTCAGAATGAGGCCTACACATGTTGGCAGTGTGTGTGCATGTCTGTGAAACCCTATTGAAATTCTTTTATATTTATTGAGAATCTTACAGCTGTTTGCATGGCTAGGCCTTTTCTAATTTCCTGTGCTTTTCTTTAGACAAACCCTCATGGATCGTGAAGGTGTGAACACGCCTCTTACAGCACAATTTCTGTGAAGTATATTGAGGTAACTTTAGCTTCTCTTGGAACAAAAATGCCAGCATTTTCTGTACCAGCATGATTTTCTGAATGCTCTTCAACTGGACGTTAGTGCTAGGGCTATAAGAGCCTCTTGTGGCGCAGAGTGGTAAGGCAGCCGACATGCTGTCTGAAGCTCTGACCATGAGGTTGGGAGTTCGATCCCAGCAGCCGGCTCAAGATTGACTCAGCCTTCCATTCTTCCGAGGTCGGTAAAATGAGTACCCAGCTTGCTGGGGGGTAAAACGGTAATGACTGGGGAAGGGAATGGCAAACTACCCTGTATTGAGTCTGCCAAGAAAACGCTAGAGGGCGTCACCACAAGGGTCAGACATGACTTGGTGCTTGCACAGGGGATACCTTTACCTTTTCACTAGGGCTATACATACCAAAATGTATTGGGAAGTGTCAATGTAAGTAATATTGTTCATTAAATACTTTTGTTCTGATTGTTTCATGTGCAAATGACACTTATCATCATGGCAGGAGGTGTGGCACAGTGGAAGAGTTTCTGCTTGCAGGCAGAATATTTTTCATCCAATCCCCACCATCTCTTTAAAGGACCAGGTAGTAGTTAATGTTGAAAGTACTCAGCCTAATGCCCTGGAGAGCTTCTCTCAGTCTTAGTACACAATACTGACCTTGAGGGACCAATGATCTATTTCAAGGTGTTTGTTATTTATTAATGCATTTAAAGCTTCCCTTTTTTGTTGTTGTTGGATTCTGTCCTCCCACCAAGGCGTTGGTTTATTTAACGTTTTCTGTATGTAGAAAAGAAGTAAAAAATATTTGCCCAGAAACCTTGGTTTACCTAAAAACCTTTGGGCATTTTTGCATTGCTCTGGCACAATTATGCTTAATACACAAGTATTGGGTTAACAGTTGAATTCCGGATTAAGCTTAAAGTTTTGGTAATCACCTTTATGGCCATACGTGGCCTGGGCCCAGTATATCTGAGAGACTGCTTTCCTGCCTATACCCCCAAAAGAGTCTTACGCTCTGCCACCTCCAACAGACTGCGGATCCCTGGCCCTAAAGAGGCATGTCGGACCTCAACAAGGGCCAGGGCCTTTTCAGACCTGGCCCCCAGCTGGTGGAATGAGCTCCCCGAAAGGATCAGGGCCCTGCCAGAACTTCCACAATTCCACATGGCCTGCAAAAGGGAGCTCTTCCGCCAGGCATTTGGTGAGGCTGACTGACCCATAACATCTACAGGTTCCCGCCAACTGAGGGACCAAACCTACTGAAGGAGTGTCAAAGTTATTGTTAAAATACTGTTCTAGTTGGTATGTTATTGTTATTGTTATATTGTTATATTGATTTTGATAGTGTTCTATGTAAAAGTTTCAAAATGTTTTATGTAAACTGCCCAGAGCCATAGGGAAGGGCGGTATAAAAATCTAAATAAATAAAATAACATTTTCTGCAGTAGCATTAATTTGCTTCTCCAGCAATATTGCTTGATCCCATAGAACCCTTGGACTCTGGATTGTCAGCAAGAGTTAGCATTCTCCAATGCTCATAATAATGGACCTGGTTCCAAAACTACATGTACCAGACCAGTTAACCTATCCTTGCTTTGGTGTAGTGGTTAGGAGTGCAGACTTCTAATCTGGCATGCCAGGTTCGATTCTGCACTCCCCCACATGCAGCCAGCTGGGTGACCTTGGGCTCGCTACGGCACTGATAAAACTGTTCTGACTGAGCAGTGATATTAGGGCTCTCTCAGCCGCACCCACCTCACAGGGTGTCTGTTGTGGGGAGAGGAAAGGGAAGGTGACTGTAAGCCTCTTTGAGCTTCCTTCGGGTAGAGAAAAGTGGCCTATAAGAACCAACTCTTCTTCTTCTTCTAATTGATATTGTATTGTGAAAGACTATTTTACAGACAGCTTCAATCCCCTCATTCAGATTTCTATGTTTTGTAAAATAAGCCTTGAAGGGAAGGTATTTGAAGCTTTCCGTAGGTTTTTCCACCTTGCTAATCTACAGTCTTATAATCAATGTTACCTTTCTCGAAAGCAAACTAATGCACACCCATAGATCATTGTAGCAGCAAAATCCATGCATTGGTCAATGTGAGATTTCCTGGAGACCATTGCTCTCAATAGACTAGATGACAAGATTAATTCCAAGAAAAATGAATAAAGCCAGAGTATTACAACGAGGTCTTTGATACTGCCCTGTGCATTCATTTGTTGCTGCTACATTCATTAATAAGAAACACAGATTTCCCTTTAAGCACTACAACAAATAGCTTTTTGCGGAACAGTTTCAGGAGTGTGGCAGATTGTGTGCGACATTTTGCAGAACTACAAATTAGTAGCGTTTACAATTTGCAAGCCTTTTGCAACATTGAAGTCATGTGGAATGGCCCACAGAATTCCTGTGTACATTTCAGAAGGTGCTACTCTGTCACCCATACTGGGGAAAAAGCCACCTGCTAAATCATCCTTTCTCAACTTTTTACCACTCAGAAACCTCTGAAACATTCTTCAGACTTCAACAAACCCCAGAAGTGGTGCAATCATGCAGAATATGGTTGGAAAGGATAACTGTGTACATAGCCATCCAGCCTCAACCAAAGACCTGATGGAAGAGCTCTGTTTTACAGGCCCTGCAGAATGCCGGAAGTTATAGGAATATCAGAAGGATGTCTACATCTGCTTTATTGATTATAAGAACTTTTTTGAATGTGTAGAATTTGGAGATGCCAATGATTTTGACCAAACTGATTCAAAATAAAGAAAGGAGTATGCCAAGGTTATGCTCTTTCCCCCATCCTGTTTTACTTGTATGCTGAGATCATTAGGAGAGAGACTGAACTCAAATAATCAAACACTGGAATTAAGATTGGAGGAAGGAATATAAATAATCTTCAATATGCTAGCTCACTTCCTTTGGCCATATCATGCGATCCAACTCAATGGAGAGATCAATTAGGCTAGGACTGGTCAGTGGTAAAAGTAAACCAGGCCAACAAAGAACACAGTAGTTAGAAATGATCAAAATGAACACTGGCTAGAGTAAGGTGACCAGATTTTAAGATTGCTTAAGAGGGACACCATTGACCGGGGGGGGGGGGGCAGTTCTATATGGAGCAACAAAATTTCTCATAGAACGCAAAAATAGTATTGTAATTTTTTTAAATTTCAACAATTAACAATTAAGTACAATTAACAAACATAAAACATTTAAAAAACTTATGTATAGTATTATTTTATTCTTTGGCATATTTCTCACTCAAGTGATTTTTTTTTTGTAGATTGCTGTAGTTGCTTAAAAGGTGCTTTGGGAGATGAAGGGAAGATGGCAGTGATAGTGTGACAGTTATGGTGATGGACAGGGTAGATGGCATCCCAAAGACTGGCACAGCATGGGAAAGATACACTTCGCTGGGTAGAGAGCATAGTTTACAACCCAAAGGAAAAAACATGCCATCTCTTTGAGGTGTTAACATTCTTCAGTTGACTGTCCTGCTTTTGGCAGGCTTGAACTCTAGCTCCTAATGCCCAGATTGGCCAATGCTTGTAAATACAGTCCTGTACAGTCCTATATAAATACAGGGAGATGTTCACTATGCAACAGTAAGCCTCCCTCTGAGGCTGCACCAGATGTTGAAGGATTGTAAGTTAACAAGTGACCTTCCTTCCATTTCTTTTTATTTGGCTTAGCCCTACCTGGAACTATCTTGTTGTTTGTGCCTTGTAGTTAGTTCCAGTGAGATTGTGCCTTGTAGTTACTACAGTTATTCAGCTGAGGAGCCTTGCACATTCCTTGTCCCTGGGCTTGGCTGCTTGACAGCACTATTGTAACATCCCTCTTGGGTATAAGATCCCCTCCTGGTTAATGCCAGATGAGAGGGTTAGTTAACTCAGGGGCACTGGAGATATGAGAGCCCCAGAGTAAATTTTTGCCTCCATGCCAGCGAGGGGAAGTCTGTAGGAGAAAGCATTTGACACCCTATATCAGTGGTCCCCAACCCCTGGTCCAGGGACAGGTACCGGTCCATGGATCAGTCGGTTCTGGGCCGAAGCGCCTCCTCGTCCTCCTCTCTGGCTGCTGCCTTGGGGGCTGCCCTGCCACTCTGCCGCCAGCTCACCTTTGGTGCTCTCCAGCAGCCGCCATGGCTGGGGCTCCCCCTCGGTGTGGCGCTGCGCAGCTGCTGCTGGCAGCGCCCCCCAGCGGGTGGCAGGAAGTCAGGGGTGCTGGCAGGAAAGCAGGTGGAGTAGGGGCTCAGGCGGCGGCGACATCCCTCAGCAAAAGACTACCCCCCCCCGGGCCTCAGTAAAATTGTCAAGCGTTGACCAGTCCCCAGTGATAAAAAGGTTGGGGACCACTGCCCTATATGGTAATAATAAAATGTTTTGCTAAAGTTGCCATTCCATCTCTGTTTCAGTTTGTTTTTAAATCTTTTACATATAAATTGGTCTTGCAATAAGCATTTTTATGCCCTTGTTCTTTGATGCAGACTAAAATTCAAGGCATATCAGTCAAAAAGCCTGTAGTCAGCATTAGGACTAATAATAGAAGTAAAATTGTTTAGAGAAGGCAGCCAGGGAGGAACTTTAGTGTGGTGGCCGAAAAGACAAAGCCCCCCCCCCCTTCCCCGGATCATCTCATTATCTTGCTTGCCCCCACCTGCTTGCTTCCCCGGTCACCTTGTTTGCTCGCTCATCTCCAAGCTGAAGTTGTACGTGCTGCCATACACCTTCCCTTGCCTCGCAGGTCCCGTCTGTGAAGAAGGTGGAGTCCAGGCAGGTGTGATACGTGGCATGGGGGTGGCACTTGAGCTTGGCGAGGTTGAGCAGCCAGGCTGGGCAGAGCCATGCCGAGTGCTCGCTTTGCAGTTGGGCGCGGGACTTTCTAAGTACCTGGAGATACGCGAGACTCTTTTGCCAAAGGCGGGAGAGTCCCACGAAAAGCGGCACTAATGGTCACCTTAGGCTAGAGCATTACACAACTAAAAGGAGATGAGCAAGATTAGAAGACATGGAGACAGCTTAGCCATAGGATTGCCAAGAGTTAATCATGATTGAATGACTAACATCGTCATTATTGAATTATACATAGTCAACAGAAAGAAGAAGAAAAAGAAACATCTAGAATTCTGTGTTAAGTTTCATCTAGGGCTTAAATATGCCTTGTTTTCCCATGCTGAGTGAAGAGACATGTTCTGAAGTTTCATGCTTCCAAGTCACACAGGACCCAATTTAGGTCAGGCCTCCAGTGCATCGAGAGACAAGTCCTAGATCTTCCTCATAGTGCCATTTTTCCAGCCTGAAGTGGACTGATAGTGCTATTTGCCCAACTATGGAAATCTAACATTTTATTTATCAGATCATGTACAGTACGGTGGAGCAATAAGAACCCCATAATGGCCATTACAGATTGGAAAATGGCACAGGGAAAGGACAGGGACATCTCTTCATGAGCCATGGTCCCAGTCCAAATTGTTGTTAGGTGCGAAGTCGTGTCCGACCCATCGTGACCCCATGGACAATGATCCTTCAGGCCTTCCTGTCCTCTACCATTCCTCGGATTCCATTTAGTCCAAATTAGACTTGCACAAATTTGGGAAGTGTGGAACTTCAGAGCATGTCACTCTATCTGACGAGAATATCCCCAGGGAAAATGTAAGATGTGGTTAGTCCTTTAGTTTGCTTAATTCACAGAGAAGGAGAAGTGTGATAGTTTACAAAACAAAGACTATGAACATTTTCAGAGACCACACCACTAGGTATAGTCATATTATATGTCAGTTCACGACAGGCGTTAAAAGGGTTTAATTGCTGAGCAAACTATCCTCTTTTTTCTGTGATGACTGGAGCAATTTTGTCTTTTATCTTTCTGTAATTTTTCTGTGTGTCTTGAATCTTCAACAGCAGGTATTAGACCAGGCCTGAATAACAGGGCCGTAATTGAAAAATAGGGTCAACAACTCCGGGTTGGGAAATCCCTGGAGATTTGGGGTGGAGTCAGGTGAGGATAGGGTCTAATTCCATAGGGACCAGAGCAGCGATTTTCTCCCAGGGAACAGATCTCTTTCATCTGGAGATCAGTTGTAAATCTGGGAGATCCAGGTACAACCCTAAGTATATACAGTAAGACATTCTATGAAAAGGAGCAAGGCCACAGAGACATTATTAAGGATGGGCATGAACCAGAATAAAAGTGGTTTGGCTCAGTTTATGGTTTGTGGCTGAACCACAAACTGAACCATGAACCAAACAAAACTTGTAGATTTATTCACAACCTGAACTCATTCATGTGGTTCATGTCCCTGTAAGCCCTGTAAAGGGACCACAGTCCTTTTCAATGGAGTTTGCAGAAAGCCCAAGAATAGCTTACTGGCAGGGAGTAATTTGCATTAAAAACAACTGCAGAAGGTTGCCTTACTGCACTGTTTTTGAACTGAGATACTTCTTACCTTTCAACTAACTACAAAATAATCCTTGTTTTCTTCCTCACTAGATTTTTGTCAAAGCCACCGTCTCTTTCTTCCCAATGTTGTTTGATAGATCCATCAGCTGCAAACAGTTTTCAAAATAGGGCGGGGGGACCCTCCTGGCTCTCTGATAAATGGGACAAAATGCACATTTACTTACTGCTACCAATATTAGCTAAAACATCTCCAGTACAACTAGTGAAAATGTGCAACAAATTATGGTTGTTCCTCCCCCAGGTCATGTTGTCCTTATTCCACCTGACCTTCCTCAGAGTGAAGGAGCAACAAGACTTCAAACTAGGGAGGTGAGAGGGCTATTCCACCTGATTCCTCTTTATTCTCATTCTCTCTGCTCTTACTTGCAGCCTGACCAGATTTACTGGTCCCTGACCTGATGCAGAACCTTCTGAAATAGGCCACCCTTCTACCCCTTTTCAGACCCAGCTCCCTCCCTTCACCCTTTGGCCCAACCAGGAAAGGCTCTGAAGGTGTGGTTCGGCTACAGCTACCTCCTGGTTGCTTCCTCCCACAAATGGCAAAGCATCAGGATGCTTCCTCTTCCAGACCAGTCATTTCCAACCTGAAATAACAAAGATTAGCATACACTGTGGACCTTCAGATATAGATATGGAATAAAACCATACAACAAAGCCTGTTGTCAACTTGTCTATGTATTGAAACAACACCATTATGGTGACATAGGATTAAGGAAATTAAGAGTTAATTTCATCATGATTTTGATATATTTCTCTGGTAATTTTTAGGGAAAGGGGTTTTATCATATTACAAAGTGGGTAAAGTTGGGTTTCAGTTGTTAGAACTGGTTTGTGGTTTATAGCACCACTATTACATGACAATATAGCACCAGCCATACTGTCCATGGAATTCACCTACAATGCATCAGTGTGAGATTAACAATATCATAGCAAAAGAATCTTATAAACAAGGTTTGTTCATTTGTTATTGCAACTGTACCTGATTCAGTAGGATTCTGCCACTGTGCAGGAATAATTTGACACTTTGTCATATTTGATGATCACTGCTATTATTTTGAGCTTTTTATCTGCTTGAGTTCAAGTTTATTATATAACAATTTATTTAAAAAAAAAAAAACCTTTTGGGCTTCCATTCCAGGCAGCTCATCTGTATTTTTTTCCCTCCTGGCCATTTTGAACTATGGTGAAATTTTTAACAGGTTCTCTTGAGGACTAGAAGAACATGTAAAGTTCATTCTCTCCCCATGGGGCCAATTCCACGATCCTCAGAAGGATGTTGTCAGGTAGGCAAGCCAGTCATTTTGAGTCCCTAATCATCCTTGTTCCTCCTTCATAGGTCTTTGGGGAAAAATAATTCTCAACTAGTGATAAATTTCCTTTCATGGAGCTTTACTTCAGGGCTTAAAGTCCCTTTCAGAAAGCGAGTTAATTATAAATCACATGTAATTTCTGGCAAAATTTAGGACACTAGGGTTCTTTCTCTAATGAACAATGACTTTTGCTTTCAGTCATCAAGCAAACAGTAATGGTTGTGCTTATAAGGAAAAGTAAACATCTCTTAACGACCCAATCAAAATGCATCTTTAGTTAAGATGTGTTTTTGCTTATTGGATCAAACTTGGAAAGCTTGTGGATGTTTTCTTTTCTCTTTTTGCCTGTCAGAAACATGCCAGTTGCCTTTTCTTTTCTGCTTGTTGTGCAGCTGTTATACAAAAATTAAAAACAAAACAACCCAGCAGAATAAAGTATTAGATGGAAAGATGGTTCATGGTATCAAGGCATCAGCTCCATGGCATAGAAATGTTTCAAACTAAGCTGAATTGACATGAGTCTGGATTTTGAAATTGAACATGCTAGATGAGGAAGAACCTTGGGTCAAATACATAGGAAAATTACACACAAATTGTGTTTCTCAGCTTTTCATTCAAATCTGAGACCCCAACCAGTCAACTGTGTGTGTGTGTGGGGGGGGGGGGGATTGCCAAAAGCTAATGTTTGAGGCTTCAGGCATGTCAGAATCACCTCCAAGTCCTTCTGGGAAAGTTGGTTTCAGCCCTCACTTTCCATTTAACCCCCTTTTTTCTTTGGTGTTCTTTACCTTTGAAGCTGATGCTTTGATACAAAGGCTTTATGGCCTGCCTATACATAGCTTCCCCTTCCCTGCTGTGAGGCCCCTTATATCTTCATCTGGGAAGACATCCTTGGATCAAAGGGCAGTGCTTAAACAACAGCTGCCCGGCCTGGGAAAGGATGTCAGGCTGCTACGACTTTTCACACCTCCTAGATCAAAGACCCATCCTATGTTAACCCTGTCTACCGCCATATTTTCTCCCCTCCCCCCCCAAACTTATATAAGGTGTCAATCCCCTTTGTCCCTTGTCTCTGTCAAGATTCCTGTTTTCAGTGTTGCTATATGTCTGCTGTAATGCCTAGTGAGACTCTCCATTAAAGGTACTATGCCTTCAGCCCCTTCTGAGTCTCGAGGACATGATCTGGTGGTCTGAGTCGGGTGCAGCCCACACCTTGGTTCCTGACAAGGTCAGTGTGCAATATCTCAGTTTTTCTAATAGTTTGTGGAAACTTCTCAACAAGATTGAGGATTTCATATTTTTTCAAGAAAAAAGGTGAGATACACATGGTCTAATAAATAATAACTTCCTACCAGTACTCAAGGCAGGCTCACACACATATTCATTCACAGTAGTTACCATCAGCTTTTCAAAGGGAAAAAAGGCTCAAGGTAGATTTGCAATGTGAGGTATGATTTTTTATTTAACATGAAACACTGAACTTCTGTATCATCTTGAATATATTTTTCCCACTGAGTTACTTTATTCATTCATCGATAAATCTTCTCATGCATAGGAAAACAGGTGAAGAAAAATAATGCACGTATTTGCCTTGGGGCGTGGTAGATCCCACCAGAGTTCACTCTGTGACTCATCTCAAACATCATGCAAAACCATGTTTCAATTAAACTAAAAATGGTTAGTGTGATTGGTATAAAGTAGTCCATTCCTTTGTCTATGGCTAGGTAGCATACATCAACCTAGGCTGTGAAACTGGCATGAAGTAGGTTTATTTATTACAGTTAGACTTAAATATCATTTTCATGATGTACAAATTCAGACTTTTGACTTAACCCTGGCTTGTTTCTCAAGAAATGTATTTTATTTAAGGTTTTATTGTTGTTATTGTCATAAATAACATGTTTTCCAGTATTGGGCTGCTTTCCCAATTCATCTGTTATTCATTCAAAAGGTGGACACTAGAAGGAATTAATAAACCCCCAAAGTCAGAAGAAATTTTTCTCTCAAAATGCTAGAATTCAAGGCATCCAATGAAGCTGACCCTCCAGTAGATCCAATACAGACAAAAGAAAGTACTTCTTTACACAGAGAGTGATTAAAATGTGGAATTTGCTGCCAGATGATATGACCACAGGAATAGACAACTTTGAAAGGGGATTTGAAAGATTTCTGGAGGATATATTTATCAGTGGCCAAGGTGACTGACAAGAACCTCCATCTTTGTTGGAATTCTTGAACTGTTTCCACACAAGGAATTTCCCCCTGGTCAGCTTCTAGTTGCTGGCAGATTTTAAAGTTGCTTCCAGGCTGTGCAAGGCCTGGTGTGAGTTTTGGCCAGATTTGCCTCTTGATGAGGGAAATCACCCAAACTGGATTTGCTACTCCTTATTGCACTTCATATCGAGGAGCAACCAGGGGCAAGCCTGTGTGGAGGGGAAACTGTGTGACAGTCTCACTAGCGCTGTCCCACCCTCGTACCTGCCCTCCAATCTCCATTTCCTGCTCGTGATAATTTTTTTTTAATGGTGCCATATGTGTAGCTGCAGGACTGCAAAGCTACAGTCCCCAAATTAAAATAAAATTTTCAGTTCATTGTCCTCATCTGTTTAGGAATCAGGCAGCTAATACACATCCCTATTTATGTTTTTTGGCATTTGGGTTTTAACAGGGAAAGGCGAGACTGTGTGATGAAGCAGCCCTCTCCTGATCAGCTAGGCATCCATGATCCTCATTTTTAAGCCTTACCGTTCACACAAAATCACTCAATGGAGTTCAGTTACCATGGCCAGCCTCTCACAAATCTACTTGAATGTAAATAGAGACCAAAACACCAAGAATCCTCCCCCCAAAAAAGAAGGGGGAGATGCTTTATTGTTGTGGCATTTCTCCATAGCAACACAGAAGTGTTAATTTTAAAAACTGCTCCTCTGTTTTTGAGTTACCACATAGTAATGCGGATTTGCGGAGCTAGATTGAGAGTCTCTCTGTTCAGCTTTATGTCAGTCAGAAAATGTAAAATAATCTCTGCTTCTGTGTTGTGTTGTGAATGTCATTCACTCAGCTTCAATACTGTATAGCTATGTGGGAAGCCTGCATTTGCCCATATGTCAGGGGCCATGGCTTAGTGGTAGAATATTTTGTTGGCATGAAGATCCCAGGTACAATTCAAAGCATCTCCAGTTTAAAGAAGTGTTGGGGGGGTTGTACCCCACTTTTTACTACCTGAAGGAATCTCTAAGTGACTTATAATCACCTACCCCTTTTCTCCCAACAACAGACAGCCTGTGAGGTAAGTGAGACTGAGGGAACTTTGAGAGAACTGTATCTGGCCCAAGGTCACCCAACTGGCTGCATGTGGAAGAGTGGAGAATCAAAACTTTTCCCTCAGATTAGAGGTTGCCACTCAACCATTACACCAAGCTGGCCCATGAGGTAATAAGCGATGTGAAAAACCTCTACTGAAAATCTTATAGAGCTGCTGCCAATCTGTGTAGACAGTACTGATTTTTATGGATAAATGGTCTGATTCTGTACAAGGTAACATCTTTTGTCCTTGCTATAGAAGTGCTGGTATTCCAGCATGGTGTAGTTGTTAAGAGTGGTGGCTTCTAATCTAGCAAGCCAGGTTTGATTCCCTGCTCCTTCACATGCAGCCAGCTGGATGACCTTGGGCTCATCATAGCCCTGGTAGTGCTGTGCTGTCAGAGTTCTCTCAGACTGCTCATGCACCAGGAATTCTAGGATCAGGCCAAATTCCCGCTTCCTTATGATATCAGCACCGGTCCAAAGCAGTCCCAGGCCTGCCATGACTCAGGTCAACACTTGGCCTGTGGCAAGGGAACATGGATAAATCTGCATTCCCTTTTTTGCCATGGACCTCATCAAGGAATTTATTTTTATTTGTAAGAACGTGGTATTGCAGGTCAGACCTGGGCCATCCCGAAGGGAGGAAATCAGGCTATCCTGGCCAAGCTTCTCCCTACCCCTGCCTGCAATACCACGTTCTTACAAATAAAAATAAATGCCCCAGGTGGCTTTGCCACACTGTGAAGCCTGGCAGAGCCACCGGGGCCTTTCTTTGTATATGTAAGAATGTGAAGATTGTTACACGATCACACACTCTTACAGATAAAAAAACACAAGGTCCACACTGCCCTTCAGCACAGTGGAACTTCACCGCCTTGACTGCCTTGTGCAGGAGTGCAAATCCAGGGCAGATGGGGGTAAGTAGGCTACATGCTTCCCTGTGTGGTACTAGGAAGAATCAGAATGTACTGCCCCAAGCTGGAAACTAGACAGCAGCAGAGCACAATGCCCCCCATGCAGTAACAGTCTCAGCCTCACTTACCTCACAGGGTGTCTGTTGGGGGGAGAGGAAGGGAAGGCGATTGAAATCCACTTTGAGACTGCTTCAAGCAGTGAAAAGTGGGGTATAAAAAACAACTCTTCTTCTCAAGGCTAGCACTGTAAAAATATCCAGTTGCATTGTCCTCACTTGCTTATTCCTTGTAGAGAGCTGAGGTATTAAGTGATTTGGACACGCTAGAGTAGCGGTCCCCAACCTTCTTGTAGTCGGAGACCACCTCTGGGGGTGGGAGAGAGCCGGCGGCCCGGCCACAGCAACTGCACGTAAACGCGCACGCGCAGTTGCCGCACATGCGCAGAACAGCCGCGCGTGCATGTTTTCGCCAGCAGGGGGCGCAAACACGCATGCGCGGCGGCTCCACGCGGCGGCTTTCCCCCCCTCGCTGCGAGGGGGGAGGCAGGCGTGGCCGCTGGCGGCCCGGTACCAGGCCGCAGACCGGGGGTTGAAGACCCCTGTCCTAGAGAACTGCTGTCAATGTGTGTAGGCAATGTTGCTCTTAATGGACCAATGGTCTGATTCAGTAGAAGTCAGCTTCATATGGTTCATGACCTTCTTCAGACTACCTACTAGATCAGGGTTACTCCTGGTCTATTGCTTTGTTCTTTCCCATCCCAAATAACACATTCTTCTCTCATGTGCACACACTTACATAAAATATACTCTTTCCTAAGGGGTAATATAAACAGCCTGCAGGCTTACAACCTGACTTTGTAACTCTGGTACATATGTTCATTTATTCACTCATCTTGTCCTTGGTGATATTCTACACTCTTATCCCTGTAGGATTGCTTCAGAATGATTAAGCAGTATCTCCAGTGCTACACTCTGACTTTTACCTTCTTTCTGCTCTGCTAAATTATCAGTAACCATCATCAGCAAGTCGCTCCAGGACAAGATCATCCAAGCATTTGGGCATGGGAATATCATGAATCAAAAGAAAGACCTGGAGTATTCATCAAAAGTTTATGTTGGCCTTCAAGTTATGTTGCAAAGTGGCTTATTAAAATGTTACTGATCCACATATTTAGAGTCAAGAATTATTCACCAAGTAATAGTACCTGATGACCTTGGAGTAGATAACTTATTGTGTCTGTTCTGTAGCTTCAGATTCTTGTTTGAAATATATGGATGCATTTTTTGAAGGGCATGTCCACAATGACCACACAAAATTCAGCATGTTGTGAATTTGCTGAAATAGAAATAGGTTCTCAAGGGTTTGATGACAATGGTGTCTACTACTATCAAGATTTCAGGAAGCTTGGTGTTTTGAGGGAATGTCATTAAATGATCCAGAAGAAGCATGATCTTCATGGTTTGGGGGCATTAATTCATTCAAAAGTGCAAGAGAGGTCACTAGCATCAAAAACAATGTGAGCAAGAGCAGTCATTTCTTTCTGGATAACTACAATCCATAAAGACATGATGAAGGGGAAAGTTGCATATTTTGGCTTCAAGCCAACTTGAACAGATTTGTAACCCCTTGATCAGAACAGGGTAGAAAGAAAGGCTTCACAGCCCAGTAGATTTTTAAAAGGCTTGGAATGTGCCACACATGCATGAAGGGCAAAGTGGAAAAATCCAGTAGTAGAGATGGAAGAGTCTACAGCACCAGATTTTGCCATAATTCACTATATTTGGCAGCAATAAACACCCTGACATTTTGCCAGGTGTTGGAGAAGTACTAACTAGACTCCGTATCCAACTGAACAGCCTCAATTTTTAAATTCTGAGTATTAAAAAAAGCACAGTTGAAAGCAAGTCTGGAATCTAATTCACCTAATGTTTATGCCCTGTAGCAGAATAATGCGCTTTTTGAGGACTTGTATTTCATTGCAGTCCAAGTTGAAGAATGCAAGATCTGTAGTGTGCATGATTCAACAGAATATATGACGAATATCCTACAGTGGACATCATAGGGGAGGTGTAAGTAGCATTTTTAGATCAAGAACTTCTTCGTATTTTTCAAATACTATCCTCAAGTCTCCTGATTGTCTTCCTGTTCCTTTGAGCACACTTCCTCCCTGCTTGCCTTCTGGACAGAAATAATATTTGATGATGATAATGATGATGATGATGAAGAAGAAGAGTTGGTTCTTATATGCTGTTTTTCTCTATCAGAAGGAGTCTCAAAGCGGCTTATGATCACCTTCCCTTTCCTCTCTTCACAACAGACACCCTGTGAGGTAGGTGATGCTGAGAGAGCCCTGATACAGCTTTATCAGCACTGTGCTGAGCCCAAGGTCACCCAGCTGGCTGCATATGGAGGTCAAGTGGGGAATCAAACCTGGCTCGCCAGATTAGAATTCCGCACTCCTAGCCACTACACCAAGCTGGCTCTCAGAGACCCTTTAATTGTTGGACTCTCTCTCCTTTCTCTCTTTCTATACAAATTTGTTTCTCTTAATGATAAAACCATTTTATTCTTTTAAGCATTCTGGTGCTTTACTCCTCTTTGCATATTGAAACTCTGTCAACAGTAGATTGCTATTATGTCTAATTACTCTATGCTCACTTGTTAATATGCATTAATGCATGTATGTATGTAAGGCATCAGTGAATGCAAGCACATATCCAAGCAATGAACCAAAAGAAAATAATATCTTTTGAAACTTAATCTTGAAACTCATCTGCTATGGAGAAGATGTACAAAGACAAGCCAAAGAGGAATTGAGAGCAGGCTGAATCTGAACTGACAAATATTCCGTTGGAGAGAATAGAGAAGAAGTGAATTTCCTCTAGGCTAGTACTAAATTTCATTGGATAACAGCTGCCAAGCAAGGTACAAGACAACCATATTTTATGGGACAATGGATATTGTAATCTTTACCATTAGAGGACTGTTTTTAAAACTCAATGAGCCTGCTGCATCTGACATGCTTGTCAGCCTAGATTTGATTCCATTTCTCAGTATTCAGGTAAAGCACAAGTGGGTCAGGGGGCATTAATCATGATTCAGAAATTGAACTAGGATGGGAATTGATTGACAGGTGGTAAACAAATCTTCATCTAATCATTAGAAACAGGAGAACTTTTAAGAACCCTTTAAAATGATAGAATCATAGATTAGGAAGGATCCTCCAGGGTAATTTAGTCCAACACCCTGCACAATTCAGGAACTCACAACTACATTGTCTTAACACTGAAGTATAAAAATAAGGTTGGTGAACATATATTGGAGTATATGACATGTTCTGTCTTAAATCTGCTCTCAAGTTACTCAGGAGTCACTCCAAATGGCCCCCTCACGAGAGCTTGATAACCATGCACTTCAAAGGCCCATTATGCACGGGGGGAGATAGCGCACATTCGGGGTGGAATAGCGGTGACTAAAATCACTGATAACACATGGAGCTGGCTGCAACTGGCTGCAGATTCAGTGCATGCCACCAAAAAAGCTGCGTTAGCAAAACGTGGAAGAAAGCGCAGCTTCCGGGTGACCGGGGCGCAACCAGAATCGGTGCCGGGGTCGCCGTGTGCATAATTGGTTAATCTGGGTTTTGCTGCCGTTGCGTCCTGTCCCGTGCATAACCGGTTTGATTCGTGTCTTCCCTCTCTGCGTTTTCCACGTGACCCGAAATCGCCGTTTCAGCAACCGTGTATAATGGGCCAAAGAAGAGAAGACGCTTTGAAGAAAAGAAAAGAAGAAGCTTTGCTGGGCACACCCAGATTGGCCTGCAGTCTGGACAGGCCTAGAGAGGCCCAGACAGGACCGGCCCCAGAGGCTGTTTCCCTTTTATAGAGAGAGAGCACATAATAATTAAGATGCATAACTTGCTTTCCAAACTCATGAATGGTAATACAAAGCAAAAACTACTACTATTCACCCAGACACAAGATTATTTCAAAAAATATATCACTCCAGTGCTTTCTTTAGTGCATTTAACAACCTCCTGTCTTTGGCTTCAGCTGTTCATATTTTTCATATTTACTTTGTTTTATTTTTATTAAAATAAAAACCACAGTTGGAGATTCTTTTTCTTTGACCATCTAGTTTTTCTTAAGCCTAGCAAAGCCTGTAATATGGGTATCCTGAGAGAGATTGGTTTTGAAGGAAACAATTGGTCTTTTGTTTTCTTGTTAAAAGTCCCATCAATCAGAATTATAGTCCATCTTAGTTCATTGAACCAGCTAAAGGGCCATTCAGATTCTTCTACCTAATGAAAACCTCCCACTGCTGAAAGCAACAGCCCCTCTCTCCCTGGCTGCACTACCATTCCCAGTAGCTCACTGCTGAATCCAATAGCATGGCAATACTGGCTTTTGCATGATAGGCATTCAAGGAAGACAAAAAAATGCAATTGGGTATAATATGACCAAACAGAAGCATCTTTAAAACCCATTTATGCCAGTGAGAGAATAGGGATAATGAATGTTCTTCAGTTTGTTTTGTGTTCATTTATATTGTTATCTATACTTTGGATCTCTGCCTTTTATTGACTTTTATATCATGTGGCTTTCTAGGAATAAGGCATTTTGTCATATAATGAATTTATTAGAATATATTGCTGATTCGCCATTAGAACTATCAGCTGTGGGCTGGGAAATATCTGGAGATTTTTTTGGGGGTGGGGGGCAGCCTGAGGAGGATGGGGTTTGTGGAGAGCAGGGACTTCAAAGGGGCATAATGCCATAGAATCTGTCTTCCAAAGCTACTCCGGTTCATGTCTATTGACATATTTCATGGTGCTCATCACTGACATTGTAGAGAGCAGTGTCAGCCTCAGATATTTATACAACTGAAGCCAAATGTCTAAGGGCTCACACTTCACATTGCATGGTATTGTAGAAGAGGTATAATGCTTTTCCTCCAGATGCCTATATATCAGAAAGGGAAAAAAGACAAGTTACCTCAGGAACCCTGAGGAGAAAGTTTAAGTGGAGAAAATGGGGAAGGGTTCAGCATCCTTTCTCTGGCACCATGGCCCTTTTCTTTATCATACCTTTCCTCATGGCTGTCCTAGCACAGTACAGAATTCAGTATCATATCTTGCCAGTGCTTAAGAGCTCACAATGATGAATGTTGAAGACAACCAAATTAACCATTTCTGGAATCTGTCACATATAACAAACTGCTTCTTGCTACTTAATAGTAAACCTCTTTCATAGAATCATAGAATCATAGAATCATAGAGTTGGAAGGGGCCATACAGGCCATCTAGTCCAACCCCCTGCTCAACGCAGGATTAGCCCTAAGCATCCTAAAGCATCCAAGAAAAGTGTGTATCCAACCTTTGCTTGAAGACTTCCAGTGAGGGGGAGCTCACCACCTCCTTAGGCAGCCTATTCCACTGCTGAACTACTCTGACTGTGAAAAACTTTTTCCTGATATCTAGCCTATATCGTTGTACTTGAAGTTTAAACCCATTACTGCATGTCCTCTCCTCTGCAGCCAACAGAAACAGCATCCTGCCCTCCTCCAAGTGACAACCTTTCAAATACTTAAAGAGGGCTATCATGTCCCCTCTCAACCTCCTTTTCTCCAGGCTGAACATTCCCACGTCCCTCAACCTATCTTCATAGGGCTTGGTCCCTTGGCCCCAGATCATCCTCGTCGCTCTCCTCTGTACCCTTTCAATTTTATCTACATCCTTCTTGAAGTGAGGCCTCCAGAACTGCACACAGTACTCCAAGTGTGGTCTGACCAGTGCCGTATACAATGGGACTATGACATCTTGTGATTTTGATGTGATGCCTCTGTTGATACAGCCCAAAATGGCATTTGCCTTTTTTACCGCTGCATCACACTGCCTGCTCATGTTTAGTTTACAATCCACAAGTACCCCAAGGTCTCGTTCACACACAGTGTTACCTAGAAGCGTATCCCCCATCCAGTAGGCATGCTTTTCATTTTTCTGACTCAGATGCAGAACTTTACACTTATCTTTATTAAATTGCATCTTGTTCTCATTTGCCCATTTTTCCATTGTGTTCAGATCTCGTTGAACTCTGTCTCTATCTTCCGGAGTATTTGCCAGTCCTCCCAATTTGGTGTCATCTGCAAACTTGATGAGTAGTCCCTCCACCCCCTCATCTAGATCATTAATAAATATGTTAAAAAGTACCGGGCCAAGCACCGAGCCCTGAGGTACCCCGCTACTCACCTCTCTCCAGTCTGATGAAACACCATTGACAACAACTCTTTGAGTGCGGTTCTCTAACCAATTCCCTATCCACCTGACTATCTGAAAATCCAGATTGCAGTCCTTCAATTTATCCATCAGAACATCATGGGGAACCTTGTCAAAAGCTTTACTAAAATCCAAGTAAATGACATCAACCGAATTTCCCCGATCCAGCAAACCTGTTACTTGGTCAAAAAAGGAAACCAGGTTGGTCTGGCAGGACCTGTTGGAGACAAATCCATGCTGACTTCCTTGGATCACCAAATTGTCCTCCAGATGTTTGCAGATCGCTCCCTTTAATATCTGCTCCATTATCTTCCCCACAACAGAGGTCAGACTCACTGGTCTGTTGTTTCCCGGGTCATCCTTCCTCCCTTTTTTGAAGATCGGAATAACATTTGCTCTCTTCCAGTCCTCCGGGACATCTCCAGTCCTTAAAGAGGTTCCGAAGATGATGGACAAGGGCTGTGCAAGTTCCCTTCTTTGGAGAATAGTAATGAAAACAAGAAGGACAAGGTCACATTCAGTAGTCCAGTCACATGTTCTGCTAACACTTCCTCCCACAGAATATTGGAAAAGGAAGTCAACAGGTGTAGGCTTCATCGTGTCATTATGAGAACAAAAGTATTCCTGATTTTTCCAACATGTCTCAAAGGAGAATAGGCTCCAGCACTAACTGTTTTAGAATTTCCAACACCAGTATCTTGCTAAATGTTTTGACATCTATCACCACAACAGTTTAGCAGTTACACTTTTAACAGCACTTGTTCCTCATAGCATGAAAGTAGCAAGAAAACATATTTTCTTGCTAATCCCCTCCCTGAAATTCATGTTTCTGCCTTTGACCAACTCATCAATATCCCTTTCCCTAAATAGGCATCTCTGTCATCTTGTTCAAATATTGTTTAATGTTATATGTCTCTGCACATCCCAATTAGCTTGGGTAATGATCACAGAAGTTTGAAAAGGGGCGGGCTAAGTAGCAAGTGTCTAACAATAGAAAGTTGATGGCTCCGTTGAATGGCCTAAATTCATGCACACTTGTCATGATTTGATGGCCTTTTGTACATAATTACTAAGTGACGTCCAAACCAAGCAACTGCATGCTGTAACTGCAGCAATCATATAGATTGGCAATGTAAGCACACAGGAAGAAATCGATTGCAAAGGCAAGTCAAGTGGCAGCAAGTCACATTTGCCACCAAGGGTGAATCAGGACAAGCATTTACAAAACATTTACCAAGTGTGCCTATAAGCTATTTACCTGGTTCTCTTCTCCCACCCACACCCACATATCACTTCCATCTGATGCCATCGCTGGGCAGGGCTGGTCGCATTTGTTAAGTATGGCATGACCCCTGCCTCACAGGCTGGCACACTTTCTACAACCAGTAATACTGATCAATAGTCTAGGCTTGTGCCAAAGCCAGACCCTATAAAATCTGACAAGACATAACCCAATCTTGGAACTCCCTCTTCGATTTGTCTTTCACTGTAGGTTGGGAATCACGGGTATTTCTCCCCCCAACCCACTTTATTGCTGATTCAGTGGCCTGGCTAAAGTCTGTTTGCCCAGGAAAACCTCTTTGTCTTATAAGAATGACTCATCTTGGATCCTCTGCCAGGGGAAATCTCTTCCCCAAACTCAGCAGCTAGACCTATTGAGACATGATAGTTCCCTTTCTTAGACCCATTAATTCCTTCGTTTAGGCCCATCAACGCCCATCTATGGACCTGGCCAGGGCATTGCCCAACATCCTGCTCCATGGGAAATTCCCTCATGTGCTCACCTGGGCCATATCATATAGCTCCCTCCCCAAAAACATGTATAAACAGTGGCTTCACAAAGCCACCTTGTGTTTTCTGATCCATGTGCTTTCTGATCTGTGCTTTCTGATTTGGGACTCATTGGAAACACCCTTCATGCTGATTTGTGTTCCAGTTCTCTGCCTTTCTACACTTCAAGACTAGTAATTATACTGAAACCTCTTTTCCCATTCTATTTTTTCCTATACGACTGCTTGCTTGTGCTACATATATTGCTACCTATTTTATTATTTTCCCTTCCATAAAGATTGTTATTATTTTTACTATATACCTGTTGTCTGCCTTGAGTTCTTAAGGGTGATATCACCTCATATACATTGGGAAATTATCCATTTTGCTATGTTACCACTTCTCTCTAAACTCACTCCTCACTGTTGAATATACATGAGTCTCAGGACAAGTATGCAAGTGTGTTTCTGGTAACACTTGTGCCTTTTTTACCCCATAACAAACTGCAAGAAGGGAGGGTTCTCGTCAATGTGAATGACCCATGCAATGAGCTTTTCCCACATGCAGTCTTCAGCTACAAGCCACAGCCATGTGAGGAGGTAGAATAATCCTGTGTCGCTCATTGTATGATGGGGATATTTGTACCGACCTTCCAGTTTAATCATGGGCGACACATGCACTGATATCAGACTCAAATGTTTAAGCTCTGAATCCCAAAGTGACTAAGTCAGAATTGCTCAGCATTGTACATGTCAAAGTTCCTGTCATGCTGAAAATAACAGTGTAATCCTGAGCAGAGTTACACCCTTTAAGTCCATTAAAGTCAATAGGCATAGAAGGATACAATTCTGTTTAGGAATAGAATCTAATTCTATAATCTCCTTGTATGTGTTGTAACACTTAAAACTGTGTAACTGGCAAAAGAATCTTCAATATCAGATGCTAAGTAATAGAATCAAAGAGTTGGAAGAAGGCCATCTAATCCATTTCCCTATTTCATGCAGGATCAGTATAAAGAATCTGTTAAAAGTATCTGTCCAGCTGCTACTTAAAGACTCCGGTGAGAGGGACCTTACCATTTCCTTAGGCAGCCAATTCCATTGTTGAGCTACTTTAACTGAAATTTTTCCCCTGGAATCTAGCCAGTACCATTCTACATGTAGTTTAAACCCATCACTGCAGGTCCTATCCTCTGCTGCCAATAGGAACCATTCCCTGACCTCCTCGAAGTGACAACATATTAGATACTTAGTGAGCAATCATGTCTGCTCTCAACCTCCTTTTTCCCAGGCTGAACATTCCCAAGTCCCTCAGCCTTTCTTCATAGGGCTTTGTTCCCAAGCCCCAGGCCATCCTTGTCATTCTCCTCTGAACTCTCGCAGTTTTGTCTACATCTGAAGTGAGGCCTCCAGAACTGCACACATTACTCCAGGTGCAGTCTGACCAATACAGTACACAGTGGGACTATGACATCTTTCCGTTTTGCTGTGATGTCTCTGTTGATTCAACCCAAGACTGTATTTGCCTTTTTTACCACCGCATCACAAGAACACCAAGCTCTAAAGTCAGAGTACCTTCATTGGCATAAAGAAAACCAAGATCTTGCTCACACACACCGTTATCCGTTATCTCCAATCTAGTATGCATGCTTCTCATTTTTGTGACTCAGATGTAGAATCCTGTACAGATCCTCATCAAAGAGCATCTTCTCATTTGCCCATTTTTTAAGCATGTGCAGATCTCTGAACTCTGTCTTTATCTTCTGGGGTGTTCGCTTCACCACCCAAATTGGTGACATCTGCAAATTTAATGTATAGTCCCTCCATGCCCTCATCCCAATCACTGATAAAAATAGTGAAAAGTACCAGACCTACTACTGAGCCCTGTGGCACCCCACTCTCTCCAGTCTGGTGAAACACCTTTTCCAACTACTCTTTGGGTTCTTTTCCCTAACCAGTTTCTTATCCATCTATCTGATAATCCAGCCTGCAGTCCTCCAGTTTACCTATTGGAACATCATGGTGAACATCATATGAATATTTATATCACTACTAGGCGCCAAACCCTTTGCATTCAGGAATACAACGGGTGCTGGATTTGGAGAGGGGGGGGAGAATTCTGTGGATGGCCTCTCCCTCCCACCCAGGAATTGGAAAAGCTCTAGGCTGGAGGCCCCCAGGAAGGGGCAGCTCTCATGCAGCAGGAATCTGCAGCCTCTGAGACTCGGAGGGAAGTGGAAGGAGGAGGGGGTGGTTAGGGGTGGGGGCTGGAAGGCAATTGGCTGGCTGCTGGACCAACAGGTGAGCTGGTTGGAGGAGGAGACACTCAGTGGCAGGAAAACTGCCCTGAGTGGGTGTTAAGCACTGAGTGGCACTTAAGCCATGAGACATGCTCCTCCTCCAAGGCCTTACCAGAAATATATTATGTGGAACAGATATTTGCTAATACAAGTCTAATATTAAACTGTTTTCCATAGAAGAAATCTAAGAAGAATTCTTTGTACATAGCAACAAAATACCCCAGAATTATTATAAAAGGAAAGAATGTGGAAGTGTTGGCATAAATTCAAGAGATCATGATGATCAAGCGAGGTGATATCTGTGGATGGAAGTAATTTGAGCATCTACACCAAAAACTTCTGTTGGAGGACCCCCTTCCCTCCAACTCAGGCCAGATGTCCATCTGTGCATGCAGGAAAAGGATGAGAAATAACAGTTTGGAAATTTCTCGATGAGAACGAACTAGAAAATACTGTTTTTTTTAAACAGTCTTTTCTAGTCATCGACAAATTTCCAAACTGTTATTGGATGTATACATGGATGTATACATGGGTGATATATGTACTTTGCTTCAGATCTAGTTTGCATAGCTTTGCTGAAAGATACTTTAAGAAACAAATATAACACAGTCTGTGTGTTTATCAGTAATCAGATATTTTCTGTCAATATTCCATGAAAGCCATACAAAGAACCTGCTGCATTACTTAACTTGACCTCAGATTTTCAGTGCTTTAAAGTTTAAACCTCTATTCACAACAGTGTTTGTTGTTTGTTTTGAAAGCACACAATAGAATGGTACTGGCTAGATATGAGGGTGGGGATTTTCAGTCAAAGTAGCTCCGCAGTGGAATCAGCTACCTATGGAGGTGGTGAGCTCCCCTTCACCGGTAGTCTTCGAGCAGCAGCTGGACAGATACTTACCGTGGATGCTTTAGGCTGACCCTGCATTGAGCAGGGGGTTGGACTAGTGGCCTGTATGATTCTATATACTTTGATACAATAGTTCTCTGCCTTTCATATCTTCCATCCCACTAATCAAAGAACCTAATGATAAACCCAAAGCCAAGTTTATCCAATAAGGACATGCATATATTATGTTTATCATTGAATGCAAATTTTAAGAACACAAAATATTGCAGAAACATAATGGTTAATTCGTGGCACATAGGATCTGCAGCAATGGCACACCAAGACATTTTCTGATGGTCGGGGGAAAGAGTTCATTTGGAGAAACACTAAGTGTCCGGGGTTACTAGTAACATGCGGAAAGTTTGCAGAAGATAGTACATCAAATTTGCAAGGTGGACATGGAGATCAAGAGAGAATATATTCCTAGCAATTGTTATGAAAAGCCTGTACCCTATGAGACTACTTCTGCATCCGTCTGTCAGTATGTGTAACACCACTATCCTAATGCATATTTCACCCAGGTACATATACCGGACTGCAATTCATTCTGCATTTGCTCAGGAAACTCTTTACTCAGCATAACCACTCCTCACGTTTAGTTTCCAGGCTCCATATCCGGGGTCTTGACATTATATCAACAGGGTCTTGAGGTAAACATGATGCCTGGGTTTACTCCCCCTCCTCTCCAAAAATGGGAAAGGGAACTGTGGGGAAGAATTGGTAGTTTATGATGTGGGATGGAGTGTCTCATTGTATGACCATCACATTCATAGGTGAACTGAAATAATCATCCTGAGCATGCACAAATTGTACATACTTAAAAAAAATCTCTGTGAAGAAAAAAAAAAACATAGCAGGAGTTCATTGAATGCACAGGATAATGGATGGAAGGCAACAAGAGTGGGATGGAGGATGTTTAAGAGTGCAAATGTAAGGAAAGTTATACCCTTTGGCATCCACTGAGGCCAATCGGCTTAGAGGGATATAATTCTGTTTAGCATTGCAAGGTAAATAGTTTACATTCAGTTGTCACTTGGAAATAAGCAAGGAAATAAGCAACCTTTCCTCTCAGTCTCTCCTGCAATTGTATTTGTGTGTTCTGTTGTTCTGGCTCTCTGTTCAGGGTCTCTGCCAAAAGTGGCTGCTTCATTATAACACAATTCAGTATAGAGATATTGTTATCACAATCCCAATTGGTCAGCAACTGGAGTAACCAGCATAAGAACTAGGATCGTTTACTGGTATTTTCCCCCATGGGTTAATCATGGCCTTGTTGCTAATGGATGAATTCGTCCAATAAAATTAATATAAATATTACCCAGACCACGGACTAAGTGCCATTCTCCACATGTATAAGGAAGTGTAAGAGCTCCTGCCATCCTAATCACATTTTTGCAACAAGGTTTTTTGTTTTTGTTTTGTTTTTTGATTTCCCATTAAAAAAATCCCAAACATTTCTGAATCAGAAACAAAAGAGTAGATGAAGATATTATCTTTTCCAGCCCAATCAATGAAATCACCCTAGCAACAACAGCACATTTCAAAATATGCCTTACATCTGGTAGCTGTTAAAGAAAGCTAAATTATTATTTGAATGTGATTTTATTAAACTTGCCTATCTGGTTGAAAGGGTCGATCCACCCACTTGTTCCCTCTGTCCTATCATGCAGTGTTATGAAAAGGGTCAGAAACAAACAAATGCAATCTGGTTTGCATTGCTTTTTAATCCTAAATCCTTTGGCAGCTATCATGCTACAGCCTTGCCATGTTATAAAGTACATCCTCTTACCATCCAGTGGCTAGGGACCAATGAGTTCAGGTGCCATGGGAGATGCCTGTCCTCCTCAGAAGCTTCCCTCCCCCTCCCCTTGAATTTCCATCCCTCCTGGTGTCACACCGGCTTTCAGTTAAACAAATCATTTACATCTCTCTGCCTCTGCTTTCAGGGAACATTTCCTCCTTCCTTATCTCTCACCTTCAAGAACTCTGTATGCATCTGTGTGTGGCAGATACGGTCATTTGGATATGCAGGGGATGTGGTTGAGCATTTAGAAGGGGAGGAACTTGTAGCCTTGCTTCCCGGATTTGCACTTAGCTTTGCTTCTGACTGAAGTAAATCATGCAAGGTTGATCTCTGTCAGCTTGAGCCTGCCAAGCGATATCTACCCATTCACACCCAGGCAGTGTTCAGAGGTGTTAAGAGTCAGAAGTGCTGTGGCTAAAGGCCTTCCACAGAACATAGTGATTTACCCCACATATAATTGTGAATTTTACACATGCAGGAAAATATAGTTTCTGCCACTAAGAAGAAAGAGAAACCCTAATAGTGGCATTGTAAGCAAAATTATACATTTCCAACCCCTTTCCCTTTAATGTATATAGGGCAGATGTGCATGCTGAGGGAACTTGCAGAAGAAAACAAAGTATGGGTGTTTGCATGCAAATACTAGAAGCCTACAGGCCATAAATACCATCCCTCTGATGATGATGGTGGTGGTGGTGGTGGGGAAATCTATCAACCCCCCTCAGCTCCCCTTTCTCACCACCACTTGGAGAGGCAAGAGGTAATTTTTTTCTAAAATAAAATTATGTTAAATCTGGGAAAAAAACTGCAAGTGACCCTAAAGTGACCCTTCTCTTAAAAAATAACCTCTTTGAATCTCTAGGAATTCCTGTTAACTCTGTGGTATGCCTAGAGAGGCATGATAGTTTGGTCCAGAAGTGATATGTCATTGTTGACAGCTGCCCTCCATGTCAATGCCTCTGCAAATCTCTCACTGGTTACCAGGCTGGGCCTAGCAATCAAATTCCAGGCTATAATAGAAGAGCTGCAGTGACAGGTCTTAAATATCAGAAACCGAGTTGAAGGGGGAAAGTCTAAAGTACTACTTTACCACAATATAGGCCATGCAGGAATAATAGGAAGGATGGGGGGAGGGGGGCTCTGTATGTCAAAGAGTGCATAGGGCCCATGAAACTGCAGGACTCCTCACTGCGTTTTTTAAAGCTGGAAATATTAGCCTTGAAAGATAAATTAATATAGCAGGCATAGGGTTGGGTCGTACAATCTATCAGCAGAAATTTCTGACCACTGCTGAGCTTTACAGAATTTCAATCCTCCCACAAACCATTGGGAAAGTTGACCTTGGGAAAGTTTATTTTCAGGGTCACAGAATATCAGGAGGCCACAGGGGGAAAGGGGGTGAAATCACTCTTCCATCAGAGAATAAACTTTCCTAAGATCAGAAATGGCTGCTGTGGGAGGGGGCACCTGGAAGACTGCTAATGTGTTTATGTTCCTCTAAAGGACCATGCACTGGATTGAACCCATTCCTGTGTAGTTAAAATCCCCAGGGGTGCTGATTTCACTTAGCAGATTTCTTAATATAGTTCTTAGTTCTGGAGTTTTTAGTTTTGGAGGGTCCCCTTTGATCTCTTGTGCCCTGGCCTCAACCTGGCAGAAGAGCTCCATGATGGTTAAAACTTTGCCTTGCTCCAGTTTCTGTCCCCAGTGAGGCCATCTTTTCCAGCCGTGGGAAATATGCCAAGATGGGAAAGGGTTGATCTTATTGGTGACCTGTTGTTCTCTGAGACATTTGTCAATATCTTGAAGCCTCAGCAATTGACAATTATCCATGGAACACTGATTGGGTTGTTCTAAGATTAGCTTTCAGGAATCATGTCATATGTTGTTCCCAAGACACTTCACAGCAGCTATTGTTATTGTTATTACTCACCTCTCCCCATAGGCTCGATGTGAGCTACAGTATAAACCCCAATAAAACAAAACCAATTTAAAAAATATATACAAATACAACAGAGAACAAAGTTGTGGCAGAAAAACAATAACTAACTATTCCCCCCCCCCCCCGAAAACATACTGGAAGGGAGGGAGATAGAGGGCACTGTTGGCATTCACTACTGCTACTCTGATCCTATGGGGGCCCTTGATTTACCTTGTTGCCTGGCCTCAACCAACAACCTGTCAGAAGAGATCTGTTTTACAAGCCTTGCAGAAAGATGGAAGGGCCCGGAGGGCATGCAGCTCCTCCAGGAGCTCATTCCAGCATGTCGGGGCCAGGACCGAAAATCCCCTGGCCCTGGTCGAGACATGGTCGCGCCTCCCTGGCGCCTCCCTGGGGCTACTTATATCCAGATCTTAGATTGACTAGAATTTGTACTTTGCATGCAAGAGAGACAGTAATGTTTTGGATATGTATTTTAATATTCTTCTAATATCTTGCCAATGTCCAAACATCCAGTCCCATAAGCAGCAAAATCTGTTTTCATAAGGCTTTGCATCAGGAAAGCCACAAACAGTATTAGGATCAATGTGCTGTATCATTGCACCTTATGGATAAACTTTACATGTTTTTGCCTATTGTGTGAGAGAAGAAAGGTATAAAGTAGGAATAGACATACTGAATAACTACAACCCTTGTAGCTCCTTTATGCACTTCATTTACCAAAATAATAATAATAAAATAAAAATGATAATAAAATATTTACCACTGCTTTGCAAGTCTCAAACAGCACAAGCTGAACTGTGGTGTGCCTTGTTTCAGCAATAGGTGGCTTGATTTAACTATGCAATAAGCTGGAAAGTAAAATCAGGTTTCTAAATACATCCAGACAAGTGATCAGCTCCAAAAGACAATACTGTTATGATATTTTTATCTTAGTTACTAATAGTTTGGTAGCATTTTAAGTAGTTTTTACCATATACCTCCCCAAAGACACATGCCCAATGTCTTCCAGAGCATGAACATGACTTCTTTAAAAGACCTCTGTTTTAGTATTTTAAAAAAAGGCTGCACATGATTAATTCTAGATTACGATGGAGTAACAGCCACCTGTGATTTTTACACTCAGAATTATTGATGAGATTCCAGAGCTGCAGACCTGGGGGAGGGTGAATCACCTTTTAAACCCCTTTAAACTACACCATAAGTAGGGAAGGGTTGTTAAAAGGTGCTAAGTGACATTGACTAGAATCCAAAGAGTGACATGTTGAGTGAAGCATGATCCATTAGCCATATGGAGTTCAGCCAATGTAGAGGTGATAAAGCCCCATACATGGACTCTGTCTCCCCCCCATGCAAGCATTATTTATTTCCATGGGAAAATTGGGGGGGGAATCTATAAAATAGTATTGCCATAAAGTAGCGATCCCCAACCTGTGGGCCTCAGACCACATGTGATCCTTCGACTAATTGGAGGTGGGCCCCAAAGGATGCCCTCTCCCCCCCCCCGGCCCTTTACTTCATCCCCCACAGCCTTTTACAACACACTTCATTGTTGTGGCATGTCTGTATCTTATTTTGAAGGGATGTTTAAACATTACCATAGCGATCAGAGAGTGCTAGGGCAGTGGTTGAGAGTAGAGGAGTAAACTGCCCCCCCCCCACCGAGCCTCAGTAAAAGGCATTGAGTGGTCTCCGGTGAGTGGTCCCCGGCGTTGAGTGGTCCCCGGTGATAAAAAGGTTGGGGACCACTACCATAAAGCACACACCAAAATCAAGCACCATAGGAATATTTTTGGTTAAGCCATTTTATAGCTCCCTTTTGAACCAAAGGAGAAATGCATAGGGATTGTCATCAACATCATCATCATCACTTCACTAAACATTATAAAGTTGAAGTTGCATACAGCCAACCTGTGCCCTACCTGATTGGCCCTCCTGTGGGGTATGCCATCAATAGGGAGAAAGCACTCTGCCAATGAGGGCCAATCAGTTCAAATTGCACCCTGCCCATGAGGGCCAAATTGCATGTAGACAGCAAGGAAAGCCTATACCCTGGGAATGTTTACATATGAGTGAAGGCCAATAACCATATAGAACCAGGAGAAAAGTTACTCAATATTTCTATGAAAAGTTTATCATTCCCTTTCAATAATTTCTGGAAGTTTTAAAAATATAGCTGTTTATCCAGAAGTCCATTAAATTTCTTGGCATAAGTTTAAGGGCTTGGAATTATGGATGATAAAAAATCAGTGAATGTTTATTCATAAGTAAGTCATGTGAGATTTGCAATTTGCAATGTCAAAAGGGAGGACTACATTGGGGGTAGCCATCACAGGCAATTACAGCAGGGAAAAATAATGCTGATGTAGATGAGACTGGGAAAATATAAATTTTCCCTTTCCATATTGATAGCGCCTTGGTATTGCTGCAGTCTTTCAAAGACCAAAGCAAATGTGAGACCAATGGCATGAAAGATGGGGAAAGTGTAGACAGGGGAAACCACCCTGCCACAGAGTCATCCCCCCCCCCAAGCCAGCACTTTCATCTCCAGTAGTCTGGAGATGTCATTGTAGAGTCCCCCCTCCAAAACAGCTATTTTTTCCCTGGGGAGCTGATTCCTAGACCAATGTCAGGAGATTTCCAGGCTGCAGCTGGAGGTTGGTGTCCCCTGGGTCAGGAACGTTCCTTGAGGTTTGGAGGCGGGGCCTCAAGAGTCCAAGGGTGGGCAGGAGCTTATGCCATGTAGCCAGCCCCCAGGAAGGCCACAGTGCAGGTGTGCAACCTAGCACCCATTGTATTCCTGGTTACAATAGTCTTTGCCTCTAGTGTTTGATAAATTAGGTCACCCACCCCATGCACCATTTCCCCCCTTGTTTTAGTTCTTGGTGCTTCTTTCTTTTTCCCATACATGTGTGTGTGTGTGTGTGTGTGGGGGGGGGAGAGGTTATGTCCACAGAGTCTGATATTCAGGCTCTAGTAAATGAAGCTAGTGCTGATACTGGTAAAGCTTGGGGTCAGGGTGGTTTTGCCTGCAATGCTGGTACCCAATAAAGGCTACCCGTTAGCAGCAACCCACACTTTAAAAGTTAGCAGTATTTTAATGATACTGCTGACCAGTGATAAATGAAATCCTAGTTTAACACAAATGGTTAGTCTCTCTTGTAATTATCCAAGGATACAATGACAACTGACCTAGAATAAGTACATGATTATTTAAGAAAACCTATTTCTGACATCATAGGGTGATGGGAATAACAGTGTTGTTTTCCCACGTCCCCATATAGTGACTGTTGATTTCTCACATGCTCCATATGAGACACCCTTAGTAACAGTTCTTTGACTGATGATTTTTCGTCGGTTACCTATCAGTGCCTATTGACAAACAATGTTTGCCGGTTAGCTATTAATCCCCTCCAAGGTATTATTTATTCATTACATTTTTATTTCATGCTTCCTTTAAAGGATACAGAATTGTATATGTGGTTCCAGTCAATTTATCTCCCTAAGTTCCACTGTAAAGAGCCAGGCTGAAAGAGAATGATAGATCAAACATTCTCTAGTATAAGCAGAGACTTAAGCACAGGTCTTCCTATTTTAAATCCACTAGACTCAACACCAGCTCTCAAATTTGTCAGAATGTAGAACAAGCTGTGATTTCATTATTGAGCAAGAAGTTTTCAAGATGGCGGCCTTAGCTGGTTTCAAAACACAATGGAAACTGTGACGATCCACCACCGATGGTGTAAAAAGTAATCTCTGAAAAGCTGTCCTTTGCAAGTTACCTCAATTGAAATCAAGGAGACATTTCCAAACAAGAGGCAAAGCCCACTTCACCCAGAGAAACAATGGATGTTAGGATGCACACCTGCACTATGGCCTTCCTGGGGGCTGGCAACTTGACAAAAGCGTAAATTGGAAGGTGGGAGGGAGAGAGGGAGGAAGGAACGAAGGAACGAAGGAATGAAGGAAGGTTCCAGGCAATGAAAGGGCTGCTTGGGAAGGGAGAACTCTCTTTCTGCTGGCTTTCTGCTCCAAAGAAGTTGTTGGGTGCCAATTCCTAGGTGGGATCTGGAGGTTTTCTGGAATAACAGGTCATTACCAGGCAACAGAGATCAGTACCCTTGGAGAAAAGGGCTACTTGGGAGGGGAGGGACTATCTGGCTTTGGACTCCATGGAGGTAAAGGGATGTCAAACTCCAGGTGGGAAATAGAGAGAAAAGCTGGGTGGCAGTAATTGCTAATAACAATAAACAGCAAATAATTTATAACTTGTCATAGTTTCTTCCCTCAATGAAAATATTTAATTGATAACAACATTTGCTTAAAGAACTGAAAACCTTTCAGTCTGTACATTCTTCAGTTCAGTTCAATATCAAAGCAAATCAAAACCAATTGTATGTTCCCAACAAACATGAAAACATTGGTGGACAAAGAACTTACAGTGGATTTCTCAATTAATGATTCTATGTCAGATATTCTCAGATTTTACTACTGAGAAATCCCTGAAATATTCTTCAGGCTTCAAGAAACCTGAGAAATGGGAGCTACAGGTACCAGCTGGAGGCTAGCAAACCTGCCACTGCTCAGAGGGGTCAGTCTCCGGAGGAACCCCCAGATGGAAAGCTCCACTCCAGGCTGCAGAAACAGGTTCCCCTAGAGGAAAGGCCTATTTGGGTGCAATAGTGTCTGTGACATTGTGTCCCCGTGAGGATCAGGGATGCCAATCTCCAGCTTGCACTTGGGGATCCCCTGGAATAAGAGCTCCCCTCCAAACTACAAAGATCAGTTCCCCTGGAGGAAAGGGCTGTTTGGGACAGGGATGGGGGCTGTGTGGCACTCTCCTTTACATACATACATACATGCATGCATGCATGCATGCATACATACATACTTCAGACAGCTCTCCTTACCCGAAGTGGACAAGTTGCTAGGTTCGGTTAGGGCGACCACTTGCCCCCTTGATCCCTGTCCATCATGGCTCCTCAAGGGAGGTGGCCAGAGGATAGGAGGCCAGCTCAGGAACATCAACCTCTCCCTGGATTCCGGGGAGTTCCCTGAGCAGCTGAAGGCGGCAGTGGTTCACCCTCTCCTGAAAAGATCCATACTGGACCTGCGGGACCCAGACAGCTACCGCCCGGTGTCGCATTTAGTGTTCCTGGGCAAGGTGGTTGAAAGGGCCATGGCAGACCAGCTCCTGGCATTCTTGGAAGAAACTCCGGCTCTCGATCCATATCAGTCTGGCTTCCAACCTGGCCACGGGGTGGAGATGGTGTTGGTCGCCCTGTTGGATGACCTCCGTCACCAGCTGGATAGGGGCGGTTCGGCAGAGCTAGTCCTTCTGGACCTGTCGGCCGTTTTTGACACCGTGGACCACGAACTGTTGGTCCACCGCCTTGCCGGCACGGGGATACGGGGCATAGCTCTACGCTGGATACGCTCCTTTCTCCAGGACCGGACCCAGAGGGTAGCAGTGGGGGATGAGCTCTCGCGCTCCTACAGACTTCCTTGTGGAGTCCCACAGGGCGCGGTCCTCTCCCCCACACTGTTTAACGTCTTCATGCGCCCTCTGGCCCAGCTGGTGCGGAGTTTTGGGCTGGGTTGCCACCAGTACGCTGATGACACCCAGCTCTATCTCCTCATGGACGCCCGCCTGGACTCTCCCCCGGAACCATTTGCCAGATGTTTGGAAGCGGTGGCAGAATGGTTCGAGCAGAGTCACCTGAAACTCAACCCCTCCAAGACGGAGGTCCTGTGGCTGGGACGTAGGGGGCGGGATCAGGAAGTGTGCTTACCCACCCTGGGAGGGATGCACCTTACCATCGCGTCCCAGGCCAGGAACCTGGGTGTGATCATTGACGCCTCCCTGACTTTGGAGGTGCAGGTCAAAAAAGTAGCGGGCCAGGCATTTTTCCACCTCTGCCAGGCCTGACTACTAGCGCCCTACCTGTCCCCCGAACACTTAGCCACAGTGATCCATGCAACGGTCACCTCCAGAATAGATTTCTGTAACTCGCTCTACGCGGGCCTTCCCTTGTCCTTGATCTGGAAACTTCAACTAGTGCAAAACGCAGCTGCTAGGGTCCTCACTGGTACACCTTGGAGGGCCCACATTCAGCCAGTGCTGAGGCAGCTGCACTGGTTGCCAATTGCTGCCCGGATCCGGTTCAAGGTTCTGGTTCTAACCTTCAAGGCTACACGCGAGTTGGGACCCACATACCTAAGGGACTGCCAATCACCCTATGCCCCCCGCAGAGCCTTATGTTCTGTGGGTGAAAATCTGCTGGTCGTTCCCGGCCCTAGGGAAGCACGCCTGGCCTCGACCAGGGCCAGGGCCTTTTTAGTCCTGGCCCCTGCCTGGTGGAATGAGCTCCTGGGAGAGCTGCGGGTCCTGCGGGATCTTCCATCATTCCACAGGGCCTGCAAGACGGAGCTCTTCCGCCAGGTTTATGGTGGAGGCCAAGGCTAACACCTATGCCCCCCCGGGATCTGGGATTGGGATTGGTACCATCAGGATCCCCTCTCCACCTGACAGTAGTAGGAAGGGGAAGTTGATTAGCCGATCTTGCCATGCTAGTTAGCTAACTAATATTGTTGAAACTATAGTGTTGTTTTAATGGATTTTCTGGGGTTTTTAAGATGCTGTAACCCGCCACGAGCCGCAAGGGAGTGGCGGGCAGTAAATCGAATAATAATAATAATAATAATAATAATAATAATAATAATAATAATAATAATAATAATAATAATAATAATAATAATAATAATAATAATACATACATACACACATACATACAAACATACATACAGGGAGAGAGAGAGAACACAGAAGACTGAGCCTTTGGGGAGGTCGGTATATAAAGATGGTAGGTAGGTAGGTAGGTAGGTAGGTAGGTAGGTAGGTAGATTGATAGATGATAGATGATAGATGATAGATAGCCAGCCAGACAGACAGACAGACAGACTATACCATTCCTCCCTTCTGAAATAGCAAACGTCATTAACTACACAATCACCTCTCCATGTAGGAAATACTCCTTGGATTGCTCTGAGAAGCTATTGGCCAGAAGCTCCAGATTTAAAGGAAATAACCCCATAACAGTCAATGAGCAATTAAAAAAGAAACCATCCTCCTGCAACAGCTTCTTCTGCCTGTGCTCTAGCTACATCTCTTTTAGGCAATGACAATTTGTACAGCTCGATGCTGTGCTTAAGATCAGTAGCTTCTAATGTGATGAGCTGGATTAGATTCCGTTTCTCCACATACTGGGTGGTCTTGGGCCAGTCACAGTCTTGTTAGAAGCTATTCTCCCAGATCAGTGTCTCTGGGTTCTCTCAGCCTCATCTACCTCATAGGGTGTCTGTGGTGGGGGAGAGGAAAGGATTATAAACCACTCTGAGACTCCTTTTGGCCAATGAAAATCAGGGTATTAAAAACTCTTCTCTTCTGGGGAGATGCTACTGGGAAGCTGCTACTGGGAAACAGCGTCTCCCCCCACCCCCGTCCACATGACCCCGTGGCTTCATGGCTTCATGGTGCTTCTGTGCCCTGTTTACACTTTCCCCATCTTCTATGCCATTGGTCTCAAATCTGCTTTGTTATGAAGGTCTTGGAAAGATTACAGCAAGACCAAGGTGGTATTCATATGGAAAGGAAAAGTCTACAGCTTCCCAGTCCCATCCACATCAGCATTATTTTCCTCGCTGCAGTTGCCTGTGATGGCTACCCCTAAAGCATTTCTCTCTTCTCAGATTGCAAATTACAGACTTCACAAGACTTACTGATGAGTAAAAATTCTTAGGCAGATGCTTTTTCTTGCTGCCCTGGGGCCCAGAGGGCCAGCAGAGTGCCATTGCTGGGTCTCTTCCATCCCCCCACCTCCGGAAGGTGTGCACAGGCTGCCCCAAGATGTGGTGGCTCACTGCCTCCCCATGTTTGCTCAGTTGAGAGGCCAGGAGGTCAGGGCAACCTACTGGCAGTGAGGCACGCCCTGAGGCTGGCTCCTCTTCTATCCAGCAAACTACTGAATCAGGCAGGGAGTTGGAGGCATAGAGATGATCCCTTATTAAGCCCTTCTTGGTGGAGGGCTGCCTTCTCATTGGGGCTAAACTACCAGGGCAGATTGTTCCTGGCTGAGGTCTATGATCTACTCATGAATAAAAATTCCCAGGACAGAGGATTTTCCTGGCCCCCCTGGGTCCCAGAAGGCCAGCAGGGGACTCCTTCAGCCCTCCACCTCTAGACATGTAGAGCCTGTCCCAGAAGGTGGCGGCTTGCTCCCCCCCATGTCCTCTGAGTTCATAGAGGCCAGGGCAACTTACTGATAGTAAGGCATGCTCTGAGGCTGACTCCTCTTCCACACAGCAAAATGCTGAACCTGGCAAGAAGTTGGAGGTGATCCTGTATTAAGCCCTTCCTCGCTTATGGCTGCTTCGTGATTGGGGCTAAACTTGGCCATTCCTGGCTGAGGGCCATGACTTAATCATGAGTAAACAATCTTGGAGCAGAGAGTTTTCCTGGCTGTCCTGGATTCACAGATTGCCAGAATGAGGCCTCCTGCCCCCCCTCAAGAAGGCATGTAGCTCGTCCTGCAATGTACTCCAAGTTGAAAGTGGCTAGGAGGCCAGGGCAACTTTCTGGCAGAGGAGCACATTCTGATGCCAGCACCTCTTCCATCCAGCAAATTTCTGAAACTAGTTGGAAGTTGGAGGTGGAGAGCTGAACCCTTATTATGACCCTTCCAGGTTGAGGGCTGCCTCCTGATTGGGGCTAAATTACTAGGAGGGGGTCATTACTTTCCAAGGGCCTATAAGGCAGAGGGTGAGTAGTCACTTTGGACATTATTAAGGTTTACTGACTCCTGATTGATTAAAGTATAGATTTGGGGTGTATATTCAGTTAATCAAAGCCAAAAAAACTACCTAAGCAATACCTTTTTGGTATTTTTTGGATATTATTTCAGCTGGAAATATATTTTAATATTTTTTACCTATCCAAAATGGCCAAGCCCAATGAATCTCAAAAATATGTAGGATTTTTCAGGAGTGCCATATAGCTGAAGCTGAACAGTGTTTAAAGGGGTTGCAGACATTTTAAACCTCTTCTGGGTGATTTCTTGACTTGGAGAAGGTGTTTAAAGAGACTGAAAGCCCTTTAAACCCCTTTGGAGTTCGCTTACACCATAGCTAGCAAAAGACATTTAAATCTGTGCCAGGTTGCTGCTGGTTCTGTGCAATGGGGCAGTATGCCCTGCTGCTTCCCATATACGCAAAGAGGATGACATCCCTCAACACACCCAGTCTGCTCTGGAGTTGTGAATGCACCTGCACAACTCCAGGGTTCCTCCACACTGCAGTGGCAGTGGGGCTGTGGAGCGAGCAGCGGGGGTGTCCCTGCACACCCCCGCGTGGCAATACTGTCCCATCATAGCATGGCAATCCCACCACCATGGGGATCAACAAATGCCCCATTTACCTCCAGGACACTGCAAAGCCAAATGGGACATTTCATGTCCCTGCTGGGACATAATAGGTGGGGGAGGAGCCGGGACTAGTCTTTCCACCTCTCTCCCGTATGCACAGGCCTGTCCTGGTATGGGTGTTTATGGAGGCTCTAGGGTGGGCCAGGGTTGGGAGGGGACCAGGCTGATAGTGACAACGTGCATCTGTGGGGATTTCCCCAGCTGACATGTGAGCGCTGGCCCAGCTCATCACTCCCATGCATAATTGGTCAACAAACGGTTGGAAAACAAATCTTTCCTTCCAGATTTCTTTAAAGAGCTGGAAAGTTCAGCATAGGAATCAATATGTAATTCCCTTTCAGATGCTGGATATAGGCTTAACAGGGCTAACTGGTACAAATATTATAGCCTCACAGCTTGCTCAAGTTTGTTGCTTTTCTAGGACTCAATACAGACGAAATCCATGAACAGACTCTTGTTTTAAAAGTGGATATGCAACAAATAGCATTCCTTTCTCCCCCGGGTATAAATGTTAATGTTAACAGTCTGAGTTTGCGTTAATGTTTTGCACTTAGTACATCTTCATGCTATGCTCACTTTGTTTTTGCTATCATGGTTGTTTCCTCCCACTGACTAATAAAACACCACTAACAAAAAAATTTCAATTGACAGGTTTGAAGATATACATTGGAGTAAATCACATTGATGCCAATGTAACTTTTTCCAAATGGGCTGTGTAGGATATAATATTTGTGTTATGACAGTTTTCCCCTTTCATTTTATTGCCAAGGCTGTTACCTTTTATACTCAGGTCTAGACACCTGCGTACAAATAGCACTGACCCCAAACAATCTTCTATTGCTGTTTTTGTCTTCAGAAAGCATCTCCATTTTGGTGTGCTTTTAAAATTCTCCCTTGAAAGTGACTCTTTTTTTTTTTTGTCTAATTCCTGTAGTAGTAAAAGCTACTAAAGGTTACTTTGGTAAGACTCCAGGGACTGGGCAGCTCATGAACAAGCCCACAAGGAAAACCTCAGGAAAGCTGTATAGTCTTTGAATTCAATCATGGTCATGGAAGCTTCCAAAAAAGGCTCATTCAAAGGTTGGGAACAATCCCTTTTGATATCTCTCAGTCAGGTTTCCCCCATGGCAAGAGAGGAAAAATGATCCAGCTCTAGAAGAGAATGAACATGTAGCACATCAATTAATGTTTTTTTTTAAATTATCCTTCATTTAGACTGTTTATGCATTGGAGGTTTCATGCTGGGCTGCAGGCTGGAGTTTAGTCATGGCAGGTTGCCCCACCTCTTCCTGCAACCACATGGGGGAGCATTTGGCCCGGTGTACTTCATCCGCCCCCAATTTGTGCTTCTGCATGGGATCTGGGGCAGTGAAGTTCCTAGTGCATAAACGGTCTTATATGCCACAATCATCCTTTCAGGTCGGTTAGGCTGACAGTGTGCGACTGGCCCAGAGTTACCCACTGAATGTCCATGGCAGAATGAGAATTTGAACCTGAGTCTATCAGATTCTAGTTTATACTCTAACCATTACTCCACACTGCAACTCTAAACCTTGGGACTCTTTATTGTGAATTGGCTCTCAAAATTATATCCTAAATGTAGCTACCAGAGCCATCTGAAACAAAGGTGCCCCTTCTAAACTAACTGACTTCAGTAAACTAAGAAGGATATAACTGTGCTTCAGATGACACATCTAAGTATGGTAGTAGGCAAAATATCGTATGTGGGTGGCAGGTCAACATGGACAGAGAGATGGTCAAGAGGCGCCTGGCTGCATTGGATAAGTTCAGATCCCCTGGGCCAGATGCTGTGCACCTGAGAATGCTTCTGGAGAGCTTGCAGAACCTCCATCCATCATCTCTAGGACCTCTTGGAGGACTGGAGACATGCTAGAAGACTGAAGGAGAGCAAACATTATCCCAATCTCCAAAAAAGGGAGGAGAGATTACATGGGAAACTATAGGCCTGTGAGTCTGACCACAGTTGCAAGGAAGATAATGGGGCAGATTTTAAAGGGGGTGATCTGCAAACATCTGAAGGACAATTTGTTGATCTGGATAGATCAGTATAGTTTTGTTTCCTACAGCAGGGGTAGTCAACCTGTGGTCCTCCAGATGTCCATGGACTACAATTCCCATGATCCCCTGCCAGCAAATGCTGGCATGGGCTCATGGGAATTGTAGTCCATGGACATCTGGAGGACCACAGGTTGACTACCTCTGTCCTACAGGACCGATCTGGTTTCCTTCTTTGACCAAGTGACGGGCTTACTAGATCATGAAAGCTCAGCTGATGTTGCTTACCTGGATTTCAGTAAGGCTTTTGACAAGGTTCCCCATGATGTTCTGATGGGTAAACTAGATAACTGTAGACTGGATTTTTGGATGGGTAGAGTGATAAGGAAATGGCTAGAAAACTGCACCCAAAGAGTGGTTGTTAGTTGTATTTTATCAGGGTGGAAGGAGGTGAGCGGTGGAGTGCCACAGGGCCGGGTACTGGGTCCAGTACTTTTCAATGTTTTTATCAATGATCTGGATAAAGAGGCAAAGGAACTCCTAATTAAATTTGCAGGTGACACCAGTTTTGGAGGAGTAGCAAATACTCCAGAAGATAGAGATAAAGTTCAACAAGATCTGAACATGCTGGAAAAGTGGGCAAATTAGAAAAAGATGCAATTCAGTAATAAGTGTAGAGTTCTACATCTGAGTCATAAAAATGAGAAGCATGCATACTCGATGGGTGATACGCTTATTGGTTGCAATGTCCGTAAATGAGATCTTGGTATACTTGTGGACTGTAAGTTAAATATGGGCCGACATTGTGATGCAGCAGTAAAGAAGGTGAATGCAGATGTTAAATCCATGGGTTCAAAGGAAGCCAGGAACACTGGGAGTTCAATCAGCTCTTTATTGGGATACCATCATGCTGTTACATGAGACAAAACTGAAATGAGGAACCCCTGAGAAACATCAACTTATATATAATAGCCAGCAATGCATCTTCCTGTCAGTGTGGACCAATTTGGTCAGTTTTGGTTTAATTTCTGTGAAAGAACAATTGCATAATTTTATGGTTGGGGATCACCACAACATGAGGAACTGTATTAAAGGAAGGTTGAGAATCACTGATCTAAATAATCCTGAACCACAACTGGTGTGTGTGTGTGGGGGGGGGAGATCAGCCTGATGTCATTTCAAAGAATCCACTTGTTCTTTTTCAAAGAGTTATTAATTCACTTTGGCACCTGACAAGTTCTCCATAGCCTTCAATTCATAAGCTTTTTAAAGGGAGGAGCAGTGAGTTAAAAGAGAGAACAATAATAATAGTAAAGGTATCCCCTGTGCAAGCACCGAGTCATGTCTGACCCTTGGGGTGACGCCCTCTAGCGTTTCCATGGCAGACTCAATACGGGGTGGTTTGCCAGTGCCTTCCCCAGTCATTACCGTTTACCCCCCAGCAAGCTGGGTACTCATTTTACCATCCTCGGAAGGATGGAAGGCTGAGTCAACCTTGAGCTGGCTGCTGGGATCGAACTCCCAACCTCATGGGCAAAGCTTTCAGACAGCTGCCTTACCACTCTGCGCCACAAGAGGCTCATTATAATAATAATAGTATGTAGTCCTAAATATTAGAAGTCATTTTGGCTACTGCTTTGCAATTTCTTTTTAAATTCTGTAACGTATTCAATAAGTACATTTCAACATCCCTGTGGATTATGGACTTTTAAACAAATGGGTAAGGAAACCAGAAGGAGGTAAGAAGGTGTCCACTTTTACAAGAAACCTGTGGAAATTTTGTTACCTATTCATGGGAAGTCAATTACGTTATTCCCCCCACCCCCAGTTGTTATTCTAGAGATGCATTTATGTAGAGTGTTGGGCTATTAATCTACAGAATTTAATTTCTTAAGTAAAACTTGGTTGGTTACATTTCTGAACAGGAATGGCAGTGGGCAGATACACCTTTTCTCCAGTATTTATAAATGCAAATATACACACATAAACACTAAAGCTTAGCCCACCATTTATACATAGTAGATATTAGAATGTGTGTGTTTATTATATCAATCTTACTGTGAAATCATTATGCATTCTTAGTAGCCCAGTCCTGATATTCCAATGCTAGTTCACGGCTGATGCCAGTGTAGTTGTATGCTCTGTCAGCAAAGAAGAGAAAAATAAATGAGAGACTTCCCACTCAGGTTCAGATTACATAACAATTACATGAGAGTCCATGCTGATCCTGCTGCCACTCACCTATGTGTGGCATGCCCATGACAGGTGCGGAAGGGAGCAGCTGAACAGCACATTATGATGGGGGTCACCCCCACATGTGGCATACAGCATACTGTAAGCAGAACTACGGTATGAATGGGAAGAGCTCTAGAATAAATACACACCATGGAGCTCCATGGATTTAGGATTGGAGGACTATGTACCCACATCCCCTTTTGCAAAATGCAAACATGTGGAAGAAAATAGATCCACCCTGATGCCCACCACATGCCTCTACAGCTCAGCCAGAATGCCCAGTATCCTTTTACACAGGTGTCAGGGGTTCTCAGGAGCACCAGCTTTTTGCCAGGCAAAGGGGAGGCAGTACCCATGAAATCAACAGCCATAGAGTTACAGGAACGTTCCTAGAGTGGTGCCCCCTGAATGTTGGTGTCTGAAATGGAGTACCTGCAAGAGTTCTGAGCAGGGTTATCCTTTAATGACCAAAATGTCTGGTTTTTTCTTTGGCTGGTTGCACAGGATTTGTCCTGTGCCCTATCTATGCAAAAAGGCTCTTTCTGTGGGGATTCCAAGCCCACCTGTGTGTATTCTACATGTGTGTGTTATAAGATCAGGGAGATGCAGCCCTAATGCAGGTGCCCTGTCATCTGAGGCTTTCTTGGTTGTGTCCTCCTCCATCTGGAACCAACTCCCTCACTGTAGCCATCAATATGGTAGCAATATGCTTCACCTTTGAAGACTTTTTCCCGAGAAGTCTTTAATTTTCTGGGCCTTGGGGAATAAAACAAGAGATATTGCCTGATTCCTTCCTGCTTCCACTGGAATGGATGGATTTATGGATGAACTAAATAGAAACAGATTTTGAAAGACTGTTTTCATTTCATGGATTTTGTAAATTTTTTGAATTGTAATTTAAAAAAAATAAATTGCTATTTTAAAATTATTGCTGTTGTTTCATATGGAGCCGTTGGGCCTGCTATTTATTTTGTATTGCAATCTGGCTTGGGTGCCTCCTAGCCAAAGAGTGAGAAAGAAATAAAGACATGAATACAAATAAATGAATTGGTCCATGAGTATGTCGTGATGAAAGCTAGATACTCTAGCCCTCCACTAGCCTGAGTAAGCATCAGCTGCTGATTCAGGGAGAGTTCTATAATCACTGAGAACAAAGAGTCTTTGTCGAAAGTAGACCTCCAGAGACTTAAGTGCCCTTTATGAACTTCTCACCACAACTGCTGAAATGGAATATCACTGAACACCATAGTAACAAATGTGCTCAGGACGAATGTTTGGGCTGATAGAAAATACAATCTCCCGTAAGTGAGATTGGCAATAACTGGTAGTTTATATTATTCGACATGCCATTACTCTTAAAAGAAGCCCACTAAATGCTTCCATTTCCAAACTCATCTCAGTCGAAAACAGGGTAGGAGGGTAAATGAGAGTCATCTACAGTTCATCTCCAAAGCCGCAGTACTTGTAATGAAATTTTCCCCTTCTCCATTCCATTTCCTGATGAAATGATAGGACGGGTTCTCGATGAGAATAAGAGAGAGAGAGATGTTTACGAGAAGTGAACGTAATACAAATATCAGTCATGAATGCTGAGTGCGGCTAATATCCACATGAGGGACGGAGGACAGAATGTTAAGCAAGTGTTATTTCACAACCCGGGCAGTTAATTTACAGAGTCATTTTAGCTACAGTTCTGGCTGAGAACAAACTGACACACGCACACGATTAACTTGTATCAACCTTCTTTATCAGCTTTGCACATGCATTCATCTTTGGGGCTTGATTTCATAGTGCCTCTCTTTTCCCTGCCAGACACCTGAATGATAAGCAGCACATTTGCTAAGCACTCACATTGTTGGCTTTACCTCCCCAGAACTAAGAGCAGATGTTTATCTTCGAAGAGAAAGCTGCCTCTCATTTGTTTTCGCGGAAACACTGGAGCTCCCTTTACAGCCACTGCCACCGCAATTATCATTGCAGGCGTCCGGAGATAGCGATTTTTCTATTTGCACTTCATGGCTGGTCCTTGGAAAGTTTAATGAATGAAGTCACTTTGTTATATAACTATTTGATAGACTTGCCATTGGACTCCTAACTGGAGGTGCCTAAACATGCAAGACATTTATTACCTGGAGAAAAAGACAGAGGTGATTGAAAGCAGTGACATTCTGTGACTTTTGATTGTTTCATTTCATTGCCTTAAATTGGGCTTGGGGAAAATATCAGCTCATTACAGATTTCTTTCCTCCTTTGTTTGACTGATATTATGGAAAGAAGGTGAACTATACAGTATTCAAAAGGGCGAATGTACACGAATGTACAGGGCGAATGTACACGAACATATGCCGGAGCATGAACTGTTATAGTCAGGTTCTATGGAAATGAAAGAATTCAGTGGAAAAATTCCATTTGTTACTTATGATATCTACACCATATCTCCCCAACAAGATCACGTTGTATTATATTTGTTCTAGAGACCTGAAGCACACATTTGTCCTAGTTATTTCAAATGAAACTTTAGACTTCATTTCTGGGCTATGAGCACCTTCTCTTGCCCAATTTCCTTTTTCTTCCAAAAAACCCCCTGGGTGTTGCTTTCTCTTAATAACCCCAGTCACTTAGAGCACTCCTCCTTCCCCTGCTTCTTTACTTGAGGAGCTTATTTGTGGCCTGCTCCTGTTCAGCATCATAATAGTTTGGTATCCAGAAGAACTTCTGGTTGGCCAAAACAACTATGCCAATTAATAACTAAACCTTTGACTGCTAGAAACTTCATCCTTGCCATCTTGACCATACTGAAACAGTACTTTAAAATCTAGATATCCAGGCTTCTGATGGCTGTTTGGGGAGAAGGTCCTCTATGGTGGCAGGAAGGTTCCACCATGCGGGGGTGCGGTGGGTGGGTGTTTTATTTCACTAGAAAGTGGGATTACCTTCTACACAATCCCACATTCCTGTAAAATAAACAAGACATGCTCTTGTCCACCCTGCAGTGCCATGAAGCACTACAAAGCTGTCCAGGACATTCTTTGTCCCCTGCGGGCCTGTATAAGACAGGGAGGAATTGGGCCTGCAAGGCCCGGCTCTTCCCATCCAGACAGGCCTACTGCAGGATAAACCCTGTTGTCCACCGCAGCATCGAAAGGGAATGCAGAAAAATCCCTGTTCCCTTAGTGCGGGGCTTCTGGCTCCTGATCTGCACCAAGCTTGGGAGAGTGGCGGCCTGGCAGTGGCATTATTTAAACCCAGGGATTAGCTCCAGGTTCATATAGACACCACCCAGACCTTTATCGCCCATGCAGAATTGGCCCATTTCTTTCATCCTATTAAAGGTCCTCTTAGGCAAAATCACCTTGAACAAATTGCCTGTTGTGGGTCTCAAAAGTGAAATTCAAGATGGTGTTCAGCTTGCAGCTCAGCCAGAAAATGCTGTTCTGTGTGTGTGCTTCCATGCAGTTTCACTGTTTTCCCATCACATTCCCCCCATCTTGATATCTTCAGCAGTGTGTTTATCTATTTTACTCTTGGTGTAATTCTTTGTGAGAGTATTGGAGTAGTCCCTTTGAAGTTTTAGCTTTTGTTTCTCTACCTTTGCTGGAAATGTTTTCTCTCCCCTTTTTCAGAGTAAAGGCATGTCGATGGACCCCTGGAAAGACTTTCATTTGAGGAGGAAACTATATTGATGAATAGTGCCTCTTTTCTTTGTTTGAACATTGCAGGTAAAAGTTCTCAGCATGTTTTTTTAGCCCACTTTCTTTACGTTATGTTAGCCTTCTCTCTCACTGAAACAACCTCTCTTTTCAGGTACACTTTGTGGAAGGATGCTACCTTTCTTAACTGTATTGTATTCCTGAGAGGAAGCAACAATAATTAGTGCAGATTGATTGTTAAAAATGGAGCTTGTCATCTTGTTTTTTAACAGCATATTCCACCTCTGCTTTTTCTGTATAAAGCTTTCCATATGCCATCCTTTTTTGTTCATTAGGACGCCCCACATAAAGCTGTCCCTTGCTTTATTAGCTGGGGAAATATTGTGATGGACCCCTAGTCTCAGGAGAGATACAGCTGGGCAATTAGCCTCAAGGCTCCTGTTCGCTGATCAAAGATGAAAGAGCAACTGTTGAAATCAGCTTCAAGCAACCCCTTTGTTCAGCATTGCTTTTGTAGCTGCTTCCCTGCCCTTGGTTTACAAGGGGAGGGGGTTGCCTCACACTGAACAACCATGTTTGGAACTGCCTTCAAATTAACTAGAGGGAGATCATTTTTTGCCTGATTTACAGTAGCCTTCTACACATGACCTCTCTGGGCATTGATTGTATTTGTGGAGAGGAAAACAGACAAGACCATGCTGCCCCCTCCCTGTGATCACTGATTTGTAAAATTGGAGCTTATGCACAGAGGCAGCAGACTACTTTGCTGTGAATGGTGGCATTCAGAAATCTGCATCCTCAATCACAAGAAGAGAGTATATGAAGAAGAAGAGTTGATTTTTATATGGCGCTTTTCTCTACCAGAAGGATTCTCAAAGCGATTACAGTCGCTTTTCCTCTGCCTGCAACAGACACCCTGTGAGGTAGGTGAGGCTGAGAGAGCCCTGATATCACTGCTCGGTCAGAACAGTTTTATCAGTGCCGTTGCAAGCCCAAGGTCACCGAGCTGGTTGCATGTAGGGGTGTGCAGAATCGAACCCGGCTCGCCAGATTAGAAGTCTGCACTCCTAACAACTACACCAAAATGGCTCTCATATGTGTGGCCTACATCTGAGCACATAGGAGGCAGGTACTCAAGCCAATAACAATAGAGGAAAGAACTCTTGCACACTATCCCTCTATGTTTGGAAGGGTCATGTGTAACTAAGGCTGGTTTAATGAAAGCTTGAGTTTACTGGTTGTGCTCTGACTGGATTGGCAGAAATCAGCCAACTAATGGTAACCACCTAGGACTTCCAAGGCAAGAGACATTCAGAGGTGATTTGTCATTGGTTGCCTCCATAGTGCAGCACAAGTTTTCCTTGGTGATCTCCCAGCCACATAAAGATCAGAGCTGACCTTGTTTGGTTTCTAAGATCTGATGAGCTTGGTATAGCCTGAGGTACCCAAGCCAGGGCTGTATGGCTGGGGGGTTGGAAAGGGAAAGCCCTCCTTTGATGCTAGATTGGTCAAACACTTCATCAGTCAAACACTTAGTCATTTCACATAAGGGGGGGAGGGATATATGGAGTTTGGCAACTCTTACTCTGACTTCTTTTTTCCCTTTTTTATTGCATGAGGTTAAAGGCTATAAAAATAGCTGTCCAAGCAGTAATAAATGTAGCAGTAAAAGCACAAGAAGGATAAAAACAATGTTAAAATTCTCAGGACCAGGACATAGCACAGATTACAACATGTTGAAGATCAGGGCAGAAGCTTTTTCATGAATCTTCTTTGCAGCCAAAATTTTTCACAATTATTTTGTTTGTGGTGACTAAGGGGGAGACAGTATCTTGAAATTGGCAGCAATCATGCTGTTCCCTAAGCATCTCAGTAAACACAGACTATCACAAAAGTTTTCCAATGCATTAAGTGGAATAAAAATTCCTCCCAATACTGAAATCTGCTGAGTGTGGTGGGGAAGTTTGAACAAGGAATATTAATCAGCAGAACGGAGGGACAGAGTGGCAGTAGTGAACGCACAGGGTAGACTGGGGCTTTGTTTTTATTTTGCAGAAAAGTGGAAACACAATCCCATCTCCCTGCAAAACAAAAAAATCTGCTCTCCCCCCAAGGCAAAACTTGTCCTCTGTGCCAACATCACTCTGGGGTGGGGAGACATTTCAGCAGCCAGATTAGAAATCCGCATTCCTAAACATTACACCCAGCTGGGTTTACACTAGTCTGTTCCACTTAATATTTTAGGTAAGGCCTTGGTGGAGGAGCTTGTCTCCTGGCTTAAGTAACACCCACTCAGGGTAGCTGCCCCACCTCTGAGTGCCTCCTCCTCCAACTGGCTTGCCTGTTTGTCCAGGTGCCAGCCAATCACCTTCCGTCCCCCACGCCTGACCACCCCCTCCTCCTTCCACTTCCCTCTCAGGCTCAGAGGTTGCAGATCCCTGTTGTGCGAGAGCTGCCCTTGCCGGTGAGTTTCCTGTCTGGGGATCTCCCACCTGAAATCTTTCCAGTTCCGGGGGGGGGGGGGGGGAGGGAGGGAGAGGCCATCCTCAGAGTTCTTCCACACACACAATCTGGCACCTGTTGTATTCCTGAATGGGGCTTGTCCCCTAGTATTCTAATAAGGCTATGTTCAGATTCCTAAGAGTGGTGCTTTCCTTGGTTTGTTATTGAGAAAGGCTTCAAAGTGAAAAACTGCCCCTTATTATTTATTAGCAAAGACTTGGGGAAGATGGGATGTTTTTGTCATCAGCTGTTCTGTGTTTGCCTTTTAAATACCTTCCCAAGCCTTGCAAGCAGCACTGCCAGCCAAGGTTTTGGAGGAGATTTAAAGGGCTCAGCACACCAAGCAGCTGATCATGACAGAAGGGCCACACCCTTTAAATGCCTCTCCAAGCCTTTGCAGGCACCTATGCATATAAAAGAGCCTATTGTGGTGCAGAGTGGTAAAGCAGCGACATGCTGTCTGAAACTGTCTGCCCATGAGGTTGGGAGTTCGATCTCAGCCTTCCATCTTTCCGAGGTCGGTAAAATGAGTACCCAGCTTGCTGGGGGGTAAACGGTAATGACTGGGGAAGGCACTGGCAAACCACCCCGTATTGAGTCTGCCATGAAAACGCTAGAGGGCGTCACCCCAAGGGTCAGACATGACCCAATGCTTGCACAGGGGATACCTTTACCTTTATGCATGTAAAGGGAGGCATGTAAATTGAACCATCATCTACAGCCATTCCTTTATGTTTTGCAATTTCTAAGGACATTATTGAGAAAATGGCTTTAATTATGGATTGTTTGATTTTGCTTGGTTTGTAAATTGTTTGTGTATTAATTTGGGTAAAGACACAACCTCAGATTCTGCAAACAAAACAATGGGGGTGTTATGTCCATTGGAATACTGTAGAAAGACTGCTAACAGTGATACTTCCTGCAATAATCAAGAGGTACTCTGTTATAAATTGCAGATTGTCAGTTATAATGTTATAAAAGCAGGGCTAATTTGTTAAGTGCCATTTCCACATTGCTGGTGAAATGTGAACACCTTTGACCTTGGAAGCAACCTCCTGCACATCACTGAAGTGATAATAATGGGATATATTCTTCAAGTGCAGCTGAAGAGAACCAAATGGCTGCCTGGGCCAAATGAGCAGAAACGGGAGTGGGAGAAGCTGTTAGCAGATGAGGAAATAAGCATCAGTTTCCAAGAGATATCAGTTTCGGATATCAAAACCATCATTTCTGTAATGGTGATGAACTTCCCTACCGACAATAGCTTTTCAAGAACACCTTCATGCACCACCAGGAACTTGGAAGTGATCTTCTGACACCTTTACAATAGATTCTCAGATCATGAAGGTAGCATCCTAGGCATTTTTCCATCTTTGCCACGTGAAGCTACTTGCATCCTACTTGACCCCCCAAAATTTAGTCACAGTTATTCATGTGACAATAGCTTTCAGGTTAGATTACTGATGAATCTATCTATTGATCTTAATATATCACCCCTCATATGTAGGTTCGAGGTAGTTCACCCCTCCACTGAGTTAGAACCTGATTACAGTGAGATGATATAATGGAGCACCATGAGTTTTTAATAATTTTTTTATTTAGTACCTATTTATCCCACCCTTCCTCCAAGGAGCTCAGCTACACGCTTTTCCCTTTCCCATTTTATCCAGTCAACAACCTTTGTGAGATACTTAAACCAAAAAAAAAAAAATGATTGGCTTATGGTCACCCAGTTATAGGATTACCAACTAACTAGAATAGCAATATTCTTTCCCTTTAACTGATATTTAATAAGATTGTATTGACTAGAGGATGATATTCACTCCAAGAAACCCCATGGTTTCACAAAATCCTGGTTGAGAAACCCTGGTGCAACCACTGCAACCCCTCTTCTCACAGGCAGAGTGAGAAAAGACCAAATGGTTGGAGAAGGATTAAAAAAGCAAATGAGAGGGAAATTAAAGTGACAGGGCAATTGTCTCCAGGCCTTTTGGCAACCCTACACAGCAAAATTCATAAGAAAGTGAAAATTTGAATTCAGGCTTACCAGGTCCTTGGTGTAGTGGTTAGGTATGTAGACTTCTAATCGGGCGAGCTGGGTTTGATTCTGCACTCCTCCACATGCAGCCAGCTGAGTGACCTTGGGCTAACCACAGCATTGATAAAGCTGTTCTGACCAAGCAGAATATCAGGGCTCTCTCAGCCTCACCCACCTCACAGGATGTCTGTTGTGGGGAGAGAAAAGGAAGGAGATAGTAAGCCGCTTTGAGACTCTTTCGAGTAGAGAAAAGTGGAATATAATAACCAACTCTTCTACTTCTATCCTAACATACTACTCACTGTAACCACTACACTGCACTGACTCTCAGTAGCTCTAAGCCACACTGAGTCTTAGATTCTTCTTTTGCCAGATCGTTCTTCTTAGTATGCCATGTGTACTGTCTGAGGTGAATTAAAGACTCCTAATTTGCTGCCAGCAGAGAAAAAATGTTTTGCCCCATCCCATTTTTTCTGGCTACCCTAGTGCCTTGATAGAGTTCTATTTTCCAGAGTGGAAACATCAACTGATGCAGCTGCACAGATGCTTCCACAGTTTTGTAGCCAGCAGCATATTACCATGAGTCATGGCAATTTGCTGATTGGGTTGATCCTCACACCTGTTCAGAACCATTCTGATGAAAGAAAACCCTGACTCATCACTTGGCCTCTCTACCCAGACTTTCTTCTTAATGACAGATTGCCACTTTGCAGCTGTGAATCAATTTGGAAAAAAAGCTTTCAAACAATTCCATGTCTGGTGCTGTTGTTGTAGGTCACTCAGGAGAACCATGGTCCTATGTGGAAATAAGATGGTATCCAGAGATGTTCCACAAACTGTAAGAGCAAGGGTTAATCAGGGCCATGCTTACTTATAACCTGCTCTCCGTACAGTGGTGATGCCATGAATTAGATGTGGTAATAATAAAATATAGACATATTATTTATCTTTAGATTTAATCTGATGCCGTCAAATAAAGAAAAACTCTCAAGGCATACAAACATTAAAATACAAATACTAAACTGAAAAATACTTGGAACAGCAAAATCAACTATGTATGGTTCTCCATGCAGATTAAAACATCCACAGTATGCTGTCGACTCAAGGAAAAAATGATTTTAGGATTCATTGGGAAGAGCCTGTGGTTCAGTGTTCAAACATCTGTTTTGCAAGCAGAAGGTGACCTAGATTCAGACACTGGCATCTCCAGTTAAAAGGATCAGATAGCAGATAATGCCAAAGACCTCTCACACAGAACCAATAGATTGGCTGTCCGTTCAGATTTCTGATCTTGATAGACTTGATAGTCTGACTTAGAAGAAGGCGGCTTCGAGTGATCGTGCGATTCCAGAGAGCCACGGAGAAAATGCAATCATGTCTGCAAAACAACAACAATAGTAATAATACACTAGTCTCTCCCAACAGCCTATTTCTTACACTCCTATAGGCAAAGGGAGGGGAGAGAGAAGACTGGGAGGCAAACAAGCAGCTGAAGATAGAGAAGGCAGAGAGTGAGAGGAAAGGCTATATTTTATTATTACCACATCTAATTCATGGCATCACCACTGTACGGAGAGCAGAAGAACAGCAGGTAGGTGGATATTTATTATTATATAGTACATGTTTATTCTTCCCTTCCTCCAAAGAGGTCAAGATACTGGACATTGTTCTTCTGTCCTCCATGTTACTCTCACAAATAACCCTCTTAGGTGTGCTGGAGTGTGAGTTACTGGCCCAAGGCCATCCAGTAAGCTTCATGGGCAGGTAAAGTTTTTTTTTTACTAAAGTGCTTTTCTACCCAAATGGACCCAAATCAGCACCAGGGAAAATAAACCAGTAAAAACAGAACAAAACAAAACACTCAGGTTGTGTGTGTGTGTATTTTCTCACATTGATTGGCTCCCTGTACATGTGGAATTAAGGGGGTACATTTTCAGGTCCAAATGCATTCTATGAATATAGACTTCAGCAAGTGAAAACCAAACAAACAGAACTCTACCTTCCACATTGTTTTCTCAGTCCCAAACTATGACCTCCCATTCCAACTCTATTTTCGGATTCCCATTCAATACCAGCTTCTTCAGTATTGACAACTGCAGCCTTTGATGAAAGGCCCCTGGATGTTTTCACGTATGTATGTTTGGTTTTCATTCCTGCTTTATCAAGGGCTTTGAAGCATCCTAAAAGGTCATTTACTGCATGTTTTTCCCCCCAATGCTTGGGAGAGAAAATCAGGATAGTTCAGATCACAGTTTTCAAGAGACTGAACAGAGTGTATGACGAAAGTATTAAAGGAATGCAGAGTTTAGTGCACAACATTTTTTTCTGACAATGTGGAAAATGTTGCACAGCAAGATTCAAATAATGTGGGGATTTCTGCACCCATTAAATGTAGTGAAATGCTTACCTTATGTAGTCATTATATTCCAGTCCCTCCATATGACATCAGCAACATCCAGCATCTGGGTGGTAACTGGCTGGCTATATCCTCCATTTTAAAGCGCTAGTTGGGGAATCACATAGTGGATTATCCAGCTTATTCAGCTCTAGCTAAGGGAGAGCAACCAGCAGGCAACCAGCAGAGGGAAGGTATGGTGGCTCAAACATGCTAAAGTCGCCTACCTCATCCTGCTCTTGCACCCGCCTCCCTCTCCCTTGTTCCAGGGAATGGGAATTTCTTTTTTAAATGGACTAATTTCCTGGAGCAGCGAATAGGCAGACAAGTGTGCAGGTGATGTATCTGAAAAAGTAAGCAGTGACTCATGAAAGCTGATACCCTGCAACATATTTTGTTAGCCCTTAGGTGTTACTGGACACTTGCTTTTTTCTACTGCTACAAAGAGACTAACACAGACCCATTATGCATGGCAGCATTCCATTGCCCTGGGGCAAAAAGCCCGCCACCCCCCAATTATACATGGGGTCAGAGCTTCCTCGGTGCATGCCGGCTGCCCTGGCGGAGGAGGAGCCAGGCGTGAAAGCCCGGATCCTCCGACTATGCACAGGGCTGCCCGACCCAGCCCTCACCTGTGCCCAGGCCGCTACCAGGCATGCAGAAGAATCCATGTTTTTTTAACACGGGTCTTCTGATGGCCTGGGTTGGGCCAGGCCTCGGTTGGCGGTGATGTCGGGCATAATTGGGAATTTCCCCAAAAGCCCTGTCACCACCATTTCAGGTGTTCTGGCCCATGCATAATGGGTCACGGTTACTCATTTTGTTGGACTTGGAGAACACCACCACAGCCAGCATGAAGAGCAAGTGGGAGGTCTGCAGTGTGTGTGTGTGTGTGGGATCAGCAAAAAAAATCCTCCCTCCTAGGGTGGGTTCCAGAGTTACCATCAGGGTAACCCTTGCATTGGTTAAATCAGGACCCTCACTCCCAATGAAAGAGAGTTCTTGACTGCAAGTTGGACAGCGGGTGTGGGTTAGAACTCTTGCACTGCCATCTCTTAATGTTTAATGGTCAATGTTTAATGTTTTTAAGGGGTTTTTAGGGGTTTTTAGGGGTTGTACTGGTTTTTATTGTTTTATTGTGAATTGCCACGAGTTCGAATGGAGAGTGGCAGTATACACATTTGAAAAATATATATATATATTAGTGGAACTGTATTGTGGGATCCAAGCCAACATCCAGGTTTTAAAAAAATAAATAATGGGAGAATAAGGGATTACTAAGAGATCAGTCTACTCCATAAAAATATCATCAACTATGGCACACCAAATTTAGGGACATCTTTGAAAGGGAAGAATGTCACAAGCATCCCTCATTTCAGGTGCTGGGAAGAATGCATACTTCTCTGAACATTTCTTGCAGTGTTCTTTGCATCAAAGGCAAAGGAATCAGGGAAAGAAAAACACAATTCCTTGTTTCATATACATTTGGTGCATTTCATAAACCTGTTCTTTGGAAAAAGACAGATGCACTAATGCTTCTGGAGAGTCAAGATGTTTGTTGGTTTGAGGATCCAGTTTTTACACCATCAATTTTAATTGTTTGTTTCCTTGACTGTAATGAAATAAGAAGATAATGAGTTCTACATTGTTCACTAATTGACTGCTAAAGATGAGAGACAGTCATCCAACTGTAAATTGCTGCTTTACTGTAATATGTGGATATTTCAGTGGAAACAGTCACAAATACATCTGTTCTCACATAAAATCAAATCTTTTGTTATGAAAATAAGCTGACATAGGGAGCCATTAAAAAATAACCATGATGAATTTTGTTGATTAGAATTTGGTGGATTGTTAGAGTTATTGACATCCTAGAAATATTCCTCGTCACAAAGCTACGAAACAACTATGCAAAATTACAGGTCCTTCTCTCTTGAAGATAGGAGCCATGGAATGTAAACAACAATAAAATACAAAATTATGCAAATAGTTTAAATTTTGTTTATCTCAAAATGCTGCTAAAGCTGAACATTCTGAAAGTGGCCCATTAATCCAAGATCACATTGTTGTACAATTTTCAACTGCAACATTCCAAGTTTCATCTTGGAATGGAAGCTTCTTATAGTTGGGATAACCACATATTTTAAGAACTTTTGACCAGCTTTCTGTTGTTTGTCTAGCTCACATAGTAAGTAAATCATCATCAGGCCCATGCTTTCTCAACATGTGTTTTGTGAAACTCTGGGGTTGCTTGATGGCTACGGAAGAGTTTCTCTGATTGGTTGGGAGTAAATTAAGTTTCTATATATTTTTTAAATTTTATATAAATAGGTGATATGACAATATATGGGTATGTCAAGCTACCCACCCACTCCTCCCAAAATGGCCAGTGGAAGGCCTGGAGAGGGGTCCTGGTCATAAAAATGTTTGCTGGCTGAGAGTCCATGCACATGATAATGACTGGTATCCAGAGAGGTACGCACTCTATTTTAACTTATCTATACATTCTGGACCATTTCTGGCACTGGGGAAGCAGGGGGCCAAGGAGCAGGATGTCACACCTGGTGACATGTGACGTTTGGAGATGTGGATGGGAGGTGTGGCATGATGGCATCACTTCCCAAGTTTCTCAAAGCCTGAAGAATATTTCAGGGGGTTCTCAATGTTAAAAAGGTTGAGAAAGGCTGATCTAGTCAATCCATACAGTAAACATTCTGATTTATAGAACTGCATGAAAAATGGAGCTCCCTGAGAGGGAAGAAACTGAGAGTCAAGTGAAAACTGAAATGGTTGTTCTGGGAAGAAAGAGCCCAGCCACTGAAGGGTTCAGTAGGCTTGGGAGACTGGATCAAATGGAGGAGACTGGATATTGCAGCCTTTTTCAACCTCTTGATCATGGAGGCAGTCCTGAAGTATTTTCCCATATTTGTGGTGTCAGGATGTCAGCTAGCCATGTCTCCCTGCCATGCCCATGGAACTGACATGTCACTGGAAGTGATTTAACTGTTGTGTGATACTGAAACCACTGCATTGCCAGGGTTACAAACTTCCAGGTGGAGTCTGGGAATCTCCAAGAACTACAAACTGCTCTGCTTTGCTTTGTGTAAAGAACAATACCTGTACTCTAGGCTGACTATTAACTTGTTCTTCTTTATTATGCAGGACTCTGGTTGTTCCACTGAAAGCAACGACAGAATGCAGTAACCTTCTGGTAATCCAGGAACTCTACAAGGCTAGAGAGCACACAAGTGTCAAAGAGTGCAGCAACTTTAAGACCATCACATTAATTCTCACAACAATAAAATGATATTCAAAATCTTACAGAAAAGACTGTTATCATATATGGAATGGAAAATGCTATATATTGAAACCTGACTCAGAAAAAGAAGAGATTCTGGGGTTGATGAACCCCCTGTTGAGACAGCCTATGTTAGATCATAGGTTAGATCTTACCAACTCTTCTGCTGGTGAATAAAAGAAGGGGCTCCTTTGTATTTGGGGGATAGTGCAACTCTTGTGAAAAGCTACATACAGAAGAATAGCTATAGTGAGGGGTAAATCAAACAACATCAAGCAGCTAAACTGATGAATTTAGAACCTCTTAACAGTTTTTTTTGGGGGGGAGTTATCAGTTTAAGTGGTTACTCCTCAAAAAGAAATCTGGTCCAAATTAATATGGATAAACACATTAATGTTATAAACATTCAGAATTAGGAGGATTTTGAGCAGGTCCCTATTATGACCCAATTATCATGTACCAGCACAAGAACACTAAAACTATGTAGACAATGAAGTTCTCCCTTCTCCCCTTTATATTAAGGTGAGACTGCATGGGAAGAGAAAGGAAGGTTCAATTCATAGTTGGAAGTCTTCAAAAGGACTTCAGTATTCAGCCTTCAGATTGTTCCGTGTCCCTTCTTAAATGGAATTGAGAAAACTTCAAAGATCAGGATCAAAAAGTAAACCACACGGATACACAAAAATTACCAACATCAGTTCTTGATAATGTTTTAGCTATTGGACTGTCCGTGCTTGAAATCAAAGGGTTTTACTTTTTTTTAAATGACCACATCAGTGCCTTATCTATAACAGCAATATGACTTTCTCTCATTTTGCTAGTTCAGACTTATCTGAAGGTCTCTGTAAAGAACAAAAGCATTTCTTATCTTACAAGCACTCCCTGTTTTATTGGCCTGTTGCTGCTCTGCACGGTGCCCATGACTCATGCCAAACTTTACATGTTCTATAATGGGAAGCAGCAGGGGCAGTATGAAACTGACTGCTGTTTACATCGGCTAGAATAATAGGGCAAAATTATCACTGTACCACAACTGGACTAAAGAAGTCACCATTCTGTCAATATGAAGGAATGATAAAGGCAACGTTATTATGAAACAGACATTTAAAGGAATATTTATTAAAAATCTTCTAGGAGTCAGATTTTTTTTGTATAAGAAAATTAATTTTATGCGGTCTGAGTGCCATTTTCTACTAATAGTGCATAGGTCTGAGGGTTTTAATTAATGAATGTATTTATATCCCAACTTGTCTCATGCCTTTCAAGGCAGCTTACAAATCATGTTTATAACTATTACAAGTTCAAAGCAGCTGAACCCCCAAATAATTGCCTCCTGCAAGAGATACTTGCAGTTATATTCCATTAAAAGCCTTGACAAATATAATGGCCTTGCATTGTCTCCTAAAAAAAACCCTAAAACTCCCCTGATCTCCTTAGGTAAGTCCACAGTAGGAATGACAGTGGAAAAAGTATGCCTTCCAGCTGATACCTTAAGTTGGGTGGCCACCTGAATACTATGGTTGATTCATGGGGATTTATGGGAGGTATTGTCTTTAAATCTGTGTATCCTTGGCCATGAAGGGCTTTCAAGGACATAACTACAAACCTGAGTTGAACTTTAAAACAATCTGAAAGCCAGTATAGTTGTTTAAGATAGGCTGGATATGCTCCTGCCAGCTAACTCCTGACAATAATTAGTTTTCCATATATATTTCCTGTTCCAGGGAAAGATAATTGAAATGAGGGGGAATGCTGAGCTGTTCACATAAGGCTTCACAGACATTAGTGAGCTCATCTGATCGGCAAGCTAGAACAAAATAATGCTATTCCATAAATTACTAGTGCGGTAACAATGAATTAATATGGGAGACTCAAATGCAAATTCTGTTTTTTGAACTTTTGTAAACTCTCATAGACCATGAAGACCCTGACATTTCTAAGTTTCAATATTTATTTATTTACATGATTTATACTTGGCCTTTCTTACTTGGGCTCAAGGCAGATTACACAGAGTGAGTCAATATAAATGACAGGGTGGGACATTGAATAAAAAAATAACATAGGGCAAGGGTTGTACAACCAATCAAGATCCTAAAAACTGAACTAAACCAAAGCATAAATATTAACATGACATAGCAAATAATGTGACCATTACATAATAAGATCCTAGTTTCAGTAAGCTAAACGCAGTAATATAGGCCACAGTCCCTAAAAATCTGTCCAAATAATTTTGTGAATCATTTAGCACAGTGCAACTCTAGTGCTTGTGTAGAAAAGCTGTCTTGGATAATTCAGTTTTGTCAGGTGAAAACCATGAGAATGGGAGCCTTCCTGACCTGTTGAGGCAGGCCATTCCACAAGGTGAGGGCCACAACAGAGAAAGTACATGTACTTACAGTTGTTGATTTTGCCTATTGTCAGGTTGGCACCTGTGGAAGACTTTGCTAAGGAGGCACATAAGGAGAGAGGCAATTTCACAAGTATGAAGAATCTAAGGCCATGAAAGGTGATGACAAGTACCTTAAAATGATCCCAGTAACAGATGGGCAACCAGTGAAGTGGCATTAAAATGGGAGCAATATGTATGCTTTGTTTAGCTCTTGACAAAAGCCAGGATGTTCTGACCAGTTGGAGTTTCTGAGCTGAATTTGAGGGGAGACCAATGTACAGTGCATTGCAGTAGCAGTCTTGATGTTACTGTGGTATAGATACAGGTGGTCAGATCAGCCATATCAAAGTAAGGGGCCATCTTTTGAGCTAGATGGAGTAGAAAGAAAGTTTATTTTTTTGCAGCTCGATTAACTTGTTTCTTCAGCAATAACTTTGGGCCAGTACAACCCAAGCCTCTTAGCTGAATCAGCAAGCAATATGTGGATAATTCAGCATGATCATTCAAAGAAAACGTTTTTAAATACATGGATTTGACATGCATAATACTCATGAACTAATTGTTGCATATTTTGATAATTACAACTGTATTTCTGAACTTTATATCTATTTTTTCAGTATCTAATAGTTTAACTCTGGGATTCTGGGAATGAACAAACAACAAAAGATGGATAACAAACTCAACCCAAAATGTTCCAATTTTGTCAAGCTACCACAAATAAAATAAAATAACATATTATATTATATATTCTGGAAGTGAATCCAGAGCTGCCATTTCTTCTAGGTTTATTTTTCCACAGGCAGGCCTTCTGAAGAAGCCTCAGTGTAATGAAGAGGAAAAGGGGTTGATGTCCACCCAGTTGCCTGCTTACTGCTTTGCTTGAAGCTTGTTTGTCACCATTCCTTAGGACCAAGATCTCATTATGTATTTTCTAATATGAGAAGCCTGAATCAGGTAACTTTGCCAGGAGATAAAGAAAGGCTGGAGGAGAGGGAGAAAAATGACTACAGTCTGCTGAAGACTTCATCTCCTAAAAGCAATTACGCTATAAAAAGCTGGCTTTTAATTATCTCCTAGACTGGAGTTTCACAGTGACATTAGCAAAGTCTGGGGGATTAGCTGGAAGAAGATGGGGTGGAAATTTGGTATGCAAAAAAAAAAAAAAGGCTTATTTGCTCCCCATTCTTTTCCTTTCCTTTTCAATGCTCTTTGGCTTTAAGCCTTAAACCATTATATCTTATCACATGGGGGAATCATAAAAGTTTATTAATTTTAATTTTATGTTGAATAGCCAAGTGATAGGATGCCAGTAACCTGGTAGTATATGGATCCACATCCTGTAATA